>NW_027363001.1:0-2998255 GCF_046119375.1 Phyllobates terribilis | reverse complement strand
AGCATTGCATCACATTACATGGCAATGCAATGCACAGTTGCTGAAGTTGAACCAAAATGAGCTTGTAATCTGGCTTCTGCAACTTTGAACATGAAAAATCCAATGAGGAGAAGAAAAGCAAAGCCAAAGAGTCCATCCCAAAATCCGACAAACAAGCAAAATGAACAAAAAACATTGAATTCAATTCTTTCTGATTTTAGAAACTGCATTAAAGAAGGGGTGCACCGGTCCTGGAGATACTGCAATACCAGGTCAATGCGTGGAGTGGACAGAGCAAGCTCTTTTTCCATCTCCCTGTTCTAAAAATCCATTTAATATATAGTCCCCAGATAGGGGACGTATCAGATATTAAACTGATAAGAACAGATACTACACTTGATCTTAGCCAAAAGGCCGAGAAGCGATAACCAGAATTGGTTTCAAACTACGGAGCCACCCAAGGATCCTGAAAAGTCCATTTGTGGAGATGAGCTCCTGGACTCCCGTTAAGAAGACATGTTGTCAACCTCTAGATCCCTTACATGCCTGCACTTTTCGGCTTGCTGCTGCTGCAATCCACGCGTTTTAGATCTGCATAACTCCACCTCTTTAAACACAGCACCTTCACCCCCTGCTGTTCCCACCCGCCTCAACACCGTTGGAAGGGAGGAGAACCAATTAAGGCGGGGGGTGGGGTGGAACGAGCAGCTGTCTACCCTTAGCAGGAGGGCTCCTGATTACATACCTCTCCTGCTGCTGCTGCTGGCTGTCCAGCAGCAGACTGAAGGTGGCTGCTGCTGTGCACAGGTATATAAAGGCTCAGAGCCTATTATGACACGCGCAGCCAGCGTTCCATTGCCACATTCCATCTACTGCAGGCAGGATACCTGGCTGGCTGAATGTCGCTGAGAAGCTCACAGAGACCGCCATAAGCAACAGTTTAACAGAATGCCACAGACTAATCAACCAAACTTTTTGGGTTGGGTTCTCTTTTATAGTCTGCAGGCATTAAATGAAAGAAGTCAGTGTTCCAGCAGAAGGAGACAACGTTTCAGAAAAGGCATTGTAGCAAACCAAAAAAGAAATTTTAAGCGCAGCAGAGTAACCAGCGCACATACCTGTTAGCTCAGGTGAGTTTAAAAGGCTGCTGTTGATAACAAGGGCATTTGCTAAATAGATGGTGTGTGTGCAACAATATACTGAAAGGTCAATTATATTGTGCAGCTTATCTCACCACCTGTAGTTATTTAGGTGAAAGCTCCAAAATGCTTGCCTAATATGTCTGTTTATCCAAAAGGAAGTAAAAAGGGAGAGCTAGAAAGATAGCATTGCATCACATTACATGGCAATGCAATGCACAGTTGCTGAAGTTGAACCAAAATGAGCTTGTAATCTGGCTTCTGCAACTTTGAACATGAAAAATCCAATGAGGAGAAGAAAAGCAAAGCCAAAGAGTCCATCCCAAAATCCGACAAACAAGCAAAATGAACAAAAAACATTGAATTCAATTCTTTCTGATTTTAGAAACTGCATTAAAGAAGGGGTGCACCGGTCCTGGAGATACTGCAATACCAGGTCAATGCGTGGAGTGGACAGAGCAAGCTCTTTTTCCATCTCCCTGTTCTAAAAATCCATTTAATATATGGTCCCCAGATAGGGGACGTATCAGATATTAAACTGATAAGAACAGATACTACACTTGATCTTAGCCAAAAGGCCGAGAAGCGATAACCAGAATTGGTTTCAAACTACGGAGCCACCCAAGGATCCTGAAAAGTCCATTTGTGGAGATGAGCTCCTGGACTCCCGTTAAGAAGACATGTTGTCAACCTCTAGATCCCTTACATGCCTGCACTTTTCGGCTTGCTGCTGCTGCAATCCACGCGTTTTAGATCTGCATAACTCCACCTCTTTAAACACAGCACCTTCACCCCCTGCTGTTCCCACCCGCCTCAACACCGTTGGAAGGGAGGAGAACCAATTAAGGCGGGGGGTGGGGTGGAACGAGCAGCTGTCTACCCTTAGCAGGAGGGCTCCTGATTACATACCTCTCCTGCTGCTGCTGCTGCTGGCTGTCCAGCAGCAGACTGAAGGTGGCTGCTGCTGTGCACAGGTATATAAAGGCTCAGAGCCTATTATGACACGCGCAGCCAGCGTTCCATTGCCACATTCCATCTACTGCAGGCAGGATACCTGGCTGGCTGAATGTCGCTGAGAAGCTCACAGAGACCGCCATAAGCAACAGTTTAACAGAATGCCACAGACTAATCAACCAAACTTTTTGGGTTGGGTTCTCTTTTATAGTCTGCAGGCATTAAATGAAAGAAGTCAGTGTTCCAGCAGAAGGAGACAACGTTTCAGAAAAGGCATTGTAGCAAACCAAAAAAGAAATTTTAAGCGCAGCAGAGTAACCAGCGCACATACCTGTTAGCTCAGGTGAGTTTAAAAGGCTGCTGTTGATAACAAGGGCATTTGCTAAATAGATGGTGTGTGTGCAACAATATACTGAAAGGTCAATTATATTGTGCAGCTTATCTCACCACCTGTAGTTATTTAGGTGAAAGCTCCAAAATGCTTGCCTAATATGTCTGTTTATCCAAAAGGAAGTAAAAAGGGAGAGCTAGAAAGATAGCATTGCATCACATTACATGGCAATGCAATGCACAGTTGCTGAAGTTGAACCAAAATGAGCTTGTAATCTGGCTTCTGCAACTTTGAACATGAAAAATCCAATGAGGAGAAGAAAAGCAAAGCCAAAGAGTCCATCCCAAAATCCGACAAACAAGCAAAATGAACAAAAAACATTGAATTCAATTCTTTCTGATTTTAGAAACTGCATTAAAGAAGGGGTGCACCGGTCCTGGAGATACTGCAATACCAGGTCAATGCGTGGAGTGGACAGAGCAAGCTCTTTTTCCATCTCCCTGTTCTAAAAATCCATTTAATATATGGTCCCCAGATAGGGGACGTATCAGATATTAAACTGATAAGAACAGATTTTTTTTTTTTTTTTTTTTTTTTTAAAAACCTATTCAGGTTAAAATTAAAGTCCACTCCACAGTCCTCTTCTCCCCAAAGGGAGACAAGACGTGGACTCCAACTTAAATCATCATCAGGTTTTGGTACTTTTAATGTCAGAAAAAAAAAATACAAAAATACAACAATACTTACAAAGAAAGAAATGTTTCAGAACCTGAATGGATACCAAAAAAATAAAACTTAAATTATAACTGTATTAACAACAGTAATAACATCAAGTAAAATACTTGTAACCATTATCAAAAGCATGAACCCCAACCCAACTCAGAACCTTAAGGGACAAATCTTCAACCCTTGATGCTGAAAAAACTTGTTTCAATACACCATCTGGTATTCTATATTTCACACAAAAAACATTTTTATCTCTTATTAGTTCTTTCCTAACATTCTCTATAAGATAGTCCAAACGTTTCTCATCATACAACTTACGGTACAACCGGTTAAAATATTCTGCATTCTTTATAAACATAGGTTGTTGAAAAACAACTATATTTTCTTCCATTGCCACCTCCACTTCCTGTTCCTTTCTCTTTTCTTGCTTTTTAACCTTACCACGGCCAGTTCCCTGACTTACACCTCCCATTTCACTCTCTACCCTATCCCCCCAATCTACTCTTGTTTTCTCCATCTCCCTCTGCACTCCTACAGGTTTGCTTTCTTTTCCCTTTACCACCAACACCTTTTCTACACTTTCCTCCTTTCTCTCTACCAAAACCTTTTTAACCACTACCTCCTTCTCTTTATTTCTTTTCCTCTTTGGGCAATTCTTAAAAACATGCGTATCTTCCTGACACAAGTTGCACTTCCTCCGATCTTTACAATCCTTTGACTCATGATCACCTTTTTTGCAAAAACCACATACACCACCCGAACAATTTTCCTTTCCATGCCCGTATTGACGACAAACTCGACAAAAAGTGGGTATACCACTGAAAAAAATATCACCATTTATATTACCCAACTTAAACCTAGCTGGGGGAAGCAACACAGTCCCCTGCTCATCTTCTTTGAAACGGACCAAAAATTTCCACTTCGAAGTCCAAAAACCAAATTCATTATAAATCTTCCCTTTTGGTGTTACTGACAAACAAAAAAACTCCAAAAATGTAAGAACATCCTCTTCGTCCACCAATGGAGAGTACATTTTAACAATGATCCATTTATCTCTAACGGGGAAGTGTGGCATTACACTTATCCCCTCCATTCTTTTATCCTGGCTTGCAGTCATTTTCCTTAGATATCCTTCAAAAAAAACTTTGTCAACAAAAACTATATCATAAACACCCCTCCTGGGGTAGTCCATTATCGCCAACACTTCTTCTGTCTTCAAACCAAAAAGATCCACAAGAACTTAACTCATCACATACCTAAAATCCTTTTGATCTCGAAAGTTCTCCTGAACAACCAAACGAATAGAATTCTGCACCTTAGCGAATTCAGGCACATGATCTTCCTCTCCTTCATGTGATGCTGCAGACATCTTCTTCACAAACAGGTTCTCCTCTTCTCAATAGAAACCTTCAACACCGAAGTGCCAGGTAGATGATCGCCTCCCGTTGCCCGGGGACTAATCCGACTCCCTAATAGCAGCAGGGAGGTGAAGCCCTGCTGAAAAACAGAGCGATCCCCCCAGGCCAAGGAGCCGGGTACCCCGAGCACCTCTCAGCCAAGACCAAGGCAGCAGCCACTAGATCACTGCACTTGATCTTAGCCAAAAGGCCGAGAAGCGATAACCAGAATTGGTTTCAAACTACGGAGCCACCCAAGGATCCTGAAAAGTCCATTTGTGGAGATGAGCTCCTGGACTCCCGTTAAGAAGACATGTTGTCAACCTCTAGATCCCTTACATGCCTGCACTTTTCGGCTTGCTGCTGCTGCAATCCACGCGTTTTAGATCTGCATAACTCCACCTCTTTAAACACAGCACCTTCACCCCCTGCTGTTCCCACCCGCCTCAACACCGTTGGAAGGGAGGAGAACCAATTAAGGCGGGGGGTGGGGTGGAATGAGCAGCTGTCTACCCTTAGCAGGAGGGCTCCTGATTACATACCTCTCCTGCTGCTGCTGCTGCTGGCTGTCCAGCAGCAGACTGAAGGTGGCTGCTGCTGTGCACAGGTATATAAAGGCTCAGAGCCTATTATGACACGCGCAGCCAGCGTTCCATTGCCACATTCCATCTACTGCAGGCAGGATACCTGGCTGGCTGAATGTCGCTGAGAAGCTCACAGAGACCGCCATAAGCAACAGTTTAACAGAATGCCACAGACTAATCAACCAAACTTTTTGGGTTGGGTTCTCTTTTATAGTCTGCAGGCATTAAATGAAAGAAGTCAGTGTTCCAGCAGAAGGAGACAACGTTTCAGAAAAGGCATTGTAGCAAACCAAAAAAGAAATTTTAAGCGCAGCAGAGTAACCAGCGCACATACCTGTTAGCTCAGGTGAGTTTAAAAGGCTGCTGTTGATAACAAGGGCATTTGCTAAATAGATGGTGTGTGTGCAACAATATACTGAAAGGTCAATTATATTGTGCAGCTTATCTCACCACCTGTAGTTATTTAGGTGAAAGCTCCAAAATGCTTGCCTAATATGTCTGTTTATCCAAAAGGAAGTAAAAAGGGAGAGCTAGAAAGATAGCATTGCATCACATTACATGGCAATGCAATGCACAGTTGCTGAAGTTGAACCAAAATGAGCTTGTAATCTGGCTTCTGCAACTTTGAACATGAAAAATCCAATGAGGAGAAGAAAAGCAAAGCCAAAGAGTCCATCCCAAAATCCGACAAACAAGCAAAATGAACAAAAAACATTGAATTCAATTCTTTCTGATTTTAGAAACTGCATTAAAGAAGGGGTGCACCGGTCCTGGAGATACTGCAATACCAGGTCAATGCGTGGAGTGGACAGAGCAAGCTCTTTTTCCATCTCCCTGTTCTAAAAATCCATTTAATATATGGTCCCCAGATAGGGGACGTATCAGATATTAAACTGATAAGAACAGATTTTTTTATTTTATCGAAAGCCCGAATTCGTGTACAAAACCCGAGTGCGCTTAAAAAAGTGACAAGTGCCACAAAAAAAGTGCACTAGGATGCTGGTCTTCTTGAAACCCTCTCCAAAAGGAGAAGGGTCCCCCAAACCATTCCCCGTCCCTCCGAGCCAAAAGGCCACAGCGAGGAACAGGGACAAAAAGCCACCTCCAGCCGAAGCCAGAGGCGACCCAATCTTACCCCCAGCACCTGCCCGAGTTCTCACCCGAGCAAGGCACTGGGAGCCAAAGACTGTGCTCCCCTCCCGGAAGAGGGGAGCCAACAAAGCTCTCCTCCCAAAAGAGGAGAGCCAGGGGGGGTTCAGGGGGGAGCGGAACCTGATGGCCACACACTCCCCCCCTAGACCTGCCAAGAGAGGAACCCGTAAGGGAACCGCATCCCGACAAAGTCCTAGTAGGACGTGACACACGTGAATAAGTGGACACACAGTGACAAAGAAATTAAATAAATAGTGAAGGTTTCACAGTATAATACTGCCCGGACCTTCGACCGGGAATTGAAAAATTCCCCATCCTAAGGCCAGAAGGCCCGGAATAAGGGTGTGTGCGAAGAAAGAAAATTTGAAGTGCTTGTGCAAATGTGCCATAAACTCAAGTGGGGTTCCCAATCCCAGTGAGTTAAGGCACCCCAGGGTCACCACTCCTGGGGCACTTCACACTTCGGGCTTTCGATCTTCCCCGGCCCAATGGCGTCGATCCTGGGGGGCCATGCTTTCCACCAGATGACTATATTAGCCACCTGGCATACTAACAAGCGCCTAAACCCCAGTGTGCATAATGTATCAATCTACTAGGGCGGCCAACATCCAAAACCGCCTTTTCGAAATATACTACACCTGATCTTAGCCAAAAGGCCGAGAAGCGATAACCAGAATTGGTTTCAAACTACGGAGCCACCCAAGGATCCTGAAAAGTCCATTTGTGGAGATGAGCTCCTGGACTCCCGTTAAGAAGACATGTTGTCAACCTCTAGATCCCTTACATGCCTGCACTTTTCGGCTTGCTGCTGCTGCAATCCACGCGTTTTAGATCTGCATAACTCCACCTCTTTAAACACAGCACCTTCACCCCCTGCTGTTCCCACCCGCCTCAACACCGTTGGAAGGGAGGAGAACCAATTAAGGCGGGGGGTGGGGTGGAACGAGCAGCTGTCTACCCTTAGCAGGAGGGCTCCTGATTACATACCTCTCCTGCTGCTGCTGCTGCTGGCTGTCCAGCAGCAGACTGAAGGTGGCTGCTGCTGTGCACAGGTATATAAAGGCTCAGAGCCTATTATGACACGCGCAGCCAGCGTTCCATTGCCACATTCCATCTACTGCAGGCAGGATACCTGGCTGGCTGAATGTCGCTGAGAAGCTCACAGAGACCGCCATAAGCAACAGTTTAACAGAATGCCACAGACTAATCAACCAAACTTTTTGGGTTGGGTTCTCTTTTATAGTCTGCAGGCATTAAATGAAAGAAGTCAGTGTTCCAGCAGAAGGAGACAACGTTTCAGAAAAGGCATTGTAGCAAACCAAAAAAGAAATTTTAAGCGCAGCAGAGTAACCAGCGCACATACCTGTTAGCTCAGGTGAGTTTAAAAGGCTGCTGTTGATAACAAGGGCATTTGCTAAATAGATGGTGTGTGTGCAACAATATACTGAAAGGTCAATTATATTGTGCAGCTTATCTCACCACCTGTAGTTATTTAGGTGAAAGCTCCAAAATGCTTGCCTAATATGTCTGTTTATCCAAAAGGAAGTAAAAAGGGAGAGCTAGAAAGATAGCATTGCATCACATTACATGGCAATGCAATGCACAGTTGCTGAAGTTGAACCAAAATGAGCTTGTAATCTGGCTTCTGCAACTTTGAACATGAAAAATCTAATGAGGAGAAGAAAAGCAAAGCCAAAGAGTCCATCCCAAAATCCGACAAACAAGCAAAATGAACAAAAAACATTGAATTCAATTCTTTCTGATTTTAGAAACTGCATTAAAGAAGGGGTGCACTGGTCCTGGAGATACTGCAATACCAGGTCAATGCGTGGAGTGGACAGAGCAAGCTCTTTTTCCATCTCCCTGTTCTAAAAATCCATTTAATATATGGTCCCCAGATAGGGGACGTATCAGATATTAAACTGATAAGAACAGATACTACACTTGATCTTAGCCAAAAGGCCGAGAAGCGATAACCAGAATTGGTTTCAAACTACGGAGCCACCCAAGGATCCTGAAAAGTCCATTTGTGGAGATGAGCTCCTGGACTCCCGTTAAGAAGACATGTTGTCAACCTCTAGATCCCTTACATGCCTGCACTTTTCGGCTTGCTGCTGCTGCAATCCACGCGTTTTAGATCTGCATAACTCCACCTCTTTAAACACAGCACCTTCACCCCCTGCTGTTCCCACCCGCCTCAACACCGTTGGAAGGGAGGAGAACCAATTAAGGCGGGGGGTGGGGTGGAACGAGCAGCTGTCTACCCTTAGCAGGAGGGCTCCTGATTACATACCTCTCCTGCTGCTGCTGCTGCTGCTGGCTGTCCAGCAGCAGACTGAAGGTGGCTGCTGCTGTGCACAGGTATATAAAGGCTCAGAGCCTATTATGACACGCGCAGCCAGCGTTCCATTGCCACATTCCATCTACTGCAGGCAGGATACCTGGCTGGCTGAATGTCGCTGAGAAGCTCACAGAGACCGCCATAAGCAACAGTTTAACAGAATGCCACAGACTAATCAACCAAACTTTTTGGGTTGGGTTCTCTTTTATAGTCTGCAGGCATTAAATGAAAGAAGTCAGTGTTCCAGCAGAAGGAGACAACGTTTCAGAAAAGGCATTGTAGCAAACCAAAAAAGAAATTTTAAGCGCAGCAGAGTAACCAGCGCACATACCTGTTAGCTCAGGTGAGTTTAAAAGGCTGCTGTTGATAACAAGGGCATTTGCTAAATAGATGGTGTGTGTGCAACAATATACTGAAAGGTCAATTATATTGTGCAGCTTATCTCACCACCTGTAGTTATTTAGGTGAAAGCTCCAAAATGCTTGCCTAATATGTCTGTTTATCCAAAAGGAAGTAAAAAGGGAGAGCTAGAAAGATAGCATTGCATCACATTACATGGCAATGCAATGCACAGTTGCTGAAGTTGAACCAAAATGAGCTTGTAATCTGGCTTCTGCAACTTTGAACATGAAAAATCCAATGAGGAGAAGAAAAGCAAAGCCAAAGAGTCCATCCCAAAATCCGACAAACAAGCAAAATGAACAAAAAACATTGAATTCAATTCTTTCTGATTTTAGAAACTGCATTAAAGAAGGGGTGCACCGGTCCTGGAGATACTGCAATACCAGGTCAATGCGTGGAGTGGACAGAGCAAGCTCTTTTTCCATCTCCCTGTTCTAAAAATCCATTTAATATATGGTCCCCAGATAGGGGACGTATCAGATATTAAACTGATAAGAACAGATACTACACTTGATCTTAGCCAAAAGGCCGAGAAGCGATAACCAGAATTGGTTTCAAACTACGGAGCCACCCAAGGATCCTGAAAAGTCCATTTGTGGAGATGAGCTCCTGGACTCCCGTTAAGAAGACATGTTGTCAACCTCTAGATCCCTTACATGCCTGCACTTTTCGGCTTGCTGCTGCTGCAATCCACGCGTTTTAGATCTGCATAACTCCACCTCTTTAAACACAGCACCTTCACCCCCTGCTGTTCCCACCCGCCTCAACACCGTTGGAAGGGAGGAGAACCAATTAAGGCGGGGGGTGGGGTGGAACGAGCAGCTGTCTACCCTTAGCAGGAGGGCTCCTGATTACATACCTCTCCTGCTGCTGCTGCTGCTGCTGGCTGTCCAGCAGCAGACTGAAGGTGGCTGCTGCTGTGCACAGGTATATAAAGGCTCAGAGCCTATTATGACACACGCAGCCAGCGTTCCATTGCCACATTCCATCTACTGCAGGCAGGATACCTGGCTGGCTGAATGTCGCTGAGAAGCTCACAGAGACCGCCATAAGCAACAGTTTAACAGAATGCCACAGACTAATCAACCAAACTTTTTGGGTTGGGTTCTCTTTTATAGTCTGCAGGCATTAAATGAAAGAAGTCAGTGTTCCAGCAGAAGGAGACAACGTTTCAGAAAAGGCATTGTAGCAAACCAAAAAAGAAATTTTAAGCGCAGCAGAGTAACCAGCGCACATACCTGTTAGCTCAGGTGAGTTTAAAAGGCTGCTGTTGATAACAAGGGCATTTGCTAAATAGATGGTGTGTGTGCAACAATATACTGAAAGGTCAATTATATTGTGCAGCTTATCTCACCACCTGTAGTTATTTAGGTGAAAGCTCCAAAATGCTTGCCTAATATGTCTGTTTATCCAAAAGGAAGTAAAAAGGGAGAGCTAGAAAGATAGCATTGCATCACATTACATGGCAATGCAATGCACAGTTGCTGAAGTTGAACCAAAATGAGCTTGTAATCTGGCTTCTGCAACTTTGAACATGAAAAATCCAATGAGGAGAAGAAAAGCAAAGCCAAAGAGTCCATCCCAAAATCCAACAAACAAGCAAAATGAACAAAAAACATTGAATTCAATTCTTTCTGATTTTAGAAACTGCATTAAAGAAGGGGTGCACCGGTCCTGGAGATACTGCAATACCAGGTCAATGCGTGGAGTGGACAGAGCAAGCTCTTTTTCCATCTCCCTGTTCTAAAAATCCATTTAATATATGGTCCCCAGATAGGGGACGTATCAGATATTAAACTGATAAGAACAGATACTACACTTGATCTTAGCCAAAAGGCCGAGAAGCGATAACCAGAATTGGTTTCAAACTACGGAGCCACCCAAGGATCCTGAAAAGTCCATTTGTGGAGATGAGCTCCTGGACTCCCGTTAAGAAGACATGTTGTCAACCTCTAGATCCCTTACATGCCTGCACTTTTCGGCTTGCTGCTGCTGCAATCCACGCGTTTTAGATCTGCATAACTCCACCTCTTTAAACACAGCACCTTCACCCCCTGCTGTTCCCACCCGCCTCAACACCGTTGGAAGGGAGGAGAACCAATTAAGGCGGGGGGTGGGGTGGAACGAGCAGCTGTCTACCCTTAGCAGGAGGGCTCCTGATTACATACCTCTCCTGCTGCTGCTGCTGCTGCTGGCTGTCCAGCAGCAGACTGAAGGTGGCTGCTGCTGTGCACAGGTATATAAAGGCTCAGAGCCTATTATGACACACGCAGCCAGCATTCCATTGCCACATTCCATCTACTGCAGGCAGGATACCTGGCTGGCTGAATGTCGCTGAGAAGCTCACAGAGACCGCCATAAGCAACAGTTTAACAGAATGCCACAGACTAATCAACCAAACTTTTTGGGTTGGGTTCTCTTTTATAGTCTGCAGGCATTAAATGAAAGAAGTCAGTGTTCCAGCAGAAGGAGACAACGTTTCAGAAAAGGCATTGTAGCAAACCAAAAAAGAAATTTTAAGCGCAGCAGAGTAACCAGCGCACATACCTGTTAGCTCAGGTGAGTTTAAAAGGCTGCTGTTGATAACAAGGGCATTTGCTAAATAGATGGTGTGTGTGCAACAATATACTGAAAGGTCAATTATATTGTGCAGCTTATCTCACCACCTGTAGTTATTTAGGTGAAAGCTCCAAAATGCTTGCCTAATATGTCTGTTTATCCAAAAGGAAGTAAAAAGGGAGAGCTAGAAAGATAGCATTGCATCACATTACATGGCAATGCAATGCACAGTTGCTGAAGTTGAACCAAAATGAGCTTGTAATCTGGCTTCTGCAACTTTGAACATGAAAAATCCAATGAGGAGAAGAAAAGCAAAGCCAAAGAGTCCATCCCAAAATCCGACAAACAAGCAAAATGAACAAAAAACATTGAATTCAATTCTTTCTGATTTTAGAAACTGCATTAAAGAAGGGGTGCACCGGTCCTGGAGATACTGCAATACCAGGTCAATGCGTGGAGTGGACAGAGCAAGCTCTTTTTCCATCTCCCTGTTCTAAAAATCCATTTAATATATGGTCCCCAGATAGGGGACGTATCAGATATTAAACTGATAAGAACAGATACTACACTTGATCTTAGCCAAAAGGCCGAGAAGCGATAACCAGAATTGGTTTCAAACTACGGAGCCACCCAAGGATCCTGAAAAGTCCATTTGTGGAGATGAGCTCCTGGACTCCCGTTAAGAAGACATGTTGTCAACCTCTAGATCCCTTACATGCCTGCACTTTTCGGCTTGCTGCTGCTGCAATCCACGCGTTTTAGATCTGCATAACTCCACCTCTTTAAACACAGCACCTTCACCCCCTGCTGTTCCCACCCGCCTCAACACCGTTGGAAGGGAGGAGAACCAATTAAGGCGGGGGGTGGGGTGGAACGAGCAGCTGTCTACCCTTAGCAGGAGGGCTCCTGATTACATACCTCTCCTGCTGCTGCTGCTGCTGGCTGTCCAGCAGCAGACTGAAGGTGGCTGCTGCTGTGCACAGGTATATAAAGGCTCAGAGCCTATTATGACACGCGCAGCCAGCGTTCCATTGCCACATTCCATCTACTGCAGGCAGGATACCTGGCTGGCTGAATGTCGCTGAGAAGCTCACAGAGACCGCCATAAGCAACAGTTTAACAGAATGCCACAGACTAATCAACCAAACTTTTTGGGTTGGGTTCTCTTTTATAGTCTGCAGGCATTAAATGAAAGAAGTCAGTGTTCCAGCAGAAGGAGACAACGTTTCAGAAAAGGCATTGTAGCAAACCAAAAAAGAAATTTTAAGCGCAGCAGAGTAACCAGCGCACATACCTGTTAGCTCAGGTGAGTTTAAAAGGCTGCTGTTGATAACAAGGGCATTTGCTAAATAGATGGTGTGTGTGCAACAATATACTGAAAGGTCAATTATATTGTGCAGCTTATCTCACCACCTGTAGTTATTTAGGTGAAAGCTCCAAAATGCTTGCCTAATATGTCTGTTTATCCAAAAGGAAGTAAAAAGGGAGAGCTAGAAAGATAGCATTGCATCACATTACATGGCAATGCAATGCACAGTTGCTGAAGTTGAACCAAAATGAGCTTGTAATCTGGCTTCTGCAACTTTGAACATGAAAAATCCAATGAGGAGAAGAAAAGCAAAGCCAAAGAGTCCATCCCAAAATCCGACAAACAAGCAAAATGAACAAAAAACATTGAATTCAATTCTTTCTGATTTTAGAAACTGCATTAAAGAAGGGGTGCACCGGTCCTGGAGATACTGCAATACCAGGTCAATGCGTGGAGTGGACAGAGCAAGCTCTTTTTCCATCTCCCTGTTCTAAAAATCCATTTAATATATGGTCCCCAGATAGGGGACGTATCAGATATTAAACTGATAAGAACAGATACTACACTTGATCTTAGCCAAAAGGCCGAGAAGCGATAACCAGAATTGGTTTCAAACTACGGAGCCACCCAAGGATCCTGAAAAGTCCATTTGTGGAGATGAGCTCCTGGACTCCCGTTAAGAAGACATGTTGTCAACCTCTAGATCCCTTACATGCCTGCACTTTTCGGCTTGCTGCTGCTGCAATCCACGCGTTTTAGATCTGCATAACTCCACCTCTTTAAACACAGCACCTTCACCCCCTGCTGTTCCCACCCGCCTCAACACCGTTGGAAGGGAGGAGAACCAATTAAGGCGGGGGGTGGGGTGGAACGAGCAGCTGTCTACCCTTAGCAGGAGGGCTCCTCATTACATACCTCTCCTGCTGCTGCTGCTGCTGGCTGTCCAGCAGCAGACTGAAGGTGGCTGCTGCTGTGCACAGGTATATAAAGGCTCAGAGCCTATTATGACACGCGCAGCCAGCGTTCCATTGCCACATTCCATCTACTGCAGGCAGGATACCTGGCTGGCTGAATGTCGCTGAGAAGCTCACAGAGACCGCCATAAGCAACAGTTTAACAGAATGCCACAGACTAATCAACCAAACTTTTTGGGTTGGGTTCTCTTTTATAGTCTGCAGGCATTAAATGAAAGAAGTCAGTGTTCCAGCAGAAGGAGACAACGTTTCAGAAAAGGCATTGTAGCAAACCAAAAAAGAAATTTTAAGCGCAGCAGAGTAACCAGCGCACATACCTGTTAGCTCAGGTGAGTTTAAAAGGCTGCTGTTGATAACAAGGGCATTTGCTAAATAGATGGTGTGTGTGCAACAATATACTGAAAGGTCAATTATATTGTGCAGCTTATCTCACCACCTGTAGTTATTTAGGTGAAAGCTCCAAAATGCTTGCCTAATATGTCTGTTTATCCAAAAGGAAGTAAAAAGGGAGAGCTAGAAAGATAGCATTGCATCACATTACATGGCAATGCAATGCACAGTTGCTGAAGTTGAACCAAAATGAGCTTGTAATCTGGCTTCTGCAACTTTGAACATGAAAAATCCAATGAGGAGAAGAAAAGCAAAGCCAAAGAGTCCATCCCAAAATCCAACAAACAAGCAAAATGAACAAAAAACATTGAATTCAATTCTTTCTGATTTTAGAAACTGCATTAAAGAAGGGGTGCACCGGTCCTGGAGATACTGCAATACCAGGTCAATGCGTGGAGTGGACAGAGCAAGCTCTTTTTCCATCTCCCTGTTCTAAAAATCCATTTAATATATGGTCCCCAGATAGGGGACGTATCAGATATTAAACTGATAAGAACAGATACTACACTTGATCTTAGCCAAAAGGCCGAGAAGCGATAACCAGAATTGGTTTCAAACTACGGAGCCACCCAAGGATCCTGAAAAGTCCATTTGTGGAGATGAGCTCCTGGACTCCCGTTAAGAAGACATGTTGTCAACCTCTAGATCCCTTACATGCCTGCACTTTTCGGCTTGCTGCTGCTGCAATCCACGCGTTTTAGATCTGCATAACTCCACCTCTTTAAACACAGCACCTTCACCCCCTGCTGTTCCCACCCGCCTCAACACCGTTGGAAGGGAGGAGAACCAATTAAGGCGGGGGGTGGGGTGGAACGAGCAGCTGTCTACCCTTAGCAGGAGGGCTCCTGATTACATACCTCTCCTGCTGCTGCTGCTGCTGGCTGTCCAGCAGCAGACTGAAGGTGGCTGCTGCTGTGCACAGGTATATAAAGGCTCAGAGCCTATTATGACACGCGCAGCCAGCGTTCCATTGCCACATTCCATCTACTGCAGGCAGGATACCTGGCTGGCTGAATGTCGCTGAGAAGCTCACAGAGACCGCCATAAGCAACAGTTTAACAGAATGCCACAGACTAATCAACCAAACTTTTTGGGTTGGGTTCTCTTTTATAGTCTGCAGGCATTAAATGAAAGAAGTCAGTGTTCCAGCAGAAGGAGACAACGTTTCAGAAAAGGCATTGTAGCAAACCAAAAAAGAAATTTTAAGCGCAGCAGAGTAACCAGCGCACATACCTGTTAGCTCAGGTGAGTTTAAAAGGCTGCTGTTGATAACAAGGGCATTTGCTAAATAGATGGTGTGTGTGCAACAATATACTGAAAGGTCAATTATATTGTGCAGCTTATCTCACCACCTGTAGTTATTTAGGTGAAAGCTCCAAAATGCTTGCCTAATATGTCTGTTTATCCAAAAGGAAGTAAAAAGGGAGAGCTAGAAAGATAGCATTGCATCACATTACATGGCAATGCAATGCACAGTTGCTGAAGTTGAACCAAAATGAGCTTGTAATCTGGCTTCTGCAACTTTGAACATGAAAAATCCAATGAGGAGAAGAAAAGCAAAGCCAAAGAGTCCATCCCAAAATCCAACAAACAAGCAAAATGAACAAAAAACATTGAATTCAATTCTTTCTGATTTTAGAAACTGCATTAAAGAAGGGGTGCACCGGTCCTGGAGATACTGCAATACCAGGTCAATGCGTGGAGTGGACAGAGCAAGCTCTTTTTCCATCTCCCTGTTCTAAAAATCCATTTAATATATGGTCCCCAGATAGGGGACGTATCAGATATTAAACTGATAAGAACAGATACTACACTTGATCTTAGCCAAAAGGCCGAGAAGCGATAACCAGAATTGGTTTCAAACTACGGAGCCACCCAAGGATCCTGAAAAGTCCATTTGTGGAGATGAGCTCCTGGACTCCCGTTAAGAAGACATGTTGTCAACCTCTAGATCCCTTACATGCCTGCACTTTTCGGCTTGCTGCTGCTGCAATCCACGCGTTTTAGATCTGCATAACTCCACCTCTTTAAACACAGCACCTTCACCCCCTGCTGTTCCCACCCGCCTCAACACCGTTGGAAGGGAGGAGAACCAATTAAGGCGGGGGGTGGGGTGGAACGAGCAGCTGTCTACCCTTAGCAGGAGGGCTCCTGATTACATACCTCTCCTGCTGCTGCTGCTGCTGGCTGTCCAGCAGCAGACTGAAGGTGGCTGCTGCTGTGCACAGGTATATAAAGGCTCAGAGCCTATTATGACACGCGCAGCCAGCGTTCCATTGCCACATTCCATCTACTGCAGGCAGGATACCTGGCTGGCTGAATGTCGCTGAGAAGCTCACAGAGACCGCCATAAGCAACAGTTTAACAGAATGCCACAGACTAATCAACCAAACTTTTTGGGTTGGGTTCTCTTTTATAGTCTGCAGGCATTAAATGAAAGAAGTCAGTGTTCCAGCAGAAGGAGACAACGTTTCAGAAAAGGCATTGTAGCAAACCAAAAAAGAAATTTTAAGCGCAGCAGAGTAACCAGCGCACATACCTGTTAGCTCAGGTGAGTTTAAAAGGCTGCTGTTGATAACAAGGGCATTTGCTAAATAGATGGTGTGTGTGCAACAATATACTGAAAGGTCAATTATATTGTGCAGCTTATCTCACCACCTGTAGTTATTTAGGTGAAAGCTCCAAAATGCTTGCCTAATATGTCTGTTTATCCAAAAGGAAGTAAAAAGGGAGAGCTAGAAAGATAGCATTGCATCACATTACATGGCAATGCAATGCACAGTTGCTGAAGTTGAACCAAAATGAGCTTGTAATCTGGCTTCTGCAACTTTGAACATGAAAAATCCAATGAGGAGAAGAAAAGCAAAGCCAAAGAGTCCATCCCAAAATCCAACAAACAAGCAAAATGAACAAAAAACATTGAATTCAATTCTTTCTGATTTTAGAAACTGCATTAAAGAAGGGGTGCACCGGTCCTGGAGATACTGCAATACCAGGTCAATGCGTGGAGTGGACAGAGCAAGCTCTTTTTCCATCTCCCTGTTCTAAAAATCCATTTAATATATGGTCCCCAGATAGGGGACGTATCAGATATTAAACTGATAAGAACAGATACTACACTTGATCTTAGCCAAAAGGCCGAGAAGCGATAACCAGAATTGGTTTCAAACTACGGAGCCACCCAAGGATCCTGAAAAGTCCATTTGTGGAGATGAGCTCCTGGACTCCCGTTAAGAAGACATGTTGTCAACCTCTAGATCCCTTACATGCCTGCACTTTTCGGCTTGCTGCTGCTGCAATCCACGCGTTTTAGATCTGCATAACTCCACCTCTTTAAACACAGCACCTTCACCCCCTGCTGTTCCCACCCGCCTCAACACCGTTGGAAGGGAGGAGAACCAATTAAGGCGGGGGGTGGGGTGGAACGAGCAGCTGTCTACCCTTAGCAGGAGGGCTCCTGATTACATACCTCTCCTGCTGCTGCTGCTGCTGGCTGTCCAGCAGCAGACTGAAGGTGGCTGCTGCTGTGCACAGGTATATAAAGGCTCAGAGCCTATTATGACACGCGCAGCCAGCGTTCCATTGCCACATTCCATCTACTGCAGGCAGGATACCTGGCTGGCTGAATGTCGCTGAGAAGCTCACAGAGACCGCCATAAGCAACAGTTTAACAGAATGCCACAGACTAATCAACCAAACTTTTTGGGTTGGGTTCTCTTTTATAGTCTGCAGGCATTAAATGAAAGAAGTCAGTGTTCCAGCAGAAGGAGACAACGTTTCAGAAAAGGCATTGTAGCAAACCAAAAAAGAAATTTTAAGCGCAGCAGAGTAACCAGCGCACATACCTGTTAGCTCAGGTGAGTTTAAAAGGCTGCTGTTGATAACAAGGGCATTTGCTAAATAGATGGTGTGTGTGCAACAATATACTGAAAGGTCAATTATATTGTGCAGCTTATCTCACCACCTGTAGTTATTTAGGTGAAAGCTCCAAAATGCTTGCCTAATATGTCTGTTTATCCAAAAGGAAGTAAAAAGGGAGAGCTAGAAAGATAGCATTGCATCACATTACATGGCAATGCAATGCACAGTTGCTGAAGTTGAACCAAAATGAGCTTGTAATCTGGCTTCTGCAACTTTGAACATGAAAAATCCAATGAGGAGAAGAAAAGCAAAGCCAAAGAGTCCATCCCAAAATCCAACAAACAAGCAAAATGAACAAAAAACATTGAATTCAATTCTTTCTGATTTTAGAAACTGCATTAAAGAAGGGGTGCACCGGTCCTGGAGATACTGCAATACCAGGTCAATGCGTGGAGTGGACAGAGCAAGCTCTTTTTCCATCTCCCTGTTCTAAAAATCCATTTAATATATGGTCCCCAGATAGGGGACGTATCAGATATTAAACTGATAAGAACAGATACTACACTTGATCTTAGCCAAAAGGCCGAGAAGCGATAACCAGAATTGGTTTCAAACTACGGAGCCACCCAAGGATCCTGAAAAGTCCATTTGTGGAGATGAGCTCCTGGACTCCCGTTAAGAAGACATGTTGTCAACCTCTAGATCCCTTACATGCCTGCACTTTTCGGCTTGCTGCTGCTGCAATCCACGCGTTTTAGATCTGCATAACTCCACCTCTTTAAACACAGCACCTTCACCCCCTGCTGTTCCCACCCGCCTCAACACCGTTGGAAGGGAGGAGAACCAATTAAGGCGGGGGGTGGGGTGGAACGAGCAGCTGTCTACCCTTAGCAGGAGGGCTCCTGATTACATACCTCTCCTGCTGCTGCTGCTGCTGGCTGTCCAGCAGCAGACTGAAGGTGGCTGCTGCTGTGCACAGGTATATAAAGGCTCAGAGCCTATTATGACACGCGCAGCCAGCGTTCCATTGCCACATTCCATCTACTGCAGGCAGGATACCTGGCTGGCTGAATGTCGCTGAGAAGCTCACAGAGACCGCCATAAGCAACAGTTTAACAGAATGCCACAGACTAATCAACCAAACTTTTTGGGTTGGGTTCTCTTTTATAGTCTGCAGGCATTAAATGAAAGAAGTCAGTGTTCCAGCAGAAGGAGACAACGTTTCAGAAAAGGCATTGTAGCAAACCAAAAAAGAAATTTTAAGCGCAGCAGAGTAACCAGCGCACATACCTGTTAGCTCAGGTGAGTTTAAAAGGCTGCTGTTGATAACAAGGGCATTTGCTAAATAGATGGTGTGTGTGCAACAATATACTGAAAGGTCAATTATATTGTGCAGCTTATCTCACCACCTGTAGTTATTTAGGTGAAAGCTCCAAAATGCTTGCCTAATATGTCTGTTTATCCAAAAGGAAGTAAAAAGGGAGAGCTAGAAAGATAGCATTGCATCACATTACATGGCAATGCAATGCACAGTTGCTGAAGTTGAACCAAAATGAGCTTGTAATCTGGCTTCTGCAACTTTGAACATGAAAAATCCAATGAGGAGAAGAAAAGCAAAGCCAAAGAGTCCATCCCAAAATCCGACAAACAAGCAAAATGAACAAAAAACATTGAATTCAATTCTTTCTGATTTTAGAAACTGCATTAAAGAAGGGGTGCACCGGTCCTGGAGATACTGCAATACCAGGTCAATGCGTGGAGTGGACAGAGCAAGCTCTTTTTCCATCTCCCTGTTCTAAAAATCCATTTAATATATGGTCCCCAGATAGGGGACGTATCAGATATTAAACTGATAAGAACAGATACTACACTTGATCTTAGCCAAAAGGCCGAGAAGCGATAACCAGAATTGGTTTCAAACTACGGAGCCACCCAAGGATCCTGAAAAGTCCATTTGTGGAGATGAGCTCCTGGACTCCCGTTAAGAAGACATGTTGTCAACCTCTAGATCCCTTACATGCCTGCACTTTTCGGCTTGCTGCTGCTGCAATCCACGCGTTTTAGATCTGCATAACTCCACCTCTTTAAACACAGCACCTTCACCCCCTGCTGTTCCCACCCGCCTCAACACCGTTGGAAGGGAGGAGAACCAATTAAGGCGGGGGGTGGGGTGGAACGAGCAGCTGTCTACCCTTAGCAGGAGGGCTCCTGATTACATACCTCTCCTGCTGCTGCTGCTGCTGGCTGTCCAGCAGCAGACTGAAGGTGGCTGCTGCTGTGCACAGGTATATAAAGGCTCAGAGCCTATTATGACACGCGCAGCCAGCGTTCCATTGCCACATTCCATCTACTGCAGGCAGGATACCTGGCTGGCTGAATGTCGCTGAGAAGCTCACAGAGACCGCCATAAGCAACAGTTTAACAGAATGCCACAGACTAATCAACCAAACTTTTTGGGTTGGGTTCTCTTTTATAGTCTGCAGGCATTAAATGAAAGAAGTCAGTGTTCCAGCAGAAGGAGACAACGTTTCAGAAAAGGCATTGTAGCAAACCAAAAAAGAAATTTTAAGCGCAGCAGAGTAACCAGCGCACATACCTGTTAGCTCAGGTGAGTTTAAAAGGCTGCTGTTGATAACAAGGGCATTTGCTAAATAGATGGTGTGTGTGCAACAATATACTGAAAGGTCAATTATATTGTGCAGCTTATCTCACCACCTGTAGTTATTTAGGTGAAAGCTCCAAAATGCTTGCCTAATATGTCTGTTTATCCAAAAGGAAGTAAAAAGGGAGAGCTAGAAAGATAGCATTGCATCACATTACATGGCAATGCAATGCACAGTTGCTGAAGTTGAACCAAAATGAGCTTGTAATCTGGCTTCTGCAACTTTGAACATGAAAAATCCAATGAGGAGAAGAAAAGCAAAGCCAAAGAGTCCATCCCAAAATCCGACAAACAAGCAAAATGAACAAAAAACATTGAATTCAATTCTTTCTGATTTTAGAAACTGCATTAAAGAAGGGGTGCACCGGTCCTGGAGATACTGCAATACCAGGTCAATGCGTGGAGTGGACAGAGCAAGCTCTTTTTCCATCTCCCTGTTCTAAAAATCCATTTAATATATGGTCCCCAGATAGGGGACGTATCAGATATTAAACTGATAAGAACAGATTTTTTTTTTTTTTTTTTTAAAACCTATTCAGGTTAAAATTAAAGTCCACTCCACAGTCCTCTTCTCCCCAAAGGGAGACAAGACGTGGACTCCAACTTAAATCATCATCAGGTTTTGGTACTTTTAATGTCAGAAAAAAAAATTACAAAAATACAACAATACTTACAAAGAAAGAAATGTTTCAGAACCTGAATGGATACCAAAAAAATAAAAATTAAATTATAACTGTATTAACAACAGTAATAACATCAAGTAAAATACTTGTAACCGTTATCAAAAGCATGAACCCCAACCCAACTCAGAACCTTAAGGGACAAATCTTCAACCCTTGATGCTGAAAAAACTTGTTTCGATACACCATCTGGTATTCTATATTTCACACAAAAAACATTTTTATCTCTTATTAGTTCTTTCCTAACATTCTCTATAAGATAGTCCAAACGTTTCTCATCATACAACTTACGGTACAACCGGTTAAAATATTCTGCATTCTTTATAAACATAGGTTGTTGAAAAACAACTATATTTTCTTCCATTGCCACCTCCACTTCCTGTTCCTTTCTCTTTTCTTGCTTTTTAACCTTACCACGGCCAGTTCCCTGACTTACACCTCCCATTTCACTCTCTACCCTATCCCCCCAATCTACTCTTGTTTTCTCCATCTCCCTCTGCACTCCTACAGGTTTGCTTTCTTTTCCCTTTACCACCAACACCTTTTCTACACTTTCCTCCTTTCTCTCTACCAAAACCTTTTTAACCACTACCTCCTTCTCTTTATTTCTTTTCCTCTTTGGGCAATTCTTAAAAACATGCGTATCTTCCTGACACAAGTTGCACTTCCTCCGATCTTTACAATCCTTTGACTCATGATCACCTTTTTTGCAAAAACCACATACACCACCCGAACAATTTTCCTTTCCATGCCCGTATTGACGACAAACTCGACAAAAAGTGGGTATACCACTGAAAAAAATATCACCATTTATATTACCCAACTTAAACCTAGCTGGGGGAAGCAACACAGTCCCCTGCTCATCTTCTTTGAAACGGACCAAAAATTTCCACTTCGAAGTCCAAAAACCAAATTCATTATAAATCTTCCCTTTTGGTGTTACTGACAAACAAAAAAACTCCAAAAATGTAAGAACATCCTCTTCGTCCACCAATGGAGAGTACATTTTAACAATGATCCATTTATCTCTAACGGGGAAGTGTGGCATTACACTTATCCCCTCCATTCTTTTATCCTGGCTTGCAGTCATTTTCCTTAGATATCCTTCAAAAAAAACTTTGTCAACAAAAACTATATCATAAACACCCCTCCTGGGGTAGTCCATTATCGCCAACACTTCTTCTGTCTTCAAACCAAAAAGATCCACAAGAACTTGACTCATCACATACCTAAAATCCTTTTGATCTCGAAAGTTCTCCTGAACAACCAAACGAATAGAATTCTGCACCTTAGCGAATTCAGGCACATTATCTTCCTCTCCTTCATGTGATGCTGCAGACATCTTCTTCACAAACAGGTTCTCCTCTTCTCAATAGAAACCTTCAACACCGAAGTGCCAGGTAGATGATCGCCTCCCGTTGCCCGGGGACTAATCCGACTCCCTAATAGCAGCAGGGAGGTGAAGCCCTGCTGAAAAACAGAGCGATCCCCCCAGGCCAAGGAGCCGGGTACCCCGAGCACCTCTCAGCCAAGACCAAGGCAGCAGCCGCTAGATCACTGCACTTGATCTTAGCCAAAAGGCCGAGAAGCGATAACCAGAATTGGTTTCAAACTACGGAGCCACCCAAGGATCCTGAAAAGTCCATTTGTGGAGATGAGCTCCTGGACTCCCGTTAAGAAGACATGTTGTCAACCTCTAGATCCCTTACATGCCTGCACTTTTCGGCTTGCTGCTGCTGCAATCCACGCGTTTTAGATCTGCATAACTCCACCTCTTTAAACACAGCACCTTCACCCCCTGCTGTTCCCACCCGCCTCAACACCGTTGGAAGGGAGGAGAACCAATTAAGGCGGGGGTGGGGTGGAACGAGCAGCTGTCTACCCTTAGCAGGAGGGCTCCTGATTACATACCTCTCCTGCTGCTGCTGCTGCTGGCTGTCCAGCAGCAGACTGAAGGTGGCTGCTGCTGTGCACAGGTATATAAAGGCTCAGAGCCTATTATGACACGCGCAGCCAGCGTTCCATTGCCACATTCCATCTACTGCAGGCAGGATACCTGGCTGGCTGAATGTCGCTGAGAAGCTCACAGAGACCGCCATAAGCAACAGTTTAACAGAATGCCACAGACTAATCAACCAAACTTTTTGGGTTGGGTTCTCTTTTATAGTCTGCAGGCATTAAATGAAAGAAGTCAGTGTTCCAGCAGAAGGAGACAACGTTTCAGAAAAGGCATTGTAGCAAACCAAAAAAGAAATTTTAAGCGCAGCAGAGTAACCAGCGCACATACCTGTTAGCTCAGGTGAGTTTAAAAGGCTGCTGTTGATAACAAGGGCATTTGCTAAATAGATGGTGTGTGTGCAACAATATACTGAAAGGTCAATTATATTGTGCAGCTTATCTCACCACCTGTAGTTATTTAGGTGAAAGCTCCAAAATGCTTGCCTAATATGTCTGTTTATCCAAAAGGAAGTAAAAAGGGAGAGCTAGAAAGATAGCATTGCATCACATTACATGGCAATGCAATGCACAGTTGCTGAAGTTGAACCAAAATGAGCTTGTAATCTGGCTTCTGCAACTTTGAACATGAAAAATCCAATGAGGAGAAGAAAAGCAAAGCCAAAGAGTCCATCCCAAAATCCGACAAACAAGCAAAATGAACAAAAAACATTGAATTCAATTCTTTCTGATTTTAGAAACTGCATTAAAGAAGGGGTGCACCGGTCCTGGAGATACTGCAATACCAGGTCAATGCGTGGAGTGGACAGAGCAAGCTCTTTTTCCATCTCCCTGTTCTAAAAATCCATTTAATATATGGTCCCCAGATAGGGGACGTATCAGATATTAAACTGATAAGAACAGATACTACACTTGATCTTAGCCAAAAGGCCGAGAAGCGATAACCAGAATTGGTTTCAAACTACGGAGCCACCCAAGGATCCTGAAAAGTCCATTTGTGGAGATGAGCTCCTGGACTCCCGTTAAGAAGACATGTTGTCAACCTCTAGATCCCTTACATGCCTGCACTTTTCGGCTTGCTGCTGCTGCAATCCACGCGTTTTAGATCTGCATAACTCCACCTCTTTAAACACAGCACCTTCACCCCCTGCTGTTCCCACCCGCCTCAACACCGTTGGAAGGGAGGAGAACCAATTAAGGCGGGGGGTGGGGTGGAACGAGCAGCTGTCTACCCTTAGCAGGAGGGCTCCTGATTACATACCTCTCCTGCTGCTGCTGCTGCTGGCTGTCCAGCAGCAGACTGAAGGTGGCTGCTGCTGTGCACAGGTATATAAAGGCTCAGAGCCTATTATGACACGCGCAGCCAGCGTTCCATTGCCACATTCCATCTACTGCAGGCAGGATACCTGGCTGGCTGAATGTCGCTGAGAAGCTCACAGAGACCGCCATAAGCAACAGTTTAACAGAATGCCACAGACTAATCAACCAAACTTTTTGGGTTGGGTTCTCTTTTATAGTCTGCAGGCATTAAATGAAAGAAGTCAGTGTTCCAGCAGAAGGAGACAACGTTTCAGAAAAGGCATTGTAGCAAACCAAAAAAGAAATTTTAAGCGCAGCAGAGCAACCAGCGCACATACCTGTTAGCTCAGGTGAGTTTAAAAGGCTGCTGTTGATAACAAGGGCATTTGCTAAATAGATGGTGTGTGTGCAACAATATACTGAAAGGTCAATTATATTGTGCAGCTTATCTCACCACCTGTAGTTATTTAGGTGAAAGCTCCAAAATGCTTGCCTAATATGTCTGTTTATCCAAAAGGAAGTAAAAAGGGAGAGCTAGAAAGATAGCATTGCATCACATTACATGGCAATGCAATGCACAGTTGCTGAAGTTGAACCAAAATGAGCTTGTAATCTGGCTTCTGCAACTTTGAACATGAAAAATCCAATGAGGAGAAGAAAAGCAAAGCCAAAGAGTCCATCCCAAAATCCGACAAACAAGCAAAATGAACAAAAAACATTGAATTCAATTCTTTCTGATTTTAGAAACTGCATTAAAGAAGGGGTGCACCGGTCCTGGAGATACTGCAATACCAGGTCAACGCGTGGAGTGGACAGAGCAAGCTCTTTTTCCATCTCCCTGTTCTAAAAATCCATTTAATATATGGTCCCCAGATAGGGGACGTATCAGATATTAAACTGATAAGAACAGATACTACACTTGATCTTAGCCAAAAGGCCGAGAAGCGATAACCAGAATTGGTTTCAAACTACGGAGCCACCCAAGGATCCTGAAAAGTCCATTTGTGGAGATGAGCTCCTGGACTCCCGTTAAGAAGACATGTTGTCAACCTCTAGATCCCTTACATGCCTGCACTTTTCGGCTTGCTGCTGCTGCAATCCACGCGTTTTAGATCTGCATAACTCCACCTCTTTAAACACAGCACCTTCACCCCCTGCTGTTCCCACCCGCCTCAACACCGTTGGAAGGGAGGAGAACCAATTAAGGCGGGGGGTGGGGTGGAACGAGCAGCTGTCTACCCTTAGCAGGAGGGCTCCTGATTACATACCTCTCCTGCTGCTGCTGCTGCTGGCTGTCCAGCAGCAGACTGAAGGTGGCTGCTGCTGTGCACAGGTATATAAAGGCTCAGAGCCTATTATGACACGCGCAGCCAGCGTTCCATTGCCACATTCCATCTACTGCAGGCAGGATACCTGGCTGGCTGAATGTCGCTGAGAAGCTCACAGAGACCGCCATAAGCAACAGTTTAACAGAATGCCACAGACTAATCAACCAAACTTTTTGGGTTGGGTTCTCTTTTATAGTCTGCAGGCATTAAATGAAAGAAGTCAGTGTTCCAGCAGAAGGAGACAACGTTTCAGAAAAGGCATTGTAGCAAACCAAAAAAGAAATTTTAAGCGCAGCAGAGTAACCAGCGCACATACCTGTTAGCTCAGGTGAGTTTAAAAGGCTGCTGTTGATAACAAGGGCATTTGCTAAATAGATGGTGTGTGTGCAACAATATACTGAAAGGTCAATTATATTGTGCAGCTTATCTCACCACCTGTAGTTATTTAGGTGAAAGCTCCAAAATGCTTGCCTAATATGTCTGTTTATCCAAAAGGAAGTAAAAAGGGAGAGCTAGAAAGATAGCATTGCATCACATTACATGGCAATGCAATGCACAGTTGCTGAAGTTGAACCAAAATGAGCTTGTAATCTGGCTTCTGCAACTTTGAACATGAAAAATCCAATGAGGAGAAGAAAAGCAAAGCCAAAGAGTCCATCCCAAAATCCGACAAACAAGCAAAATGAACAAAAAACATTGAATTCAATTCTTTCTGATTTTAGAAACTGCATTAAAGAAGGGGTGCACCGGTCCTGGAGATACTGCAATACCAGGTCAATGCGTGGAGTGGACAGAGCAAGCTCTTTTTCCATCTCCCTGTTCTAAAAATCCATTTAATATATGGTCCCCAGATAGGGGACGTATCAGATATTAAACTGATAAGAACAGATACTACACTTGATCTTAGCCAAAAGGCCGAGAAGCGATAACCAGAATTGGTTTCAAACTACGGAGCCACCCAAGGATCCTGAAAAGTCCATTTGTGGAGATGAGCTCCTGGACTCCCGTTAAGAAGACATGTTGTCAACCTCTAGATCCCTTACATGCCTGCACTTTTCGGCTTGCTGCTGCTGCAATCCACGCGTTTTAGATCTGCATAACTCCACCTCTTTAAACACAGCACCTTCACCCCCTGCTGTTCCCACCCGCCTCAACACCGTTGGAAGGGAGGAGAACCAATTAAGGCGGGGGGTGGGGTGGAACGAGCAGCTGTCTACCCTTAGCAGGAGGGCTCCTGATTACATACCTCTCCTGCTGCTGCTGCTGCTGGCTGTCCAGCAGCAGACTGAAGGTGGCTGCTGCTGTGCACAGGTATATAAAGGCTCAGAGCCTATTATGACACGCGCAGCCAGCGTTCCATTGCCACATTCCATCTACTGCAGGCAGGATACCTGGCTGGCTGAATGTCGCTGAGAAGCTCACAGAGACCGCCATAAGCAACAGTTTAACAGAATGCCACAGACTAATCAACCAAACTTTTTGGGTTGGGTTCTCTTTTATAGTCTGCAGGCATTAAATGAAAGAAGTCAGTGTTCCAGTAGAAGGAGACAACGTTTCAAAAAAGGCATTGTAGCAAACCAAAAAAGAAATTTTAAGCGCAGCAGAGTAACCAGCGCACATACCTGTTAGCTCAGGTGAGTTTAAAAGGCTGCTGTTGATAACAAGGGCATTTGCTAAATAGATGGTGTGTGTGCAACAATATACTGAAAGGTCAATTATATTGTGCAGCTTATCTCACCACCTGTAGTTATTTAGGTGAAAGCTCCAAAATGCTTGCCTAATATGTCTGTTTATCCAAAAGGAAGTAAAAAGGGAGAGCTAGAAAGATAGCATTGCATCACATTACATGGCAATGCAATGCACAGTTGCTGAAGTTGAACCAAAATGAGCTTGTAATCTGGCTTCTGCAACTTTGAACATGAAAAATCCAATGAGGAGAAGAAAAGCAAAGCCAAAGAGTCCATCCCAAAATCCGACAAACAAGCAAAATGAACAAAAAACATTGAATTCAATTCTTTCTGATTTTAGAAACTGCATTAAAGAAGGGGTGCACCGGTCCTGGAGATACTGCAATACCAGGTCAATGCGTGGAGTGGACAGAGCAAGCTCTTTTTCCATCTCCCTGTTCTAAAAATCCATTTAATATATGGTCCCCAGATAGGGGACGTATCAGATATTAAACTGATAAGAACAGATACTACACTTGATCTTAGCCAAAAGGCCGAGAAGCGATAACCAGAATTGGTTTCAAACTACGGAGCCACCCAAGGATCCTGAAAAGTCCATTTGTGGAGATGAGCTCCTGGACTCCCGTTAAGAAGACATGTTGTCAACCTCTAGATCCCTTACATGCCTGCACTTTTCGGCTTGCTGCTGCTGCAATCCACGCGTTTTAGATCTGCATAACTCCACCTCTTTAAACACAGCACCTTCACCCCCTGCTGTTCCCACCCGCCTCAACACCGTTGGAAGGGAGGAGAACCAATTAAGGCGGGGGGTGGGGTGGAACGAGCAGCTGTCTATCTACCCTTAGCAGGAGGGCTCCTGATTACATACCTCTCCTGCTGCTGCTGCTGCTGGCTGTCCAGCAGCAGACTGAAGGTGGCTGCTGCTGTGCACAGGTATATAAAGGCTCAGAGCCTATTATGACACGCGCAGCCAGCGTTCCATTGCCACATTCCATCTACTGCAGGCAGGATACCTGGCTGGCTGAATGTCGCTGAGAAGCTCACAGAGACCGCCATAAGCAACAGTTTAACAGAATGCCACAGACTAATCAACCAAACTTTTTGGGTTGGGTTCTCTTTTATAGTCTGCAGGCATTAAATGAAAGAAGTCAGTGTTCCAGCAGAAGGAGACAACGTTTCAGAAAAGGCATTGTAGCAAACCAAAAAAGAAATTTTAAGCGCAGCAGAGTAACCAGCGCACATACCTGTTAGCTCAGGTGAGTTTAAAAGGCTGCTGTTGATAACAAGGGCATTTGCTAAATAGATGGTGTGTGTGCAACAATATACTGAAAGGTCAATTATATTGTGCAGCTTATCTCACCACCTGTAGTTATTTAGGTGAAAGCTCCAAAATGCTTGCCTAATATGTCTGTTTATCCAAAAGGAAGTAAAAAGGGAGAGCTAGAAAGATAGCATTGCATCACATTACATGGCAATGCAATGCACAGTTGCTGAAGTTGAACCAAAATGAGCTTGTAATCTGGCTTCTGCAACTTTGAACATGAAAAATCCAATGAGGAGAAGAAAAGCAAAGCCAAAGAGTCCATCCCAAAATCCGACAAACAAGCAAAATGAACAAAAAACATTGAATTCAATTCTTTCTGATTTTAGAAACTGCATTAAAGAAGGGGTGCACCGGTCCTGGAGATACTGCAATACCAGGTCAATGCGTGGAGTGGACAGAGCAAGCTCTTTTTCCATCTCCCTGTTCTAAAAATCCATTTAATATATGGTCCCCAGATAGGGGACGTATCAGATATTAAACTGATAAGAACAGATACTACACTTGATCTTAGCCAAAAGGCCGAGAAGCGATAACCAGAATTGGTTTCAAACTACGGAGCCACCCAAGGATCCTGAAAAGTCCATTTGTGGAGATGAGCTCCTGGACTCCCGTTAAGAAGACATGTTGTCAACCTCTAGATCCCTTACATGCCTGCACTTTTCGGCTTGCTGCTGCTGCAATCCACGCGTTTTAGATCTGCATAACTCCACCTCTTTAAACACAGCACCTTCACCCCCTGCTGTTCCCACCCGCCTCAACACCGTTGGAAGGGAGGAGAACCAATTAAGGCGGGGGGTGGGGTGGAACGAGCAGCTGTCTACCCTTAGCAGGAGGGCTCCTGATTACATACCTCTCCTGCTGCTGCTGCTGCTGGCTGTCCAGCAGCAGACTGAAGGTGGCTGCTGCTGTGCACAGGTATATAAAGGCTCAGAGCCTATTATGACACGCGCAGCCAGCGTTCCATTGCCACATTCCATCTACTGCAGGCAGGATACCTGGCTGGCTGAATGTCGCTGAGAAGCTCACAGAGATCGCCATAAGCAACAGTTTAACAGAATGCCACAGACTAATCAACCAAACTTTTTGGGTTGGGTTCTCTTTTATAGTCTGCAGGCATTAAATGAAAGAAGTCAGTGTTCCAGCAGAAGGAGACAACGTTTCAGAAAAGGCATTGTAGCAAACCAAAAAAGAAATTTTAAGCGCAGCAGAGTAACCAGCGCACATACCTGTTAGCTCAGGTGAGTTTAAAAGGCTGCTGTTGATAACAAGGGCATTTGCTAAATAGATGGTGTGTGTGCAACAATATACTGAAAGGTCAATTATATTGTGCAGCTTATCTCACCACCTGTAGTTATTTAGGTGAAAGCTCCAAAATGCTTGCCTAATATGTCTGTTTATCCAAAAGGAAGTAAAAAGGGAGAGCTAGAAAGATAGCATTGCATCACATTACATGGCAATGCAATGCACAGTTGCTGAAGTTGAACCAAAATGAGCTTGTAATCTGGCTTCTGCAACTTTGAACATGAAAAATCCAATGAGGAGAAGAAAAGCAAAGCCAAAGAGTCCATCCCAAAATCCGACAAACAAGCAAAATGAACAAAAAACATTGAATTCAATTCTTTCTGATTTTAGAATCTGCATTAAAGAAGGCGTGCACCGGTCCTGGAGATAATGCAATACCAGGTCAATGCGTGGAGTGGACAGAGCAAGCTCTTTTTCCATCTCCCTGTTCTAAAAATCCATTTAATATATGGTCCCCAGATAGGGGACGTATCAGATATTAAACTGATAAGAACAGATACTACACTTGATCTTAGCCAAAAGGCCGAGAAGCGATAACCAGAATTGGTTTCAAACTACGGAGCCACCCAAGGATCCTGAAAAGTCCATTTGTGGAGATGAGCTCCTGGACTCCCGTTAAGAAGACATGTTGTCAACCTCTAGATCCCTTACATGCCTGCACTTTTCGGCTTGCTGCTGCTGCAATCCACGCGTTTTAGATCTGCATAACTCCACCTCTTTAAACACAGCACCTTCACCCCCTGCTGTTCCCACCCGCCTCAACACCGTTGGAAGGGAGGAGAACCAATTAAGGCGGGGGGTGGGGTGGAACGAGCAGCTGTCTACCCTTAGCAGGAGGGCTCCTGATTACATACCTCTCCTGCTGCTGCTGCTGCTGGCTGTCCAGCAGCAGACTGAAGGTGGCTGCTGCTGTGCACAGGTATATAAAGGCTCAGAGCCTATTATGACACGCGCAGCCAGCGTTCCATTGCCACATTCCATCTACTGCAGGCAGGATACCTGGCTGGCTGAATGTCGCTGAGAAGCTCACAGAGACCGCCATAAGCAACAGTTTAACAGAATGCCACAGACTAATCAACCAAACTTTTTGGGTTGGGTTCTCTTTTATAGTCTGCAGGCATTAAATGAAAGAAGTCAGTGTTCCAGCAGAAGGAGACAACGTTTCAGAAAAGGCATTGTAGCAAACCAAAAAAGAAATTTTAAGCGCAGCAGAGTAACCAGCGCACATACCTGTTAGCTCAGGTGAGTTTAAAAGGCTGCTGTTGATAACAAGGGCATTTGCTAAATAGATGGTGTGTGTGCAACAATATACTGAAAGGTCAATTATATTGTGCAGCTTATCTCACCACCTGTAGTTATTTAGGTGAAAGCTCCAAAATGCTTGCCTAATATGTCTGTTTATCCAAAAGGAAGTAAAAAGGGAGAGCTAGAAAGATAGCATTGCATCACATTACATGGCAATGCAATGCACAGTTGCTGAAGTTGAACCAAAATGAGCTTGTAATCTGGCTTCTGCAACTTTGAACATGAAAAATCCAATGAGGAGAAGAAAAGCAAAGCCAAAGAGTCCATCCCAAAATCCGACAAACAAGCAAAATGAACAAAAAACATTGAATTCAATTCTTTCTGATTTTAGAAACTGCATTAAAGAAGGGGTGCACCGGTCCTGGAGATACTGCAATACCAGGTCAATGCGTGGAGTGGACAGAGCAAGCTCTTTTTCCATCTCCCTGTTCTAAAAATCCATTTAATATATGGTCCCCAGATAGGGGACGTATCAGATATTAAACTGATAAGAACAGATTTTTGATTGAAGCTGCATCCAAGGCACTGAAAAATGTGACCGAAGTCACACCAAAACAGCGCACGAGGCGAGGATTCATGTGGACCCTTCCCGGAGGAGAGGGTCCCCAATAAACCATCCCCATCCCTCCGAGCCAGAAGGCCACAGCGAGGGTCAGGGATCTCCGATGCTCTCCCTAGCCGAAGCCGGAGAAGAGCCGTTTTCGTGCTCCCAGCTTCCATCTAGGCTGCCACCCTAGTGGAGCTGGAGCCTGTGTTGGTTTCTCAGCCCAAAGCTGACCGGACCTCCGACCGGGTTTATAAAAATTCCCCTTCCTAGCCCGGAGGCCAGGAATAGGGGGGGTTGCTCAGAAAGTATGATTGGCAAAGGTGCGGCGTGCTACGAAGCCAAGTCTTTCTGGGGTTCCCAGTCCCAGTAAGCTTGGACTCCCACCAGGGCGCCTACTCCTGGGGCACATTGCTCCAAAGCCCTCACACTTACCCAGCCTAGTGACTTCGATCCTGGAGGGCCATGTTTTCCATCAGATAACTCTATGAGCCACCTGGCGTACTAACAAGTGCACCAAACCAGTGTGTAATATGCATCAATTTACTAGGGCAGCCCAAGGACAAAACTGCCTTTTCAAAAGATACTACACTTGATCTTAGCCAAAAGGCCGAGAAGCGATAACCAGAATTGGTTTCAAACTACGGAGCCACCCAAGGATCCTGAAAAGTCCATTTGTGGAGATGAGCTCCTGGACTCCCGTTAAGAAGACATGTTGTCAACCTCTAGATCCCTTACATGCCTGCACTTTTCGGCTTGCTGCTGCTGCAATCCACGCGTTTTAGATCTGCATAACTCCACCTCTTTAAACACAGCACCTTCACCCCCTGCTGTTCCCACCCGCCTCAACACCGTTGGAAGGGAGGAGAACCAATTAAGGCGGGGGGTGGGGTGGAACGAGCAGCTGTCTACCCTTAGCAGGAGGGCTCCTGATTACATACCTCTCCTGCTGCTGCTGCTGCTGGCTGTCCAGCAGCAGACTGAAGGTGGCTGCTGCTGTGCACAGGTATATAAAGGCTCAGAGCCTATTATGACACGCGCAGCCAGCGTTCCATTGCCACATTCCATCTACTGCAGGCAGGATACCTGGCTGGCTGAATGTCGCTGAGAAGCTCACAGAGACCGCCATAAGCAACAGTTTAACAGAATGCCACAGACTAATCAACCAAACTTTTTGGGTTGGGTTCTCTTTTATAGTCTGCAGACATTAAATGAAAGAAGTCAGTGTTCCAGCAGAAGGAGACAACGTTTCAGAAAAGGCATTGTAGCAAACCAAAAAAGAAATTTTAAGCGCAGCAGAGTAACCAGCGCACATACCTGTTAGCTCAGGTGAGTTTAAAAGGCTGCTGTTGATAACAAGGGCATTTGCTAAATAGATGGTGTGTGTGCAACAATATACTGAAAGGTCAATTATATTGTGCAGCTTATCTCACCACCTGTAGTTATTTAGGTGAAAGCTCCAAAATGCTTGCCTAATATGTCTGTTTATCCAAAAGGAAGTAAAAAGGGAGAGCTAGAAAGATAGCATTGCATCACATTACATGGCAATGCAATGCACAGTTGCTGAAGTTGAACCAAAATGAGCTTGTAATCTGGCTTCTGCAACTTTGAACATGAAAAATCCAATGAGGAGAAGAAAAGCAAAGCCAAAGAGTCCATCCCAAAATCCGACAAACAAGCAAAATGAACAAAAAACATTGAATTCAATTCTTTCTGATTTTAGAAACTGCATTAAAGAAGGGGTGCACCGGTCCTGGAGATACTGCAATACCAGGTCAATGCGTGGAGTGGACAGAGCAAGCTCTTTTTCCATCTCCCTGTTCTAAAAATCCATTTAATATATGGTCCCCAGATAGGGGACGTATCAGATATTAAACTGATAAGAACAGATACTACACTTGATCTTAGCCAAAAGGCCGAGAAGCGATAACCAGAATTGGTTTCAAACTACGGAGCCACCCAAGGATCCTGAAAAGTCCATTTGTGGAGATGAGCTCCTGGACTCCCGTTAAGAAGACATGTTGTCAACCTCTAGATCCCTTACATGCCTGCACTTTTCGGCTTGCTGCTGCTGCAATCCACGCGTTTTAGATCTGCATAACTCCACCTCTTTAAACACAGCACCTTCACCCCCTGCTGTTCCCACCCGCCTCAACACCGTTGGAAGGGAGGAGAACCAATTAAGGCGGGGGGTGGGGTGGAACGAGCAGCTGTCTACCCTTAGCAGGAGGGCTCCTGATTACATACCTCTCCTGCTGCTGCTGCTGCTGGCTGTCCAGCAGCAGACTGAAGGTGGCTGCTGCTGTGCACAGGTATATAAAGGCTCAGAGCCTATTATGACACGCGCAGCCAGCGTTCCATTGCCACATTCCATCTACTGCAGGCAGGATACCTGGCTGGCTGAATGTCGCTGAGAAGCTCACAGAGACCGCCATAAGCAACAGTTTAACAGAATGCCACAGACTAATCAACCAAACTTTTTGGGTTGGGTTCTCTTTTATAGTCTGCAGGCATTAAATGAAAGAAGTCAGTGTTCCAGCAGAAGGAGACAACGTTTCAGAAAAGGCATTGTAGCAAACCAAAAAAGAAATTTTAAGCGCAGCAGAGTAACCAGCGCACATACCTGTTAGCTCAGGTGAGTTTAAAAGGCTGCTGTTGATAACAAGGGCATTTGCTAAATAGATGGTGTGTGTGCAACAATATACTGAAAGGTCAATTATATTGTGCAGCTTATCTCACCACCTGTAGTTATTTAGGTGAAAGCTCCAAAATGCTTGCCTAATATGTCTGTTTATCCAAAAGGAAGTAAAAAGGGAGAGCTAGAAAGATAGCATTGCATCACATTACATGGCAATGCAATGCACAGTTGCTGAAGTTGAACCAAAATGAGCTTGTAATCTGGCTTCTGCAACTTTGAACATGAAAAATCCAATGAGGAGAAGAAAAGCAAAGCCAAAGAGTCCATCCCAAAATCCGACAAACAAGCAAAATGAACAAAAAACATTGAATTCAATTCTTTCTGATTTTAGAAACTGCATTAAAGAAGGGGTGCACCGGTCCTGGAGATACTGCAATACCAGGTCAATGCGTGGAGTGGACAGAGCAAGCTCTTTTTCCATCTCCCTGTTCTAAAAATCCATTTAATATATGGTCCCCAGATAGGGGACGTATCAGATATTAAACTGATAAGAACAGATACTACACTTGATCTTAGCCAAAAGGCCGAGAAGCGATAACCAGAATTGGTTTCAAACTACGGAGCCACCCAAGGATCCTGAAAAGTCCATTTGTGGAGATGAGCTCCTGGACTCCCGTTAAGAAGACATGTTGTCAACCTCTAGATCCCTTACATGCCTGCACTTTTCGGCTTGCTGCTGCTGCAATCCACGCGTTTTAGATCTGCATAACTCCACCTCTTTAAACACAGCACCTTCACCCCCTGCTGTTCCCACCCGCCTCAACACCGTTGGAAGGGAGGAGAACCAATTAAGGCGGGGGGTGGGGTGGAACGAGCAGCTGTCTACCCTTAGCAGGAGGGCTCCTGATTACATACCTCTCCTGCTGCTGCTGCTGCTGGCTGTCCAGCAGCAGACTGAAGGTGGCTGCTGCTGTGCACAGGTATATAAAGGCTCAGAGCCTATTATGACACGCGCAGCCAGCGTTCCATTGCCACATTCCATCTACTGCAGGCAGGATACCTGGCTGGCTGAATGTCGCTGAGAAGCTCACAGAGACCGCCATAAGCAACAGTTTAACAGAATGCCACAGACTAATCAACCAAACTTTTTGGGTTGGGTTCTCTTTTATAGTCTGCAGGCATTAAATGAAAGAAGTCAGTGTTCCAGCAGAAGGAGACAACGTTTCAGAAAAGGCATTGTAGCAAACCAAAAAAGAAATTTTAAGCGCAGCAGAGTAACCAGCGCACATACCTGTTAGCTCAGGTGAGTTTAAAAGGCTGCTGTTGATAACAAGGGCATTTGCTAAATAGATGGTGTTTGTGCAACAATATACTGAAAGGTCAATTATATTGTGCAGCTTATCTCACCACCTGTAGTTATTTAGGTGAAAGCTCCAAAATGCTTGCCTAATATGTCTGTTTATCCAAAAGGAAGTAAAAAGGGAGAGCTAGAAAGATAGCATTGCATCACATTACATGGCAATGCAATGCACAGTTGCTGAAGTTGAACCAAAATGAGCTTGTAATCTGGCTTCTGCAACTTTGAACATGAAAAATCCAATGAGGAGAAGAAAAGCAAAGCCAAAGAGTCCATCCCAAAATCCGACAAACAAGCAAAATGAACAAAAAACATTGAATTCAATTCTTTCTGATTTTAGAAACTGCATTAAAGAAGGGGTGCACCGGTCCTGGAGATACTGCAATACCAGGTCAATGCGTGGAGTGGACAGAGCAAGCTCTATTTCCATCTCCCTGTTCTAAAAATCCATTTAATATATGGTCCCCAGATAGGGGACGTATCAGATATTAAACTGATAAGAACAGATACTACACTTGATCTTAGCCAAAAGGCCGAGAAGCGATAACCAGAATTGGTTTCAAACTACAGAGCCACCCAAGGATCCTGAAAAGTCCATTTGTGGAGATGAGCTCCTGGACTCCCGTTAAGAAGACATGTTGTCAACCTCTAGATCCCTTACATGCCTGCACTTTTCGGCTTGCTGCTGCTGCAATCCACGCGTTTTAGATCTGCATAACTCCACCTCTTTAAACACAGCACCTTCACCCCCTGCTGTTCCCACCCGCCTCAACACCGTTGGAAGGGAGGAGAACCAATTAAGGCGGGGGGTGGGGTGGAACGAGCAGCTGTCTACCCTTAGCAGGAGGGCTCCTGATTACATACCTCTCCTGCTGCTGCTGCTGCTGGCTGTCCAGCAGCAGACTGAAGGTGGCTGCTGCTGTGCACAGGTATATAAAGGCTCAGAGCCTATTATGACACGCGCAGCCAGCGTTCCATTGCCACATTCCATCTACTGCAGGCAGGATACCTGGCTGGCTGAATGTCGCTGAGAAGCTCACAGAGACCGCCATAAGCAACAGTTTAACAGAATGCCACAGACTAATCAACCAAACTTTTTGGGTTGGGTTCTCTTTTATAGTCTGCAGGCATTAAATGAAAGAAGTCAGTGTTCCAGCAGAAGGAGACAACGTTTCAGAAAAGGCATTGTAGCAAACCAAAAAAGAAATTTTAAGCGCAGCAGAGTAACCAGCGCACATACCTGTTAGCTCAGGTGAGTTTAAAAGGCTGCTGTTGATAACAAGGGCATTTGCTAAATAGATGGTGTGTGTGCAACAATATACTGAAAGGTCAATTATATTGTGCAGCTTATCTCACCACCTGTAGTTATTTAGGTGAAAGCTCCAAAATGCTTGCCTAATATGTCTGTTTATCCAAAAGGAAGTAAAAAGGGAGAGCTAGAAAGATAGCATTGCATCACATTACATGGCAATGCAATGCACAGTTGCTGAAGTTGAACCAAAATGAGCTTGTAATCTGGCTTCTGCAACTTTGAACATGAAAAATCCAATGAGGAGAAGAAAAGCAAAGCCAAAGAGTCCATCCCAAAATCCGACAAACAAGCAAAATGAACAAAAAACATTGAATTCAATTCTTTCTGATTTTAGAAACTGCATTAAAGAAGGGGTGCACCGGTCCTGGAGATACTGCAATACCAGGTCAATGCGTGGAGTGGACAGAGCAAGCTCTTTTTCCATCTCCCTGTTCTAAAAATCCATTTAATATATGGTCCCCAGATAGGGGACGTATCAGATATTAAACTGATAAGAACAGATACTACACTTGATCTTAGCCAAAAGGCCGAGAAGCGATAACCAGAATTGGTTTCAAACTACGGAGCCACCCAAGGATCCTGAAAAGTCCATTTGTGGAGATGAGCTCCTGGACTCCCGTTAAGAAGACATGTTGTCAACCTCTAGATCCCTTACATGCCTGCACTTTTTGGCTTGCTGCTGCTGCAATCCACGCGTTTTAGATCTGCATAACTCCACCTCTTTAAACACAGCACCTTCACCCCCTGCTGTTCCCACCCGCCTCAACACCGTTGGAAGGGAGGAGAACCAATTAAGGCGGGGGGTGGGGTGGAACGAGCAGCTGTCTACCCTTAGCAGGAGGGCTCCTGATTACATACCTCTCCTGCTGCTGCTGCTGCTGGCTGTCCAGCAGCAGACTGAAGGTGGCTGCTGCTGTGCACAGGTATATAAAGGCTCAGAGCCTATTATGACACGCGCAGCCAGCGTTCCATTGCCACATTCCATCTACTGCAGGCAGGATACCTGGCTGGCTGAATGTCGCTGAGAAGCTCACAGAGACCGCCATAAGCAACAGTTTAACAGAATGCCACAGACTAATCAACCAAACTTTTTGGGTTGGGTTCTCTTTTATAGTCTGCAGGCATTAAATGAAAGAAGTCAGTGTTCCAGCAGAAGGAGACAACGTTTCAGAAAAGGCATTGTAGCAAACCAAAAAAGAAATTTTAAGCGCAGCAGAGTAACCAGCGCACATACCTGTTAGCTCAGGTGAGTTTAAAAGGCTGCTGTTGATAACAAGGGCATTTGCTAAATAGATGGTGTTTGTGCAACAATATACTGAAAGGTCAATTATATTGTGCAGCTTATCTCACCACCTGTAGTTATTTAGGTGAAAGCTCCAAAATGCTTGCCTAATATGTCTGTTTATCCAAAAGGAAGTAAAAAGGGAGAGCTAGAAAGATAGCATTGCATCACATTACATGGCAATGCAATGCACAGTTGCTGAAGTTGAACCAAAATGAGCTTGTAATCTGGCTTCTGCAACTTTGAACATGAAAAATCCAATGAGGAGAAGAAAAGCAAAGCCAAAGAGTCCATCCCAAAATCCGACAAACAAGCAAAATGAACAAAAAACATTGAATTCAATTCTTTCTGATTTTAGAAACTGCATTAAAGAAGGGGTGCACCGGTCCTGGAGATACTGCAATACCAGGTCAATGCGTGGAGTGGACAGAGCAAGCTCTTTTTCCATCTCCCTGTTCTAAAAATCCATTTAATATATGGTCCCCAGATAGGGGACGTATCAGATATTAAACTGATAAGAACAGATACTACACTTGATCTTAGCCAAAAGGCCGAGAAGCGATAACCAGAATTGGTTTCAAACTACGGAGCCACCCAAGGATCCTGAAAAGTCCATTTGTGGAGATGAGCTCCTGGACTCCCGTTAAGAAGACATGTTGTCAACCTCTAGATCCCTTACATGCCTGCACTTTTCGGCTTGCTGCTGCTGCAATCCACGCGTTTTAGATCTGCATAACTCCACCTCTTTAAACACAGCACCTTCACCCCCTGCTGTTCCCACCCGCCTCAACACCGTTGGAAGGGAGGAGAACCAATTAAGGCGGGGGGTGGGGTGGAACGAGCAGCTGTCTACCCTTAGCAGGAGGGCTCCTGATTACATACCTCTCCTGCTGCTGCTGCTGCTGGCTGTCCAGCAGCAGACTGAAGGTGGCTGCTGCTGTGCACAGGTATATAAAGGCTCAGAGCCTATTATGACACGCGCAGCCAGCGTTCCATTGCCACATTCCATCTACTGCAGGCAGGATACCTGGCTGGCTGAATGTCGCTGAGAAGCTCACAGAGACCGCCATAAGCAACAGTTTAACAGAATGCCACAGACTAATCAACCAAACTTTTTGGGTTGGGTTCTCTTTTATAGTCTGCAGGCATTAAATGAAAGAAGTCAGTGTTCCAGCAGAAGGAGACAACGTTTCAGAAAAGGCATTGTAGCAAACCAAAAAAGAAATTTTAAGCGCAGCAGAGTAACCAGCGCACATACCTGTTAGCTCAGGTGAGTTTAAAAGGCTGCTGTTGATAACAAGGGCATTTGCTAAATAGATGGTGTTTGTGCAACAATATACTGAAAGGTCAATTATATTGTGCAGCTTATCTCACCACCTGTAGTTATTTAGGTGAAAGCTCCAAAATGCTTGCCTAATATGTCTGTTTATCCAAAAGGAAGTAAAAAGGGAGAGCTAGAAAGATAGCATTGCATCACATTACATGGCAATGCAATGCACAGTTGCTGAAGTTGAACCAAAATGAGCTTGTAATCTGGCTTCTGCAACTTTGAACATGAAAAATCCAATGAGGAGAAGAAAAGCAAAGCCAAAGAGTCCATCCCAAAATCCGACAAACAAGCAAAATGAACAAAAAACATTGAATTCAATTCTTTCTGATTTTAGAAACTGCATTAAAGAAGGAGTGCACCGGTCCTGGAGATACTGCAATACCAGGTCAATGCGTGGAGTGGACAGAGCAAGCTCTTTTTCCATCTCCCTGTTCTAAAAATCCATTTAATATATGGTCCCCAGATAGGGGACGTATCAGATATTAAACTGATAAGAACAGATACTACACTTGATCTTAGCCAAAAGGCCGAGAAGCGATAACCAGAATTGGTTTCAAACTACGGAGCCACCCAAGGATCCTGAAAAGTCCATTTGTGGAGATGAGCTCCTGGACTCCCGTTAAGAAGACATGTTGTCAACCTCTAGATCCCTTACATGCCTGCACTTTTCGGCTTGCTGCTGCTGCAATCCACGCGTTTTAGATCTGCATAACTCCACCTCTTTAAACACAGCACCTTCACCCCCTGCTGTTCCCACCCGCCTCAACACCGTTGGAAGGGAGGAGAACCAATTAAGGCGGGGGGTGGGGTGGAACGAGCAGCTGTCTACCCTTAGCAGGAGGGCTCCTGATTACATACCTCTCCTGCTGCTGCTGCTGCTGGCTGTCCAGCAGCAGACTGAAGGTGGCTGCTGCTGTGCACAGGTATATAAAGGCTCAGAGCCTATTATGACACGCGCAGCCAGCGTTCCATTGCCACATTCCATCTACTGCAGGCAGGATACCTGGCTGGCTGAATGTCGCTGAGAAGCTCACAGAGACCGCCATAAGCAACAGTTTAACAGAATGCCACAGACTAATCAACCAAACTTTTTGGGTTGGGTTCTCTTTTATAGTCTGCAGGCATTAAATGAAAGAAGTCAGTGTTCCAGCAGAAGGAGACAACGTTTCAGAAAAGGCATTGTAGCAAACCAAAAAAGAAATTTTAAGCGCAGCAGAGTAACCAGCGCACATACCTGTTAGCTCAGGTGAGTTTAAAAGGCTGCTGTTGATAACAAGGGCATTTGCTAAATAGATGGTGTGTGTGCAACAATATACTGAAAGGTCAATTATATTGTGCAGCTTATCTCACCACCTGTAGTTATTTAGGTGAAAGCTCCAAAATGCTTGCCTAATATGTCTGTTTATCCAAAAGGAAGTAAAAAGGGAGAGCTAGAAAGATAGCATTGCATCACATTACATGGCAATGCAATGCACAGTTGCTGAAGTTGAACCAAAATGAGCTTGTAATCTGGCTTCTGCAACTTTGAACATGAAAAATCCAATGAGGAGAAGAAAAGCAAAGCCAAAGAGTCCATCCCAAAATCCGACAAACAAGCAAAATGAACAAAAAACATTGAATTCAATTCTTTCTGATTTTAGAAACTGCATTAAAGAAGGGGTGCACCGGTCCTGGAGATACTGCAATACCAGGTCAATGCGTGGAGTGGACAGAGCAAGCTCTTTTTCCATCTCCCTGTTCTAAAAATCCATTTAATATATGGTCCCCAGATAGGGGACGTATCAGATATTAAACTGATAAGAACAGATACTACACTTGATCTTAGCCAAAAGGCCGAGAAGCGATAACCAGAATTGGTTTCAAACTACGGAGCCACCCAAGGATCCTGAAAAGTCCATTTGTGGAGATGAGCTCCTGGACTCCCGTTAAGAAGACATGTTGTCAACCTCTAGATCCCTTACATGCCTGCACTTTTCGGCTTGCTGCTGCTGCAATCCACGCGTTTTAGATCTGCATAACTCCACCTCTTTAAACACAGCACCTTCACCCCCTGCTGTTCCCACCCGCCTCAACACCGTTGGAAGGGAGGAGAACCAATTAAGGCGGGGGGTGGGGTGGAACGAGCAGCTGTCTACCCTTAGCAGGAGGGCTCCTGATTACATACCTCTCCTGCTGCTGCTGCTGCTGGCTGTCCAGCAGCAGACTGAAGGTGGCTGCTGCTGTGCACAGGTATATAAAGGCTCAGAGCCTATTTTGACAAGCGCAGCCAGCGTTCCATTGCCACATTCCATCTACTGCAGGCAGGATACCTGGCTGGCTGAATGTCGCTGAGAAGCTCACAGAGACCGCCATAAGCAACAGTTTAACAGAATGCCACAGACTAATCAACCAAACTTTTTGGGTTGGGTTCTCTTTTATAGTCTGCAGGCATTAAATGAAAGAAGTCAGTGTTCCAGCAGAAGGAGACAACGTTTCAGAAAAGGCATTGTAGCAAACCAAAAAAGAAATTTTAAGCGCAGCAGAGTAACCAGCGCACATACCTGTTAGCTCAGGTGAGTTTAAAAGGCTGCTGTTGATAACAAGGGCATTTGCTAAATAGATGGTGTGTGTGCAACAATATACTGAAAGGTCAATTATATTGTGCAGCTTATCTCACCACCTGTAGTTATTTAGGTGAAAGCTCCAAAATGTTTGCCTAATATGTCTGTTTATCCAAAAGGAAGTAAAAAGGGAGAGCTAGAAAGATAGCATTGCATCACATTACATGGCAATGCAATGCACAGTTGCTGAAGTTGAACCAAAATGAGCTTGTAATCTGGCTTCTGCAACTTTGAACATGAAAAATCCAATGAGGAGAAGAAAAGCAAAGCCAAAGAGTCCATCCCAAAATCCGACAAACAAGCAAAATGAACAAAAAACATTGAATTCAATTCTTTCTGATTTTAGAAACTGCATTAAAGAAGGGGTGCACCGGTCCTGGAGATACTGCAATACCAGGTCAATGCGTGGAGTGGACAGAGCAAGCTCTTTTTCCATCTCCCTGTTCTAAAAATCCATTTAATATATGGTCCCCAGATAGGGGACGTATCAGATATTAAACTGATAAGAACAGATACTACACTTGATCTTAGCCAAAAGGCCGAGAAGCGATAACCAGAATTGGTTTCAAACTACGGAGCCACCCAAGGATCCTGAAAAGTCCATTTGTGGAGATGAGCTCCTGGACTCCCGTTAAGAAGACATGTTGTCAACCTCTAGATCCCTTACATGCCTGCACTTTTCGGCTTGCTGCTGCTGCAATCCACGCGTTTTAGATCTGCATAACTCCACCTCTTTAAACACAGCACCTTCACCCCCTGCTGTTCCCACCCGCCTCAACACCGTTGGAAGGGAGGAGAACCAATTAAGGCGGGGGGTGGGGTGGAACGAGCAGCTGTCTACCCTTAGCAGGAGGGCTCCTGATTACATACCTCTCCTGCTGCTGCTGCTGCTGCTGGCTGTCCAGCAGCAGACTGAAGGTGGCTGCTGCTGTGCACAGGTATATAAAGGCTCAGAGCCTATTTTGACAAGCGCAGCCAGCGTTCCATTGCCACATTCCATCTACTGCAGGCAGGATACCTGGCTGGCTGAATGTCGCTGAGAAGCTCACAGAGACCGCCATAAGCAACAGTTTAACAGAATGCCACAGACTAATCAACCAAACTTTTTGGGTTGGGTTCTCTTTTATAGTCTGCAGGCATTAAATGAAAGAAGTCAGTGTTCCAGCAGAAGGAGACAACGTTTCAGAAAAGGCATTGTAGCAAACCAAAAAAGAAATTTTAAGCGCAGCAGAGTAACCAGCGCACATACCTGTTAGCTCAGGTGAGTTTAAAAGGCTGCTGTTGATAACAAGGGCATTTGCTAAATAGATGGTGTGTGTGCAACAATATACTGAAAGGTCAATTATATTGTGCAGCTTATCTCACCACCTGTAGTTATTTAGGTGAAAGCTCCAAAATGCTTGCCTAATATGTCTGTTTATCCAAAAGGAAGTAAAAAGGGAGAGCTAGAAAGATAGCATTGCATCACATTACATGGCAATGCAATGCACAGTTGCTGAAGTTGAACCAAAATGAGCTTGTAATCTGGCTTCTGCAACTTTGAACATGAAAAATCCAATGAGGAGAAGAAAAGCAAAGCCAAAGAGTCCATCCCAAAATCCGACAAACAAGCAAAATGAACAAAAAACATTGAATTCAATTCTTTCTGATTTTAGAAACTGCATTAAAGAAGGGGTGCACCGGTCCTGGAGATACTGCAATACCAGGTCAATGCGTGGAGTGGACAGAGCAAGCTCTTTTTCCATCTCCCTGTTCTAAAAATCCATTTAATATATGGTCCCCAGATAGGGGACGTATCAGATATTAAACTGATAAGAACAGATACTACACTTGATCTTAGCCAAAAGGCCGAGAAGCGATAACCAGAATTGGTTTCAAACTACGGAGCCACCCAAGGATCCTGAAAAGTCCATTTGTGGAGATGAGCTCCTGGACTCCCGTTAAGAAGACATGTTGTCAACCTCTAGATCCCTTACATGCCTGCACTTTTCGGCTTGCTGCTGCTGCAATCCACGCGTTTTAGATCTGCATAACTCCACCTCTTTAAACACAGCACCTTCACCCCCTGCTGTTCCCACCCGCCTCAACACCGTTGGAAGGGAGGAGAACCAATTAAGGCGGGGGGTGGGGTGGAACGAGCAGCTGTCTACCCTTAGCAGGAGGGCTCCTGATTACATACCTCTCCTGCTGCTGCTGCTGCTGCTGGCTGTCCAGCAGCAGACTGAAGGTGGCTGCTGCTGTGCACAGGTATATAAAGGCTCAGAGCCTATTTTGACAAGCGCAGCCAGCGTTCCATTGCCACATTCCATCTACTGCAGGCAGGATACCTGGCTGGCTGAATGTCGCTGAGAAGCTCACAGAGACCGCCATAAGCAACAGTTTAACAGAATGCCACAGACTAATCAACCAAACTTTTTGGGTTGGGTTCTCTTTTATAGTCTGCAGGCATTAAATGAAAGAAGTCAGTGTTCCAGCAGAAGGAGACAACGTTTCAGAAAAGGCATTGTAGCAAACCAAAAAAGAAATTTTAAGCGCAGCAGAGTAACCAGCGCACATACCTGTTAGCTCAGGTGAGTTTAAAAGGCTGCTGTTGATAACAAGGGCATTTGCTAAATAGATGGTGTGTGTGCAACAATATACTGAAAGGTCAATTATATTGTGCAGCTTATCTCACCACCTGTAGTTATTTAGGTGAAAGCTCCAAAATGCTTGCCTAATATGTCTGTTTATCCAAAAGGAAGTAAAAAGGGAGAGCTAGAAAGATAGCATTGCATCACATTACATGGCAATGCAATGCACAGTTGCTGAAGTTGAACCAAAATGAGCTTGTAATCTGGCTTCTGCAACTTTGAACATGAAAAATCCAATGAGGAGAAGAAAAGCAAAGCCAAAGAGTCCATCCCAAAATCCGACAAACAAGCAAAATGAACAAAAAACATTGAATTCAATTCTTTCTGATTTTAGAAACTGCATTAAAGAAGGGGTGCACCGGTCCTGGAGATACTGCAATACCAGGTCAATGCGTGGAGTGGACAGAGCAAGCTCTTTTTCCATCTCCCTGTTCTAAAAATCCATTTAATATATGGTCCCCAGATAGGGGACGTATCAGATATTAAACTGATAAGAACAGATACTACACTTGATCTTAGCCAAAAGGCCGAGAAGCGATAACCAGAATTGGTTTCAAACTACGGAGCCACCCAAGGATCCTGAAAAGTCCATTTGTGGAGATGAGCTCCTGGACTCCCGTTAAGAAGACATGTTGTCAACCTCTAGATCCCTTACATGCCTGCACTTTTCGGCTTGCTGCTGCTGCAATCCACGCGTTGTAGATCTGCATAACTCCACCTCTTTAAACACAGCACCTTCACCCCCTGCTGTTTCCACCCGCCTCAACACCGTTGGAAGGGAGGAGAACCAATTAAGGCGGGGGGTGGGGTGGAACGAGCAGCTGTCTACCCTTAGCAGGAGGGCTCCTGATTACATACCTCTCCTGCTGCTGCTGCTGCTGGCTGTCCAGCAGCAGACTGAAGGTGGCTGCTGCTGTGCACAGGTATATAAAGGCTCAGAGCCTATTATGACACGCGCAGCCAGCGTTCCATTGCCACATTCCATCTACTGCAGGCAGGATACCTGGCTGGCTGAATGTCGCTGAGAAGCTCACAGAGACCGCCATAAGCAACAGTTTAACAGAATGCCACAGACTAATCAACCAAACTTTTTGGGTTGGGTTCTCTTTTATAGTCTGCAGGCATTAAATGAAAGAAGTCAGTGTTCCAGCAGAAGGAGACAACGTTTCAGAAAAGGCATTGTAGCAAACCAAAAAAGAAATTTTAAGCGCAGCAGAGTAACCAGCGCACATACCTGTTAGCTCAGGTGAGTTTAAAAGGCTGCTGTTGATAACAAGGGCATTTGCTAAATAGATGGTGTGTGTGCAACAATATACTGAAAGGTCAATTATATTGTGCAGCTTATCTCACCACCTGTAGTTATTTAGGTGAAAGCTCCAAAATGCTTGCCTAATATGTCTGTTTATCCAAAAGGAAGTAAAAAGGGAGAGCTAGAAAGATAGCATTGCATCACATTACATGGCAATGCAATGCACAGTTGCTGAAGTTGAACCAAAATGAGCTTGTAATCTGGCTTCTGCAACTTTGAACATGAAAAATCCAATGAGGAGAAGAAAAGCAAAGCCAAAGAGTCCATCCCAAAATCCGACAAACAAGCAAAATGAACAAAAAACATTGAATTCAATTCTTTCTGATTTTAGAAACTGCATTAAAGAAGGGGTGCACCGGTCCTGGAGATACTGCAATACCAGGTCAATGCGTGGAGTGGACAGAGCAAGCTCTTTTTCCATCTCCCTGTTCTAAAAATCCATTTAATATATGGTCCCCAGATAGGGGACGTATCAGATATTAAACTGATAAGAACAGATACTACACTTGATCTTAGCCAAAAGGCCGAGAAGCGATAACCAGAATTGGTTTCAAACTACGGAGCCACCCAAGGATCCTGAAAAGTCCATTTGTGGAGATGAGCTCCTGGACTCCCGTTAAGAAGACATGTTGTCAACCTCTAGATCCCTTACATGCCTGCACTTTTCGGCTTGCTGCTGCTGCAATCCACGCGTTTTAGATCTGCATAACTCCACCTCTTTAAACACAGCACCTTCACCCCCTGCTGTTCCCACCCGCCTCAACACCGTTGGAAGGGAGGAGAACCAATTAAGGCGGGGGGTGGGGTGGAACGAGCAGCTGTCTACCCTTAGCAGGAGGGCTCCTGATTACATACCTCTCCTGCTGCTGCTGCTGCTGGCTGTCCAGCAGCAGACTGAAGGTGGCTGCTGCTGTGCACAGGTATATAAAGGCTCAGAGCCTATTATGACACGCGCAGCCAGCGTTCCATTGCCACATTCCATCTACTGCAGGCAGGATACCTGGCTGGCTGAATGTCGCTGAGAAGCTCACAGAGACCGCCATAAGCAACAGTTTAACAGAATGCCACAGACTAATCAACCAAACTTTTTGGGTTGGGTTCTCTTTTATAGTCTGCAGGCATTAAATGAAAGAAGTCAGTGTTCCAGCAGAAGGAGACAACGTTTCAGAAAAGGCATTGTAGCAAACCAAAAAAGAAATTTTAAGCGCAGCAGAGTAACCAGCGCACATACCTGTTAGCTCAGGTGAGTTTAAAAGGCTGCTGTTGATAACAAGGGCATTTGCTAAATAGATGGTGTGTGTGCAACAATATACTGAAAGGTCAATTATATTGTGCAGCTTATCTCACCACCTGTAGTTATTTAGGTGAAAGCTCCAAAATGCTTGCCTAATATGTCTGTTTATCCAAAAGGAAGTAAAAAGGGAGAGCTAGAAAGATAGCATTGCATCACATTACATGGCAATGCAATGCACAGTTGCTGAAGTTGAACCAAAATGAGCTTGTAATCTGGCTTCTGCAACTTTGAACATGAAAAATCCAATGAGGAGAAGAAAAGCAAAGCCAAAGAGTCCATCCCAAAATCCGACAAACAAGCAAAATGAACAAAAAACATTGAATTCAATTCTTTCTGATTTTAGAAACTGCATTAAAGAAGGGGTGCACCGGTCCTGGAGATACTGCAATACCAGGTCAATGCGTGGAGTGGACAGAGCAAGCTCTTTTTCCATCTCCCTGTTCTAAAAATCCATTTAATATATGGTCCCCAGATAGGGGACGTATCAGATATTAAACTGATAAGAACAGATACTACACTTGATCTTAGCCAAAAGGCCGAGAAGCGATAACCAGAATTGGTTTCAAACTACGGAGCCACCCAAGGATCCTGAAAAGTCCATTTGTGGAGATGAGCTCCTGGACTCCCGTTAAGAAGACATGTTGTCAACCTCTAGATCCCTTACATGCCTGCACTTTTCGGCTTGCTGCTGCTGCAATCCACGCGTTTTAGATCTGCATAACTCCACCTCTTTAAACACAGCACCTTCACCCCCTGCTGTTCCCACCCGCCTCAACACCGTTGGAAGGGAGGAGAACCAATTAAGGCGGGGGGTGGGGTGGAACGAGCAGCTGTCTACCCTTAGCAGGAGGGCTCCTGATTACATACCTCTCCTGCTGCTGCTGCTGCTGGCTGTCCAGCAGCAGACTGAAGGTGGCTGCTGCTGTGCACAGGTATATAAAGGCTCAGAGCCTATTATGACACGCGCAGCCAGCGTTCCATTGCCACATTCCATCTACTGCAGGCAGGATACCTGGCTGGCTGAATGTCGCTGAGAAGCTCACAGAGACCGCCATAAGCAACAGTTTAACAGAATGCCACAGACTAATCAACCAAACTTTTTGGGTTGGGTTCTCTTTTATAGTCTGCAGGCATTAAATGAAAGAAGTCAGTGTTCCAGCAGAAGGAGACAACGTTTCAGAAAAGGCATTGTAGCAAACCAAAAAAGAAATTTTAAGCGCAGCAGAGTAACCAGCGCACATACCTGTTAGCTCAGGTGAGTTTAAAAGGCTGCTGTTGATAACAAGGGCATTTGCTAAATAGATGGTGTGTGTGCAACAATATACTGAAAGGTCAATTATATTGTGCAGCTTATCTCACCACCTGTAGTTATTTAGGTGAAAGCTCCAAAATGCTTGCCTAATATGTCTGTTTATCCAAAAGGAAGTAAAAAGGGAGAGCTAGAAAGATAGCATTGCATCACATTACATGGCAATGCAATGCACAGTTGCTGAAGTTGAACCAAAATGAGCTTGTAATCTGGCTTCTGCAACTTTGAACATGAAAAATCCAATGAGGAGAGAAAAGCAAAGCCAAAGAGTCCATCCCAAAATCCGACAAACAAGCAAAATGAACAAAAAACATTGAATTCAATTCTTTCTGATTTTAGAAACTGCATTAAAGAAGGGGTGCACCGGTCCTGGAGATACTGCAATACCAGGTCAATGCGTGGAGTGGACAGAGCAAGCTCTTTTTCCATCTCCCTGTTCTAAAAATCCATTTAATATATGGTCCCCAGATAGGGGACGTATCAGATATTAAACTGATAAGAACAGATACTACACTTGATCTTAGCCAAAAGGCCGAGAAGCGATAACCAGAATTGGTTTCAAACTACGGAGCCACCCAAGGATCCTGAAAAGTCCATTTGTGGAGATGAGCTCCTGGACTCCCGTTAAGAAGACATGTTGTCAACCTCTAGATCCCTTACATGCCTGCACTTTTCGGCTTGCTGCTGCTGCAATCCACGCGTTTTAGATCTGCATAACTCCACCTCTTTAAACACAGCACCTTCACCCCCTGCTGTTCCCACCCGCCTTAACACCGTTGGAAGGGAGGAGAACCAATTAAGGCGGGGGGTGGGGTGGAACGAGCAGCTGTCTACCCTTAGCAGGAGGGCTCCTGATTACATACCTCTCCTGCTGCTGCTGCTGGCTGTCCAGCAGCAGACTGAAGGTGGCTGCTGCTGTGCACAGGTATATAAAGGCTCAGAGCCTATTATGACACGCGCAGCCAGCGTTCCATTGCCACATTCCATCTACTGCAGGCAGGATACCTGGCTGGCTGAATGTCGCTGAGAAGCTCACAGAGACCGCCATAAGCAACAGTTTAACAGAATGCCACAGACTAATCAACCAAACTTTTTGGGTTGGGTTCTCTTTTATAGTCTGCAGGCATTAAATGAAAGAAGTCAGTGTTCCAGCAGAAGGAGACAACGTTTCAGAAAAGGCATTGTAGCAAACCAAAAAAGAAATTTTAAGCGCAGCAGAGTAACCAGCGCACATACCTGTTAGCTCAGGTGAGTTTAAAAGGCTGCTGTTGATAACAAGGGCATTTGCTAAATAGATGGTGTGTGTGCAACAATATACTGAAAGGTCAATTATATTGTGCAGCTTATCTCACCACCTGTAGTTATTTAGGTGAAAGCTCCAAAATGCTTGCCTAATATGTCTGTTTATCCAAAAGGAAGTAAAAAGGGAGAGCTAGAAAGATAGCATTGCATCACATTACATGGCAATGCAATGCACAGTTGCTGAAGTTGAACCAAAATGAGCTTGTAATCTGGCTTCTGCAACTTTGAACATGAAAAATCCAATGAGGAGAAGAAAAGCAAAGCCAAAGAGTCCATCCCAAATTCCGACAAACAAGCAAAATGAACAAAAAACATTGAATTCAATTCTTTCTGATTTTAGAAACTGCATTAAAGAAGGGGTGCACCGGTCCTGGAGATACTGCAATACCAGGTCAATGCGTGGAGTGGACAGAGCAAGCTCTTTTTCCATCTCCCTGTTCTAAAAATCCATTTAATATATGGTCCCCAGATAGGGGACGTATCAGATATTAAACTGATAAGAACAGATACTACACTTGATCTTAGCCAAAAGGCCGAGGAGCGATAACCAGAATTGGTTTCAAACTACGGAGCCACCCAAGGATCCTGAAAAGTCCATTTGTGGAGATGAGCTCCTGGACTCCCGTTAAGAAGACATGTTGTCAACCTCTAGATCCCTTACATGCCTGCACTTTTCGGCTTGCTGCTGCTGCAATCCACGCGTTTTAGATCTGCATAACTCCACCTCTTTAAACACAGCACCTTCACCCCCTGCTGTTCCCACCCGCCTCAACACCGTTGGAAGGGAGGAGAACCAATTAAGGCGGGGGGTGGGGTGGAACGAGCAGCTGTCTACCCTTAGCAGGAGGGCTCCTGATTACATACCTCTCCTGCTGCTGCTGCTGCTGGCTGTCCAGCAGCAGACTGAAGGTGGCTGCTGCTGTGCACAGGTATATAAAGGCTCAGAGCCTATTATGACACGCGCAGCCAGCGTTCCATTGCCACATTCCATCTACTGCAGGCAGGATACCTGGCTGGCTGAATGTCGCTGAGAAGCTCACAGAGACCGCCATAAGCAACAGTTTAACAGAATGCCACAGACTAATCAACCAAACTTTTTGGGTTGGGTTCTCTTTTATAGTCTGCAGGCATTAAATGAAAGAAGTCAGTGTTCCAGCAGAAGGAGACAACGTTTCAGAAAAGGCATTGTAGCAAACCAAAAAAGAAATTTTAAGCGCAGCAGAGTAACCAGAGCACATACCTGTTAGCTCAGGTGAGTTTAAAAGGCTGCTGTTGATAACAAGGGCATTTGCTAAATAGATGGTGTGTGTGCAACAATATTCTGAAAGGTCAATTATATTGTGCAGCTTATCTCACCACCTGTAGTTATTTAGGTGAAAGCTCCAAAATGCTTGCCTAATATGTCTGTTTATCCAAAAGGAAGTAAAAAGGGAGAGCTAGAAAGATAGCATTGCATCACATTACATGGCAATGCAATGCACAGTTGCTGAAGTTGAACCAAAATGAGCTTGTAATCTGGCTTCTGCAACTTTGAACATGAAAAATCCAATGAGGAGAAGAAAAGCAAAGCCAAAGAGTCCATCCCAAAATCCGACAAACAAGCAAAATGAACAAAAAACATTGAATTCAATTCTTTCTGATTTTAGAAACTGCATTAAAGAAGGGGTGCACCGGTCCTGGAGATACTGCAATACCAGGTCAATGCGTGGAGTGGACAGAGCAAGCTCTTTTTCCATCTCCCTGTTCTAAAAATCCATTTAATATATGGTCCCCAGATAGGGGACGTATCAGATATTAAACTGATAAGAACAGATACTACACTTGATCTTAGCCAAAAGGCCGAGAAGCGATAACCAGAATTGGTTTCAAACTACGGAGCCACCCAAGGATCCTGAAACGTCCATTTGTGGAGATGAGCTCCTGGACTCCCGTTAAGAAGACATGTTGTCAACCTCTAGATCCCTTACATGCCTGCACTTTTCGGCTTGCTGCTGCTGCATTCCACGCGTTTTAGATCTGCATAACTCCACTTCTTTAAACACAGCACCTTCACCCCCTGCTGTTCCCACCCGCCTCAACACCGTTGGAAGGGAGGAGAACCAATTAAGGCGGGGGGTGGGGTGGAACGAGCAGCTGTCTACCCTTAGCAGGAGGGCTCCTGATTACATACCTCTCCTGCTGCTGCTGCTGCTGGCTGTCCAGCAGCAGACTGAAGGTGGCTGCTGCTGTGCACAGGTATATAAAGGCTCAGAGCCTATTATGACACGCGCAGCCAGCGTTCCATTGCCACATTCCATCTACTGCAGGCAGGATACCTGGCTGGCTGAATGTTGCTGAGAAGCTCACAGAGACCGCCATAAGCAACAGTTTAACAGAATGCCACAGACTAATCAACCAAACTTTTTGGGTTGGGTTCTCTTTTATAGTCTGCAGGCATTAAATGAAAGAAGTCAGTGTTCCAGCAGAAGGAGACAACGTTTCAGAAAAGGCATTGTAGCAAACCAAAAAAGAAATTTTAAGCGCAGCAGAGTAACCAGCGCACATACCTGTTAGCTCAGGTGAGTTTAAAAGGCTGCTGTTGATAACAAGGGCATTTGCTAAATAGATGGTGTGTGTGCAACAATATACTGAAAGGTCAATTATATTGTGCAGCTTATCTCACCACCTGTAGTTATTTAGGTGAAAGCTCCAAAATGCTTGCCTAATATGTCTGTTTATCCAAAAGGAAGTAAAAAGGGAGAGCTAGAAAGATAGCATTGCATCACATTACATGGCAATGCAATGCACAGTTGCTGAAGTTGAACCAAAATGAGCTTGTAATCTGGCTTCTGCAACTTTGAACATGAAAAATCCAATGAGGAGAAGAAAAGCAAAGCCAAAGAGTCCATCCCAAAATCCGACAAACAAGCAAAATGAACAAAAAACATTGAATTCAATTCTTTCTGATTTTAGAAACTGCATTAAAGAAGGGGTGCACCGGTCCTGGAGATACTGCAATACCAGGTCAATGCGTGGAGTGGACAGAGCAAGCTCTTTTTCCATCTCCCTGTTCTAAAAATCCATTTAATATATGGTCCCCAGATAGGGGACGTATCAGATATTAAACTGATAAGAACAGATACTACACTTGATCTTAGCCAAAAGGCCGAGAAGCGATAACCAGAATTGGTTTCAAACTACGGAGCCACCCAAGGATCCTGAAAAGTCCATTTGTGGAGATGAGCTCCTGGACTCCCGTTAAGAAGACATGTTGTCAACCTCTAGATCCCTTACATGCCTGCACTTTTCGGCTTGCTGCTGCTGCAATCCACGCGTTTTAGATCTGCATAACTCCACCTCTTTAAACACAGCACCTTCACCCCCTGCTGTTCCCACCCGCCTCAACACCGTTGGAAGGGAGGAGAACCAATTAAGGCGGGGGGTGGGGTGGAACGAGCAGCTGTCTACCCTTAGCAGGAGGGCTCCTGATTACATACCTCTCCTGCTGCTGCTGCTACTGGCTGTCCAGCAGCAGACTGAAGGTGGCTGCTGCTGTGCACAGGTATATAAAGGCTCAGAGCCTATTATGACACGCGCAGCCAGCGTTCCATTGCCACATTCCATCTACTGCAGGCAGGATACCTGGCTGGCTGAATGTCGCTGAGAAGCTCACAGAGACCGCCATAAGCAACAGTTTAACAGAATGCCACAGACTAATCAACCAAACTTTTTGGGTTGGGTTCTCTTTTATAGTCTGCAGGCATTAAATGAAAGAAGTCAGTGTTCCAGCAGAAGGAGACAACGTTTCAGAAAAGGCATTGTAGCAAACCAAAAAATAAATTTTAAGCGCAGCAGAGTAACCAGCGCACATACCTGTTAGCTCAGGTGAGTTTAAAAGGCTGCTGTTGATAACAAGGGCATTTGCTAAATAGATGGTGTGTGTGCAACAATATACTGAAAGGTCAATTATATTGTGCAGCTTATCTCACCACCTGTAGTTGTTTAGGTGAAAGCTCCAAAATGCTTGCCTAATATGTCTGTTTATCCAAAAGGAAGTAAAAAGGGAGAGCTAGAAAGATAGCATTGCATCACATTACATGGCAATGCAATGCACAGTTGCTGAAGTTGAACCAAAATGAGCTTGTAATCTGGCTTCTGCAACTTTGAACATGAAAAATCCAATGAGGAGAAGAAAAGCAAAGCCAAAGAGTCCATCCCAAAATCCGACAAACAAGCAAAATGAACAAAAACATTGAATTCAATTCTTTCTGATTTTAGAAACTGCATTAAAGAAGGGGTGCACCGGTCCTGGAGATACTGCAATACCAGGTCAATGCGTGGAGTGGACAGAGCAAGCTCTTTTTCCATCTCCCTGTTCTAAAAATCCATTTAATATATGGTCCCCAGATAGGGGACGTATCAGATATTAAACTGATAAGAACAGATACTACACTTGATCTTAGCCAAAAGGCCGAGAAGCGATAACCAGAATTGGTTTCAAACTACGGAGCCACCCAAGGATCCTGAAAAGTCCATTTGTGGAGATGAGCTCCTGGACTCCCGTTAAGAAGACATGTTGTCAACCTCTAGATCCCTTACATGCCTGCACTTTTCGGCTTGCTGCTGCTGCAATCCACGCGTTTTAGATCTGCATAACTCCACCTCTTTAAACACAGCACCTTCACCCCCTGCTGTTCCCACCCGCCTCAACACCGTTGGATGGGAGGAGAACCAATTAAGGCGGGGGGTGGGGTGGAACGAGCAGCTGTCTACCCTTAGCAGGAGGGCTCCTGATTACATACCTCTCCTGCTGCTGCTGCTGCTGGCTGTCCAGCAGCAGACTGAAGGTGGCTGCTGCTGTGCACAGGTATATAAAGGCTCAGAGCCTATTATGACACGCGCAGCCAGCGTTCCATTGCCACATTCCATCTACTGCAGGCAGGATACCTGGCTGGCTGAATGTCGCTGAGAAGCTCACAGAGACCGCCATAAGCAACAGTTTAACAGAATGCCACAGACTAATCAACCAAACTTTTTGGGTTGGGTTCTCTTTTATAGTCTGCAGGCATTAAATGAAAGAAGTCAGTGTTCCAGCAGAAGGAGACAACGTTTCAGAAAAGGCATTGTAGCAAACCAAAAAATAAATTTTAAGCGCAGCAGAGTAACCAGCGCACATACCTGTTAGCTCAGGTGAGTTTAAAAGGCTGCTGTTGATAACAAGGGCATTTGCTAAATAGATGGTGTGTGTGCAACAATATACTGAAAGGTCAATTATATTGTGCAGCTTATCTCACCACCTGTAGTTGTTTAGGTGAAAGCTCCAAAATGCTTGCCTAATATGTCTGTTTATCCAAAAGGAAGTAAAAAGGGAGAGCTAGAAAGATAGCATTGCATCACATTACATGGCAATGCAATGCACAGTTGCTGAAGTTGAACCAAAATGAGCTTGTAATCTGGCTTCTGCAACTTTGAACATGAAAAATCCAATGAGGAGAAGAAAAGCAAAGCCAAAGAGTCCATCCCAAAATCCGACAAACAAGCAAAATGAACAAAAAACATTGAATTCAATTCTTTCTGATTTTAGAAACTGCATTAAAGAAGGGGTGCACCGGTCCTGGAGATACTGCAATACCAGGTCAATGCGTGGAGTGGACAGAGCAAGCTCTTTTTCCATCTCCCTGTTCTAAAAATCCATTTAATATATGGTCCCCAGATAGGGGACGTATCAGATATTAAACTGATAAGAACAGATACTACACTTGATCTTAGCCAAAAGGCCGAGAAGCGATAACCAGAATTGGTTTCAAACTACGGAGCCACCCAAGGATCCTGAAAAGTCCATTTGTGGAGATGAGCTCCTGGACTCCCGTTAAGAAGACATGTTGTCAACCTCTAGATCCCTTACATGCCTGCACTTTTCGGCTTGCTGCTGCTGCAATCCACGCGTTTTAGATCTGCATAACTCCACCTCTTTAAACACAGCACCTTCACCCCCTGCTGTTCCCACCCGCCTCAACACTGTTGGAAGGGAGGAGAACCAATTAAGGCAGGGGGTGGGGTGGAACGAGCAGCTGTCTACCCTTAGCAGGAGGGCTCCTGATTACATACCTCTCCTGCTGCTGCTGCTGCTGGCTGTCCAGCAGCAGACTGAAGGTGGCTGCTGCTTTGCACAGGTATATAAAGGCTCAGAGCCTATTATGACACGCGCAGCCAGCGTTCCATTGCCACATTCCATCTACTGCAGGCAGGATACCTGGCTGGCTGAATGTCGCTGAGAAGCTCACAGAGACCGCCATAAGCAACAGTTTAACAGAATGCCACAGACTAATCAACCAAACTTTTTGGGTTGGGTTCTCTTTTATAGTCTGCAGGCATTAAATGAAAGAAGTCAGTGTTCCAGCAGAAGGAGACAACGTTTCAGAAAAGGCATTGTAGCAAACCAAAAAAGAAATTTTAAGCGCAGCAGAGTAACCAGCGCACATACCTGTTAGCTCAGGTGAGTTTAAAAGGCTGCTGTTGATAACAAGGGCATTTGCTAAATAGATGGTGTGTGTGCAACAATATACTGAAAGGTCAATTATATTGTGCAGCTTATCTCACCACCTGTAGTTATTTAGGTGAAAGCTCCAAAATGCTTGCCTAATATGTCTGTTTATCCAAAAGGAAGTAAAAAGGGAGAGCTAGAAAGATAGCATTGCATAACATTACATGGCAATGCAATGCACAGTTGCTGAAGTTGAACCAAAATGAGCTTGTAATCTGGCTTCTGCAACTTTGAACATGAAAAATCCAATGAGGAGAAGAAAAGCAAAGCCAAAGAGTCCATCCCAAAATCCGACAAACAAGCAAAATGAACAAAAAACATTGAATTCAATTCTTTCTGATTTTAGAAACTGCATTAAAGAAGGGGTGCACCGGTCCTGGAGATACTGCAATACCAGGTCAATGCGTGGAGTGGACAGAGCAAGCTCTTTTTCCATCTCCCTGTTCTAAAAATCCATTTAATATATGGTCCCCAGATAGGGGACGTATCAGATATTAAACTGATAAGAACAGATTTTTTTGATTGAATATATCTTTTATTAGCACAAAAAATAAGTTAACAGACAGTGTACAGTGCCGCAGCCCAGTACACACAGAATTCTACATCATATTTACATAGCATGAGGATACGACGCACTAACTAGACACATCACACCCCTATGCTACACAAAACACTCAATCTGAAAGAAAAAGCATGTCAATTAATACAGTACGACGAACCGTGATAAGGGATGGGGATTGGGAAAAAGGGGATGGGGAGGGGAAAATCACAGGCCCGAAGCTTTATTGAAAGACAAGACACATAAGGGGAGAGGGGGAGGAGGGGTTTAGTCCTCGTCCTCGTCCTCCGGACCGTCCATGATGGAATAGTCTCTGAGCAGGCTGTGGATCAGCCTGCGGCAGTCCTGGATGGACATCCTCTCCCTCCTCAAGATGAGCCGGTTCCTGGCGACCCAAACGGCATCCTTGAAGCAGTTCATAAGGCGCCAAGCCTCCTGGATGGCTCCGACGGTATGAACCCCAGGGAAGAGTCCGTAAAGCACAGAATGGTGCGATAGGCTCGCCCTGGGGACAGAGTTCCTCAGGTCGTCCTCAAGTGCAGTCAATAGGCGCTGTGCAAATCCGCAGTCCCAAAAAGTGTGCAAAGATGTTTCCTCCACGAAGGGGCACCTTGGGCAGTACCGGGTCTTGCACAGGTTCCGGGCATGCATGAATGACCGGACGGGCAGTCCGCCCTGAATCGCCATCCACGACAAGTCCTTGTGCCCGTTGGTCAGCCTGTCAGACGACACATTTGTCCACACAGTCTCCAGCGTGTCCTGGTGAAGTCCTGTGATGTTCTCCACGTCATACTTGGCTCTGATTAGCTTGTGGATAGTTTTGGGCTTCCACAAGTCGGGCTTGAGTCCCTCCAGTTGATGCTCCCCCACAAATCGAACGACGTCTCCGTAGAACCATGGCGTCGTCCAGTTGTAGGGGAAGGAGCTGTCCCACTTGTCCCAGCCGAGTCGCCTCCAAAGAGGAAGCAGGAAGAAGCGAGACATGGACCTGCCCGCGGAGCCATTCTTGACTTGCAAAGTCCGGCGGACACAATCACACACAAAAGAGGATCGCAGGAGGGTGGGGATATCTGGAACGCCCTTCCCACCCTTGCGAGGCTCCTTGTACATGACGGCCCGCCTGACTCTGTCCATCTTGGATCCCCAGACAAAGTGAAACACTGTCCTGGTAATGGCCCTGCACACAGTGACGTGTGGGGGCCAGGCCTGCGCCGTGTACTGCAAGACGGGCAGGACCTCATTACGCAGGACGAGTGCCTTACCCTCACAAGTGAGGTGTCTGAGGCTCCAGAGTCCGATCCGTTGCTTCACCTTGGCCAAGCGTTCTTGCCAGGACTTGAGGGCCGCTCCTTCCTTCCCGAACCAGACTCCCAGCACCTTGAGGAAATCCGGTTGAATGTTGAAGGGGAAGGGGGCGGAGGAGGCCGGCTGCCAATCCCCGAAGAGCATGGCTTCCGACTTCCTGCAGTTGACTTTGGCCCCTGAAGCCCGGCCGAACCTCTCACACGTCTGGACGAGGGCGTCGACTGAACCACGATCAGCGCAGAAGACGGTGACGTCGTCCATGTAGAGCGAGCACTTGACCTCATGTCGTCCCGGACCCGGTGCGGTGATCCCTCTGATCTCTCCATTCTGCCGGATAGCCTCTGCGAAGAGTTCTATAACACAAACAAAAAGAAGAGGTGATAGAGGGCAGCCTTGTCTGACCCCAGAGAGGACAGGGAAGGGGTCAGTCTTCCAGCCGTTCACCAACACCGAGCTGTGGATATCAAAATACATCAGACGGACATACGAACAAAACATGTTACCCAAACCTAACCGGTGCAGAGCTCGGCCCATGAACTCGTGGGAAACCCGGTCGAAGGCCTTCTCCTGATCCAAGGAGACCAGGGCCGCGTGTGCGCGGCGGACCTTGATGTACTCGACCGTGTCCCGCACGAGAGCGAGGCTGTCTGCGATGCGACGTCCAGGGATGCCGCAGGTCTGGTCCGGGTGGATGATCCGTCCGATGACCGTCTTAAGTCGTGTCGCCATCGTCTTGGCCAGGATCTTGTAGTCCACGTTGAGCAGAGTGATGGGACGCCAATTCCTCAGGTCGCACCTCTCTCCCTTCCGCTTGTACAGGATCGTGACCATTCCTTCCCTCAAAGATGGAGGCATTCTACCCTCCACCACCATCTCCTCGTACAGGTCCAACAGGTCCGGACAGATGAGGTCTCCCAGCGCTACATAGAGCTCCGCTGGAAGACCATCACTGCCCGGGGTCCTGCCGGTCCTAAAGGATTTAGCGGCAGAGAGCAATTCGCCCACCATCAGAGGTTTGTCCAAGGCTGCCGTGCCTGCAGGATCAAGATGGTTAGTGATACCTGACAGGAACTTATCAGCAGCGTCGGGGTCGGTAGTCTTGTGGGAGTAGAGTTCGCTGTAGAAGTCGCTGACGACCCTCATCACGTCCTCCTTCCCACGTCGCATGTTTCCGCTCTCGTCTCGCAGCTCGTTCAGGGGCGTGTGACCGGCATGAAGTTTCCTGAAAAAGAATGAGTTACATTTCTCACCCTTCTCCAGATTCTCCACTTTGGAACGGAAGATGATTCGCTTGGACTCCTCCTCAAAGTGCCTTTTCAGGCTCTTCTTGGTCTCCTCCAGCTCCTCCCTCACGTCCCAGCCGCAGTGAAGAAGGTCCTGCAGCGACCGCAGCTCGCGCTGCAGCCCTCTGAAGTCCCTCCTCTTCTCACACTCCTGTTGTCGACCCTTGGCCTGAAAGAAACAGCGAAACTCAAGTTTAACATATTCCCACCAATCAGAGACTGTTTGGAAGCTACCCTTGTAGGACTGCCACATTGCGTAGGCTGCTCTCAGCTCCTCCACGACTTCATCCTGAGCCAGCAGAGCACAATTCAGCTTCCAGGAGCCGGGGCCGGACGGAAAACCGTCGCCGAGGACACCTTGTAAGTGAATGGCTCTGTGGTCGGAGAAGAAGCAGGAGACCATCGAGTGCCTACTCTGCCTGACTGCCCGAGAGGTGAACACAAAGTCAATCCTGGAGCGGAGTGAGCCATCGGGTCGGCTCCACGAATAGTTCGTGGAGCCTCTCCCCATGGAGCCCACCACGTCCTGAAGAGAGGCCTCGGTTACCATCTCGATGAGCAGCTTGGACGTGATGTCCAACTTGGCAGATGTGCCAGAACTACGACCGTCCTCCTCGATGGGGCAGTTGAAATCCCCGGCCATCACTAAGGTCCTGGTGGTGGCAAGCTGAAGCCGCAGGGTCTGGAAAAGCTCCAAACGCTCATTCTTCAGTGGGGACGCATACACGTTGATGAACCTGACAGGTTCTCCCGCCCAGTTGCCATCTACAACAAGAGCCCTGCCGCAGATGAGCTCCTGGACGGACTCAAGCGTGAATGCGCCCCCCCTGATCAGAATTGCGACCCCCGCAGACTTGCAGTCACCCCCACCGGACCAGTAGGATGGACCGTGGGACCACTCCCTGGCCAGATGTTTGAAGGACCTAGAGGAGGGAAGGGAACATTCCTGCAACATATAAACATCACACAACTGGGAAGTAAGGAAGGCATAAATAGTCTGACGTCTGAACTTGTCCTTGATGCTCCTGACATTAATGGAAAATAAGTTAATATTAGCCATCATGTAGGGAAAAAAGAAAAAGTTAGCGCAGGCAATACACCTTAGTTACCACTCCGGTCGGGTGGTCCCTCGTCGGTGTTGACTGCTGGTGACGGGATCACCAGCAGGCCCTCTTCCTCCATCTGGTCAAGCAGCGCGGCCTCAATCTCGGCGACCACCAGTTCCTCCTCTTCTGGCTCGGCCACCAGGGTCTCAACCATGTGCTCCATCTCTTCTGGCTCAGGGAGGGTATCCTCCTTTTCGCCTACGAAATCCAGAATCTTCTTTTTGGAGGATTCAGTAGCAGGGCTGTCCTCCACCTTCCTCTTTCCCCGGGTTGGAACTGGGGAGACAAGAAGGGGAAAATCCTCCTCGGAATAGATAGCGGCGGGTGGAGGAAAGGTTAATTCCACTGCTACCATGGTCTGGGGAGGGAGAGTGGCTGCCGGGGCAGGGGAAAGGACACCTGCTGAGGAGTAGGGGAAGGAGGAAGAGGAAGTGGAATCCTCAGCAGGGGTGGCCGGGGTGGGGGGGGATTGGACGGGGGTGGCAGGGGGAGGGATCGAGAGAGGGGTGACAGAACTCTTACCCTCCTTTGACTTTTTCTTCTGCTTCGGAGCTGCTGGGACCGTCGCTGGGGCTTTGGCCACCGACTCCTTGACCGCTTTGGCCTTGGTCGTCTCGGCCTTGGCCGCTGGGGCCTTGGTCGTCGCGTCCTTGACCTTCACAGGCCTGGTCGTCGGGGCCTTGTCCTCCGTAGCTGGGGTCGTCGCAACCACCGATGCCCAGGATCTCTCACGCCTGGGGCAATCCTTGTACAGATGAGCCGCCAGCCCACACAGGTTGCAGGACGTCTTCTTCGGGCAGTCCTTCGAGCTGTGTCCCGTCACTCGACAAATCCTGCAGGCATCCTCCTTGCAGTCCTTCATCTCGTGGCCGTTCTTGCCGCATCTCCTGCAGTTCCGCGGCATGTCCGGGTAATAGATGAGGCCGTAGGAGTTGCCCAGGGAGAATGTCGGGGGCAGGTGCCGAAGTCCGTCTGAGTACGCCAGGTCCCTGTGAAGTCTAACGGTCACCGACCACTTACCTGTCCAGAAGCCGAGTCCATTCAGGATGTGAGAGGGTTCCTTCACAACCAAACAGAAGCGTCTCAGGAAGGTACAGATGTCTTGGCCTGGGGTGTGCGGGTTGCGCATGGAGACCGTGATCCTCCTTTCATCCCTCTGGATAGGGCAGCTACCTGTAAAGGCAGAGAAAGAATTATCCGGTCCTTTTGCGCTTACCATTTCCCAGAACCTCCTGCAGGTGTTCACAGTGGCGAAGGTGACGAAGAAGATCCCCGTCAAGAAGGTCTGGATGCTGAGGGTGTCCGACCTGGAGAAGCCTCGATCCAGCAGCATCTTCTGGCAGAACACGTCCGAGGACATGTCCGGCACCCTCCCATCCACTTCCTTCAGCTTCAGGGCCACCGTCTGCCGCATCCATGGCTCCAGGGCTGGAGCTTCGTGGCGGGGCTTCTGGGGTCCCTTCTGCTGGCCAGTCGTGGAGGCAGAGTCCTTGGGGTCAGAATCGGCTCCTGGCTGGGCCCTCCTGGCTGTCCCCAGCTCCAGGCTCTTCTTTTCGGCCTTCCTCGCAGCGCTTGCCATGGCTTTCCTCCTGCAGTTACTTCTTGGAGCTGGATCTGGAACTCTTCCCGGAATGGGTGGAGCTATGCAGATTCTTCTCCCGTCGTGTTCTGGACAAATTCCCCGAAAGGTCTTTGTCTCGATGATTTTCTTCCTCGAAGATTCCACAGGACAGCCCGATTGTTCTCCGAGTCTTCGTCTTCTTCTGGATTCTTTAGAGCTTCTTCCTCCCACCGATATCCGCCTTCGTTCTCTGATGTCAGCTGGGCTCCGAAGCTCTTCTCCTTCCGAGTTCGATCGCTCTCGTCAAGTGTAGATCGTAGCTCTTGTGTTCTTAAAAGAACAGATACTACACTTGATCTTAGCCAAAAGGCCGAGAAGCGATAACCAGAATTGGTTTCAAACTACGGAGCCACCCAAGGATCCTGAAAAGTCCATTTGTGGAGATGAGCTCCTGGACTCCCGTTAAGAAGACATGTTGTCAACCTCTAGATCCCTTACATGCCTGCACTTTTCGGCTTGCTGCTGCTGCAATCCACGCGTTTTAGATCTGCATAACTCCACCTCTTTAAACACAGCACCTTCACCCCCTGCTGTTCCCACCCGCCTCAACACCGTTGGAAGGGAGGAGAACCAATTAAGGCGGGGGGTGGGGTGGAACGAGCAGCTGTCTACCCTTAGCAGGAGGGCTCCTGATTACATACCTCTCCTGCTGCTGCTGCTGGCTGTCCAGCAGCAGACTGAAGGTGGCTGCTGCTGTGCACAGGTATATAAAGGCTCAGAGCCTATTATGACACGCGCAGCCAGCGTTCCATTGCCACATTCCATCTACTGCAGGCAGGATACCTGGCTGGCTGAATGTCGCTGAGAAGCTCACAGAGACCGCCATAAGCAACAGTTTAACAGAATGCCACAGACTAATCAACCAAACTTTTTGGGTTGGGTTCTCTTTTATAGTCTGCAGGCATTAAATGAAAGAAGTCAGTGTTCCAGCAGAAGGAGACAACGTTTCAGAAAAGGCATTGTAGCAAACCAAAAAAGAAATTTTAAGCGCAGCAGAGTAACCAGCGCACATACCTGTTAGCTCAGGTGAGTTTAAAAGGCTGCTGTTGATAACAAGGGCATTTGCTAAATAGATGGTGTGTGTGCAACAATATACTGAAAGGTCAATTATATTGTGCAGCTTATCTCACCACCTGTAGTTATTTAGGTGAAAGCTCCAAAATGCTTGCCTAATATGTCTGTTTATCCAAAAGGAAGTAAAAAGGGAGAGCTAGAAAGATAGCATTGCATCACATTACATGGCAATGCAATGCACAGTTGCTGAAGTTGAACCAAAATGAGCTTGTAATCTGGCTTCTGCAACTTTGAACATGAAAAATCCAATGAGGAGAAGAAAAGCAAAGCCAAAGAGTCCATCCCAAAATCCGACAAACAAGCAAAATGAACAAAAAACATTGAATTCAATTCTTTCTGATTTTAGAAACTGCATTAAAGAAGGGGTGCACCGGTCCTGGAGATACTGCAATACCAGGTCAATGCGTGGAGTGGACAGAGCAAGCTCTTTTTCCATCTCCCTGTTCTAAAAATCCATTTAATATATGGTCCCCAGATAGGGGACGTATCAGATATTAAACTGATAAGAACAGATACTACACTTGATCTTAGCCAAAAGGCCGAGAAGCGATAACCAGAATTGGTTTCAAACTACGGAGCCACCCAAGGATCCTGAAAAGTCCATTTGTGGAGATGAGCTCCTGGACTCCCGTTAAGAAGACATGTTGTCAACCTCTAGATCCCTTACATGCCTGCACTTTTCGGCTTGCTGCTGCTGCAATCCACGCGTTTTAGATCTGCATAACTCCACCTCTTTAAACACAGCACCTTCACCCCCTGCTGTTCCCACCCGCCTCAACACCGTTGGAAGGGAGGAGAACCAATTAAGGCGGGGGTGGGGTGGAACGAGCAGCTGTCTACCCTTAGCAGGAGGGCTCCTGATTACATACCTCTCCTGCTGCTGCTGCTGCTGGCTGTCCAGCAGCAGACTGAAGGTGGCTGCTGCTGTGCACAGGTATATAAAGGCTCAGAGCCTATTATGACACGCGCAGCCAGCGTTCCATTGCCACATTCCATCTACTGCAGGCAGGATACCTGGCTGGCTGAATGTCGCTGAGAAGCTCACAGAGACCGCCATAAGCAACAGTTTAACAGAATGCCACAGACTAATCAACCAAACTTTTTGGGTTGGGTTCTCTTTTATAGTCTGCAGGCATTAAATGAAAGAAGTCAGTGTTCCAGCAGAAGGAGACAACGTTTCAGAAAAGGCATTGTAGCAAACCAAAAAAGAAATTTTAAGCGCAGCAGAGTAACCAGCGCACATACCTGTTAGCTCAGGTGAGTTTAAAAGGCTGCTGTTGATAACAAGGGCATTTGCTAAATAGATGGTGTGTGTGCAACAATATACTGAAAGGTCAATTATATTGTGCAGCTTATCTCACCACCTGTAGTTATTTAGGTGAAAGCTCCAAAATGCTTGCCTAATATGTCTGTTTATCCAAAAGGAAGTAAAAAGGGAGAGCTAGAAAGATAGCATTGCATCACATTACATGGCAATGCAATGCACAGTTGCTGAAGTTGAACCAAAATGAGCTTGTAATCTGGCTTCTGCAACTTTGAACATGAAAAATCCAATGAGGAGAAGAAAAGCAAAGCCAAAGAGTCCATCCCAAAATCCGACAAACAAGCAAAATGAACAAAAAACATTGAATTCAATTCTTTCTGATTTTAGAAACTGCATTAAAGAAGGGGTGCACCGGTCCTGGAGATACTGCAATACCAGGTCAATGCGTGGAGTGGACAGAGCAAGCTCTTTTTCCATCTCCCTGTTCTAAAAATCCATTTAATATATGGTCCCCAGATAGGGGACGTATCAGATATTAAACTGATAAGAACAGATACTACACTTGATCTTAGCCAAAAGGCCGAGAAGCGATAACCAGAATTGGTTTCAAACTACGGAGCCACCCAAGGATCCTGAAAAGTCCATTTGTGGAGATAAGCTCCTGGACTCCCGTTAAGAAGACATGTTGTCAACCTCTAGATCCCTTACATGCCTGCACTTTTCGGCTTGCTGCTGCTGAAATCCACGCGTTTTAGGTCTGCATAACTCCACCTCTTTAAACACAGCACCTTCACCCCCTGCTGTTCCCACCCGCCTCAACACCGTTGGAAGGGAGGAGAACCAATTAAGGCGGGGGGTGGGGTGGAACGAGCAGCTGTCTACCCTTAGCAGGAGGGCTCCTGATTACATACCTCTCCTGCTGCTGCTGCTGCTGGCTGTCCAGCAGCAGACTGAAGGTGGCTGCTGCTGTGCACAGGTATATAAAGGCTCAGAGCCTATTATGACACGCGCAGCCAGCGTTCCATTGCCACATTCCATCTACTGCAGGCAGGATACCTGGCTGGCTGAATGTCGCTGAGAAGCTCACAGAGACCGCCATAAGCAACAGTTTAACAGAATGCCACAGACTAATCAACCAAAATTTTTGGGTTGGGTTCTCTTTTATAGTCTGCAGGCATTAAATGAAAGAAGTCAGTGTTCCAGCAGAAGGAGACAACGTTTCAGAAAAGGCATTGTAGCAAACCAAAAAAGAAATTTTAAGCGCAGCAGAGTAACCAGCGCACATACCTGTTAGCTCAGGTGAGTTTAAAAGGCTGCTGTTGATAACAAGGGCATTTGCTAAATAGATGGTGTGTGTGCAACAATATACTGAAAGGTCAATTATATTGTGCAGCTTATCTCACCACCTGTAGTTATTTAGGTGAAAGCTCCAAAATGCTTGCCTAATATGTCTGTTTATCCAAAAGGAAGTAAAAAGGGAGAGCTAGAAAGATAGCATTGCATCACATTACATGGCAATGCAATGCACAGTTGCTGAAGTTGAACCAAAATGAGCTTGTAATCTGGCTTCTGCAACTTTGAACATGAAAAATCCAATGAGGAGAAGAAAAGCAAAGCCAAAGAGTCCATCCCAAAATCCGACAAACAAGCAAAATGAACAAAAAACATTGAATTCAATTCTTTCTGATTTTAGAAACTGCATTAAAGAAGGGGTGCACCGGTCCTGGAGATACTGCAATACCAGGTCAATGCGTGGAGTGGACAGAGCAAGCTCTTTTTCCATCTCCCTGTTCTAAAAATCCATTTAATATATGGTCCCCAGATAGGGGACGTATCAGATATTAAACTGATAAGAACAGATACTACACTTGATCTTAGCCAAAAGGCCGAGAAGCGATAACCAGAATTGGTTTCAAACTACGGAGCCACCCAAGGATCCTGAAAAGTCCATTTGTGGAGATGAGCTCCTGGACTCCCGTTAAGAAGACATGTTGTCAACCTCTAGATCCCTTACATGCCTGCACTTTTCGGCTTGCTGCTGCTGCAATCCACGCGTTTTAGATCTGCATAACTCCACCTCTTTAAACACAGCACCTTCACCCCCTGCTGTTCCCACCCGCCTCAACACCGTTGGAAGGGAGGAGAACCAATTAAGGCGGGGGGTGGGGTGGAACGAGCAGCTGTCTACCCTTAGCAGGAGGGCTCCTGATTACATACCTCTCCTGCTGCTGCTGCTGCTGCTGGCTGTCCAGCAGCAGACTGAAGGTGGCTGCTGCTGTGCACAGGTATATAAAGGCTCAGAGCCTATTATGACACGCGCAGCCAGCGTTCCATTGCCACATTCCATCTACTGCAGGCAGGATACCTGGCTGGCTGAATGTCGCTGAGAAGCTCACAGAGACCGCCATAAGCAACAGTTTAACAGAATGCCACAGACTAATCAACCAAACTTTTTGGGTTGGGTTCTCTTTTATAGTCTGCAGGCATTAAATGAAAGAAGTCAGTGTTCCAGCAGAAGGAGACAACGTTTCAGAAAAGGCATTGTAGCAAACCAAAAAAGAAATTTTAAGCGCAGCAGAGTAACCAGCGCACATACCTGTTAGCTCAGGTGAGTTTAAAAGGCTGCTGTTGATAACAAGGGCATTTGCTAAATAGATGGTGTGTGTGCAACAATATACTGAAAGGTCAATTATATTGTGCAGCTTATCTCACCACCTGTAGTTATTTAGGTGAAAGCTCCAAAATGCTTGCCTAATATGTCTGTTTATCCAAAAGGAAGTAAAAAGGGAGAGCTAGAAAGATAGCATTGCATCACATTACATGGCAATGCAATGCACAGTTGCTGAAGTTGAACCAAAATGAGCTTGTAATCTGGCTTCTGCAACTTTGAACATGAAAAATCCAATGAGGAGAAGAAAAGCAAAGCCAAAGAGTCCATCCCAAAATCCGACAAACAAGCAAAATGAACAAAAAACATTGAATTCAATTCTTTCTGATTTTAGAAACTGCATTAAAGAAGGGGTGCACCGGTCCTGGAGATACTGCAATACCAGGTCAATGCGTGGAGTGGACAGAGCAAGCTCTTTTTCCATCTCCCTGTTCTAAAAATCCATTTAATATATGGTCCCCAGATAGGGGACGTATCAGATATTAAACTGATAAGAACAGATACTACACTTGATCTTAGCCAAAAGGCCGAGAAGCGATAACCAGAATTGGTTTCAAACTACGGAGCCACCCAAGGATCCTGAAAAGTCCATTTGTGGAGATAAGCTCCTGGACTCCCGTTAAGAAGACATGTTGTCAACCTCTAGATCCCTTACATGCCTGCACTTTTCGGCTTGCTGCTGCTGCAATCCACGCGTTTTAGATCTGCATAACTCCACCTCTTTAAACACAGCACCTTCACCCCCTGCTGTTCCCACCCGCCTCAACACCGTTGGAAGGGAGGAGAACCAATTAAGGCGGGGGGTGGGGTGGAACGAGCAGCTGTCTACCCTTAGCAGGAGGGCTCCTGATTACATACCTCTCCTGCTGCTGCTGCTGCTGGCTGTCCAGCAGCAGACTGAAGGTGGCTGCTGCTGTGCACAGGTATATAAAGGCTCAGAGCCTATTATGACACGCGCAGCCAGCGTTCCATTGCCACATTCCATCTACTGCAGGCAGGATACCTGGCTGGCTGAATGTCGCTGAGAAGCTCACAGAGACCGCCATAAGCAACAGTTTAACAGAATGCCACAGACTAATCAACCAAACTTTTTGGGTTGGGTTCTCTTTTATAGTCTGCAGGCATTAAATGAAAGAAGTCAGTGTTCCAGCAGAAGGAGACAACGTTTCAGAAAAGGCATTGTAGCAAACCAAAAAAGAAATTTTAAGCGCAGCAGAGTAACCAGCGCACATACCTGTTAGCTCAGGTGAGTTTAAAAGGCTGCTGTTGATAACAAGGGCATTTGCTAAATAGATGGTGTGTGTGCAACAATATACTGAAAGGTCAATTATATTGTGCAGCTTATCTCACCACCTGTAGTTATTTAGGTGAAAGCTCCAAAATGCTTGCCTAATATGTCTGTTTATCCAAAAGGAAGTAAAAAGGGAGAGCTAGAAAGATAGCATTGCATCACATTACATGGTAATGCAATGCACAGTTGCTGAAGTTGAACCAAAATGAGCTTGTAATCTGGCTTCTGCAACTTTGAACATGAAAAATCCAATGAGGAGAAGAAAAGCAAAGCCAAAGAGTCCATCCCAAAATCCGACAAACAAGCAAAATGAACAAAAAACATTGAATTCAATTCTTTCTGATTTTAGAAACTGCATTAAAGAAGGGGTGCACCGGTCCTGGAGATACTGCAATACCAGGTCAATGCGTGGAGTGGACAGAGCAAGCTCTTTTTCCATCTCCCTGTTCTAAAAATCCATTTAATATATGGTCCCCAGATAGGGGACGTATCAGATATTAAACTGATAAGAACAGATACTACACTTGATCTTAGCCAAAAGGCCGAGAAGCGATAACCAGAATTGGTTTCAAACTACGGAGCCACCCAAGGATCCTGAAAAGTCCATTTGTGGAGATAAGCTCCTGGACTCCCGTTAAGAAGACATGTTGTCAACCTCTAGATCCCTTACATGCCTGCACTTTTCGGCTTGCTGCTGCTGCAATCCACGCGTTTTAGATCTGCATAACTCCACCTCTTTAAACACAGCACCTTCACCCCCTGCTGTTCCCACCCGCCTCAACACCGTTGGAAGGGAGGAGAACCAATTAAGGCGGGGGGTGGGGTGGAACGAGCAGCTGTCTACCCTTAGCAGGAGGGCTCCTGATTACATACCTCTCCTGCTGCTGCTGCTGCTGGCTGTCCAGCAGCAGACTGAAGGTGGCTGCTGCTGTGCACAGGTATATAAAGGCTCAGAGCCTATTATGACATGCGCAGCCAGCGTTCCATTGCCACATTCCATCTACTGCAGGCAGGATACCTGGCTGGCTGAATGTCGCTGAGAAGCTCACAGAGACCGCCATAAGCAACAGTTTAACAGAATGCCACAGACTAATCAACCAAACTTTTTGGGTTGGGTTCTCTTTTATAGTCTGCAGGCATTAAATGAAAGAAGTCAGTGTTCCAGCAGAAGGAGACAACGTTTCAGAAAAGGCATTGTAGCAAACCAAAAAAGAAATTTTAAGCGCAGCAGAGTAACCAGCGCACATACCTGTTAGCTCAGGTGAGTTTAAAAGGCTGCTGTTGATAACAAGGGCATTTGCTAAATAGATGGTGTGTGTGCAACAATATACTGAAAGGTCAATTATATTGTGCAGCTTATCTCACCACCTGTAGTTATTTAGGTGAAAGCTCCAAAATGCTTGCCTAATATGTCTGTTTATCCAAAAGGAAGTAAAAAGGGAGAGCTAGAAAGATAGCATTGCATCACATTACATGGCAATGCAATGCACAGTTGCTGAAGTTGAACCAAAATGAGCTTGTAATCTGGCTTCTGCAACTTTGAACATGAAAAATCCAATGAGGAGAAGAAAAGCAAAGCCAAAGAGTCCATCCCAAAATCCGACAAACAAGCAAAATGAACAAAAAACATTGAATTCAATTCTTTCTGATTTTAGAAACTGCATTAAAGAAGGGGTGCACCGGTCCTGGAGATACTGCAATACCAGGTCAATGCGTGGAGTGGACAGAGCAAGCTCTTTTTCCATCTCCCTGTTCTAAAAATCCATTTAATATATGGTCCCCAGATAGGGGACGTATCAGATATTAAACTGATAAGAACAGATACTACACTTGATCTTAGCCAAAAGGCCGAGAAGCGATAACCAGAATTGGTTTCAAACTACGGAGCCACCCAAGGATCCTGAAAAGTCCATTTGTGGAGATGAGCTCCTGGACTCCCGTTAAGAAGACATGTTGTCAACCTCTAGATCCCTTACATGCCTGCACTTTTCGGCTTGCTGCTGCTGCAATCCACGCGTTTTAGATCTGCATAACTCCACCTCTTTAAACACAGCACCTTCACCCCCTGCTGTTCCCACCCGCCTCAACACCGTTGGAAGGGAGGAGAACCAATTAAGGCGGGGGGTGGGGTGGAACGAGCAGCTGTCTACCCTTAGCAGGAGGGCTCCTGATTACATACCTCTCCTGCTGCTGCTGCTGCTGGCTGTCCAGCAGCAGACTGAAGGTGGCTGCTGCTGTGCACAGGTATATAAAGGCTCAGAGCCTATTATGACACGCGCAGCCAGCGTTCCATTGCCACATTCCATCTACTGCAGGCAGGATACCTGGCTGGCTGAATGTCGCTGAGAAGCTCACAGAGACCGCCATAAGCAACAGTTTAACAGAATGCCACAGACTAATCAACCAAACTTTTTGGGTTGGGTTCTCTTTTATAGTCTGCAGGCATTAAATGAAAGAAGTCAGTGTTCCAGCAGAAGGAGACAACGTTTCAGAAAAGGCATTGTAGCAAACCAAAAAATAAATTTTAAGCGCAGCAGAGTAACCAGCGCACATACCTGTTAGCTCAGGTGAGTTTAAAAGGCTGCTGTTGATAACAAGGGCATTTGCTAAATAGATGGTGTGTGTGCAACAATATACTGAAAGGTCAATTATATTGTGCAGCTTATCTCACCACCTGTAGTTATTTAGGTGAAAGCTCCAAAATGCTTGCCTAATATGTCTGTTTATCCAAAAGGAAGTAAAAAGGGAGAGCTAGAAAGATAGCATTGCATCACATTACATGGCAATGCAATGCACAGTTGCTGAAATTGAACCAAAATGAGCTTGTAATCTGGCTTCTGCAACTTTGAACATGAAAAATCCAATGAGGAGAAGAAAAGCAAAGCCAAAGAGTCCATCCCAAAATCCGACAAACAAGCAAAATGAACAAAAAACATTGAATTCAATTCTTTCTGATTTTAGAAACTGCATTAAAGAAGGGGTGACCGGTCCTGGAGATACTGCAATACCAGGTCAATGCGTGGAGTGGACAGAGCAAGCTCTTTTTCCATCTCCCTGTTCTAAAAATCCATTTAATATATGGTCCCCAGATAGGGGACGTATCAGATATTAAACTGATAAGAACAGATACTACACTTGATCTTAGCCAAAAGGCCGAGAAGCGATAACCAGAATTGGTTTCAAACTACGGAGCCACCCAAGGATCCTGAAAAGTCCATTTGTGGAGATGAGCTCCTGGACTCCCGTTAAGAAGACATGTTGTCAACCTCTAGATCCCTTACATGCCTGCACTTTTCGGCTTGCTGCTGCTGCAATCCACGCGTTTTAGATCTGCATAACTCCACCTCTTTAAACACAGCACCTTCACCCCCTGCTGTTCCCACCCGCCTCAACACCGTTGGAAGGGAGGAGAACCAATTAAGGCGGGGGGTGGGGTGGAACGAGCAGCTGTCTACCCTTAGCAGGAGGGCTCCTGATTACATACCTCTCCTGCTGCTGCTGCGGCTGGCTGTCCAGCAGCAGACTGAAGGTGGCTGCTGCTGTGCACAGGTATATAAAGGCTCGGAGCCTATTATGACACGCGCAGCCAGCGTTCCATTGCCACATTCCATCTACTGCAGGCAGGATACCTGGCTGGCTGAATGTCGCTGAGAAGCTCACAGAGACCGCCATAAGCAACAGTTTAACAGAATGCCACAGACTAATCAACCAAACTTTTTGGGTTGGGTTCTCTTTTATAGTCTGCAGGCATTAAATGAAAGAAGTCAGTGTTCCAGCAGAAGGAGACAACGTTTCAGAAAAGGCATTGTAGCAAACCAAAAAAGAAATTTTAAGCGCAGCAGAGTAACCAGCGCACATACCTGTTAGCTCAGGTGAGTTTAAAAGGCTGCTGTTGATAACAAGGGCATTTGCTAAATAGATGGTGTGTGTGCAACAATATACTGAAAGGTCAATTATATTGTGCAGCTTATCTCACCACCTGTAGTTATTTAGGTGAAAGCTCCAAAATGCTTGCCTAATATGTCTGTTTATCCAAAAGGAAGTAAAAAGGGAGAGCTAGAAAGATAGCATTGCATCACATTACATGGCAATGCAATGCACAGTTGCTGAAGTTGAACCAAAATGAGCTTGTAATCTGGCTTCTGCAACTTTGAACATGAAAAATCCAATGAGGAGAAGAAAAGCAAAGCCAAAGAGTCCATCCCAAAATCCGACAAACAAGCAAAATGAACAAAAAACATTGAATTCAATTCTTTCTGATTTTAGAAACTGCATTAAAGAAGGGGTGCACCGGTCCTGGAGATACTGCAATACCAGGTCAATGCGTGGAGTGGACAGAGCAAGCTCTTTTTCCATCTCCCTGTTCTAAAAATCCATTTAATATATGGTCCCCAGATAGGGGACGTATCAGATATTAAACTGATAAGAACAGATACTACACTTGATCTTAGCCAAAAGGCCGAGAAGCGATAACCAGAATTGGTTTCAAACTACGGAGCCACCCAAGGATCCTGAAAAGTCCATTTGTGGAGATGAGCTCCTGGACTCCCGTTAAGAAGACATGTTGTCAACCTCTAGATCCCTTACATGCCTGCACTTTTCGGCTTGCTGCTGCTGCAATCCACGCGTTTTAGATCTGCATAACTCCACCTCTTTAAACACAGCACCTTCACCCCCTGCTGTTCCCACCCGCCTCAACACCGTTGGAAGGGAGGAGAACCAATTAAGGCGGGGGGTGGGGTGGAACGAGCAGCTGTCTACCCTTAGCAGGAGGGCTCCTGATTACATACCTCTCCTGCTGCTGCTGCTGGCTGTCCAGCAGCAGACTGAAGGTGGCTGCTGCTGTGCACAGGGATATAAAGGCTCAGAGCCTATTATGACACGCGCAGCCAGCGTTCCATTGCCACATTCCATCTACTGCAGGCAGGATACCTGGCTGGCTGAATGTCGCTGAGAAGCTCACAGAGACCGCCATAAGCAACAGTTTAACAGAATGCCACAGACTAATCAACCAAACTTTTTGGGTTGGGTTCTCTTTTATAGTCTGCAGGCATTAAATGAAAGAAGTCAGTGTTCCAGCAGAAGGAGACAACGTTTCAGAAAAGGCATTGTAGCAAACCAAAAAAGAAATTTTAAGCGCAGCAGAGTAACCAGCGCACATACCTGTTAGCTCAGGTGAGTTTAAAAGGCTGCTGTTGATAACAAGGGCATTTGCTAAATAGATGGTGTGTGTGCAACAATATACTGAAAGGTCAATTATATTGTGCAGCTTATCTCACCACCTGTAGTTATTTAGGTGAAAGCTCCAAAATGCTTGCCTAATATGTCTGTTTATCCAAAAGGAAGTAAAAAGGGAGAGCTAGAAAGATAGCATTGCATCACATTACATGGCAATGCAATGCACAGTTGCTGAAGTTGAACCAAAATGAGCTTGTAATCTGGCTTCTGCAACTTTGAACATGAAAAATCCAATGAGGAGAAGAAAAGCAAAGCCAAAGAGTCCATCCCAAAATCCGACAAACAAGCAAAATGAACAAAAAACATTGAATTCAATTCTTTCTGATTTTAGAAACTGCATTAAAGAAGGGGTGCACCGGTCCTGGAGATACTGCAATACCAGGTCAATGCGTGGAGTGGACAGAGCAAGCTCTTTTTCCATCTCCCTGTTCTAAAAATCCATTTAATATATGGTCCCCAGATAGGGGACGTATCAGATATTAAACTGATAAGAACAGATACTACACTTGATCTTAGCCAAAAGGCCGAGAAGCGATAACCAGAATTGGTTTCAAACTACGGAGCCACCCAAGGATCCTGAAAAGTCCATTTGTGGAGATGAGCTCCTGGACTCCCGTTAAGAAGACATGTTGTCAACCTCTAGATCCCTTACATGCCTGCACTTTTCGGCTTGCTGCTGCTGCAATCCACGCGTTTTAGATCTGCATAACTCCACCTCTTTAAACACAGCACCTTCACCCCCTGCTGTTCCCACCCGCCTCAACACCGTTGGAAGGGAGGAGAACCAATTAAGGCGGGGGGTGGGGTGGAACGAGCAGCTGTCTACCCTTAGCAGGAGGGCTCCTGATTACATACCTCTCCTGCTGCTGCTGCTGCTGGCTGTCCAGCAGCAGACTGAAGGTGGCTGCTGCTGTGCACAGGTATATAAAGGCTCAGAGCCTATTATGACACGCGCAGCCAGCGTTCCATTGCCACATTCCATCTACTGCAGGCAGGATACCTGGCTGGCTGAATGTCGCTGAGAAGCTCACAGAGACCGCCATAAGCAACAGTTTAACAGAATGCCACAGACTAATCAACCAAACTTTTTGGGTTGGGTTCTCTTTTATAGTCTGCAGGCATTAAATGAAAGAAGTCAGTGTTCCAGCAGAAGGAGACAACGTTTCAGAAAAGGCATTGTAGCAAACCAAAAAAGAAATTTTAAGCGCAGCAGAGTAACCAGCGCACATACCTGTTAGCTCAGGTGAGTTTAAAAGGCTGCTGTTGATAACAAGGGCATTTGCTAAATAGATGGTGTGTGTGCAACAATATACTGAAAGGTCAATTATATTGTGCAGCTTATCTCACCACCTGTAGTTATTTAGGTGAAAGCTCCAAAATGCTTGCCTAATATGTCTGTTTATCCAAAAGGAAGTAAAAAGGGAGAGCTAGAAAGATAGCATTGCATCACATTACATGGCAATGCAATGCACAGTTGCTGAAGTTGAACCAAAATGAGCTTGTAATCTGGCTTCTGCAACTTTGAACATGAAAAATCCAATGAGGAGAAGAAAAGCAAAGCCAAAGAGTCCATCCCAAAATCCGACAAACAAGCAAAATGAACAAAAAACATTGAATTCAATTCTTTCTGATTTTAGAAACTGCATTAAAGAAGGGGTGCACCGGTCCTGGAGATACTGCAATACCAGGTCAATGCGTGGAGTGGACAGAGCAAGCTCTTTTTCCATCTCCCTGTTCTAAAAATCCATTTAATATATGGTCCCCAGATAGGGGACGTATCAGATATTAAACTGATAAGAACAGATACTACACTTGATCTTAGCCAAAAGGCCGAGAAGCGATAACCAGAATTGGTTTCAAACTACGGAGCCACCCAAGGATCCTGAAAAGTCCATTTGTGGAGATGAGCTCCTGGACTCCCGTTAAGAAGACATGTTGTCAACCTCTAGATCCCTTACATGCCTGCACTTTTCGGCTTGCTGCTGCTGCAATCCACGCGTTTTAGATCTGCATAACTCCACCTCTTTAAACACAGCACCTTCACCCCCTGCTGTTCCCACCCGCCTCAACACCGTTGGAAGGGAGGAGAACCAATTAAGGCGGGGGGTGGGGTGGAACGAGCAGCTGTCTACCCTTAGCAGGAGGGCTCCTGATTACATACCTCTCCTGCTGCTGCTGCTGCTGGCTGTCCAGCAGCAGACTGAAGGTGGCTGCTGCTGTGCACAGGTATATAAAGGCTCAGAGCCTATTATGACACGCGCAGCCAGCGTTCCATTGCCACATTCCATCTACTGCAGGCAGGATACCTGGCTGGCTGAATGTCGCTGAGAAGCTCACAGAGACCGCCATAAGCAACAGTTTAACAGAATGCCACAGACTAATCAACCAAACTTTTTGGGTTGGGTTCTCTTTTATAGTCTGCAGGCATTAAATGAAAGAAGTCAGTGTTCCAGCAGAAGGAGACAACGTTTCAGAAAAGGCATTGTAGCAAACCAAAAAAGAAATTTTAAGCGCAGCAGAGTAACCAGCGCACATACCTGTTAGCTCAGGTGAGTTTAAAAGGCTGCTGTTGATAACAAGGGCATTTGCTAAATAGATGGTGTGTGTGCAACAATATACTGAAAGGTCAATTATATTGTGCAGCTTATCTCACCACCTGTAGTTATTTAGGTGAAAGCTCCAAAATGCTTGCCTAATATGTCTGTTTATCCAAAAGGAAGTAAAAAGGGAGAGCTAGAAAGATAGCATTGCATCACATTACATGGCAATGCAATGCACAGTTGCTGAAGTTGAACCAAAATGAGCTTGTAATCTGGCTTCTGCAACTTTGAACATGAAAAATCCAATGAGGAGAAGAAAAGCAAAGCCAAAGAGTCCATCCCAAAATCCGACAAACAAGCAAAATGAACAAAAAACATTGAATTCAATTCTTTCTGATTTTAGAAACTGCATTAAAGAAGGGGTGCACCGGTCCTGGAGATACTGCAATACCAGGTCAATGCGTGGAGTGGACAGAGCAAGCTCTTTTTCCATCTCCCTGTTCTAAAAATCCATTTAATATATGGTCCCCAGATAGGGGACGTATCAGATATTAAACTGATAAGAACAGATACTACACTTGATCTTAGCCAAAAGGCCGAGAAGCGATAACCAGAATTGGTTTCAAACTACGGAGCCACCCAAGGATCCTGAAAAGTCCATTTGTGGAGATGAGCTCCTGGACTCCCGTTAAGAAGACATGTTGTCAACCTCTAGATCCCTTACATGCCTGCACTTTTCGGCTTGCTGCTGCTGCAATCCACGCGTTTTAGATCTGCATAACTCCACCTCTTTAAACACAGCACCTTCACCCCCTGCTGTTCCCACCCGCCTCAACACCGTTGGAAGGGAGGAGAACCAATTAAGGCGGGGGGTGGGGTGGAACGAGCAGCTGTCTACCCTTAGCAGGAGGGCTCCTGATTACATACCTCTCCTGCTGCTGCTGCGGCTGGCTGTCCAGCAGCAGACTGAAGGTGGCTGCTGCTGTGCACAGGTATATAAAGGCTCGGAGCCTATTATGACACGCGCAGCCAGCGTTCCATTGCCACATTCCATCTACTGCAGGCAGGATACCTGGCTGGCTGAATGTCGCTGAGAAGCTCACAGAGACCGCCATAAGCAACAGTTTAACAGAATGCCACAGACTAATCAACCAAACTTTTTGGGTTGGGTTCTCTTTTATAGTCTGCAGGCATTAAATGAAAGAAGTCAGTGTTCCAGCAGAAGGAGACAACGTTTCAGAAAAGGCATTGTAGCAAACCAAAAAAGAAATTTTAAGCGCAGCAGAGTAACCAGCGCACATACCTGTTAGCTCAGGTGAGTTTAAAAGGCTGCTGTTGATAACAAGGGCATTTGCTAAATAGATGGTGTGTGTGCAACAATATACTGAAAGGTCAATTATATTGTGCAGCTTATCTCACCACCTGTAGTTATTTAGGTGAAAGCTCCAAAATGCTTGCCTAATATGTCTGTTTATCCAAAAGGAAGTAAAAAGGGAGAGCTAGAAAGATAGCATTGCATCACATTACATGGCAATGCAATGCACAGTTGCTGAAGTTGAACCAAAATGAGCTTGTAATCTGGCTTCTGCAACTTTGAACATGAAAAATCCAATGAGGAGAAGAAAAGCAAAGCCAAAGAGTCCATCCCAAAATCCGACAAACAAGCAAAATGAACAAAAAACATTGAATTCAATTCTTTCTGATTTTAGAAACTGCATTAAAGAAGGGGTGCACCGGTCCTGGAGATACTGCAATACCAGGTCAATGCGTGGAGTGGACAGAGCAAGCTCTTTTTCCATCTCCCTGTTCTAAAAATCCATTTAATATATGGTCCCCAGATAGGGGACGTATCAGATATTAAACTGATAAGAACAGATACTACACTTGATCTTAGCCAAAAGGCCGAGAAGCGATAACCAGAATTGGTTTCAAACTACGGAGCCACCCAAGGATCCTGAAAAGTCCATTTGTGGAGATGAGCTCCTGGACTCCCGTTAAGAAGACATGTTGTCAACCTCTAGATCCCTTACATGCCTGCACTTTTCGGCTTGCTGCTGCTGCAATCCACGCGTTTTAGATCTGCATAACTCCACCTCTTTAAACACAGCACCTTCACCCCCTGCTGTTCCCACCCGCCTCAACACCGTTGGAAGGGAGGAGAACCAATTAAGGCGGGGGGTGGGGTGGAACGAGCAGCTGTCTACCCTTAGCAGGAGGGCTCCTGATTACATACCTCTCCTGCTGCTGCTGCTGGCTGTCCAGCAGCAGACTGAAGGTGGCTGCTGCTGTGCACAGGGATATAAAGGCTCAGAGCCTATTATGACACGCGCAGCCAGCGTTCCATTGCCACATTCCATCTACTGCAGGCAGGATACCTGGCTGGCTGAATGTCGCTGAGAAGCTCACAGAGACCGCCATAAGCAACAGTTTAACAGAATGCCACAGACTAATCAACCAAACTTTTTGGGTTGGGTTCTCTTTTATAGTCTGCAGGCATTAAATGAAAGAAGTCAGTGTTCCAGCAGAAGGAGACAACGTTTCAGAAAAGGCATTGTAGCAAACCAAAAAAGAAATTTTAAGCGCAGCAGAGTAACCAGCGCACATACCTGTTAGCTCAGGTGAGTTTAAAAGGCTGCTGTTGATAACAAGGGCATTTGCTAAATAGATGGTGTGTGTGCAACAATATACTGAAAGGTCAATTATATTGTGCAGCTTATCTCACCACCTGTAGTTATTTAGGTGAAAGCTCCAAAATGCTTGCCTAATATGTCTGTTTATCCAAAAGGAAGTAAAAAGGGAGAGCTAGAAAGATAGCATTGCATCACATTACATGGCAATGCAATGCACAGTTGCTGAAGTTGAACCAAAATGAGCTTGTAATCTGGCTTCTGCAACTTTGAACATGAAAAATCCAATGAGGAGAAGAAAAGCAAAGCCAAAGAGTCCATCCCAAAATCCGACAAACAAGCAAAATGAACAAAAAACATTGAATTCAATTCTTTCTGATTTTAGAAACTGCATTAAAGAAGGGGTGCACCGGTCCTGGAGATACTGCAATACCAGGTCAATGCGTGGAGTGGACAGAGCAAGCTCTTTTTCCATCTCCCTGTTCTAAAAATCCATTTAATATATGGTCCCCAGATAGGGGACGTATCAGATATTAAACTGATAAGAACAGATACTACACTTGATCTTAGCCAAAAGGCCGAGAAGCGATAACCAGAATTGGTTTCAAACTACGGAGCCACCCAAGGATCCTGAAAAGTCCATTTGTGGAGATGAGCTCCTGGACTCCCGTTAAGAAGACATGTTGTCAACCTCTAGATCCCTTACATGCCTGCACTTTTCGGCTTGCTGCTGCTGCAATCCACGCGTTTTAGATCTGCATAACTCCACCTCTTTAAACACAGCACCTTCACCCCCTGCTGTTCCCACCCGCCTCAACACCGTTGGAAGGGAGGAGAACCAATTAAGGCGGGGGGTGGGGTGGAACGAGCAGCTGTCTACCCTTAGCAGGAGGGCTCCTGATTACATACCTCTCCTGCTGCTGCTGCTGGCTGTCCAGCAGCAGACTGAAGGTGGCTGCTGCTGTGCACAGGGATATAAAGGCTCAGAGCCTATTATGACACGCGCAGCCAGCGTTCCATTGCCACATTCCATCTACTGCAGGCAGGATACCTGGCTGGCTGAATGTCGCTGAGAAGCTCACAGAGACCGCCATAAGCAACAGTTTAACAGAATGCCACAGACTAATCAACCAAACTTTTTGGGTTGGGTTCTCTTTTATAGTCTGCAGGCATTAAATGAAAGAAGTCAGTGTTCCAGCAGAAGGAGACAACGTTTCAGAAAAGGCATTGTAGCAAACCAAAAAAGAAATTTTAAGCGCAGCAGAGTAACCAGCGCACATACCTGTTAGCTCAGGTGAGTTTAAAAGGCTGCTGTTGATAACAAGGGCATTTGCTAAATAGATGGTGTGTGTGCAACAATATACTGAAAGGTCAATTATATTGTGCAGCTTATCTCACCACCTGTAGTTATTTAGGTGAAAGCTCCAAAATGCTTGCCTAATATGTCTGTTTATCCAAAAGGAAGTAAAAAGGGAGAGCTAGAAAGATAGCATTGCATCACATTACATGGCAATGCAATGCACAGTTGCTGAAGTTGAACCAAAATGAGCTTGTAATCTGGCTTCTGCAACTTTGAACATGAAAAATCCAATGAGGAGAAGAAAAGCAAAGCCAAAGAGTCCATCCCAAAATCCGACAAACAAGCAAAATGAACAAAAAACATTGAATTCAATTCTTTCTGATTTTAGAAACTGCATTAAAGAAGGGGTGCACCGGTCCTGGAGATACTGCAATACCAGGTCAATGCGTGGAGTGGACAGAGCAAGCTCTTTTTCCATCTCCCTGTTCTAAAAATCCATTTAATATATGGTCCCCAGATAGGGGACGTATCAGATATTAAACTGATAAGAACAGATACTACACTTGATCTTAGCCAAAAGGCCGAGAAGCGATAACCAGAATTGGTTTAAACTACGGAGCCACCCAAGGATCCTGAAAAGTCCATTTGTGGAGATGAGCTCCTGGACTCCCGTTAAGAAGACATGTTGTCAACCTCTAGATCCCTTACATGCCTGCACTTTTCGGCTTGCTGCTGCTGCAATCCACGCGTTTTAGATCTGCATAACTCCACCTCTTTAAACACAGCACCTTCACCCCCTGCTGTTCCCACCCGCCTCAACACCGTTGGAAGGGAGGAGAACCAATTAAGGCGGGGGGTGGGGTGGAACGAGCAGCTGTCTACCCTTAGCAGGAGGGCTCCTGATTACATACCTCTCCTGCTGCTGCTGCTGCTGGCTGTCCAGCAGCAGACTGAAGGTGGCTGCTGCTGTGCACAGGTATATAAAGGCTCAGAGCCTATTATGACACGCGCAGCCAGCGTTCCATTGCCACATTCCATCTACTGCAGGCAGGATACCTGGCTGGCTGAATGTCGCTGAGAAGCTCACAGAGACCGCCATAAGCAACAGTTTAACAGAATGCCACAGACTAATCAACCAAACTTTTTGGGTTGGGTTCTCTTTTATAGTCTGCAGGCATTAAATGAAAGAAGTCAGTGTTCCAGCAGAAGGAGACAACGTTTCAGAAAAGGCATTGTAGCAAACCAAAAAAGAAATTTTAAGCGCAGCAGAGTAACCAGCGCACATACCTGTTAGCTCAGGTGAGTTTAAAAGGCTGCTGTTGATAACAAGGGCATTTGCTAAATAGATGGTGTGTGTGCAACAATATACTGAAAGGTCAATTATATTGTGCAGCTTATCTCACCACCTGTAGTTATTTAGGTGAAAGCTCCAAAATGCTTGCCTAATATGTCTGTTTATCCAAAAGGAAGTAAAAAGGGAGAGCTAGAAAGATAGCATTGCATCACATTACATGGCAATGCAATGCACAGTTGCTGAAGTTGAACCAAAATGAGCTTGTAATCTGGCTTCTGCAACTTTGAACATGAAAAATCCAATGAGGAGAAGAAAATCAAAGCCAAAGAGTCCATCCCAAAATTCGACAAACAAGCAAAATGAACAAAAAACATTGAATTCAATTCTTTCTGATTTTAGAAACTGCATTAAAGAAGGGGTGCACCGGTCCTGGAGATACTGCAATACCAGGTCAATGCGTGGAGTGGACAGAGCAAGCTCTTTTTCCATCTTCCTGTTCTAAAAATCCATTTAATATATGGTCCCCAGATAGGGGACGTATCAGATATTAAACTGATAAGAACAGATACTACACTTGATCTTAGCCAAAAGGCCGAGAAGCGATAACCAGAATTGGTTTCAAACTACGGAGCCACCCAAGGATCCTGAAAAGTCCATTTGTGGAGATGAGCTCCTGGACTCCCGTTAAGAAGACATGTTGTCAACCTCTAGATCCCTTACATGCCTGCACTTTTCGGCTTGCTGCTGCTGCAATCCACGCGTTTTAGATCTGCATAACTCCACCTCTTTAAACACAGCACCTTCACCCCCTGCTGTTCCCACCCGCCTCAACACCGTTGGAAGGGAGGAGAACCAATTAAGGCGGGGGGTGGGGTGGAACGAGCAGCTGTCTACCCTTAGCAGGAGGGCTCCTGATTACATACCTCTCCTGCTGCTGCTGCTGCTGGCTGTCCAGCAGCAGACTGAAGGTGGCTGCTGCTGTGCACAGGTATATAAAGGCTCAGAGCCTATTATGACATGCGCAGCCAGCGTTCCATTGCCACATTCCATCTACTGCAGGCAGGATACCTGGCTGGCTGAATGTCGCTGAGAAGCTCACAGAGACCGCCATAAGCAACAGTTTAACAGAATGCCACAGACTAATCAACCAAACTTTTTGGGTTGGGTTCTCTTTTATAGTCTGCAGGCATTAAATGAAAGAAGTCAGTGTTCCAGCAGAAGGAGACAACGTTTCAGAAAAGGCATTGTAGCAAACCAAAAAAGAAATTTTAAGCGCAGCAGAGTAACCAGCGCACATACCTGTTAGCTCAGGTGAGTTTAAAAGGCTGCTGTTGATAACAAGGGCATTTGCTAAATAGATGGTGTGTGTGCAACAATATACTGAAAGGTCAATTATATTGTGCAGCTTATCTCACCACCTGTAGTTATTTAGGTGAAAGCTCCAAAATGCTTGCCTAATATGTCTGTTTATCCAAAAGGAAGTAAAAAGGGAGAGCTAGAAAGATAGCATTGCATCACATTACATGGCAATGCAATGCACAGTTGCTGAAGTTGAACCAAAATGAGCTTGTAATCTGGCTTCTGCAACTTTGAACATGAAAAATCCAATGAGGAGAAGAAAAGCAAAGCCAAAGAGTCCATCCCAAAATCCGACAAACAAGCAAAATGAACAAAAAACATTGAATTCAATTCTTTCTGATTTTAGAAACTGCATTAAAGAAGGGGTGCACCGGTCCTGGAGATACTGCAATACCAGGTCAATGCGTGGAGTGGACAGAGCAAGCTCTTTTTCCATCTCCCTGTTCTAAAAATCCATTTAATATATGGTCCCCAGATAGGGGACGTATCAGATATTAAACTGATAAGAACAGATACTACACTTGATCTTAGCCAAAAGGCCGAGAAGCGATAACCAGAATTGGTTTCAAACTACGGAGCCACCCAAGGATCCTGAAAAGTCCATTTGTGGAGATGAGCTCCTGGACTCCCGTTAAGAAGACATGTTGTCAACCTCTAGATCCCTTACATGCCTGCACTTTTCGGCTTGCTGCTGCTGCAATCCACGCGTTTTAGATCTGCATAACTCCACCTCTTTAAACACAGCACCTTCACCCCCTGCTGTTCCCACCCGCCTCAACACCGTTGGAAGGGAGGAGAACCAATTAAGGCGGGGGGTGGGGTGGAACGAGCAGCTGTCTACCCTTAGCAGGAGGGCTCCTGATTACATACCTCTCCTGCTGCTGCTGCTGCTGGCTGTCCAGCAGCAGACTGAAGGTGGCTGCTGCTGTGCACAGGTATATAAAGGCTCAGAGCCTATTATGACACGCGCAGCCAGCGTTCCATTGCCACATTCCATCTACTGCAGGCAGGATACCTGGCTGGCTGAATGTCGCTGAGAAGCTCACAGAGACCGCCATAAGCAACAGTTTAACAGAATGCCACAGACTAATCAACCAAACTTTTTGGGTTGGGTTCTCTTTTATAGTCTGCAGGCATTAAATGAAAGAAGTCAGTGTTCCAGCAGAAGGAGACAACGTTTCAGAAAAGGCATTGTAGCAAACCAAAAAATAAATTTTAAGCGCAGCAGAGTAACCAGCGCACATACCTGTTAGCTCAGGTGAGTTTAAAAGGCTGCTGTTGATAACAAGGGCATTTGCTAAATAGATGGTGTGTGTGCAACAATATACTGAAAGTTCAATTATATTGTGCAGCTTATCTCACCACCTGTAGTTATTTAGGTGAAAGCTCCAAAATGCTTGCCTAATATGTCTGTTTATCCAAAAGGAAGTAAAAAGGGAGAGCTAGAAAGATAGCATTGCATCACATTACATGGCAATGCAATGCACAGTTGCTGAAGTTGAACCAAAATGAGCTTGTAATCTGGCTTCTGCAACTTTGAACATGAAAAATCCAATGAGGAGAAGAAAAGCAAAGCCAAAGAGTCCATCCCAAAATCCGACAAACAAGCAAAATGAACAAAAAACATTGAATTCAATTCTTTCTGATTTTAGAAACTGCATTAAAGAAGGGGTGCACCGGTCCTGGAGATACTGCAATACCAGGTCAATGCGTGGAGTGGACAGAGCAAGCTCTTTTTCCATCTCCCTGTTCTAAAAATCCATTTAATATATGGTCCCCAGATAGGGGACGTATCAGATATTAAACTGATAAGAACAGATACTACACTTGATCTTAGCCAAAAGGCCGAGAAGCGATAACCAGAATTGGTTTCAAACTACGGAGCCACCCAAGGATCCTGAAAAGTCCATTTGTGGAGATGAGCTCCTGGACTCCCGTTAAGAAGACATGTTGTCAACCTCTAGATCCCTTACATGCCTGCACTTTTCGGCTTGCTGCTGCTGCAATCCACGCGTTTTAGATCTGCATAACTCCACCTCTTTAAACCCAGCACCTTCACCCCCTGCTGTTCCCACCCGCCTCAACACCGTTGGAAGGGAGGAGAACCAATTAAGGCGGGGGGTGGGGTGGAACGAGCAGCTGTCTACCCTTAGCAGGAGGGCTCCTGATTACATACCTCTCCTGCTGCTGCTGCTGCTGGCTGTCCAGCAGCAGACTGAAGGTGGCTGCTGCTGTGCACAGGTATATAAAGGCTCAGAGCCTATTATGACACGCGCAGCCAGCGTTCCATTGCCACATTCCATCTACTGCAGGCAGGATACCTGGCTGGCTGAATGTCGCTGAGAAGCTCACAGAGACCACCATAAGCAACAGTTTAACAGAATGCCACAGACTAATCAACCAAACTTTTTGGGTTGGGTTCTCTTTTATAGTCTGCAGGCATTAAATGAAAGAAGTCAGTGTTCCAGCAGAAGGAGACAACGTTTCAGAAAAGGCATTGTAGCAAACCAAAAAAGAAATTTTAAGCGCAGCAGAGTAACCAGCGCACATACCTGTTAGCTCAGGTGAGTTTAAAAGGCTGCTGTTGATAACAAGGGCATTTGCTAAATAGATGGTGTGTGTGCAACAATATACTGAAAGGTCAATTATATTGTGCAGCTTATCTCACCACCTGTAGTTATTTAGGTGAAAGCTCCAAAATGCTTGCCTAATATGTCTGTTTATCCAAAAGGAAGTAAAAAGGGAGAGCTAGAAAGATAGCATTGCATCACATTACATGGCAATGCAATGCACAGTTGCTGAAGTTGAACCAAAATGAGCTTGTAATCTGGCTTCTGCAACTTTGAACATGAAAAATCCAATGAGGAGAAGAAAAGCAAAGCCAAAGAGTCCATCCCAAAATCCGACAAACAAGCAAAATGAACAAAAAACATTGAATTCAATTCTTTCTGATTTTAGAAACTGCATTAAAGAAGGGGTGCACCGGTCCTGGAGATACTGCAATACCAGGTCAATGCGTGGAGTGGACAGAGCAAGCTCTTTTTCCATCTCCCTGTTCTAAAAATCCATTTAATATATGGTCCCCAGATAGGGGACGTATCAGATATTAAACTGATAAGAACAGATACTACACTTGATCTTAGCCAAAAGGCCGAGAAGCGATAACCAGAATTGGTTTCAAACTACGGAGCCACCCAAGGATCCTGAAAAGTCCATTTGTGGAGATGAGCTCCTGGACTCCCGTTAAGAAGACATGTTGTCAACCTCTAGATCCCTTACATGCCTGCACTTTTCGGCTTGCTGCTGCTGCAATCCACGCGTTTTAGATCTGCATAACTCCACCTCTTTAAACACAGCACCTTCACCCCCTGCTGTTCCCACCCGCCTCAACACCGTTGGAAGGGAGGAGAACCAATTAAGGCGGGGGGTGGGGTGGAACGAGCAGCTGTCTACCCTTAGCAGGAGGGCTCCTGATTACATACCTCTCCTGCTGCTGCTGCTGCTGGCTGTCCAGCAGCAGACTGAAGGTGGCTGCTGCTGTGCACAGGTATATAAAGGCTCAGAGCCTATTATGACACGCGCAGCCAGCGTTCCATTGCCACATTCCATCTACTGCAGGCAGGATACCTGGCTGGCTGAATGTCGCTGAGAAGCTCACAGAGACCGCCATAAGCAACAGTTTAACAGAATGCCACAGACTAATCAACCAAACTTTTTGGGTTGGGTTCTCTTTTATAGTCTGCAGGCATTAAATGAAAGAAGTCAGTGTTCCAGCAGAAGGAGACAACGTTTCAGAAAAGGCATTGTAGCAAACCAAAAAAGAAATTTTAAGCGCAGCAGAGTAACCAGCGCACATACCTGTTAGCTCAGGTGAGTTTAAAAGGCTGCTGTTGATAACAAGGGCATTTGCTAAATAGATGGTGTGTGTGCAACAATATACTGAAAGGTCAATTATATTGTGCAGCTTATCTCACCACCTGTAGTTATTTAGGTGAAAGCTCCAAAATGCTTGCCTAATATGTCTGTTTATCCAAAAGGAAGTAAAAAGGGAGAGCTAGAAAGATAGCATTGCATCACATTACATGGCAATGCAATGCACAGTTGCTGAAGTTGAACCAAAATGAGCTTGTAATCTGGCTTCTGCAACTTTGAACATGAAAAATCCAATGAGGAGAAGAAAAGCAAAGCCAAAGAGTCCATCCCACAATCCGACAAACAAGCAAAATGAACAAAAAACATTGAATTCAATTCTTTCTGATTTTAGAAACTGCATTAAAGAAGGGGTGCACCGGTCCTGGAGATACTGCAATACCAGGTCAATGCGTGGAGTGGACAGAGCAAGCTCTTTTTCCATCTCCCTGTTCTAAAAATCCATTTAATATATGGTCCCCAGATAGGGGACGTATCAGATATTAAACTGATAAGAACAGATACTACACTTGATCTTAGCCAAAAGGCCGAGAAGCGATAACCAGAATTGGTTTCAAACTACGGAGCCACCCAAGGATCCTGAAAAGTCCATTTGTGGAGATGAGCTCCTGGACTCCCGTTAAGAAGACATGTTGTCAACCTCTAGATCCCTTACATGCCTGCACTTTTCGGCTTGCTGCTGCTGCAATCCACGCGTTTTAGATCTGCATAACTCCACCTCTTTAAACACAGCACCTTCACCCCCTGCTGTTCCCACCCGCCTCAACACCGTTGGAAGGGAGGAGAACCAATTAAGGCGGGGGGTGGGGTGGAACGAGCAGCTGTCTACCCTTAGCAGGAGGGCTCCTGATTACATACCTCTCCTGCTGCTGCTGCTGCTGGCTGTCCAGCAGCAGACTGAAGGTGGCTGCTGCTGTGCACAGGTATATAAAGGCTCAGAGCCTATTATGACACGCGCAGCCAGCGTTCCATTGCCACATTCCATCTACTGCAGGCAGGATACCTGGCTGGCTGAATGTCGCTGAGAAGCTCACAGAGACCGCCATAAGCAACAGTTTAACAGAATGCCACAGACTAATCAACCAAACTTTTTGGGTTGGGTTCTCTTTTATAGTCTGCAGGCATTAAATGAAAGAAGTCAGTGTTCCAGCAGAAGGAGACAACGTTTCAGAAAAGGCATTGTAGCAAACCAAAAAAGAAATTTTAAGCGCAGCAGAGTAACCAGCGCACATACCTGTTAGCTCAGGTGAGTTTAAAAGGCTGCTGTTGATAACAAGGGCATTTGCTAAATAGATGGTGTGTGTGCAACAATATACTGAAAGGTCAATTATATTGTGCAGCTTATCTCACCACCTGTAGTTATTTAGGTGAAAGCTCCAAAATGCTTGCCTAATATGTCTGTTTATCCAAAAGGAAGTAAAAAGGGAGAGCTAGAAAGATAGCATTGCATCACATTACATGGCAATGCAATGCACAGTTGCTGAAGTTGAACCAAAATGAGCTTGTAATCTGGCTTCTGCAACTTTGAACATGAAAAATCCAATGAGGAGAAGAAAAGCAAAGCCAAAGAGTCCATCCCAAAATCCGACAAACAAGCAAAATGAACAAAAAACATTGAATTCAATTCTTTCTGATTTTAGAAACTGCATTAAAGAAGGGGTGCACCGGTCCTGGAGATACTGCAATACCAGGTCAATGCGTGGAGTGGACAGAGCAAGCTCTTTTTCCATCTCCCTGTTCTAAAAATCCATTTAATATATGGTCCCCAGATAGGGGACGTATCAGATATTAAACTGATAAGAACAGATACTACACTTGATCTTAGCCAAAAGGCCGAGAAGCGATAACCAGAATTGGTTTCAAACTACGGAGCCACCCAAGGATCCTGAAAAGTCCATTTGTGGAGATGAGCTCCTGGACTCCCGTTAAGAAGACATGTTGTCAACCTCTAGATCCCTTACATGCCTGCACTTTTCGGCTTGCTGCTGCTGCAATCCACGCGTTTTAGATCTGCATAACTCCACCTCTTTAAACACAGCACCTTCACCCCCTGCTGTTCCCACCCGCCTCAACACCGTTGGAAGGGAGGAGAACCAATTAAGGCGGGGGGTGGGGTGGAACGAGCAGCTGTCTACCCTTAGCAGGAGGGCTCCTGATTACATACCTCTCCTGCTGCTGCTGCTGCTGGCTGTCCAGCAGCAGACTGAAGGTGGCTGCTGCTGTGCACAGGTATATAAAGGCTCAGAGCCTATTATGACACGCGCAGCCAGCGTTCCATTGCCACATTCCATCTACTGCAGGCAGGATACCTGGCTGGCTGAATGTCGCTGAGAAGCTCACAGAGACCGCCATAAGCAACAGTTTAACAGAATGCCACAGACTAATCAACCAAACTTTTTGGGTTGGGTTCTCTTTTATAGTCTGCAGGCATTAAATGAAAGAAGTCAGTGTTCCAGCAGAAGGAGACAACGTTTCAGAAAAGGCATTGTAGCAAACCAAAAAAGAAATTTTAAGCGCAGCAGAGTAACCAGCGCACATACCTGTTAGCTCAGGTGAGTTTAAAAGGCTGCTGTTGATAACAAGGGCATTTGCTAAATAGATGGTGTGTGTGCAACAATATACTGAAAGGTCAATTATATTGTGCAGCTTATCTCACCACCTGTAGTTATTTAGGTGAAAGCTCCAAAATGCTTGCCTAATATGTCTGTTTATCCAAAAGGAAGTAAAAAGGGAGAGCTAGAAAGATAGCATTGCATCACATTACATGGCAATGCAATGCACAGTTGCTGAAGTTGAACCAAAATGAGCTTGTAATCTGGCTTCTGCAACTTTGAACATGAAAAATCCAATGAGGAGAAGAAAAGCAAAGCCAAAGAGTCCATCCCAAAATCCGACAAACAAGCAAAATGAACAAAAAACATTGAATTCAATTCTTTCTGATTTTAGAAACTGCATTAAAGAAGGGGTGCACCGGTCCTGGAGATACTGCAATACCAGGTCAATGCGTGGAGTGGACAGAGCAAGCTCTTTTTCCATCTCCCTGTTCTAAAAATCCATTTAATATATGGTCCCCATATAGGGGACGTATCAGATATTAAACTGATAAGAACAGATTTTTTTTTTTTTTAATTTGGCTATCCCCTGCAGAGGGATAAAACCGTTTATTAAAATTTTAACAAATTACAAGCATAATTACACAAATACCAAACGTTAAAAGACAAATGAAATTTACAAAACAAAAAAATACAAAGATTTTAAATAATTAGGTTCCATTGGTCAACAAGCCATTTTTTGGAAATATGTATATTCTTCTTTTTGTCAATTAAATAATAAGTATACATTTCACATAAACATAAACTTAAAACATCATTCACTGATAAAACATCGTGTTTAAAAATAGCAATGTTGCGCGCTTTCCAGAGAGATGACTTGGCGCAGTTCACTGTCTTCCAAGCCATTGTGTACTGGTCCATTGTGGGGCATTCCATAAGTCCGTATAGCACAGTTTTATATGTAAAGTCCTTGAGGTCTGCCACCCTTTCCAGTAGGGGGAGCAGTCTTCTCCAGAAATCCTTTGCAAAATTACATGTCCATAATAGATGTTCCACCGTTTCCTCGTCTTGGCATCCGGCTCTTGGGCAGATGGCAGACCTCACAAATCCTCTTCTGTATTGGAATGCCCGGCAAGGAAGACAGCGGTGCATGAAACTCCAAGCCAGATCTCTCTGTTCATTAAAAAGATAAAAAACGTTAATCATTTTCCAGATAGACATAGATTTGTCATCATCATATCTGTCAACATTACATATTTCCTCACTTTTACGTATTTCTTTAATTAGTTTCTTACTATTTCTTAATTCCTCTATTTTCTTAGTCCCTAAATTAAAATCGGACACTATTTTCCTTAAAATCTCATAATGCGTCGACAAATTAAAAGCATGGGGCACAGATATATTAACTTCATACCATCCAAACTTTCTCATAAAAAATCCTGTATTAAAACGCATAAAAAAGGACCAATAGTGATTCTTAAAAAGGGCATTAAAACAGTAAACGAACAGATGGATTAAAAGAAACCTATTAAAATCTGGAAAATCTTTACCACCTTTTACTTTTGATTTCATCACGATTTCTCTTTTCAGCTTTTCCATTTTTGAGTTCCAAAAGAAGGTAAAACAGGTTTTGGTTATCTTTTTTAAAACATTAACAGGCGGGGGGAAAACCATGCTAAGATACAATAAAAGAGGTAAAATCACCATCTTTAAAACCAATACTTTACCCTCCATTGTAAGTCTCCTCATGTTCCACATACATATTTTCGTATTTACTTTCTGTGTAACTGTTTCCCAACTATTATAACCATCATTATTTTCAGTGAATGATATACCTAAAATGGAAATGGATTCGGAGACATTAATTGGTACATCACGTAAAATCATCCCCCCAACACTTAAAATGTTACACTTATTAAAATTGATTTTAAAACCAGAAGCTAGACAAAAGGATTGCACTTGATGGAGAGTGGCCGTAAGTGATGGTGCATCTGTACACAAGACCGCCACGTCATCCATGTAGCCTACAACCTTGGCCTCCAAACCACCGCTTCCAGGCAGAGGGACACCGCATATCTGTTTATTTTGGCGTATTGCACATAACATTGGTTCCAGTGCACAGATAAACAGTAGGGGGGACAGAGGGCATCCCTGTTTCACCCCTGACCGTAAAAATACCTCTTGTGTCTTAAAACCATTCACTAAAATCTTACTTGTACAATCCTTGTAAAATGCTTTAAGCGATAGTAAAAACCCTTCTGGTATGCCCATTTTCTCTAAAACTTTAAAAAGATAAAAGTGTGAGACACGGTCAAATGCTTTTTCAAAATCAATAGATAAAATCGCCATTTTCCCCTTTCTGTCTTTCACATCCTCAATACAGTCTTTCACTAAATTCAGATTGTCCCATATACTGCGCCCCGGCACCCCACACACTTGATTAGAATGAATAACTTTGCTGATGACTTCTTTTAGACGATTTGCACAAATTTTAGCCATTATTTTATAGTCACAATTTAAAAGTGTTATTGGTCTCCAGTTTTCTAATTTTGATTTATCGCTTTTTTTGTATAGGAGGGAGACTTCACCTTTCTTCCAGGAATTTAATAAAACCTTATTATTAAAAACCTCAGTAAACAAATAAAACAAATCATCTTTTAAAATATCATAAAAACATACATAAAATTCTATTGGGATGCCATCAGGACCAGGGACCTTTCCAGTTTTAAAACTTTTAATAGTTTTTAACACTTCTTGTTCCGTTAAAACTTGGGATAAAAACTCTTGGGATGCGGGATCTAAAACAGCTGTTAGTCCTTGCAGCGAATCATCCATTAATTTATTATCTATATTTTTTCCATTAAAAAGATTAGAAAAAAAAACCTCAACTTTACCCAGCATATTTTTTATATTATTCTCACCATCTATATGGTCAATTATCACTTTTTCTTTTTTATTTTTCCTAAAAAAATATCTGGAACACTTTTCATTTTCTTCTATATGTTGTACTCTAGAACGAAAAATTATCTCTTTTCCTTTTTGTTCTAGCCATTTTGAAATCTCTTCTTTTAAGTTTGAAATATCAACTTGTACATCTATCCCATTGTCTCTGAGCTTAAATAATGTTTGTAGGCGGGTATTTAAAATTCTATATTCTTCATATTTTTCTTTGGCTCTACATATACTCTTTTTAATAAAAAAGTCTTTTATTTTTACTTTCATTCTATCCCACCATACACTCATAGTCTCATTTGTTTTTTTCCCTTTTCTACATTTCCTATAAAACTCAATAAAATCTGATAAAATCTGCGGGTCGGTTAAAAGGGATACGTTCATTTTCCAGCTTTTCTTACCACATTTTTTGTTGTCATTTACTTTTATGGTAAAGGATAAAAGTTTATGGTCTGAAAATATATTAGTTAAAACTTCACATTTGGCAGGTATTGTTTTATCTGAACCAAAAATAAAATCAATCCTAGAGCTACAATTAGCATTGCTCCAAGTGAAACCGGCGTCCTCTGGGCTATCACTATGACACTCTTTATATATGTCTATCAATTTAGCATCTTTGACTATATCATGTAGCATACCTGAGGTTTTATCGTAGTTCCTGCTTACAGAGCTGGAGCACCGGTTTTCACCTTTTAAAACACAATTAAAATCCCCTGCTAAGATAAAAGGTTCAGAGTTATTAATAAATAATGGTAAAAGATCAAGCATTTCGGCTCTTTCATTTTTCTCTGTTGATCCATAAAAATTTAAAAACTGCCATCTAATACCATCAATAAAAGCTTTCACTAATAAAATACGACCTGGTAAAATTTCCTGAATAAAATCAATTAAAACGTTCCCTTTAAAAAGTATGGCTACACCTGCTGATCCTGCAGCATTCGATCCGGACCAGACAGATGGCCCACACTTCCACTCATCTTTATATTTTTGATATGACATTTCATGTGGGATATTACATTCTTGCAGAAAAAATACAGATGCAGTAAAACACGTAAAAAAATTAAAAAGAGCAGTTCTTCTCGTGTTAGATTTTATGCCTCTCACGTTGAGGGAAATACCTTTGAGTTCAGCCATCATTAGAAAATGTAGAAATTTTACTTAGGTAACTAAGAGCAACGGATTTACCTGTCCGATGAACCTGATCAGACCACTGGGCTTGCGCCTCCCTCCTCATCTGATAGTATCGTCACGAGAGTCTCCGTGGAGGAGGAAAGATTACCACATTTATATAAACCCGACGCTACACTGGCATAGCTCGGAGGGCTGGCTGGCAGAACCCGCTGGGTCTCCATTGGCTGGCCATGCAGTTCCTCATCAGGTGGGTCTCCGAGGGGTTCCGCCGCCCCTGTTTGACCTGTAGAAGGTCGTCCTATAGGAGGAGGTTGCGCACAAGGCAGAGCCTCTGACTCTTCAGAGGCAGCAAGATCCCGGTCCCCACCTGTAGCAGCGGAGACCGAAACCCCTGAGGGTCCAGCGTCCACGTCCCCTTCAGGAGAAGTGTCCATCTGTTCACCTCCTGCTGCCTCCTCCGAACCACCCTTTTTCTTTTTCTTAGGACCCACCTTTATCCACTCAGCGCCCTCAGCACTAGGAGACCCAGACTGGGCATGGGCTTCTGTGTCGGCCTTTTGCCGGTCCCTTTTGACCTTACCAGTAGTGCCCTTCTGCTCCTTCTCAGCCCTCCTTTTGGACTCCCGCAGGTCCTGCAGCCAGGTTTTGGGATTTGGTATTTTACCTGTCATAGACTCTGGAGACACTTCACTATTTGGTACGCCCTTATTGTCTCCAGAGGCTCCAGGTTGTTGTTCCTCCTCCTGAGGGGTGGTCTGATCTTTTGGTCCTTGGTCGGACGTCTTGGACTTCCCATTTTGCTCATCTTCCCGAAATCTGTGAGGGCAAGAAAAATAAAAGTGACCTGGAGTCTGGCAAAAACTGCATTTCTTTTCCTTAGGGCATTCTTTTGTCTCATGTTCTTCACTAGCACAATTTCTACATGATACATGACAGTTTTCTTTTGAATGACCATAGCGCCCACAATTTCTGCAATATACTGGCATCCCAGAAAAGAAGAAATCCCCATTTGTTTGCCCAATTTTGAAACGGGCAGGGGGGAGCCGTATACCACCTGGTGTATTTGGATCTCTTGTACACTTCACAAGGAATTTCCACTTAGATGTCCATATGTTATATTCGTTTAATATCTTCCCAATACATTTAACACTTTTAAAATAAATTGCTAGAAATGACATTACTTCTGGAGCAGAAACAAAGGGCGAAAATATTTTTACAATAACCAGTCTTACCTCATCCAGGACGTGCTCAACAATTTGTATCCCTTTCAAAACAGGACTATTTTCAACTTTTTTTAACTTTTCTAGTACATCTCTAAAAATACCTTCTCCGGTGAATGTGATGTCATAGTCACCTCTTCTGGGATAATCCTGGATGGAGAGAATTTCATTCCTTTGTACGCCAAGAAGGTTCCTGAGCACGTCCTGGACTACATACCCTAATTTCCTCATATCCGAGCCACCCGCCGTGAAGTGAACTCGGATAGAGTTTTTTAGCCTCGCATAAAGAGGCACGAGGTTAGGGTCAACCTCCATGGAAAAACGCAACAAGGTTGCAAATTGCAGCCGCTTGCAATCTGCGCTCCCAGTGTTCTTGCAGCGAAAAACACCTGGAAGCTGGGAGATCGCAACTCGTTACCCTGGGACTAAGCCCTCTCCCTATTAGCAGCAAGCAGGTTAAGTCCACCAAAGTGGACGATCCTGCCAGGCCAAGGAGAGGGGTACCCGAGTGCCCTTCAAACACAATCTCCTGCAATAAAGCACTTGATCGTAGCCAAAAGGCCGAGAAGCGATAACCAGAATTGGTTTCAAACTACGGAGCCACCCAAGGATCCTGAAAAGTCCATTTGTGGAGATGAGCTCCTGGACTCCCGTTAAGAAGACATGTTGTCAACCTCTAGATCCCTTACATGCCTGCACTTTTCGGCTTGCTGTTGCTGCAATCCACGCGTTTTAGATCTGCATAACTCCACCTCTTTAAACACAGCACCTTCACCCCCTGCTGTTCCCACCCGCCTCAACACCGTTGGAAGGGAGGAGAACCAATTAAGGCGGGGGGTGGGGTGGAACGAGCAGCTGTCTACCCTTAGCAGGAGGGCTCCTGATTACATACCTCTCCTGCTGCTGCTGCTGCTGGCTGTCCAGCAGCAGACTGAAGGTGGCTGCTGCTGTGCACAGGTATATAAAGGCTCAGAGCCTATTATGACACGCGCAGCCAGCGTTCCATTGCCACATTCCATCTACTGCAGGCAGGATACCTGGCTGGCTGAATGTCGCTGAGAAGCTCACAGAGACCGCCATAAGCAACAGTTTAACAGAATGCCACAGACTAATCAACCAAACTTTTTGGGTTGGGTTCTCTTTTATAGTCTGCAGGCATTAAATGAAAGAAGTCAGTATTCCAGCAGAAGGAGACAACGTTTCAGAAAAGGCATTGTAGCAAACCAAAAAAGAAATTTTAAGCGCAGCAGAGTAACCAGCGCACATACCTGTTAGCTCAGGTGAGTTTAAAAGGCTGCTGTTGATAACAAGGGCATTTGCTAAATAGATGGTGTGTGTGCAACAATATACTGAAAGGTCAATTATATTGTGCAGCTTATCTCACCACCTGTAGTTATTTAGGTGAAAGCTCCAAAATGCTTGCCTAATATGTCTGTTTATCCAAAAGGAAGTAAAAAGGGAGAGCTAGAAAGATAGCATTGCATCACATTACATGGCAATGCAATGCACAGTTGCTGAAGTTGAACCAAAATGAGCTTGTAATCTGGCTTCTGCAACTTTGAACATGAAAAATCCAATGAGGAGAAGAAAAGCAAAGCCAAAGAGTCCATCCCAAAATCCGACAAACAAGCAAAATGAACAAAAAACATTGAATTCAATTCTTTCTGATTTTAGAAACTGCATTAAAGAAGGGGTGCACCGGTCCTGGAGATACTGCAATACCAGGTCAATGCGTGGAGTGGACAGAGCAAGCTCTTTTTCCATCTCCCTGTTCTAAAAATCCATTTAATATATGGTCCCCAGATAGGGGACGTATCAGATATTAAACTGATAAGAACAGATTTTTTTTTTTTTTTTTTTTTTTTTTTTTTTCCCATGTCAGATTGGCTGTGCTTTATCAAATTGGCTCATGCAAGCTTGTATGATAGGCAACCTCTCATCATATCATGGATTTTTTTTTTTTTTTTTATAAAATTTTTTAAAGGATTGTGAATTGAACCAAAAAGGAACTACAACAAAATTACTTATTCTATTTGTACTTTACAAGAAATCTCCATTTCTTGAACTTCCATATTCCTTCTGCATCAATAATATTTCCACACTTTTTATCCCATAGATAGATCACATACATCCTTGACAGAATCAACTTTAAACACTCATTTACCGACATTGTTTTCCTTTTAAACACTAACAAGTTTCTTGCATCCCATAGACTTTCTATCACACACACTGTCAAAAGCCACAGAACTCTGTCTTTGAACCTACTACAAGCACCCATACCGAACATTGCAACCTTCCAATTTACATACGTCACTCCTGCCAGTTCATTACATAGACTTCCCATACCTTTCCACACATCATATGCAAAATCACAATCCCATACCAAGTGTCTAATATACTCTTTTGCACCACATCCATCTCTCGGACACACTTCTGTCCTGATCAAATCACGCCTCTTTTGTACCTCCCTCACAGGCAAAATGTCATGCAACATCATCCATGCAATGTCTTTCTGTCTATTTGACATACCTTGTGTTCCTAATTTCTTCCACATATCAGATACATCCTCACCTCTCAACCCCACAATGTTACAAACAATCTCTCTATCTCGCACCTTCGTGATCACTTTTTTCTTATTCCTAAACTCATTCATACCTACAGACAGCAAATCAAACTTTCTGATGAATTTCTCTACAATTTCATACCATACAGGACAATTAAAAGCAACCGGCACTGTGGCATCTCTCTGAAACCAATTCAAACCATAAAACATCCAACCAGCAGAATACTTCATCATGCAAGCACATTTATTATCCTTCCCCAAACATACCACAATCATTTTCACGTAACTCACACCTAAAAAGAACTCAACATTTGGAAAATCTAGGCCACCATTCACACACATCTTATAAACATGCTCTCTCTTCAACTTCTCCATACGACTTCCCCAAAGGAAGTTAAAGATTATTTTCTCTGTTTTTCTGATCTTCCTAGATGCAGCGGGGTACACATTTGCCACAAACAACAGGATCGGCAATACTACTGCTTTGATGATTAACACCTTACCTGTCAAAGTTAGTTCCCTCATCCTCCAAAAGTTCAACTTCTGCTCCATTCTCTTCCCACAATCATCCCAGCTTTCATTTCCCTTTAGATTTTCATTAAATTTAATCCCTAATACCTTAATTGCCCCTTCCTCACACGTTACCTCATCCATCTTGATGTTGTTATCTCCAAAGCATTTAAAGGAGCATTTTCCCCAATTTACTCTAAACGCTGAGGCACTACAAAACATGCTTAACATTAATCTGGCCCTATTCATTGCAGCCATGTTTTCATTCACTATCACCACATCATCCATATATCCCAAAATTCTCACATCTTTTCCTCCACTCCCAGGAATCAGCACACCTCTCATGACCTTATCTTTCCTTACCATACACAAAAAAACCTCAATCACACTTATAAACAGAATAGGGGACATGGGACACCCCTGCCGCACTCCAGACTTAACCCAAACCTTATCACTCAACCACCCGTTCACCAGAAACTCACTTGACACATTACAGTACAGACTTCTCACACAACTCACAAAATTTCTAGAAAACCCCATCCTCGCCAAAACATTAAACATGAAAAAATGCGACACTCTGTCAAAAGCCTTCTCAAAATCTACTGAAAACAACATACATTTCTGTTTGCGACTCAAACAATCACCAATCACATCCCTCAACAAAATCAAGTTGTCATTCATACTCCTACCAGGTATTGAACACACTTGATCCTCTCCGATCACACGATCAATTACATTACGCATCCTATTTGCGAGTAATTTGCTGAAAACTTTATAATCCACATTCAAAAGGGTAATAGGCCTCCAATTTCCCAAATCCTTTCGATCACCCTTCTTGTGAATCAGAACAACTACCCCTTCTCTCATAGATTCACTCAAAACATTATTCTGAAAAATATACCGACATACCTCAAGTAAGTCTTTACCCAAAGTATCCCATTCTTTCATATACAACTCTACAGGCAAACCATCTTTTCCAGGAGTCTTATTTTTACTTGCAGACATCACCACCATCTTCACTTCATCTAGTACAATCTCATCATCCAGCAGCTCACCCTCATCCTCACTCAAATGTCCTTCCAATTTTCCCAACACATCATTCATCATCCCCTCATCAATCCATTTTGACCCATACAACTCCTTGTAAAACAATTCAACCTCTTTCATCACCTCCTTCCCCTTGACATACACACCATTCACATTCTTCACCTCATCCATATCCACTTTCTTCCCAAACACTTTTTTGAAAAAGAACCTAGTACATTTTTCATTTTTTTCCAAATGCTCAATTTTGGACCTGTAAATGATTTCTTTGCCCTTCTCATTAATAAAGTTTTTAATATCATTTCTCACCTGACACATCAAATCATCCACTTCAATTCCAATCATTCTTAGTTTCCTCAGCCACTCTAACTTCATACTTAACTCATTAAATTTCTTCCTGTTATTGGCTCCTTTCCTCTTTCCCCATTTCTTGAAGAAAAAACTTATTTCCTTCTTCATCCAGTCCCACCATTCCAGCACATTCACAAAATCCCTCTTCCGATCCTTCCACTTCACATACATCCTTCTGAAATCTTTCATAATCCTGTGATCCTCTAACAACCGCACATTTAGTTTCCACACACCTCTTCCATATGCAAAGGAAACTGTATCTTCCAAAAGTGCTCTCATACACACATGATCCGAAAAAATAACGTCATCCTGCTGGAACTTTTTACAAACAATATGATTAGAGAAAAGAATACGATCAATCCTCGATTCAATGCCCCCCCTATCTTCTTTATATGTGGCAGGAGGAGGTTTTCCCAACATTATCTCAGCAGCATCAACAAAAGAGAAATCCTCTATTAGATTTTTTAACTTTTTCCCAGTGACATCCACCTTTTCTCCTTCCGTCACACAATTAAAATCCCCAACACAAACAATGGGTATTTTCCCAGAAAGAAAAAAACACATCTTTTCAAAAAGCTCCAGCCTTTCTTCTTTTCCTACTGGGGCATACATATTAAGTATTTTAAATCTCCACCCTCTACAGTTTATTTCACATACCAAACACCTCCCAGCCTCCACAACTGTGTAGGATTCTATTTCCAACCCCCTATTCCCCAATAAAATCCCAACCCCACTGTTTTTATTTTCAACAGACCCCGACCAGACACATTGGCCTTGCGGCCACACGTTGTCGTCCAGAGATTCAGAAATCCCACATTCCTGTAAGCAATAAATATCTGCATGTAAATTTTTTAGAAAATCTAAAATCATAGTTCTTCTTGGTACTGATTTAATTTGTCTAACATTTAGTGACAGGATTGCCACTTGAGCAGCTTGGGAACCCATCTCTCAATTTGGTGAGGCAGGTCACGACAGCATGCCCATTTGTTCTTCATCCTAGTCCTTCTGGAGGGGGTACGCCGGATATGCAGACGGTGTAGCCCGCTCCTTCCCCTAAAAAAGGTTCATTTTGGGGATCAAGGGCTGTAGGGTACACTCTCATGGGGCTAATGCTTCCTACACTTAAAGGGGAAGGATTCCTCCTTTGTTTTTTTGGCGTGGATAACTCTTCCTCTTCTGAGTCCGCCTGTCTTCTGGATGTATGGTCCCCCTGACCACATTCACTCTCTGGGTCTGATGGACTCTCATCCCACTTTATAATTGGTGTTTTGGATAAGCTGGATTCCACATCTTCTTCACCTCCCATAGTAACTGCCATATTTGGCACATCAGCCTCTGCCTCCTGCACGGAGCTCACTTCCATACAGTCAGTTACTTCAGTCTGATGTTTATTTACTGCATGAACTCTGCTGCTTCCTTGAGTGTTTTGTGTGACTCTCAACCTAGTTGCCTCTGCTATAACCTCTGCACGCTGTCTGCATTTATCATCTTCTGCAAGACTCCTCCTCTCCTCCACCTCCTCACTGGTCATCTCATCCAGCTCATCCTGTATAAACTCCGGCTGGGGAAGATCCACATTTCTCTGTGCAACACCCGCATAAGTTTTAGGTCTCAAATTACAGTCTTTGAAAGCGTGACCTTTCTCTCCACAGAGATTGCAGACTATCACATTTGTGCACTGGTTGCTAGAGTGGCCGACTTGGTTACATTTCCTGCACACATGCTCTGCAATAGAGGTACAGTCTGTTTGAGTATGTCCGTATCTCCAGCAATGTCTGCAGAATCTGGGTGCATTGGGAAAAAACAGGTAGCCTCTCTCCCTGCCTATGGAGAAATTTGATGGAGGGTAATGAATTCCTCCAGGCTCATCCAGGCTCTCATGAAACTTCACCACAAACTTATATTTGCCTGACCAGAGCCCTGCTTCATTCAGTACTTTCACAGCAGGTTTGATAACTGTACAGTGCTTCCTCAAGAATATGTAAATCAGCTCCAGGGGCACATGGGGATTATACATAAACAGAGTAAGAGGCAACTCACCAGCAGAGTATAGGATAGTGAAAGTGAGTCCAGACAGCTCCTCCCTCTGCTTATTCATCTTCAGACAGGCATAGAAGTTGTTACAGGAAAACATTGTAGAAAAAACCAGGGTGAATTTGCATCTTGACTGCTGCAGGCAGAGGATTTCTTCTTTCTTCACCTCCAGTATTCCAAAAAGGACATCATTAACCACATGTCTCAGTGTGAATTTATCTTCATCCACGGCATCAAAATCGATCCGGATTCCATATTTTACCCGGGCTTCTCCGGGTTCCGCGAAGCGAATAACCGCCATGATCGCAGCTCGTTTCCTCTCACCTCCCTCCCAAAAGCAGCAAGCAGCATAAGCTGCTAGGCTAAGAGGGAGACACACAAGGATCCTCTCAGGCAAGACACTTGATCTTAGCCAAAAGGCCGAGAAGCGATAACCAGAATTGGTTTCAAACTACGGAGCCACCCAAGGATCCTGAAAAGTCCATTTGTGGAGATGAGCTCCTGGACTCCCGTTAAGAAGACATGTTGTCAACCTCTAGATCCCTTACATGCCTGCACTTTTCGGCTTGCTGCTGCTGCAATCCACGCGTTTTAGATCTGCATAACTCCACCTCTTTAAACACAGCACCTTCACCCCCTGCTGTTCCCACCCGCCTCAACACCGTTGGAAGGGAGGAGAACCAATTAAGGCGGGGGGTGGGGTGGAACGAGCAGCTGTCTACCCTTAGCAGGAGGGCTCCTGATTACATACCTCTCCTGCTGCTGCTGCTGCTGGCTGTCCAGCAGCAGACTGAAGGTGGCTGCTGCTGTGCACAGGTATATAAAGGCTCAGAGCCTATTATGACACGCGCAGCCAGCGTTCCATTGCCACATTCCATCTACTGCAGGCAGGATACCTGGCTGGCTGAATGTCGCTGAGAAGCTCACAGAGACCGCCATAAGCAACAGTTTAACAGAATGCCACAGACTAATCAACCAAACTTTTTGGGTTGGGTTCTCTTTTATAGTCTGCAGGCATTAAATGAAAGAAGTCAGTGTTCCAGCAGAAGGAGACAACGTTTCAGAAAAGGCATTGTAGCAAACCAAAAAAGAAATTTTAAGCGCAGCAGAGTAACCAGCGCACATACCTGTTAGCTCAGGTGAGTTTAAAAGGCTGCTGTTGATAACAAGGGCATTTGCTAAATAGATGGTGTGTGTGCAACAATATACTGAAAGGTCAATTATATTGTGCAGCTTATCTCACCACCTGTAGTTATTTAGGTGAAAGCTCCAAAATGCTTGCCTAATATGTCTGTTTATCCAAAAGGAAGTAAAAAGGGAGAGCTAGAAAGATAGCATTGCATCACATTACATGGCAATGCAATGCACAGTTGCTGAAGTTGAACCAAAATGAGCTTGTAATCTGGCTTCTGCAACTTTGAACATGAAAAATCCAATGAGGAGAAGAAAAGCAAAGCCAAAGAGTCCATCCCAAAATCCGACAAACAAGCAAAATGAACAAAAAACATTGAATTCAATTCTTTCTGATTTTAGAAACTGCATTAAAGAAGGGGTGCACCGGTCCTGGAGATACTGCAATACCAGGTCAATGCGTGGAGTGGACAGAGCAAGCTCTTTTTCCATCTCCCTGTTCTAAAAATCCATTTAATATATGGTCCCCAGATAGGGGACGTATCAGATATTAAACTGATAAGAACAGATACTACACTTGATCTTAGCCAAAAGGCCGAGAAGCGATAACCAGAATTGGTTTCAAACTACGGAGCCACCCAAGGATCCTGAAAAGTCCATTTGTGGAGATGAGCTCCTGGACTCCCGTTAAGAAGACATGTTGTCAACCTCTAGATCCCTTACATGCCTGCACTTTTCGGCTTGCTGCTGCTGCAATCCACGCGTTTTAGATCTGCATAACTCCACCTCTTTAAACACAGCACCTTCACCCCCTGCTGTTCTCACCCGCCTCAACACCGTTGGAAGGGAGGAGAACCAATTAAGGCGGGGGGTGGGGTGGAACGAGCAGCTGTCTACCCTTAGCAGGAGGGCTCCTGATTACATACCTCTCCTGCTGCTGCTGCTGCTGGCTGTCCAGCAGCAGACTGAAGGTGGCTGCTGCTGTGCACAGGTATATAAAGGCTCAGAGCCTATTATGACACGCGCAGCCAGCGTTCCATTGCCACATTCCATCTACTGCAGGCAGGATACCTGGCTGGCTGAATGTCGCTGAGAAGCTCACAGAGACTGCCATAAGCAACAGTTTAACAGAATGCCACAGACTAATCAACCAAACTTTTTGGGTTGGGTTCTCTTTTATAGTCTGCAGGCATTAAATGAAAGAAGTCAGTGTTCCAGCAGAAGGAGACAACGTTTCAGAAAAGGCATTGTAGCAAACCAAAAAATAAATTTTAAGCGCAGCAGAGTAACCAGCGCACATACCTGTTAGCTCAGGTGAGTTTAAAAGGCTGCTGTTGATAACAAGGGCATTTGCTAAATAGATGGTGTGTGTGCAACAATATACTGAAAGGTCAATTATATTGTGCAGCTTATCTCACCACCTGTAGTTATTTAGGTGAAAGCTCCAAAATGCTTGCCTAATATGTCTGTTTATCCAAAAGGAAGTAAAAAGGGAGAGCTAGAAAGATAGCATTGCATCACATTACATGGCAATGCAATGCACAGTTGCTGAAGTTGAACCAAAATGAGCTTGTAATCTGGCTTCTGCAACTTTGAACATGAAAAATCCAATGAGGAGAAGAAAAGCAAAGCCAAAGAGTCCATCCCAAAATCCGACAAACAAGCAAAATGAACAAAAAACATTGAATTCAATTCTTTCTGATTTTAGAAACTGCATTAAAGAAGGGGTGCACCGGTCCTGGAGATACTGCAATACCAGGTCAATGCGTGGAGTGGACAGAGCAAGCTCTTTTTCCATCTCCCTGTTCTAAAAATCCATTTAATATATGGTCCCCAGATAGGGGACGTATCAGATATTAAACTGATAAGAACAGATACTACACTTGATCTTAGCCAAAAGGCCGAGAAGCGATAACCAGAATTGGTTTCAAACTACGGAGCCACCCAAGGATCCTGAAAAGTCCATTTGTGGAGATGAGCTCCTGGACTCCCGTTAAGAAGACATGTTGTCAACCTCTAGATCCCTTACATGCCTGCACTTTTCGGCTTGCTGCTGCTGCAATCCACGCGTTTTAGATCTGCATAACTCCACCTCTTTAAACACAGCACCTTCACCCCCTGCTGTTCCCACCCGCCTCAACACCGTTGGAAAGGAGGAGAACCAATTAAGGCGGGGGGTGGGGTGGAACGAGCAGCTGTCTACCCTTAGCAGGAGGGCTCCTGATTACATACCTCTCCTGCTGCTGCTGCTGCTGGCTGTCCAGCAGCAGACTGAAGGTGGCTGCTGCTGTGCACAGGTATATAAAGGCTCAGAGCCTATTATGACACGCGCAGCCAGCGTTCCATTGCCACATTCCATCTACTGCAGGCAGGATACCTGGCTGGCTGAATGTCGCTGAGAAGCTCACAGAGACCGCCATAAGCAACAGTTTAACAGAATGCCACAGACTAATCAACCAAACTTTTTGGGTTGGGTTCTCTTTTATAGTCTGCAGGCATTAAATGAAAGAAGTCAGTGTTCCAGCAGAAGGAGACAACGTTTCAGAAAAGGCATTGTAGCAAACCAAAAAAGAAATTTTAAGCACAGCAGAGTAACCAGCGCACATACCTGTTAGCTCAGGTGAGTTTAAAAGGCTGCTGTTGATAACAAGGGCATTTGCTAAATAGATGGTGTGTGTGCAACAATATACTGAAAGGTCAATTATATTGTGCAGCTTATCTCACCACCTGTAGTTATTTAGGTGAAAGCTCCAAAATGCTTGCCTAATATGTCTGTTTATCCAAAAGGAAGTAAAAAGGGAGAGCTAGAAAGATAGCATTGCATCACATTACATGGCAATGCAATGCACAGTTGCTGAAGTTGAACCAAAATGAGCTTGTAATCTGGCTTCTGCAACTTTGAACATGAAAAATCCAATGAGGAGAAGAAAAGCAAAGCCAAAGAGTCCATCCCAAAATCCGACAAACAAGCAAAATGAACAAAAAACATTGAATTCAATTCTTTCTGATTTTAGAAACTGCATTAAAGAAGGGGTGCACCGGTCCTGGAGATACTGCAATACCAGGTCAATGCGTGGAGTGGACAGAGCAAGCTCTTTTTCCATCTCCCTGTTCTAAAAATCCATTTAATATATGGTCCCCAGATAGGGGACGTATCAGATATTAAACTGATAAGAACAGATACTACACTTGATCTTAGCCAAAAGGCCGAGAAGCGATAACCAGAATTGGTTTCAAACTACGGAGCCACCCAAGGATCCTGAAAAGTCCATTTGTGGAGATGAGCTCCTGGACTCCCGTTAAGAAGACATGTTGTCAACCTCTAGATCCCTTACATGCCTGCACTTTTCGGCTTGCTGCTGCTGCAATCCACGCGTTTTAGATCTGCATAACTCCACCTCTTTAAACACAGCACCTTCACCCCCTGCTGTTCCCACCCGCCTCAACACCGTTGGAAGGGAGGAGAACCAATTAAGGCGGGGGGTGGGGTGGAACGAGCAGCTGTCTACCCTTAGCAGGAGGGCTCCTGATTACATACCTCTCCTGCTGCTGCTGCTGCTGGCTGTCCAGCAGCAGACTGAAGGTGGCTGCTGCTGTGCACAGGTATATAAAGGCTCAGAGCCTATTATGACACGCGCAGCCAGCGTTCCATTGCCACATTCCATCTACTGCAGGCAGGATACCTGGCTGGCTGAATGTCGCTGAGAAGCTCACAGAGACCGCCATAAGCAACAGTTTAACAGAATGCCACAGACTAATCAACCAAACTTTTTGGGTTGGGTTCTCTTTTATAGTCTGCAGGCATTAAATGAAAGAAGTCAGTGTTCCAGCAGAAGGAGACAACGTTTCAGAAAAGGCATTGTAGCAAACCAAAAAAGAAATTTTAAGCGCAGCAGAGTAACCAGCGCACATACCTGTTAGCTCAGGTGAGTTTAAAAGGCTGCTGTTGATAACAAGGGCATTTGCTAAATAGATGGTGTGTGTGCAACAATATACTGAAAGGTCAATTATATTGTGCAGCTTATCTCACCACCTGTAGTTATTTAGGTGAAAGCTCCAAAATGCTTGCCTAATATGTCTGTTTATCCAAAAGGAAGTAAAAAGGGAGAGCTAGAAAGATAGCATTGCATCACATTACATGGCAATGCAATGCACAGTTGCTGAAGTTGAACCAAAATGAGCTTGTAATCTGGCTTCTGCAACTTTGAACATGAAAAATCCAATGAGGAGAAGAAAAGCAAAGCCAAAGAGTCCATCCCAAAATCCGACAAACAAGCAAAATGAACAAAAAACATTGAATTCAATTCTTTCTGATTTTAGAAACTGCATTAAAGAAGGGGTGCACCGGTCCTGGAGATACTGCAATACCAGGTCAATGCGTGGAGTGGACAGAGCAAGCTCTTTTTCCATCTCCCTGTTCTAAAAATCCATTTAATATATGGTCCCCAGATAGGGGACGTATCAGATATTAAACTGATAAGAACAGATACTACACTTGATCTTAGCCAAAAGGCCGAGAAGCGATAACCAGAATTGGTTTCAAACTACGGAGCCACCCAAGGATCCTGAAAAGTCCATTTGTGGAGATGAGCTCCTGGACTCCCGTTAAGAAGACATGTTGTCAACCTCTAGATCCCTTACATGCCTGCACTTTTCGGCTTGCTGCTGCTGCAATCCACGCGTTTTAGATCTGCATAACTCCACCTCTTTAAACACAGCACCTTCACCCCCTGCTGTTCCCACCCGCCTCAACACCGTTGGAAAGGAGGAGAACCAATTAAGGCGGGGGGTGGGGTGGAACGAGCAGCTGTCTACCCTTAGCAGGAGGGCTCCTGATTACATACCTCTCCTGCTGCTGCTGCTGCTGGCTGTCCAGCAGCAGACTGAAGGTGGCTGCTGCTGTGCACAGGTATATAAAGGCTCAGAGCCTATTATGACACGCGCAGCCAGCGTTCCATTGCCACATTCCATCTACTGCAGGCAGGATACCTGGCTGGCTGAATGTCGCTGAGAAGCTCACAGAGACCGCCATAAGCAACAGTTTAACAGAATGCCACAGACTAATCAACCAAACTTTTTGGGTTGGGTTCTCTTTTATAGTCTGCAGGCATTAAATGAAAGAAGTCAGTGTTCCAGCAGAAGGAGACAACGTTTCAGAAAAGGCATTGTAGCAAACCAAAAAAGAAATTTTAAGCACAGCAGAGTAACCAGCGCACATACCTGTTAGCTCAGGTGAGTTTAAAAGGCTGCTGTTGATAACAAGGGCATTTGCTAAATAGATGGTGTGTGTGCAACAATATACTGAAAGGTCAATTATATTGTGCAGCTTATCTCACCACCTGTAGTTATTTAGGTGAAAGCTCCAAAATGCTTGCCTAATATGTCTGTTTATCCAAAAGGAAGTAAAAAGGGAGAGCTAGAAAGATAGCATTGCATCACATTACATGGCAATGCAATGCACAGTTGCTGAAGTTGAACCAAAATGAGCTTGTAATCTGGCTTCTGCAACTTTGAACATGAAAAATCCAATGAGGAGAAGAAAAGCAAAGCCAAAGAGTCCATCCCAAAATCCGACAAACAAGCAAAATGAACAAAAAACATTGAATTCAATTCTTTCTGATTTTAGAAACTGCATTAAAGAAGGGGTGCACCGGTCCTGGAGATACTGCAATACCAGGTCAATGCGTGGAGTGGACAGAGCAAGCTCTTTTTCCATCTCCCTGTTCTAAAAATCCATTTAATATATGGTCCCCAGATAGGGGACGTATCAGATATTAAACTGATAAGAACAGATTTTTTGATTGAAGCTGCATCCAAGGCACTGAAAAATGTGACCGAAGTCACACCAAAACAGCGCACGAGGCGAGGATTCATGTGGACCCTTCCCGGTGGAGAGGGTCCCCAATAAACCATCCCCATCCCTCCGAGCCAGAAGGCCACAGCGAGGGTCAGGGATCTCCGATGCTCTCCCTAGCCGAAGCCGGAGAAGAGCCGTTTTCGTGCTCCCAGCTTCCATCTAGGCTGCCACCCTAGTGGAGCTGGAGCCTGTGTTGGTTTCTCAGCCCAAAGCTGACCGGACCTCCGACCGGGTTTATAAAAATTCCCCTTCCTAGCCCGGAGGCCAGGAATAGGGGGGGTTGCTCAGAAAGTATGATTGGCAAAGGTGCGGCGTGCAACGAAGCCAAGTCTTTCTGGGGTTCCCAGTCCCAGTAAGCTTGGACTCCCACCAGGGCGCCTACTCCTGGGGCACATTGCTCCAAAGCCCTCACACTTACCCAGCCTAGTGACTTCGATCCTGGAGGGCCATGTTTTCCATCAGATAACTCTATGAGCCACCTGGCGTACTAACAAGTGCACCAAACCAGTGTGTAATATGCATCAATTTACTAGGGCAGCCCAAGGACAAAACTGCCTTTTCAAAAGATACTACACTTGATCTTAGCCAAAAGGCCGAGAAGCGATAACCAGAATTGGTTTCAAACTACGGAGCCACCCAAGGATCCTGAAAAGTCCATTTGTGGAGATGAGCTCCTGGACTCCCGTTAAGAAGACATGTTGTCAACCTCTAGATCCCTTACATGCCTGCACTTTTCGGCTTGCTGCTGCTGCAATCCACGCGTTTTAGATCTGCATAACTCCACCTCTTTAAACACAGCACCTTCACCCCCTGCTGTTCCCACCCGCCTCAACACCGTTGGAAGGGAGGAGAACCAATTAAGGCGGGGGGTGGGGTGGAATGAGCAGCTGTCTACCCTTAGCAGGAGGGCTCCTGATTACATACCTCTCCTGCTGCTGCTGCTGCTGGCTGTCCAGCAGCAGACTGAAGGTGGCTGCTGCTGTGCACAGGTATATAAAGGCTCAGAGCCTATTATGACACGCGCAGCCAGCGTTCCATTGCCACATTCCATCTACTGCAGGCAGGATACCTGGCTGGCTGAATGTCGCTGAGAAGCTCACAGAGACCGCCATAAGCAACAGTTTAACAGAATGCCACAGACTAATCAACCAAACTTTTTGGGTTGGGTTCTCTTTTATAGTCTGCAGGCATTAAATGAAAGAAGTCAGTGTTCCAGCAGAAGGAGACAACGTTTCAGAAAAGGCATTGTAGCAAACCAAAAAAGAAATTTTAAGCACAGCAGAGTAACCAGCGCACATACCTGTTAGCTCAGGTGAGTTTAAAAGGCTGCTGTTGATAACAAGGGCATTTGCTAAATAGATGGTGTGTGTGCAACAATATACTGAAAGGTCAATTATATTGTGCAGCTTATCTCACCACCTGTAGTTATTTAGGTGAAAGCTCCAAAATGCTTGCCTAATATGTCTGTTTATCCAAAAGGAAGTAAAAAGGGAGAGCTAGAAAGATAGCATTGCATCACATTACATGGCAATGCAATGCACAGTTGCTGAAGTTGAACCAAAATGAGCTTGTAATCTGGCTTCTGCAACTTTGAACATGAAAAATCCAATGAGGAGAAGAAAAGCAAAGCCAAAGAGTCCATCCCAAAATCCGACAAACAAGCAAAATGAACAAAAAACATTGAATTCAATTCTTTCTGATTTTAGAAACTGCATTAAAGAAGGGGTGCACCGGTCCTGGAGATACTGCAATACCAGGTCAATGCGTGGAGTGGACAGAGCAAGCTCTTTTTCCATCTCCCTGTTCTAAAAATCCATTTAATATATGGTCCCCAGATAGGGGACGTATCAGATATTAAACTGATAAGAACAGATTTTTTGATTGAAGCTGCATCCAAGGCACTGAAAAATGTGACCGAAGTCACACCAAAACAGCGCACGAGGCGAGGATTCATGTGGACCCTTCCCGGAGGAGAGGGTCCCCAATAAACCATCCCCATCCCTCCGAGCCAGAAGGCCACAGCGAGGGTCAGGGATCTCCGATGCTCTCCCTAGCCGAAGCCGGAGAAGAGCCGTTTTCGTGCTCCCAGCTTCCATCTAGGCTGCCACCCTAGTGGAGCTGGAGCCTGTGTTGGTTTCTCAGCCCAAAGCTGACCGGACCTCCGACCGGGTTTATAAAAATTCCCCTTCCTAGCCCGGAGGCCAGGAATAGGGGGGGTTGCTCAGAAAGTATGATTGGCAAAGGTGCGGCGTGCAACGAAGCCAAGTCTTTCTGGGGTTCCCAGTCCCAGTAAGCTTGGACTCCCACCAGGGCGCCTACTCCTGGGGCACATTGCTCCAAAGCCCTCACACTTACCCAGCCTAGTGACTTCGATCCTGGAGGGCCATGTTTTCCATCAGATAACTCTATGAGCCACCTGGCGTACTAACAAGTGCACCAAACCAGTGTGTAATATGCATCAATTTACTAGGGCAGCCCAAGGACAAAACTGCCTTTTCAAAAGATACTACACTTGATCTTAGCCAAAAGGCCGAGAAGCGATAACCAGAATTGGTTTCAAACTACGGAGCCACCCAAGGATCCTGAAAAGTCCATTTGTGGAGATGAGCTCCTGGACTCCCGTTAAGAAGACATGTTGTCAACCTCTAGATCCCTTACATGCCTGCACTTTTCGGCTTGCTGCTGCTGCAATCCACGCGTTTTAGATCTGCATAACTCCACCTCTTTAAACACAGCACCTTCACCCCCTGCTGTTCCCACCCGCCTCAACACCGTTGGAAGGGAGGAGAACCAATTAAGGCGGGGGGTGGGGTGGAACGAGCAGCTGTCTACCCTTAGCAGGAGGGCTCCTGATTACATACCTCTCCTGCTGCTGCTGCTGCTGGCTGTCCAGCAGCAGACTGAAGGTGGTTGCTGCTGTGCACAGGTATATAAAGGCTCAGAGCCTATTATGACACGCGCAGCCAGCGTTCCATTGCCACATTCCATCTACTGCAGGCAGGATACCTGGCTGGCTGAATGTCGCTGAGAAGCTCACAGAGACCGCCATAAGCAACAGTTTAACAGAATGCCACAGACTAATCAACCAAACTTTTTGGGTTGGGTTCTCTTTTATAGTCTGCAGGCATTAAATGAAAGAAGTCAGTGTTCCAGCAGAAGGAGACAACGTTTCAGAAAAGGCATTGTAGCAAACCAAAAAAGAAATTTTAAGCGCAGCAGAGTAACCAGCGCACATACCTGTTAGCTCAGGTGAGTTTAAAAGGCTGCTGTTGATAACAAGGGCATTTGCTAAATAGATGGTGTGTGTGCAACAATATACTGAAAGGTCAATTATATTGTGCAGCTTATCTCACCACCTGTAGTTATTTAGGTGAAAGCTCCAAAATGCTTGCCTAATATGTCTGTTTATCCAAAAGGAAGTAAAAAGGGAGAGCTAGAAAGATAGCATTGCATCACATTACATGGCAATGCAATGCACAGTTGCTGAAGTTGAACCAAAATGAGCTTGTAATCTGGCTTCTGCAACTTTGAACATGAAAAATCCAATGAGGAGAAGAAAAGCAAAGCCAAAGAGTCCATCCCAAAATCCGACAAACAAGCAAAATGAACAAAAAACATTGAATTCAATTCTTTCTGATTTTAGAAACTGCATTAAAGAAGGGGTGCACCGGTCCTGGAGATACTGCAATACCAGGTCAATGCGTGGAGTGGACAGAGCAAGCTCTTTTTCCATCTCCCTGTTCTAAAAATCCATTTAATATATGGTCCCCAGATAGGGGACGTATCAGATATTAAACTGATAAGAACAGATACTACACTTGATCTTAGCCAAAAGGCCGAGAAGCGATAACCAGAATTGGTTTCAAACTACGGAGCCACCCAAGGATCCTGAAAAGTCCATTTGTGGAGATGAGCTCCTGGACTCCCGTTAAGAAGACATGTTGTCAACCTCTAGATCCCTTACATGCCTGCACTTTTCGGCTTGCTGCTGCTGCAATCCACGCGTTTTAGATCTGCATAACTCCACCTCTTTAAACACAGCACCTTCACCCCCTGCTGTTCCCACCCGCCTCAACACCGTTGGAAAGGAGGAGAACCAATTAAGGTGGGGGGTGGGGTGGAACGAGCAGCTGTCTACCCTTAGCAGGAGGGCTCCTGATTACATACCTCTCCTGCTGCTGCTGCTGCTGGCTGTCCAGCAGCAGACTGAAGGTGGCTGCTGCTGTGCACAGGTATATAAAGGCTCAGAGCCTATTATGACACGCGCAGCCAGCGTTCCATTGCCACATTCCATCTACTGCAGGCAGGATACCTGGCTGGCTGAATGTCGCTGAGAAGCTCACAGAGACCGCCATAAGCAACAGTTTAACAGAATGCCACAGACTAATCAACCAAACTTTTTGGGTTGGGTTCTCTTTTATAGTCTGCAGGCATTAAATGAAAGAAGTCAGTGTTCCAGCAGAAGGAGACAACGTTTCAGAAAAGGCATTGTAGCAAACCAAAAAAGAAATTTTAAGCACAGCAGAGTAACCAGCGCACATACCTGTTAGCTCAGGTGAGTTTAAAAGGCTGCTGTTGATAACAAGGGCATTTGCTAAATAGATGGTGTGTGTGCAACAATATACTGAAAGGTCAATTATATTGTGCAGCTTATCTCACCACCTGTAGTTATTTAGGTGAAAGCTCCAAAATGCTTGCCTAATATGTCTGTTTATCCAAAAGGAAGTAAAAAGGGAGAGCTAGAAAGATAGCATTGCATCACATTACATGGCAATGCAATGCACAGTTGCTGAAGTTGAACCAAAATGAGCTTGTAATCTGGCTTCTGCAACTTTGAACATGAAAAATCCAATGAGGAGAAGAAAAGCAAAGCCAAAGAGTCCATCCCAAAATCCGACAAACAAGCAAAATGAACAAAAAACATTGAATTCAATTCTTTCTGATTTTAGAAACTGCATTAAAGAAGGGGTGCACCGGTCCTGGAGATACTGCAATACCAGGTCAATGCGTGGAGTGGACAGAGCAAGCTCTTTTTCCATCTCCCTGTTCTAAAAATCCATTTAATATATGGTCCCCAGATAGGGGACGTATCAGATATTAAACTGATAAGAACAGATTTTTTGATTGAAGCTGCATCCAAGGCACTGAAAAATGTGACCGAAGTCACACCAAAACAGCGCACGAGGCGAGGATTCATGTGGACCCTTCCCGGAGGAGAGGGTCCCCAATAAACCATCCCCATCCCTCCGAGCCAGAAGGCCACAGCGAGGGTCAGGGATCTCCGATGCTCTCCCTAGCCGAAGCCGGAGAAGAGCCGTTTTCGTGCTCCCAGCTTCCATCTAGGCTGCCACCCTAGTGGAGCTGGAGCCTGTGTTGGTTTCTCAGCCCAAAGCTGACCGGACCTCCGACCGGGTTTATAAAAATTCCCCTTCCTAGCCCGGAGGCCAGGAATAGGGGGGGTTGCTCAGAAAGTATGATTGGCAAAGGTGCGGCGTGCAACGAAGCCAAGTCTTTCTGGGGTTCCCAGTCCCAGTAAGCTTGGACTCCCACCAGGGCGCCTACTCCTGGGGCACATTGCTCCAAAGCCCTCACACTTACCCAGCCTAGTGACTTCGATCCTGGAGGGCCATGTTTTCCATCAGATAACTCTATGAGCCACCTGGCGTACTAACAAGTGCACCAAACCAGTGTGTAATATGCATCAATTTACTAGGGCAGCCCAAGGACAAAACTGCCTTTTCAAAAGATACTACACTTGATCTTAGCCAAAAGGCCGAGAAGCGATAACCAGAATTGGTTTCAAACTACGGAGCCACCCAAGGATCCTGAAAAGTCCATTTGTGGAGATGAGCTCCTGGACTCCCGTTAAGAAGACATGTTGTCAACCTCTAGATCCCTTACATGCCTGCACTTTTCGGCTTGCTGCTGCTGCAATCCACGCGTTTTAGATCTGCATAACTCCACCTCTTTAAACACAGCACCTTCACCCCCTGCTGTTCCCACCCGCCTCAACACCGTTGGAAGGGAGGAGAACCAATTAAGGCGGGGGGTGGGGTGGAACGAGCAGCTGTCTACCCTTAGCAGGAGGGCTCCTGATTACATACCTCTCCTGCTGCTGCTGCTGCTGGCTGTCCAGCAGCAGACTGAAGGTGGTTGCTGCTATGCACAGGTATATAAAGGCTCAGAGCCTATTATGACACGCGCAGCCAGCGTTCCATTGCCACATTCCATCTACTGCAGGCAGGATACCTGGCTGGCTGAATGTCGCTGAGAAGCTCACAGAGACCGCCATAAGCAACAGTTTAACAGAATGCCACAGACTAATCAACCAAACTTTTTGGGTTGGGTTCTCTTTTATAGTCTGCAGGCATTAAATGAAAGAAGTCAGTGTTCCAGCAGAAGGAGACAACGTTTCAGAAAAGGCATTGTAGCAAACCAAAAAAGAAATTTTAAGCGCAGCAGAGTAACCAGCGCACATACCTGTTAGCTCAGGTGAGTTTAAAAGGCTGCTGTTGATAACAAGGGCATTTGCTAAATAGATGGTGTGTGTGCAACAATATACTGAAAGGTCAATTATATTGTGCAGCTTATCTCACCACCTGTAGTTATTTAGGTGAAAGCTCCAAAATGCTTGCCTAATATGTCTGTTTATCCAAAAGGAAGTAAAAAGGGAGAGCTAGAAAGATAGCATTGCATCACATTACATGGCAATGCAATGCACAGTTGCTGAAGTTGAACCAAAATGAGCTTGTAATCTGGCTTCTGCAACTTTGAACATGAAAAATCCAATGAGGAGAAGAAAAGCAAAGCCAAAGAGTCCATCCCAAAATCCGACAAACAAGCAAAATGAACAAAAAACATTGAATTCAATTCTTTCTGATTTTAGAAACTGCATTAAAGAAGGGGTGCACCGGTCCTGGAGATACTGCAATACCAGGTCAATGCGTGGAGTGGACAGAGCAAGCTCTTTTTCCATCTCCCTGTTCTAAAAATCCATTTAATATATGGTCCCCAGATAGGGGACGTATCAGATATTAAACTGATAAGAACAGATACTACACTTGATCTTAGCCAAAAGGCCGAGAAGCGATAACCAGAATTGGTTTCAAACTACGGAGCCACCCAAGGATCCTGAAAAGTCCATTTGTGGAGATGAGCTCCTGGACTCCCGTTAAGAAGACATGTTGTCAACCTCTAGATCCCTTACATGCCTGCACTTTTCGGCTTGCTGCTGCTGCAATCCACGCGTTTTAGATCTGCATAACTCCACCTCTTTAAACACAGCACCTTCACCCCCTGCTGTTCCCACCCGCCTCAACACCGTTGGAAGGGAGGAGAACCAATTAAGGCGGGGGGTGGGGTGGAACGAGCAGCTGTCTACCCTTAGCAGGAGGGCTCCTGATTACATACCTCTCCTGTTGCTGCTGCTGCTGGCTGTCCAGCAGCAGACTGAAGGTGGTTGCTGCTGTGCACAGGTATATAAAGGCTCAGAGCCTATTATGACACGCGCAGCCAGCGTTCCATTGCCACATTCCATCTACTGCAGGCAGGATACCTGGCTGGCTGAATGTCGCTGAGAAGCTCACAGAGACCGCCATAAGCAACAGTTTAACAGAATGCCACAGACTAATCAACCAAACTTTTTGGGTTGGGTTCTCTTTTATAGTCTGCAGGCATTAAATGAAAGAAGTCAGTGTTCCAGCAGAAGGAGACAACGTTTCAGAAAAGGCATTGTAGCAAACCAAAAAAGAAATTTTAAGCGCAGCAGAGTAACCAGCGCACATACCTGTTAGCTCAGGTGAGTTTAAAAGGCTGCTGTTGATAACAAGGGCATTTGCTAAATAGATGGTGTGTGTGCAACAATATACTGAAAGGTCAATTATATTGTGCAGCTTATCTCACCACCTGTAGTTATTTAGGTGAAAGCTCCAAAATGCTTGCCTAATATGTCTGTTTATCCAAAAGGAAGTAAAAAGGGAGAGCTAGAAAGATAGCATTGCATCACATTACATGGCAATGCAATGCACAGTTGCTGAAGTTGAACCAAAATGAGCTTGTAATCTGGCTTCTGCAACTTTGAACATGAAAAATCCAATGAGGAGAAGAAAAGCAAAGCCAAAGAGTCCATCCCAAAATCCGACAAACAAGCAAAATGAACAAAAAACATTGAATTCAATTCTTTCTGATTTTAGAAACTGCATTAAAGAAGGGGTGCACCGGTCCTGGAGATACTGCAATACCAGGTCAATGCGTGGAGTGGACAGAGCAAGCTCTTTTTCCATCTCCCTGTTCTAAAAATCCATTTAATATATGGTCCCCAGATAGGGGACGTATCAGATATTAAACTGATAAGAACAGATACTACACTTGATCTTAGCCAAAAGGCCGAGAAGCGATAACCAGAATTGGTTTCAAACTACGGAGCCACCCAAGGATCCTGAAAAGTCCATTTGTGGAGATGAGCTCCTGGACTCCCGTTAAGAAGACATGTTGTCAACCTCTAGATCCCTTACATGCCTGCACTTTTCGGCTTGCTGCTGCTGCAATCCACGCGTTTTAGATCTGCATAACTCCACCTCTTTAAACCCAGCACCTTCACCCCCTGCTGTTCCCACCCGCCTCAACACCGTTGGAAGGGAGGAGAACCAATTAAGGCGGGGGGTGGGGTGGAACGAGCAGCTGTCTACCCTTAGCAGGAGGGCTCCTGATTACATACCTCTCCTGCTGCTGCTGCTGCTGGCTGTCCAGCAGCAGACTGAAGGTGGCTGCTGCTGTGCACAGGTATATAAAGGCTCAGAGCCTATTATGACACGCGCAGCCAGCGTTCCATTGCCACATTCCATCTACTGCAGGCAGGATACCTGGCTGGCTGAATGTCGCTGAGAAGCTCACAGAGACCGCCATAAGCAACAGTTTAACAGAATGCCACAGACTAATCAACCAAACTTTTTGGGTTGGGTTCTCTTTTATAGTCTGCAGGCATTAAATGAAAGAAGTCAGTGTTCCAGCAGAAGGAGACAACGTTTCAGAAAAGGCATTGTAGCAAACCAAAAAAGAAATTTTAAGCGCAGCAGAGTAACCAGCGCACATACCTGTTAGCTCAGGTGAGTTTAAAAGGCTGCTGTTGATAACAAGGGCATTTGCTAAATAGATGGTGTGTGTGCAACAATATACTGAAAGGTCAATTATATTGTGCAGCTTATCTCACCACCTGTAGTTATTTAGGTGAAAGCTCCAAAATGCTTGCCTAATATGTCTGTTTATCCAAAAGGAAGTAAAAAGGGAGAGCTAGAAAGATAGCATTGCATCACATTACATGGCAATGCAATGCACAGTTGCTGAAGTTGAACCAAAATGAGCTTGTAATCTGGCTTCTGCAACTTTGAACATGAAAAATCCAATGAGGAGAAGAAAAGCAAAGCCAAAGAGTCCATCCCAAAATCCGACAAACAAGCAAAATGAACAAAAAACATTGAATTCAATTCTTTCTGATTTTAGAAACTGCATTAAAGAAGGGGTGCACCGGTCCTGGAGATACTGCAATACCAGGTCAATGCGTGGAGTGGACAGAGCAAGCTCTTTTTCCATCTCCCTGTTCTAAAAATCCATTTAATATATGGTCCCCAGATAGGGGACGTATCAGATATTAAACTGATAAGAACAGATACTACACTTGATCTTAGCCAAAAGGCCGAGAAGCGATAACCAGAATTGGTTTCAAACTACGGAGCCACCCAAGGATCCTGAAAAGTCCATTTGTGGAGATGAGCTCCTGGACTCCCGTTAAGAAGACATGTTGTCAACCTCTAGATCCCTTACATGCCTGCACTTTTCGGCTTGCTGCTGCTGCAATCCACGCGTTTTAGATCTGCATAACTCCACCTCTTTAAACACAGCACCTTCACCCCCTGCTGTTCCCACCCGCCTCAACACCGTTGGAAGGGAGGAGAACCAATTAAGGCGGGGGGTGGGGTGGAACGAGCAGCTGTCTACCCTTAGCAGGAGGGCTCCTGATTACATACCTCTCCTGCTGCTGCTGCTGCTGGCTGTCCAGCAGCAGACTGAAGGTGGCTGCTGCTGTGCACAGGTATATAAAGGCTCAGAGCCTATTATGACACGCGCAGCCAGCGTTCCATTGCCACATTCCATCTACTGCAGGCAGGATACCTGGCTGGCTGAATGTCGCTGAGAAGCTCACAGAGACCGCCATAAGCAACAGTTTAACAGAATGCCACAGACTAATCAACCAAACTTTTTGGGTTGGGTTCTCTTTTATAGTCTGCAGGCATTAAATGAAAGAAGTCAGTGTTCCAGCAGAAGGAGACAACGTTTCAGAAAAGGCATTGTAGCAAACCAAAAAAGAAATTTTAAGCGCAGCAGAGTAACCAGCGCACATACCTGTTAGCTCAGGTGAGTTTAAAAGGCTGCTGTTGATAACAAGGGCATTTGCTAAATAGATGGTGTGTGTGCAACAATATACTGAAAGGTCAATTATATTGTGCAGCTTATCTCACCACCTGTAGTTATTTAGGTGAAAGCTCCAAAATGCTTGCCTAATATGTCTGTTTATCCAAAAGGAAGTAAAAAGGGAGAGCTAGAAAGATAGCATTGCATCACATTACATGGCAATGCAATGCACAGTTGCTGAAGTTGAACCAAAATGAGCTTGTAATCTGGCTTCTGCAACTTTGAACATGAAAAATCCAATGAGGAGAAGAAAAGCAAAGCCAAAGAGTCCATCCCAAAATCCGACAAACAAGCAAAATGAACAAAAAACATTGAATTCAATTCTTTCTGATTTTAGAAACTGCATTAAAGAAGGGGTGCACCGGTCCTGGAGATACTGCAATACCAGGTCAATGCGTGGAGTGGACAGAGCAAGCTCTTTTTCCATCTCCCTGTTCTAAAAATCCATTTAATATATGGTCCCCAGATAGGGGACGTATCAGATATTAAACTGATAAGAACAGATACTACACTTGATCTTAGCCAAAAGGCCGAGAAGCGATAACCAGAATTGGTTTCAAACTACGGAGCCACCCAAGGATCCTGAAAAGTCCATTTGTGGAGATGAGCTCCTGGACTCCCGTTAAGAAGACATGTTGTCAACCTCTAGATCCCTTACATGCCTGCACTTTTCGGCTTGCTGCTGCTGCAATCCACGCGTTTTAGATCTGCATAACTCCACCTCTTTAAACACAGCACCTTCACCCCCTGCTGTTCCCACCCGCCTCAACACCGTTGGAAGGGAGGAGAACCAATTAAGGCGGGGGGTGGGGTGGAACGAGCAGCTGTCTACCCTTAGCAGGAGGGCTCCTGATTACATACCTCTCCTGCTGCTGCTACTGCTGGCTGTCCAGCAGCAGACTGAAGGTGGCTGCTGCTGTGCACAGGTATATAAAGGCTCAGAGCCTATTATGACACGCGCAGCCAGCGTTCCATTGCCACATTCCATCTACTGCAGGCAGGATACCTGGCTGGCTGAATGTCGCTGAGAAGCTCACAGAGACCGCCATAAGCAACAGTTTAACAGAATGCCACAGACTAATCAACCAAACTTTTTGGGTTGGGTTCTCTTTTATAGTCTGCAGGCATTAAATGAAAGAAGTCAGTGTTCCAGCAGAAGGAGACAACGTTTCAGAAAAGGCATTGTAGCAAACCAAAAAAGAAATTTTAAGCGCAGCAGAGTAACCAGCGCACATACCTGTTAGCTCAGGTGAGTTTAAAAGGCTGCTGTTGATAACAAGGGCATTTGCTAAATAGATGGTGTGTGTGCAACAATATACTGAAAGGTCAATTATATTGTGCAGCTTATCTCACCACCTGTAGTTATTTAGGTGAAAGCTCCAAAATGCTTGCCTAATATGTCTGTTTATCCAAAAGGAAGTAAAAAGGGAGAGCTAGAAAGATAGCATTGCATCACATTACATGGCAATGCAATGCACAGTTGCTGAAGTTGAACCAAAATGAGCTTGTAATCTGGCTTCTGCAACTTTGAACATGAAAAATCCAATGAGGAGAAGAAAAGCAAAGCCAAAGAGTCCATCCCAAAATCCGACAAACAAGCAAAATGAACAAAAAACATTGAATTCAATTCTTTCTGATTTTAGAAACTGCATTAAAGAAGGGGTGCACCGGTCCTGGAGATACTGCAATACCAGGTCAATGCGTGGAGTGGACAGAGCAAGCTCTTTTTTCATCTCCCTGTTCTAAAAATCCATTTAATATATGGTCCCCAGATAGGGGACGTATCAGATATTAAACTGATAAGAACAGATACTACACTTGATCTTAGCCAAAAGGCCGAGAAGCGATAACCAGAATTGGTTTCAAACTACGGAGCCACCCAAGGATCCTGAAAAGTCCATTTGTGGAGATGAGCTCCTGGACTCCCGTTAAGAAGACATGTTGTCAACCTCTAGATCCCTTACATGCCTGCACTTTTCGGCTTGCTGCTGCTGCAATCCACGCGTTTTAGATCTGCATAACTCCACCTCTTTAAACACAGCACCTTCACCCCCTGCTGTTCCCACCCGCCTCAACACCGTTGGAAGGGAGGAGAACCAATTAAGGCGGGGGCTGGGGTGGAACGAGCAGCTGTCTACCCTTAGCAGGAGGGCTCCTGATTACATACCTCTCCTGCTGCTGCTGCTGCTGGCTGTCCAGCAGCAGACTGAAGGTGGCTGCTGCTGTGCACAGGTATATAAAGGCTCAGAGCCTATTATGACACGCGCAGCCAGCGTTCCATTGCCACATTCCATCTACTGCAGGCAGGATACCTGGCTGGCTGAATGTCGCTGAGAAGCTCACAGAGACCGCCATAAGCAACAGTTTAACAGAATGCCACAGACTAATCAACCAAACTTTTTGGGTTGGGTTCTCTTTTATAGTCTGCAGGCATTAAATGAAAGAAGTCAGTGTTCCAGCAGAAGGAGACAACGTTTCAGAAAAGGCATTGTAGCAAACCAAAAAAGAAATTTTAAGCGCAGCAGAGTAACCAGCGCACATACCTGTTAGCTCAGGTGAGTTTAAAAGGCTGCTGTTGATAACAAGGGCATTTGCTAAATAGATGGTGTGTGTGCAACAATATACTGAAAGGTCAATTATATTGTGCAGCTTATCTCACCACCTGTAGTTATTTAGGTGAAAGCTCCAAAATGCTTGCCTAATATGTCTGTTTATCCAAAAGGAAGTAAAAAGGGAGAGCTAGAAAGATAGCATTGCATCACATTACATGGCAATGCAATGCACAGTTGCTGAAGTTGAACCAAAATGAGCTTGTAATCTGGCTTCTGCAACTTTGAACATGAAAAATCCAATGAGGAGAAGAAAAGCAAAGCCAAAGAGTCCATCCCAAAATCCGACAAACAAGCAAAATGAACAAAAAACATTGAATTCAATTCTTTCTGATTTTAGAAACTGCATTAAAGAAGGGGTGCACCGGTCCTGGAGATACTGCAATACCAGGTCAATGCGTGGAGTGGACAGAGCAAGCTCTTTTTCCATCTCCCTGTTCTAAAAATCCATTTAATATATGGTCCCCAGATAGGGGACGTATCAGATATTAAACTGATAAGAACAGATACTACACTTGATCTTAGCCAAAAGGCCGAGAAGCGATAACCAGAATTGGTTTCAAACTACGGAGCCACCCAAGGATCCTGAAAAGTCCATTTGTGGAGATGAGCTCCTGGACTCCCGTTAAGAAGACATGTTGTCAACCTCTAGATCCCTTACATGCCTGCACTTTTCGGCTTGCTGCTGCTGCAATCCACGCGTTTTAGATCTGCATAACTCCACCTCTTTAAACACAGCACCTTCACCCCCTGCTGTTCCCACCCGCCTCAACACCGTTGGAAGGGAGGAGAACCAATTAAGGCGGGGGGTGGGGTGGAACGAGCAGCTATCTACCCTTAGCAGGAGGGCTCCTGATTACATACCTCTCCTGCTGCTGCTGCTGCTGGCTGTCCAGCAGCAGACTGAAGGTGGCTGCTGCTGTGCACAGGTATATAAAGGCTCAGAGCCTATTATGACACGCGCAGCCAGCGTTCCATTGCCACATTCCATCTACTGCAGGCAGGATACCTGGCTGGCTGAATGTCGCTGAGAAGCTCACAGAGACCGCCATAAGCAACAGTTTAACAGAATGCCACAGACTAATCAACCAAACTTTTTGGGTTGGGTTCTCTTTTATAGTCTGCAGGCATTAAATGAAAGAAGTCAGTGTTCCAGCAGAAGGAGACAACGTTTCAGAAAAGGCATTGTAGCAAACCAAAAAAGAAATTTTAAGCGCAGCAGAGTAACCAGCGCACATACCTGTTAGCTCAGGTGAGTTTAAAAGGCTGCTGTTGATAACAAGGGCATTTGCTAAATAGATGGTGTGTGTGCAACAATATACTGAAAGGTCAATTATATTGTGCAGCTTATCTCACCACCTGTAGTTATTTAGGTGAAAGCTCCAAAATGCTTGCCTAATATGTCTGTTTATCCAAAAGGAAGTAAAAAGGGAGAGCTAGAAAGATAGCATTGCATCACATTACATGGCAATGCAATGCACAGTTGCTGAAGTTGAACCAAAATGAGCTTGTAATCTGGCTTCTGCAACTTTGAACATGAAAAATCCAATGAGGAGAAGAAAAGCAAAGCCAAAGAGTCCATCCCAAAATCCGACAAACAAGCAAAATGAACAAAAAACATTGAATTCAATTCTTTCTGATTTTAGAAACTGCATTAAAGAAGGGGTGCACCGGTCCTGGAGATACTGCAATACCAGGTCAATGCGTGGAGTGGACAGAGCAAGCTCTTTTTCCATCTCCCTGTTCTAAAAATCCATTTAATATATGGTCCCCAGATAGGGGACGTATCAGATATTAAACTGATAAGAACAGATACTACACTTGATCTTAGCCAAAAGGCCGAGAAGCGATAACCAGAATTGGTTTCAAACTACGGAGCCACCCAAGGATCCTGAAAAGTCCATTTGTGGAGATGAGCTCCTGGACTCCCGTTAAGAAGACATGTTGTCAACCTCTAGATCCCTTACATGCCTGCACTTTTCGGCTTGCTGCTGCTGCAATCCACGCGTTTTAGATCTGCATAACTCCACCTCTTTAAACACAGCACCTTCACCCCCTGCTGTTCCCACCCGCCTCAACACCGTTGGAAGGGAGGAGAACCAATTAAGGCGGGGGGTGGGGTGGAACGAGCAGCTGTCTACCCTTAGCAGGAGGGCTCCTGATTACATACCTCTCCTGCTGCTGCTGCTGCTGGCTGTCCAGCAGCAGACTGAAGGTGGCTGCTGCTGTGCACAGGTATATAAAGGCTCAGAGCCTATTATGACACGCGCAGCCAGCGTTCCATTGCCACATTCCATCTACTGCAGGCAGGATACCTGGCTGGCTGAATGTCGCTGAGAAGCTCACAGAGACCGCCATAAGCAACAGTTTAACAGAATGCCACAGACTAATCAACCAAACTTTTTGGGTTGGGTTCTCTTTTATAGTCTGCAGGCATTAAATGAAAGAAGTCAGTGTTCCAGCAGAAGGAGACAACGTTTCAGAAAAGGCATTGTAGCAAACCAAAAAAGAAATTTTAAGCGCAGCAGAGTAACCAGTGCACATACCTGTTAGCTCAGGTGAGTTTAAAAGGCTGCTGTTGATAACAAGGGCATTTGCTAAATAGATGGTGTGTGTGCAACAATATACTGAAAGGTCAATTATATTGTGCAGCTTATCTCACCACCTGTAGTTATTTAGGTGAAAGCTCCAAAATGCTTGCCTAATATGTCTGTTTATCCAAAAGGAAGTAAAAAGGGAGAGCTAGAAAGATAGCATTGCATCACATTACATGGCAATGCAATGCACAGTTGCTGAAGTTGAACCAAAATGAGCTTGTAATCTGGCTTCTGCAACTTTGAACATGAAAAATCCAATGAGGAGAAGAAAAGCAAAGCCAAAGAGTCCATCCCAAAATCCGACAAACAAGCAAAATGAACAAAAAACATTGAATTCAATTCTTTCTGATTTTAGAAACTGCATTAAAGAAGGGGTACACCGGTCCTGGAGATAATGCAATACCAGGTCAATGCGTGGAGTGGACAGAGCAAGCTCTTTTTCCATCTCCCTGTTCTAAAAATCCATTTAATATATGGTCCCCAGATAGGGGACGTATCAGATATTAAACTGATAAGAACAGATACTACACTTGATCTTAGCCAAAAGGCCGAGAAGCGATAACCAGAATTGGTTTCAAACTACGGAGCCACCCAAGGATCCTGAAAAGTCCATTTGTGGAGATGAGCTCCTGGACTCCCGTTAAGAAGACATGTTGTCAACCTCTAGATCCCTTACATGCCTGCACTTTTCGGCTTGCTGCTGCTGCAATCCACGCGTTTTAGATCTGCATAACTCCACCTCTTTAAACACAGCACCTTCACCCCCTGCTGTTCCCACCCGCCTCAACACCGTTGGAAGGGAGGAGAACCAATTAAGGCGGGGGGTGGGGTGGAACGAGCAGCTATCTACCCTTAGCAGGAGGGCTCCTGATTACATACCTCTCCTGCTGCTGCTGCTGCTGGCTGTCCAGCAGCAGACTGAAGGTGGCTGCTGCTGTGCACAGGTATATAAAGGCTCAGAGCCTATTATGACACGCGCAGCCAGCGTTCCATTGCCACATTCCATCTACTGCAGGCAGGATACCTGGCTGGCTGAATGTCGCTGAGAAGCTCACAGAGACCGCCATAAGCAACAGTTTAACAGAATGCCACAGACTAATCAACCAAACTTTTTGGGTTGGGTTCTCTTTTATAGTCTGCAGGCATTAAATGAAAGAAGTCAGTGTTCCAGCAGAAGGAGACAACGTTTCAGAAAAGGCATTGTAGCAAACCAAAAAAGAAATTTTAAGCGCAGCAGAGTAACCAGCTCACATACCTGTTAGCTCAGGTGAGTTTAAAAGGCTGCTGTTGATAACAAGGGCATTTGCTAAATAGATGGTGTGTGTGCAACAATATACTGAAAGGTCAATTATATTGTGCAGCTTATCTCACCACCTGTAGTTATTTAGGTGAAAGCTCCAAAATGCTTGCCTAATATGTCTGTTTATCCAAAAGGAAGTAAAAAGGGAGAGCTAGAAAGATAGCATTGCATCACATTACATGGCAATGCAATGCACAGTTGCTGAAGTTGAACCAAAATGAGCTTGTAATCTGGCTTCTGCAACTTTGAACATGAAAAATCCAATGAGGAGAAGAAAAGCAAAGCCAAAGAGTCCATCCCAAAATCCGACAAACAAGCAAAATGAACAAAAAACATTGAATTCAATTCTTTCTGATTTTAGAAACTGCATTAAAGAAGGGGTGCACCGGTCCTGGAGATACTGCAATACCAGGTCAATGCGTGGAGTGGACAGAGCAAGCTCTTTTTCCATCTCCCTGTTCTAAAAATCCATTTAATATATGGTCCCCAGATAGGGGACGTATCAGATATTAAACTGATAAGAACAGATTTTTTTTTTTTTTTTTTTTTTTTTTTTTTTTCTCCTCAGACGAGGAAATTCCACAGTCTATGGAAACCAGACAAAGGAAAATTCCATCAAAACAGCTGCGTCAAATCCAATACGCAATTTGCTGTCCCCATCATCATCGGAAATATTTATTTCATATTTCAAAACAACAATAACAAAAATCAAGAGGTACTAACAATATATCTCCACTTTTTAACTTTCCATATTCCCTCCGCATCCACTTCCCCTCTCCTCTTTTTGTCCCATAGGAAACACACATACATCTTCCCCAAAATCACCTTCACACTATCCTTTACAGCAATTTCCTTCCTTTTAAACACATACACATTCCTCACATCCCATAACACTTCCTTTATACATGCAAGCATCAACCACAAGACTCTTTCCTTCGTCCCATCACATATTCCCAAACCAAACATAAACAACTCAAAAGACAACAAATTCACACCACACAATTCTTTACACAAAGGCCCCATTCTCCCAATCACATCTCTAGCATACTGGCAATTCCAAAAAACATGCAACACACTTTCCCTTCCACCACAGCCATTTCTTGGACACATTTCACTCCTCACCAAACCTCTATTCCTCTGAAACTCTCTCACAGGTAATACTCCATGTAAAGACTGCCACACAACTTCACTCTGTTTGTTGGTCATACCACTCATCCGCACTTTCTTCCAAACCTTCTGCACATCACCACCCCTAACCATATTTATTCCACATTCTACCTCTCTACATTCAATCATCCTATACACAGCCTTCTTATTCTCCAGCAATCTCACATCTGCATCACACAGTTCATACCTCACCAAAAACTTATAAACCCACACATACCATACAGGCACCTCAAAAGCAATCGGACATCGCAAATCCCTTTCTTGCCACTTTAAACGAAACAAATACGCTCCAAATAAATACCTACACATAGATGAAAACTTTCCATCCGCCCTAATCACTTTCAAAACAAACACAACGATATTCACACCAAAAAACACGTCCAAATTCGGAAAACCCAAACCACCTTTTTCCACTCTTTTAACCAAAATTTCTCTCCTAGCTCTCTCCATTTTCGAGTTCCACAAAAAAACAAATAAAATTCTATTCAAGCTTCTCATACACATATATCCTGGTGGAAATACTACCGCAATATATAAAAATATTGGCAACACCACACTCTTAACAATTAAAATCTTCCCAAAAAAGGATAAACTCCTCAATTTCCAAAAATTCAACTTCTGCTCAACTTTTCCTTTCGCATCATCCCAACTTTCTTTCCCATCCAAACTCTCTGAAAACTTCACACCCAAAACTTTAATAGGTCCATTCACTACATTCACACCTACATCCCTACTTAAACTTCCGCCTCCAAAACCCTTACACTCACTCTTTTCCCAATTCACTTTAAACGCAGATGCACCACAAAAAATAGACACTAACAACTTCACCCGCCTCACCGAACATTCAGAATCACATAATACACACACATCATCCATATAACCACTCACCTTCCATTCTTTTCCTCCACCTCCCGGCACTTGCACACCACGAATTACCTTATCTTTCCTCAGCATACACAACAATGGCTCAATTGCACAAATAAATGCTACAGGGGACAAAGGACACCCCTGTCGCACACCCGAAAACACATTCACTTTCCTACCCACATACCCATTCATTAAAACACAGCTATAAACACCCGCATACAAACTTCTCACTCGCCCAACAAAATCAGCCGAAAAACCCATTTTTAACAACACTCTGAACAAAAAACCATGCGACAACCTATCATAAGCCTTTTCAAAATCCAAACTTAACAAAAATACACTCTTCTTACGACCCATGCAATCCCATAGACAATCTCTTAACATACACACACACTCATGAATCCGCCTCCCAGGTACCGCACAACACTGCTCATCCCCAATCACACTCTCTATCACATCACGCATCCTATTAGCCATAAGTTTTGCATAGATTTTATAATCACAATTAAGTAACGTTATTGGCCTCCAATTCCTCAGACTTTTCAAATCCCCTTTCTTAGGAATTAACACAACCATACCTGCACGCATACTCTCAGTCACCTCCATGTTTCCCCACATATACTTACATACATCCACAAAGTCCTTACCAATCACACCCCACATCACACGATAAAATTCTACTGGGAGGCCATCCTCCCCCGGCGTCTTATTCAAAGCCATACTACACATAACCTTCCATACCTCATCACCAGTCACCTCACCCATCACTCTCTCTCTTTCTGCTTCACTCAACTTACTCTCTAACACACTCAAAACATCATTCTCCAAACATTCATCCCTCTGTTTCACTGCATACAGATCCTCATAAAACTTAGCCACCTCTTCACACATATCCTCTCCACTCACCTCACTTCCATCTGCTCCATACACCACGCTCATACTCTGTTTCTTTCCAAAAACTTTTTTAAAGAAAAACCGAGAACATTTCTCATCCTGCTCCATCTTATCAATCTTTGCCCTAAACACTATGCTTCTCCCTCTCTCCAACAAAAACTCACTAATCTCCTTTTTTACCTCTAAAATATCCTCCTCCACCTCAACTCCTCCTTCCCTTAACTTATACAAAACGCTCAACCGCGCGTTCAGTTTAACAAAACTCTCTCTTTTAATTGCTGCATACTTGTATCCTAAATTTTTAAAGAACATTTTTGTTTGTTTCTTCACCCAGTCCCACCACTCACAAACATTCCCAAACTCATTTTTATGCTTACACCATTCTTCATACCGCCTTTCATACTCCTTTCTCACATCTTCATTCTCTAACAGTTTAACATTTAACTTCCACAATCCTCTCCCAAACACTCCATCAACTTTTATATCCAACTCACACAACATACACACATGATCTGAAAAAAGAACGTTTTCCTGCCTATAATTAACAGAAACCATATTTTTAGAAATAAAACAATAATCCAATCTGGATTGTACCCTACCACTCTCAGAAAAGAAAGTGTTCAACAAAGGATTCATGTTACACACGCGCTGCATATCACACAACCCAAAATCATTCACTAACTCCAATAATGCTTTCCCAGACACATCCACATTCACTCTCCCCACATCACAGTTCATATCACCCACAATTACCACAGGTATTCTTCCTGGAACAAAAAGCTTAATTTTTTCAAATAAATTTTTGCGCTCATTTTTTTCAACTGGCGCATAAACATTAATAACACAAAACTTTACATTCTTGTATACAAAATTAGCAAGGATACATCTCCCCACCTCAATAACCAAATAATCACTCAAAACAACCTCCCTTCCTTTAACCAAAATACCCACACCATCATTCTTATTACATGCACTCCCCGACCACACAGACGCTCCATAAGACCATTCATCCCCTTTCACACCATCCACTACCCCACATTCTTGTAAACAAAAAATAGATGCATTTTGCATAGCTAAAAACTCAAAAATAGCAGCTCTTCTTACTTTACTTTTAAACACTCTTACGTTTTGGGACACTATGGTAAATCCCATAATACTTCTACTCCTTCACCAATTACACAAAGAAATAGCCTTTGGCCTAAACCAAAGCTCACAAGAGGACAAAAAGAAAAAACATTTACAATATTATATGGTGACACTATCCAGCACCACCACTATCCTCCTCCGCCATCAGAACAGAACAGCTGGTTTCCGACCCGCTGGCTTCACCAGCCACACTCCTCATTCTGGCAGTTCTGATCTTCCTCTGAGGCTCACTAAAATCTGCATCATCACTGCCCCCACCATCCTCCCTACGACTCTTCTTTGCACCCCTATCATCCTCCGAAGAAAAATCTTCAATGTTTTCAGGACCCGAAGGGTGTTCAGGACTGTCGGGTTCCGAGATTTGCACTTCACATCCTGTTGCGTCCATTGCCTCTCCAAAAGTCATCATCTCAGGCAGCTCTGCTTCCACCACTTTCCTAGATATTCTCGCAGACACTGCCTTTTTCTCCACCTTTGCCACTTCCCTCCAGAACTCCTTTTCTTCCCTCCGCTTCTTCCTCATTTCTTCAGCAGAAGAAGAACATGGTCTCAGGGACACCTCCTCTGGCGCCGTAGAGGGAGAGGCTCTACCAGTTTCCTGCCTCCTTCCCTCTCTCTCCTCCCTCTCCAATCTTTCCAGCACTTTCAGTGCGCTTGCCATCTGCCTCCTCTCCAGCTCCTCCTCCTTCTGTTCTTTATCAGAACGTCTAGGTGCACTCATAGGACAGTCCTTATACATGTGATCACTACTCCCACAGACATCACAGGACTTGGCCTCTGGACACTGGTTGGCCATATGCCCCTCCTTTCTGCAATTTCGGCAACACTGCCCTTTAAGGCATGTTACCATGGTATGTCCGAAAGAAAAGCATCTACGGCAAAACATGGGCTGGCCTGGGTAAAAGAGGAAACCTCTATGGCCTGCAACGGAAAAATTTGATGGAGGGTGTCTAAAGCCCCCCACACTGTCAGGATCCCTTTTCAATTTCACACGGAATTTATACTGACAGTTAAAGATTCCTAGACAATTGACTTGCTTCACTCCCTTCCGCACATATTCACAGTAGCGAGAGAGGAAGCACTCCAGCAGCTCAGGGTCTGTAAAAGGGTTATAGACAGTCACAGTCACCTCCTTTTCTTGCAGACCAAACAAAGGTTCCCATCTAACTCCTTCCAAGCAGGGGTCACTAGAGTGACCACGGAGCCATTCAAAGACATTAAGGCAAACATCCTGGTCCATAAAGGTAACGTCATAATTACCTTGACGTGAAAATTCGTTGACACTGAAGATCTCAGAACGTCTTGCTCCAGCTTTGCCTTCAACGATGTCTTGGACAATGAAAACCACGTTGTTCTTGTTCTGGTCAGATGGATCCACGGACAAACGGATGGTGTTCTTCACAAAAGACATCTTGGATTCTGTCGGTATGGAATACCACAGGAAAAAGCAGAAAATCCTCCACAAAAGGGTCCGGATTCCTCCAGGAGACTCGCACCAATCAAGGTACAGTCATACGATCTTAGCCAAAAGGCCGAGAAGCGATAACCAGAATTGGTTTCAAACTACGGAGCCACCCAAGGATCCTGAAAAGTCCATTTGTGGAGATGAGCTCCTGGACTCCCGTTAAGAAGACATGTTGTCAACCTCTAGATCCCTTACATGCCTGCACTTTTCGGCTTGCTGCTGCTGCAATCCACGCGTTTTAGATCTGCATAACTCCACCTCTTTAAACACAGCACCTTCACCCCCTGCTGTTCCCACCCGCCTCAACACCGTTGGAAGGGAGGAGAACCAATTAAGGCGGGGGGTGGGGTGGAACGAGTAGCTGTCTACCCTTAGCAGGAGGGCTCCTGATTACATACCTCTCCTGCTGCTGCTGCTGCTGGCTGTCCAGCAGCAGACTGAAGGTGGCTGCTGCTGTGCACAGGTATATAAAGGCTCAGAGCCTATTATGACACGCGCAGCCAGCGTTCCATTGCCACATTCCATCTACTGCAGGCAGGATACCTGGCTGGCTGAATGTCGCTGAGAAGCTCACAGAGACCGCCATAAGCAACAGTTTAACAGAATGCCACAGACTAATCAACCAAACTTTTTGGGTTGGGTTCTCTTTTATAGTCTGCAGGCATTAAATGAAAGAAGTCAGTGTTCCAGCAGAAGGAGACAACGTTTCAGAAAAGGCATTGTAGCAAACCAAAAAAGAAATTTTAAGCGCAGCAGAGTAACCAGCGCACATACCTGTTAGCTCAGGTGAGTTTAAAAGGCTGCTGTTGATAACAAGGGCATTTGCTAAATAGATGGTGTGTGTGCAACAATATACTGAAAGGTCAATTATATTGTGCAGCTTATCTCACCACCTGTAGTTATTTAGGTGAAAGCTCCAAAATGCTTGCCTAATATGTCTGTTTATCCAAAAGGAAGTAAAAAGGGAGAGCTAGAAAGATAGCATTGCATCACATTACATGGCAATGCAATGCACAGTTGCTGAAGTTGAACCAAAATGAGCTTGTAATCTGGCTTCTGCAACTTTGAACATGAAAAATCCAATGAGGAGAAGAAAAGCAAAGCCAAAGAGTCCATCCCAAAATCCGACAAACAAGCAAAATGAACAAAAAACATTGAATTCAATTCTTTCTGATTTTAGAAACTGCATTAAAGAAGGGGTGCACCGGTCCTGGAGATACTGCAATACCAGGTCAATGCGTGGAGTGGACAGAGCAAGCTCTTTTTCCATCTCCCTGTTCTAAAAATCCATTTAATATATGGTCCCCAGATAGGGGACGTATCAGATATTAAACTGATAAGAACAGATTTTTTTTTTTTTTTTTTTTTTTTTTTTTTTTTCCATAACACTCAGATTACAAGTACCATCTCGATTCCATACTTCTGAAAACGGTGATGGACCAAATCCATCATCGTGTCATTTTAAAACAAAAAAACATTATTTAATGCATATACAAAAAAAACAAAACAACAACCAGTATTTCCTCTCAGACACATAATATATAGAGGAAGGAAACAAAACACATTACTGCATTCCTCCCTTCAACGCATAATATGTTAGATACTCCAACAGTCCTTTCTCTTGCGAGAAAGATTCAAAGTTTGTATTCACATAATCTATCCATGTCCTTCCCACCTTATAGGTTTCAAAAAACCTCTCTTTATTTGCCTTCACACTTGCGATTACCTTTGGAAAAAAAGCTTCAAAACACACACCACTTCCCTTCATTTCCGCAATTCCTTTTTTAACTTTGTCCATTTCTTTATCAGCTTCCTCCTCTTCTGTTTGCCTCTGAACCTCTACCGTCTTCTTTTTTTCTTTCTTTTCCGCCTTTGCACTTTCCATCTTCTCCTTATTACTCTTTCTCTTTGGGCATTCCTTAAACCTATGCCCAATTTCCATACACAGGTTACACTTATTCCTTTCTACTGGACATGATTTAGAAACATGTCCTTCCGCTTTACACTTCCAACACTTTTCTGCAGTACAGTCTTCACGTTTATGACCATATACCTCACAAATTGAACAAAAGGAATCCATCCCATTAAAGAATAAATTCCCACTTACTTTACCAAGCTTAAACCTTTGAGGCGGGTAGGAAAAACTCCTATCCTTGTTCATGTTAAATTCCACAAAAAATTTCCACTTTCCCGTCCATACTCCGAATTCATTCATTACTTTACCTTTTGATACTACAGACTTGGCAAAACCACTCAAAAACGTGACAATGTCCTCTTCTGGAACCAGTGGTGAAAACATCTTCACTGTCACCATCTTTTCACTACTAAATACGTGACGTTGAAACCGAATTCCAACAAACTTCTCATGTCTCAATTCATCAAAAGAATCCATATAGTTCTCCAAAATCTTCCTAGACTCAAAAAACACGTCATAGACACCCTTTTGGGGATAATCCATAACTGCCACGATGTCTTCTTTTTTCACCTTTGCGACACCCAAGATGATCTCCTTCATAATAAACCGAAAGTCCTTAACCTTCTGACAGTCTCTCCGGACAAAAATCCGGAAAGCGGTCTCCACACGTGCATGTTCTGGAACCTCCAACTTCGCCCACAACTCCGCCTCTGTTGCCATGATTCTCCAACAGAATGAGCGTAATCTCCACTCCAACACACAGAAGGAGCGAGTATGATCACTTCCCGTTGTCTGGGGACTAAGCCGACACGCCTATAGCAGCAAGGGGGTGAAGTCCCCACAATTAGGTAAGGACGATCCCCCAAGGCCGACGAGCCAGGTACCCCAGACACCTCCAACCAAAACCAAGGCAGCAATCGCTAAATCACTGCACTTGATCTTAGCCAAAAGGCCGAGAAGCGATAACCAGAATTGGTTTCAAACTACGGAGCCACCCAAGGATCCTGAAAAGTCCATTTGTGGAGATGAGCTCCTGGACTCCCGTTAAGAAGACATGTTGTCAACCTCTAGATCCCTTACATGCCTGCACTTTTCGGCTTGCTGCTGCTGCAATCCACGCGTTTTAGATCTGCATAACTCCACCTCTTTAAACACAGCACCTTCACCCCCTGCTGTTCCCACCCGCCTCAACACCGTTGGAAGGGAGGAGAACCAATTAAGGCGGGGGGTGGGGTGGAACGAGCAGCTGTCTACCCTTAGCAGGAGGGCTCCTGATTACATACCTCTCCTGCTGCTGCTGCTGGCTGTCCAGCAGCAGACTGAAGGTGGCTGCTGCTGTGCACAGGTATATAAAGGCTCAGAGCCTATTATGACACGCGCAGCCAGCGTTCCATTGCCACATTCCATCTACTGCAGGCAGGATACCTGGCTGGCTGAATGTCGCTGAGAAGCTCACAGAGACCGCCATAAGCAACAGTTTAACAGAATGCCACAGACTAATCAACCAAACTTTTTGGGTTGGGTTCTCTTTTATAGTCTGCAGGCATTAAATGAAAGAAGTCAGTGTTCCAGCAGAAGGAGACAACGTTTCAGAAAAGGCATTGTAGCAAACCAAAAAAGAAATTTTAAGCGCAGCAGAGTAACCAGCGCACATACCTGTTAGCTCAGGTGAGTTTAAAAGGCTGCTGTTGATAACAAGGGCATTTGCTAAATAGATGGTGTGTGTGCAACAATATACTGAAAGGTCAATTATATTGTGCAGCTTATCTCACCACCTGTAGTTATTTAGGTGAAAGCTCCAAAATGCTTGCCTAATATGTCTGTTTATCCAAAAGGAAGTAAAAAGGGAGAGCTAGAAAGATAGCATTGCATCACATTACATGGCAATGCAATGCACAGTTGCTGAAGTTGAACCAAAATGAGCTTGTAATCTGGCTTCTGCAACTTTGAACATGAAAAATCCAATGAGGAGAAGAAAAGCAAAGCCAAAGAGTCCATCCCAAAATCCGACAAACAAGCAAAATGAACAAAAAACATTGAATTCAATTCTTTCTGATTTTAGAAACTGCATTAAAGAAGGGGTGCACCGGTCCTGGAGATACTGCAATACCAGGTCAATGCGTGGAGTGGACAGAGCAAGCTCTTTTTCCATCTCCCTGTTCTAAAAATCCATTTAATATATGGTCCCCAGATAGGGGACGTATCAGATATTAAACTGATAAGAACAGATACTACACTTGATCTTAGCCAAAAGGCCGAGAAGCGATAACCAGAATTGGTTTCAAACTACGGAGCCACCCAAGGATCCTGAAAAGTCCATTTGTGGAGATGAGCTCCTGGACTCCCGTTAAGAAGACATGTTGTCAACCTCTAGATCCCTTACATGCCTGCACTTTTCGGCTTGCTGCTGCTGCAATCCACGCGTTTTAGATCTGCATAACTCCACCTCTTTAAACACAGCACCTTCACCCCCTGCTGTTCCCACCCGCCTCAACACCGTTGGAAGGGAGGAGAACCAATTAAGGCGGGGGGTGGGGTGGAACGAGCAGCTGTCTACCCTTAGCAGGAGGGCTCCTGATTACATACCTCTCCTGCTGCTGCTGCTGCTGGCTGTCCAGCAGCAGACTGAAGGTGGCTGCTGCTGTGCACAGGTATATAAAGGCTCAGAGCCTATTATGACACGCGCAGCCAGCGTTCCATTGCCACATTCCATCTACTGCAGGCAGGATACCTGGCTGGCTGAATGTCGCTGAGAAGCTCACAGAGACCGCCATAAGCAACAGTTTAACAGAATGCCACAGACTAATCAACCAAACTTTTTGGGTTGGGTTCTCTTTTATAGTCTGCAGGCATTAAATGAAAGAAGTCAGTGTTCCAGCAGAAGGAGACAACGTTTCAGAAAAGGCATTGTAGCAAACCAAAAAAGAAATTTTAAGCGCAGCAGAGTAACCAGCGCACATACCTGTTAGCTCAGGTGAGTTTAAAAGGCTGCTGTTGATAACAAGGGCATTTGCTAAATAGATGGTGTGTGTGCAACAATATACTGAAAGGTCAATTATATTGTGCAGCTTATCTCACCACCTGTAGTTATTTAGGTGAAAGCTCCAAAATGCTTGCCTAATATGTCTGTTTATCCAAAAGGAAGTAAAAAGGGAGAGCTAGAAAGATAGCATTGCATCACATTACATGGCAATGCAATGCACAGTTGCTGAAGTTGAACCAAAATGAGCTTGTAATCTGGCTTCTGCAACTTTGAACATGAAAAATCCAATGAGGAGAAGAAAAGCAAAGCCAAAGAGTCCATCCCAAAATCCGACAAACAAGCAAAATGAACAAAAAACATTGAATTTAATTCTTTCTGATTTTAGAAACTGCATTAAAGAAGGGGTGCACCGGTCCTGGAGATACTGCAATACCAGGTCAATGCGTGGAGTGGACAGAGCAAGCTCTTTTTCCATCTCCCTGTTCTAAAAATCCATTTAATATATGGTCCCCAGATAGGGGACGTATCAGATATTAAACTGATAAGAACAGATACTACACTTGATCTTAGCCAAAAGGCCGAGAAGCGATAACCAGAATTGGTTTCAAACTACGGAGCCACCCAAGGATCCTGAAAAGTCCATTTGTGGAGATGAGCTCCTGGACTCCCGTTAAGAAGACATGTTGTCAACCTCTAGATCCCTTACATGCCTGCACTTTTCGGCTTGCTGCTGCTGCAATCCACACGTTTTAGATCTGCATAACTCCACCTCTTTAAACACAGCACCTTCACCCCCTGCTGTTCCCACCCGCCTCAACACCGTTGGAAGGGAGGAGAACCAATTAAGGCGGGGGGTGGGGTGGAACGAGCAGCTGTCTACCCTTAGCAGGAGGGCTCCTGATTACATACCTCTCCTGCTGCTGCTGCTGCTGGCTGTCCAGCAGCAGACTGAAGGTGGCTGCTGCTGTGCACAGGTATATAAAGGCTCAGAGCCTATTATGACACGCGCAGCCAGCGTTCCATTGCCACATTCCATCTACTGCAGGCAGGATACCTGGCTGGCTGAATGTCGCTGAGAAGCTCACAGAGACCGCCATATGCAACAGTTTAACAGAATGCCACAGACTAATCAACCAAACTTTTTGGGTTGGGTTCTCTTTTATAGTCTGCAGGCATTAAATGAAAGAAGTCAGTGTTCCAGCAGAAGGAGACAACGTTTCAGAAAAGGCATTGTAGCAAACCAAAAAAGAAATTTTAAGCGCAGCAGAGTAACCAGCGCACATACCTGTTATCCCAGGTGAGTTTAAAAGGCTGCTGTTGATAACAAGGGCATTTGCTAAATAGCTGGTGTGTGTGCAAAAATATACTGAAAGGTCAATTATATTGTGCAGCTTATCTCACCACCTGTAGTTATTTAGGTGAAAGCTCCAAAATGCTTGCCTAATATGTCTGTTTATCCAAAAGGAAGTAAAAAGGGAGAGCTAGAAAGATAGCATTGCATCACATTACATGGCAATGCAATGCACAGTTGCTGAAGTTGAACCAAAATGAGCTTGTAATCTGGCTTCTGCAACTTTGAACATGAAAAATCCAATGAGGAGAAGAAAAGCAAAGCCAAAGAGTCCATCCCAAAATCCGACAAACAAGCAAAATGAACAAAAAACATTGAATTCAATTCTTTCTGATTTTAGAAACTGCATTAAAGAAGGGGTGCACCGGTCCTGGAGATACTGCAATACCAGGTCAATGCGTGGAGTGGACAGAGCAAGCTCTTTTTCCATCTCCCTGTTCTAAAAATCCATTTAATATATGGTCCCCAGATAGGGGACGTATCAGATATTAAACTGATAAGAACAGATACTACACTTGATCTTAGCCAAAAGGCCGAGAAGCGATAACCAGAATTGGTTTCAAACTACGGAGCCACCCAAGGATCCTGAAAAGTCCATTTGTGGAGATGAGCTCCTGGACTCCCGTTAAGAAGACATGTTGTCAACCTCTAGATCCCTTACATGCCTGCACTTTTCGGCTTGCTGCTGCTGCAATCCACGCGTTTTAGATCTGCATAACTCCACCTCTTTAAACACAGCACCTTCACCCCCTGCTGTTCCCACCCGCCTCAACACCGTTGGAAGGGAGGAGAACCAATTAAGGCGGGGGGTGGGGTGGAACGAGCAGCTGTCTACCCTTAGCAGGAGGGCTCCTGATTACATACCTCTCCTGCTGCTGCTGCTGCTGGCTGTCCAGCAGCAGACTGAAGGTGGCTGCTGCTGTGCACAGGTATATAAAGGCTCAGAGCCTATTATGACACGCGCAGCCAGCGTTCCATTGCCACATTCCATCTACTGCAGGCAGGATACCTGGCTGGCTGAATGTCGCTGAGAAGCTCACAGAGACCGCCATAAGCAACAGTTTAACAGAATGCCACAGACTAATCAACCAAACTTTTTGGGTTGGGTTCTCTTTTATAGTCTGCAGGCATTAAATGAAAGAAGTCAGTGTTCCAGCAGAAGGAGACAACGTTTCAGAAAAGGCATTGTAGCAAACCAAAAAAGAAATTTTAAGCGCAGCAGAGTAACCAGCGCACATACCTGTTAGCTCAGGTGAGTTTAAAAGGCTGCTGTTGATAACAAGGGCATTTGCTAAATAGATGGTGTGTGTGCAACAATATACTGAAAGGTCAATTATATTGTGCAGCTTATCTCACCACCTGTAGTTATTTAGGTGAAAGCTCCAAAATGCTTGCCTAATATGTCTGTTTATCCAAAAGGAAGTAAAAAGGGAGAGCTAGAAAGATAGCATTGCATCACATTACATGGCAATGCAATGCACAGTTGCTGAAGTTGAACCAAAATGAGCTTGTAATCTGGCTTCTGCAACTTTGAACATGAAAAATCCAATGAGGAGAAGAAAAGCAAAGCCAAAGAGTCCATCCCAAAATCCGACAAACAAGCAAAATGAACAAAAAACATTGAATTCAATTCTTTCTGATTTTAGAAACTGCATTAAAGAAGGGGTGCACCGGTCCTGGAGATACTGCAATACCAGGTCAATGCGTGGAGTGGACAGAGCAAGCTCTTTTTCCATCTCCCTGTTCTAAAAATCCATTTAATATATGGTCCCCAGATAGGGGACGTATCAGATATTAAACTGATAAGAACAGATACTACACTTGATCTTAGCCAAAAGGCCGAGAAGCGATAACCAGAATTGGTTTCAAACTACGGAGCCACCCAAGGATCCTGAAAAGTCCATTTGTGGAGATGAGCTCCTGGACTCCCGTTAAGAAGACATGTTGTCAACCTCTAGATCCCTTACATGCCTGCACTTTTCGGCTTGCTGCTGCTGCAATCCACGCGTTTTAGATCTGCATAACTCCACCTCTTTAAACACAGCACCTTCACCCCCTGCTGTTCCCACCCGCCTCAACACCGTTGGAAGGGAGGAGAACCAATTAAGGCGGGGGGTGGGGTGGAACGAGCAGCTGTCTACCCTTAGCAGGAGGGCTCCTGATTACATACCTCTCCTGCTGCTGCTGCTGCTGGCTGTCCAGCAGCAGACTGAAGGTGGCTGCTGCTGTGCACAGGTATATAAAGGCTCAGAGCCTATTATGACACGCGCAGCCAGCGTTCCATTGCCACATTCCATCTACTGCAGGCAGGATACCTGGCTGGCTGAATGTCGCTGAGAAGCTCACAGAGACCGCCATAAGCAACAGTTTAACAGAATGCCACAGACTAATCAACCAAACTTTTTGGGTTGGGTTCTCTTTTATAGTCTGCAGGCATTAAATGAAAGAAGTCAGTGTTCCAGCAGAAGGAGACAACGTTTCAGAAAAGGCATTGTAGCAAACCAAAAAAGAAATTTTAAGCGCAGCAGAGTAACCAGCGCACATACCTGTTAGCTCAGGTGAGTTTAAAAGGCTGCTGTTGATAACAAGGGCATTTGCTAAATAGATGGTGTGTGTGCAACAATATACTGAAAGGTCAATTATATTGTGCAGCTTATCTCACCACCTGTAGTTATTTAGGTGAAAGCTCCAAAATGCTTGCCTAATATGTCTGTTTATCCAAAAGGAAGTAAAAAGGGAGAGCTAGAAAGATAGCATTGCATCACATTACATGGCAATGCAATGCACAGTTGCTGAAGTTGAACCAAAATGAGCTTGTAATCTGGCTTCTGCAACTTTGAACATGAAAAATCCAATGAGGAGAAGAAAAGCAAAGCCAAAGAGTCCATCCCAAAATCCGACAAACAAGCAAAATGAACAAAAAACATTGAATTCAATTCTTTCTGATTTTAGAAACTGCATTAAAGAAGGGGTGCACCGGTCCTGGAGATACTGCAATACCAGGTCAATGCGTGGAGTGGACAGAGCAAGCTCTTTTTCCATCTCCCTGTTCTAAAAATCCATTTAATATATGGTCCCCAGATAGGGGACGTATCAGATATTAAACTGATAAGAACAGATACTACACTTGATCTTAGCCAAAAGGCCGAGAAGCGATAACCAGAATTGGTTTCAAACTACGGAGCCACCCAAGGATCCTGAAAAGTCCATTTGTGGAGATGAGCTCCTGGACTCCCGTTAAGAAGACATGTTGTCAACCTCTAGATCCCTTACATGCCTGCACTTTTCGGCTTGCTGCTGCTGCAATCCACGCGTTTTAGATCTGCATAACTCCACCTCTTTAAACACAGCACCTTCACCCCCTGCTGTTCCCACCCGCCTCAACACCGTTGGAAGGGAGGAGAACCAATTAAGGCGGGGGGTGGGGTGGAACGAGCAGCTGTCTACCCTTAGCAGGAGGGCTCCTGATTACATACCTCTCCTGCTGCTGCTGCTGCTGGCTGTCCAGCAGCAGACTGAAGGTGGCTGCTGCTGTGCACAGGTATATAAAGGCTCAGAGCCTATTATGACACGCGCAGCCAGCGTTCCATTGCCACATTCCATCTACTGCAGGCAGGATACCTGGCTGGCTGAATGTCGCTGAGAAGCTCACAGAGACCGCCATAAGCAACAGTTTAACAGAATGCCACAGACTAATCAACCAAACTTTTTGGGTTGGGTTCTCTTTTATAGTCTGCAGGCATTAAATGAAAGAAGTCAGTGTTCCAGCAGAAGGAGACAACGTTTCAGAAAAGGCATTGTAGCAAACCAAAAAAGAAATTTTAAGCGCAGCAGAGTAACCAGCGCACATACCTGTTAGCTCAGGTGAGTTTAAAAGGCTGCTGTTGATAACAAGGGCATTTGCTAAATAGATGGTGTGTGTGCAACAATATACTGAAAGGTCAATTATATTGTGCAGCTTATCTCACCACCTGTAGTTATTTAGGTGAAAGCTCCAAAATGCTTGCCTAATATGTCTGTTTATCCAAAAGGAAGTAAAAAGGGAGAGCTAGAAAGATAGCATTGCATCACATTACATGGCAATGCAATGCACAGTTGCTGAAGTTGAACCAAAATGAGCTTGTAATCTGGCTTCTGCAACTTTGAACATGAAAAATCCAATGAGGAGAAGAAAAGCAAAGCCAAAGAGTCCATCCCAAAATCCGACAAACAAGCAAAATGAACAAAAAACATTGAATTTAATTCTTTCTGATTTTAGAAACTGCATTAAAGAAGGGGTGCACCGGTCCTGGAGATACTGCAATACCAGGTCAATGCGTGGAGTGGACAGAGCAAGCTCTTTTTCCATCTCCCTGTTCTAAAAATCCATTTAATATATGGTCCCCAGATAGGGGACGTATCAGATATTAAACTGATAAGAACAGATACTACACTTGATCTTAGCCAAAAGGCCGAGAAGCGATAACCAGAATTGGTTTCAAACTACGGAGCCACCCAAGGATCCTGAAAAGTCCATTTGTGGAGATGAGCTCCTGGACTCCCGTTAAGAAGACATGTTGTCAACCTCTAGATCCCTTACATGCCTGCACTTTTCGGCTTGCTGCTGCTGCAATCCACACGTTTTAGATCTGCATAACTCCACCTCTTTAAACACAGCACCTTCACCCCCTGCTGTTCCCACCCGCCTCAACACCGTTGGAAGGGAGGAGAACCAATTAAGGCGGGGGGTGGGGTGGAACGAGCAGCTGTCTACCCTTAGCAGGAGGGCTCCTGATTACATACCTCTCCTGCTGCTGCTGCTGCTGGCTGTCCAGCAGCAGACTGAAGGTGGCTGCTGCTGTGCACAGGTATATAAAGGCTCAGAGCCTATTATGACACGCGCAGCCAGCGTTCCATTGCCACATTCCATCTACTGCAGGCAGGATACCTGGCTGGCTGAATGTCGCTGAGAAGCTCACAGAGACCGCCATATGCAACAGTTTAACAGAATGCCACAGACTAATCAACCAAACTTTTTGGGTTGGGTTCTCTTTTATAGTCTGCAGGCATTAAATGAAAGAAGTCAGTGTTCCAGCAGAAGGAGACAACGTTTCAGAAAAGGCATTGTAGCAAACCAAAAAAGAAATTTTAAGCGCAGCAGAGTAACCAGCGCACATACCTGTTATCCCAGGTGAGTTTAAAAGGCTGCTGTTGATAACAAGGGCATTTGCTAAATAGCTGGTGTGTGTGCAAAAATATACTGAAAGGTCAATTATATTGTGCAGCTTATCTCACCACCTGTAGTTATTTAGGTGAAAGCTCCAAAATGCTTGCCTAATATGTCTGTTTATCCAAAAGGAAGTAAAAAGGGAGAGCTAGAAAGATAGCATTGCATCACATTACATGGCAATGCAATGCACAGTTGCTGAAGTTGAACCAAAATGAGCTTGTAATCTGGCTTCTGCAACTTTGAACATGAAAAATCCAATGAGGAGAAGAAAAGCAAAGCCAAAGAGTCCATCCCAAAATCCGACAAACAAGCAAAATGAACAAAAAACATTGAATTCAATTCTTTCTGATTTTAGAAACTGCATTAAAGAAGGGGTGCACCGGTCCTGGAGATACTGCAATACCAGGTCAATGCGTGGAGTGGACAGAGCAAGCTCTTTTTCCATCTCCCTGTTCTAAAAATCCATTTAATATATGGTCCCCAGATAGGGGACGTATCAGATATTAAACTGATAAGAACAGATACTACACTTGATCTTAGCCAAAAGGCCGAGAAGCGATAACCAGAATTGGTTTCAAACTACGGAGCCACCCAAGGATCCTGAAAAGTCCATTTGTGGAGATGAGCTCCTGGACTCCCGTTAAGAAGACATGTTGTCAACCTCTAGATCCCTTACATGCCTGCACTTTTCGGCTTGCTGCTGCTGCAATCCACGCGTTTTAGATCTGCATAACTCCACCTCTTTAAACACAGCACCTTCACCCCCTGCTGTTCCCACCCGCCTCAACACCGTTGGAAGGGAGGAGAACCAATTAAGGCGGGGGGTGGGGTGGAACGAGCAGCTGTCTACCCTTAGCAGGAGGGCTCCTGATTACATACCTCTCCTGCTGCTGCTGCTGCTGGCTGTCCAGCAGCAGACTGAAGGTGGCTGCTGCTGTGCACAGGTATATAAAGGCTCAGAGCCTATTATGACACGCGCAGCCAGCGTTCCATTGCCACATTCCATCTACTGCAGGCAGGATACCTGGCTGGCTGAATGTCGCTGAGAAGCTCACAGAGACCGCCATATGCAACAGTTTAACAGAATGCCACAGACTAATCAACCAAACTTTTTGGGTTGGGTTCTCTTTTATAGTCTGCAGGCATTAAATGAAAGAAGTCAGTGTTCCAGCAGAAGGAGACAACGTTTCAGAAAAGGCATTGTAGCAAACCAAAAAAGAAATTTTAAGCGCAGCAGAGTAACCAGCGCACATACCTGTTATCCCAGGTGAGTTTAAAAGGCTGCTGTTGATAACAAGGGCATTTGCTAAATAGCTGGTGTGTGTGCAAAAATATACTGAAAGGTCAATTATATTGTGCAGCTTATCTCACCACCTGTAGTTATTTAGGTGAAAGCTCCAAAATGCTTGCCTAATATGTCTGTTTATCCAAAAGGAAGTAAAAAGGGAGAGCTAGAAAGATAGCATTGCATCACATTACATGGCAATGCAATGCACAGTTGCTGAAGTTGAACCAAAATGAGCTTGTAATCTGGCTTCTGCAACTTTGAACATGAAAAATCCAATGAGGAGAAGAAAAGCAAAGCCAAAGAGTCCATCCCAAAATCCGACAAACAAGCAAAATGAACAAAAAACATTGAATTCAATTCTTTCTGATTTTAGAAACTGCATTAAAGAAGGGGTGCACCGGTCCTGGAGATACTGCAATACCAGGTCAATGCGTGGAGTGGACAGAGCAAGCTCTTTTTCCATCTCCCTGTTCTAAAAATCCATTTAATATATGGTCCCCAGATAGGGGACGTATCAGATATTAAACTGATAAGAACAGATACTACACTTGATCTTAGCCAAAAGGCCGAGAAGCGATAACCAGAATTGGTTTCAAACTACGGAGCCACCCAAGGATCCTGAAAAGTCCATTTGTGGAGATGAGCTCCTGGACTCCCGTTAAGAAGACATGTTGTCAACCTCTAGATCCCTTACATGCCTGCACTTTTCGGCTTGCTGCTGCTGCAATCCACGCGTTTTAGATCTGCATAACTCCACCTCTTTAAACACAGCACCTTCACCCCCTGCTGTTCCCACCCGCCTCAACACCGTTGGAAGGGAGGAGAACCAATTAAGGCGGGGGGTGGGGTGGAACGAGCAGCTGTCTACCCTTAGCAGGAGGGCTCCTGATTACATACCTCTCCTGCTGCTGCTGCTGCTGGCTGTCCAGCAGCAGACTGAAGGTGGCTGCTGCTGTGCACAGGTATATAAAGGCTCAGAGCCTATTATGACACGCGCAGCCAGCGTTCCATTGCCACATTCCATCTACTGCAGGCAGGATACCTGGCTGGCTGAATGTCGCTGAGAAGCTCACAGAGACCGCCATAAGCAACAGTTTAACAGAATGCCACAGACTAATCAACCAAACTTTTTGGGTTGGGTTCTCTTTTATAGTCTGCAGGCATTAAATGAAAGAAGTCAGTGTTCCAGCAGAAGGAGACAACGTTTCAGAAAAGGCATTGTAGCAAACCAAAAAAGAAATTTTAAGCGCAGCAGAGTAACCAGCGCACATACCTGTTAGCTCAGGTGAGTTTAAAAGGCTGCTGTTGATAACAAGGGCATTTGCTAAATAGATGGTGTGTGTGCAACAATATACTGAAAGGTCAATTATATTGTGCAGCTTATCTCACCACCTGTAGTTATTTAGGTGAAAGCTCCAAAATGCTTGCCTAATATGTCTGTTTATCCAAAAGGAAGTAAAAAGGGAGAGCTAGAAAGATAGCATTGCATCACATTACATGGCAATGCAATGCACAGTTGCTGAAGTTGAACCAAAATGAGCTTGTAATCTGGCTTCTGCAACTTTGAACATGAAAAATCCAATGAGGAGAAGAAAAGCAAAGCCAAAGAGTCCATCCCAAAATCCGACAAACAAGCAAAATGAACAAAAAACATTGAATTCAATTCTTTCTGATTTTAGAAACTGCATTAAAGAAGGGGTGCACCGGTCCTGGAGATACTGCAATACCAGGTCAATGCGTGGAGTGGACAGAGCAAGCTCTTTTTCCATCTCCCTGTTCTAAAAATCCATTTAATATATGGTCCCCAGATAGGGGACGTATCAGATATTAAACTGATAAGAACAGATACTACACTTGATCTTAGCCAAAAGGCCGAGAAGCGATAACCAGAATTGGTTTCAAACTACGGAGCCACCCAAGGATCCTGAAAAGTCCATTTGTGGAGATGAGCTCCTGGACTCCCGTTAAGAAGACATGTTGTCAACCTCTAGATCCCTTACATGCCTGCACTTTTCGGCTTGCTGCTGCTGCAATCCACGCGTTTTAGATCTGCATAACTCCACCTCTTTAAACACAGCACCTTCACCCCCTGCTGTTCCCACCCGCCTCAACACCGTTGGAAGGGAGGAGAACCAATTAAGGCGGGGGGTGGGGTGGAACGAGCAGCTGTCTACCCTTAGCAGGAGGGCTCCTGATTACATACCTCTCCTGCTGCTGCTGCTGCTGGCTGTCCAGCAGCAGACTGAAGGTGGCTGCTGCTGTGCACAGGTATATAAAGGCTCAGAGCCTATTATGACACGCGCAGCCAGCGTTCCATTGCCACATTCCATCTACTGCAGGCAGGATACCTGGCTGGCTGAATGTCGCTGAGAAGCTCACAGAGACCGCCATAAGCAACAGTTTAACAGAATGCCACAGACTAATCAACCAAACTTTTTGGGTTGGGTTCTCTTTTATAGTCTGCAGGCATTAAATGAAAGAAGTCAGTGTTCCAGCAGAAGGAGACAACGTTTCAGAAAAGGCATTGTAGCAAACCAAAAAAGAAATTTTAAGCGCAGCAGAGTAACCAGCGCACATACCTGTTAGCTCAGGTGAGTTTAAAAGGCTGCTGTTGATAACAAGGGCATTTGCTAAATAGATGGTGTGTGTGCAACAATATACTGAAAGGTCAATTATATTGTGCAGCTTATCTCACCACCTGTAGTTATTTAGGTGAAAGCTCCAAAATGCTTGCCTAATATGTCTGTTTATCCAAAAGGAAGTAAAAAGGGAGAGCTAGAAAGATAGCATTGCATCACATTACATGGCAATGCAATGCACAGTTGCTGAAGTTGAACCAAAATGAGCTTGTAATCTGGCTTCTGCAACTTTGAACATGAAAAATCCAATGAGGAGAAGAAAAGCAAAGCCAAAGAGTCCATCCCAAAATCCGACAAACAAGCAAAATGAACAAAAAACATTGAATTTAATTCTTTCTGATTTTAGAAACTGCATTAAAGAAGGGGTGCACCGGTCCTGGAGATACTGCAATACCAGGTCAATGCGTGGAGTGGACAGAGCAAGCTCTTTTTCCATCTCCCTGTTCTAAAAATCCATTTAATATATGGTCCCCAGATAGGGGACGTATCAGATATTAAACTGATAAGAACAGATACTACACTTGATCTTAGCCAAAAGGCCGAGAAGCGATAACCAGAATTGGTTTCAAACTACGGAGCCACCCAAGGATCCTGAAAAGTCCATTTGTGGAGATGAGCTCCTGGACTCCCGTTAAGAAGACATGTTGTCAACCTCTAGATCCCTTACATGCCTGCACTTTTCGGCTTGCTGCTGCTGCAATCCACGCGTTTTAGATCTGCATAACTCCACCTCTTTAAACACAGCACCTTCACCCCCTGCTGTTCCCACCCGCCTCAACACCGTTGGAAGGGAGGAGAACCAATTAAGGCGGGGGGTGGGGTGGAACGAGCAGCTGTCTACCCTTAGCAGGAGGGCTCCTGATTACATACCTCTCCTGCTGCTGCTGCTGCTGGCTGTCCAGCAGCAGACTGAAGGTGGCTGCTGCTGTGCACAGGTATATAAAGGCTCAGAGCCTATTATGACACGCGCAGCCAGCGTTCCATTGCCACATTCCATCTACTGCAGGCAGGATACCTGGCTGGCTGAATGTCGCTGAGAAGCTCACAGAGACCGCCATAAGCAACAGTTTAACAGAATGCCACAGACTAATCAACCAAACTTTTTGGGTTGGGTTCTCTTTTATAGTCTGCAGGCATTAAATGAAAGAAGTCAGTGTTCCAGCAGAAGGAGACAACGTTTCAGAAAAGGCATTGTAGCAAACCAAAAAAGAAATTTTAAGCGCAGCAGAGTAACCAGCGCACATACCTGTTATCCCAGGTGAGTTTAAAAGGCTGCTGTTGATAACAAGGGCATTTGCTAAATAGCTGGTGTGTGTGCAACAATATACTGAAAGGTCAATTATATTGTGCAGCTTATCTCACCACCTGTAGTTATTTAGGTGAAATCTCCAAAATGCTTGCCTAATATGTCTGTTTATCCAAAAGGAAGTAAAAAGGGAGAGCTAGAAAGATAGCATTGCATCACATTACATGGCAATGCAATGCACAGTTGCTGAAGTTGAACCAAAATGAGCTTGTAATCTGGCTTCTGCAACTTTGAACATGAAAAATCCAATGAGGAGAAGAAAAGCAAAGCCAAAGAGTCCATCCCAAAATCCGACAAACAAGCAAAATGAACAAAAAACATTGAATTCAATTCTTTCTGATTTTAGAAACTGCATTAAAGAAGGGGTGCACCGGTCCTGGAGATACTGCAATACCAGGTCAATGCGTGGAGTGGACAGAGCAAGCTCTTTTTCCATCTCCCTGTTCTAAAAATCCATTTAATATATGGTCCCCAGATAGGGGACGTATCAGATATTAAACTGATAAGAACAGATACTACACTTGATCTTAGCCAAAAGGCCGAGAAGCGATAACCAGAATTGGTTTCAAACTACGGAGCCACCCAAGGATCCTGAAAAGTCCATTTGTGGAGATGAGCTCCTGGACTCCCGTTAAGAAGACATGTTGTCAACCTCTAGATCCCTTACATGCCTGCACTTTTCGGCTTGCTGCTGCTGCAATCCACGCGTTTTAGATCTGCATAACTCCACCTCTTTAAACACAGCACCTTCACCCCCTGCTGTTCCCACCCGCCTCAACACCGTTGGAAGGGAGGAGAACCAATTAAGGCGGGGGGTGGGGTGGAACGAGCAGCTGTCTACCCTTAGCAGGAGGGCTCCTGATTACATACCTCTCCTGCTGCTGCTGCTGCTGGCTGTCCAGCAGCAGACTGAAGGTGGCTGCTGCTGTGCACAGGTATATAAAGGCTCAGAGCCTATTATGACATGCGCAGCCAGCGTTCCATTGCCACATTCCATCTACTGCAGGCAGGATACCTGGCTGGCTGAATGTCGCTGAGAAGCTCACAGAGACCGCCATAAGCAACAGTTTAACAGAATGCCACAGACTAATCAACCAAACTTTTTGGGTTGGGTTCTCTTTTATAGTCTGCAGGCATTAAATGAAAGAAGTCAGTGTTCCAGCAGAAGGAGACAACGTTTCAGAAAAGGCATTGTAGCAAACCAAAAAAGAAATTTTAAGCGCAGCAGAGTAACCAGCGCACATACCTGTTAGCTCAGGTGAGTTTAAAAGGCTGCTGTTGATAACAAGGGCATTTGCTAAATAGATGGTGTGTGTGCAACAATATACTGAAAGGTCAATTATATTGTGCAGCTTATCTCACCACCTGTAGTTATTTAGGTGAAAGCTCCAAAATGCTTGCCTAATATGTCTGTTTATCCAAAAGGAAGTAAAAAGGGAGAGCTAGAAAGATAGCATTGCATCACATTACATGGCAATGCAATGCACAGTTGCTGAAGTTGAACCAAAATGAGCTTGTAATCTGGCTTCTGCAACTTTGAACATGAAAAATCCAATGAGGAGAAGAAAAGCAAAGCCAAAGAGTCCATCCCAAAATCCGACAAACAAGCAAAATGAACAAAAAACATTGAATTCAATTCTTTCTGATTTTAGAAACTGCATTAAAGAAGGGGTGCACCGGTCCTGGAGATACTGCAATACCAGGTCAATGCGTGGAATGGACAGAGCAAGCTCTTTTTCCATCTCCCTGTTCTAAAAATCCATTTAATATATGGTCCCCAGATAGGGGACGTATCAGATATTAAACTGATAAGAACAGATACTACACTTGATCTTAGCCAAAAGGCCGAGAAGCGATAACCAGAATTGGTTTCAAACTACGGAGCCACCCAAGGATCCTGAAAAGTCCATTTGTGGAGATGAGCTCCTGGACTCCCGTTAAGAAGACATGTTGTCAACCTCTAGATCCCTTACATGCCTGCACTTTTCGGCTTGCTGCTGCTGCAATCCACGCGTTTTAGATCTGCATAACTCCACCTCTTTAAACACAGCACCTTCACCCCCTGCTGTTCCCACCCGCCTCAACACCGTTGGAAGGGAGGAGAACCAATTAAGGCGGGGGGTGGGGTGGAACGAGCAGCTGTCTACCCTTAGCAGGAGGGCTCCTGATTACATACCTCTCCTGCTGCTGCTGCTGCTGGCTGTCCAGCAGCAGACTGAAGGTGGCTGCTGCTGTGCACAGGTATATAAAGGCTCAGAGCCTATTATGACACGCGCAGCCAGCGTTCCATTGCCACATTCCATCTACTGCAGGCAGGATACCTGGCTGGCTGAATGTCGCTGAGAAGCTCACAGAGACCGCCATAAGCAACAGTTTAACAGAATGCCACAGACTAATCAACCAAACTTTTTGGGTTGGGTTCTCTTTTATAGTCTGCAGGCATTAAATGAAAGAAGTCAGTGTTCCAGCAGAAGGAGACAACGTTTCAGAAAAGGCATTGTAGCAAACCAAAAAAGAAATTTTAAGCGCAGCAGAGTAACCAGCGCACATACCTGTTAGCTCAGGTGAGTTTAAAAGGCTGCTGTTGATAACAAGGGCATTTGCTAAATAGATGGTGTGTGTGCAACAATATACTGAAAGGTCAATTATATTGTGCAGCTTATCTCACCACCTGTAGTTATTTAGGTGAAAGCTCCAAAATGCTTGCCTAATATGTCTGTTTATCCAAAAGGAAGTAAAAAGGGAGAGCTAGAAAGATAGCATTGCATCACATTACATGGCAATGCAATGCACAGTTGCTGAAGTTGAACCAAAATGAGCTTGTAATCTGGCTTCTGCAACTTTGAACATGAAAAATCCAATGAGGAGAAGAAAAGCAAAGCCAAAGAGTCCATCCCAAAATCCGACAAACAAGCAAAATGAACAAAAAACATTGAATTTAATTCTTTCTGATTTTAGAAACTGCATTAAAGAAGGGGTGCACCGGTCCTGGAGATACTGCAATACCAGGTCAATGCGTGGAGTGGACAGAGCAAGCTCTTTTTCCATCTCCCTGTTCTAAAAATCCATTTAATATATGGTCCCCAGATAGGGGACGTATCAGATATTAAACTGATAAGAACAGATACTACACTTGATCTTAGCCAAAAGGCCGAGAAGCGATAACCAGAATTGGTTTCAAACTACGGAGCCACCCAAGGATCCTGAAAAGTCCATTTGTGGAGATGAGCTCCTGGACTCCCGTTAAGAAGACATGTTGTCAACCTCTAGATCCCTTACATGCCTGCACTTTTCGGCTTGCTGCTGCTGCAATCCACGCGTTTTAGATCTGCATAACTCCACCTCTTTAAACACAGCACCTTCACCCCCTGCTGTTCCCACCCGCCTCAACACCGTTGGAAGGGAGGAGAACCAATTAAGGCGGGGGGTGGGGTGGAACGAGCAGCTGTCTACCCTTAGCAGGAGGGCTCCTGATTACATACCTCTCCTGCTGCTGCTGCTGCTGGCTGTCCAGCAGCAGACTGAAGGTGGCTGCTGCTGTGCACAGGTATATAAAGGCTCAGAGCCTATTATGACACGCGCAGCCAGCGTTCCATTGCCACATTCCATCTACTGCAGGCAGGATACCTGGCTGGCTGAATGTCGCTGAGAAGCTCACAGAGACCGCCATAAGCAACAGTTTAACAGAATGCCACAGACTAATCAACCAAACTTTTTGGGTTGGGTTCTCTTTTATAGTCTGCAGGCATTAAATGAAAGAAGTCAGTGTTCCAGCAGAAGGAGACAACGTTTCAGAAAAGGCATTGTAGCAAACCAAAAAAGAAATTTTAAGCGCAGCAGAGTAACCAGCGCACATACCTGTTAGCTCAGGTGAGTTTAAAAGGCTGCTGTTGATAACAAGGGCATTTGCTAAATAGATGGTGTGTGTGCAACAATATACTGAAAGGTCAATTATATTGTGCAGCTTATCTCACCACCTGTAGTTATTTAGGTGAAAGCTCCAAAATGCTTGCCTAATATGTCTGTTTATCCAAAAGGAAGTAAAAAGGGAGAGCTAGAAAGATAGCATTGCATCACATTACATGGCAATGCAATGCACAGTTGCTGAAGTTGAACCAAAATGAGCTTGTAATCTGGCTTCTGCAACTTTGAACATGAAAAATCCAATGAGGAGAAGAAAAGCAAAGCCAAAGAGTCCATCCCAAAATCCGACAAACAAGCAAAATGAACAAAAAACATTGAATTCAATTCTTTCTGATTTTAGAAACTGCATTAAAGAAGGGGTGCACCGGTCCTGGAGATACTGCAATACCAGGTCAATGCGTGGAATGGACAGAGCAAGCTCTTTTTCCATCTCCCTGTTCTAAAAATCCATTTAATATATGGTCCCCAGATAGGGGACGTATCAGATATTAAACTGATAAGAACAGATACTACACTTGATCTTAGCCAAAAGGCCGAGAAGCGATAACCAGAATTGGTTTCAAACTACGGAGCCACCCAAGGATCCTGAAAAGTCCATTTGTGGAGATGAGCTCCTGGACTCCCGTTAAGAAGACATGTTGTCAACCTCTAGATCCCTTACATGCCTGCACTTTTCGGCTTGCTGCTGCTGCAATCCACGCGTTTTAGATCTGCATAACTCCACCTCTTTAAACACAGCACCTTCACCCCCTGCTGTTCCCACCCGCCTCAACACCGTTGGAAGGGAGGAGAACCAATTAAGGCGGGGGGTGGGGTGGAACGAGCAGCTGTCTACCCTTAGCAGGAGGGCTCCTGATTACATACCTCTCCTGCTGCTGCTGCTGCTGGCTGTCCAGCAGCAGACTGAAGGTGGCTGCTGCTGTGCACAGGTATATAAAGGCTCAGAGCCTATTATGACACGCGCAGCCAGCGTTCCATTGCCACATTCCATCTACTGCAGGCAGGATACCTGGCTGGCTGAATGTCGCTGAGAAGCTCACAGAGACCGCCATAAGCAACAGTTTAACAGAATGCCACAGACTAATCAACCAAACTTTTTGGGTTGGGTTCTCTTTTATAGTCTGCAGGCATTAAATGAAAGAAGTCAGTGTTCCAGCAGAAGGAGACAACGTTTCAGAAAAGGCATTGTAGCAAAGCAAAAAAGAAATTTTAAGCGCAGCAGAGTAACCAGCGCACATACCTGTTAGCTCAGGTGAGTTTAAAAGGCTGCTGTTGATAACAAGGGCATTTGCTAAATAGATGGTGTGTGTGCAACAATATACTGAAAGGTCAATTATATTGTGCAGCTTATCTCACCACCTGTAGTTATTTAGGTGAAAGCTCCAAAATGCTTGCCTAATATGTCTGTTTATCCAAAAGGAAGTAAAAAGGGAGAGCTAGAAAGATAGCATTGCATCACATTACATGGCAATGCAATGCACAGTTGCTGAAGTTGAACCAAAATGAGCTTGTAATCTGGCTTCTGCAACTTTGAACATGAAAAATCCAATGAGGAGAAGAAAAGCAAAGCCAAAGAGTCCATCCCAAAATCCGACAAACAAGCAAAATGAACAAAAAACATTGAATTTAATTCTTTCTGATTTTAGAAACTGCATTAAAGAAGGGGTGCACCGGTCCTGGAGATACTGCAATACCAGGTCAATGCGTGGAGTGGACAGAGCAAGCTCTTTTTCCATCTCCCTGTTCTAAAAATCCATTTAATATATGGTCCCCAGATAGGGGACGTATCAGATATTAAACTGATAAGAACAGATACTACACTTGATCTTAGCCAAAAGGCCGAGAAGCGATAACCAGAATTGGTTTCAAACTACGGAGCCACCCAAGGATCCTGAAAAGTCCATTTGTGGAGATGAGCTCCTGGACTCCCGTTAAGAAGACATGTTGTCAACCTCTAGATCCCTTACATGCCTGCACTTTTCGGCTTGCTGCTGCTGCAATCCACGCGTTTTAGATCTGCATAACTCCACCTCTTTAAACACAGCACCTTCACCCCCTGCTGTTCCCACCCGCCTCAACACCGTTGGAAGGGAGGAGAACCAATTAAGGCGGGGGGTGGGGTGGAACGAGCAGCTGTCTACCCTTAGCAGGAGGGCTCCTGATTACATACCTCTCCTGCTGCTGCTGCTGCTGGCTGTCCAGCAGCAGACTGAAGGTGGCTGCTGCTGTGCACAGGTATATAAAGGCTCAGAGCCTATTATGACACGCGCAGCCAGCGTTCCATTGCCACATTCCATCTACTGCAGGCAGGATACCTGGCTGGCTGAATGTCGCTGAGAAGCTCACAGAGACCGCCATAAGCAACAGTTTAACAGAATGCCACAGACTAATCAACCAAACTTTTTGGGTTGGGTTCTCTTTTATAGTCTGCAGGCATTAAATGAAAGAAGTCAGTGTTCCAGCAGAAGGAGACAACGTTTCAGAAAAGGCATTGTAGCAAACCAAAAAAGAAATTTTAAGCGCAGCAGAGTAACCAGCGCACATACCTGTTAGCTCAGGTGAGTTTAAAAGGCTGCTGTTGATAACAAGGGCATTTGCTAAATAGATGGTGTGTGTGCAACAATATACTGAAAGGTCAATTATATTGTGCAGCTTATCTCACCACCTGTAGTTATTTAGGTGAAAGCTCCAAAATGCTTGCCTAATATGTCTGTTTATCCAAAAGGAAGTAAAAAGGGAGAGCTAGAAAGATAGCATTGCATCACATTACATGGCAATGCAATGCACAGTTGCTGAAGTTGAACCAAAATGAGCTTGTAATCTGGCTTCTGCAACTTTGAACATGAAAAATCCAATGAGGAGAAGAAAAGCAAAGCCAAAGAGTCCATCCCAAAATCCGACAAACAAGCAAAATGAACAAAAAACATTGAATTCAATTCTTTCTGATTTTAGAAACTGCATTAAAGAAGGGGTGCACCGGTCCTGGAGATACTGCAATACCAGGTCAATGCGTGGAATGGACAGAGCAAGCTCTTTTTCCATCTCCCTGTTCTAAAAATCCATTTAATATATGGTCCCCAGATAGGGGACGTATCAGATATTAAACTGATAAGAACAGATACTACACTTGATCTTAGCCAAAAGGCCGAGAAGCGATAACCAGAATTGGTTTCAAACTACGGAGCCACCCAAGGATCCTGAAAAGTCCATTTGTGGAGATGAGCTCCTGGACTCCCGTTAAGAAGACATGTTGTCAACCTCTAGATCCCTTACATGCCTGCACTTTTCGGCTTGCTGCTGCTGCAATCCACGCGTTTTAGATCTGCATAACTCCACCTCTTTAAACACAGCACCTTCACCCCCTGCTGTTCCCACCCGCCTCAACACCGTTGGAAGGGAGGAGAACCAATTAAGGCGGGGGGTGGGGTGGAACGAGCAGCTGTCTACCCTTAGCAGGAGGGCTCCTGATTACATACCTCTCCTGCTGCTGCTGCTGCTGGCTGTCCAGCAGCAGACTGAAGGTGGCTGCTGCTGTGCACAGGTATATAAAGGCTCAGAGCCTATTATGACACGCGCAGCCAGCGTTCCATTGCCACATTCCATCTACTGCAGGCAGGATACCTGGCTGGCTGAATGTCGCTGAGAAGCTCACAGAGACCGCCATAAGCAACAGTTTAACAGAATGCCACAGACTAATCAACCAAACTTTTTGGGTTGGGTTCTCTTTTATAGTCTGCAGGCATTAAATGAAAGAAGTCAGTGTTCCAGCAGAAGGAGACAACGTTTCAGAAAAGGCATTGTAGCAAAGCAAAAAAGAAATTTTAAGCGCAGCAGAGTAACCAGCGCACATACCTGTTAGCTCAGGTGAGTTTAAAAGGCTGCTGTTGATAACAAGGGCATTTGCTAAATAGATGGTGTGTGTGCAACAATATACTGAAAGGTCAATTATATTGTGCAGCTTATCTCACCACCTGTAGTTATTTAGGTGAAAGCTCCAAAATGCTTGCCTAATATGTCTGTTTATCCAAAAGGAAGTAAAAAGGGAGAGCTAGAAAGATAGCATTGCATCACATTACATGGCAATGCAATGCACAGTTGCTGAAGTTGAACCAAAATGAGCTTGTAATCTGGCTTCTGCAACTTTGAACATGAAAAATCCAATGAGGAGAAGAAAAGCAAAGCCAAAGAGTCCATCCCAAAATCCGACAAACAAGCAAAATGAACAAAAAACATTGAATTTAATTCTTTCTGATTTTAGAAACTGCATTAAAGAAGGGGTGCACCGGTCCTGGAGATACTGCAATACCAGGTCAATGCGTGGAGTGGACAGAGCAAGCTCTTTTTCCATCTCCCTGTTCTAAAAATCCATTTAATATATGGTCCCCAGATAGGGGACGTATCAGATATTAAACTGATAAGAACAGATACTACACTTGATCTTAGCCAAAAGGCCGAGAAGCGATAACCAGAATTGGTTTCAAACTACGGAGCCACCCAAGGATCCTGAAAAGTCCATTTGTGGAGATGAGCTCCTGGACTCCCGTTAAGAAGACATGTTGTCAACCTCTAGATCCCTTACATGCCTGCACTTTTCGGCTTGCTGCTGCTGCAATCCACGCGTTTTAGATCTGCATAACTCCACCTCTTTAAACACAGCACCTTCACCCCCTGCTGTTCCCACCCGCCTCAACACCGTTGGAAGGGAGGAGAACCAATTAAGGCGGGGGGTGGGGTGGAACGAGCAGCTGTCTACCCTTAGCAGGAGGGCTCCTGATTACATACCTCTCCTGCTGCTGCTGCTGCTGGCTGTCCAGCAGCAGACTGAAGGTGGCTGCTGCTGTGCACAGGTATATAAAGTCTCAGAGCCTATTATGACACGCGCAGCCAGCGTTCCATTGCCACATTCCATCTACTGCAGGCAGGATACCTGGCTGGCTGAATGTCGCTGAGAAGCTCACAGAGACCGCCATAAGCAACAGTTTAACAGAATGCCACAGACTAATCAACCAAACTTTTTGGGTTGGGTTCTCTTTTATAGTCTGCAGGCATTAAATGAAAGAAGTCAGTGTTCCAGCAGAAGGAGACAACGTTTCAGAAAAGGCATTGTAGCAAACCAAAAAAGAAATTTTAAGCGCAGCAGAGTAACCAGCGCACATACCTGTTAGCTCAGGTGAGTTTAAAAGGCTGCTGTTGATAACAAGGGCATTTGCTAAATAGATGGTGTGTGTGCAACAATATACTGAAAGGTCAATTATATTGTGCAGCTTATCTCACCACCTGTAGTTATTTAGGTGAAAGCTCCAAAATGCTTGCCTAATATGTCTGTTTATCCAAAAGGAAGTAAAAAGGGAGAGCTAGAAAGATAGCATTGCATCACATTACATGGCAATGCAATGCACAGTTGCTGAAGTTGAACCAAAATGAGCTTGTAATCTGGCTTCTGCAACTTTGAACATGAAAAATCCAATGAGGAGAAGAAAAGCAAAGCCAAAGAGTCCATCCCAAAATCCGACAAACAAGCAAAATGAACAAAAAACATTGAATTCAATTCTTTCTGATTTTAGAAACTGCATTAAAGAAGGGGTGCACCGGTCCTGGAGATACTGCAATACCAGGTCAATGCGTGGAGTGGACAGAGCAAGCTCTTTTTCCATCTCCCTGTTCTAAAAATCCATTTAATATATGGTCCCCAGATAGGGGACGTATCAGATATTAAACTGATAAGAACAGATACTACACTTGATCTTAGCCAAAAGGCCGAGAAGCGATAACCAGAATTGGTTTCAAACTACGGAGCCACCCAAGGATCCTGAAAAGTCCATTTGTGGAGATGAGCTCCTGGACTCCCGTTAAGAAGACATGTTGTCAACCTCTAGATCCCTTACATGCCTGCACTTTTCGGCTTGCTGCTGCTGCAATCCACGCGTTTTAGATCTGCATAACTCCACCTCTTTAAACACAGCACCTTCACCCCCTGCTGTTCCCACCCGCCTCAACACCGTTGGAAGGGAGGAGAACCAATTAAGGCGGGGGGTGGGGTGGAACGAGCAGCTGTCTACCCTTAGCAGGAGGGCTCCTGATTACATACCTCTCCTGCTGCTGCTGCTACTGGCTGTCCAGCAGCAGACTGAAGGTGGCTGCTGCTGTGCACAGGTATATAAAGGCTCAGAGCCTATTATGACACGCGCAGCCAGCGTTCCATTGCCACATTCCATCTACTGCAGGCAGGATACCTGGCTGGCTGAATGTCGCTGAGAAGCTCACAGAGACCGCCATAAGCAACAGTTTAACAGAATGCCACAGACTAATCAACCAAACTTTTTGGGTTGGGTTCTCTTTTATAGTCTGCAGGCATTAAATGAAAGAAGTCAGTGTTCCAGCAGAAGGAGACAACGTTTCAGAAAAGGCATTGTAGCAAAGCAAAAAAGAAATTTTAAGCGCAGCAGAGTAACCAGCGCACATACCTGTTAGCTCAGGTGAGTTTAAAAGGCTGCTGTTGATAACAAGGGCATTTGCTAAATAGATGGTGTGTGTGCAACAATATACTGAAAGGTCAATTATATTGTGCAGCTTATCTCACCACCTGTAGTTATTTAGGTGAAAGCTCCAAAATGCTTGCCTAATATGTCTGTTTATCCAAAAGGAAGTAAAAAGGGAGAGCTAGAAAGATAGCATTGCATCACATTACATGGCAATGCAATGCACAGTTGCTGAAGTTGAACCAAAATGAGCTTGTAATCTGGCTTCTGCAACTTTGAACATGAAAAATCCAATGAGGAGAAGAAAAGCAAAGCCAAAGAGTCCATCCCAAAATCCGACAAACAAGCAAAATGAACAAAAAACATTGAATTCAATTCTTTCTGATTTTAGAAACTGCATTAAAGAAGGGGTGCACCGGTCCTGGAGATACTGCAATACCAGGTCAATGCGTGGAGTGGACAGAGCAAGCTCTTTTTCCATCTCCCTGTTCTAAAAATCCATTTAATATATGGTCCCCAGATAGGGGACGTATCAGATATTAAACTGATAAGAACAGATTTTTTTTTTTTAATTTGGCTATCCCCTGCAGAGGGATAAAACCGTTTATTAAAACTTTAACAAATTACAAGCATAATTAAACAAATACCAAACGTTAAAAGACAAATGAAATTTACAAAACAAAAAAATACAAAGATTTTAAATAATTAGGTTCCATTGGTCAACAAGCCATTTTTTGGAAATATGTACATTCTTCTTTTTGTCAATTAAATAATAAGTATACATTTCACATAAACATAAACTTAAAACATCATTCACTGATAAAACATCTTGTTTAAAAATAGCAATGTTGCGCGCTTTCCAGAGAGATGACTTGGCGCAGTTCACTGTCTTCCAAGCCATTGTGTACTGGTCCATTGTGGGGCATTCCATAAGTCCGTATAGCACAGTTTTATATGTAAAGTCCTTGAGGTCTGCCACCCTTTCCAGTAGGGGGAGCAGTCTTCTCCAGAAATCCTTTGCAAAATTACATGTCCATAATAGATGTTCCACCGTTTCCTCGTCTTGGCATCCGGCTCTTGGGCAGATGGCAGACCTCACAAATCCTCTTCTGTATTGGAATGCCCGGCAAGGAAGACAGCGGTGCATGCAACTCCAAGCCAGATCTCTCTGTTCATTAAAAAGATAAAAAACGTTAATCATTTTCCAGATAGACATAGATTTGTCATCATCATATCTGTCAACATTACATATTTCCTCACTTTTACGTATTTCTTTAATTAGTTTCTTACTATTTCTTAATTCCTCTATTTTCTTAGTCCCTAAATTAAAATCGGACACTATTTTCCTTAAAATCTCATAATGCGTCGACAAATTAAAAGCATGGGGCACAGATATATTAACTTCATACCATCCAAACTTTCTCATAAAAAATCCTGTATTAAAACGCATAAAAAAGGACCAATAGTGATTCTTAAAAAGGGCATTAAAACAGTAAACGAACAGATGGATTAAAAGAAACCTATTAAAATCTGGAAAATCTTTACCACCTTTTACTTTTGATTTCATCACGATTTCTCTTTTCAGCTTTTCCATTTTTGAGTTCCAAAAGAAGGTAAAACAGGTTTTGGTTATCTTTTTTAAAACATTAACAGGCGGGGGGAAAACCATGCTAAGATACAATAAAAGAGGTAAAATCACCATCTTTAAAACCAATACTTTACCCTCCATTGTAAGTCTCCTCATGTTCCACATACATATTTTCGTATTTACTTTCTGTGTAACTGTTTCCCAACTATTATAACCATCATTATTTTCAGTGAATGATATACCTAAAATGGAAATGGATTCGGAGACATTAATTGGTACATCACGTAAAATCATCCCCCCAACACTTAAAATGTTACACTTATTAAAATTGATTTTAAAACCAGAAGCTAGACAAAAGGATTGCACTTGATGGAGAGTGGCCGTAAGTGATGGTGCATCTGTACACAAGACCGCCACGTCATCCATGTAGCCTACAACCTTGGCCTCCAAACCACCGCTTCCAGGCAGAGGGACACCGCATATCTGTTTATTTTGGCGTATTGCACATAACATTGGTTCCAGTGCACAGATAAACAGTAAGGGGGACAGAGGGCATCCCTGTTTCACCCCTGACCGTAAAAATACCTCTTGTGTCTTAAAACCATTCACTAAAATCTTACTTGTACAATCCTTGTAAAATGCTTTAAGCGATAGTAAAAACCCTTCTGGTATGCCCATTTTCTCTAAAACTTTAAAAAGATAAAAGTGTGAGACACGGTCAAATGCTTTTTCAAAATCAATAGATAAAATCGCCATTTTCCCCTTTCTGTCTTTTACATTCTCAATACAGTCTTTCACTAAATTCAGATTGTCCCATATACTGCGCCCCGGCACCCCACACACTTGATTAGAATGAATAACTTTGCTGATGACTTCTTTTAGACGATTTGCACAAATTTTAGCCATTATTTTATAGTCACAATTTAAAAGTGTTATTGGTCTCCAGTTTTCTAATTTTGATTTATCACCTTTTTTGTATAGGAGGGAAACTTCACCTTTCTTCCAGGAATTTAATAAAACCTTATTATTAAAAACCTCAGTAAACAAATAAAACAAATCATCTTTTAAAATATCATAAAAACATACATAAAATTCTATTGGGATGCCATCAGGACCAGGGACCTTTCCAGTTTTAAAACTTTTAATAGTTTTTAACACTTCTTGTTCCGTTAAAACTTGGGATAAAAACTTTTGGGATGCGGGATCTAAAACAGCTGTTAGTCCTTGCAGCGAATCATCCATTAATTTATTATCTATATTTTTTCCATTAAAAAGATTAGAAAAAAAAACCTCAACTTTACCCAGCATATTTTTTATATTATTCTCACCATCTATATGGTCAATTATCACTTTTTCTTTTTTATTTTTCCTAAAAAAATATCTGGAACACTTTTCATTTTCTTCTATATGTTGTACTCTAGAACGAAAAATTATCTCTTTTCCTTTTTGTTCTAGCCATTTTGAAATCTCTTCTTTTAAGTTTGAAATATCAAGTTGTACATCTATCCCATTGTCTCTGAGCTTAAATAATGTTTGTAGGCGGGTATTTAAAATTCTATATACTTCATATTTTTCTTTGGCTCTACATATACTCTTTTTAATAAAAAAGTCTTTTATTTTTACTTTCATTCTATCCCACCATACACTCATAGTCTCATTTGTTTTTTTCCCTTTTCTACATTTCCTATAAAACTCAATAAAATCTGATAAAATCTGCGGGTCGGTTAAAAGGGATACGTTCATTTTCCAGCTTTTCTTACCACATTTTTTGTTGTCATTTACTTTTATGGTAAAGGATAAAAGTTTATGGTCTGAAAATATATTAGTTAAAACTTCACATTTGGCAGGTATTGTTTTATCTGAACCAAAAATAAAATCAATCCTAGAGCTACAATTAGCATTGCTCCAAGTGAAACCGGCGTCCTCTGGGCTGTCACTATGACACTCTTTATATATGTCTATCAATTTAGCATCTTTGACTATATCATGTAGCATACCTGAGGTTTTATCGTAGTTCCTGCTTACAGAGCTGGAGCGCCGGTTTTCACCTTTTAAAACACAATTAAAATCCCCTGCTAAGATAAAAGGTTCAGAGTTATTAATGAATAATGGTAAAAGATCAAGCATTTCGGCTCTTTCATTTTTCTCTGGGGATCCATAAAAATTTAAAAACTGCCATCTAATACCATCAATAAAAGCTTTCACTAATAAAATACGACCTGGTAAAATTTCCTGAATAAAATCAATTAAAACGTTCCCTTTAAAAAGTATGGCTACACCCGCTGATCCTGCAGCATTCGATCCGGACCAGACAGATGGCCCACACTTCCACTCATCTTTATATTTTTGATATGACATTTCATGTGGGATATTACATTCTTGCAGAAAAAATACAGATGCAGTAAAACACGTAAAAAAATTAAAAAGAGCAGTTCTTCTCGTGTTAGATTTTATGCCTCTCACGTTGAGGGAAATACCTTTGAGTTCAGCCATCATTAGAAAATGTAAAAATTTTACTTAGGTAACTAAGAGCAACGGATTTACCTGTCCGATGAACCTGATCAGACCACTGGGCTTGCGCCTCCCTCCTCATCTGATAGTATCGTCACGAGAGTCTCCGTGGAGGAGGAAAGATTACCACATTTATATAAACCCGACGCTACACTGGCATAGCTCGGAGGGCTGGCTGGCAGAACCCGCTGGGTCTCCATTGGCTGGCCATGCAGTTCCTCATCAGGTGGGTCCCCGAGGGGTTCCGCCGCCCCTGTTTGACCTGTAGAAGGTCGTCCTATAGGAGGAGGTTGCGCACAAGGCAGAGCCTCTGACTCTTCAGAGGCAGCAAGATCCCGGTCCCCACCTGTAGCAGCGGAGACCGAAACCCCTGAGGGTCCAGCGTCCACGTCCCCTTCTGGAGAAGTGTCCATCTGTTCACCTCCTGCTGCCTCCTCCGAACCACCCTTTTTCTTTTTCTTAGGACCCACCTTTATCCACTCAGCGCCCTCAGCCCTAGGAGACCCAGACTGGGCATGGGCTTCTGTGTCGGCCTTTTGCCGGTCCCTTTTGACCTTACCAGTAGTGCCCTTCTGCTCCTTCTCAGCCCTCCTTTTGGACTCCCGCAGGTCCTGCAGCCAGGTTTTGGGATTTGGTATTTTACCTGTCATAGACTCTGGAGACACTTCACTATTCGGTACGCCCTTATTGTCTCCAGAGGCTCCAGGTTGTTGTTCCTCCTCCTGAGGGGTGGTCTGATCTTTTGGTCCTTGGTCGGACGTCTTGGACTTCCCCTTTTGCTCATCTTCCCGAAATCTGTGAGGGCAAGAAAAATAAAAGTGACCTGGAGTCTGGCAAAAACTGCATTTCTTTTCCTTAGGGCATTCTTTTGTCTCATGTTCTTCACTAGCACAATTTCTACATGATACATGACAGTTTTCTTTTGAATGACCATAGCGCCCACAGTTTCTGCAATATACTGGCATCCCAGAAAAGAAGAAATCCCCATTTGTTTGCCCAATTTTGAAACGGGCAGGGGGGAGCCGTATACCACCTGGTGTATTTGGATCTCTTGTACACTTCACAAGGAATTTCCACTTAGATGTCCATATGTTATATTCGTTTAATATCTTCCCAATACATTTAACACTTTTAAAATAAATTGCTAGAAATGACATTACTTCTGGAGCAGAAACAAAGGGCGAAAATACTTTTACAATAACCAGTCTTACCTCATCCAGGACGTGCTCAACAATTTGTATCCCTTTCAAAACAGGACTATTTTCAACTTTTTTTAACTTTTCTAGTACATCTCTAAAAATACCTTCTCCGGTGAATGTGATGTCATAGTCACCTCTTCTGGGATAATCCTGGATGGAGAGAATTTCATTCCTTTGTACGCCAAGAAGGTTCCTGAGCACGTCCTGGACTACATACCCTAATTTCCTCATATCCGAGCCACCCGCCGTGAAGTGAACTCGGATAGAGTTTTTTAGCCTCGCATAAAGAGGCACGAGGTTAGGGTCAACCTCCATGGAAAAACGCAACAAGGTTGCAAATTGGAGCCGCTTGCAATCTGCGCTCCCAGTGTTCTTGCAGCGAAAAACACCTGGAAGCTGGGGGATCGCAACTCGTTACCCTGGGACTAAGCCCTCTCCCTAATAGCAGCAAGCAGGTTAAGTCCACCAAAGTGGACGATCCTGCCAGGCCAAGGAGAGGGGTACCCGAGTGCCCTTCAACCACAATCTCCTGCAATAAAGCACTTGATCGTAGCCAAAAGGCCGAGAAGCGATAACCAGAATTGGTTTCAAACTACGGAGCCACCCAAGGATCCTGAAAAGTCCATTTGTGGAGATGAGCTCCTGGACTCCCGTTAAGAAGACATGTTGTCAACCTCTAGATCCCTTAGATGCCTGCACTTTTCGGCTTGCTGCTGCTGCAATCCACGCGTTTTAGATCTGCATAACTCCACCTCTTTAAACACAGCACCTTCACCCCCTGCTGTTCCCACCCGCCTCAACACCGTTGGAAGGGAGGAGAACCAATTAAGGCGGGGGGTGGGGTGGAACGAGCAGCTGTCTACCCTTAGCAGGAGGGCTCCTGATTACATACCTCTCCTGCTGCTGCTGCTGCTGGCTGTCCAGCAGCAGACTGAAGGTGGCTGCTGCTGTGCACAGGTATATAAAGGCTCAGAGCCTATTATGACACGCGCAGCCAGCGTTCCATTGCCACATTCCATCTACTGCAGGCAGGATACCTGGCTGGCTGAATGTCGCTGAGAAGCTCACAGAGACCGCCATAAGCAACAGTTTAACAGAATGCCACAGACTAATCAACCAAACTTTTTGGGTTGGGTTCTCTTTTATAGTCTGCAGGCATTAAATGAAAGAAGTCAGTGTTCCAGCAGAAGGAGACAACGTTTCAGAAAAGGCATTGTAGCAAACCAAAAAAGAAATTTTAAGCGCAGCAGAGTAACCAGCGCACATACCTGTTAGCTCAGGTGAGTTTAAAAGGCTGCTGTTGATAACAAGGGCATTTGCTAAATAGATGGTGTGTGTGCAACAATATACTGAAAGGTCAATTATATTGTGCAGCTTATCTCACCACCTGTAGTTATTTAGGTGAAAGCTCCAAAATGCTTGCCTAATATGTCTGTTTATCCAAAAGGAAGTAAAAAGGGAGAGCTAGAAAGATAGCATTGCATCACATTACATGGCAATGCAATGCACAGTTGCTGAAGTTGAACCAAAATGAGCTTGTAATCTGGCTTCTGCAACTTTGAACATGAAAAATCCAATGAGGAGAAGAAAAGCAAAGCCAAAGAGTCCATCCCAAAATCCGACAAACAAGCAAAATGAACAAAAAACATTGAATTCAATTCTTTCTGATTTTAGAAACTGCATTAAAGAAGGGGTGCACCGGTCCTGGAGATACTGCAATACCAGGTCAATGCGTGGAGTGGACAGAGCAAGCTCTTTTTCCATCTCCCTGTTCTAAAAATCCATTTAATATATGGTCCCCAGATAGGGGACGTATTAGATATTAAACTGATAAGAACAGATACTACACTTGATCTTAGCCAAAAGGCCGAGAAGCGATAACCAGAATTGGTTTCAAACTACGGAGCCACCCAAGGATCCTGAATAGTCCATTTGTGGAGATGAGCTCCTGGACTCCCGTTAAGAAGACATGTTGTCAACCTCTAGATCCCTTACATGCCTGCACTTTTCGGCTTGCTGCTTCTGCAATCCACGCGTTTTAGATCTGCATAACTCCACCTCTTTAAACACAGCACCTTCACCCCCTGCTGTTCCCACCCGCCTCAACACCGTTGGAAGGGAGGAGAACCAATTAAGGCGGGGGGTGGGGTGGAACGAGCAGCCGTCTACCCTTAGCAGGAGGGCTCCTGATTACATACCTCTCCTGCTGCTGCTGCTGCTGGCTGTCCAGCAGCAGACTGAAGGTGGCTGCTGCTGTGCACAGGTATATAAAGGCTCAGAGCCTATTATGACACGCGCAGCCAGCGTTCCATTGCCACATTCCATCTACTGCAGGCAGGATACCTGGCTGGCTGAATGTCGCTGAGAAGCTCACAGAGACCGCCATAAGCAACAGTTTAACAGAATGCCACAGACTAATCAACCAAACTTTTTGGGTTGGGTTCTCTTTTATAGTCTGCAGACATTAAATGAAAGAAGTCAGTGTTCCAGCAGAAGGAGACAACGTTTCAGAAAAGGCATTGTAGCAAACCAAAAAAGAAATTTTAAGCGCAGCAGAGTAACCAGCGCACATACCTGTTAGCTCAGGTGAGTTTAAAAGGCTGCTGTTGATAACAAGGGCATTTGCTAAATAGATGGTGTGTGTGCAACAATATACTGAAAGGTCAATTATATTGTGCAGCTTATCTCACCACCTGTAGTTATTTAGGTGAAAGCTCCAAAATGCTTGCCTAATATGTCTGTTTATCCAAAAGGAAGTAAAAAGGGAGAGCTAGAAAGATAGCATTGCATCACATTACATGGCAATGCAATGCACAGTTGCTGAAGTTGAACCAAAATGAGCTTGTAATCTGGCTTCTGCAACTTTGAACATGAAAAATCCAATGAGGAGAAGAAAAGCAAAGCCAAAGAGTCCATCCCAAAATCCGACAAACAAGCAAAATGAACAAAAAACATTGAATTCAATTCTTTCTGATTTTAGAAACTGCATTAAAGAAGGGGTGCACCGGTCCTGGAGATACTGCAATACCAGGTCAATGCGTGGAGTGGACAGAGCAAGCTCTTTTTCCATCTCCCTGTTCTAAAAATCCATTTAATATATGGTCCCCAGATAGGGGACGTATCAGATATTAAACTGATAAGAACAGATACTACACTTGATCTTAGCCAAAAGGCCGAGAAGCGATAACCAGAATTGGTTTCAAACTACGGAGCCACCCAAGGATCCTGAAAAGTCCATTTGTGGAGATGAGCTCCTGGACTCCCGTTAAGAAGACATGTTGTCAACCTCTAGATCCCTTACATGCCTGCACTTTTCGGCTTGCTGCTGCTGCAATCCACGCGTTTTAGATCTGCATAACTCCACCTCTTTAAACACAGCACCTTCACCCCCTGCTGTTCCCACCCGCCTCAACACCGTTGGAAGGGAGGAGAACCAATTAAGGCGGGGGGTGGGGTGGAACGAGCAGCTGTCTACCCTTAGCAGGAGGGCTCCTGATTACATACCTCTCCTGCTGCTGCTGCTGCTGGCTGTCCAGCAGCAGACTGAAGGTGGCTGCTGCTGTGCACAGGTATATAAAGGCTCAGAGCCTATTATGACACGCGCAGCCAGCGTTCCATTGCCACATTCCATCTACTGCAGGCAGGATACCTGGCTGGCTGAATGTCGCTGAGAAGCTCACAGAGACCGCCATAAGCAACAGTTTAACAGAATGCCACAGACTAATCAACCAAACTTTTTGGGTTGGGTTCTCTTTTATAGTCTGCAGGCATTAAATGAAAGAAGTCAGTGTTCCAGCAGAAGGAGACAACGTTTCAGAAAAGGCATTGTAGCAAACCAAAAAAGAAATTTTAAGCGCAGCAGAGTAACCAGCGCACATACCTGTTAGCTCAGGTGAGTTTAAAAGGCTGCTGTTGATAACAAGGGCATTTGCTAAATAGATGGTGTGTGTGCAACAATATACTGAAAGGTCAATTATATTGTGCAGCTTATCTCACCACCTGTAGTTATTTAGGTGAAAGCTCCAAAATGCTTGCCTAATATGTCTGTTTATCCAAAAGGAAGTAAAAAGGGAGAGCTAGAAAGATAGCATTGCATCACATTACATGGCAATGCAATGCACAGTTGCTGAAGTTGAACCAAAATGAGCTTGTAATCTGGCTTCTGCAACTTTGAACATGAAAAATCCAATGAGGAGAAGAAAAGCAAAGCCAAAGAGTCCATCCCAAAATCCGACAAACAAGCAAAATGAACAAAAAACATTGAATTCAATTCTTTCTGATTTTAGAAACTGCATTAAAGAAGGGGTGCACCGGTCCTGGAGATACTGCAATACCAGGTCAATGCGTGGAGTGGACAGAGCAAGCTCTTTTTCCATCTCCCTGTTCTAAAAATCCATTTAATATATGGTCCCCAGATAGGGGACGTATCAGATATTAAACTGATAAGAACAGATACTACACTTGATCTTAGCCAAAAGGCCGAGAAGCGATAACCAGAATTGGTTTCAAACTACGGAGCCACCCAAGGATCCTGAAAAGTCCATTTGTGGAGATGAGCTCCTGGACTCCCGTTAAGAAGACATGTTGTCAACCTCTAGATCCCTTACATGCCTGCACTTTTCGGCTTGCTGCTGCTGCAATCCACGCGTTTTAGATCTGCATAACTCCACCTCTTTAAACACAGCACCTTCACCCCCTGCTGTTCCCACCCGCCTCAACACCGTTGGAAGGGAGGAGAACCAATTAAGGCGGGGGGTGGGGTGGAACGAGCAGCTGTCTACCCTTAGCAGGAGGGCTCCTGATTACATACCTCTCCTGCTGCTGCTGCTGCTGGCTGTCCAGCAGCAGACTGAAGGTGGCTGCTGCTGTGCACAGGTATATAAAGGCTCAGAGCCTATTATGACACGCGCAGCCAGCGTTCCATTGCCACATTCCATCTACTGCAGGCAGGATACCTGGCTGGCTGAATGTCGCTGAGAAGCTCACAGAGACCGCCATAAGCAACAGTTTAACAGAATGCCACAGACTAATCAACCAAACTTTTTGGGTTGGGTTCTCTTTTATAGTCTGCAGGCATTAAATGAAAGAAGTCAGTGTTCCAGCAGAAGGAGACAACGTTTCAGAAAAGGCATTGTAGCAAACCAAAAAAGAAATTTTAAGTGCAGCAGAGTAACCAGCGCACATACCTGTTAGCTCAGGTGAGTTTAAAAGGCTGCTGTTGATAACAAGGGCATTTGCTAAATAGATGGTGTGTGTGCAACAATATACTGAAAGGTCAATTATATTGTGCAGCTTATCTCACCACCTGTAGTTATTTAGGTGAAAGCTCCAAAATGCTTGCCTAATATGTCTGTTTATCCAAAAGGAAGTAAAAAGGGAGAGCTAGAAAGATAGCATTGCATCACATTACATGGCAATGCAATGCACAGTTGCTGAAGTTGAACCAAAATGAGCTTGTAATCTGGCTTCTGCAACTTTGAACATGAAAAATCCAATGAGGAGAAGAAAAGCAAAGCCAAAGAGTCCATCCCAAAGTCCGACAAACAAGCAAAATGAACAAAAAACATTGAATTCAATTCTTTCTGATTTTAGAAACTGCATTAAAGAAGGGGTGCACCGGTCCTGGAGATACTGCAATACCAGGTCAATGCGTGGAGTGGACAGAGCAAGCTCTTTTTCCATCTCCCTGTTCTAAAAATCCATTTAATATATGGTCCCCAGATAGGGGACGTATCAGATATTAAACTGATAAGAACAGATACTACACTTGATCTTAGCCAAAAGGCCGAGAAGCGATAACCAAAATTGGTTTCAAACTACGGAGCCACCCAAGGATCCTGAAAAGTCCATTTGTGGAGATGAGCTCCTGGACTCCCGTTAAGAAGACATGTTGTCAACCTCTAGATCCCTTACATGCCTGCACTTTTCGGCTTGCTGCTGCTGCAATCCACGCGTTTTAGATCTGCATAACTCCTCCTCTTTAAACACAGCACCTTCACCCCCTGCTGTTCCCACCCGCCTCAACACCGTTGGAAGGGAGGAGAACCAATTAAGGCGGGGGGTGGGGTGGAACGAGCAGCTGTCTACCCTTAGCAGGAGGGCTCCTGATTACATACCTCTCCTGCTGCTGCTGCTGCTGGCTGTCCAGCAGCAGACTGAAGGTGGCTGCTGCTGTGCACAGGTATATAAAGGCTCAGAGCCTATTATGACACGCGCAGCCAGCGTTCCATTGCCACATTCCATCTACTGCAGGCAGGATACCTGGCTGGCTGAATGTCGCTGAGAAGCTCACAGAGACCGCCATAAGCAACAGTTTAACAGAATGCCACAGACTAATCAACCAAACTTTTTGGGTTGGGTTCTCTTTTATAGTCTGCAGGCATTAAATGAAAGAAGTCAGTGTTCCAGCAGAAGGAGACAACGTTTCAGAAAAGGCATTGTAGCAAACCAAAAAAGAAATTTTAAGCGCAGCAGAGTAACCAGCGCACATACCTGTTAGCTCAGGTGAGTTTAAAAGGCTGCTGTTGATAACAAGGGCATTTGCTAAATAGATGGTGTGTGTGCAACAATATACTGAAAGGTCAATTATATTGTGCAGCTTATCTCACCACCTGTAGTTATTTAGGTGAAAGCTCCAAAATGCTTGCCTAATATGTCTGTTTATCCAAAAGGAAGTAAAAAGGGAGAGCTAGAAAGATAGCATTGCATCACATTACATGGCAATGCAATGCACAGTTGCTGAAGTTGAACCAAAATGAGCTTGTAATCTGGCTTCTGCAACTTTGAACATGAAAAATCCAATGAGGAGAAGAAAAGCAAAGCCAAAGAGTCCATCCCAAAATCCGACAAACAAGCAAAATGAACAAAAAACATTGAATTCAATTCTTTCTGATTTTAGAAACTGCATTAAAGAAGGGGTGCACCGGTCCTGGAGATACTGCAATACCAGGTCAATGCGTGGAGTGGACAGAGCAAGCTCTTTTTCCATCTCCCTGTTCTAAAAATCCATTTAATATATGGTCCCCAGATAGGGGACGTATCAGATATTAAACTGATAAGAACAGATACTACACTTGATCTTAGCCAAAAGGCCGAGAAGCGATAACCAGAATTGGTTTCAAACTACGGAGCCACCCAAGGATCCTGAAAAGTCCATTTGTGGAGATGAGCTCCTGGACTCCCGTTAAGAAGACATGTTGTCAACCTCTAGATCCCTTACATGCCTGCACTTTTCGGCTTGCTGCTGCTGCAATCCACGCGTTTTAGATCTGCATAACTCCACCTCTTTAAACACAGCACCTTCACCCCCTGCTGTTCCCACCCGCCTCAACACCGTTGGAAGGGAGGAGAACCAATTAAGGCGGGGGGTGGGGTGGAACGAGCAGCTGTCTACCCTTAGCAGGAGGGCTCCTGATTACATACCTCTCCTGCTGCTGCTGCTGCTGGCTGTCCAGCAGCAGACTGAAGGTGGCTGCTGCTGTGCACAGGTATATAAAGGCTCAGAGCCTATTATGACACGCGCAGCCAGCGTTCCATTGCCACATTCCATCTACTGCAGGCAGGATACCTGGCTGGCTGAATGTCGCTGAGAAGCTCACAGAGACCGCCATAAGCAACAGTTTAACAGAATGCCACAGACTAATCAACCAAACTTTTTGGGTTGGGTTCTCTTTTATAGTCTGCAGGCATTAAATGAAAGAAGTCAGTGTTCCAGCAGAAGGAGACAACGTTTCAGAAAAGGCATTGTAGCAAACCAAAAAAGAAATTTTAAGCGCAGCAGAGTAACCAGCGGACATACCTGTTAGCTCAGGTGAGTTTAAAAGGCTGCTGTTGATAACAAGGGCATTTGCTAAATAGATGGTGTGTGTGCAACAATATACTGAAAGGTCAATTATATTGTGCAGCTTATCTCACCACCTGTAGTTATTTAGGTGAAAGCTCCAAAATGCTTGCCTAATATGTCTGTTTATCCAAAAGGAAGTAAAAAGGGAGAGCTAGAAAGATAGCATTGCATCACATTACATGGCAATGCAATGCACAGTTGCTGAAGTTGAACCAAAATGAGCTTGTAATCTGGCTTCTGCAACTTTGAACATGAAAAATCCAATGAGGAGAAGAAAAGCAAAGCCAAAGAGTCCATCCCAAAATCCGACAAACAAGCAAAATGAACAAAAAACATTGAATTCAATTCTTTCTGATTTTAGAAACTGCATTAAAGAAGGGGTGCACCGGTCCTGGAGATACTGCAATACCAGGTCAATGCGTGGAGTGGACAGAGCAAGCTCTTTTTCCATCTCCCTGTTCTAAAAATCCATTTAATATATGGTCCCCAGATAGGGGACGTATCAGATATTAAACTGATAAGAACAGATACTACACTTGATCTTAGCCAAAAGGCCGAGAAGCGATAACCAGAATTGGTTTCAAACTACGGAGCCACCCAAGGATCCTGAAAAGTCCATTTGTGGAGATGAGCTCCTGGACTCCCGTTAAGAAGACATGTTGTCAACCTCTAGATCCCTTACATGCCTGCACTTTTCGGCTTGCTGCTGCTGCAATCCACGCGTTTTAGATCTGCATAACTCCACCTCTTTAAACACAGCACCTTCACCCCCTGCTGTTCCCACCCGCCTCAACACCGTTGGAAGGGAGGAGAACCAATTAAGGCGGGGGGTGGGGTGGAACGAGCAGCTGTCTACCCTTAGCAGGAGGGCTCCTGATTACATACCTCTCCTGCTGCTGCTGCTGCTGGCTGTCCAGCAGCAGACTGAAGGTGGCTGCTGCTGTGCACAGGTATATAAAGGCTCAGAGCCTATTATGACACGCGCAGCCAGCGTTCCATTGCCACATTCCATCTACTGCAGGCAGGATACCTGGCTGGCTGAATGTCGCTGAGAAGCTCACAGAGACCGCCATAAGCAACAGTTTAACAGAATGCCACAGACTAATCAACCAAACTTTTTGGGTTGGGTTCTCTTTTATAGTCTGCAGGCATTAAATGAAAGAAGTCAGTGTTCCATCAGAAGGAGACAACGTTTCAGAAAAGGCATTGTAGCAAACCAAAAAAGAAATTTTAAGCGCAGCAGAGTAACCAGCGCACATACCTGTTAGCTCAGGTGAGTTTAAAAGGCTGCTGTTGATAACAAGGGCATTTGCTAAATAGATGGTGTGTGTGCAACAATATACTGAAAGGTCAATTATATTGTGCAGCTTATCTCACCACCTGTAGTTATTTAGGTGAAAGCTCCAAAATGCTTGCCTAATATGTCTGTTTATCCAAAAGGAAGTAAAAAGGGAGAGCTAGAAAGATAGCATTGCATCACATTACATGGCAATGCAATGCACAGTTGCTGAAGTTGAACCAAAATGAGCTTGTAATCTGGCTTCTGCAACTTTGAACATGAAAAATCCAATGAGGAGAAGAAAAGCAAAGCCAAAGAGTCCATCCCAAAATCCGACAAACAAGCAAAATGAACAAAAAACATTGAATTCAATTCTTTCTGATTTTAGAAACTGCATTAAAGAAGGGGTGCACCGGTCCTGGAGATACTGCAATACCAGGTCAATGCGTGGAGTGGACAGAGCAAGCTCTTTTTCCATCTCCCTGTTCTAAAAATCCATTTAATATATGGTCCCCAGATAGGGGACGTATCAGATATTAAACTGATAAGAACAGATACTACACTTGATCTTAGCCAAAAGGCCGAGAAGCGATAACCAAAATTGGTTTCAAACTACGGAGCCACCCAAGGATCCTGAAAAGTCCATTTGTGGAGATGAGCTCCTGGACTCCCGTTAAGAAGACATGTTGTCAACCTCTAGATCCCTTACATGCCTGCACTTTTCGGCTTGCTGCTGCTGCAATCCACGCGTTTTAGATCTGCATAACTCCTCCTCTTTAAACACAGCACCTTCACCCCCTGCTGTTCCCACCCGCCTCAACACCGTTGGAAGGGAGGAGAACCAATTAAGGCGGGGGGTGGGGTGGAACGAGCAGCTGTCTACCCTTAGCAGGAGGGCTCCTGATTACATACCTCTCCTGCTGCTGCTGCTGCTGGCTGTCCAGCAGCAGACTGAAGGTGGCTGCTGCTGTGCACAGGTATATAAAGGCTCAGAGCCTATTATGACACGCGCAGCCAGCGTTCCATTGCCACATTCCATCTACTGCAGGCAGGATACCTGGCTGGCTGAATGTCGCTGAGAAGCTCACAGAGACCGCCATAAGCAACAGTTTAACAGAATGCCACAGACTAATCAACCAAACTTTTTGGGTTGGGTTCTCTTTTATAGTCTGCAGGCATTAAATGAAAGAAGTCAGTGTTCCAGCAGAAGGAGACAACGTTTCAGAAAAGGCATTGTAGCAAACCAAAAAAGAAATTTTAAGCGCAGCAGAGTAACCAGCGCACATACCTGTTAGCTCAGGTGAGTTTAAAAGGCTGCTGTTGATAACAAGGGCATTTGCTAAATAGATGGTGTGTGTGCAACAATATACTGAAAGGTCAATTATATTGTGCAGCTTATCTCACCACCTGTAGTTATTTAGGTGAAAGCTCCAAAATGCTTGCCTAATATGTCTGTTTATCCAAAAGGAAGTAAAAAGGGAGAGCTAGAAAGATAGCATTGCATCACATTACATGGCAATGCAATGCACAGTTGCTGAAGTTGAACCAAAATGAGCTTGTAATCTGGCTTCTGCAACTTTGAACATGAAAAATCCAATGAGGAGAAGAAAAGCAAAGCCAAAGAGTCCATCCCAAAATCCGACAAACAAGCAAAATGAACAAAAAACATTGAATTCAATTCTTTCTGATTTTAGAAACTGCATTAAAGAAGGGGTGCACCGGTCCTGGAGATACTGCAATACCAGGTCAATGCGTGGAGTGGACAGAGCAAGCTCTTTTTCCATCTCCCTGTTCTAAAAATCCATTTAATATATGGTCCCCAGATAGGGGACGTATCAGATATTAAACTGATAAGAACAGATACTACACTTGATCTTAGCCAAAAGGCCGAGAAGCGATAACCAGAATTGGTTTCAAACTACGGAGCCACCCAAGGATCCTGAAAAGTCCATTTGTGGAGATGAGCTCCTGGACTCCCGTTAAGAAGACATGTTGTCAACCTCTAGATCCCTTACATGCCTGCACTTTTCGGCTTGCTGCTGCTGCAATCCACGCGTTTTAGATCTGCATAACTCCACCTCTTTAAACACAGCACCTTCACCCCCTGCTGTTCCCACCCGCCTCAACACCATTGGAAGGGAGGAGAACCAATTAAGGCGGGGGGTGGGGTGGAACGAGCAGCTGTCTACCCTTAGCAGGAGGGCTCCTGATTACATACCTCTCCTGCTGCTGCTGCTGCTGGCTGTCCAGCAGCAGACTGAAGGTGGCTGCTGCTGTGCACAGGTATATAAAGGCTCAGAGCCTATTATGACACGCGCAGCCAGCGTTCCATTGCCACATTCCATCTACTGCAGGCAGGATACCTGGCTGGCTGAATGTCGCTGAGAAGCTCACAGAGACCGCCATAAGCAACAGTTTAACAGAATGCCACAGACTAATCAACCAAACTTTTTGGGTTGGGTTCTCTTTTATAGTCTGCAGGCATTAAATGAAAGAAGTCAGTGTTCCAGCAGAAGGAGACAACGTTTCAGAAAAGGCATTGTAGCAAACCAAAAAAGAAATTTTAAGCGCAGCAGAGTAACCAGCGGACATACCTGTTAGCTCAGGTGAGTTTAAAAGGCTGCTGTTGATAACAAGGGCATTTGCTAAATAGATGGTGTGTGTGCAACAATATACTGAAAGGTCAATTATATTGTGCAGCTTATCTCACCACCTGTAGTTATTTAGGTGAAAGCTCCAAAATGCTTGCCTAATATGTCTGTTTATCCAAAAGGAAGTAAAAAGGGAGAGCTAGAAAGATAGCATTGCATCACATTACATGGCAATGCAATGCACAGTTGCTGAAGTTGAACCAAAATGAGCTTGTAATCTGGCTTCTGCAACTTTGAACATGAAAAATCCAATGAGGAGAAGAAAAGCAAAGCCAAAGAGTCCATCCCAAAATCCGACAAACAAGCAAAATGAACAAAAAACATTGAATTCAATTCTTTCTGATTTTAGAAACTGCATTAAAGAAGGGGTGCACCGGTCCTGGAGATACTGCAATACCAGGTCAATGCGTGGAGTGGACAGAGCAAGCTCTTTTTCCATCTCCCTGTTCTAAAAATCCATTTAATATATGGTCCCCAGATAGGGGACGTATCAGATATTAAACTGATAAGAACAGATACTACACTTGATCTTAGCCAAAAGGCCGAGAAGCGATAACCAGAATTGGTTTCAAACTACGGAGCCACCCAAGGATCCTGAAAAGTCCATTTGTGGAGATGAGCTCCTGGACTCCCATTAAGAAGACATGTTGTCAACCTCTAGATCCCTTACATGCCTGCACTTTTCGGCTTGCTGCTGCTGCAATCCACGCGTTTTAGATCTGCATAACTCCACCTCTTTAAACACAGCACCTTCACCCCCTGCTGTTCCCACCCGCCTCAACACCGTTGGAAGGGAGGAGAACCAATTAAGGTGGGGGGTGGGGTGGAACGAGCAGCTGTCTACCCTTAGCAGGAGGGCTCCTGATTACATACCTCTCCTGCTGCTGCTGCTGCTGGCTGTCCAGCAGCAGACTGAAGGTGGCTGCTGCTGTGCACAGGTATATAAAGGCTCAGAGCCTATTATGACACGCGCAGCCAGCGTTCCATTGCCACATTCCATCTACTGCAGGCAGGATACCTGGCTGGCTGAATGTCGCTGAGAAGCTCACAGAGACCGCCATAAGCAACAGTTTAACAGAATGCCACAGACTAATCAACCAAACTTTTTGGGTTGGGTTCTCTTTTATAGTCTGCAGGCATTAAATGAAAGAAGTCAGTGTTCCAGCAGAAGGAGACAACGTTTCAGAAAAGGCATTGTAGCAAACCAAAAAAGAAATTTTAAGCGCAGCAGAGTAACCAGCGCACATACCTGTTAGCTCAGGTGAGTTTAAAAGGCTGCTGTTGATAACAAGGGCATTTGCTAAATAGATGGTGTGTGTGCAACAATATACTGAAAGGTCAATTATATTGTGCAGCTTATCTCACCACCTGTAGTTATTTAGGTGAAAGCTCCAAAATGCTTGCCTAATATGTCTGTTTATCCAAAAGGAAGTAAAAAGGGAGAGCTAGAAAGATAGCATTGCATCACATTACATGGCAATGCAATGCACAGTTGCTGAAGTTGAACCAAAATGAGCTTGTAATCTGGCTTCTGCAACTTTGAACATGAAAAATCCAATGAGGAGAAGAAAAGCAAAGCCAAAGAGTCCATCCCAAAATCCGACAAACAAGCAAAATGAACAAAAAACATTGAATTCAATTCTTTCTGATTTTAGAAACTGCATTAAAGAAGGGGTGCACCGGTCCTGGAGATACTGCAATACCAGGTCAATGCGTGGAGTGGACAGAGCAAGCTCTTTTTCCATCTCCCTGTTCTAAAAATCCATTTAATATATGGTCCCCAGATAGGGGACGTATCTTATATTAAACTGATAAGAACAGATATTTTTTTTTGATTGAATATATCTTTTATTAGCACAAAAAATAAGTTAACAGACAGTGTACAGTGCCGCAGCCCAGTACACACAGAATTCTACATCATATTTACATAGCATGAGGATACGACGCACTAACTAGACACATCACACCCCTATGCTACACAAAACACTCAATCTGAAAGAAAAAGCATGTCAATCAATACAGTACGACGAACCGTGATAAGGGATGGGGATTGGGAAAAAGGGGATGGGGAGGGGAAAATCACAGGCCCGAAGCTTTATTGAAAGACAAGACACATAAGGGGAGAGGGGGAGGAGGGGTTTAGTCCTCGTCCTCGTCCTCCGGACCGTCCATGATGGAATAGTCTCTGAGCAGGCTGTGGATCAGCCTGCGGCAGTCCTGGATGGACATCCTCTCCCTCCTCAAGATGAGCCGGTTCCTGGCGACCCAAACGGCATCCTTGAAGCAGTTCATAAGGCGCCAAGCCTCCTGGATGGCTCCGACGGTATGAACCCCAGGGAAGAGTCCGTAAAGCACAGAATGGTGCGATAGGCTCGCCCTGGGGACAGAGTTCCTCAGGTCGTCCTCAAGTGCAGTCAATAGGCGCTGTGCAAATCCGCAGTCCCAAAAAGTGTGCAAAGATGTTTCCTCCACGAAGGGGCACCTTGGGCAGTACCGGGTCTTGCACAGGTTCCGGGCATGCATGAATGACCGGACGGGCAGTCCGCCCTGAATCGCCATCCACGACAAGTCCTTGTGCCCGTTGGTCAGCCTGTCAGACGACACATTTGTCCACACAGTCTCCAGCGTGTCCTGGTGAAGTCCTGTGATGTTCTCCACGTCATCCTTGGCTCTAATTAGCTTGTGGATAGTTTTGGGCTTCCACAAGTCGGGCTTGAGTCCCTCCAGTTGATGCTCCCCCACAAATCGAACGACGTCTCCGTAGAACCATGGCGTCGTCCAGTTGTAGGGGAAGGAGCTGTCCCACTTGTCCCAGCCGAGTCGCCTCCAAAGAGGAAGCAGGAAGAAGCGAGACATGGACCTGCCCGCGGAGCCATTCTTGACTTGCAAAGTCCGGCGGACACAATCACACACAAAAGAGGATCGCAGGAGGGTGGGGATATCTGGAACGCCCTTCCCACCCTTGCGAGGCTCCTTGTACATGACGGCCCGCCTGACTCTGTCCATCTTGGATCCCCAGACAAAGTGAAACACTGTCCTGGTAATGGCCCTGCACACAGTGACGTGTGGGGGCCAGGCCTGCGCCGTGTACTGCAAGACGGGCAGGACCTCATTACGCAGGATGAGTGCCTTACCCTCACAAGTGAGGTGTCTGAGGCTCCAGAGTCCGATCCGTTGCTTCACCTTGGCCAAGCGTTCTTGCCAGGACTTGAGGGCCGCTCCTTCCTTCCCGAACCAGACTCCCAGCACCTTGAGGAAATCCGGTTGAATGTTGAAGGGGAAGGGGGCGGAGGAGGCCGGCTGCCAATCCCCGAAGAGCATGGCTTCCGACTTCCTGCAGTTGACTTTGGCCCCTGAAGCCCGGCCGAACCTCTCACACGTCTGGACGAGGGCGTCGACTGAACCACGATCAGCGCAGAAGACGGTGACGTCGTCCATGTAGAGCGAGCACTTGACCTCGTGTCGTCCCGGACCCGGTGCGGTGATCCCTCTGATCTCTCCATTCTGCCGGATAGCCTCTGCGAAGAGTTCTATAACACAAACAAAAAGAAGAGGTGATAGAGGGCAGCCTTGTCTGACCCCAGAGAGGACAGGGAAGGGGTCAGTCTTCCAGCCGTTCACCAACACCGAGCTGTGGATATCAAAATACATCAGACGGACATACGAACAAAACATGTTACCCAAACCTAACCGGTGCAGAGCTCGGCCCATGAACTCGTGGGAAACCCGGTCGAAGGCCTTCTCCTGATCCAAGGAGACCAGGGCCGCGTGTGCGCGGCGGACCTTGATGTACTCGACCGTGTCCCGCATGAGAGCGAGGCTGTCTGTGATGCGACGTCCAGGGATGCCGCAGGTCTGGTCCGGGTGGATGATCCGTCCGATGACCGTCTTAAGTCGTGTCGCCATCGTCTTGGCCAGGATCTTGTAGTCCACGTTGAGCAGAGTGATGGGACGCCAATTCCTCAGGTCGCACCTCTCTCCCTTCCGCTTGTACAGGATCGTGACCATTCCTTCCCTCAAAGATGGAGGCATTCTACCCTCCACCACCATCTCCTCGTACAGGTCCAACAGGTCCGGACAGATGAGGTCTCCCAGCGCTACATAGAGCTCTGCTGGAAGACCATCACTGCCCGGGGTCCTGCCGGTCCTAAAGGATTTAGCGGCAGAGAGCAATTCGCCCACCATCAGAGGTTTGTCCAAGGCTGCCGTGCCTGCAGGATCAAGATGGTTAGTGATACCTGACAGGAACTTATCAGCAGCGTCGGGGTCGGTAGTCTTGTGGGAGTAGAGTTCGCTGTAGAAGTCGCTGACGACCCTCATCACGTCCTCCTTCCCACGTCGCATGTTTCCGCTCTCGTCTCGCAGCTCGTTCAGGGGCGTGTGACCGGCATGAAGTTTCCTGAAAAAGAATGAGTTACATTTCTCACCCTTCTCCAGATTCTCCACTTTGGAACGGAAGATGATTCGCTTGGACTCCTCCTCAAAGTGCCTTTTCAGGCTCTTCTTGGTCTCCTCCAGCTCCTCCCTCACGTCCCAGCCGCAGTGAAGAAGGTCCTGCAGCGACCGCAGCTCGCGCTGCAGCCCTCTGAAGTCCCTCCTCTTCTCACACGCCTGTTGTCGACCCTTGGCCTGAAAGAAACAGCGAAACTCAAGTTTAACATATTCCCAAAAATCAGAGACTGTTTGGAAGCTACCCTTGTAGGACTGCCACATTGCGTAGGCTGCTCTCAGCTCCTCCACGACTTCATCCTGAGCCAGCAGAGCACAATTCAGCTTCCAGGAGCCGGGGCCGGACGGAAAACCGTCGCCGAGGACACCTTGTAAGTGAATGGCTCTGTGGTCGGAGAAGAAGCAGGAGACCATCGAGTGCCTACTCTGCCTGACTGCCCGAGAGGTGAACACAAAGTCAATCCTGGAGCGGAGTGAGCCATCGGGTCGGCTCCACGAATAGTTCGTGGAGCCTCTCCCCATGGAGCCCACCACGTCCTGAAGAGAGGCCTCGGTTACCATCTCGATGAGCAGCTTGGACGTGATGTCCAACTTGGCAGATGTGCCAGAACTACGACCGTCCTCCTCGATGGGGCAGTTGAAATCCCCGGCCATCACTAAGGTCCTGGTGGTGGCAAGCTGAAGCCGCAGGGTCTGGAAAAGCTCCAAACGCTCATTCTTCAGTGGGGACGCATACACGTTGATGAACCTGACAGGTTCTCCCGCCCAGTTGCCATCTACAACAAGAGCCCTGCCGCAGATGAGCTCCTGGACGGACTCAAGCGTGAATGCGCCCCCCCTGATCAGAATTGCGACCCCCGCAGACTTGCAGTCACCCCCACCGGACCAGTAGGATGGACCGTGGGACCACTCCCTGGCCAGATGTTTGAAGGACCTAGAGGAGGGAAGGGAACATTCCTGCAACATATAAACATCACACAACTGGGAAGTAAGGAAGGCATAAATAGTCTGACGTCTGAACTTGTCCTTGATGCTCCTGACATTAATGGAAAATAAGTTAATATTAGCCATCATGTAGGGAAAAAAGAAAAAGTTAGCGCAGGCAATACACCTTAGTTACCACTCCGGTCGGGTGGTCCCTCGTCGGTGTTGACTGCTGGTGACGGGATCACCAGCAGGTCCTCTTCCTCCATCTGGTCAAGCAGCGCGGCCTCGATCTCGGCGACCACCAGTTCCTCCTCTTCTGGCTCGGCCACCAGGGTCTCAACCATGTGCTCCATCTCTTCTGGCTCAGGGAGGGTATCCTCCTTTTCGCCTACGAAATCCAGAATCTTCTTTTTGGAGGATTCAGTAGCAGGGCTGTCCTCCACCTTCCTCTTTCCCCGGGTTGGAACTGGGGAGACAAGAAGGGGAAAATCCTCCTCGTAATAGATAGCGGCGGGTGGAGGAAAGGTTAATTCCACCGCTACCATGGTCTGGGGAGGGAGAGTGGCTGCCGGGGCAGGGGAAAGGACACCTGCTGAGGAGTAGGGGAAGGAGGAAGAGGAAGTGGAATCCTCAGCAGGGGTGGCCGGGGTGGGGGGGGATTGGACGGGGGTGGCAAGGGGAGGGATCGAGAGAGGGGTGACAGAACTCTTACCCTCCTTTGACTTTTTCTTCTGCTTCGGAGCTGCTGGGACCGTCGCTGGGGCTTTGGCCACCGACTCCTTGACCGCTTTGGCCTTGGTCGTCTCGGCCTTGGCCGCTGGGGCCTTGGTCGTCGCGTCCTTGACCTTCACAGGCCTGGTCGTCGGGGCCTTGTCCTCCGTAGCTGGGGTCGTCGCAACCACCGATGCCCAGGATCTCTCACGCCTGGGGCAATCCTTGTACAGATGAGCCGCCAGCCCACACAGGTTGCAGGACGTCTTCTTCGGGCAGTCCTTCGAGCTGTGTCCCGTCACTCGACAAATCCTGCAGGCATCCTCCTTGCAGTCCTTCATCTCGTGGCCGTTCTTGCCGCATCTCCTGCAGTTCCGCGGCATGTCCGGGTAATAGATGAGGCCGTAGGAGTTGCCCAGGGAGAATGTCGGGGGCAGGTGCCGAAGTCCGTCTGAGTACGCCAGGTCCCTGTGAAGTCTAACGGTCACCGACCACTTACCTGTCCAGAAGCCGAGTCCATTCAGGATGTGAGAGGGTTCCTTCACAACCAAACAGAAGCGTCTCAGGAAGGTACAGATGTCTTGGCCTGGGGTGTGCGGGTTGCGCATGGAGACCGTGATCCTCCTTTCATCCCTCTGGATAGGGCAGCTACCTGTAAAGGCAGAGAAAGAATTATCCGGTCCTTTTGCGCTTACCATTTCCCAGAACCTCCTGCAGGTGTTCACAGTGGCGAAGGTGACGAAGAAGATCCCCGTCAAGAAGGTCTGGATGCTGAGGGTGTCCGACCTGGAGAAGCCTCGATCCAGCAGCATCTTCTGGCAGAACACATCCGAGGACATGTCCGGCACCCTCCCATCCACTTCCTTCAGCTTCAGGGCCACCGTCTGCCGCATCCATGGCTCCAGGGCTGGAGCTTCGTGGCGGGGCTTCTGGGGTCCCTTCTGCTGGCCAGTCGTGGAGGCAGAGTCCTTGGGGTCAGAATCGTCTCCTGGCTGGGCCCTCCTGGCTGTCCCCAGCTCCAGGCTCTTCTTTTCGGCCTTCCTCGCAGCGCTTGCCATGGCTTTCCTCCTGCAGTTACTTCTTGGAGCTGGATCTGGAACTCTTCCCGGAATGGGTGGAGCTATGCAGATTCTTCTCCCGTCGTGTTCTGGACAAATTCCCCGAAAGGTCTTTGTCTCGATGATTTTCTTCCTCGAAGATTCCACAGGACAGCCCGATTCTTCTCCGAGTCTTCGTCTTCTTCTGGATTCTTTAGAGCTTCTTCCTCCCACCGATATCCGCCTTCGTTCTCCGATGTCAGCTGGGCTCCGAAGCTCTTCTCCTTCCGAGTTCGATCGCTCTCGTCAAGTGTAGATCGTAGCTCTTGTGTTTTTAAAAGAACAGATACTACACTTGATCTTAGCCAAAAGGCCGAGAAGCGATAACCAGAATTGGTTTCAAACTACGGAGCCACCCAAGGATCCTGAAAAGTCCATTTGTGGAGATGTGCTCCTGGACTCCCGTTAAGAAGACATGTTGTCAACCTCTAGATCCCTTACATGCCTGCACTTTTCGGCTTGCTGCTGCTGCAATCCACGCGTTTTAGATCTGCATAACTCCTCCTCTTTAAACACAGCACCTTCACCCCCTGCTGTTCCCACCCGCCTCAACACCGTTGAAAGGGAGGAGAACCAATTAAGGCGGGGGGTGGGGTGGAACGAGCAGCTGTCTACCCTTAGCAGGAGGGCTCCTGATTACATACCTCTCCTGCTGCTGCTGCTGCTGGCTGTCCAGCAGCAGACTGAAGGTGGCTGCTGCTGTGCACAGGTATATAAAGGCTCAGAGCCTATTATGACACGCGCAGCCAGCGTTCCATTGCCACATTCCATCTACTGCAGGCAGGATACCTGGCTGGCTGAATGTCGCTGAGAAGCTCACAGAGACCGCCATAAGCAACAGTTTAACAGAATGCCACAGACTAATCAACCAAACTTTTTGGGTTGGGTTCTCTTTTATAGTCTGCAGGCATTAAATGAAAGAAGTCAGTGTTCCAGCAGAAGGAGACAACGTTTCAGAAAAGGCATTGTAGCAAACCAAAAAAGAAATTTTAAGCGCAGCAGAGTAACCAGCGCACATACCTGTTAGCTCAGGTGAGTTTAAAAGGCTGCTGTTGATAACAAGGGCATTTGCTAAATAGATGGTGTGTGTGCAACAATATACTGAAAGGTCAATTATATTGTGCAGCTTATCTCACCACCTGTAGTTATTTAGGTGAAAGCTCCAAAATGCTTGCCTAATATGTCTGTTTATCCAAAAGGAAGTAAAAAGGGAGAGCTAGAAAGATAGCATTGCATCACATTACATGGCAATGCAATGCACAGTTGCTGAAGTTGAACCAAAATGAGCTTGTAATCTGGCTTCTGCAACTTTGAACATGAAAAATCCAATGAGGAGAAGAAAAGCAAAGCCAAAGAGACCATCCCAACATCCGACAAACAAGCAAAATGAACAAAAAACATTGAATTCAATTCTTTCTGATTTTAGAAACTGCATTAAAGAAGGGGTGCACCGGTCCTGGAGATACTGCAATACCAGGTCAATGCGTGGAGTGGACAGAGCAAGCTCTTTTTCCATCTCCCTGTTCTAAAAATCCATTTAATATATGGTCCCCAGATAGGGGACGTATCAGATATTAAACTGATAAGAACAGATACTACACTTGATCTTAGCCAAAAGGCCGAGAAGCGATAACCAGAATTGGTTTCAAACTACGGAGCCACCCAAGGATCCTGAAAAGTCCATTTGTGGAGATGAGCTCCTGGACTCCCGTTAAGAAGACATGTTGTCAACCTCTAGATCCCTTACATGCCTGCACTTTTCGGCTTGCTGCTGCTGCAATCCACGCGTTTTAGATCTGCATAACTCCACCTCTTTAAACACAGCACCTTCACCCTCTGCTGTTCCCACCCGCCTCAACACCGTTGGAAGGGAGGAGAACCAATTAAGGCGGGGGGTGGGGTGGAACGAGCAGCTGTCTACCCTTAGCAGGAGGGCTCCTGATTACATACCTCTCCTGCTGCTGCTGCTGGCTGTCCAGCAGCAGACTGAAGGTGGCTGCTGCTGTGCACAGGTATATAAAGGCTCAGAGCCTATTATGACACGCGCAGCCAGCGTTCCATTGCCACATTCCATCTACTGCAGGCAGGATACCTGGCTGGCTGAATGTCGCTGAGAAGCTCACAGAGACCGCCATAAGCAACAGTTTAACAGAATGCCACAGACTAATCAACCAAACTTTTTGGGTTGGGTTCTCTTTTATAGTCTGCAGGCATTAAATGAAAGAAGTCAGTGTTCCAGCAGAAGGAGACAACGTTTCAGAAAAGGCATTGTAGCAAACCAAAAAAGAAATTTTAAGCGCAGCAGAGTAACCAGCGCACATACCTGTTAGCTCAGGTGAGTTTAAAAGGCTGCTGTTGATAACAAGGGCATTTGCTAAATAGATGGTGTGTGTGCAACAATATACTGAAAGGTCAATTATATTGTGCAGCTTATCTCACCACCTGTAGTTATTTAGGTGAAAGCTCCAAAATGCTTGCCTAATATGTCTGTTTATCCAAAAGGAAGTAAAAAGGGAGAGCTAGAAAGATAGCATTGCATCACATTACATGGCAATGCAATGCACAGTTGCTGAAGTTGAACCAAAATGAGCTTGTAATCTGGCTTCTGCAACTTTGAACATGAAAAATCCAATGAGGAGAAGAAAAGCAAAGCCAAAGAGTCCATCCCAAAATCCGACAAACAAGCAAAATGAACAAAAAACATTGAATTCAATTCTTTCTGATTTTAGAAACTGCATTAAAGAAGGGGTGCACCGGTCCTGGAGATACTGCAATACCAGGTCAATGCGTGGAGTGGACAGAGCAAGCTCTTTTTCCATCTCCCTGTTCTAAAAATCCATTTAATATATGGTCCCCAGATAGGGGACGTATCAGATATTAAACTGATAAGAACAGATACTACACTTGATCTTAGCCAAAAGGCCGAGAAGCGATAACCAGAATTGGTTTCAAACTACGGAGCCACCCAAGGATCCTGAAAAGTCCATTTGTGGAGATGAGCTCCTGGACTCCCGTTAAGAAGACATGTTGTCAACCTCTAGATCCCTTACATGCCTGCACTTTTCGGCTTGCTGCTGCTGCAATCCACGCGTTTTAGATCTGCATAACTCCACCTCTTTAAACACAGCACCTTCACCCCCTGCTGTTCCCACCCGCCTCAACACCGTTGGAAGGGAGGAGAACCAATTAAGGCGGGGGGTGGGGTGGAACGAGCAGCTGTCTACCCTTAGCAGGAGGGCTCCTGATTACATACCTCTCCTGCTGCTGCTGCTGCTGGCTGTCCAGCAGCAGACTGAAGGTGGCTGCTGCTGTGCACAGGTATATAAAGGCTCAGAGCCTATTATGACACGCGCAGCCAGCGTTCCATTGCCACATTCCATCTACTGCAGGCAGGATACCTGGCTGGCTGAATGTCGCTGAGAAGCTCACAGAGACCGCCATAAGCAACAGTTTAACAGAATGCCACAGACTAATCAACCAAACTTTTTGGGTTGGGTTCTCTTTTATAGTCTGCAGGCATTAAATGAAAGAAGTCAGTGTTCCAGCAGAAGGAGACAACGTTTCAGAAAAGGCATTGTAGCAAACCAAAAAAGAAATTTTAAGCGCAGCAGAGTAACCAGCGCACATACCTGTTAGCTCAGGTGAGTTTAAAAGGCTGCTGTTGATAACAAGGGCATTTGCTAAATAGATGGTGTGTGTGCAACAATATACTGAAAGGTCAATTATATTGTGCAGCTTATCTCACCACCTGTAGTTATTTAGGTGAAAGCTCCAAAATGCTTGCCTAATATGTCTGTTTATCCAAAAGGAAGTAAAAAGGGAGAGCTAGAAAGATAGCATTGCATCACATTACATGGCAATGCAATGCACAGTTGCTGAAGTTGAACCAAAATGAGCTTGTAATCTGGCTTCTGCAACTTTGAACATGAAAAATCCAATGAGGAGAAGAAAAGCAAAGCCAAAGAGTCCATCCCAAAATCCGACAAACAAGCAAAATGAACAAAAAACATTGAATTCAATTCTTTCTGATTTTAGAAACTGCATTAAAGAAGGGGTGCACCGGTCCTGGAGATACTGCAATACCAGGTCAATGCGTGGAGTGGACAGAGCAAGCTCTTTTTCCATCTCCCTGTTCTAAAAATCCATTTAATATATGGTCCCCAGATAGGGGACGTATCAGATATTAAACTGATAAGAACAGATTTTTTTTTTTTTTTTTTTTTTATCCATCATCGTGTTTTTTTTTTTTTTTTTTTTTTTTTTTTTTTATATATATATATATATATATATATACATATATATTTCCTTCTTTCCTTTTTCTTAACTTTCTTTTTAACTTTTTTTTTTTTTTTCCTGTAATTAATATTTGTATTTTTCCAGAAAAAGGTTTTCAATGACAACAAAGGCTACACAGTAAGTATATTCCATTCATTTTGCTTCCACAATACATCTGCTTTTCTTATGCCCAAAACCATTTTGTCCTTCCAAAAATACATAAATAAATAACTTAGACACAACTTAATACACTGTTCAACAGACACTTCATTATGTTTAAAAATCAAAATGTTTCTCACCTTCCAAATTGCCATCTTTACACATGTTATAATCACCCACACCACCTTAAAATCTTCTTCCTTTACACCCATCCCATAGAACACCCTGTTAAAATCTAGAAAATTAACATTACTCACAGCTTTAATCAGATTGCACATTTTCCTCCAGACTTTTTGTGCAAACTCGCAATTCCAGAATACGTGCATAGGAGTCTCACTACCTCCACATCTCTGTCTTGGACATTTTTCAAAACGAACAAGACCACGTCTATGCTGAAATTCTCGTGTCGGTAAGCAATCCTTTATTATACACCATAACAAATCTTTATGTTCATTTGATAAGAACACATAGTTTACATTCAGCCAAATCCTGTCCACTATCTTTGGCATAAAGTGCTCCACTGGACTAGTGTTTAACCTTCCTTCCAAGACTTGTAATATCTTTTTATGACACCTCAGTACCTTAAGATCAAAACCTTTTAGATCATAATCTCTCAAAATCTTTTCCAGCACAACATAGTTACTTGGGGGTAAAAATCTATAAGGTCTATTCAATCTCATGTCCACCCACTTATATTTTCTTATATAGAAACCCAAATTATAAATAGAAAAGGCTTTAAGCTTCGATTCTGACCCTAATAAAATATTTATGCAGTTTGCCATATACTTTGCATATAAAAAGGCTTTGATATCAGGATAACCTTTACCACCTTTCTTTTTTGGCTTATACAATTCTTCGCGCTTAACCCTTTCCATTTTTGATCTCCATAAAAAATTAAAACATACTTTAATAATTTTTTTCATCGCATTGACAGGTGGAATAAAAATGGTTGCAACATATAAAATCATTGGGAGTAAAACCTGCTTGATAATTAAAATCTTCCCTTCCAACGTTAGCTCTCTCAGATTCCAAAAAGACACCTTTTTCCTAACCCTCTCCAACAGTGATTCCCAATTTTTTACATTTCCACACTCTTCCGAAAAATAGATGCCTAAAATCTTTGCTTCAAAGACTCTCAATAATTTACAATCGGATTCTAAGATAAAACCGCCCATCGTTAAAACACCAGATTTCTCCAAATTGATCTTAAAACCTGATGCCGCCCCAAACCATTCAACCGTTCTTAAAACCCTATTCATACTTCTTAAATCTTTTACAAAAACAGTCACATCATCCATAAAAGCCACCACTTTAACCTGCTCTCCCCAACTCCCAGGAATAAAAAAACCATTAATCACTTTGTCTTTCCTAAAAGCAGTTAAAAGAGGCTCAATCGCACAGATAAAAAGAATAGGGGATAAGGGGCATCCCTGTTTCACCCCACAATTAATCTTTACACTTCCAGATAAAAACCCATTTACAGATACTTTACTAAAACATGCTTGATACAAGGATTTAATACGTTTACTAAAATCATCCGGGCAACCCATTCTCCTTAAAACATCGAATAAAAAATCATGGGCGACTCTATCATAAGCCTTTTCAAAATCCAGAGTAATTAACGCCATCTTCTGTCTTCTATCGGAAACATCCCATATTATGTCTCTAATTAAAATCAACGAGTCACTGATCTTCCGCGTTGGAACTGCACACGTTTGGTCTATATCTATCACCGAACTCACCACTTTCTTTAATCTATTTGCCAACAGCTTCGCATAAACTTTATAATCTGTATTTAAAAGAGTAATCGGTCTCCAGTTTTTTAGCAATTCTCTATCACCTCTTTTGTATAATAAAACAATTACCCCCTCCAACCATGACTCCGGGACACGACATAAAGACTCAACTTTTAAAAACATTTCATAAAATTCATTCCCCACAATATCCCATAATATTTTATAAAACTCAATGGGTAACCCATCCGACCCTGGTGTCTTACCGTTTTGCAATGTATTAACTGTATTAAAAACTTCTTCTTTTGAAATACCCTCTGATAATAATAATTTATTTTCCTTAGTAAAACACTTATCCAACCCTCCTAAAAAATGCTCCTTCAAAGACCTATCTGTATTTTTTGCTGAAAACAGGTTATCATAAAATTCTTTCACTTTCATCTTTTTCCCCTCCAAACTCCTTTCCCCCTCTAAAACCCCCATAAAGGCCTTTTTCTCACAGATTTTTTTAAAAAAGAATTTAGTACATTTCTCGTCTTCCTCCAACACCTTCACACGAGAATTAAAGATAATTTCTTTTCCTTTTTCTCTCAGACATTTTTGAATTTTTTCCTTCGTCACCATAATTTCCTCCTCCACATTAACTCCATTATTCCTAAACTGATACAGACACTGTAGATTTGCATTAAGGTTATTGTATGACTGTCGCTTATCCGCAGCTTTCCTCTTGCCTACTTCCATAAAGAATAATTTAACTTCCTTTTTCATGTAGTCCCACCATTTAAAAGTAGAGTCAAAACATTTCTTTTCTAATTTCAGTTTCTCAAAGAAAAATTTAAAATCCTCCCTTACCTCCTTATGCTGTAACAATGATACATTCAGTTTCCAATGAGACGGCCTTTTTCCCTCATCCGCCTCTACCATCAGTGTACATTCAATTATTCTATGATCAGAAAAAGGTGCTTTATGCGTTTTAAAATTAGAACAAGTAAAATCCTTGGATATAAACAAATAATCTATTCTCGAGGAACAACCTCTTCCTTCCCAAGTAATTTCATACTCCTTCTTCTGCCCGTCCAACCACCAAGCATCTTTTAGGTTAAAAGAAGATAAAATACCCTTGAGACAAGAAACCGAACCATCTTTTACATTATTTAGTTGACAATTAAAATCTCCCCCTAAAATTACTGGAACTACACCTGGGATAAAAAGCTGCAAAATTTCAAACAAATGTAACCTTAAAACTTTTTCTGTATTGGCATAAATATTAAAACATCTATATTTCTTCCCATTCCTTTCTACATCCACTCTTAGAATCCTACCAGGGTATATTTCTTCGTAGTTGGTAATCTCCCATTCCCTGGAACATATAAAACCAACCCCATCACTTCTGAATTCATTCCCGCCTGAAAAACATAAATTACCCTTCCATATACCCCGTAAAAAATCATAATTTAACTTCTTTGACAAATTACATTCTTGAAGAAATACAAAATCAAAATTTTCATTATTAAAATAGTCATAAATCACAGTTCTTTTATATAAGTCATTGAAACCCTGAACATTCAGGGAAGCTGCCCTGATCATCTTTTAGTGACTGGCACCGGGCTATCTCCCCCGCCCTCATCGGATTGCAAAGCACTTTCATCGATACTCAGCCCTTCCGACTCTGATGTACTGGAAATGTCAAAATCCTTTTCACAAGCAAATACTTTTACTACACATGGCCCTACACCACGCTCTTTATCATCTACACTTCTTTTCAAAATTTTTGATGAATCCATCCTTTCCTGACCACAGGGTATACTCTGAGATAAAAACTCCCTAGGGGAAGGCCCTATTACAGGCAGGCTTTGACTTTTCACTACCACCACCTTTCCCCCTGCGCCTCCCTTTTTTACTTCACCCCCTTGTTCTTTTATATTACTCTCTTTGCTTGGTGGAGGGACTTTCTGCATTAATTGTCCCACACCCACCAGCACAGACTTCAATTCTTCAATCCTCCGTTCTTCATTCTTCTTTTCTTCTTTCTTCTTTTCTTCTTTCTTCTGCTCTTCCTTCTCCCGACCTTCTTTCTTCTGCTCTTCTCTGTTCTTATCTTCTTCTAACTCCTTCTCCTTCTTCCTTTCTTCCATCTTTCTTTTCTCATCCTCCTCCGACCTCCTCCCTCTCTCTTCTTTCTTTCTCTTCTCTTCTTCCGGTGTTTTCTTCTTCTTTACTTTTCTCACCTCCTCCATTTCCTGCTCATCAGTTCTCTTTTCACTTGCTTCCTCACCATCCTCGGCTTCATTCTGCCGATGTTCTGATGAAGTATCCATCTCCTCCTCGCCTCCTTTCTTCTTATTTGGACATGCATCCTCCTGATGAGCTGAACCGGGACACCTACAACACTTTTTGCACACAATATCCAAATGTCCATATTTACGGCACCCATAACAGTAATTAGGCATACCCGAAAAAAACAGATATCCACGGCTACGATTAACATAGACATTTGGTGGTGGTCTAAGTACCCCACCTTCTTCTTCTGGGTCCTTCTTGAAGGCTACCAGAAAAACCCTTTTTCCGTTCCACACTCCGAACCTAGTTTCCCCACGTTTTCTTGGGATAACTTTCTCACAATATGCACTTAGATAGTTTATTACTTCACTATCAGTAACAAATGGACTGAACAAATGTATTGTTAGCAGTTTCATGGAGAACTGAAAGGAGGGAATCACTCTCACTCCAACAAAAAGCTCGTTCTCCCTATTAACTTCATAGAGAGTATAGGCTCTTTCACACTGAGAGTTCCCCATTAAAGTTAAATCATATATCCCTCTCGAAAAAAAGGATTGAAAACAAAAAAGTTCCTCCTTTTCAATCTTCAGAAATTTACAAATCTCTCTGAAGATAAACTCGGAATCCTTTTCCTGCCGATAACCAGGAGCCACCAACAAACGGAGTGTATCCTTCAAAGGATAATCCTCTGAAAAATAGTCATTGGAATTGTTCTCCCGATTTTCCCTCCTACCTCCAAATGGCCTCTTCGATTCCATATTCTTTTCCTCCTTCTTTTTCCACAGATGATCAGGAAAAAAAACGACACAGCAGATCGCAGCTCCACCCGGATTTCAATCCTCTTCGTCCTACCGACCTCCACACCACGAAAAAGAACCGTCCTCCAGGAAGAAAAGGCAAATCTAGACTTTGCTCCACACCCAATAGCAGCAGCTGGACCAAGATCCAGAAGGCCGAGTGCAAAGATCCACCTAGATCACCTTGGCCAAATGACGCAACCCACTACAGATCGCAGCCAAAAGGCCGAGAAGCGATAACCAGAATTGGTTTCAAACTACGGAGCCACCCAAGGATCCTGAAAAGTCCATTTGTGGAGATGAGCTCCTGGACTCCCGTTAAGAAGACATGTTGTCAACCTCTAGATCCCTTACATGCCTGCACTTTTCGGCTTGCTGCTGCTGCAATCCACGCGTTTTAGATCTGCATAACTCCACCTCTTTAAACACAGCACCTTCACCCCCTGCTGTTCCCACCCGCCTCAACACCGTTGGAAGGGAGGAGAACCAATTAAGGTGGGGGGTGGGGTGGAACGAGCAGCTGTCTACCCTTAGCAGGAGGGCTCCTGATTACATACCTCTCCTGCTGCTGCTGCTGGCTGTCCAGCAGCAGACTGAAGGTGGCTGCTGCTGTGCACAGGTATATAAAGGCTCAGAGCCTATTATGACACGCGCAGCCAGCGTTCCATTGCCACATTCCATCTACTGCAGGCAGGATACCTGGCTGGCTGAATGTCGCTGAGAAGCTCACAGAGACCGCCATAAGCAACAGTTTAACAGAATGCCACAGACTAATCAACCAAACTTTTTGGGTTGGGTTCTCTTTTATAGTCTGCAGGCATTAAATGAAAGAAGTCAGTGTTCCAGCAGAAGGAGACAACGTTTCAGAAAAGGCATTGTAGCAAACCAAAAAAGAAATTTTAAGCGCAGCAGAGTAACCAGCGCACATACCTGTTAGCTCAGGTGAGTTTAAAAGGCTGCTGTTGATAACAAGGGCATTTGCTAAATAGATGGTGTGTGTGCAACAATATACTGAAAGGTCAATTATATTGTGCAGCTTATCTCACCACCTGTAGTTATTTAGGTGAAAGCTCCAAAATGCTTGCCTAATATGTCTGTTTATCCAAAAGGAAGTAAAAAGGGAGAGCTAGAAAGATAGCATTGCATCACATTACATGGCAATGCAATGCACAGTTGCTGAAGTTGAACCAAAATGAGCTTGTAATCTGGCTTCTGCAACTTTGAACATGAAAAATCCAATGAGGAGAAGAAAAGCAAAGCCAAAGAGTCCATCCCAAAATCCGACAAACAAGCAAAATGAACAAAAAACATTGAATTCAATTCTTTCTGATTTTAGAAACTGCATTAAAGAAGGGGTGCACCGGTCCTGGAGATACTGCAATACCAGGTCAATGCGTGGAGTGGACAGAGCAAGCTCTTTTTCCATCTCCCTGTTCTAAAAATCCATTTAATATATGGTCCCCAGATAGGGGACGTATCAGATATTAAACTGATAAGAACAGATTTTTATTTTTTTTTTTTTTTTTAGAACCTATTCAGGTTAAAATTAAAGTCCACTCCACAGTCCTCTTCTCCCCAAAGGGAGACAAGACGTGGACTCCAACTTAAATCATCATCAGGTTTTGGTACTTTTAATGTCAGAAAAAAAAATTACAAAAATACAACAATACTTACAAAGAAAGAAATGTTTCAGAACCTGAATGGATACCAAAAAAATAAAAATTAAATTATAACTGTATTAACAACAGTAATAACATCAAGTAAAATACTTGTAACCATTATCAAAAGCATGAACCCCAACCCAACTCAGAACCTTAAGGGACAAATCTTCAAACCTTGATGCTGAAAAAACTTGTTTCGATACACCATCTGGTATTCTATATTTCACACAAAAAACATTTTTATCTCTTATTAGTTCTTTCCTAACATTCTCTATAAGATAGTCCAAACGTTTCTCATCATACAACTTACGGTACAACCGGTTAAAATATTCTGCATTCTTTATAAACATAGGTTGTTGAAAAACAACTATATTTTCTTCCATTGCCACCTCCACTTCCTGTTCCTTTCTCTTTTCTTGCTTTTTAACCTTACCACGGCCAGTTCCCTGACTTACACCTCCCATTTCACTCTCTACCCTATCCCCCCAATCTACTCTTGTTTTCTCCATCTCCCTCTGCACTCCTACAGGTTTGCTTTCTTTTCCCTTTACCACCAACACCTTTTCTACACTTTCCTCCTTTCTCTCTACCAAAACCTTTTTAACCACTACCTCCTTCTCTTTATTTCTTTTCCTCTTTGGGCAATTCTTAAAAACATGCGTATCTTCCTGACACAAGTTGCACTTCCTCCGATCTTTACAATCCTTTGACTCATGATCACCTTTTTTGCAAAAACCACATACACCACCCGAACAATTTTCCTTTCCATGCCCGTATTGACGACAAACTCGACAAAAAGTGGGTATACCTCTGAAAAAAATATCACCATTTATATTACCCAACTTAAACCTAGCTGGGGGAAGCAACACAGTCCCCTGCTCATCTTCTTTGAAACGGACCAAAAATTTCCACTTCGAAGTCCAAAAACCAAATTCATTATAAATCTTCCCTTTTGGTGTTACTGACAAACAAAAAAACTCCAAAAATGTAAGAACATCCTCTTCGTCCACCAATGGAGAGTACATTTTAACAATGATCCATTTATCTCTAACGGGGAAGTGTGGCATTACACTTATCCCCTCCATTCTTTTATCCTGGCTTGCAGTCATTTTCCTTAGATATCCTTCAAAAAATACTTTGTCAACAAAAACTATATCATAAACACCCCTCCTGGGGTAGTCCATTATCGCCAACACTTCTTCTGTCTTCAAACCAAAAAGATCCACAAGAACTTGACTCATCACATACCTAAAATCCTTTTGATCTCGAAAGTTCTCCTGAACAACCAAACGAATAGAATTCTGCACCTTAGCGAATTCAGGCACATGATCTTCCTCTCCTTCATGTGATGCTGCAGACATCTTCTTCACAAACAGGTTCTCCTCTTCTCAATAGAAACCTTCAACACCGAAGTGCCAGGTAGATGATCGCCTCCCGTTGCCCGGGGACTAATCCGACTCCCTAATAGCAGCAGGGAGGTGAAGCCCTGCTGAAAAACAGAGCGATCCCCCCAGGCCAAGGAGCCGGGTACCCCGAGCACCTCTCAGCCAAGACCAAGGCAGCAGCCGCTAGATCACTGCACTTGATCTTAGCCAAAAGGCCGAGAAGCGATAACCAGAATTGGTTTCAAACTACGGAGCCACCCAAGGATCCTGAAAAGTCCATTTGTGGAGATGAGCTCCTGGACTCCCGTTAAGAAGACATGTTGTCAACCTCTAGATCCCTTACATGCCTGCACTTTTCGGCTTGCTGCTGCTGCAATCCACGCGTTTTAGATCTGCATAACTCCACCTCTTTAAACACAGCACCTTCACCCCCTGCTGTTCCCACCCGCCTCAACACCGTTGGAAGGGAGGAGAACCAATTAAGGCGGGGGGTGGGGTGGAACGAGCAGCTGTCTACCCTTAGCAGGAGGGCTCCTGATTACATACCTCTCCTGCTGCTGCTGCTGCTGGCTGTCCAGCAGCAGACTGAAGGTGGCTGCTGCTGTGCACAGGTATATAAAGGCTCAGAGCCTATTATGACACGCGCAGCCAGCGTTCCATTGCCACATTCCATCTACTGCAGGCAGGATACCTGGCTGGCTGAATGTCGCTGAGAAGCTCACAGAGACCGCCATAAGCAACAGTTTAACAGAATGCCACAGACTAATCAACCAAACTTTTTGGGTTGGGTTCTCTTTTATAGTCTGCAGGCATTAAATGAAAGAAGTCAGTGTTCCAGCAGAAGGAGACAACGTTTCAGAAAAGGCATTGTAGCAAACCAAAAAAGAAATTTTAAGCGCAGCAGAGTAACCAGCGCACATACCTGTTAGCTCAGGTGAGTTTAAAAGGCTGCTGTTGATAACAAGGGCATTTGCTAAATAGATGGTGTGTGTGCAACAATATACTGAAAGGTCAATTATATTGTGCAGCTTATCTCACCACCTGTAGTTATTTAGGTGAAAGCTCCAAAATGCTTGCCTAATATGTCTGTTTATCCAAAAGGAAGTAAAAAGGGAGAGCTAGAAAGATAGCATTGCATCACATTACATGGCAATGCAATGCACAGTTGCTGAAGTTGAACCAAAATGAGCTTGTAATCTGGCTTCTGCAACTTTGAACATGAAAAATCCAATGAGGAGAAGAAAAGCAAAGCCAAAGAGTCCATCCCAAAATCCGACAAACAAGCAAAATGAACAAAAAACATTGAATTCAATTCTTTCTGATTTTAGAAACTGCATTAAAGAAGGGGTGCACCGGTCCTGGAGATACTGCAATACCAGGTCAATGCGTGGAGTGGACAGAGCAAGCTCTTTTTCCATCTCCCTGTTCTAAAAATCCATTTAATATATGGTCCCCAGATAGGGGACGTATCAGATATTAAACTGATAAGAACAGATACTACACTTGATCTTAGCCAAAAGGCCGAGAAGCGATAACCAGAATTGGTTTCAAACTACGGAGCCACCCAAGGATCCTGAAAAGTCCATTTGTGGAGATGAGCTCCTGGACTCCCGTTAAGAAGACATGTTGTCAACCTCTAGATCCCTTACATGCCTGCACTTTTCGGCTTGCTGCTGCTGCAATCCACGCGTTTTAGATCTGCATAACTCCACCTCTTTAAACACAGCACCTTCACCCCCTGCTGTTCCCACCCGCCTCAACACCGTTGGAAGGGAGGAGAACCAATTAAGGCGGGGGGTGGGGTGGAACGAGCAGCTGTCTACCCTTAGCAGGAGGGCTCCTGATTACATACCTCTCCTGCTGCTGCTGCTGGCTGTCCAGCAGCAGACTGAAGGTGGCTGCTGCTGTGCACAGGTATATAAAGGCTCAGAGCCTATTATGACACGCGCAGCCAGCGTTCCATTGCCACATTCCATCTACTGCAGGCAGGATACCTGGCTGGCTGAATGTCGCTGAGAAGCTCACAGAGACCGCCATAAGCAACAGTTTAACAGAATGCCACAGACTAATCAACCAAACTTTTTGGGTTGGGTTCTCTTTTATAGTCTGCAGGCATTAAATGAAAGAAGTCAGTGTTCCAGCAGAAGGAGACAACGTTTCAGAAAAGGCATTGTAGCAAACCAAAAAAGAAATTTTAAGCGCAGCAGAGTAACCAGCGCACATACCTGTTAGCTCAGGTGAGTTTAAAAGGCTGCTGTTGATAACAAGGGCATTTGCTAAATAGATGGTGTGTGTGCAACAATATACTGAAAGGTCAATTATATTGTGCAGCTTATCTCACCACCTGTAGTTATTTAGGTGAAAGCTCCAAAATGCTTGCCTAATATGTCTGTTTATCCAAAAGGAAGTAAAAAGGGAGAGCTAGAAAGATAGCATTGCATCACATTACATAGCAATGCAATGCACAGTTGCTGAAGTTGAACCAAAATGAGCTTGTAATCTGGCTTCTGCAACTTTGAACATGAAAAATCCAATGAGGAGAAGAAAAGCAAAGCCAAAGAGTCCATCCCAAAATCCGACAAACAAGCAAAATGAACAAAAAACATTGAATTCAATTCTTTCTGATTTTAGAAACTGCATTAAAGAAGGGGTGCACCGGTCCTGGAGATACTGCAATACCAGGTCAATGCGTGGAGTGGACAGAGCAAGCTCTTTTTCCATCTCCCTGTTCTAAAAATCCATTTAATATATGGTCCTCAGATAGGGGACGTATCAGATATTAAACTGATAAGAACAGATACTACACTTGATCTTAGCCAAAAGGCCGAGAAGCGATAACCAGAATTGGTTTCAAACTACGGAGCCACCCAAGGATCCTGAAAAGTCCATTTGTGGAGATGAGCTCCTGGACTCCCGTTAAGAAGACATGTTGTCAACCTCTAGATCCCTTACATGCCTGCACTTTTCGGCTTGCTGCTGCTGCAATCCACGCGTTTTAGATCTGCATAACTCCACCTCTTTAAACACAGCACCTTCACCCCCTGCTGTTCCCACCCGCCTCAACACCGTTGGAAGGGAGGAGAACCAATTAAGGCGGGGGGTGGGGTGGAACGAGCAGCTGTCTACCCTTAGCAGGAGGGCTCCTGATTACATACCTCTCCTGCTGCTGCTGCTGCTGGCTGTCCAGCAGCAGACTGAAGGTGGCTGCTGCTGTGCACAGGTATATAAAGGCTCAGAGCCTATTATGACACGCGCAGCCAGCGTTCCATTGCCACATTCCATCTACTGCAGGCAGGATACCTGGCTGGCTGAATGTCGCTGAGAAGCTCACAGAGACCGCCATAAGCAACAGTTTAACAGAATGCCACAGACTAATCAACCAAACTTTTTGGGTTGGGTTCTCTTTTATAGTCTGCAGGCATTAAATGAAAGAAGTCAGTGTTCCAGCAGAAGGAGACAACGTTTCAGAAAAGGCATTGTAGCAAACCAAAAAAGAAATTTTAAGCGCAGCAGAGTAACCAGCGCACATACCTGTTAGCTCAGGTGAGTTTAAAAGGCTGCTGTTGATAACAAGGGCATTTGCTAAATAGATGGTGTGTGTGCAACAATATACTGAAAGGTCAATTATATTGTGCAGCTTATCTCACCACCTGTAGTTATTTAGGTGAAAGCTCCAAAATGCTTGCCTAATATGTCTGTTTATCCAAAAGGAAGTAAAAAGGGAGAGCTAGAAAGATAGCATTGCATCACATTACATGGCAATGCAATGCACAGTTGCTGAAGTTGAACCAAAATGAGCTTGTAATCTGGCTTCTGCAACTTTGAACATGAAAAATCCAATGAGGAGAAGAAAAGCAAAGCCAAAGAGTCCATCCCAAAATCCGACAAACAAGCAAAATGAACAAAAAACATTGAATTCAATTCTTTCTGATTTTAGAAACTGCATTAAAGAAGGGGTGCACCGGTCCTGGAGATACTGCAATACCAGGTCAATGCGTGGAGTGGACAGAGCAAGCTCTTTTTCCATCTCCCTGTTCTAAAAATCCATTTAATATATGGTCCCCAGATAGGGGACGTATCAGATATTAAACTGATAAGAACAGATTTTTTTTTTGACTTGGAATGTACCCAAACATAGGTACACCCGTTTATTGGATAAAACTTAATTACAATACATTAGATATGAACATAAAATCATTACATTTTAAAATGCATTCGTACATAAATTGATTTCAGTTCAATAAGGCAGTAAAATTACATTAAAATACAGACAATGTGTTTAGATTGCTGTGTTCCATTCTTTTACCAGCCATTGTTTTGATAAAATTACATTTCTCTTTTTATCCAATAAATAATACATATACATTTCACTAAAAGCCAACTCTAAAACATCTTTCACAGATAAAACATCGTGTTTAAAAAGAAGGATGTTCCTGGCCTTCCATAGAGCTTCTTTGATGGTACTGATTGTCTTCCATGCGATGATCCTCTTGCTGGCGTTGGGGCACTCCACACGACCAAATAAGACAGTTTCAAAAGTAAGATCCTTAATGTTTGTCATTTTTTGAAGCAAAGGAAATATTGTAGTCCATGTTTGTCGTGCAAAGTGACAAGTCCATAAAACATGTAAAACAGTCTCATCTCCGAGGCATCTTTGTCTTGGACATCTGGCAGTTCTCACGAGGCCTCTTCGGTGTTGGAATGCCCGACATGGAAGACAATCATGCACACAGCTCCAGGCCAGGTCCTTCTGGGAATTAAAAAGATAGGGTTCATTAATAACTTTCCATATGTCAGTACATTTATTATCATTAAAATTCCCAATCTGTACAATTGATTCCTTTTGTTTGAAACCATTTAAAATCATCTTGCTATCTCTTAAGTCTTCTGCACTTTTCCCTTTTAAGTCATACGTGTTTACAATAGTTCCTAAAATCTTATAGCTTTCTGGTGTATTAAGAGCATATGGGGAACTTAAAACTGTTTCAAACCATCCATGACGTTTCATAAAATAACCTGTGTTAAAACGGATGAAATATGACCAATAACTATTTTTCGACAGTGCATTAAAACATAAAACAAAAAATCTTATTAAAACAAAAGCTCTAAAATCGGGGAAATCTTTACCGCCTTTCTCTTTAGGCTTGACCACTAACTCTCTTTTCAATTTCTCCATCTTGGAGCTCCAGAAAAAAGTGAAACAAGCTTTGATTATTTTCGTAAAGGTATGTGTGGGGGGGGGAAACACCAAACTTAAGTACAATAACAAAGGCACAATTACCATTTTTATAACTAGTACCTTCCCTTCCATTGTTAATTTCCTCAACCTCCACATACATAGTTTTTGATTTACCTTTTGTGCCACAAGATCCCAGCTTTCTTTACCTTTGTTTGTTTCGTTAAAAATCACACCTAGAATCTTTACAGAGTCACATTCAGGAACCGGTACATCATTTAAAATCATATTCCCCACATTTAAAATACAGCTTTTGTTAAAATTTACTTTAAAACCAGATCCACCACAGAAGTATTCCACTTGCCGTAGTGTTTTCCGGATAGACAGGTCATCTTTACATGTTATGGCTACATCATCCATATATCCAGTAACTTTTGCTTCTAGCCCTCCCCCACCTGGCAAATGGACGCCTCGGATTTGCTTGTCTCTCCTTAAGACACTGAGTAGGGGTTCAAGGGCACAAATAAATAACAAGGGGGACAGAGGGCAACCTTGTTTTACACCAGAATTTAAAAACACATCACTTGTCTTAAAACCATTTACTAAAACCTTACTAGTGCAACCATGATAAAATGCTTTGAGAGAGCATAAAAAACCTTCTGGTATACCCATTTTAGCTAAAACATTAAAAAGGAATTGGTGTGACACTCTATCAAATGCTTTTTCAAAGTCGAGAGACAGGACTGCCAGCTTACTTCCCCTCGACTTTGTGTCATCTATTACATCTTTGATTAGATTCAAATTTTCCCAAACACTCCTTCCTGGTATGCCACACACTTGGTTTGGGTGGATTATGTTACCTATTACCTTTTTAAGTCTATTTGCACAAATTTTTGCCATTATTTTGTAATCACAATTTAGAAGGGTGATAGGTCTCCAATTTCTTAGTTGCGTTTTGTCTTCCTTTTTGTATATAAGGGAGACCTCACCTTTCTTCCAGGAGTTCGGTAGGGTTTTTGTATTAAAAACCTCGTTAAAAACATAAAATAAATCCTCCTGTAAAATATCATAAAAAACCTTATAAAATTCTATGGGTATACCATCAGGCCCCGGTACTTTACCAGACTTAAAGCTTCTTATGGTCTCAGATATCTCATCTTCAGTTAGACTCTGTAATAAAACATCTTGTGAGACAGGGTCTAAAACAGTTGTAATTTCATCCAAAGTACTTTTCATAAAATGGTCATCAACAGATTTTGTGTTAAAAAGCTCGGAATAAAATTCATGCACTTTAGCTAAAATACCCTCTATGTCTTGTTTACCTTCCATTGATTCAATAAAAACACGATTTTTCACCATACATTTAAAAAAATATCGTGAACAGGTTTCATTATTTTCAACATGTTGGACCTTTGCATGGAAAATTAACTCTTTACCTCTCTGTTCTAAGGTATGCTGAATTTCACTTTTTAAGTCACTAATTTCTTTATCTACTTCAATCTCATGGCTCTTCAATTTATATAAGGTCTCCAATCTAGTGTTGAGTTGGCAATAAAATTCTCTTTTCTCTTTAGCTTTCTGGACCCCAACCTTCATAAAAAAATCTCTTATGTTCTTTTTCATCTTTTCCCACCACCTACTTATAGGGATATGGGGGTCTCTTATTCTTTTAAAATGTAAATAAAATTCAGTAAAATCAGATAAAACTTGGGGGTCTTCTAAAAGGGAAATGTTTAACTTCCAGGTACCTTTTCCTTTTTTCTTAAAATCATTACATTTCACATAAAAGGATAAAAGTTTGTGATCAGAAAAAACATTAGATAAAAGCTCACATTTAAAAGGCAATACATTTTTAGAGCAGAAAATAAAATCAATCCTGGAGCTACAATTCACGTTGCTCCAGGTTACCCATTCCTCTGCAGGCAAGTCTTTATTACACTCCTTAAAAACATCTGTTAAATTAAAATCTTGTATGACATTTTTTAACATAAAAGACGTTTTATCATAATTCCTACTTGTGGAGCTTGAGAACCTTTTTTCTCCACCTAAAATGCAATTAAAATCTCCTGATAAAATAAGAGGGACAGAATCATTAATAAATAAGGGTAACATATTCAACATATCAGCTCTTTCTTGCTTATCTGTGGCTCCATAAAAGTTTAAAAATTGCCATTTAAAACCATCAATAAAAGCTTTTACTAATAAAATTCTACCTGGTAAAACCTCTTGAACAGAGTCAATAAAAACATTCCCTTTAAAAAGAATGGCGACCCCTGCTGACCTGGACCCGTTTGATCCTGACCATACTGAGGGTCCATGTGCCCAATCAGTCTCATATTCTGTATAATTTAAACTGTGTGGGATGCAGCATTCCTGTAAAAAGAAAACTGTAGCTGTTAGAGAGGATAAAAAATCAAAGAGAGCAACTCTTCTGGTCTTAGTTTTCAACCCTCTAGCGTTAAGAGAAAAACCGCTAATCCCTGCCATAAGAGAAAAAAAGGAAATTTAGCATTCTTTCAAACTCTTACCTCAGCTGGTTTATATTTCTATTCCAGGAGATGAGGGATCATTGATCGTCAACAGAGAGCCCGTCACGGAGGACTCCTCATCTGTTAGTGTCCCAGACCGTAGACCTCCCAGGATATACTCTTGTTCCATTCTGTCCAACTCTGCTTGGTCGTATTGCCTGCCTCTTTGCTCACGAACCCCCATTTGGACCCCTATCGAGGCACCATCTGGGGGAATCGTATCGAGCACATGCGTCTCAGACGTTGACCACTTATTTTCAGGAGTTTCCAGGATCACTGAGTCAGCCATCTCCATCTCCCCCTCCATTTCTGAAGGGGGTGGGACATTGGCAACCTCCTCACCCTGTAAAGGCACCGTTTGAGGTTTCCCACTTCCATCCGGGGGTTCCGGTGGGGGTACTTCCTTAGGTGCCCTATCCACTCCGTGCAACCTGCGTTTTTTTGGCCCAGACTGTTCGCGCCCTTGAGTATTCCCAGGAGGATTCGAAGGTGAGGATTGGCCTGTAGCACCCACCCTCGGTCCCTCCGCAGGGGTTTCTGTTTGTGGGTTACCACGCCGTTCCCTCTTTTGCTTCGAGTTTCCAACAGTACACCATGGCTCACCATCCTCGGTCGGTATTTCCATACTCTCCCCCTCATTCTCCTCCGCGGGCTTGTCCGAACCAGCCGAGGGTTGGTCAGGGGGTGAGGGCTTTTCTGGTTCAGGGGGTGAAGGTCTCTCTGTTTGCCCAGCTTGAGCTCTCTTTGAGGTATTCCTAAAAGGACAATGAGAAAAAGCATGACCTCTGGAAACACAGTTGCTACAAAAAATTCCAGTTGTACAATTTTCAGTTTTATGGTCTTTGCTCCCACAGGCTACACAAGTAATGTCACAGTTAGAATGGCCGTATTTTTTGCATTTCCTACAGAATGCCGGCATCCCATTAAAAAAGAGGTCACTATTCGTGTTTCCAATTCTAAAACGTGCTGGGGGAAGTCTTATGCCCCCCGGGCTTGAAGGGTCCTTAATACATGTCACCGTAAATTTCCACTTACACGCCCAAACTCCGCACTCATTCATAACTTTTCCATGGCTTACCACTTTGCTGAAATAATTGGATAAAAATGAAATAACATCGCTTTCTTTTGTATAAGGAGAGTAAATTTTAACAATTACAGTTTTTATCACATCTAATTCATGTTCGACAATTTTAACACCTTTAAAGATTGGCTTTCTCTGGTAAATTATATCAGGATCATTCATTTTACGGCAAAAATCTTGGTGGATACCTTTTTCAGTGAATGTGACATCGTATACACCACGCTTCGGGTAGTCTTGGATTGCAAGGATCTCGGATTTCTGGATTGAAAAAAATTTCACAAGAAGATCATCCACAATAAAACGTAAACCTCTGTTATCTTTACCTCCCTCATGGAAGTAAAACCGCACCGTATGCCGTAACCGGGCATAGGTCGGAATTTCACCTGGATCTGAATCCATGGTGAAACAAGGATTTCCGCAACAGGAAAACGGGGATTTCCGCAACCAATAATGGGGGATTTCCGCAACTAAGGAGTCGCTGAACAATCCTAGGACTGTACAGCTGGGATCGCAACCCGTTGCCCAGGGACTAAGCCCACCTCATTATAGCAGCAAGGGCCTAAGCCCCACTACAAGAGTGGGACCCGAACCCAAGGCCAAGAGGCGGGGTACCCCAGGCACCTTCCAACTACAACCAATGCCAGTAAAACCAACACTAGATCGCAGCCATAAGGCCGAGAAGCGATAACCAGAATTGGTTTCAAACTACGGAGCCACCCAAGGATCCTGAAAAGTCCATTTGTGGAGATGAGCTCCTGGACTCCCGTTAAGAAGACATGTTGTCAACCTCTAGATCCCTTACATGCCTGCACTTTTCGGCTTGCTGCTGCTGCAATCCACGCGTTTTAGATCTGCATAACTCCACCTCTTTAAACACAGCACCTTCACCCCCTGCTGTTCCCACCCGCCTCAACACCGTTGGAAGGGAGGAGAACCAATTAAGGCGGGGGGTGGGGTGGAACGAGCAGCTGTCTACCCTTAGCAGGAGGGCTCCTGATTACATACCTCTCCTGCTGCTGCTGCTGCTGCTGGCTGTCCAGCAGCAGACTGAAGGTGGCTGCTGCTGTGCACAGGTATATAAAGGCTCAGAGCCTATTATGACACGCGCAGCCAGCGTTCCATTGCCACATTCCATCTACTGCAGGCAGGATACCTGGCTGGCTGAATGTCGCTGAGAAGCTCACAGAGACCGCCATAAGCAACAGTTTAACAGAATGCCACAGACTAATCAACCAAACTTTTTGGGTTGGGTTCTCTTTTATAGTCTGCAGGCATTAAATGAAAGAAGTCAGTGTTCCAGCAGAAGGAGACAACGTTTCAGAAAAGGCATTGTAGCAAACCAAAAAAGAAATTTTAAGCGCAGCAGAGTAACCAGCGCACATACCTGTTAGCTCAGGTGAGTTTAAAAGGCTGCTGTTGATAACAAGGGCATTTGCTAAATAGATGGTGTGTGTGCAACAATATACTGAAAGGTCAATTATATTGTGCAGCTTATCTCACCACCTGTAGTTATTTAGGTGAAAGCTCCAAAATGCTTGCCTAATATGTCTGTTTATCCAAAAGGAAGTAAAAAGGGAGAGCTAGAAAGATAGCATTGCATCACATTACATGGCAATGCAATGCACAGTTGCTGAAGTTGAACCAAAATGAGCTTGTAATCTGGCTTCTGCAACTTTGAACATGAAAAATCCAATGAGGAGAAGAAAAGCAAAGCCAAAGAGTCCATCCCAAAATCCGACAAACAAGCAAAATGAACAAAAAACATTGAATTCAATTCTTTCTGATTTTAGAAACTGCATTAAAGAAGGGGTGCACCGGTCCTGGAGATACTGCAATACCAGGTCAATGCGTGGAGTGGACAGAGCAAGCTCTTTTTCCATCTCCCTGTTCTAAAAATCCGTTTAATATATGGTCCCCAGATAGGGGACGTATCAGATATTAAACTGATAAGAACAGATTTTTTTTTTGACTTGGAATGTACCCAAACATAGGTACACCCGTTTATTGGATAAAACTTAATTACAATACATTAGATATGAACATAAAATCATTACATTTTAAAATGCATTCGTACATAAATTGATTTCAGTTCAATAAGGCAGTAAAATTACATTAAAATACAGACAATGTGTTTAGATTGCTGTGTTCCATTCTTTTACCAGCCATTGTTTTGATAAAATTACATTTCTCTTTTTATCCAATAAATAATACATATACATTTCACTAAAAGCCAACTCTAAAACATCTTTCACAGATAAAACATCGTGTTTAAAAAGAAGGATGTTCCTGGCCTTCCATAGAGCTTCTTTGATGGTACTGATTGTCTTCCATGCGATGATCCTCTTGCTGGCGTTGGGGCACTCCACACGACCAAATAAGACAGTTTCAAAAGTAAGATCCTTAATGTTTGTCATTTTTTGAAGCAAAGGAAATATTGTAGTCCATGTTTGTCGTGCAAAGTGACAAGTCCATAAAACATGTAAAACAGTCTCATCTCCGAGGCATCTTTGTCTTGGACATCTGGCAGTTCTCACGAGGCCTCTTCGGTGTTGGAATGCCCGACATGGAAGACAATCATGCACACAGCTCCAGGCCAGGTCCTTCTGGGAATTAAAAAGATAGGGTTCATTAATAACTTTCCATATGTCAGTACATTTATTATCATTAAAATTCCCAATCTGTACAATTGATTCCTTTTGTTTGAAACCATTTAAAATCATCTTGCTATCTCTTAAGTCTTCTGCACTTTTCCCTTTTAAGTCATACGTGTTTACAATAGTTCCTAAAATCTTATAGCTTTCTGGTGTATTAAGAGCATATGGGGAACTTAAAACTGTTTCAAACCATCCATGACGTTTCATAAAATAACCTGTGTTAAAACGGATGAAATATGACCAATAACTATTTTTCGACAGTGCATTAAAACATAAAACAAAAAATCTTATTAAAACAAAAGCTCTAAAATCGGGGAAATCTTTACCGCCTTTCTCTTTAGGCTTGACCACTAACTCTCTTTTCAATTTCTCCATCTTGGAGCTCCAGAAAAAAGTGAAACAAGCTTTGATTATTTTCGTAAAGGTATGTGTGGGGGGGGGAAACACCAAACTTAAGTACAATAACAAAGGCACAATTACCATTTTTATAACTAGTACCTTCCCTTCCATTGTTAATTTCCTCAACCTCCACATACATAGTTTTTGATTTACCTTTTGTGCCACAAGATCCCAGCTTTCTTTACCTTTGTTTGTTTCGTTAAAAATCACACCTAGAATCTTTACAGAGTCACATTCAGGAACCGGTACATCATTTAAAATCATATTCCCCACATTTAAAATACAGCTTTTGTTAAAATTTACTTTAAAACCAGATCCACCACAGAAGTATTCCACTTGCCGTAGTGTTTTCCGGATAGACAGGTCATCTTTACATGTTATGGCTACATCATCCATATATCCAGTAACTTTTGCTTCTAGCCCTCCCCCACCTGGCAAATGGACGCCTCAGATTTGCTTGTCTCTCCTTAAGACACTGAGTAGGGGTTCAAGGGCACAAATAAATAACAAGGGGGACAGAGGGCAACCTTGTTTTACACCAGAATTTAAAAACACATCACTTGTCTTAAAACCATTTACTAAAACCTTACTAGTGCAACCATGATAAAATGCTTTGAGAGAGCATAAAAAACCTTCTGGTATACCCATTTTAGCTAAAACATTAAAAAGGAATTGGTGTGACACTCTATCAAATGCTTTTTCAAAGTCGAGAGACAGGACTGCCAGCTTACTTCCCCTCGACTTTGTGTCATCTATTACATCTTTGATTAGATTCAAATTTTTCCAAACACTCCTTCCTGGTATGCCACACACTTGGTTTGGGTGGATTATGTTACCTATTACCTTTTTAAGTCTATTTGCACAAATTTTTGCCATTATTTTGTAATCACAATTTAGAAGGGTGATAGGTCTCCAATTTCTTAGTTGCGTTTTGTCTTCCTTTTTGTATATAAGGGAGACCTCACCTTTCTTCCAGGAGTTCGGTAGGGTTTTTGTATTAAAAACCTCGTTAAAAACATAAAATAAATCCTCCTGTAAAATATCATAAAAAACCTTATAAAATTCTATGGGTATACCATCAGGCCCCGGTACTTTACCAGACTTAAAGCTTCTTATGGTCTCAGATATCTCATCTTCAGTTAGACTCTGTAATAAAACATCTTGTGAGACAGGGTCTAAAACAGTTGTAATTTCATCCAAAGTACTTTTCATAAAATGGTCATCAACAGATTTTGTGTTAAAAAGCTCGGAATAAAATTCATGCACTTTAGCTAAAATACCCTCTATGTCTTGTTTACCTTCCATTGATTCAATAAAAACACGATTTTTCACCATACATTTAAAAAAATATCGTGAACAGGTTTCATTATTTTCAACATGTTGGACCTTTGCATGGAAAATTAACTCTTTACCTCTCTGTTCTAAGGTATGCTGAATTTCACTTTTTAAGTCACTAATTTCTTTATCTACTTCAATCTCATGGCTCTTCAATTTATATAAGGTCTCCAATCTAGTGTTGAGTTGGCAATAAAATTCTCTTTTCTCTTTAGCTTTCTGGACCCCAACCTTCATAAAAAAATCTCTTATGTTCTTTTTCATCTTTTCCCACCACCTACTTATAGGGATATGGGGGTCTCTTATTCTTTTAAAATGTAAATAAAATTCAGTAAAATCAGATAAAACTTGGGGGTCTTCTAAAAGGGAAATGTTTAACTTCCAGGTACCTTTTCCTTTTTTCTTAAAATCATTACATTTCACATAAAAGGATAAAAGTTTGTGATCAGAAAAAACATTAGATAAAAGCTCACATTTAAAAGGCAATACATTTTTAGAGCAGAAAATAAAATCAATCCTGGAGCTACAATTCACGTTGCTCCAGGTTACCCATTCCTCTGCAGGCAAGTCTTTATTACACTCCTTAAAAACATCTGTTAAATTAAAATCTTGTATGACATTTTTTAACATAAAAGACGTTTTATCATAATTCCTACTTGTGGAGCTTGAGAACCTTTTTTCTCCACCTAAAATGCAATTAAAATCTCCTGATAAAATAAGAGGGACAGAATCATTAATAAATAAGGGTAACATATTCAACATATCAGCTCTTTCTTGCTTATCTGTGGCTCCATAAAAGTTTAAAAATTGCCATTTAAAACCATCAATAAAAGCTTTTACTAATAAAATTCTACCTGGTAAAACCTCTTGAACAGAGTCAATAAAAACATTCCCTTTAAAAAGAATGGCGACCCCTGCTGACCTGGACCCGTTTGATCCTGACCATACTGAGGGTCCATGTGCCCAATCAGTCTCATATTCTGTATAATTTAAACTGTGTGGGATGCAGCATTCCTGTAAAAAGAAAACTGTAGCTGTTAGAGAGGATAAAAAATCAAAGAGAGCAACTCTTCTGGTCTTAGTTTTCAACCCTCTAGCGTTAAGAGAAAAACCGCTAATCCCTGCCATAAGAGAAAAAAAGGAAATTTAGCATTCTTTCAAACTCTTACCTCAGCTGGTTTATATTTCTATTCCAGGAGATGAGGGATCATTGATCGTCAACAGAGAGCCCGTCACGGGGGACTCCTCATCTGTTAGTGTCCCAGACCGTAGACCTCCCAGGATATACTCTTGTTCCATTCTGTCCAACTCTGCTTGGTCGTATTGCCTGCCTCTTTGCTCACGAACCCCCATTTGGACCCCTATCGAGGCACCATCTGGGGGAATCGTATCGAGCACATGCGTCTCAGACGTTGACCACTTATTTTCAGGAGTTTCCAGGATCACTGAGTCAGCCATCTCCATCTCCCCCTCCATTTCTGAAGGGGGTGGGACATTGGCAACCTCCTCACCCTGTAAAGGCACCGTTTGAGGTTTCCCACTTCCATCCGGGGGTTCCGGTGGGGGTACTTCCTTAGGTGCCCTATCCACTCCGTGCAACCTGCGTTTTTTTGGCCCAGACTGTTCGCGCCCTTGAGTATTCCCAGGAGGATTCGAAGGTGAGGATTGGCCTGTAGCACCCACCCTCGGTCCCTCCGCAGGGGTTTCTGTTTGTGGGTTACCACGCCGTTCCCTCTTTTGCTTCGAGTTTCCAACAGTACACCATGGCTCACCATCCTCGGTCGGTATTTCCATACTCTCCCCCTCATTCTCCTCCGCGGGCTTGTCCGAACCAGCCGAGGGTTGGTCAGGGGGTGAGGGCTTTTCTGGTTCAGGGGGTGAAGGTCTCTCTGTTTGCCCAGCTTGAGCTCTCTTTGAGGTATTCCTAAAAGGACAATGAGAAAAAGCATGACCTCTGGAAACACAGTTGCTACAAAAAATTCCAGTTGTACAATTTTCAGTTTTATGGTCTTTGCTCCCACAGGCTACACAAGTAATGTCACAGTTAGAATGGCCGTATTTTTTGCATTTCCTACAGAATGCCGGCATCCCATTAAAAAAGAGGTCACCATTCGTGTTTCCAATTCTAAAACGTGCTGGGGGAAGTCTTATGCCCCCCGGGCTTGAAGGGTCCTTAATAGATGTCACCGTAAATTTCCACTTACACGCCCAAACTCCGCACTCATTCATAACTTTTCCATGGCTTACCACTTTGCTGAAATAATTGGATAAAAATGAAATAACATCGCTTTCTTTTGTATAAGGAGAGTAAATTTTAACAATTACAGTTTTTATCACATCTAATTCATGTTCGACAATTTTAACACCTTTAAAGATTGGCTTTCTCTGGTAAATTATATCAGGATCATTCATTTTACGGCAAAAATCTTGGTGGATACCTTTTTCAGTGAATGTGACATCGTATACACCACGCTTCGGGTAGTCTTGGATTGCAAGGATCTCGGATTTCTGGATTGAAAAAAATTTCACAAGAAGATCATTCACAATAAAACGTAAACCTCTGTTATCTTTACCTCCTTCATGGAAGTAAAACCGCACCGTATGCCGTAACCGGGCATAGGTCGGAATTTCACCTGGATCTGAATCCATGGTGAAACAAGGATTTCCGCAACAGGAAAACGGGGACTTCCGCAACCAATAATGGGGGATTTCCGCAACTAAGGAGTCGCTGAACAATCCTAGGACTGTACAGCTGGGATCGCAACCCGTTGCCCAGGGACTAAGCCCACCTCATTATAGCAGCAAGGGCCTAAGCCCCACTACAAGAGTGGGACCCGAACCCAAGGCCAAGAGGCGGGGTACCCCAGGCACCTTCCAACTACAACCAATGCCAGTAAAACCAACACTAGATCGCAGCCATAAGGCCGAGAAGCGATAACCAGAATTGGTTTCAAACTACGGAGCCACCCAAGGATCCTGAAAAGTCCATTTGTGGAGATGAGCTCCTGGACTCCCGTTAAGAAGACATGTTGTCAACCTCTAGATCCCTTACATGCCTGCACTTTTCGGCTTGCTGCTGCTGCAATCCACGCGTTTTAGATCTGCATAACTCCACCTCTTTAAACACAGCACCTTCACCCCCTGCTGTTCCCACCCGCCTCAACACCGTTGGAAGGGAGGAGAACCAATTAAGGCGGGGGGTGGGGTGGAACGAGCAGCTGTCTACCCTTAGCAGGAGGGCTCCTGATTACATACCTCTCCTGCTGCTGCTGCTGCTGGCTGTCCAGCAGCAGACTGAAGGTGGCTGCTGCTGTGCACAGGTATATAAAGGCTCAGAGCCTATTATGACACGCGCAGCCAGCGTTCCATTGCCACATTCCATCTACTGCAGGCAGGATACCTGGCTGGCTGAATGTCGCTGAGAAGCTCACAGAGACCGCCATAAGCAACAGTTTAACAGAATGCCACAGACTAATCAACCAAACTTTTTGGGTTGGGTTCTCTTTTATAGTCTGCAGGCATTAAATGAAAGAAGTCAGTGTTCCAGCAGAAGGAGACAACGTTTCAGAAAAGGCATTGTAGCAAACCAAAAAAGAAATTTTAAGCGCAGCAGAGTAACCAGCGCACATACCTGTTAGCTCAGGTGAGTTTAAAAGGCTGCTGTTGATAACAAGGGCATTTGCTAAATAGATGGTGTGTGTGCAACAATATACTGAAAGGTCAATTATATTGTGCAGCTTATCTCACCACCTGTAGTTATTTAGGTGAAAGCTCCAAAATGCTTGCCTAATATGTCTGTTTATCCAAAAGGAAGTAAAAAGGGAGAGCTAGAAAGATAGCATTGCATCACATTACATGGCAATGCAATGCACAGTTGCTGAAGTTGAACCAAAATGAGCTTGTAATCTGGGTTCTGCAACTTTGAACATGAAAAATCCAATGAGGAGAAGAAAAGCAAAGCCAAAGAGTCCATCCCAAAATCCGACAAACAAGCAAAATGAACAAAAAACATTGAATTCAATTCTTTCTGATTTTAGAAACTGCATTAAAGAAGGGGTGCACCGGTCCTGGAGATACTGCAATACCAGGTCAATGCGTGGAGTGGACAGAGCAAGCTCTTTTTCCATCTCCCTGTTCTAAAAATCCATTTAATATATGGTCCCCAGATAGGGGACGTATCAGATATTAAACTGATAAGAACAGATACTACACTTGATCTTAGCCAAAAGGCCGAGAAGCGATAACCAGAATTGGTTTCAAACTACGGAGCCACCCAAGGATCCTGAAAAGTCCATTTGTGGAGATGAGCTCCTGGACTCCCGTTAAGAAGACATGTTGTCAACCTCTAGATCCCTTACATGCCTGCACTTTTCGGCTTGCTGCTGCTGCAATCCACGCGTTTTAGATCTGCATAACTCTACCTCTTTAAACACAGCACCTTCACCCCCTGCTGTTCCCACCCGCCTCAACACCGTTGGAAGGGAGGAGAACCAATTAAGGCGGGGGGTGGGGTGGAACGAGCAGCTGTCTACCCTTAGCAGGAGGGCTCCTGATTACATACCTCTCCTGCTGCTGCTGGCTGTCCAGCAGCAGACTGAAGGTGGCTGCTGCTGTGCACAGGTATATAAAGGCTCAGAGCCTATTATGACACGCGCAGCCAGCGTTCCATTGCCACATTCCATCTACTGCAGGCAGGATACCTGGCTGGCTGAATGTCGCTGAGAAGCTCACAGAGACCGCCATAAGCAACAGTTTAACAGAATGCCACAGACTAATCAACCAAACTTTTTGGGTTGGGTTCTCTTTTATAGTCTGCAGGCATTAAATGAAAGAAGTCAGTGTTCCAGCAGAAGGAGACAACGTTTCAGAAAAGGCATTGTAGCAAACCAAAAAAGAAATTTTAAGCGCAGCAGAGTAACCAGCGCACATACCTGTTAGCTCAGGTGAGTTTAAAAGGCTGCTGTTCATAACAAGGGCATTTGCTAAATAGATGGTGTGTGTGCAACAATATACTGAAAGGTCAATTATATTGTGCAGCTTATCTCACCACCTGTAGTTATTTAGGTGAAAGCTCCAAAATGCTTGCCTAATATGTCTGTTTATCCAAAAGGAAGTAAAAAGGGAGAGCTAGAAAGATAGCATTGCATCACATTACATGGCAATGCAATGCACAGTTGCTGAAGTTGAACCAAAATGAGCTTGTAATCTGGCTTCTGCAACTTTGAACATGAAAAATCCAATGAGGAGAAGAAAAGCAAAGCCAAAGAGTCCATCCCAAAATCCGACAAACAAGCAAAATGAACAAAAAACATTGAATTCAATTCTTTCTGATTTTAGAAACTGCATTAAAGAAGGGGTGCACCGGTCCTGGAGATACTGCAATACCAGGTCAATGCGTGGAGTGGACAGAGCAAGCTCTTTTTCCATCTCCCTGTTCTAAAAATCCATTTAATATATGGTCCCCAGATAGGGGACGTATCAGATATTAAACTGATAAGAACAGATACTACACTTGATCTTAGCCAAAAGGCCGAGAAGCGATAACCAGAATTGGTTTCAAACTACGGAGCCACCCAAGGATCCTGAAAAGTCCATTTGTGGAGATGAGCTCCTGGACTCCCGTTAAGAAGACATGTTGTCAACCTCTAGATCCCTTACATGCCTGCACTTTTCGGCTTGCTGCTGCTGCAATCCACGCGTTTTAGATCTGCATAACTCCACCTCTTTAAACACAGCACCTTCACCCCCTGCTGTTCCCACCCGCCTCAACACCGTTGGAGGGGAGGAGAACCAATTAAGGCGGGGGGTGGGGTGGAACGAGCAGCTGTCTACCCTTAGCAGGAGGGCTCCTGATTACATACCTCTCCTGCTGCTGCTGCTGCTGGCTGTCCAGCAGCAGACTGAAGGTGGCTGCTGCTGTGCACAGGTATATAAAGGCTCAGAGCCTATTATGACACGCGCAGCCAGCGTTCCATTGCCACATTCCATCTACTGCAGGCAGGATACCTGGCTGGCTGAATGTCGCTGAGAAGCTCACAGAGACCGCCATAAGCAACAGTTTAACAGAATGCCACAGACTAATCAACCAAACTTTTTGGGTTGGGTTCTCTTTTATAGTCTGCAGGCATTAAATGAAAGAAGTCAGTGTTCCAGCAGAAGGAGACAACGTTTCAGAAAAGGCATTGTAGCAAACCAAAAAAGAAATTTTAAGCGCAGCAGAGTAACCAGCGCACATACCTGTTAGCTCAGGTGAGTTTAAAAGGCTGCTGTTGATAACAAGGGCATTTGCTAAATAGATGGTGTGTGTGCAACAATATACTGAAAGGTCAATTATATTGTGCAGCTTATCTCACCACCTGTAGTTATTTAGGTGAAAGCTCCAAAATGCTTGCCTAATATGTCTGTTTATCCAAAAGGAAGTAAAAAGGGAGAGCTAGAAAGATAGCATTGCATCACATTACATGGCAATGCAATGCACAGTTGCTGAAGTTGAACCAAAATGAGCTTGTAATCTGGCTTCTGCAACTTTGAACATGAAAAATCCAATGAGGAGAAGAAAAGCAAAGCCAAAGAGTCCATCCCAAAATCCGACAAACAAGCAAAATGAACAAAAAACATTGAATTCAATTCTTTCTGATTTTAGAAACTGCATTAAAGAAGGGGTGCACCGGTCCTGGAGATACTGCAATACCAGGTCAATGCGTGGTGTGGACAGAGCAAGCTCTTTTTCCATCTCCCTGTTCTAAAAATCCATTTAATATATGGTCCCAGATAGGGGACGTATCAGATATTAAACTGATAAGAACAGATACTACACTTGATCTTAGCCAAAAGGCCGAGAAGCGATAACCAGAATTGGTTTCAAACTACGGAGCCACCCAAGGATCCTGAAAAGTCCATTTGTGGAGATGAGCTCCTGGACTCCCGTTAAGAAGACATGTTGTCAACCTCTAGATCCCTTACATGCCTGCACTTTTCGGCTTGCTGCTGCTGCAATCCACGCGTTTTAGATCTGCATAACTCCACCTCTTTAAACACAGCACCTTCACCCCCTGCTGTTCCCACCCGCCTCAACACCGTTGGAAGGGAGGAGAACCAATTAAGGCGGGGGGTGGGGTGGAACGAGCAGCTGTCTACCCTTAGCAGGAGGGCTCCTGATTACATACCTCTCCTGCTGCTGCTGCTGCTGGCTGTCCAGCAGCAGACTGAAGGTGGCTGCTGCTGTGCACAGGTATATAAAGGCTCAGAGCCTATTATGACACGCGCAGCCAGCGTTCCATTGCCACATTCCATCTACTGCAGGCAGGATACCTGGCTGGCTGAATGTCGCTGAGAAGCTCACAGAGACCGCCATAAGCAACAGTTTAACAGAATGCCACAGACTAATCAACCAAACTTTTTGGGTTGGGTTCTCTTTTATAGTCTGCAGGCATTAAATGAAAGAAGTCAGTGTTCCAGCAGAAGGAGACAACGTTTCAGAAAAGGCATTGTAGCAAACCAAAAAAGAAATTTTAAGCGCAGCAGAGTAACCAGCGCACATACCTGTTAGCTCAGGTGAGTTTAAAAGGCTGCTGTTGATAACAAGGGCATTTGCTAAATAGATGGTGTGTGTGCAACAATATACTGAAAGGTCAATTATATTGTGCAGCTTATCTCACCACCTGTAGTTATTTAGGTGAAAGCTCCAAAATGCTTGCCTAATATGTCTGTTTATCCAAAAGGAAGTAAAAAGGGAGAGCTAGAAAGATAGCATTGCATCACATTACATGGCAATGCAATGCACAGTTGCTGAAGTTGAACCAAAATGAGCTTGTAATCTGGCTTCTGCAACTTTGAACATGAAAAATCCAATGAGGAGAAGAAAAGCAAAGCCAAAGAGTCCATCCCAAAATCCGACAAACAAGCAAAATGAACAAAAAACATTGAATTCAATTCTTTCTGATTTTAGAAACTGCATTAAAGAAGGGGTGCACCGGTCCTGGAGATACTGCAATACCAGGTCAATGCGTGGTGTGGACAGAGCAAGCTCTTTTTCCATCTCCCTGTTCTAAAAATCCATTTAATATATGGTCCCCAGATAGGGGACGTATCAGATATTAAACTGATAAGAACAGATACTACACTTGATCTTAGCCAAAAGGCCGAGAAGCGATAACCAGAATTGGTTTCAAACTACGGAGCCACCCAAGGATCCTGAAAAGTCCATTTGTGGAGATGAGCTCCTGGACTCCCGTTAAGAAGACATGTTGTCAACCTCTAGATCCCTTACATGCCTGCACTTTTCGGCTTGCTGCTGCTGCAATCCACGCGTTTTAGATCTGCATAACTCCACCTCTTTAAACACAGCACCTTCACCCCCTGCTGTTCCCACCCGCCTCAACACCGTTGGAAGGGAGGAGAACCAATTAAGGCGGGGGGTGGGGTGGAACGAGCAGCTGTCTACCCTTAGCAGGAGGGCTCCTGATTACATACCTCTCCTGCTGCTGCTGCTGCTGGCTGTCCAGCAGCAGACTGAAGGTGGCTGCTGCTGTGCACAGGTATATAAAGGCTCAGAGCCTATTATGACACGCGCAGCCAGCGTTCCATTGCCACATTCCATCTACTGCAGGCAGGATACCTGGCTGGCTGAATGTCGCTGAGAAGCTCACAGAGACCGCCATAAGCAACAGTTTAACAGAATGCCACAGACTAATCAACCAAACTTTTTGGGTTGGGTTCTCTTTTATAGTCTGCAGGCATTAAATGAAAGAAGTCAGTGTTCCAGCAGAAGGAGACAACGTTTCAGAAAAGGCATTGTAGCAAGCCAAAAAAGAAATTTTAAGCGCAGCAGAGTAACCAGCGCACATACCTGTTAGCTCAGGTGAGTTTAAAAGGCTGCTGTTGATAACAAGGGCATTTGCTAAATAGATGGTGTGTGTGCAACAATATACTGAAAGGTCAATTATATTGTGCAGCTTATCTCACCACCTGTAGTTATTTAGGTGAAAGCTCCAAAATGCTTGCCTAATATGTCTGTTTATCCAAAAGGAAGTAAAAAGGGAGAGCTAGAAAGATAGCATTGCATCACATTACATGGCAATGCAATGCACAGTTGCTGAAGTTGAACCAAAATGAGCTTGTAATCTGGCTTCTGCAACTTTGAACATGAAAAATCCAATGAGGAGAAGAAAAGCAAAGCCAAAGAGTCCATCCCAAAATCCGACAAACAAGCAAAATGAACAAAAAACATTGAATTCAATTCTTTCTGATTTTAGAAACTGCATTAAAGAAGGGGTGCACCGGTCCTGGAGATACTGCAATACCAGGTCAATGCGTGGAGTGGACAGAGCAAGCTCTTTTTCCATCTCCCTGTTCTAAAAATCCATTTAATATATGGTCCCCAGATAGGGGACGTATCAGATATTAAACTGATAAGAACAGATACTACACTTGATCTTAGCCAAAAGGCCGAGAAGCGATAACCAGAATTGGTTTCAAACTACGGAGCCACCCAAGGATCCTGAAAAGTCCATTTGTGGAGATGAGCTCCTGGACTCCCGTTAAGAAGACATGTTGTCAACCTCTAGATCCCTTACATGCCTGCACTTTTCGGCTTGCTGCTGCTGCAATCCACGCGTTTTAGATCTGCATAACTCCACCTCTTTAAACACAGCACCTTCACCCCCTGCTGTTCCCACCCGCCTCAACACCGTTGGAGGGGAGGAGAACCAATTAAGGCGGGGGGTGGGGTGGAACGAGCAGCTGTCTACCCTTAGCAGGAGGGCTCCTGATTACATACCTCTCCTGCTGCTGCTGCTGCTGGCTGTCCAGCAGCAGACTGAAGGTGGCTGCTGCTGTGCACAGGTATATAAAGGCTCAGAGCCTATTATGACACGCGCAGCCAGCGTTCCATTGCCACATTCCATCTACTGCAGGCAGGATACCTGGCTGGCTGAATGTCGCTGAGAAGCTCACAGAGACCGCCATAAGCAACAGTTTAACAGAATGCCACAGACTAATCAACCAAACTTTTTGGGTTGGGTTCTCTTTTATAGTCTGCAGGCATTAAATGAAAGAAGTCAGTGTTCCAGCAGAAGGAGACAACGTTTCAGAAAAGGCATTGTAGCAAACCAAAAAAGAAATTTTAAGCGCAGCAGAGTAACCAGCGCACATACCTGTTAGCTCAGGTGAGTTTAAAAGGCTGCTGTTGATAACAAGGGCATTTGCTAAATAGATGGTGTGTGTGCAACAATATACTGAAAGGTCAATTATATTGTGCAGCTTATCTCACCACCTGTAGTTATTTAGGTGAAAGCTCCAAAATGCTTGCCTAATATGTCTGTTTATCCAAAAGGAAGTAAAAAGGGAGAGCTAGAAAGATAGCATTGCATCACATTACATGGCAATGCAATGCACAGTTGCTGAAGTTGAACCAAAATGAGCTTGTAATCTGGCTTCTGCAACTTTGAACATGAAAAATCCAATGAGGAGAAGAAAAGCAAAGCCAAAGAGTCCATCCCAAAATCCGACAAACAAGCAAAATGAACAAAAAACATTGAATTCAATTCTTTCTGATTTTAGAAACTGCATTAAAGAAGGGGTGCACCGGTCCTGGAGATACTGCAATACCAGGTCAATGCGTGGTGTGGACAGAGCAAGCTCTTTTTCCATCTCCCTGTTCTAAAAATCCATTTAATATATGGTCCCCAGATAGGGGACGTATCAGATATTAAACTGATAAGAACAGATACTACACTTGATCTTAGCCAAAAGGCCGAGAAGCGATAACCAGAATTGGTTTCAAACTACGGAGCCACCCAAGGATCCTGAAAAGTCCATTTGTGGAGATGAGCTCCTGGACTCCCGTTAAGAAGACATGTTGTCAACCTCTAGATCCCTTACATGCCTGCACTTTTCGGCTTGCTGCTGCTGCAATCCACGCGTTTTAGATCTGCATAACTCCACCTCTTTAAACACAGCACCTTCACCCCCTGCTGTTCCCACCCGCCTCAACACCGTTGGAAGGGAGGAGAACCAATTAAGGCGGGGGGTGGGGTGGAACGAGCAGCTGTCTACCCTTAGCAGGAGGGCTCCTGATTACATACCTCTCCTGCTGCTGCTGCTGCTGGCTGTCCAGCAGCAGACTGAAGGTGGCTGCTGCTGTGCACAGGTATATAAAGGCTCAGAGCCTATTATGACACGCGCAGCCAGCGTTCCATTGCCACATTCCATCTACTGCAGGCAGGATACCTGGCTGGCTGAATGTCGCTGAGAAGCTCACAGAGACCGCCATAAGCAACAGTTTAACAGAATGCCACAGACTAATCAACCAAACTTTTTGGGTTGGGTTCTCTTTTATAGTCTGCAGGCATTAAATGAAAGAAGTCAGTGTTCCAGCAGAAGGAGACAACGTTTCAGAAAAGGCATTGTAGCAAACCAAAAAAGAAATTTTAAGCGCAGCAGAGTAACCAGCGCACATACCTGTTAGCTCAGGTGAGTTTAAAAGGCTGCTGTTGATAACAAGGGCATTTGCTAAATAGATGGTGTGTGTGCAACAATATACTGAAAGGTCAATTATATTGTGCAGCTTATCTCACCACCTGTAGTTATTTAGGTGAAAGCTCCAAAATGCTTGCCTAATATGTCTGTTTATCCAAAAGGAAGTAAAAAGGGAGAGCTAGAAAGATAGCATTGCATCACATTACATGGCAATGCAATGCACAGTTGCTGAAGTTGAACCAAAATGAGCTTGTAATCTGGCTTCTGCAACTTTGAACATGAAAAATCCAATGAGGAGAAGAAAAGCAAAGCCAAAGAGTCCATCCCAAAATCCGACAAACAAGCAAAATGAACAAAAAACATTGAATTCAATTCTTTCTGATTTTAGAAACTGCATTAAAGAAGGGGTGCACCGGTCCTGGAGATACTGCAATACCAGGTCAATGCGTGGAGTGGACAGAGCAAGCTCTTTTTCCATCTCCCTGTTCTAAAAATCCATTTAATATATGGTCCCCAGATAGGGGACGTATCAGATATTAAACTGATAAGAACAGATTTTTTATTTTTTTTTATACCATTCAGTAAAATTTTTCAAGCAACAATCAATAGTATAAAAACTCATACTACGTTGCCCAGTCTTACATCATAATGGTACTTTCTTTATTTCATATTTATAACTTTATACTGAAACAGTTGTAATACCTTTTGAATGGACAAAAAACTATAAAACATACCATTATCATAAAAAAAGACAGATCACAACACTTAAACAAGGACTTACTGGTACTTTACCAGTGACCTCCATTTTTTTACTTTCCAAAAACCTTCTGAATCAGAGCCACCACCGCCACGGCTGTCCCATAAATAAACTATGTATAACCTTGACAAAACCATCCTAACACAATTATTAACTGAGATTATTTTCCTTTTAAATAAACACAAATTCCTAACGTCCCACAGACTTTCTATTACACATGCCATTATCAACCACAACAATCTCTCTTTCACCCGGCTACTTGCACCCATCCCAAACATTACCACTCTCCAATTTATAAAATTCACGCCCGCTAGTTCCTTGCATAAACCACCCACTCCCTTCCAAACACTCTGAGCATAATCACAATTCCAAACCAAATGCATAACAGTTTCACTCGCCCCACATCCATCCCTCGGACATACCTCTGTTCTAATCAGATCCCTCCTCTTCTGTACCTCTCTCACAGGCAAAATCTCATGCAAACTCATCCATACGATATCACGCTGCCTATTCGATATTCCTTTTATACTCAGGTTCCTCCATACACACAACGCTTCACTCGATCTCAAGCCCCTAATGTTACATTCAAACTCTCTAACACGCATCCTTCTCCTTACATTCCTTATCACTTTGAAATCACCCATAGGAACATCCAACAAATCATGCTTGACAACAAATTTTTCAACAAACTCATACCACACTGGACATTTAAACGAAACAGGCACTCTTGCATCCCTTCTCATCCATTTCAACCCAAACAACATCCATCCAGCCATATATTTAATCATAAAAGCCGTCTTGTTATCCCTACCTAACAGAACAACCACCGTTTTAATATAATTTAAACCAAGACAAAATTCAAAATTTGGGAAATCCATTCCCCCATGTTCACGTAACTTACACAAATATTCCCTTTTAAGTTTTTCCATCTTACTTCCCCAATAAAACGTAAAAATTAGCTTCTCAATCCGCCTAAAACCCCTATAAGGGGCTGGAAAAACCACTGACACAAAAAGTAACATAGGAAGAATCACTGACTTAATAATAAGGACTTTGCCTGACAATGTCAAGTCCCGTAACCTCCAAAAATTTAACTTCTGTTCAATCCTCTTACCGCATTCATCCCAACTCTCATTCCCTTTCAGATCTTTGTTAAACCACACCCCCAAAACCTTAATAGCACCTTCTTCACATATCACACCATCCATCCTAACACTCGAATCCCCGAAACACTTAAAGCTACACTTCCCCCAATTCACCCTAAAACCAGATGCACCACAAAAGAAATCTAAAAGCAACCTTGCTCGATTCATAGCAGCCATATTATCACTCACCACAACAACATCGTCCATATACCCCATTACCTTTACAGTCTTTCCACCACTCCCTGGGATCAGAAGACCATTCATCACTTTCTCTTTCCGAATCATGCACAACAGGGGCTCAATCACACTTATAAACAGGACAGGGGACAACGGACACCCCTGCCTGACCCCTGATTTTATGCACACCTTCTCACTCAAACATCCATTCACTAACACTTCACTCACCACACCATCATACAAACACCTTATGGCATTCACAAAAACACTAGGAAAACCCATCCTAACTAACACCTCAAACATAAACGCATGCGACACTCTATCAAAAGCTTTCTCAAAATCCACACAAAAAACCATACATTTCCCCTTCCTAAACATACAATCTCCAATTACGTCTCTCAACAACAAGAGGTTATCAGTCATACACCTACCTGGCACCGCGCACACTTGATCATCACCAACCACACTTCCAATCACCCCACGCATACGGTTAGCCAGAATTTTGCTAAAGACTTTATAATCTGCATTGAGTAATGTAATCGGCCTCCAATTACGCAAATTCTTTTTCTCACCCTTCTTATATAGTAAAACAACTACTCCTTCTTTCATGGAATTACAAAGTACACCATTCATCCACATATATTGACATACCTCCACAAAATCAACACCAATCACATCCCATGCTTTTACATAAAACTCCACAGGCAACCCATCTTTCCCAGGTGTTTTATTCTTTTTCACACCATCCACCGCCTTTTTAACCTCATCAAAAACAATATCCTCACTCAAACACTCACGTTCCCCTGATTCAAGCTGACTCTCCAACATACCTAACACATGCTCTTTCAAACCCCCATCCACCCATTTAGACTCAAATAAACTACTATAGAAACTATGTACCTCATCCAACACTTCCCTTCCAACCACAGTCATACCATTATCATTTACAACCTCATCCAACTCATCTTTTTTACTGCACATTTTTTTAAAAAAGTACCTCGTACACTTCTCATCCATATCCAAATGCTCAACTCTCGTCCTAAAAATAATTTCCTTCCCACGCTTTTCCAAAACACGCTTCATCTCATCTCTCGCTCCTCTGAGTTGATCACTAACATCAATTCCTTTCATACTCATTTTATGTAACCACTCAATCCTCATATTTAAATCTTTAAATCTGCCTCTTTCAATTGCTGCTTTTTTATAACCCCACCTCCTAAAAAAATTCTTAATTTCCACTTTCACCCAATCCCACCATACAGTCACATCCACAAAATTATTTTTCCTAGACCTCCACCATTCATACTTACTTTCGAAGTCTCTCATAACCCTAACATCCTCTAACAACCTAACATTTAGCTTCCATACCCCAACACCATGCACCATTTTTTTATCACCTTCAAACATACCCCACAAACATTCATGGTCTGTGAAAGAAAAAACATGCTGTTTAAAAAATTTACACACCAAACCTCTATTTGTATACAGCATGCGGTCAATCCTGGACACTATTCCTCCCCTATCAGCTCTATATGTGGCCGGTGGTGGCTTACTCAAAAATTCCGCTGCATCTAAAAAAGAAAAATCAGATGTAATTTGATTAAGGACCTTACCCGTGACATCAATTTCCCCTTCAGAAACACAATTGAAATCACCAACTAATAATATTGGAATCCTTCCAGGCAAAAATAAACGTATTTTCTCTAATAGTGCTAACCTATCCCCTTTGTTAATTGGACAATACACGTTAACAATTTTCACCCTCCACCCTCTCCCCTTAACCACTGCCATTATACAACGACCTGGCTCCACCACCATATAATTTTCAAAACTTAAATCCCTATTCCCCAACAAAATCCCCACACCATCATTTTTGTTTGTCATTGAACCTGACCAAATACTATGCCCATATACCCAGTCCTTTTCAGGAGGTGACTCTTCAATTCCGCACTCTTGCAGACAGTAAATATTTGCTCCAAGATTTTTTAGTTCTTCCAGTATAGCCAATCTTCTAGGCTTAGATTTTATAAGCCTTACATTTATTGACAGTACACTACAGCCCACGTTGGAGCCCATTTTTTAACCATATTCGGTAAAAAAGAACATACCCCCCACCGAAGAGTCAACCTTTCTCGTCTTGAAACTCGATTCCTGATGTTAAGCAGAGAATGCTGGCCCCCTCCTCCAAAAAAGACCTCCTAGGAGAGGCACTGTAGCTCTCGGGATAGCTCCTATCACTTAAGGGGCTGATGCTCCCAATACTGGCAGGTGAAAAATCTGGCCGGAACTTCTTTGCAGAAGACACATCAGAGTCCTCATCAGGGGGCCTCACCACAGCCCCGGTGAAGTCACCCTGGCCACCACCACCTTCATGAATTGCCTCTGAGCTTTCCAAAGCCAACACCGGCGTTGTGGAGAGTGAACCGCTCACTTCTCCCTCACCACTCATATCAAGCAGAATTGACATATCTGCAGGCTCTATCTCAACAGCGCTTCCACCAGCAGGATCGGGTGCTTGCTCCATCTCTTCCATGAAGTCCCTTACTGCCTCGATCGCCTCACCAATAGTGGCGGCAGTAGTAGGACGTGGGGACACGGCCTCTGCATATGACCTGGAACGATGGGGACAGTCCTTGAAAGCGTGTCCCTCCTCGCCACATGCATTACAAACCATGGAGTTAGTACACTCCATTGCCAGATGACCCTCTTTATTGCATTTCCCACAAAACTTCTCCACCGTGCAGTCCTCTTGGTAGTGTCCAAAGGATTTACACTTCCTGCAAAAACACGGAGCACCAGGAAAAAACATATACCCTCTATCCCTCCCGATGGCAAAACTGAGGGGAGGGTAGTGGATACCCCCAGGTCCCTGGGGGTCCTCCTGGAACCGAACAAAAAACTTGTGTTTGCCAGTCCACAAGCCCACCTCATTCCTCACCTTGTGTGAGTAGGACACATAGCTGCAATGAAGGTTCAGGAATCTAGTAATGTCCTCCACATCCACAAGGGGGTTGTGCATAAACACAACAACTGGCACTTCCCCCTTAGTATACAATACCGTGAATGTAAGCCCATCAAGAGCCGGATGATCCAAGGCTTGCTGATCCTTTAGAGTCTTGAAAAGATTCTGGCAAGCTGCCATACGATCAAGGACTAAAACGTACCGGCCATTCTTTGGGAACTCCTGTAGGCAAATGATGTCTCCACGACCAACATTCAAAATCTTGAAGATGACGACTTCCACCAAGAACCGCAGGTTAAAGAAATTCCTCTTCGACTCCTCAATATCAATGCGAAAAGCATTTTTGACCCGAATATCATCGGTCCCGGCATAGCGAATCTTGACGCCCATTATCACCTCTCGTTTCCTCTGGACCCCCCCCAATAGCAGCAGGCAGCTTAAGCCACCTAAGTGGCGATGCTGCAAGGCCGAGGGGGAGACACTATAGGATCCTTCTGACCAGATACAAGATCTAAGCCAAAAGGCCGAGAAGCGATAACCAGAATTGGTTTCAAACTACGGAGCCACCCAAGGATCCTGAAAAGTCCATTTGTGGAGATGAGCTCCTGGACTCCCGTTAAGAAGACATGTTGTCAACCTCTAGATCCCTTACATGCCTGCACTTTTCGGCTTGCTGCTGCTGCAATACACGCGTTTTAGATCTGCATAACTCCACCTCTTTAAACACAGCACCTTCACCCCCTGCTGTTCCCACCCGCCTCAACACCGTTGGAAGGGAGGAGAACCAATTAAGGCGGGGGGTGGGGTGGAACGAGCAGCTGTCTACCCTTAGCAGGAGGGCTCCTGATTACATACCTCTCCTGCTGCTGCTGCTGCTGGCTGTCCAGCAGCAGACTGAAGGTGGCTGCTGCTGTGCACAGGTATATAAAGGCTCAGAGCCTATTATGACACGCGCAGCCAGCGTTCCATTGCCACATTCCATCTACTGCAGGCAGGATACCTGGCTGGCTGAATGTCGCTGAGAAGCTCACAGAGACCGCCATAAGCAACAGTTTAACAGAATGCCACAGACTAATCAACCAAACTTTTTGGGTTGGGTTCTCTTTTATAGTCTGCAGGCATTAAATGAAAGAAGTCAGTGTTCCAGCAGAAGGAGACAACGTTTCAGAAAAGGCATTGTAGCAAACCAAAAAAGAAATTTTAAGCGCAGCAGAGTAACCAGCGCACATACCTGTTAGCTCAGGTGAGTTTAAAAGGCTGCTGTTGATAACAAGGGCATTTGCTAAATAGATGGTGTGTGTGCAACAATATACTGAAAGGTCAATTATATTGTACAGCTTATCTCACCACCTGTAGTTATTTAGGTGAAAGCTCCAAAATGCTTGCCTAATATGTCTGTTTATCCAAAAGGAAGTAAAAAGGGAGGGCTAGAAAGATAGCATTGCATCACATTACATGGCAATGCAATGCACAGTTGCTGAAGTTGAACCAAAATGAGCTTGTAATCTGGCTTCTGCAACTTTGAACATGAAAAATCCAATGAGGAGAAGAAAAGCAAAGCCAAAGAGTCCATCCCAAAATCCGACAAACAAGCAAAATGAACAAAAAACATTGAATTCAATTCTTTCTGATTTTAGAAACTGCATTAAAGAAGGGGTGCACCGGTCCTGGAGATACTGCAATACCAGGTCAATGCGTGGAGTGGACAGAGCAAGCTCTTTTTCCATCTCCCTGTTCTAAAAATCCATTTAATATATGGTCCCCAGATAGGGGACGTATCAGATATTAAACTGATAAGAACAGATTTTTTTTTTTTTTTTTTCCAAACACTCAGAAATTAAGTTTTATAATCTTAAATCGTATATCACCAAACTCAAGATTTTAGTTCCATCATCGTGTTTAGATATTATATTTATATTTTTTCATTTGAATTAATATATATAAAGTTAAACATAACAATTCCTTTGCAGTTTCAACAGTTTCCAAACAAATCACCACTGACATTACTTCACCCGGTTTCCCAAACTAAATATCCCCTTTTTCTCTTTTACTTTCCTCCCAACAAAACCCCTTAACTTCTTTTCTTCCTCCTCATGCTCTAACCGCATCTGTTCCCTATCATACTCTTCCTCATCATCTCTGAAAGTCACCACCTTCTCCAACACTTTACCCTTTTCCTCTTTTACTTCTTTCTTTTCACCAGATACTTTCCTTGATCCACAATTTTCCTGTACCGTTACCTTTTTCTTCAATTTCACCTTTAAACTTTCAACTTCTTTTCCCTGCTTATTCTCCTCTATAATTATGGCATCAACTTCCTTCTTCATTTTATCACCAATATCTTCCTTTTGTCCTCCAAAGTTCTTTTCAAAAGTTCCTTTGCTGCTTTCCATGTAACAATACCCAGAACTCCCGTTTACCATAATCCTCCCATTATGCAAATTTTCTTCTCCTGTTGTCCACACCAAAAAACGTCTCTTTCCGTTCCAAATACCAACTTTGTTCCTGTATAATTTCTGAAACTTTACCATCTTACATTTAGATTCCAAAAAAACCATTATCTCCTCTATTTCCACAAACGGATTGTCCATGTAAATTATCACACTCTTCGGTTTCCCCATGAATGATGCACTTACTCCAATTTTCCCAGAATCCTCTTCACTCCAGCCTTTGAAAAAATGAATGCACTTTTCCTCAGAAACTAGAGTCACATCACAAACTTTACCTTGCTTTATTTCTTGCATACAGTAGATATCCTTCTCCAAAACTTCATATTTCCTCAAAATTTCCAGAATCCATTTTTCTTCCAAAAAAGTTTCTTCCGTCTCCCGTTTCACAAAAAAACGTAAGCATCTCTTCTTTTTCCAAAACTCCATCTCAACGATCCGTTTTCCTTCCGTTTTTTCCTTTTAATCCTCCAAATGTTGCCACCACAGCTATGTGTGGCGACAGTTGCCCCCCACAGCTATGTGTGGTGACAAGGTGATCGCCTCTCGTTGCCCAGGGACTAATCCGACTCCCTAATAGCAGCAGGGGGGTTTAGCTCCACCGATAAGTGTAGCGATCCCCCCAGGCCAAGGAGCCGGGTACCCCAAGCGCCTCCCAGCCAAGACCAAGGCAGAAACCGCTAGATCACTGCACTTGATCTTAGCCAAAAGGCCGAGAAGCGATAACCAGAATTGGTTTCAAACTACGGAGCCACCCAAGGATCCTGAAAAGTCCATTTGTGGAGATGAGCTCCTGGACTCCCGTTAAGAAGACATGTTGTCAACCTCTAGATCCCTTACATGCCTGCACTTTTCGGCTTGCTGCTGCTGCAATACACGCGTTTTAGATCTGCATAACTCCACCTCTTTAAACACAGCACCTTCACCCCCTGCTGTTCCCACCCGCCTCAACACCGTTGGAAGGGAGGAGAACCAATTAAGGCGGGGGGTGGGGTGGAACGAGCAGCTGTCTACCCTTAGCAGGAGGGCTCCTGATTACATACCTCTCCTGCTGCTGCTGCTGCTGGCTGTCCAGCAGCAGACTGAAGGTGGCTGCTGCTGTGCACAGGTATATAAAGGCTCAGAGCCTATTATGACACGCGCAGCCAGCGTTCCATTGCCACATTCCATCTACTGCAGGCAGGATACCTGGCTGGCTGAATGTCGCTGAGAAGCTCACAGAGACCGCCATAAGCAACAGTTTAACAGAATGCCACAGACTAATCAACCAAACTTTTTGGGTTGGGTTCTCTTTTATAGTCTGCAGGCATTAAATGAAAGAAGTCAGTGTTCCAGCAGAAGGAGACAACGTTTCAGAAAAGGCATTGTAGCAAACCAAAAAAGAAATTTTAAGCGCAGCAGAGTAACCAGCGCACATACCTGTTAGCTCAGGTGAGTTTAAAAGGCTGCTGTTGATAACAAGGGCATTTGCTAAATAGATGGTGTGTGTGCAACAATATACTGAAAGGTCAATTATATTGTGCAGCTTATCTCACCACCTGTAGTTATTTAGGTGAAAGCTCCAAAATGCTTGCCTAATATGTCTGTTTATCCAAAAGGAAGTAAAAAGGGAGAGCTAGAAAGATAGCATTGCATCACATTACATGGCAATGCAATGCACAGTTGCTGAAGTTGAACCAAAATGAGCTTGTAATCTGGCTTCTGCAACTTTGAACATGAAAAATCCAATGAGGAGAAGAAAAGCAAAGCCAAAGAGTCCATCCCAAAATCCGACAAACAAGCAAAATGAACAAAAAACATTGAATTCAATTCTTTCTGATTTTAGAAACTGCATTAAAGAAGGGGTGCACCGGTCCTGGAGATACTGCAATACCAGGTCAATGCGTGGAGTGGACAGAGCAAGCTCTTTTTCCATCTCCCTGTTCTAAAAATCCATTTAATATATGGTCCCCAGATAGGGGACGTATCAGATATTAAACTGATAAGAACAGATTTTTTTTTTTTTTTTTTTTCTTTTTTTTGAAAGCCCGAATTCGTGTACAAAACCCGAGTGCGCTTAAAAAAGTGACAAGTGCCACAAAAAAAGTGCACTAGGATGCTGGTCTTCTTGAAACCCTCTCCAAAAGGAGATGGGTCCCCCAAACCATTCCCTGTCCCTCCGAGCCAAAAGGCCACAGCGAGGAACAGGGACAAAAAGCCACCTCCAGCGGAAGCCAGAGGCGACCCAATCTTACCCCCAGCACCTGCCCGAGTTCTCACCCGAGCAAGGCACTGGGAGCCAAAGACTGTGCTCCCCTCCCGGAAGAGGGGAGCCAACAACGCTCTCCTCCCGAAAGAGGAGAGCCAGGGGGGTTCAGGGGGGAGCGGAACCTGATGGCCACACACTCCCCCCCTAGACCTGCCAAGAGAGGAACCCGTAAGGGAACCGCATCCCGACAAAATCCTAGTAGGACGTGACACACGTGAATAAGTGGACACACAGTGACAAAGAAATTAAATAAATAGTGAAGGTTTCACAGTATAATACTGCCCGGACCTCCGACCGGGAATTGAAAAATTCCCCATCCGAAGGCCAGAAGGCCCGGAATAAGGGTGTGTGCGAAGAAAGAAAATTTGAAGTGCTTGTGCAAATGTGCCATAAACTCAAGTGGGGTTCCCAATCCCAGTGAGTTAAGGCACCCCAGGGTCACCACTCCTGGGGCACTTCACACTTCGGGCTTTCGATCTTCCCCGGCCCAATGGCGTCGATCCTGGGGGGCCATGCTTTCCACCAGATGACTATATTAGCCACCTGGCGTACTAACAAGCGCCTAAACCCCAGTGTGCATAATGTATCAATCTACTAGGGCGGCCAACATCCAAAACCGCCTTTTCGAAAGATACTAAACTTGATCTTAGCCAAAAGGCCGAGAAGCGATAACCAGAATTGGTTTCAAACTACGGAGCCACCCAAGGATCCTGAAAAGTCCATTTGTGGAGATGAGCTCCTGGACTCCCGTTAAGAAGACATGTTGTCAACCTCTAGATCCCTTACATGCCTGCACTTTTCGGCTTGCTGCTGCTGCAATCCACGCGTTTTAGATCTGCATAACTCCACCTCTTTAAACACAGCACCTTCACCCCCTGCTGTTCCCACCCGCCTCAACACCGTTGGAAGGGAGGAGAACAAATTAAGGCGGGGGGTGGGGTGGAACGAGCAGCTGTCTACCCTTAGCAGGAGGGCTCCTGATTACATACCTCTCCTGCTGCTGCTGCTGCTGGCTGTCCAGCAGCAGACTGAAGGTGGCTGCTGCTGTGCACAGGTATATAAAGGCTCAGAGCCTATTATGACACGCGCAGCCAGCGTTCCATTGCCACATTCCATCTACTGCAGGCAGGATACCTGGCTGGCTGAATGTCGCTGAGAAGCTCACAGAGACCGCCATAAGCAACAGTTTAACAGAATGCCACAGACTAATCAACCAAACTTTTTGGGTTGGGTTCTCTTTTATAGTCTGCAGGCATTAAATGAAAGAAGTCAGTGTTCCAGCAGAAGGAGACAACGTTTCAGAAAAGGCATTGTAGCAAACCAAAAAAGAAATTTTAAGCGCAGCAGAGTAACCAGCGCACATACCTGTTAGCTCAGGTGAGTTTAAAAGGCTGCTGTTGATAACAAGGGCATTTGCTAAATAGATGGTGTGTGTGCAACAATATACTGAAAGGTCAATTATATTGTGCAGCTTATCTCACCACCTGTAGTTATTTAGGTGAAAGCTCCAAAATGCTTGCCTAATATGTCTGTTTATCCAAAAGGAAGTAAAAAGGGAGAGCTAGAAAGATAGCATTGCATCACATTACATGGCAATGCAATGCACAGTTGCTGAAGTTGAACCAAAATGAGCTTGTAATCTGGCTTCTGCAACTTTGAACATGAAAAATCCAATGAGGAGAAGAAAAGCAAAGCCAAAGAGTCCATCCCAAAATCCGACAAACAAGCAAAATGAACAAAAAACATTGAATTCAATTCTTTCTGATTTTAGAAACTGCATTAAAGAAGGGGTGCACCGGTCCTGGAGATACTGCAATACCAGGTCAATGCGTGGAGTGGACAGAGCAAGCTCTTTTTCCATCTCCCTGTTCTAAAAATCCATTTAATATATGGTCCCCAGATAGGGGACGTATCAGATATTAAACTGATAAGAACAGATACTACACTTGATCTTAGCCAAAAGGCCGAGAAGCGATAACCAGAATTGGTTTCAAACTACGGAGCCACCCAAGGATCCTGAAAAGTCCATTTGTGGAGATGAGCTCCTGGACTCCCGTTAAGAAGACATGTTGTCAACCTCTAGATCCCTTACATGCCTGCACTTTTCGGCTTGCTGCTGCTGCAATCCACGCGTTTTAGATCTGCATAACTCTACCTCTTTAAACACAGCACCTTCACCCCCTGCTGTTCCCACCCGCCTCAACACCGTTGGAAGGGAGGAGAACCAATTAAGGCGGGGGGTGGGGTGGAACGAGCAGCTGTCTACCCTTAGCAGGAGGGCTCCTGATTACATACCTCTCCTGCTGCTGCTGCTGCTGGCTGTCCAGCAGCAGACTGAAGGTGGCTGCTGCTGTGCACAGGTATATAAAGGCTCAGAGCCTATTATGACACGCGCAGCCAGCGTTCCATTGCCACATTCCATCTACTGCAGGCAGGATACCTGGCTGGCTGAATGTCGCTGAGAAGCTCACAGAGACCGCCATAAGCAACAGTTTAACAGAATGCCACAGACTAATCAACCAAACTTTTTGGGTTGGGTTCTCTTTTATAGTCTGCAGGCATTAAATGAAAGAAGTCAGTGTTCCAGCAGAAGGAGACAACGTTTCAGAAAAGGCATTGTAGCAAACCAAAAAAGAAATTTTAAGCGCAGCAGAGTAACCAGCGCACATACCTGTTAGCTCATGTGAGTTTAAAAGGCTGCTGTTGATAACAAGGGCATTTGCTAAATAGATGGTGTGTGTGCAACAATATACTGAAAGGTCAATTATATTGTGCAGCTTATCTCACCACCTGTAGTTATTTAGGTGAAAGCTCCAAAATGCTTGCCTAATATGTCTGTTTATCCAAAAGGAAGTAAAAAGGGAGAGCTAGAAAGATAGCATTGCATCACATTACATGGCAATGCAATGCACAGTTGCTGAAGTTGAACCAAAATGAGCTTGTAATCTGGCTTCTGCAACTTTGAACATGAAAAATCCAATGAGGAGAAGAAAAGCAAAGCCAAAGAGTCCATCCCAAAATCCGACAAACAAGCAAAATGAACAAAAAACATTGAATTCAATTCTTTCTGATTTTAGAAACTGCATTAAAGAAGGGGTGCACCGGTCCTGGAGATACTGCAATACCAGGTCAATGCGTGGAGTGGACAGAGCAAGCTCTTTTTCCATCTCCCTGTTCTAAAAATCCATTTAATATATGGTCCCCAGATAGGGGACGTATCAGATATTAAACTGATAAGAACAGATACTACACTTGATCTTAGCCAAAAGGCCGAGAAGCGATAACCAGAATTGGTTTCAAACTACGGAGCCACCCAAGGATCCTGAAAAGTCCATTTGTGGAGATGAGCTCCTGGACTCCCGTTAAGAAGACATGTTGTCAACCTCTAGATCCCTTACATGCCTGCACTTTTCGGCTTGCTGCTGCTGCAATCCACGCGTTTTAGATCTGCATAACTCCACCTCTTTAAACACAGCACCTTCACCCCCTGCTGTTCCCACCCGCCTCAACACCGTTGGAAGGGAGGAGAACCAATTAAGGCGGGGGGTGGGGTGGAACGAGCAGCTGTCTACCCTTAGCAGGAGGGCTCCTGATTACATACCTCTCCTGCTGCTGCTGCTGCTGCTGGCTGTCCAGCAGCAGACTGAAGGTGGCTGCTGCTGTGCACAGGTATATAAAGGCTCAGAGCCTATTATGACACGCGCAGCCAGCGTTCCATTGCCACATTCCATCTACTGCAGGCAGGCTACCTGGCTGGCTGAATGTCGCTGAGAAGCTCACAGAGACCGCCATAAGCAACAGTTTAACAGAATGCCACAGACTAATCAACCAAACTTTTTGGGTTGGGTTCTCTTTTATAGTCTGCAGGCATTAAATGAAAGAAGTCAGTGTTCCAGCAGAAGGAGACAACGTTTCAGAAAAGGCATTGTAGCAAACCAAAAAAGAAATTTTAAGCGCAGCAGAGTAACCAGCGCACATACCTGTTAGCTCAGGTGAGTTTAAAAGGCTGCTGTTGATAACAAGGGCATTTGCTAAATAGATGGTGTGTGTGCAACAATATACTGAAAGGTCAATTATATTGTGCAGCTTATCTCACCACCTGTAGTTATTTAGGTGAAAGCTCCAAAATGCTTGCCTAATATGTCTGTTTATCCAAAAGGAAGTAAAAAGGGAGAGCTAGAAAGATAGCATTGCATCACATTACATGGCAATGCAATGCACAGTTGCTGAAGTTGAACCAAAATGAGCTTGTAATCTGGCTTCTGCAACTTTGAACATGAAAAATCCAATGAGGAGAAGAAAAGCAAAGCCAAAGAGTCCATCCCAAAATCCGACAAACAAGCAAAATGAACAAAAAACATTGAATTCAATTCTTTCTGATTTTAGAAACTGCATTAAAGAAGGGGTGCACCGGTCCTGGAGATACTGCAATACCAGGTCAATGCGTGGAGTGGACAGAGCAAGCTCTTTTTCCATCTCCCTGTTCTAAAAATCCACTTAATATATGGTCCCCAGATAGGGGACGTATCAGATATTAAACTGATAAGAACAGATACTACACTTGATCTTAGCCAAAAGGCCGAGAAGCGATAACCAGAATTGGTTTCAAACTATGGAGCCACCCAAGGATCCTGAAAAGTCCATTTGTGGAGATGAGCTCCTGGACTCCCGTTAAGAAGACATGTTGTCAACCTCTAGATCCCTTACATGCCTGCACTTTTCGGCTTGCTGCTGCTGCAATCCACGCGTTTTAGATCTGCATAACTCCACCTCTTTAAACACAGCACCTTCACCCCCTGCTGTTCCCACCCGCCTCAACACCGTTGGAAGGGAGGAGAACCAATTAAGGCGGGGGGTGGGGTGGAACGAGCAGCTGTCTACCCTTAGCAGGAGGGCTCCTGATTACATACCTCTCCTGCTGCTGCTGCTGCTGCTGGCTGTCCAGCAGCAGACTGAAGGTGGCTGCTGCTGTGCACAGGTATATAAAGGCTCAGAGCCTATTATGACACGCGCAGCCAGCGTTCCATTGCCACATTCCATCTACTGCAGGCAGGATACCTGGCTGGCTGAATGTCGCTGAGAAGCTCACAGAGACCGCCATAAGCAACAGTTTAACAGAATGCCACAGACTAATCAACCAAACTTTTTGGGTTGGGTTCTCTTTTATAGTCTGCAGGCATTAAATGAAAGAAGTCAGTGTTCCAGCAGAAGGAGACAACGTTTCAGAAAAGGCATTGTAGCAAACCAAAAAAGAAATTTAAGCGCAGCAGAGTAACCAGCGCACATACCTGTTAGCTCAGGTGAGTTTAAAAGGCTGCTGTTGATAACAAGGGCATTTGCTAAATAGATGGTGTGTGTGCAACAATATACTGAAAGGTCAATTATATTGTGCAGCTTATCTCACCACCTGTAGTTATTTAGGTGAAAGCTCCAAAATGCTTGCCTAATATGTCTGTTTATCCAAAAGGAAGTAAAAAGGGAGAGCTAGAAAGATAGCATTGCATCACATTACATGGCAATGCAATGCACAGTTGCTGAAGTTGAACCAAAATGAGCTTGTAATCTGGCTTCTGCAACTTTGAACATGAAAAATCCAATGAGGAGAAGAAAAGCAAAGCCAAAGAGTCCATCCCAAAGTCCGACAAACAAGCAAAATGAACAAAAAACATTGAATTCAATTCTTTCTGATTTTAGAAACTGCATTAAAGAAGGGGTGCACCGGTCCTGGAGATACTGCAATACCAGGTCAATGCGTGGAGTGGACAGAGCAAGCTCTTTTTCCATCTCCCTGTTCTAAAAATCCATTTAATATATGGTCCCCAGATAGGGGACGTATCAGATATTAAACTGATAAGAACAGATACTACACTTGATCTTAGCCAAAAGGCCGAGAAGCGATAACCAGAATTGGTTTCAAACTACGGAGCCACCCAAGGATCCTGAAAAGTCCATTTGTGGAGATGAGCTCCTGGACTCCCGTTAAGAAGACATGTTGTCAACCTCTAGATCCCTTACATGCCTGCACTTTTCGGCTTGCTGCTGCTGCAATCCACGCGTTTTAGATCTGCATAACTCCACCTCTTTAAACACAGCACCTTCACCCCCTGCTGTTCCCACCCGCCTCAACACCGTTGGAAGGGAGGAGAACCAATTAAGGCGGGGGGTGGGGTGGAACGAGCAGCTGTCTACCCTTAGCAGGAGGGCTCCTGATTACATACCTCTCCTGCTGCTGCTGCTGCTGCTGGCTGTCCAGCAGCAGACTGAAGGTGGCTGCTGCTGTGCACAGGTATATAAAGGCTCAGAGCCTATTATGACACGCGCAGCCAGCGTTCCATTGCCACATTCCATCTACTGCAGGCAGGATACCTGGCTGGCTGAATGTCGCTGAGAAGCTCACAGAGACCGCCATAAGCAACAGTTTAACAGAATGCCACAGACTAATCAACCAAACTTTTTGGGTTGGGTTCTCTTTTATAGTCTGCAGGCATTAAATGAAAGAAGTCAGTGTTCCAGCAGAAGGAGACAACGTTTCAGAAAAGGCATTGTAGCAAACCAAAAAAGAAATTTTAAGCGCAGCAGAGTAACCAGCGCACATACCTGTTAGCTCAGGTGAGTTTAAAAGGCTGCTGTTGATAACAAGGGCATTTGCTAAATAGATGGTGTGTGTGCAACAATATACTGAAAGGTCAATTATATTGTGCAGCTTATCTCACCACCTGTAGTTATTTAGGTGAAAGCTCCAAAATGCTTGCCTAATATGTCTGTTTATCCAAAAGGAAGTAAAAAGGGAGAGCTAGAAAGATAGCATTGCATCACATTACATGGCAATGCAATGCACAGTTGCTGAAGTTGAACCAAAATGAGCTTGTAATCTGGCTTCTGCAACTTTGAACATGAAAAATCCAATGAGGAGAAGAAAAGCAAAGCCAAAGAGTCCATCCCAAAATCCGACAAACAAGCAAAATGAACAAAAAACATTGAATTCAATTCTTTCTGATTTTAGAAACTGCATTAAAGAAGGGGTGCACCGGTCCTGGAGATACTGCAATACCAGGTCAATGCGTGGAGTGGACAGAGCAAGCTCTTTTTCCATCTCCCTGTTCTAAAAATCCACTTAATATATGGTCCCCAGATAGGGGACGTATCAGATATTAAACTGATAAGAACAGATACTACACTTGATCTTAGCCAAAAGGCCGAGAAGCGATAACCAGAATTGGTTTCAAACTATGGAGCCACCCAAGGATCCTGAAAAGTCCATTTGTGGAGATGAGCTCCTGGACTCCCGTTAAGAAGACATGTTGTCAACCTCTAGATCCCTTACATGCCTGCACTTTTCGGCTTGCTGCTGCTGCAATCCACGCGTTTTAGATCTGCATAACTCCACCTCTTTAAACACAGCACCTTCACCCCCTGCTGTTCCCACCCGCCTCAACACCGTTGGAAGGGAGGAGAACCAATTAAGGCGGGGGGTGGGGTGGAACGAGCAGCTGTCTACCCTTAGCAGGAGGGCTCCTGATTACATACCTCTCCTGCTGCTGCTGCTGCTGCTGGCTGTCCAGCAGCAGACTGAAGGTGGCTGCTGCTGTGCACAGGTATATAAAGGCTCAGAGCCTATTATGACACGCGCAGCCAGCGTTCCATTGCCACATTCCATCTACTGCAGGCAGGATACCTGGCTGGCTGAATGTCGCTGAGAAGCTCACAGAGACCGCCATAAGCAACAGTTTAACAGAATGCCACAGACTAATCAACCAAACTTTTTGGGTTGGGTTCTCTTTTATAGTCTGCAGGCATTAAATGAAAGAAGTCAGTGTTCCAGCAGAAGGAGACAACGTTTCAGAAAAGGCATTGTAGCAAACCAAAAAAGAAATTTAAGCGCAGCAGAGTAACCAGCGCACATACCTGTTAGCTCAGGTGAGTTTAAAAGGCTGCTGTTGATAACAAGGGCATTTGCTAAATAGATGGTGTGTGTGCAACAATATACTGAAAGGTCAATTATATTGTGCAGCTTATCTCACCACCTGTAGTTATTTAGGTGAAAGCTCCAAAATGCTTGCCTAATATGTCTGTTTATCCAAAAGGAAGTAAAAAGGGAGAGCTAGAAAGATAGCATTGCATCACATTACATGGCAATGCAATGCACAGTTGCTGAAGTTGAACCAAAATGAGCTTGTAATCTGGCTTCTGCAACTTTGAACATGAAAAATCCAATGAGGAGAAGAAAAGCAAAGCCAAAGAGTCCATCCCAAAATCCGACAAACAAGCAAAATGAACAAAAAACATTGAATTCAATTCTTTCTGATTTTAGAAACTGCATTAAAGAAGGGGTGCACCGGTCCTGGAGATACTGCAATACCAGGTCAATGCGTGGAGTGGACAGAGCAAGCTCTTTTTCCATCTCCCTGTTCTAAAAATCCATTTAATATATGGTCCCCAGATAGGGGACGTATCAGATATTAAACTGATAAGAACAGATACTACACTTGATCTTAGCCAAAAGGCCGAGAAGCGATAACCAGAATTGGTTTCAAACTACGGAGCCACCCAAGGATCCTGAAAAGTCCATTTGTGGAGATGAGCTCCTGGACTCCCGTTAAGAAGACATGTTGTCAACCTCTAGATCCCTTACATGCCTGCACTTTTCGGCTTGCTGCTGCTGCAATCCACGCGTTTTAGATCTGCATAACTCCACCTCTTTAAACACAGCACCTTCACCCCCTGCTGTTCCCACCCGCCTCAACACCGTTGGAAGGGAGGAGAACCAATTAAGGCGGGGGGTGGGGTGGAACGAGCAGCTGTCTACCCTTAGCAGGAGGGCTCCTGATTACATACCTCTCCTGCTGCTGCTGCTGCTGCTGGCTGTCCAGCAGCAGACTGAAGGTGGCTGCTGCTGTGCACAGGTATATAAAGGCTCAGAGCCTATTATGACACGCGCAGCCAGCGTTCCATTGCCACATTCCATCTACTGCAGGCAGGATACCTGGCTGGCTGAATGTCGCTGAGAAGCTCACAGAGACCGCCATAAGCAACAGTTTAACAGAATGCCACAGACTAATCAACCAAACTTTTTGGGTTGGGTTCTCTTTTATAGTCTGCAGGCATTAAATGAAAGAAGTCAGTGTTCCAGCAGAAGGAGACAACGTTTCAGAAAAGGCATTGTAGCAAACCAAAAAAGAAATTTTAAGCGCAGCAGAGTAACCAGCGCACATACCTGTTAGCTCAGGTGAGTTTAAAAGGCTGCTGTTGATAACAAGGGCATTTGCTAAATAGATGGTGTGTGTGCAACAATATACTGAAAGGTCAATTATATTGTGCAGCTTATCTCACCACCTGTAGTTATTTAGGTGAAAGCTCCAAAATGCTTGCCTAATATGTCTGTTTATCCAAAAGGAAGTAAAAAGGGAGAGCTAGAAAGATAGCATTGCATCACATTACATGGCAATGCAATGCACAGTTGCTGAAGTTGAACCAAAATGAGCTTGTAATCTGGCTTCTGCAACTTTGAACATGAAAAATCCAATGAGGAGAAGAAAAGCAAAGCCAAAGAGTCCATCCCAAAATCCGACAAACAAGCAAAATGAACAAAAAACATTGAATTCAATTCTTTCTGATTTTAGAAACTGCATTAAAGAAGGGGTGCACCGGTCCTGGAGATACTGCAATACCAGGTCAATGCGTGGAGTGGACAGAGCAAGCTCTTTTTCCATCTCCCTGTTCTAAAAATCCATTTAATATATGGTCCCCAGATAGGGGACGTATCAGATATTAAACTGATAAGAACAGATACTACACTTGATCTTAGCCAAAAGGCCGAGAAGCGATAACCAGAATTGGTTTCAAACTACGGAGCCACCCAAGGATCCTGAAAAGTCCATTTGTGGAGATGAGCTCCTGGACTCCCGTTAAGAAGACATGTTGTCAACCTCTAGATCCCTTACATGCCTGCACTTTTCGGCTTGCTGCTGCTGCAATCCACGCGTTTTAGATCTGCATAACTCCACCTCTTTAAACACAGCACCTTCACCCCCTGCTGTTCCCACCCGCCTCAACACCGTTGGAAGGGAGGAGAACCAATTAAGGCGGGGGGTGGGGTGGAACGAGCAGCTGTCTACCCTTAGCAGGAGGGCTCCTGATTACATACCTCTCCTGCTGCTGCTGCTGCTGGCTGTCCAGCAGCAGACTGAAGGTGGCTGCTGCTGTGCACAGGTATATAAAGGCTCAGAGCCTATTATGACACGCGCAGCCAGCGTTCCATTGCCACATTCCATCTACTGCAGGCAGGATACCTGGCTGGCTGAATGTCGCTGAGAAGCTCACAGAGACCGCCATAAGCAACAGTTTAACAGAATGCCACAGACTAATCAACCAAACTTTTTGGGTTGGGTTCTCTTTTATAGTCTGCAGGCATTAAATGAAAGAAGTCAGTGTTCCAGCAGAAGGAGACGTTTCAGAAAAGGCATTGTAACAAACCAAAAAAGAAATTTTAAGCGCAGCAGAGTAACCAGCGCACATACCTGTTAGCTCAGGTGAGTTTAAAAGGCTGCTGTTGATAACAAGGGCATTTGCTAAATAGATGGTGTGTGTGCAACAATATACTGAAAGGTCAATTATATTGTGCAGCTTATCTCACCACCTGTAGTTATTTAGGTGAAAGCTCCAAAATGCTTGCCTAATATGTCTGTTTATCCAAAAGGAAGTAAAAAGGGAGAGCTAGAAAGATAGCATTGCATCACATTACATGGCAATGCAATGCACAGTTGCTGAAGTTGAACCAAAATGAGCTTGTAATCTGGCTTCTGCAACTTTGAACATGAAAAATCCAATGAGGAGAAGAAAAGCAAAGCCAAAGAGTCCATCCCAAAATCCGACAAACAAGCAAAATGAACAAAAAACATTGAATTCAATTCTTTCTGATTTTAGAAACTGCATTAAAGAAGGGGTGCACCGGTCCTGGAGATACTGCAATACCAGGTCAATGCGTGGAGTGGACAGAGCAAGCTCTTTTTCCATCTCCCTGTTCTAAAAATCCATTTAATATATGGTCCCCAGATAGGGGACGTATCAGATATTAAACTGATAAGAACAGATACTACACTTGATCTTAGCCAAAAGGCCGAGAAGCGATAACCAGAATTGGTTTCAAACTACGGAGCCACCCAAGGATCCTGAAAAGTCCATTTGTGGAGATGAGCTCCTGGACTCCCGTTAAGAAGACATGTTGTCAACCTCTAGATCCCTTACATGCCTGCACTTTTCGGCTTGCTGCTGCTGCAATCCACGCGTTTTAGATCTGCATAACTCCACCTCTTTAAACACAGCACCTTCACCCCCTGCTGTTCCCACCCGCCTCAACACCGTTGGAAGGGAGGAGAACCAATTAAGGCGGGGGGTGGGGTGGAACGAGCAGCTGTCTACCCTTAGCAGGAGGGCTCCTGATTACATACCTCTCCTGCTGCTGCTGCTGCTGGCTGTCCAGCAGCAGACTGAAGGTGGCTGCTGCTGTGCACAGGTATATAAAGGCTCAGAGCCTATTATGACACGCGCAGCCAGCGTTCCATTGCCACATTCCATCTACTGCAGGCAGGATACCTGGCTGGCTGAATGTCGCTGAGAAGCTCACAGAGACCGCCATAAGCAACAGTTTAACAGAATGCCACAGACTAATCAACCAAACTTTTTGGGTTGGGTTCTCTTTTATAGTCTGCAGGCATTAAATGAAAGAAGTCAGTGTTCCAGCAGAAGGAGACAACGTTTCAGAAAAGGCATTGTAGCAAACCAAAAAAGAAATTTTAAGCGCAGCAGAGTAACCAGCGCACATACCTGTTAGCTCAGGTGAGTTTAAAAGGCTGCTGTTGATAACAAGGGCATTTGCTAAATAGATGGTGTGTGTGCAACAATATACTGAAAGGTCAATTATATTGTGCAGCTTATCTCACCACCTGTAGTTATTTAGGTGAAAGCTCCAAAATGCTTGCCTAATATGTCTGTTTATCCAAAAGGAAGTAAAAAGGGAGAGCTAGAAAGATAGCATTGCATCACATTACATGGCAATGCAATGCACAGTTGCTGAAGTTGAACCAAAATGAGCTTGTAATCTGGCTTCTGCAACTTTGAACATGAAAAATCCAATGAGGAGAAGAAAAGCAAAGCCAAAGAGTCCATCCCAAAATCCGACAAACAAGCAAAATGAACAAAAAACATTGAATTCAATTCTTTCTGATTTTAGAAACTGCATTAAAGAAGGGGTGCACCGGTCCTGGAGATACTGCAATACCAGGTCAATGCGTGGAGTGGACAGAGCAAGCTCTTTTTCCATCTCCCTGTTCTAAAAATCCATTTAATATATGGTCCCCAGATAGGGGACGTATCAGATATTAAACTGATAAGAACAGATACTACACTTGATCTTAGCCAAAAGGCCGAGAAGCGATAACCAGAATTGGTTTCAAACTACGGAGCCACCCAAGGATCCTGAAAAGTCCATTTGTGGAGATGAGCTCCTGGACTCCCGTTAAGAAGACATGTTGTCAACCTCTAGATCCCTTACATGCCTGCACTTTTCGGCTTGCTGCTGCTGCAATCCACGCGTTTTAGATCTGCATAACTCCACCTCTTTAAACACAGCACCTTCACCCCCTGCTGTTCCCACCCGCCTCAACACCGTTGGAAGGGAGGAGAACCAATTAAGGCGGGGGGTGGGGTGGAACGAGCAGCTGTCTACCCTTAGCAGGAGGGCTCCTGATTACATACCTCTCCTGCTGCTGCTGCTGCTGGCTGTCCAGCAGCAGACTGAAGGTGGCTGCTGCTGTGCACAGGTATATAAAGGCTCAGAGCCTATTATGACACGCGCAGCCAGCGTTCCATTGCCACATTCCATCTACTGCAGGCAGGATACCTGGCTGGCTGAATGTCGCTGAGAAGCTCACAGAGACCGCCATAAGCAACAGTTTAACAGAATGCCACAGACTAATCAACCAAACTTTTTGGGTTGGGTTCTCTTTTATAGTCTGCAGGCATTAAATGAAAGAAGTCAGTGTTCCAGCAGAAGGAGACAACGTTTCAGAAAAGGCATTGTAGCAAACCAAAAAAGAAATTTTAAGCGCAGCAGAGTAACCAGCGCACATACCTGTTAGCTCAGGTGAGTTTAAAAGGCTGCTGTTGATAACAAGGGCATTTGCTAAATAGATGGTGTGTGTGCAACAATATACTGAAAGGTCAATTATATTGTGCAGCTTATCTCACCACCTGTAGTTATTTAGGTGAAAGCTCCAAAATGCTTGCCTAATATGTCTGTTTATCCAAAAGGAAGTAAAAAGGGAGAGCTAGAAAGATAGCATTGCATCACATTACATGGCAATGCAATGCACAGTTGCTGAAGTTGAACCAAAATGAGCTTGTAATCTGGCTTCTGCAACTTTGAACATGAAAAATCCAATGAGGAGAAGAAAAGCAAAGCCAAAGAGTCCATCCCAAAATCCGACAAACAAGCAAAATGAACAAAAAACATTGAATTCAATTCTTTCTGATTTTAGAAACTGCATTAAAGAAGGGGTGCACCGGTCCTGGAGATACTGCAATACCAGGTCAATGCGTGGAGTGGACAGAGCAAGCTCTTTTTCCATCTCCCTGTTCTAAAAATCCATTTAATATATGGTCCCCAGATAGGGGACGTATCAGATATTAAACTGATAAGAACAGATACTACACTTGATCTTAGCCAAAAGGCCGAGAAGCGATAACCAGAATTGGTTTCAAACTACGGAGCCACCCAAGGATCCTGAAAAGTCCATTTGTGGAGATGAGCTCCTGGACTCCCGTTAAGAAGACATGTTGTCAACCTCTAGATCCCTTACATGCCTGCACTTTTCGGCTTGCTGCTGCTGCAATCCACGCGTTTTAGATCTGCATAACTCCACCTCTTTAAACACAGCACCTTCACCCCCTGCTGTTCCCACCCGCCTCAACACCGTTGGAAGGGAGGAGAACCAATTAAGGCGGGGGGTGGGGTGGAACGAGCAGCTGTCTACCCTTAGCAGGAGGGCTCCTGATTACATACCTCTCCTGCTGCTGCTGCTGCTGCTGGCTGTCCAGCAGCAGACTGAAGGTGGCTGCTGCTGTGCACAGGTATATAAAGGCTCAGAGCCTATTATGACACGCGCAGCCAGCGTTCCATTGCCACATTCCATCTACTGCAGGCAGGATACCTGGCTGGCTGAATGTCGCTGAGAAGCTCACAGAGACCGCCATAAGCAACAGTTTAACAGAATGCCACAGACTAATCAACCAAACTTTTTGGGTTGGGTTCTCTTTTATAGTCTGCAGGCATTAAATGAAAGAAGTCAGTGTTCCAGCAGAAGGAGACAACGTTTCAGAAAAGGCATTGTAGCAAACCAAAAAAGAAATTTTAAGCGCAGCAGAGTAACCAGCGCACATACCTGTTAGCTCAGGTGAGTTTAAAAGGCTGCTGTTGATAACAAGGGCATTTGCTAAATAGATGGTGTGTGTGCAACAATATACTGAAAGGTCAATTATATTGTGCAGCTTATCTCACCACCTGTAGTTATTTAGGTGAAAGCTCCAAAATGCTTGCCTAATATGTCTGTTTATCCAAAAGGAAGTAAAAAGGGAGAGCTAGAAAGATAGCATTGCATCACATTACATGGCAATGCAATGCACAGTTGCTGAAGTTGAACCAAAATGAGCTTGTAATCTGGCTTCTGCAACTTTGAACATGAAAAATCCAATGAGGAGAAGAAAAGCAAAGCCAAAGAGTCCATCCCAAAATCCGACAAACAAGCAAAATGAACAAAAAACATTGAATTCAATTCTTTCTGATTTTAGAAACTGCATTAAAGAAGGGGTGCACCGGTCCTGGAGATACTGCAATACCAGGTCAATGCGTGGAGTGGACAGAGCAAGCTCTTTTTCCATCTCCCTGTTCTAAAAATCCATTTAATATATGGTCCCCAGATAGGGGACGTATCAGATATTAAACTGATAAGAACAGATACTACACTTGATCTTAGCCAAAAGGCCGAGAAGCGATAACCAGAATTGGTTTCAAACTACGGAGCCACCCAAGGATCCTGAAAAGTCCATTTGTGGAGATGAGCTCCTGGACTCCCGTTAAGAAGACATGTTGTCAACCTCTAGATCCCTTACATGCCTGCACTTTTCGGCTTGCTGCTGCTGCAATCCACGCGTTTTAGATCTGCATAACTCCACCTCTTTAAACACAGCACCTTCACCCCCTGCTGTTCCCACCCGCCTCAACACCGTTGGAAGGGAGGAGAACCAATTAAGGCGGGGGGTGGGGTGGAACGAGCAGCTGTCTACCCTTAGCAGGAGGGCTCCTGATTACATACCTCTCCTGCTGCTGCTGCTGCTGGCTGTCCAGCAGCAGACTGAAGGTGGCTGCTGCTGTGCACAGGTATATAAAGGCTCAGAGCCTATTATGACACGCGCAGCCAGCGTTCCATTGCCACATTCCATCTACTGCAGGCAGGATACCTGGCTGGCTGAATGTCGCTGAGAAGCTCACAGAGACCGCCATAAGCAACAGTTTAACAGAATGCCACAGACTAATCAACCAAACTTTTTGGGTTGGGTTCTCTTTTATAGTCTGCAGGCATTAAATGAAAGAAGTCAGTGTTCCAGCAGAAGGAGACAACGTTTCAGAAAAGGCATTGTAACAAACCAAAAAAGAAATTTTAAGCGCAGCAGAGTAACCAGCGCACATACCTGTTAGCTCAGGTGAGTTTAAAAGGCTGCTGTTGATAACAAGGGCATTTGCTAAATAGATGGTGTGTGTGCAACAATATACTGAAAGGTCAATTATATTGTGCAGCTTATCTCACCACCTGTAGTTATTTAGGTGAAAGCTCCAAAATGCTTGCCTAATATGTCTGTTTATCCAAAAGGAAGTAAAAAGGGAGAGCTAGAAAGATAGCATTGCATCACATTACATGGCAATGCAATGCACAGTTGCTGAAGTTGAACCAAAATGAGCTTGTAATCTGGCTTCTGCAACTTTGAACATGAAAAATCCAATGAGGAGAAGAAAAGCAAAGCCAAAGAGTCCATCCCAAAATCCGACAAACAAGCAAAATGAACAAAAAACATTGAATTCAATTCTTTCTGATTTTAGAAACTGCATTAAAGAAGGGGTGCACCGGTCCTGGAGATACTGCAATACCAGGTCAATGCGTGGAGTGGACAGAGCAAGCTCTTTTTCCATCTCCCTGTTCTAAAAATCCATTTAATATATGGTCCCCAGATAGGGGACGTATCAGATATTAAACTGATAAGAACAGATACTACACTTGATCTTAGCCAAAAGGCCGAGAAGCGATAACCAGAATTGGTTTCAAACTACGGAGCCACCCAAGGATCCTGAAAAGTCCATTTGTGGAGATGAGCTCCTGGACTCCCGTTAAGAAGACATGTTGTCAACCTCTAGATCCCTTACATGCCTGCACTTTTCGGCTTGCTGCTGCTGCAATCCACGCGTTTTAGATCTGCATAACTCCACCTCTTTAAACACAGCACCTTCACCCCCTGCTGTTCCCACCCGCCTCAACACCGTTGGAAGGGAGGAGAACCAATTAAGGCGGGGGGTGGGGTGGAACGAGCAGCTGTCTACCCTTAGCAGGAGGGCTCCTGATTACATACCTCTCCTGCTGCTGCTGCTGCTGGCTGTCCAGCAGCAGACTGAAGGTGGCTGCTGCTGTGCACAGGTATATAAAGGCTCAGAGCCTATTATGACACGCGCAGCCAGCGTTCCATTGCCACATTCCATCTACTGCAGGCAGGATACCTGGCTGGCTGAATGTCGCTGAGAAGCTCACAGAGACCGCCATAAGCAACAGTTTAACAGAATGCCACAGACTAATCAACCAAACTTTTTGGGTTGGGTTCTCTTTTATAGTCTGCAGGCATTAAATGAAAGAAGTCAGTGTTCCAGCAGAAGGAGACAACGTTTCAGAAAAGGCATTGTAGCAAACCAAAAAAGAAATTTTAAGCGCAGCAGAGTAACCAGCGCACATACCTGTTAGCTCAGGTGAGTTTAAAAGGCTGCTGTTGATAACAAGGGCATTTGCTAAATAGATGGTGTGTGTGCAACAATATACTGAAAGGTCAATTATATTGTGCAGCTTATCTCACCACCTGTAGTTATTTAGGTGAAAGCTCCAAAATGCTTGCCTAATATGTCTGTTTATCCAAAAGGAAGTAAAAAGGGAGAGCTAGAAAGATAGCATTGCATCACATTACATGGCAATGCAATGCACAGTTGCTGAAGTTGAACCAAAATGAGCTTGTAATCTGGCTTCTGCAACTTTGAACATGAAAAATCCAATGAGGAGAAGAAAAGCAAAGCCAAAGAGTCCATCCCAAAATCCGACAAACAAGCAAAATGAACAAAAAACATTGAATTCAATTCTTTCTGATTTTAGAAACTGCATTAAAGAAGGGGTGCACCGGTCCTGGAGATACTGCAATACCAGGTCAATGCGTGGAGTGGACAGAGCAAGCTCTTTTTCCATCTCCCTGTTCTAAAAATCCATTTAATATATGGTCCCCAGATAGGGGACGTATCAGATATTAAACTGATAAGAACAGATACTACACTTGATCTTAGCCAAAAGGCCGAGAAGCGATAACCAGAATTGGTTTCAAACTACGGAGCCACCCAAGGATCCTGAAAAGTCCATTTGTGGAGATGAGCTCCTGGACTCCCGTTAAGAAGACATGTTGTCAACCTCTAGATCCCTTACATGCCTGCACTTTTCGGCTTGCTGCTGCTGCAATCCACGCGTTTTAGATCTGCATAACTCCACCTCTTTAAACACAGCACCTTCACCCCCTGCTGTTCCCACCCGCCTCAACACCGTTGGAAGGGAGGAGAACCAATTAAGGCGGGGGGTGGGGTGGAACGAGCAGCTGTCTACCCTTAGCAGGAGGGCTCCTGATTACATACCTCTCCTGCTGCTGCTGCTGCTGGCTGTCCAGCAGCAGACTGAAGGTGGCTGCTGCTGTGCACAGGTATATAAAGGCTCAGAGCCTATTATGACACGCGCAGCCAGCGTTCCATTGCCACATTCCATCTACTGCAGGCAGGATACCTGGCTGGCTGAATGTCGCTGAGAAGCTCACAGAGACCGCCATAAGCAACAGTTTAACAGAATGCCACAGACTAATCAACCAAACTTTTTGGGTTGGGTTCTCTTTTATAGTCTGCAGGCATTAAATGAAAGAAGTCAGTGTTCCAGCAGAAGGAGACAACGTTTCAGAAAAGGCATTGTAGCAAACCAAAAAAGAAATTTTAAGCGCAGCAGAGTAACCAGCGCACATACCTGTTAGCTCAGGTGAGTTTAAAAGGCTGCTGTTGATAACAAGGGCATTTGCTAAATAGATGGTGTGTGTGCAACAATATACTGAAAGGTCAATTATATTGTGCAGCTTATCTCACCACCTGTAGTTATTTAGGTGAAAGCTCCAAAATGCTTGCCTAATATGTCTGTTTATCCAAAAGGAAGTAAAAAGGGAGAGCTAGAAAGATAGCATTGCATCACATTACATGGCAATGCAATGCACAGTTGCTGAAGTTGAACCAAAATGAGCTTGTAATCTGGCTTCTGCAACTTTGAACATGAAAAATCCAATGAGGAGAAGAAAAGCAAAGCCAAAGAGTCCATCCCAAAATCCGACAAACAAGCAAAATGAACAAAAAACATTGAATTCAATTCTTTCTGATTTTAGAAACTGCATTAAAGAAGGGGTGCACCGGTCCTGGAGATACTGCAATACCAGGTCAATGCGTGGAGTGGACAGAGCAAGCTCTTTTTCCATCTCCCTGTTCTAAAAATCCATTTAATATATGGTCCCCAGATAGGGGACGTATCAGATATTAAACTGATAAGAACAGATACTACACTTGATCTTAGCCAAAAGGCCGAGAAGCGATAACCAGAATTGGTTTCAAACTACGGAGCCACCCAAGGATCCTGAAAAGTCCATTTGTGGAGATGAGCTCCTGGACTCCCGTTAAGAAGACATGTTGTCAACCTCTAGATCCCTTACATGCCTGCACTTTTCGGCTTGCTGCTGCTGCAATCCACGCGTTTTAGATCTGCATAACTCCACCTCTTTAAACACAGCACCTTCACCCCCTGCTGTTCCCACCCGCCTCAACACCGTTGGAAGGGAGGAGAACCAATTAAGGCGGGGGGTGGGGTGGAACGAGCAGCTGTCTACCCTTAGCAGGAGGGCTCCTGATTACATACCTCTCCTGCTGCTGCTGCTGCTGCTGGCTGTCCAGCAGCAGACTGAAGGTGGCTGCTGCTGTGCACAGGTATATAAAGGCTCAGAGCCTATTATGACACGCGCAGCCAGCGTTCCATTGCCACATTCCATCTACTGCAGGCAGGATACCTGGCTGGCTGAATGTCGCTGAGAAGCTCACAGAGACCGCCATAAGCAACAGTTTAACAGAATGCCACAGACTAATCAACCAAACTTTTTGGGTTGGGTTCTCTTTTATAGTCTGCAGGCATTAAATGAAAGAAGTCAGTGTTCCAGCAGAAGGAGACAACGTTTCAGAAAAGGCATTGTAGCAAACCAAAAAAGAAATTTTAAGCGCAGCAGAGTAACCAGCGCACATACCTGTTAGCTCAGGTGAGTTTAAAAGGCTGCTGTTGATAACAAGGGCATTTGCTAAATAGATGGTGTGTGTGCAACAATATACTGAAAGGTCAATTATATTGTGCAGCTTATCTCACCACCTGTAGTTATTTAGGTGAAAGCTCCAAAATGCTTGCCTAATATGTCTGTTTATCCAAAAGGAAGTAAAAAGGGAGAGCTAGAAAGATAGCATTGCATCACATTACATGGCAATGCAATGCACAGTTGCTGAAGTTGAACCAAAATGAGCTTGTAATCTGGCTTCTGCAACTTTGAACATGAAAAATCCAATGAGGAGAAGAAAAGCAAAGCCAAAGAGTCCATCCCAAAATCCGACAAACAAGCAAAATGAACAAAAAACATTGAATTCAATTCTTTCTGATTTTAGAAACTGCATTAAAGAAGGGGTGCACCGGTCCTGGAGATACTGCAATACCAGGTCAATGCGTGGAGTGGACAGAGCAAGCTCTTTTTCCATCTCCCTGTTCTAAAAATCCATTTAATATATGGTCCCCAGATAGGGGACGTATCAGATATTAAACTGATAAAAACAGATACTACACTTGATCTTAGCCAAAAGGCCGAGAAGCGATAACCAGAATTGGTTTCAAACTACGGAGCCACCCAAGGATCCTGAAAAGTCCATTTGTGGAGATGAGCTCCTGGACTCCCGTTAAGAAGACATGTTGTCAACCTCTAGATCCCTTACATGCCTGCACTTTTCGGCTTGCTGCTGCTGCAATCCACGCGTTTTAGATCTGCATAACTCCACCTCTTTAAACACAGCACCTTCACCCCCTGCTGTTCCCACCCGCCTCAACACCGTTGGAAGGGAGGAGAACCAATTAAGGCGGGGGGTGGGGTGGAACGAGCAGCTGTCTACCCTTAGCAGGAGGGCTCCTGATTACATACCTCTCCTGCTGCTGCTGCTGCTGCTGGCTGTCCAGCAGCAGACTGAAGGTGGCTGCTGCTGTGCACAGGTATATAAAGGCTCAGAGCCTATTATGACACGCGCAGCCAGCGTTCCATTGCCACATTCCATCTACTGCAGGCAGGATACCTGGCTGGCTGAATGTCGCTGAGAAGCTCACAGAGACCGCCATAAGCAACAGTTTAACAGAATGCCACAGACTAATCAACCAAACTTTTTGGGTTGGGTTCTCTTTTATAGTCTGCAGGCATTAAATGAAAGAAGTCAGTGTTCCAGCAGAAGGAGACAACGTTTCAGAAAAGGCATTGTAGCAAACCAAAAAAGAAATTTTAAGCGCAGCAGAGTAACCAGCGCACATACCTGTTAGCTCAGGTGAGTTTAAAAGGCTGCTGTTGATAACAAGGGCATTTGCTAAATAGATGGTGTGTGTGCAACAATATACTGAAAGGTCAATTATATTGTGCAGCTTATCTCACCACCTGTAGTTATTTAGGTGAAAGCTCCAAAATGCTTGCCTAAAATGTCTGTTTATCCAAAAGGAAGTAAAAAGGGAGAGCTAGAAAGATAGCATTGCATCACATTACATGGCAATGCAATGCACAGTTGCTGAAGTTGAACCAAAATGAGCTTGTAATCTGGCTTCTGCAACTTTGAACATGAAAAATCCAATGAGGAGAAGAAAAGCAAAGCCAAAGAGTCCATCCCAAAATCCGACAAACAAGCAAAATGAACAAAAAACATTGAATTCAATTCTTTCTGATTTTAGAAACTGCATTAAAGAAGGGGTGCACCGGTCCTGGAGATACTGCAATACCAGGTCAATGCGTGGAGTGGACAGAGCAAGCTCTTTTTCCATCTCCCTGTTCTAAAAATCCATTTAATATATGGTCCCCAGATAGGGGACGTATCAGATATTAAACTGATAAGAACAGATACTACACTTGATCTTAGCCAAAAGGCCGAGAAGCGATAACCAGAATTGGTTTCAAACTACGGAGCCACCCAAGGATCCTGAAAAGTCCATTTGTGGAGATGAGCTCCTGGACTCCCGTTAAGAAGACATGTTGTCAACCTCTAGATCCCTTACATGCCTGCACTTTTCGGCTTGCTGCTGCTGCAATCCACGCGTTTTAGATCTGCATAACTCCACCTCTTTAAACACAGCACCTTCACCCCCTGCTGTTCCCACCCGCCTCAACACCGTTGGAAGGGAGGAGAACCAATTAAGGCGGGGGGTGGGGTGGAACGAGCAGCTGTCTACCCTTAGCAGGAGGGCTCCTGATTACATACCTCTCCTGCTGCTGCTGCTGCTGGCTGTCCAGCAGCAGACTGAAGGTGGCTGCTGCTGTGCACAGGTATATAAAGGCTCAGAGCCTATTATGACACGCGCAGCCAGCGTTCCATTGCCACATTCCATCTACTGCAGGCAGGATACCTGGCTGGCTGAATGTCGCTGAGAAGCTCACAGAGACCGCCATAAGCAACAGTTTAACAGAATGCCACAGACTAATCAACCAAACTTTTTGGGTTGGGTTCTCTTTTATAGTCTGCAGGCATTAAATGAAAGAAGTCAGTGTTCCAGCAGAAGGAGACAACGTTTCAGAAAAGGCATTGTAGCAAACCAAAAAAGAAATTTTAAGCGCAGCAGAGTAACCAGCGCACATACCTGTTAGCTCAGGTGAGTTTAAAAGGCTGCTGTTGATAACAAGGGCATTTGCTAAATAGATGGTGTGTGTGCAACAATATACTGAAAGGTCAATTATATTGTGCAGCTTATCTCACCACCTGTAGTTATTTAGGTGAAAGCTCCAAAATGCTTGCCTAATATGTCTGTTTATCCAAAAGGAAGTAAAAAGGGAGAGCTAGAAAGATAGCATTGCATCACATTACATGGCAATGCAATGCACAGTTGCTGAAGTTGAACCAAAATGAGCTTGTAATCTGGCTTCTGCAACTTTGAACATGAAAAATCCAATGAGGAGAAGAAAAGCAAAGCCAAAGAGTCCATCCCAAAATCCGACAAACAAGCAAAATGAACAAAAAACATTGAATTCAATTCTTTCTGATTTTAGAAACTGCATTAAAGAAGGGGTGCACCGGTCCTGGAGATACTGCAATACCAGGTCAATGCGTGGAGTGGACAGAGCAAGCTCTTTTTCCATCTCCCTGTTCTAAAAATCCATTTAATATATGGTCCCCAGATAGGGGACGTATCAGATATTAAACTGATAAGAACAGATTTTTTTTTTTTTTTTTTTTTTTTTTTTTTTCCCATGTCAGATTGGCTGTGCTTTATCAAATTGGCTCATGCAAGCTTGTATGATAGGCAACCTCTCATCATATCATGGATTTTTTTTTTTTTTTTTATAAAATTTTTTAAAGGATTGTGAATTGAACCAAAAAGGAACTACAACAAAATTACTTATTCTATTTGTACTTTACAAGAAATCTCCATTTCTTGAACTTCCATATTCCTTCTGCATCAATAATATTTCCACACTTTTTATCCCATAGATAGATCACATACATCCTTGACAGAATCAACTTTAAACACTCATTTACCGACATTGTTTTCCTTTTAAACACTAACAAGTTTCTTGCATCCCATAGACTTTCTATCACACACACTGTCAAAAGCCACAGAACTCTGTCTTTGAACCTACTACAAGCACCCATACCGAACATTGCAACCTTCCAATTTACATACGTCACTCCTGCCAGTTCATTACATAGACTTCCCATACCTTTCCACACATCATATGCAAAATCACAATCCCATACCAAGTGTCTAATATACTCTTTTGCACCACATCCATCTCTCGGACACACTTCTGTCCTGATCAAATCACGCCTCTTTTGTACCTCCCTCACAGGCAAAATGTCATGCAACATCATCCATGCAATGTCTTTCTGTCTATTTGACATACCTTGTGTTCCTAATTTCTTCCACATATCAGATACATCCTCACCTCTCAACCCCACAATGTTACAAACAATCTCTCTATCTCGCACCTTCGTGATCACTTTTTTCTTATTCCTAAACTCATTCATACCTACAGACAGCAAATCAAACTTTCTGATGAATTTCTCTACAATTTCATACCATACAGGACAATTAAAAGCAACCGGCACTGTGGCATCTCTCTGAAACCAATTCAAACCATAAAACATCCAACCAGCAGAATACTTCATCATGCAAGCACATTTATTATCCTTCCCCAAACATACCACAATCATTTTCACGTAACTCACACCTAAAAAGAACTCAACATTTGGAAAATCTAGGCCACCATTCACACACATCTTATAAACATGCTCTCTCTTCAACTTCTCCATACGACTTCCCCAAAGGAAGTTAAAGATTATTTTCTCTGTTTTTCTGATCTTCCTAGATGCAGCGGGGTACACATTTGCCACAAACAACAGGATCGGCAATACTACTGCTTTGATGATTAACACCTTACCTGTCAAAGTTAGTTCCCTCATCCTCCAAAAGTTCAACTTCTGCTCCATTCTCTTCCCACAATCATCCCAGCTTTCATTTCCCTTTAGATTTTCATTAAATTTAATCCCTAATACCTTAATTGCCCCTTCCTCACACGTTACCTCATCCATCTTGATGTTGTTATCTCCAAAGCATTTAAAGGAGCATTTTCCCCAATTTACTCTAAACGCTGAGGCACTACAAAACATGCTTAACATTAATCTGGCCCTATTCATTGCAGCCATGTTTTCATTCACTATCACCACATCATCCATATATCCCAAAATTCTCACATCTTTTCCTCCACTCCCAGGAATCAGCACACCTCTCATGACCTTATCTTTCCTTACCATACACAAAAAAACCTCAATCACACTTATAAACAGAATAGGGGACATGGGACACCCCTGCCGCACTCCAGACTTAACCCAAACCTTATCACTCAACCACCCGTTCACCAGAAACTCACTTGACACATTACAGTACAGACTTCTCACACAACTCACAAAATTTCTAGAAAACCCCATCCTCGCCAAAACATTAAACATGAAAAAATGCGACACTCTGTCAAAAGCCTTCTCAAAATCTACTGAAAACAACATACATTTCTGTTTGCGACTCAAACAATCACCAATCACATCCCTCAACAAAATCAAGTTGTCATTCATACTCCTACCAGGTATTGAACACACTTGATCCTCTCCGATCACACGATCAATTACATTACGCATCCTATTTGCGAGTAATTTGCTGAAAACTTTATAATCCACATTCAAAAGGGTAATAGGCCTCCAATTTCCCAAATCCTTTCGATCACCCTTCTTGTGAATCAGAACAACTACCCCTTCTCTCATAGATTCACTCAAAACATTATTCTGAAAAATATACCGACATACCTCAAGTAAGTCTTTACCCAAAGTATCCCATTCTTTCATATACAACTCTACAGGCAAACCATCTTTTCCAGGAGTCTTATTTTTACTTGCAGACATCACCACCATCTTCACTTCATCTAGTACAATCTCATCATCCAGCAGCTCACCCTCATCCTCACTCAAATGTCCTTCCAATTTTCCCAACACATCATTCATCATCCCCTCATCAATCCATTTTGACCCATACAACTCCTTGTAAAACAATTCAACCTCTTTCATCACCTCCTTCCCCTTGACATACACACCATTCACATTCTTCACCTCATCCATATCCACTTTCTTCCCAAACACTTTTTTGAAAAAGAACCTAGTACATTTTTCATTTTTTTCCAAATGCTCAATTTTGGACCTGTAAATGATTTCTTTGCCCTTCTCATTAATAAAGTTTTTAATATCATTTCTCACCTGACACATCAAATCATCCACTTCAATTCCAATCATTCTTAGTTTCCTCAGCCACTCTAACTTCATACTTAACTCATTAAATTTCTTCCTGTTATTGGCTCCTTTCCTCTTTCCCCATTTCTTGAAGAAAAAACTTATTTCCTTCTTCATCCAGTCCCACCATTCCAGCACATTCACAAAATCCCTCTTCCGATCCTTCCACTTCACATACATCCTTCTGAAATCTTTCATAATCCTGTGATCCTCTAACAACCGCACATTTAGTTTCCACACACCTCTTCCATATGCAAAGGAAACTGTATCTTCCAAAAGTGCTCTCATACACACATGATCCGAAAAAATAACGTCATCCTGCTGGAACTTTTTACAAACAATATGATTAGAGAAAAGAATACGATCAATCCTCGATTCAATGCCCCCCCTATCTGCTTTATATGTGGCAGGAGGAGGTTTTCCCAACATTATCTCAGCAGCATCAACAAAAGAGAAATCCTCTATTAGATTTTTTAACTTTTTCCCAGTGACATCCACCTTTTCTCCTTCCGTCACACAATTAAAATCCCCAACACAAACAATGGGTATTTTCCCAGAAAGAAAAAAACACATCTTTTCAAAAAGCTCCAGCCTTTCTTCTTTTCCTACTGGGGCATACATATTAAGTATTTTAAATCTCCACCCTCTACAGTTTATTTCACATACCAAACACCTCCCAGCCTCCACAACTGTGTAGGATTCTATTTCCAACCCCCTATTCCCCAATAAAATCCCAACCCCACTGTTTTTATTTTCAACAGACCCCGACCAGACACATTGGCCTTGCGGCCACACGTTGTCGTCCAGAGATTCAGAAATCCCACATTCCTGTAAGCAATAAATATCTGCATGTAAATTTTTTAGAAAATCTAAAATCATAGTTCTTCTTGGTACTGATTTAATTTGTCTAACATTTAGTGACAGGATTGCCACTTGAGCAGCTTGGGAACCCATCTCTCAATTTGGTGAGGCAGGTCACGACAGCATGCCCATTTGTTCTTCATCCTAGTCCTTCTGGAGGGGGTACGCCGGATATGCAGACGGTGTAGCCCGCTCCTTCCCCTAAAAAAGGTTCATTTTGGGGATCAAGGGCTGTAGGGTACACTCTCATGGGGCTAATGCTTCCTACACTTAAAGGGGAAGGATTCCTCCTTTGTTTTTTTGGCGTGGATAACTCTTCCTCTTCTGAGTCCGCCTGTCTTCTGGATGTATGGTCCCCCTGACCACATTCACTCTCTGGGTCTGATGGACTCTCATCCCACTTTATAATTGGTGTTTTGGATAAGCTGGATTCCACATCTTCTTCACCTCCCATAGTAACTGCCATATTTGGCACATCAGCCTCTGCCTCCTGCACGGAGCTCACTTCCATACAGTCAGTTACTTCAGTCTGATGTTTATTTACTGCATGAACTCTGCTGCTTCCTTGAGTGTTTTGTGTGACTCTCAACCTAGTTGCCTCTGCTATAACCTCTGCACGCTGTCTGCATTTATCATCTTCTGCAAGACTCCTCCTCTCCTCCACCTCCTCACTGGTCATCTCATCCAGCTCATCCTGTATAAACTCCGGCTGGGGAAGATCCACATTTCTCTGTGCAACACCCGCATAAGTTTTAGGTCTCAAATTACAGTCTTTGAAAGCGTGACCTTTCTCTCCACAGAGATTGCAGACTATCACATTTGTGCACTGGTTGCTAGAGTGGCCGACTTGGTTACATTTCCTGCACACATGCTCTGCAATAGAGGTACAGTCTGTTTGAGTATGTCCGTATCTCCAGCAATGTCTGCAGAATCTGGGTGCATTGGGAAAAAACAGGTAGCCTCTCTCCCTGCCTATGGAGAAATTTGATGGAGGGTAATGAATTCCTCCAGGCTCATCCAGGCTCTCATGAAACTTCACCACAAACTTATATTTGCCTGACCAGAGCCCTGCTTCATTCAGTACTTTCACAGCAGGTTTGATAACTGTACAGTGCTTCCTCAAGAATATGTAAATCAGCTCCAGGGGCACATGGGGATTATACATAAACAGAGTAAGAGGCAACTCACCAGCAGAGTATAGGATAGTGAAAGTGAGTCCAGACAGCTCCTCCCTCTGCTTATTCATCTTCAGACAGGCATAGAAGTTGTTACAGGAAAACATTGTAGAAAAAACCAGGGTGAATTTGCATCTTGACTGCTGCAGGCAGAGGATTTCTTCTTTCTTCACCTCCAGTATTCCAAAAAGGACATCATTAACCACATGTCTCAGTGTGAATTTATCTTCATCCACGGCATCAAAATCGATCCGGATTCCATATTTTACCCGGGCTTCTCCGGGTTCCGCGAAGCGAATAACCGCCATGATCGCAGCTCGTTTCCTCTCACCTCCCTCCCAAAAGCAGCAAGCAGCATAAGCTGCTAGGCTAAGAGGGAGACACACAAGGATCCTCTCAGGCAAGACACTTGATCTTAGCCAAAAGGCCGAGAAGCGATAACCAGAATTGGTTTCAAACTACGGAGCCACCCAAGGATCCTGAAAAGTCCATTTGTGGAGATGAGCTCCTGGACTCCCGTTAAGAAGACATGTTGTCAACCTCTAGATCCCTTACATGCCTGCACTTTTCGGCTTGCTGCTGCTGCAATCCACGCGTTTTAGATCTGCATAACTCCACCTCTTTAAACACAGCACCTTCACCCCCTGCTGTTCCCACCCGCCTCAACACCGTTGGAAGGGAGGAGAACCAATTAAGGCGGGGGGTGGGGTGGAACGAGCAGCTGTCTACCCTTAGCAGGAGGGCTCCTGATTACATACCTCTCCTGCTGCTGCTGCTGCTGGCTGTCCAGCAGCAGACTGAAGGTGGCTGCTGCTGTGCACAGGTATATAAAGGCTCAGAGCCTATTATGACACGCGCAGCCAGCGTTCCATTGCCACATTCCATCTACTGCAGGCAGGATACCTGACTGGCTGAATGTCGCTGAGAAGCTCACAGAGACCGCCATAAGTAACAGTTTAACAGAATGCCACAGACTAATCAACCAAACTTTTTGGGTTGGGTTCTCTTTTATAGTCTGCAGGCATTAAATGAAAGAAGTCAGTGTTCCAGCAGAAGGAGACAACGTTTCAGAAAAGGCATTGTAGCAAACCAAAAAAGAAATTTTAAGCGCAGCAGAGTAACCAGCGCACATACCTGTTAGCTCAGGTGAGTTTAAAAGGCTGCTGTTGATAACAAGGGCATTTGCTAAATAGATGGTGTGTGTGCAACAATATACTGAAAGGTCAATTATATTGTGCAGCTTATCTCACCACCTGTAGTTATTTAGGTGAAAGCTCCAAAATGCTTGCCTAATATGTCTGTTTATCCAAAAGGAAGTAAAAAGGGAGAGCTAGAAAGATAGCATTGCATCACATTACATGGCAATGCAATGCACAGTTGCTGAAGTTGAACCAAAATGAGCTTGTAATCTGGCTTCTGCAACTTTGAACATGAAAAATCCAATGAGGAGAAGAAAAGCAAAGCCAAAGAGTCCATCCCAAAATCCGACAAACAAGCAAAATGAACAAAAAACATTGAATTCAATTCTTTCTGATTTTAGAAACTGCATTAAAGAAGGGGTGCACCGGTCCTGGAGATACTGCAATACCAGGTCAATGCGTGGAGTGGACAGAGCAAGCTCTTTTTCCATCTCCCTGTTCTAAAAATCCATTTAATATATGGTCCCCAGATAGGGGACGTATCAGATATTAAACTGATAAGAACAGTTTTTTTTTTTTGTTTTTTTGTTTTTTTTTTTCCCTCAGATGGGGAAATCCACGGTCTATAGTCACGACCAAAGGAACTTCCTTCCAAACAGCTGCATCATCTCAACGACACAAATGCTGCTCCCATCATCACCGGAAAATTTTTATTTCTTCTTTTAAAACCTTACACAGAAAACAAGATCAAGAAGTATTTACAAAATATCTCCACTTTTTAACTTTCCATATTCCCTCCGCATCCACTTCCCCTCTCCTCTTTTTGTCCCATAGGAAACACACATACATCTTCCCCATAATCACCTTCACACTATCCTTTACAGCAATTTCCTTCCTTTTAAACACATACACATTCCTCACATCCCATAACACTTCCTTTATACACGCAAGCATCAACCACAAGACTCTTTCCTTCGTCCCATCACATATTCCCAAACCAAACATAAACAACTCAAAGGACAACAAATTCACACCACACAATTCTTTACACAAAGGCCCCATTCTCCCAATCACATCTCTAGCATACTGGCAATTCCATAAAACATGCAACACACTTTCCCTTCCACCACAGCCATTTCTTGGACACGTTTCACTCCTCACTAAACCTCTATTCCTCTGAAACTCTCTTACTGGCAACACTCCATGCAAAGACTGCCACACAACCTCACTCTGCTTATTTGTCATACCACCCATCCGCACCTTCTTCCATACTTTTTGCACATCACACCCTCTCACCAAATTTATTCCACTCTCCATTTCTCTACACTCAATCATCCTGTACACAGCCTTCTTATTTCCCAACAACCTCACATCCACATCACACAACTCATACTTCACCAAAAACTTATAAACCCACACATACCACACGGGCACCTCAAAAGCAACCGGACACCGCAAATCCCTCTCTCTCCACTTCAAACGAAAAGAATAAGCCCCAAATAAATATCCACACATACATGAAAACTTTCCATCGCCCATAATCACTTTCAGCACAAACACCACAATATTCACACCCAAAAAAACTTCTAAATTTGGAAAACCCAAACCACCTTTCTCCATACGCTTCACCAACACTTCCCTCCGCGCCCTCTCCATTTTAGAATTCCACAAAAAGACAAACAAAATCCTATTCAATCCTCTCAAAACCATATAACCTGGTGGAAACACAACTGCAACATATAAAAAAATAGGCAACACCACGCTTTTAATGACTAAGATTTTTCCAAAGAAAGTAAGGCTTCTCAACTTCCAAAAACATAACTTCTTTTCAACCTTCTCTTTCGCGTCATCCCAACTTTCTTTCCCATCCAATCTTTCTGAAAACTTCACTCCCAAAACCTTAATGGGCCCACTCACTACGTTCACACCTACATCTCTACTCAAAATACCACTTCCAAAAACCTTACACTCACTCTTTTCCCAATTCACTTTAAATGCAGACGCACCACAAAAGATAGACACTAACAACTTCACCCGCCTCACCGAACATTCAGAATCACATAATACACACACGTCATCCATATAACCACTCACCTTCCACTCTCTTCCTCCACCTCCCGGCACTTGCACACCTCGAACCACTTTATCCTTCCTCAACATACACAACAAAGGTTCAATTGCACAAATAAAAGCCACAGGGGATAACGGACACCCCTGCCTCACGCCCGAATGCACATTCACTCTCCTACCGACATAACCGTTCATTAAAACACAACTATAAATATCTGTATATAGACTTCTCACTCTCCCAACAAAATCAGCAGGAAAACCCATTCTCAGCAACACTCTAAACAAAAAACCATGCGACAACCTATCATACGCCTTTTCAAAATCCAGGCTCAACAAAAACACACTCTTCTTCCGGCTCATACAATCCCATAGACAATCTCTCAATATACACACACACTCGTGAATCCGTCTCCCAGGTACTGCACAACACTGCTCATCCCCAATCACACTCTCTATCACATCACGCATCCTATTTGCCATTAATTTTGCGTAGATCTTATAATCACAGTTCAATAATGTTATTGGCCTCCAGTTTTTCAGACTCTTCAAATCACCCTTTTTCGGAATCAATACAACCATACCTGCACGCATACTACCTGCCACCTCCATATTTTCCCACATATACTTACAAAAATCCACAAAATCACTCCCAATCACATCCCACATCATGCGGTAAAATTCTACTGGAAGACCATCCTCCCCCGGCGTCTTATTCAAAGCCATACTACACATAACCTTCCATACTTCATCACTTGTCACAGCATCCATCAGCCTCACTCTTTCCGCCTCATTCAATTTACTCTCTAACGTACTCAAAACATCATTCTCCAAACACTCATCCCTCCACTTTACAGCATACAAATCCTCATAAAACTTTGCCACTTCCTCACACATATCCTCTCCACTCACCTCGCTTCCATCTGCTCCATTCAACACACACATATTTTGCTTTTTCCCAAAAACCTTCTTGAAAAAAAAACGTGAACATTTTTCATCATACTCCAAATTATCAACTTTTGCTCTAAAGACAATACTCCTCCCTTTTTCCAACAAGAACTCATGAACCTCCTTTTTCACTTGTAAAATATCCTCCTCCACCTCCATCCCTCCCTCCCTCAATTTATACAAGAAACTTAAACGTGCATTTAAACTCACAAAATGTCTCCTCTTGACTGCTGCCATCTTATAACCCAAATTTTTGAAAAAAAATTTTGTCTGTTTTTTAACCCAATCCCACCACCCACAAACATTCCCAAAACCATTTTTACACTCACACCACTCCTCATACCGTCTTGCATATTCCTTTCTTACTTCCTCATACTCCAATAACTTAACATTCAACTTCCACAAACCTTTCCCAAACACCCCATTCACATTCACATCCAACTCACACGACATGCACACATGATCTGAAAACAAAACATTCTCCTGCTTATAGTCAACAGGAATCATATTTTTTGAAATAAAACAGTAATCCAATCTAGATTGTATTCTTCCACTTTCGGAAAAGAAGGTATTTAACAAAGGCCTCACTTTACATACACTTTGCATATCATGCAAATCAAAATCACTAACCAACTCTAACAAAGTTTTCCCAGACACATCCACATTCACTCTCCCCACATCACAATTCATATCACCCACAATCACCACAGGCATTCTTCCCGGAACAAAAAGTTTAATTTTTTCAAATAACTTTTTCCGGTCATTTTTCTCCACCGGCGCATAAACATTAATAACACAAAATTTAACATTTTTATACTCAAAATTTGCTAAAATGCACCTCCCCACATCAATCACCACATAATCACTCAAAACCACCTCCCTCCCTTTAACTAAAATCCCCACACCATCATTTTTATTACATGCACTCCCCGACCACACAGATGCTCCATGAGACCATTCATCTCCTCTCACCCCATCCACCACTCCACACTCTTGCAAACAAAAAATCGATGCATTCTTCATAGCCAAAAAATCAAAAATTGCAGCCCTCCTGGCCTTATTTTTAAACACTCTCACATTTTGTGAAATTATAGTAAAACCCATTTTTTCCTTTTTTAAACCTCCTAAAAAAAACGAAAACAGAAAAGTTACAAAAACACTACAAAAACTCCACTCACAAGAAAAAGCCTTTGACTTAAGTCAAAGCTTATAATAGGCATTATCACGCATATTGCAAGGCAACCTTAACCAGCACCCCCACTATCTTCTTCCACCATCTGAACCGAGCAACTCGTTTCCGAGCCGCTAGCAGCATCACCATCACCCCACCTTGCTTTCTTGGCACCCACTTTTCGCTGCGGTGCCTTGATATCTTCTTCATCATTTGCCCCACCACCCTCCCTGTGACACTTTCTACTCCCCCCACCCTCATCGGAGAAGTACTCCTCAATATTCTCAGGATCTGAAGGGTGTGATGACCCTTCCCCAGTTTCCATACAATCTGCAGCATCTACAACGTCCTGAAAGTCCAACGTATCCGGACACCTTCCTTCTCCCGCTGCATTCATCTGCCCCTCCATTCTCCTCAATTCTTTCACAAGCTCCTTCTCCATTTTAGGTGCCTTTTTCTCCTTCTGGTAAGCAGGCCTCAGACTCACAGTTTCAGGGGCAGACCTTTCACTACGCCTCCTCTGCTCTCTCTCCATTCTAGCAGTTTCTCTTTCTATCTGCTGCAAAACCCTCCTCTCCTCCTCCTCCTTTTTCCTCTCCTTATCAGTTTTCCTGGGCACACCCTGCGGGCAATCTTTAAACATGTGCTCACCACTTCCACACATGTCACAAGCCTTGGGCTTCGGGCACGCACTTGCCACATGCCCCTCCTCTTTGCAGTTACGGCAACATTGCCCTTTCTTACATGCATCCTGCACATGTCCAAAGCAGTAACATTTCCTGCAATACATAGGCTGCCCTACATAGTAAAGGAAGCCCCTATGTCCCGCCACAGAAAAATTCGCAGGAGGATGTCTAAAGCCTCCCACACTTCCAGGATCCTTCTTCAGTTTCACCCGAAACTTGTATTTGCAGTTGAAAATACCTAAAGAATTAAACTGCTTTTCCCCTTTACGCACATAATCACAGTACCGTGCAAGGAAGCCTTCAAGCAATGCTGGCTCAGTAAAAGGGTTATAAACTGTTACCCACACAATCTTTTCTTGAAGTCCAAACAAGGGTTCAAACCACACCCCTTCCAAGAAAGGATCATCAGTGTGACTCCGAAGCCACTCAAACACATCAAGGCAGGTATTTTCTTCTACAAAAGTCACGTCATATGTACCTGATTTAGGAAACTCGTTGACGCTGTAGAAGTCGCCTCGTTTTGCTCCAGCTTTTCCTTCCAAAAGTTTCTCCACGATGAAGGACACATTATTCCTCTCGGAAACTGATGGATCCACTCCAATTCGGATAGTATTCTTCACGAAGTTCATATTCAAAACCTGTCGGTATAATACCACAGAAAATCGCCAAATCCTTTCGCAAAAAGGCCTGGATTCCTCCAGAGAACTCGCACCTATCAGGCTGCAACCAAATGGTCTTAGCCAAAAGGCCGAGAAGCGATAACCAGAATTGGTTTCAAACTACGGAGCCACCCAAGGATCCTGAAAAGTCCATTTGTGGAGATGAGCTCCTGGACTCCCGTTAAGAAGACATGTTGTCAACCTCTAGATCCCTTACATGCCTGCACTTTTCGGCTTGCTGCTGCTGCAATCCACGCGTTTTAGATCTGCATAACTCCACCTCTTTAAACACAGCACCTTCACCCCCTGCTGTTCCCACCCACCTCAACACCGTTGGAAGGGAGGAGAACCAATTAAGGCGGGGGGTGGGGTGGAACGAGCAGCTGTCTACCCTTAGCAGGAGGGCTCCTGATTACATACCTCTCCTGCTGCTGCTGCTGCTGGCTGTCCAGCAGCAGACTGAAGGTGGCTGCTGCTGTGCACAGGTATATAAAGGCTCAGAGCCTATTATGACACGCGCAGCCAGCGTTCCATTGCCACATTCCATCTACTGCAGGCAGGATACCTGGCTGGCTGAATGTCGCTGAGAAGCTCACAGAGACCGCCATAAGCAACAGTTTAACAGAATGCCACAGACTAATCAACCAAACTTTTTGGGTTGGGTTCTCTTTTATAGTCTGCAGGCATTAAATGAAAGAAGTCAGTGTTCCAGCAGAAGGAGACAACGTTTCAGAAAAGGCATTGTAGCAAACCAAAAAAGAAATTTTAAGCGCAGCAGAGTAACCAGCGCACATACCTGTTAGCTCAGGTGAGTTTAAAAGGCTGCTGTTGATAACAAGGGCATTTGCTAAATAGATGGTGTGTGTGCAACAATATACTGAAAGGTCAATTATATTGTGCAGCTTATCTCACCACCTGTAGTTATTTAGGTGAAAGCTCCAAAATGCTTGCCTAATATGTCTGTTTATCCAAAAGGAAGTAAAAAGGGAGAGCTAGAAAGATAGCATTGCATCACATTACATGGCAATGCAATGCACAGTTGCTGAAGTTGAACCAAAATGAGCTTGTAATCTGGCTTCTGCAACTTTGAACATGAAAAATCCAATGAGGAGAAGAAAAGCAAAGCCAAAGAGTCCATCCCAAAATCCGACAAACAAGCAAAATGAACAAAAAACATTGAATTCAATTCTTTCTGATTTTAGAAACTGCATTAAAGAAGGGGTGCACCGGTCCTGGAGATACTGCAATACCAGGTCAATGCGTGGAGTGGACAGAGCAAGCTCTTTTTCCATCTCCCTGTTCTAAAAATCCATTTAATATATGGTCCCCAGATAGGGGACGTATCAGATATTAAACTGATAAGAACAGATACTACACTTGATCTTAGCCAAAAGGCCGAGAAGCGATAACCAGAATTGGTTTCAAACTACGGAGCCACCCAAGGATCCTGAAAAGTCCATTTGTGGAGATGAGCTCCTGGACTCCCGTTAAGAAGACATGTTGTCAACCTCTAGATCCCTTACATGCCTGCACTTTTCGGCTTGCTGCTGCTGCAATCCACGCGTTTTAGATCTGCATAACTCCACCTCTTTAAACACAGCACCTTCACCCCCTGCTGTTCCCACCCGCCTCAACACCGTTGGAAGGGAGGAGAACCAATTAAGGCGGGGGGTGGGGTGGAACGAGCAGCTGTCTACCCTTAGCAGGAGGGCTCCTGATTACATACCTCTCCTGCTGCTGCTGCTGCTGGCTGTCCAGCAGCAGACTGAAGGTGGCTGCTGCTGTGCACAGGTATATAAAGGCTCAGAGCCTATTATGACACGCGCAGCCAGCGTTCCATTGCCACATTCCATCTACTGCAGGCAGGATACCTGGCTGGCTGAATGTCGCTGAGAAGCTCACAGAGACCGCCATAAGCAACAGTTTAACAGAATGCCACAGACTAATCAACCAAACTTTTTGGGTTGGGTTCTCTTTTATAGTCTGCAGGCATTAAATGAAAGAAGTCAGTGTTCCAGCAGAAGGAGACAACGTTTCAGAAAAGGCATTGTAGCAAACCAAAAAAGAAATTTTAAGCGCAGCAGAGTAACCAGCGCACATACCTGTTAGCTCAGGTGAGTTTAAAAGGCTGCTGTTGATAACAAGGGCATTTGCTAAATAGATGGTGTGTGTGCAACAATATACTGAAAGGTCAATTATATTGTGCAGCTTATCTCACCACCTGTAGTTGTTTAGGTGAAAGCTCCAAAATGCTTGCCTAATATGTCTGTTTATCCAAAAGGAAGTAAAAAGGGAGAGCTAGAAAGATAGCATTGCATCACATTACATGGCAATGCAATGCACAGTTGCTGAAGTTGAACCAAAATGAGCTTGTAATCTGGCTTCTGCAACTTTGAACATGAAAAATCCAATGAGGAGAAGAAAAGCAAAGCCAAAGAGTCCATCCCAAAATCCGACAAACAAGCAAAATGAACAAAAAACATTGAATTCAATTCTTTCTGATTTTAGAAACTGCATTAAAGAAGGGGTGCACCGGTCCTGGAGATACTGCAATACCAGGTCAATGCGTGGAGTGGACAGAGCAAGCTCTTTTTCCATCTCCCTGTTCTAAAAATCCATTTAATATATGGTCCCCAGATAGGGGACGTATCAGATATTAAACTGATAAGAACAGATTTTTTTTTTTTTTTTCCTCAGATTAAGACCCACATTAATTTGTGCATCATAGCGCATATTCACATAACGGGTTCTCAAATCATCATTCGGAAAAACAAAAACAAAATCCCAAAAAACACAACCCTGCAATTAACTGTTACTTACTGTAAGAAGTCCAATGTGAAAAGTTCCAGAGTGCTTCTGCTGCTGTCTCACCATACTTCTTTTTATCCAATAAATAGGCATAAAACAGTCTAGCAAGAAAAATCTTTCTGCATTCCATGGGGGAAAAAACAATCTTTTTAAAAATCACCAAATTCCGAACGTCCCATAAAACCTCTTTATATATGACAAAAATAATCCAGCTTGCCCGCTTCCTTTGCGAGTACTTAAAATCTTGACCTATTAAAATCCTTTCAAAATCGAAACAATGAAAACCAACTAAAGCAACAAACATACGTGACAACAAGGTAAAAACTTTTTTAGCAAAAAAACAGTCCCAAAAAATATGCTGTATTGTTTCCACCTTATTGCAACCTTCCCTAGGACATAGTTCTTGAACCTTTATCCCCCGGTCATTCAAAAAAGCCCTTGTTGGCAAGCATCCATGCAACGCCATCCAGGTTACATCCTTCTGTCTGTTGCTGATTCCACGCATGAAAAAAAGCTTCCACACCTGTCCAGACTGTGCATTATTACAAAACGGCACATCACATAACATCTCCTTCTTCTTAATACCTGAGACAATCAGTTTTTTGTCCGGTCTAACCATGGAGCTTATCCCATTTTGATCATAGAAGGACCTAAGCACCACATAAAAAAACGGTATCACAAACGAAACTGGTTTTCTTAAATCCTTCTCACACCAGCTCCATTTCTGGAAAAGCCGTCCTGCTAAATATTTGCACATGTCCGCAGTCCTGTTATTGCACTGGGATAATTTATAAATGTTCAAAAAATAATGCATTCTTAAAAATAAGTCAATGTTAGGAAAATCACAACCCCCATTTTCCACAGAACACATAACCATTCCTCTTCTTAGTTTCTCCATTTTGGATCCCCAAAAAAACACAAACAGTTTCCTTGTCACTCTCTTTGTCCAAAGCACAGCAGGTGGGAAAATCAAAGCAGTGTACAGCAGAAGCGGGAGAATCACAGACTTGATTACCAGCACTTTCCCTCTCAGCGACAGGTTCCTTAGTTTCCAAAAGTTCAACTTCTGATCCATTTTGTCTTCTAGAATCTTCAGGCTGCTTTTCCCTTTCAGTTCCTTCTCAAAGATGACACCAAGAACCTCAATTTCCTCCCTACTCTCCACTCCTGCCACGTTAACCTCAACCTGCCTCCCAAAATTACAAAGCTGGCACTTTCCCCAATTCACCGCCATACCAGCCACACAACAAAAAATCCTTACGTGCAAATTCACTCTATTGAGATCCGCCTGTGAACCACAAGTAAAAACAATATCATCCATATAACTTAAAGACTTGACTGGACCCCCGGATCCCCCAGGAATAAAAACACCAGCCACACACTTGTCAACTTGCACACTTTTTAAAAGGGCCTCCACCACACAGATAAAAAGAATTGGTGACAGGGGACAACCCTGCCTAACTCCCGATAAAATATTAAAACTGGAACTCACATGCCCATTAACTAAAATCTGGCTACTGACCCCACAATAAAAACTCTTAATGACCATCAATAATTTATCCGGAACACCAAGGTGACTTAAAGCAGAGAACAAAAATCTATGTGATATTTTATCAAAGGCTTTCTCCAGGTCCACCGACTGTAACAAAAGAGCATTCTTATTCAAATTAGCCTGATAAATTAAGTCTCTTAGAAGCAGCAAATTATCTGAAATTTTCCTACCAGGCACTGCACATGCCTGATACTCCCCCACCATATCACCTATCACATCTGCCAGTCTACCAGCCACAATTTTAGAAATAATTTTGTAATCACTGTTTAACAATGTTATGGGCCTCCAATTTTTAATATCCCTCATGTCCCCTTTCTTATGAATCAGCGTAACAATCCCCCTACGCATAGAAACCGATAAAATCCCATGAGTAAAACCATATTGCACCACCCGGGAAAACTCCACACCTATAATATCCCAAAATCTAACATAAAATTCAGCAGGAAGACCATCACAGCCTGGCGTCTTGCCTTTCGCCAAGCCATCCACTGCCCGTCTAATTTCATCTTTCCCAACCTCCTCACTTAAAAACCCAATTTTCTCCTCAGGAATATTATTAGTTAATACTTTGCAATAATCATTAATTTCCGCATCACTGGCTCTACTATCGTTAGAGAAGAGTGTTTCATAAAAGGAAAGAATACTGCCAATCATCTCATCCCCAGATACCTCCCCTGCAGGAGAAAAAACAGACTTAAAAACCCCTTTAGGTTTAAAACATTTTTTAAAAAAGTATCTCGAACATTGCTCATTTTCCTCCATGTGCTTTATTTTTGCCTTAAACATAATAGTCTTCCCTTTTTCAATAAGTATCTTCTTCAGTTCGTCCTTCAAATCTGCAATCTCTTTATCCACCTCCATCCCCGCTCTCTTAAACTTATGGAGTACTTCCAATTTTGAAATAACAGCAGCATCATGATCCCTTTTGGCTTTCGCTCTCCTAAAACACACCCCTTTAAAATAACATGCAAATTTCTCTTTAGCCCAGTCCCACCACTCTAGCAAATCTTTAAAAAGGTGCTGTTCAGACACACAAGACAAAAACACTTTATTAAAACCAACCTTAACACTCTCCTCTTCCAGCAGGCTTACGTTCAGCTTCCAGAGTCCCTTTCCAAAAGCCAGGGACTCAGCTATACACAGATCTACCACTATCATCTTGTGGTCAGAAAAAGTCGTCATCACGTGGTTGCACTTGGCCACCTTAATCCCTTCAGACATAAAAACATAGTCAATTCGGGAAACACTACGTCCACTGTCTGATATGTATGTGAACTTATCACTTGGCCCAACCATCAGACCAGCATCCGTGTAGCGTAAATCCTGCACAATCTGATTTAAAATATTAGACGTAACATCAGTCCTACCTTCCGTAGAGCTCTTACGATCTTTTGCGGATCTGACACAATTAAAATCTCCAGCCACTATAGTGAAGTCTCTGCCTGGTAAAAACAACTTTAGAGACTCCAAAAACCCAACTCTTGCTTGTTTATCAGCAGGGGCATAAACATTAAAAACCCGTACCCGCTGACCTAAAAAATCCACTAATAAAAACAAACATCTCCCAGGTATGATTACTTTAAACTCTAAAACCTTTAGACTGGAATTACACAGTAAAATGCCCACCCCTTCATTCCTGTTTTCTGAGCATGGGGACCAAAAAGATTGCCCCTTATTCTACTCACTCTCATGCGGGGCAGATTTAATTACACATTCCTGCAGACAGACAATATCTGCATTCACACTCTCAATGTACTCCAGTATCCCTGCTCTCCTACAAGCAGAACCAATCCCTCGTACATTCAGAGAAGCAACACACAACGCCATCATAACAACAGGAAAAAATCTCCACCATACCCGATCCATCATGAACCAGGAGAAAACCCACTCCTGCCACCCACTTTTCTACGTATATCAGGCGACTCAGAACTCGAGTCCCTGTTAGAATAACCTGGTCTTAGGGAGACTGGATCTTCCTGCCCCCCAGACCAACACCCCTCCACCTTACTTCTTTTAATCACGGAGGCATAACTCTCCTCCTTGCCATCATCTTCCTCCTCATTTTCACTCCAATCACTGTTAACCCTATCACGCTGCTGAGGGGTTATAGTTCCATCCGAATCAGAATCCTCCTCCTCCAAAACCTCCATTTCCTCACCCCCATCTCTTCCCAAAACAGGATTCACTGACTCCGCCATATTAGACAAATCCATCCCATCACCCGGGCCATGCACATCAGCTACTTTGTTTATTACTTCCAGCCCCTCCCTCAAACCAACTTTCTTCTGGCTCCGCCCCTTTTCCTCCATCTTGGGCACCGCATGGTCTCTTCCCCTACCACCATCTTGTTTTTGGCTTTCCCCCTCTGAGTCTGAGCCTTCGCCCTCCTCCCCACTTTCCTGCCGAGTCTTCTTCTGCCTCTCTTCAGCGTCCACCTGTGACCTAGGAATCTGAGCCCACAATCTACATTTCCTTGCAAGGTGATCTGCATGTCCACACAAATCACACACCTTATTCATTGGGCAACCACTTGCAACATGCCCAGATTTCCCACAACCTCTACAAACATCACCTTGCACTGGACAATCTTTCTGAACATGTCCAAACTCATGACACTTCCTACAATATTCCATCTGTCCATTATAAAAACAAAATCCCCTTTCTCCTCCGATAGAAAACTGTGCAGGAATGCTCTTGGCACCCCCAATAGCTCTATCATCCGGTCTCAGTTTTACAACATATCTCCTCTTGCCATTTAGATAATTGTATTTGTTCTTCATTCTTCCCAAAAATTTAACCTCACTACAATACCGAGCTAAAAAATTGGAAACAGTCTCATCCGGAACATTAGGGTTATACATGTGCACAACCACATACTTATATGTCTGCTGGAACAGAGGTTACAGTGCAATAAACTCTAGGCATTTCAATTCCTTTTCTTCCTTCATTCGTACCAACTCCATGTAGACTCTCTGGCAAATACTCAAAGAAACAAAAGTGATATCATAAATTCCTTGATTCTGAAAATCCTGCAGTGCCAATACATCCGTTACCTTCAAGCCATTAATGTTCTTCAAGACATCAACGCAAACTTGGTCCAAACCGATTTCTCCTTCATGACCTGCAGCCACCTTCAGACGGACCGAGTCCTCTAATCCACGTGTTTTCTCCACCATTTTTACAGCAGATAAACACAATCGCCGCTCAATCGCACACTAGGGCCCCACAAGGGGGAACCCCAGTCACAACTGCCCTCCAAACAACACCAGCAGCAGAAAACCACCACTGATCTTGCCAAAAGGCCGAGAAGCGATAACCAGAATTGGTTTCAAACTACGGAGCCACCCAAGGATCCTGAAAAGTCCATTTGTGGAGATGAGCTCCTGGACTCCCGTTAAGAAGACATGTTGTCAACCTCTAGATCCCTTACATGCCTGCACTTTTCGGCTTGCTGCTGCTGCAATCCACGCGTTTTAGATCTGCATAACTCCACCTCTTTAAACACAGCACCTTCACCCCCTGCTGTTCCCACCCGCCTCAACACCGTTGGAAGGGAGGAGAACCAATTAAGGCGGGGGGTGGGGTGGAACGAGCAGCTGTCTACCCTTAGCAGGAGGGCTCCTGATTACATACCTCTCCTGCTGCTGCTGCTGCTGCTGGCTGTCCAGCAGCAGACTGAAGGTGGCTGCTGCTGTGCACAGGTATATAAAGGCTCAGAGCCTATTATGACACGCGCAGCCAGCGTTCCATTGCCACATTCCATCTACTGCAGGCAGGATACCTGGCTGGCTGAATGTCGCTGAGAAGCTCACAGAGACCGCCATAAGCAACAGTTTAACAGAATGCCACAGACTAATCAACCAAACTTTTTGGGTTGGGTTCTCTTTTATAGTCTGCAGGCATTAAATGAAAGAAGTCAGTGTTCCAGCAGAAGGAGACAACGTTTCAGAAAAGGCATTGTAGCAAACCAAAAAAGAAATTTTAAGCGCAGCAGAGTAACCAGCGCACATACCTGTTAGCTCAGGTGAGTTTAAAAGGCTGCTGTTGATAACAAGGGCATTTGCTAAATAGATGGTGTGTGTGCAACAATATACTGAAAGGTCAATTATATTGTGCAGCTTATCTCACCACCTGTAGTTATTTAGGTGAAAGCTCCAAAATGCTTGCCTAATATGTCTGTTTATCCAAAAGGAAGTAAAAAGGGAGAGCTAGAAAGATAGCATTGCATCACATTACATGGCAATGCAATGCACAGTTGCTGAAGTTGAACCAAAATGAGCTTGTAATCTGGCTTCTGCAACTTTGAACATGAAAAATCCAATGAGGAGAAGAAAAGCAAAGCCAAAGAGTCCATCCCAAAATCCGACAAACAAGCAAAATGAACAAAAAACATTGAATTCAATTCTTTCTGATTTTAGAAACTGCATTAAAGAAGGGGTGCACCGGTCCTGGAGATACTGCAATACCAGGTCAATGCGTGGAGTGGACAGAGCAAGCTCTTTTTCCATCTCCCTGTTCTAAAAATCCATTTAATATATGGTCCCCAGATAGGGGACGTATCAGATATTAAACTGATAAGAACAGATACTACACTTGATCTTAGCCAAAAGGCCGAGAAGCGATAACCAGAATTGGTTTCAAACTACGGAGCCACCCAAGGATCCTGTAAAGTCCATTTGTGGAGATGAGCTCCTGGACTCCCGTTAAGAAGACATGTTGTCAACCTCTAGATCCCTTACATGCCTGCACTTTTCGGCTTGCTGCTGCTGCAATCCACGCGTTTTAGATCTGCATAACTCCACCTCTTTAAACACAGCACCTTCACCCCCTGCTGTTCCCACCCGCCTCAACACCGTTGGAAGGGAGGAGAACCAATTAAGGCGGGGGGTGGGGTGGAACGAGCAGCTGTCTACCCTTAGCAGGAGGGCTCCTGATTACATACCTCTCCTGCTGCTGCTGCTGCTGCTGGCTGTCCAGCAGCAGACTGAAGGTGGCTGCTGCTGTGCACAGGTATATAAAGGCTCAGAGCCTATTATGACACGCGCAGCCAGCGTTCCATTGCCACATTCCATCTACTGCAGGCAGGATACCTGGCTGGCTGAATGTCGCTGAGAAGCTCACAGAGACCGCCATAAGCAACAGTTTAACAGAATGCCACAGACTAATCAACCAAACTTTTTGGGTTGGGTTCTCTTTTATAGTCTGCAGGCATTAAATGAAAGAAGTCAGTGTTCCAGCAGAAGGAGACAACGTTTCAGAAAAGGCATTGTAGCAAACCAAAAAAGAAATTTTAAGCGCAGCAGAGTAACCAGCGCACATACCTGTTAGCTCAGGTGAGTTTAAAAGGCTGCTGTTGATAACAAGGGCATTTGCTAAATAGATGGTGTGTGTGCAACAATATACTGAAAGGTCAATTATATTGTGCAGCTTATCTCACCACCTGTAGTTATTTAGGTGAAAGCTCCAAAATGCTTGCCTAATATGTCTGTTTATCCAAAAGGAAGTAAAAAGGGAGAGCTAGAAAGATAGCATTGCATCACATTACATGGCAATGCAATGCACAGTTGCTGAAGTTGAACCAAAATGAGCTTGTAATCTGGCTTCTGCAACTTTGAACATGAAAAATCCAATGAGGAGAAGAAAAGCAAAGCCAAAGAGTCCATCCCAAAATCCGACAAACAAGCAAAATGAACAAAAAACATTGAATTCAATTCTTTCTGATTTTAGAAACTGCATTAAAGAAGGGGTGCACCGGTCCTGGAGATACTGCAATACCAGGTCAATGCGTGGAGTGGACAGAGCAAGCTCTTTTTCCATCTCCCTGTTCTAAAAATCCATTTAATATATGGTCCCCAGATAGGGGACGTATCAGATATTAAACTGATAAGAACAGATACTACACTTGATCTTAGCCAAAAGGCCGAGAAGCGATAACCAGAATTGGTTTCAAACTACGGAGCCACCCAAGGATCCTGAAAAGTCCATTTGTGGAGATGAGCTCCTGGACTCCCGTTAAGAAGACATGTTGTCAACCTCTAGATCCCTTACATGCCTGCACTTTTCGGCTTGCTGCTGCTGCAATCCACGCGTTTTAGATCTGCATAACTCCACCTCTTTAAACACAGCACCTTCACCCCCTGCTGTTCCCACCCGCCTCAACACCGTTGGAAGGGAGGAGAACCAATTAAGGCGGGGGGTGGGGTGGAACGAGCAGCTGTCTACCCTTAGCAGGAGGGCTCCTGATTACATACCTCTCCTGCTGCTGCTGCTGCTGGCTGTCCAGCAGCAGACTGAAGGTGGCTGCTGCTGTGCACAGGTATATAAAGGCTCAGAGCCTATTATGACACGCGCAGCCAGCGTTCCATTGCCACATTCCATCTACTGCAGGCAGGATACCTGGCTGGCTGAATGTCGCTGAGAAGCTCACAGAGACCGCCATAAGCAACAGTTTAACAGAATGCCACAGACTAATCAACCAAACTTTTTGGGTTGGGTTCTCTTTTATAGTCTGCAGGCATTAAATGAAAGAAGTCAGTGTTCCAGCAGAAGGAGACAACGTTTCAGAAAAGGCATTGTAGCAAACCAAAAAAGAAATTTTAAGCGCAGCAGAGTAACCAGCGCACATACCTGTTAGCTCAGGTGAGTTTAAAAGGCTGCTGTTGATAACAAGGGCATTTGCTAAATAGATGGTGTGTGTGCAACAATATACTGAAAGGTCAATTATATTGTGCAGCTTATCTCACCACCTGTAGTTATTTAGGTGAAAGCTCCAAAATGCTTGCCTAATATGTCTGTTTATCCAAAAGGAAGTAAAAAGGGAGAGCTAGAAAGATAGCATTGCATCACATTACATGGCAATGCAATGCACAGTTGCTGAAGTTGAACCAAAATGAGCTTGTAATCTGGCTTCTGCAACTTTGAACATGAAAAATCCAATGAGGAGAAGAAAAGCAAAGCCAAAGAGTCCATCCCAAAATCCGACAAACAAGCAAAATGAACAAAAAACATTGAATTCAATTCTTTCTGATTTTAGAAACTGCATTAAAGAAGGGGTGCACCGGTCCTGGAGATACTGCAATACCAGGTCAATGCGTGGAGTGGACAGAGCAAGCTCTTTTTCCATCTCCCTGTTCTAAAAATCCATTTAATATATGGTCCCCAGATAGGGGACGTATCAGATATTAAACTGATAAGAACAGATTTTTTTTTTTTTTTTTTTAAAACCTATTCAGGTTAAAATTAAAGTCCACTCCACAGTCCTCTTCTCCCCAAAGGGAGACAAGACGTGGACTCCAACTTAAATCATCATCAGGTTTTGGTACTTTTAATGTCAGAAAAAAAAATTACAAAAATACAACAATACTTACAAAGAAAGAAATGTTTCAGAACCTGAATGGATACCAAAAAAATAAAAATTAAATTATAACTGTATTAACAACAGTAATAACATCAAGTAAAATACTTGTAACCATTATCAAAAGCATGAACCCCAACCCAACTCAGAACCTTAAGGGACAAATCTTCAACCCTTGATGCTGAAAAAACTTGTTTCGATACACCATCTGGTATTCTATATTTCACACAAAAAACATTTTTATCTCTTATTAGTTCTTTCCTAACATTCTCTATAAGATAGTCCAAACGTTTCTCATCATACAACTTACGGTACAACCGGTTAAAATATTCTGCATTCTTTATAAACATAGGTTGTTGAAAAACAACTATATTTTCTTCCATTGCCACCTCCACTTCCTGTTCCTTTCTCTTTTCTTGCTTTTTAACCTTACCACGGCCAGTTCCCTGACTTACACCTCCCATTTCACTCTCTACCCTATCCCCCCAATCTACTCTTGTTTTCTCCATCTCCCTCTGCACTCCTACAGGTTTGCTTTCTTTTCCCTTTACCACCAACACCTTTTCTACACTTTCCTCCTTTCTCTCTACCAAAACCTTTTTAACCACTACCTCCTTCTCTTTATTTCTTTTCCTCTTTGGGCAATTCTTAAAAACATGCGTATCTTCCTGACACAAGTTGCACTTCCTCCGATCTTTACAATCCTTTGACTCATGATCACCTTTTTTGCAAAAACCACATACACCACCCGAACAATTTTCCTTTCCATGCCCGTATTGACGACAAACTCGACAAAAAGTGGGTATACCACTGAAAAAAATATCACCATTTATATTACCCAACTTAAACCTAGCTGGGGGAAGCAACACAGTCCCCTGCTCATCTTCTTTGAAACGGACCAAAAATTTCCACTTCGAAGTCCAAAAACCAAATTCATTATAAATCTTCCCTTTTGGTGTTACTGACAAACAAAAAAACTCCAAAAATGTAAGAACATCCTCTTCGTCCACCAATGGAGAGTACATTTTAACAATGATCCATTTATCTCTAACGGGGAAGTGTGGCATTACACTTATCCCCTCCATTCTTTTATCCTGGCTTGCAGTCATTTTCCTTAGATATCCTTCAAAAAAAACTTTGTCAACAAAAACTATATCATAAACACCCCTCCTGGGGTAGTCCATTATCGCCAACACTTCTTCTGTCTTCAAACCAAAAAGATCCACAAGAACTTGACTCATCACATACCTAAAATCCTTTTGATCTCGAAAGTTCTCCTGAACAACCAAACGAATAGAATTCTGCACCTTAGCGAATTCAGGCACATTATCTTCCTCTCCTTCATGTGATGCTGCAGACATCTTCTTCACAAACAGGTTCTCCTCTTCTCAATAGAAACCTTCAACACCGAAGTGCCAGGTAGATGATCGCCTCCCGTTGCCCGGGGACTAATCCGACTCCCTAATAGCAGCAGGGAGGTGAAGCCCTGCTGAAAAACAGAGCGATCCCCCCAGGCCAAGGAGCCGGGTACCCCGAGCACCTCTCAGCCAAGACCAAGGCAGCAGCCGCTAGATCACTGCACTTGATCTTAGCCAAAAGGCCGAGAAGCGATAACCAGAATTGGTTTCAAACTACGGAGCCACCCAAGGATCCTGAAAAGTCCATTTGTGGAGATGAGCTCCTGGACTCCCGTTAAGAAGACATGTTGTCAACCTCTAGATCCCTTACATGCCTGCACTTTTCGGCTTGCTGCTGCTGCAATCCACGCGTTTTAGATCTGCATAACTCCACCTCTTTAAACACAGCACCTTCACCCCCTGCTGTTCCCACCCGCCTCAACACCGTTGGAAGGGAGGAGAACCAATTAAGGCGGGGGGTGGGGTGGAACGAGCAGCTGTCTACCCTTAGCAGGAGGGCTCCTGATTACATACCTCTCCTGCTGCTGCTGCTGCTGGCTGTCCAGCAGCAGACTGAAGGTGGCTGCTGCTGTGCACAGGTATATAAAGGCTCAGAGCCTATTATGACACGCGCAGCCAGCGTTCCATTGCCACATTCCATCTACTGCAGGCAGGATACCTGGCTGGCTGAATGTCGCTGAGAAGCTCACAGAGACCGCCATAAGCAACAGTTTAACAGAATGCCACAGACTAATCAACCAAACTTTTTGGGTTGGGTTCTCTTTTATAGTCTGCAGGCATTAAATGAAAGAAGTCAGTGTTCCAGCAGAAGGAGACAACGTTTCAGAAAAGGCATTGTAGCAAACCAAAAAAGAAATTTTAAGCGCAGCAGAGTAACCAGCGCACATACCTGTTAGCTCAGGTGAGTTTAAAAGGCTGCTGTTGATAACAAGGGCATTTGCTAAATAGATGGTGTGTGTGCAACAATATACTGAAAGGTCAATTATATTGTGCAGCTTATCTCACCACCTGTAGTTATTTAGGTGAAAGCTCCAAAATGCTTGCCTAATATGTCTGTTTATCCAAAAGGAAGTAAAAAGGGAGAGCTAGAAAGATAGCATTGCATCACATTACATGGCAATGCAATGCACAGTTGCTGAAGTTGAACCAAAATGAGCTTGTAATCTGGCTTCTGCAACTTTGAACATGAAAAATCCAATGAGGAGAAGAAAAGCAAAGCCAAAGAGTCCATCCCAAAATCCGACAAACAAGCAAAATGAACAAAAAACATTGAATTCAATTCTTTCTGATTTTAGAAACTGCATTAAAGAAGGGGTGCACCGGTCCTGGAGATACTGCAATACCAGGTCACTGCGTGGAGTGGACAGAGCAAGCTCTTTTTCCATCTCCCTGTTCTAAAAATCCATTTAATATATGGTCCCCAGATAGGGGACGTATCAGATATTAAACTGATAAGAACAGATACTACACTTGATCTTAGCCAAAAGGCCGAGAAGCGATAACCAGAATTGGTTTCAAACTACGGAGCCACCCAAGGATCCTGAAAAGTCCATTTGTGGAGATGAGCTCCTGGACTCCCGTTAAGAAGACATGTTGTCAACCTCTAGATCCCTTACATGCCTGCACTTTTCGGCTTGCTGCTGCTGCAATCCACGCGTTTTAGATCTGCATAACTCCACCTCTTTAAACACAGCACCTTCACCCCCTGCTGTTCCCACCCGCCTCAACACCGTTGGAAGGGAGGAGAACCAATTAAGGCGGGGGGTGGGGTGGAACAAGCAGCTGTCTACCCTTAGCAGGAGGGCTCCTGATTACATACCTCTCCTGCTGCTGCTGCTGCTGGCTGTCCAGCAGCAGACTGAAGGTGGCTGCTGCTGTGCACAGGTATATAAAGGCTCAGAGCCTATTATGACACGCGCAGCCAGCGTTCCATTGCCACATTCCATCTACTGCAGGCAGGATACCTGGCTGGCTGAATGTCGCTGAGAAGCTCACAGAGACCGCCATAAGCAACAGTTTAACAGAATGCCACAGACTAATCAACCAAACTTTTTGGGTTGGGTTCTCTTTTATAGTCTGCAGGCATTAAATGAAAGAAGTCAGTGTTCCAGCAGAAGGAGACAACGTTTCAGAAAAGGCATTGTAGCAAACCAAAAAAGAAATTTTAAGCGCAGCAGAGTAACCAGCGCACATACCTGTTAGCTCAGGTGAGTTTAAAAGGCTGCTGTTGATAACAAGGGCATTTGCTAAATAGATGGTGTGTGTGCAACAATATACTGAAAGGTCAATTATATTGTGCAGCTTATCTCACCACCTGTAGTTATTTAGGTGAAAGCTCCAAAATGCTTGCCTAATATGTCTGTTTATCCAAAAGGAAGTAAAAAGGGAGAGCTAGAAAGATAGCATTGCATCACATTACATGGCAATGCAATGCACAGTTGCTGAAGTTGAACCAAAATGAGCTTGTAATCTGGCTTCTGCAACTTTGAACATGAAAAATCCAATGAGGAGAAGAAAAGCAAAGCCAAAGAGTCCATCCCAAAATCCGACAAACAAGCAAAATGAACAAAAAACATTGAATTCAATTCTTTCTGATTTTAGAAACTGCATTAAAGAAGGGGTGCACCGGTCCTGGAGATACTGCAATACCAGGTCAATGCGTGGAGTGGACAGAGCAAGCTCTTTTTCCATCTCCCTGTTCTAAAAATCCATTTAATATATGGTCCCCAGATAGGGGACGTATCAGATATTAAACTGATAAGAACAGATACTACACTTGATCTTAGCCAAAAGGCCGAGAAGCGATAACCAGAATTGGTTTCAAACTACGGAGCCACCCAAGGATCCTGAAAAGTCCATTTGTGGAGATGAGCTCCTGGACTCCCGTTAAGAAGACATGTTGTCAACCTCTAGATCCCTTACATGCCTGCACTTTTCGGCTTGCTGCTGCTGCAATCCACGCGTTTTAGATCTGCATAACTCCACCTCTTTAAACACAGCACCTTCACCCCCTGCTGTTCCCACCCGCCTCAACACCGTTGGAAGGGAGGAGAACCAATTAAGGCGGGGGGTGGGGTGGAACGAGCAGCTGTCTACCCTTAGCAGGAGGGCTCCTGATTACATACCTCTCCTGCTGCTGCTGCTGCTGCTGCTGGCTGTCCAGCAGCAGACTGAAGGTGGCTGCTGCTGTGCACAGGTATATAAAGGCTCAGAGCCTATTATGACACGCGCAGCCAGCGTTCCATTGCCACATTCCATCTACTGCAGGCAGGATACCTGGCTGGCTGAATGTCGCTGAGAAGCTCACAGAGACCGCCATAAGCAACAGTTTAACAGAATGCCACAGACTAATCAACCAAACTTTTTGGGTTGGGTTCTCTTTTATAGTCTGCAGGCATTAAATGAAAGAAGTCAGTGTTCCAGCAGAAGGAGACAACGTTTCAGAAAAGGCATTGTAGCAAACCAAAAAAGAAATTTTAAGCGCAGCAGAGTAACCAGCGCACATACCTGTTAGCTCAGGTGAGTTTAAAAGGCTGCTGTTGATAACAAGGGCATTTGCTAAATAGATGGTGTGTGTGCAACAATATACTGAAAGGTCAATTATATTGTGCAGCTTATCTCACCACCAGTAGTTATTTAGGTGAAAGCTCCAAAATGCTTGCCTAATATGTCTGTTTATCCAAAAGGAAGTAAAAAGGGAGAGCTAGAAAGATAGCATTGCATCACATTACATGGCAATGCAATGCACAGTTGCTGAAGTTGAACCAAAATGAGCTTGTAATCTGGCTTCTGCAACTTTGAACATGAAAAATCCAATGAGGAGAAGAAAAGCAAAGCCAAAGAGTCCATCCCAAAATCCGACAAACAAGCAAAATGAACAAAAAACATTGAATTCAATTCTTTCTGATTTTAGAAACTGCATTAAAGAAGGGGTGCACCGGTCCTGGAGATACTGCAATACCAGGTCAATGCGTGGAGTGGACAGAGCAAGCTCTTTTTCCATCTCCCTGTTCTAAAAATCCATTTAATATATGGTCCCCAGATAGGGGACGTATCAGATATTAAACTGATAAGAACAGATACTACACTTGATCTTAGCCAAAAGGCCGAGAAGCGATAACCAGAATTGGTTTCAAACTACGGAGCCACCCAAGGATCCTGAAAAGTCCATTTGTGGAGATGAGCTCCTGGACTCCCGTTAAGAAGACATGTTGTCAACCTCTAGATCCCTTACATGCCTGCACTTTTCGGCTTGCTGCTGCTGCAATCCACGCGTTTTAGATCTGCATAACTCCACCTCTTTAAACACAGCACCTTCACCCCCTGCTGTTCCCACCCGCCTCAACACCGTTGGAAGGGAGGAGAACCAATTAAGGCGGGGGGTGGGGTGGAACGAGCAGCTGTCTACCCTTAGCAGGAGGGCTCCTGATTACATACCTCTCCTGCTGCTGCTGCTGCTGGCTGTCCAGCAGCAGACTGAAGGTGGCTGCTGCTGTGCACAGGTATATAAAGGCTCAGAGCCTATTATGACACGCGCAGCCAGCGTTCCATTGCCACATTCCATCTACTGCAGGCAGGATACCTGGCTGGCTGAATGTCGCTGAGAAGCTCACAGAGACCGCCATAAGCAACAGTTTAACAGAATGCCACAGACTAATCAACCAAACTTTTTGGGTTGGGTTCTCTTTTATAGTCTGCAGGCATTAAATGAAAGAAGTCAGTGTTCCAGCAGAAGGAGACAACGTTTCAGAAAAGGCATTGTAGCAAATCAAAAAAGAAATTTTAAGCGCAGCAGAGTAACCAGCGCACATACCTGTTAGCTCAGGTGAGTTTAAAAGGCTGCTGTTGATAACAAGGGCATTTGCTAAATAGATGGTGTGTGTGCAACAATATACTGAAAGGTCAATTATATTGTGCAGCTTATCTCACCACCTGTAGTTATTTAGGTGAAAGCTCCAAAATGCTTGCCTAATATGTCTGTTTATCCAAAAGGAAGTAAAAAGGGAGAGCTAGAAAGATAGCATTGCATCACATTACATGGCAATGCAATGCACAGTTGCTGAAGTTGAACCAAAATGAGCTTGTAATCTGGCTTCTGCAACTTTGAACATGAAAAATCCAATGAGGAGAAGAAAAGCAAAGCCAAAGAGTCCATCCCAAAATCCGACAAACAAGCAAAATGAACAAAAAACATTGAATTCAATTCTTTCTGATTTTAGAAACTGCATTAAAGAAGGGGTGCACCGGTCCTGGAGATACTGCAATACCAGGTCAATGCGTGGAGTGGACAGAGCAAGCTCTTTTTCCATCTCCCTGTTCTAAAAATCCATTTAATATATGGTCCCCAGATAGGGGACGTATCAGATATTAAACTGATAAGAACAGATACTACACTTGATCTTAGCCAAAAGGCCGAGAAGCGATAACCAGAATTGGTTTCAAACTACGGAGCCACCCAAGGATCCTGAAAAGTCCATTTGTGGAGATGAGCTCCTGGACTCCCGTTAAGAAGACATGTTGTCAACCTCTAGATCCCTTACATGCCTGCACTTTTCGGCTTGCTGCTGCTGCAATCCACGCGTTTTAGATCTGCATAACTCCACCTCTTTAAACACAGCACCTTCACCCCCTGCTGTTCCCACCCGCCTCAACACCGTTGGAAGGGAGGAGAACCAATTAAGGCGGGGGGTGGGGTGGAACGAGCAGCTGTCTACCCTTAGCAGGAGGGCTCCTGATTACATACCTCTCCTGCTGCTGCTGCTGCTGGCTGTCCAGCAGCAGACTGAAGGTGGCTGCTGCTGTGCACAGGTATATAAAGGCTCAGAGCCTATTATGACACGCGCAGCCAGCGTTCCATTGCCACATTCCATCTACTGCAGGCAGGATACCTGGCTGGCTGAATGTCGCTGAGAAGCTCACAGAGACCGCCATAAGCAACAGTTTAACAGAATGCCACAGACTAATCAACCAAACTTTTTGGGTTGGGTTCTCTTTTATAGTCTGCAGGCATTAAATGAAAGAAGTCAGTGTTCCAGCAGAAGGAGACAACGTTTCAGAAAAGGCATTGTAGCAAACCAAAAAAGAAATTTTAAGCGCAGCAGAGTAACCAGCGCACATACCTGTTAGCTCAGGTGAGTTTAAAAGGCTGCTGTTGATAACAAGGGCATTTGCTAAATAGATGGTGTGTGTGCAACAATATACTGAAAGGTCAATTATATTGTGCAGCTTATCTCACCACCTGTAGTTATTTAGGTGAAAGCTCCAAAATGCTTGCCTAATATGTCTGTTTATCCAAAAGGAAGTAAAAAGGGAGAGCTAGAAAGATAGCATTGCATCACATTACATGGCAATGCAATGCACAGTTGCTGAAGTTGAACCAAAATGAGCTTGTAATCTGGCTTCTGCAACTTTGAACATGAAAAATCCAATGAGGAGAAGAAAAGCAAAGCCAAAGAGTCCATCCCAAAATCCGACAAACAAGCAAAATGAACAAAAAACATTGAATTCAATTCTTTCTGATTTTAGAAACTGCATTAAAGAAGGGGTGCACCGGTCCTGGAGATACTGCAATACCAGGTCAATGCGTGGAGTGGACAGAGCAAGCTCTTTTTCCATCTCCCTGTTCTAAAAATCCATTTAATATATGGTCCCCAGATAGGGGACGTATCAGATATTAAACTGATAAGAACAGATACTACACTTGATCTTAGCCAAAAGGCCGAGAAGCGATAACCAGAATTGGTTTCAAACTACGGAGCCACCCAAGGATCCTGAAAAGTCCATTTGTGGAGATGAGCTCCTGGACTCCCGTTAAGAAGACATGTTGTCAACCTCTAGATCCCTTACATGCCTGCACTTTTCGGCTTGCTGCTGCTGCAATCCACGCGTTTTAGATCTGCATAACTCCACCTCTTTAAACACAGCACCTTCACCCCCTGCTGTTCCCACCCGCCTCAACACCGTTGGAAGGGAGGAGAACCAATTAAGGCGGGGGGTGGGGTGGAACGAGCAGCTGTCTACCCTTAGCAGGAGGGCTCCTGATTACATACCTCTCCTGCTGCTGCTGCTGCTGGCTGTCCAGCAGCAGACTGAAGGTGGCTGCTGCTGTGCACAGGTATATAAAGGCTCAGAGCCTATTATGACACGCGCAGCCAGCGTTCCATTGCCACATTCCATCTACTGCAGGCAGGATACCTGGCTGGCTGAATGTCGCTGAGAAGCTCACAGAGACCGCCATAAGCAACAGTTTAACAGAATGCCACAGACTAATCAACCAAACTTTTTGGGTTGGGTTCTCTTTTATAGTCTGCAGGCATTAAATGAAAGAAGTCAGTGTTCCAGCAGAAGGAGACAACGTTTCAGAAAAGGCATTGTAGCAAACCAAAAAAGAAATTTTAAGCGCAGCAGAGTAACCAGCGCACATACCTGTTAGCTCAGCTGAGTTTAAAAGGCTGCTGTTGATAACAAGGGCATTTGCTAAATAGATGGTGTGTGTGCAACAATATACTGAAAGGTCAATTATATTGTGCAGCTTATCTCACCACCTGTAGTTATTTAGGTGAAAGCTCCAAAATGCTTGCCTAATATGTCTGTTTATCCAAAAGGAAGTAAAAAGGGAGAGCTAGAAAGATAGCATTGCATCACATTACATGGCAATGCAATGCACAGTTGCTGAAGTTGAACCAAAATGAGCTTGTAATCTGGCTTCTGCAACTTTGAACATGAAAAATCCAATGAGGAGAAGAAAAGCAAAGCCAAAGAGTCCATCCCAAAATCCGACAAACAAGCAAAATGAACAAAAAACATTGAATTCAATTCTTTCTGATTTTAGAAACTGCATTAAAGAAGGGGTGCACCGGTCCTGGAGATACTGCAATACCAGGTCAATGCGTGGAGTGGACAGAGCAAGCTCTTTTTCCATCTCCCTGTTCTAAAAATCCATTTAATATATGGTCCCCAGATAGGGGACGTATCAGATATTAAACTGATAAGAACAGATACTACACTTGATCTTAGCCAAAAGGCCGAGAAGCGATAACCAGAATTGGTTTCAAACTACGGAGCCACCCAAGGATCCTGAAAAGTCCATTTGTGGAGATGAGCTCCTGGACTCCCGTTAAGAAGACATGTTGTCAACCTCTAGATCCCTTACATGCCTGCACTTTTCGGCTTGCTGCTGCTGCAATCCACGCATTTTAGATCTGCATAACTCCACCTCTTTAAACACAGCAACTTCACCCCCTGCTGTTCCCACCCGCCTCAACACCGTTGGAAGGGAGGAGAACCAATTAAGGCGGGGGGTGGGGTGGAACGAGCAGCTGTCTACCCTTAGCAGGAGGGCTCCTGATTACATACCTCTCCTGCTGCTGCTGCTGCTGGCTGTCCAGCAGCAGACTGAAGGTGGCTGCTGCTGTGCACAGGTATATAAAGGCTCAGAGCCTATTATGACACGCGCAGCCAGCGTTCCATTGCCACATTCCATCTACTGCAGGCAGGATACCTGGCTGGCTGAATGTCGCTGAGAAGCTCACAGAGACCGCCATAAGCAACAGTTTATCAGAATGCCACAGACTAATCAACCAAACTTTTTGGGTTGGGTTCTCTTTTATAGTCTGCAGGCATTAAATGAAAGAAGTCAGTGTTCCAGCAGAAGGAGACAACGTTTCAGAAAAGGCATTGTAGCAAACCAAAAAAGAAATTTTAAGCGCAGCAGAGTAACCAGCGCACATACCTGTTAGCTCAGGTGAGTTTAAAAGGCTGCTGTTGATAACAAGGGCATTTGCTAAATAGATGGTGTGTGTGCAACAATATACTGAAAGGTCAATTATATTGTGCAGCTTATCTCACCACCTGTAGTTATTTAGGTGAAAGCTCCAAAATGCTTGCCTAATATGTCTGTTTATCCAAAAGGAAGTAAAAAGGGAGAGCTAGAAAGATAGCATTGCATCACATTACATGGCAATGCAATGCACAGTTGCTGAAGTTGAACCAAAATGAGCTTGTAATCTGGCTTCTGCAACTTTGAACATGAAAAATCCAATGAGGAGAAGAAAAGCAAAGCCAAAGAGTCCATCCCAAAATCCGACAAACAAGCAAAATGAACAAAAAACATTGAATTCAATTCTTTCTGATTTTAGAAACTGCATTAAAGAAGGGGTGCACCGGTCCTGGAGATACTGCAATACCAGGTCAATGCGTGGAGTGGACAGAGCAAGCTCTTTTTCCATCTCCCTGTTCTAAAAATCCATTTAATATATGGTCCCCAGATAGGGGACGTATCAGATATTAAACTGATAAGAACAGATACTACACTTGATCTTAGCCAAAAGGCCGAGAAGCGATAACCAGAATTGGTTTCAAACTACGGAGCCACCCAAGGATCCTGAAAAGTCCATTTGTGGAGATGAGCTCCTGGACTCCCGTTAAGAAGACATGTTGTCAACCTCTAGATCCCTTACATGCCTGCACTTTTCGGCTTGCTGCTGCTGCAATCCACGCGTTTTAGATCTGCATAACTCCACCTCTTTAAACACAGCACCTTCACCCCCTGCTGTTCCCACCCGCCTCAACACCGTTGGAAGGGAGGAGAACCAATTAAGGCGGGGGGTGGGGTGGAACGAGCAGCTGTCTACCCTTAGCAGGAGGGCTCCTGATTACATACCTCTCCTGCTGCTGCTGCTGCTGGCTGTCCAGCAGCAGACTGAAGGTGGCTGCTGCTGTGCACAGGTATATAAAGGCTCAGAGCCTATTATGACACGCGCAGCCAGCGTTCCATTGCCACATTCCATCTACTGCAGGCAGGATACCTGGCTGGCTGAATGTCGCTGAGAAGCTCACAGAGACCGCCATAAGCAACAGTTTAACAGAATGCCACAGACTAATCAACCAAACTTTTTGGGTTGGGTTCTCTTTTATAGTCTGCAGGCATTAAATGAAAGAAGTCAGTGTTCCAGCAGAAGGAGACAACGTTTCAGAAAAGGCATTGTAGCAAACCAAAAAAGAAATTTTAAGCGCAGCAGAGTAACCAGCGCACATACCTGTTAGCTCAGGTGAGTTTAAAAGGCTGCTGTTGATAACAAGGGCATTTGCTAAATAGATGGTGTGTGTGCAACAATATACTGAAAGGTCAATTATATTGTGCAGCTTATCTCACCACCTGTAGTTATTTAGGTGAAAGCTCCAAAATGCTTGCCTAATATGTCTGTTTATCCAAAAGGAAGTAAAAAGGGAGAGCTAGAAAGATAGCATTGCATCACATTACATGGCAATGCAATGCACAGTTGCTGAAGTTGAACCAAAATGAGCTTGTAATCTGGCTTCTGCAACTTTGAACATGAAAAATCCAATGAGGAGAAGAAAAGCAAAGCCAAAGAGTCCATCCCAAAATCCGACAAACAAGCAAAATGAACAAAAAACATTGAATTCAATTCTTTCTGATTTTAGAAACTGCATTAAAGAAGGGGTGCACCGGTCCTGGAGATACTGCAATACCAGGTCAATGCGTGGAGTGGACAGAGCAAGCTCTTTTTCCATCTCCCTGTTCTAAAAATCCATTTAATATATGGTCCCCAGATAGGGGACGTATCAGATATTAAACTGATAAGAACAGATACTACACTTGATCTTAGCCAAAAGGCCGAGAAGCGATAACCAGAATTGGTTTCAAACTACGGAGCCACCCAAGGATCCTGAAAAGTCCATTTGTGGAGATGAGCTCCTGGACTCCCGTTAAGAAGACATGTTGTCAACCTCTAGATCCCTTACATGCCTGCACTTTTCGGCTTGCTGCTGCTGCAATCCACGCGTTTTAGATCTGCATAACTCCACCTCTTTAAACACAGCACCTTCACCCCCTGCTGTTCCCACCCGCCTCAACACCGTTGGAAGGGAGGAGAACCAATTAAGGCGGGGGGTGGGGTGGAACGAGCAGCTGTCTACCCTTAGCAGGAGGGCTCCTGATTACATACCTCTCCTGCTGCTGCTGCTGCTGGCTGTCCAGCAGCAGACTGAAGGTGGCTGCTGCTGTGCACAGGTATATAAAGGCTCAGAGCCTATTATGACACGCGCAGCCAGCGTTCCATTGCCACATTCCATCTACTGCAGGCAGGATACCTGGCTGGCTGAATGTCGCTGAGAAGCTCACAGAGACCGCCATAAGCAACAGTTTAACAGAATGCCACAGACTAATCAACCAAACTTTTTGGGTTGGGTTCTCTTTTATAGTCTGCAGGCATTAAATGAAAGAAGTCAGTGTTCCAGCAGAAGGAGACAACGTTTCAGAAAAGGCATTGTAGCAAACCAAAAAAGAAATTTTAAGCGCAGCAGAGTAACCAGCGCACATACCTGTTAGCTCAGGTGAGTTTAAAAGGCTGCTGTTGATAACAAGGGCATTTGCTAAATAGATGGTGTGTGTGCAACAATATACTGAAAGGTCAATTATATTGTGCAGCTTATCTCACCACCTGTAGTTATTTAGGTGAAAGCTCCAAAATGCTTGCCTAATATGTCTGTTTATCCAAAAGGAAGTAAAAAGGGAGAGCTAGAAAGATAGCATTGCATCACATTACATGGCAATGCAATGCACAGTTGCTGAAGTTGAACCAAAATGAGCTTGTAATCTGGCTTCTGCAACTTTGAACATGAAAAATCCAATGAGGAGAAGAAAAGCAAAGCCAAAGAGTCCATCCCAAAATCCGACAAACAAGCAAAATGAACAAAAAACATTGAATTCAATTCTTTCTGATTTTAGAAACTGCATTAAAGAAGGGGTGCACCGGTCCTGGAGATACTGCAATACCAGGTCAATGCGTGGAGTGGACAGAGCAAGCTCTTTTTCCATCTCCCTGTTCTAAAAATCCATTTAATATATGGTCCCCAGATAGGGGACGTATCAGATATTAAACTGATAAGAACAGATTTTTTTTAATTTGGCTATCCCCCACATGGGGATAAAAACCGTTTATTTAAAATTTAACTAATTACAGAAATAAAACCATTACATCCACATTACACTTTCGGGACTTCAAAGACAAATAAAAATTCCATCACAGCAAATTTTACAAGACTTCAAATATTCCGTAGGTTAAAAAGCCATTTGCCTGCCAACGTTACATTCTTTTTCCTGTCCAATAAATAGTATATGAACATTTCACTTTTACAAAAGGCTAAAACATCATCTACTGGTAACATTTCATGTTTAAAAACAGCAATATTTCTAGCATTCCAGAGCGCTATCTTGGCACAATTCACTATCTTCCACGCCATTATTTTTTGGTCCATTGTTGGGCATTCCAGAAGACCATATAACACTGATGCAAAATTAAAGTCCTTGAGGTCCACCATTTTCTCCAGCAGGGGGATTAGTCTTCTCCAGAACTCTTTAGCAAAAGCACAAGTCCATAAAAGATGCTTCACTGTCTCTTCTTCTTGACAACCTTCTCTTGGGCAGATGGCAGACCTCACAAAACCTCTTCTGTACTGGAATGCCCGGCAAGGAAGACAGTGGTGTGCGCAGCTCCAAGACATGTCTTTCTGTACATTAAAAAGATAAGGGGCGTTAATCATTTTCCATATGTGTACAGTTTTGTCATCATCATAACGTTCAATATCACACAACGTCACATCAGTACTAATTTGTTTGAGTAGTGTCTTGCTGTTACATAGATCCCTTGTCTGTTTCTTATTCAAATTAAAATCAAGAATAATTTTCTTTAAAATCTCATAATGTGCAGGTAGGTTAAAAGCATAAGGAAAGGATAAAACCGTTTCAAACCAACCAAACCTTCTCATGAGAAAACCAGTGTTAAAACGCATAAAATAGGAAAGGTAATTATCTTTAAAAAGGGTTTTAAAACAGAAACAGAAAAAATGTATTAAAAGAAACTTATCTAAAACAGGGAAATCTTTCCCACCTTTAACCTTTGGCTTTGTCACAATTTCTCTTTTGAGTTTCTCCATTTTTGAGCCCCAAAAAAAGGTAAAACATACTTTTGTAATTCGTTTCAACAAATTTGTAGGAGGGGGGAACACCAAACTAAGATATAACAGGATAGGTAATATCACCATTTTTACAATCAGAACTTTACCTTCCATTGACAGCTTTCTCATATTCCACATGCAGATTTTCTGATTAATTTTCTGTGCTGCCGCATCCCAGCTATTAAAACCATTATTAGATTCATTAAAAGAAACACCTAAAATAGTAATGGAATCTGTAACTGCAATTGGTACATCATGTAAACTCATCCCCCCGACATTTAAAATATTACATTTAGTAAGATTAATTTTAAAACCGGAAACTGTGCAAAAAGACTGAATTTGGCTTATCGTTTTTTGTATTGAAGGTACATCACATCCAAACACTGCTACATCATCCATATAGCTTACAACTTTAACTTGTAGACCGTTCCCTCCGGGTAAGGGTACTCCACATATTTGCTTATCCCGGCGTATTGTACATAAAAGGGGTTCTATAGCACATATAAAAAGCAGGGGGGACAAAGGGCAACCCTGCTTCACCCCTGATTTTAAAACTACCTCTTTTGTTTTAAAACCATTAACTAAAATCTTACTCGTACAATCATTATAAAAAGCTTTAAGAGACAATAAAAACCCACCCGGAATGCCCATTTTTTCTAAAACTTTAAAAAGATAAAAATGAGACACGCGGTCAAAAGCTTTCTCAAAATCCACCGCTAGGATTGACATCTTTGTCTTTCTGGTTTTTACATCTTCAATACAATCTTTCACCAGGTTTAAATTGTCCCAGATACTACGCCCAGGTACCCCGCATACCTGATTTGCATGAATTACTTTATGTATCACCTTTTTCAACCGATTTGCACAGATCTTAGCCATAATTTTGTAATCACTATTTAAAAGAGTTATCGGCCTCCAGTTTTTAAGATCAGTTTTGTCACCTTTTTTGTATAGTAGTGATACCTCACCTTTCTTCCATGAGTTGAGTAAAACCTTATTATTAAAAACTTCGGAAAACAAATTAAACAAATCATCTTTTAAAATATCATAAAAACTTATATAAAACTCTATGGGGATACCATCAGGGCCCGGCACTTTACCATTTTTAAAACTCTTCATGGTTTCTAAAATCTCTTCCTCACATAGAGGTTGGGATAAAAAACTTTGGGCATCAGCATCTAGGGTGGACTTGATCTCCCCCAGGAAAGTGTGTATTAAATCATGGTCTATAGTTTTTACATTAAAAAGATCATTAAAATAGACATTTACCTTATCCAATATAACGTTGATATTATTATCTCCATCTATGTTATCAATTATTGTTTTCGCCTGTTTGTTTTTCTTAAAAAAATACCTGGAACAAGTCTCATCCTCTTCTACGTGTTTTACCTTTGAACGAAAAATCAGTTCTTTTCCTTTTTGTTCCAACCACTTTGAAATTTCTCCTTTAAGACTCAATATATCATTACCTACATCCAGACCATTGTCTTTGAATTTGTACAATGTCTGTAACCTGATATTAAGAAAATTATAGATCTCAAACTTTTCTTTAGCTTTTTGTATGCTTTTCTTAATAAAGAAATCTTTAATGCTTATTTTCATTCTATCCCACCAGGAGCTAAAAGAAATATTGGGGTTTTTCCTTTTTCTACACTTTACATAAAACTCAATAAAATCCGATAAAATTTGTGGATCTTTTAAAAGGGACACATTCAATTTCCAAGATTTCTTACCACATTTCTTCTTTCCATTAATCCTCACTCTAAAAGATAAAACCTTGTGATCTGAGAGAATATTAGTTAAAACTTCACATTTCACTGGCAGTATTTTTTCTGAACCTAAAACAAAATCTATCCTGGAGCTACATGTAGAATTGCTCCAGGTGAAACCAGCGTCTATAGGGCTATCCTTGTTACATTCTTTATACACATCAGTTAATTTACAATCATTTATAATATTGCTTAACATTCCAGACGTTTTGTCATAATTTCTACTCACGGAACCTGAGCGTCGGCTTTCGCCTTTTAAAATACAATTAAAATCACCTGCCAGGATAAAAGGTTCAGAGATGTTAATAAATAAAGGTAAAATTTCCAGCATATCAGCCCTTTCATTTTTATCAGGTGACCCATAAAAATTTAAAAACTGCCATCTTGTCCCATCAATAAGAGCCTTAACTAAAAGAATACGACCCGGTAAAATATCTTGGATAAAATCAATAGACACATTTCCCTTAAAAAGTATAGCTACCCCGGCTGATCCGGTTGCATTTGATCCAGACCAGACCGATGGACCATGTTTCCACTCTTCCTTATATTTTTTGTAAGAAATCTTATGAGGGATATGACATTCTTGTAAAAAGAAAACAGAAGCTGTAAAACAGGTTAAAAAATGTAAAACAGTAGCTCTTCTGGTCTTGGATCCTATGCCTCTCACATTGAGGGAAACACCACTAATGTCAGCCATCATAACAAATGGTTAGGAAGAAACAAAAAACTGGACTTTACCTATCCGATGGACGGATCAGACCACTTGGACTTTCACCAACGCCCTCTTCTGAATCCACCGTTATCAAAGAGTCTTCATCATCGGAGAAGGAACATTCACTTAAATTAAGACCCGACGCTACTGGGGTGTAGCTCGGAAGGATATTGAGAGAAAGGTTACACTGGGTCTCCATAGGCTGACCATTTAGGTCCTCGTCAGGTGGGTCTCCGAGAGGCTCCGCACTCCCCTGCTGACCCGCAGAGGGTCGTAACACAGGGGCAGGCTGCGCACATGGCGGAGCCTCAGAGTCCCCGGAGGCAGCCAGGTTCGGGGCCCCACCTGGGGCAGCAGAGCCCCGGGACCTCGGGATTCCAGAGTCTACACCCCCGTGAGGGGATGTATCCATCTCCTCCCTATTAGCCACCTCCACGGAACCATTCTTTTTCTTATTATGAGACCTCACCAAATGCCACGTACCGCCCTCGCTCTCGTGAGACCCAGTGGGAATTTTGGGCTCGGTGTCAGCCTTTTGGCGCTCTTTTTTGGCCTTACCGACCGCCCCTTTATGATCTTTCTCAGCCTTCCTTTTAGCCTCCTTATGGTCTTTCAGCCAGCTCCTGGGCTCCTATGAGTTACCTGTCATTGACTCGGAGGGATTGTTACTAGTCGAAGCGCCCTTATCACCTCCCGAGGCTCCAGGTTGCTGTTCCTCCTCCTGAGGGGTGGTCTGATTGGCCCGTCCATTCCCGGATGTCTTGGACTTCTCCTTTTGTTTTTGTTCATCCTCTCTGAACCTGTGAGGGCAAGAAAAATAGAAATGACCAGGTGTCCGACAAAAAGAGCATTTTTTTTCATTTGGGCACTCCTTTGTGTCATGTTCAGTACTGGCACAATTTCTACAAGTGGCACCACAACTATCCTTAGAGTGCCCATAGAGACCACAATACCTACAGAAAAGTGGCATTCCTGAGAAAAAAAAATCCCCATTAGTTTGCCCTATTTTAAATCGAGCTGGAGGAAGTCTCACACCTCCAGGGAATTTAGGGTCTCTTTCACATTTTACTAAAAACTTCCATTTTGAGGTCCAGATGTTAAACTCATTCAACACTTTCCCAATCAATTTCACACTTTTAAAATAAACTGACAAAAAGGAAATAACCTCTGGTGCCGTTATGAAGGGTGAGAAGATTTTCACAACCACCATCTTTACCTCATCCAGGACGTGCTCGATGATCTGAATCCCTTTTAGACCAGGGCTATTTTCTACCGACTTAACTCTGGACAAAACATCTTTGAAAATACCTTCGCCAGTAAAGGTTACATCATAGTCTCCACGTCGAGGATAATCCTGGATAGAAAGGATTTCGTTGGTTCTGATGTGGAGCAGTTTCTCAAGCACGTCCTGGACTACATATCCCAGATTCCGCAAATCGGAACCACCAGCCGTAAAGCGGACCCTTATGGTGTTCTTGAGCCTCGCATATAGAGGCACGAGGTTGGGGTCAACCTCCATGGTATGGCGCAACAAAATGCAAATTGCAACCGCCTGCAATCTGCGCCTTCAGAGCTTTGTGATAAAGCACCTGAAGGCTGGGGGATCGCTGCCCGTTACCCTAGGACTAATCCCTCTCCCTAATAGCAGCAGGCAGGTGAAGCCCACCGAAGTGGACGATCCTGCCAGGCCAAGGAGAGGGGTACCTGAGTGCCCTTCAACTGAAACCTCCTGCAGTGAAGCACTTGGTCTCAGCCAAAAGGCCGAGAAGCGATAACCAGAATTGGTTTCAAACTACGGAGCCACCCAAGGATCCTGAAAAGTCCATTTGTGGAGATGAGCTCCTGGACTCCCGTTAAGAAGACATGTTGTCAACCTCTAGATCCCTTACATGCCTGCACTTTTCGGCTTGCTGCTGCTGCAATCCACGCGTTTTAGATCTGCATAACTCCACCTCTTTAAACACAGCACCTTCACCCCCTGCTGTTCCCACCCGCCTCAACACCGTTGGAAGGGAGGAGAACCAATTAAGGCGGGGGGTGGGGTGGAACGAGCAGCTGTCTACCCTTAGCAGGAGGGCTCCTGATTACATACCTCTCCTGCTGCTGCTGCTGCTGGCTGTCCAGCAGCAGACTGAAGGTGGCTGCTGCTGTGCACAGGTATATAAAGGCTCAGAGCCTATTATGACACGCGCAGCCAGCGTTCCATTGCCACATTCCATCTACTGCAGGCAGGATACCTGGCTGGCTGAATGTCGCTGAGAAGCTCACAGAGACCGCCATAAGCAACAGTTTAACAGAATGCCACAGACTAATCAACCAAACTTTTTGGGTTGGGTTCTCTTTTATAGTCTGCAGGCATTAAATGAAAGAAGTCAGTGTTCCAGCAGAAGGAGACAACGTTTCAGAAAAGGCATTGTAGCAAACCAAAAAAGAAATTTTAAGCGCAGCAGAGTAACCAGCGCACATACCTGTTAGCTCAGGTTAGTTTAAAAGGCTGCTGTTGATAACAAGGGCATTTGCTAAATAGATGGTGTGTGTGCAACAATATACTGAAAGGTCAATTATATTGTGCAGCTTATCTCACCACCTGTAGTTATTTAGGTGAAAGCTCCAAAATGCTTGCCTAATATGTCTGTTTATCCAAAAGGAAGTAAAAAGGGAGAGCTAGAAAGATAGCATTGCATCACATTACATGGCAATGCAATGCACAGTTGCTGAAGTTGAACCAAAATGAGCTTGTAATCTGGCTTCTGCAACTTTGAACTTGAAAAATCCAATGAGGAGAAGAAAAGCAAAGCCAAAGAGTCCATCCCAAAATCCGACAAACAAGCAAAATGAACAAAAAACATTGAATTCAATTCTTTCTGATTTTAGAAACTGCATTAAAGAAGGGGTGCACCGGTCCTGGAGATACTGCAATACCAGGTCAATGCGTGGAGTGGACAGAGCAAGCTCTTTTTCCATCTCCCTGTTCTAAAAATCCATTTAATATATGGTCCCCAGATAGGGGACGTATCAGATATTAAACTGATAAGAACAGATACTACACTTGATCTTAGCCAAAAGGCCGAGAAGCGATAACCAGAATTGGTTTCAAACTACAGAGCCACCCAAGGATCCTGAAAAGTCCATTTGTGAAGATGAGCTCCTGGACTCCCGTTAAGAAGACATGTTGTCAACCTCTAGATCCCTTACATGCCTGCACTTTTCGGCTTGCTGCTGCTGCAATCCACGCGTTTTAGATCTGCATAACTCCACCTCTTTAAACACAGCACCTTCACCCCCTGCTGTTCCCACCCGCCTCAACACCGTTGGAAGGGAGGAGAACCAATTAAGGCGGGGGGTGGGGTGGAACGAGCAGCTGTCTACCCTTAGCAGGAGGGCTCCTGATTACATACCTCTCCTGCTGCTGCTGCTGGCTGTCCAGCAGCAGACTGAAGGTGGCTGCTGCTGTGCACAGGTATATAAAGGCTCAGAGCCTATTATGACACGCGCAGCCAGCGTTCCATTGCCACATTCCATCTACTGCAGGCAGGATACCTGGCTGGCTGAATGTCGCTGAGAAGCTCACAGAGACCGCCATAAGCAACAGTTTAACAGAATGCCACAGACTAATCAACCAAACTTTTTGGGTTGGGTTCTCTTTTATAGTCTGCAGGCATTAAATGAAAGAAGTCAGTGTTCCAGCAGAAGGAGACAACGTTTCAGAAAAGGCATTGTAGCAAACCAAAAAAGAAATTTTAAGCGCAGCAGAGTAACCAGCGCACATACCTGTTAGCTCAGGTGAGTTTAAAAGGCTGCTGTTGATAACAAGGGCATTTGCTAAATAGATGGTGTGTGTGCAACAATATACTGAAAGGTCAATTATATTGTGCAGCTTATCTCACCACCTGTAGTTATTTAGGTGAAAGCTCCAAAATGCTTGCCTAATATGTCTGTTTATCCAAAAGGAAGCAAAAATTGAGAGCTAGAAAGATAGCATTGCATCACATTACATGGCAATGCAATGCACAGTTGCTGAAGTTGAACCAAAATGAGCTTGTAATCTGGCTTCTGCAACTTTGAACATGAAAAATCCAATGAGGAGAAGAAAAGCAAAGCCAAAGAGTCCATCCCAAAATCCGACAAACAAGCAAAATGAACAAAAAACATTGAATTCAATTCTTTCTGATTTTAGAAACTGCATTAAAGAAGGGGTGCACCGGTCCTGGAGATACTGCAATACCAGGTCAATGTGTGGAGTGGACAGAGCAAGCTCTTTTTCCATCTCCCTGTTCTAAAAATCCATTTAATATATGGTCCCCAGATAGGGGACGTATCAGATATTAAACTGATAAGAACAGATACTACACTTGATCTTAGCCAAAAGGCCGAGAAGCGATAACCAGAATTGGTTTCAAACTACGGAGCCACCCAAGGATCCTGAAAAGTCCATTTGTGGAGATGAGCTCCTGGACTCCCGTTAAGAAGACATGTTGTCAACCTCTAGATCCCTTACATGCCTGCACTTTTCGGCTTGCTGCTGCTGCAATCCACGCGTTTTAGATCTGCATAACTCCACCTCTTTAAACACAGCACCTTCACCCCCTGCTGTTTCCACCCGCCTCAACACAGTTGGAAGGGAGGAGAACCAATTAAGGCGGGGGGTGGGGTGGAACGAGCAGCTGTCTACCCTTAGCAGGAGGGCTCCTGATTACATACCTCTCCTGCTGCTGCTGCTGCTGCTGGCTGTCCAGCAGCAGACTGAAGGTGGCTGCTGCTGTGCACAGGTATATAAAGGCTCAGAGCCTATTTTGACAAGCGCAGCCAGCGTTCCATTGCCACATTCCATCTACTGCAGGCAGGATACCTGGCTGGCTGAATGTCGCTGAGAAGCTCACAGAGACCGCCATAAGCAACAGTTTAACAGAATGCCACAGACTAATCAACCAAACTTTTTGGGTTGGGTTCTCTTTTATAGTCTGCAGGCATTAAATGAAAGAAGTCAGTGTTCCAGCAGAAGGAGACAACGTTTCAGAAAAGGCATTGTAGCAAACCAAAAAAGAAATTTTAAGCGCAGCAGAGTAACCAGCGCACATACCTGTTAGCTCAGGTGAGTTTAAAAGGCTGCTGTTGATAACAAGGGCATTTGCTAAATAGATGGTGTGTGTGCAACAATATACTGAAAGGTCAATTATATTGTGCAGCTTATCTCACCACCTGTAGTTATTTAGGTGAAAGCTCCAAAATGCTTGCCTAATATGTCTGTTTATCCAAAAGGAAGTAAAAAGGGAGAGCTAGAAAGATAGCATTGCATCACATTACATGGCAATGCAATGCACAGTTGCTGAAGTTGAACCAAAATGAGCTTGTAATCTGGCTTCTGCAACTTTGAACATGAAAAATCCAATGAGGAGAAGAAAAGCAAAGCCAAAGAGTCCATCCCAAAATCCGACAAACAAGCAAAATGAACAAAAAACATTGAATTCAATTCTTTCTGATTTTAGAAACTGCATTAAAGAAGGGGTGCACCGGTCCTGGAGATACTGCAATACCAGGTCAATGCGTGGAGTGGACAGAGCAAGCTCTTTTTCCATCTCCCTGTTCTAAAAATCCATTTAATATATGGTCCCCAGATAGGGGACGTATCAGATATTAAACTGATAAGAACAGATACTACACTTGATCTTAGCCAAAAGGCCGAGAAGCGATAACCAGAATTGGTTTCAAACTACGGAGCCACCCAAGGATCCTGAAAAGTCCATTTGTGGAGATGAGCTCCTGGACTCCCGTTAAGAAGACATGTTGTCAACCTCTAGATCCCTTACATGCCTGCACTTTTCGGCTTGCTGCTGCTGCAATCCACGCGTTTTAGATCTGCATAACTCCACCTCTTTAAACACAGCACCTTCACCCCCTGCTGTTCCCACCCGCCTCAACACCGTTGGAAGGGAGGAGAACCAATTAAGGCGGGGGGTGGGGTGGAACGAGCAGCTGTCTACCCTTAGCAGGAGGGCTCCTGATTACATACCTCTCCTGCTGCTGCTGCTGCTGGCTGTCCAGCAGCAGACTGAAGGTGGCTGCTGCTGTGCACAGGTATATAAAGGCTCAGAGCCTATTATGACACGCGCAGCCAGCGTTCCATTGCCACATTCCATCTACTGCAGGCAGGATACCTGGCTGGCTGAATGTCGCTGAGAAGCTCACAGAGACCGCCATAAGCAACAGTTTAACAGAATGCCACAGACTAATCAACCAAACTTTTTGGGTTGGGTTCTCTTTTATAGTCTGCAGGCATTAAATGAAAGAAGTCAGTGTTCCAGCAGAAGGAGACAACGTTTCAGAAAAGGCATTGTAGCAAACCAAAAAAGAAATTTTAAGCGCAGCAGAGTAACCAGCGCACATACCTGTTAGCTCAGGTGAGTTTAAAAGGCTGCTGTTGATAACAAGTGCATTTGCTAAATAGATGGTGTGTGTGCAACAATATACTGAAAGGTCAATTATATTGTGCAGCTTATCTCACCACCTGTAGTTATTTAGGTGAAAGCTCCAAAATGCTTGCCTAATATGTCTGTTTATCCAAAAGGAAGTAAAAATTGAGAGCTAGAAAGATAGCATTGCATCACATTACATGGCAATGCAATGCACAGTTGCTGAAGTTGAACCAAAATGAGCTTGTAATCTGGCTTCTGCAACTTTGAACATGAAAAATCCAATGAGGAGAAGAAAAGCAAAGCCAAAGAGTCCATCCCAAAATCCGACAAACAAGCAAAATGAACAAAAAACATTGAATTCAATTCTTTCTGATTTTAGAAACTGCATTAAAGAAGGGGTGCACCGGTCCTGGAGATACTGCAATACCAGGTCAATGCGTGGAGTGGACAGAGCAAGCTCTTTTTCCATCTCCCTGTTCTAAAAATCCATTTAATATATGGTCCCCAGATAGGGGACTTATCAGATATTAAACTGATAAGAACAGATACTACACTTGATCTTAGCCAAAAGGCCGAGAAGCGATAACCAGAATTGGTTTCAAACTACGGAGCCACCCAAGGATCCTGAAAAGTCCATTTGTGGAGATGAGCTCCTGGACTCCCGTTAAGAAGACATGTTGTCAACCTCTAGATCCCTTACATGCCTGCACTTTTCGGCTTGCTGCTGCTGCAATCCACGCGTTTTAGATCTGCATAACTCCACCTCTTTAAACACAGCACCTTCACCCCCTGCTGTTCCCACCCGCCTCAACACCGTTGGAAGGGAGGAGAACCAATTAAGGCGGGGGGTGGGGTGGAACGAGCAGCTGTCTACCCTTAGCAGGAGGGCTCCTGATTACATACCTCTCCTGCTGCTGCTGCTGCTGGCTGTCCAGCAGCAGACTGAAGGTGGCTGCTGCTGTGCACAGGTATATAAAGGCTCAGAGCCTATTATGACACGCGCAGCCAGCGTTCCATTGCCACATTCCATCTACTGCAGGCAGGATACCTGGCTGGCTGAATGTCGCTGAGAAGCTCACAGAGACCGCCATAAGCAACAGTTTAACAGAATGCCACAGACTAATCAACCAAACTTTTTGGGTTGGGTTCTCTTTTATAGTCTGCAGGCATTAAATGAAAGAAGTCAGTGTTCCAGCAGAAGGAGACAACGTTTCAGAAAAGGCATTGTAGCAAACCAAAAAAGAAATTTTAAGCGCAGCAGAGTAACCAGCGCACATACCTGTTAGCTCAGGTGAGTTTAAAAGGCTGCTGTTGATAACAAGGGCATTTGCTAAATAGATGGTGTGTGTGCAACAATATACTGAAAGGTCAATTATATTGTGCAGCTTATCTCACCACCTGTAGTTATTTAGGTGAAAGCTCCAAAATGCTTGCCTAATATGTCTGTTTATCCAAAAGGAAGTAAAAAGGGAGAGCTAGAAAGATAGCATTGCATCACATTACATGGCAATGCAATGCACAGTTGCTGAAGTTGAACCAAAATGAGCTTGTAATCTGGCTTCTGCAACTTTGAACATGAAAAATCCAATGAGGAGAAGAAAAGCAAAGCCAAAGAGTCCATCCCAAAATCCGACAAACAAGCAAAATGAACAAAAAACATTGAATTCAATTCTTTCTGATTTTAGAAACTGCATTAAAGAAGGGGTGCACCGGTCCTGGAGATACTGCAATACCAGGTCAATGCGTGGAGTGGACAGAGCAAGCTCTTTTTCCATCTCCCTGTTCTAAAAATCCATTTAATATATGGTCCCCAGATAGGGGACGTATCAGATATTAAACTGATAAGAACAGATACTACACTTGATCTTAGCCAAAAGGCCGAGAAGCGATAACCAGAATTGGTTTCAAACTACGGAGCCACCCAAGGATCCTGAAAAGTCCATTTGTGGAGATGAGCTCCTGGACTCCCGTTAAGAAGACATGTTGTCAACCTCTAGATCCCTTACATGCCTGCACTTTTCGGCTTGCTGCTGCTGCAATCCACGCGTTTTAGATCTGCATAACTCCACCTCTTTAAACACAGCACCTTCACCCCCTGCTGTTCCCACCCGCCTCAACACCGTTGGAAGGGAGGAGAACCAATTAAGGCGGGGGGTGGGGTGGAACGAGCAGCTGTCTACCCTTAGCAGGAGGGCTCCTGATTACATACCTCTCCTGCTGCTGCTGCTGCTGGCTGTCCAGCAGCAGACTGAAGGTGGGTGCTGCTGTGCACAGGTATATAAAGGCTCAGAGCCTATTATGACACGCGCAGCCAGCGTTCCATTGCCACATTCCATCTACTGCAGGCAGGATACCTGGCTGGCTGAATGTCGCTGAGAAGCTCACAGAGACCGCCATAAGCAACAGTTTAACAGAATGCCACAGACTAATCAACCAAACTTTTTGGGTTGGGTTCTCTTTTATAGTCTGCAGGCATTAAATGAAAGAAGTCAGTGTTCCAGCAGAAGGAGACAACGTTTCAGAAAAGGCATTGTAGCAAACCAAAAAAGAAATTTTAAGCGCAGCAGAGTAACCAGCGCACATACCTGTTAGCTCAGGTGAGTTTAAAAGGCTGCTGTTGATAACAAGGGCATTTGCTAAATAGATGGTGTGTGTGCAACAATATACTGAAAGGTCAATTATATTGTGCAGCTTATCTCACCACCTGTAGTTATTTAGGTGAAAGCTCCAAAATGCTTGCCTAATATGTCTGTTTATCCAAAAGGAAGTAAAAAGGGAGAGCTAGAAAGATAGCATTGCATCACATTACATGGCAATGCAATGCACAGTTGCTGAAGTTGAACCAAAATGAGCTTGTAATCTGGCTTCTGCAACTTTGAACATGAAAAATCCAATGAGGAGAAGAAAAGCAAAGCCAAAGAGTCCATCCCAAAATCCGACAAACAAGCAAAATGAACAAAAAACATTGAATTCAATTCTTTCTGATTTTAGAAACTGCATTAAAGAAGGGGTGCACCGGTCCTGGAGATACTGCAATACCAGGTCAATGCGTGGAGTGGACAGAGCAAGCTCTTTTTCCATCTCCCTGTTCTAAAAATCCATTTAATATATGGTCCCCAGATAGGGGACGTATCAGATATTAAACTGATAAGAACAGATACTACACTTGATCTTAGCCAAAAGGCCGAGAAGCGATAACCAGAATTGGTTTCAAACTACGGAGCCACCCAAGGATCCTGAAAAGTCCATTTGTGGAGATGAGCTCCTGGACTCCCGTTAAGAAGACATGTTGTCAACCTCTAGATCCCTTACATGCCTGCACTTTTCGGCTTGCTGCTGCTACAATCCACGCGTTTTAGATCTGCATAACTCCACCTCTTTAAACACAGCACCTTCACCCCCTGCTGTTCCCACCCGCCTCAACACCGTTGGAAGGGAGGAGAACCAATTAAGGCGGGGGGTGGGGTGGAACGAGCAGCTGTCTACCCTTAGCAGGAGGGCTCCTGATTACATACCTCTCCTGCTGCTGCTGCTGCTGGCTGTCCAGCAGCAGACTGAAGGTGGCTGCTGCTGTGCACAGGTATATAAAGGCTCAGAGCCTATTATGACACGCGCAGCCAGCGTTCCATTGCCACATTCCATCTACTGCAGGCAGGATACCTGGCTGGCTGAATGTCGCTGAGAAGCTCACAGAGACCGCCATAAGCAACAGTTTAACAGAATGCCACAGACTAATCAACCAAACTTTTTGGGTTGGGTTCTCTTTTATAGTCTGCAGGCATTAAATGAAAGAAGTCAGTGTTCCAGCAGAAGGAGACAACGTTTCAGAAAAGGCATTGTAGCAAACCAAAAAAGAAATTTTAAGCGCAGCAGAGTAACCAGCGCACATACCTGTTAGCTCAGCTGAGTTTAAAAGGCTGCTGTTGATAACAAGGGCATTTGCTAAATAGATGGTGTGTGTGCAACAATATACTGAAAGGTCAATTATATTGTGCAGCTTATCTCACCACCTGTAGTTATTTAGGTGAAAGCTCCAAAATGCTTGCCTAATATGTCTGTTTATCCAAAAGGAAGTAAAAAGGGAGAGCTAGAAAGATAGCATTGCATCACATTACATGGCAATGCAATGCACAGTTGCTGAAGTTGAACCAAAATGAGCTTGTAATCTGGCTTCTGCAACTTTGAACATGAAAAATCCAATGAGGAGAAGAAAAGCAAAGCCAAAGAGTCCATCCCAAAATCCGACAAACAAGCAAAATGAACAAAAAACATTGAATTCAATTCTTTCTGATTTTAGAAACTGCATTAAAGAAGGGGTGCACCGGTCCTGGAGATACTGCAATACCAGGTCAATGCGTGGAGTGGACAGAGCAAGCTCTTTTTCCATCTCCCTGTTCTAAAAATCCATTTAATATATGGTCCCCAGATAGGGGACGTATCAGATATTAAACTGATAAGAACAGATACTACACTTGATCTTAGCCAAAAGGCCGAGAAGCGATAACCAGAATTGGTTTCAAACTACGGAGCCACCCAAGGATCCTGAAAAGTCCATTTGTGGAGATGAGCTCCTGGACTCCCGTTAAGAAGACATGTTGTCAACCTCTAGATCCCTTACATGCCTGCACTTTTCGGCTTGCTGCTGCTGCAATCCACGCGTTTTAGATCTGCATAACTCCACCTCTTTAAACACAGCACCTTCACCCCCTGCTGTTCCCACCCGCCTCAACACCGTTGGAAGGGAGGAGAACCAATTAAGGCGGGGGGTGGGGTGGAACGAGCAGCTGTCTACCCTTAGCAGGAGGGCTCCTGATTACATACCTCTCCTGCTGCTGCTGCTGCTGGCTGTCCAGCAGCAGACTGAAGGTGGCTGCTGCTGTGCACAGGTATATAAAGGCTCAGAGCCTATTATGACACGCGCAGCCAGCGTTCCATTGCCACATTCCATCTACTGCAGGCAGGATACCTGGCTGGCTGAATGTCGCTGAGAAGCTCACAGAGACCGCCATAAGCAACAGTTTAACAGAATGCCACAGACTAATCAACCAAACTTTTTGGGTTGGGTTCTCTTTTATAGTCTGCAGGCATTAAATGAAAGAAGTCAGTGTTCCAGCAGAAGGAGACAACGTTTCAGAAAAGGCATTGTAGCAAACCAAAAAAGAAATTTTAAGCGCAGCAGAGTAACCAGCGCACATACCTGTTAGCTCAGGTGAGTTTAAAAGGCTGCTGTTGATAACAAGGGCATTTGCTAAATAGATGGTGTGTGTGCAACAATATACTGAAAGGTCAATTATATTGTGCAGCTTATCTCACCACCTGTAGTTATTTAGGTGAAAGCTCCAAAATGCTTGCCTAATATGTCTGTTTATCCAAAAGGAAGTAAAAAGGGAGAGCTAGAAAGATAGCATTGCATCACATTACATGGCAATGCAATGCACAGTTGCTGAAGTTGAACCAAAATGAGCTTGTAATCTGGCTTCTGCAACTTTGAACATGAAAAATCCAATGAGGAGAAGAAAAGCAAAGCCAAAGAGTCCATCCCAAAATCCGACAAACAAGCAAAATGAACAAAAAACATTGAATTCAATTCTTTCTGATTTTAGAAACTGCATTAAAGAAGGGGTGCACCGGTCCTGGAGATACTGCAATACCAGGTCAATGCGTGGAGTGGACAGAGCAAGCTCTTTTTCCATCTCCCTGTTCTAAAAATCCATTTAATATATGGTCCCCAGATAGGGGACGTATCAGATATTAAACTGATAAGAACAGATACTACACTTGATCTTAGCCAAAAGGCCGAGAAGCGATAACCAGAATTGGTTTCAAACTACGGAGCCACCCAAGGATCCTGAAAAGTCCATTTGTGGAGATGAGCTCCTGGACTCCCGTTAAGAAGACATGTTGTCAACCTCTAGATCCCTTACATGCCTGCACTTTTCGGCTTGCTGCTGCTGCAATCCACGCGTTTTAGATCTGCATAACTCCACCTCTTTAAACACAGCACCTTCACCCCCTGCTGTTCCCACCCGCCTCAACACCGTTGGAAGGGAGGAGAACCAATTAAGGCGGGGGGTTGGGTGGAACGAGCAGCTGTCTACCCTTAGCAGGAGGGCTCCTGATTACATACCTCTCCTGCTGCTGCTGCTGCTGGCTGTCCAGCAGCAGACTGAAGGTGGCTGCTGCTGTGCACAGGTATATAAAGGCTCAGAGCCTATTATGACACGCGCAGCCAGCGTTCCATTGCCACATTCCATCTACTGCAGGCAGGATACCTGGCTGGCTGAATGTCGCTGAGAAGCTCACAGAGACCGCCATAAGCAACAGTTTAACAGAATGCCACAGACTAATCAACCAAACTTTTTGGGTTGGGTTCTCTTTTATAGTCTGCAGGCATTAAATGAAAGAAGTCAGTGTTCCAGCAGAAGGAGACAACGTTTCAGAAAAGGCATTGTAGCAAACCAAAAAAGAAATTTTAAGCGCAGCAGAGTAACCAGCGCACATACCTGTTAGCTCAGGTGAGTTTAAAAGGCTGCTGTTGATAACAAGGGCATTTGCTAAATAGATGGTGTGTGTGCAACAATATACTGAAAGGTCAATTATATTGTGCAGCTTATCTCACCACCTGTAGTTATTTAGGTGAAAGCTCCAAAATGCTTGCCTAATATGTCTGTTTATCCAAAAGGAAGTAAAAAGGGAGAGCTAGAAAGATAGCATTGCATCACATTACATGGCAATGCAATGCACAGTTGCTGAAGTTGAACCAAAATGAGCTTGTAATCTGGCTTCTGCAACTTTGAACATGAAAAATCCAATGAGGAGAAGAAAAGCAAAGCCAAAGAGTCCATCCCAAAATCCGACAAACAAGCAAAATGAACAAAAAACATTGAATTCAATTCTTTCTGATTTTAGAAACTGCATTAAAGAAGGGGTGCACCGGTCCTGGAGATACTGCAATACCAGGTCAATGCGTGGAGTGGACAGAGCAAGCTCTTTTTCCATCTCCCTGTTCTAAAAATCCATTTAATATATGGTCCCCAGATAGGGGACGTATCAGATATTAAACTGATAAGAACAGATACTACACTTGATCTTAGCCAAAAGGCCGAGAAGCGATAACCAGAATTGGTTTCAAACTACGGAGCCACCCAAGGATCCTGAAAAGTCCATTTGTGGAGATGAGCTCCTGGACTCCCGTTAAGAAGACATGTTGTCAACCTCTAGATCCCTTACATGCCTGCACTTTTCGGCTTGCTGCTGCTGCAATCCACGCGTTTTAGATCTGCATAACTCCACCTCTTTAAACACAGCACCTTCACCCCCTGCTGTTCCCACCCGCCTCAACACCGTTGGAAGGGAGGAGAACCAATTAAGGCGGGGGGTGGGGTGGAACGAGCAGCTGTCTACCCTTAGCAGGAGGGCTCCTGATTACATACCTCTCCTGCTGCTGCTGCTGCTGGCTGTCCAGCAGCAGACTGAAGGTGGCTGCTGCTGTGCACAGGTATATAAAGGCTCAGAGCCTATTATGACACGCGCAGCCAGCGTTCCATTGCCACATTCCATCTACTGCAGGCAGGATACCTGGCTGGCTGAATGTCGCTGAGAAGCTCACAGAGACCGCCATAAGCAACAGTTTAACAGAATTCCACAGACTAATCAACCAAACTTTTTGGGTTGGGTTCTCTTTTATAGTCTGCAGGCATTAAATGAAAGAAGTCAGTGTTCCAGCAGAAGGAGACAACGTTTCAGAAAAGGCATTGTAGCAAACCAAAAAAGAAATTTTAAGCGCAGCAGAGTAACCAGCGCACATACCTGTTAGCTCAGGTGAGTTTAAAAGGCTGCTGTTGATAACAAGGGCATTTGCTAAATAGATGGTGTGTGTGCAACAATATACTGAAAGGTCAATTATATTGTGCAGCTTATCTCACCACCTGTAGTTATTTAGGTGAAAGCTCCAAAATGCTTGCCTAATATGTCTGTTTATCCAAAAGGAAGTAAAAAGGGAGAGCTAGAAAGATAGCATTGCATCACATTACATGGCAATGCAATGCACAGTTGCTGAAGTTGAACCAAAATGAGCTTGTAATCTGGCTTCTGCAACTTTGAACATGAAAAATCCAATGAGGAGAAGAAAAGCAAAGCCAAAGAGTCCATCCCAAAATCCGACAAACAAGCAAAATGAACAAAAAACATTGAATTCAATTCTTTCTGATTTTAGAAACTGCATTAAAGAAGGGGTGCACCGGTCCTGGAGATACTGCAATACCAGGTCAATGCGTGGAGTGGACAGAGCAAGCTCTTTTTCCATCTCCCTGTTCTAAAAATCCATTTAATATATGGTCCCCAGATAGGGGACGTATCAGATATTAAACTGATAAGAACAGATACTACACTTGATCTTAGCCAAAAGGCCGAGAAGCGATAACCAGAATTGGTTTCAAACTACGGAGCCACCCAAGGATCCTGAAAAGTCCATTTGTGGAGATGAGCTCCTGGACTCCCGTTAAGAAGACATGTTGTCAACCTCTAGATCCCTTACATGCCTGCACTTTTCGGCTTGCTGCTGCTGCAATCCACGCGTTTTAGATCTGCATAACTCCACCTCTTTAAACACAGCACCTTCACCCCCTGCTGTTCCCACCCGCCTCAACACCGTTGGAAGGGAGGAGAACCAATTAAGGCGGGGGGTGGGGTGGAACGAGCAGCTGTCTACCCTTAGCAGGAGGGCTCCTGATTACATACCTCTCCTGCTGCTGCTGCTGCTGGCTGTCCAGCAGCAGACTGAAGGTGGCTGCTGCTGTGCACAGGTATATAAAGGCTCAGAGCCTATTATGACACGCGCAGCCAGCGTTCCATTGCCACATTCCATCTACTGCAGGCAGGATACCTGGCTGGCCGAATGTCGCTGAGAAGCTCACAGAGACCGCCATAAGCAACAGTTTAACAGAATGCCACAGACTAATCAACCAAACTTTTTGGGTTGGGTTCTCTTTTATAGTCTGCAGGCATTAAATGAAAGAAGTCAGTGTTCCAGCAGAAGGAGACAACGTTTCAGAAAAGGCATTGTAGCAAACCAAAAAAGAAATTTTAAGCGCAGCAGAGTAACCAGCGCACATACCTGTTAGCTCAGGTGAGTTTAAAAGGCTGCTGTTGATAACAAGGGCATTTGCTAAATAGATGGTGTGTGTGCAACAATATACTGAAAGGTCAATTATATTGTGCAGCTTATCTCACCACCTGTAGTTATTTAGGTGAAAGCTCCAAAATGCTTGCCTAATATGTCTGTTTATCCAAAAGGAAGTAAAAAGGGAGAGCTAGAAAGATAGCATTGCATCACATTACATGGCAATGCAATGCACAGTTGCTGAAGTTGAACCAAAATGAGCTTGTAATCTGGCTTCTGCAACTTTGAACATGAAAAATCCAATGAGGAGAAGAAAAGCAAAGCCAAAGAGTCCATCCCAAAATCCGACAAACAAGCAAAATGAACAAAAAACATTGAATTCAATTCTTTCTGATTTTAGAAACTGCATTAAAGAAGGGGTGCACCGGTCCTGGAGATACTGCAATACCAGGTCAATGCGTGGAGTGGACAGAGCAAGCTCTTTTTCCATCTCCCTGTTCTAAAAATCCATTTAATATATGGTCCCCAGATAGGGAACGTATCAGATATTAAACTGATAAGAACAGATACTACACTTGATCTTAGCCAAAAGGCCGAGAAGCGATAACCAGAATTGGTTTCAAACTACGGAGCCACCCAAGGATCCTGAAAAGTCCATTTGTGGAGATGAGCTCCTGGACTCCCGTTAAGAAGACATGTTGTCAACCTCTAGATCCCTTACATGCCTGCACTTTTCGGCTTGCTGCTGCTGCAATCCACGCGTTTTAGATCTGCATAACTCCACCTCTTTAAACACAGCACCTTCACCCCCTGCTGTTCCCACCCGCCTCAACACCGTTGGAAGGGAGGAGAACCAATTAAGGCGGGGGGTGGGGTGGAACGAGCAGCTGTCTACCCTTAGCAGGAGGGCTCCTGATTACATACCTCTCCTGCTGCTGCTGCTGCTGGCTGTCCAGCAGCAGACTGAAGGTGGCTGCTGCTGTGCACAGGTATATAAAGGCTCAGAGCCTATTATGACACGCGCAGCCAGCGTTCCATTGCCACATTCCATCTACTGCAGGCAGGATACCTGGCTGGCTGAATGTCGCTGAGAAGCTCACAGAGACCGCCATAAGCAACAGTTTAACAGAATGCCACAGACTAATCAACCAAACTTTTTGGGTTGGGTTCTCTTTTATAGTCTGCAGGCATTAAATGAAAGAAGTCAGTGTTCCAGCAGAAGGAGACAACGTTTCAGAAAAGGCATTGTAGCAAACCAAAAAAGAAATTTTAAGCGCAGCAGAGTAACCAGCGCACATACCTGTTAGCTCAGGTGAGTTTAAAAGGCTGCTGTTGATAACAAGGGCATTTGCTAAATAGATGGTGTGTGTGCAACAATATACTGAAAGGTCAATTATATTGTGCAGCTTATCTCACCACCTGTAGTTATTTAGGTGAAAGCTCCAAAATGCTTGCCTAATATGTCTGTTTATCCAAAAGGAAGTAAAAAGGGAGAGCTAGAAAGATAGCATTGCATCACATTACATGGCAATGCAATGCACAGTTGCTGAAGTTGAACCAAAATGAGCTTGTAATCTGGCTTCTGCAACTTTGAACATGAAAAATCCAATGAGGAGAAGAAAAGCAAAGCCAAAGAGTAAATTCCCAAAATCCGACAAACAAGCAAAATGAACAAAAAACATTGAATTCAATTCTTTCTGATTTTAGAAACTGCATTAAAGAAGGGGTGCACCGGTCCTGGAGATACTGCAATACCAGGTCAATGCGTGGAGTGGACAGAGCAAGCTCTTTTTCCATCTCCCTGTTCTAAAAATCCATTTAATATATGGTCCCCAGATAGGGGACGTATCAGATATTAAACTGATAAGAACAGATACTACACTTGATCTTAGCCAAAAGGCCGAGAAGCGATAACCAGAATTGGTTTCAAACTACGGAGCCACCCAAGGATCCTGAAAAGTCCATTTGTGGAGATGAGCTCCTGGACTCCCGTTAAGAAGACATGTTGTCAACCTCTAGATCCCTTACATGCCTGCACTTTTCGGCTTGCTGCTGCTGCAATCCACGCGTTTTAGATCTGCATAACTCCACCTCTTTAAACACAGCACCTTCACCCCCTGCTGTTCCCACCCGCCTCAACACCGTTGGAAGGGAGGAGAACCAATTAAGGCGGGGGGTGGGGTGGAACGAGCAGCTGTCTACCCTTAGCAGGAGGGCTCCTGATTACATACCTCTCCTGCTGCTGCTGCTGCTGCTGGCTGTCCAGCAGCAGACTGAAGGTGGCTGCTGCTGTGCACAGGTATATAAAGGCTCAGAGCCTATTATGACATGCGCAGCCAGCGTTCCATTGCCACATTCCATCTACTGCAGGCAGGATACCTGGCTGGCTGAATGTCGCTGAGAAGCTCACAGAGACCGCCATAAGCAACAGTTTAACAGAATGCCACAGACTAATCAACCAAACTTTTTGGGTTGGGTTCTCTTTTATAGTCTGCAGGCATTAAATGAAAGAAGTCAGTGTTCCAGCAGAAGGAGACAACGTTTCAGAAAAGGCATTGTAGCAAACCAAAAAAGAAATTTTAAGCGCAGCAGAGTAACCAGCGCACATACCTGTTAGCTCAGGTGAGTTTAAAAGGCTGCTGTTGATAACAAGGGCATTTGCTAAATAGATGGTGTGTGTGCAACAATATACTGAAAGGTCAATTATATTGTGCAGCTTATCTCACCACCTGTAGTTATTTAGGTGAAAGCTCCAAAATGCTTGCCTAATATGTCTGTTTATCCAAAAGGAAGTAAAAAGGGAGAGCTAGAAAGATAGCATTGCATCACATTACATGGCAATGCAATGCACAGTTGCTGAAGTTGAACCAAAATGAGCTTGTAATCTGGCTTCTGCAACTTTGAACATGAAAAATCTAATGAGGAGAAGAAAAGCAAAGCCAAAGAGTCCATCCCAAAATCCGACAAACAAGCAAAATGAACAAAAAACATTGAATTCAATTCTTTCTGATTTTAGAAACTGCATTAAAGAAGGGGTGCACCGGTCCTGGAGATACTGCAATACCAGGTCAATGCGTGGAGTGGACAGAGCAAGCTGTTTTTCCATCTCCCTGTTCTAAAAATCCATTTAATATATGGTCTCCAGATAGGGGACGTATCAGATATTAAACTGATAAGAACAGATACTACACTTGATCTTAGCCAAAAGGCCGAGAAGCGATAACCAGAATTGGTTTCAAACTACGGAGCCACCCAAGGATCCTGAAAAGTCCATTTGTGGAGATGAGCTCCTGGACTCCCGTTAAGAAGACATGTTGTCAACCTCTAGATCCCTTACATGCCTGCACTTTTCGGCTTGCTGCTGCTGCAATCCACGCGTTTTAGATCTGCATAACTCCACCTCTTTAAACACAGCACCTTCACCCCCTGCTGTTCCCACCCGCCTCAACACCGTTGGAAGGGAGGAGAACCAATTAAGGCGGGGGGTGGGGTGGAACGAGCAGCTGTCTACCCTTAGCAGGAGGGCTCCTGATTACATACCTCTCCTGCTGCTGCTGCTGCTGGCTGTCCAGCAGCAGACTGAAGGTGGCTGCTGCTGTGCACAGGTATATAAAGGCTCAGAGCCTATTATGACACGCGCAGCCAGCGTTCCATTGCCACATTCCATCTACTGCAGGCAGGATACCTGGCTGGCTGAATGTCGCTGAGAAGCTCACAGAGACCGCCATAAGCAACAGTTTAACAGAATGCCACAGACTAATCAACCAAACTTTTTGGGTTGGGTTCTCTTTTATAGTCTGCAGGCATTAAATGAAAGAAGTCAGTGTTCCAGCAGAAGGAGACAACGTTTCAGAAAAGGCATTGTAGCAAACCAAAAAAGAAATTTTAAGCGCAGCAGAGTAACCAGCGCACATACCTGTTAGCTCAGGTGAGTTTAAAAGGCTGCTGTTGATAACAAGGGCATTTGCTAAATAGATGGTGTGTGTGCAACAATATACTGAAAGGTAAATTATATTGTGCAGCCTATCTCACCACCTGTAGTTATTTAGGTGAAAGCTCCAAAATGCTTGCCTAATATGTCTGTTTATCCAAAAGGAAGTAAAAAGGGAGAGCTAGAAAGATAGCATTGCATCACATTACATGGCAATGCAATGCACAGTTGCTGAAGTTGAACCAAAATGAGCTTGTAATCTGGCTTCTGCAACTTTGAACATGAAAAATCCAATGAGGAGAAGAAAAGCAAAGCCAAAGAGTCCATCCCAAAATCCGACAAACAAGCAAAATGAACAAAAAACATTGAATTCAATTCTTTCTGATTTTAGAAACTGCATTAAAGAAGGGGTGCACCGGTCCTGGAGATACTGCAATACCAGGTCAATGCGTGGAGTGGACAGAGCAAGCTCTTTTTCCATCTCCCTGTTCTAAAAATCCATTTAATATATGGTCCCCAGATAGGGGACGTATCAGATATTAAACTGATAAGAACAGATACTACACTTGATCTTAGCCAAAAGGCCGAGAAGCGATAACCAGAATTGGTTTCAAACTACGGAGCCACCCAAGGATCCTGAAAAGTCCATTTGTGGAGATGAGCTCCTGGACTCCCGTTAAGAAGACATGTTGTCAACCTCTAGATCCCTTACATGCCTGCACTTTTCGGCTTGCTGCTGCTGCAATCCACGCGTTTTAGATCTGCATAACTCCACCTCTTTAAACACAGCACCTTCACCCCCTGCTGTTCCCACCCGCCTCAACACCGTTGGAAGGGAGGAGAACCAATTAAGGCGGGGGGTGGGGTGGAACGAGCAGCTGTCTACCCTTAGCAGGAGGGCTCCTGATTACATACCTCTCCTGCTGCTGCTGCTGCTGGCTGTCCAGCAGCAGACTGAAGGTGGCTGCTGCTGTGCACAGGTATATAAAGGCTCAGAGCCTATTATAACACGCGCAGCCAGCGTTCCATTGCCACATTCCATCTACTGCAGGCAGGATACCTGGCTGGCTGAATGTCGCTGAGAAGCTCACAGAGACCGCCATAAGCAACAGTTTAACAGAATGCCACAGACTAATCAACCAAACTTTTTGGGTTGGGTTCTCTTTTATAGTCTGCAGGCATTAAATGAAAGAAGTCAGTGTTCCAGCAGAAGGAGACAACGTTTCAGAAAAGGCATTGTAGCAAACCAAAAAAGAAATTTTAAGCGCAGCAGAGTAACCAGCGCACATACCTGTTAGCTCAGGTGAGTTTAAAAGGCTGCTGTTGATAACAAGGGCATTTGCTAAATAGATGGTGTGTGTGCAACAATATACTGAAAGGTCAATTATATTGTGCAGCTTATCTCACCACCTGTAGTTATTTAGGTGAAAGCTCCAAAATGCTTGCCTAATATGTCTGTTTATCCAAAAGGAAGTAAAAAGGGAGAGCTAGAAAGATAGCATTGCATCACATTACATGGCAATGCAATGCACAGTTGCTGAAGTTGAACCAAAATGAGCTTGTAATCTGGCTTCTGCAACTTTGAACATGAAAAATCCAATGAGGAGAAGAAAAGCAAAGCCAAAGAGTCCATCCCAAAATCCGACAAACAAGCAAAATGAACAAAAAACATTGAATTCAATTCTTTCTGATTTTAGAAACTGCATTAAAGAAGGGGTGCACCGGTCCTGGAGATACTGCAATACCAGGTCAATGCGTGGAGTGGACAGAGCAAGCTCTTTTTCCATCTCCCTGTTCTAAAAATCCATTTAATATATGGTCCCCAGATAGGGGACGTATCAGATATTAAACTGATAAGAACAGATTTTTTTTTTTTTTTATCGAAAGCCCGAATTCGTGTACAAAACCCGAGTGCGCTTAAAAAAGTGACAAGTGCCACAAAAAAAAAGTGCACTAGGATGCTGGTCTTCTTGAAACCCTCTCCAAAAGGAGAAGGGTCCCCCAAACCATTCCCCGTCCCTCCGAGCCAGAAGGCCACAGCGAGGCACAGGGACAAATAGCCACCTCCAGCCGGAGCCAGAGGCGACCCAATCTTACCCTCAATACCTGCCCGAGTTCTCACCCGAGCAAGGCACTGGGAGCCAAAGACTGTGCTCCCCTCCCGGAAGAGGGGAGCCAACAACGCTCTCCTCCCGAAAGAGGAGAGCCAGGGGGGTTCAGGGGGGAGCGGAACCTGATGGCCACACACTCCCCCCCTAGACCTGCCAAGAGAGGAACCCGTAAGGGAACCGCATCCCGACAAAATCCTAGTAAGGACGTGGACACACGTGAAAAAGTGGACACACAGTGACAAAAAAAAATTAAATAAATAGTGAAGGTTTCACAGTATAATACTGCCCGGACCTTCGACCGGGAATTGAAAAATTCCCCATCCTAAGGCCAGAAGGCCCGGAATAAGGGTGTGTGTGAAGAAAGAAATATTGAAGTGCTAGTGCAAATGTGCCATAAACTCAAGTGGGGTTCCCAATCCCAGTGAGTTAAGGCACCCCAGGGTCACCACTCCTGGGGCACTTCACACTTCGGGCTTTCGATCTTCCCCGGCCCAATGGCGTCGATCCTGGGGGGCCATGCTTTCCACCAGATGACTATATTAGCCACCTGGCGTACTAACAAGCGCCTAAACCCCAGTGTGCATAATGTATCAATCTACTAGGGCGGCAAACATCCAAAACCGCCTTTTCGAAAGATACTACACTTGATCTTAGCCAAAAGGCCGAGAAGCGATAACCAGAATTGGTTTCAAACTACGGAGCCACCCAAGGATCCTGAAAAGTCCATTTGTGGAGATGAGCTCCTGGACTCCCGTTAAGAAGACATGTTGTCAACCTCTAGATCCCTTACATGCCTGCACTTTTCGGCTTGCTGCTGCTGCAATCCACGCGTTTTAGATCTGCATAACTCCACCTCTTTAAACACAGCACCTTCACCCCCTGCTGTTCCCACCCGCCTCAACACCGTTGGAAGGGAGGAGAACCAATTAAGGCGGGGGGTGGGGTGGAACGAGCAGCTGTCTACCCTTAGCAGGAGGGCTCCTGATTACATACCTCTCCTGCTGCTGCTGCTGCTGGCTGTCCAGCAGCAGACTGAAGGTGGCTGCTGCTGTGCACAGGTATATAAAGGCTCAGAGCCTATTATGACACGCGCAGCCAGCGTTCCATTGCCACATTCCATCTACTGCAGGCAGGATACCTGGCTGGCTGAATGTCGCTGAGAAGCTCACAGAGACCGCCATAAGCAACAGTTTAACAGAATGCCACAGACTAATCAACCAAACTTTTTGGGTTGGGTTCTCTTTTATAGTCTGCAGGCATTAAATGAAAGAAGTCAGTGTTCCAGCAGAAGGAGACAACGTTTCAGAAAAGGCATTGTAGCAAACCAAAAAAGAAATTTTAAGCGCAGCAGAGTAACCAGCGCACATACCTGTTAGCTCAGGTGAGTTTAAAAGGCTGCTGTTGATAACAAGGGCATTTGCTAAATAGATGGTGTGTGTGCAACAATATACTGAAAGGTCAATTATATTGTGCAGCTTATCTCACCACCTGTAGTTATTTAGGTGAAAGCTCCAAAATGCTTGCCTAATATGTCTGTTTATCCAAAAGGAAGTAAAAAGGGAGAGCTAGAAAGATAGCATTGCATCACATTACATGGCAATGCAATGCACAGTTGCTGAAGTTGAACCAAAATGAGCTTGTAATCTGGCTTCTGCAACTTTGAACATGAAAAATCCAATGAGGAGAAGAAAAGCAAAGCCAAAGAGTCCATCCCAAAATCCGACAAACAAGCAAAATGAACAAAAAACATTGAATTCAATTCTTTCTGATTTTAGAAACTGCATTAAAGAAGGGGTGCACCGGTCCTGGAGATACTGCAATACCAGGTCAATGCGTGGAGTGGACAGAGCAAGCTCTTTTTCCATCTCCCTGTTCTAAAAATCCATTTAATATATGGTCCCCAGATAGGGGACGTATCAGATATTAAACTGATAAGAACAGATACTACACTTGATCTTAGCCAAAAGGCCGAGAAGCGATAACCAGAATTGGTTTCAAACTACGGAGCCACCCAAGGATCCTGAAAAGTCCATTTGTGGAGATGAGCTCCTGGACTCCCGTTAAGAAGACATGTTGTCAACCTCTAGATCCCTTACATGCCTGCACTTTTCGGCTTGCTGCTGCTGCAATCCACGCGTTTTAGATCTGCATAACTCCACCTCTTTAAACACAGCACCTTCACCCCCTGCTGTTCCCACCCGCCTCAACACCGTTGGAAGGGAGGAGAACCAATTAAGGCGGGGGGTGGGGTGGAACGAGCAGCTGTCTACCCTTAGCAGGAGGGCTCCTGATTACATACCTCTCCTGCTGCTGCTGCTGCTGGCTGTCCAGCAGCAGACTGAAGGTGGCTGCTGCTGTGCACAGGTATATAAAGGCTCAGAGCCTATTATGACACGCGCAGCCAGCGTTCCATTGCCACATTCCATCTACTGCAGGCAGGATACCTGGCTGGCTGAATGTCGCTGAGAAGCTCACAGAGACCGCCATAAGCAACAGTTTAACAGAATGCCACAGACTAATCAACCAAACTTTTTGGGTTGGGTTCTCTTTTATAGTCTGCAGGCATTAAATGAAAGAAGTCAGTGTTCCAGCAGAAGGAGACAACGTTTCAGAAAAGGCATTGTAGCAAACCAAAAAAGAAATTTTAAGCGCAGCAGAGTAACCAGCGCACATACCTGTTAGCTCAGGTGAGTTTAAAAGGCTGCTGTTGATAACAAGGGCATTTGCTAAATAGATGGTGTGTGTGCAACAATATACTGAAAGGTCAATTATATTGTGCAGCTTATCTCACCACCTGTAGTTATTTAGGTGAAAGCTCCAAAATGCTTGCCTAATATGTCTGTTTATCCAAAAGGAAGTAAAAAGGGAGAGCTAGAAAGATAGCATTGCATCACATTACATGGCAATGCAATGCACAGTTGCTGAAGTTGAACCAAAATGAGCTTGTAATCTGGCTTCTGCAACTTTGAACATGAAAAATCCAATGAGGAGAAGAAAAGCAAAGCCAAAGAGTCCATCCCAAAATCCGACAAACAAGCAAAATGAACAAAAAACATTGAATTCAATTCTTTCTGATTTTAGAAACTGCATTAAAGAAGGGGTGCACCGGTCCTGGAGATACTGCAATACCAGGTCAATGCGTGGAGTGGACAGAGCAAGCTCTTATTCCATCTCCCTGTTCTAAAAATCCATTTAATATATGGTCCCCAGATAGGGGACGTATCAGATATTAAACTGATAAGAACAGATACTACACTTGATCTTAGCCAAAAGGCCGAGAAGCGATAACCAGAATTGGTTTCAAACTACGGAGCCACCCAAGGATCCTGAAAAGTCCATTTGTGGAGATGAGCTCCTGGACTCCCGTTAAGAAGACATGTTGTCAACCTCTAGATCCCTTACATGCCTGCACTTTTCGGCTTGCTGCTGCTGCAATCCACGCGTTTTAGATCTGCATAACTCCACCTCTTTAAACACAGCACCTTCACCCCCTGCTGTTCCCACCCGCCTCAACACCGTTGGAAGAGAGGAGAACCAATTAAGGCGGGGGGTGGGGTGGAACGAGCAGCTGTCTACCCTTAGCAGGAGGGCTCCTGATTACATACCTCTCCTGCTGCTGCTGCTGCTGGCTGTCCAGCAGCAGACTGAAGGTGGCTGCTGCTGTGCACAGGTATATAAAGGCTCAGAGCCTATTATGACACGCGCAGCCAGCGTTCCATTGCCACATTCCATCTACTGCAGGCAGGATACCTGGCTGGCTGAATGTCGCTGAGAAGCTCACAGAGACCGCCATAAGCAACAGTTTAACAGAATGCCACAGACTAATCAACCAAACTTTTTGGGTTGGGTTCTCTTTTATAGTCTGCAGGCATTAAATGAAAGAAGTCAGTGTTCCAGCAGAAGGAGACAACGTTTCAGAAAAGGCATTGTAGCAAACCAAAAAAGAAATTTTAAGCGCAGCAGAGTAACCAGCGCACATACCTGTTAGCTCAGGTGAGTTTAAAAGGCTGCTGTTGATAACAAGGGCATTTGCTAAATAGATGGTGTGTGTGCAACAATATACTGAAAGGTCAATTATATTGTGCAGCTTATCTCACCACCTGTAGTTATTTAGGTGAAAGCTCCAAAATGCTTGCCTAATATGTCTGTTTATCCAAAAGGAAGTAAAAAGGGAGAGCTAGAAAGATAGCATTGCATCACATTACATGGCAATGCAATGCACAGTTGCTGAAGTTGAACCAAAATGAGCTTGTAATCTGGCTTCTGCAACTTTGAACATGAAAAATCTAATGAGGAGAAGAAAAGCAAAGCCAAAGAGTCCATCCCAAAATCCGACAAACAAGCAAAATGAACAAAAAACATTGAATTCAATTCTTTCTGATTTTAGAAACTGCATTAAAGAAGGGGTGCACCGGTCCTGGAGATACTGCAATACCAGGTCAATGCGTGGAGTGGACAGAGCAAGCTCTTTTTCCATCTCCCTGTTCTAAAAATCCATTTAATATATGGTCTCCAGATAGGGGACGTATCAGATATTAAACTGATAAGAACAGATACTACACTTGATCTTAGCCAAAAGGCCGAGAAGCGATAACCAGAATTGGTTTCAAACTACGGAGCCACCCAAGGATCCTGAAAAGTCCATTTGTGGAGATGAGCTCCTGGACTCCCGTTAAGAAGACATGTTGTCAACCTCTAGATCCCTTATATGCCTGCACTTTTCGGCTTGCTGCTGCTGCAATCCACGCGTTTTAGATCTGCATAACTCCACCTCTTTAAACACAGCACCTTCACCCCCTGCTGTTCCCACCCGCCTCAACACCGTTGGAAGGGAGGAGAACCAATTAAGGTGGGGGGTGGGGTGGAACGAGCAGCTGTCTACCCTTAGCAGGAGGGCTCCTGATTACATACCTCTCCTGCTGCTGCTGCTGCTGGCTGTCCAGCAGCAGACTGAAGGTGGCTGCTGCTGTGCACAGGTATATAAAGGCTCAGAGCCTATTATGACACGCGCAGCCAGCGTTCCATTGCCACATTCCATCTACTGCAGGCAGGATACCTGGCTGGCTGAATGTCGCTGAGAAGCTCACAGAGACCGCCATAAGCAACAGTTTAACAGAATGCCACAGACTAATCAACCAAACTTTTTGGGTTGGGTTCTCTTTTATAGTCTGCAGGCATTAAATGAAAGAAGTCAGTGTTCCAGCAGAAGGAGACAACGTTTCAGAAAAGGCATTGTAGCAAACCAAAAAAGAAATTTTAAGCGCAGCAGAGTAACCAGCGCACATACCTGTTAGCTCAGGTGAGTTTAAAAGGCTGCTGTTGATAACAAGGGCATTTGCTAAATAGATGGTGTGTGTGCAACAATATACTGAAAGGTAAATTATATTGTGCAGCTTATCTCACCACCTGTAGTTATTTAGGTGAAAGCTCCAAAATGCTTGCCTAATATGTCTGTTTATCCAAAAGGAAGTAAAAAGGGAGAGCTAGAAAGATAGCATTGCATCACATTACATGGCAATGCAATGCACAGTTGCTGAAGTTGAACCAAAATGAGCTTGTAATCTGGCTTCTGCAACTTTGAACATGAAAAATCCAATGAGGAGAAGAAAAGCAAAGCCAAAGAGTCCATCCCAAAATCCGACAAACAAGCAAAATGAACAAAAAACATTGAATTCAATTCTTTCTGATTTTAGAAACTGCATTAAAGAAGGGGTGCACCGGTCCTGGAGATACTGCAATACCAGGTCAATGCGTGGAGTGGACAGAGCAAGCTCTTTTTCCATCTCCCTGTTCTAAAAATCCATTTAATATATGGTCCCCAGATAGGGGACGTATCAGATATTAAACTGATAAGAACAGATTTTTTTTTTTTGAAAGCCCGAATTCGTGTACAAAACCCGAGTGCGCTTAAAAAAGTGACAAGTGCCACAAAAAAAGTGCACTAGGATGCTGGTCTTCTTGAAACCCTCTCCAAAAGGAGAAGGGTCCCCCAAACCATTCCCCGTCCCTCCGAGCCAAAAGGCCACAGCGAGGAACAGGGACAAAAAGCCACCTCCAGCCGAAGCCAGAGGCGACCCAATCTTACCCCCAGCACCTGCCCGAGTTCTCACCCGAGCAAGGCACTGGGAGCCAAAGACTGTGCTCCCCTCCCGGAAGAGGGGAGCCAACAACGCTCTCCTCCCAAAAGAGGAGAGCCAGGGGGGTTCAGGGGGGAGCGGAACCTGATGGCCACACACTCCCCCCCTAGACCTGCCAAGAGAGGAACCCGTAAGGGAACCGCATCCCGACAAAATCCTAGTAGGACGTGACACACGTGAATAAGTGGACACACAGTGACAAAGAAATTAAATAAATAGTGAAGGTTTCACAGTATAATACTGCCCGGACCTTCGACCGGGAATTGAAAAATTCCCCATCCTAAGGCCAGAAGGCCCGGAATAAGGGTGTGTGCGAAGAAAGAAAATTTGAAGTGCTTGTGCAAATGTGCCATAAACTCAAGTGGGGTTCCCAATCCCAGTGAGTTAAGGCACCCCAGGGTCACCACTCCTGGGGCACTTCACACTTCGGGCTTTCGATCTTCCCCGGCCCAATGGCGTCGATCCTGGGGGGCCATGCTTTCCACCAGATGACTATATTAGCCACCTGGCGTACTAACAAGCGCCTAAACCCCAGTGTGCATAATGTATCAATCTACTAGGGCGGCCAACATCCAAAACCGCCTTTTCGAAAGACACTACACTTGATCTTAGCCAAAAGGCCGAGAAGCGATAACCAGAATTGGTTTCAAACTATGGAGCCACCCAAGGATCCTGAAAAGTCCATTTGTGGAGATGAGCTCCTGGACTCCCGTTAAGAAGACATGTTGTCAACCTCTAGATCCCTTACATGCCTGCACTTTTCGGCTTGCTGCTGCTGCAATCCACGCGTTTTAGATCTGCATAACTCCACCTCTTTAAACACAGCACCTTCACCCCCTGCTGTTCCCACCCGCCTCAACACCGTTGGAAGGGAGGAGAACCAATTAAGGCGGGGGGTGGGGTGGAACGAGCAGCTGTCTACCCTTAGCAGAAGGGCTCCTGATTACATACCTCTCCTGCTGCTGCTGCTGGCTGTCCAGCAGCAGACTGAAGGTGGCTGCTGCTGTGCACAGGTATATAAAGGCTCAGAGCCTATTATGACACGCGCAGCCAGCGTTCCATTGCCACATTCCATCTACTGCAGGCAGGATACCTGGCTGGCTGAATGTCGCTGAGAAGCTCACAGAGACCGCCATAAGCAACAGTTTAACAGAATGCCACAGACTAATCAACCAAACTTTTTGGGTTGGGTTCTCTTTTATAGTCTGCAGGCATTAAATGAAAGAAGTCAGTGTTCCAGCAGAAGGAGACAACGTTTCAGAAAAGGCATTGTAGCAAACCAAAAAAGAAATTTTAAGCGCAGCAGAGTAACCAGCGCACATACCTGTTAGCTCAGGTGAGTTTAAAAGGCTGCTGTTGATAACAAGGGCATTTGCTAAATAGATGGTGTGTGTGCAACAATATACTGAAAGGTCAATTATATTGTGCAGCTTATCTCACCACCTGTAGTTATTTAGGTGAAAGCTCCAAAATGCTTGCCTAATATGTCTGTTTATCCAAAAGGAAGTAAAAAGGGAGAGCTAGAAAGATAGCATTGCATCACATTACATGGCAATGCAATGCACAGTTGCTGAAGTTGAACCAAAATGAGCTTGTAATCTGGCTTCTGCAACTTTGAACATGAAAAATCCAATGAGGAGAAGAAAAGCAAAGCCAAAGAGTCCATCCCAAAATCCGACAAACAAGCAAAATGAACAAAAAACATTGAATTCAATTCTTTCTGATTTTAGAAACTGCATTAAAGAAGGGGTGCACCGGTCCTGGAGATACTGCAATACCAGGTCAATGCGTGGAGTGGACAGAGCAAGCTCTTTTTCCATCTCCCTGTTCTAAAAATCCATTTAATATATGGTCCCCAGATAGGGGACGTATCAGATATTAAACTGATAAGAACAGATACTACACTTGATCTTAGCCAAAAGACCGAGAAGCGATAACCAGAATTGGTTTCAAACTACGGAGCCACCCAAGGATCCTGAAAAGTCCATTTGTGGAGATGAGCTCCTGGACTCCCGTTAAGAAGACATGTTGTCAACCTCTAGATCCCTTACATGCCTGCACTTTTCGGCTTGCTGCTGCTGCAATCCACGCGTTTTAGATCTGCATAACTCCACCTCTTTAAACACAGCACCTTCACCCCCTGCTGTTCCCACCCGCCTCAACACCATTGGAAGGGAGGAGAACCAATTAAGGCGGGGGGTGGGGTGGAACGAGCAGCTGTCTACCCTTAGCAGGAGGGCTCCTGATTACATACCTCTCCTGCTGCTGCTGCTGCTGGCTGTCCAGCAGCAGACTGAAGGTGGCTGCTGCTGTGCACAGGTATATAAAGGCTCAGAGCCTATTATGACACGCGCAGCCAGCGTTCCATTGCCACATTCCATCTACTGCAGGCAGGATACCTGGCTGGCTGAATGTCGCTGAGAAGCTCACAGAGACCGCCATAAGCAACAGTTTAACAGAATGCCACAGACTAATCAACCAAACTTTTTGGGTTGGGTTCTCTTTTATAGTCTGCAGGCATTAAATGAAAGAAGTCAGTGTTCCAGCAGAAGGAGACAACGTTTCAGAAAAGGCATTGTAGCAAACCAAAAAAGAAATTTTAAGCGCAGCAGAGTAACCAGCGCACATACCTGTTAGCTCAGGTGAGTTTAAAAGGCTGCTGTTGATAACAAGGGCATTTGCTAAATAGATGGTGTGTGTGCAACAATATACTGAAAGGTCAATTATATTGTGCAGCTTATCTCACCACCTGTAGTTATTTAGGTGAAAGCTCCAAAATGCTTGCCTAATATGTCTGTTTATCCAAAAGGAAGTAAAAAGGGAGAGCTAGAAAGATAGCATTGCATCACATTACATGGCAATGCAATGCACAGTTGCTGAAGTTGAACCAAAATGAGCTTGTAATCTGGCTTCTGCAACTTTGAACATGAAAAATCCAATGAGGAGAAGAAAAGCAAAGCCAAAGAGTCCATCCCAAAATCCGACAAACAAGCAAAATGAACAAAAAACATTGAATTCAATTCTTTCTGATTTTAGAAACTGCATTAAAGAAGGGGTGCACCGGTCCTGGAGATACTGCAATACCAGGTCAATGCGTGGAGTGGACAGAGCAAGCTCTTTTTCCATCTCCCTGTTCTAAAAATCCATTTAATATATGGTCCCCAGATAGGGGACGTATCAGATATTAAACTGATAAGAACAGATACTACACTTGATCTTAGCCAAAAGGCCGAGAAGCGATAACCAGAATTGGTTTCAAACTACGGAGCCACCCAAGGATCCTGAAAAGTCCATTTGTGGAGATGAGCTCCTGGACTCCCGTTAAGAAGACATGTTGTCAACCTCTAGATCCCTTACATGCCTGCACTTTTCGGCTTGCTGCTGCTGCAATCCACGCGTTTTAGATCTGCATAACTCCACCTCTTTAAACACAGCACCTTCACCCCCTGCTGTTCCCACCCGCCTCAACACCGTTGGAAGGGAGGAGAACCAATTAAGGCGGGGGGTGGGGTGGAACGAGCAGCTGTCTACCCTTAGCAGGAGGGCTCCTGATTACATACCTCTCCTGCTGCTGCTGCTGCTGGCTGTCCAGCAGCAGACTGAAGGTGGCTGCTGCTGTGCACAGGTATATAAAGGCTCAGAGCCTATTATGACACGCGCAGCCAGCGTTCCATTGCCACATTCCATCTACTGCAGGCAGGATACCTGGCTGGCTGAATGTCGCTGAGAAGCTCACAGAGACCGCCATAAGCAACAGTTTAACAGAATGCCACAGACTAATCAACCAAACTTTTTGGGTTGGGTTCTCTTTTATAGTCTGCAGGCATTAAATGAAAGAAGTCAGTGTTCCAGCAGAAGGAGACAATGTTTCAGAAAAGGCATTGTAGCAAACCAAAAAAGAAATTTTAAGCGCAGCAGAGTAACCAGCGCACATACCTGTTAGCTCAGGTGAGTTTAAAAGGCTGCTGTTGATAACAAGGGCATTTGCTAAATAGATGGTGTGTGTGCAACAATATACTGAAAGGTCAATTATATTGTGCAGCTTATCTCACCACCTGTAGTTATTTAGGTGAAAGCTCCAAAATGCTTGCCTAATATGTCTGTTTATCCAAAAGGAAGTAAAAAGGGAGAGCTAGAAAGATAGCATTGCATCACATTACATGGCAATGCAATGCACAGTTGCTGAAGTTGAACCAAAATGAGCTTGTAATCTGGCTTCTGCAACTTTGAACATGAAAAATCCAATGAGGAGAAGAAAAGCAAAGCCAAAGAGTCCATCCCAAAATCCGACAAACAAGCAAAATGAACAAAAAACATTGAATTCAATTCTTTCTGATTTTAGAAACTGCATTAAAGAAGGGGTGCACCGGTCCTGGAGATACTGCAATACCAGGTCAATGCGTGGAGTGGACAGAGCAAGCTCTTTTTCCATCTCCCTGTTCTAAAAATCCATTTAATATATGGTCCCCAGATAGGGGACGTATCAGATATTAAACTGATAAGAACAGATACTACACTTGATCTTAGCCAAAAGGCCGAGAAGCGATAACCAGAATTGGTTTCAAACTACGGAGCCACCCAAGGATCCTGAAAAGTCCATTTGTGGAGATGAGCTCCTGGACTCCCGTTAAGAAGACATGTTGTCAACCTCTAGATCCCTTACATGCCTGCACTTTTCGGCTTGCTGCTGCTGCAATCCACGCGTTTTAGATCTGCATAACTCCACCTCTTTAAACACAGCACCTTCACCCCCTGCTGTTCCCACCCGCCTCAACACCGTTGGAAGGGAGGAGAACCAATTAAGGCGGGGGGTGGGGTGGAACGAGCAGCTGTCTACCCTTAGCAGGAGGGCTCCTGATTACATACCTCTCCTGCTGCTGCTGCTGCTGGCTGTCCAGCAGCAGACTGAAGGTGGCTGCTGCTGTGCACAGGTATATAAAGGCTCAGAGCCTATTATGACACGCGCAGCCAGCGTTCCATTGCCACATTCCATCTACTGCAGGCAGGATACCTGGCTGGCTGAATGTCGCTGAGAAGCTCACAGAGACCGCCATAAGCAACAGTTTAACAGAATGCCACAGACTAATCAACCAAACTTTTTGGGTTGGGTTCTCTTTTATAGTCTGCAGGCATTAAATGAAAGAAGTCAGTGTTCCAGCAGAAGGAGACAATGTTTCAGAAAAGGCATTGTAGCAAACCAAAAAAGAAATTTTAAGCGCAGCAGAGTAACCAGCGCACATACCTGTTAGCTCAGGTGAGTTTAAAAGGCTGCTGTTGATAACAAGGGCATTTGCTAAATAGATGGTGTGTGTGCAACAATATACTGAAAGGTCAATTATATTGTGCAGCTTATCTCACCACCTGTAGTTATTTAGGTGAAAGCTCCAAAATGCTTGCCTAATATGTCTGTTTATCCAAAAGGAAGTAAAAAGGGAGAGCTAGAAAGATAGCATTGCATCACATTACATGGCAATGCAATGCACAGTTGCTGAAGTTGAACCAAAATGAGCTTGTAATCTGGCTTCTGCAACTTTGAACATGAAAAATCCAATGAGGAGAAGAAAAGCAAAGCCAAAGAGTCCATCCCAAAATCCGACAAACAAGCAAAATGAACAAAAAACATTGAATTCAATTCTTTCTGATTTTAGAAACTGCATTAAAGAAGGGGTGCACCGGTCCTGGAGATACTGCAATACCAGGTCAATGCGTGGAGTGGACAGAGCAAGCTCTTTTTCCATCTCCCTGTTCTAAAAATCCATTTAATATATGGTCCCCAGATAGGGGACGTATCAGATATTAAACTGATAAGAACAGATTTTTTGATTGAATATATCTTTTATTAGCACAAAAAATAAGTTAACAGACAGTGTACAGTGCCGCAGCCCAGTACACACAGAATTCTACATCATATTTACATAGCATGAGGATACGACCCACTAACTAGACACATCACACCCCTATGCTACACAAAACACTCAATCTGAAAGAAAAAGCATGTCAATCAATACAGTACGACGAACCGTGATAAGGGATGGGGATTGGGAAAAAGGGGATGGGGAGGGGAAAATCACAGGCCCGAAGCTTTATTGAAAGACAAGACACATAAGGGGAGAGGGGGAGGAGGGGTTTAGTCCTCGTCCTCGTCCTCCGGACCGTCCATGATGGAATAGTCTCTGAGCAGGCTGTGGATCAGCCTGCGGCAGTCCTGGATGGACATCCTCTCCCTCCTCAAGATGAGCCGGTTCCTGGCGACCCAAACGGCATCCTTGAAGCAGTTCATAAGGCGCCAAGCCTCCTGGATGGCTCCGACGGTATGAACCCCAGGGAAGAGTCCGTAAAGCACAGAATGGTGCGATAGGCTCGCCCTGGGGACAGAGTTCCTCAGGTCGTCCTCAAGTGCAGTCAATAGGCGCTGTGCAAATCCGCAGTCCCAAAAAGTGTGCAAAGATGTTTCCTCCACGAAGGGGCACCTTGGGCAGTACCGGGTCTTGCACAGGTTCCGGGCATGCATGAATGACCGGACAGGCAGTCCGCCCTGAATCGCCATCCACGACAAGTCCTTGTGCCCGTTGGTCAGCCTGTCAGACGACACATTTGTCCACACAGTCTCCAGCGTGTCCTGGTGAAGTCCTGTGATGTTCTCCACGTCATCCTTGGCTCTGATTAGCTTGTGGATAGTTTTGGGCTTCCACAAGTCGGGCTTGAGTCCCTCCAGTTGATGCTCCCCCACAAATCGAACGACGTCTCCGTAGAACCATGGCGTCGTCCAGTTGTAGGGGAAGGAGCTGTCCCACTTGTCCCAGCCGAGTCGCCTCCAAAGAGGAAGCAGGAAGAAGCGAGACATGGACCTGCCCGCGGAGCCATTCTTGACTTGCAAAGTCCGGCGGACACAATCACACACAAAAGAGGATCGCAGGAGGGTGGGGATATCTGGAACGCCCTTCCCACCCTTGCGAGGCTCCTTGTACATGACGGCCCGCCTGACTCTGTCCATCTTGGATCCCCAGACAAAGTGAAACACTGTCCTGGTAATGGCCCTGCACACAGTGACGTGTGGGGGCCAGGCCTGCGCCGTGTACTGCAAGACGGGCAGGACCTCATTACGCAGGATGAGTGCCTTACCCTCACAAGTGAGGTGTCTGAGGCTCCAGAGTCCGATCCGTTGCTTCACCTTGGCCAAGCGTTCTTGCCAGGACTTGAGGGCCGCTCCTTCCTTCCCGAACCAGACTCCCAGCACCTTGAGGAAATCCGGTTGAATGTTGAAGGGGAAGGGGGCGGAGGAGGCCGGCTGCCAATCCCCGAAGAGCATGGCTTCCGACTTCCTGCAGTTGACTTTGGCCCCTGAAGCCCGGCCGAACCTCTCACACGTCTGGACGAGGGCGTCGACTGAACCACGATCAGCGCAGAAGACGGTGACGTCGTCCATGTAGAGCGAGCACTTGACCTCGTGTCGTCCCGGACACGGTGCGGTGATCCCTCTGATCTCTCCATTCTGCCGGATAGCCTCTGCGAAGAGTTCTATAACACAAACAAAAAGAAGAGGTGATAGAGGGCAGCCTTGTCTGACCCCAGAGAGGACAGGGAAGGGGTCAGTCTTCCAGCCGTTCACCAACACCGAGCTGTGGATATCAAAATACATCAGACGGACATACGAACAAAACATGTTACCCAAACCTAACTGGTGCAGAGCTCGGCCCATGAACTCGTGGGAAACCCGGTCGAAGGCCTTCTCCTGATCCAAGGAGACCAGGGCCGCGTGTGCGCGGCGGACCTTGATGTACTCGACCGTGTCCCGCACGAGAGCGAGGCTGTCTGCGATGCGACGTCCAGGGATGCCGCAGGTCTGGTCCGGGTGGATGATCCGTCCGATGACCGTCTTAAGTCGTGTCGTCATCGTCTTGGCCAGGATCTTGTAGTCCACGTTGAGCAGAGTGATGGGACGCCAATTCCTCAGGTCGCACCTCTCTCCCTTCCGCTTGTACAGGATCGTGACCATTCCTTCCCTCAAAGATGGAGGCATTCTACCCTCCACCACCATCTCCTCGTACAGGTCCAACAGGTCCGGACAGATGAGGTCTCCCAGCGCTACATAGAGCTCCGCTGGAAGACCATCACTGCCCGGGGTCCTGCCGGTCCTAAAGGATTTAGCGGCAGAGAGCAATTCGCCCACCATCAGAGGTTTGTCCAAGGCTGCCGTGCCTGCAGGATCAAGATGGTTAGTGATACCTGACAGGAACTTATCAGCAGCGTCGGGGTCGGTAGTCTTGTGGGAGTAGAGTTCGCTGTAGAAGTCGCTGACGACCCTCATCACGTCCTCCTTTCCACGTCGCATGTTTACGCTCTCGTCTCGCAGCTCGTTCAGGGGCGTGTGACCGGCATGAAGTTTCCTGAAAAAGAATGAGTTACATTTCTCACCCTTCTCCAGATTCTCCACTTTGGAACGGAAGATGATTCGCTTGGACTCCTCCTCAAAGTGCCTTTTCAGGCTCTTCTTGGTCTCCTCCAGCTCCTCCCTCACGTCCCAGCCGCAGTGAAGAAGGTCCTGCAGCGACCGCAGCTCGCGCTGCAGCCCTCTGAAGTCCCTCCTCTTCTCACACGCCTGTTGTCGACCCTTGGCCTGAAAGAAACAGCGAAACTCAAGTTTAACATATTCCCACCAATCAGAGACTGTTTGGAAGCTACCCTTGTAGGACTGCCACATTGCGTAGGCTGCTCTCAGCTCCTCCACGACTTCATCCTGAGCCAGCAGAGCACAATTCAGCTTCCAGGAGCCGGGGCCGGACGGAAAACCGTCGCCGAGGACACCTTGTAAGTGAATGGCTCTGTGGTCGGAGAAGAAGCAGGAGACCATCGAGTGCCTACTCTGCCTGACTGCCCGAGAGGTGAACACAAAGTCAATCCTGGAGCGGAGTGAGCCATCGGGTCGGCTCCACGAATAGTTCGTGGAGCCTCTCCCCATGGAGCCCACCACGTCCTGAAGAGAGGCCTCGGTTACCATCTCGATGAGCAGCTTGGACGTGATGTCCAACTTGGCAGATGTGCCAGAACTACGACCGTCCTCCTCGATGGGGCAGTTGAAATCCCCGGCCATCACTAAGGTCCTGGTGGTGGCAAGCTGAAGCCGCAGGGTCTGGAAAAGCTCCAAACGCTCATTCTTCAGTGGGGACGCATACACGTTGATGAACCTGACAGGTTCTCCCGCCCAGTTGCCATCTACAACAAGAGCCCTGCCGCAGATGAGCTCCTGGACGGACTCAAGCGTGAATGCGCCCCCCCTGATCAGAATTGCGACCCCCGCAGACTTGCAGTCACCCCCACCGGACCAGTAGGATGGACCGTGGGACCACTCCCTGGCCAGATGTTTGAAGGACCTAGAGGAGGGAAGGGAACATTCCTGCAACATATAAACATCACACAACTGGGAAGTAAGGAAGGCATAAATAGTCTGACGTCTGAACTTGTCCTTGATGCTCCTGACATTAATGGAAAATAAGTTAATATTAGCCATCATGTAGGGAAAAAAGAAAAAGTTAGCGCAGGCAATACACCTTAGTTACCACTCCGGTCGGGTGGTCCCTCGTCGGTGTTGACTGCTGGTGACGGGATCACCAGCAGGCCCTCTTCCTCCATCTGGTCAAGCAGTGCGGCCTCGATCTCGGCGACCACCAGTTCCTCCTCTTCTGGCTCGGCCACCAGGGTCTCAACCATGTGCTCCATCTCTTCTGGCTCAGGGAGGGTATCCTCCTTTTCGCCTACGAAATCCAGAATCTTCTTTTTGGAGGATTCAGTAGCAGGGCTGTCCTCCACCTTCCTCTTTCCCCGGGTTGGAACTGGGGAGACAAGAAGGGGAAAATCCTCCTCGGAATAGATAGCGGCGGGTGGAGGAAAGGTTAATTCCACCGCTACCATGGTCTGGGGAGGGAGAGTGGCTGCCGGGGCAGGGGAAAGGACACCTGCTGAGGAGTAGGGGAAGGAGGAAGAGGAAGTGGAATCCTCAGCAGGGGTGGCCGGGGTGGGGGGGGGTTGGACGGGGGTGGCAGGGGGAGGGATCGAGAGAGGGGTGACAGAACTCTTACCCTCCTTTGACTTTTTCTTCTGCTTCGGAGCTGCTGGGACCGTCGCTGGGGCTTTGGCCACCGACTCCTTGACCGCTTTGGCCTTGGTCGTCTCGGCCTTGGCCGCTGGGGCCTTGGTCGTCGCGTCCTTGACCTTCACAGGCCTGGTCGTCGGGGCCTTGTCCTCCGTAGCTGGGGTCGTCGCAACCACCGATGCCCAGGATCTCTCACGCCTGGGGCAATCCTTGTACAGATGAGCCGCCAGCCCACACAGGTTGCAGGACGTCTTCTTCGGGCAGTCCTTCGAGCTGTGTCCCGTCACTCGACAAATCCTGCAGGCATCCTCCTTGCAGTCCTTCATCTCGTGGCCGTTCTTGCCGCATCTCCTGCAGTTCCGCGGCATGTCCGGGTAATAGATGAGGCCGTAGGAGTTGCCCAGGGAGAATGTCGGGGGCAGGTGCCGAAGTCCGTCTGAGTACGCCAGGTCCCTGTGAAGTCTAACGGTCACCGACCACTTACCTGTCCAGAAGCCGAGTCCATTCAGGATGTGAGAGGGTTCCTTCACAACCAAACAGAAGCGTCTCAGGAAGGTACAGATGTCTTGGCCTGGGGTGTGCGGGTTGCGCATGGAGACCGTGATCCTCCTTTCATCCCTCTGGATAGGGCAGCTACCTGTAAAGGCAGAGAAAGAATTATCCGGTCCTTTTGCGCTTACCATTTCCCAGAACCTCCTGCAGGTGTTCACAGTGGCGAAGGTGACGAAGAAGATCCCCGTCAAGAAGGTCTGGATGCTGAGGGTGTCCGACCTGGAGAAGCCTCGATCCAGCAGCATCTTCTGGCAGAACACGTCCGAGGACATGTCCGGCACCCTCCCATCCACTTCCTTCAGCTTCAGGGCCACCGTCTGCCGCATCCATGGCTCCAGGGCTGGAGCTTCGTGGCGGGGCTTCTGGGGTCCCTTCTGCTGGCCAGTCGTGGAGGCAGAGTCCTTGGGGTCAGAATCGGCTCCTGGCTGGGCCCTCCTGGCTGTCCCCAGCTCCAGGCTCTTCTTTTCGGCCTTCCTCGCAGCGCTTGCCATGGCTTTCCTCCTGCAGTTACTTCTTGGAGCTGGATCTGGAACTCTTCCCGGAATGGGTGGAGCTATGCAGATTCTTCTCCCGTCGTGTTCTGGACAAATTCCCCGAAAGGTCTTTGTCTCGATGATTTTCTTCCTCGAAGATTCCACAGGACAGCCCGATTCTTCTCCGAGTCTTCGTCTTCTTCTGGATTCTTTAGAGCTTTTTCCTCCCACCGATATCCGCCTTCGTTCTCCGATGTCAGCTGGGCTCCGAAGCACTTCTCCTTCCGAGTTCGATCGCTCTCGTCAAGTGTAGATCGTAGCTCTTGTGTTCTTAAAAGAACAGATACTACACTTGATCTTAGCCAAAAGGCCGAGAAGCGATAACCAGAATTGGTTTCAAACTACGGAGCCACCCAAGGATCCTGAAAAGTCCATTTGTGGAGATGAGCTCCTGGACTCCCGTTAAGAAGACATGTTGTCAACCTCTAGATCCCTTACATGCCTGCACTTTTCGGCTTGCTGCTGCTGCAATCCACGCGTTTTAGATCTGCATAACTCCACCTCTTTAAACACAGCACCTTCACCCCCTGCTGTTCCCACCCGCCTCAACACCGTTGGAAGGGAGGAGAACCAATTAAGGCGGGGGGTGGGGTGGAACGAGCAGCTGTCTACCCTTAGCAGGAGGGCTCCTGATTACATACCTCTCCTGCTGCTGCTGCTGCTGGCTGTCCAGCAGCAGACTGAAGGTGGCTGCTGCTGTGCACAGGTATATAAAGGCTCAGAGCCTATTATGACACGCGCAGCCAGCGTTCCATTGCCACATTCCATCTACTGCAGGCAGGATACCTGGCTGGCTGAATGTCGCTGAGAAGCTCACAGAGACCGCCATATGCAACAGTTTAACAGAATGCCACAGACTAATCAACCAAACTTTTTGGGTTGGGTTCTCTTTTATAGTCTGCAGGCATTAAATGAAAGAAGTCAGTGTTCCAGCAGAAGGAGACAACGTTTCAGAAAAGGCATTGTAGCAAACCAAAAAAGAAATTTTAAGCGCAGCAGAGTAACCAGCGCACATACCTGTTAGCTCAGGTGAGTTTAAAAGGCTGCTGTTGATAACAAGGGCATTTGCTAAATAGATGGTGTGTGTGCAACAATATACTGAAAGGTCAATTATATTGTGCAGCTTATCTCACCACCTGTAGTTATTTAGGTGAAAGCTCCAAAATGCTTGCCTAATATGTCTGTTTATCCAAAAGGAAGTAAAAAGGGAGAGCTAGAAAGATTGCATTGCATCACATTACATGGCAATGCAATGCACAGTTGCTGAAGTTGAACCAAAATGAGCTTGTAATCTGGCTTCTGCAACTTTGAACATGAAAAATCCAATGAGGAGAAGAAAAGCAAAGCCAAAGAGTCCATCCCAAAATCCGACAAACAAGCAAAATGAACAAAAAACATTGAATTCAATTCTTTCTGATTTTAGAAACTGCATTAAAGAAGGGGTGCACCGGTCCTGGAGATACTGCAATACCAGGTCAATGCGTGGAGTGGACAGAGCAAGCTCTTTTTCCATCTCCCTGTTCTAAAAATCCATTTAATATATGGTCCCCAGATAGGGGACGTATCAGATATTAAACTGATAAGAACAGATACTACACTTGATCTTAGCCAAAAGGCCGAGAAGCGATAACCAGAATTGGTTTCAAACTACGGAGCCACCCAAGGATCCTGAAAAGTCCATTTGTGGAGATGAGCTCCTGGACTCCCGTTAAGAAGACATGTTGTCAACCTCTAGATCCCTTACATGCCTGCACTTTTCGGCTTGCTGCTGCTGCAATCCACGCGTTTTAGATCTGCATAACTCCACCTCTTTAAACACAGCACCTTCACCCCCTGCTGTTCCCACCCGCCTCAACACCGTTGGAAGGGAGGAGAACCAATTAAGGCGGGGGGTGGGGTGGAACGAGCAGCTGTCTACCCTTAGCAGGAGGGCTCCTGATTACATACCTCTCCTGCTGCTGCTGCTGCTGGCTGTCCAGCAGCAGACTGAAGGTGGCTGCTGCTGTGCACAGGTATATAAAGGCTCAGAGCCTATTATGACACGCGCAGCCAGCGTTCCATTGCCACATTCCATCTACTGCAGGCAGGATACCTGGCTGGCTGAATGTCGCTGAGAAGCTCACAGAGACCGCCATAAGCAACAGTTTAACAGAATGCCACAGACTAATCAACCAAACTTTTTGGGTTGGGTTCTCTTTTATAGTCTGCAGGCATTAAATGAAAGAAGTCAGTGTTCCAGCAGAAGGAGACAACGTTTCAGAAAAGGCATTGTAGCAAACCAAAAAAGAAATTTTAAGCGCAGCAGAGTAACCAGCGCACATACCTGTTAGCTCAGGTGAGTTTAAAAGGCTGCTGTTGATAACAAGGGCATTTGCTAAATAGATGGTGTGTGTGCAACAATATACTGAAAGGTCAATTATATTGTGCAGCTTATCTCACCACCTGTAGTTATTTAGGTGAAAGCTCCAAAATGCTTGCCTAATATGTCTGTTTATCCAAAAGGAAGTAAAAAGGGAGAGCTAGAAAGATAGCATTGCATCACATTACATGGCAATGCAATGCACAGTTGCTGAAGTTGAACCAAAATGAGCTTGTAATCTGGCTTCTGCAACTTTGAACATGAAAAATCCAATGAGGAGAAGAAAAGCAAAGCCAAAGAGTCCATCCCAAAATCCGACAAACAAGCAAAATGAACAAAAAACATTGAATTCAATTCTTTCTGATTTTAGAAACTGCATTAAAGAAGGGGTGCACCGGTCCTGGAGATACTGCAATACCAGGTCAATGCGTGGAGTGGACAGAGCAAGCTCTTTTTCCATCTCCCTGTTCTAAAAATCCATTTAATATATGGTCCCCAGATAGGGGACGTATCAGATATTAAACTGATAAGAACAGATTTTTTTTTTTTTATCGAAAGCCCGAATTCGTGTACAAAACCCGAGTGCGCTTAAAAAAGTGACAAGTGCCACAAAAAAAGTGCACTAGGATGCTGGTCTTCTTGAAACCCTCTCCAAAAGGAGAAGGGTCCCCAAACCATTCCCCGTCCCTCCGAGCCAAAAGGCCACAGCGAGGAACAGGGACAAAAAGCCACCTCCAGTCGAAGCCAGAGGCGACCCAATCTTACCCCCAGCACCTGCCCGAGTTCTCACCCGAGCAAGGCACTGGGAGCCAAAGACTGTGCTCCCCTCCCGGAAGAGGGGAGCCAACAACGCTCTCCTCCCGAAAGAGGAGAGCCAGGGGGGTTCAGGGGGGAGCGGAACCTGATGGCCACACACTCCCCCCCTAGACCTGCCAAGAGAGGAACCCGTAAGGGAACCGCATCCCGACAAAATCCTAGTAGGACGTGACACACGTGAATAAGTGGACACACAGTGACAAAGAAATTAAATAAATAGTGAAGGTTTCACAGTATAATACTGCCCGGACCTTCGACCGGGAATTGAAAAATTCCCCATCCTAAGGCCAGAAGGCCCGGAATAAGGGTGTGTGCGAAGAAAGAAAATTTGAAGTGCTTGTGCAAATGTGCCATAAACTCAAGTGGGGTTCCCAATCCCAGTGAGTTAAGGCACCCCAGGGTCACCACTCCTGGGGCACTTCACACTTCGGGCTTTCGATCTTCCCCGGCCCAATGGCGTCGATCCTGGGGGGCCATGCTTTCCACCAGATGACTATATTAGCCACCTGGCGTACTAACAAGCGCCTAAACCCCAGTGTGCATAATGTATCAATCTACTAGGGCGGCCAACATCCAAAACCGCCTTTTCAAAAGATACTACACTTGATCTTAGCCAAAAGGCCGAAAAGCGATAACCAGAATTGGTTTCAAACTACGGAGCCACCCAAGGATCCTGAAAAGTCCATTTGTGGAGATGAGCTCCTGGACTCCCGTTAAGAAGACATGTTGTCAACCTCTAGATCCCTTACATGCCTGCACTTTTCGGCTTGCTGCTGCTGCAATCCACGCGTTTTAGATCTGCATAACTCCACCTCTTTAAACACAGCACCTTCACCCCCTGCTGTTCCCACCCGCCTCAACACCATTGGAAGGGAGGAGAACCAATTAAGGCGGGGGGTGGGGTGGAACGAGCAGCTGTCTACCCTTAGCAGGAGGGCTCCTGATTACATACCTCTCCTGCTGCTGCTGCTGCTGGCTGTCCAGCAGCAGACTGAAGGTGGCTGCTGCTGTGCACAGGTATATAAAGGCTCAGAGCCTATTATGACACGCGCAGCCAGCGTTCCATTGCCACATTCCATCTACTGCAGGCAGGATACCTGGCTGGCTGAATGTCGCTGAGAAGCTCACAGAGACCGCCATAAGCAACAGTTTAACAGAATGCCACAGACTAATCAACCAAACTTTTTGGGTTGGGTTCTCTTTTATAGTCTGCAGGCATTAAATGAAAGAAGTCAGTGTTCCAGCAGAAGGAGACAACGTTTCAGAAAAGGCATTGTAGCAAACCAAAAAAGAAATTTTAAGCGCAGCAGAGTAACCAGCGCACATACCTGTTAGCTCAGGTGAGTTTAAAAGGCTGCTGTTGATAACAAGGGCATTTGCTAAATAGATGGTGTGTGTGCAACAATATACTGAAAGGTCAATTATATTGTGCAGCTTATCTCACCACCTGTAGTTATTTAGGTGAAAGCTCCAAAATGCTTGCCTAATATGTCTGTTTATCCAAAAGGAAGTAAAAAGGGAGAGCTAGAAAGATAGCATTGCATCACATTACATGGCAATGCAATGCACAGTTGCTGAAGTTGAACCAAAATGAGCTTGTAATCTGGCTTCTGCAACTTTGAACATGAAAAATCCAATGAGGAGAAGAAAAGCAAAGCCAAAGAGTCCATCCCAAAATCCGACAAACAAGCAAAATGAACAAAAAACATTGAATTCAATTCTTTCTGATTTTAGAAACTGCATTAAAGAAGGGGTGCACCGGTCCTGGAGATACTGCAATACCAGGTCAATGCGTGGAGTGGACAGAGCAAGCTCTTTTTCCATCTCCCTGTTCTAAAAATCCATTTAATATATGGTCCCCAGATAGGGGACGTATCAGATATTAAACTGATAAGAACAGATTTTTTTTTTTTTTTTTTTTTTTTTTCGAAAGCCCGAATTCGTGTACAAAACCCGAGTGCGCTTAAAAAAGTGACAAGTGCCTCAAAAAAAGTGCACTAGGATGCTGGTCTTCTTGAAACCCTCTCCAAAAGGAGAAGGGTCCCCCAAACCATTCCCCGTCCCTCCGAGCCAAAAGGCCACAGCGAGGAACAGGGACAAAAAGCCACCTCCAGCCGAAGCCAGAGGCGACCCAATCTTACCCCCAGCACCTGCCCGAGTTCTCACCCGAGCAAGGCACTGGGAGCCAAAGACTGTGCTCTCCTCCCGGAAGAGGGGAGCCAACAACGCTCTCCTCCCGAAAGAGGAGAGCCAGGGGGGTTCAGGGGGGAGCGGAACCTGATGGCCACACACTCCCCCCCTAGACCTGCCAAGAGAGGAACCCGTAAGGGAACCGCATCCCGACAAAATCCTAGTAGGACGTGACACACGTGAATAAGTGGACACACAGTGACAAAGAAATTAAATTAATAGTGAAGGTTTCACAGTATAATACTGCCCGGACCTTCGACCGGGAATTGAAAAATTCCCCATCCTAAGGCCAGAAGGCCCGGAATAAGGGTGTGTGCGAAGAAAGAAAATTTGAAGTGCTTGTGCAAATGTGCCATAAACTCAAGTGGGGTTCCCAATCCCAGTGAGTTAAGGCACCCCAGGGTCACCACTCCTGGGGCACTTCACACTTCGGGCTTTCGATCTTCCCCGGCCCAATGGCGTCGATCCTGGGGGGCCATGCTTTCCAACAGATGACTATATTAGCCACCTGGCGTACTAACAAGCGCCTAAACCCCAGTGTGCATAATGTATCAATCTACTAGGGCGGCCAACATCCAAAACCGCCTTTTCAAAAGATACTACACTTGATCTTAGCCAAAAGGCCGAGAAGCGATAACCAGAATTGGTTTCAAACTACGGAGCCACCCAAGGATCCTGAAAAGTCCATTTGTGGAGATGAGCTCCTGGACTCCCGTTAAGAAGACATGTTGTCAACCTCTAGATCCCTTACATGCCTGCACTTTTCGGCTTGCTGCTGCTGCAATCCACGCGTTTTAGATCTGCATAACTCCACCTCTTTAAACACAGCACCTTCACCCCCTGCTGTTCCCACCCGCCTCAACACCGTTGGAAGGGAGGAGAACCAATTAAGGCGGGGGGTGGGGTGGAACGAGCAGCTGTCTACCCTTAGCAGGAGGGCTCCTGATTACATACCTCTCCTGCTGCTGCTGCTGCTGGCTGTCCAGCAGCAGACTGAAGGTGGCTGCTGCTGTGCACAGGTATATAAAGGCTCAGAGCCTATTATGACACGCGCAGCAAGCGTTCCATTGCCACATTCCATCTACTGCAGGCAGGATACCTGGCTGGCTGAATGTCGCTGAGAAGCTCACAGAGACCGCCATAAGCAACAGTTTAACAGAATGCCACAGACTAATCAACCAAACTTTTTGGGTTGGGTTCTCTTTTATAGTCTGCAGGCATTAAATGAAAGAAGTCAGTGTTCCAGCAGAAGGAGACAACGTTTCAGAAAAGGCATTGTAGCAAACCAAAAAAGAAATTTTAAGCGCAGGAGAGTAACCAGCGCACATACCTGTTAGCTCAGGTGAGTTTAAAAGGCTGCTGTTGATAACAAGGGCATTTGCTAAATAGATGGTGTGTGTGCAACAATATACTGAAAGGTCAATTATATTGTGCAGCTTATCTCACCACCTGTAGTTATTTAGGTGAAAGCTCCAAAATGCTTGCCTAATATGTCTGTTTATCCAAAAGGAAGTAAAAAGGGAGAGCTAGAAAGATAGCATTGCATCACATTACATGGCAATGCAATGCACAGTTGCTGAAGTTGAACCAAAATGAGCTTGTAATCTGGCTTCTGCAACTTTGAACATGAAAAATCCAATGAGGAGAAGAAAAGCAAAGCCAAAGAGTCCATCCCAAAATCCGACAAACAAGCAAAATGAACCAAAAACATTGAATTCAATTCTTTCTGATTTTAGAAACTGCATTAAAGAAGGGGTGCACCGGTCCTGGAGATACTGCAATACCAGGTCAATGCGTGGAGTGGACAGAGCAAGCTCTTTTTCCATCTCCCTGTTCTAAAAATCCATTTAATATATGGTCCCCAGATAGGGGACGTATCAGATATTAAACTGATAAGAACAGATACTACACTTGATCTTAGCCAAAAGGCCGAGAAGCGATAACCAGAATTGGTTTCAAACTACGGAGCCACCCAAGGATCCTGAAAAGTCCATTTGTGGAGATGAGCTCCTGGACTCCCGTTAAGAAGACATGTTGTCGACCTCTAGATCCCTTACATGCCTGCACTTTTCGGCTTGCTGCTGCTGCAATCCACGCGTTTTAGATCTGCATAACTCCACCTCTTTAAACACAGCACCTTCACCCCCTGCTGTTCCCACCCGCCTCAACACCGTTGGAAGGGAGGAGAACCAATTAAGGCGGGGGGTGGGGTGGAACGAGCAGCTGTCTACCCTTAGCAGGAGGGCTCCTGATTACATACCTCTCCTGCTGCTGCTGCTGCTGGCTGTCCAGCAGCAGACTGAAGGTGGCTGCTGCTGTGCACAGGTATATAAAGGCTCAGAGCCTATTATGACACGCGCAGCCAGCGTTCCATTGCCACATTCCATCTACTGCAGGCAGAATACCTGGCTGGCTGAATGTCGCTGAGAAGCTCACAGAGACCGCCATAAGCAACAGTTTAACAGAATGCCACAGACTAATCAACCAAACTTTTTGGGCTGGGTTCTCTTTTATAGTCTGCAGGCATTAAATGAAAGAAGTCAGTGTTCCAGCAGAAGGAGACAACGTTTCAGAAAAGGCATTGTAGCAAACCAAAAAAGAAATATTAAGCGCAGCAGAGTAACCAGCGCACATACCTGTTAGCTCAGGTGAGTTTAAAAGGCTGCTGTTGATAACAAGGGCATTTGCTAAATAGATGGTGTGTGTGCAACAATATACTGAAAGGTCAATTATATTGTGCAGCTTATCTCACCACCTGTAGTTATTTAGGTGAAAGCTCCAAAATGCTTGCCTAATATGTCTGTTTATCCAAAAGGAAGTAAAAAGGGAGAGCTAGAAAGATAGCATTGCATCACATTACATGGCAATGCAATGCACAGTTGCTGAAGTTGAACCAAAATGAGCTTGTAATCTGGCTTCTGCAACTTTGAACATGAAAAATCCAATGAGGAGAAGAAAAGCAAAGCCAAAGAGTCCATCCCAAAATCCGACAAACAAGCAAAATGAACAAAAAACATTGAATTCAATTCTTTCTGATTTTAGAAACTGCATTAAAGAAGGGGTGCACCGGTCCTGGAGATACTGCAATACCAGGTCAATGCGTGGAGTGGACAGAGCAAGCTCTTTTTCCATCTCCCTGTTCTAAAAATCCATTTAATATATGGTCCCCAGATAGGGGACGTATCAGATATTAAACTGATAAGAACAGATACTACACTTGATCTTAGCCAAAAGGCCGAGAAGCGATAACCAGAATTGGTTTCAAACTACGGAGCCACCCAAGGATCCTGAAAAGTCCATTTGTGGAGATGAGCTCCTGGACTCCCGTTAAGAAGACATGTTGTCAACCTCTAGATCCCTTACATGCCTGCACTTTTCGGCTTGCTGCTGCTGCAATCCACGCGTTTTAGATCTGCATAACTCCACCTCTTTAAACACAGCACCTTCACCCCCTGCTGTTCCCACCCGCCTCAACACCGTTGGAAGGGAGGAGAACCAATTAAGGCGGGGGGTGGGGTGGAACGAGCAGCTGTCTACCCTTAGCAGGAGGGCTCCTGATTACATACCTCTCCTGCTGCTGCTGCTGCTGGCTGTCCAGCAGCAGACTGAAGGTGGCTGCTGCTGTGCACAGGTATATAAAGGCTCAGAGCCTATTATGACACGCGCAGCCAGCGTTCCATTGCCACATTCCATCTACTGCAGGCAGGATACCTGGCTGGCTGAATGTCGCTGAGAAGCTCACAGAGACCGCCATAAGCAACAGTTTAACAGAATGCCACAGACTAATCAACCAAACTTTTTGGGTTGGGTTCTCTTTTATAGTCTGCAGGCATTAAATGAAAGAAGTCAGTGTTCCAGCAGAAGGAGACAACGTTTCAGAAAAGGCATTGTAGCAAACCAAAAAAGAAATTTTAAGCGCAGCAGAGTAACCAGCGCACATACCTGTTAGCTCAGGTGAGTTTAAAAGGCTGCTGTTGATAACAAGGGCATTTGCTAAATAGATGGTGTGTGTACAACAATATACTGAAAGGTCAATTATATTGTGCAGCTTATCTCACCACCTGTAGTTATTTAGGTGAAAGCTCCAAAATGCTTGCCTAATATGTCTGCTTATCCAAAAGGAAGTAAAAAGGGAGAGCTAGAAAGATTGCATTGCATCACATTACATGGCAATGCAATGCACAGTTGCTGAAGTTGAACCAAAATGAGCTTGTAATCTGGCTTCTGCAACTTTGAACATGAAAAATCCAATGAGGAGAAGAAAAGCAAAGCCAAAGAGTCCATCCCAAAATCCGACAAACAAGCAAAATGAACAAAAAACATTGAATTCAATTCTTTCTGATTTTAGAAACTGCATTAAAGAAGGGGTGCACCGGTCCTGGAGATACTGCAATACCAGGTCAATGCGTGGAGTGGACAGAGCAAGCTCTTTTTCCATCTCCCTGTTCTAAAAATCCATTTAATATATGGTCCCCAGATAGGGGACGTATCAGATATTAAACTGATAAGAACAGATTTTTTGATTGAAGCTGCATCCAAGGCACTGAAAAATGTGACCGAAGTCACACCAAAACAGCGCACGAGGCGAGGATTCATGTGGACCCTTCCCGGAGGAGAGGGTCCCCAATAAACCATCCCCATCCCTCCGAGCCAGAAGGCCACAGCGAGGGTCAGGGATCTCCGATGCTCTCCCTAGCCGAAGCCGGAGAAGAGCCGTTTTCGTGCTCCCAGCTTCCATCTAGGCTGCCACCCTAGTGGAGCTGGAGCCTGTGTTGGTTTCTCAGCCCAAAGCTGACCGGACCTCCGACCGGGTTTATAAAAATTCCCCTTCCTAGCCCGGAGGCCAGGAATAGGGGGGTTGCTCAGAAAGTATGATTGGCAAAGGTGCGGCGTGCTACGAAGCCAAGTCTTTCTGGGGTTACCAGTCCCAGTAAGCTTGGACTCCCACCAGGGCGCCTACTCCTGGGGCACATTGCTCCAAAGCCCTCACACTTACCCAGCCTAGTGACTTCGATCCTGGAGGGCCATGTTTTCCATCAGATAACTCTATGAGCCACCTGGCGTACTAACAAGTGCACCAAACCAGTGTGTAATATGCATCAATTTACTAGGGCAGCCCAAGGACAAAACTGCCTTTTCAAAAGATACTACACTTGATCTTAGCCAAAAGGCCGAGAAGCGATAACCAGAATTGGTTTCAAACTACGGAGCCACCCAAGGATCCTGAAAAGTCCATTTGTGGAGATGAGCTCCTGGACTCCCGTTAAGAAGACATGTTGTCAACCTCTAGATCCCTTACATGCCTGCACTTTTCGGCTTGCTGCTGCTGCAATCCACGCGTTTTAGATCTGCATAACTCCACCTCTTTAAACACAGCACCTTCACCCCCTGCTGTTCCCACCCGCCTCAACACCGTTGGAAGGGAGGAGAACCAATTAAGGCGGGGGGTGGGGTGGAACGAGCAGCTGTCTACCCTTAGCAGGAGGGCTCCTGATTACATACCTCTCCTGCTGCTGCTGCTGCTGGCTGTCCAGCAGCAGACTGAAGGTGGCTGCTGCTGTGCACAGGTATATAAAGGCTCAGAGCCTATTATGACACGCGCAGCCAGCGTTCCATTGCCACATTCCATCTACTGCAGGCAGGATACCTGGCTGGCTGAATGTCGCTGAGAAGCTCACAGAGACCGCCATAAGCAACAGTTTAACAGAATGCCACAGACTAATCAACCAAACTTTTTGGGTTGGGTTCTCTTTTATAGTCTGCAGGCATTAAATGAAAGAAGTCAGTGTTCCAGCAGAAGGAGACAACGTTTCAGAAAAGGCATTGTAGCAAACCAAAAAAGAAATTTTAAGCGCAGCAGAGTAACCAGCGCACATACCTGTTAGCTCAGGTGAGTTTAAAAGGCTGCTGTTGATAACAAGGGCATTTGCTAAATAGATGGTGTGTGTGCAACAATATACTGAAAGGTCAATTATATTGTGCAGCTTATCTCACCACCTGTAGTTATTTAGGTGAAAGCTTCAAAATGCTTGCCTAATATGTCTGTTTATCCAAAAGGAAGTAAAAAGGGAGAGCTAGAAAGATAGCATTGCATCACATTACATGGCAATGCAATGCACAGTTGCTGAAGTTGAACCAAAATGAGCTTGTAATCTGGCTTCTGCAACTTTGAACATGAAAAATCCAATGAGGAGAAGAAAAGCAAAGCCAAAGAGTCCATCCCAAAATCCGACAAACAAGCAAAATGAACAAAAAACATTGAATTCAATTCTTTCTGATTTTAGAAACTGCATTAAAGAAGGGGTGCACCGGTCCTGGAGATACTGCAATACCAGGTCAATGCGTGGAGTGGACAGAGCAAGCTTTTTTTCCATCTCCCTGTTCTAAAAATCCATTTAATATATGGTCCCCAGATAGGGGACGTATCAGATATTAAACTGATAAGAACAGATACTACACTTGATCTTAGCCAAAAGGCCGAGAAGCGATAACCAGAATTGGTTTCAAACTACGGAGCCACCCAAGGATCCTGAAAAGTCCATTTGTGGAGATGAGCTCCTGGACTCCCGTTAAGAAGACATGTTGTCAACCTCTAGATCCCTTACATGCCTGCACTTTTCGGCTTGCTGCTGCTGCAATCCACGCGTTTTAGATCTGCATAACTCCACCTCTTTAAACACAGCACCTTCACCCCCTGCTGTTCCCACCCGCCTCAACACCGTTGGAAGGGAGGAGAACCAATTAAGGCAGGGGGTGGGGTGGAACGAGCAGCTGTCTACCCTTAGCAGGAGGGCTCCTGATTACATACCTCTCCTGCTGCTGCTGCTGGCTGTCCAGCAGCAGACTGAAGGTGGCTGCTGCTGTGCACAGGTATATAAAGGCTCAGAGCCTATTATGACACGCGCAGCCAGCGTTCCATTGCCACATTCCATCTACTGCAGGCAGGATACCTGGCTGGCTGAATGTCGCTGAGAAGCTCACAGAGACCGCCATAAGCAACAGTTTAACAGAATGCCACAGACTAATCAACCAAACTTTTTGGGTTGGGTTCTCTTTTATAGTCTGCAGGCATTAAATGAAAGAAGTCAGTGTTCCAGCAGAAGGAGACAACGTTTCAGAAAAGGCATTGTAGCAAACCAAAAAAGAAATTTTAAGCGCAACAGAGTAACCAGCGCACATACCTGTTAGCTCAGGTGAGTTTAAAAGGCTGCTGTTGATAACAAGGGCATTTGCTAAATAGATGGTGTGTGTGCAACAATATACTGAAAGGTCAATTATATTGTGCAGCTTATCTCACCACCTGTAGTTATTTAGGTGAAAGCTCCAAAATGCTTGCCTAATATGTCTGTTTATCCAAAAGGAAGTAAAAAGGGAGAGCTAGAAAGATAGCATTGCATCACATTACATGGCAATGCAATGCACAGTTGCTGAAGTTGAACCAAAATGAGCTTGTAATCTGGCTTCTGCAACTTTGAACATGAAAAATCCAATGAGGAGAAGAAAAGCAAAGCCAAAGAGTCCATCCCAAAATCCGACAAACAAGCAAAATCAACAAAAAACATTGAATTCAATTCTTTCTGATTTTAGAAACTGCATTAAAGAAGGGGTGCACCGGTCCTGGAGATACTGCAATACCAGGTCAATGCGTGGAGTGGACAGAGCAAGCTCTTTTTCCATCTCCCTGTTCTAAAAATCCATTTAATATATGGTCCCCAGATAGGGGACGAATCAGATATTAAACTGATAAGAACAGATACTACACTTGATCTTAGCCAAAAGGCCGAGAAGCGATAACCAGAATTGGTTTCAAACTACGGAGCCACCCAAGGATCCTGAAAAGTCCATTTGTGGAGATGAGCTCCTGGACTCCCGTTAAGAAGACATGTTGTCAACCTCTAGATCCCTTACATGCCTGCACTTTTCGGCTTGCTGCTGCTGCAATCCACGCGTTTTAGATCTGCATAACTCCACCTCTTTAAACACAGCACCTTCACCCCCTGCTGTTCCCACCCGCCTCAACACCGTTGGAAGGGAGGAGAACCAATTAAGGCGGGGGGTGGGGTGGAACGAGCAGCTGTCTACCCTTAGCAGGAGGGCTCCTGATTACATACCTCTCCTGCTGCTGCTGCTGCTGGCTGTCCAGCAGCAGACTGAAGGTGGCTGCTGCTGTGCACAGGTATATAAAGGCTCAGAGCCTATTATGACACGCGCAGCCAGCGTTCCATTGCCACATTCCATCTACTGCAGGCAGGATACCTGGCTGGCTGAATGTCGCTGAGAAGCTCACAGAGACCGCCATAAGCAACAGTTTAACAGAATGCCACAGACTAATCAACCAAACTTTTTGGGTTGGGTTCTCTTTTATAGTCTGCAGGCATTAAATGAAAGAAGTCAGTGTTCCAGCAGAAGGAGACAACGTTTCAGAAAAGGCATTGTAGCAAACCAAAAAAGAAATTTTAAGCGCAGCAGAGTAACCAGCGCACATACCTGTTAGCTCAGGTGAGTTTAAAAGGCTGCTGTTGATAACGGGCATTTGCTAAATAGATGGTGTGTGTGCAACAATATACTGAAAGGTCAATTATATTGTGCAGCTTATCTCACCACCTGTAGTTATTTAGGTGAAAGCTCCAAAATGCTTGCCTAATATGTCTGTTTATCCAAAAGGAAGTAAAAAGGGAGAGCTAGAAAGATAGCATTGCATCACATTACATGGCAATGCAATGCACAGTTGCTGAAGTTGAACCAAAATGAGCTTGTAATCTGGCTTCTGCAACTTTGAACATGAAAAATCCAATGAGGAGAAGAAAAGCAAAGCCAAAGAGTCCATCCCAAAATCCGACAAACAAGCAAAATGAACAAAAAACATTGAATTCAATTCTTTCTGATTTTAGAAACTGCATTAAAGAAGGGGTGCACCGGTCCTGGAGATACTGCAATACCAGGTCAATGCGTGGAGTGGACAGAGCAAGCTCTTTTTCCATCTCCCTGTTCTAAAAATCCATTTAATATATGGTCCCCAGATAGGGGACGTATCAGATATTAAACTGATAAGAACAGATACTACACTTGATCTTAGCCAAAAGGCCGAGAAGCGATAACCAGAATTGGTTTCAAACTACGGAGCCACCCAAGGATCCTGAAAAGTCCATTTGTGGAGATGAGCTCCTGGACTCCCGTTAAGAAGACATGTTGTCAACCTCTAGATCCCTTACATGCCTGCACTTTTCGGCTTGCTGCTGCTGCAATCCACGCGTTTTAGATCTGCATAACTCCACCTCTTTAAACACAGCACCTTCACCCCCTGCTGTTCCCACCCGCCTCAACACCGTTGGAAGGGAGGAGAACCAATTAAGGCGGGGGGTGGGGTGGAACGAGCAGCTGTCTACCCTTAGCAGGAGGGCTCCTGATTATGTGACACCCCAGGGGTCTGGTTGCCACAGTGATAGAGATATTACGTCTGAGAGCAGGTGGGAGGTCCTTTGGTCAGGGATCCTGTGCATGCCACACCTCCTGCCCAGTCTTGGGAGGGGAAGGACTTCCCCTATATAAACCTGGGGCTGAGGCAGAGTAGGGAGTTCTGAGAGGAGAAGACAGGGAGCAGAGCTGCTCTATGGGCTCTGCTCCACAGGCAGGCCCTGTCCAGGGGCCTGAGCCTGGAGACAAGTGGAGTAGAGACAAGAAGCAGCATAGGAAACAGCAGAGTTACAAGGAGTCAGGGGCTGGCAGCTGCAGAGCTCGCCCTGACTAAGAAGACTTCTTTCCGGACCCGGAGTCCGAGGCTGTGGGGGCTAACTCTTACCCAGCAGCAGAATCCGTCAGGCAGGGGATTTCAGGTCCTCTGGCCCAGAAGCCCGAAGGCACGGTCACATGCGTGGGACCAGCACCGCCATCGTGGAGCGGAAGCCATTAGAAGGCCCCGAGTCACCGGCCATACGGGTGAGCACCACACGGTACACTCAGGGACGTGGGCTACTTACATCAGCTTCTAGCAAGGTAGCCAGAAGAGTACAGTCAGTTTGGGAGGCCTACAACTACGCCTGGCCAGGGGAGATCCCATCTGCTCAAGGACTGACCAGGCCCCGTTCGCTAGCAAGTACTCCGGGAGGGTCTATCGTTGTTACCAGTAAAGACCCTGAACTACACCGTACCGTCTCTGAGTGGTTCCTGCTACCCCCATCATCCACGTCGGCTGCCCTGAGACCATACCCCTCCCGTTGGGGGTTATACTATCACGCTGCATAATCCTACCATCGGCCTCAGCGGTCTGCCCCGCAGCAGCAGCTCCCTGGCTGCACTCAACGGGTGGCGTAGTCATCAACTATTTACTACTAGCAGACTGCCGTCCAGTTTGACTCCCTGGGCACGGACCGGGTCACCGCCACGAGACTACAACCCTCCACGGATCCGGCTCCGGGTAAGCTCCCGCGTGCGCACCGCAGCGCGACACAGGCCCAGGGGCGCGTCAACTTTGGCGTAGTCGGCAGGATCTCGTGCCCGCAACCACCGGGTACTGCGTGCCTGAAAAGCAAAGACTGTTCAAACTTACCAGTGGTGAAGATTCCCGCTATCCGTGGAGGTTTCCCGCCATCCGGCGCCATCTTCTACCTTCTTCCCGCCATCCGCAAAGTTTTCCCGCCATCCGGCGCCATCTTCGACCTTCTTCCCGCCATCCGTGGAGTTTTCCCGCCATTGGACGCCATCTTGAGGACGCCGCGCGGGAAGAAGAGGGGCGTGGACTCCGAAAGCGCGCGAGAACTGAAGCCCCGCCTCACGTCCGGACGTTGCGTAAGGTCCTGGAAGGAGCCCAGCAGACGCCAACGTCACAGAAGCGCGACGCCAGGTCCTCTACCCCGACGATTGACTGCGGAGCCGCGGCCTACGGAAGAGGATCTCCGGAAGGTAGGCCACGGTCCACTAGGGGGGAGGAGGACACCAGGAACGGACAGCAAGATGGCGGACCGGCAGCAGACTAAGCTGCCCAGCATCGGCAGTGCCCCAGTCGTCGCCGGCCCCGACCAGCGCTGGGAGAAGACGCGTGACGCAGGAGCGGTCGCGGGAGCAGGTAAGAGGAGTCTCCCTGTCCCGGACGCTGCCAGCGTCAGCCTGCTCCCGGGCCCCCTGGTGGAGCCGCCGATTTCGGGCGCTGCAGACACCGACCTGCTCCAGCCCCCGCAACAAGCCCTGCGGCCAAGCCCTCCAGCCCTGGGCACTACCACCACCAGCCCGCGCCCAGGCCCAAAGTTGCACCCTCTGACCCCGGGCGTCATCAACGGCGACCCTCTCCACGCCTGGTCGCAAGGCCTGAACTCCCCAGGTGCAAAAGGACTGTACGCCCTCCACGTTAACCAAGGAGGAGCTGCAGTACTACCAATACGAGGAAAGCCAAGAGGACCCGGACGGGTCTGAAGCCTACACACAAGAAGGAGCAGGAGGATGCCGTTACTGAAGTACGGTAAAGTGGAACTGTACATAGTTACCCGTAGGGGTACTTGTGTTGCTAATTAAAATATGGTCCCCGTTGGGACAAGTGTGAACTGTTCCCGTGTGTCCCCTATCCTTAACCAGGCTGAGGACTGTGAGCAGCCATCCCATCTCCCCACAGGCTGAGGACTGTGAGCAGCCAATCCTTATCCCCACTGGCCGAGGACTGAGAGCGGCCATATCTTGTAAATATTATGTGTTTCCAGTTATTTATAGGAGTCCTTGGTGGATTTACCGGGAATCCTTTGTACAGTTAGTGGAGCGTAACCCAGGATGGACTAAAAGACTGTTAAGGACTCGGGGTAGGACAGACCCCTACCTGGTTACGTCTCCCTGTTTTGGTGAAATGGACACCTTGCTTTCTTCAAAGACTGCACCCGGTTACGGACACGCCGTGACCAGCTTTATGCGTTTCCTTATTGTAATGTTATTGTTTATACTTTGTTATGTTACAAAAATATGTTTAGTCCCGGACTACTAAATTTCACTAGGGGGGAATGTGACACCCCAGGGGTCTGGTTGCCACAGTGATAGAGATATTACGTCTGAGAGCAGGTGGGAGGTCCTTTGGTCAGGGATCCTGTGCATGCCACACCTCCTGCCCAGTCTTGGGAGGGGAAGGACTTCCCCTATATAAACCTGGGGCTGAGGCAGAGTAGGGAGTTCTGAGAGGAGAAGACAGGGAGCAGAGCTGCTCTATGGGCTCTGCTCCACAGGCAGGCCCTGTCCAGGGGCCTGAGCCTGGAGACAAGTGGAGTAGAGACAAGAAGCAGCATAGGAAACAGCAGAGTTACAAGGAGTCAGGGGCTGGCAGCTGCAGAGCTCGCCCTGACTAAGAAGACTTCTTTCCGGACCCGGAGTCCGAGGCTGTGGGGGCTAACTCTTACCCAGCAGCAGAATCCGTCAGGCAGGGGATTTCAGGTCCTCTGGCCCAGAAGCCCGAAGGCACGGTCACACGCGTGGGACCAGCACCGCCATCGTGGAGCGGAAGCCATTAGAAGGCCCCGAGTCACCGGCCATACGGGTGAGCACCACACGGTACACTCAGGGACGTGGGCTACTTACATCAGCTTCTAGCAAGGTAGCCAGAAGAGTACAGTCAGTTTGGGAGGCCTACAACTACGCCTGGCCAGGGGAGATCCCATCTGCTCAAGGACTGACCAGGCCCCGTTCGCTAGCAAGTACTCCGGGAGGGTCTATCGTTGTTACCAGTAAAGACCCTGAACTACACCGTACCGTCTCTGAGTGGTTCCTGCTACCCCCATCATCCACGTCGGCTGCCCTGAGACCATACCCCTCCCGTTGGGGGTTATACTATCACGCTGCATAATCCTACCATCGGCCTCAGCGGTCTGCCCCGCAGCAGCAGCTCCCTGGCTGCACTCAACGGGTGGCGTAGTCATCAACTATTTACTACTAGTAGACTGCCGTCCAGTTTGACTCCCTGGGCACGGACCGGGTCACCGCCACGAGACTACAACCCTCCACGGATCCGGCTCCGGGTAAGCTCCCGCGTGCGCACCGCAGCGCGACACAGGCCCAGGGGCGCGTCAATTACATACCTCTCCTGCTGCTGCTGCTGCTGGCTGTCCAGCAGCAGACTGAAGGTGGCTGCTGCTGTGCACAGGTATATAAAGGCTCAGAGCCTATTATGACACGCGCAGCCAGCGTTCCATTGCCACATTCCATCTACTGCAGGCAGGATACCTGGCTGGCTGAATGTCGCTGAGAAGCTCACAGAGACCGCCATAAGCAACAGTTTAACAGAATGCCACAGACTAATCAACCAAACTTTTTGGGTTGGGTTCTCTTTTATAGTCTGCAGGCATTAAATGAAAGAAGTCAGTGTTCCAGCAGAAGGAGACAACGTTTCAGAAAAGGCATTGTAGCAAACCAAAAAAGAAATTTTAAGCGCAGCAGAGTAACCAGCGCACATACCTGTTAGCTCAGGTGAGTTTAAAAGGCTGCTGTTGATAACAAGGGCATTTGCTAAATAGATGGTGTGTGTGCAACAATATACTGAAAGGTCAATTATATTGTGCAGCTTATCTCACCACCTGTAGTTATTTAGGTGAAAGCTCCAAAATGCTTGCCTAATATGTCTGTTTATCCAAAAGGAAGTAAAAAGGGAGAGCTAGAAAGATAGCATTGCATCACATTACATGGCAATGCAATGCACAGTTGCTGAAGTTGAACCAAAATGAGCTTGTAATCTGGCTTCTGCAACTTTGAACATGAAAAATCCAATGAGGAGAAGAAAAGCAAAGCCAAAGAGTCCATCCCAAAATCCGACAAACAAGCAAAATGAACAAAAAACATTAAATTCAATTCTTTCTGATTTTAGAAACTGCATTAAAGAAGGGGTGCACCGGTCCTGGAGATACTGCAATACCAGGTCAATGCGTGGAGTGGACAGAGCAAGCTCTTTTTCCATCTCCCTGTTCTAAAAATCCATTTAATATATGGTCCCCAGATAGGGGACGTATCAGATATTAAACTGATAAGAACAGATACTACACTTGATCTTAGCCAAAAGGCCGAGAAGCGATAACCAGAATTGGTTTCAAACTACGGAGCCACCCAAGGATCCTGAAAAGTCCATTTGTGGAGATGAGCTCCTGGACTCCCGTTAAGAAGACATGTTGTCAACCTCTAGATCCCTTACATGCCTGCACTTTTCGGCTTGCTGCTGCTGCAATCCACGCGTTTTAGATCTGCATAACTCCACCTCTTTAAACACAGCACCTTCACCCCCTGCTGTTCCCACCCGCCTCAACACCGTTGGAAGGGAGGAGAACCAATTAAGGCGGGGGGTGGGGTGGAACGAGCAGCTGTCTACCCTTAGCAGGAGGGCTCCTGATTACATACCTCTCCTGCTGCTGCTGCTGCTGGCTGTCCAGCAGCAGACTGAAGGTGGCTGCTGCTGTGCACAGGTATATAAAGGCTCAGAGCCTATTATGACACGCGCAGCCAGCGTTCCATTGCCACATTCCATCTACTGCAGGCAGGATACCTGGCTGGCTGAATGTCGCTGAGAAGCTCACAGAGACCGCCATAAGCAACAGTTTAACAGAATGCCACAGACTAATCAACCAAACTTTTTGGGTTGGGTTCTCTTTTATAGTCTGCAGGCATTAAATGAAAGAAGTCAGTGTTCCAGCAGAAGGAGACAACGTTTCAGAAAAGGCATTGTAGCAAACCAAAAAAGAAATTTTAAGCGCAGCAGAGTAACCAGCGCACATACCTGTTAGCTCAGGTGAGTTTAAAAGGCTGCTGTTGATAACAAGGGCATTTGCTAAATAGATGGTGTGTGTGCAACAATATACTGAAAGGTCAATTATATTGTGCAGCTTATCTCACCACCTGTAGTTATTTAGGTGAAAGCTCCAAAATGCTTGCCTAATATGTCTGTTTATCCAAAAGGAAGTAAAAAGGGAGAGCTAGAAAGATAGCATTGCATCACATTACATGGCAATGCAATGCACAGTTGCTGAAGTTGAACCAAAATGAGCTTGTAATCTGGCTTCTGCAACTTTGAACATGAAAAATCCAATGAGGAGAAGAAAAGCAAAGCCAAAGAGTCCATCCCAAAATCCGACAAACAAGCAAAATGAACAAAAAACATTGAATTCAATTCTTTCTGATTTTAGAAACTGCATTAAAGAAGGGGTGCACCGGTCCTGGAGATACTGCAATACCAGGTCAATGCGTGGAGTGGACAGAGCAAGCTCTTTTTCCATCTCCCTGTTCTAAAAATCCATTTAATATATGGTCCCCAGATAGGGGACGTATCAGATATTAAACTGATAAGAACAGATACTACACTTGATCTTAGCCAAAAGGCCGAGAAGCGATAACCAGAATTGGTTTCAAACTACGGAGCCACCCAAGGATCCTGAAAAGTCCATTTGTGGAGATGAGCTCCTGGACTCCCGTTAAGAAGACATGTTGTCAACCTCTAGATCCCTTACATGCCTGCACTTTTCGGCTTGCTGCTGCTGCAATCCACGCGTTTTAGATCTGCATAACTCCACCTCTTTAAACACAGCACCTTCACCCCCTGCTGTTCCCACCCGCCTCAACACCGTTGGAAGGGAGGAGAACCAATTAAGGCGGGGGTGGGGTGGAACGAGCAGCTGTCTACCCTTAGCAGGAGGGCTCCTGATTACATACCTCTCCTGCTGCTGCTGCTGCTGGCTGTCCAGCAGCAGACTGAAGGTGGCTGCTGCTGTGCACAGGTATATAAAGGCTCAGAGCCTATTATGACACGCGCAGCCAGCGTTCCATTGCCACATTCCATCTACTGCAGGCAGGATACCTGGCTGGCTGAATGTCGCTGAGAAGCTCACAGAGACCGCCATAAGCAACAGTTTAACAGAATGCCACAGACTAATCAACCAAACTTTTTGGGTTGGGTTCTCTTTTATAGTCTGCAGGCATTAAATGAAAGAAGTCAGTGTTCCAGCAGAAGGAGACAACGTTTCAGAAAAGGCATTGTAGCAAACCAAAAAAGAAATTTTAAGCGCAGCAGAGTAACCAGCGCACATACCTGTTAGCTCAGGTGAGTTTAAAAGGCTGCTGTTGATAACAAGGGCATTTGCTAAATAGATGGTGTGTGTGCAACAATATACTGAAAGGTCAATTATATTGTGCAGCTTATCTCACCACCTGTAGTTATTTAGGTGAAAGCTCCAAAATGCTTGCCTAATATGTCTGTTTATCCAAAAGGAAGTAAAAAGGGAGAGCTAGAAAGATAGCATTGCATCACATTACATGGCAATGCAATGCACAGTTGCTGAAGTTGAACCAAAATGAGCTTGTAATCTGGCTTCTGCAACTTTGAACATGAAAAATCCAATGAGGAGAAGAAAAGCAAAGCCAAAGAGTCCATCCCAAAATCCGACAAACAAGCAAAATGAACAATAAACATTGAATTCAATTCTTTCTGATTTTAGAAACTGCATTAAAGAAGGGGTGCACCGGTCCTGGAGATACTGCAATACCAGGTCAATGCGTGGAGTGGACAGAGCAAGCTCTTTTTCCATCTCCCTGTTCTAAAAATCCATTTAATATATGGTCCCCAGATAGGGGACGTATCAGATATTAAACTGATAAGAACAGATACTACACTTGAAATTAGCCAAAAGGCCGAGAAGCGATAACCAGAATTGGTTTCAAACTACGGAGCCACCCAAGGATCCTGAAAAGTCCATTTGTGGAGATGAGCTCCTGGACTCCCGTTAAGAAGACATGTTGTCAACCTCTAGATCCCTTACATGCCTGCACTTTTCGGCTTGCTGCTGCTGCAATCCACGCGTTTTAGATCTGCATAACTCCACCTCTTTAAACACAGCACCTTCACCCCCTGCTGTTCCCACCCGCCTCAACACCGTTGGAAGGGAGGAGAACCAATTAAGGCGGGGGGTGGGGTGGAACGAGCAGCTGTCTACCCTTAGCAGGAGGCCTCCTGGTTACATACCTCTCCTGCTGCTGCTGCTGCTGGCTGTCCAGCAGCAGACTGAAGGTGGCTGCTGCTGTGCACAGGTATATAAAGGCTCAGAGCCTATTATGACACGCGCAGCCAGCGTTCCATTGCCACATTCCATCTACTGCAGGCAGGATACCTGGCTGGCTGAATGTCGCTGAGAAGCTCACAGAGACCGCCATAAGCAACAGTTTAACAGAATGCCACAGACTAATCAACCAAACTTTTTGGGTTGGGTTCTCTTTTATAGTCTGCAGGCATTAAATGAAAGAAGTCAGTGTTCCAGCAGAAGGAGACAACGTTTCAGAAAAGGCATTGTAGCAAACCAAAAAAGAAATTTTAAGCGCAGCAGAGTAACCAGCGCACATACCTGTTAGCTCAGGTGAGTTTAAAAGGCTGCTGTTGATAACAAGGGCATTTGCTAAATAGATGGTGTGTGTGCAACAATATACTGAAAGGTCAATTATATTGTGCAGCTTATCTCACCACCTGTAGTTATTTAGGTGAAAGCTCCAAAATGCTTGCCTAATATGTCTGTTTATCCAAAAGGAAGTAAAAAGGGAGAGCTAGAAAGATAGCATTGCATCACATTACATGGCAATGCAATGCACAGTTGCTGAAGTTGAACCAAAATGAGCTTGTAATCTGGCTTCTGCAACTTTGAACATGAAAAATCCAATGAGGAGAAGAAAAGCAAAGCCAAAGAGTCCATCCCAAAATCCGACAAACAAGCAAAATGAACAAAAAACATTGAATTCAATTCTTTCTGATTTTAGAAACTGCATAAAAGAAGGGGTGCACCGGTCCTGGAGATACTGCAATACCAGGTCAATGCGTGGAGTGGACAGAGCAAGCTCTTTTTCCATCTCCCTGTTCTAAAAATCCATTTAATATATGGTCCCCAGATAGGGGACGTATCAGATATTAAACTGATAAGAACAGATACTACACTTGATCTTAGCCAAAAGGCCGAGAAGCGATAACCAGAATTGGTTTCAAACTACGGAGCCACCCAAGGATCCTGAAAAGTCCATTTGTGGAGATGAGCTCCTGGACTCCCGTTAAGAAGACATGTTGTCAACCTCTAGATCCCTTACATGCCTGCACTTTTCGGCTTGCTGCTGCTGCAATCCACGCGTTTTAGATCTGCAAAACTCCACCTCTTTAAACACAGCACCTTCACCCCCTGCTGTTCCCACCCGCCTCAACACCGTTGGAAGGGAGGAGAACCAATTAAGGCGGGGGGTGGGGTGGAACGAGCAGCTGTCTACCCTTAGCAGGAGGGCTCCTGATTACATACCTCTCCTGCTGCTGCTGCTGCTGCTGGCTGTCCAGCAGCAGACTGAAGGTGGCTGCTGCTGTGCACAGGTATATAAAGGCTCAGAACCTATTATGACACGCGCAGCCAGCGTTCCATTGCCACATTCCATCTACTGCAGGCAGGATACCTGGCTGGCTGAATGTCGCTGAGAAGCTCACAGAGACCGCCATAAGCAACAGTTTAACAGAATGCCACAGACTAATCAACCAAACTTTTTGGGTTGGGTTCTCTTTTATAGTCTGCAGGCATTAAATGAAAGAAGTCAGTGTTCCAGCAGAAGGAGACAACGTTTCAGAAAAGGCATTGTAGCAAACCAAAAAAGAAATTTTAAGCGCAGCAGAGTAACCAGCGCACATACCTGTTAGCTCAGGTGAGTTTAAAAGGCTGCTGTTGATAACAAGGGCATTTGCTAAATAGATGGTGTGTGTGCAACAATATACTGAAAGGTCAATTATATTGTGCAGCTTATCTCACCACCTGTAGTCATTTAGGTGAAAGCTCCAAAATGCTTGCCTAATATGTCTGTTTATCCAAAAGGAAGTAAAAAGGGAGAGCTAGAAAGATAGCATTGCATCACATTACATGGCAATGCAATGCACAGTTGCTGAAGTTGAACCAAAATGAGCTTGTAATCTGGCTTCTGCAACTTTGAACATGAAAAATCCAATGAGGAGAAGAAAAGCAAAGCCAAAGAGTCCATCCCAAAATCCGACAAACAAGCAAAATGAACAAAAAACATTGAATTCAATTCTTTCTGATTTTAGAAACTGCATTAAAGAAGGGGTGCTCCGGTCCTGGAGATACTGCAATACCAGGTCAATGCGTGGAGTGGACAGAGCAAGCTCTTTTTCCATCTCCCTGTTCTAAAAATCCATTTAATATATGGTCCCCAGATAGGGGACGTATCAGATATTAAACTGATAAGAACAGATACTACACTTGATCTTAGCCAAAAGGCCGAGAAGCGATAACCAGAATTGGTTTCAAACTACGGAGCCACCCAAGGATCCTGAAAAGTCCATTTGTGGAGATGAGCTCCTGGACTCCCGTTAAGAAGACATGTTGTCAACCTCTAGATCCCTTACATGCCTGCACTTTTCGGCTTGCTGCTGCTGCAATCCACGCGTTTTAGATCTGCATAACTCCACCTCTTTAAACACAGCACCTTCACCCCCTGCTGTTCCCACCCGCCTCAACACCGTTGGAAGGGAGGAGAACCAATTAAGGCGGGGGGTGGGGTGGAACGAGCAGCTGTCTACCCTTAGCAGGAGGGCTCCTGATTACATACCTCTCCTGCTGCTGCTGCTGCTGGCTGTCCAGCAGCAGACTGAAGGTGGCTGCTGCTGTGCACAGGTATATAAAGGCTCAGAGCCTATTATGACACGCGCAGCCAGCGTTCCATTGCCACATTCCATCTACTGCAGGCAGGATACCTGGCTGGCTGAATGTCGCTGAGAAGCTCACAGAGACCGCCATAAGCAACAGTTTAACAGAATGCCACAGACTAATCAACCAAACTTTTTGGGTTGGGTTCTCTTTTATAGTCTGCAGGCATTAAATGAAAGAAGTCAGTGTTCCAGCAGAAGGAGACAACGTTTCAGAAAAGGCATTGTAGCAAACCAAAAAAGAAATTTTAAGCGCAGCAGAGTAACCAGCGCACATACCTGTTAGCTCAGGTGAGTTTAAAAGGCTGCTGTTGATAACAAGGGCATTTGCTAAATAGATGGTGTGTGTGCAACAATATACTGAAAGGTCAATTATATTGTGCAGCTTATCTCACCACCTGTAGTTATTTAGGTGAAAGCTCCAAAATGCTTGCCTAATATGTCTATTTATCCAAAAGGAAGTAAAAAGGGAGAGCTAGAAAGATAGCATTGCATCACATTACATGGCAATGCAATGCACAGTTGCTGAAGTTGAACCAAAATGAGCTTGTAATCTGGCTTCTGCAACTTTGAACATGAAAAATCCAATGAGGAGAAGAAAAGCAAAGCCAAAGAGTCCATCCCAAAATCCGACAAACAAGCAAAATGAACAAAAAACATTGAATTCAATTCTTTCTGATTTTAGAAACTGCATTAAAGAAGGGGTGCTCCGGTCCTGGAGATACTGCAATACCAGGTCAATGCGTGGAGTGGACAGAGCAAGCTCTTTTTCCATCTCCCTGTTCTAAAAATCCATTTAATATATGGTCCCCAGATAGGGGACGTATCAGATATTAAACTGATAAGAACAGATACTACACTTGATCTTAGCCAAAAGGCCGAGAAGCGATAACCAGAATTGGTTTCAAACTACGGAGCCACCCAAGGATCCTGAAAAGTCCATTTGTGGAGATGAGCTCCTGGACTCCCGTTAAGAAGACATGTTGTCAACCTCTAGATCCCTTACATGCCTGCACTTTTCGGCTTGCTGCTGCTGCAATCCACGCGTTTTAGATCTGCATAACTCCACCTCTTTAAACACAGCACCTTCACCCCCTGCTGTTCCCACCCGCCTCAACACCGTTGGAAGGGAGGAGAACCAATTAAGGCGGGGGGTGGGGTGGAACGAGCAGCTGTCTACCCTTAGCAGGAGGGCTCCTGATTACATACCTCTCCTGCTGCTGCTGCTGCTGGCTGTCCAGCAGCAGACTGAAGGTGGCTGCTGCTGTGCACAGGTATATAAAGGCTCAGAGCCTATTATGACACGCGCAGCCAGCGTTCCATTGCCACATTCCATCTACTGCAGGCAGGATACCTGGCTGGCTGAATGTCGCTGAGAAGCTCACAGAGACCGCCATAAGCAACAGTTTAACAGAATGCCACAGACTAATCAACCAAACTTTTTGGGTTGGGTTCTCTTTTATAGTCTGCAGGCATTAAATGAAAGAAGTCAGTGTTCCAGCAGAAGGAGACAACGTTTCAGAAAAGGCATTGTAGCAAACCAAAAAAGAAATTTTAAGCGCAGCAGAGTAACCAGCGCACATACCTGTTAGCTCAGGTGAGTTTAAAAGGCTGCTGTTGATAACAAGGGCATTTGCTAAATAGATGGTGTGTGTGCAACAATATACTGAAAGGTCAATTATATTGTGCAGCTTATCTCACCACCTGTAGTTATTTAGGTGAAAGCTCCAAAATGCTTGCCTAATATGTCTGTTTATCCAAAAGGAAGTAAAAAGGGAGAGCTAGAAAGATAGCATTGCATCACATTACATGGCAATGCAATGCACAGTTGCTGAAGTTGAACCAAAATGAGCTTGTAATCTGGCTTCTGCAACTTTGAACATGAAAAATCCAATGAGGAGAAGAAAAGCAAAGCCAAAGAGTCCATCCCAAAATCCGACAAACAAGCAAAATGAACAAAAAACATTGAATTCAATTCTTTCTGATTTTAGAAACTGCATTAAAGAAGGGGTGCACCGGTCCTGGAGATACTGCAATACCAGGTCAATGCGTGGAGTGGACAGAGCAAGCTCTTTTTCCATCTCCCTGTTCTAAAAATCCATTTAATATATGGTCCCCAGATAGGGGACGTATCAGATATTAAACTGATAAGAACAGATACTACACTTGATCTTAGCCAAAAGGCCGAGAAGCGATAACCAGAATTGGTTTCAAACTACGGAGCCACCCAAGGATCCTGAAAAGTCCATTTGTGGAGATGAGCTCCTGGACTCCCGTTAAGAAGACATGTTGTCAACCTCTAGATCCCTTACATGCCTGCACTTTTCGGCTTGCTGCTGCTGCAATCCACGCGTTTTAGATCTGCATAACTCCACCTCTTTAAACACAGCACCTTCACCCCCTGCTGTTCCCACCCGCCTCAACACCGTTGGAAGGGAGGAGAACCAATTAAGGCGGGGGGTGGGGTGGAACGAGCAGCTGTCTACCCTTAGCAGGAGGGCTCCTGATTACATACCTCTCCTGCTGCTGCTGCTGCTGGCTGTCCAGCAGCAGACTGAAGGTGGCTGCTGCTGTGCACAGGTATATAAAGGCTCAGAGCCTATTATGACACGCGCAGCCAGCGTTCCATTGCCACATTCCATCTACTGCAGGCAGGATACCTGGCTGGCTGAATGTCGCTGAGAAGCTCACAGAGACCGCCATAAGCAACAGTTTAACAGAATGCCACAGACTAATCAACCAAACTTTTTGGGTTGGGTTCTCTTTTATAGTCTGCAGGCATTAAATGAAAGAAGTCAGTGTTCCAGCAGAAGGAGACAACGTTTCAGAAAAGGCATTGTAGCAAACCAAAAAAGAAATTTTAAGCGCAGCAGAGTAACCAGCGCACATACCTGTTAGCTCAGGTGAGTTTAAAAGGCTGCTGTTGATAACAAGGGCATTTGCTAAATAGATGGTGTGTGTGCAACAATATACTGAAAGGTCAATTATATTGTGCAGCTTATCTCACCACCTGTAGTTATTTAGGTGAAAGCTCCAAAATGCTTGCCTAATATGTCTGTTTATCCAAAAGGAAGTAAAAAGGGAGAGCTAGAAAGATAGCATTGCATCACATTACATGGCAATGCAATGCACAGTTGCTGAAGTTGAACCAAAATGAGCTTGTAATCTGGCTTCTGCAACTTTGAACATGAAAAATCCAATGAGGAGAAGAAAAGCAAAGCCAAAGAGTCCATCCCAAAATCCGACAAACAAGCAAAATGAACAAAAAACATTGAATTCAATTCTTTCTGATTTTAGAAACTGCATTAAAGAAGGGGTGCACCGGTCCTGGAGATACTGCAATACCAGGTCAATGCGTGGAGTGGACAGAGCAAGCTCTTTTTCCATCTCCCTGTTCTAAAAATCCATTTAATATATGGTCCCCAGATAGGGGACGTATCAGATATTAAACTGATAAGAACAGATACTACACTTGATCTTAGCCAAAAGGCCGAGAAGCGATAACCAGAATTGGTTTCAAACTACGGAGCCACCCAAGGATCCTGAAAAGTCCATTTGTGGAGATGAGCTCCTGGACTCCCGTTAAGAAGACATGTTGTCAACCTCTAGATCCCTTACATGCCTGCACTTTTCGGCTTGCTGCTGCTGCAATCCACGCGTTTTAGATCTGCATAACTCCACCTCTTTAAACACAGCACCTTCACCCCCTGCTGTTCCCACCCGCCTCAACACCGTTGGAAGGGAGGAGAACCAATTAAGGCGGGGGGTGGGGTGGAACGAGCAGCTGTCTACCCTTAGCAGGAGGGCTCCTGATTACATACCTCTCCTGCTGCTGCTGCTGCTGGCTGTCCAGCAGCAGACTGAAGGTGGCTGCTGCTGTGCACAGGTATATAAAGGCTCAGAGCCTATTATGACACGCGCAGCCAGCGTTCCATTGCCACATTCCATCTACTGCAGGCAGGATACCTGGCTGGCTGAATGTCGCTGAGAAGCTCACAGAGACCGCCATAAGCAACAGTTTAACAGAATGCCACACACTAATCAACCAAACTTTTTGGGTTGGGTTCTCTTTTATAGTCTGCAGGCATTAAATGAAAGAAGTCAGTGTTCCAGCAGAAGGAGACAACGTTTCAGAAAAGGCATTGTAGCAAACCAAAAAAGAAATTTTAAGCGCAGCAGAGTAACCAGCGCACATACCTGTTAGCTCAGGTGAGTTTAAAAGGCTGCTGTTGATAACAAGGGCATTTGCTAAATAGATGGTGTGTGTGCAACAATATACTGAAAGGTCAATTATATTGTGCAGCTTATCTCACCACCTGTAGTTATTTAGGTGAAAGCTCCAAAATGCTTGCCTAATATGTCTGTTTATCCAAAAGGAAGTAAAAAGGGAGAGCTAGAAAGATAGCATTGCATCACATTACATGGCAATGCAATGCACAGTTGCTGAAGTTGAACCAAAATGAGCTTGTAATCTGGCTTCTGCAACTTTGAACATGAAAAATCCAATGAGGAGAAGAAAAGCAAAGCCAAAGAGTCCATCCCAAAATCCGACAAACAAGCAAAATGAACAAAAAACATTGAATTCAATTCTTTCTGATTTTAGAAACTGCATTAAAGAAGGGGTGCACCGGTCCTGGAGATACTGCAATACCAGGTCAATGCGTGGAGTGGACAGAGCAAGCTCTTTTTCCATCTCCCTGTTCTAAAAATCCATTTAATATATGGTCCCCAGATAGGGGACGTATCAGATATTAAACTGATAAGAACAGATACTACACTTGATCTTAGCCAAAAGGCCGAGAAGCGATAACCAGAATTGGTTTCAAACTACGGAGCCACCCAAGGATCCTGAAAAGTCCATTTGTGGAGATGAGCTCCTGGACTCCCGTTAAGAAGACATGTTGTCAACCTCTAGATCCCTTACATGCCTGCACTTTTCGGCTTGCTGCTGCTGCAATCCACGCGTTTTAGATCTGCATAACTTCACCTCTTTAAACACAGCACCTTCACCCCCTGCTGTTCCCACCCGCCTCAACACCGTTGGAAGGGAGGAGAACCAATTAAGGCGGGGGGTGGGGTGGAACGAGCAGCTGTCTACCCTTAGCAGGAGGGCTCCTGATTACATACCTCTCCTGCTGCTGCTGCTGGCTGTCCAGCAGCAGACTGAAGGTGGCTGCTGCTGTGCACAGGTAAATAAAGGCTCAGAGCCTATTATGACACGCGCAGCCAGCGTTCCATTGCCACATTCCATCTACTGCAGGCAGGATACCTGGCTGGCTGAATGTCGCTGAGAAGCTCACAGAGACCGCCATAAGCAACAGTTTAACAGAATGCCACAGACTAATCAACCAAACTTTTTGGGTTGGGTTCTCTTTTATAGTCTGCAGGCATTAAATGAAAGAAGTCAGTGTTCCAGCAGAAGGAGACAACGTTTCAGAAAAGGCATTGTAGCAAACCAAAAAAGAAATATTAAGCGCAGCAGAGTAACCAGCGCACATACCTGTTAGCTCAGGTGAGTTTAAAAGGCTGCTGTTGATAACAAGGGCATTTGCTAAATAGATGGTGTGTGTGCAACAATATACTGAAAGGTCAATTATATTGTGCAGCTTATCTCACCACCTGTAGTTATTTAGGTGAAAGCTCCAAAATGCTTGCCTAATATGTCTGTTTATCCAAAAGGAAGTAAAAAGGGAGAGCTAGAAAGATAGCATTGCATCACATTACATGGCAATGCAATGCACAGTTGCTGAAGTTGAACCAAAATGAGCTTGTAATCTGGCTTCTGCAACTTTGAACATGAAAAATCCAATGAGGAGAAGAAAAGCAAAGCCAAAGAGTCCATCCCAAAATCCGACAAACAAGCAAAATGAACAAAAAACATTGAATTCAATTCTTTCTGATTTTAGAAACTGCATTAAAGAAGGGGTGCACCGGTCCTGGAGATACTGCAATACCAGGTCAATGCGTGGAGTGGACAGAGCAAGCTCTTTTTCCATCTCCCTGTTCTAAAAATCCATTTAATATATGGTCCCCAGATAGGGGACGTATCAGATATTAAACTGATAAGAACAGATACTACACTTGATCTTAGCCAAAAGGCCGAGAAGCGATAACCAGAATTGGTTTCAAACTACGGAGCCACCCAAGGATCCTGAAAAGTCCATTTGTGGAGATGAGCTCCTGGACTCCCGTTAAGAAGACATGTTGTCAACCTCTAGATCCCTTACATGCCTGCACTTTTCGGCTTGCTGCTGCTGCAATCCACGCGTTTTAGATCTGCATAACTCCACCTCTTTAAACACAGCACCTTCACCCCCTGCTGTTCCCACCCGCCTCAACACCGTTGGAAGGGAGGAGAACCAATTAAGGCGGGGGGTGGGGTGGAACGAGCAGCTGTCTACCCTTAGCAGGAGGGCTCCTGATTACATACCTCTCCTGCTGCTGCTGCTGCTGGCTGTCCAGCAGCAGACTGAAGGTGGCTGCTGCTGTGCACAGGTATATAAAGGCTCAGAGCCTATTATGACACGCGCAGCCAGCGTTCCATTGCCACATTCCATCTACTGCAGGCAGGATACCTGGCTGGCTGAATGTCGCTGAGAAGCTCACAGAGACCGCCATAAGCAACAGTTTAACAGAATGCCACAGACTAATCAACCAAACTTTTTGGGTTGGGTTCTCTTTTATAGTCTGCAGGCATTAAATGAAAGAAGTCAGTGTTCCAGCAGAAGGAGACAACGTTTCAGAAAAGGCATTGTAGCAAACCAAAAAAGAAATTTTAAGCGCAGCAGAGTAACCAGCGCACATACCTGTTAGCTCAGGTGAGTTTAAAAGGCTGCTGTTGATAACAAGGGCATTTGCTAAATAGATGGTGTGTGTGCAACAATATACTGAAAGGTCAATTATATTGTGCAGCTTATCTCACCACCTGTAGTTATTTAGGTGAAAGCTCCAAAATGCTTGCCTAATATGTCTGTTTATCCAAAAGGAAGTAAAAAGGGAGAGCTAGAAAGATAGCATTGCATCACATTACATGGCAATGCAATGCACAGTTGCTGAAGTTGAACCAAAATGAGCTTGTAATCTGGCTTCTGCAACTTTGAACATGAAAAATCCAATGAGGAGAAGAAAAGCAAAGCCAAAGAGTCCATCCCAAAATCCGACAAACAAGCAAAATGAACAAAAAACATTGAATTCAATTCTTTCTGATTTTAGAAACTGCATTAAAGAAGGGGTGCACCGGTCCTGGAGATACTGCAATACCAGGTCAATGCGTGGAGTGGACAGAGCAAGCTCTTTTTCCATCTCCCTGTTCTAAAAATCCATTTAATATATGGTCCCCAGATAGGGGACGTATCAGATATTAAACTGATAAGAACAGATACTACACTTGATCTTAGCCAAAAGGCCGAGAAGCGATAACCAGAATTGGTTTCAAACTACGGAGCCACCCAAAGATCCTGAAAAGTCCATTTGTGGAGATGAGCTCCTGGACTCCCGTTAAGAAGACATGTTGTCAACCTCTAGATCCCTTACATGCCTGCACTTTTCGGCTTGCTGCTGCTGCAATCCACGCGTTTTAGATCTGCATAACTTCACCTCTTTAAACACAGCACCTTCACCCCCTGCTGTTCCCACCCGCCTCAACACCGTTGGAAGGGAGGAGAACCAATTAAGGCGGGGGGTGGGGTGGAACGAGCAGCTGTCTACCCTTAGCAGGAGGGCTCCTGATTACATACCTCTCCTGCTGCTGCTGCTGCTGGCTGTCCAGCAGCAGACTGAAGGTGGCTGCTGCTGTGCACAGGTAAATAAAGGCTCAGAGCCTATTATGACACGCGCAGCCAGCGTTCCATTGCCACATTCCATCTACTGCAGGCAGGATACCTGGCTGGCTGAATGTCGCTGAGAAGCTCACAGAGACCGCCATAAGCAACAGTTTAACAGAATGCCACAGACTAATCAACCAAACTTTTTGGGTTGGGTTCTCTTTTATAGTCTGCAGGCATTAAATGAAAGAAGTCAGTGTTCCAGCAGAAGGAGACAACGTTTCAGAAAAGGCATTGTAGCAAACCAAAAAAGAAATTTTAAGCGCAGCAGAGTAACCAGCGCACATACCTGTTAGCTCAGGTGAGTTTAAAAGGCTGCTGTTGATAACAAGGGCATTTGCTAAATAGATGGTGTGTGTGCAACAATATACTGAAAGGTCAATTATATTGTGCAGCTTATCTCACCACCTGTAGTTATTTAGGTGAAAGCTCCAAAATGCTTGCCTAATATGTCTGTTTATCCAAAAGGAAGTAAAAAGGGAGAGCTAGAAAGATAGCATTGCATCACATTACATGGCAATGCAATGCACAGTTGCTGAAGTTGAACCAAAATGAGCTTGTAATCTGGCTTCTGCAACTTTGAACATGAAAAATCCAATGAGGAGAAGAAAAGCAAAGCCAAAGAGTCCATCCCAAAATCCGACAAACAAGCAAAATGAACAAAAAACATTGAATTCAATTCTTTCTGATTTTAGAAACTGCATTAAAGAAGGGGTGCACCGGTCCTGGAGATACTGCAATACCAGGTCAATGCGTGGAGTGGACAGAGCAAGCTCTTTTTCCATCTCCCTGTTCTAAAAATCCATTTAATATATGGTCCCCAGATAGGGGACGTATCAGATATTAAACTGATAAGAACAGATACTACACTTGATCTTAGCCAAAAGGCCGAGAAGCGATAACCAGAATTGGTTTCAAACTACGGAGCCACCCAAGGATCCTGAAAAGTCCATTTGTGGAGATGAGCTCCTGGACTCCCGTTAAGAAGACATGTTGTCAACCTCTAGATCCCTTACATGCCTGCACTTTTCGGCTTGCTGCTGCTGCAATCCACGCGTTTTAGATCTGCATAACTCCACCTCTTTAAACACAGCACCTTCACCCCCTGCTGTTCCCACCCGCCTCAACACCGTTGGAAGGGAGGAGAACCAATTAAGGCGGGGGGTGGGGTGGAACGAGCAGCTGTCTACCCTTAGCAGGAGGGCTCCTGATTACATACCTCTCCTGCTGCTGCTGCTGCTGGCTGTCCAGCAGCAGACTGAAGGTGGCTGCTGCTGTGCACAGGTATATAAAGGCTCAGAGCCTATTATGACACGCGCAGCCAGCGTTCCATTGCCACATTCCATCTACTGCAGGCAGGATACCTGGCTGGCTGAATGTCGCTGAGAAGCTCACAGAGACCGCCATAAGCAACAGTTTAACAGAATGCCACAGACTAATCAACCAAACTTTTTGGGTTGGGTTCTCTTTTATAGTCTGCAGGCATTAAATGAAAGAAGTCAGTGTTCCAGCAGAAGGAGACAACGTTTCAGAAAAGGCATTGTAGCAAACCAAAAAAGAAATTTTAAGCGCAGCAGAGTAACCAGCGCACATACCTGTTAGCTCAGGTGAGTTTAAAAGGCTGCTGTTGATAACAAGGGCATTTGCTAAATAGATGGTGTGTGTGCAACAATATACTGAAAGGTCAATTATATTGTGCAGCTTATCTCACCACCTGTAGTTATTTAGGTGAAAGCTCCAAAATGCTTGCCTAATATGTCTGTTTATCCAAAAGGAAGTAAAAAGGGAGAGCTAGAAAGATAGCATTGCATCACATTACATGGCAATGCAATGCACAGTTGCTGAAGTTGAACCAAAATGAGCTTGTAATCTGGCTTCTGCAACTTTGAACATGAAAAATCCAATGAGGAGAAGAAAAGCAAAGCCAAAGAGTCCATCCCAAAATCCGACAAACAAGCAAAATGAACAAAAAACATTGAATTCAATTCTTTCTGATTTTAGAAACTGCATTAAAGAAGGGGTGCACCGGTCCTGGAGATACTGCAATACCAGGTCAATGCGTGGAGTGGACAGAGCAAGCTCTTTTTCCATCTCCCTGTTCTAAAAATCCATTTAATATATGGTCCCCAGATAGGGGACGTATCAGATATTAAACTGATAAGAACAGATTTTTTTTAATTTGGCTATCCCCTGCAGAGGGATAAAACCGTTTATTAAAACTTTAACAAATTACAAGCATAATTTAACAAATACCAAACGTTAAAAGACAAATGAAATTTACAAAACAAAAAAATACAAAGATTTTAAATAATTAGGTTCCATTGGTCAACAAGCCATTTTTTGGAAATATGTACATTCTTCTTTTTGTCAATTAAATAATAAGTATACATTTCACATAAACATAAACTTAAAACGTCATTCACTGATAAAACATCTTGTTTAAAAATAGCAATGTTGCGCGCTTTCCAGAGAGATGACTTGGCGCAGTTCACTGTCTTCCAAGCCATTGTGTACTGGTCCATTGTGGGGCATTCCATAAGTCCGTATAGCACAGTTTTATATGTAAAGTCCTTGAGGTCTGCCACCCTTTCCAGTAGGGGGAGCAGTCTTCTCCAGAAATCCTTTGCAAAACTACATGTCCATAATAGATGTTCCACCGTTTCCTCTTCTTGGCATCCGGCTCTTGGGCAGATGGCAGACCTCACAAATCCTCTTCTGTATTGGAATGCCCGGCAAGGAAGACAGCGGTGCATGCAACTCCAAGCCAGATCTCTCTGTTCATTAAAAAGATAAAAAACGTTAATCATTTTCCAGATAGACATAGATTTGTCATCATCATATCTGTCAACATTACATATTTCCTCACTTTTACGTATTTCTTTAATTAGTTTCTTACTATTTCTTAATTCCTCTATTTTCTTAGTCCCTAAATTAAAATCGGACACTATTTTCCTTAAAATCTCATAATGCGTCGACAAATTAAAAGCATGGGGCACAGATATATTAACTTCATACCATCCAAACTTTCTCATAAAAAATCCTGTATTAAAACGCATAAAAAAGGACCAATAGTGATTCTTAAAAAGGGCATTAAAACAGTAAACGAACAGATGGATTAAAAGAAACCTATTAAAATCTGGAAAATCTTTACCACCTTTTACTTTTGATTTCATCACGATTTCTCTTTTCAGCTTTTCCATTTTTGAGTTCCAAAAGAAGGTAAAACAGGTTTTGGTTATCTTTTTTAAAACATTAACAGGCGGGGGGAAAACCATGCTAAGATACAATAAAAGAGGTAAAATCACCATCTTTAAAACCAATACTTTACCCTCCATTGTAAGTCTCCTCATGTTCCACATACATATTTTCGTATTTACTTTCTGTGTAACTGTTTCCCAACTATTATAACCATCATTATTTTCAGTGAATGATATACCTAAAATGGAAATGGATTCGGAGACATTAATTGGTACATCACGTAAAATCATCCCCCCAACACTTAAAATGTTACACTTATTAAAATTGATTTTAAAACCAGAAGCTAGGCAAAAGGATTGCACTTGATGGAGAGTGGCCGTAAGTGATGGTGCATCTGTACACAAGACCGCCACGTCATCCATGTAGCCTACAACCTTGGCCTCCAAACCACCGCTTCCAGGCAGAGGGACACCGCATATCTGTTTATTTTGGCGTATTGCACATAACATTGGTTCCAGTGCACAGATAAACAGTAGGGGGGACAGAGGGCATCCCTGTTTCACCCCTGACCGTAAAAATACCTCTTGTGTCTTAAAACCATTCACTAAAATCTTACTTGTACAATCCTTGTAAAATGCTTTAAGCGATAGTAAAAACCCTTCTGGTATGCCCATTTTCTCTAAAACTTTAAAAAGATAAAAGTGTGAGACACGGTCAAATGCTTTTTCAAAATCAATAGATAAAATCGCCATTTTCCCCTTTCTGTCTTTCACATCCTCAATACAGTCTTTCACTAAATTCAGATTGTCCCATATACTGCGCCCCGGCACCCCACACACTTGATTAGAATGAATAACTTTGCTGATGACTTCTTTTAGACGATTTGCACAAATTTTAGCCATTATTTTATAGTCACAATTTAAAAGTGTTATTGGTCTCCAGTTTTCTAATTTTGATTTATCGCCTTTTTTGTATAGGAGGGAGACTTCACCTTTCTTCCAGGAATTTAATAAAACCTTATTATTAAAAACCTCAGTAAACAAATAAAACAAATCATCTTTTAAAATATCATAAAAACATACATAAAATTCTATTGGGATGCCATCAGGACCAGGGACCTTTCCAGTTTTAAAACTTTTAATAGTTTTTAACACTTCTTGTTCCGTTAAAACTTGGGATAAAAACTCTTGGGATGCGGGATCTAAAACAGCTGTTAGTCCTTGCAGCGAATCATCCATTAATTTATTATCTATATTTTTTCCATTAAAAAGATTAGAAAAAAAAACCTCAACTTTACCCAGCATATTTTTTATATTATTCTCACCATCTATATGGTCAATTATCACTTTTTCTTTTTTATTTTTCCTAAAAAAATATCTGGAACACTTTTCATTTTCTTCTATATGTTGTACTCTAGAACGAAAAATTATCTCTTTTCCTTTTTGTTCTAGCCATTTTGAAATCTCTTCTTTTAAGTTTGAAATATCAACTTGTACATCTATCCCATTGTCTCTGAGCTTAAATAATGTTTGTAGGCGGGTATTTAAAATTCTATATTCTTCATATTTTTCTTTGGCTCTACATATACTCTTTTTAATAAAAAAGTCTTTTATTTTTACTTTCATTCTATCCCACCATACACTCATAGTCTCATTTGTTTTTTTCCCTTTTCTACATTTCCTATAAAACTCAATAAAATCTGATAAAATCTGCGGGTCGGTTAAAAGGGATACGTTCATTTTCCAGCTTTTCTTACCACATTTTTTGTTGTCATTTACTTTTATGGCAAAGGATAAAAGTTTATGGTCTGAAAATATATTAGTTAAAACTTCACATTTGGCAGGTATTGTTTTATCTGAACCAAAAATAAAATCAATCCTAGAGCTACAATTAGCATTGCTCCAAGTGAAACCGGCGTCCTCTGTGCTGTCATTATGACACTCTTTATATATGTCTATCAATTTAGCATCTTTGACTATATCATGTAGCATACCTGAGGTTTTATCGTAGTTCCTGCTTACAGAGCTGGAGCGCCGGTTTTCACCTTTTAAAACACAATTAAAATCCCCTGCTAAGATAAAAGGTTCAGAGTTATTAATAAATAATGGTAAAAGATCAAGCATTTCGGCTCTTTCATTTTTCTCTGGGGATCCATAAAAATTTAAAAACTGCCATCTAATACCATCAATAAAAGCTTTCACTAATAAAATACGACCTGGTAAAATTTCCTGAATAAAATCAATTAAAACGTTCCCTTTAAAAAGTATGGCTACACCCGCTGATCCTGCAGCATTGGATCCGGACCAGACAGATGGCCCACACTTCCACTCATCTTTATATTTTTGATATGACATTTCATGTGGGATATTACATTCTTGCAGAAAAAATACAGATGCAGTAAAACACGTAAAAAAATTAAAAAGAGCAGTTCTTCTCGTGTTAGATTTTATGCCTCTCACGTTGAGGGAAATACCTTTGAGTTCAGCCATCATTAGAAAATGTAGAAATTTTAATTAGGTAACTAAGAGCAACGGATTTACCTGTCCGATGAACCTGATCAGACCACTGGGCTTGCGCCTCCCTCCTCATCTGATAGTATCGTCACGAGAGTCTCCGTGGAGGAGGAAAGATTACCACATTTATATAAACCCGACGCTACACTGGCATAGCTCGGAGGGCTGGCTGGCAGAACCCGCTGGGTCTCCATTGGCTGGCCATGCAGTTCCTCATCAGGTGGGTCCCCGAGGGGTTCCGCCGCCCCTGTTTGACCTGTAGAAGGTCGTCCTATAGGAGGAGGTTGCGCACAAGGCAGAGCCTCTGACTCTTCAGAGGCAGCAAGATCCCGGTCCCCACCTGTAGCAGCGGAGACCGAAACCCCTGAGGGTCCAGCGTCCACGTCCCCTTCTGGAGAAGTGTCCATCTGTTCACCTCCTGCTGCCTCCTCCGAACCACCCTTTTTCTTTTTCTTAGGACCCACCTTTATCCACTCAGCGCCCTCAGCACTAGGAGACCCAGACTGGGCATGGGCTTCTGTGTCGGCCTTTTGCCGGTCCCTTTTGACCTTACCAGTAGTGCCCTTCTGCTCCTTCTCAGCCCTCCTTTTGGACTCCCGCAGGTCCTGCAGCCAGGTTTTGGGATTTGGTATTTTACCTGTCATAGACTCTGGAGACACTTCACTATTTGGTACGCCCTTATTGTCTCCAGAGGCTCCAGGTTGTTGTTCCTCCTCCTGAGGGGTGGTCTGATCTTTTGGTCCTTGGTCGGACGTCTTGGACTTCCCCTTTTGCTCATCTTCCCGAAATCTGTGAGGGCAAGAAAAATAAAAGTGACCTGGAGTCTGGCAAAAACTGCATTTCTTTTCCTTAGGGCATTCTTTTGTCTCATGTTCTTCACTAGCACAATTTCTACATGATACATGACAGTTTTCTTTTGAATGACCATAGCGCCCACAATTTCTGCAATATACTGGCATCCCAGAAAAGAAGAAATCCCCATTTGTTTGCCCAATTTTGAAACGGGCAGGGGGGAGCCGTATACCAACTGGTGTATTTGGATCTCTTGTACACTTCACAAGGAATTTCCACTTAGATGTCCATATGTTATATTCGTTTAATATCTTCCCAATACATTTAACACTTTTAAAATAAATTGCTAGAAATGACATTACTTCTGGAGCAGAAACAAAGGGCGAAAATATTTTTACAATAACCAGTCTTACCTCATCCAGGACGTGCTCAACAATTTGTATCCCTTTCAAAACAGGACTATTTTCAACTTTTTTTAACTTTTCTAGTACATCTCTAAAAATACCTTCTCCGGTGAATGTGATGTCATAGTCACCTCTTCTGGGATAATCCTGGATGGAGAGAATTTCATTCCTTTGTACGCCAAGAAGGTTCCTGAGCACGTCCTGGACTACATACCCTAATTTCCTCATATCCGAGCCACCCGCCGTGAAGTGAACTCGGATAGAGTTTTTTAGCCTCGCATAAAGAGGCACGAGGTTAGGGTCAACCTCCATGGAAAAACGCAACAAGGTTGCAAATTGCAGCCGCTTGCAATCTGCGCTCCCAGTGTTCTTGCAGCGAAAAACACCTGGAAGCTGGGGGATCGCAACTCGTTACCCTGGGACTAAGCCCTCTCCCTAATAGCAGCAAGCAGGTTAAGTCCACCAAAGTGGACGATCCTGCCAGGCCAAGGAGAGGGGTACCCGAGTGCCCTTCAACCACAATCTCCTGCAATAAAGCACTTGATCGTAGCCAAAAGGCCGAGAAGCGATAACCAGAATTGGTTTCAAACTACGGAGCCACCCAAGGATCCTGAAAAGTCCATTTGTGGAGATGAGCTCCTGGACTCCCGTTAAGAAGACATGTTGTCAACCTCTAGATCCCTTACATGCCTGCACTTTTCGGCTTGCTGCTGCTGCAATCCACGCGTTTTAGATCTGCATAACTCCACCTCTTTAAACACAGCACCTTCACCCCCTGCTGTTCCCACCCGCCTCAACACCGTTGGAAGGGAGGAGAACCAATTAAGGCGGGGGGTGGGGTGGAACGAGCAGCTGTCTACCCTTAGCAGGAGGGCTCCTGATTACATACCTCTCCTGCTGCTGCTGCTGCTGGCTGTCCAGCAGCAGACTGAAGGTGGCTGCTGCTGTGCACAGGTATATAAAGGCTCAGAGCCTATTATGACACGCGCAGCCAGCGTTCCATTGCCACATTCCATCTACTGCAGGCAGGATACCTGGCTGGCTGAATGTCGCTGAGAAGCTCACAGAGACCGCCATAAGCAACAGTTTAACAGAATGCCACAGACTAATCAACCAAACTTTTTGGGTTGGGTTCTCTTTTATAGTCTGCAGGCATTAAATGAAAGAAGTCAGTGTTCCAGCAGAAGGAGACAACGTTTCAGAAAAGGCATTGTAGCAAACCAAAAAAGAAATTTTAAGCGCAGCAGAGTAACCAGCGCACATACCTGTTAGCTCAGGTGAGTTTAAAAGGCTGCTGTTGATAACAAGGGCATTTGCTAAATAGATGGTGTGTGTGCAACAATATACTGAAAGGTCAATTATATTGTGCAGCTTATCTCACCACCTGTAGTTATTTAGGTGAAAGCTCCAAAATGCTTGCCTAATATGTCTGTTTATCCAAAAGGAAGTAAAAAGGGAGAGCTAGAAAGATAGCATTGCATCACATTACATGGCAATGCAATGCACAGTTGCTGAAGTTGAACCAAAATGAGCTTGTAATCTGGCTTCTGCAACTTTGAACATGAAAAATCCATTGAGGAGAAGAAAAGCAAAGCCAAAGAGTCCATCCCAAAATCCAACAAACAAGCAAAATGAACAAAAAACATTGAATTCAATTCTTTCTGATTTTAGAAACTGCATTAAAGAAGGGGTGCACCGGTCCTGGAGATACTGCAATACCAGGTCAATGCGTGGAGTGGACAGAGCAAGCTCTTTTTCCATCTCCCTGTTCTAAAAATCCATTTAATATATGGTCCCCAGATAGGGGACGTATCAGATATTAAACTGATAAGAACAGATACTACACTTGATCTTAGCCAAAAGGCCGAGAAGCGATAACCAGAATTGGTTTCAAACTACGGAGCCACCCAAGGATCCTGAAAAGTCCATTTGTGGAGATGAGCTCCTGGACTCCCGTTAAGAAGACATGTTGTCAACCTCTAGATCCCTTACATGCCTGCACTTTTCGGCTTGCTGCTGCTGCAATCCACGCGTTTTAGATCTGCATAACTCCACCTCTTTAAACACAGCACCTTCACCCCCTGCTGTTCCCACCCGCCTCAACACCGTTGGAAGGGAGGAGAACCAATTAAGGCGGGGGGTGGGGTGGAACGAGCAGCTGTCTACCCTTAGCAGGAGGGCTCCTGATTACATACCTCTCCTGCTGCTGCTGCTGCTGGCTGTCCAGCAGCAGACTGAAGGTGGCTGCTGCTGTGCACAGGTATATAAAGGCTCAGAGCCTATTATGACACGCGCAGCCAGCGTTCCATTGCCACATTCCATCTACTGCAGGCAGGATACCTGGCTGGCTGAATGTCGCTGAGAAGCTCACAGAGACCGCCATAAGCAACAGTTTAACAGAATGCCACAGACTAATCAACCAAACTTTTTGGGTTGGGTTCTCTTTTATAGTCTGCAGGCATTAAATGAAAGAAGTCAGTGTTCCAGCAGAAGGAGACAACGTTTCAGAAAAGGCATTGAAAAAAAAGCAAACCAAAAAAGAAATTTTAAGCGCAGCAGAGTAACCAGCGCACATACCTGTTAGCTCAGGTGAGTTTAAAAGGCTGCTGTTGATAACAAGGGCATTTGCTAAATAGATGGTGTGTGTGCAACAATATACTGAAAGGTCAATTATATTGTGCAGCTTATCTCACCACCTGTAGTTATTTAGGTGAAAGCTCCAAAATGCTTGCCTAATATGTCTGTTTATCCAAAAGGAAGTAAAAAGGGAGAGCTAGAAAGATAGCATTGCATCACATTACATGGCAATGCAATGCACAGTTGCTGAAGTTGAACCAAAATGAGCTTGTAATCTGGCTTCTGCAACTTTGAACATGAAAAATCCAATGAGGAGAAGAAAAGCAAAGCCAAAGAGTCCATCCCAAAATCCGACAAACAAGCAAAATGAACAAAAAACATTGAATTCAATTCTTTCTGATTTTAGAAACTGCATTAAAGAAGGGGTGCACCGGTCCTGGAGATACTGCAATACCAGGTCAATGCGTGGAGTGGACAGAGCAAGCTCTTTTTCCATCTCCCTGTTCTAAAAATCCATTTAATATATGGTCCCCAGATAGGGGACGTATCAGATATTAAACTGATAAGAACAGATACTACACTTGATCTTAGCCAAAAGGCCGAGAAGCGATAACCAGAATTGGTTTCAAACTACGGAGCCACCCAAGGATCCTGAAAAGTCCATTTGTGGAGATGAGCTTCTGGACTCCCTTTAAGAAGACATGTTGTCAACCTCTAGATCCCTTACATGCCTGCACTTTTCGGCTTGCTGCTGCTGCAATCCACGCGTTTTAGATCTGCATAACTCCACCTCTTTAAACACAGCACCTTCACCCCCTGCTGTTCCCACCCGCCTCAACACCGTTGGAAGGGAGGAGAACCAATTAAGGCGGGGGGTGGGGTGGAACGAGCAGCTGTCTACCCTTAGCAGGAGGGCTCCTGATTACATACCTCTCCTGCTGCTGCTGCTGCTGGCTGTCCAGCAGCAGACTGAAGGTGGCTGCTGCTGTGCACAGGTATATAAAGGCTCAGAGCCTATTATGACACGCGCAGCCAGCGTTCCATTGCCACATTCCATCTACTGCAGGCAGGATACCTGGCTGGCTGAATGTCGCTGAGAAGCTCACAGAGACCGCCATAAGCAACAGTTTAACAGAATGCCACAGACTAATCAACCAAACTTTTTGGGTTGGGTTCTCTTTTATAGTCTGCAGGCATTAAATGAAAGAAGTCAGTGTTCCAGCAGAAGGAGACAACGTTTCAGAAAAGGCATTGTAGCAAACCAAAAAAGAAATTTTAAGCGCAGCAGAGTAACCAGCGCACATACCTGTTAGCTCAGGTGAGTTTAAAAGGCTGCTGTTGATAACAAGGGCATTTGCTAAATAGATGGTGTGTGTGCAACAATATACTGAAAGGTCAATTATATTGTGCAGCTTATCTCACCACCTGTAGTTATTTAGGTGAAAGCTCCAAAATGCTTGCCTAATATGTCTGTTTATCCAAAAGGAAGTAAAAAGGGAGAGCTAGAAAGATAGCATTGCATCACATTACATGGCAATGCAATGCACAGTTGCTGAAGTTGAACCAAAATGAGCTTGTAATCTGGCTTCTGCAACTTTGAACATGAAAAATCCAATGAGGAGAAGAAAAGCAAAGCCAAAGAGTCCATCCCAAAATCCGACAAACAAGCAAAATGAACAAAAAACATTGAATTCAATTCTTTCTGATTTTAGAAACTGCATTAAAGAAGGGGTGCACCGGTCCTGGAGATACTGCAATACCAGGTCAATGCGTGGAGTGGACAGAGCAAGCTCTTTTTCCATCTCCCTGTTCTAAAAATCCATTTAATATATGGTCCCCAGATAGGGGACGTATTAGATATTAAACTGATAAGAACAGATACTACACTTGATCTTAGCCAAAAGGCCGAGAAGCGATAACCAGAATTGGTTTCAAACTACGGAGCCACCCAAGGATCCTGAAAAGTCCATTTGTGGAGATGAGCTCCTGGACTCCCGTTAAGAAGACATGTTGTCAACCTCTAGATCCCTTACATGCCTGCACTTTTCGGCTTGCTGCTTCTGCAATCCACGCGTTTTAGATCTGCATAACTCCACCTCTTTAAACACAGCACCTTCACCCCCTGCTGTTCCCACCCGCCTCAACACCGTTGGAAGGGAGGAGAACCAATTAAGGCGGGGGGTGGGGTGGAACGAGCAGCTGTCTACCCTTAGCAGGAGGGCTCCTGATTACATACCTCTCCTGCTGCTGCTGCTGCTGGCTGTCCAGCAGCAGACTGAAGGTGGCTGCTGCTGTGCACAGGTATATAAAGGCTCAGAGCCTATTATGACACGTGCAGCCAGCGTTCCATTGCCACATTCCATCTACTGCAGGCAGGATACCTGGCTGGCTGAATGTCGCTGAGAAGCTCACAGAGACCGCCATAAGCAACAGTTTAACAGAATGCCACAGACTAATCAACCAAACTTTTTGGGTTGGGTTCTCTTTTATAGTCTGCAGGCATTAAATGAAAGAAGTCAGTGTTCCAACAGAAGGAGACAACGTTTCAGAAAAGGCATTGTAGCAAACCAAAAAAGAAATTTTAAGCGCAGCAGAGTAACCAGCGCACATACCTGTTAGCTCAGGTGAGTTTAAAAGGCTGCTGTTGATAACAAGGGCATTTGCTAAATAGATGGTGTGTGTGCAACAATATACTGAAAGGTCAATTATATTGTGCAGCTTATCTCACCACCTGTAGTTATTTAGGTGAAAGCTCCAAAATGCTTGCCTAATATGTCTGTTTATCCAAAAGGAAGTAAAAAGGGAGAGCTAGAAAGATAGCATTGCATCACATTACATGGCAATGCAATGCACAGTTGCTGAAGTTGAACCAAAATGAGCTTGTAATCTGGCTTCTGCAACTTTGAACATGAAAAATCCAATGAGGAGAAGAAAAGCAAAGCCAAAGAGTCCATCCCAAAATCCGACAAACAAGCAAAATGAACAAAAAACATTGAATTCAATTCTTTCTGATTTTAGAAACTGCATTAAAGAAGGGGTGCACCGGTCCTGGAGATACTGCAATACCAGGTCAATGCGTGGAGTGGACAGAGCAAGCTCTTTTTCCATCTCCCTGTTCTAAAAATCCATTTAATATATGGTCCCCAGATAGGGGACGTATCAGATATTAAACTGATAAGAACAGATACTACACTTGATCTTAGCCAAAAGGCCGAGAAGCGATAACCAGAATTGGTTTCAAACTACGGAGCCACCCAAGGATCCTGAAAAGTCCATTTGTGGAGATGAGCTCCTGGACTCCCGTTAAGAAGACATGTTGTCAACCTCTAGATCCCTTACATGCCTGCACTTTTCGGCTTGCTGCTGCTGCAATCCACGCGTTTTAGATCTGCATAACTCCACCTCTTTAAACACAGCACCTTCACCCCCTGCTGTTCCCACCCGCCTCAACACCGTTGGAAGGGAGGAGAACCAATTAAGGCGGGGGGTGGGGTGGAACGAGCAGCTGTCTACCCTTAGCAGGAGGGCTCCTGATTACATACCTCTCCTGCTGCTGCTGCTGCTGGCTGTCCAGCAGCAGACTGAAGGTGGCTGCTGCTGTGCACAGGTATATAAAGGCTCAGAGCCTATTATGACACGCGCAGCCAGCGTTCCATTGCCACATTCCATCTACTGCAGGCAGGATACCTGGCTGGCTGAATGTCGCTGAGAAGCTCACAGAGACCGCCATAAGCAACAGTTTAACAGAATGCCACAGACTAATCAACCAAACTTTTTGGGTTGGGTTCTCTTTTATAGTCTGCAGGCATTAAATGAAAGAAGTCAGTGTTCCAGCAGAAGGAGACAACGTTTCAGAAAAGGCATTGTAGCAAACCAAAAAAGAAATTTTAAGCGCAGCAGAGTAACCAGCGCACATACCTGTTAGCTCAGGTGAGTTTAAAAGGCTGCTGTTGATAACAAGGGCATTTGCTAAATAGATGGTGTGTGTGCAACAATATACTGAAAGGTCAATTATATTGTGCAGCTTATCTCACCACCTGTAGTTATTTAGGTGAAAGCTCCAAAATGCTTGCCTAATATGTCTGTTTATCCAAAAGGAAGTAAAAAGGGAGAGCTAGAAAGATAGCATTGCATCACATTACATGGCAATGCAATGCACAGTTGCTGAAGTTGAACCAAAATGAGCTTGTAATCTGGCTTCTGCAACTTTGAACATGAAAAATCCATTGAGGAGAAGAAAAGCAAAGCCAAAGAGTCCATCCCAAAATCCAACAAACAAGCAAAATGAACAAAAAACATTGAATTCAATTCTTTCTGATTTTAGAAACTGCATTAAAGAAGGGGTGCACCGGTCCTGGAGATACTGCAATACCAGGTCAATGCGTGGAGTGGACAGAGCAAGCTCTTTTTCCATCTCCCTGTTCTAAAAATCCATTTAATATATGGTCCCCAGATAGGGGACGTATCAGATATTAAACTGATAAGAACAGATACTACACTTGATCTTAGCCAAAAGGCCGAGAAGCGATAACCAGAATTGGTTTCAAACTACGGAGCCACCCAAGGATCCTGAAAAGTCCATTTGTGGAGATGAGCTCCTGGACTCCCGTTAAGAAGACATGTTGTCAACCTCTAGATCCCTTACATGCCTGCACTTTTCGGCTTGCTGCTGCTGCAATCCACGCGTTTTAGATCTGCATAACTCCACCTCTTTAAACACAGCACCTTCACCCCCTGCTGTTCCCACCCGCCTCAACACCGTTGGAAGGGAGGAGAACCAATTAAGGCGGGGGGTGGGGTGGAACGAGCAGCTGTCTACCCTTAGCAGGAGGGCTCCTGATTACATACCTCTCCTGCTGCTGCTGCTGCTGGCTGTCCAGCAGCAGACTGAAGGTGGCTGCTGCTGTGCACAGGTATATAAAGGCTCAGAGCCTATTATGACACGCGCAGCCAGCGTTCCATTGCCACATTCCATCTACTGCAGGCAGGATACCTGGCTGGCTGAATGTCGCTGAGAAGCTCACAGAGACCGCCATAAGCAACAGTTTAACAGAATGCCACAGACTAATCAACCAAACTTTTTGGGTTGGGTTCTCTTTTATAGTCTGCAGGCATTAAATGAAAGAAGTCAGTGTTCCAGCAGAAGGAGACAACGTTTCAGAAAAGGCATTGAAAAAAAAGCAAACCAAAAAAGAAATTTTAAGCGCAGCAGAGTAACCAGCGCACATACCTGTTAGCTCAGGTGAGTTTAAAAGGCTGCTGTTGATAACAAGGGCATTTGCTAAATAGATGGTGTGTGTGCAACAATATACTGAAAGGTCAATTATATTGTGCAGCTTATCTCACCACCTGTAGTTATTTAGGTGAAAGCTCCAAAATGCTTGCCTAATATGTCTGTTTATCCAAAAGGAAGTAAAAAGGGAGAGCTAGAAAGATAGCATTGCATCACATTACATGGCAATGCAATGCACAGTTGCTGAAGTTGAACCAAAATGAGCTTGTAATCTGGCTTCTGCAACTTTGAACATGAAAAATCCAATGAGGAGAAGAAAAGCAAAGCCAAAGAGTCCATCCCAAAATCCGACAAACAAGCAAAATGAACAAAAAACATTGAATTCAATTCTTTCTGATTTTAGAAACTGCATTAAAGAAGGGGTGCACCGGTCCTGGAGATACTGCAATACCAGGTCAATGCGTGGAGTGGACAGAGCAAGCTCTTTTTCCATCTCCCTGTTCTAAAAATCCATTTAATATATGGTCCCCAGATAGGGGACGTATCAGATATTAAACTGATAAGAACAGATACTACACTTGATCTTAGCCAAAAGGCCGAGAAGCGATAACCAGAATTGGTTTCAAACTACGGAGCCACCCAAGGATCCTGAAAAGTCCATTTGTGGAGATGAGCTTCTGGACTCCCTTTAAGAAGACATGTTGTCAACCTCTAGATCCCTTACATGCCTGCACTTTTCGGCTTGCTGCTGCTGCAATCCACGCGTTTTAGATCTGCATAACTCCACCTCTTTAAACACAGCACCTTCACCCCCTGCTGTTCCCACCCGCCTCAACACCGTTGGAAGGGAGGAGAACCAATTAAGGCGGGGGGTGGGGTGGAACGAGCAGCTGTCTACCCTTAGCAGGAGGGCTCCTGATTACATACCTCTCCTGCTGCTGCTGCTGCTGGCTGTCCAGCAGCAGACTGAAGGTGGCTGCTGCTGTGCACAGGTATATAAAGGCTCAGAGCCTATTATGACACGCGCAGCCAGCGTTCCATTGCCACATTCCATCTACTGCAGGCAGGATACCTGGCTGGCTGAATGTCGCTGAGAAGCTCACAGAGACCGCCATAAGCAACAGTTTAACAGAATGCCACAGACTAATCAACCAAACTTTTTGGGTTGGGTTCTCTTTTATAGTCTGCAGGCATTAAATGAAAGAAGTCAGTGTTCCAGCAGAAGGAGACAACGTTTCAGAAAAGGCATTGTAGCAAACCAAAAAAGAAATTTTAAGCGCAGCAGAGTAACCAGCGCACATACCTGTTAGCTCAGGTGAGTTTAAAAGGCTGCTGTTGATAACAAGGGCATTTGCTAAATAGATGGTGTGTGTGCAACAATATACTGAAAGGTCAATTATATTGTGCAGCTTATCTCACCACCTGTAGTTATTTAGGTGAAAGCTCCAAAATGCTTGCCTAATATGTCTGTTTATCCAACAGGAAGTAAAAAGGGAGAGCTAGAAAGATAGCATTGCATCACATTACATGGCAATGCAATGCACAGTTGCTGAAGTTGAACCAAAATGAGCTTGTAATCTGGCTTCTGCAACTTTGAACATGAAAAATCCAATGAGGAGAAGAAAAGCAAAGCCAAAGAGTCCATCCCAAAATCCGACAAACAAGCAAAATGAACAAAAAACATTGAATTCAATTCTTTCTGATTTTAGAAACTGCATTAAAGAAGGGGTGCACCGGTCCTGGAGATACTGCAATACCAGGTCAATGCGTGGAGTGGACAGAGCAAGCTCTTTTTCCATCTCCCTGTTCTAAAAATCCATTTAATATATGGTCCCCAGATAGGGGACGTATCAGATATTAAACTGATAAGAACAGATACTACACTTGATCTTAGCCAAAAGGCCGAGAAGCGATAACCAGAATTGGTTTCAAACTACGGAGCCACCCAAGGATCCTGAAAAGTCCATTTGTGGAGATGAGCTCCTGGACTCCCGTTAAGAAGACATGTTGTCAACCTCTAGATCCCTTACATGCCTGCACTTTTCGGCTTGCTGCTGCTGCAATCCACGCGTTTTAGATCTGCATAACTCCACCTCTTTAAACACAGCACCTTCACCCCCTGCTGTTCCCACCCGCCTCAACACCGTTGGAAGGGAGGAGAACCAATTAAGGCGGGGGGTGGGGTGGAACGAGCAGCTGTCTACCCTTAGCAGGAGGGCTCCTGATTACATACCTCTCCTGCTGCTGCTGCTGCTGGCTGTCCAGCAGCAGACTGAAGGTGGCTGCTGCTGTGCACAGGTATATAAAGGCTCAGAGCCTATTATGACACGCGCAGCCAGCGTTCCATTGCCACATTCCATCTACTGCAGGCAGGATACCTGGCTGGCTGAATGTCGCTGAGAAGCTCACAGAGACCGCCATAAGCAACAGTTTAACAGAATGCCACAGACTAATCAACCAAACTTTTTGGGTTGGGTTCTCTTTTATAGTCTGCAGGCATTAAATGAAAGAAGTCAGTGTTCCAGCAGAAGGAGACAACGTTTCAGAAAAGGCATTGTAGCAAACCAAAAAAGAAATTTTAAGCGCAGCAGAGTAACCAGCGCACATACCTGTTAGCTCAGGTGAGTTTAAAAGGCTGCTGTTTATAACAAGGGCATTTGCTAAATAGATGGTGTGTGTGCAACAATATACTGAAAGGTCAATTATATTGTGCAGCTTATCTCACCACCTGTAGTTATTTAGGTGAAAGCTCCAAAATGCTTGCCTAATATGTCTGTTTATCCAAAAGGAAGTAAAAAGGGAGAGCTAGAAAGATAGCATTGCATCACATTACATGGCAATGCAATGCACAGTTGCTGAAGTTGAACCAAAATGAGCTTGTAATCTGGCTTCTGCAACTTTGAACATGAAAAATCCAATGAGGAGAAGAAAAGCAAAGCCAAAGAGTCCATCCCAAAATCCGACAAACAAGCAAAATGAACAAAAAACATTGAATTCAATTCTTTCTGATTTTAGAAACTGCATTAAAGAAGGGGTGCACCGGTCCTGGAGATACTGCAATACCAGGTCAATGCGTGGAGTGGACAGAGCAAGCTCTTTTTCCATCTCCCTGTTCTAAAAATCCATTTAATATATGGTCCCCAGATAGGGGACGTATCAGATATTAAACTGATAAGAACAGATACTACACTTGATCTTAGCCAAAAGGCCGAGAAGCGATAACCAGAATTGGTTTCAAACTACGGAGCCACCCAAGGATCCTGAAAAGTCCATTTGTGGAGATAAGCTCCTGGACTCCCGTTAAGAAGACATGTTGTCAACCTCTAGATCCCTTACATGCCTGCACTTTTCGGCTTGCTGCTGCTGCAATCCACGCGTTTTAGATCTGCATAACTCCACCTCTTTAAACACAGCACCTTCACCCCCTGCTGTTCCCACCCGCCTCAACACCGTTGGAAGGGAGGAGAACCAATTAAGGCGGGGGGTGGGGTGGAACGAGCAGCTGTCTACCCTTAGCAGGAGGGCTCCTGATTACATACCTCTCCTGCTGCTGCTGCTGCTGGCTGTCCAGCAGCAGACTGAAGGTGGCTGCTGCTGTGCACAGGTATATAAAGGCTCAGAGCCTATTATGACACGCGCAGCCTGCGTTCCATTGCCACATTCCATCTACTGCAGGCAGGATACCTGGCTGGCTGAATGTCGCTGAGAAGCTCACAGAGACCGCCATAAGCAACAGTTTAACAGAATGCCACAGACTAATCAACCAAACTTTTTGGGTTGGGTTCTCTTTTATAGTCTGCAGGCATTAAATGAAAGAAGTCAGTGTTCCAGCAGAAGGAGACAACGTTTCAGAAAAGGCATTGTAGCAAACCAAAAAAGAAATTTTAAGCGCAGCAGAGTAACCAGCGCACATACCTGTTAGCTCAGGTGAGTTTAAAAGGCTGCTGTTGATAACAAGGGCATTTGCTAAATAGATGGTGTGTGTGCAACAATATACTGAAAGGTCAATTATATTGTGCAGCTTATCTCACCACCTGTAGTTATTTAGGTGAAAGCTCCAAAATGCTTGCCTAATATGTCTGTTTATCCAAAAGGAAGTAAAAAGGGAGAGCTAGAAAGATAGCATTGCATCACATTACATGGCAATGCAATGCACAGTTGCTGAAGTTGAACCAAAATGAGCTTGTAATCTGGCTTCTGCAACTTTGAACATGAAAAATCCAATGAGGAGAAGAAAAGCAAAGCCAAAGAGTCCATCCCAAAATCCGACAAACAAGCAAAATGAACAAAAAACATTGAATTCAATTCTTTCTGATTTTAGAAACTGCATTAAAGAAGGGGTGCACCGGTCCTGGAGATACTGCAATACCAGGTCAATGCGTGGAGTGGACAGAGCAAGCTCTTTTTCCATCTCCCTGTTCTAAAAATCCATTTAATATATGGTCCCCAGATAGGGGACGTATCAGATATTAAACTGATAAGAACAGATACTACACTTGATCTTAGCCAAAAGGCCGAGAAGCGATAACCAGAATTGGTTTCAAACTACGGAGCCACCCAAGGATCCTGAAAAGTCCATTTGTGGAGATGAGCTCCTGGACTCCCGTTAAGAAGACATGTTGTCAACCTCTAGATCCCTTACATGCCTGCACTTTTCGGCTTGCTGCTGCTGCAATCCACGCGTTTTAGATCTGCATAACTCCACCTCTTTAAACACAGCACCTTCACCCCCTGCTGTTCCCACCCGCCTCAACACCGTTGGAAGGGAGGAGAACCAATTAAGGCGGGGGGTGGGGTGGAACGAGCAGCTGTCTACCCTTAGCAGGAGGGCTCCTGATTACATACCTCTCCTGCTGCTGCTGCTGCTGGCTGTCCAGCAGCAGACTGAAGGTGGCTGCTGCTGTGCACAGGTATATAAAGGCTCAGAGCCTATTATGACACGCGCAGCCAGCGTTCCATTGCCACATTCCATCTACTGCAGGCAGGATACCTGGCTGGCTGAATGTCGCTGAGAAGCTCACAGAGACCGCCATAAGCAACAGTTTAACAGTATGCCACAGACTAATCAACCAAACTTTTTGGGTTGGGTTCTCTTTTATAGTCTGCAGGCATTAAATGAAAGAAGTCAGTGTTCCAGCAGAAGGAGACAACGTTTCAGAAAAGGCATTGTAGCAAACCAAAAAAGAAATTTTAAGCGCAGCAGAGTAACCAGCGCACATACCTGTTAGCTCAGGTGAGTTTAAAAGGCTGCTGTTGATAACAAGGGCATTTGCTAAATAGATGGTGTGTGTGCAACAATATACTGAAAGGTCAATTATATTGTGCAGCTTATCTCACCACCTGTAGTTATTTAGGTGAAAGCTCCAAAATGCTTGCCTAATATGTCTGTTTATCCAAAAGGAAGTAAAAAGGGAGAGCTAGAAAGATAGCATTGCATCACATTACATGGCAATGCAATGCACAGTTGCTGAAGTTGAACCAAAATGAGCTTGTAATCTGGCTTCTGCAACTTTGAACATGAAAAATCCAATGAGGAGAAGAAAAGCAAAGCCAAAGAGTCCATCCCAAAATCCGACAAACAAGCAAAATGAACAAAAAACATTGAATTCAATTCTTTCTGATTTTAGAAACTGCATTAAAGAAGGGGTGCACCGGTCCTGGAGATACTGCAATACCAGGTCAATGCGTGGAGTGGACAGAGCAAGCTCTTTTTCCATCTCCCTGTTCTAAAAATCCATTTAATATATGGTCCCCAGATAGGGGACGTATCAGATATTAAACTGATAAGAACAGATACTACACTTGATCTTAGCCAAAAGGCCGAGAAGCGATAACCAGAATTGGTTTCAAACTACGGAGCCACCCAAGGATCCTGAAAAGTCCATTTGTGGAGATGAGCTCCTGGATTCCCGTTAAGAAGACATGTTGTCAACCTCTAGATCCCTTACATGCCTGCACTTTTCAGCTTGCTGCTGCTGCAATCCACGCGTTTTAGATCTGCATAACTCCACCTCTTTAAACACAGCACCTTCACCCCCTGCTGTTCCCACCCGCCTCAACACCGTTGGAAGGGAGGAGAACCAATTAAGGCGGGGGGTGGGGTGGAACGAGCAGCTGTCTACCCTTAGCAGGAGGGCTCCTGATTACATACCTCTCCTGCTGCTGCTGCTGGCTGTCCAGCAGCAGACTGAAGGTGGCTGCTGCTGTGCACAGGTATATAAAGGCTCGGAGCCTATTATGACACGCGCAGCCAGCGTTCCATTGCCACATTCCATCTACTGCAGGCAGGATACCTGGCTGGCTGAATGTCGCTGAGAAGCTCACAGAGACCGCCATAAGCAACAGTTTAACAGAATGCCACAGACTAATCAACCAAACTTTTTGGGTTGGGTTCTCTTTTATAGTCTGCAGGCATTAAATGAAAGAAGTCAGTGTTCCAGCAGAAGGAGACAACGTTTCAGAAAAGGCATTGTAGCAAACCAAAAAAGAAATTTTAAGCGCAGCAGAGTAACCAGCGCACATACCTGTTAGCTCAGGTGAGTTTAAAAGGCTGCTGTTGATAACAAGGGCATTTGCTAAATAGATGGTGTGTGTGCAACAATATACTGAAAGGTCAATTATATTGTGCAGCTTATCTCACCACCTGTAGTTATTTAGGTGAAAGCTCCAAAATGCTTGCCTAATATGTCTGTTTATCCAAAAGGAAGTAAAAAGGGAGAGCTAGAAAGATAGCATTGCATCACATTACATGGCAATGCAATGCACAGTTGCTGAAGTTGAACCAAAATGAGCTTGTAATCTGGCTTCTGCAACTTTGAACATGAAAAATCCAATGAGGAGAAGAAAAGCAAAGCCAAAGAGTCCATCCCAAAATCCGACAAACAAGCAAAATGAACAAAAAACATTGAATTCAATTCTTTCTGATTTTAGAAACTGCATTAAAGAAGGGGTGCACCGGTCCTGGAGATACTGCAATACCAGGTCAATGCGTGGAGTGGACAGAGCAAGCTCTTTTTCCATCTCCCTGTTCTAAAAATCCATTTAATATATGGTCCCCAGATAGGGGACGTATCAGATATTAAACTGATAAGAACAGATTTTTTGATTGAAGCTGCATCCAAGGCACTGAAAAATGTGACCGAAGTCACACCAAAACAGCGCACGAGGCGAGGATTCATGTGGACCCTTCCCGGAGGAGAGGGTCCCCAATAAACCATCCCCATCCCTCCGAGCCAGAAGGCCACAGCGAGGGTCAGGGATCTCCGATGCTCTCCCTAGCCGAAGCCGGAGAAGAGCCGTTTTCGTGCTCCCAGCTTCCATCTAGGCTGCCACCCTAGTGGAGCTGGAGCCTGTGTTGGTTTCTCAGCCCAGAGCTGACCGGACCTCCGACCGGGTTTATAAAAATTCCCCTTCCTAGCCCGGAGGCCAGGAATAGGGGGGGTTGCTCAGAAAGTATGATTGGCAAAGGTGCGGCGTGCTACGAAGCCAAGTCTTTCTGGGGTTCCCAGTCCCAATAAGCTTGGACTCCCACCAGGGCGCCTACTCCTGGGGCACATTGCTCCAAAGCCCTCACACTTACCCAGCCTAGTGACTTCGATCCTGGAGGGCCATGTTTTCCATCAGATAACTCTATGAGCCACCTGGCGTACTAACAAGTGCACCAAACCAGTGTGTAATATGCATCAATTTACTAGGGCAGCCCAAGGACAAAACTGCCTTTTCAAAAGATACTACACTTGATCTTAGCCAAAAGGCCGAGAAGCGATAACCAGAATTGGTTTCAAACTACGGAGCCACCCAAGGATCCTGAAAAGTCCATTTGTGGAGATGAGCTCCTGGACTCCCGTTAAGAAGACATGTTGTCAACCTCTAGATCCCTTACATGCCTGCACTTTTCGGCTTGCTGCTGCTGCAATCCACGCGTTTTAGATCTGCATAACTCCACCTCTTTAAACACAGCACCTTCACCCCCTCCTGTTCCCACCCGCCTCAACACCGTTGGAAGGGAGGAGAACCAATTAAGGCGGGGGGTGGGGTGGAACGAGCAGCTGTCTACCCTTAGCAGGAGGGCTCCTGATTACATACCTCTCCTGCTGCTGCTGCTGCTGGCTGTCCAGCAGCAGACTGAAGGTGGCTGCTGCTGTGCACAGGTATATAAAGGCTCAGAGCCTATTATGACACGCGCAGCCAGCGTTCCATTGCCACATTCCATCTACTGCAGGCAGGATACCTGGCTGGCTGAATGTCGCTGAGAAGCTCACAGAGACCGCCATAAGCAACAGTTTAACAGAATGCCACAGACTAATCAACCAAACTTTTTGGGTTGGGTTCTCTTTTATAGTCTGCAGGCATTAAATGAAAGAAGTCAGTGTCCCAGCAGAAGGAGACAACGTTTCAGAAAAGGCATTGTAGCAAACCAAAAAATAAATTTTAAGCGCAGCAGAGTAACCAGCGCACATACCTGTTAGCTCAGGTGAGTTTAAAAGGCTGCTGTTGATAACAAGGGCATTTGCTAAATAGATGGTGTGTGTGCAACAATATACTGAAAGGTCAATTATATTGTGCAGCTTATCTCACCACCTGTAGTTATTTAGGTGAAAGCTCCAAAATGCTTGCCTAATATGTCTGTTTATCCAAAAGGAAGTAAAAAGGGAGAGCTAGAAAGATAGCATTGCATCACATTACATGGCAATGCAATGCACAGTTGCTGAAGTTGAACCAAAATGAGCTTGTAATCTGGCTTCTGCAACTTTGAACATGAAAAATCCAATGAGGAGAAGAAAATCAAAGCCAAAGAGTCCATCCCAAAATCCGACAAACAAGCAAAATGAACAAAAAACATTGAATTCAATTCTTTCTGATTTTAGAAACTGCATTAAAGAAGGGGTGCACCGGTCCTGGAGATACTGCAATACCAGGTCAATGCGTGGAGTGGACAGAGCAAGCTCTTTTTCCATCTTCCTGTTCTAAAAATCCATTTAATATATGGTCCCCAGATAGGGGACGTATCAGATATTAAACTGATAAGAACAGATACTACACTTGATCTTAGCCAAAAGGCCGAGAAGCGATAACCAGAATTGGTTTCAAACTACGGAGCCACCCAAGGATCCTGAAAAGTCCATTTGTGGAGATGAGCTCCTGGACTCCCGTTAAGAAGACATGTTGTCAACCTCTAGATCCCTTACATGCCTGCACTTTTCGGCTTGCTGCTGCTGCAATCCACGCGTTTTAGATCTGCATAACTCCACCTCTTTAAACACAGCACCTTCACCCCCTGCTGTTCCCACCCGCCTCAACACCGTTGGAAGGGAGGAGAACCAATTAAGGCGGGGGGTGGGGTGGAACGAGCAGCTGTCTACCCTTAGCAGGAGGGCTCCTGATTACATACCTCTCCTGCTGCTGCTGCTGCTGGCTGTCCAGCAGCAGACTGAAGGTGGCTGCTGCTGTGCACAGGTATATAAAGGCTCAGAGCCTATTATGACACGCGCAGCCAGCGTTTCATTGCCACATTCCATCTACTGCAGGCAGGATACCTGGCTGGCTGAATGTCGCTGAGAAGCTCACAGAGACCGCCATAAGCAACAGTTTAACAGAATGCCACAGACTAATCAACCAAACTTTTTGGGTTGGGTTCTCTTTTATAGTCTGCAGGCATTAAATGAAAGAAGTCAGTGTTCCAGCAGAAGGAGACAACGTTTCAGAAAAGGCATTGTAGCAAACCAAAAAATAAATTTTAAGCGCAGCAGAGTAACCAGCGCACATACCTGTTAGCTCAGGTGAGTTTAAAAGGCTGCTGTTGATAACAAGGGCATTTGCTAAATAGATGGTGTGTGTGCAACAATATACTGAAAGGTCAATTATATTGTGCAGCTTATCTCACCACCTGTAGTTATTTAGGTGAAAGCTCCAAAATGCTTGCCTAATATGTCTGTTTATCCAAAAGGAAGTAAAAAGGGAGAGCTAGAAAGATAGCATTGCATCACATTACATGGCAATGCAATGCACAGTTGCTGAAGTTGAACCAAAATGAGCTTGTAATCTGGCTTCTGCAACTTTGAACATGAAAAATCCAATGAGGAGAAGAAAAGCAAAGCCAAAGAGTCCATCCCAAAATCCGACAAACAAGCAAAATGAACAAAAAACATTGAATTCAATTCTTTCTGATTTTAGAAACTGCATTAAAGAAGGGGTGCACCGGTCCTGGAGATACTGCAATACCAGGTCAATGCGTGGAGTGGACAGAGCAAGCTCTTTTTCCATCTCCCTGTTCTAAAAATCCATTTAATATATGGTCCCCAGATAGGTAACGTATCAGATATTAAACTGATAAGAACAGATACTACACTTGATCTTAGCCAAAAGGCCGAGAAGCGATAACCAGAATTGGTTTCAAACTACGGAGCCACCCAAGGATCCTGAAAAGTCCATTTGTGGAGATGAGCTCCTGGACTCCCGTTAAGAAGACATGTTGTCAACCTCTAGATCCCTTACATGCCTGCACTTTTCGGCTTGCTGCTGCTGCAATCCACGCGTTTTAGATCTGCATAACTCCACCTCTTTAAACACAGCACCTTCACCCCCTGCTGTTCCCACCCGCCTCAACACCGTTGGAAGGGAGGAGAACCAATTAAGGCGGGGGGTGGGGTGGAACGAGCAGCTGTCTACCCTTAGCAGGAGGGCTCCTGATTACATACCTCTCCTGCTGCTGCTGCTGGCTGTCCAGCAGCAGACTGAAGGTGGCTGCTGCTGTGCACAGGTATATAAAGGCTCAGAGCCTATTATGACACGCGCAACCAGCGTTCCATTGCCACATTCCATCTACTGCAGGCAGGATACCTGGCTGGCTGAATGTCGCTGAGAAGCTCACAGAGACCGCCATAAGCAACAGTTTAACAGAATGCCACAGACTAATCAACCAAACTTTTTGGGTTGGGTTCTCTTTTATAGTCTGCAGGCATTAAATGAAAGAAGTCAGTGTCCCAGCAGAAGGAGACAACGTTTCAGAAAAGGCATTGTAGCAAACCAAAAAATAAATTTTAAGCGCAGCAGAGTAACCAGCGCACATACCTGTTAGCTCAGGTGAGTTTAAAAGGCTGCTGTTGATAACAAGGGCATTTGCTAAATAGATGGTGTGTGTGCAACAATATACTGAAAGGTCAATTATATTGTGCAGCTTATCTCACCACCTGTAGTTATTTAGGTGAAAGCTCCAAAATGCTTGCCTAATATGTCTGTTTATCCAAAAGGAAGTAAAAAGGGAGAGCTAGAAAGATAGCATTGCATCACATTACATGGCAATGCAATGCACAGTTGCTGAAGTTGAACCAAAATGAGCTTGTAATCTGGCTTCTGCAACTTTGAACATGAAAAATCCAATGAGGAGAAGAAAAGCAAAGCCAAAGAGTCCATCCCAAAATCCGACAAACAAGCAAAATGAACAAAAAACATTGAATTCAATTCTTTCTGATTTTAGAAACTGCATTAAAGAAGGGGTGCACCGGTCCTGGAGATACTGCAATACCAGGTCAATGCGTGGAGTGGACAGAGCAAGCTCTTTTTCCATCTCCCTGTTCTAAAAATCTATTTAATATATGGTCCCCAGATAGGGGACGTATCAGATATTAAACTGATAAGAACAGATACTACACTTGATCTTAGCCAAAAGGCCGAGAAGCGATAACCAGAATTGGTTTCAAACTACGGAGCCACCCAAGGATCCTGAAAAGTCCATTTGTGGAGATGAGCTCCTGGACTCCCGTTAAGAAGACATGTTGTCAACCTCTAGATCCCTTACATGCCTGCACTTTTCGGCTTGCTGCTGCTGCAATCCACGCGTTTTAGATCTGCATAACTCCACCTCTTTAAACACAGCACCTTCACCCCCTGCTGTTCCCACCCGCCTCAACACCGTTGGAAGGGAGGAGAACCAATTAAGGCGGGGGGTGGGGTGGAACGAGCAGCTGTCTACCCTTAGCAGGAGGGCTCCTGATTACATACCTCTCCTGCTGCTGCTGCTGGCTGTCCAGCAGCAGACTGAAGGTGGCTGCTGCTGTGCACAGGTATATAAAGGCTCAGAGCCTATTATGACACGCGCAGCCAGCGTTCCATTGCCACATTCCATCTACTGCAGGCAGGATACCTGGCTGGCTGAATGTCGCTGAGAAGCTCACAGAGACCGCCATAAGCAACAGTTTAACAGAATGCCACAGACTAATCAACCAAACTTTTTGGGTTGGGTTCTCTTTTATAGTCTGCAGGCATTAAATGAAAGAAGTCAGTGTTCCAGCAGAAGGAGACAACGTTTCAGAAAAGGCATTGTAGCAAACCAAAAAAGAAATTTTAAGCGCAGCAGAGTAACCAGCGCACATACCTGTTAGCTCAGGTGAGTTTAAAAGGCTGCTGTTGATAACAAGGGCATTTGCTAAATAGATGGTGTGTGTGCAACAATATACTGAAAGGTCAATTATATTGTGCAGCTTATCTCACCACCTGTAGTTATTTAGGTGAAAGCTCCAAAATGCTTGCCTAATATGTCTGTTTATCCAAAAGGAAGTAAAAAGGGAGAGCTAGAAAGATAGCATTGCATCACATTACATGGCAATGCAATGCACAGTTGCTGAAGTTGAACCAAAATGAGCTTGTAATCTGGCTTCTGCAACTTTGAACATGAAAAATCCACTGAGGAGAAGAAAATCAAAGCCAAAGAGTCCATCCCAAAATCCGACAAACAAGCAAAATGAACAAAAAACATTGAATTCAATTCTTTCTGATTTTAGAAACTGCATTAAAGAAGGGGTGCACCGGTCCTGGAGATACTGCAATACCAGGTCAATGCGTGGAGTGGACAGAGCAAGCTCTTTTTCCATCTTCCTGTTCTAAAAATCCATTTAATATATGGTCCCCAGATAGGGGACGTATCAGATATTAAACTGATAAGAACAGATACTACACTTGATCTTAGCCAAAAGGCCGAGAAGCGATAACCAGAATTGGTTTCAAACTACGGAGCCACCCAAGGATCCTGAAAAGTCCATTTGTGGAGATGAGCTCCTGGACTCCCGTTAAGAAGACATGTTGTCAACCTCTAGATCCCTTACATGCCTGCACTTTTCGGCTTGCTGCTGCTGCAATCCACGCGTTTTAGATCTGCATAACTCCACCTCTTTAAACACAGCACCTTCACCCCCTGCTGTTCCCACCCGCCTCAACACCGTTGGAAGGGAGGAGAACCAATTAAGGCGGGGGGTGGGGTGGAACGAGCAGCTGTCTACCCTTAGCAGGAGGGCTCCTGATTACATACCTCTCCTGCTGCTGCTGCTGCTGGATGTCCAGCAGCAGACTGAAGGTGGCTGCTGCTGTGCACAGGTATATAAAGGCTCAGAGCCTATTATGACATGCGCAGCCAGCGTTCCATTGCCACATTCCATCTACTGCAGGCAGGATACCTGGCTGGCTGAATGTCGCTGAGAAGCTCACAGAGACCGCCATAAGCAACAGTTTAACAGAATGCCACAGACTAATCAACCAAACTTTTTGGGTTGGGTTCTCTTTTATAGTCTGCAGGCATTAAATGAAAGAAGTCAGTGTTCCAGCAGAAGGAGACAACGTTTCAGAAAAGGCATTGTAGCAAACCAAAAAAGAAATTTTAAGCGCAGCAGAGTAACCAGCGCACATACCTGTTAGCTCAGGTGAGTTTAAAAGGCTGCTGTTGATAACAAGGGCATTTGCTAAATAGATGGTGTGTGTGCAACAATATACTGAAAGGTCAATTATATTGTGCAGCTTATCTCACCACCTGTAGTTATTTAGGTGAAAGCTCCAAAATGCTTGCCTAATATGTCTGTTTATCCAAAAGGAAGTAAAAAGGGAGAGCTAGAAAGATAGCATTGCATCACATTACATGGCAATGCAATGCACAGTTGCTGAAGTTGAACCAAAATGAGCTTGTAATCTGGCTTCTGCAACTTTGAACATGAAAAATCCAATGAGGAGAAGAAAAGCAAAGCCAAAGAGTCCATCCCAAAATCCGACAAACAAGCAAAATGAACAAAAAACATTGAATTCAATTCTTTCTGATTTTAGAAACTGCATTAAAGAAGGGGTGCACCGGTCCTGGAGATACTGCAATACCAGGTCAATGCGTGGAGTGGACAGAGCAAGCTCTTTTTCCATCTCCCTGTTCTAAAAATCCATTTAATATATGGTCCCCAGATAGGGGACGTATCAGATATTAAACTGATAAGAACAGATACTACACTTGATCTTAGCCAAAAGGCCGAGAAGCGATAACCAGAATTGGTTTCAAACTACGGAGCCACCCAAGGATCCTGAAAAGTCCATTTGTGGAGATGAGCTCCTGGACTCCCGTTAAGAAGACATGTTGTCAACCTCTAGATCCCTTACATGCCTGCACTTTTCGGCTTGCTGCTGCTGCAATCCACGCGTTTTAGATCTGCATAACTCCACCTCTTTAAACACAGCACCTTCACCCCCTGCTGTTCCCACCCGCCTCAACACCGTTGGAAGGGAGGAGAACCAATTAAGGCGGGGGGTGGGGTGGAACGAGCAGCTGTCTACCCTTAGCAGGAGGGCTCCTGATTACATACCTCTCCTGCTGCTGCTGCTGCTGGCTGTCCAGCAGCAGACTGAAGGTGGCTGCTGCTGTGCACAGGTATATAAAGGCTCAGAGCCTATTATGACACGTGCAGCCAGCGTTCCATTGCCACATTCCATCTACTGCAGGCAGGATACCTGGCTGGCTGAATGTCGCTGAGAAGCTCACAGAGACCGCCATAAGCAACAGTTTAACAGAATGCCACAGACTAATCAACCAAACTTTTTGGGTTGGGTTCTCTTTTATAGTCTGCAGGCATTAAATGAAAGAAGTCAGTGTTCCAGCAGAAGGAGACAACGTTTCAGAAAAGGCATTGTAGCAAACCAAAAAAGAAATTTTAAGCGCAGCAGAGTAACCAGCGCACATACCTGTTAGCTCAGGTGAGTTTAAAAGGCTGCTGTTGATAACAAGGGCATTTGCTAAATAGATGGTGTGTGTGCAACAATATACTGAAAGGTCAATTATATTGTGCAGCTTATCTCACCACCTGTAGTTATTTAGGTGAAAGCTCCAAAATGCTTGCCTAATATGTCTGTTTATCCAAAAGGAAGTAAAAAGGGAGAGCTAGAAAGATAGCATTGCATCACATTACATGGCAATGCAATGCACAGTTGCTGAAGTTGAACCAAAATGAGCTTGTAATCTGGCTTCTGCAACTTTGAACATGAAAAATCCAATGAGGAGAAGAAAAGCAAAGCCAAAGAGTCCATCCCAAAATCCGACAAACAAGCAAAATGAACAAAAAACATTGAATTCAATTCTTTCTGATTTTAGAAACTGCATTAAAGAAGGGGTGCACCGGTCCTGGAGATACTGCAATACCAGGTCAATGCGTGGAGTGGACAGAGCAAGCTCTTTTTCCATCTCCCTGTTCTAAAAATCCATTTAATATATGGTCCCCAGATAGGGGACGTATCAGATATTAAACTGATAAGAACAGATACTACACTTGATCTTAGCCAAAAGGCCGAGAAGCGATAACCAGAATTGGTTTCAAACTACGGAGCCACCCAAGGATCCTGAAAAGTCCATTTGTGGAGATGAGCTCCTGGACTCCCGTTAAGAAGACATGTTGTCAACCTCTAGATCCCTTACATGCCTGCACTTTTCGGCTTGCTGCTGCTGCAATCCACGCGTTTTAGATCTGCATAACTCCACCTCTTTAAACACAGCACCTTCACCCCCTGCTGTTCCCACCCGCCTCAACACCGTTGGAAGGGAGGAGAACCAATTAAAGCGGGGGGTGGGGTGGAACGAGCAGCTGTCTACCCTTAGCAGGAGGGCTCCTGATTACATACCTCTCCTGCTGCTGCTGCTGCTGGCTGTCCAGCAGCAGACTGAAGGTGGCTGCTGCTGTGCACAGGTATATAAAGGCTCAGAGCCTATTATGACACGCGCAGCCAGCGTTCCATTGCCACATTCCATCTACTGCAGGCAGGATACCTGGCTGGCTGAATGTCGCTGAGAAGCTCACAGAGACCGCCATAAGCAACAGTTTAACAGAATGCCACAGACTAATCAACCAAACTTTTTGGGTTGGGTTCTCTTTTATAGTCTGCAGGCATTAAATGAAAGAAGTCAGTGTTCCAGCAGAAGGAGACAACGTTTCAGAAAAGGCATTGTAGCAAACCAAAAAATAAATTTTAAGCGCAGCAGAGTAACCAGCGCACATACCTGTTAGCTCAGGTGAGTTTAAAAGGCTGCTGTTGATAACAAGGGCATTTGCTAAATAGATGGTGTGTGTGCAACAATATACTGAAAGGTCAATTATATTGTGCAGCTTATCTCACCACCTGTAGTTATTTAGGTGAAAGCTCCAAAATGCTTGCCTAATATGTCTGTTTATCCAAAAGGAAGTAAAAAGGGAGAGCTAGAAAGATAGCATTGCATCACATTACATGGCAATGCAATGCACAGTTGCTGAAGTTGAACCAAAATGAGCTTGTAATCTGGCTTCTGCAACTTTGAACATGAAAAATCCAATGAGGAGAAGAAAAGCAAAGCCAAAGAGTCCATCCCAAAATCCGACAAACAAGCAAAATGAACAAAAAACATTGAATTCAATTCTTTCTGATTTTAGAAACTGCATTAAAGAAGGGGTGCACCGGTCCTGGAGATACTGCAATACCAGGTCAATGCGTGGAGTGGACAGAGCAAGCTCTTTTTCCATCTCCCTGTTCTAAAAATCTATTTAATATATGGTCCCCAGATAGGGGACGTATCAGATATTAAACTGATAAGAACAGATACTACACTTGATCTTAGCCAAAAGGCCGAGAAGCGATAACCAGAATTGGTTTCAAACTACGGAGCCACCCAAGGATCCTGAAAAGTCCATTTGTGGAGATGAGCTCCTGGACTCCCGTTAAGAAGACATGTTGTCAACCTCTAGATCCCTTACATGCCTGCACTTTTCGGCTTGCTGCTGCTGCAATCCACGCGTTTTAGATCTGCATAACTCCACCTCTTTAAACACAGCACCTTCACCCCCTGCTGTTCCCACCCGCCTCAACACCGTTGGAAGGGAGGAGAACCAATTAAGGCGGGGGGTGGGGTGGAACGAGCAGCTGTCTACCCTTAGCAGGAGGGCTCCTGATTACATACCTCTCCTGCTGCTGCTGCTGGCTGTCCAGCAGCAGACTGAAGGTGGCTGCTGCTGTGCACAGGTATATAAAGGCTCAGAGCCTATTATGACACGCGCAGCCAGCGTTCCATTGCCACATTCCATCTACTGCAGGCAGGATACCTGGCTGGCTGAATGTCGCTGAGAAGCTCACAGAGACCGCCATAAGCAACAGTTTAACAGAATGCCACAGACTAATCAACCAAACTTTTTGGGTTGGGTTCTCTTTTATAGTCTGCAGGCATTAAATGAAAGAAGTCAGTGTTCCAGCAGAAGGAGACAACGTTTCAGAAAAGGCATTGTAGCAAACCAAAAAAGAAATTTTAAGCGCAGCAGAGTAACCAGCGCACATACCTGTTAGCTCAGGTGAGTTTAAAAGGCTGCTGTTGATAACAAGGGCATTTGCTAAATAGATGGTGTGTGTGCAACAATATACTGAAAGGTCAATTATATTGTGCAGCTTATCTCACCACCTGTAGTTATTTAGGTGAAAGCTCCAAAATGCTTGCCTAATATGTCTGTTTATCCAAAAGGAAGTAAAAAGGGAGAGCTAGAAAGATAGCATTGCATCACATTACATGGCAATGCAATGCACAGTTGCTGAAGTTGAACCAAAATGAGCTTGTAATCTGGCTTCTGCAACTTTGAACATGAAAAATCCACTGAGGAGAAGAAAATCAAAGCCAAAGAGTCCATCCCAAAATCCGACAAACAAGCAAAATGAACAAAAAACATTGAATTCAATTCTTTCTGATTTTAGAAACTGCATTAAAGAAGGGGTGCACCGGTCCTGGAGATACTGCAATACCAGGTCAATGCGTGGAGTGGACAGAGCAAGCTCTTTTTCCATCTTCCTGTTCTAAAAATCCATTTAATATATGGTCCCCAGATAGGGGACGTATCAGATATTAAACTGATAAGAACAGATACTACACTTGATCTTAGCCAAAAGGCCGAGAAGCGATAACCAGAATTGGTTTCAAACTACGGAGCCACCCAAGGATCCTGAAAAGTCCATTTGTGGAGATGAGCTCCTGGACTCCCGTTAAGAAGACATGTTGTCAACCTCTAGATCCCTTACATGCCTGCACTTTTCGGCTTGCTGCTGCTGCAATCCACGCGTTTTAGATCTGCATAACTCCACCTCTTTAAACACAGCACCTTCACCCCCTGCTGTTCCCACCCGCCTCAACACCGTTGGAAGGGAGGAGAACCAATTAAGGCGGGGGGTGGGGTGGAACGAGCAGCTGTCTACCCTTAGCAGGAGGGCTCCTGATTACATACCTCTCCTGCTGCTGCTGCTGCTGGCTGTCCAGCAGCAGACTGAAGGTGGCTGCTGCTGTGCACAGGTATATAAAGGCTCAGAGCCTATTATGACACGCGCAGCCAGCGCTCCATTGCCACATTCCATCTACTGCAGGCAGGATACCTGGCTGGCTGAATGTCGCTGAGAAGCTCACAGAGACCGCCATAAGCAACAGTTTAACAGAATGCCACAGACTAATCAACCAAACTTTTTGGGTTGGGTTCTCTTTTATAGTCTGCAGGCATTAAATGAAAGAAGTCAGTGTTCCAGCAGAAGGAGACAACGTTTCAGAAAAGGCATTGTAGCAAACCAAAAAAGAAATTTTAAGCGCAGCAGAGTAACCAGCGCACATACCTGTTAGCTCAGGTGAGTTTAAAAGGCTGCTGTTGATAACAAGGGCATTTGCTAAATAGATGGTGTGTGTGCAACAATATACTGAAAGGTCAATTATATTGTGCAGCTTATCTCACCACCTGTAGTTATTTAGGTGAAAGCTCCAAAATGCTTGCCTAATATGTCTGTTTATCCAAAAGGAAGTAAAAAGGGAGAGCTAGAAAGATAGCATTGCATCACATTACATGGCAATGCAATGCACAGTTGCTGAAGTTGAACCAAAATGAGCTTGTAATCTGGCTTCTGCAACTTTGAACATGAAAAATCCAATGAGGAGAAGAAAAGCAAAGCCAAAGAGTCCATCCCAAAATCCGACAAACAAGCAAAATGAACAAAAAACATTGAATTCAATTCTTTCTGATTTTAGAAACTGCATTAAAGAAGGGGTGCACCAGTCCTGGAGATACTGCAATACCAAGTCAATGCGTGGAGTGGACAGAGCAAGCTCTTTTTCCATCTCCCTGTTCTAAAAATCCATTTAATATATGGTCCCCAGATAGGGGACGTATCAGATATTAAACTGATAAGAACAGATACTACACTTGATCTTAGCCAAAAGGCCGAGAAGCGATAACCAGAATTGGTTTCAAACTACGGAGCCACCCAAGGATCCTGAAAAGTCCATTTGTGGAGATGAGCTCCTGGACTCCCGTTAAGAAGACATGTTGTCAACCTCTAGATCCCTTACATGCCTGCACTTTTCGGCTTGCTGCTGCTGCAATCCACGCGTTTTAGATCTGCATAACTCCACCTCTTTAAACACAGCACCTTCACCCCCTGCTGTTCCCACCCGCCTCAACACCGTTGGAAGGGAGGAGAACCAATTAAGGCGGGGGGTGGGGTGGAACGAGCAGCTGTCTACCCTTAGCAGGAGGGCTCCTGATTACATACCTCTCCTGCTGCTGCTGCTGCTGGCTGTCCAGCAGCAGACTGAAGGTGGCTGCTGCTGTGCACAGGTATATAAAGGCTCAGAGCCTATTATGACACGCGCAGCCAGCGTTCCATTGCCACATTCCATCTACTGCAGGCAGGATACCTGGCTGGCTGAATGTCGCTGAGAAGCTCACAGAGACCGCCATAAGCAACAGTTTAACAGAATGCCACAGACTAATCAACCAAACTTTTTGGGTTGGGTTCTCTTTTATAGTCTGCAGGCATTAAATGAAAGAAGTCAGTGTTCCAGCAGAAGGAGACAACGTTTCAGAAAAGGCATTGTAGCAAACCAAAAAAGAAATTTTAAGCGCAGCAGAGTAACCAGCGCACATACCTGTTAGCTCAGGTGAGTTTAAAAGGCTGCTGTTGATAACAAGGGCATTTGCTAAATAGATGGTGTGTGTGCAACAATATACTGAAAGGTCAATTATATTGTGCAGCTTATCTCACCACCTGTAGTTATTTAGGTGAAAGCTCCAAAATGCTTGCCTAATATGTCTGTTTATCCAAAAGGAAGTAAAAAGGGAGAGCTAGAAAGATAGCATTGCATCACATTACATGGCAATGCAATGCACAGTTGCTGAAGTTGAACCAAAATGAGCTTGTAATCTGGCTTCTGCAACTTTGAACATGAAAAATCCAATGAGGAGAAGAAAAGCAAAGCCAAAGAGTCCATCCCAAAATCCGACAAACAAGCAAAATGAACAAAAAACATTGAATTCAATTCTTTCTGATTTTAGAAACTGCATTAAAGAAGGGGTGCACCGGTCCTGGAGATACTGCAATACCAGGTCAATGCGTGGAGTGGACAGAGCAAGCTCTTTTTCCATCTCCCTGTTCTAAAAATCCATTTAATATATGGTCCCCAGATAGGGGACGTATCAGATATTAAACTGATAAGAACAGATACTACACTTGATCTTAGCCAAAAGGCCGAGAAGCGATAACCAGAATTGGTTTCAAACTACGGAGCCACCCAAGGATCCTGAAAAGTCCATTTGTGGAGATGAGCTCCTGGACTCCCGTTAAGAAGACATGTTGTCAACCTCTAGATCCCTTACATGCCTGCACTTTTCGGCTTGCTGCTGCTGCAATCCACGCGTTTTAGATCTGCATAACTCCACCTCTTTAAACACAGCACCTTCACCCCCTGCTGTTCCCACCCGCCTCAACACCGTTGGAAGGGAGGAGAACCAATTAAGGCGGGGGGTGGGGTGGAACGAGCAGCTGTCTACCCTTAGCAGGAGGGCTCCTGATTACATACCTCTCCTGCTGCTGCTGCTGCTGGCTGTCCAGCAGCAGACTGAAGGTGGCTGCTGCTGTGCACAGGTATATAAAGGCTCAGAGCCTATTATGACACGCGCAGCCAGCGTTCCATTGCCACATTCCATCTACTGCAGGCAGGATACCTGGCTGGCTGAATGTCGCTGAGAAGCTCACAGAGACCGCCATAAGCAACAGTTTAACAGAATGCCACAGACTAATCAACCAAACTTTTTGGGTTGGGTTCTCTTTTATAGTCTGCAGGCATTAAATGAAAGAAGTCAGTGTTCCAGCAGAAGGAGACAACGTTTCAGAAAAGGCATTGTAGCAAACCAAAAAAGAAATTTTAAGCGCAGCAGAGTAACCAGCGCACATACCTGTTAGCTCAGGTGAGTTTAAAAGGCTGCTGTTGATAACAAGGGCATTTGCTAAATAGATGGTGTGTGTGCAACAATATACTGAAAGGTCAATTATATTGTGCAGCTTATCTCACCACCTGTAGTTATTTAGGTGAAAGCTCCAAAATGCTTGCCTAATATGTCTGTTTATCCAAAAGGAAGTAAAAAGGGAGAGCTAGAAAGATAGCATTGCATCACATTACATGGCAATGCAATGCACAGTTGCTGAAGTTGAACCAAAATGAGCTTGTAATCTGGCTTCTGCAACTTTGAACATGAAAAATCCAATGAGGAGAAGAAAAGCAAAGCCAAAGAGTCCATCCCAAAATCCGACAAACAAGCAAAATGAACAAAAAACATTGAATTCAATTCTTTCTGATTTTAGAAACTGCATTAAAGAAGGGGTGCACCGGTCCTGGAGATACTGCAATACCAGGTCAATGCGTGGAGTGGACAGAGCAAGCTCTTTTTCCATCTCCCTGTTCTAAAAATCCATTTAATATATGGTCCCCAGATAGGGGACGTATCAGATATTAAACTGATAAGAACAGATACTACACTTGATCTTAGCCAAAAGGCCGAGAAGCGATAACCAGAATTGGTTTCAAACTACGGAGCCACCCAAGGATCCTGAAAAGTCCATTTGTGGAGATGAGCTCCTGGACTCCCGTTAAGAAGACATGTTGTCAACCTCTAGATCCCTTACATGCCTGCACTTTTCGGCTTGCTGCTGCTGCAATCCACGCGTTTTAGATCTGCATAACTCCACCTCTTTAAACACAGCACCTTCACCCCCTGCTGTTCCCACCCGCCTCAACACCGTTGGAAGGGAGGAGAACCAATTAAGGCGGGGGGTGGGGTGGAACGAGCAGCTGTCTACCCTTAGCAGGAGGGCTCCTGATTACATACCTCTCCTGCTGCTGCTGCTGCTGGCTGTCCAGCAGCAGACTGAAGGTGGCTGCTGCTGTGCACAGGTATATAAAGGCTCAGAGCCTATTATGACACGCGCAGCCAGCGTTCCATTGCCACATTCCATCTACTGCAGGCAGGATACCTGGCTGGCTGAATGTCGCTGAGAAGCTCACAGAGACCGCCATAAGCAACAGTTTAACAGAATGCCACAGACTAATCAACCAAACTTTTTGGGTTGGGTTCTCTTTTATAGTCTGCAGGCATTAAATGAAAGAAGTCAGTGTTCCAGCAGAAGGAGACAACGTTTCAGAAAAGGCATTGTAGCAAACCAAAAAAGAAATTTTAAGCGCAGCAGAGTAACCAGCGCACATACCTGTTAGCTCAGGTGAGTTTAAAAGGCTGCTGTTGATAACAAGGGCATTTGCTAAATAGATGGTGTGTGTGCAACAATATACTGAAAGGTCAATTATATTGTGCAGCTTATCTCACCACCTGTAGTTATTTAGGTGAAAGCTCCAAAATGCTTGCCTAATATGTCTGTTTATCCAAAAGGAAGTAAAAAGGGAGAGCTAGAAAGATAGCATTGCATCACATTACATGGCAATGCAATGCACAGTTGCTGAAGTTGAACCAAAATGAGCTTGTAATCTGGCTTCTGCAACTTTGAACATGAAAAATCCAATGAGGAGAAGAAAAGCAAAGCCAAAGAGTCCATCCCAAAATCCGACAAACAAGCAAAATGAACAAAAAACATTGAATTCAATTCTTTCTGATTTTAGAAACTGCATTAAAGAAGGGGTGCACCGGTCCTGGAGATACTGCAATACCAGGTCAATGCGTGGAGTGGACAGAGCAAGCTCTTTTTCCATCTCCCTGTTCTAAAAATCCATTTAATATATGGTCCCCAGATAGGGGACGTATCAGATATTAAACTGATAAGAACAGATACTACACTTGATCTTAGCCAAAAGGCCGAGAAGCGATAACCAGAATTGGTTTCAAACTACGGAGCCACCCAAGGATCCTGAAAAGTCCATTTGTGGAGATGAGCTCCTGGACTCCCGTTAAGAAGACATGTTGTCAACCTCTAGATCCCTTACATGCCTGCACTTTTCGGCTTGCTGCTGCTGCAATCCACGCGTTTTAGATCTGCATAACTCCACCTCTTTAAACACAGCACCTTCACCCCCTGCTGTTCCCACCCGCCTCAACACCGTTGGAAGGGAGGAGAACCAATTAAGGCGGGGGGTGGGGTGGAACGAGCAGCTGTCTACCCTTAGCAGGAGGGCTCCTGATTACATACCTCTCCTGCTGCTGCTGCTGCTGGCTGTCCAGCAGCAGACTGAAGGTGGCTGCTGCTGTGCACAGGTATATAAAGGCTCAGAGCCTATTATGACACGCGCAGCCAGCGTTCCATTGCCACATTCCATCTACTGCAGGCAGGATACCTGGCTGGCTGAATGTCGCTGAGAAGCTCACAGAGACCGCCATAAGCAACAGTTTAACAGAATGCCACAGACTAATCAACCAAACTTTTTGGGTTGGGTTCTCTTTTATAGTCTGCAGGCATTAAATGAAAGAAGTCAGTGTTCCAGCAGAAGGAGACAACGTTTCAGAAAAGGCATTGTAGCAAACCAAAAAAGAAATTTTAAGCGCAGCAGAGTAACCAGCGCACATACCTGTTAGCTCAGGTGAGTTTAAAAGGCTGCTGTTGATAACAAGGGCATTTGCTAAATAGATGGTGTGTGTGCAACAATATACTGAAAGGTCAATTATATTGTGCAGCTTATCTCACCACCTGTAGTTATTTAGGTGAAAGCTCCAAAATGCTTGCCTAATATGTCTGTTTATCCAAAAGGAAGTAAAAAGGGAGAGCTAGAAAGATAGCATTGCATCACATTACATGGCAATGCAATGCACAGTTGCTGAAGTTGAACCAAAATGAGCTTGTAATCTGGCTTCTGCAACTTTGAACATGAAAAATCCAATGAGGAGAAGAAAAGCAAAGCCAAAGAGTCCATCCCAAAATCCGACAAACAAGCAAAATGAACAAAAAACATTGAATTCAATTCTTTCTGATTTTAGAAACTGCATTAAAGAAGGGGTGCACCGGTCCTGGAGATACTGCAATACCAGGTCAATGCGTGGAGTGGACAGAGCAAGCTCTTTTTCCATCTCCCTGTTCTAAAAATCCATTTAATATATGGTCCCCAGATAGGGGACGTATCAGATATTAAACTGATAAGAACAGATTTTTTTTTTTTTTTTTTTAAAACCTATTCAGGTTAAAATTAAAGTCCACTCCACAGTCCTCTTCTCCCCAAAGGGAGACAAGACGTGGACTCCAACTTAAATCATCATCAGGTTTTGGTACTTTTAATGTCAGAAAAAAAAATTACAAAAATACAACAATACTTACAAAGAAAGAAATGTTTCAGAACCTGAATGGATACCAAAAAAATAAAAATTAAATTATAACTGTATTAACAACAGTAATAACATCAAGTAAAATACTTGTAACCATTATCAAAAGCATGAACCCCAACCCAACTCAGAACCTTAAGGGACAAATCTTCAACCCTTGATGCTGAAAAAACTTGTTTCGATACACCATCTGGTATTCTATATTTCGCACAAAAAACATTTTTATCTCTTATTAGTTCTTTCCTAACATTCTCTATAAGATAGTCCAAACGTTTCTCATCATACAACTTACGGTACAACCGGTTAAAATATTCTGCATTCTTTATAAACATAGGTTGTTGAAAAACAACTATATTTTCTTCCATTGCCACCTCCACTTCCTGTTCCTTTCTCTTTTCTTGCTTTTTAACCTTACCACGGCCAGTTCCCTGACTTACACCTCCCATTTCACTCTCTACCCTATCCCCCCAATCTACTCTTGTTTTCTCCATCTCCCTCTGCACTCCTACAGGTTTGCTTTCTTTTCCCTTTACCACCAACACCTTTTCTACACTTTCCTCCTTTCTCTCTACCAAAACCTTTTTAACCACTACCTCCTTCTCTTTATTTCTTTTCCTCTTTGGGCAATTCTTAAAAACATGCGTATCTTCCTGACACAAGTTGCACTTCCTCCGATCTTTACAATCCTTTGACTCATGATCACCTTTTTTGCAAAAACCACATACACCACCCGAACAATTTTCCTTTCCATGCCCGTATTGACGACAAACTCGACAAAAAGTGGGTATACCACTGAAAAAAATATCACCATTTATATTACCCAACTTAAACCTAGCTGGGGGAAGCAACACAGTCCCCTGCTCATCTTCTTTGAAACGGACCAAAAATTTCCACTTCGAAGTCCAAAAACCAAATTCATTATAAATCTTCCCTTTTGGTGTTACTGACAAACAAAAAAACTCCAAAAATGTAAGAACATCCTCTTCGTCCACCAATGGAGAGTACATTTTAACAATGATCCATTTATCTCTAACGGGGAAGTGTGGCATTACACTTATCCCCTCCATTCTTTTATCCTGGCTTGCAGTCATTTTCCTTAGATATCCTTCAAAAAAAACTTTGTCAACAAAAACTATATCATAAACACCCCTCCTGGGGTAGTCCATTATCGCCAACACTTCTTCTGTCTTCAAACCAAAAAGATCCACAAGAACTTGACTCATCACATACCTAAAATCCTTTTGATCTCGAAAGTTCTCCTGAACAACCAAACGAATAGAATTCTGCACCTTAGCGAATTCAGGCACATGATCTTCCTCTCCTTCATGTGATGCTGCAGACATCTTCTTCACAAACAGGTTCTCCTCTTCTCAATAGAAACCTTCAACACCGAAGTGCCAGGTAGATGATCGCCTCCCGTTGCCCGGGGACTAATCCGACTCCCTAATAGCAGCAGGGAGGTGAAGCCCTGCTGAAAAACAGAGCGATCCCCCCAGGCCAAGGAGCCGGGTACCCCGAGCACCTCTCAGCCAAGACCAAGGCAGCAGCCGCTAGATCACTGCACTTGATCTTAGCCAAAAGGCCGAGAAGCGATAACCAGAATTGGTTTCAAACTACGGAGCCACCCAAGGATCCTGAAAAGTCCATTTGTGGAGATGAGCTCCTGGACTCCCGTTAAGAAGACATGTTGTCAACCTCTAGATCCCTTACATGCCTGCACTTTTCGGCTTGCTGCTGCTGCAATCCACGCGTTTTAGATCTGCATAACTCCACCTCTTTAAACACAGCACCTTCACCCCCTGCTGTTCCCACCCGCCTCAACACCGTTGGAAGGGAGGAGAACCAATTAAGGCGGGGGGTGGGGTGGAACGAGCAGCTGTCTACCCTTAGCAGGAGGGCTCCTGATTACATACCTCTCCTGCTGCTGCTGCTGCTGGCTGTCCAGCAGCAGACTGAAGGTGGCTGCTGCTGTGCACAGGTATATAAAGGCTCAGAGCCTATTATGACACGCGCAGCCAGCGTTCCATTGCCACATTCCATCTACTGCAGGCAGGATACCTGGCTGGCTGAATGTCGCTGAGAAGCTCACAGAGACCGCCATAAGCAACAGTTTAACAGAATGCCACAGACTAATCAACCAAACTTTTTGGGTTGGGTTCTCTTTTATAGTCTGCAGGCATTAAATGAAAGAAGTCAGTGTTCCAGCAGAAGGAGACAACGTTTCAGAAAAGGCATTGTAGCAAACCAAAAAAGAAATTTTAAGCGCAGCAGAGTAACCAGCACACATACCTGTTAGCTCAGGTGAGTTTAAAAGGCTGCTGTTGATAACAAGGGCATTTGCTAAATAGATGGTGTGTGTGCAACAATATACTGAAAGGTCAATTATATTGTGCAGCTTATCTCACCACCTGTAGTTATTTAGGTGAAAGCTCCAAAATGCTTGCCTAATATGTCTGTTTATCCAAAAGGAAGTAAAAAGGGAGAGCTAGAAAGATAGCATTGCATCACATTACATGGCAATGCAATGCACAGTTGCTGAAGTTGAACCAAAATGAGCTTGTAATCTGGCTTCTGCAACTTTGAACATGAAAAATCCAATGAGGAGAAGAAAAGCAAAGCCAAAGAGTCCATCCCAAAATCCGACAAACAAGCAAAATGAACAAAAAACATTGAATTCAATTCTTTCTGATTTTAGAAACTGCATTAAAGAAGGGGTGCACCGGTCCTGGAGATACTGCAATACCAGGTCAATGCGTGGAGTGGACAGAGCAAGCTCTTTTTCCATCTCCCTGTTCTAAAAATCCATTTAATATATGGTCCCCAGATAGGGGACGTATCAGATATTAAACTGATAAGAACAGATACTACACTTGATCTTAGCCAAAAGGCCGAGAAGCGATAACCAGAATTGGTTTCAAACTACGGAGCCACCCAAGGATCCTGAAAAGTCCATTTGTGGAGATGAGCTCCTGGACTCCCGTTAAGAAGACATGTTGTCAACCTCTAGATCCCTTACATGCCTGCACTTTTCGGCTTGCTGCTGCTGCAATCCACGCGTTTTAGATCTGCATAACTCCACCTCTTTAAACACAGCACCTTCACCCCCTGCTGTTCCCACCCGCCTCAACACCGTTGGAAGGGAGGAGAACCAATTAAGGCGGGGGGTGGGGTGGAATGAGCAGCTGTCTACCCTTAGCAGGAGGGCTCCTGATTACATACCTCTCCTGCTGCTGCTGCTGCTGGCTGTCCAGCAGCAGACTGAAGGTGGCTGCTGCTGTGCACAGGTATATAAAGGCTCAGAGCCTATTATGACACGCGCAGCCAGCGTTCCATTGCCACATTCCATCTACTGCAGGCAGGATACCTGGCTGGCTGAATGTCGCTGAGAAGCTCACAGAGACCGCCATAAGCAACAGTTTAACAGAATGCCACAGACTAATCAACCAAACTTTTTGGGTTGGGTTCTCTTTTATAGTCTGCAGGCATTAAATGAAAGAAGTCAGTGTTCCAGCAGAAGGAGACAACGTTTCAGAAAAGGCATTGTAGCAAACCAAAAAAGAAATTTTAAGCGCAGCAGAGTAACCAGCGCACATACCTGTTAGCTCAGGTGAGTTTAAAAGGCTGCTGTTGATAACAAGGGCATTTGCTAAATAGATGGTGTGTGTGCAACAATATACTGAAAGGTCAATTATATTGTGCAGCTTATCTCACCACCTGTAGTTATTTAGGTGAAAGCTCCAAAATGCTTGCCTAATATGTCTGTTTATCCAAAAGGAAGTAAAAAGGGAGAGCTAGAAAGATAGCATTGCATCACATTACATGGCAATGCAATGCACAGTTGCTGAAGTTGAACCAAAATGAGCTTGTAATCTGGCTTCTGCAACTTTGAACATGAAAAATCCAATGAGGAGAAGAAAAGCAAAGCCAAAGAGTCCATCCCAAAATCCGACAAACAAGCAAAATGAACAAAAAACATTGAATTCAATTCTTTCTGATTTTAGAAACTGCATTAAAGAAGGGGTGCACCGGTCCTGGAGATACTGCAATACCAGGTCAATGCGTGGAGTGGACAGAGCAAGCTCTTTTTCCATCTCCCTGTTCTAAAAATCCATTTAATATATGGTCCCCAGATAGGGGACGTATCAGATATTAAACTGATAAGAACAGATACTACACTTGATCTTAGCCAAAAGGCCGAGAAGCGATAACCAGAATTGGTTTCAAACTACGGAGCCACCCAAGGATCCTGAAAAGTCCATTTGTGGAGATGAGCTCCTGGACTCCCGTTAAGAAGACATGTTGTCAACCTCTAGATCCCTTACATGCCTGCACTTTTCGGCTTGCTGCTGCTGCAATCCACGCGTTTTAGATCTGCATAACTCCACCTCTTTAAACACAGCACCTTCACCCCCTGCTGTTCCCACCCGCCTCAACACCGTTGGAAGGGAGGAGAACCAATTAAGGCGGGGGGTGGGGTGGAACGAGCAGCTGTCTACCCTTAGCAGGAGGGCTCCTGATTACATACCTCTCCTGCTGCTGCTGCTGCTGGCTGTCCAGCAGCAGACTGAAGGTGGCTGCTGCTGTGCACAGGTATATAAAGGCTCAGAGCCTATTATGACACGCGCAGCCAGCATTCCATTGCCACATTCCATCTACTGCAGGCAGGATACCTGGCTGGCTGAATGTCGCTGAGAAGCTCACAGAGACCGCCATAAGCAACAGTTTAACAGAATGCCACAGACTAATCAACCAAACTTTTTGGGTTGGGTTCTCTTTTATAGTCTGCAGGCATTAAATGAAAGAAGTCAGTGTTCCAGCAGAAGGAGACAACGTTTCAGAAAAGGCATTGTAGCAAACCAAAAAAGAAATTTTAAGCGCAGCAGAGTAACCAGCGCACATACCTGTTAGCTCAGGTGAGTTTAAAAGGCTGCTGTTGATAACAAGGGCATTTGCTAAATAGATGGTGTGTGTGCAACAATATACTGAAAGGTCAATTATATTGTGCAGCTTATCTCACCACCTGTAGTTATTTAGGTGAAAGCTCCAAAATGCTTGCCTAATATGTCTGTTTATCCAAAAGGAAGTAAAAAGGGAGAGCTAGAAAGATAGCATTGCATCACATTACATGGCAATGCAATGCACAGTTGCTGAAGTTGAACCAAAATGAGCTTGTAATCTGGCTTCTGCAACTTTGAACATGAAAAATCCAATGAGGAGAAGAAAAGCAAAGCCAAAGAGTCCATCCCAAAATCCGACAAACAAGCAAAATGAACAAAAAACATTGAATTCAATTCTTTCTGATTTTAGAAACTGCATTAAAGAAGGGGTGCACCGGTCCTGGAGATACTGCAATACCAGGTCAATGCGTGGAGTGGACAGAGCAAGCTCTTTTTCCATCTCCCTGTTCTAAAAATCCATTTAATATATGGTCCCCATATAGGGGACGTATCAGATATTAAACTGATAAGAACAGATTTTTTTTTAATTTGGCTATCCCCTGCAGAGGGATAAAACCGTTTATTAAAACTTTAACAAATTACAAGCATAATTACACAAATACCAAACGTTAAAAGACAAATGAAATTTACAAAACAAAAAAATACAAAGATTTTAAATAATTAGGTTCCATTGGTCAACAAGCCATTTTTTGGAAATATGTACATTCTTCTTTTTGTCAATTAAATAATAAGTATACATTTCACATAAACATAAACTTAAAACATCATTCACTGATAAAACATCTTGTTTAAAAATAGCAATGTTGCGCGCTTTCCAGAGAGATGACTTGGCGCAGTTCACTGTCTTCCAAGCCATTGTGTACTGGTCCATTGTGGGGCATTCCATAAGTCCGTATAGCACAGTTTTATATGTAAAGTCCTTGAGGTCTGCCACCCTTTCCAGTAGGGGGAGCAGTCTTCTCCAGAAATCCTTTGCAAAATTACATGTCCATAATAGATGTTCCACCGTTTCCTCGTCTTGGCATCCGGCTCTTGGGCAGATGGCAGACCTCACAAATCCTCTTCTGTATTGGAATGCCCGGCAAGGAAGACAGCGGTGCATGCAACTCCAAGCCAGATCTCTCTGTTCATTAAAAAGATAAAAAACGTTAATCATTTTCCAGATAGACATAGATTTGTCATCATCATATCTGTCAACATTACATATTTCCTCACTTTTACGTATTTCTTTAATTAGTTTCTTACTATTTCTTAATTCCTCTATTTTCTTAGTCCCTAAATTAAAATCGGACACTATTTTCCTTAAAATCTCATAATGCGTCGACAAATTAAAAGCATGGGGCACAGATATATTAACTTCATACCATCCAAACTTTCTCATAAAAAATCCTGTATTAAAACGCATAAAAAAGGACCAATAGTGATTCTTAAAAAGGGCATTAAAACAGTAAACGAACAGATGGATTAAAAGAAACCTATTAAAATCTGGAAAATCTTTACCACCTTTTACTTTTGATTTCATCACGATTTCTCTTTTCAGCTTTTCCATTTTTGAGTTCCAAAAGAAGGTAAAACAGGTTTTGGTTATCTTTTTTAAAACATTAACAGGCGGGGGGAAAACCATGCTAAGATACAATAAAAGAGGTAAAATCACCATCTTTAAAACCAATACTTTACCCTCCATTGTAAGTCTCCTCATGTTCCACATACATATTTTCGTATTTACTTTCTGTGTAACTGTTTCCCAACTATTATAACCATCATTATTTTCAGTGAATGATATACCTAAAATGGAAATGGATTCGGAGACATTAATTGGTACATCACGTAAAATCATCCCCCCAACACTTAAAATGTTACACTTATTAAAATTGATTTTAAAACCAGAAGCTAGGCAAAAGGATTGCACTTGATGGAGAGTGGCCGTAAGTGATGGTGCATCTGTACACAAGACCGCCACGTCATCCATGTAGCCTACAACCTTGGCCTCCAAACCACCGCTTCCAGGCAGAGGGACACCGCATATCTGTTTATTTTGGCGTATTGCACATAACATTGGTTACAGTGCACAGATAAACAGTAGGGGGGACAGAGGGCATCCCTGTTTCACCCCTGACCGTAAAAATACCTCTTGTGTCTTAAAACCATTCACTAAAATCTTACTTGTACAATCCTTGTAAAATGCTTTAAGCGATAGTAAAAACCCTTCTGGTATGCCCATTTTCTCTAAAACTTTAAAAAGATAAAAGTGTGAGACACGGTCAAATGCTTTTTCAAAATCAATAGATAAAATCGCCATTTTCCCCTTTCTGTCTTTCACATCCTCAATACAGTCTTTCACTAAATTCAGATTGTCCCATATACTGCGCCCCGGCACCCCACACACTTGATTAGAATGAATAACTTTGCTGATGACTTCTTTTAGACGATTTGCACAAATTTTAGCCATTATTTTATAGTCACAATTTAAAAGTGTTATTGGTCTCCAGTTTTCTAATTTTGATTTATCGCCTTTTTTGTATAGGAGGGAGACTTCACCTTTCTTCCAGGAATTTAATAAAACCTTATTATTAAAAACCTCAGTAAACAAATAAAACAAATCATCTTTTAAAATATCATAAAAACATACATAAAATTCTATTGGGATGCCATCAGGACCAGGGACCTTTCCAGTTTTAAAACTTTTAATAGTTTTTAACACTTCTTGTTCCGTTAAAACTTAGGATAAAAACTCTTGGGATGCGGGATCTAAAACAGCTGTTAGTCCTTGCAGCGAATCATCCATTAATTTATTATCTATATTTTTTCCATTAAAAAGATTAGAAAAAAAACCCTCAACTTTACCCAGCATATTTTTTATATTATTCTCACCATCTATATGGTCAATTATCACTTTTTCTTTTTTATTTTTCCTAAAAAAATATCTGGAACACTTTTCATTTTCTTCTATATGTTGTACTCTAGAACGAAAAATTATCTCTTTTCCTTTTTGTTCTAGCCATTTTGAAATCTCTTCTTTTAAGTTTGAAATATCAACTTGTACATCTATCCCATTGTCTCTGAGCTTAAATAATGTTTGTAGGCGGGTATTTAAAATTCTATATTCTTCATATTTTTCTTTGGCTCTACATATACTCTTTTTAATAAAAAAGTCTTTTATTTTTACTTTCATTCTATCCCACCATACACTCAAAGTCTCATTTGTTTTTTTCCCTTTTCTACATTTCCTATAAAACTCAATAAAATCTGATAAAATCTGCGGGTCGGTTAAAAGGGATACGTTCATTTTCCAGCTTTTCTTACCACATTTTTTGTTGTCATTTACTTTTATGGTAAAGGATAAAAGTTTATGGTCTGAAAATATATTAGTTAAAACTTCACATTTGGCAGGTATTGTTTTATCTGAACCAAAAATACAATCAATCCTAGAGCTACAATTAGCATTGCTCCAAGTGAAACCGGCGTCCTCTGGGCTGTCACTATGACACTCTTTATATATGTCTATCAATTTAGCATCTTTGACTATATCATGTAGCATACCTGAGGTTTTATCGTAGTTCCTGCTTACAGAGCTGGAGCGCCGGTTTTCACCTTTTAAAACACAATTAAAATCCCCTGCTAAGATAAAAGGTTCAGAGTTATTAATAAATAATGGTAAAAGATCAAGCATTTCGGCTCTTTCATTTTTCTCTGGGGATCCATAAAAATTTAAAAACTGCCATCTAATACCATCAATAAAAGCTTTCACTAATAAAATACGACCTGGTAAAATTTCCTGAATAAAATCAATTAAAACGTTCCCTTTAAAAAGTATGGCTACACCCGCTGATCCTGCAGCATTCGATCCGGACCAGACAGATGGCCCACACTTCCACTCATCTTTATATTTTTGATATGACATTTCATGTGGTATATTACATTCTTGCAGAAAAAATACAGATGCAGTAAAACACGTAAAAAAATTAAAAAGAGCAGTTCTTCTCGTGTTAGATTTTATGCCTCTCACGTTGAGGGAAATACCTTTGAGTTCAGCCATCATTAGAAAATGTAGAAATTTTAATTAGGTAACTAAGAGCAACGGATTTACCTGTCCGATGAACCTGATCAGACCACTGGGCTTGCGCCTCCCTCCTCATCTGATAGTATCGTCACGAGAGTCTCCGTGGAGGAGGAAAGATTACCACATTTATATAAACCCGACGCTACACTGGCATAGCTCGGAGGGCTGGCTGGCAGAACCCGCTGGGTCTCCATTGGCTGGCCATGCAGTTCCTCATCAGGTGGGTCCCCGAGGGGTTCCGCCGCCCCTGTTTTACCTGTAGAAGGTCGTCCTATAGGTGGAGGTTGCGCACAAGGCAGAGCCTCTGACTCTTCAGAGGCAGCAAGATCCCGGTCCCCACCTGTAGCAGCGGAGACCGAAACCCCTGAGGGTCCAGCGTCCACGTCCCCTTCTGGAGAAGTGTCCATCTGTTCACCTCCTGCTGCCTCCTCCGAACCACCCTTTTTCTTTTTCTTAGGACCCACCTTTATCCACTCAGCGCCCTCAGCACTAGGAGACCCAGACTGGGCATGGGCTTCTGTGTCGGCCTTTTGCCGGTCCCTTTTGACCTTACCAGTAGTGCCCTTCTGCTCCTTCTCAGCCCTCCTTTTGGACTCCCGCAGGTCCTGCAGCCAGGTTTTGGGATTTGGTATTTTACCTGTCATAGACTCTGGAGACACTTCACTATTTGGTACGCCCTTATTGTCTCCAGAGGCTCCAGGTTGTTGTTCCTCCTCCTGAGGGGTGGTCTGATCTTTTGGTCCTTGGTCGGACGTCTTGGACTTCCCCTTTTGCTCATCTTCCCGAAATCTGTGAGGGCAAGAAAAATAAAAGTGACCTGGAGTCTGGCAAAAACTGCATTTCTTTTCCTTAGGGCATTCTTTTGTCTCATGTTCTTCACTAGCACAATTTCTACATGATACATGACAGTTTTCTTTTGAATGACCATAGCGCCCACAATTTCTGCAATATACTGGCATCCCAGAAAAGAAGAAATCCCCATTTGTTTGCCCAATTTTGAAACGGGCAGGGGGGAGCCGTATACCACCTGGTGTATTTGGATCTCTTGTACACTTCACAAGGAATTTCCACTTAGATGTCCATATGTTATATTCGTTTAATATCTTCCCAATACATTTAACACTTTTAAAATAAATTGCTAGAAATGACATTACTTCTGGAGCAGAAACAAAGGGCGAAAATATTTTTACAATAACCAGTCTTACCTCATCCAGGACGTGCTCAACAATTTGTATCCCTTTCAAAACAGGACTATTTTCAACTTTTTTTAACTTTTCTAGTACATCTCTAAAAATACCTTCTCCGGTGAATGTGATGTCATAGTCACCTCTTCTGGGATAATCCTGGATGGAGAGAATTTCATTCCTTTGTACGCCAAGAAGGTTCCTGAGCACGTCCTGGACTACATACCCTAATTTCCTCATATCCGAGCCACCCGCCGTGAAGTGAACTCGGATAGAGTTTTTTAGCCTCGCATAGAGAGGCACGAGGTTAGGGTCAACCTCCATGGAAAAACGCAACAAGGTTGCAAATTGCAGCCGCTTGCAATCTGCGCTCCCAGTGTTCTTGCAGCGAAAAACACCTGGAAGCTGGGGGATCGCAACTCGTTACCCTGGGACTAAGCCCTCTCCCTAATAGCAGCAAGCAGGTTAAGTCCACCAAAGTGGACGATCCTGCCAGGCCAAGGAGAGGGGTACCCGAGTGCCCTTCAACCACAATCTCCTGCAATAAAGCACTTGATCGTAGCCAAAAGGCCGAGAAGCGATAACCAGAATTGGTTTCAAACTACGGAGCCACCCAAGGATCCTGAAAAGTCCATTTGTGGAGATGAGCTCCTGGACTCCCGTTAAGAAGACATGTTGTCAACCTCTAGATCCCTTACATGCCTGCACTTTTCGGCTTGCTGCTGCTGCAATCCACGCGTTTTAGATCTGCATAACTCCACCTCTTTAAACACAGCACCTTCAGCCCCTGCTGTTCCCACCCGCCTCAACACCGTTGGAAGGGAGGAGAACCAATTAAGGCGGGGGGTGGGGTGGAACGAGCAGCTGTCTACCCTTAGCAGGAGGGCTCCTGATTACATACCTCTCCTGCTGCTGCTGCTGCTGGCTGTCCAGCAGCAGACTGAAGGTGGCTGCTGCTGTGCACAGGTATATAAAGGCTCAGAGCCTATTATGACACGCGCAGCCAGCGTTCCATTGCCACATTCCATCTACTGCAGGCAGGATACCTGGCTGGCTGGATGTCGCTGAGAAGCTCACAGAGACCGCCATAAGCAACAGTTTAACAGAATGCCACAGACTAATCAACCAAACTTTTTGGGTTGGGTTCTCTTTTATAGTCTGCAGGCATTAAATGAAAGAAGTCAGTATTCCAGCAGAAGGAGACAACGTTTCAGAAAAGGCATTGTAGCAAACCAAAAAAGAAATTTTAAGCGCAGCAGAGTAACCAGCGCACATACCTGTTAGCTCAGGTGAGTTTAAAAGGCTGCTGTTGATAACAAGGGCATTTGCTAAATAGATGGTGTGTGTGCAACAATATACTGAAAGGTCAATTATATTGTGCAGCTTATCTCACCACCTGTAGTTATTTAGGTGAAAGCTCCAAAATGCTTGCCTAATATGTCTGTTTATCCAAAAGGAAGTAAAAAGGGAGAGCTAGAAAGATAGCATTGCATCACATTACATGGCAATGCAATGCACAGTTGCTGAAGTTGAACCAAAATGAGCTTGTAATCTGGCTTCTGCAACTTTGAACATGAAAAATCCAATGAGGAGAAGAAAAGCAAAGCCAAAGAGTCCATCCCAAAATCCGACAAACAAGCAAAATGAACAAAAAACATTGAATTCAATTCTTTCTGATTTTAGAAACTGCATTAAAGAAGGGGTGCACCGGTCCTGGAGATACTGCAATACCAGGTCAATGCGTGGAGTGGACAGAGCAAGCTCTTTTTCCATCTCCCTGTTCTAAAAATCCATTTAATATATGGTCCCCAGATAGGGGACGTATCAGATATTAAACTGATAAGAACAGATACTACACTTGATCTTAGCCAAAAGGCCGAGAAGCGATAACCAGAATTGGTTTCAAACTACGGAGCCACCCAAGGATCCTGAAAAGTCCATTTGTGGAGATGAGCTCCTGGACTCCCGTTAAGAAGACATGTTGTCAACCTCTAGATCCCTTACATGCCTGCACTTTTCGGCTTGCTGCTGCTGCAATCCACGCGTTTTAGATCTGCATAACTCCACCTCTTTAAACACAGCACCTTCACCCCCTGCTGTTCCCACCCGCCTCAACACCGTTGGAAGGGAGGAGAACCAATTAAGGCGGGGGGTGGGGTGGAACGAGCAGCTGTCTACCCTTAGCAGGAGGGCTCCTGATTACATACCTCTCCTGCTGCTGCTGCTGCTGGCTGTCCAGCAGCAGACTGAAGGTGGCTGCTGCTGTGCACAGGTATATAAAGGCTCAGAGCCTATTATGACACGCGCAGCCAGCGTTCCATTGCCACATTCCATCTACTGCAGGCAGGATACCTGGCTGGCTGAATGTCGCTGAGAAGCTCACAGAGACCGCCATAAGCAACAGTTTAACAGAATGCCACAGACTAATCAACCAAACTTTTTGGGTTGGGTTCTCTTTTATAGTCTGCAGGCATTAAATGAAAGAAGTCAGTGTTCCAGCAGAAGGAGACAACGTTTCAGAAAAGGCATTGTAGCAAACCAAAAAAGAAATTTTAAGCGCAGCAGAGTAACCAGCGCACATACCTGTTAGCTCAGGTGAGTTTAAAAGGCTGCTGTTGATAACAAGGGCATTTGCTAAATAGATGGTGTGTGTGCAACAATATACTGAAAGGTCAATTATATTGTGCAGCTTATCTCACCACCTGTAGTTATTTAGGTGAAAGCTCCAAAATGCTTGCCTAATATGTCTGTTTATCCAAAAGGAAGTAAAAAGGGAGAGCTAGAAAGATAGCATTGCATCACATTACATGGCAATGCAATGCACAGTTGCTGAAGTTGAACCAAAATGAGCTTGTAATCTGGCTTCTGCAACTTTGAACATGAAAAATCCAATGAGGAGAAGAAAAGCAAAGCCAAAGAGTCCATCCCAAAATCCGACAAACAAGCAAAATGAACAAAAAACATTGAATTCAATTCTTTCTGATTTTAGAAACTGCATTAAAGAAGGGGTGCACCGGTCCTGGAGATACTGCAATACCAGGTCAATGCGTGGAGTGGACAGAGCAAGCTCTTTTTCCATCTCCCTGTTCTAAAAATCCATTTAATATATGGTCCCCAGATAGGGGACGTATCAGATATTAAACTGATAAGAACAGATTTTTTGATTGAAGCTGCATCCAAGGCACTGAAAAATGTGACCGAAGTCACACCAAAACAGCGCACGAGGCGAGGATTCATGTGGACCCTTCCCGGAGGAGAGGGTCCCCAATAAACCATCCCCATCCCTCCGAGCCAGAAGGCCACAGCGAGGGTCAGGGATCTCCGATGCTCTCCCTAGCCGAAGCCGGAGAAGAGCCGTTTTCGTGCTCCCAGCTTCCATCTAGGCTGCCACCCTAGTGGAGCTGGAGCCTGTGTTGGTTTCTCAGCCCAAAGCTGACCGGACCTCCGACCGGGTTTATAAAAATTCCCCTTCCTAGCCCGGAGGCCAGGAATAGGGGGGGTTGCTCAGAAAGTATGATTGGCAAAGGTGCGGCGTGCAACGAAGCCAAGTCTTTCTGGGGTTCCCAGTCCCAGTAAGCTTGGACTCCCACCAGGGCGCCTACTCCTGGGGCACATTGCTCCAAAGCCCTCACACTTACCCAGCCTAGTGACTTCGATCCTGGAGGGCCATGTTTTCCATCAGATAACTCTATGAGCCACCTGGCGTACTAACAAGTGCACCAAACCAGTGTGTAATATGCATCAATTTACTAGGGCAGCCCAAGGACAAAACTGCCTTTTCAAAAGATACTACACTTGATCTTAGCCAAAAGGCCGAGAAGCGATAACCAGAATTGGTTTCAAACTACGGAGCCACCCAAGGATCCTGAAAAGTCCATTTGTGGAGATGAGCTCCTGGACTCCCGTTAAGAAGACATGTTGTCAACCTCTAGATCCCTTACATGCCTGCACTTTTCGGCTTGCTGCTGCTGCAATCCACGCGTTTTAGATCTGCATAACTCCACCTCTTTAAACACAGCACCTTCACCCCCTGCTGTTCCCACCCGACTCAACACCGTTGGAAGGGAGGAGAACCAATTAAGGCGGGGGGTGGGGTGGAACGAGCAGCTGTCTACCCTTAGCAGGAGGGCTCCTGATTACATACCTCTCCTGCTGCTGCTGCTGCTGGCTGTCCAGCAGCAGACTGAAGGTGGTTGCTGCTGTGCACAGGTATATAAAGGCTCAGAGCCTATTATGACACGCGCAGCCAGCGTTCCATTGCCACATTCCATCTACTGCAGGCAGGATACCTGGCTGGCTGAATGTCGCTGAGAAGCTCACAGAGACCGCCATAAGCAACAGTTTAACAGAATGCCACAGACTAATCAACCAAACTTTTTGGGTTGGGTTCTCTTTTATAGTCTGCAGGCATTAAATGAAAGAAGTCAGTGTTCCAGCAGAAGGAGACAACGTTTCAGAAAAGGCATTGTAGCAAACCAAAAAATAAATTTTAAGCGCAGCAGAGTAACCAGCGCACATACCTGTTAGCTCAGGTGAGTTTAAAAGGCTGCTGTTGATAACAAGGGCATTTGCTAAATAGATGGTGTGTGTGCAACAATATACTGAAAGGTCAATTATATTGTGCAGCTTATCTCACCACCTGTAGTTATTTAGGTGAAAGCTCCAAAATGCTTGCCTAATATGTCTGTTTATCCAAAAGGAAGTAAAAAGGGAGAGCTAGAAAGATAGCATTGCATCACATTACATGGCAATGCAATGCACAGTTGCTGAAGTTGAACCAAAATGAGCTTGTAATCTGGCTTCTGCAACTTTGAACATGAAAAATCCAATGAGGAGAAGAAAAGCAAAGCCAAAGAGTCCATCCCAAAATCCGACAAACAAGCAAAATGAACAAAAAACATTGAATTCAATTCTTTCTGATTTTAGAAACTGCATTAAAGAAGGGGTGCACCGGTCCTGGAGATACTGCAATACCAGGTCAATGCGTGGAGTGGACAGAGCAAGCTCTTTTTCCATCTCCCTGTTCTAAAAATCCATTTAATATATGGTCCCCAGATAGGGGACGTATCAGATATTAAACTGATAAGAACAGATACTACACTTGATCTTAGCCAAAAGGCCGAGAAGCGATAACCAGAATTGGTTTCAAACTACGGAGCCACCCAAGGATCCTGAAAAGTCCATTTGTGGAGATGAGCTCCTGGACTCCCGTTAAGAAGACATGTTGTCAACCTCTAGATCCCTTACATGCCTGCACTTTTCGGCTTGCTGCTGCTGCAATCCACGCGTTTTAGATCTGCATAACTCCACCTCTTTAAACACAGCACCTTCACCCCCTGCTGTTCCCACCCGCCTCAACACCGTTGGAAGGGAGGAGAACCAATTAAGGCGGGGGGTGGGGTGGAACGAGCAGCTGTCTACCCTTAGCAGGAGGGCTCCTGATTACATACCTCTCCTGCTGCTGCTGCTGCTGGCTGTCCAGCAGCAGACTGAAGGTGGTTGCTGCTGTGCACAGGTATATAAAGGCTCAGAGCCTATTATGACACGCGCAGCCAGCGTTCCATTGCCACATTCCATCTACTGCAGGCAGGATACCTGGCTGGCTGAATGTCGCTGAGAAGCTCACAGAGACCGCCATAAGCAACAGTTTAACAGAATGCCACAGACTAATCAACCAAACTTTTTGGGTTGGGTTCTCTTTTATAGTCTGCAGGCATTAAATGAAAGAAGTCAGTGTTCCAGCAGAAGGAGACAACGTTTCAGAAAAGGCATTGTAGCAAACCAAAAAAGAAATTTTAAGCGCAGCAGAGTAACCAGCGCACATACCTGTTAGCTCAGGTGAGTTTAAAAGGCTGCTGTTGATAACAAGGGCATTTGCTAAATAGATGGTGTGTGTGCAACAATATACTGAAAGGTCAATTATATTGTGCAGCTTATCTCACCACCTGTAGTTATTTAGGTGAAAGCTCCAAAATGCTTGCCTAATATGTCTGTTTATCCAAAAGGAAGTAAAAAGGGAGAGCTAGAAAGATAGCATTGCATCACATTACATGGCAATGCAATGCACAGTTGCTGAAGTTGAACCAAAATGAGCTTGTAATCTGGCTTCTGCAACTTTGAACATGAAAAATCCAATGAGGAGAAGAAAAGCAAAGCCAAAGAGTCCATCCAAAAATCCGACAAACAAGCAAAATGAACAAAAAACATTGAATTCAATTCTTTCTGATTTTAGAAACTGCATTAAAGAAGGGGTGCACCGGTCCTGGAGATACTGCAATACCAGGTCAATGCGTGGAGTGGACAGAGCAAGCTCTTTTTCCATCTCCCTGTTCTAAAAATCCATTTAATATATGGTCCCCAGATAGGGGACGTATCAGATATTAAACTGATAAGAACAGATTTTTTTTTTTTTTTTTTTTATCGAAAGCCCGAATTCGTGTACAAAACCCGAGTGCGCTTAAAAAAGTGACAAGTGCCACAAAAAAAGTGCACTAGGATGCTGGTCTTCTTGAAACCCTCTCCAAAAGGAGAAGGGTCCCCCAAACCATTCCCCGTCCCTCCGAGCCAAAAGGCCACAGCGAGGAACAGGGACAAAAAGCCACCTCCAGCCGAAGCCAGAGGCGACCCAATCTCACCCCCAGCACCTGCCCGAGTTCTCACCCGAGCAAGGCACTGGGAGCCAAAGACTGTGCTCCCCTCCCGGAAGAGGGGAGCCAACAATGCTCTCCTCCCGAAAGAGGAGAGCCAGGGGGGTTCAGGGGGGAGCGGAACCTGATGGCCACACACTCCCCCCCTAGACCTGCCAAGAGAGGAACCCGTAAGGGAACCGCATCCCGACAAAATCCTAGTAGGACGTGACACACGTGAATAAGTGGACACACAGTGACAAAGAAATTAAATAAATAGTGAAGGTTTCACAGTATAATACTGCCCGGACCTTCGACCGGGAATTGAAAAATTCCCCATCCTAAGGCCAGAAGGCCCGGAATAAGGGTGTGTGCGAAGAAAGAAAATTTGAAGTGCTTGTGCAAATGTGCCATAAACTCAAGTGGGGTTCCCAATCCCAGTGAGTTAAGGCACCCCAGGGTCACCACTCCTGGGGCACTTCACACTTCGGGCTTTCGATCTTCCCCGGCCCAATGGCGTCGATCCTGGGGGGCCATGCTTTCCACCAGATGACTATATTAGCCACCTGGCGTACTAACAAGCGCCTAAACCCCAGTGTGCATAATGTATCAATCTACTAGTGCGGCCAACATCCAAAACCGCCTTTTCGAAAGATACTACACTTGATCTTAGCCAAAAGGCCGAGAAGCGATAACCAGAATTGGTTTCAAACTACGGAGCCACCCAAGGATCCTGAAAAGTCCATTTGTGGAGATGAGCTCCTGGACTCCCGTTAAGAAGACATGTTGTCAACCTCTAGATCCCTTACATGCCTGCACTTTTCGGCTTGCTGCTGCTGCAATCCACGCGTTTTAGATCTGCATAACTCCACCTCTTTAAACACAGCACCTTCACCCCCTGCTGTTCCCACCCGCCTCAACACCGTTGGAAGGGAGGAGAACCAATTAAGGCGGGGGGTGGGGTGGAACGAGCAGCTGTCTACCCTTAGCAGGAGGGCTCCTGATTACATACCTCTCCTGCTGCTGCTGCTGCTGGCTGTCCAGCAGCAGACTGAAGGTGGCTGCTGCTGTGCACAGGTATATAAAGGCTCAGAGCCTATTATGACACGCGCAGCCAGCGTTCCATTGCCACATTCCATCTACTGCAGGCAGGATACCTGGCTGGCTGAATGTCGCTGAGAAGCTCACAGAGACCGCCATAAGCAACAGTTTAACAGAATGCCACAGACTAATCAACCAAACTTTTTGGGTTGGGTTCTCTTTTATAGTCTGCAGGCATTAAATGAAAGAAGTCAGTGTTCCAGCAGAAGGAGACAACGTTTCAGAAAAGGCATTGTAGCAAACCAAAAAAGAAATTTTAAGCGCAGCAGAGTAACCAGCGCACATACCTGTTAGCTCAGGTGAGTTTAAAAGGCTGCTTTTGATAACAAGGGCATTTGCTAAATAGATGGTGTGTGTGCAACAATATACTGAAAGGTCAATTATATTGTGCAGCTTATCTCACCACCTGTAGTTATTTAGGTGAAAGCTCCAAAATGCTTGCCTAATATGTCTGTTTATCCAAAAGGAAGTAAAAAGGGAGAGCTAGAAAGATAGCATTGCATCACATTACATGGCAATGCAATGCACAGTTGCTGAAGTTGAACCAAAATGAGCTTGTAATCTGGCTTCTGCAACTTTGAACATGAAAAATCCAATGAGGAGAAGAAAAGCAAAGCCAAAGAGTCCATCCCAAAATCCGACAAACAAGCAAAATGAACAAAAAACATTGAATTCAATTCTTTCTGATTTTAGAAACTGCATTAAAGAAGGGGTGCACCGGTCCTGGAGATACTGCAATACCAGGTCAATGCGTGGAGTGGACAGAGGAAGCTCTTTTTCCATCTCCCTGTTCTAAAAATCCATTTAATATATGGTCCCCAGATAGGGGACGTATCAGATATTAAACTGATAAGAACAGATACTACACTTGATCTTAGCCAAAAGGCCGAGAAGCGATAACCAGAATTGGTTTCAAACTACGGAGCCACCCAAGGATCCTGAAAAGTCCATTTGTGGAGATGAGCTCCTGGACTCCCGTTAAGAAGACATGTTGTCAACCTCTAGATCCCTTACATGCCTGCACTTTTCGGCTTGCTGCTGCTGCAATCCACGCGTTTTAGATCTGCATAACTCCACCTCTTTAAACACAGCACCTTCACCCCCTGCTGTTCCCACCCGCCTCAACACCGTTGGAAGGGAGGAGAACCAATTAAGGCGGGGGGTGGGGTGGAACGAGCAGCTGTCTACCCTTAGCAGGAGGGCTCCTGATTACATACCTCTCCTGCTGCTGCTGCTGCTGGCTGTCCAGCAGCAGACTGAAGGTGGCTGCTGCTGTGCACAGGTATATAAAGGCTCAGAGCCTATTATGACACGCGCAGCCAGCGTTCCATTGCCACATTCCATCTACTGCAGGCAGGATACCTGGCTGGCTGAATGTCGCTGAGAAGCTCACAGAGACCGCCATAAGCAACAGTTTAACAGAATGCCACAGACTAATCAACCAAACTTTTTGGGTTGGGTTCTCTTTTATAGTCTGCAGGCATTAAATGAAAGAAGTCAGTGTTCCAGCAGAAGGAGACAACGTTTCAGAAAAGGCATTGTAGCAAACCAAAAAAGAAATTTTAAGCGCAGCAGAGTAACCAGCGCACATACCTGTTAGCTCAGGTGAGTTTAAAAGGCTGCTGTTGATAACAAGGGCATTTGCTAAATAGATGGTGTGTGTGCAACAATATACTGAAAGGTCAATTATATTGTGCAGCTTATCTCACCACCTGTAGTTATTTAGGTGAAAGCTCCAAAATGCTTGCCTAATATGTCTGTTTATCCAAAAGGAAGTAAAAAGGGAGAGCTAGAAAGATAGCATTGCATCACATTACATGGCAATGCAATGCACAGTTGCTGAAGTTGAACCAAAATGAGCTTGTAATCTGGCTTCTGCAACTTTGAACATGAAAAATCCAATGAGGAGAAGAAAAGCAAAGCAAAAGAGTCCATCCCAAAATCCGACAAACAAGCAAAATGAACAAAAAACATTGAATTCAATTCTTTCTGATTTTAGAAACTGCATTAAAGAAGGGGTGCACCGGTCCTGGAGATACTGCAATACCAGGTCAATGCGTGGAGTGGACAGAGCAAGCTCTTTTTCCATCTCCCTGTTCTAAAAATCCATTTAATATATGGTCCCCAGATAGGGGACGTATCAGATATTAAACTGATAAGAACAGATACTACACTTGATCTTAGCCAAAAGGCCGAGAAGCGATAACCAGAATTGGTTTCAAACTACGGAGCCACCCAAGGATCCTGAAAAGTCCATTTGTGGAGATGAGCTCCTGGACTCCCGTTAAGAAGACATGTTGTCAACCTCTAGATCCCTTACATGCCTGCACTTTTCGGCTTGCTGCTGCTGCAATCCACGCGTTTTAGATCTGCATAACTCCACCTCTTTAAACACAGCACCTTCACCCCCTGCTGTTCCCACCCGCCTCAACACCGTTGGAAGGGAGGAGAACCAATTAAGGCGGGGGGTGGGGTGGAACGAGCAGCTGTCTACCCTTAGCAGGAGGGCTCCTGATTACATACCTCTCCTGCTGCTGCTGCTGCTGGCTGTCCAGCAGCAGACTGAAGGTGGCTGCTGCTGTGCACAGGTATATAAAGGCTCAGAGCCTATTATGACACGCGCAGCCAGCGTTCCATTGCCACATTCCATCTACTGCAGGCAGGATACCTGGCTGGCTGAATGTCGCTGAGAAGCTCACAGAGACCGCCATAAGCAACAGTTTAACAGAATGCCACAGACTAATCAACCAAACTTTTTGGGTTGGGTTCTCTTTTATAGTCTGCAGGCATTAAATGAAAGAAGTCAGTGTTCCAGCAGAAGGAGACAACGTTTCAGAAAAGGCATTGTAGCAAACCAAAAAAGAAATTTTAAGCGCAGCAGAGTAACCAGCGCACATACCTGTTAGCTCAGGTGAGTTTAAAAGGCTGCTGTTGATAACAAGGGCATTTGCTAAATAGATGGTGTGTGTGCAACAATATACTGAAAGGTCAATTATATTGTGCAGCTTATCTCACCACCTGTAGTTATTTAGGTGAAAGCTCCAAAATGCTTGCCTAATATGTCTGTTTATCCAAAAGGAAGTAAAAAGGGAGAGCTAGAAAGATAGCATTGCATCACATTACATGGCAATGCAATGCACAGTTGCTGAAGTTGAACCAAAATGAGCTTGTAATCTGGCTTCTGCAACTTTGAACATGAAAAATCCAATGAGGAGAAGAAAAGCAAAGCCAAAGAGTCCATCCCAAAATCCGACAAACAAGCAAAATGAACAAAAAACATTGAATTCAATTCTTTCTGATTTTAGAAACTGCATTAAAGAAGGGGTGCACCGGTCCTGGAGATAATGCAATACCAGGTCAATGCGTGGAGTGGACAGAGCAAGCTCTTTTTCCATCTCCCTGTTCTAAAAATCCATTTAATATATGGTCCCCAGATAGGGGACGTATCAGATATTAAACTGATAAGAACAGATACTACAATTGATCTTAGCCAAAAGGCCGAGAAGCGATAACCAGAATTGGTTTCAAACTACGGAGCCACCCAAGGATCCTGAAAAGTCCATTTGTGGAGATGAGCTCCTGGACTCCCGTTAAGAAGACATGTTGTCAACCTCTAGATCCCTTACATGCCTGCACTTTTCGGCTTGCTGCTGCTGCAATCCACGCGTTTTAGATCTGCATAACTCCACCTCTTTAAACACAGCACCTTCACCCCCTGCTGTTCCCACCCGCCTCAACACCGTTGGAAGGGAGGAGAACCAATTAAGGCGGGGGGTGGGGTGGAACGAGCAGCTGTCTACCCTTAGCAGGAGGGCTCCTGATTACATACCTCTCCTGCTGCTGCTGCTGCTGGCTGTCCAGCAGCAGACTGAAGGTGGCTGCTGCTGTGCACAGGTATATAAAGGCTCAGAGCCTATTATGACACGCGCAGCCAGCGTTTCATTGCCACATTCCATCTACTGCAGGCAGGATACCTGGCTGGCTGAATGTCGCTGAGAAGCTCACAGAGACCGCCATAAGCAACAGTTTAACAGAATGCCACAGACTAATCAACCAAACTTTTTGGGTTGGGTTCTCTTTTATAGTCTGCAGGCATTAAATGAAAGAAGTCAGTGTTCCAGCAGAAGGAGACAACGTTTCAGAAAAGGCATTGTAGCAAACCAAAAAAGAAATTTTAAGCGCAGCAGAGTAACCAGCGCACATACCTGTTAGCTCAGGTGAGTTTAAAAGGCTGCTGTTGATAACAAGGGCATTTGCTAAATAGATGGTGTGTGTGCAACAATATACTGAAAGGTCAATTATATTGTGCAGCTTATCTCACCACCTGTAGTTATTTAGGTGAAAGCTCCAAAATGCTTGCCTAATATGTCTGTTTATCCAAAAGGAAGTAAAAAGGGAGAGCTAGAAAGATAGCATTGCATCACATTACATGGCAATGCAATGCACAGTTGCTGAAGTTGAACCAAAATGAGCTTGTAATCTGGCTTCTGCAACTTTGAACATGAAAAATCCAATGAGGAGAAGAAAAGCAAAGCCAAAGAGTCCATCCCAAAATCCGACAAACAAGCAAAATGAACAAAAAACATTGAATTCAATTCTTTCTGATTTTAGAAACTGCATTAAAGAAGGGGTGCACCGGTCCTGGAGATACTGCAATACCAGGTCAATGCGTGGAGTGGACAGAGCAAGCTCTTTTTCCATCTCCCTGTTCTAAAAATCCATTTAATATATGGTCCCCAGATAGGGGACGTATCAGATATTAAACTGATAAGAACAGATACTACACTTGATCTTAGCCAAAAGGCCGAGAAGCGATAACCAGAATTGGTTTCAAACTACGGAGCCACCCAAGGATCCTGAAAAGTCCATTTGTGGAGATGAGCTCCTGGACTCCCGTTAAGAAGACATGTTGTCAACCTCTAGATCCCTTACATGCCTGCACTTTTCGGCTTGCTGCTGCTGCAATCCACGCGTTTTAGATCTGCATAACTCCACCTCTTTAAACACAGCACCTTCACCCCCTGCTGTTCCCACCCGCCTCAACACCGTTGGAAGGGAGGAGAACCAATTAAGGCGGGGGGTGGGGTGGAACGAGCAGCTGTCTACCCTTAGCAGGAGGGCTCCTGATTACATACCTCTCCTGCTGCTGCTGCTGCTGGCTGTCCAGCAGCAGACTGAAGGTGGCTGCTGCTGTGCACAGGTATATAAAGGCTCAGAGCCTATTATGACACGCGCAGCCAGCGTTCCATTGCCACATTCCATCTACTGCAGGCAGGATACCTGGCTGGCTGAATGTCGCTGAGAAGCTCACAGAGACCGCCATAAGCAACAGTTTAACAGAATGCCACAGACTAATCAACCAAACTTTTTGGGTTGGGTTCTCTTTTATAGTCTGCAGGCATTAAATGAAAGAAGTCAGTGTTCCAGCAGAAGGAGACAACGTTTCAGAAAAGGCATTGTAGCAAACCAAAAAAGAAATTTTAAGCGCAGCAGAGTAACCAGCGCACATACCTGTTAGCTCAGGTGAGTTTAAAAGGCTGCTGTTGATAACAAGGGCATTTGCTAAATAGATGGTGTGTGTGCAACAATATACTGAAAGGTCAATTATATTGTGCAGCTTATCTCACCACCTGTAGTTATTTAGGTGAAAGCTCCAAAATGCTTGCCTAATATGTCTGTTTATCCAAAAGGAAGTAAAAAGGGAGAGCTAGAAAGATAGCATTGCATCACATTACATGGCAATGCAATGCACAGTTGCTGAAGTTGAACCAAAATGAGCTTGTAATCTGGCTTCTGCAACTTTGAACATGAAAAATCCAATGAGGAGAAGAAAAGCAAAGCCAAAGAGTCCATCCCAAAATCCGACAAACAAGCAAAATGAACAAAAAACATTGAATTTAATTCTTTCTGATTTTAGAAACTGCATTAAAGAAGGGGTGCACCGGTCCTGGAGATACTGCAATACCAGGTCAATGCGTGGAGTGGACAGAGCAAGCTCTTTTTCCATCTCCCTGTTCTAAAAATCCATTTAATATATGGTCCCCAGATAGGGGACGTATCAGATATTAAACTGATAAGAACAGATACTACACTTGATCTTAGCCAAAAGGCCGAGAAGCGATAACCAGAATTGGTTTCAAACTACGGAGCCACCCAAGGATCCTGAAAAGTCCATTTGTGGAGATGAGCTCCTGGACTCCCGTTAAGAAGACATGTTGTCAACCTCTAGATCCCTTACATGCCTGCACTTTTCGGCTTGCTGCTGCTGCAATCCACGCGTTTTAGATCTGCATAACTCCACCTCTTTAAACACAGCACCTTCACCCCCTGCTGTTCCCACCCGCCTCAACACCGTTGGAAGGGAGGAGAACCAATTAAGGCGGGGGGTGGGGTGGAACGAGCAGCTGTCTACCCTTAGCAGGAGGGCTCCTGATTACATACCTCTCCTGCTGCTGCTGCTGCTGGCTGTCCAGCAGCAGACTGAAGGTGGCTGCTGCTGTGCACAGGTATATAAAGGCTCAGAGCCTATTATGACACGCGCAGCCAGCGTTCCATTGCCACATTCCATCTACTGCAGGCAGGATACCTGGCTGGCTGAATGTCGCTGAGAAGCTCACAGAGACCGCCATAAGCAACAGTTTAACAGAATGCCACAGACTAATCAACCAAACTTTTTGGGTTGGGTTCTCTTTTATAGTCTGCAGGCATTAAATGAAAGAAGTCAGTGTTCCAGCAGAAGGAGACAACGTTTCAGAAAAGGCATTGTAGCAAACCAAAAAAGAAATTTTAAGCGCAGCAGAGTAACCAGCGCACATACCTGTTATCCCAGGTGAGTTTAAAAGGCTGCTGTTGATAACAAGGGCATTTGCTAAATAGCTGGTGTGTGTGCAACAATATACTGAAAGGTCAATTATATTGTGCAGCTTATCTCACCACCTGTAGTTATTTAGGTGAAAGCTCCAAAATGCTTGCCTAATATGTCTGTTTATCCAAAAGGAAGTAAAAAGGGAGAGCTAGAAATATAGCATTGCATCACATTACATGGCAATGCAATGCACAGTTGCTGAAGTTGAACCAAAATGAGCTTGTAATCTGGCTTCTGCAACTTTGAACATGAAAAATCCAATGAGGAGAAGAAAAGCAAAGCCAAAGAGTCCATCCCAAAATCCGACAAACAAGCAAAATGAACAAAAAACATTGAATTCAATTCTTTCTGATTTTAGAAACTGCATTAAAGAAGGGGTGCACCGGTCCTGGAGATACTGCAATACCAGGTCAATGCGTGGAGTGGACAGAGCAAGCTCTTTTTCCATCTCCCTGTTCTAAAAATCCATTTAATATATGGTCCCCAGATAGGGGACGTATCAGATATTAAACTGATAAGAACAGATACTACACTTGATCTTAGCCAAAAGGCCGAGAAGCGATAACCAGAATTGGTTTCAAACTACGGAGCCACCCAAGGATCCTGAAAAGTCCATTTGTGGAGATGAGCTCCTGGACTCCCGTTAAGAAGACATGTTGTCAACCTCTAGATCCCTTACATGCCTGCACTTTTCGGCTTGCTGCTGCTGCAATCCACGCGTTTTAGATCTGCATAACTCCACCTCTTTAAACACAGCACCTTCACCCCCTGCTGTTCCCACCCGCCTCAACACCGTTGGAAGGGAGGAGAACCAATTAAGGCGGGGGGTGGGGTGGAACGAGCAGCTGTCTACCCTTAGCAGGAGGGCTCCTGATTACATACCTCTCCTGCTGCTGCTGCTGCTGGCTGTCCAGCAGCAGACTGAAGGTGGCTGCTGCTGTGCACAGGTATATAAAGGCTCAGAGCCTATTATGACACGCGCAGCCAGCGTTCCATTGCCACATTCCATCTACTGCAGGCAGGATACCTGGCTGGCTGAATGTCGCTGAGAAGCTCACAGAGACCGCCATAAGCAACAGTTTAACAGAATGCCACAGACTAATCAACCAAACTTTTTGGGTTGGGTTCTCTTTTATAGTCTGCAGGCATTAAATGAAAGAAGTCAGTGTTCCAGCAGAAGGAGACAACGTTTCAGAAAAGGCATTGTAGCAAACCAAAAAAGAAATTTTAAGCGCAGCAGAGTAACCAGCGCACATACCTGTTAGCTCAGGTGAGTTTAAAAGGCTGCTGTTGATAACAAGGGCATTTGCTAAATAGATGGTGTGTGTGCAACAATATACTGAAAGGTCAATTATATTGTGCAGCTTATCTCACCACCTGTAGTTATTTAGGTGAAAGCTCCAAAATGCTTGCCTAATATGTCTGTTTATCCAAAAGGAAGTAAAAAGGGAGAGCTAGAAAGATAGCATTGCATCACATTACATGGCAATGCAATGCACAGTTGCTGAAGTTGAACCAAAATGAGCTTGTAATCTGGCTTCTGCAACTTTGAACATGAAAAATCCAATGAGGAGAAGAAAAGCAAAGCCAAAGAGTCCATCCCAAAATCCGACAAACAAGCAAAATGAACAAAAAACATTGAATTTAATTCTTTCTGATTTTAGAAACTGCATTAAAGAAGGGGTGCACCGGTCCTGGAGATACTGCAATACCAGGTCAATGCGTGGAGTGGACAGAGCAAGCTCTTTTTCCATCTCCCTGTTCTAAAAATCCATTTAATATATGGTCCCCAGATAGGGGACGTATCAGATATTAAACTGATAAGAACAGATACTACACTTGATCTTAGCCAAAAGGCCGAGAAGCGATAACCAGAATTGGTTTCAAACTACGGAGCCACCCAAGGATCCTGAAAAGTCCATTTGTGGAGATGAGCTCCTGGACTCCCGTTAAGAAGACATGTTGTCAACCTCTAGATCCCTTACATGCCTGCACTTTTCGGCTTGCTGCTGCTGCAATCCACGCGTTTTAGATCTGCATAACTCCACCTCTTTAAACACAGCACCTTCACCCCCTGCTGTTCCCACCCGCCTCAACACCGTTGGAAGGGAGGAGAACCAATTAAGGCGGGGGGTGGGGTGGAACGAGCAGCTGTCTACCCTTAGCAGGAGGGCTCCTGATTACATACCTCTCCTGCTGCTGCTGCTGCTGGCTGTCCAGCAGCAGACTGAAGGTGGCTGCTGCTGTGCACAGGTATATAAAGGCTCAGAGCCTATTATGACACGCGCAGCCAGCGTTCCATTGCCACATTCCATCTACTGCAGGCAGGATACCTGGCTGGCTGAATGTCGCTGAGAAGCTCACAGAGACCGCCATAAGCAACAGTTTAACAGAATGCCACAGACTAATCAACCAAACTTTTTGGGTTGGGTTCTCTTTTATAGTCTGCAGGCATTAAATGAAAGAAGTCAGTGTTCCAGCAGAAGGAGACAACGTTTCAGAAAAGGCATTGTAGCAAACCAAAAAAGAAATTTTAAGCGCAGCAGAGTAACCAGCGCACATACCTGTTAGCTCAGGTGAGTTTAAAAGGCTGCTGTTGATAACAAGGGCATTTGCTAAATAGATGGTGTGTGTGCAACAATATACTGAAAGGTCAATTATATTGTGCAGCTTATCTCACCACCTGTAGTTATTTAGGTGAAAGCTCCAAAATGCTTGCCTAATATGTCTGTTTATCCAAAAGGAAGTAAAAAGGGAGAGCTAGAAAGATAGCATTGCATCACATTACATGGCAATGCAATGCACAGTTGCTGAAGTTGAACCAAAATGAGCTTGTAATCTGGCTTCTGCAACTTTGAACATGAAAAATCCAATGAGGAGAAGAAAAGCAAAGCCAAAGAGTCCATCCCAAAATCCGACAAACAAGCAAAATGAACAAAAAACATTGAATTCAATTCTTTCTGATTTTAGAAACTGCATTAAAGAAGGGGTGCACCGGTCCTGGAGATACTGCAATACCAGGTCAATGCGTGGAGTGGACAGAGCAAGCTCTTTTTCCATCTCCCTGTTCTAAAAATCCATTTAATATATGGTCCCCAGATAGGGGACGTATCAGATATTAAACTGATAAGAACAGATACTACACTTGATCTTAGCCAAAAGGCCGAGAAGCGATAACCAGAATTGGTTTCAAACTACGGAGCCACCCAAGGATCCTGAAAAGTCCATTTGTGGAGATGAGCTCCTGGACTCCCGTTAAGAAGACATGTTGTCAACCTCTAGATCCCTTACATGCCTGCACTTTTCGGCTTGCTGCTGCTGCAATCCACGCGTTTTAGATCTGCATAACTCCACCTCTTTAAACACAGCACCTTCACCCCCTGCTGTTCCCACCCGCCTCAACACCGTTGGAAGGGAGGAGAACCAATTAAGGCGGGGGGTGGGGTGGAACGAGCAGCTGTCTACCCTTAGCAGGAGGGCTCCTGATTACATACCTCTCCTGCTGCTGCTGCTGCTGGCTGTCCAGCAGCAGACTGAAGGTGGCTGCTGCTGTGCACAGGTATATAAAGGCTCAGAGCCTATTATGACACGCGCAGCCAGCGTTCCATTGCCACATTCCATCTACTGCAGGCAGGATACCTGGCTGGCTGAATGTCGCTGAGAAGCTCACAGAGACCGCCATAAGCAACAGTTTAACAGAATGCCACAGACTAATCAACCAAACTTTTTGGGTTGGGTTCTCTTTTATAGTCTGCAGGCATTAAATGAAAGAAGTCAGTGTTCCAGCAGAAGGAGACAACGTTTCAGAAAAGGCATTGTAGCAAACCAAAAAAGAAATTTTAAGCGCAGCAGAGTAACCAGCGCACATACCTGTTAGCTCAGGTGAGTTTAAAAGGCTGCTGTTGATAACAAGGGCATTTGCTAAATAGATGGTGTGTGTGCAACAATATACTGAAAGGTCAATTATATTGTGCAGCTTATCTCACCACCTGTAGTTATTTAGGTGAAAGCTCCAAAATGCTTGCCTAATATGTCTGTTTATCCAAAAGGAAGTAAAAAGGGAGAGCTAGAAAGATAGCATTGCATCACATTACATGGCAATGCAATGCACAGTTGCTGAAGTTGAACCAAAATGAGCTTGTAATCTGGCTTCTGCAACTTTGAACATGAAAAATCCAATGAGGAGAAGAAAAGCAAAGCCAAAGAGTCCATCCCAAAATCCGACAAACAAGCAAAATGAACAAAAAACATTGAATTCAATTCTTTCTGATTTTAGAAACTGCATTAAAGAAGGGGTGCACCGGTCCTGGAGATACTGCAATACCAGGTCAATGCGTGGAGTGGACAGAGCAAGCTCTTTTTCCATCTCCCTGTTCTAAAAATCCATTTAATATATGGTCCCCAGATAGGGGACGTATCAGATATTAAACTGATAAGAACAGATTTTTTGATTGAAGCTGCATCCAAGGCACTGAAAAATGTGACCGAAGTCACACCAAAACAGCGCACGAGGCGAGGATTCATGTGGACCCTTCCCGGAGGAGAGGGTCCCCAATAAACCATCCTCATCCCTCCGAGCCAGAAGGCCACAGCGAGGGTCAGGGATCTCCGATGCTCTCCCTAGCCGAAGCCGGAGATGAGCCGTTTTCGTGCTCCCAGCTTCCATCTAGGCTGCCACCCTAGTGGAGCTGGAGCCTGTGTTGGTTTCTCAGCCCAAAGCTGACCGGACCTCCGACCGGGTTTATAAAAATTCCCCTTCCTAGCCCGGAGGCCAGGAATAGGGGGGGTTGCTCAGAAAGTATGATTGGCAAAGGTGCGGCGTGCTACGAAGCCAAGTCTTTCTGGGGTTCCCAGTCCCAGTAAGCTTGGACTCCCACCAGGGCGCCTACTCCTGGGGCACATTGCTCCAAAGCCCTCACACTTACCCAGACTAGTGACTTCGATCCTGGAGGGCCATGTTTTCCATCAGATAACTCTATGAGCCACCTGGCGTACTAACAAGTGCACCAAACCAGTGTGTAATATGCATCAATTTACTAGGGCAGCCCAAGGACAAAACTGCCTTTTCAAATGATACTACACTTGATCTTAGCCAAAAGGCCGAGAAGCGATAACCAGAATTGGTTTCAAACTACGGAGCCACCCAAGGATCCTGAAAAGTCCATTTGTGGAGATGAGCTCCTGGACTCCCGTTAAGAAGACATGTTGTCAACCTCTAGATCCCTTACATGCCTGCACTTTTCGGCTTGCTGCTGCTGCAATCCACGCGTTTTAGATCTGCATAACTCCACCTCTTTAAACACAGCACCTTCACCCCCTGCTGTTCCCACCCGCCTCAACACCGTTGGAAGGGAGGAGAACCAATTAAGGCGGGGGGTGGGGTGGAACGAGCAGCTGTCTACCCTTAGCAGGAGGGCTCCTGATTACATACCTCTCCTGCTGCTGCTGCTGCTGGCTGTCCAGCAGCAGACTGAAGGTGGCTGCTGCTGTGCACAGGTATATAAAGGCTCAGAGCCTATTATGACACGCGCAGCCAGCGTTCCATTGCCACATTCCATCTACTGCAGGCAGGATACCTGGCTGGCTGAATGTCGCTGAGAAGCTCACAGAGACCGCCATAAGCAACAGTTTAACAGAATGCCACAGACTAATCAACCAAACTTTTTGGGTTGGGTTCTCTTTTATAGTCTGCAGGCATTAAATGAAAGAAGTCAGTGTTCCAGCAGAAGGAGACAACGTTTCAGAAAAGGCATTGTAGCAAACCAAAAAAGAAATTTTAAGCGCAGCAGAGTAACCAGCGCACATACCTGTTAGCTCAGGTGAGTTTAAAAGGCTGCTGTTGATAACAAGGGCATTTGCTAAATAGATGGTGTGTGTGCAACAATATACTGAAAGGTCAATTATATTGTGCAGCTTATCTCACCACCTGTAGTTATTTAGGTGAAAGCTCCAAAATGCTTGCCTAATATGTCTGTTTATCCAAAAGGAAGTAAAAAGGGAGAGCTAGAAAGATAGCATTGCATCACATTACATGGCAATGCAATGCACAGTTGCTGAAGTTGAACCAAAATGAGCTTGTAATCTGGCTTCTGCAACTTTGAACATGAAAAATCCAATGAGGAGAAGAAAAGCAAAGCCAAAGAGTCCATCCCAAAATCCGACAAACAAGCAAAATGAACAAAAAACATTGAATTCAATTCTTTCTGATTTTAGAAACTGCATTAAAGAAGGGGTGCACCGGTCCTGGAGATACTGCAATACCAGGTCAATGCGTGGAGTGGACAGAGCAAGCTCTTTTTCCATCTCCCTGTTCTAAAAATCCATTTAATATATGGTCCCCAGATAGGGGACGTATCAGATATTAAACTGATAAGAACAGATACTACACTTGATCTTAGCCAAAAGGCCGAGAAGCGATAACCAGAATTGGTTTCAAACTACGGAGCCACCCAAGGATCCTGAAAAGTCCATTTGTGGAGATGAGCTCCTGGACTCCCGTTAAGAAGACATGTTGTCAACCTCTAGATCCCTTACATGCCTGCACTTTTCGGCTTGCTGCTGCTGCAATCCACGCGTTTTAGATCTGCATAACTCCACCTCTTTAAACACAGCACCTTCACCCCCTGCTGTTCCCACCCGCCTCAACACCGTTGGAAGGGAGGAGAACCAATTAAGGCGGGGGGTGGGGTGGAACGAGCAGCTGTCTACCCTTAGCAGGAGGGCTCCTGATTACATACCTCTCCTGCTGCTGCTGCTGCTGGCTGTCCAGCAGCAGACTGAAGGTGGCTGCTGCTGTGCACAGGTATATAAAGGCTCAGAGCCTATTATGACACGCGCAGCCAGCGTTCCATTGCCACATTCCATCTACTGCAGGCAGGATACCTGGCTGGCTGAATGTCGCTGAGAAGCTCACAGAGACCGCCATAAGCAACAGTTTAACAGAATGCCACAGACTAATCAACCAAACTTTTTGGGTTGGGTTCTCTTTTATAGTCTGCAGGCATTAAATGAAAGAAGTCAGTGTTCCAGCAGAAGGAGACAACGTTTCAGAAAAGGCATTGTAGCAAACCAAAAAAGAAATTTTAAGCGCAGCAGAGTAACCAGCGCACATACCTGTTAGCTCAGGTGAGTTTAAAAGGCTGCTGTTGATAACAAGGGCATTTGCTAAATAAATGGTGTGTGTGCAACAATATACTGAAAGGTCAATTATATTGTGCAGCTTATCTCACCACCTGTAGTTATTTAGGTGAAAGCTCCAAAATGCTTGCCTAATATGTCTGTTTATCCAAAAGGAAGTAAAAAGGGAGAGCTAGAAAGATAGCATTGCATCACATTACATGGCAATGCAATGCACAGTTGCTGAAGTTGAACCAAAATGAGCTTGTAATCTGGCTTCTGCAACTTTGAACATGAAAAATCCAATGAGGAGAAGAAAAGCAAAGCCAAAGAGTCCATCCCAAAATCCGACAAACAAGCAAAATGAACAAAAAACATTGAATTCAATTCTTTCTGATTTTAGAAACTGCATTAAAGAAGGGGTGCACCGGTCCTGGAGATACTGCAATACCAGGTCAATGCGTGGAGTGGACAGAGCAAGCTCTTTTTCCATCTCCCTGTTCTAAAAATCCATTTAATATATGGTCCCCAGATAGGGGACGTATCAGATATTAAACTGATAAGAACAGATACTACACTTGATCTTAGCCAAAAGGCCGAGAAGCGATAACCAGAATTGGTTTCAAACTACGGAGCCACCCAAGGATCCTGAAAAGTCCATTTGTGGAGATGAGCTCCTGGACTCCCGTTAAGAAGACATGTTGTCAACCTCTAGATCCCTTACATGCCTGCACTTTTCGGCTTGCTGCTGCTGCAATCCACGCGTTTTAGATCTGCATAACTCCACCTCTTTAAACACAGCACCTTCACCCCCTGCTGTTCCCACCCGCCTCAACACCGTTGGAAGGGAGGAGAACCAATTAAGGCGGGGGGTGGGGTGGAACGAGCAGCTGTCTACCCTTAGCAGGAGGGCTCCTGATTACATACCTCTCCTGCTGCTGCTGCTGCTGGCTGTCCAGCAGCAGACTGAAGGTGGCTGCTGCTGTGCACAGGTATATAAAGGCTCAGAGCCTATTATGACACGCGCAGCCAGCGTTCCATTGCCACATTCCATCTACTGCAGGCAGGATACCTGGCTGGCTGAATGTCGCTGAGAAGCTCACAGAGACCGCCATAAGCAACAGTTTAACAGAATGCCACAGACTAATCAACCAAACTTTTTGGGTTGGGTTCTCTTTTATAGTCTGCAGGCATTAAATGAAAGAAGTCAGTGTTCCAGCAGAAGGAGACAACGTTTCAGAAAAGGCATTGTAGCAAACCAAAAAAGAAATTTTAAGCGCAGCAGAGTAACCAGCGCACATACCTGTTAGCTCAGGTGAGTTTAAAAGGCTGCTGTTGATAACAAGGGCATTTGCTAAATAGATGGTGTGTGTGCAACAATATACTGAAAGGTCAATTATATTGTGCAGCTTATCTCACCACCTGTAGTTATTTAGGTGAAAGCTCCAAAATGCTTGCCTAATATGTCTGTTTATCCAAAAGGAAGTAAAAAGGGAGAGCTAGAAAGATAGCATTGCATCACATTACATGGCAATGCAATGCACAGTTGCTGAAGTTGAACCAAAATGAGCTTGTAATCTGGCTTCTGCAACTTTGAACATGAAAAATCCAATGAGGAGAAGAAAAGCAAAGCCAAAGAGTCCATCCCAAAATCCGACAAACAAGCAAAATGAACAAAAAACATTGAATTCAATTCTTTCTGATTTTAGAAACTGCATTAAAGAAGGGGTGCACCGGTCCTGGAGATACTGCAATACCAGGTCAATGCGTGGAGTGGACAGAGCAAGCTCTTTTTCCATCTCCCTGTTCTAAAAATCCATTTAATATATGGTCCCCAGATAGGGGACGTATCAGATATTAAACTGATAAGAACAGATACTACTCTTGATCTTAGCCAAAAGGCCGAGAAGCGATAACCAGAATTGGTTTCAAACTACGGAGCCACCCAAGGATCCTGAAAAGTCCATTTGTGGAGATGAGCTCCTGGACTCCCGTTAAGAAGACATGTTGTCAACCTCTAGATCCCTTACATGCCTGCACTTTTCGGCTTGCTGCTGCTGCAATCCACGCGTTTTAGATCTGCATAACTCCACCTCTTTAAACACAGCACCTTCACCCCCTGCTGTTCCCACCCGCCTCAACACCGTTGGAAGGGAGGAGAACCAATTAAGGCGGGGGGTGGGGTGGAACGAGCAGCTGTCTACCCTTAGCAGGAGGGCTCCTGATTACATACCTCTCCTGCTGCTGCTGCTGCTGGCTGTCCAGCAGCAGACTGAAGGTGGCTGCTGCTGTGCACAGGTATATAAAGGCTCAGAGCCTATTATGACACGCGCAGCCAGCGTTCCATTGCCACATTCCATCTACTGCAGGCAGGATACCTGGCTGGCTGAATGTCGCTGAGAAGCTCACAGAGACCGCCATAAGCAACAGTTTAACAGAATGCCACAGACTAATCAACCAAACTTTTTGGGTTGGGTTCTCTTTTATAGTCTGCAGGCATTAAATGAAAGAAGTCAGTGTTCCAGCAGAAGGAGACAACGTTTCAGAAAAGGCATTGTAGCAAACCAAAAAAGAAATTTTAAGCGCAGCAGAGTAACCAGCGCACATACCTGTTAGCTCAGGTGAGTTTAAAAGGCTGCTGTTGATAACAAGGGCATTTGCTAAATAGATGGTGTGTGTGCAACAATATACTGAAAGGTCAATTATATTGTGCAGCTTATCTCACCACCTGTAGTTATTTAGGTGAAAGCTCCAAAATGCTTGCCTAATATGTCTGTTTATCCAAAAGGAAGTAAAAAGGGAGAGCTAGAAAGATAGCATTGCATCACATTACATGGCAATGCAATGCACAGTTGCTGAAGTTGAACCAAAATGAGCTTGTAATCTGGCTTCTGCAACTTTGAACATGAAAAATCCAATGAGGAGAAGAAAAGCAAAGCCAAAGAGTCCATCCCAAAATCCGACAAACAAGCAAAATGAACAAAAAACATTGAATTCAATTCTTTCTGATTTTAGAAACTGCATTAAAGAAGGGGTGCACCGGTCCTGGAGATACTGCAATACCAGGTCAATGCGTGGAGTGGACAGAGCAAGCTCTTTTTCCATCTCCCTGTTCTAAAAATCCATTTAATATATGGTCCCCAGATAGGGGACGTATCAGATATTAAACTGATAAGAACAGATACTACACTTGATCTTAGCCAAAAGGCCGAGAAGCGATAACCAGAATTGGTTTCAAACTACGGAGCCACCCAAGGATCCTGAAAAGTCCATTTGTGGAGATGAGCTCCTGGACTCCCGTTAAGAAGACATGTTGTCAACCTCTAGATCCCTTACATGCCTGCACTTTTCGGCTTGCTGCTGCTGCAATCCACGCGTTTTAGATCTGCATAACTCCACCTCTTTAAACACAGCACCTTCACCCCCTGCTGTTCCCACCCGCCTCAACACCGTTGGAAGGGAGGAGAACCAATTAAGGCGGGGGGTGGGGTGGAACGAGCAGCTGTCTACCCTTAGCAGGAGGGCTCCTGATTACATACCTCTCCTGCTGCTGCTGGCTGTCCAGCAGCAGACTGAAGGTGGCTGCTGCTGTGCACAGGTATATAAAGGCTCAGAGCCTATTATGACACGCGCAGCCAGCGTTCCATTGCCACATTCCATCTACTGCAGGCAGGATACCTGGCTGGCTGAATGTCGCTGAGAAGCTCACAGAGACCGCCATAAGCAACAGTTTAACAGAATGCCACAGACTAATCAACCAAACTTTTTGGGTTGGGTTCTCTTTTATAGTCTGCAGGCATTAAATGAAAGAAGTCAGTGTTCCAGCAGAAGGAGACAACGTTTCAGAAAAGGCATTGTAGCAAACCAAAAAAGAAATTTTAAGCGCAGCAGAGTAACCAGCGCACATACCTGTTAGCTCAGGTGAGTTTAAAAGGCTGCTGTTGATAACAAGGGCATTTGCTAAATAGATGGTGTGTGTGCAACAATATACTGAAAGGTCAATTATATTGTGCAGCTTATCTCACCACCTGTAGTTATTTAGGTGAAAGCTCCAAAATGCTTGCCTAATATGTCTGTTTATCCAAAAGGAAGTAAAAAGGGAGAGCTAGAAAGATAGCATTGCATCACATTACATGGCAATGCAATGCACAGTTGCTGAAGTTGAACCAAAATGAGCTTGTAATCTGGCTTCTGCAACTTTGAACATGAAAAATCCAATGAGGAGAAGAAAAGCAAAGCCAAAGAGTCCATCCCAAAATCCGACAAACAAGCAAAATGAACAAAAAACATTGAATTCAATTCTTTCTGATTTTAGAAACTGCATTAAAGAAGGGGTGCACCGGTCCTGGAGATACTGCAATACCAGGTCAATGCGTGGAGTGGACAGAGCAAGCTCTTTTTCCATCTCCCTGTTCTAAAAATCCATTTAATATATGGTCCCCAGATAGGGGACGTATCAGATATTAAACTGATAAGAACAGATACTACACTTGATCTTAGCCAAAAGGCCGAGAAGCGATAACCAGAATTGGTTTCAAACTACGGAGCCACCCAAGGATCCTGAAAAGTCCATTTGTGGAGATGAGCTCCTGGACTCCCGTTAAGAAGACATGTTGTCAACCTCTAGATCCCTTACATGCCTGCACTTTTCGGCTTGCTGCTGCTGCAATCCACGCGTTTTAGATCTGCATAACTCCACCTCTTTAAACACAGCACCTTCACCCCCTGCTGTTCCCACCCGCCTCAACACCGTTGGAAGGGAGGAGAACCAATTAAGGCGGGGGGTGGGGTGGAACGAGCAGCTGTCTACCCTTAGCAGGAGGGCTCCTGATTACATACCTCTCCTGCTGCTGCTGCTGCTGGCTGTCCAGCAGCAGACTGAAGGTGGCTGCTGCTGTGCACAGGTATATAAAGGCTCAGAGCCTATTATGACACGCGCAGCCAGCGTTCCATTGCCACATTCCATCTACTGCAGGCAGGATACCTGGCTGGCTGAATGTCGCTGAGAAGCTCACAGAGACCGCCATAAGCAACAGTTTAACAGAATGCCACAGACTAATCAACCAAACTTTTTGGGTTGGGTTCTCTTTTATAGTCTGCAGGCATTAAATGAAAGAAGTCAGTGTTCCAGCAGAAGGAGACAACGTTTCAGAAAAGGCATTGTAGCAAACCAAAAAAGAAATTTTAAGCGCAGCAGAGTAACCAGCGCACATACCTGTTAGCTCAGGTGAGTTTAAAAGGCTGCTGTTGATAACAAGGGCATTTGCTAAATAGATGGTGTGTGTGCAACAATATACTGAAAGGTCAATTATATTGTGCAGCTTATCTCACCACCTGTAGTTATTTAGGTGAAAGCTCCAAAATGCTTGCCTAATATGTCTGTTTATCCAAAAGGAAGTAAAAAGGGAGAGCTAGAAAGATAGCATTGCATCACATTACATGGCAATGCAATGCACAGTTGCTGAAGTTGAACCAAAATGAGCTTGTAATCTGGCTTCTGCAACTTTGAACATGAAAAATCCAATGAGGAGAAGAAAAGCAAAGCCAAAGAGTCCATCCCAAAATCCGACAAACAAGCAAAATGAACAAAAAACATTGAATTCAATTCTTTCTGATTTTAGAAACTGCATTAAAGAAGGGGTGCACCGGTCCTGGAGATACTGCAATACCAGGTCAATGCGTGGAGTGGACAGAGCAAGCTCTTTTTCCATCTCCCTGTTCTAAAAATCCATTTAATATATGGTCCCCAGATAGGGGACGTATCAGATATTAAACTGATAAGAACAGATACTACACTTGATCTTAGCCAAAAGGCCGAGAAGCGATAACCAGAATTGGTTTCAAACTACGGAGCCACCCAAGGATCCTGAAAAGTCCATTTGTGGAGATGAGCTCCTGGACTCCCGTTAAGAAGACATGTTGTCAACCTCTAGATCCCTTACATGCCTGCACTTTTCGGCTTGCTGCTGCTGCAATCCACGCGTTTTAGATCTGCATAACTCCACCTCTTTAAACACAGCACCTTCACCCCCTGCTGTTCCCACCCGCCTCAACACCGTTGGAAGGGAGGAGAACCAATTAAGGCGGGGGGTGGGGTGGAACGAGCAGCTGTCTACCCTTAGCAGGAGGGCTCCTGATTACATACCTCTCCTGCTGCTGCTGCTGCTGGCTGTCCAGCAGCAGACTGAAGGTGGCTGCTGCTGTGCACAGGTATATAAAGGCTCAGAGCCTATTATGACACGCGCAGCCAGCGTTCCATTGCCACATTCCATCTACTGCAGGCAGGATACCTGGCTGGCTGAATGTCGCTGAGAAGCTCACAGAGACCGCCATAAGCAACAGTTTAACAGAATGCCACAGACTAATCAACCAAACTTTTTGGGTTGGGTTCTCTTTTATAGTCTGCAGGCATTAAATGAAAGAAGTCAGTGTTCCAGCAGAAGGAGACAACGTTTCAGAAAAGGCATTGTAGCAAACCAAAAAAGAAATTTTAAGCGCAGCAGAGTAACCAGCGCACATACCTGTTAGCTCAGGTGAGTTTAAAAGGCTGCTGTTGATAACAAGGGCATTTGCTAAATAGATGGTGTGTGTGCAACAATATACTGAAAGGTCAATTATATTGTGCAGCTTATCTCACCACCTGTAGTTATTTAGGTGAAAGCTCCAAAATGCTTGCCTAATATGTCTGTTTATCCAAAAGGAAGTAAAAAGGGAGAGCTAGAAAGATAGCATTGCATCACATTACATGGCAATGCAATGCACAGTTGCTGAAGTTGAACCAAAATGAGCTTGTAATCTGGCTTCTGCAACTTTGAACATGAAAAATCCAATGAGGAGAAGAAAAGCAAAGCCAAAGAGTCCATCCCAAAATCCGACAAACAAGCAAAATGAACAAAAAACATTGAATTCAATTCTTTCTGATTTTAGAAACTGCATTAAAGAAGGGGTGCACCGGTCCTGGAGATACTGCAATACCAGGTCAATGCGTGGAGTGGACAGAGCAAGCTCTTTTTCCATCTCCCTGTTCTAAAAATCCATTTAATATATGGTCCCCAGATAGGGGACGTATCAGATATTAAACTGATAAGAACAGATACTACACTTGATCTTAGCCAAAAGGCCGAGAAGCGATAACCAGAATTGGTTTCAAACTACGGAGCCACCCAAGGATCCTGAAAAGTCCATTTGTGGAGATGAGCTCCTGGACTCCCGTTAAGAAGACATGTTGTCAACCTCTAGATCCCTTACATGCCTGCACTTTTCGGCTTGCTGCTGCTGCAATCCACGCGTTTTAGATCTGCATAACTCCACCTCTTTAAACACAGCACCTTCACCCCCTGCTGTTCCCACCCGCCTCAACACCGTTGGAAGGGAGGAGAACCAATTAAGGCGGGGGGTGGGGTGGAACGAGCAGCTGTCTACCCTTAGCAGGAGGGCTCCTGATTACATACCTCTCCTGCTGCTGCTGCTGCTGGCTGTCCAGCAGCAGACTGAAGGTGGCTGCTGCTGTGCACAGGTATATAAAGGCTCAGAGCCTATTATGACACGCGCAGCCAGCGTTCCATTGCCACATTCCATCTACTGCAGGCAGGATACCTGGCTGGCTGAATGTCGCTGAGAAGCTCACAGAGACCGCCATAAGCAACAGTTTAACAGAATGCCACAGACTAATCAACCAAACTTTTTGGGTTGGGTTCTCTTTTATAGTCTGCAGGCATTAAATGAAAGAAGTCAGTGTTCCAGCAGAAGGAGACAACGTTTCAGAAAAGGCATTGTAGCAAACCAAAAAAGAAATTTTAAGCGCAGCAGAGTAACCAGCGCACATACCTGTTAGCTCAGGTGAGTTTAAAAGGCTGCTGTTGATAACAAGGGCATTTGCTAAATAGATGGTGTGTGTGCAACAATATACTGAAAGGTCAATTATATTGTGCAGCTTATCTCACCACCTGTAGTTATTTAGGTGAAAGCTCCAAAATGCTTGCCTAATATGTCTGTTTATCCAAAAGGAAGTAAAAAGGGAGAGCTAGAAAGATAGCATTGCATCACATTACATGGCAATGCAATGCACAGTTGCTGAAGTTGAACCAAAATGAGCTTGTAATCTGGCTTCTGCAACTTTGAACATGAAAAATCCAATGAGGAGAAGAAAAGCAAAGCCAAAGAGTCCATCCCAAAATCCGACAAACAAGCAAAATGAACAAAAAACATTGAATTCAATTCTTTCTGATTTTAGAAACTGCATTAAAGAAGGGGTGCACCGGTCCTGGAGATACTGCAATACCAGGTCAATGCGTGGAGTGGACAGAGCAAGCTCTTTTTCCATCTCCCTGTTCTAAAAATCCATTTAATATATGGTCCCCAGATAGGGGACGTATCAGATATTAAACTGATAAGAACAGATACTACACTTGATCTTAGCCAAAAGGCCGAGAAGCGATAACCAGAATTGGTTTCAAACTACGGAGCCACCCAAGGATCCTGAAAAGTCCATTTGTGGAGATGAGCTCCTGGACTCCCGTTAAGAAGACATGTTGTCAACCTCTAGATCCCTTACATGCCTGCACTTTTCGGCTTGCTGCTGCTGCAATCCACGCGTTTTAGATCTGCATAACTCCACCTCTTTAAACACAGCACCTTCACCCCCTGCTGTTCCCACCCGCCTCAACACCGTTGGAAGGGAGGAGAACCAATTAAGGCGGGGGGTGGGGTGGAACGAGCAGCTGTCTACCCTTAGCAGGAGGGCTCCTGATTACATACCTCTCCTGCTGCTGCTGCTGCTGGCTGTCCAGCAGCAGACTGAAGGTGGCTGCTGCTGTGCACAGGTATATAAAGGCTCAGAGCCTATTATGACACGCGCAGCCAGCGTTCCATTGCCACATTCCATCTACTGCAGGCAGGATACCTGGCTGGCTGAATGTCGCTGAGAAGCTCACAGAGACCGCCATAAGCAACAGTTTAACAGAATGCCACAGACTAATCAACCAAACTTTTTGGGTTGGGTTCTCTTTTATAGTCTGCAGGCATTAAATGAAAGAAGTCAGTGTTCCAGCAGAAGGAGACAACGTTTCAGAAAAGGCATTGTAGCAAACCAAAAAAGAAATTTTAAGCGCAGCAGAGTAACCAGCGCACATACCTGTTAGCTCAGGTGAGTTTAAAAGGCTGCTGTTGATAACAAGGGCATTTGCTAAATAGATGGTGTGTGTGCAACAATATACTGAAAGGTCAATTATATTGTGCAGCTTATCTCACCACCTGTAGTTATTTAGGTGAAAGCTCCAAAATGCTTGCCTAATATGTCTGTTTATCCAAAAGGGTGTAAAAAGGGAGAGCTAGAAAGATAGCATTGCATCACATTACATGGCAATGCAATGCACAGTTGCTGAAGTTGAACCAAAATGAGCTTGTAATCTGGCTTCTGCAACTTTGAACATGAAAAATCCAATGAGGAGAAGAAAAGCAAAGCCAAAGAGTCCATCCCAAAATCCGACAAACAAGCAAAATGAACAAAAAACATTGAATTCAATTCTTTCTGATTTTAGAAACTGCATTAAAGAAGGGGTGCACCGGTCCTGGAGATACTGCAATACCAGGTCAATGCGTGGAGTGGACAGAGCAAGCTCTTTTTCCATCTCCCTGTTCTAAAAATCCATTTAATATATGGTCCCCAGATAGGGGACGTATCAGATATTAAACTGATAAGAACAGATACTACACTTGATCTTAGCCAAAAGGCCGAGAAGCGATAACCAGAATTGGTTTCAAACTACGGAGCCACCCAAGGATCCTGAAAAGTCCATTTGTGGAGATGAGCTCCTGGACTCCCGTTAAGAAGACATGTTGTCAACCTCTAGATCCCTTACATGCCTGCACTTTTCGGCTTGCTGCTGCTGCAATCCACGCGTTTTAGATCTGCATAACTCCACCTCTTTAAACACAGCACCTTCACCCCCTGCTGTTCCCACCCGCCTCAACACCGTTGGAAGGGAGGAGAACCAATTAAGGCGGGGGGTGGGGTGGAACGAGCAGCTGTCTACCCTTAGCAGGAGGGCTCCTGATTACATACCTCTCCTGCTGCTGCTGCTGGCTGTCCAGCAGCAGACTGAAGGTGGCTGCTGCTGTGCACAGGTATATAAAGGCTCAGTGCCTATTATGACACGCGCAGCCAGCGTTCCATTGCCACATTCCATCTACTGCAGGCAGGATACCTGGCTGGCTGAATGTCGCTGAGAAGCTCACAGAGACCGCCATAAGCAACAGTTTAACAGAATGCCACAGACTAATCAACCAAACTTTTTGGGTTGGGTTCTCTTTTATAGTCTGCAGGCATTAAATGAAAGAAGTCAGTGTTCCAGCAGAAGGAGACAACGTTTCAGAAAAGGCATTGTAGCAAACCAAAAAAGAAATTTTAAGCGCAGCAGAGTAACCAGCGCACATACCTGTTAGCTCAGGTGAGTTTAAAAGGCTGCTGTTGATAACAAGGGCATTTGCTAAATAGATGGTGTGTGTGCAACAATATACTGAAAGGTCAATTATATTGTGCAGCTTATCTCACCACCTGTAGTTATTTAGGTGAAAGCTCCAAAATGCTTGCCTAATATGTCTGTTTATCCAAAAGGAAGTAAAAAGGGAGAGCTAGAAAGATAGCATTGCATCACATTACATGGCAATGCAATGCACAGTTGCTGAAGTTGAACCAAAATGAGCTTGTAATCTGGCTTCTGCAACTTTGAACATGAAAAATCCAATGAGGAGAAGAAAAGCAAAGCCAAAGAGTCCATCCCAAAATCCGACAAACAAGCAAAATGAACAAAAAACATTGAATTCAATTCTTTCTGATTTTAGAAACTGCATTAAAGAAGGGGTGCACCGGTCCTGGAGATACTGCAATACCAGGTCAATGCGTGGAGTGGACAGAGCAAGCTCTTTTTCCATCTCCCTGTTCTAAAAATCCATTTAATATATGGTCCCCAGATAGGGGACGTATCAGATATTAAACTGATAAGAACAGATACTACACTTGATCTTAGCCAAAAGGCCGAGAAGCGATAACCAGAATTGGTTTCAAACTACGGAGCCACCCAAGGATCCTGAAAAGTCCATTTGTGGAGATGAGCTCCTGGACTCCCGTTAAGAAGACATGTTGTCAACCTCTAGATCCCTTACATGCCTGCACTTTTTGGCTTGCTGCTGCTGCAATCCACGCGTTTTAGATCTGCATAACTCCACCTCTTTAAACACAGCACCTTCACCCCCTGCTGTTCCCACCCGCCTCAACACCGTTGGAAGGGAGGAGAACCAATTAAGGCGGGGGGTGGGGTGGAACGAGCAGCTGTCTACCCTTAGCAGGAGGGCTCCTGATTACATACCTCTCCTGCTGCTGCTGCTGCTGGCTGTCCAGCAGCAGACTGAAGGTGGCTGCTGCTGTGCACAGGTATATAAAGGCTCAGAGCCTATTATGACACGCGCAGCCAGCGTTCCATTGCCACATTCCATCTACTGCAGGCAGGATACCTGGCTGGCTGAATGTCGCTGAGAAGCTCACAGAGACCGCCATAAGCAACAGTTTAACAGAATGCCACAGACTAATCAACCAAACTTTTTGGGTTGGGTTCTCTTTTATAGTCTGCAGGCATTAAATGAAAGAAGTCAGTGTTCCAGCAGAAGGAGACAACGTTTCAGAAAAGGCATTGTAGCAAACCAAAAAAGAAATTTTAAGCGCAGCAGAGTAACCAGCGCACATACCTGTTAGCTCAGGTGAGTTTAAAAGGCTGCTGTTGATAACAAGGGCATTTGCTAAATAGATGGTGTGTGTGCAACAATATACTGAAAGGTCAATTATATTGTGCAGCTTATCTCACCACCTGTAGTTATTTAGGTGAAAGCTCCAAAATGCTTGCCTAATATGTCTGTTTATCCAAAAGGAAGTAAAAAGGGAGAGCTAGAAAGATAGCATTGCATCACATTACATGGCAATGCAATGCACAGTTGCTGAAGTTGAACCAAAATGAGCTTGTAATCTGGCTTCTGCAACTTTGAACATGAAAAATCCAATGAGGAGAAGAAAAGCAAAGCCAAAGAGTCCATCCCAAAATCCGACAAACAAGCAAAATGAACAAAAAACATTGAATTCAATTCTTTCTGATTTTAGAAACTGCATTAAAGAAGGGGTGCACCGGTCCTGGAGATACTGCAATACCAGGTCAATGCGTGGAGTGGACAGAGCAAGCTCTTTTTCCATCTCCCTGTTCTAAAAATCCATTTAATATATGGTCCCCAGATAGGGGACGTATCAGATATTAAACTGATAAGAACAGATACTACACTTGATCTTAGCCAAAAGGCCGAGAAGCGATAACCAGAATTGGTTTCAAACTACGGAGCCACCCAAGGATCCTGAAAAGTCCATTTGTGGAGATGAGCTCCTGGACTCCCGTTAAGAAGACATGTTGTCAACCTCTAGATCCCTTACATGCCTGCACTTTTCGGCTTGCTGCTGCTGCAATCCACGCGTTTTAGATCTGCATAACTCCACCTCTTTAAACACAGCACCTTCACCCCCTGCTGTTCCCACCCGCCTCAACACCGTTGGAAGGGAGGAGAACCAATTAAGGCGGGGGGTGGGGTGGAACGAGCAGCTGTCTACCCTTAGCAGGAGGGCTCCTGATTACATACCTCTCCTGCTGCTGCTGCTGCTGGCTGTCCAGCAGCAGACTGAAGGTGGCTGCTGCTGTGCACAGGTATATAAAGGCTCAGAGCCTATTATGACACGCGCAGCCAGCGTTCCATTGCCACATTCCATCTACTGCAGGCAGGATACCTGGCTGGCTGAATGTCGCTGAGAAGCTCACAGAGACCGCCATAAGCAACAGTTTAACAGAATGCCACAGACTAATCAACCAAACTTTTTGGGTTGGGTTCTCTTTTATAGTCTGCAGGCATTAAATGAAAGAAGTCAGTGTTCCAGCAGAAGGCGACAACGTTTCAGAAAAGGCATTGTAGCAAACCAAAAAAGAAATTTTAAGCGCAGCAGAGTAACCAGCGCACATACCTGTTAGCTCAGGTGAGTTTAAAAGGCTGCTGTTGATAACAAGGGCATTTGCTAAATAGATGGTGTGTGTGCAACAATATACTGAAAGGTCAATTATATTGTGCAGCTTATCTCACCACCTGTAGTTATTTAGGTGAAAGCTCCAAAATGCTTGCCTAATATGTCTGTTTATCCAAAAGGAAGTAAAAAGGGAGAGCTAGAAAGATAGCATTGCATCACATTACATGGCAATGCAATGCACAGTTGCTGAAGTTGAACCAAAATGAGCTTGTAATCTGGCTTCTGCAACTTTGAACATGAAAAATCCAATGAGGAGAAGAAAAGCAAAGCCAAAGAGTCCATCCCAAAATCCGACAAACAAGCAAAATGAACAAAAAACATTGAATTCAATTCTTTCTGATTTTAGAAACTGCATTAAAGAAGGGGTGCACCGGTCCTGGAGATACTGCAATACCAGGTCAATGCATGGAGTGGACAGAGCAAGCTCTTTTTCCATCTCCCTGTTCTAAAAATCCATTTAATATATGGTCCCCAGATAGGGGACGTATCAGATATTAAACTGATAAGAACAGATACTACACTTGATCTTAGCCAAAAGGCCGAGAAGCGATAACCAGAATTGGTTTCAAACTACGGAGCCACCCAAGGATCCTGAAAAGTCCATTTGTGGAGATGAGCTCCTGGACTCCCGTTAAGAAGACATGTTGTCAACCTCTAGATCCCTTACATGCCTGCACTTTTCGGCTTGCTGCTGCTGCAATCCACGCGTTTTAGATCTGCATAACTCCACCTCTTTAAACACAGCACCTTCACCCCCTGCTGTTCCCACCCGCCTCAACACCGTTGGAAGGGAGGAGAACCAATTAAGGCGGGGGGTGGGGTGGAACGAGCAGCTGTCTACCCTTAGCAGGAGGGCTCCTGATTACATACCTCTCCTGCTGCTGCTGCTGCTGGCTGTCCAGCAGCAGACTGAAGGTGGCTGCTGCTGTGCACAGGTATATAAAGGCTCAGAGCCTATTATGACACGCGCAGCCAGCGTTCCATTGCCACATTCCATCTACTGCAGGCAGGATACCTGGCTGGCTGAATGTCGCTGAGAAGCTCACAGAGACCGCCATAAGCAACAGTTTAACAGAATGCCACAGACTAATCAACCAAACTTTTTGGGTTGGGTTCTCTTTTATAGTCTGCAGGCATTAAATGAAAGAAGTCAGTGTTCCAGCAGAAGGAGACAACGTTTCAGAAAAGGCATTGTAGCAAACCAAAAAAGAAATTTTAAGCGCAGCAGAGTAACCAGCGCACATACCTGTTAGCTCAGGTGAGTTTAAAAGGCTGCTGTTGATAACAAGGGCATTTGCTAAATAGATGGTGTGTGTGCAACAATATACTGAAAGGTCAATTATATTGTGCAGCTTATCTCACCACCTGTAGTTATTTAGGTGAAAGCTCCAAAATGCTTGCCTAATATGTCTGTTTATCCAAAAGGAAGTAAAAAGGGAGAGCTAGAAAGATAGCATTGCATCACATTACATGGCAATGCAATGCACAGTTGCTGAAGTTGAACCAAAATGAGCTTGTAATCTGGCTTCTGCAACTTTGAACATGAAAAATCCAATGAGGAGAAGAAAAGCAAAGCCAAAGAGTCCATCCCAAAATCCGACAAACAAGCAAAATGAACAAAAAACATTGAATTCAATTCTTTCTGATTTTAGAAACTGCATTAAAGAAGGGGTGCAACGGTCCTGGAGATACTGCAATACCAGGTCAATGCGTGGAGTGGACAGAGCAAGCTCTTTTTCCATCTGCCTGTTCTAAAAATCCATTTAATATATGGTCCCCAGATAGGGGACGTATCAGATATTAAACTGATAAGAACAGATATTACACTTGATCTTAGCCAAAAGGCCGAGAAGCGATAACCAGAATTGGTTTCAAACTACGGAGCCACCCAAGGATCCTGAAAAGTCCATTTGTGGAGATGAGCTCCTGGACTCCCGTTAAGAAGACATGTTGTCAACCTCTAGATCCCTTACATGCCTGCACTTTTCGGCTTGCTGCTGCTGCAATCCACGCGTTTTAGATCTGCATAACTCCACCTCTTTAAACACAGCACCTTCACCCCCTGCTGTTCCAACCCGCCTCAACACCGTTGGAAGGGAGGAGAACCAATTAAGGCGGGGGGTGGGGTGGAACGAGCAGCTGTCTACCCTTAGCAGGAGGGCTCCTGATTACATACCTCTCCTGCTGCTGCTGCTGCTGGCTGTCCAGCAGCAGACTGAAGGTGGCTGCTGCTGTGCACAGGTATATAAAGGCTCAGAGCCTATTATGACTAGAGATGAGCGGTGTTCGACTAGAACTGTTCGCCAATCTCAAATTCGAGCTGTTTTGGGCGGTGTTCGAGTTGTTCGACGAACCCGAACGATTTGCAAAAAATTCGGCTGTTCGAGGTTATGTTCGATAACTGTTCGTGCACCAAAAGCGTGTCCTGCATGTCTGGCGCTATTTAGAGCACCAATCATGCAGGGATTGTCTGCCACTCACTGTAATGCCACAGCCATGGTGGTTGTGGCATTACAGTGATTGCCCAAATCGATGGGAACAGTGCCAACAGTGAAACATGAAAAGCCGGCAATTCAGCAGCGGCATACACCTGTACCCGACAATTTAGAACCGAAAGAATAGAGCTTCACACATAGATTAGATAGATATAAACATGTCAGCCACATATATAAGAAGTACAGTGAAAGTGCTGCTTACTGTACTTGTCATTTAGCGTAAAGGATTTATCAAAAAAAATAATAGTGTTTTCATGCACCGTCTCTTTAAAAAAGCCGGCCGGCAATTCAGCAGCGGTACCCGACAATTTAGAATAGAAAGAATAGAGAATCACACATAGATTAGATAGATAGAAACATGTCAGTCACATATATATGAAGTACAGTGACAGTGCTGCTTACTGTACTTGTCATTTAGCGTAAAGGATTTATCAAAAAAAATAATAGTGTTTTCATGCACTGTCTCTTTAAAAAAGCCGGCCGGCAATTCAGCAGCTGTACCCGACAATTTAGAACAGAAAGATAGAGCATCACACATAGATTAGATAGATAGAAACAAGTCAGTCACATATATATGAAGTACAGTGATAGTGTTGGTTACTGTACTTGTCATTTAGTATTAAAACAAAGGATTTATTATTAAAAAAATTGGCGTGGGGTTCCCCTTAATTTTAGGCTCTAGCGGAGGTTAAGCAGACGGCTGGGGCAGATGTTTGAAGCCTGAGAAGGGGGTAATACCCACGGAGCTTCCCAGGCTACTAATATCAGCCCCCAGCTGAATACATAGCCTTTACTAGCTATTAAAATGGGGGACCCCCCGAAAAAAATGACGTGGGGTCCCCCCTAATTTAATAGCTAGCAAAGGCTAGGCAGACAGCTGGGGGCTGATATTAATAGCCCAGGAAGGGAGCCATGAATATTGGCCCCCTCCCAGGCTAGAAACACCAGCCGTCAGCCGCCCCAGAAATGGCGCATTCATAGGATGCGCCAATTCTGGCACTTAGCCTCGCTCTTCCACGCTGCCCTGGTGCGGTGGCAGGGGGTAATAGGGTTGGGGTTGATGTCAGCTTATAATGCCAGCTGACATCAAGCCCAGGTTAGTAATGGAGAGGCGTCTATAAGACACCCCCATTACTAACCCCATAGTCAAAGTTAAAAAAAACACAAACACCCAGAATAAAGTCCTTTAATTGAAATAAAGACACAATCCTTTATTGTTCTAAATTAAACCATACTTACCGTCACGCCCATTCCAGCTGAAGCCAACGATCTCCTGCAATAAAAGAAAAATAATAAAGCAACCTCATCCTTACCTTTCCATGGTTCCCACGACAGCTTCAGCTCTGCTACATCGAGATGACAGGCTGGACCGCAGCAGAACGCTGCCATCCAGCCTCTCATCCCGCAGACACTGAGAAGCGCAGGCTTGCTTGCGCTGCTCAGCGTCTCTCTGTGACGACATCCAGATGAGCCGAGTTCATGTCCAATGAACTCGGCTCACCTCATGCACGTCACTGACAGCGTGGGAAAATTCTCACGCTGAAGCGGTGAGTGCAGGAGAATTCTCCCACGCTGTCAGTGACGTGCATAAGGTGAGCTCATGTCCAATGAACTCAGCTCACCTCCTGCTCGTCACTGACAGCGTGGGAGAATTCTCCTGCACTCAGCGCTTCAGTGTGAGAATTCTCCCACGCTGAAGCGCTGAGTGCAGGAGAATTTTCCCACGCTGTCAGTGACGTGCATGAGGTGAGCCGATTTCATTGGACATTAACTCGGCTCATCTGGATGCCCTCACAGAGAGACACTGTGGAGCGCAAGCAAGCCTGCGCTTCTCAGTGTCTGCGGGATGACAGGCTGGATGGCAGCGTTCTGCTGCGGTCCAGCCTGTCATCTCGATGTAGCAGAGCTGAAGCTGTCATGGGAACCATGGAAAGGTAAGGATGATGTTGCTTTATTATTTTTCTTTTATTTCAGGAGATCGTTGGCTTCAGCTGGAATGGGCGTGATGGTAAGTATGGTTTAATTTAGAACAATAAAGAATTGTGTGTTTATTTCAATTAAAGGACTTTTTTCTGGGTGTTGTGTTTTTTTTAAATACTTTACTAGAAATTCATGGTGTTCATGTCTAATATTGGCGTGACCCCATGAATTTCGGGCTTAGGGCCAGCTGATAATGCCAAGCTGGCCCTAACCCCTTTATTACCCAGTGAGCCACCGCATCAGGGCCCTGGATGAGTTGGGTACAGCGCCAGAAGATGGCGCTTCTATGAACGCGCCATTTTCCGGGGTGGCTGCGGACTGCAATTTGCAGCGGGGGTGGCCCAGAAAGCTTGGGTCTCCCTGCGCTGCGGATTCCAGCCCCCAGCTGCCTAGTTGTACCTGGCTGGACACAAAAACAGGGCGAAGCCCCACGTCAATTTTCTTTAAATTATTTCATGAAATAATTAAGAAAAAAAGGGCTTCCCTATATTGTTGTGTCCGGCCAGGTACAAATAGGCAGCTGGTGGTTGGGGGCAGCCCGTTCCTGCCTGCTGTACCTGGCTGGACACAAATATAGTGCGAAGCCCCACGTCAATTTTTTTTAAATTATTTCATGAATTTCCTGAAATAATTTAAAAAAATTGAAGTGGGGCTTCGCACTATATTTGTGTCCAGCCAGGTACAGCAGGCAGGAACGGGCTGCCCCCATCCACCAGCTGCCTATTTGTACCTGGCCGGACACAACAATATAGGGAAGCCCTTTTTTTCTTAATTATTTCATGAATTTCATGAAATAATTAAAAAAAAAGTACGTGGGGCTTCGCCCTATTTTTGTGTCCAGCCAGGTACAACTAGGCAGCTGGGGGCTGGAATCTGCAGCGCAGGGAGGCCCAAGCTTTCTGGGCCCCCCCCCGCTACAAATTGCAGTCCGCAGCCACCCCGGAAAATGGCGCGTTCATAGAAGCGCCATCTTCTGGCGCTGTACCCAACTCATCCAGGGCCCTGGTGCGGTGGCTCACTGTGTAATAAAGGGGTTAGGGCCAGCTTGGTATTATCAGCTGGCCCCAAGCCCAAAATTCATGGGGTCACGCCAGTATTAGACATGACCGCCATGAATTTCTAGTAAAGTATTTAAAAAAAACACAACACCCAGAATAAAGTCCTTTAATTGAAATAAAGACACAATTCTTTATTGTTCTAAATTAAACCATATTTACCATCACACCCATTCCAGCTGAAGCCAACGATCTCCTGCAATAAAAGAAAAATAATAAACCAACCTCATCCTTACCTTTCCATGGTTCCCACGACAGCTTCAGCTCTGCTACATCGAGATGACTGGCTGGACCGCAGCAGAACGCTGCCATCCAGTCTGTCATCCCGCAGACACTGAGAAGCGCAGGCATGCTTGCGCTCCTCACTGTCTCGCTGTGACGGCATAAAGATGAGCCGAGGTCATGTCCAATGAACTCGGCTCACCTCATGCACGTCACTGACAGCGTGGGAAAATTCTCACGCTGAAGTGCTGAGTGCAGGAGAATTCTCCCACGCTGTCAGTGATGTGCATGAGGTGAGCTCATGTCCAATGAACTCAGCTCACCTCCTGCAGGTCACTGACAGCGTGGGAAAATTCTCCTGCACTCACCGCTTCAGCGTGAGAATTTTCCCACGCTATCAGTGACGTGCATGAGGTGAGCCGAGTTCATTGGACATGAACTCGGCTCATCTGGATGTCGTCACAGAGAGACGCTGAGCAGCGCAAGCAAGCCTGCGCTTCTCAGTGTCTGCGGGATGACAGGCTGGATGGCGGCGTTCTGCTGCGGTCCAGCCTGTCATCTCGATGTAGCAGAGCTGAAGCTGTCGTGGGAACCATGGAAAGGTAAGGATGAGGTTGCTTTATTATTTTTCTTTTATTGCAGGAGATCGTTGGCTTCAGCTGGAATGGGCGTGATGGTAAGTATGGTTTAATTTAGAACAATAAAGGATTGTGTCTTTATTTCAATTAAAGGACTTTATTCTGGGTGTTTGTGTTTTTTTTAACTTTGACTATGGGGTTAGTAATGGGGGTGTCTTATAGACGCCTCTCCATTACTAACCTGGGCTTGATGTCAGCTGGCATTATAAGCTGACATCAACCCCAACCCTATTACCCCCTGCCACCGCACCAGGGCAGCGTGGAAGAGCGAGGCTAAGTGCCAGAATTGGCGCATCCTATGAATGCGCCATTTCTGGGGCGGCTGACGGCTGGTGTTTCTAGCCTGGGAGGGGGCCAATATTCATGGCTCCCTTCCTGGGCTATTAATATCAGCCCCCAGCTGTCTGCCTAGCCTTTGCTAGCTATTAAATTAGGGGGGACCCCACGTCATTTTTTGGGGGGGGTCCCCCATTTTAATAGCTAGTAAAGGCTATGTATTCAGCTGGGGGCTGATATTAGTAGCCTGGGAAGCTCCGTGGGTATTACCCCCTTCCCAGGCTTCAAACATCTGCCCCAGCCGTCTGCTTAACCTCCGCTAGAGCCTAAAATTAAGGGGAACCCCACGCCAATTTTTTTAATAATAAATCCTTTATTTTAATACTAAATGACAAGTACAGTAACCAACACTATCACTGTACTTCATATATATGTGACTGACATGTTTCTATCTATCTAATCTATGTGTGATGCTCTATCTTTCTGTTCTAAATTGTCGGGTACCGCTGCTGAATTGCCGGCCGGCTTTTTTAAAGAGACAGTGCATGAAAACACTATTATTTTTTTAAATAAATCCTTTACACTAAATGACAAGTACAGTAAGCAACACTATCACTGTACTTATTATATATGTGACTGACATGTTTCTATCTATCTAATCTATGTGTGAAGCTCTATTCTTTCTGTTCTAAATTGTCGGGTACCGCTGCTGAATTGCCGGCCGGCTTTTTTAAAGAGACGGTGCATGAAAACACTAATATTTTTTTTAATAAATCCTTTACACTAAATGACAAGTACAGTAACCAACACTGTCACTGTGATTCTTATATGTGTGACTGACATGTTTCTATCTATCTAATCTATGTGTGATGCTCTATTCCTTCTTGTCTAAATTGTCGGGTACCGGTGTATGCCGCTGCTGAATTTGCCGGCCGGCTTTTTTAAACAGAGTGTCTTCTGAGCAGTTTGTCAGCTTTTGGACACCTTTGCAGGTGTTTTCTATGTGTTTCTATGTGTTTTTGTTTGCCTGCCATTGGTTTTAACGGTGTTCGACGGTGTTCTAAGGTGTTCGACGAACAGTTCAACGAACAGTTCCTCGAACATCCCGGTGTTCGACGAACCGAACCGAACCCGAACACTACGGGGGTGGCTCAACACTAATTATGACACGCGCAGCCAGCGTTCCATTGCCACATTCCATCTACTGCAGGCAGGATACCTGGCTGGCTGAATGTCGCTGAGAAGCTCACAGAGACCGCCATAAGCAACAGTTTAACAGAATGCCACAGACTAATCAACCAAACTTTTTGGGTTGGGTTCTCTTTTATAGTCTGCAGGCATTAAATGAAAGAAGTCAGTGTTCCAGCAGAAGGAGACAACGTTTCAGAAAAGGCATTGTAGCAAACCAAAAAAGAAATTTTAAGCGCAGCAGAGTAACCAGCGCACATACCTGTTAGCTCAGGTGAGTTTAAAAGGCTGCTGTTGATAACAAGGGCATTTGCTAAATAGATGGTGTGTGTGCAACAATATACTGAAAGGTCAATTATATTGTGCAGCTTATCTCACCACCTGTAGTTATTTAGGTGAAAGCTCCAAAATGCTTGCCTAATATGTCTGTTTATCCAAAAGGAAGTAAAAAGGGAGAGCTAGAAAGATAGCATTGCATCACATTACATGGCAATGCAATGCACAGTTGCTGAAGTTGAACCAAAATGAGCTTGTAATCTGGCTTCTGCAACTTTGAACATGAAAAATCCAATGAGGAGAAGAAAAGCAAAGCCAAAGAGTCCATCCCAAAATCCGACAAACAAGCAAAATGAACAAAAAACATTGAATTCAATTCTTTCTGATTTTAGAAACTGCATTAAAGAAGGGGTGCACCGGTCCTGGAGATACTGCAATACCAGGTCAATGCGTGGAGTGGACAGAGCAAGCTCTTTTTCCATCTCCCTGTTCTAAAAATCCATTTAATATATGGTCCCCAGATAGGGGACGTATCAGATATTAAACTGATAAGAACAGATTTTTTTTTTTTTTTTTTTTTACAAAACCATTCAGGTTTAAAACAATAATGCAGAATAAAAGGTCGTCTCCTCATCTGAAAAAAACAACCATTCCACAATCATTTATCGTTTAAAACTCATCATGATGGTTTCTTTTATTATCCAGTTAAATTGAAAAAATGCAATATACACATCAGAAAAAAACAAAATTACAGACTAATTATATGTTTCCATTTCTGGAATTTCCATACTCCCTCTGCATCCATCCCACCTTTCATATCACATTTATAATAGAAATATAACTTCTCAAGGACCATTTTAACACAATCATCCACCTCAAAACGCTCATTTTTAAACACATACAAGTTCCGGCAATTCCACAAAACCTCCTTCACACAAGCCAAAAACAGCCACAAAATCCTATCCTTTTCACGGTTTAACATGCATAACCCAAACATGACAATTTCAAAATTCAAACGTTTCACCCCAGTCAATTCCATACATAACCCACCCAATTTAGCCCAAACATCCTTCGCAAACCTACATGACCATAGAACATGATGGACCTCTTCATTACACCCACACCGCTCTCTCGGACACCTTTCAGACACCGCCAACCCTTTCCTTTTTTGTACACTCCTCACAGGTAAAATCCCATGCAAAGACATCCAAACTAAATCTTTCTGTTTGTTAGACATATCATGTTTGACCAGCTTACACCAGACATCCTCCGCTTCAGCTGACCTTAACCCATTAATTTCACACATCCTATTATCCGCACACATCCTTTTCACCATGCTTTTATTCTTCAGAAAACTCACCATCTGAACTTTCTCAAGATGAAATTTTTTGATAAAACATTCCAATTGTAGGTACCAATAAGGGCATACATAAGCAGTAGGTTTACAGTTATCATAATTCATCCATTTTAACCGATGGAAGACGGAGCCTCCAAGGTATCTACACATACATGCAGCCTTGGATTGCTTTAATAAAAGTCCTGCAAAAAAACTAATACAATTCAGACCAATAAAAGTCTCGATGTTAGGGAATCCTAGGCCACCATTCCTTTTACACCTATGAAGAAATTCCCTCTTGGCCTTCTCTATATTACTGCCCCAAAGGAACACAAAAAGTAATCTATTAATCTTCTTCAAAACTCCAACAGATGGGGGAAAAATCAAAGCTACATAAATAAGCATAGGGAGAATGATACTTTTAATGATTAAAATTTTCCCAGTAAAGGACAGATCACGCAGACGCCATAATTCCAATTTCCTTGCAATTTTACCACCCAGATCCTCCCAACTCTTGTCCCCTTTTAAACTCTCATCCAGACACACCCCCAACACTTTAATCCCCCCTTCCACACATTCCATATCTGCATCACTCACTTTTTTACTACTAAAAAATCCCTTAACCTTACTTTTTCCCAATTTATTTTGAAAGCAGAGGCCACACAAAAACATTGGACTAACCATTTAACCCTTGCGACATCACTCTCAGAATCACACAACACACACACATCATCCATATAACCAATCACTTTAATAGCCTTACCATCACAGCCAGGGATCAAAAACCCCTTTAAAACTGTATCCCTTCTAATAAGCTGGAGAAGAGGCTCCATCACACAAATAAACATGATTGGAGAAAGCGGGCATCCCTGCCTCACCCCTGACAATATTTCAAAAGACTCAGATAAAAAACCATTCACCTGCACCACACTTCTAGCACCCTCATACATTCCCATAATCAATCTAACCAAGCGCTCTGGAAAGCCCATCTTCAACAACACATTAAACAAAAACACATGAGCCACACAATCAAAGGCCTTTTCAAAGTCAAGCGCACATACAATCACACCTTTCTTTCTACTCTTACAATCCTCTAGCACATCCCTCACCAGACAAATGTTCTCTTGTATCCTCCGTTCAGGCACTGCACACACTTGTTCCTCCTCAATCACAGATGCTATCACTTCTCTCATACGACAAGCCAAAATTTTCGCAAAAATCTTATAATCAGCATTAAGCAGCGTAATTGGTCTCCAGTTGGCTAGCCTCTTTCTATCACCTTTTTTAAACAATAACACAACCAAACCTCCCTTCATACACTCAGGCATACTCACTCCGGCAAACAAGGATTTCATGACTTCAAACAGATCCTGAGAAACAACGTCCCAATATTTTGCATAAAAATCACATGGGATTCCATCCTGCCCAGGGGATTTGTTCTTCGGAGACTTGGAGATCACACCCAACAATTCTTTCTCTGTTAAATCATCCATCAAAGCCTGACTTTCACTTTCTGTAACAAAATTTCCAAGTACCTGCAAAAACTCATTCTCGTTCCCCAAATCACACTTTTTCTCCCCATACAAGCCTTTATAAAAATTAACCACTTCCTTGATCACTCCCTCACCATGTACCTCATCACCCTTATCATTCACTAACACATGCATATCCCGTTTACCACCACACATTTTCTTAAAAAAGAAGCGCGTACATTTCTCATTCTGTTCCCTAAACTTCACTCTCGACCGGAATATGATTTCCTTTCCTCGTCCAAACATCCAATCACCCATTTCGTTCTTCATTTTAACCAACTCACTTTTAACATCTATACCCATAGCTCTACATTCATGCAAAAAGGAAATCCTCCTATTTATTTGTGTATATAATAATCTCTTCTTTTTAGCCTTAATATAGCCAATTTTCCTGAAAAAATCCCTAATTCTAACCTTGACCCACACCCACCATTCCAAGATATTGCAAAAATCCCTTTTCCTCCTCACCCAACCATGGTATTTTTTTGAAAAACACCTGAAAACTTGCTTGTCATCCAGAACACTCACATTCATCCGCCACCTCCCTTTGCCATAGAAAAAACCATCCACCTCAAACACCCCAAGCAAACACTCATGATCAGAGAAGCAAACTTTCTCTTGGGAATACTTAACACATTTAACTGCCGGTGAGGAAACAAAAAAATAGTCCAGTCTAGACTCGGCATGGCCATCATCTGAATGATATGTAAAAGGTCCCGGCTTCTCCGACACAGCATCCCTAAGGGAGAAGTCTTTAGTCATTTGGTTCCATAGATTACCTGTAACATCCACTTTAGATTGCCATGAACCTGCCCTTGCTTCTTTTGAAAAAATACAGTTAAAGTCACCAATAACAAAAACAGGCAACTTGCCATGCAAAAAAAAAGTCAATTTTTTGAAGAGTGATAAGCGCTCATTTTTATCCACATTTGCATATATGCAAATTAGTTTAAAGTCCCAACCAAGGTATGATAGAGTGATACAAGCACATCTTCCTTCCAGAATAATAGTTTTCTGTTTTAAGCGAATGTCTCTGTTTTGGATAAGGATTCCAATGCCATCATTTCTGTTAGTATTAGAAAAGGACCACACTGCCTCCCCATACAGCCACTCATTTTGTTTAGGAAATTTAGATAAACCACATTCTTGAACACATATAATGTCACAGCCCTTAGATGCCAAATAGTCCAGAACAGTGGCACGCTTTGTCGCTGATGCAAACATACGTACATTCTGGGAGATTATTTTCAGCCGCAGGACCATAGGTGTCAATGCAGGTTATGGAGACCGGGAAGACCAGAAAAGGAAATCAACATGTCTCAGGCCACCTCAGAAAATTCAAATAGGCTCTCCAAGCCTGCCACACCCTTTTCCTCTAAGAAACCTTCACTAGGTGATATGGGAGTGGCCTTATAAGGTTCATTCAAATGTGAATCCTCCCCAGAGTCAGATAGGACGGAAAAAGGGTTGTGAGACTCAAAAGACTCAAATTTCTTCTTTCGTAACCTCTTTACAGTTTTACCAGTCTTCTTCTGTTTGGCCAAGGCTTTACAAACGATGGCAGCATTTTCAGCTGAAGGCATCCTGGCAGCCTCTATTTCCTCTGGAGAAACTGACCACTGTATGTCAACGGAACTTGGGGCAGACATCTCCTCAGAGCTTTCCACCTCCTCAATTACCTCACTGAGAGCCGTCTCAGCCCCTGACCCAGAAGGCAACTCTACAGGTGGTGCCACACCCACGTCAGGCTGCACCTGGTCTCCAAGATTTCCCTCTACAGTGATATCATGCACCTCAGCCACAGTGGGAATAAAATCCACCACTTCCTCCACCATTGTAGTAGTTTCAGGAACAACACGAGGGATTTCAGTAGGGCCCTCCTGTGCCTGAGGAGCCCCCTGTCTCTCCCCCCATGTCCTACGTCTCTCAGTATTAAGACGCGCCAAAAAAACCTGACGGCTAACATTAGGACATGATCTACAAGTGTGGCCATTTTCACCACATAAGTCACATATTGCAGGATAGGGACATTCAAAGGCTTCATGCCCTGATTTTTTACAATTCCTACAAGTTACATCAGAGGTACATTCCGCAGCTATATGGCCATAACAAAAACATTTCCTACAAAAAGAGGGCTGACCAGGATAATGTAGGAATCCTCTATTTCCTCCAATGGAGAAATTTGCAGGTGGGTGCATGGTTCCACCAATACCCTCAGGGTCAGATTTGAAACGAGCCCAAAATTTCACATTCCCATTGAAAACAGCAAAAATATTCTTTTGCATGATTCCCCCCCTTATTACTGAGCAATACTGTGATAAGAAAGCTCTAATCAAAGGGATCTCCACAAACGGGTTATACATGTGTACAGTAATGGGCCTTTCAATATTAGAAAACAAAGGCTTAGGGATTATAAATTGTAAATACTCATGATGTCTTTTCTCTTTTAAACGCTGAAAGAAAGTCAAACAGTCTGCTTCCAAGTAGAAAGAAGTGTCATAATTACCAGCTTTAGGAAACTCCTGGATACAAAAAATCTTCTCCAGTTTAAATCCCGTCAATTCCATCACTATATTCCGGACAATAAATTCCAAGCCGATGTTATGTCTGTGGTCCTCAATAACCTCCAATCGCACGGTATTCTTTACAGCCGCCATTGTAATGCCCAAGGCACGGATCGCTTTCTCCACCACACGAGCCGAAAATACGCACCCCTCAGCCCAGACCGAGGCAAACACCCCGATCTGAGCCAAAAGGCCGAGAAGCGATAACCAGAATTGGTTTCAAACTACGGAGCCACCCAAGGATCCTGAAAAGTCCATTTGTGGAGATGAGCTCCTGGACTCCCGTTAAGAAGACATGTTGTCAACCTCTAGATCCCTTACATGCCTGCACTTTTCGGCTTGCTGCTGCTGCAATCCACGCGTTTTAGATCTGCATAACTCCACCTCTTTAAACACAGCACCTTCACCCCCTGCTGTTCCCACCCGCCTCAACACCGTTGGAAGGGAGGAGAACCAATTAAGGCGGGGGGTGGGGTGGAACGAGCAGCTGTCTACCCTTAGCAGGAGGGCTCCTGATTACATACCTCTCCTGCTGCTGCTGCTGCTGGCTGTCCAGCAGCAGACTGAAGGTGGCTGCTGCTGTGCACAGGTATATAAAGGCTCAGAGCCTATTATGACACGCGCAGCCAGCGTTCCATTGCCACATTCCATCTACTGCAGGCAGGATACCTGGCTGGCTGAATGTCGCTGAGAAGCTCACAGAGACCGCCATAAGCAACAGTTTAACAGAATGCCACAGACTAATCAACCAAACTTTTTGGGTTGGGTTCTCTTTTATAGTCTGCAGGCATTAAATGAAAGAAGTCAGTGTTCCAGCAGAAGGAGACAACGTTTCAGAAAAGGCATTGTAGCAAACCAAAAAAGAAATTTTAAGCGCAGCAGAGTAACCAGCGCACATACCTGTTAGCTCAGGTGAGTTTAAAAGGCTGCTGTTGATAACAAGGGCATTTGCTAAATAGATGGTGTGTGTGCAACAATATACTGAAAGGTCAATTATATTGTGCAGCTTATCTCACCACCTGTAGTTATTTAGGTGAAAGCTCCAAAATGCTTGCCTAATATGTCTGTTTATCCAAAAGGAAGTAAAAAGGGAGAGCTAGAAAGATAGCATTGCATCACATTACATGGCAATGCAATGCACAGTTGCTGAAGTTGAACCAAAATGAGCTTGTAATCTGGCTTCTGCAACTTTGAACATGAAAAATCCAATGAGGAGAAGAAAAGCAAAGCCAAAGAGTCCATCCCAAAATCCGACAAACAAGCAAAATGAACAAAAAACATTGAATTCAATTCTTTCTGATTTTAGAAACTGCATTAAAGAAGGGGTGCACCGGTCCTGGAGATACTGCAATACCAGGTCAATGCGTGGAGTGGACAGAGCAAGCTCTTTTTCCATCTCCCTGTTCTAAAAATCCATTTAATATATGGTCCCCAGATAGGGGACGTATCAGATATTAAACTGATAAGAACAGATACTACACTTGATCTTAGCCAAAAGGCCGAGAAGCGATAACCAGAATTGGTTTCAAACTACGGAGCCACCCAAGGATCCTGAAAAGTCCATTTGTGGAGATGAGCTCCTGGACTCCCGTTAAGAAGACATGTTGTCAACCTCTAGATCCCTTACATGCCTGCACTTTTCGGCTTGCTGCTGCTGCAATCCACGCGTTTTAGATCTGCATAACTCCACCTCTTTAAACACAGCACCTTCACCCCCTGCTGTTCCCACCCGCCTCAACACCGTTGGAAGGGAGGAGAACCAATTAAGGCGGGGGGTGGGGTGGAACGAGCAGCTGTCTACCCTTAGCAGGAGGGCTCCTGATTACATACCTCTCCTGCTGCTGCTGCTGCTGCTGGCTGTCCAGCAGCAGACTGAAGGTGGCTGCTGCTGTGCACAGGTATATAAAGGCTCAGAGCCTATTATGACACGCGCAGCCAGCGTTCCATTGCCACATTCCATCTACTGCAGGCAGGATACCTGGCTGGCTGAATGTCGCTGAGAAGCTCACAGAGACCGCCATAAGCAACAGTTTAACAGAATGCCACAGACTAATCAACCAAACTTTTTGGGTTGGGTTCTCTTTTATAGTCTGCAGGCATTAAATGAAAGAAGTCAGTGTTCCAGCAGAAGGAGACAACGTTTCAGAAAAGGCATTGTAGCAAACCAAAAAAGAAATTTTAAGCGCAGCAGAGTAACCAGCGCACATACCTGTTAGCTCAGGTGAGTTTAAAAGGCTGCTGTTGATAACAAGGGCATTTGCTAAATAGATGGTGTGTGTGCAACAATATACTGAAAGGTCAATTATATTGTGCAGCTTATCTCACCACCGTAGTTATTTAGGTGAAAGCTCCAAAATGCTTGCCTAATATGTCTGTTTATCCAAAAGGAAGTAAAAAGGGAGAGCTAGAAAGATAGCATTGCATCACATTACATGGCAATGCAATGCACAGTTGCTGAAGTTGAACCAAAATGAGCTTGTAATCTGGCTTCTGCAACTTTGAACATGAAAAATCCAATGAGGAGAAGAAAAGCAAAGCCAAAGAGTCCATCCCAAAATCCGACAAACAAGCAAAATGAACAAAAAACATTGAATTCAATTCTTTCTGATTTTAGAAACTGCATTAAAGAAGGGGTGCACCGGTCCTGGAGATACTGCAATACCAGGTCAATGCGTGGAGTGGACAGAGCAAGCTCTTTTTCCATCTCCCTGTTCTAAAAATCCATTTAATATATGGTCCCCAGATAGGGGACGTATCAGATATTAAACTGATAAGAACAGATACTACACTTGATCTTAGCCAAAAGGCCGAGAAGCGATAACCAGAATTGGTTTCAAACTACGGAGCCACCCAAGGATCCTGAAAAGTCCATTTGTGGAGATGAGCTCCTGGACTCCCGTTAAGAAGACATGTTGTCAACCTCTAGATCCCTTACATGCCTGCACTTTTCGGCTTGCTGCTGCTGCAATCCACGCGTTTTAGATCTGCATAACTCCACCTCTTTAAACACAGCACCTTCACCCCCTGCTGTTCCCACCCGCCTCAACACCGTTGGAAGGGAGGAGAACCAATTAAGGCGGGGGGTGGGGTGGAACGAGCAGCTGTCTACCCTTAGCAGGAGGGCTCCTGATTACATACCTCTCCTGCTGCTGCTGCTGCTGGCTGTCCAGCAGCAGACTGAAGGTGGCTGCTGCTGTGCACAGGTATATAAAGGCTCAGAGCCTATTATGACACGCGCAGCCAGCGTTCCATTGCCACATTCCATCTACTGCAGGCAGGATACCTGGCTGGCTGAATGTCGCTGAGAAGCTCACAGAGACCGCCATAAGCAACAGTTTAACAGAATGCCACAGACTAATCAACCAAACTTTTTGGGTTGGGTTCTCTTTTATAGTCTGCAGGCATTAAATGAAAGAAGTCAGTGTTCCAGCAGAAGGAGACAACGTTTCAGAAAAGGCATTGTAGCAAACCAAAAAAGAAATTTTAAGCGCAGCAGAGTAACCAGCGCACATACCTGTTAGCTCAGGTGAGTTTAAAAGGCTGCTGTTGATAACAAGGGCATTTGCTAAATAGATGGTGTGTGTGCAACAATATACTGAAAGGTCAATTATATTGTGCAGCTTATCTCACCACCTGTAGTTATTTAGGTGAAAGCTCCAAAATGCTTGCCTAATATGTCTGTTTATCCAAAAGGAAGTAAAAAGGGAGAGCTAGAAAGATAGCATTGCATCACATTACATGGCAATGCAATGCACAGTTGCTGAAGTTGAACCAAAATGAGCTTGTAATCTGGCTTCTGCAACTTTGAACATGAAAAATCCAATGAGGAGAAGAAAAGCAAAGCCAAAGAGTCCATCCCAAAATCCGACAAACAAGCAAAATGAACAAAAAACATTGAATTCAATTCTTTCTGATTTTAGAAACTGCATTAAAGAAGGGGTGCACCGGTCCTGGAGATACTGCAATACCAGGTCAATGCGTGGAGTGGACAGAGCAAGCTCTTTTTCCATCTCCCTGTTCTAAAAATCCATTTAATATATGGTCCCCAGATAGGGGACGTATCAGATATTAAACTGATAAGAACAGATACTACACTTGATCTTAGCCAAAAGGCCGAGAAGCGATAACCAGAATTGGTTTCAAACTACGGAGCCACCCAAGGATCCTGAAAAGTCCATTTGTGGAGATGAGCTCCTGGACTCCCGTTAAGAAGACATGTTGTCAACCTCTAGATCCCTTACATGCCTGCACTTTTCGGCTTGCTGCTGCTGCAATCCACGCGTTTTAGATCTGCATAACTCCACCTCTTTAAACACAGCACCTTCACCCCCTGCTGTTCCCACCCGCCTCAACACCGTTGGAAGGGAGGAGAACCAATTAAGGCGGGGGGTGGGGTGGAACGAGCAGCTGTCTACCCTTAGCAGGAGGGCTCCTGATTACATACCTCTCCTGCTGCTGCTGCTGCTGGCTGTCCAGCAGCAGACTGAAGGTGGCTGCTGCTGTGCACAGGTATATAAAGGCTCAGAGCCTATTATGACACGCGCAGCCAGCGTTCCATTGCCACATTCCATCTACTGCAGGCAGGATACCTGGCTGGCTGAATGTCGCTGAGAAGCTCACAGAGACCGCCATAAGCAACAGTTTAACAGAATGCCACAGACTAATCAACCAAACTTTTTGGGTTGGGTTCTCTTTTATAGTCTGCAGGCATTAAATGAAAGAAGTCAGTGTTCCAGCAGAAGGAGACAACGTTTCAGAAAAGGCATTGTAGCAAACCAAAAAAGAAATTTTAAGCGCAGCAGAGTAACCAGCGCACATACCTGTTAGCTCAGGTGAGTTTAAAAGGCTGCTGTTGATAACAAGGGCATTTGCTAAATAGATGGTGTGTGTGCAACAATATACTGAAAGGTCAATTATATTGTGCAGCTTATCTCACCACCTGTAGTTATTTAGGTGAAAGCTCCAAAATGCTTGCCTAATATGTCTGTTTATCCAAAAGGAAGTAAAAAGGGAGAGCTAGAAAGATAGCATTGCATCACATTACATGGCAATGCAATGCACAGTTGCTGAAGTTGAACCAAAATGAGCTTGTAATCTGGCTTCTGCAACTTTGAACATGAAAAATCCAATGAGGAGAAGAAAAGCAAAGCCAAAGAGTCCATCCCAAAATCCGACAAACAAGCAAAATGAACAAAAAACATTGAATTCAATTCTTTCTGATTTTAGAAACTGCATTAAAGAAGGGGTGCACCGGTCCTGGAGATACTGCAATACCAGGTCAATGCGTGGAGTGGACAGAGCAAGCTCTTTTTCCATCTCCCTGTTCTAAAAATCCATTTAATATATGGTCCCCAGATAGGGGACGTATCAGATATTAAACTGATAAGAACAGATACTACACTTGATCTTAGCCAAAAGGCCGAGAAGCGATAACCAGAATTGGTTTCAAACTACGGAGCCACCCAAGGATCCTGAAAAGTCCATTTGTGGAGATGAGCTCCTGGACTCCCGTTAAGAAGACATGTTGTCAACCTCTAGATCCCTTACATGCCTGCACTTTTCGGCTTGCTGCTGCTGCAATCCACGCGTTTTAGATCTGCATAACTCCACCTCTTTAAACACAGCACCTTCACCCCCTGCTGTTCCCACCCGCCTCAACACCGTTGGAAGGGAGGAGAACCAATTAAGGCGGGGGGTGGGGTGGAACGAGCAGCTGTCTACCCTTAGCAGGAGGGCTCCTGATTACATACCTCTCCTGCTGCTGCTGCTGCTGGCTGTCCAGCAGCAGACTGAAGGTGGCTGCTGCTGTGCACAGGTATATAAAGGCTCAGAGCCTATTATGACACGCGCAGCCAGCGTTCCATTGCCACATTCCATCTACTGCAGGCAGGATACCTGGCTGGCTGAATGTCGCTGAGAAGCTCACAGAGACCGCCATAAGCAACAGTTTAACAGAATGCCACAGACTAATCAACCAAACTTTTTGGGTTGGGTTCTCTTTTATAGTCTGCAGGCATTAAATGAAAGAAGTCAGTGTTCCAGCAGAAGGAGACAACGTTTCAGAAAAGGCATTGTAGCAAACCAAAAAAGAAATTTTAAGCGCAGCAGAGTAACCAGCGCACATACCTGTTAGCTCAGGTGAGTTTAAAAGGCTGCTGTTGATAACAAGGGCATTTGCTAAATAGATGGTGTGTGTGCAACAATATACTGAAAGGTCAATTATATTGTGCAGCTTATCTCACCACCTGTAGTTATTTAGGTGAAAGCTCCAAAATGCTTGCCTAATATGTCTGTTTATCCAAAAGGAAGTAAAAAGGGAGAGCTAGAAAGATAGCATTGCATCACATTACATGGCAATGCAATGCACAGTTGCTGAAGTTGAACCAAAATGAGCTTGTAATCTGGCTTCTGCAACTTTGAACATGAAAAATCCAATGAGGAGAAGAAAAGCAAAGCCAAAGAGTCCATCCCAAAATCCGACAAACAAGCAAAATGAACAAAAAACATTGAATTCAATTCTTTCTGATTTTAGAAACTGCATTAAAGAAGGGCTGCACCGGTCCTGGAGATACTGCAATACCAGGTCAATGCGTGGAGTGGACAGAGCAAGCTCTTTTTCCATCTCCCTGTTCTAAAAATCCATTTAATATATGGTCCCCAGATAGGGGACGTATCAGATATTAAACTGATAAGAACAGATACTACACTTGATCTTAGCCAAAAGGCCGAGAAGCGATAACCAGAATTGGTTTCAAACTACGGAGCCACCCAAGGATCCTGAAAAGTCCATTTGTGGAGATGAGCTCCTGGACTCCCGTTAAGAAGACATGTTGTCAACCTCTAGATCCCTTACATGCCTGCACTTTTCGGCTTGCTGCTGCTGCAATCCACGCGTTTTAGATCTGCATAACTCCACCTCTTTAAACACAGCACCTTCACCCCCTGCTGTTCCCACCCGCCTCAACACCGTTGGAAGGGAGGAGAACCAATTAAGGCGGGGGGTGGGGTGGAACGAGCAGCTGTCTACCCTTAGCAGGAGGGCTCCTGATTACATACCTCTCCTGCTGCTGCTGCTGCTGCTGGCTGTCCAGCAGCAGACTGAAGGTGGCTGCTGCTGTGCACAGGTATATAAAGGCTCAGAGCCTATTATGACACGCGCAGCCAGCGTTCCATTGCCACATTCCATCTACTGCAGGCAGGATACCTGGCTGGCTGAATGTCGCTGAGAAGCTCACAGAGACCGCCATAAGCAACAGTTTAACAGAATGCCACAGACTAATCAACCAAACTTTTTGGGTTGGGTTCTCTTTTATAGTCTGCAGGCATTAAATGAAAGAAGTCAGTGTTCCAGCAGAAGGAGACAACGTTTCAGAAAAGGCATTGTAGCAAACCAAAAAAGAAATTTTAAGCGCAGCAGAGTAACCAGCGCACATACCTGTTAGCTCAGGTGAGTTTAAAAGGCTGCTGTTGATAACAAGGGCATTTGCTAAATAGATGGTGTGTGTGCAACAATATACTGAAAGGTCAATTATATTGTGCAGCTTATCTCACCACCTGTAGTTATTTAGGTGAAAGCTCCAAAATGCTTGCCTAATATGTCTGTTTATCCAAAAGGAAGTAAAAAGGGAGAGCTAGAAAGATAGCATTGCATCACATTACATGGCAATGCAATGCACAGTTGCTGAAGTTGAACCAAAATGAGCTTGTAATCTGGCTTCTGCAACTTTGAACATGAAAAATCCAATGAGGAGAAGAAAAGCAAAGCCAAAGAGTCCATCCCAAAATCCGACAAACAAGCAAAATGAACAAAAAACATTGAATTCAATTCTTTCTGATTTTAGAAACTGCATTAAAGAAGGGGTGCACCGGTCCTGGAGATACTGCAATACCAGGTCAATGCGTGGAGTGGACAGAGCAAGCTCTTTTTCCATCTCCCTGTTCTAAAAATCCATTTAATATATGGTCCCCAGATAGGGGACGTATCAGATATTAAACTGATAAGAACCGATACTACACTTGATCTTAGCCAAAAGGCCGAGAAGCGATAACCAGAATTGGTTTCAAACTACGGAGCCACCCAAGGATCCTGAAAAGTCCATTTGTGGAGATGAGCTCCTGGACTCCCGTTAAGAAGACATGTTGTCAACCTCTAGATCCCTTACATGCCTGCACTTTTCGGCTTGCTGCTGCTGCAATCCACGCGTTTTAGATCTGCATAACTCCACCTCTTTAAACACAGCACCTTCACCCCCTGCTGTTCCCACCCGCCTCAACACCGTTGGAAGGGAGGAGAACCAATTAAGGCGGGGGGTGGGGTGGAACGAGCAGCTGTCTACCCTTAGCAGGAGGGCTCCTGATTACATACCTCTCCTGCTGCTGCTGCTGCTGGCTGTCCAGCAGCAGACTGAAGGTGGCTGCTGCTGTGCACAGGTATATAAAGGCTCAGAGCCTATTATGACACGCGCAGCCAGCGTTCCATTGCCACATTCCATCTACTGCAGGCAGGATACCTGGCTGGCTGAATGTCGCTGAGAAGCTCACAGAGACCGCCATAAGCAACAGTTTAACAGAATGCCACAGACTAATCAACCAAACTTTTTGGGTTGGGTTCTCTTTTATAGTCTGCAGGCATTAAATGAAAGAAGTCAGTGTTCCAGCAGAAGGAGACAACGTTTCAGAAAAGGCATTGTAGCAAACCAAAAAAGAAATTTTAAGCGCAGCAGAGTAACCAGCGCACATACCTGTTAGCTCAGGTGAGTTTAAAAGGCTGCTGTTGATAACAAGGGCATTTGCTAAATAGATGGTGTGTGTGCAACAATATACTGAAAGGTCAATTATATTGTGCAGCTTATCTCACCACCTGTAGTTATTTAGGTGAAAGCTCCAAAATGCTTGCCTAATATGTCTGTTTATCCAAAAGGAAGTAAAAAGGGAGAGCTAGAAAGATAGCATTGCATCACATTACATGGCAATGCAATGCACAGTTGCTGAAGTTGAACCAAAATGAGCTTGTAATCTGGCTTCTGCAACTTTGAACATGAAAAATCCAATGAGGAGAAGAAAAGCAAAGCCAAAGAGTCCATCCCAAAATCCGACAAACAAGCAAAATGAACAAAAAACATTGAATTCAATTCTTTCTGATTTTAGAAACTGCATTAAAGAAGGGGTGCACCGGTCCTGGAGATACTGCAATACCAGGTCAATGCGTGGAGTGGACAGAGCAAGCTCTTTTTCCATCTCCCTGTTCTAAAAATCCATTTAATATATGGTCCCCAGATAGGGGACGTATCAGATATTAAACTGATAAGAACAGATTTTTTTTTTTTTTCGAAAGCCCGAATTCGTGTACAAAACCCGAGTGCGCTTAAAAAAGTGACAAGTGCCACAAAAAAAGTGCACTAGGATGCTGGTCTTCTTGAAACCCTCTCCAAAAGGAGAAGGGTCCCCCAAACCATTCCCCGTCCCTCCGAGCCAGAAGGCCACAGCGAGGAACAGGGACAAATAGCCACCTCCAGCCAGAGCCAGAGGCGACCCAATCTTACCCCCAGCACCTGCCCGAGTTCTCACCCGAGCAAGGCACTGGGAGCCAAAGACTGTGCTCCCCTCCCGGAAGAGGGGAGCCAACAACGCTCTCCTCCCGAAAGAGGAGAGCCAGGGGGGTTCAGGGGGGAGCGGAACCTGATGGCCACACACTCCCCCCCTAGACCTGCCAAGAGAGGAACCCGTAAGGGAACCGCATCCCGACAAAATCCTAGTAGGACGTGACACACGTGAATAAGTGGACACACAGTGACAAAGAAATTAAATAAATAGTGAAGGTTTCACAGTATAATACTGCCCGGACCTTCGACCGGGAATTGAAAAATTCCCCATCCTAAGGCCAGAAGGCCCGGAATAAGGGTGTGTGTGAAGAAAGAAAATTTAAAGTGCTTGTGCAAATGTGCCATAAACTCAAGTGGGGTTCCCAATCCCAGTGAGTTAAGGCACCCCAGGGTCACCACTCCTGGGGCACTTCACACTTCGGGCTTTCGATCTTCCCCGGCCCAATGGCGTCGATCCTGGGGGGCCATGCTTTCCACCAGATGACTATATTAGCCACCTGGCGTACTAACAAGCGCCTAAACCCCAGTGTGCATAATGTATCAATCTACTAGGGCGGCCAACATCCAAAACCGCCTTTTCGAAAGATACTACACTTGATCTTAGCCAAAAGGCCGAGAAGCGATAACCAGAATTGGTTTCAAACTACGGAGCCACCCAAGGATCCTGAAAAGTCCATTTGTGGAGATGAGCTCCTGGACTCCCGTTAAGAAGACATGTTGTCAACCTCTAGATCCCTTACATGCCTGCACTTTTCGGCTTGCTGCTGCTGCAATCCACGCGTTTTAGATCTGCATAACTCCACCTCTTTAAACACAGCACCTTCACCCCCTGCTGTTCCCACCCGCCTCAACACCGTTGGAAGGGAGGAGAACCAATTAAGGCGGGGGGTGGGGTGGAACGAGCAGCTGTCTACCCTTAGCAGGAGGGCTCCTGATTACATACCTCTCCTGCTGCTGCTGCTGCTGGCTGTCCAGCAGCAGACTGAAGGTGGCTGCTGCTGTGCACAGGTATATAAAGGCTCAGAGCCTATTATGACACGCGCAGCCAGCGTTCTATTGCCACATTCCATCTACTGCAGGCAGGATACCTGGCTGGCTGAATGTCGCTGAGAAGCTCACAGAGACCGCCATAAGCAACAGTTTAACAGAATGCCACAGACTAATCAACCAAACTTTTTGGGTTGGGTTCTCTTTTATAGTCTGCAGGCATTAAATGAAAGAAGTCAGTGTTCCAGCAGAAGGAGACAACGTTTCAGAAAAGGCATTGTAGCAAACCAAAAAAGAAATTTTAAGCGCAGCAGAGTAACCAGCGCACATACCTGTTAGCTCAGGTGAGTTTAAAAGGCTGCTGTTGATAACAAGGGCATTTGCTAAATAGATGGTGTGTGTGCAACAATATACTGAAAGGTCAATTATATTGTGCAGCTTATCTCACCACCTGTAGTTATTTAGGTGAAAGCTCCAAAATGCTTGCCTAATATGTCTGTTTATCCAAAAGGAAGTAAAAAGGGAGACCTAGAAAGATAGCATTGCATCACATTACATGGCAATGCAATGCACAGTTGCTGAAGTTGAACCAAAATGAGCTTGTAATCTGGCTTCTGCAACTTTGAACATGAAAAATCCAATGAGGAGAAGAAAAGCAAAGCCAAAGAGTCCATCCCAAAATCCGACAAACAAGCAAAATGAACAAAAAACATTGAATTCAATTCTTTCTGATTTTAGAAACTGCATTAAAGAAGGGGTGCACCGGTCCTGGAGATACTGCAATACCAGGTCAATGCGTGGAGTGGACAGAGCAAGCTCTTTTTCCATCTCCCTGTTCTAAAAATCCATTTAATATATGGTCCCCAGATAGGGGACGTATCAGATATTAAACTGATAAGAACAGATTTTTTTTGATTGAATATATCTTTTATTAGCACAAAAAATAAGTTAACAGACAGTGTACAGTGCCGCAGCCCAGTACTCACAGAATTCTACATCATATTTACATAGCATGAGGATACGACGCACTAACTAGACACATCACACCCCTATGCTACACAAAACACTCAATCTGAAAGAAAAAGCATGTCAATCAATACAGTACGACGAACCCTGATAAGGGATGGGGATTGGGAAAAAGGGGATGGGGAGGGGAAAATCACAGGCCCGAAGCTTTATTGAAAGACAAGACACATAAGGGGAGAGGGGGAGGAGGGGTTTAGTCCTCATCCTCGTCCTCCGGACCGTCCATGATGGAATAGTCTCTGAGCAGGCTGTGGATCAGCCTGCGGCAGTCCTGGATGGACATCCTCTCCCTCCTCAAGATGAGCCGGTTCCTGGCGACCCAAACGGCATCCTTGAAGCAGTTCATAAGGCGCCAAGCCTCCTGGATGGCTCCGACGGTATGAACCCCAGGGAAGAGTCCGTAAAGCACAGAATGGTGCGATAGGCTCGCCCTGGGGACAGAGTTCCTCAGGTCGTCCTCAAGTGCAGTCAATAGGCGCTGTGCAAATCCGCAGTCCCAAAAAGTGTGCAAAGATGTTTCCTCCACGAAGGGGCACCTTGGGCAGTACCGGGTCTTGCACAGGTTCCGGGCATGCATGAATGACCGGACGGGCAGTCCGCCCTGAATCGCCATCCACGACAAGTCCTTGTGCCCGTTGGTCAGCCTGTCAGACGACACATTTGTCCACACAGTCTCCAGCGTGTCCTGGTGAAGTCCTGTGATGTTCTCCACGTCATCCTTGGCTCTGATTAGCTTGTGGATAGTTTTGGGCTTCCACAAGTCGGGCTTGAGTCCCTCCAGTTGATGCTCCCCCACAAATCGAACGACGTCTCCGTAGAACCATGGCGTCGTCCAGTTGTAGGGGAAGGAGCTGTCCCACTTGTCCCAGCCGAGTCGCCTCCAAAGAGGAAGCAGGAAGAAGCGAGACATGGACCTGCCCGCGGAGCCATTCTTGACTTGCAAAGTCCGGCGGACACAATCACACACAAAAGAGGATCGCAGGAGGGTGGGGATATCTGGAACGCCCTTCCCACCCTTGCGAGGCTCCTTGTACATGACGGCCCGCCTGACTCTGTCCATCTTGGATCCCCAGACAAAGTGAAACACTGTCCTGGTAATGGCCCTGCACACAGTGACGTGTGGGGGCCAGGCCTGCGCCGTGTACTGCAAGACGGGCAGGACCTCATTACGCAGGACGAGTGCCTTACCCTCACAAGTGAGGTGTCTGAGGCTCCAGAGTCCGATCCGTTGCTTCACCTTGGCCAAGCGTTCTTGCCAGGACTTGAGGGCCGCTCCTTCCTTCCCGAACCAGACTCCCAGCACCTTGAGGAAATCCGGTTGAATGTTGAAGGGGAAGGGGGCGGAGGAGGCCTGCTGCCAATCCCCGAAGAGCATGGCTTCCGACTTCCTGCAGTTGACTTTGGCCCCTGAAGCCCGGCCGAACCTCTCACACGTCTGGACGAGGGTGTCGACTGAACCACGATCAGCGCAGAAGACGGTGACGTCGTCCATGTAGAGCGAGCACTTGACCTCGTGTCGTCCCGGACCCGGTGCGGTGATCCCTCTGATCTCTCCATTCTGCCGGATAGCCTCTGCGAAGAGTTCTATAACACAAACAAAAAGAAGAGGTGATAGAGGGCAGCCTTGTCTGACCCCAGAGAGGACAGGGAAGGGGTCAGTCTTCCAGCCGTTCACCAACACCGAGCTGTGGATATCAAAATACATCAGACGGACATACGAACAAAACATGTTACCCAAACCTAACCGGTGCAGAGCTCGGCCCATGAACTCGTGGGAAACCCGGTCGAAGGCCTTCTCCTGATCCAAGGAGACCAGGGCCGCGTGTGCGCGGCGGACCTTGATGTACTCGACCGTGTCCCGCACGAGAGCGAGGCTGTCTGCGATGCGACGTCCAGGGATGCCGCAGGTCTGGTCCGGGTGGATGATCCGTCCGATGATCGTCTTAAGTCGTGTCGCCATCGTCTTGGCCAGGATCTTGTAGTCCACGTTGAGCAGAGTAATGGGACGCCAATTCCTCAGGTCGCACCTCTCTCCCTTCCGCTTGTACAGGATCGTGACCATTCCTTCCCTCAAAGATGGAGGCATTCTACCCTCCACCACCATCTCCTCGTACAGGTCCAACAGGTCCGGACAGATGAGGTCTCCCAGCGCTACATAGAGCTCCGCTGGAAGACCATCACTGCCCGGGGTCCTGCCGGTCCTAAAGGATTTAGCGGCAGAGAGCAATTCGCCCACCATCAGAGGTTTGTCCAAGGCTGCCGTGCCTGCAGGATCAAGATGGTTAGTGATACCTGACAGGAACTTATCAGCAGCGTCAGGGTCAGTAGTCTTGTGGGAGTAGAGTTCGCTGTAGAAGTCGCTGACGACCCTCATCACGTCCTCCTTCCCACGTCGCATGTTTCCGCTCTCGTCTCGCAGCTCGTTCAGGGGCGTGTGACCGGCATGAAGTTTCCTGAAAAAGAATGAGTTACATTTCTCACCCTTCTCCAGATTCTCCACTTTGGAACGGAAGACGATTCGCTTGGACTCCTCCTCAAAGTGCCTTTTCAGGCTCTTCTTGGTCTCCTCCAGCTCCTCCCTCACGTCCCAGCCGCAGTGAAGAAGGTCCTGCAGCGACCGCAGCTCGCGCTGCAGCCCTCTGAAGTCCCTCCTCTTCTCACACGCCTGTTGTCGACCCTTGGCCTGAAAGAAACAGCGAAACTCAAGTTTAACATATTCCCACCAATCAGAGACTGTTTGGAAGCTACCCTTGTAGGACTGCCACATTGCGTAGGCTGCTCTCAGCTCCTCCACGACTTCATCCTGAGCCAGCAGAGCACAATTCAGCTTCCAGGAGCCGGGGCCGGACGGAAAACCGTCGCCGAGGACACCTTGTAAGTGAATGGCTCTGTGGTCGGAGAAGAAGCAGGAGACCATCGAGTGCCTACTCTGCCTGACTGCCCGAGAGGTGAACACAAAGTCAATCCTGGAGCGGAGTGAGCCATCGGGTCGGCTCCACGAATAGTTCGTGGAGCCTCTCCCCATGGAGCCCACCACGTCCTGAAGAGAGGCCTCGGTTACCATCTCGATGAGCAGCTTGGACGTGATGTCCAACTTGGCAGATGTGCCAGAACTACGACCATCCTCCTCGATGGGGCAGTTGAAATCCCCGGCCATCACTAAGGTCCTGGTGGTGGCAAGCTGAAGCCGCAGGGTCTGGAAAAGCTCCAAATGCTCATTCTTCAGTGGGGACGCATACACGTTGATGAACCTGACAGGTTCTCCCGCCCAGTTGCCATCTACAACAAGAGCCCTGCCGCAGATGAGCTCCTGGACGGACTCAAGCGTGAATGCGCCCCCCCTGATCAGAATTGCGACCCCCGCAGACTTGCAGTCACCCCCACCGGACCAGTAGGATGGACCGTGGGACCACTCCCTGGCCAGATGTTTGAAGGACCTAGAGGAGGGAAGGGAACATTCCTGCAACATATAAACATCACACAACTGGGAAGTAAGGAAGGCATAAATAGTCTGACGTCTGAACTTGTCCTTGATGCTCCTGACATTAATGGAAAATAAGTTAATATTAGCCATCATGTAGGGAAAAAAGAAAAAGTTAGCGCAGGCAATACACCTTAGTTACCACTCCGGTCGGGTGGTCCCTCGTCGGTGTTGACTGCTGGTGACGGGATCACCAGCAGGCCCTCTTCCTCCATCTGGTAAAGCAGCGCGGCCTCGATCTCGGCGACCACCAGTTCCTCCTCTTCTGGCTCGGCCACCAGGGTCTCAACCATGTGCTCCATCTCTTCTGGCTCAGGGAGGGTATCCTCCTTTTCGCCTACGAAATCCAGAATCTTCTTTTTGGAGGATTCAGTAGCAGGGCTGTCCTCCACCTTCCTCTTTCCCCGGGTTGGAACTGGGGAGACAAGAAGGGGAAAATCCTCCTCGGAATAGATAGCGGCGGGTGGAGGAAAGGTTAATTCCACCGCTACCATGGTCTGGGGAGGGAGAGTGGCTGCCGGGGCAGGGGAAAGGACACCTGCTGAGGAGTAGGGGAAGGAGGAAGAGAAAGTGGAATCCTCAGCAGGGGTGGCCGGGGTGGGGGGGAATTGGACGGGGGTGGCAGGGGGAGGGATCGAGAGAGGGGTGACAGAACTCTTACCCTCCTTTGACTTTTTCTTCTGCTTCGGAGCTGCTGGGACCGTCGCTGGGGCTTTGGCCACCGACTCCTTGACCGCTTTGGCCTTGGTCGTCTCGGCCTTGACCTTCACAGGCCTGGTCGTCGGGGCCTTGTCCTCCGTAGCTGGGGTCGTCGCAACCACCGATGCCCAGGATCTCTCACGCTTGGGGCAATCCTTGTACAGATGAGCCGCCAGCCCACACAGGTTGCAGGATGTCTTCTTCGGGCAGTCTTTCGAGCTGTGTCCCGTCACTCGACAAATCCTGCAGGCATCCTCCTTGCAGTCCTTCATCTCGTGGCCGTTCTTGCCGCATCTCCTGCAGTTCCGCGGCATGTCCGGGTAATAGATGAGGCCGTAGGAGTTGCCCAGGGAGGATGTCGGGGGCAGGTGCCGAAGTCCGTCTGAGTACGCCAGGTCCCTGTGAAGTCTAACGGTCACCGACCACTTACCTGTCCAGAAGCCGAGTCCATTCAGGATGTGAGAGGGTTCCTTCACAACCAAACAGAAGCGTCTCAGGAAGGTACAGATGTCTTGGCCTGGGGTGTGCGGGTTGCGCATGGAGACCGTGATCCTCCTTTCGTCCCTCTGGATAGGGCAGCTACCTGTAAAGGCAGAGAAAGAATTATCCGGTCCTTTTGCGCTTACCATTTCCCAGAACCTCCTGCAGGTGTTCACAGTGGCGAAGGTGACGAAGAAGATCCCCGTCAAGAAGGTCTGGATGCTGAGGGTGTCCGACCTGGAGAAGCCTCGATCCAGCAGCATCTTCTGGCAGAACACGTCCGAGGACATGTACGGCACCCTCCCATCCACTTCCTTCAGCTTCAGGGCCACCGTCTGCCGCATCCATGGCTCCAGGGCTGGAGCTTCGTGGCGGGGCTTCTGGGGTCCCTTCTGCTGGCCAGTCGTGGAGGCAGAGTCCTTGGGGTCAGAATCGGCTCCTGGCTGGGCCCTCCTGGCTGTCCCCTGCTCCAGGCTCTTCTTTTCGGCCTTCCTCGCAGCGCTTGCCATGGCTTTCCTCCTGCAGTTACTTCTTGGAGCTGGATCTGGAACTCTTCCCGGAATGGGTGGAGCTATGCAGATTCTTCTCCCGTCGTGTTCTGGACAAATTCCCCGAAAGGTCTTTGTCTCGATGATTTTCTTCCTCGAAGATTCCACAGGACAGCCCGATTCTTCTCCGAGTCTTCGTCTTCTTCTGGATTCTTTAGAGCTTCTTCCTCCCACCGATATCCGCCTTCCTTCTCCGATGTCAGCTGGGCTCCGAAGCTCTTCTCCTTCCGAGTTCGATCGCTCTCGTCAAGTGTAGATCGCAGCTCTTGTGTTCTTAAAAGAACAGATACTACACTTGATCTTAGCCAAAAGGCCGAGAAGCGATAACCAGAATTGGTTTCAAACTACGGAGCCACCCAAGGATCCTGAAAAGTCCATTTGTGGAGATGAGCTCCTGGACTCCCGTTAAGAAGACATGTTGTCAACCTCTAGATCCCTTACATGCCTGCACTTTTCGGCTTGCTGCTACTGCAATCCACGCGTTTTAGATCTGCATAACTCCACCTCTTTAAACACAGCACCTTCACCCCCTGCTGTTCCCACCCGCCTCAACACCGTTGGAAGGGAGGAGAACCAATTAAGGCGGGGGGTGGGGTGGAACGAGCAGCTGTCTACCCTTAGCAGGAGGGCTCCTGATTACATACCTCTCCTGCTGCTGCTGCTGCTGGCTGTCCAGCAGCAGACTGAAGGTGGCTGCTGCTGTGCACAGGTATATAAAGGCTCAGAGCCTATTATGACACGCGCAGCCAGCGTTCCATTGCCACATTCCATCTACTGCAGGCAGGATACCTGGCTGGCTGAATGTCGCTGAGAAGCTCACAGAGACCGCCATAAGCAACAGTTTAACAGAATGCCACAGACTAATCAACCAAACTTTTTGGGTTGGGTTCTCTTTTATAGTCTGCAGGCATTAAATGAAAGAAGTCAGTGTTCCAGCAGAAGGAGACAACGTTTCAGAAAAGGCATTGTAGCAAACCAAAAAAGAAATTTTAAGCGCAGCAGAGTAACCAGCGCACATACCTGTTAGCTCAGGTGAGTTTAAAAGGCTGCTGTTGATAACAAGGGCATTTGCTAAATAGATGGTGTGTGTGCAACAATATACTGAAAGGTCAATTATATTGTGCAGCTTATCTCACCACCTGTAGTTATTTAGGTGAAAGCTCCAAAATGCTTGCCTAATATGTCTGTTTATCCAAAAGGAAGTAAAAAGGGAGAGCTAGAAAGATAGCATTGCATCACATTACATGGCAATGCAATGCACAGTTGCTGAAGTTGAACCAAAATGAGCTTGTAATCTGGCTTCTGCAACTTTGAACATGAAAAATCCAATGAGGAGAAGAAAAGCAAAGCCAAAGAGTCCATCCCAAAATCCGACAAACAAGCAAAATGAACAAAAAACATTGAATTCAATTCTTTCTGATTTTAGAAACTGCATTAAAGAAGGGGTGCACCGGTCCTGGAGATACTGCAATACCAGGTCAATGCGTGGAGTGGACAGAGCAAGCTCTTTTTCCATCTCCCTGTTCTAAAAATCCATTTAATATATGGTCCCCAGATAGGGGACGTATCAGATATTAAACTGATAAGAACAGATACTACACTTGATCTTAGCCAAAAGGCCGAGAAGCGATAACCAGAATTGGTTTCAAACTACGGAGCCACCCAAGGATCCTGAAAAGTCCATTTGTGGAGATGAGCTCCTGGACTCCCGTTAAGAAGACATGTTGTCAACCTCTAGATCCCTTACATGCCTGCACTTTTCGGCTTGCTGCTGCTGCAATCCACGCGTTTTAGATCTGCATAACTCCACCTCTTTAAACACAGCACCTTCACCCCCTGCTGTTCCCACCCGCCTCAACACCGTTGGAAGGGAGGAGAACCAATTAAGGCGGGGGGTGGGGTGGAACGAGCAGCTGTCTACCCTTAGCAGGAGGGCTCCTGATTACATACCTCTCCTGCTGCTGCTGCTGCTGGCTGTCCAGCAGCAGACTGAAGGTGGCTGCTGCTGTGCACAGGTATATAAAGGCTCAGAGCCTATTATGACACGCGCAGCCAGCGTTCCATTGCCACATTCCATCTACTGCAGGCAGGATACCTGGCTGGCTGAATGTCGCTGAGAAGCTCACAGAGACCGCCATAAGCAACAGTTTAACAGAATGCCACAGACTAATCAACCAAACTTTTTGGGTTGGGTTCTCTTTTATAGTCTGCAGGCATTAAATGAAAGAAGTCAGTGTTCCAGCAGAAGGAGACAACGTTTCAGAAAAGGCATTGTAGCAAACCAAAAAAGAAATTTTAAGCGCAGCAGAGTAACCAGCGCACATACCTGTTAGCTCAGGTGAGTTTAAAAGGCTGCTGTTGATAACAAGGGCATTTGCTAAATAGATGGTGTGTGTGCAACAATATACTGAAAGGTCAATTATATTGTGCAGCTTATCTCACCACCTGTAGTTATTTAGGTGAAAGCTCCAAAATGCTTGCCTAATATGTCTGTTTATCCAAAAGGAAGTAAAAAGGGAGAGCTAGAAAGATAGCATTGCATCACATTACATGGCAATGCAATGCACAGTTGCTGAAGTTGAACCAAAATGAGCTTGTAATCTGGCTTCTGCAACTTTGAACATGAAAAATCCAATGAGGAGAAGAAAAGCAAAGCCAAAGAGTCCATCCCAAAATCCGACAAACAAGCAAAATGAACAAAAAACATTGAATTCAATTCTTTCTGATTTTAGAAACTGCATTAAAGAAGGGGTGCACCGGTCCTGGAGATACTGCAATACCAGGTCAATGCGTGGAGTAGACAGAGCAAGCTCTTTTTCCATCTCCCTGTTCTAAAAATCCATTTAATATATGGTCCCCAGATAGGGGACGTATCAGATATTAAACTGATAAGAACAGATACTACACTTGATCTTAGCCAAAAGGCCGAGAAGCGATAACCAGAATTGGTTTCAAACTACGGAGCCACCCAAGGATCCTGAAAAGTCCATTTGTGGAGATGAGCTCCTGGACTCCCGTTAAGAAGACATGTTGTCAACCTCTAGATCCCTTACATGCCTGCACTTTTCGGCTTGCTGCTGCTGCAATCCACGCGTTTTCGATCTGCATAACTCCACCTCTTTAAACACAGCACCTTCACCCCCTGCTGTTCCCACCCGCCTCAACACCGTTGGAAGGGAGGAGAACCAATTAAGGCGGGGGGTGGGGTGGAACGAGCAGCTGTCTACCCTTAGCAGGAGGGCTCCTGATTACATACCTCTCCTGCTGCTGCTGCTGCTGTTGGCTGTCCAGCAGCAGACTGAAGGTGGCTGCTGCTGTGCACAGGTATATAAAGGCTCAGAGCCTATTATGACACGCGCAGCCAGCGTTCCATTGCCACATTCCATCTACTGCAGGCAGGATACCTGGCTGGCTGAATGTCGCTGAGAAGCTCACAGAGACCGCCATAAGCAACAGTTTAACAGAATGCCACAGACTAATCAACCAAACTTTTTGGGTTGGGTTCTCTTTTATAGTCTGCAGGCATTAAATGAAAGAAGTCAGTGTTCCAGCAGAAGGAGACAACGTTTCAGAAAAGGCATTGTAGCAAACCAAAAAAGAAATTTTAAGCGCAGCAGAGTAACCAGCGCACATACCTGTTAGCTCAGGTGAGTTTAAAAGGCTGCTGTTGATAACAAGGGCATTTGCTAAATAGATGGTGTGTGTGCAACAATATACTGAAAGGTCAATTATATTGTGCAGCTTATCTCACCACCTGTAGTTATTTAGGTGAAAGCTCCAAAATGCTTGCCTAATATGTCTGTTTATCCAAAAGGAAGTAAAAAGGGAGAGCTAGAAAGATAGCATTGCATCACATTACATGGCAATGCAATGCACAGTTGCTGAAGTTGAACCAAAATGAGCTTGTAATCTGGCTTCTGCAACTTTGAACATGAAAAATCCAATGAGGAGAAGAAAAGCAAAGCCAAAGAGTCCATCCCAAAATCCGACAAACAAGCAAAATGAACAAAAAACATTGAATTCAATTCTTTCTGATTTTAGAAACTGCATTAAAGAAGGGGTGCACCGGTCCTGGAGATACTGCAATACCAGGTCAATGCGTGGAGTGGACAGAGCAAGCTCTTTTTCCATCTCCCTGTTCTAAAAATCCATTTAATATATGGTCCCCAGATAGGGGACGTATCAGATATTAAACTGATAAGAACAGATACTACACTTGATCTTAGCCAAAAGGCCGAGAAGCGATAACCAGAATTGGTTTCAAACTACGGAGCCACCCAAGGATCCTGAAAAGTCCATTTGTGGAGATGAGCTCCTGGACTCCCGTTAAGAAGACATGTTGTCAACCTCTAGATCCCTTACATGCCTGCACTTTTCGGCTTGCTGCTGCTGCAATCCACGCGTTTTAGATCTGCATAACTCCACCTCTTTAAACACAGCACCTTCACCCCCTGCTGTTCCCACCCGCCTCAACACCGTTGGAAGGGAGGAGAACCAATTAAGGCGGGGGGTGGGGTGGAACGAGCAGCTGTCTACCCTTAGCAGGAGGGCTCCTGATTACATACCTCTCCTGCTGCTGCTGCTGCTGCTGGCTGTCCAGCAGCAGACTGAAGGTGGCTGCTGCTGTGCACAGGTATATAAAGGCTCAGAGCCTATTATGACACGCGCAGCCAGCGTTCCATTGCCACATTCCATCTACTGCAGGCAGGATACCTGGCTGGCTGAATGTCGCTGAGAAGCTCACAGAGACCGCCATAAGCAACAGTTTAACAGAATGCCACAGACTAATCAACCAAACTTTTTGGGTTGGGTTCTCTTTTATAGTCTGCAGGCATTAAATGAAAGAAGTCAGTGTTCCAGCAGAAGGAGACAACGTTTCAGAAAAGGCATTGTAGCAAACCAAAAAAGAAATTTTAAGCGCAGCAGAGTAACCAGCGCACATACCTGTTAGCTCAGGTGAGTTTAAAAGGCTGCTGTTGATAACAAGGGCATTTGCTAAATAGATGGTGTGTGTGCAACAATATACTGAAAGGTCAATTATATTGTGCAGCTTATCTCACCACCTGTAGTTATTTAGGTGAAAGCTCCAAAATGCTTGCCTAATATGTCTGTTTATCCAAAAGGAAGTAAAAAGGGAGAGCTAGAAAGATAGCATTGCATCACATTACATGGCAATGCAATGCACAGTTGCTGAAGTTGAACCAAAATGAGCTTGTAATCTGGCTTCTGCAACTTTGAACATGAAAAATCCAATGAGGAGAAGAAAAGCAAAGCCAAAGAGTCCATCCCAAAATCCGACAAACAAGCAAAATGAACAAAAAACATTGAATTCAATTCTTTCTGATTTTAGAAACTGCATTAAAGAAGGGGTGCACCGGTCCTGGAGATACTGCAATACCAGGTCAATGCGTGGAGTGGACAGAGCAAGCTCTTTTTCCATCTCCCTGTTCTAAAAATCCATTTAATATATGGTCCCCAGATAGGGGACGTATCAGATATTAAACTGATAAGAACAGATTTTTTGATTGAATATATCTTTTATTAGCACAAAAAATAAGTTAACAGACAGTGTACAGTGCCGCAGCCCAGTACACACAGAATTCTACATCATATTTACATAGCATGAGGATACGACGCACTAACTAGACACATCACACCCCTATGCTACACAAAACACTCAATCTGAAAGAAAAAGCATGTCAATTAATACAGTACGACGAACCGTGATAAGGGATGGGGATTGGGAAAAAGGGGATGGGGAGGGGAAAATCACAGGCCCGAAGCTTTATTGAAAGACAAGACACATAAGGGGAGAGGGGGAGGAGGGGTTTAGTCCTCGTCCTCGTCCTCCGGACCGTCCATGATGGAATAGTCTCTGAGCAGGCTGTGGATCAGCCTGCGGCAGTCCTGGATAGACATCCTCTCCCTCCTCAAGATGAGCCGGTTCCTGGCGACCCAAACGGCATCCTTGAAGCAGTTCATAAGGCGCCAAGCCTCCTGGATGGCTCCGACGGTATGAACCCCAGGGAAGAGTCCGTAAAGCACAGAATGGTGCGATAGGCTCGCCCTGGGGACAGAGTTCCTCAGGTCGTCCTCAAGTGCAGTCAATAGGCGCTGTGCAAATCCGCAGTCCCAAAAAGTGTGCAAAGATGTTTCCTCCACGAAGGGGCACCTTGGGCAGTACCGGGTCTTGCACAGGTTCCGGGCATGCATGAATGACCGGACGGGCAGTCCGCCCTGAATCGCCATCCACGACAAGTCCTTGTGCCCGTTGGTCAGCCTGTCAGACGACACATTTGTCCACACAGTCTCCAGCGTGTCCTGGTGAAGTCCTGTGATGTTCTCCACGTCATCCTTGGCTCTGATTAGCTTGTGGATAGTTTTGGGCTTCCACAAGTCGGGCTTGAGTCCCTCCAGTTGATGCTCCCCCACAAATCGAACGACGTCTCCGTAGAACCATGGCGTCGTCCAGTTGTAGGGGAAGGAGCTGTCCCACTTGTCCCAGCCGAGTCGCCTCCAAAGAGGAAGCAGGAAGAAGCGAGACATGGACCTGCCCGCGGAGCCATTCTTGACTTGCAAAGTCTGGCGGACACAATCACACACAAAAGAGGATCGCAGGAGGGTGGGGATATCTGGAACGCCCTTCCCACCCTTGCGAGGCTCCTTGTACATGACGGCCCGCCTGACTCTGTCCATCTTGGATCCCCAGACAAAGTGAAACACTGTCCTGGTAATGGCCCTGCACACAGTGACGTGTGGGGGCCAGGCCTGCGCCGTGTACTGCAAGACGGGCAGGACCTCATTACGCAGGACGAGTGCCTTACCCTCACAAGTGAGGTGTCTGAGGCTCCAGAGTCCGATCCGTTGCTTCACCTTGGCCAAGCGTTCTTGCCAGGACTTGAGGGCCGCTCCTTCCTTCCCGAACCAGACTCCCAGCACCTTGAGGAAATCCGGTTGAATGTTGAAGGGGAAGGGGGCGGAGGAGGCCGGCTGCCAATCCCCGAAGAGCATGGCTTCCGACTTCCTGCAGTTGACTTTGGCCCCTGAAGCCCGGCCGAACCTCTCACACGTCTGGACGAGGGCGTCGACTGAACCACGATCAGCGCAGAAGACGGTGACGTCGTCCATGTAGAGCGAGCACTTGACCTCGTGTCGTCCCGGACCCGGTGCGGTGATCCCTCTGATCTCTCCATTCTGCCGGATAGCCTCTGCGAAGAGTTCTATAACACAAACAAAAAGAAGAGGTGATAGAGGGCAGCCTTGTCTGACCCCAGAGAGGACAGGGAAGGGGTCAGTCTTCCAGCCGTTCACCAACACCGAGCTGTGGATATCAAAATACATCAGACGGACATACGAACAAAACATGTTACCCAAACCTAACCGGTGCAGAGCTCGGCCCATGAACTCGTGGGAAACCCGGTCGAAGGCCTTCTCCTGATCCAAGGAGACCAGGGCCGCGTGTGCGCGGCGGACCTTGATGTACTCGACCGTGTCCCGCACGAGAGCGAGGCTGTCTGCGATGCGACGTCCAGGGATGCCGCAGGTCTGGTCCGGGTGGATGATCCGTCCGATGACCGTCTTAAGTCGTGTCGCCATCGTCTTGGCCAGGATCTTGTAGTCCACGTTGAGCAGAGTGATGGGACGCCAATTCCTCAGGTCGCACCTCTCTCCCTTCCGCTTGTACAGGATCGTGACCATTCCTTCCCTCAAAGATGGAGGCATTCTACCCTCCACCACCATCTCCTCGTACAGGTCCAACAGGTCCGGACAGATGAGGTCTCCCAGCGCTACATAGAGCTCCGCTGGAAGACCATCACTGCCCGGGGTCCTGCCGGTCCTAAAGGATTTAGCGGCAGAGAGCAATTCGCCCACCATCAGAGGTTTGTCCAAGGCTGCCGTGCCTGTAGGATCAAGATGGTTAGTGATACCTGACAGGAACTTATCAGCAGCGTCGGGGTCGGTAGTCTTGTGGGAGTAGAGTTCGCTGTAGAAGTCGCTGACGACCCTCATCACGTCCTCCTTCCCACGTCGCATGTTTCTGCTCTCGTCTCGCAGCTCGTTCAGGGGCGTGTGACCGGCATGAAGTTTCCTGAAAAAGAATGAGTTACATTTCTCACCCTTCTCCAGATTCTCCACTTTGGAACGGAAGATGATTCGCTTGGACTCCTCCTCAAAGTGCCTTTTCAGGCTCTTCTTGGTCTCCTCCAGCTCCTCCCTCACGTCCCAGCCGCAGTGAAGAAGGTCCTGCAGCGACCGCAGCTCGCGCTGCAGCCCTCTGAAGTCCCTCCTCTTCTCACACTCCTGTTGTCGACCCTTGGCCTGAAAGAAACAGCGAAACTCAAGTTTAACATATTCCCACCAATCAGAGACTGTTTGGAAGCTACCCTTGTAGGACTGCCACATTGCGTAGGCTGCTCTCAGCTCCTCCACGACTTCATCCTGAGCCAGCAGAGCACAATTCAGCTTCCAGGAGCCGGGGCCGGACGGAAAACCGTCGCCGAGGACACCTTGTAAGTGAATGGCTCTGTGGTCGGAGAAGAAGCAGGAGACCATCGAGTGCCTACTCTGCCTGACTGCCCGAGAGGTGAACACAAAGTCAATCCTGGAGCGGAGTGAGCCATCGGGTCGGCTCCACGAATAGTTCGTGGAGCCTCTCCCCATGGAGCCCACCACGTCCTGAAGAGATGCCTCGGTTACCATCTCGATGAGCAGCTTGGACGTGATGTCCAACTTGGCAGATGTGCCAGAACTACGACCGTCCTCCTCGATGGGGCAGTTGAAATCCCCGGCCATCACTAAGGTCCTGGTGGTGGCAAGCTGAAGCCGCAGGGTCTGGAAAAGCTCCAAACGCTCATTCTTCAGTGGGGACGCATACACGTTGATGAACCTGACAGGTTCTCCCGCCCAGTTGCCATCTACAACAAGAGCCCTGCCGCAGATGAGCTCCTGGACGGACTCAAGCGTGAATGCGCCCCCCCTGATCAGAATTGCGACCCCCGCAGACTTGCAGTCACCCCCACCGGACCAGTAGGATGGACCGTGGGACCACTCCCTGGCCAGATGTTTGAAGGACCTAGAGGAGGGAAGGGAACATTCCTGCAACATATAAACATCACACAACTGGGAAGTAAGGAAGGCATAAATAGTCTGACGTCTGAACTTGTCCTTGATGCTCCTGACATTAATGGAAAATAAGTTAATATTAGCCATCATGTAGGGAAAAAAGAAAAAGTTAGCGCAGGCAATACACCTTAGTTACCACTCCGGTCGGGTGGTCCCTCGTCGGTGTTGACTGCTGGTGACGGGATCACCAGCAGGCCCTCTTCCTCCATCTGGTCAAGCAGCGCGGCCTCAATCTCGGCGACCACCAGTTCCTCCTCTTCTGGCTCGGCCACCAGGGTCTCAACCATGTGCTCCATCTCTTCTGGCTCAGGGAGGGTATCCTCCTTTTCGCCTACGAAATCCAGAATCTTCTTTTTGGAGGATTCAGTAGCAGGGCTGTCCTCCACCTTCCTCTTTCCCCGGGTTGGAACTGGGGAGACAAGAAGGGGAAAATCCTCCTCGGAATAGATAGCGGCGGGTGGAGGAAAGGTTAATTCCACCGCTACCATGGTCTGGGGAGGGAGAGTGGCTGCCGGGGCAGGGGAAAGGACACCTGCTGAGGAGTAGGGGAAGGAGGAAGAGGAAGTGGAATCCTCAGCAGGGGTGGCCGGGGTGGGGGGGGATTGGACGGGGGTGGCAGGGGGAGGGATCGAGAGAGGGGTGACAGAACTCTTACCCTCCTTTGACTTTTTCTTCTGCTTCGGAGCTGCTGGGACCGTCGCTGGGGCTTTGGCCACCGACTCCTTGACCGCTTTGGCCTTGGTCGTCTCGGCCTTGGCCGCTGGGGCCTTGGTCGTCGCGTCCTTGACCTTCACAGGCCTGGTCGTCGGGGCCTTGTCCTCCGTAGCTGGGGTCGTCGCAACCACCGATGCCCAGGATCTCTCACGCCTGGGGCAATCCTTGTACAGATGAGCCGCCAGCCCACACAGGTTGCAGGACGTCTTCTTCGGGCAGTCCTTCGAGCTGTGTCCCGTCACTCGACAAATCCTGCAGGCATCCTCCTTGCAGTCCTTCATCTCGTGGCCGTTCTTGCCGCATCTCCTGCAGTTCCGCGGCATGTCCGGGTAATAGATGAGGCCGTAGGAGTTGCCCAGGGAGAATGTCGGGGGCAGGTGCCGAAGTCCGTCTGAGTACGCCAGGTCCCTGTGAAGTCTAACGGTCACCGACCACTTACCTGTCCAGAAGCCGAGTCCATTCAGGATGTGAGAGGGTTCCTTCACAACCAAACAGAAGCGTCTCAGGAAGGTACAGATGTCTTGGCCTGGGGTGTGCGGGTTGCGCATGGAGACCGTGATCCTCCTTTCATCCCTCTGGATAGGGCAGCTACCTGTAAAGGCAGAGAAGGAATTATCCGGTCCTTTTGCGCTTACCATTTCCCAGAACCTCCTGCAGGTGTTCACAGTGGCGAAGGTGACGAAGAAGATCCCCGTCAAGAAGGTCTGGATGCTGAGGGTGTCCGACCTGGAGAAGCCTCGATCCAGCAGCATCTTCTGGCAGAACACGTCCGAGGACATGTCCGGCACCCTCCCATCCACTTCCTTCAGCTTCAGGGCCACCGTCTGCCGCATCCATGGCTCCAGGGCTGGAGCTTCGTGGCGGGGCTTCTGGGGTCCCTTCTGCTGGCCAGTCGTGGAGGCAGAGTCCTTGGGGTCAGAATCGGCTCCTGGCTGGGCCCTCCTGGCTGTCCCCAGCTCCAGGCTCTTCTTTTCGGCCTTCCTCGCAGCGCTTGCCATGGCTTTCCTCCTGCAGTTACTTCTTGGAGCTGGATCTGGAACTCTTCCCGGAATGGGTGGAGCTATGCAGATTCTTCTCCCGTCGTGTTCTGGACAAATTCCCCGAAAGGTCTTTGTCTCGATGATTTTCTTCCTCGAAGATTCCACAGGACAGCCCGATTCTTCTCCGAGTCTTCGTCTTCTTCTGGATTCTTTAGAGCTTCTTCCTCCCACCGATATCCGCCTTCGTTCTCTGATGTCAGCTGGGCTCCGAAGCTCTTCTCCTTCCGAGTTCGATCGCTCTCGTCAAGTGTAGATCGTAGCTCTTGTGTTCTTAAAAGAACAGATACTACACTTGATCTTAGCCAAAAGGCCGAGAAGCGATAACCAGAATTGGTTTCAAACTACGGAGCCACCCAAGGATCCTGAAAAGTCCATTTGTGGAGATGAGCTCCTGGACTCCCGTTAAGAAGACATGTTGTCAACCTCTAGATCCCTTACATGCCTGCACTTTTCGGCTTGCTGCTGCTGCAATCCACGCGTTTTAGATCTGCATAACTCCACCTCTTTAAACACAGCACCTTCACCCCCTGCTGTTCCCACCCGCCTCAACACCGTTGGAAGGGAGGAGAACCAATTAAGGCGGGGGGTGGGGTGGAACGAGCAGCTGTCTACCCTTAGCAGGAGGGCTCCTGATTACATACCTCTCCTGCTGCTGCTGCTGCTGCTGGCTGTCCAGCAGCAGACTGAAGGTGGCTGCTGCTGTGCACAGGTATATAAAGGCTCAGAGCCTATTATGACACGCGCAGCCAGCGTTCCATTGCCACATTCCATCTACTGCAGGCAGGATACCTGGCTGGCTGAATGTCGCTGAGAAGCTCACAGAGACCGCCATAAGCAACAGTTTAACAGAATGCCACAGACTAATCAACCAAACTTTTTGGGTTGGGTTCTCTTTTATAGTCTGCAGGCATTAAATGAAAGAAGTCAGTGTTCCAGCAGAAGGAGACAACGTTTCAGAAAAGGCATTGTAGCAAACCAAAAAAGAAATTTTAAGCGCAGCAGAGTAACCAGCGCACATACCTGTTAGCTCAGGTGAGTTTAAAAGGCTGCTGTTGATAACAAGGGCATTTGCTAAATAGATGGTGTGTGTGCAACAATATACTGAAAGGTCAATTATATTGTGCAGCTTATCTCACCACCTGTAGTTATTTAGGTGAAAGCTCCAAAATGCTTGCCTAATATGTCTGTTTATCCAAAAGGAAGTAAAAAGGGAGAGCTAGAAAGATAGCATTGCATCACATTACATGGCAATGCAATGCACAGTTGCTGAAGTTGAACCAAAATGAGCTTGTAATCTGGCTTCTGCAACTTTGAACATGAAAAATCCAATGAGGAGAAGAAAAGCAAAGCCAAAGAGTCCATCCCAAAATCCGACAAACAAGCAAAATGAACAAAAAACATTGAATTCAATTCTTTCTGATTTTAGAAACTGCATTAAAGAAGGGGTGCACCGGTCCTGGAGATACTGCAATACCAGGTCAATGCGTGGAGTGGACAGAGCAAGCTCTTTTTCCATCTCCCTGTTCTAAAAATCCATTTAATATATGGTCCCCAGATAGGGGACGTATCAGATATTAAACTGATAAGAACAGATACTACACTTGATCTTAGCCAAAAGGCCGAGAAGCGATAACCAGAATTGGTTTCAAACTACGGAGCCACCCAAGGATCCTGAAAAGTCCATTTGTGGAGATGAGCTCCTGGACTCCCGTTAAGAAGACATGTTGTCAACCTCTAGATCCCTTACATGCCTGCACTTTTCGGCTTGCTGCTGCTGCAATCCACGCGTTTTAGATCTGCATAACTCCACCTCTTTAAACACAGCACCTTCACCCCCTGCTGTTCCCACCCACCTCAACACCGTTGGAAGGGAGGAGAACCAATTAAGGCGGGGGGTGGGGTGGAACGAGCAGCTGTCTACCCTTAGCAGGAGGGCTCCTGATTACATACCTCTCCTGCTGCTGCTGCTGCTGCTGGCTGTCCAGCAGCAGACTGAAGGTGGCTGCTGCTGTGCACAGGTATATAAAGGCTCAGAGCCTATTATGACACGCGCAGCCAGCGTTCCATTGCCACATTCCATCTACTGCAGGCAGGATACCTGGCTGGCTGAATGTCGCTGAGAAGCTCACAGAGACCGCCATAAGCAACAGTTTAACAGAATGCCACAGACTAATCAACCAAACTTTTTGGGTTGGGTTCTCTTTTATAGTCTGCAGGCATTAAATGAAAGAAGTCAGTGTTCCAGCAGAAGGAGACAACGTTTCAGAAAAGGCATTGTAGCAAACCAAAAAAGAAATTTTAAGCGCAGCAGAGTAACCAGCGCACATACCTGTTAGCTCAGGTGAGTTTAAAAGGCTGCTGTTGATAACAAGGGCATTTGCTAAATAGATGGTGTGTGTGCAACAATATACTGAAAGGTCAATTATATTGTGCAGCTTATCTCACCACCTGTAGTTATTTAGGTGAAAGCTCCAAAATGCTTGCCTAATATGTCTGTTTATCCAAAAGGAAGTAAAAAGGGAGAGCTAGAAAGATAGCATTGCATCACATTACATGGCAATGCAATGCACAGTTGCTGAAGTTGAACCAAAATGAGCAATGTAATCTGGCTTCTGCAACTTTGAACATGAAAAATCCAATGAGGAGAAGAAAAGCAAAGCCAAAGAGTCCATCCCAAAATCCGACAAACAAGCAAAATGAACAAAAAACTTTGAATTCAATTCTTTCTGATTTTAGAAACTGCATTAAAGAAGGGGTGCACCGGTCCTGGAGATACTGCAATACCAGGTCAATGCGTGGAGTGGACAGAGCAAGCTCTTTTTCCATCTCCCTGTTCTAAAAATCCATTTAATATATGGTCCCCAGATAGGGGACGTATCAGATATTAAACTGATAAGAACAGATACTACACTTGATCTTAGCCAAAAGGCCGAGAAGCGATAACCAGAATTGGTTTCAAACTACGGAGCCACCCAAGGATCCTGAAAAGTCCATTTGTGGAGATGAGCTCCTGGACTCCCGTTAAGAAGACATGTTGTCAACCTCTAGATCCCTTACATGCCTGCACTTTTCGGCTTGCTGCTGCTGCAATCCACGCGTTTTAGATCTGCATAACTCCACCTCTTTAAACACAGCACCTTCACCCCCTGCTGTTCCCACCCGCCTCAACACCGTTGGAAGGGAGGAGAACCAATTAAGGCGGGGGGTGGGGTGGAACGAGCAGCTGTCTACCCTTAGCAGGAGGGCTCCTGATTACATACCTCTCCTGCTGCTGCTGCTGCTGCTGGCTGTCCAGCAGCAGACTGAAGGTGGCTGCTGCTGTGCACAGGTATATAAAGGCTCAGAGCCTATTATGACACGCGCAGCCAGCGTTCCATTGCCACATTCCATCTACTGCAGGCAGGATACCTGGCTGGCTGAATGTCGCTGAGAAGCTCACAGAGACCGCCATAAGCAACAGTTTAACAGAATGCCACAGACTAATCAACCAAACTTTTTGGGTTGGGTTCTCTTTTATAGTCTGCAGGCATTAAATGAAAGAAGTCAGTGTTCCAGCAGAAGGAGACAACGTTTCAGAAAAGGCATTGTAGCAAACCAAAAAAGAAATTTTAAGCGCAGCAGAGTAACCAGCGCACATACCTGTTAGCTCAGGTGAGTTTAAAAGGCTGCTGTTGATAACAAGGGCATTTGCTAAATAGATGGTGTGTGTGCAACAATATACTGAAAGGTCAATTATATTGTGCAGCTTATCTCACCACCTGTAGTTATTTAGGTGAAAGCTCCAAAATGCTTGCCTAATATGTCTGTTTATCCAAAAGGAAGTAAAAAGGGAGAGCTAGAAAGATAGCATTGCATCACATTACATGGCAATGCAATGCACAGTTGCTGAAGTTGAACCAAAATGAGCTTGTAATCTGGCTTCTGCAACTTTGAACATGAAAAATCCAATGAGGAGAAGAAAAGCAAAGCCAAAGAGTCCATCCCAAAATCCGACAAACAAGCAAAATGAACAAAAAACATTGAATTCAATTCTTTCTGATTTTAGAAACTGCATTAAAGAAGGGGTGCACCGGTCCTGGAGATACTGCAATACCAGGTCAATGCGTGGAGTGGACAGAGCAAGCTCTTTTTCCATCTCCCTGTTCTAAAAATCCATTTAATATATGGTCCCCAGATAGGGGACGTATCAGATATTAAACTGATAAGAACAGATCAGGTTTCAACATAATTTATTAAGTGCGTAAAAGATGGTTTACAATCAAAAACAACAACACAAACAGTACATTATTAAAACACAGAATTCCACCCATAAAAACCCCATATACGATTGGCATCCCTTCTCCCAATACATTTGACATCCCTCAAGTAATAAATATACATCTGGCTAAAAGCAATTTTAAGACAATCCTTCACAGAAATAGCATCACGTTTAAAAAGTAAAATATTGCGTGCCTTCCAAAGGGCGTCTTTAAAACAGTTAATCATACACCAACATATACAATACTGTTGAGGGGTCGGACATTTAAAAAGGCCATATAAAACATATTCATGGTTAAAATCTCTTAAACCGCAAGTCCATTTTAAAAGAATCCCAACTTTGTGCCAAAGTTCCTGTGCAAATGGGCAATTCCACATAAGGTGCAAGGTGGTTTCGTCATTAACACATGAGTCTCTGGGGCATTTGGCTCTGGCCACCAGGCCTCTCCTGTGTTGAAATTCTCTGGTGGGGAGGCACTGGTGGACCACCATCCATGCGATGTCCTTATGTCCATTTGCTAAGAATTTCCCGAAGACATTCTTCCAAACTTGCTTCGATCTCTCTTCTGAGAAATTTACTATGGGGGTCACATCTTCATTCCTCCTCAGAAAAGATAAAAGCTTCTTGCGGTCTTTAAAAATGTCCATATTAAAATCACCAAGGCTATAAAATCGAACAGTCTTTTCTAAGATTGCTTGGTGTTTGGGGGGGCATAGTAAAACAGGGGAATTCAACGACAACTTAAACCATCTTTTAAAAATCATCCCACAAGTATATTTTAAAAAATAACTTAGCGCACTATTACCATTAAAATGTTTGAAACAAAAGCAGAAATAATTTAAATACAAATAAATATGTAAGTCGGGGACATCCCTTCCGCCGTTCATTTTATTCTTCCTCATTATTTCTCGCCTTAATTTTTCCATTTTGGAGTTCCATAAAAACATAAAGATCATCCTAGTCATTTTTTTAATTAAAACATCAGAGGGGGGGTACACCATAGCTATATACAGTATGAGGGGTAACAACACTGATTTTATAATTAAAATTTTCCCCTCCATTGTTAGGGACCTCAAACCCCAAAATGATATTTTCTTTGACATTTTTTCTATGACATTCTCCCAGCTTTGAGTTCCCACATTCTCCTCGTTAAAAACAACTCCAAGAATTTTTACATTGTCTCGTTTTATAGTGAGCTGCGGGAGGTGGGCGGTGTCCCAGGATCCCAAAGTCAGACATTCAGATTTATTTAAATTAAGTTTAAACCCGGATGCCTGGGAAAAAAATTCAATGCGCAACACCGCCCTCCGGAGGGAAGCAGGGTCCACGCACACAACTGTCACGTCATCCATGTAGCCAAAGACTCTCACATCACTGCCACCTCCGCCTGGAACAGGAACCCCTCTAATCACTTTGTCTTTCCTTATTGCGCTCAGCAGGGGCTCCATGGCGCAGATGAACAGGATGGGCGACAAGGGGCATCCCTGCTTCACTCCGGACTCAAGGGGAACTCCATCTGTTAAAAAGCCATTAAGAGAAATTTGACTAAAACAATTTTTATATAAAATCTTAATACAATTTAAAAGCATATTAGGGATACCCATTCTTTTTAAAACTCTAAAAAGAAATCTATGAGAGACTCTATCGAAAGCTTTTTCAAAATCTAGGGCTAAAAGAGCTACATTTTGACCCCGGTCTCTGGAATACCAAATTACATCCCTTAATACGTTTAAAACCTCTGAAATACTTCTGCCTGGTACACTACAAACCTGCTCAGGCTGGATTAGTTTGGCAATGACACTCCTGAGCCGGTCTGCAACCACCTTAGCAAGTACCTTGTAATCAACATTTAGGAGAGTTATGGGTCTCCAATTCGCTAGAGTACTGCGGTCACCTTTTTTATATATCAAAGACACCACTCCTCTCCTCCACGAAAATGGCAACTGTTCAGAAATAAAAACTTCTTTAAAAAGCATAAAAAGGTCCTCTTTTAAAATGTCCCAAAAAGTAAGGTAAAATTCTACAGGTAGTCCGTCACACCCAGGTGCTTTACCCTTAGAGAAACTTTTAAAAACATAAAATAATTCCTCTAAAACAATATCGCGTTCTAAAAACTCCTGGTCTGTAAAATTTAACTTAAAATCGAGATCATTAAGAGCATCAGATAAAAAGGACTCATCTATACACTTTTTACTAAAAAGATGCTTATAAAAGTTAAAAGTAGCATTCAACATTCCCTGCATAGATGTTTCACCCTCTAGATTTGTGATCACTTCTCTTTTATCCATGACTTTTTTGAAGAAGAAGCGAGAGCACTTCTCCCCCTCCTCCAAGTGCTGCACTCTAGAGTTAAAAATAATCTCTTTCCCCTTTGTGTCTATGCAGTTCTGAATTTCAGTTTTTAGGCTAGCAATATCATCTCCCACCTCCACCCCTAGCTCTTTGAATTTAAAAAGTGTTTGCAGTTTGGTGTTAAGATCACTAAAACATCTTTTTTTCTCTCTAGCTTTACGTCTCCCTGCTTTTATAAAAAACATTCTGACTTTTTTTTTCAAATTTTCCCACCAGGTTACCATAGGGGCATCAGAAGGTTTTTGTCGCCGCCAGGCTTGATAGGCTTTACCAAAGTCTTGTCGAATCAGAGGGTCCTCCAGCAGGTAAGTACTTAGACGCCAGAGGCCCCTGTTGACCCTCTGTTCATCCCGGTATTCTAGATGCACCTCCAAGGACTTATGGTCAGAAAATATATTTGATGTTAAAACACATTTTACAGGGTTAAAATCATCTGATAGGAAAATAAAATCGATCCTGGAGGACACCCCTCTTCCGGACCACGTATAACCAGGGTCCGTCGGCAGGAGTGACCTCCACGCATCGCATAATTTAAAATCAGTTATAAAATCTTTCAATAGATGACATGACTTATCCAATTTGCGTAAAGGGTCACCCCCTGCTCGTTGTTCACTAGCACAAAGACAATTAAAATCACCCCCTACGACCAGGGGAGATGACCCAGTACAGTACAATGGCAATATCCCAAATAAATTAATTCTCTCTTGCTTATCAGGGGGAGCATAAATATTCATTACACGTAGGGTAAAACCATTAAATTTAAAATGCACTAAAACCACTCTGCCTGGTACTATTTCTGTGACAGCATTTATAGTAATATTTCTCCCACGACAGAGGAAGCCCACCCCCGCTGACTTGTTGTCATTGGAGCCAGACCAGATGGAGGGCCCCAGTCTCCAATCTGTCTTGATATCATTATAATTTAGTGCATGTTGTATCCCGCATTCCTGTAATAAACATATGTCAAAGTCAGTGGTTTCTAAATACTTGAATAGAGCAGCCCTACGAACTGGGCTCTTTAATGACCTCACATTCAGTGAGACAAGTCTTATTGTGGGCATTCATAGGTCAGGGTGGTGGATCTTCCATGAGGACACCTGACTCAAAGCCCTGTATATCAAATTGCTCCAGGACATCCGGGCTAGAAGACCCAAACGACTCGATATTCTGTGAGCCGGCGGTTGCCCCCTCGTAGGTCACGGTTCCCAGCCACATTCCAGGAGACGCTGGGGATTCGACATTCCGTCTCTTTTTCGGGGCAGACTCCACTAGGTCACTGGTGCAGTCCTCCTCTTCCTCCACCTCCTCCAGGGGGGGAGACTGGTCCATCAGGACAAGATCAGCAACACAGATTTCCTGATGTTCGCCACCTAGAAGCAAAGCCCCCTCATGTGGCTGGCTAATCGCCCTGGAAGATCCTGAGGCCATCGCTGCGTGGTCCCCTGTAGCCAACCGCACAGGGGCACCACCCTCCAGCCCAACAGGATCGGTATCGGGAACCATCGATACGGAGGATACCCTCCCAGAAGGAGGACCCCCCCGCTCCGGTCCATGCGAGGTCCGCCCATCGTTAAGGGACTTCGATGCAGGTGCCGCCCCAGAGGGGCCTCCGGCTCCCTGCTCCATCCCAGCCTTCTCGCCCTTCGAACCGCCCTCCGACGCCGGCCTGCCAGTGAAGACCGGTGGGCGCATCGGCTCAGCTTCAGAAGATGCAGCTTCTGCGTAGGTCCTGGTCCTGGTCCTGTTGGGGCATCCTCGGAACATGTGCCCCGCCTCACCGCAGAGATTACATTTCCTCCCAGCGGGACAGTCCTTCATTAAATGTCCGTAACAGCTGCAATTATTGCAGCGGTCTACTTTCCTGCCCGTGCAGGACGTTTGGGTATGACCCATTTGTCCACAGTTCCTGCAACATACTGGCATTCCAGGATAAAATAAGTAGCCTCTGCTCTTACCGATTACGAAGGTTGAGAGAGGGTGTAGCATTCCTCCCACTCCACTAAGGTCCCTCTTTAGACGGGCCATATACCTTCTCTTGCCGCACCAGAAGCCTACTGCGTTCTTCACAGTACCCAGGTATCTCAGATCATCACAATAGCGGGTAAGGTAGGTCGAGATGTCTGCAGCTTCCACAAAGGGGTTCGGGAAATGCACCACGATGGGGATCTCGTCATAAGCATACAAGAGACAAAAGGTTAGTCCATCCAACTCATCTAAGTAGTTTTTCTCATTTACCTTTTGTACGAGTTGCTGACAGCATCCCTGGCTCTTGAAGGTGATGGTGTATGTCCCCTTGTACTCGTTGTCCTGGAAGCAGAATATGTCTTCCCGCCGAAACTCCAGAACTCCAAGAAGAATCCTATGGCAGATGTAGTCCAAATTCTTCTCCATCCTCGATGCTGCTCCAACTTCAATCCTCACGGTGTTCCGCATCCGGGCATCACCCGATGAATATGTGAGCGTTGCCGGCATCCTTCACTCAGGAACGTACCGACTCTTCTCTCTGAAAGGCGCAAGCCTTCATGGGATCCCTTCCCGTTGCTCCCGGACTAATCCTTCCTCCCAATAGCAGCAGGGGGGTTAAGTCCCTCCGAAGAGGAACGATCCCCCCAGGCCGAGAGAAAGGGTACCAAGAGCACCTCACAGGCAAGACCACACAGGTAAACCTGATAGATCGTGCCAAAAGGCCGAGAAGCGATAACCAGAATTGGTTTCAAACTACGGAGCCACCCAAGGATCCTGAAAAGTCCATTTGTGGAGATGAGCTCCTGGACTCCCGTTAAGAAGACATGTTGTCAACCTCTAGATCCCTTACATGCCTGCACTTTTCGGCTTGCTGCTGCTGCAATCCACGCGTTTTAGATCTGCATAACTCCACCTCTTTAAACACAGCACCTTCACCCCCTGCTGTTCCCACCCGCCTCAACACCGTTGGAAGGGAGGAGAACCAATTAAGGCGGGGGGTGGGGTGGAACGAGCAGCTGTCTACCCTTAGCAGGAGGGCTCCTGATTACATACCTCTCCTGCTGCTGCTGCTGCTGGCTGTCCAGCAGCAGACTGAAGGTGGCTGCTGCTGTGCACAGGTATATAAAGGCTCAGAGCCTATTATGACACGCGCAGCCAGCGTTCCATTGCCACATTCCATCTACTGCAGGCAGGATACCTGGCTGGCTGAATGTCGCTGAGAAGCTCACAGAGACCGCCATAAGCAACAGTTTAACAGAATGCCACAGACTAATCAACCAAACTTTTTGGGTTGGGTTCTCTTTTATAGTCTGCAGGCATTAAATGAAAGAAGTCAGTGTTCTAGCAGAAGGAGACAACGTTTCAGAAAAGGCATTGTAGCAAACCAAAAAAGAAATTTTAAGCGCAGCAGAGTAACCAGCGCACATACCTGTTAGCTCAGGTGAGTTTAAAAGGCTGCTGTTGATAACAAGGGCATTTGCTAAATAGATGGTGTGTGTGCAACAATATACTGAAAGGTCAATTATATTGTGCAGCTTATCTCACCACCTGTAGTTATTTAGGTGAAAGCTCCAAAATGCTTGCCTAATATGTCTGTTTATCCAAAAGGAAGTAAAAAGGGAGAGCTAGAAAGATAGCATTGCATCACATTACATGGCAATGCAATGCACAGTTGCTGAAGTTGAACCAAAATGAGCTTGTAATCTGGCTTCTGCAACTTTGAACATGAAAAATCCAATGAGGAGAAGAAAAGCAAAGCCAAAGAGTCCATCCCAAAATCCGACAAACAAGCAAAATGAACAAAAAACATTGAATTCAATTCTTTCTGATTTTAGAAACTGCATTAAAGAAGGGGTGCACCGGTCCTGGAGATACTGCAATACCAGGTCAATGCGTGGAGTGGACAGAGCAAGCTCTTTTTCCATCTCCCTGTTCTAAAAATCCATTTAATATATGGTCCCCAGATAGGGGACGTATCAGATATTAAACTGATAAGAACAGATACTACACTTGATCTTAGCCAAAAGGCCGAGAAGCGATAACCAGAATTGGTTTCAAACTACGGAGCCACCCAAGGATCCTGAAAAGTCCATTTGTGGAGATGAGCTCCTGGACTCCCGTTAAGAAGACATGTTGTCAACCTCTAGATCCCTTACATGCCTGCACTTTTCGGCTTGCTGCTGCTGCAATCCACGCGTTTTAGATCTGCATAACTCCACCTCTTTAAACACAGCACCTTCACCCCCTGCTGTTCCCACCCGCCTCAACACCGTTGGAAGGGAGGAGAACCAATTAAGGCGGGGGGTGGGGTGGAACGAGCAGCTGTCTACCCTTAGCAGGAGGGCTCCTGATTACATACCTCTCCTGCTGCTGCTGGCTGTCCAGCAGCAGACTGAAGGTGGCTGCTGCTGTGCACAGGTATATAAAGGCTCAGAGCCTATTATGACACGCGCAGCCAGCGTTCCATTGCCACATTCCATCTACTGCAGGCAGGATACCTGGCTGGCTGAATGTCGCTGAGAAGCTCACAGAGACCGCCATAAGCAACAGTTTAACAGAATGCCACAGACTAATCAACCAAACTTTTTGGGTTGGGTTCTCTTTTATAGTCTGCAGGCATTAAATGAAAGAAGTCAGTGTTCCAGCAGAAGGAGACAACGTTTCAGAAAAGGCATTGTAGCAAACCAAAAAAGAAATTTTAAGCGCAGCAGAGTAACCAGCGCACATACCTGTTAGCTCAGGTGAGTTTAAAAGGCTGCTGTTGATAACAAGGGCATTTGCTAAATAGATGGTGTGTGTGCAACAATATACTGAAAGGTCAATTATATTGTGCAGCTTATCTCACCACCTGTAGTTATTTAGGTGAAAGCTCCAAAATGCTTGCCTAATATGTCTGTTTATCCAAAAGGAAGTAAAAAGGGAGAGCTAGAAAGATAGCATTGCATCACATTACATGGCAATGCAATGCACAGTTGCTGAAGTTGAACCAAAATGAGCTTGTAATCTGGCTTCTGCAACTTTGAACATGAAAAATCCAATGAGGAGAAGAAAAGCAAAGCCAAAGAGTCCATCCCAAAATCCGACAAACAAGCAAAATGAACAAAAAACATTGAATTCAATTCTTTCTGATTTTAGAAACTGCATTAAAGAAGGGGTGCACCGGTCCTGGAGATACTGCAATACCAGGTCAATGCGTGGAGTGGACAGAGCAAGCTCTTTTTCCATCTCCCTGTTCTAAAAATCCATTTAATATATGGTCCCCAGATAGGGGACGTATCAGATATTAAACTGATAAGAACAGATACTACACTTGATCTTAGCCAAAAGGCCGAGAAGCGATAACCAGAATTGGTTTCAAACTACGGAGCCACCCAAGGATCCTGAAAAGTCCATTTGTGGAGATGAGCTCCTGGACTCCCATTAAGAAGACATGTTGTCAACCTCTAGATCCCTTACATGCCTGCACTTTTCGGCTTGCTGCTGCTGCAATCCACGCGTTTTAGATCTGCATAACTCCACCTCTTTAAACACAGCACCTTCACCCCCTGCTGTTCCCACCCGCCTCAACACCGTTGGAAGGGAGGAGAACCAATTAAGGCGGGGGGTGGGGTGGAACGAGCAGCTGTCTACCCTTAGCAGGAGGGCTCCTGATTACATACCTCTCCTGCTGCTGCTGCTGCTGGCTGTCCAGCAGCAGACTGAAGGTGGCTGCTGCTGTGCACAGGTATATAAAGGCTCAGAGCCTATTATGACACGCGCAGCCAGCGTTCCATTGCCACATTCCATCTACTGCAGGCAGGATACCTGGCTGGCTGAATGTCGCTGAGAAGCTCACAGAGACCGCCATAAGCAACAGTTTAACAGAATGCCACAGACTAATCAACCAAACTTTTTGGGTTGGGTTCTCTTTTATAGTCTGCAGGCATTAAATGAAAGAAGTCAGTGTTCCAGCAGAAGGAGACAACGTTTCAGAAAAGGCATTGTAGCAAACCAAAAAAGAAATTTTAAGCGCAGCAGAGTAACCAGCGCACATACCTGTTAGCTCAGGTGAGTTTAAAAGGCTGCTGTTGATAACAAGGGCATTTGCTAAATAGATGGTGTGTGTGCAACAATATACTGAAAGGTCAATTATATTGTGCAGCTTATCTCACCACCTGTAGTTATTTAGGTGAAAGCTCCAAAATGCTTGCCTAATATGTCTGTTTATCCAAAAGGAAGTAAAAAGGGAGAGCTAGAAAGATAGCATTGCATCACATTACATGGCAATGCAATGCACAGTTGCTGAAGTTGAACCAAAATGAGCTTGTAATCTGGCTTCTGCAACTTTGAACATGAAAAATCCAATGAGGAGAAGAAAAGCAAAGCCAAAGAGTCCATCCCAAAATCCGACAAACAAGCAAAATGAACAAAAAACATTGAATTCAATTCTTTCTGATTTTAGAAACTGCATTAAAGAAGGGGTGCACCGGTCCTGGAGATACTGCAATACCAGGTCAATGCGTGGAGTGGACAGAGCAAGCTCTTTTTCCATCTCCCTGTTCTAAAAATCCATTTAATATATGGTCCCCAGATAGGGGACGTATCAGATATTAAACTGATAAGAACAGATACTACACTTGATCTTAGCCAAAAGGCCGAGAAGCGATAACCAGAATTGGTTTCAAACTACGGAGCCACCCAAGGATCCTGAAAAGTCCATTTGTGGAGATGAGCTCCTGGACTCCCGTTAAGAAGACATGTTGTCAACCTCTAGATCCCTTACATGCCTGCACTTTTCGGCTTGCTGCTGCTGCAATCCACGCGTTTTAGATCTGCATAACTCCACCTCTTTAAACACAGCACCTTCACCCCCTGCTGTTCCCACCCGCCTCAACACCGTTGGAAGGGAGGAGAACCAATTAAGGCGGGGGGTGGGGTGGAACGAGCAGCTGTCTACCCTTAGCAGGAGGGCTCCTGATTACATACCTCTCCTGCTGCTGCTGCTGCTGCTGGCTGTCCAGCAGCAGACTGAAGGTGGCTGCTGCTGTGCACAGGTATATAAAGGCTCAGAGCCTATTATGACACGCGCAGCCAGCGTTCCATTGCCACATTCCATCTACTGCAGGCAGGATACCTGGCTGGCTGAATGTCGCTGAGAAGCTCACAGAGACCGCCATAAGCAACAGTTTAACAGAATGCCACAGACTAATCAACCAAACTTTTTGGGTTGGGTTCTCTTTTATAGTCTGCAGGCATTAAATGAAAGAAGTCAGTGTTCCAGCAGAAGGAGACAACGTTTCAGAAAAGGCATTGTAGCAAACCAAAAAAGAAATTTTAAGCGCAGCAGAGTAACCAGCGCACATACCTGTTAGCTCAGGTGAGTTTAAAAGGCTGCTGTTGATAACAAGGGCATTTGCTAAATAGATGGTGTGTGTGCAACAATATACTGAAAGGTCAATTATATTGTGCAGCTTATCTCACCACCTGTAGTTATTTAGGTGAAAGCTCCAAAATGCTTGCCTAATATGTCTGTTTATCCAAAAGGAAGTAAAAAGGGAGAGCTAGAAAGATAGCATTGCATCACATTACATGGCAATGCAATGCACAGTTGCTGAAGTTGAACCAAAATGAGCTTGTAATCTGGCTTCTGCAACTTTGAACATGAAAAATCCAATGAGGAGAAGAAAAGCAAAGCCAAAGAGTCCATCCCAAAATCCGACAAACAAGCAAAATGAACAAAAAACATTGAATTCAATTCTTTCTGATTTTAGAAACTGCATTAAAGAAGGGGTGCACCGGTCCTGGAGATACTGCAATACCAGGTCAATGCGTGGAGTGGACAGAGCAAGCTCTTTTTCCATCTCCCTGTTCTAAAAATCCATTTAATATATGGTCCCCAGATAGGGGACGTATCAGATATTAAACTGATAAGAACAGATACTACACTTGATCTTAGCCAAAAGGCAGAGAAGCGATAACCAGAATTGGTTTCAAACTACGGAGCCACCCAAGGATCCTGAAAAGTCCATTTGTGGAGATGAGCTCCTGGACTCCCGTTAAGAAGACATGTTGTCAACCTCTAGATCCCTTACATGCCTGCACTTTTCGGCTTGCTGCTGCTGCAATCCACGCGTTTTAGATCTGCATAACTCCACCTCTTTAAACACAGCACCTTCACCCCCTGCTGTTCCCACCCGCCTCAACACCGTTGGAAGGGAGGAGAACCAATTAAGGCGGGGGGTGGGGTGGAACGAGCAGCTGTCTACCCTTAGCAGGAGGGCTCCTGATTACATACCTCTCCTGCTGCTGCTGCTGCTGGCTGTCCAGCAGCAGACTGAAGGTGGCTGCTGCTGTGCACAGGTATATAAAGGCTCAGAGCCTATTATGACACGCGCAGCCAGCGTTCCATTGCCACATTCCATCTACTGCAGGCAGGATACCTGGCTGGCTGAATGTCGCTGAGAAGCTCACAGAGACCGCCATAAGCAACAGTTTAACAGAATGCCACAGACTAATCAACCAAACTTTTTGGGTTGGGTTCTCTTTTATAGTCTGCAGGCATTAAATGAAAGAAGTCAGTGTTCCAGCAGAAGGAGACAACGTTTCAGAAAAGGCATTGTAGCAAACCAAAAAAGAAATTTTAAGCGCAGCAGAGTAACCAGCGCACATACCTGTTAGCTCAGGTGAGTTTAAAAGGCTGCTGTTGATAACAAGGGCATTTGCTAAATAGATGGTGTGTGTGCAACAATATACTGAAAGGTCAATTATATTGTGCAGCTTATCTCACCACCTGTAGTTATTTAGGTGAAAGCTCCAAAATGCTTGCCTAATATGTCTGTTTATCCAAAAGGAAGTAAAAAGGGAGAGCTAGAAAGATAGCATTGCATCACATTACATGGCAATGCAATGCACAGTTGCTGAAGTTGAACCAAAATGAGCTTGTAATCTGGCTTCTGCAACTTTGAACATGAAAAATCCAATGAGGAGAAGAAAAGCAAAGCCAAAGAGTCCATCCCAAAATCCGACAAACAAGCAAAATGAACAAAAAACATTGAATTCAATTCTTTCTGATTTTAGAAACTGCATTAAAGAAGGGGTGCACCGGTCCTGGAGATACTGCAATACCAGGTCAATGCGTGGAGTGGACAGAGCAAGCTCTTTTTCCATCTCCCTGTTCTAAAAATCCATTTAATATATGGTCCCCAGATAGGGGACGTATCAGATATTAAACTGATAAGAACAGATACTACACTTGATCTTAGCCAAAAGGCCGAGAAGCGATAACCAGAATTGGTTTCAAACTACGGAGCCACCCAAGGATCCTGAAAAGTCCATTTGTGGAGATGAGCTCCTGGACTCCCGTTAAGAAGACATGTTGTCAACCTCTAGATCCCTTACATGCCTGCACTTTTCGGCTTGCTGCTGCTGCAATCCACGCGTTTTAGATCTGCATAACTCCACCTCTTTAAACACAGCACCTTCACCCCCTGCTGTTCCCACCCGCCTCAACACCGTTGGAAGGGAGGAGAACCAATTAAGGCGGGGGGTGGGGTGGAACGAGCAGCTGTCTACCCTTAGCAGGAGGGCTCCTGATTACATACCTCTCCTGCTGCTGCTGCTGCTGCTGGCTGTCCAGCAGCAGACTGAAGGTGGCTGCTGCTGTGCACAGGTATATAAAGGCTCAGAGCCTATTATGACACGCGCAGCCAGCGTTCCATTGCCACATTCCATCTACTGCAGGCAGGATACCTGGCTGGCTGAATGTCGCTGAGAAGCTCACAGAGACCGCCATAAGCAACAGTTTAACAGAATGCCACAGACTAATCAACCAAACTTTTTGGGTTGGGTTCTCTTTTATAGTCTGCAGGCATTAAATGAAAGAAGTCAGTGTTCCAGCAGAAGGAGACAACGTTTCAGAAAAGGCATTGTAGCAAACCAAAAAAGAAATTTTAAGCGCAGCAGAGTAACCAGCGCACATACCTGTTAGCTCAGGTGAGTTTAAAAGGCTGCTGTTGATAACAAGGGCATTTGCTAAATAGATGGTGTGTGTGCAACAATATACTGAAAGGTCAATTATATTGTGCAGCTTATCTCACCACCTGTAGTTATTTAGGTGAAAGCTCCAAAATGCTTGCCTAATATGTCTGTTTATCCAAAAGGAAGTAAAAAGGGAGAGCTAGAAAGATAGCATTGCATCACATTACATGGCAATGCAATGCACAGTTGCTGAAGTTGAACCAAAATGAGCTTGTAATCTGGCTTCTGCAACTTTGAACATGAAAAATCCAATGAGGAGAAGAAAAGCAAAGCCAAAGAGTCCATCCCAAAATCCGACAAACAAGCAAAATGAACAAAAAACATTGAATTCAATTCTTTCTGATTTTAGAAACTGCATTAAAGAAGGGGTGCACCGGTCCTGGAGATACTGCAATACCAGGTCAATGCGTGGAGTGGACAGAGCAAGCTCTTTTTCCATCTCCCTGTTCTAAAAATCCATTTAATATATGGTCCCCAGATAGGGGACGTATCAGATATTAAACTGATAAGAACAGATACTACACTTGATCTTAGCCAAAAGGCCGAGAAGCGATAACCAGAATTGGTTTCAAACTACGGAGCCACCCAAGGATCCTGAAAAGTCCATTTGTGGAGATGAGCTCCTGGACTCCCGTTAAGAAGACATGTTGTCAACCTCTAGATCCCTTACATGCCTGCACTTTTCGGCTTGCTGCTGCTGCAATCCACGCGTTTTAGATCTGCATAACTCCACCTCTTTAAACACAGCACCTTCACCCCCTGCTGTTCCCACCCGCCTCAACACCGTTGGAAGGGAGGAGAACCAATTAAGGCGGGGGGTGGGGTGGAACGAGCAGCTGTCTACCCTTAGCAGGAGGGCTCCTGATTACATACCTCTCCTGCTGCTGCTGCTGCTGGCTGTCCAGCAGCAGACTGAAGGTGGCTGCTGCTGTGCACAGGTATATAAAGGCTCAGAGCCTATTATGACACGCGCAGCCAGCGTTCCATTGCCACATTCCATCTACTGCAGGCAGGATACCTGGCTGGCTGAATGTCGCTGAGAAGCTCACAGAGACCGCCATAAGCAACAGTTTAACAGAATGCCACAGACTAATCAACCAAACTTTTTGGGTTGGGTTCTCTTTTATAGTCTGCAGGCATTAAATGAAAGAAGTCAGTGTTCCAGCAGAAGGAGACAACGTTTCAGAAAAGGCATTGTAGCAAACCAAAAAAGAAATTTTAAGCGCAGCAGAGTAACCAGCGCACATACCTGTTAGCTCAGGTGAGTTTAAAAGGCTGCTGTTGATAACAAGGGCATTTGCTAAATAGATGGTGTGTGTGCAACAATATACTGAAAGGTCAATTATATTGTGCAGCTTATCTCACCACCTGTAGTTATTTAGGTGAAAGCTCCAAAATGCTTGCCTAATATGTCTGTTTATCCAAAAGGAAGTAAAAAGGGAGAGCTAGAAAGATAGCATTGCATCACATTACATGGCAATGCAATGCACAGCTGCTGAAGTTGAACCAAAATGAGCTTGTAATCTGGCTTCTGCAACTTTGAACATGAAAAATCCAATGAGGAGAAGAAAAGCAAAGCCAAAGAGTCCATCCCAAAATCCGACAAACAAGCAAAATGAACAAAAAACATTGAATTCAATTATTTCTGATTTTAGAAACTGCATTAAAGAAGGGGTGCACCGGTCCTGGAGATACTGCAATACCAGGTCAATGCGTGGAGTGGACAGAGCAAGCTCTTTTTCCATCTCCCTGTTCTAAAAATCCATTTAATATATGGTCCCCAGATAGGGGACGTATCAGATATTAAACTGATAAGAACAGATTTTTTTTTTTTTTTCCCTCAGATGGGGAAATCCACGGTCTATAGTCACGACCAAAGGAACTTCCTTCCAAACAGCTGCATCATCTCAACGACACAAATGCTGCTCCCATCATCACCGGAAAATTTTTATTTCTTCTTTTTAAACCTTACACAGAAAACAAGATCAAGAAGTATTTACAAAATATCTCCACTTTTTAACTTTCCATATTCCCTCCGCATCCACTTCCCCTCTCCTCTTTTTGTCCCATAGGAAACACACATACATCTTCCCCATAATCACCTTCACACTATCCTTTACAGCAATTTCCTTCCTTTTAAACACATACACATTCCTCACATCCCATAACACTTCCTTTATACACGCAAGCATCAACCACAAGACTCTTTCCTTCGTCCCATCACATATTCCCAAACCAAACATAAACAACTCAAAGGACAACAAATTCACACCACACAATTCTTTACACAAAGGCCCCATTCTCCCAATCACATCTCTAGCATACTGGCAATTCCAAAAAACATGCAACACACTTTCCCTTCCACCACAGCCATTTCTTGGACACGTTTCACTCCTCACTAAACCTCTATTCCTCTGAAACTCTCTTACTGGCAACACTCCATGCAAAGACTGCCACACAACCTCACTCTGCTTATTTGTCATACCACCCATCCGCACCTTCTTCCATACTTTTTGCACATCACACCTTCTCACCAAATTTATTCCACTCTCCATTTCTCTACACTCAATCATCCTGTACACAGCCTTCTTATTTCCCAACAACCTCACATCCACATCACACAACTCATACTTCACCAAAAACTTATAAACCCACACATACCACACGGGCACCTCAAAAGCAACCGGACACCGCAAATCCCTCTCTCTCCACTTCAAACGAAAAGAATAAGCCCCAAATAAATATCCACACATACATGAAAACTTTCCATCGCCCATAATCACTTTCAGCACAAACACCACAATATTCACACCCAAAAAAACTTCTAAATTTGGAAAACCCAAACCACCTTTCTCCATACGCTTCACCAACACTTCCCTCCGCGCCCTCTCCATTTTAGAATTCCACAAAAAAACAAACAAAATCCTATTCAATCCTCTCAAAACCATATAACCTGGTGGAAACACAACTGCAACATATAAAAAAATAGGCAACACCACGCTTTTAATGACTAAGATTTTTCCAAAGAAAGTAAGGCTTCTCAACTTCCAAAAACATAACTTCTTTTCAACCTTCTCTTTCGCGTCATCCCAACTTTCTTTCCCATCCAATCTTTCTGAAAACTTCACTCCCAAAACCTTAATGGGCCCACTCACTACGTTCACACCTACATCTCTACTCAAAATACCACTTCCAAAAACCTTACACTCACTCTTTTCCCAATTCACTTTAAATGCAGACGCACCACAAAAGATAGACACTAACAACTTCACCCGCCTCACCGAACATTCAGAATCACATAATACACACACGTCATCCATATAACCACTCACCTTCCACTCTCTTCCTCCACCTCCCGGCACTTGCACACCTCGAACCACTTTATCCTTCCTCAACATACACAACAAAGGTTCAATTGCACAAATAAAAGCCACAGGGGATAACGGACACCCCTGCCTCACGCCCGAATGCACATTCACTCTCCTACCGACATAACCGTTCATTAAAACACAACTATAAATATCTGTATATAGACTTCTCACTCTCCCAACAAAATCAGCAGGAAAACCCATTCTCAGCAACACTCTAAACAAAAAACCATGCGACAACCTATCATACGCCTTTTCAAAATCCAGGCTCAACAAAAACACACTCTTCTTCCGGCTCATACAATCCCATAGACAATCTCTCAATATACACACACACTCGTGAATCCGTCTCCCAGGTACTGCACAACACTGCTCATCCCCAATCACACTCTCTATCACATCACGCATCCTATTTGCCATTAATTTTGCGTAGATCTTATAATCACAGTTCAATAATGTTATTGGCCTCCAGTTTTTCAGACTCTTCAAATCACCCTTTTTCGGAATCAATACAACCATACCTGCACGCATACTACCTGCCACCTCCATATTTTCCCACATATACTTACAAAAATCCACAAAATCACTCCCAATCACATCCCACATCATGCGGTAAGATTCTACTGGAAGACCATCCTCCCCCGGCGTCTTATTCAAAGCCATACTACACATAACCTTCCATACTTCATCACTTGTCACAGCATCCATCAGCCTCTCTCTTTCCGCCTCATTCAATTTACTCTCTAACGTACTCAAAACATCATTCTCCAAACACTCATCCCTCCACTTTACAGCATACAAATCCTCATAAAACTTTGCCACTTCCTCACACATATCCTCTCCACTCACCTCGCTTCCATCTGCTCCATTCAACACACACATATTTTGCTTTTTCCCAAAAACCTTCTTGAAAAAAAAACGTGAACATTTTTCATCATACTCCAAATGATCAACTTTTGCTCTAAAGACAATACTCCTCCCTTTTTCCAACAAGAACTCATGAACCTCCTTTTTCACTTGTAAAATATCCTCCTCCACCTCCATCCCTCCCTCCCTCAATTTATACAAGAAACTTAAACGTGCATTTAAACTCACAAAATGTCTCCTCTTGACTGCTGCCATCTTATAACCCAAATTTTTGAAAAAAATTTTTGTCTGTTTTTTAACCCAATCCCACCACCCACAAACATTCCCAAAACCATTTTTACACTCACACCACTCCTCATACCGTCTTGCATATTCCTTTCTTACTTCCTCATACTCCAATAACTTAACATTCAACTTCCACAAACCTTTCCCAAACACCCCATTCACATTCACATCCAACTCACACGACATGCACACATGATCTGAAAACAAAACATTCTCCTGCTTATAGTCAACAGGAATCATATTTTTTGAAATAAAACAGTAATCCAATCTAGATTGTATTCTTCCACTTTCGGAAAAGAAGGTATTTAACAAAGGCCTCACTTTACATACACTTTGCATATCATGCAAATCAAAATCACTAACCAACTCTAACAAAGTTTTCCCAGACACATCCACATTCACTCTCCCCACATCACAATTCATATCACCCACAATCACCACAGGCATTCTTCCCGGAACAAAAAGTTTAATTTTTTCAAATAACTTTTTCCGGTCATTTTTCTCCACCGGCGCATAAACATTAATAACACAAAATTTAACATTTTTATACTCAAAATTTGCTAAAATGCACCTCCCCACATCAATCACCACATAATCACTCAAAACCACCTCCCTCCCTTTAACTAAAATCCCCACACCATCATTTTTATTACATGCACTCCCCGACCACACAGATGCTCCATGAGACCATTCATCTCCTCTCACCCCATCCACCACTCCACACTCTTGCAAACAAAAAATCGATGCATTCTTCATAGCCAAAAAATCAAAAATTGCAGCCCTCCTGGCCTTATTTTTAAACACTCTCACATTTTGTGAAATTATAGTAAAACCCATTTTTTCCTTTTTTAAACCTCCTAAAAAAAACGAAAACAGAAAAGTTACAAAAACACTACAAAAACTCCACTCACAAGAAAAAGCCTTTGACTTAAGTCAAAGCTTATAATAGGCATTATCACGCATATTGCAAGGCAACCTTAACCAGCACCCCCACTATCTTCTTCCACCATCTGAACCGAGCAACTCGTTTCCGAGCCGCTAGCAGCATCACCATCACCCCACCTTGCTTTCTTGGCACCCACTTTTCGCTGCGGTGCCTTGATATCTTCTTCATCATTTGCCCCACCACCCTCCCTGTGACATTTTCTACTCCCCCCACCCTCATCGGAGAAGTACTCCTCAATATTCTCAGGATCTGAAGGGTGTGATGACCCTTCCCCAGTTTCCATACAATCTGCAGCATCTACAACGTCCTGAAAGTCCAACGTATCCGGACACCTTCCTTCTCCCGCTGCATTCATCTGCCCCTCCATTCTCCTCAATTCTTTCACAAGCTCCTTCTCCATTTTAGGTGCCTTTTTCTCCTTCTGGTAAGCAGGCCTCAGACTCACAGTTTCAGGGGCAGACCTTTCACTCCGCCTCCTCTGCTCTCTCTCCATTCTAGCAGTTTCTCTTTCTATCTGCTGCAAAACCCTCCTCTCCTCCTCCTCCTTTTTCCTCTCCTTATCAGTTTTCCTGGGCACACCCTGCGGGCAATCTTTAAACATGTGCTCACCACTTCCACACATGTCACAAGCCTTGGGCTTCGGGCACGCACTTGCCACATGCCCCTCCTCTTTGCAGTTACGGCAACATTGCCCTTTCTTACATGCATCCTGCACATGTCCAAAGCAGTAACATTTCCTGCAATACATAGGCTGCCCTACACAGTAAAGGAAGCCCCTATGTCCCGCCACAGAAAAATTCGCAGGAGGATGTCTAAAGCCTCCCACACTTCCAGGATCCTTCTTCAGTTTCACCCGAAACTTGTATTTGCAGTTGAAAATACCTAAAGAATTAAACTGCTTTTCCCCTTTACGCACATAATCACAGTACCGTGCAAGGAAGCCTTCAAGCAATGCTGGCTCAGTAAAAGGGTTATAAACTGTTACCCACACAATCTTTTCTTGAAGTCCAAACAAGGGTTCAAACCACACCCCTTCCAAGAAAGGATCATCAGTGTGACTCCGAAGCCACTCAAACACATCAAGGCAGGTATTTTCTTCTACAAAAGACACGTCATATGTACCTGATTTAGGAAACTCGTTGACGCTGTAGAAGTCGCCTCGTTTTGCTCCAGCTTTTCCTTCCAAAAGTTTCTCCACGATGAAGGACACATTATTCCTCTCGGAAACTGATGGATCCACTCCAATTCGGATAGTATTCTTCACGAAGTTCATCTTCAAAACCTGTCGGTATAATACCACAGAAAATCGCCAAATCCTTTCGCAAAAAGGCCTGGATTCCTCCAGAGAACTCGCACCTATCAGGCTGCAACCAAATGGTCTTAGCCAAAAGGCCGAGAAGCGATAACCAGAATTGGTTTCAAACTACGGAGCCACCCAAGGATCCTGAAAAGTCCATTTGTGGAGATGAGCTCCTGGACTCCCGTTAAGAAGACATGTTGTCAACCTCTAGATCCCTTACATGCCTGCACTTTTCGGCTTGCTGCTGCTGCAATCCACGCGTTTTAGATCTGCATAACTCCACCTCTTTAAACACAGCACCTTCACCCCCTGCTGTTCCCACCCGCCTCAACACCGTTGGAAGGGAGGAGAACCAATTAAGGCGGGGGGTGGGGTGGAACGAGCAGCTGTCTACCCTTAGCAGGAGGGCTCCTGATTACATACCTCTCCTGCTGCTGCTGCTGCTGGCTGTCCAGCAGCAGACTGAAGGTGGCTGCTGCTGTGCACAGGTATATAAAGGCTCAGAGCCTATTATGACACGCGCAGCCAGCGTTCCATTGCCACATTCCATCTACTGCAGGCAGGATACCTGGCTGGCTGAATGTCGCTGAGAAGCTCACAGAGACCGCCATAAGCAACAGTTTAACAGAATGCCACAGACTAATCAACCAAACTTTTTGGGTTGGGTTCTCTTTTATAGTCTGCAGGCATTAAATGAAAGAAGTCAGTGTTCCAGCAGAAGGAGACAACGTTTCAGAAAAGGCATTGTAGCAAACCAAAAAAGAAATTTTAAGCGCAGCAGAGTAACCAGCGCACATACCTGTTAGCTCAGGTGAGTTTAAAAGGCTGCTGTTGATAACAAGGGCATTTGCTAAATAGATGGTGTGTGTGCAACAATATACTGAAAGGTCAATTATATTGTGCAGCTTATCTCACCACCTGTAGTTATTTAGGTGAAAGCTCCAAAATGCTTGCCTAATATGTCTGTTTATCCAAAAGGAAGTAAAAAGGGAGAGCTAGAAAGATAGCATTGCATCACATTACATGGCAATGCAATGCACAGTTGCTGAAGTTGAACCAAAATGAGCTTGTAATCTGGCTTCTGCAACTTTGAACATGAAAAATCCAATGAGGAGAAGAAAAGCAAAGCCAAAGAGTCCATCCCAAAATCCGACAAACAAGCAAAATGAACAAAAAACATTGAATTCAATTCTTTCTGATTTTAGAAACTGCATTAAAGAAGGGGTGCACCGGTCCTGGAGATACTGCAATACCAGGTCAATGCGTGGAGTGGACAGAGCAAGCTCTTTTTCCATCTCCCTGTTCTAAAAATCCATTTAATATATGGTCCCCAGATAGGGGACGTATCAGATATTAAACTGATAAGAACAGATACTACACTTGATCTTAGCCAAAAGGCCGAGAAGCGATAACCAGAATTGGTTTCAAACTACGGAGCCACCCAAGGATCCTGAAAAGTCCATTTGTGGAGATGAGCTCCTGGACTCCCGTTAAGAAGACATGTTGTCAACCTCTCGATCCCTTACATGCCTGCACTTTTCGGCTTGCTGCTGCTGCAATCCACGCGTTTTAGATCTGCATAACTCCACCTCTTTAAACACAGCACCTTCACCCCCTGCTGTTCCCACCCGCCTCAACACCGTTGGAAGGGAGGAGAACCAATTAAGGCGGGGGGTGGGGTGGAACGAGCAGCTGTCTACCCTTAGCAGGAGGGCTCCTGATTACATACCTCTCCTGCTGCTGCTGCTGCTGGCTGTCCAGCAGCAGACTGAAGGTGGCTGCTGCTGTGCACAGGTATATAAAGGCTCAGAGCCTATTATGACACGCGCAGCCAGCGTTCCATTGCCACATTCCATCTACTGCAGGCAGGATACCTGGCTGGCTGAATGTCGCTTTGAAGCTCACAGAGACCGCCATAAGCAACAGTTTAACAGAATGCCACAGACTAATCAACCAAACTTTTTGGGTTGGGTTCTCTTTTATAGTCTGCAGGCATTAAATGAAAGAAGTCAGTGTTCCAGCAGAAGGAGACAACGTTTCAGAAAAGGCATTGTAGCAAACCAAAAAAGAAATTTTAAGCGCAGCAGAGTAACCAGCGCACATACCTGTTAGCTCAGGTGAGTTTAAAAGGCTGCTGTTGATAACAAGGGCATTTGCTAAATAGATGGTGTGTGTGCAACAATATACTGAAAGGTCAATTATATTGTGCAGCTTATCTCACCACCTGTAGTTATTTAGGTGAAAGCTCCAAAATGCTTGCCTAATATGTCTGTTTATCCAAAAGGAAGTAAAAAGGGAGAGCTAGAAAGATAGCATTGCATCACATTACATGGCAATGCAATGCACAGTTGCTGAAGTTGAACCAAAATGAGCTTGTAATCTGGCTTCTGCAACTTTGAACATGAAAAATCCAATGAGGAGAAGAAAAGCAAAGCCAAAGAGTCCATCCCAAAATCCGACAAACAAGCAAAATGAACAAAAAACATTGAATTCAATTCTTTCTGATTTTAGAAACTGCATTAAAGAAGGGGTGCACCGGTCCTGGAGATACTGCAATACCAGGTCAATGCGTGGAGTGGACAGAGCAAGCTCTTTTTCCATCTCCCTGTTCTAAAAATCCATTTAATATATGGTCCCCAGATAGGGGACGTATCAGATATTAAACTGATAAGAACAGATTTTTTTTTTTTTTTTTTTCCCTCAGATGGGGAAATCCACGGTCTATAGTCACGACCAAAGGAACTTCCTTCCAAACAGCTGCATCATCTCAACGACACAAATGCTGCTCCCATCATCACCGGAAAAATTTTTATTTCTTCTTTTTAAACCTTACACAGAAAACAAGATCAAGAAGTATTTACAAAATATCTCCACTTTTTAACTTTCCATATTCCCTCCGCATCCACTTCCCCTCTCCTCTTTTTGTCCCATAAGAAACACACATACATCTTCCCCATAATCACCTTCACACTATCCTTTACAGCAATTTCCTTCCTTTTAAACACATACACATTCCTCACATCCCATAACACTTCCTTTATACACGCAAGCATCAACCACAAGACTCTTTCCTTCGTCCCATCACATATTCCCAAACCAAACATAAACAACTCAAAGGACAACAAATTCACACCACACAATTCTTTACACAAAGGCCCCATTCTCCCAATCACATCTCTAGCATACTGGCAATTCCAAAAAACATGCAACACACTTTCCCTTCCACCACAGCCATTTCTTGGACACGTTTCACTCCTCACTAAACCTCTATTCCTCTGAAACTCTCTTACTGGCAACACTCCATGCAAAGACTGCCACACAACCTCACTCTGCTTATTTGTCATACCACCCATCCGCACCTTCTTCCATACTTTTTGCACATCACACCCTCTCACCAAATTTATTCCACTCTCCATTTCTCTACACTCAATCATCCTGTACACAGCCTTCTTATTTCCCAACAACCTCACATCCACATCACACAACTCATACTTCACCAAAAACTTATAAACCCACACATACCACACGGGCACCTCAAAAGCAACCGGACACCGCAAATCCCTCTCTCTCCACTTCAAACGAAAAGAATAAGCCCCAAATAAATATCCACACATACATGAAAACTTTCCATCGCCCATAATCACTTTCAGCACAAACACCACAATATTCACACCCAAAAAAACTTCTAAATTTGGAAAACCCAAACCACCTTTCTCCATACGCTTCACCAACACTTCCCTCCGCGCCCTCTCCATTTTAGAATTCCACAAAAAAACAAACAAAATCCTATTCAATCCTCTCAAAACCATATAACCTGGTGGAAACACAACTGCAACATATAAAAAAATAGGCAACACCACGCTTTTAATGACTAAGATTTTTCCAAAGAAAGTAAGGCTTCTCAACTTCCAAAAACATAACTTCTTTTCAACCTTCTCTTTCGCGTCATCCCAACTTTCTTTCCCATCCAATCTTTCTGAAAACTTCACTCCCAAAACCTTAATGGGCCCATTCACTACGTTCACACCTACATCTCTACTCAAAATACCACTTCCAAAAACCTTACACTCACTCTTTTCCCAATTCACTTTAAATGCAGACGCACCACAAAAGATAGACACTAACAACTTCACCCGCCTCACCGAACATTCAGAATCACATAATACACACACGTCATCCATATAACCACTCACCTTCCACTCTCTTCCTCCACCTCCCGGCACTTGCACACCTCGAACCACTTTATCCTTCCTCAACATACACAACAAAGGTTCAATTGCACAAATAAAAGCCACAGGGGATAACGGACACCCCTGCCTCACGCCCGAATGCACATTCACTCTCCTACCGACATAACCGTTCATTAAAACACAACTATAAATATCTGTATATAGACTTCTCACTCTCCCAACAAAATCAGCAGGAAAACCCATTCTCAGCAACACTCTAAACAAAAAACCATGCGACAACCTATCATACGCCTTTTCAAAATCCAGGCTCAACAAAAACACACTCTTCTTCCGGCTCATACAATCCCATAGACAATCTCTCAATATACACACACACTCGTGAATCCGTCTCCCAGGTACTGCACAACACTGCTCATCCCCAATCACACTCTCTATCACATCACGCATCCTATTTGCCATTAATTTTGCGTAGATCTTATAATCACAGTTCAATAATGTTATTGGCCTCCAGTTTTTCAGACTCTTCAAATCACCCTTTTTCGGAATCAATACAACCATACCTGCACGCATACTACCTGCCACCTCCATATTTTCCCACATATACTTACAAAAATCCACAAAATCACTCCCAATCACATCCCACATCATGCGGTAAAATTCTACTGGAAGACCATCCCCCCCCGGCGTCTTATTCAAAGCCATACTACACATAACCTTCCATACTTCATCACTTGTCACAGCATCCATCACCCTCTCTCTTTCCGCCTCATTCAATTTACTCTCTAACGTACTCAAAACATCATTCTCCAAACACTCATCCCTCCACTTTACAGCATACAAATCCTCATAAAACTTTGCCACTTCCTCACACATATCCTCTCCACTCACCTCGCTTCCATCTGCTCCATTCAACACACACATATTTTGCTTTTTCCCAAAAACCTTCTTGAAAAAAAAACGTGAACATTTTTCATCATACTCCAAATTATCAACTTTTGCTCTAAAGACAATACTCCTCCCTTTTTCCAACAAGAACTCATGAACCTCCTTTTTCACTTGTAAAATATCCTCCTCCACCTCCATCCCTCCCTCCCTCAATTTATACAAGAAACTTAAACGTGCATTTAAACTCACAAAATGTCTCCTCTTGACTGCTGCCATCTTATAACCCAAATTTTTGAAAAAATTTTTGTCTGTTTTTTAACCCAATCCCACCACCCACAAACATTCCCAAAACCATTTTTACACTCACACCACTCCTCATACCGTCTTGCATATTCCTTTCTTACTTCCTCATACTCCAATAACTTAACATTCAACTTCCACAAACCTTTCCCAAACACCCCATTCACATTCACATCCAACTCACACGACATGCACACATGATCTGAAAACAAAACATTCTCCTGCTTATAGTCAACAGGAATCATATTTTTTGAAATAAAACAGTAATCCAATCTAGATTGTATTCTTCCACTTTCGGAAAAGAAGGTATTTAACAAAGGCCTCACTTTACATACACTTTGCATATCATGCAAATCAAAATCACTAACCAACTCTAACAAAGTTTTCCCAGACACATCCACATTCACTCTCCCCACATCACAATTCATATCACCCACAATCACCACAGGCATTCTTCCCGGAACAAAAAGTTTAATTTTTTCAAATAACTTTTTCCGGTCATTTTTCTCCACTGGCGCATAAACATTAATAACACAAAATTTAACATTTTTATACTCAAAATTTGCTAAAATGCACCTCCCCACATCAATCACCACATAATCACTCAAAACCACCTCCCTCCCTTTAACTAAAATCCCCACACCATCATTTTTATTACATGCACTCCCCGACCACACAGATGCTCCATGAGACCATTCATCTCCTCTCACCCCATCCACCACTCCACACTCTTGCAAACAAAAAATCGATGCATTCTTCATAGCCAAAAAATCAAAAATTGCAGCCCTCCTGGCCTTATTTTTAAACACTCTCACATTTTGTGAAATTATAGTAAAACCCATTTTTTCCTTTTTTAAACCTCCTAAAAAAAAACGAAAACAGAAAAGTTACAAAAACACTACAAAAACTCCACTCACAAGAAAAAGCCTTTGACTTAAGTCAAAGCTTATAATAGGCATTATCACGCATATTGCAAGGCAACCTTAACCAGCACCCCCACTATCTTCTTCCACCATCTGAACCGAGCAACTCGTTTCCGAGCCGCTAGCAGCATCACCATCACCCCACCTTGCTTTCTTGGCACCCACTTTTCGCTGCGGTGCCTTGATATCTTCTTCATCATTTGCCCCACCACCCTCCCTGTGACACTTTCTACTCCCCCCACCCTCATCGGAGAAGTACTCCTCAATATTCTCAGGATCTGAAGGGTGTGATGACCCTTCCCCAGTTTCCATACAATCTGCAGCATCTACAGCGTCCTGAAAGTCCAACGTATCCGGACACCTTCCTTCTCCCGCTGCATTCATCTGCCCCTCCATTCTCCTCAATTCTTTCACAAGCTCCTTCTCCATTTTAGGTGCCTTTTTCTCCTTCTGGTAAGCAGGCCTCAGACTCACAGTTTCAGGGGCAGACCTTTCACTCCGCCTCCTCTGCTCTCTCTCCATTCTAGCAGTTTCTCTTTCTATCTGCTGCAAAACCCTCCTCTCCTCCTCCTCCTTCTTCCTCTCCTTATCAGTTTTCCTGGGCACACCCTGCGGGCAATCTTTAAACATGTGCTCACCACTTCCACACATGTCACAAGCCTTGGGCTTCGGGCACGCACTTGCCACATGCCCCTCCTCTTTGCAGTTACGGCAACATTGCCCTTTCTTACATGCATCCTGCACATGTCCAAAGCAGTAACATTTCCTGCAATACATAGGCTGCCCTACATAGTAAAGGAAGCCCCTATGTCCCGCCACAGAAAAATTCGCAGGAGGATGTCTAAAGCCTCCCACACTTCCAGGATCCTTCTTCAGTTTCACCCGAAACTTGTATTTGCAGTTGAAAATACCTAAAGAATTAAACTGCTTTTCCCCTTTACGCACATAATCACAGTACCGTGCAAGGAAGCCTTCAAGCAATGCTGGCTCAGTAAAAGGGTTATAAACTGTTACCCACACAATCTTTTCTTGAAGTCCAAACAAGGGTTCAAACCACACCCCTTCCAAAAAAGGATCATCAGTGTGACTCCGAAGCCACTCAAACACATCAAGGCAGGTATTTTCTTCTACAAAAGTCACGTCATATGTACCTGATTTAGGAAACTCGTTGACGCTGTAGAAGTCGCCTCGTTTTGCTCCAGCTTTTCCTTCCAAAAGTTTCTCCACGATGAAGGACACATTATTCCTCTCGGAAACTGATGGATCCACTCCAATTCGGATAGTATTCTTCACGAAGTTCATCTTCAAAACCTGTCGGTATATTACCACAGAAAATCGCCAAATCCTTTCGCAAAAAGGCCTGGATTCCTCCAGAGAACTCGCACCTATCAGGCTGCAACCAAATGGTCTTAGCCAAAAGGCCGAGAAGCGATAACCAGAATTGGTTTCAAACTACGGAGCCACCCAAGGATCCTGAAAAGTCCATTTGTGGAGATGAGCTCCTGGACTCCCGTTAAGAAGACATGTTGTCAACCTCTAGATCCCTTACATGCCTGCACTTTTCGGCTTGCTGCTGCTGCAATCCACGCGTTTTAGATCTGCATAACTCCACCTCTTTAAACACAGCACCTTCACCCCCTGCTGTTCCCACCCGCCTCAACACCGTTGGAAGGGAGGAGAACCAATTAAGGCGGGGGGTGGGGTGGAACGAGCAGCTGTCTACCCTTAGCAGGAGGGCTCCTGATTACATACCTCTCCTGCTGCTGCTGCTGCTGGCTGTCCAGCAGCAGACTGAAGGTGGCTGCTGCTGTGCACAGGTATATAAAGGCTCAGAGCCTATTATGACACGCGCAGCCAGCGTTCCATTGCCACATTCCATCTACTGCAGGCAGGATACCTGGCTGGCTGAATGTCGCTGAGAAGCTCACAGAGACCGCCATAAGCAACAGTTTAACAGAATGCCACAGACTAATCAACCAAACTTTTTGGGTTGGGTTCTCTTTTATAGTCTGCAGGCATTAAATGAAAGAAGTCAGTGTTCCAGCAGAAGGAGACAACGTTTCATAAAAGGCATTGTAGCAAACCAAAAAAGAAATTTTAAGCGCAGCAGAGTAACCAGTGCACATACCTGTTAGCTCAGGTGAGTTTAAAAGGCTGCTGTTGATAACAAGGGCATTTGCTAAATAGATGGTGTGTGTGCAACAATATACTGAAAGGTCAATTATATTGTGCAGCTTATCTCACCACCTGTAGTTATTTAGGTGAAAGCTCCAAAATGCTTGCCTAATATGTCTGTTTATCCAAAAGGAAGTAAAAAGGGAGAGCTAGAAAGATAGCATTGCATCACATTACATGGCAATGCAATGCACAGTTGCTGAAGTTGAACCAAAATGAGCTTGTAATCTGGCTTCTGCAACTTTGAACATGAAAAATCCAATGAGGAGAAGAAAAGCAAAGCCAAAGAGTCCATCCCAAAATCCGACAAACAAGCAAAATGAACAAAAAACATTGAATTCAATTCTTTCTGATTTTAGAAACTGCATTAAAGAAGGGGTGCACCGGTCCTGGAGATACTGCAATACCAGGTCAATGCGTGGAGTGGACAGAGCAAGCTCTTTTTCCATCTCCCTGTTCTAAAAATCCATTTAATATATGGTCCCCAGATAGGGGACGTATCAGATATTAAACTGATAAGAACAGATACTACACTTGATCTTAGCCAAAAGGCCGAGAAGCGATAACCAGAATTGGTTTCAAACTACGGAGCCACCCAAGGATCCTGAAAAGTCCATTTGTGGAGATGAGCTCCTGGACTCCCGTTAAGAAGACATGTTGTCAACCTCTAGATCCCTTACATGCCTGCACTTTTCGGCTTGCTGCTGCTGCAATCCACGCGTTTTAGATCTGCATAACTCCACCTCTTTAAACACAGCACCTTCACCCCCTGCTGTTCCCACCCGCCTCAACACCGTTGGAAGGGAGGAGAACCAATTAAGGCGGGGGGTGGGGTGGAACGAGCAGCTGTCTACCCTCTAGAGTTCTGCACTCTAGAGTTAAAAATAATCTCTTTCCCCTTTGTGTCTATGCAGTTCTGGATTTCAGTTTTTAGGCTAGCAATATCATCTCCCACCTCCACCCCTAGCTCTTTGAATTTAAAAAGTGTTTGCAGTTTGGTGTTAAGATCACTAAAACATCTTTTTTTCTCTCTGGCTTTACGTCTCCCTGCTTTTATAAAAAACATTCTGACTTTTTTTTTCAAAATTTCCCACCAGGTTACCATAGGGGCATCAGAAGGTTTTTGTCGCCGCCAGGCTTGATATGCTTTAACAAAGTCTTGTCGAATCAGAGGGTCCTCCAGCAGGTAAGTACTTAGACGCCAGAGGCCCCTGTTGACCCTCTGTTCATCCCGGTATTCTAGGTGCACCTCCAAGCCCTTATGGTCAGAAAATATATTTGATGTTAAAACACATTTTACAGGGTTAAAATCATCTGATAGGAAAATAAAATCGATCCTGGAGGACACCCCTCTTCCGGACCACGTGTAACCAGGGTCCGTCGGCAGGAGTGACCTCCACGCATCGCATAATTTAAAATCAGTTATAAAATCTTTCAATAGATGACATGACTTATCCAATTTGCGTAAAGGGTCACCCCCCGCTCGTTGTTCACTAGCACAAAGACAATTAAAATCACCCCCTACGATCAGGGGAGATGACCCAGTACAGTACAATGGCAATATCCCAAATAAATTAATTCTCTCTTGCTTATCAGGGGGAGCATAAACAGTCATTACACGTAGGATAAAACCATTAAATTTAAAATGCACTAAAACCACTCTGCCTGGTACTATTTCTGTGACAGTATTTATAGTAATATTTCTCCCATAACAGAGGAAGCCCACCCCCGCTGACTTGTTGTCGTTGGAGCCAGACCAGATGGAGGGCCCCAGTCTCCAATCTGTCTTGATATCATTATAATTTAGTGCATGTTGTATCCCGCATTCCTGTAATAAACATATGTCAAAGTCAGTGGTTTCTAAGTACTTAAATAGAGCAGCCCTACGAACTGGGCTCTTTAATGACCTCACATTCAGTGAGACAAGTCTTAATGTGGGCATTCATAGGTCAGGGTGGTGGATCTTCCATGAGGACACCTGACTCAAAGCCCTGTATATCAAATTGCTCCAGGACATCTGGGCTAGAGGAACCAAACGACTCGATATTCTGTGAGCCGGCGGTTGCCCCCTCGTAGGTCACGGTTCCCAGCCACATTCCAGGAGACGCTGGGGCTTCGACATTCCGTCTCTTTTTCGGGGCAGAATCCACTAGGTCACTGGTGCAGTCCTCCTCTTCCTCCACCTCCTCCAGGGGGGGAGACTGGTCCATCAGGACAAGATCAGCAACACAGATTTCCTGATGTTCGCCACCTAGAAGCAAAGCCCCCTCATCTGGCTGGCTAATCGCCCTGGAAGATCCTGAGGCCATCGCTGCGTGGTCCCCTATAGCCAACCGCACAGGGGCACCACCCTCCAGCCCAACAGGATCGGTATCGGGAACCATCGATACGGAGGATACCCTCCCAGAAGGAGGACCCCCCCGCTCCGGTCCATGCGAGGTCCGCCCATCGTTAAGGGACTTCGATGCAGGGGCCGCCCCAGAGGGGCCTCCGGCTCCCTGCTCCATCCCAGCCTTCTCGCCCTTCGAACCACCCTCCGACGCCGGCCTGCCAGTGAAGACCGGTGGGCGCATCGGCTCAGCTTCAGAAGATGCAGCTTCTGCGTAGGTCCTGGTCCTGTTGGAGCATCCTCGGAACATGTGCCCCGCCTCACCGCAGAGATTACATTTCCTCCCAGCGGGACAGTCCTTCATTAAATGTCCATAACAGCTGCAATTATTGCAGCGGTCTACTTTCCTGCCCGTGCAGGATGTTTGGGTATGACCCATTTGTCCACAGTTCCTGCAACATACTGGCATTCCAGGATAAAATAAGTAGCCTCTGCTCTTACCGATTACGAAGGTTGAGGGAGGGTGTAGCATTCCTCCCACTCCACTAAGGTCCCTCTTTAGACGGGCCATATACCTTCTCTTGCCGCACCAGAAGCCTACCGCGTTCTTCACAGTACCCAGGTATCTCAGATCATCACAATAGCGGGTAAGGTAGGTCGAGATGTCTGCAGCTTCCACAAAGGGGTTTGGGAAATGCACCACGATGGGGATCTCGTCATAAGCATACAAGAGACAAAAGGTTAGTCCATCCAATTCATCTAAGTAGTTTTTCTCGTTTACCTTTTGTACGATTTGCTGACAGCATCCCTGGCTCTTGAAGGTGATGGTGTAAGTCCCCTTGTACTCGTTGTCCTGGAAGCAGAATATATCTTCCTGCCGAAACTCCAGAACTCCAAGAAGAATCCTATGGCAGATGTAGTCCAAATTCTTCTCCATCCTCGATGCTGCTCCAACTTCAATCCTCACGGTGTTCCGCATCCGGGCATCACCCGATGAATATGTGAGCGTTGCCGGCATCCTTCACTCAGGAACGTACCGACTCTTCTCTCTGAAAGGCGCAAGCCTTCATGGGATCCCTTCCCGTTGCTCCCGGACTAATCCTTCCTCCCAATAGCAGCAGGGGGGTTAAGTCCCTCCGAAGAGGAACGATCCCCCCAGGCCGAGAGAAAGGGTACCAAGAGCACCTCACAGGCAAGACCACACAGGTAAACCTGATAGATCGTGCCAAAAGGCCGAGAAGCGATAACCAGAATTGGTTTCGGCCTACGGTGCCACCCTCGGATCCTGAAAAGTCCATTTGTGGAGATGGCCACCTGGACTCCCGTTAAGAAGACATGTTGTCAACCTCTAGATCCCTTACATGCCTGCACTTTTCGGCTTGCTGCTGCAGCAATCCACGCGTTTTAGATCTGCATGACTCCAACTATTTTAGCACAGCACCCTCACCCCCTGCTGTTCCCACCCGCCTCAACACCGGTGGAAGGGAGGAGAACCAATTAAGGGGGGGATAAGCAGCTGTCTACCCTTAGCAGGAGTGTTGCTGATTACTTACCTTTCCTGCTGCTGCTGGCTGTCCAGCAGCAGACTGAAGGTGGCTGCTGCCGTGCGCAGGTATATTAAGGCTCAGAGCCTATTATGACACGCGCAGCCAGTGTTCCATTGCCACATTCCATCTACTGCAGGCAGGATACCTGGCTGGTTGAACGGCACTGAGAAGCTCACAGAGACTGCCATAAGCAACAGTTTAAAAGAATGCCACAGACTAATCAACCAAACTTTTGGGTTGGGTTATTTTTTATAGTCTGCAGGCGTTAAATGAAAGAAGTCAGTGTTCCACCAGAGGGAGACAACGTTTCAGAAAAGGCATTGGAGCAAGCCAAAAAAGACATTTTAAGTTCAGCAGAGTAACCAGCGCACATACCTGTTAGCTCAGGTGAGTTTAAATGGCTGCTGTTGATAACAAGGGCATTTGCTAAATAGATGGTGTGTGTGCAACAATATACTGAAAGAACAATTATATTGTGCAGCTTATCTCACCACCTGTAATTAGTTAGGTGAAAGCTCCAAAATGCTTGCCTAATATGGCTGTTTATCCAAAAGGAAGTAAAGAGGGAGAGCTAGATAGATAGCATTGCATTACAGTACATGGCTATGCAATGCAGAGTTGCTGAAGTTGAACCAAAATGAGTTTGTCATCTGGCTTCTGCAACTTTTAACATGAAAAATACAATGAGGAGAAGAAAAGCAAAGCAAAAAAGTCCATCCAAAAATCCGACAAACAAGCAAAAGCAACAAAAAGCATTGAATTCAATTCTTTTTGATTTTAGAAACTGCATTAAAGAATGAGTGCACTGGTCCTGGAAATGCTGCAATACCAGGTCAATGCGTGGAGTGGACAGAGCAAGCTCTTTTACCATCTCCCTGTTTTAAAAATCCATTTAATATATGGTCCCCAGATAGGGGACGTATCAGATATTAAACTGATAAGAACAGATACTACACTTGATCTTAGCCAAAAGGCCGAGAAGCGATAACCAGAATTGGTTTCGGCCTACGGTGCCACCCTCGGATCCTGAAAAGTCCATTTGTGGAGATGGCCACCTGGACTCCCGTTAAGAAGACATGTTGTCAACCTCTAGATCCCTTACATGCCTGCACTTTTCGGCTTGCTGCTGCAGCAATCCACGCGTTTTAGATCTGCATGACTCCAACTATTTTAGCACAGCACCCTCACCCCCTGCTGTTCCCACCCGCCTCAACACCGGTGGAAGGGAGGAGAACATTTAAGTTGGGGACGAGCAGCTGTCTACACTTAGCAGGAGTGTTGCTGATTACTTACCTTTCTTGCTGCTGCTCGCTGTCCAGCAGCAGACTGAAGGTGGCTGCTGCCGTGCGCTGGTATATAAAGGCTCAGAGCCTATTATGACACGCGCAGCCAGTGTTCCATTGCCACATTCCATCTACTGCAGGCAGGATACCTGGCTGGTTGAACGGCACTGAGAAGCTCACAGAGACCGCCATAAGCAACAGTTTAAAAGAATGCCACAGACTAATCAACCAAACTTTTTGGGTTGGGTTATTTTTTATAGTCTGCAGGCGTTAAATGAAAGAAGTCAGTGTTCCACCAGAGGGAGACAACGTTTCAGAAAAGGCATTGGAGCAAGCCAAAAAAGACATTTTAAGTGCAGCAGAGTAACCAGCGCACATACCTGTTAGCTCAGGTGAGTTTAAATGGCTGCTGTTGATAACAAGGGCATTTGCTAAATAGATGGTGTGTGTGCAACATTATACTGAAAGAACAATTATATTGTGCAGCTTATCTCACCACCTGTAATTAGTTAGGTGAAAGCTCCAAAATGCTTGCCTAATATGGCTGTTTATCCAAAAGGAAGTAAAGAGGGAGAGCTAGATAGATAGCATTGCATTACAGTACATGGCTATGCAATGCAGAGTTGCTGAAGTTGAACCAAAATGAGTTTGTCATCTGGCTTCTGCAACTTTTAACATGAAAAATACAATGAGGAGAAGAAAAGCAAAGCAAAAAGTCCATCCAAAAATCCGACAAACAAGCAAAAGCAACAAAAAGCATTGAATTCAATTCTTTTTGATTTTAGAAACTGCATTAAAGAATGAGTGCACTGGTCCTGGAAATGCTGCAATACCAGGTCAATGCGTGGAGTGGACAGAGCAAGCTCTTTTACCATCTCCCTGTTTTAAAAATCCATTTAATATATGGTCCCCAGATAGGGGACGTATCAGATATTAAACTGATAAGAACAGATACTACACTTGATCTTAGCCAAAAGGCCGAGAAGCGATAACCAGAATTGGTTTCGGCCTACGGTGCCACCCTCGGATCCTGAAAAGTCCATTTGTGGAGATGGCCACCTGGACTCCCGTTAAGAAGACATGTTGTCAACCTCTAGATCCCTTACATGCCTGCACTTTTCGGCTTGCTGCTGCAGCAATCCACGCGTTTTAGATCTGCATGACTCCAACTATTTTAGCACAGCACCCTCACCCCCTGCTGTTCCCACCCGCCTCAACACCGGTGGAAGGGAGGAGAACATTTAAGGTGGGGACGAGCAGCTGTCTACACTTAGCAGGAGTGTTGCTGATTACTTACCTTTCTTGCTGCTGCTCGCTGTCCAGCAGCAGACTGAAGGTGGCTGCTGCCGTGCGCTGGTATATAAAGGCTCAGAGCCTATTATGACACGCGCAGCCAGTGTTCCATTGCCACATTCCATCTACTGCAGGCAGGATACCTGGCTGGTTGAACGGCACTGAGAAGCTCACAGAGACCGCCATAAGCAACAGTTTAAAAGAATGCCACAGACTAATCAACCAAACTTTTTGGGTTGGGTTCTCTTTTATAGTCTGCAGGCGTTAAATGAAAGAAGTCAGTGTTCCACCAGAGGGAGACAACGTTTCAGAAAAGGCATTGGAGCAAGCCAAAAAAGACATTTTAAGTGCAGCAGAGTAACCAGCGCACATACCTGTTAGCTCAGGTGAGTTTAAATGGCTGCTGTTGATAATAAGGGCATTTGCTAAATAGATGGTGTGTGTGCAACAATATACTGAAAGAACAATTATATTGTGCAGCTTATCTCACCACCTGTAATTAGTTAGGTGAAAGCTCCAAAATGCTTGCCTAATATGGCTGTTTATCCAAAAGGAAGTAAAGAGGGAGAGCTAGATAGATAGCATTGCATTACAGTACATGGCTATGCAATGCAGAGTTGCTGAAGTTGAACCAAAATGAGTTTGTCATCTGGCTTCTGCAACTTTTAACATGAAAAATACAATGAGGAGAAGAAAAGCAAAGCCAAAAAGTCCATCCAAAAATCCGACAAACAAGCAAAAGCAGCAAAAAGCATTGAATTCAATTCTTTCTGATTTTAGAAACTGCATTAAAGAATGAGTGCACTGGTCCTGGAAATGCTGCAATACCAGGTCAATGCGTGGAGTGGACAGAGCAAGCTCTTTTACCATCTCCCTGTTCTAAAAATCCATTTAATATATGGTCCCCAGATAGGGGACGTATCAGATATTAAACTGATAAGAACAGATACTACACTTGATCTTAGCCAAAAGGCCGAGAAGCGATAACCAGAATTGGTTTCAGCCTACGGTGCCACCCTCGGATCCTGAAAAGTCCATTTGTGGAGATGGCCACCTGGGCTACCGTTAAGAAGACATGTTGTCAACCTCTAGATCCCTTACATGCCTGCACTTTTCGGCTTGCTGCTAAAGCAATCCACGCGTTTTAGATCTGCATGACTCCAACTATTTTAGCACAGCACCCTCACCCCCTGCTGTTCCCACCCGCCTCAACACCGGTGGAAGGGAGGAGAACCAATTAAGGGGGGGACGAGCAGCTGTCTACCCTTAGCAGGAGTGTTGCTGATTACTTACCTTTCCTGCTGCTGCTGGCTGTCCAGCAGCAGACTGAAGGTGGCTGCTGCCGTGCGCTGGTATATAAAGGCTCAGAGCCTATTATGACACGCGCAGCCAGTGTTCCATTGCCACATTCCATCTACTGCAGGCAGGATACCTGGCTGGTTGAACGGCACTGAGAAGCTCACAGAGACCGCCATAAGCAACAGTTTAAAAGAATGCCACAGACTAATCAACCAAACTTTTTGGGTTGGGTTATTTTTTATAGTCTGCAGGCGTTAAATGAAAGAAGTCAGTGTTCCACCAGAGGGAGACAACGTTTCAGAAAAGGCATTGGAGCAAGCCAAAAAAGACATTTTAAGTGCAGCAGAGTAACCAGCGCACATACAGTGGTGGCCAAAAGTATTGGCACCCCTGCAATTCTGTCAGGTAATACTCAGTTTCTTCCTGAAAATGATTGCAATCACAAATCTTTGGTATTATTATCTTCATTTAATTTGCTTGCAAGGAAAAAACACAAAAGAGAATGAAGCAAAAATCAAATCATTGATCATTTCACACAAAACTCCAAAAATGGGCCAGACAAAAGTATTGGCACCCTCAGCCTAATACTTGGTTGCACAACCTTTAGCCAAAATAGCTGCGAACAACCGCTTCCGTTAACCATCAATGAGTTTCTTACAATGCTCTGCTGGAATTGTAGACCATTCTTCTTTGGCAAACTGCTCCAGGTTCCTGATATTTGAAGGATGCCTTCTCCAAACTGCCATTTTGAGATCTCTCCACAGGTGTTCTATGGGATTCAGGTCTGGACTCATTGCTGGCCACCTTAGAAGTCTCCAGTGCTTTCTCTGAAACCATTTTATAGTGCTTTTGGAAGTGTGTTTTGGGTCATTGTCCTGCTGGAAGACCCATGACCTCTGAGGGAGACCCTGCTTTCTCACACTGGGCCCTACATTATGCTGCAAAATTTGTTGGTAGTCTTCAGACTTCATAATGCCATGCACACGGTCAAGCAATCCAGTGCCAGAGGCAGCAAATCAACCCCAAAACATCAGGGAACCTCCGCCATGTTTGACTGTAGGGACCGTGTTTTTTTCTTTGAATGCCTCTTTTTTTTTCCTGTACACTCTATGTTGATGCTTTTTCCCAAAAAGCTCTACTTTTGTCTCATCTTACCAGAGAACATTCTTCCAAAACGTTTTAGGCTTTCTCAGGTAAGTTTTGGCAAACTCCAGCCTGGCTTTTTTATGTCTCGGGGTAAGAAGTGGGGTCTTCCTGGGTATCCTACCATACAGTCCCTTTTCATTCAGACGCCGACGGATAGTACGGGTTGACACTGTTGTACCCTCGGACTGCAGGGTTGCTTGAACTTGTTTGGATGTTAGTCGAGGTTCTTTATCCACCATCCGCACAATCTTGCATTGAAATCTCTCGTCAATTTTTCTTTTCCGTTCACATCTAGGGAGGTTAGCCACAGTGCCATGGGCTTTAAACTTCTTGATGACACTGCGCACGGAAGACACAGGAACATTCAGGTCTTTGGAGATGGACTTGTAGCCTTGAGATTGCTCATGCTTCCTCACAATTTGGTTTCTCAAGTCCTCAGACAGTTCTTTGGTCTTCTTTCTTTTCTCCATGCTCAATGTGGTACACACAAGGACACAGGACAGAGGTTGAGTCAACTTTAATCCATGTTAACTGGCTGCAAGTGTGATTTAGTTATTGCCAACACCTGTTAGGTGCCACAGGTAAGTTACAGGTGCTGTTAATTACACGAATTAGAGAAGCATCACATGATTTTTCAAACAGTGTCAATACTTTTGTCCACCCCCTTTTTTAGGTTTGGTGTGGAATTATATCCAATTTGGCTTTAGGGCTATTGTTTTTCTGTTTTTTCATTGAAGACAAATTAAATGAAGATAATAATACCAAAGAATTTGTGATTGCAATCATTTTCAGGAAGAAACTGAGTATTATCTGACAGAATTGCAGGGGTGCCAATACTTTTGGCCACCACTGTACCTGTTAGCTCAGGTGAGGTTAAATGGCTGCTGTTGATAACAAGGGCATTTGCTAAATAGATGGTGTGTGTGCAACAATATACTGAAAGAACAATTATATTGTGCAGCTTATCTCACCACCTGTAATTAGTTAGGTGAAAGATCCAAAATGCTTGCCTAATATGGCTGTTTATCCAAAAGGAAGTAAAGAGGGAGAGCTAGATAGATAGCATTGCATTATAGTACATGGCTATGCAATGCAGAGTTGCTGAAGTTGAACCAAAATGAGTTTGTCATCTGGCTTCTGCAACTTTTAACATGAAAAATACAATGAGGAGAAGAAAAGCAAAGCCAAAAAGTCCATCCAAAAATCCGACAAACAAGCAAAAGCAACAAAAAGCATTGAATTCAATTCTTTCTGATTTTAGAAACTGCATTAAAGAATGAGTGCACTGGTCCTGGAAATGCTGCAATACCAGGTCAATGAGTGGAGTGGACAGAGCAAGCTCTTTTACCATCTCCCTGTTCTAAAAATCCATTTAATATATGGTCCCCAGATAGGGGACGTATCAGATATTAAACTGATAAGAACAGATACTACACTTGATCTTAGCCAAAAGGCCGAGAAGCGATAACCAGAATTGGTTTCGGCCTACGGTGCCACCCTCGGATCCTGAAAAGTCCATTTGTGGAGATGGCCACCTGGACTCCCGTTAAGAAGACATGTTGTCAACCTCTAGATCCCTTACATGCCTGCACTTTTCGGCTTGCTGCTGCAGCAATCCACGCGTTTTAGATCTGCATGACTCCAACTATTTTAGCACAGCACCCTCACCCCCTGCTGTTCCCATCCGCCTCACCGCCTCAACACCGGTGGAAGGGAGGAGAACCAATTAAGGGGGGGACGAGCAGCTGTCTACCCTTAGCAGGAGTGTTGCTGATTACTTACCTTTCCTGCTGCTGTTGGCTGTCCAGCAGCAGACTGAAGGTGGCTGCTGCCGTGCGCTGGTATATAAAGGCTCAGAGCCTATTATGACACGCGCAGCCAGTGTTCCATTGCCACATTCCATCTACTGCAGGCAGGATACCTGGCTGGTTGAACGGCACTGAGAAGCTCACAGAGACCGCCATAAGCAACAGTTTAAAAGAATGCCACAGACTAATCAACCAAACTTTTTGGGTTGGGTTATTTTTTATAGTCTGCAGGCGTTAAATGAAAGAAGTCAGTGTTCCACCAGAGGGAGACAACGTTTCAGAAAAGGCATTGGAGCAAGCCAAAAAAGACATTTTAAGTGCAGCAGAGTAACCAGCGCACATACAGTGGTGGCCAAAAGTATTGGCACCCCTGCAATTCTGTCAGGTAATACTCAGTTTCTTCCTGAAAATGATTGCAATCACAAATCTTTGGTATTATTATCTTCATTTAATTTGCTTGCAAGGAAAAAACACAAAAGAGAATGAAGCAAAAATCAAATCATTGATCATTTCACACAAAACTCCAAAAATGGGCCAGACAAAAGTATTGGCACCCTCAGCCTAATACTTGGTTGCACAACCTTTAGCCAAAATAGCTGCGAACAACCGCTTCCGTTAACCATCAATGAGTTTCTTACAATGCTCTGCTGGAATTGTAGACCATTCTTCTTTGGCAAACTGCTCCAGGTTCCTGATATTTGAAGGATGCCTTCTCCAAACTGCCATTTTGAGATCTCTCCACAGGTGTTCTATGGGATTCAGGTCTGGACTCATTGCTGGCCACCTTAGAAGTCTCCAGTGCTTTCTCTGAAACCATTTTATAGTGCTTTTGGAAGTGTGTTTTGGGTCATTGTCCTGCTGGAAGACCCATGACCTCTGAGGGAGACCCTGCTTTCTCACACTGGGCCCTACATTATGCTGCAAAATTTGTTGGTAGTCTTCAGACTTCATAATGCCATGCACACGGTCAAGCAATCCAGTGCCAGAGGCAGCAAATCAACCCCAAAACATCAGGGAACCTCCGCCATGTTTGACTGTAGGGACCGTGTTTTTTTCTTTGAATGCCTCTTTTTTTTTCCTGTACACTCTATGTTGATGCTTTTTCCCAAAAAGCTCTACTTTTGTCTCATCTTACCAGAGAACATTCTTCCAAAACGTTTTAGGCTTTCTCAGGTAAGTTTTGGCAAACTCCAGCCTGGCTTTTTTATGTCTCGGGGTAAGAAGTGGGGTCTTCCTGGGTATCCTACCATACAGTCCCTTTTCATTCAGACGCCGACGGATAGTACGGGTTGACACTGTTGTACCCTCGGACTGCAGGGTTGCTTGAACTTGTTTGGATGTTAGTCGAGGTTCTTTATCCACCATCCGCACAATCTTGCATTGAAATCTCTCGTCAATTTTTCTTTTCCGTCCACATCTAGGGAGGTTAGCCACAGTGCCATGGGCTTTAAACTTCTTGATGACACTGCGCACGGAAGACACAGGAACATTCAGGTTTTTGGAGATGGACTTGTAGCCTTGAGATTGCTCATGCTTCCTCACAATTTGGTTTCTCAAGTCCTCAGACAGTTCTTTGGTCTTCTTTCTTTTCTCCATGCTCAATGTGGTACACACAAGGACACAGGACAGAGGTTGAGTCAACTTTAATCCATGTTAACTGGCTGCAAGTGTGATTTAGTTATTGCCAACACCTGTTAGGTGCCACAGGTAAGTTACAGGTGCTGTTAATTACACGAATTAGAGAAGCATCACATGATTTTTCAAACAGTGCCAATACTTTTGTCCACCCCCTTTTTTAGGTTTGGTGTGGAATTATATCCAATTTGGCTTTAGGGCAATTGTTTTTCTGTTTTTTCATTGAAGACAAATTAAATGAAGATAATAATACCAAAGAATTTGTGATTGCAATCATTTTCAGGAAGAAACTGAGTATTATCTGACAGAATTGCAGGGGTGCCAATACTTTTGGCCACCACTGTACCTGTTAGCTCAGGTGAGGTTAAATGGCTGCTGTTGATAACAAGGGCATTTGCTAAATAGATGGTGTGTGTGCAACAATATACTGAAAGAACAATTATATTGTGCAGCTTATCTCACCACCTGTAATTAGTTAGGTGAAAGCTCCAAAATGCTTGCCTAATATGGCTGTTTATCCAAAAGGAAGTAAAGAGGGAGAGCTAGATAGATAGCATTGCATTATAGTACATGGCTATGCAATGCAGAGTTGCTGAAGTTGAACCAAAATGAGTTTGTCATCTGGCTTCTGCAACTTTTAACATGAAAAATACAATGAGGAGAAGAAAAGCAAAGCCAAAAAGTCCATCCAAAAATCCGACAAACATGCAAAAGCAACAAAAAGCATTGAATTCAATTCTTTCTGATTTTAGAAACTGCATTAAAGAATGAGTGCACTGGTCCTGGAAATGCTGCAATACCAGGTCAATGAGTGGAGTGGACAGAGCAAGCTCTTTTACCATCTCCCTGTTCTAAAAATCCATTTAATATATGGTCCCCAGATAGGGGACGTATCAGATATTAAACTGATAAGAACAGATACTACACTTGATCTTAGCCAAAAGGCCGAGAAGCGATAACCAGAATTGGTTTCGGCCTATGGTGCCACCCTCGGATCCTGAAAAGTCCATTTGTGGAGATGGCCACCTGGGCTCCCGTTAAGAAGACATGTTGTCAACCTCTAGATCCCTTATATGCCTGCACTTTTCGGCTTGCTGCTGCAGCAATCCACGCGTTTTAGATCTGCATGACTCCAACTATTTTAGCACAGCACCCTCACCCCCTGCTGTTCCCACCCGCCTCAACATCGGTGGAAGGGAGGAGAACCAATTAAAGGGGGAACGAGCAGCTGTCTACCCTTAGCAGGAGTGTTGCTGATTACTTACCTTTCCTGCTGCTGCTGGCTGTCCAGCAGCAGACTGAAGGTGGCTGCTGCCGTGCGCTGGTATATAAAGGCTCAGAGCCTATTATGACACGCGCAGCCAGTGTTCCATTGCCACATTCCATCTACTGCAGGCAGGATACCTGGCTGGTTGAACGGCACTGAGAAGCTCACAGAGACCGCCATAAGCAACAGTTTAAAAGAATGCCACAGACTAATCAACCAAACTTTTTGGGTTGGGTTATTTTTTATAGTCTGCAGGCGTTAAATGAAAGAAGTCAGTGTTCCACCAGAGGGAGACAACGTTTCAGAAAAGGCATTGGAGCAAGCCAAAAAAGACATTTTAAGTGCAGCAGAGTAACCAACGCACATACAGTGGTGGCCAAAAGTATTGGCACCCCTGCAATTCTGTCAGGTAATACTCAGTTTCTTCCTGAAAATGATTGCAATCACAAATCTTTGGTATTATTATCTTCATTTAATTTGCTTGCAAGGAAAAAACACAAAAGAGAATGAAGCAAAAATCAAATCATTGATCATTTCACACAAAACTCCAAAAATGGGCCAGACAAAAGTATTGGCACCCTCAGCCTAATACTTGGTTGCACAACCTTTAGCCAAAATAGCTGCGAACAACCGCTTCTGTTAACCATCAATGAGTTTCTTACAATGCTCTGCTGGAATTGTAGACCATTCTTCTTTGGCAAACTGCTCCAGGTTCCTGATATTTGAAGGGTGCCTTCTTCAAACTGCCATTTTGAGATCTCTCCACAGGTGTTCTATGGGATTCAGGTCTGGACTCATTGCTGGCCACCTTAGAAGTCTCCAGTGCTTTCTCTCAAACCATTTTATAGTGCTTTTGGAAGTGTGTTTTGGGTCATTGTCCTGCTGGAAGACCCATGACCTCTGAGGGAGACCCAGCTTTCTCACACTGGGCCCTACATTATGCTGCAAAATTTGTTGGTAGTCTTCAGACTTCATAATGCCATGCACACGGTCAAGCAATCCAGTGCCAGAGGCAGCAAATCAACCCCAAAACATCAGGGAACCTCCGCCATGTTTGACTGTAGGGACCGTGTTTTTTTCTTTGAATGCCTCTTTTTTTTTCCTGTACACTCTATGTTGATGCTTTTTCCCAAAAAGCTCTACTTTTGTCTCATCTTACCAGAGAACATTCTTCCAAAACGTTTTAGGCTTTCTCAGGTAAGTTTTGGCAAACTCCAGCCTGGCTTTTTTATGTCTCGGGGTAAGAAGTGGGGTCTTCCTGGGTATCCTACCATACAGTCCCTTTTCATTCAGACGCCGACGGATAGTACGGGTTGACACTGTTGTACCCTCGGACTGCAGGGTTGCTTGAACTTGTTTGGATGTTAGTCGAGGTTCTTTATCCACCATCCGCACAATCTTGCATTGAAATCTCTCGTCAATTTTTCTTTTCCGTTCACATCTAGGGAGGTTAGCCACAGTGCCATGGGCTTTAAACTTCTTGATGACACTGCGCACGGAAGACACAGGAACATTCAGGTCTTTGGAGATGGACTTGTAGCCTTGAGATTGCTCATGCTTCCTCACAATTTGGTTTCTCAAGTCCTCAGACAGTTCTTTGGTCTTCTTTCTTTTCTCCATGCTCAATGTGGTACACACAAGGACACAGGACAGAGGTTGAGTCAACTTTAATCCATGTTAACTGGCTGCAAGTGTGATTTAGTTATTGCCAACACCTGTTAGGTGCCACAGATAAGTTACAGGTGCTGTTAATTACACGAATTAGAGAAGCATCACATGATTTTTCAAACAGTGCCAATACTTTTGTCCACCCCCTTTTTTAGGTTTGGTGTGGAATTATATCCAATTTGGCTTTAGGGCAATTCTTTTTGTGTTTTTTTCATTGAAGACAAATTAAATGAAGATAATAATACCAAAGAATTTCTGATTGCAATCATTTTCAGGAAGAAACTGAGTATTATCTGACAGAATTGCAGGGGTGCCAATACTTTTGGCCACCACTGTACCTGTTAGCTCAGGTGAGGTTAAATGGCTGCTGTTGATAACAAGGGCATTTGCTAAATAGATGGTGTGTGTGCAACAATATACTGAAAGAACAATTATATTGTGCAGCTTATCTCACCACCTGTAATTAGTTAGGTGAAAGCTCCAAAATGCTTGCCTAATATGGCTGTTTATCCAAAAGGAAGTAAAGAGGGAGAGCTAGATAGATAGCATTGCATTATAGTACATGGCTATGCAATGCAGAGTTGCTGAAGTTGAACCAAAATGAGTTTGTCATCTGGCTTCTGCAACTTTTAACATGAAAAATACAATGAGGAGAAGAAAAGCAAAGCCAAAAAGTCCATCCAAAAATCCGACAAACATGCAAAAGCAACAAAAAGCATTGAATTCAATTCTTTCTGATTTTAGAAACTGCATTAAAGAATGAGTGCACTGGTCCTGGAAATGCTGCAATACCAGGTCAATGAGTGGAGTGGACAGAGCAAGCTCTTTTACCATCTCCCTGTTCTAAAAATCCATTTAATATATGGTCCCCAGATAGGGGACGTATCAGATATTAAACTGATAAGAACAGATACTACACTTGATCTTAGCCAAAAGGCCGAGAAGCGATAACCAGAATTGGTTTCGGCCTATGGTGCCACCCTCGGATCCTGAAAAGTCCATTTGTGGAGATGGCCACCTGGGCTCCCGTTAAGAAGACATGTTGTCAACCTCTAGATCCCTTACATGCCTGCACTTTTCGGCTTGCTGCTGCAGCAATCCACGCGTTTTAGATCTGCATGACTCCAACTATTTTAGCACAGCACCCTCACCCCCTGCTGTTCCCACCCGCCTCAACATCGGTGGAAGGGAGGAGAACCAATTAAAGGGGGAACGAGCAGCTGTCTACCCTTAGCAGGAGTGTTGCTGATTACTTACCTTTCCTGCTGCTGCTGGCTGTCCAGCAGCAGACTGAAGGTGGCTGCTGCCGTGCGCTGGTATATAAAGGCTCAGAGCCTATTATGACACGCGCAGCCAGTGTTCCATTGCCACATTCCATCTACTGCAGGCAGGATACCTGGCTGGTTGAACGGCACTGAGAAGCTCACAGAGACCGCCATAAGCAACAGTTTAAAAGAATGCCACAGACTAATCAACCAAACTTTTTGGGTTGGGTTATTTTTTATAGTCTGCAGGCGTTAAATGAAAGAAGTCAGTGTTCCACCAGAGGGAGACAACGTTTCAGAAAAGGCATTGGAGCAAGCCAAAAAAGACATTTTAAGTGCAGCAGAGTAACCAACGCACATACAGTGGTGGCCAAAAGTATTGGCACCCCTGCAATTCTGTCAGGTAATACTCAGTTTCTTCCTGAAAATGATTGCAATCACAAATCTTTGGTATTATTATCTTCATTTAATTTGCTTGCAAGGAAAAAACACAAAAGAGAATGAAGCAAAAATCAAATCATTGATCATTTCACACAAAACTCCAAAAATGGGCCAGACAAAAGTATTGGCACCCTCAGCCTAATACTTGGTTGCACAACCTTTAGCCAAAATAGCTGCGAACAACCGCTTCTGTTAACCATCAATGAGTTTCTTACAATGCTCTGCTGGAATTGTAGACCATTCTTCTTTGGCAAACTGCTCCAGGTTCCTGATATTTGAAGGGTGCCTTCTTCAAACTGCCATTTTGAGATCTCTCCACAGGTGTTCTATGGGATTCAGGTCTGGACTCATTGCTGGCCACCTTAGAAGTCTCCAGTGCTTTCTCTCAAACCATTTTATAGTGCTTTTGGAAGTGTGTTTTGGGTCATTGTCCTGCTGGAAGACCCATGACCTCTGAGGGAGACCCAGCTTTCTCACACTGGGCCCTACATTATGCTGCAAAATTTGTTGGTAGTCTTCAGACTTCATAATGCCATGCACACGGTCAAGCAATCCAGTGCCAGAGGCAGCAAATCAACCCCAAAACATCAGGGAACCTCCGCCATGTTTGACTGTAGGGACCGTGTTTTTTTCTTTGAATGCCTCTTTTTTTTTCCTGTACACTCTATGTTGATGCTTTTTCCCAAAAAGCTCTACTTTTGTCTCATCTTACCAGAGAACATTCTTCCAAAACGTTTTAGGCTTTCTCAGGTAAGTTTTGGCAAACTCCAGCCTGGCTTTTTTATGTCTCGGGGTAAGAAGTGGGGTCTTCCTGGGTATCCTACCATACAGTCCCTTTTCATTCAGACGCCGACGGATAGTACGGGTTGACACTGTTGTACCCTCGGACTGCAGGGTTGCTTGAACTTGTTTGGATGTTAGTCGAGGTTCTTTATCCACCATCCGCACAATCTTGCATTGAAATCTCTCGTCAATTTTTCTTTTCCGTTCACATCTAGGGAGGTTAGCCACAGTGCCATGGGCTTTAAACTTCTTGATGACACTGCGCACGGAAGACACAGGAACATTCAGGTCTTTGGAGATGGACTTGTAGCCTTGAGATTGCTCATGCTTCCTCACAATTTGGTTTCTCAAGTCCTCAGACAGTTCTTTGGTCTTCTTTCTTTTCTCCATGCTCAATGTGGTACACACAAGGACACAGGACAGAGGTTGAGTCAACTTTAATCCATGTTAACTGGCTGCAAGTGTGATTTAGTTATTGCCAACACCTGTTAGGTGCCACAGATAAGTTACAGGTGCTGTTAATTACACGAATTAGAGAAGCATCACATGATTTTTCAAACAGTGCCAATACTTTTGTCCACCCCCTTTTTTAGGTTTGGTGTGGAATTATATCCAATTTGGCTTTAGGGCAATTCTTTTTGTGTTTTTTTCATTGAAGACAAATTAAATGAAGATAATAATACCAAAGAATTTCTGATTGCAAACATTTTCAGGAAGAAACTGAGTATTATCTGACAGAATTGCAGGGGTGCCAATACTTTTGGCCACCACTGTACCTGTTAGCTCAGGTGAGGTTAAATGGCTGCTGTTGCTAACAAGGGCATTTGCTAAATAGATGGTGTGTGTGCAACAATATACTGAAAGAACAATTATATTGTGCAGCTTATCTCACCACCAGTAATTAGTTAGGTGAAATCTCCAAAATGCTTGCCTAATATGGCTGTTTATCCAAAAGGAAGTAAAGAGGGAGAGCTAGATAGATAGCATTGCATTACAGTACATGGCTATGCAATGCAGAGTTGCTGAAGTTGAACCAAAATGAGTTTGTCATCTGGCTTCTGCAACTTTTAACATGAAAAATACAATGAGGAGAAGAAAAGCAAAGCCAAAAAGTCCATCCAAAAATCCGACAAACAAGCAAAAGCAACAAAAACCATTGAATTCAATTCTTTCTGATTTTAGAAACTGCATTAAAGAATGAGTGCACTGGTCCTGGAAATGCTGCAATACCAGGTCAATGCGTGGAGTGGACAGAGCAAGCTCTTTTACCATCTCCCTGTTCTAAAAATCCATTTAATATATGGTCCCCAGATAGGGGACGTATCAGATATTAAACTGATAAGAACAGATACTACACTTGATCTTAGCCAAAAGGCCGAGAAGCGATAACCAGAATTGGTTTCGGCCTACGGTGCCACCCTCGGATCCTGAAAAGTCCATTTGTGGAGATGGCCACCTGGACTCCCGTTAAGAAGACATGTTGTCAACCTCTAGATCCCTTACATGCCTGCACTTTTCGGCTTGCTGCTGCAGCAATCCACGCGTTTTAGATCTGCATGACTCCAACTATTTTAGCACAGCACCCTCACCCCCTGCTGTTCCCATCCGCCTCACCGCCTCAACACCGGTGGAAGGGAGGAGAACCAATTAAGGGGGGGACGAGCAGCTGTCTACCCTTAGCAGGAGTGTTGCTGATTACTTACCTTTCCTGTTGCTGCTGGCTGTCCAGCAGCAGACTGAAGGTGGCTGCTGCCGTGCGCTGGTATATAAAGGCTCAGAGCCTATTATGACACGCGCAGCCAGTGTTCCATTGCCACATTCCATCTACTGCAGGCAGGATACCTGGCTGGTTGAACGGCACTGAGAAGCTCACAGAGACCGCCATAAGCAACAGTTTAAAAGAATGCCACAGACTAATCAACCAAACTTTTTGGGTTGGGTTATTTTTTATAGTCTGCAGGCGTTAAATGAAAGAAGTCAGTGTTCCACCAGAGGGAGACAACTAGAGATGAGCGTTGTTCTACTCGAACTGTTCGCCAATCTCAAATTCGAGCTGTTTTGGGCGGTGTTCGAGCCGTTCGGCGAACACGAACGATTTGAGAAAAATTCGGCTGTTCGAGGTTATGTTCGATAACTGTTCGTGCACCAAAATCATAACTGGATTTTTTCTCAGTAATGATGAAAATAAATGTTTATACGCAGTTTGAGTGTACAGCGGGGTGGGGGGAGGGGCAGGGGATGGATCTCTGCAGGAACAATGAAGATCTCCATTTTTTTTTCTCTTTCCCGCATTTACAGTGGGAGGTGCAATCTGTCAGCCTATCAGCAGCGCACACACGGAGCGAAGTGATTTTTTTCACACAAGCAAGGGCATGTGTCATTGGCAGTGTATGTCACATGTCCTTCATGTCCCTACATCCATCATGGTGGGTATATGCCCCCCCTCCATCCATCCTGGTGGGTATATACCCCCCCTCCATACTGGTGGGTATATACCCCCTCCATCCATCCTGGTGGGTATATGCCCCCCCTCCATCCATCCTGGTGTGTATATGCCCCCTACATCCTGGTGGGTTTATGCCTCCTCCTCCATCCTGGTGGGTTTATGACTCCTCCTCCTCCATCCTTGTGGTTTTATGCCCCCATATATTCAATGCAAAGGAAAAAAAAATCAAAACAATAAACGCTTCTACTCACCTTCCACGTTTCCATGCAGCGCTGTGTCTGTGTTGCCTGAAGATGTCGGCGGTGATAACAGCAGAGAAGCTGAGATCACCGCACGGCGCCGCCACAGATACTCACTCGAGGCCTCCACTCCCAGGCATTTCCTCCCCGGCAGCTCCTGTCATGGCACGCTCTGACTGAGCAGTGCGTGCAACGACAGGGGGAATGTACAGCTTACACTGCAGGCTCCACAAAGATGGCTGCAATCTCCTCCCACGGCTGCGGCCTGAACAGCCAAGGGGGCGTGCCCAGGTCACAGCTAGAGGCAGGAGGAGCGGCCTCTAATGTTAGAGATAGGGTCGGTGACAGACTACTGTCTCTTATGGCCAGGGCTGCCGTAAATGAGGTGTGTAAGAGCGCTTCTTACACCCCCCCCCAAATAAAAATGGCAGCCCCTAGTGGCCAATGTAAAAATAAATAAATAAAAAACTAATAAAGTGGTACATTTAATTTTGTATTAAAAATAATTGATTACATAATTATTAATACAAAACATAAAATCGTGGCCCCTTCCCTGTAAGAATAGCACATGGCTCTTTTCACGTCTGGTTATTTCTCTAACAGGTAGAATATGCTCCGTTATAGACCAGGGACAGGTTTACAGCTCTATTTTTTGTGGACGATTGATCTGTAAATCAGAACTGAGACCGGTCCGATTTTCATCCGATTTGTAGATAAAGATCATCTATTGAAGTCAATGAGTCTGTCAGAAAAATGGCCAGAACCAACCATGTTGCCTGTACTGCCTGTTTTCCAGTGTCTATAGGCCGGGCAAGCGAGGCTAGGAAACCTTTAGCTTTTTACTTTACATATAAAAAAATATGCCCCACTGAGGAGAAAAACTGCCACACTGACCAAAATCAGATGAAAATGAGAAAAAAACACTGATTAAAACCTGACATGTGAACGGGGCCTTAGGCCTTAATCAGATGTCAGTGACTTATCGTATATGCAAAAAATGTCTGAAAGTGGTCAGTTTTTATCTTCAGCGTTTCATCAGCTTTTCTTGTATGCAAAATAAATCCATAAATTGAGAAGCTTCTCCTATGGTAACAGTGTTATCACAGACAGCACATGGATGGCAATGCCAGCTGTCAGCGATGTCATGGACCCATAGATCTGACTGGAGAATTTTCATCAACCACTAGGATAAAAAACGGACACTACGCGGTTTTCAAAAAAAAAATGACATGTGGACGACTCCACAGATTATATTGTGTATGTGATCTATCCGTAACAAATATGGAGAGGACACAAACATGAAAAACAGACGTCTGAATGAGGCCAAAGATATATGTGTACACCCTGATAAGGGAGCGAGAAATATCTATTTCAGATTTGCCAATGAGTCCATGGCAGAAAATTCCAGTTAACCCCTTTATCACCTCAGGTTTTTCCGTTTTCATTTTTTGCTCCCTTCTTCCCAGAGCCATAACTTTTTTATTTTCCCGTCAATATGGCCATGTGAGGGCTTGTTTTATTGTGGGATGAGTTATTCTTTTGAACACCACCATTGATTTTACCATATTGTGCACTGGAAAATGGGAAAAATATCCAAGTGCAGTGAAATGGCAAAAAAGTGCAATTCCACAAAAGTTTTTTTTTTACCATGTTCAGTAAATGCTAACACTGACCGGCCATTATGATTCTCCAGGTCATTACGAGTTCGTAGTTACCAAACATGTGGAGCTTCTATTTTATTTAAGTGGTGAAATCAAAATTCAAAGCTTGTAAAAAAAAATAATCATTTTTCCGAGTCCCGTAGCGTCTCCATTTTTCGTGATCTAGAGCCGGGTCAGGGGTTATTTTTTGCGCACTGAGCTGACATTTTTATTGATACCGTTTTGGTGTAGATATGATGCTATCATCGCCTGTTATTACATTTTAATGCAATGTTGCGGCGACCAAAACAACTTAATTCTGGAGTTTTCTTTTTTTTCTCGTTATACAGTTTACTGATGGAAGTCATTCTTTTTATATATTGATAGATCGGGCGATTCTAAATGCGGAGATACCAAACGTGTATTTTTGATTGTTTTATTTTGAATGGGGTAAAAGGGGGGTGATTTGAACTTTTAAATATTTTTTTTTACTTTTTACATGCATCAATAGTCTCCTTAGCAGACTAGAAGCTGTGATCTTCCGATCGCTTGTGTTACACAAATGGCCGCCTGAGGCAGCAGATGCGCAATTGAGACCTCAGTAGCCGAGATCTCAGGAGACATTTGCTTGGTTTGGCTTTCTACTTCTTTATCTAACTGTATTGCCCTCTATATCATCCATTCTGTATGGACTGCTCTGTACTCATATTGGACATTTATGCATTTAGTAGGGCTTAAGGGGATTATTGTGCTTGTTATCCATCAAATCTGTAGATGCGCTCACTAATTAGACTTTGTTTAAGGGAATTTTAAAGTATAATATTGATAACGGTCCTGCATAGTGACAAGATTATGTTACAGGATTCTGGACAAATGTACAGTGCCAGTTATTCAAGGGTTAATTCTTTGGAACACTGAGAGAGACTTTCTAGCCAGTGAAACACCAGTAATGAACACCTGTGGTAACTACGGAAACTGTGCTGATGTCATAAACACTTACATCTATGATATAGAAGATGATTCCGGAACCACAGGTCATTCAGCCGTATGAAGCGCCGTACTTGATGTGTCTGGAGACCTGGAGCTTCATCACTCCACAACATGTAAGGGAGGAAGGGGATACGGCCTAGCCAGCCAGATCAGCCATACCGCCTAGCCAGCCAGATCAGCCATACCGCCTAGCCAGCCAGATCAGCCATACCGCCTAGCCAGCCAGATCAGCCATATCGCCTAGCCAGCCAGATCAAACTAACCCTAGCGATCAGTGGGGTGACAGATGTTGCAGCCAGATCTCCCTCACGTCCGGTACTAGTTGCCTTCACCTTTATGTGTACGGCCTGGAGATGTCGCATTAGACTTCTCCATATGGTGCTCGCACAGAGCACCTACTTTGACCTTTTCCATTACTGTCTGTTTTCTCATGATGTAATGTGTAACTTGTGTGACTATGTGATGTCACTGCTATCATATCTATAGTGGATGTATATCATGTCTCACTGTGCTGTTACTTGTTGGCACTATCCTTCTAAGCCCGAGGGATGGGCAAGTCCTCCAGCCATGGTTCCCTAGAGGTTTCCTCCACAGGGGGTTTTCCTCTCCTGAGTGCTGACGGATGATTCTTCGTGAGTCGGAGGTTTGCCATTTTCAGTGTCTTTTTCATAGCAATTGGCTGATTCTAAATTTCAGACACTGAATGAAATAATATGATTTGTAATAAAATTTGGTCTATTTAACATTCACTAAAAGTGTTTTGTGCATTTCTTTCACAATCTTGGGTTGGTGGGATTTTCTTGGGAATCAGGATCCAGCATCTATGATCAAGCCATGAAGCCGGATATGGAGTCAGAGCATTGTTAACCCTGTGCTTGAAGACAGAATGGAGCAGAAATGACAAAGTGTTACTGCGCAAGTAGCACAAGTTCACAATCTTCCTTGCATTCAGATAATGGAGGTGACTGCTGCAGAAAAACATACCCACAGCATGATACTGCAACCACCATGTTTCACTGTGGGGATGGTGTTCTTGGAGTGATGAGCTGTTGGTTTGGTGCCAGACATAGCATTTACCTTGGTGGCCAAAAGTTAAATTTTGGTCTCATCTGACCACAGCACATTCCTCCATATATTTTGGGAGTCTCCCACATGTTTTTTGGCAAACTCAAATCGAGACTTACAATTTTTAAGTAAAAGCTTTTTTCTGCCCACTGAACGAGACAACTGTAGACTGGACAAGGGGATCAGAGGATGCCCGCAAGCTCGTGACACTGAGTTTTCAGCTCCTGCAGTGTCAGTGTGTGCAGGGATGAGGATTCAATATAGGCAGTGCTGTCAATCATCGTAAGGGGAGGGGCAGAGGATGGTAATTAAGCGTGGGGTGTAAATGCTGTTTTTGCATAAAAATATCATCTGTACCTAAAGTATATTTTTTTTTATAGGGGCCAAGATTCTTATACAAATCCATAAATGATTTGAGTATTGGGGTGACAGACTCCCTTTAAGAAACTGAGACCCCCCCATTAACTGGTTGTACAAAAAAACATGAAAAGTATGAATTAACCAGACAGGTAAATTACAAAAAAGGAGATGAACACCAATGGAAATTCTTTGAAAATGTTATCAGTTTATTTCTATTAAGCATAAAACACGCTTTCCTGGAATATCCCTGTGTTTCCAAATAAATACCAGTAGCGCAGTGAAGGATGGACATGGTGGAACAGGTTTCTATTAAAGTGCTTGAGCATATATTATGGATGCACCAAAATTCTGTAGTATAATAAAGCCTGCATCTTGGAGGGTTTCGTCCATATCTGGAGTAATATTAATAAAAATGTGGAGTTGGTGCATCCCTAGTATACTGCTATATCACTAGTAACACAATGGGACACACACAAAGCACCGTGTGCTGCCACCTAGACAGGGTAGCTGCTCAGCAGTGAGGGGTGCGGATTCGGTACAGATTGTCTATGATGACAGATATGTTGAGCTGTCCTCCACATTTATCTGATCGAAACTAGAGGGCTCCACAGCAAACAGTCTTAGCATATCCAGTTCTAGGGGATGCATGCAGCCGCTGACCACCAGGGAATGAAGAGGACCTCCAAAGTCAACAGTGCTGAGTTGCTGCAGAGTGCCCACCGCTATATGTTGGCCAGATGCCCCCCACTCGACCCAGTCCCACGCAGATTGTGTTCTCAGGTAGAGCTGAGGATCGCAACAGAAACATTTGTATCTCAATGATATCGCAATACGGTCTTCTGTTTAAAACATTATAAGAAAACTCACATGGAAAAATACTTATTTTATATATATATATATATATATATATATATATATATATAAACCTTTAGGCACAATGGATATTGATGCAAATCAAGGTATTTATTCAGACAATAAATTGTTCATGAGACAGATGTATGACCAACACTTCAGCCTCAGCCTTTATCAAGGTTTATCTAAAACAATACAAAAATGGGAAGAACTGTATAAAAAACGAAAATCCATCGTCTCAAGATAAATCAAATTACAATCATATCTGAGAAAAAGAGCGGGGGTAACAAATAAGCCGACACTCAGCACATGAAAATATCTCATATAAATGAATACAAAGCGGTGCTTCATTCCAGAGTTAACCACTAAAGAGGAAAAATAAAAAATACACACGATTTAGTTATGGATTGTAACACATATATGCTTCAAGTGTAAAACAGCCTCCTTCAAAAGAGTAAAAAGGGGGGACATACTATGAGGTCAGACGTATCACAGGTATCAAAAGAGCCAAAGCGTAATGACACCATATACGCCCTACAGTATATGCCCCTCATCCTTCTATATGCCCCATCCTGGTATATGGAATATGGTCCCCATCCTGGGTAGGTGTAGATGCCCCTCCATCCATCCATCCATCCATCCAGGGTAGGTGTATATGCCCCTCCATCCATCCTGGGCAGGTGTATATGCCCCTCCATCCATCCATCCTGGGTAGGTGTATATCCCCTTCCATACATCCATCCTGGGTAGGTGTATATCCCCCTCCATCCATCCATCCAGGGTAGGTGTATATCCCCCTCCATCCATCCATCCTGGGTAGGTGTATATCCCCCTCCATCCATCCATCCTGGGTAGGTGTATATCCCCCTCCATCCATCCATCCTGGGTAGGTGTATATCCCCCTCCATCCATCCATCCTGGGTAGGTGTATATGCCCCTCCATCCATCCATCCTGGGTAGGTGTATATCCCCCTCCATCCATCCATCCTGGGTAGGTGTATATGCCCCTCCATCCATCCATCCTGGGTAGGTGTATATCCCCCTCCATCCATCCATCCTGGGTAGGTGTATATCCCCCTCCATCCATCCATCCTGGGTAGGTGTATATCCCCCTCCATCCATCCATCCTAGGTAGGTGTATATCCCCCTCCATCCATCCATCCTAGGTAGGTGTATATCCCCCTCCATCCATCCATCCTAGGTAGGTGTATATGCCCCTCCATCCATCCATCCATCCTGGGTAGGTGTATATGCCCCTTCATCCATCCATCCTGGGTAGGTGTAGATGCCCCTCCATCCATCCATCCATCCTAGGTAGTCTATTCTGGTAGGTGTATATGCCCCTCCATCCATCCTGGTTAGGTGAAAATGCCCCTCCATCCATCCACCCTGGTTAGGTATAGATGCCCTTCCATCCATCCACCCTGGGTAGGTGTAGATGCCCCTCCATCCATCCATCCTGGGTAGGTGTATATTCCCCTCCACCCATCCATTCTAGGTAGGTGTATATTCCCCTCCACCCATCCTAGGTAGGTGTATATTCCCCTCCATCCATCCATCCTGGGTAGGTGTATATGCCCCTCCATCCATCCATCCTGGGTAGGTGTATATGCTTCTCCATCCATCCATCCTGGGTAGGTGTATATGCCCCTTCATCCATCCATTCTGGGTAGGCGTAGATGCCCCTCCATCCATCCTGGGTAGTCTATTCTGGTAGGTGTATATGCCCCTCCATCCATCCTGGTTAGGTATAGATGCCCCTCCATCCATCCACCCTCGGTAGGTGTAGATGCCCCTCCATCCATCCATCCTGGGTAGGTGTATATTCCCCTCCATCCATCCATCCATCCTGGGTAGGTGTATATTCCCCTCCAACCATCCTGGGTAGGTGTATATGCCCCTCCATCCATCCATCCTGGGTAGGTGTATATGCCCCTCCATCCATCCATCCTTCCTGGGTAGGTGTATATGCCCCTCCATCCATCCATCCATCCTGGGTAGGTGTATATGCTTCCCCATCCATCCATCCTGGGTAGGTGTAGATGCTTCTCCATCCATCCATCCTGGGTAGGTGTAGATGCCCCTCCATCCATAACTCCATCCTGGGTAGGTGTATCGGCCCCTCCATCTATCCTGGGTAGGTGTATATGCCCCTCCATCCATCCTGGGTAGGTGTATATGTCCCTCCATCCATCCTGGGTAGGTGTATATGCTCCTCCATCCATCCTGGGTAGGTGTATATGCCCCTCCATCCATCCTGGATAAGTATATATGCTCCATCATCTATCCATCCTGGTTAGGTGTAGATGCCCCTTTATCAATCCATCCATCCTGGGTAGGAGTATATGCCCCTCCATCCATCCTTGGTAGAAGAATATGCCCCTCCATCCATCCTAGGCAGGAGAATATGCCCCTCCATCCATCCATCCTGGGTAGGTGTATGTGCCCCTCCATCTATCCATCCTGAGTAGGTGTATATGCCCCTCCATCCATCGATCCTGGGTAGGTGTATGTGCCCCTCCATCCATCGATCCTGGGTAGGTGTATGTGCCCCTCCATCCATCCATCCATCCTGGGTAGGTGTATATGCCCCTCCATCCATCCATCCTGGGTAGGTGTATATGCCCCTCCATCCATCCATCCTGGGTAGGTGTATATGCCCCTCCATCCATCCATCCTGGGTAGGTGTATATGCCCCTCCATCCATCCATCCTGGGTAGGTGTATATGCCCCTCCATCCATCCATCCTGGGAAGGTGTATATGCCCCTCCATCCATCCATCCTGGGAAGGTGTATATGCCCCTCCATTCATCCAGCCTGGGAAGGTGTATATGCCCCCTCCCTCTATTCTGGTGAGTATATGCCACCTCTCCATTCTGGTGGGTATATGCCACCTCTCCATCCTGGTGGGTATATGCCACCTCTCCATCCTGGTGGGTATATGCCACCTCTCCATCCTGGTGGGTATATGCCCCCCCTCCATCCATCTTGGTGGGTATATGCCCCCCCTCCATCCATCCTGGTGGGTATATGCCCCCCTCCATCCATCCTGGTGGGTATATGCCCCCCTCCATCCTTGTCGGTATATGCCCCACCTTCATCCTTGTGGGTATACACCCCCCCTCCATCCTTGTGGGTGTATGCCCCCCCTCCATCCATCCTGGTGGATATATGCCCCCTTCATCCATCCTGGTGGGTAAATGCCCCCCTTCATCCATCCTGGTGGGTAAATGCCCCCCTTCATTGGTGGGTATATGCACACTCCCTACATCCTGGTGGGTATATGCCTCTTCCATCCATCCTGGTGGGTATATGCCTCCCCCTCCACCCTGGTGGGTATATGCCTCCAACTCCACCCTTGTGTGTATATGCCCCCATATATTCACTGCAAAGGAAAAAAAAACAAAAAACAATAAACGCTTCTACTCACCTTCCACGTTCCCACGCAGCGCTGTGTCTGTGTTGCCTGAAGATGTCGGCAGTGATAACAGCAGAGAAGCTGAGATCACCGCACGGCGCCGCCGCAGATACTCACTCGGGACGTCCACTCCCAGGCATTTCCTCCCCGGCAGCTCCTGTCATGGCACGCTCTGACTGAGCAGTGCGTGCGACAACAGGGGGAATGTACAGCTTACACTGCAGGCTCCACAAAGATGGCTGCAATCTCCTCCCACGGCTGCAACCTGAACAGCCAAGGGGGCGTGCCCAGGTCACAGCTAGAGGCAGGAGGAGCGGCCTGTAATGTTAGAGATAGGGTCGGTGACAGACTACTGTCTCTTATGGCCAGGGCTGCCGTAAATGAGGTGTGTAAGAGCGCTTCTTACACACCCCCCAAATAAAAATGGCAGCCCCCAGTGGCCAATGTCAACATAAATAAATAAAAAACTAATAAAGTGGAACATTTAATTTTGTATTAAAAATAATTGATTACATAATTATTAATACAAAACATAAAATGGTGGCCCCTTCCCTGTAAGAATAGCACACGGCTCTTTTCACGTCTGGTTATTTGTCTAACAGGTAGAATATGCTCCGTTATAGACCGGGGACAGGTTTACAGCTCTATTTTTTGTGGACGATTGATCTGTAAATCAGAACTGAGACCGGTCCGATTTCCATCCGATTTGTAGATAGAGATCATCTATTGAAGTCAATGAGTCTGTCAGAAAAATGGCCAGAACCAACCATGTTGCCTGTACTGCTTGTTTTCCAGTGTCTATAGGCCGGGCAAGCGAGGCTAGGAAACCTTTAGCTTTTTACTTTACATATAAAAAAATATGCCCCACTGAGGAGAAAAACTGCCACACTGACCAAAATCAGATGAAAATGAGAAAAAAACACTGATTAAAACCTGACATGTGAACGGGGCCTTAGGCCTTAATCAGATGTCAGCAGGGTTGGACTGGGGTGTCTGGGGCCCACAGGGGACAGTGACTCTAGGGGCCACCTACAGCAATATGCAGATCTCTTTTCTCTGCTCTCCCTGTTATAGTGGAGCAGTGACCGGCGGCTCCTCACATCTACTGTGCACATTCGTTCTCTTGGGGGCTTCCAAAAAAGAGCAGCGCTCGCAGCCTCTGAGGGAATGAATGGATCAGTGGTCGAGTCGCACATGAGCTCCAGTCTAATGGGGAGAAAAGCTCCACATTCTGCCGATCGGTGCAGGTCCCAGTAGTCAACCAATAACCAACCCCCGCCAACCAATAAGTTATCACTGATCCTGTGGAGAGGTGATTACTTGTTTTCACCAGAGAACCCCTGTAAGTGCATCTCTGACGCTCTGCTCCAAGTATTTCATCTCTAAGGCCACAGCCCCACTATCAGTATTCACTCAGGATTATTCTCAGGAGTGGGAGCCAAAACCAGGGGAGGAACAATCAGAGAAAGAGAATAATAGAAACAAGTCACCAATTCTGGATTTATCACCCACTCCTGCTTTTGCCTCTCACTACTGAGAAAAAATACTGACCAAATACTGATAGTGAAGCCGTGGCCTCATGGAAAAAAATCTTTTCCTAGTTAATCTCAGCGAGAACAAATGACCGCCATACACAACATAATCCACTATAATAACACCAATAATACCACATACAAAAGGGACAAATATCGCCACACCATGACCAGACCACATATTACCACCACATAGTGACCAAATACTACAATACTGATCAGGAATACAAACCACAATACTAACAACACTGTCACTATACATATGAGCTCTGTATAAAGTGTCAGTGTACAGGTAATACAGTGATCACCGGTGACATTATACACAGGAGCTCTGTATATAGTGTACAGGTAATACAGTGATTACCGATAACATTATACACAGGAGCTCTGTATATAGTGTATAGGTAATACACTGGTCACCAGTGACATACACAGGAGCTCTGAATATACTATATAGTGTAAGTGTACAGTAATACACTGACTCACCAGTGATGTCTCTAGGTGAAGTTCTTCATCTTCGCTTTTCTTCATCTGGCACAGTCCGCCATCACTTCTTCCAGCGAGGAATCATCTCTGCAGAAAATAACACACAGTTATCAATAACTGATCTCTTTTAGAGCACATTCCCACTTTTCCCCAGGCTTCTACACTACACCAGTTGAAGAAATAAAGCGACATAGTGGCGCCCTGCACAGTAACAGGACCCCCCTTTTGTCCCCTCTTATGGAAAACAGTTTCCTAAAAAGTAAATTATATTACAGAAGTAATAATGTTCCTAATTAGACTTTAAAGTAATAATGTTCCAGCGAGGCCACCCATCTATCCATCCTGACCCCCCCCACCCATATATCCATTCTGGTCTCCATGTGTACAGCCTGCCCCTCCCATATATCCATCCGGGCCTCCATGTGTCCAGCCCGCCCCCTTCATATATCCATCCTGTCCCCCCCATATATGCATCCCACCCCACCCCATATATCTATCCAGGTCCCCATGTGTCCAGCTTGCCGCCCTTCACCTCCATGTGTCCATCCAGGTCCCCAACTTGGCCACCTTCACCTCCATGTGTCTCCCCATGCGTCCAGCCAGCCCCCTCTTCAGCCCCGAGCCTCCATCCATAAGTCCCCCCATGCGTCCAGCCAGCCCCCCCCTTCAGCCCCATGCCTCAATCCATGTCTCCCCATGCGTCCAGCCAGCCCCCCTTCAGCCCCATGTCTCCTTCCATGTCCCCACGGGTCCAGCCAGCCCCCCCTTCAGCCCCATGTCTCCATCCATGACCCCATGGGTCCAGCCAGCCCCCCCTTCAGCCCCATGTCTCCATCCATGACCCCATGGGTCCAGCCAGCCCCCCCTTCAGCCCCATGTCTCCATCCATGTCCCCATGGGTCCAGCCAGCCCCCCCCTTCAGCCCCATGTCTCCATCCATGTCCCCATGGGTCCAGCCAGCACCCCCCTTCAGCCCCATGTCTCCATCCATGTCCCCATGGGTCCAGCCAGCCCCCCCCTTCAGCCCCATGTCTCCATCCATGTCCCCATGGGTCCAGCCAGCCCCCCCCTTCAGCCCCATGTCTCCATCCATGTCCCCATGGGTCCAGCCAGCCCCCCCTTCAGCCCCATGTCCCCATGGGTAAAGCCAGCCCCCCCTTCAGCCCCATGTCCCCATGGGTAAAGCCAGCCCCCCCTTCAGCTCCATGTCCCCATGGGTCCAGCCAGCCCCCCCTTCAGCCCCATGTCCCCATGGGTCCAGCCAGCCCCCCCTTCAGCCCCATGTCCCCATCCATGTCGCCATGGGTCCAGCCAGCCCCCCCCTTCAGCCCCATGGGTCCAGCCAGCCCCCCCCTTCAGCCCCAAGTCCCCATCCATGTCTCCATGGGTCCAGCCAGCCCCCCCCCTTCAGCCCCATCCATGTCCCCATGGGTCCAGCCAGCCCCCCCTTCAGCCCCATCCATGTCCCCATGGGTCCAGCCAGCCCCCCCTTCAGCCCCATGTCCCCATGGGTCCAGCCAGCCCCCCCTTCAGCCCCATGTCCCCATCCATGTCACCATGGGTCCATCCAGCCCCCCCCTTCAGCCCCATGGGTCCAGCCAGCCCCCCCTTCAGCCCCAAGTCCCCATCCATGTCTCCATGGGTCCAGCCAGCCCCCCCCTTCAGCCCCATCCATGTCCCCATGGGTCCAGCCAGCCCCCCCTTCAGCCCCATCCATGTCCCCATGGGTCCATCCAGCCCCCCCTTCAGCCCCATCCATGTCCCCATGGGTCCAGCCAGCCCCCCCTTCAGCCCCATGGGTCCAGTCAGCCCCCCCTTCAGCCCCATGTCCCCATCCATGTCACCATGGGTCCATCCAGCCCCCCCCCTTCAGCCCCATGGGTCCATCCAGCCCCCCCCTTCAGCCCCAAGTCCCCATCCATGTCCCCATGTGTCCAGCCAGCCCCCCCTTCAGCCCCATCCATGTCCCCATGGGTCCAGCCAGCCCCCCCTTCAGCCCCATCCATGTCCCCATGGGTCCAGCCAGCCCCCCCTTCAGCCCCATCCATGTCCCCATGGGTCCAGCCAGCCCCCCCTTCAGCCCCATCCATGTCCCCATGGGTCCATCCAGCCCCCCCTCAGCCCCATCCATGTCCCCATGGGTCCAGCCAGCCCCCCCTTCAGCCCCATCCATGTCCCCATGGGTCCAGCCAGCCCCCCCTTCAGCCCCATCCATGTCCCCATGGGTCCAGCCAGCCCCCCCTTCAGCCCCATCCATGTCCCCATGGGTCCAGCCAGCCCCCCCTTCAGCCCCATCCATGTCCCCATGGGTCCAGCCAGCCCCCCTTTCAGCCCCATCCATGTCCCCATGGGTCCAGCCAGCCCCCCCTTCAGCCCCATCCATGTCCCCATGGGTCCAGCCAGCCCCCCTTCAGCCCCATCCATGTCCCCATGGGTCCAGCCAGCCCCCCCTTCAGCCCCATCCATGTCCCCATGGGTCCAGCCAGCCCCCCCTTCAGCCCCATGTCCCCATGGGTCCAGCCAGCCCCCCCTTCAGCCCCATGTCCCCATGGGTCCATCCAGCCCCCCCCCTTCAGCCCCATGTCCCCATGGGTCCAGCCAGCCCCCCCTTCAGCCCCATGTCCCCATGGGTCCAGCCAGCCCCCCCTTCAGCCCCATGTCCCCATCCCTGTCCCCATTGGACCAGCCAGCCCCCCCTTCAGCCCCATGTCTCCATCCATGTCCCCACGGGTGCAACCAGCCCCCCCTTCAGCCCCATGTCTCCATCCATGTCCCCACGGGTGCAACCAGCCCCCCCTTCAGCCCCATGTCTCCATCCATGTCCCCACGGGTCCAACCAGCCCCCCCTTCAGCCCCATGTCTCCATCCATGTCCCCACGGGTCCAACCAGCCCCCCCTTCAGCCCCATGTCTCCATCCATGTCCCCACGGGTCCAACCAGCCCCCCCTTCAGCCCCATGTCTCCATCCATGTCGCCACGGGTCCAGCCAGCCCCCCCTTCAGCCCCATGTCTCCATCCATGGCCCCTTGGGTCCAGCCAGCCCCCCCTTCAGCCCCATGTCTCCATCCATGGCCCCTTGGGTCCAGCCAGCCCCCCCTTCAGCCCCATGTCTCCATCCATGTCTCCATGGGTCCAGCCAGCCCCCCCTTCAGCCCCATGTCCCCATGGGTAAAGCCATCCCCCCCTTCAGCCCCATGTCCCCATGGGTCCATCCAGCCCCCCCTTCAGCCCCATGGGTCCAGCCAGCCCCCCCTTCAGCCCCATGTCCCCATCCCTGTCCCCATGGGTCCAGCCAGCCCCCCCTTCAGCCCCATGTCTCCATCCATGTCCCCACGGGTGCAACCAGCCCCCCCTTCAGCCCCATGTCTCCATCCATGTCCCCATGGGTCCAACCAGCCCCCCCTTCAGCCCCATGTCTCCATCCATTTCGCCACGGGTCCATCCAGCCCCCCCTTCAGCCCCATGTCTCCATACATGTCCCGACGGGTCCATCCAGCACCGCCCTTCAGCCCCATGTCTCCATACATGTCCCCATGTGACCAGCCTGCGACCCCTCCATATATGGATGATGACCAATGCTGGTAACACTCACCCAGAAAAATGTGGATATTGCACTTGACTTGAAGTTGAAGCAGGGAGAGCTGTAGCCGGGGCCGGCAGCCTTGTTTCCAGGGTGATGGTGAGAGAGCAGAGTGCAGGTCACCGCATACTCAGCCCAGGAGCCGGCTTAAAAGGCCAAGAGAGCAGGAGAGAAGAGGGCGGTGCGCGGTGCTGGTGCGGTGTTACATACCCGGACGGGAGCCGGTGTTACAAGGCCAATTCCAAGGGAGCAGGAGCCGGGACTGGAGAGCAGAGCGCGGCGTCGGCGTATCAAAAACCGGCAGGGGAGCAGGGAGAGGAGAGCGTGACGTCAGCGTGTCACCTGACACCACACAACTGCCAGCCACCAGCGGGAAAGCAGAGCGCGGTGCGTGTCACCGCCCACCAAGATCACGTCCTCCTGTCATGTGACTATGCGCGTCACCCGCTGTCACCACTGAATAGTATGAGAGCCGCACGCGACGCTACATTTCCTTCGGCTGCGCTTTTAAAGGGCCCGCACTTTTTAAGAGCCCCCGCTACCAATTCTCTCACTCTCTCATCGGGGCCCACCGGGAATTTATCACACCAGGCCAGTCCGACCCTGCATGGGCCCATCAGGTAAAGTGGTGGAATGAAGTTTTCTCTCCTCATGTTGAAAAATGACATTTTCTGCCACCTATTGATGAGAGAAAAAAAGTGATGAAGATTTACAAACTTCTAACATTAGTCAGTGAAAAACATACAGAACAAGGATGCAAATGGATCTTTTTTTGGCAATCCAATCATTTGAATGGGCCAGTTTTATCTGCAAATCAGATTATAATCAAACATGTCTCAAATTTCTTTTGTGAACCATCAGCATCAGAAAAGGTCCATAGACTATAATTATTATGTTTTTATAAGCAAAGAAAAGGAACACAATGCAAACTCTAAAATCAGACATTTAAATGGATGAGTTTGGTGGGCAAACAGGGTCTGACTGGAGCACCGGGACACTGGACGATTATCCGGTGGGCCAGGGTCCTTGGCAGGACCCTGAGCAGGACGTAGAGGGGGCCCACTGGTTTCAACTGAATGTGCGTCCGAGGACATTTCATTAATGATCAGTATTGTAATATTCGGTCACTATGTTGTAATATCTGGTCCGGTCATGGTGTGGTATTTATCCCTGTATGTGTTATTATTTGGTCACTATGTGGTGTGGACATGGTGTGGTGGTATTTCTCCCTTGTATTTGGAATTATTTGGTCGCTATATGCTGCTAAAATCTGGTCTGGTCATGGTGTGGCACTATTTGTCCCTTTTACAGTATGAGGTATTGTTCGGTCACTATGTGGTGGTCATATGTGGTCTGCTCACGGTGTGACGGTAGTTCTCCCTTCTATGTGGAATAATTTGCTCGCTATATGCTGCTAAAATCTGGTCTGGTCATGGTGTGGCGATATTTGTCCCTTATACAATATGTGGTATTGTTCGGTCACTATGTGGTGGTCATATGTGGTCTGCTCACGGTGTGACGGTAGTTCTCCCTTCTATGTGGAATAATTTGGTCGCTATATGCTGCTAAAATCTGGTCTGATCATGGTGTGGCAATATTTGTCCCTTATACAATATGTGGTATTATTCGGTCACTATGTGGTGGTAATATGTGGTCTGGTCACGGTGTGGCTGTATTTCTCCCTTCTACGTGGGATTATTCGGTCGCTTTATACTGGTAATATGTGGTCTGGTCACAGTGTCACGTTAGTTCTCCCTTGAATGTGGTATTATTGGTCTTGAAAAAGTGGAGTGTGTTGTGTACAGCAGTCAATTGTTCTCTCTGATATTAGGAGAATAATCTTTATTTAGATTTGTGATTAAATACTTGGAACAAGATGCACTTACAGGAATTCTACTGTGAAAACAAGTAATCACCTTTCCAAAGGATAAGTGATAAGGTATTGATTGGTGGGGGTCTGACTGCTGGGACCTGCACCGATTGGTAGAATGTGGAGCTTTTATCCCCACTAGACTGGAGCAGCATGTGCGACTTCACCACTGATCCATTGATTTCCTCAATGGCTGCGAGCGCTGCTCTTGTTTTTTTCTGGAAGCCCCAAAGAGAATGAATGGATCTGCGGTCAGACATCCCACCTGCCACTGCATTTTAAAATGGGGATAAAAGTGTCCTGTCAGGGATAAAACTTCCCAATTCTGATCAGTGCAGTTTCCAATGGTCGGACCCAAACGATCATTAAGTTATCACCAATCCTGAGGAGCCCATGGATCGGTGATAACTTGTTTTCACCAAAGAAGCCCTTTAATGCAAACTACCGTAATTGTCCATCCCAGTTGTGCTGTGCGCACAGTAGATGTGCAGGAGCCGCCTGTGTTTTACAGTCGAGGTCCCACTATAACGGGGATAACGGCTATCAGGTATCTGCATCTAGCTGTAGGGTGGGCCCCAGTCTCCCCAGTCCGACGCTGTGGGCAAATATAACCTGTCTGGGCAATTGTAGCCAATTTTGCTGCAAAAAAAGAAAAGTCTTTTTACCTTTTTAACCATAACTTTCAATGTCTTGGATAAATGTGTAACCCTTTATTAAATTCTGCCTTTATTATGGGGATCTCATGGTAGTAGAGCATACCAGAGGTTGACTATATTTTATTTTTTATTTATTTATTTTTTACAGAAAGATCCACGTAAAGAAAAAAAAGAAGAAAAGTAAAAAAAAATGGAAACCAAAAGAAAATAAACAGAACACACCTTTTTGGTAAATTTTTATACTCTGAGCAGCCCCATGATATAAGCTGGTGCAGGTCACTAATCAGACAAATCCACATGAATGAGTGTAAGAAGTGAATGCAGCACTCACCGCTATAATAAAACATTGTATTCCATCATTAATAACCATCAGCTTCTCACAGAGGGAGGTCAGCGAGTGGTAGATACAGCGCATTGTGAAAGGATTTGGCCCCCTTGAACTTTTCCACCTTTTGCCACATTTCTGGCTTCAAACATAAAGATATAAAATTCAAATTTTTTGGGGAAGAATCAACAAGTGGGAATGAAATTTATTGGATATTTTAAACTTAAAAATAAAAAATGAAAAGTGGGGCGTGCAATATTATTCGGCCCCTTTACTTTCAGTGCAGCAAACTCACTCCAGAAGTTCAGTGAGGATCTCTGAATGATCCAATGTTGTCCTAAATGACTGGTAACGATAACTAGAATCCACTGATCCAATGTTGTCCTAAATGACTGGTAACGATAACTAGAATCCACCTGTGTGTAATCAAGTCTCTGTATAAATGCACCTGCTCTGTGATAGTCTCAGGGTTCTGTTTCAAGTGCAGAGAGCACCATGAAGACCAAGGAACACACCAGGCAGGTCCGAGATACTGTTGTGGCGAAGTTCAAAGCCGGATTTGGATACAAAAAGATTTCCCAAGTTTTAAACATCTCAAGGAGCACTGTGCAAGCGATCATATTGAAATGGAAGGAGTATCAGACTAATGCAAATCTACCAAGACCCGGCCGTACCTCTAAACCAGTGTTTCCCAAACTCCAGTCCTCACGGACCACCACAGGTCATGTTTTCAGGATTTCCTTAGTATTGCATAGGTGATGGAAGTATCATCAAGGCATCAGGAATTTTCTCACCTGTGCAATACCATGGAAATCCTGAAAACATGACCTGTGGGGTCTGTGAGGACTGGAGTATGGGAAACACTGCTCTAAACTTTCATCTCGAACAAGGAGAAGACTGATCAGAGATGCAGCCAAAAGGCCCATGATCACTCTGGATGAACTGCAGAGATCTAGAGCTGAGGTGGGTTAGTCTGTCCATAGGACAACAATCAGTTGTACACTGCACAAATCTGGGCTTTATGGAAGAACGGCAAGAAGAAAGCCATTTCTCAAAGATATCCATAAAAAGTCTCGTTTGAAGTTTGCCACAAGCCATCTGGGAGACACACCAAACATGTGGAATAAGGTGCTCTGGTCAGATGAAACCAAAATCAAACTTTTTGGCCACAATGCAAAACGATATGTTTGGCGTAAAAGCAACACAGCTCATCACCCTCAAAACACCATCCCCACTGTCGAACATGGTGGTGGCAGCATCATGGTTTGGGCCTGCTTTTCTTCAGCAGGGACAGAGAAGATGGTTAAAATTGATGGGAAGATGGATGGAGCCAAATACAGGACCATTCTGGAAGAAAACCTGTTGGAGTCTGCAAAAGACCTGAGACTGGGACGGAAATTTATCTTCCAACAAGACAATGATCCCAAACATAAAGCAAAATCTACAATGGAATGGTTCAAAAATAAACATATCCAGGTGTTAGAATGGCCAAGTCAAAGTCCAGACCTGAATCCAATCGAGAATCTGTGGAAAGAGCTGAAAACTGCTGTTCACAAACGCCCTCCATCCAACCTCAATGAGCTCGAGCTGTTTTGCAAGGAAGTATGGGCAAGAATTTCAGCCACTCGATGTGCAAAACTGATAGAGGCATACCCCAAGCGACTTGCAGCTGTAATCGCAGCAAAAGGTGGCGCTACAAAGTATTAACTCAAGGGGGCCGAATAATATTGCACCCCCCACTTTTCAGTTTTTAATTTGTTAAAAAAGTTTAAAATAGCAAATAAATTTCATTCCACTTCACGATTGTGTCCCACTTGTTGTTGATTCTTCCCCCAAAAAATAGAATTTTATATCTCTATGTTTAAAGCCAGAAATGTGGCAAAAGGTAGAAAAGTTCAAGGGGGCCAAATCCTTTCACAATGCAGTGTATAGGCGACGGCAGTGCTGTGTATCTGCAGGATTCCAGGCCAGTATCTGCCACCCGCTGGATTTCCCATGGGAGAAGCTCTGGGATTTTATTACAGGGAAACTGTCATCAGGTTTTTGCTATGTAATCTAAAAGCAACAAGTCGGGGCAGAGGACCTTATGCCAGCGATGTGTCACTTGCTGGTCTGCATGATGGCATTTTGATATAATCCCTCTTTTATCTGCTGCAGATCTAGCAGTTCCCTGAATTCACAGATTATGTAGAGACCAATGCGGGAAAGTTACCCCAAATGTTCTAGAAGTCAGCATTGGATTTTCTGCTTTCAGATCACCTCACAGACCAATGTAAGTTAAGGGACAAGTTCAGATGACTGTTTATCCCACTGTTTTTTTAAAGAAATTCGCCATTAAAACTCATGCATACAGTACAAAAAGAAATAGATGCCACAACCAGGGCCGGCTCCAGGATTTCATGGGCCCCGGGCAAAAGTCTCAGTGGACCCCTTTCACACCTACCACGATTCATGATGCACAGAAATATAGGTATAGTACAATGCTAAAGATTTCACTTACTTCTCACATTACATGAGTGATATCTATTGTAAAGTCTACAACAGCTCAGAAACCGGCCAATCCTCCCAGCGCACAGTTCAGACCAGACAATATAGTCCTCTATACAGTATTATGGGCCCCACGTAGTCCTCCATATACAGTATTATGGGCCCCACGTGGTCCTCCATATACAGTATTATGGGCACAACGTGGTCCTCCATACAGTATTATGGGCACCACGTGGTCCTCCATATACAGTATTATGGGCACCACATGGTCCTGCATCCAGTACTATGGGCACCATATATTGCTCCATACAGAATAACGGACCGTATATAATGCTCCATACAGTATGATCCCCATATATTGCTCCATTCAGTATAATGGATCCCATATATTGCTCCATAAAGTAAAATGAGCCCCATATATTGCTCCATACATAATGGGTACCATATAATGCTCCATACAGAATAATGGAGCCCAAATATTGCTCCATACAGTATGGGCCCTATATATTGCTCCATAAATAGTGGGACCAATATATTGCTCCATAAAGAATAGGCCCCATATAATGCTCCATAGATAATGGGCCCTATATAATACTCCATACATAATGGGCCCCATATATTGTTCAATAGATAATGAGCCCCATATAATACTACATACATAATGAGCCCCATATATTGTTCAATAGATAATAAGCCCTATATAATACTCCATACATAATGGGCCCCATATATTGTTCAATAGATAATGAGCCCCATATAATACTCATAACATAAAAAAAAAAAATCAAACACTCACCGCTCCTTGCTGGAAGCAGGCCTGTCTCATCAGCGTCTTCCGACTCTCTGCACTGGGACTGCTCAGCAGAGGGCGCTCTGTAGTGACGTCATTGCGCCCTCTGCCCTGAGATGTCACAGAGTAAGAAGACGCAGAAGACAGAGGAGCAGCAGAGGAACAGGGAGAGGTAAGTATTGCAAACAGTTTAAAGCACTGGGGAAGGCCCAGTGCAAGTGCCCATTCGCTGGCATCAGGCCCCGCTGACTCATGGGCCCCATAGCGCGCTGGTGTCCCAGAGGGTGAGTGGGCCCCCTGCTCGCTCAGGGCCCAGGCACTTGCCCGGGTGGTGATGCCGGCCCTGGGTACAACACATACGGCACCCGTTTTTAACTGATCCGCTGCAATGATTATGTAGGAAACTGTATTCATTTACAATCATCCACAGCGTGAGAGAAAACAGCTACAACATTACTGAATAAACAGAAACCCTGCAAGTATAAGAAAATGATTTTATTAAAAATATTTTGCATATCAATCCAGTTTGAAAAAAAATAACTCATTAAGCATTTTTTGCAACGTAGCAGTCCACATCTGACAGACTCCTGTAAGGCTGTATGCCCACGTACCATTTTTCAAGCGTATATGCTGCGGAATTTCCGCAGCGTAAACGCTTGAAAAACGCATGTATATCCGCACCCCATGGTCCCCAATGGGATTCCGCAAGTTCTATGCACATGCTGCGGATTTTTCCGCAGCGTTTATGCCGCGTTCAAAAATCCGCAGCATGTCATTTAATTTTGCGTTTCCGCAAGCGGAATTGCCTTTGTCCGATGCATAAAAAACGCAAGGCAATTCCGCATGTGGAAAACGCGTGATAAACGCGCGAAAAATGCGCGATAAACGCGTGCGGAATTCCGCATGCGTTTTTCCGGGAGAGGACTTGCATTTATGCAGCAGAAATTTTCTGCTTCATAAATGCAACGTGGGCACATAGCCTAACTCTGGACACAGTATAATAGTGTGGCCGCTGTTCTCTAGCAGGACCCTCTAATGATAGAAGCAGGACGGCATACTGGATCTCGCACAACGCTACCTGCATGCCATCTGATTGGCTACTGTAAGTGCTCCAGCCGTATAAAGATCACTATGTATACAATATACTCCGAAAAGATGTCAGTGATTACTGTGAAGTCAAAATATTGTGGCCCCCATTGAGCAGGAATGATTAGAGATGGACAAGCTCCAGTTGGCAGACAGTCAGTGATGGCGGAGAGCTGATCATCTTTACTCGCTGCTCATTAGGAAAGTGGTCGCTTTCTGAAACCATTTGACTCTGAACTCGGCGTCAGACGGCATTATGTAAGAGGCCAATGTCTGAGTGGTTTTTGTGTCCATTTGTCCTTCCTCTGTTCTTTCTGCCAAAAGATCCTCACCCATAACCTAAGGATTAAAATAAAGTTGAATTGTTACTAATATTTTTTTACATTTAGCACATGAATTGAATTTCATAAATTAAAAGAAAACTTTCCCTCCGATGTCCACAAAACTGAGCGCCACTACATAAGCCACAAATAGTCTCCCCTCTCTCTCCCAGTCTGTGCAGCGGACGGGAACCATATTCCTCAATATAGTAAATACATTCCCCATAGCCCTCCATATAGTATAATGCACCTCATAGTCCTCCATATAGTATAGTACACTCCCCATAGCCCTCCATATAGTATAATACACTGCCCCATAGCCCTCCATATAGTATAATACACTCCCCATACACTCCCCATAGTATAATATACTCCTCATAGTCCTCCATATTGTATAATGTACCCCACAGCCCTCCATATTGTATAATGTGGCCCATATTCCTCCAAATAGTATAATACACTCCCCATAGCTCCCTATATAGTATAATGCACCTCATAGTTCTCCATATAGCATAATGCACCTCATAGTCCTCCATATAGTATAATGCACCTTATAGTCCTCCATATAGTATAATGCACTCCCCATAGTCCTTCATATAGTATAATGCACTCCCCATAGTCTTTCATATTGTATAATGTGCCCCACAGCCCTCCATATTGTATAATGTGGCCCATATTCCTCAATATAGTAAATACATTTCCCATAGCCCTCCATATAGTATAATGCACCTCATAATCCTCCATATAGTATAGTACACTCCCCATAGCCCTCCATATAGTATAATACACTGCCCCATAGCCCTCCATATAGTATAATACACTGCCCCATAGCCCTCCATATAGTATAATACACTGCCCCCATAGCCCTCTATATAGTATAATATACTGCTCCATAGCCCTCCATATAGTATAATACACTCCCTATAGTATAATGCACTCCCCAAAGTCTTCAATATTGTATAATGTGCCCCACAGAGCTCCATATTGTATAATGTGACCCATATTCCTCCAAATAGTATAATACACTCCCCGTAGCCCTCCACATAGTATAATGCACCTCATAGTCCTCCATATAGTATAATGAACCTCATAGTCCGCCATATAGTATAATACACTCCCCATAGCCCTCTATATAGTATAATGCACTTCATAGTCCTCCATATAGTATAATACACTCCCTATAGCCCTCTAAATAGTATAATGCACTCCCCAAAGTCCTCCATATAGTATAATATACTCCCCATAGTCCTCCATATAGTATAATGCACTCCCAATAGTCCTCCATATACAGTTATATGAAAAAGTTTGGGCACCCCTATTAATCTTAAGCTTAATGTTTTATAAAAATTGGTGTTTTTTCAACAGCTATTTCAGTTTGATATATGTAATAACTGTTTGACACAGTAATGTTTCTGCCTTGAAATGAGGTTTATTGTACTAACAGAAAATGTGCAATCTGTATTCAAACAAATTTGACAGGTGCATAAGTATGGGCACCCTTATCATTTTCTTGTTTTAAATACTCCTACCTACTTTTTACTGACTTACTAAAGCACCTTTTTTGGTTTTGTAACCTCATTGAGCTTTGAACTTCATAGCCAGGTGTATGCAATCATGAGAAAAGCTACTTAAAGTGGCCACTTGCAAGTTGTTCTCCTGTTTGAATCTCCTCTGAAGAGCGGCATCATGGGCTCCTCAAAACAACTGTCAAATGATCTGAAAACAAAGATTATTCGACATAGTTGTTCAGGGGAAGGATACAAAAAGCAGTCTCAGAGATTTAACCTGTCAGTTTCCACTGTGAGGAACATAGTAAGGAAATGGAAGAACATAGGTACAGTTCTTGTTAAGGCCAGAAGTGGCAGGCCAAGAAAAACATCAGAAAGGCAGAGAAGAAGAATGGTGAGATCAGTCAAGGACAATCCTCAGACCACCTTCAGAGAGCTGCTGCATCAACTTGCTGCAGATGGTGTCACTGTGCATCGGTCAACTATACAATGCACTTTGCACAAGGAGAAGCTGTATGGGAGAGTGATGCGAAAGAAGCCGTTTCTGCAAGCACGCCACAAACAGAGTCGGCTGAGGTATGCAAAAGCCAATTTCTTTTTGGAAGAAGGTCCTGTGGACTGATGAAACCAAGATTGAGTTCTTTGGTCATACAAAAAGGCATTATGCATGGCGGCAAAAAAACACAGCATTCCAAGAAAAACACTTGCTACCCACAGTAAAATTTGGTGGAGGTTACATCATGCTTTGGGGCTGTGTGGCCAATGCCGGCACCGGGAATCTTGTTAAAGTTGAGGGACGCATTGATTCCACTCAGCATCAGCAGATTCTTGACAATAATGTTCAAGAATCAGTGATAAAGTTGAAGTTACGCAGGGGATGGATCTTTCAGCAAGACAATGATCCAAAACACAGCTCCAAATCTACTCAGGCATTCATGCAGAGGAACAATTACAATGTTCTGGAATGGCCATCCCAGTGCCCAGACCTGAATATCATTGAATATCTGTGGGATCATTTGAAGAGGGCTGTCCATGCTCGGCGACCATCAAACTTAACTGAACTGGAATTGTTTTGTAAAGAGGAATGGTCAAAAATACCTTCATCCAGGATCCAGGAAATCATTAAAAGCTACAGGAAGCGACTAGAGGCTGTTATTTTTGCAAAACGAAGATCTACTAAATATTAATGTCACTTTTCTGGTGAGGTGCCCATACTTATGCACCTGTCAAATTTTGTTTGAATGCAGATTGCACATTTTCTGTTAGTACAATAAACCTCATTTCAAGGCAGAAACATTACTGTGTCCAACAGTTATTACATATATCAAACTGAAATAGCTGTTGCAAAAACACCAATTTTTATAAAACAATAAGCTTAAGATAAATAGGGGTGCCCAAACTTTTTCATATAACTGTAGTATAATGTGCCCCACAGCCCTCCATATTGTATAATGTGGCCCATATTCCTCAATATAGTATAATACATTCCCCATAGTCCTCCATATAGTATAATACACTTCCCATAGCCCTCCATATAGTATAATACACTCCCCATAGCCCTCCATATAGTATAATGCACCTCATTGTCCTCCATATAGTATAATACACTCCCCATAGCCCTCCATATAGTATAATTTACTCCCCATAGTCCTCCATATAATGGAATGCACCTCATAGTCCTCCATATAGTATAATGCATTCCCCATAGCAATCCATATAGTATAATACACTCCCCATAGCCCTCCATATAGTATAATACACTTCCCATAGCCCCCCCATATAGTATAATGCACCTCATAGTCCTCCATATAGTATAATACACTCCCCATAGCCCTCCATATAGTATAATACACTCCCCATAGCCCTCCATATAGTATAATGAACCTCATAGTCCTCCATATAGTATAATACACTCCCCATAGCCCTCCATATAGTATAATGCACCTCATAGTCCTCCATATAGTATAATACACTCCCCATAGCCCTCCATATAGTATAATATACTCCCCATAGTCCTCCATATAATGGAATGCACCTCATAGTCCTCCATATAGTATAATGCACTCCCTATAGCCCTCCATATAGTATAATGCACTCCCTATAGCCCTCCATATAGTATAATACACTCCCCATAGCCCTCCATATAGTATAATATACTCCCCATAGTCCTCCATATAATGGAATGCACCTCATAGTCCTCCATATAGTATAATGCACTCCCTATAGCCCTCCATATAGTATAATGCACTCCCTATAGCCCTCCCTATAGTATAATGCACTCCCCATAACCCTCCCTATAGTATTATGCACTCTCCATAGTCCTTCATAGTGTATAATGCACTGCCCATAGTCCTTCATATAGTATAATGCATTCTCCTCAGTCCTTAATAGAGTATAATGCAGCCTCCCTATAGTATAATGCAGCCAAACATATAGTACATATAATATAATGCAACCCATAGTCCTCGTAAAGTATAATTCGGCCCCAACCATAGAGTATAATTCAGCCACTCCATACAGTATAATGCAGCCCCCCAGTTCTGCAGTATTATGGTCACCACGTATAAAAAACAAATGCATACAATACTCACCTCTCCTCGTTCTCCAGCTGCTCCATGCTCTGCAGAGCGTCTCAGCAGCTCCACTCTGCAGGCACAGTCATTCCCCCGCTACCGATACAGTTCAATGCGCGATGCGGGGGGACGAACTCACGGGCCCTATAGCGGCACGCCACGGGCTGGAGGCCCTAGGCAGATGCCTTGTCTGCTTGCCCTTACGCCGGACCCTGAATGGGTGTCTCATGCTGGGGACGTGTTTTTCTGCTTTTTTTCTTGCCATAGTACAAATTCTATTCAGTAGGACTATCAGCTGTGTATCCACCAGACTTCTGCACAACACAACTGATGGTCCCAACCCCATTTATAAGGCAAGAAATCCCACTTATTAAACCTGACAGGGCACACCTGTGAAGTGAAAACCATTTCCGGTGACTACCTCTTGAAGCTCATCAAGAGAATGCCAAGAGTGTGCAAAGCAGTCATCAAAGCAAAAGGTGGCTACTTTGAAGAACCTAGAATGTAAGACATATTTTCAGTTGTTTCACACTTTTTTGTTAAGTATATAATTCCACATGTGTTAATTCATAGTTTTGATGCCTTCAGTGTGAATGTACAATTTTCATAGTCATTGAAAATACAGAAAAATCTTTAAATGAGAAGGTGTGTCCAAACTTTTGGTCTGTTACTGTATGTATCCAGGATGTGTGATCACGGGGTGCCATACATACCAGAATGGGAGATCAAGGGGTGTCATGCATACCAGAATGGGGGATCAAGGGATGCCATGCATACCAGGATGGGGGATCAAAGGGGTGCCATTCATACCAGGATGGGGGATCAAGGGGTGCCATGCATTCCAGGATGGGGATGAGGGCCACATATACCAAGATGGGATGGGGGCCACATATACCAGGAAGGAGGGACCATACATACCAGGATGGAGGATATTAACAGAATTGGGGGACATTACCCCAATACCAATGTCAGCAGCAGACTCCTATTAGACAAAGATAGCACAAGTATACACAAAATGCAGTTTTTAAAAGGAAGGTTTTTATGATTAAGGGAAAAGGAAATACAAACCTACAGGGCCCTGTGTGAAAAAGTGATGCCCCTCCCTCCTTAAAACATAAATTAACTGTGATTTGTCACATCTTTGGGAAGCTGAGTTCAATTTCCGTAGCCCCACACAGCCCTGTTTACTGCCACACGTGTTCTCAATCAAGAAATCACTTAAATAGGACATGCCTGACAAAGTGAAGTAGAACAAAAGATCCTCTAAAGCTAGACATCATGCTGCGATCCAAAGAAATTCAGGACCAAATGAGAAACAAAGTAATTGAGATCTATCAGTCTGGAAAAAGTTCTAAAGCCATTTCTAAAGATTTGGGACTCCAGCGAACCACAGTGGGAGTCATTATCCACAATAGGCAAAATATGGAACAATGGTGAACTTTCCTAGGTGTGGCCGGCTGATCAAAATTACCCCAAGAGCGCAGCAACGACTCATCCAAGAGGTCACAAAAGACCCCACAACAACATCCAGAGAACTGAGGGTCTCACTTGCCTCAGTTAAGGACAGTGTTCATGACTACACCATAAGAAAGACACTGGGCAAAAATGACACGCATAGCAGAGTTCCAAGACAAAAACAACTGCTGAGCAATAAGAACAAAGACTCATCTCAGTTTTGGCAGAAAACATCTTGATGATCGCCAAGACTTTTAGGAAAATACTCTGTGGACTGACAAGACAAAAGTTGAACTTTTTGGAAGGTGTATGTCCCATTACATCTGGCGTAGAAGTAACACTGCATTTCAAAAAAGGAACATCATACCAACAGTAAAATATGGTGGCGGTAGCGTGATGGTCTGGGACTGTTATGCTGCTTCAGGACCTGGAAGACTTGCTGTGGTAAATGGAACCATGAATTCTGCTGGTTAACCAAAAAATCCTGAAAGAGAATGTTCGGCCATCTGTTCATGACCTCAAGCTGAAGTGCACTTGGGTTATGCAGCAGGACAATGATCCAAAACACACTATTAAGTCCACCTCTGAATGGCTTAAGGAAAACTAAATTAAGACTTTGCAGTGGCTTAGTCAAAGTCCTGACCTTAAGAAAGCGGTTCATCCTCGGAAACCCTCCAATGTGGCTAAATTACAACAATTTTGCAAAGATGAGTGGGCAAAAATTCCTCCAGAGTGTTGTAAAAGACTCATTGCCAATTATCCCAAACACTTGATTGTAGTTGTTGTTGCTGAGGGTGCTTCAACCAGTTATTAGGTTTAGAGGGCAATCACTTTTTCACACAGGGCCCTGTAGGTTTGGATTTCTTTTTCCCTGCATTTAAAAACTGCATTTTGTGGTTACTTGTGTTATCTTTGTCTAATATTAAAATTTGTTTTGAGATCTGAAATATTTAAGTATGACAAACATGCAAAAGAATGAGAAATCAGGAAGGGGCAAACAACTTTTCACACATACACATATACATATATATATATTCATCCCACAATGTCACATTCATGGTAGAAGAGAGGGATTGGTAAGATGGGACAACCATTACAAACCAGCCACCTGATCAGACGTTATTGAACACCTTTCCAGAAGCTTTAATCAATCTTATCTACTGTTATTTTCTGAAGAGAGGAAACAAATGTCCTAAAAATAAAAAAATATAAAAATGAAAGTTAAAAAAAGATTAAAAAAAATAATCGGCTCACCTCCACTATGAGCATTTTTTGCTCTTCTAATAATCCAAGCTTTCCTAATTGTTCTTCTATTTGCTCCTGTGTCTTCATATTCCTCTCCAGCACAAATGATGCATGCTGGGGCTGTAAGAGCTGTAATAGAAGCCTAGAAGAACCATCAGAGGTCAGGCCCATCTGGTTACAGAAAGAACACAGATACACGCTGTATAAGACAATGGGATGGAAACAAGATTTTAAAAGGAGTTATCAAACACTTTTATACTCCACTGGATAGGTCATTAATATAAGACAGGTGGGGGTCCAACCATCGGCCCCCCGATGATCAGCTGTCATCACCTCTGGCAAGATGCAGGCAATGTTCAAAGTGGAACAAAACCGCTCCGTACACTGCGGCCGCTGCCGGGTGCAGACCAGCTATTGAGGAGTACCGGAGGTGATCTGCAGCACCAGGCAGTGGCCACTGGGGTGCGCTCTGTTCACAAGTTACATCCGGCCATTGCCAGAGCTATAAACAGTTTATTGGTGGGGAGCCAAGAGTCGGACCTACAACGATCTGATATAGACCACCTATTTTATGCATAAATCATCTGCATTAAAGTATTAGAGAACGTCTTTAAGAGCCCTGCATTTTCAGAGCCAAACTTCAGTCAACATCTAATAACCAATTACAATGTCTTTCTTAGGACTCGTTCACACGAATGTATTTTCAGTAGGAAAGTTGTCTGTGGAACAAATGGACGGCACTCAGACCAATGGGATTCAATGGGAAAGTGCAGAGGAGTCATTTTTCTTTTTTGTCACTGATCGAATCTGTGTGTGAGCAAAAAATAAAGAAAGAAAATGGCAGCATGTCCTCGTTTCATCCGTCAGACAAGATTCACCCATTCAAGTCTATGGGTACAGAAAAAAATCTGCTTTTTACAGATACATTGCAATCCTGTAGCCCTGGAAACTGTAAATGGTTAAAAAGCCAGATTAGATCTGGACTGCACATGGACGACAAGTGAGAAAAGAATTCTCCCACTTTTCTGGATGAAACTCTGAATGATATTTTATCTGCTTGTGTGAACAGGCCCTTAGAGGTCTCGACAAGACGGAGGAGCTGATCCAGAGTGTCCAGGTAAAGCTAGCAGTCCAGGTAATGGCGGATATGGAGGCAACCATCCACATCGTGCTCCATGCCCTTCTAATCTGACCTCCGTGACAGTGATGCTCAGTGTAAAGCCTGAGCTCAGGAGATGTGGGCTCAGACCCTGTTCAGACACACTGGAACTGATCAATCTCCATTCAACATTATGAACGTAAACCTGGAGAACTGGCCCCACTCAAATATATTGTATTATGGTCAAATCATTCCCTTTAGGAGCTGAGTGCTGTGTAATAGAGGAGGATAAGGCCCCCGTATACAGTAATCTATTCTCTGATAGGCGAGAGGGCAGAGACGTCATCTCCTCCTTTCTGATAATGTCCCCTGTATCCTGCTGACAGTGATTGTGCCATCCCAGCCGGTGACACTAGAGCCGCTCCCCGCTCTTAGGCTATGTGCCCATGTAAAACCGTCTGCCATGCAAAGCAATGTGAATTGGGATGTGCTGTGCACATGATGCGCTAATTAGCGCGCCGAATTCACATTGCATTGCAAAACGCAGCATGACCATTTCTACCGCGATTACGCGGCCATTGAAAAGCAGCAAACCCGCAGGTATATGTGGATTTGCTGCGTTTCAATTAAATTCAATGGCCGAGAATTTGCAGCGTAATCGGGGTGCGTGTGGCACCCAGGATGAAGAAGAGACTACAACTCCTCTTCATCCCGGCTACCAAGCGGTGAAAAAAAGAAATAAATAAGTTAAAAATAAAAAAACCTGTATACTCCCCTCTCCGGTCTGCTCCCGGCGGCGTCCTCTCTCCTCGGCGTCCAGCGGTGTACTGGCAGGACCTGCGGTGACGTCATCTAGTCAGCTGATGGTCACGCGACCGCTGATGTCAGAGGTCAGGTGATGGTCGCGTGACCATCAGCTGACTAGATGACGTCACCGCAGGTCCTGCCAGTATACCGCGGGACGCTGAAGAGAGAGAACGCCGCCGGGAGGAGACTGGAGAGGTGAGTATACAGGGTTTTTTTTATTTCTAACTTTTTAATTCTTTTTTTTTTTTACTATAGATGCAGCATTTAAAGCATCTAAGTTGGTCACACAATATAAATCCATGCCGGTTGCCGGTTGCATTGATTTATATTGTGCAACCAACTTGTCAAGCACTTTTCCAAGTGATGCTCAAAATCACTTGGAAAAGTGCTTGAAAAAACGCTGAAAAAATGCTGAAAAAACACTTCTCTCTGGCAGAAAAAATGCATGTAAATCTGCTACGTGTGCACATAGCCTTAGCGTGTATGTGCTGTACTTATCATTCAGGACTGTGCAAAGACCTGCCTGTGACCAAAAGAACAACAAGGCTGTGTGCACACGCTGCAGATTTGGTGCGTTTTTCAATGGAACAGGCTGCCACGAGAGGTGGTGAATTCTCCTTCAATGGAAGTCTTCAAACAGAGGCTGGACAGACATTTGTCTGAGATGCTTTAGTGAATCCTGCATTGAGCAGGGGTTGGACACTAGGACCCTGGAGGTTCCTCCAATTCTAATGTTCTAGGATTCTATGTATAAACACCAGCTGCAATCTTCCATGGAGAAGTAACTGTGGTTTCAGGAGAACTTGCAGCAGAAGGTCTGTGCCTTCCGCTAGCTCCTCCCCCTTCCGCTAGCTCCTCCCCTTCCTTCTGTAAAGAGTATTAATAGCACTAAGGGTATGTGCACACGATGCAGAAATGAAGCAGAAAATTTCTGCATCATTTCTGCATCTCCCTGGCAGAAAAAACGCATGCAGATTGTGCATGCGTTTTTCCTGCAGAATACATGCGGATCCACATGCAGATTCACATGCGTTTCCGCATGCAGATTGACAAGCGCTTTCCAGGCGATTTTAGCATCACCTGGAAAGTGCTTGACAACTAGGTCACACTATATAATCCATGCAAACAGCATGGATTTATATAGTGTGACCCGAGAGAGTGTATATACTTACCTCCGATGGCCCGCGCTGTCCTGCTTTACAAAGTTCCCGGCTGCCGGCAACTTTGAATTGAAAGACCTACCGACGTCAGCGTCACGTGACCCGTCACATGACTCTGACGTCACCGCAGGTCCTACAACTCACTGCAAGTGCCGGGAACCAAGCGGGAGCGCTGCGCGGGCCGACAGAAGGTAAGAATACATTTATTTTTTATTTTATTCTTTTTTTACAGCTTTTTTAATGGTACCTGGGTGTGGATGAGACTCTCCTCTCCTCCACACCCGGGTACCATCCGCATATTAGAACGCGCCAATAACGCAAGTACAAATGCTGTCTTGCGGAATTGGCGCGTTCTAATGCAAGTCAATGGCGGCGAAATCGCCGCGTTTCCGCAAAATTAATTGACATGCTGCGGATTTTTGACCGCAGCGTTAACGCTGCGGAAAAATCCGCATCATGGGCACAGCACATGCGGATTTCCATTGGGGAACATTGCTGCCCTTCTACCATGCGTTTTTCATGCGTTTCCGCGGTGTTTACGCAACTGCAAAAACGCCGCGGAAACGCATGAAATATGCATCGTGTGAACTCAGCCTAACTGTCATCGATCTCACTAATAGGAAAGTTTGTCTTCACTGAATACAGATTTTACAGATGTTACCGCGAATTGAGACTGAAAGATCAATCCAGCAGGAAAAAGAAGACTTCTCTGATAAGATTATAAAATTACTTATTTTCATGTGTAATATTAATTTACAAAACTAAAATTAGAACAACGGTTATTCTTTAACTAATAAAGCATTAGGACACGGATTCATTAAGACTGGCCATATTCAAGCTGCTCTTGATGAGGGAGCGTGCTGGAGTCAGACGGTCCAGATTCATTAAGTGGCGCATGAATTATGTGCTTCTGACAAGTGGTGTGTGCACCTTGCCACAAATCTTACTCCAGTCACGGACTGGAGTAAGATTTCTGGTGTAAGGGAAGCCACAGTTCGCTATGAATTAGACAAGCTGTGGTGCCACACTTCCATCCTGCCCCAACTCTGCCCATTTTGGTGAAGCTGCGCAAAACTGACGTGAAAACACAAAACGTCACAACATTTTTGATCAACTCAACAATGCACAAAAATTGTGACTTTTCAAAGTGATTTACACCAGAATTCTGGCATAATTGCATTGATCAATCAGGACTATAGTGTCCTAAGTTTTTATACTTCATTAAAACATCCTCCTCCTCCCAAGAGGTGGTCCTAGGTACTGACCCTCGCAGTGTTTGGTCACTTCTGCTGCAGGACTGCTCGTCCGGCTTCTCGGTACAGATGAGATCCTCTATATACCTTGCCCTAATGAAGCCGGCACAGGACCACGTCCACAGCTGCCCCCTGTGTGTGGGGGCCGTCCACTTCTATTCCAGGGTCCTAGTACGGAGTGATCAGCTCTGGATACAGTGGGGTGGTCTGTTCTGGCAATGTCATGTATACATTGCTGGGGGGCTCCCAGTGATGTCTGAGCACATAAGCTGAATCTATGGCAGTTCTGTGATGGATCCTCGCAGTCAGTGATGGAGGAAAAGCCTCATGGAAGATTCAGCCGGACAAATCCACAACTGTGGACTGAATGGAGGCAGAGAAATCAGTGGCTGCAAACAAGACATTTCTTCTTGTAGATTCCCCAGATGATTGGGAATAGTTGCTTGAAGATGTAAGACCCCGGTCAGGTGATCGCTGTTATTAACTCCTTTTGCCTAAAAAGATACAAATAAAATCTGCAGTCACTTTTGATCATTTTTGGTCACAGCTTCGAGCCTTAGTCTTTCTTCTCTAATTCTATCCAGTAATGGAGATTACAATGATCGCATACACGGTACCATCTACAGCCACAATACATTTATATGGAAAGGAGTTCTAGAATAGCAGAAAATGGCTGTTTTGTCACAGAAACAATCACATTAAATAGGATCTGTCACTTGTCATAAATCTAGAACATTTATTTGGTGTAAATGCCGCTGTTCTTCTGGATCTGGGATTGGTTTTATTCCCTTTTCCATCGGCCACTCCACTCCTCTTACTTATATATTCATCTTGTCCCTTTAGCTAAGTGGTAGTGATACAAAACTCTTCTACATGGGGGTCTTTTTAACCCCTTAATGACCGGAGCATTTTCCATTTTTGCATTTTCATTTTTTGCTCCCCTTCTTCCCAGACCCATAGCCTTTTTATTTTTAGGTCAATATTGCCATGTGAGGGCTTATTTTTTGCGGGACAAGTTGTACTTTTAAACGCCATCACTGGTTTTACCATATCATGTACTGGAGAACGGGGAAAAAAATTCCAAGCGCGGTGAAATTGCAAATGAAATGCAATTCCACGGTTGTTTTTTTTTTACCACGTTCACTGAATGCTATAACTGACCTGCAATTATGACTCTCCAGGTCATTACGAGTTTGTAGACACCAAACATGTACAGGTTCTTTTTTATTTAAGCGGTGAAAAAAAAATCCAAAGTTTGCTAAAAATGGCGCCATTTTCCGAGACCCGTAGAGTCTCCATTTTTCGGGATCTGGGGCCAAGTGAGGGCTTATTTTTTGCGTGTCGAGCTGATCGCCCGTTATTTCATTTTATTTCAATGTTCTGACGACCAAAAAACATAATTCTGGCGTTTAGAATTTTCTCGTTACACCGTTTACTGATCGGATTAATTCTTTTTTTTTTATTGATAGAATGGGCGATTCTGAACGCAGCAATACCAAATATGTGTATGTGTTTTTTCTTTATTATTATTATTTTGAATGGGGTGAAAGGGGGCGATTTAAACTTTTATATATTGTTTTACCTTTTTCATATTTTTAAAAACATTTTTTCCCACTTTCTGCATGCTTCAATAGTCTCCGCAGGAGACCAGAAGCTGCAGTTACCTGATCGGCTCGGCTTCAGAAAGGCGATGAGCAGATTGCCTCTATGTAGCAGAAATGCTCATGTGCTATGAGCGCCAACCACTAGGTGGCGCTCATAGCAAGCAAGACATGACAACCACAGGGGTCTGCTGCAGACCCCGGGTTGCCATGCCCACGCATCGGTAACCCGCGATCACGTGACAGGTCACAGATGGGCGGGGCTAATGCCGCTGTCGGAGATTGACTGCGGCATTTAAGTGGTTAACAGCTGCGGGTGGATCGCAATTCCACCAACGGCTGTTGCAGCCACATGTCAGCTGTAAGAATCAGCTGACATGTGCCTGGTTCAGTGCGGGCTCAGCGCCGGAGCCAGTGCTGAACCGGGGGTGATGGCCTGGGGCGTACTAATACGCCCCTGGCCAGTAAGGGGTTAAAGACCACTCCGAGTTGGCTAAAAAGACTACTTTACACAAGGCGTAAAGTGCCATATCTTAGAAACGAAGGGGCACAGGAAAGAAAAACAAAATGACGCAGATTCATGAGAACGGAAAAAATTACACATTTATGTCAAGTGACAGCTTCTCTACAAAGGAAGTTGTTCAACAGAAAAAGTTGTCTTAATGTCCTTAAAATAAAAACTGCTGAAACTTCCTGTAACACGGCTGGGTGTGGACCCACTGCTCCTGGGGCCGGGCTTACCCTGGAGTGGCGTGACTAAGCAACTAACTGGTTTTCTCTAGAGCCTCTGGTGGCGAGGATAGTCTCGGCCGCAGGTAGTCGCCAGGTACCACTCCTGATCTCTGCAGGACAAAGCAGGGTTAAATTCCTGCAGAGACCGGCCATGCCCCCTAAGGCCAAATGGAAAACACCATGCTGTTGCAGCTGTGCAGAGGAGAGCGGCAAGAGGCAAACCTCAGCGAGCCGACCTGATGGGAGGAGACGCCGAACGCTGACGATGGAGAGTAGGACGACGCTGAGGAGGCACGTGAGTTACCGCTGTGACAGCACCCCCCTTACGCCCCACTGTTCTTTAGGCCAACCCGACGGAGAAACTGCTCAAAAATCGCAGGGGGGAGAACGATGCTGTCGGCAGGCTCCCAAAACCTTTCCTCAGGACCGAAACCCCTCCAATCAACTAGAGAGGCAGGTGTGGAAAAATGCTGCATAGTGAAAATGGTTTAAAAAGTAGAAGTGGGGAGCGTGGCCTGGGCTTGGCTGATGTAGGTTGCAGAAGAGCTGAGCTCCGTACAGGCAACCATATCAAAGCTATCTCAAAGCAATTTAAATGAGGAAATCCCAAATGCTCCTACAAAATCCGTCTGGGGAACGTCTCAGGAGTATTTTGAGACCTTCCCTGAAGAAATCGCACCAAAATTGAAGTTGTTCCAGCTACTTGAAGCCGGCGGCTGCACTTTCCCACCATCAGAAGCACAGCTCAAGTTCCCAAGGGAGAAGAGGGAAGGCGACAGCACCTCAGGCACCATTAATAAGCTGTGCCTCATCACAAACCCACATCCTTCCTGACACCCTTGGATCACGAAAAGGCCGACCGAGGTCCCACACAGGAAGGCACGGAGGAGAAGATCCAGCACCACGGTGAGGAGGACAGCGCGGACTGCACGGAGGGAGCGAAGAGGACACCGGATCAGCGGAGACATAGTACAGGCTAGTACATACTCCCCCGTCCCGTCCCCCCCTACTACCCGGCGAACGAAGGAATCATGGCGTCCTTCTCAGCTCCCACAGTGTGAATACAGACTGCTGACTGCTCTGCATTTAAATATTAACTGGCCCTTGTGGCACATTGCATCTATACATTGCAGTTCTGTCTCTTTTGGAACTCAGAGTGTGAATACAGATTGCCATCTGCATATCACAGCTACAACTCCCCTAACACCTACAGTGTTACACCTGACAGTCAACTGCCTCAACAGCAGAATCTAAGTGCATCTGGCAGCACTAATTGGAATTGCAAAACGTAACACTGTTCCCTACTTGAATCTACAGAATTACTTCTGCCAACTGCCAATCTTGAGCATAGATCACATCTGAATGCAAAATCTATGACACATATAACACGACAAAGTTGTGACTTCCTCAATTTTGGCACAATAAATCAGTGCTACTGACCTCTTAAGGTTCAATTCTCGTATCATTTACTTGGATCCCCTACAAAACTCTCCTATGTTCAGGCAATAAGTCTCAACCTGTCACTGGAAAAGAAGGAAAATCATATTAAACGTTAGGATTACAGAGTCCCACGGACTTATTTCCAACCGTCTAACTTGTATTTTTCTCACTTAGTAATACAGGTTAATTATATCTCTGACAGATTACCTCTGCTTGGTTGTTATCATTTAATATCCAATAACATTTTTTTTTCTTTACAAAAACCTATAAACTACAGAGGTGTCGGATAAACTCATTTCAAAATCAAATCCTGTCTAAAAATTTCAAATTTTGCTCTAACTGACACAGTCAAACATGAGCTCTACCAAAAAAAGTGATACTGCAAGTAGCAAATCCTCTAATTCTACAAATAAATCTAAAAATCCTGCTGAGAAAAATCCTCATTACCACACATACTGTAATACCCTGGAGGACTCTCCAAATACAGCCAGCCCTCTCAAGTCCAGATCTCCCCTCAAAAGGGAAGAAACATCAACCTCCAGAAAAAATTCCCAAAAAGAAGTGTCACAAACTTCTTTCCAAAATCCCTCTTCCTCTATCCTATCCCCTCCAACAGTCATAAACAAGGACCATCCTCCTTCAATCGCACCTAACAATCTGAACTTTGAGGGAATGGACACCTCAATATCTCATAAAAGATCAAAACCTGAAAGCTGGGGTCACAAGGGCACAGTGTGCCAGGATCACGCTGAGTCTGACTCAGACTCTGACTTCACAGACTCATCCCCAAATCATAGCCCGGAAAAAATAAGCAGAAAACAGATCACGGGCCCAAGACCCCCGATAAAGCTTCTTACAATTCAGGCAGTTTCAAGGAATTTCCACCTCCCTCAAATAACACTTAATCTTACATGTTAGAATTGGCCAGAGTGATCAACGATAATATGAAAATTACTCTGGACAAACAAACAGAAACAATAAATTCCACTTTCCAAGTTTTCAATAAAAGACTGGAGGATTATGAAAAAAGACTTACTCTTGTAGAAGTCAAAACCGAAAAAGCAACAAACGACCAGTATAATACCCACGCAGAGATCAACAAGCTCAGAGCAAAACTTGCGGATTTGGAGGACCGTAACCGCAGGAACAACCTCAAAATACGAGGTATCCCGGAGACAGTCCCACCACAAGATCTATCTGAATACGCTAAATCAGTGTTCAAAAAATCTCTGCCCTTATTATCCAATCAAGAACTCACTATAGACAGGATCCACAGACTACCCCGTCCCAACTCAGTTGCAGCCGACACCCCAAGAGATACAATCTTACGAATTCACTTCTACCAAACAAAAGAAAAAATTCAAAACTTTATCAAGGTAGAAAAAACCTTTCCTGAACCATTTAAAGATCTAAAAATCTACACAGACCTGTCTAAGGAAACAATAGATGCCAGAAAATCCTTCAGAGACACCACGACATATTTGAGAGAATCGGGAGTGCCCTACAGATGGGGCTTCCCGCTAAAACTATTAGTTTTTCACAAAGGAAAAACCATCGTTCTTTTCTCCCCCGAGGAAGGGCGTAAATTTATTGCCTCGCTGAAGGACGATTCCTCATTTAAAGTCCCTCCTCTCTCCCAAAGGGACAATCGTTGAACTTCCGGCTAACCATTACCTTTTCTAAAAATTTGTTTACTGCTTAAAGCTGCAGTTTCCCTCCACGTTGTTGAAGGATTTAATGTTATGTTATAATTATATAACCTTTTCATCATACAGGTATTATGCGTTTCGTAGTGTGTTATATACCAACTGTATGCAATCCTAACTGGACCTCTTTCACACTGGGATTTTCTCTTCTAACAACTTGGTTGTTCTACATTGGACAATTTCACAAACTTTTTTCCCCCAGAAAAAAAACCCTACGGACTAGTAGGTATCCCCTGAAGGTTTGTCTAGAAGTCGTGATTTTATTACACAAATATTCACTTCGCTTATCACGTACAATCCTAAAGTTGTGTTATTGTTCTCATTTGTTTGTTGTTTGCATTGTGAATTGTTCACACATTTTATGACACATTTATAATAACTCACCTGTGTAGTCATCTAAAAAGCTTTAACATACTACCTGATTCCAACTCCTAAATCTCTCCACCTTTCCCAATTGAATATAAGCATTCTCCAACTTGAGTATTAAAATATCATCATATAATGTTAAGGGATTAAATAGCCCGAATAAAAGAATCTTCCTCTGGAAAGAAATTAACTCCCAAAAAGCGGATATTATCTGTCTACAAGAGACAAAATTCTCTGAATCCAATCATCCCAAATTCGGCCACAAAAACTTTACGAACATTTTTGAGTCTACAAACAAGAATAAAAAAAAAGCGGGGGTCGCCACTATAATCAAAAATACCGTCCCCTTTAAACTTGAAGAAGAGGTTTCTGACCCTAATGGCAGATATCACATTCTTGTTTGTGGGGTCAATAACAAGATTTGTACAATTGTAAACATTTATGCTCCCAACAAAAGACAAATCAGCTTTCTTAACAAGGTGATGAAAAAGATTTCCAAAATCAAGAAGGGAGAACTGTTTATACTGGGTGATTTCAATATGGTTCCTGATGATCATATGGACTCCTCATCCCCCAGAAGATATCTATCTGCTTCCCTAAACCCGTGGCTAATAAAAAACGAGCTGTTTGACGCATTTAGGTGTATCAACACTACCTCAAAAGAGTACACGTTTTTTTCAGACGTCCACCAGACTGCGTCCAGAATAGTCCTTATTCTAACTGATGTCTTTTCCATCTTAAAAATTGAAAAAATTGAAATTCTCCCAAAAACTATCTCTGACCACTCCCCTTAGCTGGGAGAAATTAGGTTAGGCCCACCCCTCACTAATAGCTTTCTTTGGAAATGCAACCCGTCCCTCCTTTATTCACCAGAGTACAGATCTATAATTGAGGAAAATTTAAAACAATACTTCAATGAAAATGAAGATGAAACCATTAGTCCATTTACTCTCTGGAATGCTCATAAGGCAGTCCTCAGAGGGACATTGCTGAAACTGTCATCCTCCATCAAAAAGAAGAATAGGGCTAAAATTATAGAACTCCAAGCCTTAATTAGATCTAAGGAGGAGATCCAAACCAACACTTACCCACCCTCTCGAAAAATTGGCCAAGAAATTCATAATTTAAGAGTAGAACTCAAAAAAGAATTATTTGCCCCCTTCGAATCTCTAGTCAAGAACTCACAATTTAAAGTATATGCATCCTTGAACAAACCGACTAAATTTATGATGAACCGTATTAAGAAAAAGAGGATACAAAACAGGATTAATAAAGTTCTATCGGAGGATGGCACACTTAGACATCACCCAAAAGAGATAGTATTTCTCAAAAGTGGAGACTATCATAGACTATATAATATTAACACAAATGATTCCATACCAAAGCCTAACAAAGAACTCATCAACAAATTCCTTTCCTCAATTAATCTACCAAAAGCCAGTAAACATGACTTAGAAATGTTATCATCCCCCTTTACAGAAAAAGAGGTCGTCGAGGCATTAACACAACTAAAACCCTATAAATCCCCAGGCCCCGACGGATTCACCAACCAATATTTCAAAACGTTCAAATCTATTCTTACCCCTCACCTCACCCAAGTATTTAATAAGGCAGCGTCTCAGGGCTCATTCCCAGACGAAATGCTGGAAGCCATAATCATACTTATACCCAAACCCAAAGGAAATCCGGAGGATGTCAAAAACTTCAGGCCCATCTCCCTTATAAACACCGATGCCAAACTATACTCCAAAGTGTTGGCAAATAGATTAAAATCTATATTACCTACCTTAATAAACAACGATCAAATTGGCTTTGTCGAAAAAAGACAATCTACAGACGGAACGAGACGCCTCATTAATATTATCAAATTATTGAATTTATCCAAAACCCCATCAATCCTCCTGACTCTTGACGCTGAAAAAGCGTTCGATCGTCTCAACTTGCTATATTTAAAACTTGCACTAATGAAATTTGGTTTTGACGAAAAAATTTTGTCTTCCATCCTCGCGTTATACTCTAACCCCTCTGCCAAAATATACGCCAACAATCACTTATCTAGCCCAATAAAAATAAATAACGGAACCAGGCAAGGTTGCCCCCTATCACCTCTTTTGTTTGCTTTGGCAATTGAACCCCTCGCACAAAAAATCAGGGAAAATGAAAATATCAAAGGGATACAGGCAGGTTCCCGACAATTTACAATTAGTTTGTTTGCAGACGATATTCTCCTTACACTAGCTGACCCCCTCAATTCGGTCAAAGAGGTAACAAACACCCTGGAAAAATTCTCGGAAATATCGTATTTCAAAATAAACAACAAAAAATCAAAAATAATCCAAATCAACCTAAGCAACTGCATAATAAATACAATAAAAAAAGACTTTAACTACGATTGGGAAGAGGAAGAATTCACATACCTAGGAATCATCATCACAAAAAATATAAACTCAATTATCACCAAAAATATGGTTTCAATTACAGAAACAATAAAGACTTACAATACTTTAACGACAAAGACCTATCGTGGCTAGGCAAGTCGCTAATCCTGAAAGCATTTGTACTTCCTAAAATCTTATACGTACTAAGAAACCTTCCCTTAATTATTCCCGCCCCATACATAACCAAGATGCAATGCCTTATCAATACATTCATTTGGAGCGGTAAAAAAGCGAGGACCCCGACAGCTTTGCTATATAAAAGCAAAGTTAACGGTGACATTGGTCTCATCAATGTGAACGCTTACTATTTAGCAAATTTAATTAAACAAAGCCAATACTGGTTACATTCAAAACACCCTCCAGCATGGATTGAATTGGAGACATTGCTCAATGGTAACCGTCTTCCCCAAAATCTACTCCTTAATAATCTTTTCAAAAAATCCCGGTATACTCCATCCCACCCTATCTTCCAAGCTGCTTTATTTGCTCGGGGAAAGTTCATTACTCTCAATAGAAGCAAAAACAATTCAAATAACTCACTGAATTTTCCTCTTTCATATATCGCAGCAATCTACAATCACCCATTCCCCTCTCATTGGCCCATCATAGGCATAAGCAAAATCAAAGACATTTTTAACAGTAGCAATTTTATTCCCTTCGCAGAACTAAAATCCAAATTTAAATTGACATCCGACGAGTTCTTCTACTACTCAATGACTAAGGACATGATTGGAATATTTCTATCCAGCAGGAAATCAATGTCTGAGGCCTCTATAAACTTACTTCGTAATACAAACCATAACATCTTCTGGAGTCTGAAATATATTTACTCAAGTTTTAACAAAGACGCATTTTTAAAAAAAACTACATTCATGAAAAAATGGGAAGTAGACTTAAATACATCCTACACAATGGAGATGTGGGAAAACGCCCTCTGCTCATCATATTCCTCCAACATTTGCATGGCGTTACATGAGGGATACTATAAAACGTTATCACGTTGGTACTATACCCCTTTAAGACCCTCGCATATAGACCCCAACAATTCCCCTCTCTGTTGGAGAAATTGCGGGCAATACGGAGATCTGATCCACATTTTCTGGAACTGCCCCAAAATTAAAAAAATCTGGGCTCAGACGTCTAAACTAATTAATAACCTAACCAACCAAGAAATCGCCCTTACACCTCAGAAGGCTCTCTTGTCCTTAGAGTTGGAATCACTGACCTCACACACTAGATACCTTATCATCCACATATGTTTGGTAATAAAAAATTCAATCGCATATAACTTGAAGAAACCAGATCCCCCTCGTTTCTTCGAACTTCTAGGCAGAATCTCACCCCATAAATCGTATGAGTTCAGATAAGCTTCCAGCATAAATGGCTCAACAAGAAACTTAAAAAAATGGTCATTATGGTCAAAAAAATTCCCCGATTAAAGAGAAACCATAGACAGACAATCGTCATTCCCAAACCTTTCACACAGGTTTAACATGTTGTTCCAATGTGTCATTGCTAAGCGTATTCGCTTTTACTTGTTCTGTTTTGTTTTGATTTATATTATCTTGGATAAACAATGCTAATGTACCTGATTACCCTCCTTCCCCTTTCACAAATTCTCCCCCCCCCTTTCCCTCCCTCCCCACCCCCCCCCATACGAACCATGTTTGAGTTCGTGTTTAAATGTTGATAAAATTCAATAAAAATATTGTGAAACAAAATTAGAAAAATTTTGTCTCTGTCCAAATATATATGGACCTAACTGTAAGTTTACTACTAAAAGTACAATGTGTCAAAAACAAACAACCCAATCTCAATCATTGGGATTTGAAGCGTTCAGAGTTACTACAATATAAAGTGGCAGTGGTCTAAATTGTACAAGTTGGCCTAGTCATGAAGGTGAAACAAGGGTGAAGGGGTTAAAGAACTGATTAGCTCTTCACATGACATGGCTATCATTATCAGAAGGGATATTTTTACCACTTTTAAAATTACATTCATTGGGCAAGAAAAAAGCGAAAAGGACATCTACAGAATGGGAAGAATAGAACCAAGCAACAGCACATGTGAAAAAGACTTGGGTATAATAATAGATCACAGATTGCACATAAGTCAACCGTGTGATGCAGCAGAAATAAAGGCAAACAGTTCTGGGATGTATTAAGAGAAGCATAGAATCTAGATAAAGGGAAGTAATTATCCCCCTCTACTCCTCCATGGTCAGACCTCATCTGAAATACTGTGTCCACTTCTGGGCACCACATTTGAAAAAGACATCGAAAAACTGGAACAAGTTCAGAGAAGATCCACGAGGATATTGAGCGGACTGCAAACTATGTCCAATGAGGAACGGTTAAAGGATCTGAGAATGTTTAGCTTGCAAAAAGAAGGCCAAGAGGAGACTTAATAGCTGTCTACAAATATCTGAAGGGATGGGACAGTGTAGAGGGATCATCTTTATTCTAATTTGCACATGGAAACACGAGAAGCAATGGAATAAAACTGAAAAGGGAGCAGATACAGATTAGATATTAGAAAAAACATTTTGACAGGGTGATCAATGAGTGGAACAGGCTGCCACGAGAGGTGGCGAGTTCGCCTTCAATAGAAGTCTTCAAACAGAGGCTGGACAGACATCTGTCCGGAGATGGTTTATTGAATCTTGCATTGAGCAGGGGGTTGAACACGATGAACCTGGAGGTCACTTACAGCTACGAATCTATGATTCTATTCAATGGCCCCAATTTTGATAGGTTGGGGTATCCTCATTATGAAAAAGCTAAATCTGTATAGTAATATTATGGACCAGGTTATCAATGAGACTTCTGATGCTCTGGCAGAAATCTCTTTAGAATTAGAACAGACATGTAGAGTAGCAGATTTCTTACTGGCAGCTCAAGGTTGTGTGTTCATTCGTGGAGGATTAATGTTGTATCTTTGATAGCTCTGAAGTTGTGATTGAGCATCTCAAGAATGTAAAAGAGCTCCAAGTGATAGCATCCAAAATAGGTTCCCTAGGAGCTCAGTTGATTGAGTTCTTTGTTTCATTCCTCAAAACCTATTGTTGCAATTTGTGTTATTATAATTCTAGACATTGCAAATACACATGAAGATTCAAAATAGAAACTGTACTTTTAAGCTTGAAAAAGTAGCTATTGCTTTTCATTTTGTGATTCATAGAGTTGTTTACGTGCAAAACAAAGGTGGGAACTGATGAAAATAATCCGTATAGCTATTATAACAAGTAATATAACATATTGGCAAATGATGGATTATATGTCAGCTTTATAAAGTGATGTTTTGTTTCAGCTAAAAGAAACCAATTCTAATCAGGGGCGTATCTAAGGGGGTGCAGGTGTGGCATTAAACTTCAGTGCAGCCGGCCAGGGGGCGCCATCGGGCCACCTAAAGTCGCGGTCAGACGTGTCTCTGCCGCCCCCATAGTGGGATTCAGCTTTTAGCTTGATGGACGGCTCAGAGAAGGTGCAACAACGGCTCCCAGCAATCAACTTTACTCACGTCTTTCATGCACAAGAACAATTCAAGCACTGACTTCCCGCACTTCTGGGTCAGGGCGACGTCAGCAGCGTCATCAGGTCATCTGATTATACTGGTGATGACACTCTTCAGCGACACATAGGCGTGAAGAATGTCTGTTGGTGTGGCAAGCGCTCCAATTAAGCTGAAGGAACCAAAGAATTATTGTAATGCTGGGTGAATTTGAGGAGACAGTATGGAGAGAATGTGTGAAGAAACAGTACGGAGAGCGAGGGGAGAATGTGTGAGGAAACAGAATAGTGAGCGGGGGTGAGGAATGGGTGTGGAAACACTGCGGGGAGGGAATGTGCGAGGAGCAAGCGTGAATGGGTGTGTGGAAATAATGAGGAACGGGGGGGGGATGTGTGCAGAAATAGTATAAGGAATGGTGGGGGGGGTGTCAGGAGACAGTATAGGAGGAGAAAAGCTTGTGCGGGCACATAATAGAGACTGGGTAATGTGGGGAAAGGGGTAACATGAAGAGACAGTGTGAGGACATACCAAGGAGGAGACAGTACATGTACTGATGGTGGTTCTGGTGTTTACTGTACTGATGAGGGTTGTGATGCTGTATTTTTGCATACTGCTGGTAGTTATGTTGATGTATTTTTGTGCAGTTATTGGTTCTGATCCTGTACACATTGAACAGTCCATAAGTTATAAAATTACATGATACATGGCCATATTAATAAAGTGTTGTGCTGTCTGACAAGAGTTACTCTGTTTTTATTTGTTTTAGGAAAATTAAAAGGGTTGTTCAAATTTGTGATGAAAGTCTGCAATCACTGACAGCAGACCTCTGAATTTTCACCGTGCGCATGTGCACTGCATGCGGTCAGGATTCTCTGGCGCTAGTGGTGAGAGCAGGAAATCTTGAAACCACAATTATGCGATTTGCATACACTTGGTCACATGCCAACTAGACATGCATGGCCTCATTCTATACAAATGACTTGAGTGAGGCTGGTCATGTTTAGTTGGAATGTGGCCAGAAGTATGAAAATCTCATACTTGCACTCACATGACCTTTCAGGATTCTCCTGTGCTGGAGGAAAGGTGAAAGTGTGCAGTGCATGCGCTGCGAGTATTCAGAAGTCTGCAGCCACCTAGAGTTACTGCCGACTTTAATCACAAACCTGGACAACCCTTTTAATTATAAAATTAAGTACTGTAGCATGCCCAACCTTAACAGCGTGCAATATACTCAATGTCAGGATTCAACTCTGCTAGCTGGGTCCAGCAGACACCACATGACCACTCGTATGTGATTTTCATACTTACGGTTATGTGACAACTAGCCTTTAATCCTGCTTCTCTTCATGAAATAGGGGCTGTCGTTTTTCACTGAAATTGAGAGAATTAGGAAGAGCAGCTAGTCACGTGACTGTCAAAAAGCAAATCGTATATGAGCGGTCACATGACTACTATTCAAACTGCATGAGCGGTGTGTGTGGGGGGCGCCAAACTGAATTCTTGCTCCGGGTGCCGGAAAACAGATCTGCCTCTGTGCTAAGCTTCCGATATGGTCAGAAGGTTCTGTAAGACATTGCACTATAGATCAGATATTCTTTCAGAAACAAACCGCCTGGAAGCCTCCTTGTCAGATTTATGCTTAAGTATTAATTATATTTTACTTTAAATATTTCTAATAAAGAAAATAATCAATACAGTAATTATAATCCATAATTTTCCAATATGTTATATTACTTGTGATACGTCTGATATAGTCTAGCTTTATTAAATCATGTTTTGTTTCTGTAAAGGAAATCAAGGCTGAGCCTGCAGATATTGTTAGAAAGTTCTGTACCATGTTATTCCATAGATAAAATGTACTCACAGAAACCAGGTGTCTGGAGGTCTCCTGCAACAGACTTATCCTTGAGAACTAAGAATTGTAATGTTTAATCTGAACATGCATGGAAACTTTGTTACTGTGAGCCAGAACTTTGGTTTAGATCCTGCACTCTTCTGTAACACAGTAGGTCCCGCTCTCATTCATAGGGGTCCTGTATACGCATTTTATGTCTCATCTCCATCTCTGAACTGTAACTATTATTCAAAATACATTTTTCTCTCATTCAAATCACCTGTGAATATGGATGTTTTGCTTGGAATACAGATTTCCATGTCATTTCATTATATTGTCTGGGCTTGCGTGGAAACTCCATGCATGAGAGAAATTTACATTTAAATACTGCACCCTTTTGCAAGAAGGCAGACCCACTTCTCATTCATAGAGGTTTCTGTATAAGGTTTTTATATCTTATCCTTATCTATACCTTTACTTGTAACTTTATTCTAAATAAACCTCCATTTTATTCAATTACCTATGAAGACCTGGTTTGGCCATTCCAGCAGTGTCAGCACTGGCTCTCCCGGGGCCCGCGATCCCTGCGGCCAATCAGAGGTGTCTTCACGCTCTCGTACTTTGGAGGAATTGACCGCTGCAGCTGCTCTCCCACCTCCTCCAGATGTCAATGATGTCTGTAGGAGAGGAAAGTGAAGCCAGCGCTGAATGTCACGCCAAATATGGCAGCCCTCCTATTATATAAATCTCACTAGAACTCCACCACCAGCCTATCACATTCCTAGTTCCACATCCAACCTCCATATCAAACCCTGTAATAAACCCTTCATTACCTGGTCTTGTCAGGACTTCAATAAACCCAGCCTTTTTGAGGCCTAGTTCTGTACGGCCATTAATAATGCACTGGTGTAAATAATGTGTGTGAGGTAAATTGTGTGGAAAACCGGATTGTAATCAAGCAATGATTTCTTCAATTGGACTGCAATGTCCTGAACCATACGACTGGTACCAGTCATGTGACTTATGCTGCCCCAGGACTACAGCCATATTGGCCAAAGCTGTGATATCACAGAGGCCCATACCAGCATGTGGAAGCATGGCGACATAGCGATGACATCACAATGGCAGGTGCCGGAATGTGGAATCTATGACATAGCGATGACATCACAATGGCAGGTGCCTGCATACACAGGAGCGCAGGTGAGAGGAGACACACGGGAGCTCACAAACCACAAGGAAGGCAAGAAGAATCGATTGGAGAATAGGGACAGGAGAAAGCCAAGAAGAACAGAATAACCCGCTTCTTAGCCTTCACTGAGCCATGACAAGACTGACCGGATGGAAGCGGAGGAGGAGACCCAGGACCCCGTCACATCCACCTGAATGATGAGAAAGGGGAGAAATTATGTAGATTATGGAGCAGAATTACAACTATTCTCGTTACCCATAGCAACCAGTCAGAGCTCAGCTTTTATTACAGGGGTATTCCCATCTCCAAATCCTCTCCCAATATGGAGTAGGTTGTAGTGGAGAGAAGATTTCCCTTTTTCGGCGCTTCCAGAGGATAAGGATCGTTACAGATGAATTTTTTTTCTCAAAATCAGATTTATTCGGACACTATATTAAGAACAAACAACGCGTTTCTGCCAGCAACGGCCTTCATCAGGTATAATATGCACTTGTAAGGACTTTAAGGGAAGACAATCTTTATAGACTAGTTACTCTTAAGATGTCGTGTTTTTTTTTTTCTTCTTTCCTTGACTTGGTTGAATTGATTAGGATTGACACCACACCCCAATTAAGTTAGGAGAGTGGGTAGTTGTTCAGCATTACATTCTAGCACCATTCTGTGTACTAGAATGGTATATTTTTTGATATTAGAATGAACATATATATAATAAAATTCCTTTCTCTTATCATTTCCTTCACTTTCACCTCCTTATATATATAGAAAGAGAAAGTGATATATAATAGTAATTTTAGAATACATAGTTGTGATTAAAATATACCTGGTGATGGTTATATTTATATATATAAAAAAATAAATAAATAAATTACATAGTACTGATCATAAAAATACATAATTGTTAGTCTAGTATATAAAAAAAAATCATAAAATATAACAGTTATTTTTACAGGAATGAGATCTTACAATAAAACAAATATTATTTTCAGTATTGGTAAATAGGGCTGTGCATTATTAAATATACATTTTTTTTCTTCTTTTTCCCCCTCACACATTTTCCACTATATCATTGAGACCATCTGGATATAGGGTTTTCAATCTAAAGATCCAATAAGACTCTTTTCTGTTTAGTTTCTGGAGTTACCTTTATGTCAAATTGTTTGTGGTGTTTAACTAAAAGGTGTCTGGACAAACTGTGTTTTAAAAAACCTTTTTTGGTGTTGTGTCTGTGGCCATTCATACGCGACCGCAGTGTCTGTGTAGTGCGGCCCACGTATTGAAGACCACAGGCACAATTGATCACGTAGATAACGTGATCACTCTCACAAGTAAGGTGCTGGTTTATATTTATTGTCTCTCCTGTGCTTCTTGATGTAATACATTTTTGTTTGTGACTAATGATATTGCAGCAATGACATTTTTTTGATCCACATCTAAAAACTCCAAGGGGATTTTGTATAGGAGTCTTTTTTGGTCTTAAAGGAGAGAGGGGTTTCCCTAAGACACTAGGCGCAATAATGTTCCCAATAGTAACCCCCCTCCGGAATGTGATACCAGGATTCTCCGGTAGCCACTTTTTGAGAAAGGAATCCCTTCTTAGAATGTACCAATACTTTTTTAAAATCTGTCTTACTTTCACACTTCCCTGATTAAAAGCAGTAATAAAATTATATTGCCATCTTGTATTATTTTCTTTATCTCTCTTTTTGTACGTATTTGTTTGTTCATTGTCTATAACAGAGCACTGTTTTTTTTCTGTGAGTTTTTCATACAGACATTCATTTTGAGTTTTTTTCAGGTTGGTTTCATAGGCTTCTGCTATCAATTTTTTGGGGTGTTTTTTTATCCAAGAATTTTTTAGTCCGAATTTTGGATTGTTCCACATAATCTTTGTCTTTCGTATTGTTCTTTCGGATGCGCAGCTATTGGCTGAACAGTATGTTCTGCTTCCATTTTGGATAATGTGCGCTCCGAAAGTCCAAAAATCCATTAGAATCCGTTTTTTTTAAAAAAGGTTTTACTTATAATTTTATTATTAGAGTGACTGATTTCCAGGTCCAGATAATGGATTTTTTCTTTATCCATGTTATATGTGAATGAAATACCCCAACTATTTTTGTTAAGTTCCTCTATAAGAGAAATAGCTTGTTTTTCTGTGCCCTTCCAGAAGATGATTAAATCATCTATATAGCGTCTATATAGCAATATGTGTTCCTTAAATGGTGTTTGGCTGATGGGAGATGAGGACTCGAATCGCCCCATAAAAAGATTAGCGAAACTTGGCGCGACCCGAGTCCCCATCGCGGTGCCAAACTGCTGCAGGAACAATTCACCCTGGAATTCAAAAACATTATGCTCCAATATAAACTTTAAGCCTGATAGAAGGAAATCTCTCTGGGCCGACGGCATATTTGGAATCTCAGATAAATAGTGTGATACTGCTTCAACTCCCATATTATGTTCTATATTGGAGTACAGAGCATTCACATCCAGTGTAATGAAAAGATAATCATTTTCCCAGTTTAAAGAACTATATTCCTTTATAAGTTGGTAAGAATCATGGAGGAAAGACGGTAGCTTTTTTACAAGGTCCTGAAGATGTAAGTCTATATAGTGAGATAACTGACTAGTTAGAGATCCAATACTGGAAATAATCGGTCTACCTGGTGGTACTACAGGGTTTTTGTGGACCTTTGGTAAATGATAAAAAATTGCTGTGTTTGGGTTTTTGTTTGTCAGGAAACGTTTTTTTTTTTATTGATAATATTTTGTGAATATGCTACATTTATGAACATGTGGTATTCTGATTTAAATGTTTTTGCAGGATCTGTATCTAATTTGTTATAGTATTTTTTATCTGCTAGGATATTGTGAGCTTCCTGCAGATATGTTTCCCTGTCCTGAATGACCACTCCACCTCCTTTATCAGCTTGTCTGATGACTATTTTTTTTATTATTTTTCAATTGCTTGAGAGCTAACTTCTCTGATTTTGAAATATTGTCTTTGGTACTGAATGATATTTTTTCAGTATTTTTGTATTTATTATTTTTAAAAAAAGTATTGGTACATTCTAAGAAGGGATTCCTTTCTCAAAAAGTGGCTACCGGAGAATCCTGGTATCACATTCCGGAGGGCGGTTACTATTGGGAACATTATTGCGCCTAGTGTCTTAGGGAAACCCCTCTCTCCTTTAAGACCAAAAAAGACTCCTATACAAAATCCCCTTGGAGTTTTTAGATGTGGATCAAAAAAATGTCATTGCTGCAATATCATTAGTCACAAACAAAAATGTATCACATCAAGAAGCACAGGAGAGACAATAAATATAAGCCAGCACCTTACTTGTGAGAGTGATCACATTATCTACGTGATCAATTGTGCCTGTGGTCTTCAATACGTGGGCCGCACTACACAGACACTGCGGTCGCGTATGAATGGCCACAGACACAACACCAAAAAAGGTTTTTTAAAACACAGTTTGTCCAGACACCTTTTAGTTAAACACCACAAACAATTTGACATAAAGGTAACTCCAGAAACTAAACAGAAAAGAGTCTTTTTGGATCTTTAGATTGAAAACCCTATATCCAGATGGTCTTAATGATATAGTGGAAAATGTGTGAGGGGGAAAAAGAAGAAAAAAAATGTATATTTAATAATGCACAGCCCTATTTACCAATACTGAAAATAATATTTGTTTTATTGTAAGATTTCATTCCTGTAAAAATAACTTATATTTTATGAATTTTTTTATATACTAGACTAACAATTATGTATTTTTATGATCAGTACTATGTAATTTATTTATTATTATTTTTTTATATATAAATATAACCATCACCAGGTATATTTTAATCACAACTATGTATTCTAAAATTACTATTATATATCACTTTCTCTTTCTATATATATAAGGAGGGGAAAGTGAAGGAAATGATAAGAGAAAGGAATTTTATTATATATATGTTCATTCTAATATAAAAAAATCTACCATTCTAGTACACAGAATGGTGCTAGAATGTAATGCTGAACAACTACCCACTCTCCTAACTTAATTGGGGTGTGGTGTCAATCCTAATCAATTCAACCAAGTCAAGGAAAGAAAAAAAAAAAAAAAACACGACATCTTAAGAGTAACTAGTCTATAAAGATTGTCTTCCCTTAAAGTCCTTACAAGTGCATTTTATACCTGATGAAGGCCGTTGCTGGCAGAAACACGTTGTTTGTTCTTAATATAGTGTCCGAATAAATCTGATTTTGAGAAAAAGAATTCATCTGTAACGATCCTTATCCTCTGGAAGCGCCGAAAAAGGGAAATCTTCTCTCCACTACAATATCCAACATGCAAGCCTTATACCAGGGCTGACATAGTTCCCGCATTTGTGCTGCAGACCAGAGGATTGCAAAGAGCTGATCCACTATACAGATCATTTGAGTGAAAATACAAGACATCTAAAGGGTGAGTGCAAAAAACAAATACTGTTGTGGCAAATGCACATATTCATCTACACTTAGACTCTGCGCCCCTTGTCTCCCCTTTTTATTCTTTTTTTATATCACTGTGGAATATGGAGTAGGTGTAATAATAATAATGTTAGCAAATACCTCCAATTAGAAATGTAGAATAGTTTTTCTGATTCGCCATGTCTCTTCCCTCATGTGCAGGCATTGCAGGACCTTAGCTATCCATGCTTACAAACCACTTATAGCGATAGTTATCTAGTTGCTAGTGGTCGTAACCATAGATACCTAAGGTCCTGCAATGCCTGCACATGAGGAAAGAAACATAGCGAATCAGAAAAAGTATTCTACATTTCTTATTGGAGGTATTTGCTAATATTATTATTATTACACCTACTATATATTGCGATAGGATCTTGGAGATGGGAATACCCTTTTAATTTCTGATTGCTATGGGTAACTAGGAGAGTTTTTTGTTGCTCAGCTTTGATAAGGGATGATAGATTTTACTAGGCTAAGTGGATATCACTGGTGCAACCAGTGCAGCTGCACAGGGGACTAATAGGTTAGGGGCTACCCTCTGGTGACTGTGGGGCGGTCATAAAACTACCCTCTGGTGACTGTGGGGCGGTCATAAAACTACCCTCTGGTGACTGTGGGGCGGTCATAAAACTACCCCCTCGGCTGACTGTGGGGCGGTCAAAAAACTACCCCCTCGGCTGACTGTGGGGCGGTCAGAAAACTACCCCCTCGGCTGACTGTGGGGCGGTCAGAAAACTACCCCCTCGGCTGACTGTGGGGCGGTCAGAAAACTAGCCCCTCGGCTGACTGTGGGGCGGTCAGAAAACTACCCCCTCGGCTGACTGTGGGGCGGTCAATAAACTACCCCCTCGGCTGACTGTGGGGCGGTCAATAAACTACTCCCTCGGCTGACTGTGGGGCGGTCAAAAAGCTACCCCCTCGGCTGACTGTGGGGCGGTCAAAAAGCTACCCCCTCGGCTGACTGTGGGGCGGTCAAAAAGCTACCCCCTCGGCTGACTGTGGGGCGGTCAAAAAGCTACCCCCTCGGCTGACTGTGGGGCGGTCAAAAAGCTACCCCCTCGGCTGACTGTGGGGCGGTCAAAAAGCTACCCCCTCGGCTGACTGTGGGGCGGTCAAAAAGCTACCCCCTCGGCTGACTGTGGGGCGGTCAAAAAGCTACCCCCTCGGCTGACTGTGGGGCGGTCAAAAAGCTACCCCCTCGGCTGACTGTGGGGCGGTCAAAAAGCTACCCCCTCGGCTGACTGTGGGGCGGTCAAAAAGCTACCCCCTCGGCTGACTGTGGGGCGGTCAAAAAGCTACCCCCTCGGCTGACTGTGGGGCGGTCAAAAAGCTACCCCCTCGGCTGACTGTGGGGCGGTCAAAAAGCTACCCCCTCGGCTGACTGTGGGGCGGTCAAAAAGCTACCCCCTCGGCTGACTGTGGGGCGGTCAAAAAGCTACCCCCTCGGCTGACTGTGGGGCCTTCAAAAAGCTAATCCCTCGGCTGACTGTGGGGCGGTCAAAAAGCTACCCCCTCGGCTGACTGTGGGGCGGTCAAAAAGCTACCCCCTCGGCTGACTGTGGGGCGGTCAAAAAGCTACCCCCTCGGCTGACTGTGGGGCGGTCAAAAAGCTACCCCCTCGGCTGACTGTGGGGCGGTCAAAAAGCTACCCCCTCGGCTGACTGTGGGGCGGTCAAAAAGCTGCCCCCTCGGCTGACTGTGGGGCGGTCAAAAAGCTACCCCCTCGGCTGACTGTGGGGCGGTCAAAAAGCTACCCCCTCGGCTGACTGTGGGGCGGTCAAAAAGCTACCCCCTCGGCTGACTGTGGGGCGGTCAAAAAGCTACCCCCTCGGCTGACTGTGGGGCGGTCAAAAAGCTACCCCCTCGGCTGACTGTGGGGCGGTCAAAAAGCTACCCCCTCGGCTGACTGTGGGGCGGTCAAAAAGCTACCCCCTCGGCTGACTGTGGGGCGGTCAAAAAGCTACCCCCTCGGCTGACTGTGGGGCGGTCAAAAAGCTACCCCCTCGGCTGACTGTGGGGCGGTCAAAAAGCTACCCCCTCGGCTGACTGTGGGGCGGTCAAAAAACTACCCCCTCGGCTGACTGTGGGGCGGTCAAAAAACTACCCCCTCGGCTGACTGTGGGGCGGTCAAAAAACTACCCCCTCGGCTGACTGTGGGGCGGTCAAAAAACTACCCCCTCGGCTGACTGTGGGGCGGTCAAAAAACTACCCCCTCGGCTGACTGTGGGGCGGTCAAAAAACTACCCCCTCTGCTGACTGTGGGGCGGTCAAAAAACTACCCTCTGCTGACTGTGGGGCGGTCAAAAAACTACCCTCTGCTGACTGTGGGGCGGTCAAAAAACTACCCTCTGCTGACTGTGGGCGGTTCTCAAACTACTCCTAGTGCTGGCGGGCGGGTTCTAGTACTGCTCCTGGCGGGGCGGTTCTAGTACTGCTCCTGGCGGGGCGGCTCTAGTACTGCTCCTGGCGGGGCGGCTCTAGTACTGCTTCTGGCGGGGCGGCTCTAGTACTGCTCCTGGCGGGGCGGCTCTAGTACTGCTCCTGGCGGGGCGGCTCTAGTACTGCTCCTGGCGGGGCGGCTCTAGTACTGCTCCTGGCGGGGCGGCTCTAGTACTGCTCCTGGCGGGGCGGCTATAGTACTGCTCCTGGCGGGGCGGCTCTAGTACTGCTCCTGGCGGGGCGGCTCTAGTACTGCTCCTGGCGGGGCGGCTCTAGTACTGCTCCTGGTGCTGGCGGTTCTAGTACTGCTCCTGGTGCTGGCGGTTCTAGTCCTGCTCCTGGTGCTGGCGGTTCTAGTCCTGCTCCTGCTGCTGGTGGGCGGGTCTAGTACTGCTCCTGGCGGGGCGGGTCTAGTACTGCTCCTGGCGGGGCGGGTCTAGTACTGCTCCTGGCGGGGCGGGTCTAGTACTGCTCCTGGCGGGGCGGGTCTAGTACTGCTCCTGGCGGGGCGGGTCTAGTACTGCTCCTGGCGGGGCGGGTCTAGTACTGCTCCTGGCGGGGCGGGTCTAGTACTGCTCCTGGCGGGGCGGGTCTAGTACTGCTCCTGGCGGGGCGGGTCTAGTACTGCTCCTGGCGGGGCGGGTCTAGTACTGCTCCTGGCGGGGCGGGTCTAGTACTGCTCCTGGCGGGGCGGGTCTAGTACTGCACCTGGTACTGGCGGTTCTAGTCCTGCTCCTGGTGCTGGCGGTTCTAGTCCTGCTCCTGGTGCTGGCGGTTCTAGTCCTGCTCCTGGTGCTGGCGGTTCTAGTACTGCTCCTGGTGCTGGCGGTTCTAGTACTGCTCCTGGTGCTGGCGGGGCGGGTCTAGTACTGCTCCTGGCGGGGCGGGTCTACTACTGCTCCTGGCGGGGCAGGTCTTGTACTGCTCCTGGCGGGGCAGGTCTAGTACTGCTCCTGGCGGGGCGGGTCTAGTACTGCTCCTGGTGGGGCGGGTCTAGTACTGCTCCTGGCGGGGCGGGTCTAGTACTGCTCCTGGTGATGGCGGGTCTAGTACTGCTCCTGGCGGGGCGGGTCTAGTACTGGTGCTGGCGGTTCTAGTACTGCTCCTGGCGGGGCGGTTCTAGTACTGCTCCTGGTGATGGCGGTTCTAGTACTGCTCCTGGTGATGGCGGTTCTAGTACTGCTCCTGGTGCTGCCGGTTCTACTGTAGTACTGCTCCTGGTGCTGGCAGTTCTAGTACTGCTCCTGGTGTTGGCAGTTCTAGTACTGCTCCTGGTGCTGGTGGTTCTAGAACAACCCCTGGCGGATGGTTCTGGAACAACCCCTGGTGCTGATGGGCGGTTTTAGAAGTACTCCTAGTGTGCAGTTCTAGTACTGCTCCTGGTGGGCGGTTATATAACTACTCCTAGTTTTGGTGGGCGGTTCTAGAACTACCCTGGTGGGCGGTTCCAGAACAACCCCTGGTGATGGTGGGTGGTTCTAGAATTACTCCTGGTGCTGGAGGGCGGTTCTAGATCTACCCCTGGCGGGTGGTTCCTGAACAACCCCTGGTGCCGGTGGGCGGTTCTAGAATTACTCCTAGCGTGCAAGTCCTCGTGGGCGGTTCTAGTACTGTTCCTGGTATGCTCCTGGTGGGCGGTTCCAGTACGACCCCTGGCGCCAGTGGGCGGTTCCAGTACGACCCCTGGCGCCAGTGGGCGGTTCCAGTACGACCCCTGGCGCCAGTGGGCGGTTCCAGTACGACCCCTGGCGCCAGTGGGCGGTTCCAGTACGACCCCTGGCGCCAGTGGGTGGTTCCAGTACGACCCCTGGCGCCAGTGGGCGGTTCCAGTACGACCCCTGGCGCCAGTGGGCGGTTCCAGTACGACCCCTGGCGCCAGTGGGCGGTTCCAGTACTACCCCTGGCGCCAGTGGGCGGTTCCAGTACTACCCTTGGCGCCAGTGGGCGGTCCCAGTACTACCCTTGGCGCCAGTGGGCGGTCCCAGTACTACCCTTGGCGCCAGTGGGCGGTCCCAGTACTACCCTTGGCGCCAGTGGGCGGTTCCAGTACGACCCTTGGCGCCAGTGGGCGGTTCCAGTACGACCCCTGGCGCCAGTGGGCGGTTCCAGTACGACCCCTGGCGCCAGTGGGCGGTTCCAGTACGACCCCTGGCGCCAGTGGGCGGTTCCAGTATGACCTCTGGCGCCAGTGGGCGGTTCCAGTACTACCCCTGGCGCCAGTGGGCGGTTCCAGTACTACCCCTGGCGCCAGTGGGCGGTTCCAGTACTACCCTTGGCGCCAGTGGGCGGTCCCAGTACTACCCTTGGCGCCAGTGGGCGGTCCCAGTACTACCCTTGGCGCCAGTGGGCGGTCCCAGTACTACCCCTGGCACCAGTGGGCGGTTCCAGTACTACCCCTGGCGCCAGTGGGCGGTTCCAGTACTACCCCTGGTGCCAGTGGGCGGTTCCAGTACTAACCCTGGCGGGCGGTTCCAGTACTACCCCTGGCGGGCGGTTCTAGAACTACTCCTGGTAGTATACATCTATTCTATATTTTTCTATTTTAACTATTGTATGTACATTGGTGTGAGTGCCTGTCTCTACGGTGTCACTTACTTAACCGTGTATTCATTATACGTTTTTTAAATTTCCTATTTTTGCAGAATTTGACTATTTAGTTCGGTTGTTCTTGATTGGTTCTTTGGCATTCCTAGTTTGTCTATGGGCTCAATGCAACAAAATGAGTCATCTAGCGTCAATGAACTTTAACCACCTTCACTGCACACGTCAGTGTTGTGCCCTCCTCTCCCCACCCCCAAATAGCTGCAAAGTCCCACCTGTATAGTGGAGCCCAAGACCACACTCTGGATCTCTGGCACTCCTAATGTCACGTGCAGGGGCCCCAGGAGCCTCCGAACACCACACTGACATCGGTCTGCTCTCCTCCACAACTGAGCAGCAGCAGAAGCCCAGCTAACAGACATTGCTGTCACTGCAAACACTCATTGGATTAACTGACACGATGTCAGCGAGTTTCTGAAGATCCGGATACTGCAGCCATGAGATCTGTGGCTGCATTAGGCAGATGGGACATTGCAGCTAATAGAGAGTAAGAGTGTAACAGAGATGGCCCTAAACTGCATTTAAAGGGAATCTGTCACCAGGTTTATTGCCACCTGATCTGAGAGCAGCACAACGTGGGGACAAAGATCCCCAATTCCAGTGACGTGTTGCTTTCTGGGCTGATTGCTGTAGTTTTGATAAGAGATCCTCCACAAGCAGGAGACTGCCACCAGATGACTAGTAAAGCTTCTGCCATGTAGTCCAACCCTGTCCCCACAATGGATGGATAGTTCTGTACACTGTGCATAGGCAGAAAGCTACCAATCAGTGATGTGGGTGGGGTTATACAGAGCCCAGCATTCAGAGCATTTGTAGATCTGCAGCAGACACAGTTACTCTGAACTGCACCAAGTGATCCATCACTGTAATCAGGGTCTCTGCCCCTAAGTCATGCTGCTCTCAGAAGGGGCAGCAAAATCCTGGTGACAAATTCACTAACCCCATCCAGATTCAGGTGCAAGTATTAGAATTGATTCTCATGCTCAAAATTAAATGTAAAGGCAAGTGGCTAATGGCAGGCAATAGGTACAGCAAGGTGTGGAAGAGTTACCTGCAGGATTGTAGGGAACAAACTTCTCAATGTCGGGGTACTGCTGCTCGTCTGTCTTATCAGAAGTGCCAGAAACCTAGAGGGGAACAGGAACCAGGTCACAAGCTTCATTTATCCAGTGTTTGCCATTAGGTTCTCCATATATGATCTGAAAAGGAGTCAGCCAAGCCCTTGTGGCATAGCTGTGGCCTGGCCATACACTGTTTGGCTAGCAGCCATCTCTCCCAACATACAGATGAGCTCTCATGTGTTCTGTGGGGAGGAGGGTAATCTGCTGCCTCTAAGCAATTTGTGCCTAGAGAACAAGGAGCGGGTATTTGAACTGAATATTTGTTAGGGCAGCCAGGAGACCCCCATACACATTACACAGCTAGATTAGCCAGATATTAGCCCACTTTAATCCAACAGATAATAATGGGACTTGTAATAGTAGAACATGCCATGTGATCTTCTTGCAGATGTTCCTGTGGCATTTTAGGATTATGTAGATACAAGTCTGTACATCAGTACAGGGCAGAACACAAGAGCGGTGTATGATCAGAGCTGCGGTAATACATTATACCTGTATAACAGCTGGCGCAGGCTTTGGTACTTTCCGGTCTCCTTTCAGAGGCTGCCCGTTCTTCTGGGTCATTACTTGCTTGTTGACATTTCCCAGAGCTTTTCTTGATGTTTTCCCACTTGATGCAGAACTGCGCACTTTGCCCTGGTGGCTTTTGACAAGCGACTTTCCTATAGGGAAAAAGTCAAGTTACTTACCGGTAACAGGATCTTTCGGAGACCATGACAGCACCATGGGGGGGGGGGGGGGGTCAGCCCACCAAGGACAGCAAACCTACAGGCTTAACAAGGGGTGCCACTTCTCGCCTCAGTTTGGATTACAGAGTATTGAGAGGACTGCCAGGATAAACATAGCAAACAATCGCAAAATGACTCTATCATACACCACCCATTAAGTGTGAAATTCTAACAAACAGAGTGCTCCCACAAACATGAAGGGAGGAAATATAAGGGTGCTGTCATGGTCTCAGAAAAATCCCGTTACCGGTAAGTAACTTATGACCATCGGTCGACCATGACAGCACCACGAGAGAATTGTAGAGATTAAGAAGTCTAGGGAGGGTCCACAGCTTGGAGCACCCATCTCCCAAAGGTGAGGTCAGATGAAACACCCATATCCAGTCTATAGTGCCTATAGAATGTAGAGGGAGAAGACCAGGTAGCAGCCTTACATATGTCTATCGAGACACCCGTCTTCTCTGCCCAGGAGATAGACAGCCCGGGTGGAGTGAGCGTTCAACCCTTGTGATACTTCTTCGCCACTAAACGCATAAGCTAGAGAAATATCCTCCCTCATCCATCTAGCTACGGGGACCTTGACTTTAAACCCTTTCCTAACCCCTTGGTAGGATATAAACAATGAGCTCTCTTTCCTAAAGTCTTTGGTAACCGAGAGGTACCTAACCACACAACTCCTTACGTCTAATGTATGCAACTCTGCTTCCTTCTGGTTACTCGGATTAGGACAGAAAGAGGGTAGTACTACTTCCTGAAGTCAGTGGAAATGAGTAGCTACCTTAGGGAGATAGAGTCATTCTTAAACCTGATCCTGCCTATCATCCAAGATTTGAGTAAATGGTAAGGCCGTAGACAGAGCCTGAATGTGACCAATCCTCCTAGCAGAGGTTAAAGCTATTAGTAGTGCTGTTTTAAGGGAGAGGGATTTAAGGGTTGCTAATTCTACCACTGGGCGTGCCACCTGCTGGCCGTAGAGGTTATTGCAGCACTCCCTTTGGAGTCGGCACACATGTGGCCGGAACTTCCTGGTCCGGTCACGTGACCACCGGGGCGCACAGCAGCATCATGCCACGCCTCCGGCTACATAGAGAGACCGGAAGCGTGTGGCCCCGCCGTATCATGCGGCACTGAAGCTGCAACTTCCCACAGGGACACCACTGCCTGGCGCCAGAACGACACTGGGGCGGCCCACCCCAGACAGGGGCGCAGCTCCCCCTTACCATCTGGCACCAGCATGATGTTGGGGCTGCCAACCCCAGACAGGGGCACAGCCCCTGCTGCCATCCAGCGCCCATTTGATGCTGGGGCTGCCAACCCCAGACATAGGCGCCGCTCCACAGCCACTGACGCAGAGCGATGCTGGAGCTGCCGACCCCAGGCTGTGGGCGCTGCTCGACAGCTCGATTCTTCAGAATCCGTACATCTTCAACAGGTAAGCCTGCCACAGGTTCCCTTCATCAAGGATAGGAAACCAAACTGAGGCGAGAGGTGCTGCCCCTTTTAAGCCTGTAGGTTTCTTGTACTTGGTGGGCGGATTCCCTCTCTCGTGGTGCAGTCATGGTCGACCGATAAATAGATACTTTGAGGACTGTTCCCGAGCATCAATGGGCAAGAAACTGAAAGATTGCCAACACCAAAGCAGCAGTGGCAGAGTCTTCCAATACGCAAGGAACAGAATTATGCCCACCTGGATGTCAGGTGTACTAGTAATCCCAGCACCCATGCCCAATCTGAGCACATACTTGAAAATCATTTCTGCACTAAAAGTGAAAGAAAAAAAACCCACTGGAGTGGCACTTTAACCCCTTACCAACATGATTTGCAGTTACATCATATGCCAGCTGTGATATTTAGCCATCATCAACCTCTAATAGCCACATGTAGGGCAGAGCTCCACCTGTTAGAGACGGACAGCGGCATTAACAGCGAACTGAGAAGGGAGTCATGCCATGTGCCCATCTGTGCCCCTGTAACACGATCGTGGGATGCCATCACTGCCAGAAAGGAGTCTGCTGAAAAGACCCATGCCTGTCATGACAGATCTGTGAATGCTGGCTATATACTGCAGTATTGCTGTACGTAACAAGAAATCAGATGATTGCATGTTCAAGTCCCCTAAGGCTATGTGCCCACGATGCAGAAATACTCCGGATTTTTCCTGAGCGTTTCTGCATCTCCCCTGGCAGAAAAAACGCATGTGGATTGTACATGTGGATTGTACATGCGGATTGTACATGTGGATTGTACATGCGGATTGTACATGCGGATTGTACATGCGGATTGTACATGTGGATTGTACATGTGGATTGTACATGTGGATTGTACATGTGGATTGTACATGCGGATTGTACATGCAGATTGTACATGCGGATTGTACATGCATTTTCCTGCCAGGGACATGCGGAAATGAAGAGTTCTTAACATGCATTTCCGCATGCGGGTTGTCAAGCGCTTTCCAAGCGATTTTAGCATCACTTGGAAAGTGCTTGTCAACTTGGTCACACTATATAAATCCATGCAAACGGCATGGATTTATATAGTGTGACCCGAGATTATGTCAAAAAATAAAAAATAAATCTATACTTACCTTCCGATGGACCCCAGAGTCTTGCTTCACTCGGTGCTGACTGCCGGCAGATCGCGGTACACTGCACTGAAGGACCTGCCGACGTCAGCGTCGCGTGACCCATCACATGACTATGACATCAGCGCAGGTCCTTCAGTCCATCGCGATTTGCCGGCATGAGAGGAGGAGCGCAGCGGGGGCCGCCAGAAGGTAAGTATCATATTTAGTTTTTATTTTATTCTTTTTTTCACAGTTTCTATGGTACCCGGGTCCGGAGGAGAGTCTCCTCTCCTCTAGACCTGGGAACCATCCGCACATTGGAACGCGTGGATTGCGCATCTACATATACAGTGATGCGTAATCCATGCGTTCTAATGCAAGTAAGTGGCGGCGAAAAAGCAGCACTTCCGCAAAATAATTGGTAGTGCTGCATTTTTTTTCTGCAATGATAATCCGCAGCAGAAATTTCCGCAGCATGTGCACAGCACATGCGGATTATCATTGGGGAACATGGCAGGCCTTCTACCATGTGTTTTTTAAGCGTTTCTGCAGCATTTTTGCCGCTGCGGAAACGCTTAAAAAATGCATCGTGGGCACACAGCCTAAGGGGACAAAAAGGAAAAAGTATAATCTGAACATTCAAATCACCCCTGCCCCTCTATGAACCATTTTAAAATAAACCATATGGGCGTTACTTCTGTAAAAGTCCAATCAAAATATAAAAATAATTTACCTGATCAGTGAACGGCATAAAAACAAAAACCCTCATATGGCTGTATTGACAGAAAGATAAAGTTACTGCTCTTAGAATAATAAGAAAAATGCAGAGATGGGAAATAACACGGTCAGGAAGGGGTTAAATTCTGCCACTTCTATAGAAAATTGAACCCATTTCGCTGACTGCCTTCAATGGCAGCCAAATAAGGCAGAGGGTTAGAGGAATACTGACCTTATATTGTAGACTTCTAGGATGCTTAAGAAGTGGACATTCCCTTTAAGCTACATTGTGCAGACAAAGCCATGGCAGTGTAGAAGGCCGACAAGATCTCAGTGGAAAGGCTGCAGGTTTGCGTCTGCATTAGGCAAGTTATAGAGGTAGAAGTGTTGGGACCTTGTTGCTGTGCAGGTAGAATCTGGAGCCTCGGCACCGTCCTGCGTAGCCCATACTACAGGGAGGAGCAGCGCCATGTGTAGTAATCTGAGCAGGATAGTCAGTGTTCAGCCAGCACTGATGGAGACTGACACCCCAACTCATTACCCAATACATGACAGTCTTAAAGAACCTCTCCCATCAGAGCTTATCCTCTTAATATATTGTAATTATATAGGACTGTGTACTAACAATTGCTCACTTTACCTTTCTATCCAGTAAATTCTTTTCTATGTAGAAACAGGAAGCCTCTTCCCTGCAAAAATCATTCTCCTCTTCACCTCCTGACCCAGCTGCTCCCTCCTCCTCTGCAGGGACTTATGACTCATGCAGGAAAAGTTCACCTTGTGTTAACATAGAGATTAGAAGGATTCAGCTAGTCAGTTTTTAATCACATCTCTTTTCCATTAGGTAAATGACAATAAGCTGGGTAGAAAGGCAAAATGAGCAATTGTAAGTACACAGTGCTATATAATATGATGACTGCAATATATAGAGAATAAAAACTGATGGGAGAGATTCTTTAAAGATGGGTGGGCAAAAGTAAAAGCAAAGTTTATTATGAGGTGGACTCCACTTAACACTTCTGGTGAGGCGCACCATAGTGATGGGGTGCACTTAATTTATGGAAAGTTGTGACTCAGGTGGCTTCACCATGCTCCGTCCACTTGGCAGAGCTGGAGTGAAAGTGCTTAAATAAATAAATATATATATATTGAGTGCAAGGGATAATTTTATTTAATCGAACACGATGACAAAATCCCAAACCGACCCAAATTCATCTTCAAAAAGGCACGTAACCTAGGATCAATTATAGCCCCCACAGTAAGGATACACACCAGTTCTCAAAAACCTCAAACCCCATTCCATCAAAAACTAAAAGGCTTCTTTCCATGCAAAAAATGTAAGACATGCAAAACCCTAAACACACCAAAACAACACACCGTCAGCCACCAAAAAGAAATATACCCCATCACAGATTTTATAACATGCAACACCACAGGGGTCATATACGGGCTATATTGCCCATGTGGCAAATTATATATAGGCAGAACAAAAAGACCTATGAACATCAGGATCAACGAACATTTAAGGAACATCAAAAATAAATACATGGGCCACCCTCTCTCAAAACACTTTATAAAAAAACACAATGGGTCAATAAAAGGAATTAAAATAGTAGGTATACAAATCGTCCACAAGAACTGGAGACAAGGAGATTTTATTAAGAGCATGTCCAGGAAAGAAAGTGAGTGGATTTTTAAACTGAACACCTTAAGACCAAGAGGATTGAACAGCGAAATAGAGCTCTTTGCATTTAATGACTAACAAATTGACCTATGACGTCACCAGCCCTGCATATATAAGGACACCATTTGACTGGGTTAAGCCATCCCTGAGGAAGACAGCCGCAGTTGTTGAAACGCGTCGGACTGACCCTTAACACAGCTAAAGAGGCGCCCACAGGCCTCCGTACCTTGTGCACGCTGCACACCACGTGACCCCACGTCACGCTGCCCCCCTCTCGCGCGCTCTCCACATACTCTCTCTCTCCTCCTCCTACCCGGAAGTAGCGAGCACGCGGCAGTCACCGGCCAGGACTCCGCTCTCGCTCCGGACCTCGACCACCCCCAGACGGTGAAGCCCTCTACAGACCGTAAGTAACAACGGGCCCCTGCCCCACCAAGTCCATACTGTACGCAGCTGACCCTTTAACGTTTTTTCCCTGTTCCCCGCAGTACTTGCTATCAACCCCTTCAGTTGGGCTCTGCACCAGCCACCCTCCCTATTGCTGAATCTGGCACCCACTGTTTCCAGCCAGAGCCTCCTGGTGCACCCAACATAGGAAAACATAAGCCTCCTACTGTATCCTATCTCTGGTTACCTCTGACATAACTATAGCCTCCTACTACAGCACCCTGCTGTATCTACATTATGGAGACCTGAACCAGCATCTACTATTGAGACACTAATCCCTACGAAGCAGGTAAATCACGATCTCTGGGTAAAAACTGGAGGCTACAGCCACAATCCAGTGATACCTTAACAGATACACCCCCTCCCCCTCCCTACAGATCTCTATACAGCGAACAGAGGCATTACATGCTAGTACAAGCCTCTTGCTGCATCCTACTTCTGACCTCCTCGTGCTACCTCCACTCAACAAGGGACCAGGACTACTACCTCCAGCTCATTCTAAGACGTCCCTGGATGCCCCTTGTACCTACCAACAGGTAACCCCAAACCTCTTGTCTCCAAGGCTTGTACCACAGCTACATCAGTTAATTTATGATCTATCCCTATTCCTTCCCCCTGCAGATCTAACTCAGATCATCAACCCACAGCCGTGTGTGACATATCCTCTACCTCTCTCCAAGAAGGACCAGGACCGATACCTCCTAGTCATCCAAAATAATCAGGACACCCCCCGCTACCCTCTAGAAGGTAACTAATCCAAAACTACCCTCTTTGAACCCCGTACCTTAACCCTTGAGCCCTGCACCCTATTCTTAATACTTGTCTCCTCTCACTCCCTATAGTACTGCTCCGGTGAATCCAGTATTATCCACACAGCCTGCTGACTGTCACACCAGTAGCAGTGCTACTGTGGATCAACAGCTAACTACTACCACAGTCTATTGAGTACCATACCAAGAACAGGTAACTCATGACCCAACTCAGAGTCCAGCAGAGACATCTCTGTCGAGTTCCACCCCCACTTATCCATACATTTTTTTGTGTACCCCACTCTAGGTACCCCTCGTCCTCCCTCCCAGGCACCAACACGTGCCACCAGTGAACCTCCATACCCCATACGAGGCACCAGTATCAGGTAACCACAGACAAACAGATACCTACCCCTTCCCCCATCGCTCATTAGTATACCATATTTATACATTCCTATTCTATCCCACCAGGTCTACAAGCCTTTGCCTCCTTATACATCTACTGCAACCGAACATCCTCAGACTACGAGGGAAAAAGGCCTATTTTTATCAATCAGTGATTACCTTGTATCAGTGGACACCGATCTATTTATCGATTTTATAACTTTTAATACTTTTAATAACTATTCTTATATCCGACCCAGTGACCTCACTGAGTCTGAATCATTTTAACTAGCTATTTTTAAGCACATGTTCGATTAAATAAAATTATCCCTTGCACTCAAAATCTCTCGTGCCGTCCTTCTGTTCACTACCACTAGCGCAAATTTACTTCTTCTCGGCTATATCAACACTTATTTGGACAACCCTGGTTCCCTGTCCACAAATTTGCTGCCACTAGTAGTGACGAGCCCACAGCGCCTCCTGTACCCATATACTAACCAATTATATATATATATATATATATATTATATAAAAAAATTAACATCTAGTTGCATAAAAGTTTTGACCTGTCAGAGTTCTGCTAGAAATCTATTAAACCCCTTGATGAATTGGGGCCAGATCGGCCGTTACCTTTAGAAACCACTTACCGGCACCTGATAGTTGTGCACGATCTCTGGACAACAGCGCAGCATTAACATCACCGTTCTCCTGGTCACTGTAGATCACGGGCGCCATTATAGTCAGATTCTGCAGGCAAAATATAAGAATGAGCCACGTTTCATTTTAGAACACACCAACAAGTAGTGCCCTCCTCACCAACCCCTGGACAATCTCCTGACACCACAACTCAGGAATATTAGAGGAGCCCTTCATAATGCTGGTCCTTGTCAGGAGGAGTATAGCGTGAGCTCAGGAGAGGAAGCCATTCCTGGTAAGCAGGTGCCCAGTGTTATAGTGATGATCCTCCTACAGATGCCAGGACCAGAGAATAGAGGACTGTGCCTCCAACCACAGCAACAACCCATTACAAGAACCGGACAGATCCATAGAGCCATGAGCAGCACTGATCAGTAGCCATGTCTACACTGCAGCAATTACCCATTACAGGGTCCTGACAGATCCATAGGGCTATGAGCTGCATTGATCAGGAGCCATGTGTACACTGCAGCAATTGCCCATTACAGGGACCTGACAGATCCATAGTGCTATGAGCAGCACTGATCAGCTGCCATGTCTACACTGCAGCAATTACCCATTACAGGCACCTGACAGATCCATAGTGCTATGAGCTGCACTGATCAGGAGCCATGTGTACACTGCAGCAATTGCCCATTACAGGGACCTGACAGATCAATAGTGCTATGAGCAGCACTGATCAGCCGCCATGTCTACACTGCAGCAATTACCCATTACAGGGTCTTGATCGATCCATAGTGCTATGAGCAGCACTGATCAGCAGCCATATCTACACTGCAGCAATTACCCATTACAGGGTCCTGACAGATCCATAGTGCTATGAGCAGCACTGATCAGCAGCCATGTCTACACTGCAACAATTACCCATTACAGGGACCTGACAGATCCATAGTGCTATGAGCAGCACTGATCAGCAGCTATGCCTACACTGCAGCAATTACCCATTACAGGGACCTGACAGATCCATAGTGCTATGAGCAGCACTGATCAGTAGCCATGTCTACACTGCAGCAATTACCCATTACAGGGTCCTGACAGATCCATTCTGCTATGAGCAGCACTGAGCAGCAGCCATGTCTACACTGCAGCAATTACCCATTACAGGGACCTGACAGATCCATAGTGCTATGAGCAGCACTGATCAGCAGCCATGTCTACACTGCAGCAATTACCCATTACAGGGTCCTGACAGATCCATATTGCTATGAGCAGCACTGATCAGCAGCCGTGTCTACACTGCAGCAATTACGCATTACAGGGTCCTGACAGATCCATAGTGCTATGAGCAGCACTGATCAGCAGCCATGTCTACACTGCAGCAATTACCCATTACAGGGTCCTGACCGATCCATAGTGCTATGAGCAGCACTGATCAGCAGCCATGTCTACACTGCAGCAATTACCCATTACAGGGTCCTGACAGATCCATAGTGCTATGAGCAGCACTGATCAGCAGCCATGTCTACACTGCAGCAATTACCCATTACAGGGACCTGACAGATCCATAGTGCTATGAGCAGCACTGATCAGCAGCCATGTCTACACTGCAGCAATTACCCATTACAGGGTCCTGACAGATCCATAGTGCTATGAGCAGCACTGATCAGCAGCCATGTCTACACTGCAGCAATTACCCATTACAGGGTCCTGACAGATCCATAGTGCTATGGGCAGCACTGATCAGCAGCCATGTCTACACTGCAGCAATTACCCATTACAGGGACCTGACAGATCCATAGTGTTATGAGCAGCACTGATCAGCCGCCATGTCTGCACTGCAGCAATTACCCATTACAGGATCCTGACCGATCCATAGTGCTATGAGCAGCACTGATCAGCAGCCATGTCTACACTACAGCAATTACCCATTACAGGGTCCTGACAGATCCATAGTGCTATGAGCAGCACTGATCAGCAGTCATGTCTACACTGCAGCAATTACCCATTACAGGGTCCTGACAGATCCATAGTGCTATGGGCAGCACTGATCAGCAGCCATGTCTACACTGCAGCAATTACCCATTACAGGGACCTGACAGATCCATAGTGTTATGAGCAGCACTGATCAGCCGCCATGTCTGCACTGCAGCAATTACCCATTACAGGGTCCTGACCGATCCATAGTGCTATGAGCAGCACTGATCAGCAGCCATGTCTACACTGCAGCAGTTACCCATTACAGGGTCCTCACAGATCCATAGTGCTATGAGCAGCACTGATCAGCAGCCATGTCTACACTGCAGCAATTACCCATTACAGGGTCCTGACAGATCCATATTGCTATGAGCAGCACTGATCAGCAGCCATGTCTACACTGCAGCAATTACGCATTACAGGGTCCTGACAGATCCATAGTGCTATGAGCAGCACTGATCAGCAGCCATGTCTACACTGCAGCAATTACCCATTACAGGGTCCTGACCGATCCATAGTGCTATGAGCAGCACTGATCAGCAGCCTTGTCTACACTGCAGCAATTACCCATTACAGGGTCCTGACAGATCCATAGTGCTATGAGCAGCACTGATCAGCAGCCATGTCTACACTGCAGCAATTACCCATTACAGGGACCTGACAGATCCATAGTGCTATGAGCAGCACTGATCAGCAGCCATGTCTACACTGCAGCAATTACCCATTACAGGGTCCTGACAGATCCATAGTGCTATGAGCAGCACTGATCAGCAGCCATGTCTACACTGCAGCAATTACCCATTACAGGGTCCTGACAGATCCATAGTGGTATGGGCAGCACTGATCAGCAGCCATGTCTACACTGCAGCAATTACCCATTACAGGGACCTGACAGATCCATAGTGCTATGAGCAGCACTGATCAGCAGCCATGTCTACACTGCAGCAATTACCCATTACAGGGTCCTCACAGATCCATAGTGCTATGAGCAGCACTGATCAGCAGCCATGTCTACAATGCAGCAATTACCCATTACAGGGTCCTGACAGATCCATATTGCTATGAGCAGCACTGATCAGCAGCCATGTCTACACTGCAGCAATTACCCATTACAGGGTCCTGACCGATCCATAGTGCTATGAGCAGCACTGATCAGCAGCCATGTCTACACTGCAGCAATTACCCATTACAGGGACCTGACAGATCCATAGTGCTATGAGCAGCACTGATCAGCAGCCATGTCTACACTGCAGCAATTACCCATTACAGGGTCCTGACAGATCCATAGTGCTATGAGCAGCACTGATCAGCAGCCATGTCTACACTGCAGCAATTACCCATTACAGGGTCCTGACAGATCCATAGTGCTATGGGCAGCACTGATCAGCAGCCATGTCTACACTGCAGCAATTACCCATTACAGGGACCTGACAGATCCATAGTGCTATGAGCAGCACTGATCAGCCGCCATGTCTGCACTGCAGCAATTACCCATTACAGGGTCCTGACCGATCCATAGTGCTATGAGCAGCACTGATCAGCAGCCATGTCTACACTGCAGCAATTACCCATTACAGGGTCCTCACAGATCCATAGTGCTATGAGCAGCACTGATCAGCAGCCATGTCTACACTGCAGCAATTACCCATTACAGGGTCCTGACAGATCCATAGTGCTATGAGCAGCACTGATCAGCCGCCATGTCTACACTGCAGCAATTACCCATTACAGGGTCCTGACAGATCCATAGTGCTATGAGCAGCACTGCTCAGCAGCCATGTCTACACTGCAGCAATTACCCATTACAGGGTCCTGACAGATCCATAGTGTTATGAGCAGCACTGATCAGCAGCCATGTCTACACTGCAATTACCCATTACAGGGTCCTGACAGATCCATAGTGCTATGGGCAGCACTGATCAGCAGCCATGTCTACACTGCAGCAATTACCCATTACAGGGACCTGACAGATCCATAGTGCTATGAGCAGCACTGATCAGCAGCCATGTCTACACTGCAGCAATTACCATTACAGGGTCCTGACAGATCCATAGTGCTATGAGCAGCACTGATCAGCCGCCATGTCTACACTGCAGCAATTACCCATTACAGGGTCCTGACAGATCCATTCTGCTATGAGCAGCACTGATCAGCAGCCATGTCTACACTGCAGCAATTACCCATTACAGGGTCCTGACAGATCCATTCTGCTATGAGCAGCACTGATCAGTAGCCATGTCTACACTGCAGCAATTACCCATTACAGGGTCCTGACAGATCCATAGTGCTATGAGCAGCACTGATCAGCAGCCATGTCTACACTGCAGCAATTACCCATTACAGGGACCTGACAGATCCATAGTGCTATGAGCAGCACTGATCAGCCGCCATGTCTACACTGCAGCAATTACCCATTACAGGGTCCTGACAGATAACATACAACATAAAAAAATTTTTTTATGGGCATCATAAACACCCTTTAAAAAAATTTGTGGGTGTTGCATCACGGACCACGGTCACCCTGGTGATATGGTGGTGGATGATGAGGAGAAGGAGGAGGACAAGAGCAAATAGCCACCAAAATCAGGAAGCGTATACCCATGTGTGGGTGTGAAAAGGTGCATGTGAATACACCTCCCAAAAAAAGACACTGGATTTGAGTTTATGTTACGCTGCTTTCATACTGTGGTGTTGAGAAGTCTGGCCCAATCCAGCCCTTGTTCATTTTTAGAAGAGACAGCCTGTCAGCATTTTCAGTTGACAGGCGGATGTGCTTATCAGTTATAATTCCACCAACGTCACTAAAAACCCGCTCTGATAAAACACTAGCGGCAGGGCAGGCCAGGACCTCCAAGGCGTAGAGAGCCAGTTCATTCCACGTATCCAGCTTGGATACCAAACAATTATAAGGCACAGAGGAATTACAGAGGACGTTGGTACGGTCGGCAAGGTACTCCCTCAGCATCTTCCCAAACTTTGCTCTCCTTGTGAGAGCACCCCGAGCCTCAGGGCCTGGGAGGGGCAGAGAAAATTCTCCCAGAACTTGGACAGTGTTCCACTGCCTCTGCTGGATTGGAGTTGTGTCTCTCGCCTCTGCTCCTTGGTTGTCCAACGAACTGTGACCTCTGCCACCAGCGTTTTCAGATTTTTAATAGTTCCGCAACAAGGGCCTTCTGGTACTGCCCCATTTTTGTAGACCTGTCCGCCTCAGGAATAAGAGATAGAAATTTCTACTTGTAGAGTGGGTCTAGAAGTGTCACCAACCAGTAATGACGGTCACCCAAAATTTTGAGAACGCGAGGGTCATGGGAAAGGCAGCGTAACAAACTCAGCCATGCGTGCCAGACTGCTAACAGGCAATACTTCTGTGTCCTCACCAATAGGACCACTGACCATGCTCTCCTCCTCTCTGTCCCCAGGCCATCCACGCTGAACAGACGGTATGACAGTAGTGCAGATAGTACCATCTATAGCGCAGGAAACTAGCTCCTGTTCTTACTCCTCCTCTTCCTCATTGTCACCCAATCCACATTGGGATGAGATGAGGCTGGGCTGTGTGTAATCACCCTGTATGGTTCCTTGCTCCATCTCATCGTGCTCCGCCAGCAGTGCATACTCTTTTATTGTGAGCAGAGAGCATTTCAGAAGACAGAAGCAGGATGGTGACGCTAAGGCTAAGTGCCCACATAGCGTTTTTCAAGCGTATATGCTGTGGAATTTCCGCAGCATAAACGCTTGTTAAACGCTAGGTAATCCGCCCCCCATGGTCCCCAAGGGGATTCCGCAAGTTCTATGCCCATGCTGCGGATGTTTCCGCAGCGTTTATGCTGCGCTCAAAAATCCGCAGCATGTCCATTAATTTTGCGGAAGCGCAGCGTAATCGCCGCCATTGACTTGCATTGAGACGCACATAATTCGTGTCAGTACATTTGTACTCACGGATTATATGCGTTTCAATGTGCGGATGGTACCCAGTTCTGGAGGAGAGGAGACTCTCATCCAGACCTGGGTACCATTGTACCTGTAAAAAAAAGAATAAAATAAAAAATAAAGTTTATATTCACCTTTCGACGGCCCCCGGTCTCCTTCCCTTTGCTTGCGGGCAGGACCGAAGGACCTGCGGTGACGTCACAGTCATGTGACCGCAGGCCCTTCAGTGCAGTGTCCCGCGATCACCTGGCAGACAGAAGCGAGCGCAGCTACACACGCCGGGCCATCGGAGGGTAAGCATAGGTTTATTTTTAAACATTCTTACGGTCACACTATATAAATCCATGCCGGTTGCATGGATTTATTTAGTGTGACCAAGTTGTCAAGCACTTTCCAAGTGATGCTAAAATCGCCTGGAAAGCGCTTGTCAATCTGCATGCAGAAACGCATGTGAAAACGCTTCAAATCCGCATGTATTTGGCAGGAAAAACGCATGCACAATCTGCCAGGGAGATGCAGAAATGATGCAGAAATTTTCTGCTTCATTTCTGCATCGTGGGCACATAGCCTAATTATGGCGTCATCGCCACTCACCATCTTGGTGGAGTCCTCAAAGTTTTGGAGGATATGTCTGACATCCATGTCCACTCCTGAGGTGTTACGTGGAGTCTGAACTGAATACCGACGGCCTTGTTGATGCTGGTAGTCAACAACTGCCGTCTTCTGCTCACAAATCCTTCCCAACATCTGCAGTGTAGAGTTCCAACGCGTAGGGACATCACACACCAGTCTATGAGCCGGAAGCTGCAAACGCTGCTGAAACACGGCAAGGGTGGCGGAAGCTGGAGGTGATTCTCTAAAATGGCACACAGGCGGCGTACTTTAACAAGCAGATCCGGCAGCTCCAGGTAGGATTTGAGACAGCGCTGAACCACGAGGTTAAGCACATGGGCTAGGCCTGGTACGTGTGTGAGCTCGCCTCAGAGCTGCCACCAGGGTCCGGCCATTGTCACACACGACCATGCCTGGCTTTAGGCTCGGCGGTGTGAGCCACAGATCTACCTGCTCTCCCTCCACTGTCTGATTCCGGAGTGACTGACGAGCACAGCGGCCCCAGGTCTGATATAGACCTGATGACTCTGTGCGGCCAGCCAATCACTGTAATGCCACAACCAACATGGCTGCGGCATTACAATGAGTGACAGGCAATCCCTGCATGTTCATTAGCTCGGTAAAGAGCAACAAGCATGCAGGGAGGGGACTCGAGCTCCCGCCGAGCAACCCCGGAAATACTTGGCGAGCGTGGAGCATCTCGAGCAGTGAGATGCTGGGACGAGCACCGAGCAGTAGAGAGCATGCTCGCTCATCACTAGTCTTCATGCATCAGGTCCATGTATTTAGCAGTACATGATTCATCTGCACTACCACAGACTGTAGAGACAAGGAGAAGAGGAAACCCCAGAGAATTAGTAGGGAGGTTTCTCTCTAACTACAGAAGCCGGGCGAAGAGCAGCTCACCATTCAGCCCCATGCTATACCTGCATCCACCACCAGGGGGAGCCCGGGGAACAGACTTGGGTTATAGAGCCCATATATGAAATCCTATGCGCAGGGCTCCCCCTACTGGTGTCTAGCGGCAGCGCAAGACTAGAGTAAGGCCACAGGAGAGCCAACATGGCGACATTACAGCTCCCGGCACACCAGCACCATCAGGACATAGGCGGGCATGCTGGGAGTTGTAGTCTCACGGCAGCTGACAAGCCAGCGCTTGTCATGTAACGGAGGTAATAAGACGCCATAACACAAACCGCCCTCCACCAGCAGCGTAACAGGCAGGGAAGCCGGGAACGTATTCACAGACGGTTACTAGACACCGCCTGACAGCCGCTCCTGAGAGCGGAGCGGACACCGATAAAGAGCACGGACGGGAAGCCGGGACCGCCGATCCAGAACTGTCATCAGCGCGTCCTGATTGGTCGCTGCCCCGGCACCTCTGTAATCTGATTGGATAATGGACGGGCCGCTCTTATTGGCTGGAGACACGTTACCTACTCGCCTGTAATAGCGCTATAATAGTCCTGTTATCACTGTACAGGGGAGGAGCTTGGCTGCGCTTTATAGGCGGGGGGGTTATAGGATTTCATCCCGGGGGGTCTCATCTGTTTTATCTTATGTAACGTAAATCTGTAGGCTCCAAGATACATAAAAGCACGGGGTTTCCTGTGTCCCTGCTGGGCTCTTGTGGTTATTCTCAGTCCTCCTCTCCGTCCTCCCCTCCGTCCTCCCCTCCGTCCTCCGCTCCGTCCTCCCCTCCGTCCCCCCCTCCGTCCTCCCCTCCGTCCTCCGCTCTGACCTCCGTCCTCCCCTCCGTCCTCCGCTCTGTCCTCCGCTGCAGAATATTATATATACAGCTCATCTTCTGCAGAATATTATAATATCCATCTCATCTTCTGCAGAATATTATAATATACAGCTCATCTACTGCAGAATATTATAATATACAGCTCATCTACTGCAGAATATTATAATATACAGCTCATCTGCTGCAGAATATTATAATATACAGCTCATCTACTGCAGAATATTATAATATACAGCTCATCTGCTGCAGAATATTATAATATACAGCTCATCTACTACAGAATATTATATATACAGCTCACCTGCTGCAGAATATTATAATATACAGCTCATCTGCTGCAGAATATTATATATACAGCTCATCTGCTGCAGAATATTATAATATACAGCTCATCTACTGCAGAATATTATAATATACAGCTCATCTACTGCAGAATATTATAATATACAGCTCATCTACTGCAGAATATTATAATATACAGCTCATCTACTGCAGAATATTATATATACAGCTCATCTACTGCAGAATATTATAATATACAGCTCATCTACTGAAGAATATTATAATATACAGCTCATCTTCTGCAGAATATTATAATATCCATCTCATCTTCTGCAGAATATTATATATACAGCTCATCTTCTGCAGAATATTATATATACAGCTCATCTACTGCAGAATATTATATATACAACTCATCTTCTGCAGAATATTATAATATACAGCTCATCTTCTGCAGAATATTATATATACAGCTCATCTTCTGCAGAATATTATAATATACAGCTCATCTTCTGCAGAATATTATAATATACAGCTCATCTTCTGCAGAATATTATATATACAGCTCATCTTCTGCAGAATATTATAATATACAGCTCACCTGCTGCAGAATATTATAATATACAGCTCATCTTCTGCAGAATATTATAATATACAGCTCACCTGCTGCAGAATATTATAATATACAGCTCATCTTCTGCAGAATATTATATATACAGCTCATCTTCTGCAGAATATTATAATATACAGCTCATCTTCTGCAGAATATTATAATATACAGCTCACCTGCTGCAGAATATTATAATATACAGCTCATCTGCTGCAGAATATTATAATATACAGCTCATCTTCTGCAGAATATTATAATATACAGCTCATCTTCTGCAGAATATTATAATATACAACTCATCTTCTGCAGAATATTATAATATACAGCTCATCTTCTGCAGAATATTATAATATACAACTCATCTTCTGCAGAATATTATAATATACAGCTCATCTTCTGCAGAATATTATATATACAACTCATCTTCTGCAGAATATTATAATATCCATCTCATCTTCTGCAGAATATTATATATACAGCTCATCTTCTGCAGAATATTATAATATACAGCTCATCTTCTGCAGAATATTATATATACAACTCATCTTCTGCAGAATATTATAATATACAGCTCATCTTCTGCAGAATATTATAATATACAGCTCACCTGCTGCAGAATATTATAATATACAGCTCATCTTCTGCAGAATATTATAATATACAGCTCATCTACTGCAGAATATTATAATATACAGCTCATCTTCTGCAGAATATTATATATACAGCTCATCTTCTGCAGAATATTATAATATACAGCTCATCTTCTGCAGAATATTATAATATACAGCTCATCTACTGCAGAATATTATAATATACAGCTCATCTTCTGCAGAATATTATAATATACAGCTCATCTTCTGCAGAATATTATAATATACAACTCATCTTCTGCAGAATATTATAATATACAGCTCATCTTCTGCAGAATATTATAATATACAACTCATCTTCTGCAGAATATTATAATATACAGCTCATCTACTGCAGAATATTATAATATACAGCTCATCTGCTGCAGAATATTATAATATACAGCTCATCTACTACAGAATATTATATATACAGCTCATCTTCTGCAGAATATTATATATACAACTCATCTTCTGCAGAATATTATAATATACAGCTCATCTACTGAAGAATATTATAATATACAGCTCATCTACTGCAGAATATTATAATATACAGCTCATCTACTGCAGAATATTATAATATACAGCTCATCTTCTGCAGAATATTATAATATACAGCTCATCTACTGCAGAATATTATAATATACAACTCATCTACTGCAGAATATTATAATATACAGCGCATCTACTGCAGAATATTATAATATACAGCTCATCTGCTGCAGAATATTATAATATACAGCTCATCTACTGCAGAATATTATAATATACAGCTCAACTTCTGCAGAATATTATAATATACAGCTCATCTTCTGCAGAATATTATAATATACAGCTCACCTGCTGCAGAATATTATATATACAGCTCACCTGCTGCAGAATATTATAATATACAGCTCATCTTCTGCAGAATATTATAAAATGCAGCTCATCTTCTGCAGAATATTATATATACAGCTCATCTACTGCAGAATATTATAATATACAACTCATCTACTGCAGAATATTATAATATACAGCTCATCTACTGCAGAATATTATATATACAGCTCATCTACTGCAGAATATTATAATATACAGCTCACCTGCTGCAGAATATTATAATATACAGCTCATCTACTGCAGAATATTATAATATACAGCTCATCTTCTGCAGAATATTATAATATACAGCTCATCTTCTGCAGAATATTATAATATACAGCTCATCTTCTGCAGAATATTATAATATACAGCTCATCTACTGCAGAATATTATAATATACAGCTCATCTTCTGCAGAATATTATAATATACAGCTCATCTTCTGCAGAATATTATAATATACAACTCATCTTCTGCAGAATATTATAATATACAGCTTATCTTCTGCAGAATATTATAATATACAACTCATCTTCTGCAGAATATTATAATATACAGCTCATCTACTACAGAATATTATATATACAGCTCATCTTCTGCAGAATATTATATATACAACTCAGCTTCTGCAGAATATTATAATATACAGCTCATCTACTGAAGAATATTATAATATACAGCTCATCTACTGCAGAATATTATAATATACAGCTCATCTACTGCAGAATATTATAATATACAGCTCATCTTCTGCAGAATATTATAATATACAGCTCATCTACTGCAGAATATTATAATATACAGCGCATCTACTGCAGAATATTATAATATACAGCTCATCTGCTGCAGAATATTATAATATACAGCTCAACTTCTGCAGAATATTATAATATACAGCTCATCTTCTGCAGAATATTATAATATACAGCTCATCTACTACAGAATATTATATATACAGCTCATCTTCTGCAGAATATTATAATATACAGCTCATCTTCTGCAGAATATTATAATATACAGCTCATCTACTACAGAATATTATATATACAGCTCATCTTCTGCAGAATATTATATATACAACTCATCTTCTGCAGAATATTATAATATACAGCTCATCTACTGAAGAATATTATAATATACAGCTCATCTACTGCAGAATATTATAATATACAGCTCATCTTCTGCAGAATATTATAATATACAGCTCATCTACTGCAGAATATTATAATATACAACTCATCTACTGCAGAATATTATAATATACAGCGCATCTACTGCAGAATATTATAATATACAGCTCATCTGCTGCAGAATATTATAATATACAGCTCAACTTCTGCAGAATATTATAATATACAGCTCATCTTCTGCAGAATATTATAATATACAGCTCACCTGCTGCAGAATATTATATATACAGCTCACCTGCTGCAGAATATTATAATATACAGCTCATCTTCTGCAGAATATTATAAAATGCAGCTCATCTTCTGCAGAATATTATATATACAGCTCATCTACTGCAGAATATTATAATATACAACTCATCTACTGCAGAATATTATAATATACAGCTCATCTACTGCAGAATATTATATATACAGCTCATCTACTGCAGAATATTATAATATACAGCTCACCTGCTGCAGAATATTATAATATACAGCTCATCTACTGCAGAATATTATAATATACAGCTCATCTTCTGCAGAATATTATAATATACAGCTCATCTTCTGCAGAATATTATAATATACAGCTCATCTTCTGCAGAATATTATAATATACAGCTCATCTACTGCAGAATATTATAATATACAGCTCATCTTCTGCAGAATATTATAATATACAGCTCATCTTCTGCAGAATATTATAATATACAACTCATCTTCTGCAGAATATTATAATATACAGCTCATCTTCTGCAGAATATTATAATATACAACTCATCTTCTGCAGAATATTATAATATACAGCTCATCTACTACAGAATATTATATATACAGCTCATCTTCTGCAGAATATTATATATACAACTCATCTTCTGCAGAATATTATAATATACAGCTCATCTACTGCAGAATATTATAATATACAGCTCATCTACTGCAGAATATTATAATATACAGCTCATCTTCTGCAGAATATTATAATATACAGCTCATCTACTGCAGAATATTATAATATACAACTCATCTACTGCAGAATATTATAATATACAGCGCATCTACTGCAGAATATTATAATATACAGCTCATCTGCTGCAGAAAATTATAATATACAGCTCAACTTCTGCAGAATATTATAATATACAGCTCATCTTCTGCAGAATATTATAATATACAGCTCACCTGCTGCAGAATATTATATATACAGCTCACCTGCTGCAGAATATTATAATATACAGCTCATCTTCTGCAGAATATTATAAAATGCAGCTCATCTTCTGCAGAATATTATATATACAGCTCATCTACTGCAGAATATTATAATATACAACTCATCTACTGCAGAATATTATAATATACAGCTCATCTACTGCAGAATATTATATATACAGCTCATCTACTGCAGAATATTATAATATACAGCTCACCTGCTGCAGAATATTATAATATACAGCTCATCTACTGCAGAATATTATAATATACAGCTCATCTACTGCAGAATATTATAATATACAGCTCATCTTCTGCAGAATATTATATATACAGCTCATCTACTGCAGAATATTATAATATACAACTCATCTACTGCAGAATATTATAATATACAGCTCATCTACTGCAGAATATTATATTATACAGCTCATCTACTGCAGAATATTATATATACAGCTCATCTACAGCAGAATATTATAATATACAGCTCATCTACTGCAGAATATTATATATACAGCTCATCTACTGCAGAATATTATATATACAGCTCATCTACTGCAGAATATTATAATATACAGCTCATCTACTGCAGAATATTATATATACAGCTCATCTACTGCAGAATATTATATATACAGCTCATCTACTGCAGAATATTATAATATACAACTCATCTACTGAAGAATATTATAATATACAGCTCATCTACTGCAGAATATTATAATATACAGATCATCTACTGCAGAATATTATAATATACAGCGCATCTACTGCAGAATATTATAATATACAGCTCATCTACTGCAGAATATTATAATATATACAGCTCATCTACAGCAGAATATTATAATATACAGCTCATCTACTGCAGAATATTATATATACAGCTCATCTACTGCAGAATATTATATATACAGCTCATCTACTGCAGAATATTATAATATACAGCTCATCTACTGCAGAATATTATATATACAGCTAATCTACTGCAGAATATTATATATACAGCTCATCTACTGCAGAATATTATAATATACAGCTCATCTACTGCAGAATATTATATATACAGCTCATCTACTGCAGAATATTATAATATACAACTCATCTACTGAAGAATATTATAATATACAGCTCATCTACTGCAGAATATTATAATATACAGATCATCTACTGCAGAATATTATAATATACAGCGCATCTACTGCAGAATATTATAATATACAGCTCATCTGCTGCAGAATATTATAATATACAGCTCACCTGCTGCAGAATATTATATATACAGCTCATCTGCTGCAGAATATTATAATATACAGCTTATCTGCTGCAGAATATTATAATATATAGCTCAATACTACAGAATATTATAATATACAGCTCATCTACTGCAGAATATTATAATATACAGCTCATCTACTTCAGAATATTATATATACAGCTCATCTGCTGCAGAATATTATAATATACAGCTCATCTACTGCAGAATATTATAATATACAGCTCATCTACTGCAGAATATTATAATATACAGCTCATCTACTGCAGAATATTATATATACAGCTCATCTGCTGCAGAATATTATATATACAGCTCATCTACTGCAGAATATTATAATATACAGCTCATCTACTGCAGAATATTATAATATACAGCTCATCTGCTGCAGAACATTATAATATACAGCTTATCTACTGCAGAATATTATATATACAGCTCATCTACTGCAGAATATTATAATATACAGCTCATCTACTGCAGAATATTATAATATACAGCTTATCTGCTGCAGAATATTATAATATACAGCTCATCTACTGCAGAATATTATAATATACAGCTCATCTACTGCAGAATATTATATATACAGCTCATCTGCTGCAGAATATTATAATGTACAGCTCATCTACTGCAGAATATTATAATATACAGCTCATCTACTGCAGAATATTATATATACAGCTCATCTGCTGCAGAACATTATAATATACAGCTTATCTACTGCAGAATATTATATATACAGCTCATCTACTGCAGAATATTATAATATACAGCTTATCTGCTGCAGAATATTATAATATACAGCTCATCTACTGCAGAATATTATATATACAGCTCATCTACTGCAGAATATTATAATATACAGCTTATCTGCTGCAGAATATTATAATATACAGCTCATCTACTACAGAATATTATAATATACAGCTCATCTACTGCAGAATATTATAATATATAGCTCAATACTACAGAATATTATAATATACAGCTCATCTACTGCAGAATATTATAATATACAGCTCATCTACTACAGAATATTATAATATACAGCTCACCTGCTGCAGAATATTATAATATACAGCTCATCTACTGCAGAATATTATATATACAGCTCATCTACTGCAGAATATTATAATATACAGCTCATCTACTGCAGAATATTATAATATACAACTCATCTACTGCAGAATATTATAATATACAGCTCATCTACTGCAGAATATTATAATATACAGCTCACCTGCTGCAGAATATTATAATATAACGCTCATCTACTACAGAATATTATAATATACAACTCATCTACTGCAGAATATTATATATACAGCTCATCTACTGCAGAATATTATAATATACAGCTCATCTACTGCAGAATATTATATATACAGCTCATCTACTGCAGAATATTATAATATACAGCTCATCTACTGCAGAATATTATAATATACAACTCATCTACTGCAGAATATTATAATATACAGCTCATCTACTGCAGAATATTATATATACAGCTCATCTACTGCAGAATATTATAATATACAGCTCATCTACTGCAGAATATTATAATATACAACTCATCTACTGCAGAATATTATAATATACAGCTCATCTACTGCAGAATATTATAATATACAGCTCACCTGCTGCAGAATATTATAATATAACGCTCATCTACTGCAGAATATTATAATATACAACTCATCTACTGCAGAATATTATAATATACAGCTCACCTGCTGCAGAATATTATAATATAACGCTCATCTACTACAGAATATTATAATATACAGCTCATCTACTGCAGAAAATTATAATATACAGCTCATCTACTGCAGAATATTATAATATACAACTCATCTACTGCAGAATATTATAATATACAGCTCATCTACTGCAAAATATTATAATATGCAGCTCACCTGCTGCAGAATATTATAATATACAGCTCATCTACTGCAGAATATTATAATATACAGCTCATCTACTACAGAATATTATAATATACAGCTCATCTGCTGCAGAATATTATAATATACAGCTCATCTGCTGCAGAATATTATAGATACAGCTCATCTACTGCAGAATATTATAATAAACAGCTCATCTACTACAGAATATTATAATATACAGCTCATCTTCTGCAGAATATTATAATATACAGCTCATCTACTGCAGAATATTATATATACAGCTCATCTGCTGCAGAATATTATAATATACAGCTCATCTTCTGCAGAATATTATAATATACAGCTCATCTTCTGCAGAATATTATATATACAGCTCATCTACTGCAGAATATTATAATATACAGCTCATCTACTGCAGAATATTATATATACAGCTCATCTGCTGCAGAATATTATAATATACAGCTTATCTACTGCAGAATATTATAATAAACAGCTCATCTACTACAGAATATTATAATATACAGCTCATCTACTGCAGAATATTATAATAAACAGCTCATCTACTACAGAATATTATAATATACAGCTCATCTACTGCAGAATATTATAATATACAGCGCATCTACTGCAGAATATTATAATATACAGCTCATCTGCAGAATATTATAATATACAGCTCATCTACTGCAGAATATTATATATACAGCTCATCTACTGCAGAATATTATAATAAACAGCTCATCTACTACAGAATATTATAATATACAGCTCATCTGCTGCAGAATATTATAATATACATCTCATCTACTGCAGAATATTATAATATACAGCTCATCTACTGCAGAATATTATAATATACAGCTCATCTACTGCAGAATATTATAATATACAGCTCACCTGCTGCAGAATATTATAATATACAGCTCATCTTCTGCAGAATATTATAATATACAGCTCATCTTCTGCAGAATATTATATATACAGCTCATCTACTGCAGAATATTATAATATACAGCTCATCTACTAAGAATATTATAATATACAGCTCATCTACTGCAGAATATTATAATATACAGCTCATCTACTGCAGAATATTATATATACAGCTCATCTGCTGCAGAATATTATAATATACATCTCATCTACTGCAGAATATTATAATATACAGCTCATCTACTGCAGAATATTATAATATACAACTCATCTACTGCAGAATATTATAATATACAGCTCAATACTACAGAATATTATAATATACAGCTCATCTACTGCAGAATATTATAATATACAGCTCATCTACTGCAGAATAATATCATAAACAGCTCATCTACTACAGAATATTATAATATACAGCTCATCTTCTGCAGCTGTATATTATAATATTCTGTAGTAGATGAGCTGTATATTATAATATTCTGCAGTAGATGAGCTGTATATTATAATATTCTGTAGTATTGAGCTGTATATTATAATATTCTGCAGAAGATGAGCTGTATATATAATATTCTGCAGTAGATGAGCTGTATATTATAATATTCTGCAGTAGATAAGCTGTATATATAATATTCTGTAGTAGATGAGCTGTATATTATACTATTCTGCAGCAGATGAGCTGTATATTATAATATTCTGCAGCAGGTGAGCTGTATATATAATATTCTGTAGTAGATGAGCAGTATATTATAATATTCTGCAGAAGATGAGCTGTATATTATAATATTCTGCAGTAGATGAGCTGTATATTATAATATTCTGCAGTAGATGAGCTGTACACTATAATATTCTGCAGCAGGTGAGCTGTATATTATAATATTCTGCAGTAATTGAGCTGTATATTATAATATTCTGCAGTAGATGAGCTGTATATTATAATATTCTGCAGAAGATGAGCTGTATATTATAATATTCTGCAGAAGATGAGCTGTATATTATAATATTCTGCAGTAGATGAGCTGTATATTATAATATTCTGCAGTAGATGAGCTGTATATTATAATATTCTGCAGAAGATGAGCTGTATATTATAATATTCTGCAGAAGATGAGCTGTATATTATAATATTCTGCAGTAGATGAGCTGTATATTATAATATTTGGCAGTAGATGAGCTGTACATTATAATATTCTGCAGCAGATGAGCTGTATATATAATATTCTGCAGTAGATGAGCTGTATATTATAATATTCTGCAGTAGATGAGCTGTATATTATAATATTTGGCAGTAGATGAGCTGTATATTATAATATTCTGCAGTAGATGAGCTGTATATATAATATTCTGCAGTAGATGACCTGTATATTATAATATTCTGCAGTAGATGAGCTGTATATTATAATATTCTGCAGCAGGTGAGCTGTATATTACAATATTCTGCAGAAGATGAGCTGTATATATAATATTCTGCAGTAGATGAGCTGTATATTATAATATTCTGCAGAATATGAGCTGTATATTATAATATTCTGCAGTAGATGAGTTGTATATTATAATATTCTGTAGTAGATGATCTGTATATATAATATTCTGCAGTAGATGAGCTGTATATTATAATATTCTGTAGTAGATGAGCTGTATATTATAATATTCTGCAGAAGATGAGCTGTATATTATAATATTCTGCAGTAGATGAGCTGTATATATAATATTCTGCAGTAGATGAGCTGTATATTATAATATTTGGCAGTAGATGAGCTGTATATTATAATATTCTGCAGAATATGAGCTGTATATTATAATATTCTGCAGTAGATGAGTTGTATATTATAATATTCTGTAGTAGATGATCTATATATATAATATTCTGCACGAGATGAGCTGTATATTATAATATTCTGCAGAAGATGAGCTGTATATTATAATATTCTGCAGCAGATGAGCTGTATATATAATATTCTGCAGTAGATGAGCTGTATATTATAATATTCTGCAGTAGATGAGCTGTATATTATAATATTTGGCAGTAGATGAGCTGTATATTATAATATTCTGCAGAAGATGAGCTGTATATATAATATTCTGCAGTAGATGACCTGTATATTATAATATTCTGCAGTAGATGAGCTGTATATTATAATATTCTGCAGCAGGTGAGCTGTATATTACAATATTCTGCAGAAGATGAGCTGTATATATAATATTCTGCAGTAGATGAGCTGTATATTATAATATTCTGCAGAATATGAGCTGTATATTATAATATTCTGCAGTAGATGAGTTGTATATTATAATATTCTGTAGTAGATGATCTGTATATATAATATTCTGCACGAGATGAGCTGTATATTATAATATTCTGTAGAAGATGAGCTGTATATTATAATATTCTGCAGTAGATGAGCTGTATATATAATATTCTGCAGTAGATGAGCTGTATATTATAATATTCTGCAGTAGATGAGTTGTATATTATAATATTCTGCAGTAGATGAGCTGTATATATAATATTCTGCAGCAGGTGAGCTGTATATATAATATTCTGCAGTAGATGAGCTGTATATTATAATATTCTGCAGTAGATGAGCTGTATATTATAATATTCTGCAGCAGGTGAGCTGTTTATTATAATATTCTGTAGTAGATGAACTGTATATTATAATATTCTGCAGTAGATGAGCTGTATATTATAATATTCTGCAGTAGATGAGCTGTATATTATAATATTCTGTAGTAGATGAGCTGTATATTATAATATTCTGCAGTAGATGAGCTGTATATATAATATTCCTCAGCAGGTGAGCTGTTTATTATAATATTCTGCAGTAGATGAGCTGTATATATAATATTCCTCAGCAGGTGAGCTGTATATTATAATATTCTGCGGTAGATGAGATGTATATTATAATATTCTTCAGTAGATGAGCTGTATATTATAATATTCTGCAGTAGATGAGCTGTATATTATATTATTCTGCAGTAGATGAGCTGTATATTATAATATTCTGCAGTAGATGAGCTGTATATTATAATATTCTGCAGTAGATGAGCTGTATATTATAATATTCTGCAGCAGATGAGCTGTATATTATAATATTCTGCAGCAGGTGAGCTGTATATTATAATATTCTGCAGTAGATGAGCTGTATATTATAATATTCTGCAGCAGATGAGCTGTATATTATAATATTCTGCAGCAGGTGAGCTGTATATTATAATATTCGCAGCAGATAAGCTGTATATTATAATATTCTGCAGTAGATGAGCTGTATATATAATATTCTGCAGTAGATGAGCTGTATATTATAATATTCTGCAGCAGGTGAGCTGTATATTATAATATTCTGCAGTAGATGAGCTGTATATTATAATATTCTGCAGCAGGTGAGCTGTATATAATAATATTCTGCAGTAGATGAGCTGTATATTATAATATTCTGCAGTAAATGAGCTGTATATTATAATATTCTGCAGCAGGTGAGCTGTATATTATAATAGTCTGCAGTAGATGAGCTGTATATTATAATATTCTGCAGTAGATGAGATGTATATTATAATATTCTGCAGAAGATGAGCTGTATATATAATATTCTGCAGCAGGTGAGCTGTATATTATATTATTCTGCAGTAGATGAGTTGTCTATTATAATATTCTGCAGTAGATGAGCTGTATATATAATATTCTGCAGAAGATGAGCTGTATATTATAATATTTTGCAGTAGATGAGCTGTATATTATAATATTCTGCAGAAGATGAGCTGTATATTATAATATTCTGCAGTAGATGCGCTGTATATTATAATATTCTGCAGCAGGTGAGTTGTATATTATATTATTCTGCAGTAGATGAGCTGTATATTATAATATTCTGCAGTAGATGAGCTGTATATTATAATATTCTGCAGAATATGAGCTGTATATTATAATATTCTGCAGTAGATGAGTTGTATATTATAATATTCTGTAGTAGATGATCTGTATATATAATATTCTGCACAAGATGAGCTGTATATTATAATATTCTGCAGAAGATGAGCTGTATATTATAATATTCTGCAGTAGATGAGCTGTATATATAATATTCTGCAGTAGATGAGCTGTATATTATAATATTCTGCAGTAGATGAGCTGTATATTATAATATTCTGCAGTAGATGAGCTGTATATTATAATAATCTGCAGAAGATGAGTTGTATATATAATATTCTGCAGCAGGTGAGCTGTATATATAATATTCTGCAGTAGATGAGCTGTATATTATAATATTCTGCAGTAGATGAGCTGTATATTATAATATTCTGCAGCAGGTGAGCTGTATATTATAATATTCTGTAGTAGATGAGCTGTATATTATAATATTCTGCAGTAGATGAGCTGTATATATAATATTCCTCAGCAGGTGAGCTGTATATTATAATATTCTGCAGTAGATGAGCTGTTTATTATAATATTCTGCAGTAGATGAGCTGTATATATAATATTCCTCAGCAGGTGAGCTGTATATTATAATATTCTGCAGTAGATGAGCTGTATATTATAATATTCTGCAGTAGATGAGCTGTATATTATAATATTCTGCAGCAGGTGAGCTGTATATTATAATATTCTGTAGTAGATGAGCTGTATATTATAATATTCTGCAGTAGATGAGCTGTATATATAATATTCCTCAGCAGATGAGCTGTATATATAATATTCTGCAGTAGATGAGCTGTATATTATAATATTCTGCTGTAGATGAGCTGTATATATAATATTCTGCAGTAGATGAGCTGTATAATATAATATTCTGCAGTAGATGAGCTGTATATTATAATATTCTGCTGTAGATGAGCTGTATATATAATATTCTGCAGTAGATGAGCTATATATTATAATATTCTGCAGTAGATGAGCTGTATATATAATATTCCTCAGCAGGTGAGCTGTATATTATAATATTCTGCAGTAGATGAGCTGTATATTATAATATTCTGCAGTAGATGAGCTGTATATTATAATATTCTGCAGTAGATGAGCTGTTTATTATAATATTCTGCAGTAGATGAGCTGTATATTATATTATTCTGCAGTAGATGAGATGTATATTATAATATTCTGCAGTAGATGAGCTGTATATTATAATATTCTGTAGCAGATGAGCTGTATATTATAATATTCTGCAGCAGGTGAGCTGTATATTATAATATTCTGCAGTAGATGAGTTGTATATTATATTATTCTGCAGCAGGTGAGCTGTATATTATAATATTCTGCAGTAGATGAGCTGTATATTATAATATTCTGCAGTAGATAAGCTGTATATATAATATTCTGCAGTAGATGAGCTGTATATTATAATATTCTGCAGCAGGTGAGCTGTATATTATAATATTCTGCAGTAGATGAGCTGTATATTATATTATTCTGTAGTAGATGAGCTGTATATATAATATTCTGCAGTAGATGAGCTGTATATTATAATATTCTGCAGCAGGTGAGCTGTATATTATAATATTCTGCAGTAGATGAGCTGTATATTATAATATTCTGCAGTAGATGAGCTGTATATATAATATTCTGCAGTAGATGAGCTGTATATTATAATATTCTGCAGTAGATGAGTTGTATATTATAACATTCTGCAGTAGATGAGCTGTATATTATAATATTCTGCAGCAGGTGAGCTGTATATATAATATTCTGCAGTAGATGAGCTGTATATTATAATATTCTGCAGCAGGTGAGCTGTATATTATAATATTCTGCAGCTGATGAGCTGTATATATATTATTCTGCAGTAGATGAGATGTATATTATAATATTCTGCAGCAGGTGAGCTGTATATTATAATATTCTACAGTAGATGAGCTGTATATATAATATTCTGCAGCAGGTGAGCTGTATATATAATATTCTGCAGTAGATAAGCTGTATATTATAATATTCTGCAGTAGATGAGCTGTATATTATAATATTCTGCAGTAGATGAGCTGTATATTATAATATTCTGCAGTAGATGAGCTGTATATTATAATATTCTGCAGCAGGTGAGCTGTATATTATAATATTCTGTAGTAGATGAGCTGTATATTATAATATTCTGTAGTAGATGAGCTGTATATTATAATATTCTGCAGTAGATGAGCTGTATATTATAATATTCTGCAGTAGATGAGCTGTATATATAATATTCTGCAGTAGATGAGCTGTATATTATAATATTCTGCAGCAGGTGAGCTGTATATTATATTATTCTGCAGCAGATGAGCTGTATATTATAATATTCTGCAGTAGATGAGCTGTATATTATAATATTCTGCAGTAGATGAGCTGTATATATAATATTCTGCAGCAGATGAGCTGTATATTATAATATTCTGCAGTAGATGAGCTGTATATATAATATTCTGCAGCAGGTGAGCTGTATATTATAATATTCTGCAGTAGATGAGTTGTATATTATATTATTCTGCAGTAGATGAGCTGTATATTATAATATTCTGCAGCAGGTGAGCTGTATATTATATTATTCTGCGGCAGGTGAGCTGTATATTATAATATTCTGCGGCAGGTGAGCTGTATATTATAATATTCTGCAGCAGGTGAGCTGTATATTATATTATTCTGCAGTAGATAAGCACGGGGGTCAGTGGGTGCTCTTGTCTGCTGGCCCAGCTATCTTTAGACCAGGGCTCATATCATTGAATGCCCGATCTCCTTTACCGTGGGCAGAACACTAAGACAACACAGAGTGATGGTAAACAGTGTGGCAATAATTTATTGAACCACCAGCAATCAATAACATATAGAACAGTCCCAGCAAATCCATCAGATGGTACAAATTACAGAGTCTCACCCTTCCGCTGGCCCGCTTGGATTAGAGCCGTGAGATATGTGGCCAGGTGACCTGATTGTCCCAACCTGGATTTTTCAAATCGTCTCTGAATTTCATCAATGGTCAATGGAGCAGATCTGTATTTTTCCAGCCAGACTGTGGTCCCTTAGGCTAACATCATATAGAGTCTCCCCGAAAAGACGCAGATACTCCTTTTTTATAGTTCACATTTGTCCTTTCAAGCCATTATTCAGAATTTAAGGGTCAGGGATCATGATTAGTGTTGAGCGAGCATGCTCAACACTGCTCGGTACTTGCACGAGCATCTCACTACTCGGGATGTTCGGCGAGCACCGAGCATTTTCGGGTTACTCGGGCGGGAGCTCGGGTCTCCGCCCTGCATGTTTGGCGCTCTTTACAGAGCCAATGAACATGCAGGGATTGCCAGCCAGTCATTGTAATGCCGCAGCCTTGTTGGTTGTGGGCATTACAGTGATTGGCTGGCCGCACAGCGTCACCTTGAGTATTTAAAACCGGGTGCCGCCATCTTGGACACAGTCACTCCGGATCAGACAGTGTAGGGAGAGTGCTGCTGAGCTAGGGAGAGATTTATACTGCGAAATAGGTAGTGTAGAGTCTCTAAAGCTTGCAAAATCAAACAGTCCTTCTGAGGACTAATATTCATCCCAGATATCAGGCAGGCAGGCAGGCTGTAAAGGAGACGTAGTGGTTATACCAACAAACACTGCATTACAGTCCTGTGTGCTGCTGTTGCTCAAATTGCTAGACTTAGCCCCAGGTCTCAGGGGCCAGGAAAAATTCTTTTTTTTTAATCTAAATCCTCTTTTTTTTTTTTTTTTCCTCACTCAGACTGTACAAATACCCGTCTTATTAACCTTTTGGTATTTTTTCCCCACAAAAAAAAAATTGAGTGTGTCTGTGAGTGTTCAGACACAAATATATCTGTTTAAAAGAGTCTGGTTTCGGCCAGATAGCTAGAACTGTGGTTTTGCAGTTCCACGGTTCAAATCTATGAATTATCCACTTTTTTGCCTTTTTTCCATAATAAAAAACAGTTTGAGTGTCTCGCTGACTGTTCAGGCACAAATATATCTGTTTAAAATATTCTGGTGAAGGCCAGATAACTAGAACTGTGGTTTTCCTCTTCCACGGTTCAAATCTGGGTGTAATCCACCTTTTTGCCTTTTTTACATAAAAAAAACAGTTTGAGTGTCTCGCTGACTGTTCAGACACAAATATATCTGTTTAAAAGATTCTGGTGTAAGCCAGAGAAATAGAACTGTGGTTTTCCTCTTCCATGGTTCAAATCTGGGTGTAATCCACCTTTTTGCCTTTTTTACATAAAAAAAAACAGTTTGGGTGTCTCGCTGACTGTTCAGACACAAATATATCTGTTTAAAAGATTCTGGTGTAGGCCAGAGAAATAGAACTGCGGTTTTCCTCTTCCACTGTTCTAATCTCCTTTTTATTACCCTTTTGCCATTGATAGTGCGAGCGTAAGCTAGTATACTTCATTTACAATGGGCAAGGCGCGTGGCAAAGGACGTCGAACTGGACGTTCTGGTGATGGTGCGTGCAGAGGACGGGGCCGTGGCCAAGGTGAAAATGTGCCACAACCAACAGCCACATCTTCTCGCTTCCAGTTCTTGACCGAATTACTAGGGAAGCACACAACAACAACACTTTTGCCAACTGATCAGTGTGAACAGATTATTAATTGGATAGCAGATAATACTTCCAGTCACCCTGGCACCACCATCTCCAGTCTGTCTTCCACACGATCAAGTCTTAGTAGCCGTGAGTCTCGACCGCATACTCCTCCTCACCCTGATGCTCCTTCCTCCCACCATGCCGAGTGTCCTCAGACAGCAACTGATCCCACACTTGGACACTCTGAAGAGCTGTTCACTGGTCCATTTCCATATTTGGGCCCCTCGCCTGCTCCGCTTGAAGTGGTGAAAGAGGAGATCCCATGTAGCGATGGCCAAATATTTGAACAGCCACGGCCACAGGAAGGCGACGCTGGCAATTTGTCACAAGAGGTGGACGATGACGAAACACAATTGCCAGGAAGTGAGGAGGAGGACCGTGGTGCGGAAGTGGAAGAGGAGGAGGTGGTGGATGATCTAGTAACTGACCCAACGTGGCAGGAGGACACGCAGAGCGAGGCAAGCAGCACACAGGGGGAGGGAGACAGAGTACCCCAACAGGAAGGAAGAAGCAGTGTGGTGGCCGCAGACAGAAGGCGGGCAACCATTCCCTGTAACACCAACACGAGGGACGTTGCCAGTACAACCGGTAGGTCTTCCAGAGTCTGAAATTTTTTTAAGACTCTGTTAATAACCCCAAAAAGGCCATTTGTACCACCTGCCAGGCCAGCATCAGCAGGGGTGACAAAACTACCAGCCTGACCACCACCAGCATGATCAGGCACATGTCAGCAAAGCACCCGACTTTGTGGGGTGAATCCCAGGGTCCACGACCAGTGTCAGTGGGTATCACCACTGCTTCTTCCTCTGTTGTGCGTGTAAGAGAACCCCCTGTTGTGCGTGCAAGGCAATCCCCTGTCCATACTGCATGCAAAGATGCCCCCTCTTCTTAGTCTTCACTTGTTATGGCAGTTTCTCAAGAAACAGCATCAACGTCCACGTCCACGTCCCACCGCAGCGTTCAATTGTCCATATCCCAGACATTTGAACGAAAGCGCAAATTCGCAGCCAAACGCCCCACAGGCCACAGTCCTAAATTTGCACATTTCACGACTGCTTGCGTTGGAAATGCTGCCTTTTAGGCTGGTGGAGACGGAATCCTTCCGCAACCTTATGGCGGTGGCCGTCCCTCGGTACTCGGTCCCCAGCCGACACTATTTTGCCCGGTGTGCCATCCCCGCACTACACAAGCACGTAACCCAAAACATCTGCCGTGCCCTCAACAACACAGTTACTGGGAGAGTCCACCCGAGAACGGACACTTGGACAAGTGCTTGTGGCCAGGGACGGTACATCTCCCTGACGGAACAATGGGTAAACATAGTGGTAGCCATGACCCAGTCGAACCTTGGGACGGAACACATCCTCCCCACACCGAGGATTGCGGGCCCTATGTCTGTCAGAGTTGCCCCCACAGTGTACAGCTCCTGCGCATCATCCTCCTCCTCCTCCTCCTCATGTTCAGCCTCCATCTCAGATATCACCACATCAGTTACAAGCTGGAAGCACTGCAGTACTGCCTCAGCCAAGCGGCAACAGGCTGTGCTGAAACTCATAAGCTTAGGTGATAAACCTCACACTGCTTGTGAGTTGTGGACAGCTGTGAAAGAGCAGGCAGATCTGTGGCTGAGATCGCTGAACCTACATCCAGGCATGGTCGTGTGTGACAATGGCTGTAACCTGGTGGCGGCTCTGAGGCGAGGCGAGATCACACACGTACCATGCCTGGCTCATGTGCTTAACCTCGTGGTTCAGCGATTTCTTAAATCATACCCCGAGTTGCCAGATCTGCTCGTCAAAGTACGCCACCTGTCAGCTCATTTTCGGAACTCGGCTACAGCTTCCGCCGCCCTTGCTGTGTTGCTGCAGCGTTTACAGCTTCCGGCACACCGACTGGTGTGTGATGGAACATTGGAACTCTACCCTCCACATGTTGCAAAGGATTTGTGAGCAGAAGAGAGCAGTTGTGGAGTACCAGCTGCAACAAGGCCGTCGATATTCAGGTCAGACTCCACACATAAGACCTCAGGAGTGGACCTGGATGTCTGACATATGTACCATCCTGACAAACTTTGAGGAGTCCACCAAGATGGTGAGTGGCGATGACGCCATCATTAGCGTCAGCATCCCACTTGTCTGTATTTTGCAATTCTCTCTGCAGAGAATTAAAGAGGAGGCATTGCAGCCAGAGTATGATGAGATGGATCAAGAAGCCATAGCGGGCAATTACACACAGCCAAGCCTCATCTCATCCTAACGTGCATTGGGGACAATGAGAGAGAGGAGGAGGAAGAACAGGAGCTGGTATCATGCGCTGTAGACGGTAGTACCTGTACAACGGACATACCATCGGTTCAGCGTGGATAGCCTGAGGATAGGGGGGTGGGGGAGGAGGAGGAGGAGAGCATGGTCAGTCGTCATCTTGGTGAGGACACGGAAATCTTGCCCGTTACCAGTCTGGCACGCATGGCTGACTTTATGTTACGCTGCCTTAACCGTGACCCTCGCGTTGTCAAAATGTTGGGTGACTGTAATTACTGGTTGGTGACATTTTTAGACTCCCGCTACAAGGAGAACTTTCACTCTCTTATTCCTGAGGTGGAGAGGTCTACAAAAATGGGGCAGTACCAAAAGGTCCTTGCTGCAGAACTGTTAAAAAAATTCCAATCTGAACACGCTAGCGGCAGAGGTCACAATTTGTTGCCCAACCAAGGCGTACATGCGAAAGAGACGCAACTCCAATCCAGCAGAGGCAGGGGAACACTGTCAACGTTCTGGAACAGTTTTCTGAGACCTGCCCAGCTTACAGGCCCTGAGGCGCGGGGTACTCTCACAAGGAGTGGAAAGTTTCAAAAGATGGTGATGGAGTACCTTGCTGACCGTGCCAGCGTCCTCTGTGATTCCTCTGTGCCTTTTAATTATTGGGTATCCAAGCTGGACACTTGGAATGAACTCGCTCTGTATGCTTTGGAGGTCCTGGCCTGCCCTGCCGCTAGCGTGTTATCGGAGCGTGTTTTTAGTGCCGCTGGAGGAATTATAACTGATAAGCGCACTCGCCTGTCAACTGACAGTGCTGACAAGCTGACCCTTATCAAAATGAACAAGGGCTGGATTGGGCCAGACTTCTCATCACCACCAAATGACAGCAGAGTAACATAAAGTCAAAACCACTGTGTTATTTAGGGAGGTGTAATCCCATGCACGGCTTCACACCCACACATGGGTATACGCTTCCTCATTTCGGCTGTTTTTTGCTCTTCTCCTTATCCTCAGCCTCCACCACCACTATACCACCAGGGTGACCGTTGTCCGTGTTTCCAGCATTGCAAGTTCCTCCGTCCTAATTTTTGGCAGCTTTTGCTTGGAAGGCATAGGCAAAGACTATGGGAGACCCACTCCCCAATAATGGGAATAATGTTTTTAATATGCTGTACTGCATGGCTCTTGTAAGGGGCATTAAAATCGTCTTGTTAAGCTACTGTGACCTCCACGTCTCTTCCAAGGGTCATTGATATTGTCTTTTTATTCCACTGGGACCTCCACCACTCTTCCAAGGGGCATTGATATTGTCTTTTTCTTCCACTGCGACCTCCACCACTCTTCCAAGGGGCATTGATATTGTCTTTTTATTCCACTGCGACCTCCACCACTCTTCCAAGGGGCATTTATATTGTCTTTTGATTCCACTGTAACCTCCACCACGCTTCCAAGGGGCATTGATATTGTCTTTTTATTCCACTGGGACCTCCACCACTCTTCCAAGGGGCATTGATATTGTCTTTTTATTCCACTGGGACCTCCACGTCTCTTCCAAGGGGCATTAAAACCGTCTTGTTAAACCACTCTGAACTCCACGTCTCTTCCAAGGGGCATTAAAACCGTCTTGTTAAGCTACTGTGACCTCCACGTCTCTTCCAAGGGGCATTAAAACCTTCTTGTTAAACCACTCTGAACTCCACAGCTCTTCCAAGGGGCATTGAAATATTGTTTTTAATTACCTCTAACCTCCATGACTCTTCCAACGGGCATTGCATTTCCTCCTAATTTTAGTCAGTTTTTGCTTTTCAATGCATAGGCGAACACTAAGGGAGACCCACTCCCCAATAATGGGTAGAAGGTTTTTAGTATGCTGTAATCCACGTCTGTTTCAAGGGGCATTGCAGTTCCTCATAATTTTTGGAAAGCCTTCCATTCACTGCTTAGGCTAACAGTGTACAGGAGACCCAGTTGCTATAAATGGAAAAAAAGGTTTAGTTAAGGCCCTCTGACCTCCATGTCACTTCCAAGGGGCATTGGAGTGCCTCAAAATTTTTGGTAGGCATTGCACTCACTGTATGCCCTACAACTGTGTAGCCAAACTGCTCCTTTTGGTACAGAAACATATCCTACAAGACATGTATGGTTGACTGGCCTGATATTGATGTGAATGGTCCCTGTTCCTCCTGCTCTTTCTCCTTTGCCACCACCTCATCCATCATTCATCACCTGAAGCTTTGTTTTAATGGGAGTCATAGAACTGGGATAGTAGCAGGAAAAAATCCAGCAATCCTCAGAGGAGGTAGGATATGCTTCCTGACGAAGCCATTTCCATGCGAAACGCGCGTCGAGGCTACTGCACATCCCCAGCATCTCGCTCTAAGCTGCCCCAGACTCTGCCAACATGACCCAAGGTAATGTTAATCTTTTGATGCCACTCTCCCTGCTCCGTTGATGTGGGTGTTGTTATAACATAACAATAGAAAGCAGTACTTAGTGTCCTGCAATTAACCCCTTCAACACCTGACATCCTATACAGGGGGAATCGTTATTTGCCATATCTTTCTTTACCATAGGGTCCCACTAATGCGGATTTCTCTGACTCTAAATCACCTGACCTAATATGGACTAGGATTTTTACTTGACTATAATCTTGTACTACCTAGCTGGCAGCACAGACTTACATCTATTACATTTAATATTTTTGGTAGGCATTGCACTCACTGTATGCCCTACAACTGTGTAGCCAAACTGCTCCTTTTGGTACAGAAACATATCCTACAAGACATGTATGGTTGACTGGCCTGATATTGATGTGAATGGTCCCTGTTCCTCCTGCTCTTTCTCCTTTGCCACCACCTCATCCATCATTCATCACCTGAAGCTTTGTTTTAATGGGAGTCATAGAACTGGGATAGTAGCAGGAAAACATCCAGCAATCCTCGGAGGAGGTAGGATATGCGCCAAAACACTGACCACCTCAGGCCTATCCGCTACTACATACATGCGCTTCCATTCCAAGGAACAGAAAGCTAAGGAGATAGATGGCCTCATGATCATGAATAATTTACTCGTTGTGTAGGAGGCCGACCACTGCTGCTGTCTACCTTCTGAACTTTGTGTTGAAGCCTGATTTACCCAGGACCCGCAATCCTCTATGTCTAGAGGACATGTTGCATCCCAGTGTTCAACTGTGTCCCGGCTTCCACAATATTAACCCAGTGTGAAGGCATCAGTGAGATGGACCATCCCTGGCCACATTCACTTGTCCACGTGTTTGTGGTTAGGCTGTCCTTCCCACTAAATGCACTGGGGAGGGCTCAGGTAATGTTTTGGTATGCGTGCTTATGTATAAGGTGCACCGGGACAAATAGGGGCGGCTGGGGACCGAGTGTGGACACCCGGCCGCCGGGCGGCTGGGGACTGAGTATGGATACCAGGCCGCCGATGCAGCCATAACATGGTGGCCGGCGTCTGCCTCCACAAGCCTAAAAGGCCTCATTTCAAGTGCAAGCAAGCTAGCAGTATGGTATTGCAGCCTGGGGGTGGGTGGGTGGCAGGCTGCACACTTACGCTCACATTCCAAGAAAACAAAGCAGATGCTAACTTCTATCATCATCATGCTCCTCACCTTGGCACTCTCAACTCCCCTGATTGAAAAGCCAGGGCCCACCGGAGGAGTCTGGTTGTCTGGTGGGCTCGTCCAATGCTGCCCTAAAGCAGGCCAAGCTAAGAAAAGTGTGGGGAAGGTTCCCAGGACAAATAGTGGCGGCTGGGGACTGAGTATGGAGACCTCGCCACCGACGCAGCCATGAGGTAGTGGCCAGCTTCGGCCTTCTCCAAACTAAAAAGCCCCATTTCAAGTCCAAGCTAGCAGTATAGTATTGCAGCCTACAGGTGGGTGGGTGGTTGGCTGCATATTTGCGCTTGCATTGCAAGGAATGGGGGAGGTACAATTGAACACTGCCCTGGGACAAGGACTTGCACAGGGATAGTTGCAAGTCTGCATCTTCTGAAGCAGCAAGGATCACTTCCAATGGGCACACTTTTAGGAATTGACCTGGGTGTCAGAGATGCTTCCAGGGGTCTTCCCCATGCTGTTCCCATGTCTTTTCAGCACTGTATGCATGTGTCACACAGCACATGACCAGATAAGGTTGTAAAATGTTAAAATGACATTTCCTGGTGAATGCATTTGTCACGGTTGAAAGCAATACAAAAGTGCAAAAAGGCATAAAAAATGCTACTTGTGAACATAGCCCAAGGTGTGGAGGAGTATTTTTGTTTTTGGTTATTTATTTTACCTTATATACAAGACTTTACCCTGGAAAGGATGTTCCTTAACATATTTCACAGGAAAACAGTTTCACTTTCGTTTTTGAACGTTTTATTGTGAGTCCAATGTGGTTGCTGTAGGAGAACTCTGCCCATAGAAGACGTTGTATCCAGTCATCCTGGTGAGCAGAAATAAAGGGGCAAGCATACTGTAGTTTTCAAGAGTTTTGTTAACTGGTTTCACTTGTCCATTGCTCTGTGGATGGCACGCGGTGGAGAAATCCAGCTGGACATTCAGCAGCTTGCAAAGATCTCTCCAAAATTTAGATGTAAACTGGACTCTGCGGTCAGAGACAATGTGGAGAGGGAAAGCATGAGGATGAAACTCATGCTGGAAGAACTATGTGGCAAGCTTGGGAGTCCAAGGTAGGCCGACCAAGGGGATAAAGTGACCCATCTTAGAGAACTGTTCCACCATGACCCAGATGGTGTTGTAACCCTCAGAGAGGGGCAGGTTCATGATGAAATCCATAGCGATATGTTGCCAGGGGGCGGAAAGAACTGGCAGAGGCTGAAGGAGACCAGCAGGCTTGTTCCTGGGAGACTTGTTTCTTGGGCACTGCGGACAAGTGGTCACAAAGTCCTGAACATCCTTGGACAGCGATGGCCACCAAAAGCGGTGTGCAATTAGCTCAGTGGATGTGAGTACTCCCACATGGCAGGCTAGCTTGGATTCTTGTCCCCACGACAGTATTTTCCTTCTTTTAGCACTAGGAACAAAGGTTTTCCCCAGATGAATGTCTTTTAGGAGGACAAGGGCTGCTTCAACAATCCTGGCTGGATCTATGATATACTGAGCCTCTTCCACGAAAATAGTCACTTCAAAATATCAAGACAGAGCATCTGCTTTAACATTCTTGTCCACTGGAAGGAAGTGTAGCTCAAAATCAAAACAAGAGACGAAGAGTGCCCACCTGGCTTGACGAGGATTTAGCCGTTGGGTTGACTGCAGAAAGGTTAAGTTCTTATGATCAGTGTATATAATAACTGGAGAGCTGGTGCCTTCCAGTAGATGACGCCATCCTTCTAGCACCATCTTAATGGCCAGTAGTTCGCAATCCCTAATAGAGTAATTACGCTCAGTCGGTGAGAACAGTTTAGAAAAGAATCCACAGGAGACAGATTCCCAGAAGAAGTTTTTTGCAGAGGAACTTCCCCAGCATCGATAAAGGAGGCATCCACTTCTAGTAGAAACTGTTTGTTAGGGTCAGGGTGATGCAGCACCGGAGTTCTCATAAAGGCCTCTTCTAAGTGCTGGAAAGAAGACACGACAGACTCATTAATTGTTCTCCCATAGACGCTGCAGAACCTGACGTACGTGTCTTCTATGGGTGGATACAGTAGATAATGAGAGAATATCAGGATGTCGTCCAAATATACAACCATTTTAATATAAAGAAGGTCCCTGAAGATGTCATCTACTCGTTGCCTTTGCATATCTGGATCAAGTTATAATACACTATTAGATCCAATTTGATGAAAATCTTAGCCCCACGGATTCTGTCAAAAAGTTCTGAAATCAAGGGCAGAGGATAATTGTTTTTGATGGTGATTTTGTTAAGGCCCTGATAGTCAATGTAGGTAACCATCCTTCTTTGTCACGAAGAAGAAGCTGGCAGCAGCAGGAGAAGAGGACTTACGAAGAAATCCCTTGGCAAGGTTCTCTTGGATATATTCTGATATGGTCTGAGTCTCTGGTAGTGATAGAGGGTATACCCAGCCTCGGGGAGGAGAGGTGCCAGACTGAAGGTCTATGGGGCAATCGTAAGGTCTATGAGGTGGCAAGACCTCTGCCTTCAATGTCAAGCCTGCAAAGGCTTGACAATAGGTGGGCAGAGAAGAACAGTTCGTAGGCATGGAAGGCAGAGACTAGGTCAAGACCTTGGCGAGGCAAGCGGTAGCGCACGACAGTCCCCACTGAAGCACTTAAGCGGAGGACAAATCGACAGCTGGCACGTGTGAACGCAACCATGGCAGACCCAGCAGGACAGAGTTCACAGATTTTGACAGCACGCAGAACAAAATCTTTTCAGAATGCAGAGCTCCAATCTGGAACCTGACGAGCTATCTCATGAATTGGATAGGCTCAGCCAAGAGTTGTTCATGTATGGAAGCACTAGCCATGGGTTGATCAAGTCGTTGTGTCGGAAGTTGAAGCTCAAAAGCCATGTCCTGACAGGATGAAGTTGGCAGCCGAACTGGAATCAATATGGGCGGTAGTGTAGAGAGACTTCTCACCACAGGCCACTGTGACTTCGGTCACTAGTTTATGAGAGCAATCTTTTTCACCTAGGGTCATCTCTTTCCGACCTACCCTAGGTGTTGCAGTTTCCCGGCTTCACTGGGCACAGGTGAACTTAATGCCCTTTGCCTCCAGAATACATGCATTGGTTCTTACTTATACCTTCGCTAACTCTCCTTTACAGAAAATATGACCTGCTCCACTAGCATTGGCTCAACAGCAGGAGGTGTAACTTGCGGCAGCAAGAGATACTGGAAGGCTGTTCCCAGCAAAATGAGATTGCCTTGTTGTTGGCTTCTGGGCATGCATGAATTGGCAAAATTATGCGCAAAGCATCTCCATTTTTTCTTATTATCTAGAGTAATTCAATTTAAATTTCTAATGTTTCATGTGTACATGCTATAGCACTACAGAATTCAACTTTATTTTTTTATTTGACGTGCCCCCCAGGGCAATGGGGTGCTCGGCAGCCGGGCCTTTAGATACTGGGGAATGAGATATATGTATGCCACAGTAGCTGCGGCCCGGTCCGTGGCCCAGGGCGGTCAACAAAAAGGGGATTATTTACAAGGGAGTTGTAGTTTGATCGTGACGCCACCTGTGGTTTCCGGTAATCGGTACCGGCGCTGCTGCAGACCTCTGGGGCAGTTGATAGGGCAGCTTGGTTGGAACGGCTCCCCACAGGTGGAGCCGGCTCCAGGGCAGTGTAGGATGGATGGGGATGCAGGTGAGAGGTGGCCAGGTTGGATCAGGGGGAATGACGGACACGCACACAGGGGTTCCCTTCAGTACCTTTACTGGTGTGGATAACTGGTACGGTCCAGGGAACTCGGTGGTAAGGGTGCACTTCTGGACTCTTCCCAGTGAGCGGGTATAAGGCCTCCTGGTCCGTTGCTTCCTCTTTCTAAGCTTCTGACCTGCCTGGAGCTAGGCCTGGCTTCTATGCTGTTTCTCTCTCTCTCTCACCTGCTGGCTTTGTAGAAGGACTTTCCTCTTGGCAACCACTCTCCCTGGATGCTGGGGCCTTCGTGGTTCCTAGTCCTGTCGATGGGTTTAGCTTCAGGTCGACCGGGGACTTGTAGTCCTCCTGGTATGCCGGTGATCCCTACTGGGTGTAGATGCCCCTGTTCTGGGGTGAGCCTATGATGCTCCTCTGCCCCCTTATCACTTCTCTCCTTCTCTCCTTGCCTCCGGCCACACTCGGGGCCCTCAACTCAGGCTTCAGCATGTGCTGCAGGCCTCAACTTGCCTCAGCACAGCAGCCAGCGTGCTGCTACTTCACTGAGCACACTCTTAACTGATCTAGCAGACTGATCTGACTACCTAACTCCACCCTCCAATATATATGTCACTGACAGACTCCCTCTGGTGGTATGAGGTGGAAGGGTGGAGGTGTTTGTGTGTAGCGAGGGTCTCTTGTGGAGAAGCCCATCCATGCACCCTTTTGAGTCCTGTGGTACCTGTGAACAGCAGGACGCCACATTCCCCCCTAGTACAATTCAGTACTCCTGGACTCAAGCATTTTGTAAAAGGTTACAACAACAACAATTATAATAACAATAATAACATTTCCTTAAAACATATAATACACCCTTCTAAAGTCTCAGTGAGATCCATTACAGGTGTCCATCTCATTGGTGAAGGTGCAAATGGAGCAGTATGAGGGACCCGTCCGAAAACCCTCAACGTAGGCCCTCGTCTTGGCTGCAGGGCATAGGTGATCCAGGTGTTGGACCACGTCTTCGGCCACTCCAAACGGGTTTTTGTTCTGAGGTCATGTGTTGCATAAATAAAATCAATAAAGGGGGCACTTTAAGGAGTACAACTATTTACAAATAAAGTTTTTGGCTGCTCACAGTCCTCAGCCTACAAGTCTTTAAACCCTTACGGGTAACTAAACACACATATATATTTTCAGTTCACATAAATAATAACAGCAGGCAATACCCAACTGGATAACTATTTACACTGCAGCCATTTTTAACTTATTCCCTATACCTGGCAGGGATTTGGCCTTGTGTGCTGCGTGTAGACCTACGTAGCACTGGGGTGTTATTAGTGTCTGTGCGTGCACTATCCGCTAACCTATCAGATCTACGTGTGGGTAAATTATAGAACTGCCTCAATCTCTCTATGGGACTGGCAAGTACAGTGTTTACTGGGCCTTCTGGCTCTGCTTCAACTGGTGATCCTTCTTCTGGGGATTCTTCTTGTTCCTGAGCAGGCTCTTCCTGGGCGCTTACAGGTTCTACTTGCTGTGGAGGTTCTTCTGGTTGCTGATAGAAGTGCATCACTGGTATGATAACTGCTCCATCAAGTTGAGGCCAGTCTGCAGGGAAATCTCCTAGAACTGTATGAAGTACATCTTCTTTGGGTTCTTCCGGTACTATAAGAGGTACTTCCTTCTCCTGTGGCTTCAATAGACCTGGGCATAATTTCAAGTGGTCTCTTGAGACTGTTGCAGTTGTCTTACCTCCGTCTTTACTGATCAGGCAGGTTTTGCTGTTATCAAATCTAGAATTTAACACAGTGTAGGGTTCTCTTTCCCACTGGTCATCGAGCTTGTGACCTCTTCTTTTCCGCTTGAGCACGATTTCTCCAGGTGCCAAGGGTTCTGCTGCTGCATGCTTATTATACTAGCCTTCTTGCTTTTCCCTTACTCTGTTTAGACTGTCTTTGACACAGGCCTGTACTCTCCTGTACTGCTCTTGTCGAGTTGTGTCCCAGTCTTCAGTGGACACATCTGCATCAGGTTCTACCACTCCGAGGTCCAGGTCCATGGGCAACTTTCTGGGTCTTGCGCTCATGAGGTACGCTGGGGTACAATTAGTAGAACTCACAGGTATGTGATTGTACAGATCTACCAGGTCAGGTAGTTTGTCTGGCAACTGGTTCCTTTCTTCCAAGGATAAGGTTTTCAGCAGGTCTATGACGATGTTGTTCATTTTCTAGCACAAACCTTTGGTTTGAGGGTGATACGGTGTAGTCCGGATCTTCTTGCACCCATACAGATGACAGAATTCTTTAAACAGCTCGGCTTCAAAGGCAGGGCCTTGATCTGTCAGCACCTTGTCCGGGTATCCATGGGGCCTGCAGAAGTATGCTTGGAACGTTCTTGCTGCAGTTTCTGCTATCAGATCTTTGACAGGGGCTACCACCAGGAACCAGGAATAGTGATCCACCATGGTCAGGGCATAGGAATAGCCTGACCTGCTGGGTGACAACTTGACGTGATCCAGAGCGACAATCTCCAAGGGTCGAGTTGTTTTGATGGGCTGCAGGGGTGCTTTCTGGCTGCCGTAGTCCTTCCTTCTGAGGCTACAGGGCCCACAATTCCGGCACCACCTTTCTATGGAGCTCCGCATTCCAACCAAATAAAACCGGTCTTTCAGCAGGGTTTCCAGTTTCTTCCAGCCAAAGTGACCTGCTTGATTGTGGTAGGCCTCTAACACCATCTGGATGTCTGTCCTGGGTACTACAATCTGCCACACCATTTCATGGGTTCTGGGGTTGACATACCTTCTGCACAGCTTCTCTCTGTAGATGAACAGCCGGCTTCTCTCATTCCACAGTTGCTTAGCTTGTGGAGGAGCATCCTTCTCCAGGTGAGAACCTTCTTGGGTTATCAGTAGTGTTGAGCGAGCACTAAAATGCTCGGGTGCTCGAAGCTCGGGCCGAGCTCGCCGTGATACTCGGGTGCTCGACCCGAGCAACAAGCCCAATGTTAGTCTATGGGAGACTCGAGCATTTTTGCGGTGGCACCCCGGGCAGTCTTTTAAAAGCCTAACAAGTGCCCAAAACGATAGTGACAGTGCTCAAATGACATGGAGACAGCATGGGGATCGCTCCAGGAAGCATTTCTGACCCCTAGGTCACTGCTGTCAACAACGTGGTCAGAGGTATTAAGCCACTTTTACGGGCTCACAATAAAACGTTCAAAAACGAAAGTGAAACTTTTTTCCTGTGAAATATGTTAAGGAACATCCTTTCCAGGGAAAAGACTTGTGTATAAGTTAAAATAAATGACCAAAAACAAAAATACTCCTCCACACCTTCGGCTATGTTCACAAGTAGCATTTTTTATGCGTTTTTGCACTTTTGTATTGCTTTCAACTATGACAAATGCATTCACCGTGAAATGTCATTTTAACATTTTACAACCTTATCTGGCCATGTGCTGTGTGACACATGCATAAAGTGCTGAAAAGACAAGGGAACAGCATGGGGAAGACCCCTGGAAGCATCTCTGACTCCCAGGTCACTGTCTAAAAGTGTGCCCATCATAAGTGATCCTTACCGCATCAGAAGATGCAGACTTGCAACTATCCCCATGCAAGTTCTAGTCCCAGGGCAGTGTTCAATTGTACCTCCCCCATTTCTTGCAATAAAAGCTCAAGTATGCAGCCTGCCACCCACCCACCCCCAGGCTGCAATACCATACTGCTTGCTTGCTTGAACTTGAAATTGGGCCTTTTAGGCATGTGGAGGTGGAATCTGGCCACCACGTCATGGCTGTGTTGGCGGCCTGGAATCCATACTCAGTCCCCAGCCACCCGGCGGCCGGGTGTCCATACTCGGTCCCCAGCCGCCCCGCGGCCGGGTGTCCACACACGGTCCCCAGCCGCCTGGGGGCAGCCGGGTGTCCATAAACGGTCCCCAGCCGCCCCTATTTCTCCTTGGAACATCCCCCCACACACTTTTCTTAGCCCGGCCTGCTTTAGGCAGCATTGGACGAGCCCACCAGAGAACCAGACTACTCCCGTGGGCCCTGACTTCTCCATCGGTGGAGTTGAGAGTGCCAAGGTGAGGAGCATGATGATGATGACAGAAGTTAGCATCTGCTATGTTTTCTTTTAATGCAAGTGTAAGTGTGCAGCCTGCCACCCACCCACCCCCAGACTGCAATTCCATACTGCTAGCTTGCACTTGAAATGGGGCCTTTTAGTTTGGAGGAGGCCGAAGCTGGCCACTACCACATGGCTGCTTCGGCAGCGAGGTATCCATACTCAGTCCCCAGCCGCCCATATTTGTCCTGGTGTGCCTTTTACATAAGATTAAGCGCGTATACCAAAACATTACCTGTGTCCTCCCCAGTGCATTTAGTGGGAAGGAGAGCCTATTCCGCTGTAGTGTGTGCATGCCAAAACCCTGTTCATGGTACATGCGAAGATGCCTCCCACCTTGCACCTGTCATTGCAGACTTGCAACTATCCCCATTCAAGTCCTTGTCCCAGGGCAGTGTTCAATTGTACCTCTCCCATTCCTTGCAATGCAAGCGCAAGTATGCAGCCTGCCACCCACCCACCCCCAGGCTGCAATACCATACTGCTTGCTTGATTGCACTTTAAATTGGGCCTTTTAGGCATGTGGAGGCGGAATCTGGCCACCACGCCATGGCTGTGTCGACGGCCTGGTATCCATACTCAGTCCCCAGCCGCCTGGTGGCCGGGTGTCCCCGCTTGCTCCCCAGCCTCCAGGGGGTGGCCGGGTGTCCATACTCGGTCCCCAGCCATCCCTATTTGTCCCGGTAACCTTTCCCACACTTTTCTTAGCCTGGCCTGCTTTAGGGCAGCATTGGCCGAGCCCACCGGACTATCAGACTCCTCCGGTGGGCCCTGGCTTCTCCATCAGGGGAGTTGAGAGTGCCAAGGTGAGGAGCATGATGAGGATGATAGAAGTTAGCATCTGCTTTGTTTTGTTGTAATGCAAGCGCATGTATGTAGTAGCAGCTAGGCCTGAGGTGGTCAGCGTTTTGGCGCATATCCTACCTCCTCCGAGGATTGCTGGATGTTTTCCTGCTACTATCCAAGTTCTATGACTCCCGTTAAAACAAAGCTTCAGGTGATAAATGATGGATGAGGTAGTGGCAAAGGAGAAAGAGCAGGAGGAACAGGGACCATTCACATCAATATCAGGCCAGTCAACCAGATATGTCTTGTAGGATATGTTTCTGTAACAAAAGGAGCGGTTCGGCTACACAGTTATAGGGCATACAGTGAGTGCAATGCCTACCAAAAATTTCGAGCCACTCCAATGCCCCTTGGAAATGACATGGAGGTCAGAGGGCATTAACTAAACCTTTTTTTCCATTTATAGCAACTGGGTCTCCCGTGCACTGTTGGCCTAAGCAGTGAATGGAAGGCTTTCCAAAAATTATGAGGAACTGCAATGCCCCTTACAAGAGCCATGTTTGGCACCCCAGGGGTCTGGTCACCACAGTAATAGAGATATTACGTCGGAGAGCAAGTGGGAGGTTTCCTGGTCAGGATCCCTTAAACATGCAACATCCTCCTGCCCCAGTCCTGGGAGGGGAGAATTCTGCCCTTATAAACTGGATCTGGGGCGGGGTTGAGTGAGTCAGAGAACAGTCAGAGTCAGAGTGAGAGCAAGGGAAAGTAACAGCAAGGAGCTCTGTAGGAGCTAGGAGCTAAAGACCAGAGGCTGGAAGCTGAGCAGAGCTCGCCCTGGCAGAAGACAATAGGAACCGGACACAGGAGTCCGAAGCTGTGAGGACTTATATATCCAGCAGCAGAAACCAGCCGGCAGGGGATTTCAGGTCCTCTGGCCATAGAAGCCCGGTGGCTCAGTCACAAGCAAGGGACCAGCACCGCCGTCGTGGAGCAGAGGCTAACAGAAGGCCCCAAGTCACCAGCCATATGGGTGAGCACTACACGGTACACTCAGGGACGTGGGCTACTTCTACCCGCTTACAGCAAGGTAGCCAGGAAGAGTGCAGACAGACGGGGAGGCCTACAACTCCACCTGGCCAGGGGAACTCCTGCTTGCTCACAGACTGACCAGGCCTCTTATGTTAGCCAGTACTCCCGGGAGGGTCTACCTTATAATCATCAGTAAAGACCCTGAACTGCACTGCAAAGACTCTGAGTCGTTCCTGCTGCACTCGTGCACCAACACCCCCATCATCCACATTCACTGCCCTGAGGCTATACTCCTCCCGAGCGGAGTTATCCCATTCTATGCTGCGCACACAACACCAGCCTCAGCGGTCTGCCTCGCAGCGGTGGTACTCCCTGACCGCAATCCACGGGTGGCGCAGTCGGACAATTAACCTCAAAACTTAAGAAAGACTGCCACTGGTTTGACCAGCCTGAGCCACGGGACCGGGTCACTGCCACGGAGTCTACAGACCCCAGAGATCCGGCACCGGGTATCCCACACACGTGTACACACGGCCCAGGGGGCGCGTCACATGCAGTACAGCATATTACAAACATAAGTCCCATTATTGGGGAGTGGGTGTCCCATAGTATTTGCTTATGCTTTCCCAGCAAAAGCTGCCAAAAATTAGGACGGAGCAACTTGCAATGCCCCTTACAAGAGCCATGCAGTACAGCATATTACAAACATAAGTCCCATTATTGGGGAGTGGGTGTCCCATGGTATTTGCTTATGCTTTCCTAGCAAAAGCTGCCAAAAATTAGGACGGAGCAACTTGCAATGCCCCTTACAAGAGCCATGCAGTACAGCATATTACAAACATAAGTCCCATTATTGGGGAGTGGGTGTCCCATAGTATTTGCTTATGCCTTGCAAGCAAAAGCTGCCAAAAATTAGGATGGAGCAACTTGCAATGCCCCTTACAAGAGCCATGCAGTACAGCATATTACAAACATAGGTCCCATTATTGGGGAGTGGGTATCCCATTGTATTTGCTTATGCTTTCCAAGCAAAAGCTGCCAAAAATTAGGACGGAGCAACTTGCAATGCCCCTTACAAGAGCCATGCAGTACAGCATATTACAAACATAAGTCCCATTATTGGGGAGTGGGTCTCCCATAGTATTTGCTTATGCCTTGCAAGCAAAAGCTGCGAAAAATTAGGATGGAGCAACTTGCAATGCCCCTAACAAGAGCCATGCAGTACAGCATATTACAAACATAAGTCCCATTATTGGGGAGTGGGTGTCCCATGGTATTTGCTTATGCTTTCCAAGCAAAAGCTGCCAAAAATTAGGACGGAGCAACTTGCAATGCCCCTTACAAGAGCCATGCAGTACAGCATATTACAAACATAAGTCACATTATTGGGGAGTGGGTGTCCCATAGTATTTGCTTATGCTTTCCCAGCAAAAGCTGCCAAAAATTAGGACGGAGCAACTTGCAATGCCCCTTACAAGAGCCATGCAGTACAGCATATTACAAACATAAGTCCCATTATTGGGAAGTGGGTGTCCCATGGTATTTGCTTATGCTTTCCAAGCAAAAGCTGCCAAAAATTAGGACGGAGCAACTTGCAATGCCCCTTACAAGAGCCATGCAGTACAGCATATTACAAACATAAGTCCCATTATTGGGGAGTGGGTGTCCCATAGTATTTGCTTATGCCTTGCAAGCAAAAGCTGCCAAAAATTAGGACGGAGCAACTTGCAATGCCCCTTACAAGAGCCATGCAGTACAGCATATTACAAACATAAGTCCCATTATTGGGGAGTGGGTATCCCATTGTATTTGCTTATGCTTTCCAAGCAAAAGCTGCCAAAAATTAGGACGGAGCAACTTGCAATGCCCCTTACAAGAGCCATGCAGTACAGCATATTACAAACATAAGTCCCATTATTGGGGAGTGGGTGTCCCATAGTATTTGCTTATGCTTTCCCAGCAAAAGCTGCCAAAAATTAGGACGGAGCAACTTGCAATGCCCCTTACAAGAGCCATGCAGTACAGCATATTACAAACATAAGTCCCATTATTGGGGAGTGGGTGTCCCATGGTATTTGCTTATGCTTTCCAAGCAAAAGCTGCCAAAAATTAGGACGGAGCAACTTGCAATGCCCCTTACAAGAGCCATGCAGTACAGTATATTACAAACATAAGTCCCATTATTGGGGAGTGGGTGTCCCATAGTATTTGCTTATGCTTTCCAAGCAAAAGCTGCCAAAAATTAAGACGGAGCAACTTGCAATGCCCCTTACAAGAGCCATGCAGTACAGCATATTACAAACATAAGTCCCATTATTGGGGAGTGGGTGTCCCATGGTATTTGCTTATACTTTCCAAGCAAAAGCTGCCAAAAATTAGGACGGAGAAACTTGCAATGCCCCTTACAAGAGCCATGCAGTACAGCATATTACAAACATAAGTCCCATTATTGGGGAGTGGGTGTCCCATAGTATTTGCTTATGCTTTCCCAGCAAAAGCTGCCAAAAATTAGGACGGAGCAACTTGCAATGCCCCTTACAAGAGCCATGCAGTACAGCATATTACAAACATAAGTCCCATTATTGGGGAGTGGGTGTCCCATGGTATTTGCTTATGCTTTCCAAGCAAAAGCTGCGAAAAATTAGGACGGAGCAACTTGCAATGCCCCTTACAAGAGCCATGCAGTACAGCATATTACAAACATAAGTCCCATTATTGGGGAGTGGATGTCCCATAGTATTTGCTTATGCCTTGCAAGCAAAAGCTGCCAAAAATTAGGACGGAGCAACTTGCAATGCCCCTTACAAGAGCCATGCAGTACAGCATATTACAAACATAAGTCTCATTATTGGGGAGTGGGTGTCCCATGGTATTTGCTTATGCTTTCCAAGCAAAAGCTGCCAAAAATTAGGACGGAGCAACTTGCAATGCCCCTTACAAGAGCCATGCAGTACAGCATATTACAAACATAAGTCCCATTATTGGGGAGTGGGTGTCCCATAGTATTTGCTTATGCCTTGCAAACAAAATCTGCCAAAAATTAGGACGGAGCAACTTGCAATGCCCCTTACAAGAGCCATGCAGTACAGCATATTACAAACATAAGTCCCATTATTGGGGAGTGGGTGTCCCATAGTATTTGCTTATGCTTTCCAAGCAAAAGCTGCCAAAAATTAGGACGGAGCAACTTGCAATGCCCCTTACAAGAGCCATGCAGTACAGCATATTACAAACATAAGTCCCATTATTGGGGAGTGGGTGTCCCATAGTATTTGCTTATGCTTTCCAAGCAAAAGCTGCCAAAAATTATGACGGAGCAACTTGCAATGCCCCTTACAAGAGCCATGCAGTACAGCATATTACAAACATAAGTCCCATTATTGGGGAGTGGGTGTCCCATAGTATTTGCTTATGCCTTGCAAGCAAAAGCTGCCAAAAATAAGGACGGAGGAACTTGCAATGCTGGCACCCTGGTGGTATAGTGGTGGCGGAGGCTGAGGATAAGGAGAAGAAGATAAAACAGCCGAAACGAGGAAGCGTATACCCATGTGTGGGTGTGAAGCGGTGCATGTGAATACACCTTCCGAAATAACACAGTGGATTTGACTTTATGTTACTCTGCTGTCATTTGGTGGTGATGAGAAGTCTGGCCCAATCCAGCCCTTGTTCATTTTGATAAGGGTCAGCTTGTCAGCATTGTCAGTTGACAGGCGAGTGCGCTTATCAGTTATAATTCCCCCAGCGGCACTAAAAACACGCTCCGATAACACGCTAGCGGCAGGGCAGGCCAGGACCTCCAAGGCGTACAGAGCAAGTTCATTCCAAGAGTCCAGCTTGGATACCCAATAATTAAAAGGCACAGAGGAATCACGGAGGACGCTGGTACGATCGGCAAGGTACTCCCTCACCATCTTTTGAAACTTTCCACTCCTTGTGAGAGTACCCCGCGCCTCAGGGCCTGTAAGCTGGGCGGGTGTCAGAAAACTGTCCCAGAACGTTGACAGTGTTCCCCTGCCTCTGCTGGATTGGAGTTGCATCTCTCTCGCCTGTACGCCTTGGTTGGGCAACGAACTGTGACCTCTGCCGCTAGCGTGTTCAGATGGGAATTTTTTTAAGAGTTCTGCAGCAAGGGCCTTCTGGTACTGCCCCATTTTTGTAGACCTCTCCACCTCAGGAATAAGAGAGTGAAAGTTCTCCTTGTAGCGGGGGTCTACAAGTGTCACCAACCAGTAATGACTGTCACCCAACATTTTGACAACGCGAGGGTCACGGTTAAGGCAGCGTAACATAAAGTCAGCCATGCGTGCCAGACTGGTAACGGGCAAGATTTCCGTGTCCTCACCAAGATGACGACTGACCATGCTCTCCTCCTCCTCTTCCCCCCCCCCCGTCCTCAGGCCACCCACGCTGAACCGACGGTATGACACTTGTACAGGTACTACCGTCTACAACGCATGATAGCAGCTCCTGTTCTTCCTCCTCCTCCTCCTCCTCTCCCTCATTGTCCCCCAATGCACATTGGAATGAGATGAGGCTGGGCTGTGTGTAATCGCCCGCTACGGCTTCTTGATCCATCTCATCATACTCTGGCTGCAATGCCTCCTCTTTAATTCTCTGCAGAGAGCGTTGCAAAAGACAGACAAGTGGGATGCTGACACTAATGATGGCGTCATCGCCACTCACCATCTTGGTGGCCTCCTCAAAGTTTGTCAGGATGGTACAAATGTCAGACATCCAGGTCCACTCCTGAGGTCTTATGTGTGGAGTCTGACCTGAATATCGACGGCCTTGTTGCAGCTGGTACTCCACAACTGCTCTCTTCTGCTCACAAATCCTTTGCAACATGTGGAGGGTAGAGTTCCAGCATGTGGGGACATCACACACCAGTCGGTGTGCCGGAAGCTGCAAACGCTGCTGCAACACAGCAAGGGCGGCGGAAGCTGTAGCCGACTTGCGAAAATGAGCTGACAGGCGGCGTACTTTCACGAGCAGATCTGGCAACTCGGGGTACGATTTAAGAAACCGCTGAACCACGAGGTTAAGCACATGAGCCAGGCATGGTACGTGTGTGATCTCACCTCGCCTCAGAGCCGCCACCAGGTTAAGGCCATTGTCACACACGACCATGCCGGGATGTAGGTTCAGCGGTCTCAGCCACAGATCTGCCTGCTCTTTCACAGCTGTCCACAACTCACAAGCAGTGTGAGGTTTATCACCTAAGCTTATGAGTTTCAGCACAGCCTGTTGCCGCTTGGCGGAGGCAGTACTGCAATGCTTCCAGCTTGTAACTGATGTGGTGATATCTGAGAGGGAGGCTGAACATGAGGAGGAGGAGGATGCGCAGGAGCTGTACACTGTGGGGGCAACTCTGACTGACATAGGGCCCGCAATCCTCGGTGTGGGGAGGATGTGTTCCATCCCAAGGTCCGACTGGGTCCCGGCTTCCACTATGTTTACCCAGTGTGCCGTCAGAGAGATGTACCGTCCCTGGCCACAAGCACTTGTCCACGTGTCCGTTGTCAGGTGGACTCTCCCAGTAACTGCGTTGTTGAGGGCACGGCAGATGCTTTGGGACACGTGCTTGTGTAGTGCGGGGATGGCACACCGGGCAAAATAGTGTCGGCTGGGGACCGAGTACCGAGGGACGGCCACCGCCATAAGATTGCGGAAGGATTCCGTCTCCACCAGCCTAAAAGGCAGCATTTCCAATGCAAGCAGTCGTGAAATGTGCGAATTTAGGACTGTGGCCTGTGGGGCGTTAGCTGCGAATTTCCGCTTTCGTTCAAAGGTCTGGGATATGGACAATTGAACGCTGCGGTGGGACGTGGACGTGGACGTTGATGCTGTTTCTTGAGAAACTGCCATAACAAGTGAAGACTGAGAGGAGGGGGCATTTTTACATGCAGTATGGACAGGGGATTGCCTTGCACACACAACAGGGGGTTCTATTGCACGCACAACAGTGGAAGAAGCAGTGGTGACACCCGCTGACACTTGTCGTGGACCCTGGGTTTCGCCCCACAAAGTCGGGTGCTTTGCTGCCATGTGCCTGATCATGCTGGTGGTGGTCAGGCTGGTAGTTTTGTCACCCCTGCTGATGCTGGCATGGCAGGTGGAACATATGGCCTTTTTGGGGTTATCAGCAGAGTCTTTAAAAAAATTCCAGACTCTGGAAGACCTACCGCTTGTACTGGCAACGTCCCTCGTGTTGGTGTTACGGGGAACGGTTGCCTGCCTTCTGTCTGCGGCCACCACACTGCTTCTTCCTGCCTGTTGGGGTACTCTGCCTCCCTCCCCCTGTGTGCTGCTGGCCTCACTCTGCATGTCCTCCTTCCACGTTGGGTCAGTTACTAGATCATCCACCACCTCCTCCTCTTCCACTTGCGCACCACGATCCTCCTCCTCACTTCCTGGCAATTGTGTCTCGTCATCGTCCACCTCTTGTGACAGATTGCCAACGTCGACTTCCTGTGGCCGTGGCTGTTCAAATATTTGGGCATCGCAACATGGGATCTCCTCTGCCACCACTTCAAGCGTATCAGGCGAGGGGCCCAAATATGGAAATGGACCAGTGAACAGCTCTTCAGAGTGTCCAAGTGTGGGATCACTTGCTGTCTGACGACACTCGGCATGGTGGGAGGAAGGAGCATCAGGGTGAGGAGGAGTATGCGGTCGAGACTCACGGCTACTAAGAGTTGACCGTGTGGAAGACAGACCGGAGGTGGTGGTGCCCAGGTAACTGGAAGTATTGTCTGCTATCCAATTAATAACCTGTTCACACTGATCAGTTCTCAATACTGGTGTTGTTCTGTGCTTCCCTAGTAATTCGGTCAAGAAGTGGGAGCGAGAAGATGTGGCTGTTGGTTGTGGCACATTTTCACCTTGGCCACGGCGCCGTCCTCTGCACGAACCATCACAGAACGTCCACTTCCACGTCCCTTGCCACGCGCCTTGCCCATTATAAATGAAGTAAAATAGCTTACACTTGCACTATCAATGGAAAAAGGGTAATAAAGAGTAGATTAGAACCGTGGCAGAGGAAAACCACAGTTATTGTTTACTGGGGTATACCACACTTTTTTAAATAGAGATATTTGCGGCTGAACAGTGAGCGACACACTCAAACTGCTTTTTTTTTTAGATACCAAAGGCCCAAAACTGGATAGTACAGCGATTTGACCCGTGGAACTGCGAAACCACACTGGGATGTCGGGCCTACACAAGACTATTTTCAACAGATATATTTTTGTGTCACAACAGTTAGGAGACACTACTGTTTTTCTTTACGGAAAAAACTACCAAAATATGAATAATAGAGATTTTTTTACCGTGGAACAGCAAAACCACAGTTATAATTTACTGGTGTATACCAGGCTTTTTAAAATATATATATATTTGCGGCTGAACAGTGAGCGACACACTCAAACTGTTTTATTTAGATACAAATGGCCCAAAAGTGGATAATACAGAGGTTTGTACCGTGGAACTGCAAAACCACACTTGTATTTCTTGGGCCTACACCAGACTATTTTCAACAGATATATTTGTGTCTGAAAAATCAGGGAGACACTATTATTATTTTTATACAGCAAAAAATGCCAAAAACAGGATAATAGAGATGTTTTACCGTGGAACATCAAAACCACAGTAATAATTTACTGGTGTATACCAGGCTTTTTAAAATATATATATATTTGCGGCTGAACAGTGAGCGACACACTCAAACTGTTTTTTTTAGATACAAATGGCCCAAAAGTGGATAATACAGAGGTTTGTACCGTGGAACTGCAAAACCACACTTGTATTTCTCGGGCCTACACCAGACTATTTTCAACAGATATATTTGTGTCTGAAAAATCAGGGAGACACTATTTTTTTTTTTTTTACAGCAAAAAATGCAAAAAGCAGGATAATAGAGATTTTTTACCGTGGAACAGCAAAAGCACACTTCTGTCTCTCTGGCCTACACCAGACTATTTTCAACAGATATATTTGTGTCTGAAAAATCAGGGAGACACTATTATTATTTTTATACAGCAAAAAATGCCAAAAACAGGATAATAGAGATGTTTTACCGTGGAACATCAAAACCACAGTAATAATTTACTGGTGTATACCAGGCTTTTTAAAATATACATATATTTGCGGCTGAACAGTGAGCGACACACTCAAACTGTTTTTTTTAGATACAAATGGCCCAAAAGTGGATAATACAGAGGTTTGTACCGTGGAACTGCAAAACCACACTTGTATTTCTCGGGCCTACACCAGACTATTTTCAACAGATATATTTGTGTCTGAAAAATCAGGGAGACACTATTTTTTTTTTTTTTTACAACAAAAAATGCAAAAAGCAGGATAATAGAGATTTTTTACCATGGAACAGCAAAAGCACACTTCTGTCTCTCTGGCCTACACTAGACTATTTTCAACAGATATATTTGTGTCTGAAAAATCAGGGAGACACTATTATTATTTTTATACAGCAAAAAATGCCAAAAACAGGATAATAGAGATGTTTTACCGTGGAACATCAAAACCACAGTAATAATTTACTGGTGTATACCAGGCTTTTTAAAATATATATATATATTTGCGGCTGAGCGACACACTCAAACTGTTTTTTTTAGATACAAATGGCCCATAGAACTGCAAAACCACACTTCTGTTTCTCTGGCCTACACCAGACTATTTTCAACAGATATATTTGTGTCTGAAAAATCAGAGGCACACTTTTTTTTTGGGGGGGGACGGGACACCAAAAGGTTAATAAGATGGGTATTTGTACATTGTGAAGGAGGAAAAAAAAAGAGGATTTTGATAAAAAAAAAGGATTTTTCCTGGCCCCCGGGACCTGGAGCTAAGTCCAGCAATTTCAGCAACAGGAGCAGCACACAGGACTGTAATGCAGCGTTTGCTGGTATAACCACTGCGTCTCCTATACAGCCTGCCTGCCTGATATACCTGGGATGGATATTAGTCCTGAGAAGGACTGTTTGTTTGATCTGGCAGCCTTTACAGACCCTACACTATCTATTTTGCAGGATATATCTCTCCCTAAATCAGCAGCGCTGTCCCTACACTGTCTGATCCGGAGCGACTGTGTCCAAGATGGCGGCACCCGGTTTTAAATACTCGAGGTGACGCTGTGCGGCCAGCCAATCACTGTAATGCCCACAAACAACATGGCTGCGGCATTACAGTGACTGGCTGGCAATCCCTGCATGTTCATTGGCTCTGTAAAGAGCGCCAAACATGCAGGGCGGAGACCCGAGCTCCCGCCCGAGTAACCCGGAAATGCTCGGTGCTCGCCGAACATCCCGAATAGCGTGATGCTCGGGCGAGTACCGGGCAGTGTCGAGCATGTTCGCTCAACACTAGTCCTTACATTTCCAGGAGGGATTACAGAGGAAGTGCGTATAGTAAAGTTCTTACATTTCCATGAGGAATTAAAAAGGAAGCGCACAAAGTACAGTCGTTACATTTCCAGGAGTATTTACAGAGGAAGTGCAAAAAGTAAAGTTCTTACATTTCCAGGAGGGATTACAGAGGAAGGGCATAAACTAAAGCTCTTACATTTCCAGGAGGAATTACAGAGGAAATGCACAACGTTCTTACATTTCCAGGAGGGATTACAGAGGAAGTGCACAAAGTAGATTTCTTACATTTCCAGGAGGGATTACAGAGGAAGTGCATAAAGTAAAGTTCTTACATTTCCAGGAGGGATTACAGAGGAAGGGCATAAAGTAAAGTTCTTACATTTCCAGGAGGGATTACAGAGGAAGTGCACAAAGTAGATTTCTTACATTTCCAGGAGGGATTACAGTGTAAGTGCATAAAGTAAAGTTCTTACAATTCCAGGAGGGATTACAGAGGAAGTGCATAAAGTAAAGTTCTTACATTTCCAGGGGGGATTACAGAGGAAGTGCATAAAGTAAAGTTCTTACATTTCCAGGAGTAATTAAAGAGGAAGTGCACAAAGTAGAGTCCTTACATTTCCAGGAGGATTTACAGAGGAAGTGCACAAAGTAAAGTTCTTGCAATTCCAGGAGGGATTACAGAGGAAGTGCATATAGTAAAGTTCTTACATTTCCATGAGGAATTAAAGAGGAAGTGCAGAAAGTAGAGTCCTTACATTTCCAGGAGGGATTACAGAGGAAGTGCACAAAGTAGAGTCCTTACATTTCCAGGAGGGATTACAGGGGATGTGCACAAAGTAGAGATCTTACATTTCCAGGAGTATTTACAGAGGAAGTGCAAAAAGTAAAGTTCTTACATTTCCAGGAGGGATTACAGAGGAAATGCATAAAGTAAAGTTCTCACATTTCCATGAGGAATTAAAGAGGAAATGCACAAAGTAGAGTTCTTACATTTCCAGGAGGGATTACAGAGGAAGTGCATAAAGTAGAGTTCTTACATTTCCAGGAGGGATTACAGAGGAAGTGCAAAAAGTAAAGTTCTTACATTTCCAGGAGGGATTACAGAGGAAGTGCATAAAGTAAAGTTCTTACATTTCCAGGGGGAATTAAAGAGGAAGTGCAGAAAGTGGAGTCCTTACATTTCCAGGAGGGATTACAGGGGATGTGCACAAAGTAGAGTTCTTACATTTCCAGGAGGATTTACAGAGGAAGTGCAAAAAGTAAAATTCTTACATTTCCAGGAGGGATTACAGAGGAAGTGCATAAAGTAAAATTCTTACATTTCCAGGAGGGATTACAGAGGAAGTGCATAAAGTAAAGTTCTTACATTTCCAGGAGGGATTACAGGGGATATGCACAAAGTAGAGTTCTTACTTTTCCAGGAGGATTTACAGAGGAAGTGCATAAAGTAAAATTCTTACATTTCCAGGAGGGATTACAGGGGATGTGCACAAAGTAGAGTTCTTACATTTCCAGGAGGGATTACAGAGGAAGTGCATAAAGTAAAGTTCTTACATTTCCAGGAGGGATTACAGAGGAAGTGCATAAAGTAAAGTTCTTACATTTCCAGGACAGATTACAGAGGAAGTGCATAAAGTAAAGTTCTTACATTTCCAGGAGGGATTACAGAGGAAATGCATAAAGTAAAGTTCTTACATTTCCAGGAGGGATTACAGGGGATGTGCACAAAGTAGAGTTCTTAAATTTCAGGAGGGATTACAGAGGAAGTGCATAAAGTAAAGTTCTTACATTTCCAGGAGGGATTACAGAGGAAGTGCATAAAGTAAAGTTCTTACATTTCCAGGAGGGATTACAGAGGAAATGCATAAAGTAAAGTTCTTACATTTCCAGGAGGGATTACAGGGGATGTGCACAAAGTAGAGTTCTTAAATTTCAGGAGGGATTACAGAGGAAGTGCATAAAGTAAAGTTCTTACATTTCCAGGAGGGATTACAGAGGAAGTGCATAAAGTAAAATTCTTACATTTCCAGGAGGGATTACAGAGGAAGTGCATAAAGTAAAGTTCTTACATTTCCAGGAGGGATTACAGAGGAAGTGCATAAATTAAAGTTCTTACATTTCCAGGAGTAATTAAAGAGGAAGTGCACAAAGTAGAGTCATTACATTTCCAGGAGGATTTACAGAGGAAGTGCACAAAGTAAACTTCTTACATTTCCAGGAGGGATTACAGAGGAAGTGCACAAAGTAGAGTCCTTACATTTCCAGGAGGGATTACAGGGGAAGTGCAGAAAGTAAAGTTCTTACATTTCCAGGAGGAATTACAGAGGAAATGCACAATGTTCTTACATTTCCAGGAGGGATTACAGAGGAAGAGCACAAAGTAGATTTCTTACATTTCCAGGAGAGATTACAGAGGAAGTGCATAAAGTAAAGGTCTTACATTTCCAGGAGGGATTACAGAGGAAGTGCATAAAGTAAAGTTCTTACATTTCCAGGAGAGATTACAGAGGAAGTGCATAAAGTAGAGTTCTTACATTTCCAGGAGGGATTACAGAGGAAGTGCATAAAGTAAAATTCTTACATTTCCAGGAGGGATTACAGAGGAAGTGCATAAAGTAAAGTTCTTACATTTCCAGGAGGGATTACAGGGGATATGCACAAAGTAGAGTTCTTACTTTTCCAGGAGGATTTACAGAGGAAGTGCATAAAGTAAAATTCTTACATTTCCAGGAGGGATTACAGGGGATGTGCACAAAGTAGAGTTCTTACATTTCCAGGAGGGATTACAGAGGAAGTGCATAAAGTAAAGTTCTTACATTTCCAGGAGGGATTACAGAGGAAGTGCATAAAGTAAAGTTCTTACATTTCCAGGACGGATTACAGAGGAAGTGCATAAAGTAAAGTTCTTACATTTCCAGGAGGAATTACAGAGGAAGTGCATAAAGTAAAGTTCTTACATTTCCAGGAGGGATTACAGAGGAAATGCATAAAGTAAAGTTCCTACATTTCCAGGAGGGATTACAGGGGATGTGCACAAAGTAGAGTTCTTAAATTTCAGGAGGGATTACAGAGGAAGTGCATAAAGTAAAGTTCTTACATTTCCAGGAGGGATTACAGAGGAAGTGCATAAAGTAAAATTCTTACATTTCCAGGAGGGATTACAGAGGAAGTGCATAAAGTAAAGTTCTTACATTTCCAGGAGGGATTACAGAGGAAGTGCATAAATTAAAGTTCTTACATTTCCAGGAGTAATTAAAGAGGAAGTGCACAAAGTAGAGTCCTTATATTTTCAGGAGGATTTACAGAGGAAGTGCACAAAGTAAAGTTCTTACATTTCCAGGAGGGATTACAGAGGAAGTGCACAAAGTAGAGTCCTTACATTTCCAGGAGGGATTACAGGGGAAGTGCAGAAAGTAAAGTTCTTACATTTCCAGGAGGAATTACAGAGGAAATGCACAATGTTCTTACATTTCCAGGAGGGATTACAGAGGAAGAGCACAAAGTAGATTTCTTACATTTCCAGGAGAGATTACAGAGGAAGTGCATAAAGTAAAGGTCTTACATTTCCAGGAGGGATTACAGAGGAAGTGCATAAAGTAAAGTTCTTACATTTCCAGGAGAGATTACAGAGGAAGTGCATAAAGTAGAGTTCTTACATTTCCAGGAGGGATTACAGAGGAAGTGCAAAAAGTAAAGTTCTTACATTTCCAGGAGGGATTACAGAGGAAGTGCATAAAGTAAAGTTCTTACATTTCCAGGGGGAATTAACGAGGAAGTGCAGAAAGTGGAGTCCTTACATTTCCAGGAGGGATTACAGGGGATGTGCACAAAGTAGAGTTCTTACATTTCCAGGAGGATTTACAGAGGAAGTGCAAAAAGTAAAGTTCTTACATTTCCAGGAGGGATTACAGAGGAAGTGCACAAAGTAGATTTCTTACATTTCCAGGAGGGATTACAGTGGAAGTGCATAAAGTAAAGTTCATACATTTCCAGGAGGGATTACAGAGGAAGTGCATAAAGCAAAGTTCTTACATTTCCAGGAGGGATTACAGAGGAAGTGCATAAAGTAAAGTTCTTACATTTCCAGGAGGAATTACAGAGGAAGTGCAAAAAGTAAAGTTCTTACATTTCCAGGAGGGATTACAGAGGAAGTCCATAAAGTAAAGTTCTTACATTTCCAGGAGGAATTACAGAGGAAGTGCAAAAAGTAAAGTTCTTACATTTCCAAGAGGGATTACAGAGGAAGTCCATAAAGTAAAGTTCTTACATTTCCAGGAGGAATTACAGAGGAAATGCACAACGTTCTTACATTTCCAGGAGGGATTACAGAGGAAGTGCACAAAGTAGATTTCTTACATTTCCAGGAGGGATTACGGAGGAAGTGAAGTAAAGTTCTTGCATTTCCAGGAGGGATTACAGAGGAAGTGCATAAAGTTCTTACATTTCCAGGAGGGATTACAGAGGAAGTGCATAAAGTAAAGTTCTTACATTTCCAGGAGGGATTACAGAGGAAGTGCATAAAGTAAAGTTCTTACATTTCCAGGAGGGATTACAGAGGAAGTGCATAAAGTAAAGTTCTTACATTTCCAGGAGTAATAAAAGAGGAAGTGCACAAAGTAGAGTCCTTACATTTCCAGGAGGATTTACAGAGGAAGTGCACAAAGTAAAGTTCTTACATTTCCAGGAGGGACTACAGAGGAAGTGCACAAAGTAGAGTCCTTACATTTCCAGGAGGGATTACAGGGGAAGTGCAGAAAGTAAAGTTCTTACATTTCCAGGAGGGACTACAGAGGAAGTGCACAAAGTAGAGTCCTTACATTTCCAGGAGGGATTACAGGGGAAGTGCAGAAAGTAAAGTTCTTACATTTCCAGGAGGAATTACAGAGGAAATGCACAACGTTCTTACATTTCCAGGAGGGATTACAGAGGAAGTGCACAAAGTAGATTTCTTACATTTCCAGGAGGGATTACAGAGGAAGTGCATAAAGTAAAGTTCTTACATTTCCAGGAGGGATTACAGAGGAAGTGCATAAAGTAAAGTTCTTACATTTCCAGGAGGGATTACAAAGGAAGTGCATAAAGCAAAGTTCTTACTTTTCCAGAAGGGATTACAGAGGAAGTGCATAAAGTAAAGTTCTTACATTTCCAGGAGGAATTACAGAGGAAGTCCATAAAGTAAAGTTCTTACATTTCCAGGAGGGATTACAGGGGAAGTGCAGAAAGTAAAGTTCTTACATTTCCAGGAGGAATTACAGAGGAAATGCACAACGTTCTTACATTTCCAGGAGGGATTACAGAGGAAGTGCACAAAGTAGATTTCTTACATTTCCAGGAGGGATTACAGAGGAAGTGCATAAAGTAAAGTTCTTACATTTCCAGGAGGGATTACAGAGGAAGGGCATAAAGTAAAGTTCTTACATTTCCAGGAGGGATTACAGAGGAAGTGCACAAAGTAGATTTCTTACATTTCCAGGAGGGATTACAGAGGAAGTGCATAAAGTAAAGTTCTTACAATTCCAGGAGGGATTACAGAGGAAGTGCATAAAGTAAAGTTCTTACATTTCCAGGGGGGATTACAGAGGAAGTGCATAAAGTAAAGTTCTTACATTTCCAGGAGTAATTAAAGAGGAAGTGCACAAAGTAGAGTCCTTACATTTCCAGGAGGATTTACAGAGGAAGTGCACAAAGTAAAGTTCTTACATTTCCAGGAGGGATTACAGAGGAAGTGCATATAGTAAAGTTCTTACATTTCCATGAGGAATTAAAGAGGAAGTGCAGAAAGTAGAGTCCTTACATTTCCAGGAGGGATTACAGAGGAAGTGCACAAAGTAGAGTCCTTACATTTCCAGGAGGGATTACAGGGGATGTGCACAAAGTAGAGATCTTACATTTCCAGGAGTATTTACAGAGGTAGTGCAAAAAGTAAAGTTCTTACATTTCCAGGAGGGATTACAGAGGAAATGCATAAAGTAAAGTTCTCACATTTCCATGAGGAATTAAAGAGGAAATGCACAAAGTAGAGTTCTTACATTTCCAGGAGGGATTACAGAGGAAGTGCATAAAGTAGAGTTCTTACATTTCCAGGAGGGATTACAGAGGAAGTGCAAAAAGTAAAGTTCTTACATTTCCAGGAGGGATTACAGAGGAAGTGCATAAAGTAAAGTTCTTACATTTCCAGGGGGAATTAAAGAGGAAGTGCAGAAAGTGGAGTCCTTACATTTCCAGGAGGGATTACAGGGGATGTGCACAAAGTAGAGTTCTTACATTTCCAGGAGGATTTACAGAGGAAGTGCAAAAAGTAAAATTCTTACATTTCCAGGAGGGATTACAGAGGAAGTGCATAAAGTAAAATCCTTACATTTCCAGGAGGGATTACAGAGGAAGTGCATAAAGTAAAGTTCTTACATTTCCAGGAGGGATTACAGGCGATATGCACAAAGTAGAGTTCTTACTTTTCCAGGAGGATTTACAGAGGAAGTGCATAAAGTAAAATTCTTACATTTCCAGGAGGGATTACAGGGGATGTGCACAAAGTAGAGTTCTTACATTTCCAGGAGGGATTACAGAGGAAATGCATAAAGTAAAGTTCTTACATTTCCAGGAGGGATTACAGGGGATGTGCACAAAGTAGAGTTCTTAAATTTCAGGAGGGATTACAGAGGAAGTGCATAAAGTAAAGTTCTTACATTTCCAGGAGGGATTACAGAGGAAGTGCATAAAGTAAAGTTCTTACATTTCCAGGAGGGATTACAGAGGAAATGCATAAAGTAAAGTTCTTACATTTCCAGGAGGGATTACAGGGGATGTGCACAAAGTAGAGTTCTTAAATTTCAGGAGGGATTACAGAGTAAGTGCATAAAGTAAAGTTCTTACATTTCCAGGAGGGATTACAGAGGAAGTGCATAAAGTAAAATTCTTACATTTCCAGGAGGGATTACAGGGGAAGTGCAGAAAGTAGAGTTCTTACATTTCCAGGAGGGATTACAGAGGAAGTGCATAAATTAAAGTTCTTACATTTCCAGGAGTAATTAAAGAGGAAGTGCACAAAGTAAAGTTCTTACATTTCCAGGGGGGATTACAGAGGAAGTGCACAAAGTAGAGTCCTTACATTTCCAGGAGGGATTACAGGGGAAGTGCAGAAAGTAAAGTTCTTACATTTCCAGGAGGAATTACAGAGGAAATGCACAATGTTGTTACATTTCCAGGAGGGATTACAGAGGAAGAGCAGAAAGTAGATTTCTTACATTTCCAGGAGAGATTACAGAGGAAGTGCATAAAGTAAAGGTCTAACATTTCCAGGAGGGATTACAGAGGAAGTGCATAAAGTAAAGTTCTTACATTTCCAGGAGAGATTACAGAGGAAGTGCATAAAGTAGAGTTCTTACATTTCCAGGAGGGATTACAGAGGAAGTGCAAAAAGTAAAGTTCTTACATTTCCAGGAGGGATTACAGAGGAAGTGCATAAAGTAAAGTTCTTACATTTCCAGGGGGAATTAACAAGGAAGTGCAGAAAGTGGAGTCCTTACATTTCCAGGAGGGATTACAGGGGATGTGCACAAAGTAGAGTTCTTACATTTCCAGGAGGATTTACAGAGGAAGTGCAAAAAGTAAAATTCTTACATTTCCAAGAGGGATTACAGAGGAAGTGCATAAAGTAAGGTTCTTACATTTCCAGGAGGGATTACAGAGGAAGTGCATATAGTAAAGCTCTTACATTTCCAGGAGGGATTATAGAGGAAGTGCATAAAGTAAAGTTCTTACATTTCCAGGAGTAATTAAAGAGGAAGTGCACAAAGTAGAGTCCTTACATTTCCAGGAGGATTTACAGAGAAAGTGCACAAAGTAAAGTTCTTACATTTCCAGGAGGGACTACAGAGGAAGTGCACAAAGTAGAGTCCTTACATTTCCAGGAGGGATTACAGGGGAAGTGCAGAAAGTAAAGTTCTTACATTTCCAGGAGGAATTACAGATGAAATGCACAACGTTCTTACATTTCCAGGAGGGATTACAGAGGAAGTGCACAAAGTAGATTTCTTACATTTCCAGGAGGGATTACAGAGGAAGTGCATAAAGTAAAGTTCTTACATTTCCAGGAGGGATTACAGAGGAAGTGCATAAAGTAAAGTTCTTACATTTCCAGGAGGGATTACAGAGGAAGTGCATAAAGCAAAGTTCTTACTTTTCCAGGAGGGATTACAGAGGAAGTGCATAAAGTAAAGTTCTTACATTTCCAGGAGGGATTACAGGGGAAGTGCAGAAAGTAAAGTTCTTACATTTCCAGGAGGAATTACAGAGGAAATGCACAACGTTCTTACATTTCCAGGAGGGATTACAGAGGAAGTGCACAAAGTAGATTTCTTACGTTTCCAGGAGGGATTACAGAGGAAGTGCATAAAGTAAAGTTCTTACATTTCCAGGAGGGATTACAGAGGAAGTGCATAAAGTAAAGTTCATACATTTCCAGGAGGGATTACAGAGGAAGTGCATAAAGCAAAGTTCTTACATTTCCAGGAGGGATTACAGAGGAAGTGCATAAAGTGAAGTTCTTACATTTCCAGGAGGAATTACAGAGGAAGTCCGTAAAGTAAAGTTCTTACTTTTCCAGGAGGAATTACAGAGGAAGTGCAAAAAGTAAAGTTCTTACATTTCCAGGAGGGATTACAGAGGAAGTCCATAAAGTAAAGTTCTTACATTTCCAGGAGGAATTACAGAGGAAATGCACAACGTTCTTACATTTCCAGGAGGGATTACAGAGGAAGTGCACAAAGTAGATTTCTTACATTTCCAGGAGGGATTACGGAGGAAGTGAAGTAAAGTTCTTGCATTTCCAGGAGGGATTACAGAGGAAGTGCATAAAGTTCTTACATTTCCAGGAGGGATTACAGAGGAAGTGCATAAAGTAAAGTTCTTACATTTCCAGGAGGGATTACAGAGGAAGTGCATAAAGTAAAGTTCTTACATTTCCAGGAGGGATTACAGAGGAAGTGCATAAAGTAAAGTTCTTACATTTCCAGGAGTAATAAAAGAGGAAGTGCACAAAGTAGAGTCTTTACATTTCCAGGAGGATTTACAGAGGAAGTGCACAAAGTAAAGTTCTTACATTTCCAGGAGGGACTACAGAGGAAGTGCACAAAGTAGAGTCCTTACATTTCCAGGAGGGATTACAGGGGAAGTGCAGAAAGTAAAGTGCTTACATTTCCAGGAGGGACTACAGAGGAAGTGCACAACGTTCTTACATTTCCAGGAGGGATTACAGAGGAAGTGCACAAAGTAGATTTCTTACATTTCCAGGAGGGATTACAGAGGAAGTGCACAAAGTAAAGTTCTTACATTTCCAGGAGGAATTACAGAGGAAGTGCACAAAGTAAAGTTCTTACATTTCCAGGAGGGATTACAGGGGAAGTGCAGAAAGTAAAGTTCTTACATTTCCAGGAGGAATTACAGAGGAAATGCACAACGTTCTTACATTTCCAGGAGGGATTACAGAGGAAGTGCACAAAGTAGATTTCTTACATTTCCAGGAGGGATTACAGAGGAAGTGCATAAAGTAAAGTTCTTACATTTCCAGTAGGGATTACAGAGGAAGTGCATAAAGTAAAGTTCTTACATTTCCAGGAGGGATTACAGAGGAAGTGCATAAAGCAAAGTTCTTACTTTTCCAGGAGGGATTACAGAGGAAGTGCATAAAGTAAAGTTCTTACATTTCCAGGAGGAATTACAGAGGAAGTCCATAAAGTAAAGTTCTTACATTTCCAGGAGGGATTACAGGGGAAGTGCAGAAAGTAAAGTTCTTACATTTCCAGGAGGAATTACAGAGGAAATGCACAACGTTCTTACATTTCCAGGAGGGATTACAGAGGAAGTGCACAAAGTAGATTTCTTACGTTTCCAGGAGGGATTACAGAGGAAGTGCATAAAGTAAAGTTCTTACATTTCCAGGAGGGATTACAGAGGAAGTGCATAAAGTAAAGTTCATACATTTCCAGGAGTGATTACAGAGGAAGTGCATAAAGCAAAGTTCTTACATTTCCAGGAGGGATTACAGAGGAAGTGCATAAAGTAAAGTTCTTACATTTCCAGGAGGAATTACAGAGGAAGTCCATAAAGTAAAGTTCTTACATTTCCAGGAGGAATTACAGAGGAAGTGCAAAAAGTAAAGTTCTTACATTTACAGGAGGGATTACAGAGGAAGTCCATAAAGTAAAGTTCTTACATTTCCAGGAGGAATTACAGAGGAAATGCACAACGTTCTTACATTTCCAGGAGGGATTACAGAGGAAGTGCACAAAGTAGATTTCTTACATTTCCAGGAGGGATTACGGAGGAAGTGAAGTAAAGTTCTTGCATTTCCAGGAGGGATTACAGAGGAATTGCATAAAGTTCTTACATTTCCAGGAGGGATTACATAGGAAGTGCATAAAGTAAAGTTCTTACATTTCCAGGAGGGATTACAGAGGAAGTGCATAAAGTAAAGTTCTTACATTTCCAGGAGGGATTACAGAGGAAGTGCATAAAGTAAAGTTCTTACATTTTCAGGAGTAATAAAAGAGGAAGTGCACAAAGTAGAGTCCTTACATTTCCAGGAGGATTTACAGAGGAAGTGCACAAAGTAAAGTTCTTACATTTCCAGGAGGGATTACTGAGGAAGTGCACAAAGTAGAGTCCTTACATTTCCAGGAGGGATTACAGGGGAAGTGCAGAAAGTAAAGTTCTTACATTTCCAGGAGGAATTACAGAGGAAATGCACAACGTTCTTACATTTCCAGGAGGGATTACAGAGGAAGTGCACAAAGTAGATTTCTTACATTTCCAGGAGGGATTACGTAGGAAGTGAAGTAAAGTTCTTTCATTTCCAGGAGGGATTACAGAGGAAGTGCATAAAGTAAAGTTCTTACATTTCCAGGAGGGATTACAGAGGAAGTGCATAAAGTAAAGTTCTTACATTTCCAGGAGTAATAAAAGAGGAAGTGCACAAAGTAGAGTCCTTACATTTCCAGGAGGATTTACAGAGGAAGTGCACAAAGTAAAGTTCTTACATTTCAAGGAGGGATTACAGAGGAAGTGCACAAAGTAGAGTGCTTACATTTCCAGGAGGGATTACAGGGGAAGTCCATAAAGTAAAGTTCTTACATTTCCAGGAGGAATTACAGAGGAAATGCACAACGTTCTTACATTTCCAGAAGGGATTACAGAGGAAGTGCACAAAGTAGATTTCTTACATTTCCAGGAGGGATTACAGAGGAAGTGCATAAAGTAAAGTTCTTACATTTCCAGGAGGGATTACAGAGGAAGTGCATAAAGTAAAGTTCTTACATTTCCAGGAGGGATTACAGAGGAAGTGCATAAAGCAAAGTTCTTACTTTTCCAGGAGGGATTATAGAGGAAGTGCATAAAGTAAAGTTCTTACATTTCCAGGAGGAATTACAGAGGAAGTCCATAAAGTAAAGTTCTTACATTTCCAGGAGGGATTACAGGGGAAGTGCAGAAAGTAAAGTTCTTACATTTCCAGGAGGAATTACAGAGGAAATGCACAACGTTCTTACATTTCCAGGAGGGATTACAGAGGAAGTGCACAAAGTAGATTTCTTACGTTTCCAGGAGGGATTACAGAGGAAGTTCATAAAGTAAAGTTCTTACATTTCCAGGAGGGATTACAGAGGAAGTGCATAAAGTAAAGTTCATACATTTCCAGGAGGGATTACAGAAGAAGTCCATAAAGCAAAGTTCTTACATTTCCAGGAGGAATTACAGAGGAAGTCCATAAAGTAAAGTTCTTACATTTCCAGGAGGAATTACAGAGGAAGTGCAAAAAGTAAAGTTCTTACATTTCCAGGAGGGATTACAGAGCAAGTCCATAAAGTAAAGTTCTGACATTTCCAGGAGGAATTACAGAGGAAGTGCACAACGTTCTTACATTTCCAGGAGGGATTACAGAGGAAGTGCACAAAGTAGATTTCTTACATTTCCAGGAGGGATTACGTAGGAAGTGAAGTAAAGTTCTTTCATTTCCAGGAGGGATTACAGAGGAAGTGCATAAAGTAAAGTTCTTACATTTCCAGGAGGGATTACAGAGGAAGTGCATAAAGTAAAGTTCTTACATTTCCAGGAGGGATTACAGAGGAAGTGCATAAAGTAAAGTTCTTACACTTCCAGGAGTAATAAAAGAGGAAGTGCACAAAGTAGAGTCCTTACATTTCCAGGAGGATTTACAGAGGAAGTGCACAAAGTAAAGTTCTTACATTTCAAGGAGGGATTACAGAGGAAGTGCACAAAGTAGAGTGCTTACATTTCCAGGAGGGATTACAGGGGAAGTCCATAAAGTAAAGTTCTTACATTTCCAGGAGGAATTACAGAGGAAATGCACAACGTTCTTACATTTCCAGGAGGGATTACAGAGGAAGTGCACAAAGTAGATTTCTTACATTTCCAGGAGGGATTACAGAGGAAGTGCATAAAGTAAAGTTCTTACATTTCCAGGAGGGATTACAGAGGAAGTGCATAAAGTAAAGTTCTTACATTTCCAGGAGGGATTACAGAGGAAGTGCATAAAGCAAAGTTCTTACTTTTCCAGGAGGGATTATAGAGGAAGTGCATAAAGTAAAGTTCTTACATTTCCAGGAGGAATTACAGAGGAAGTCCATAAAGTAAAGTTCTTACATTTCCAGGAGGGATTACAGGGGAAGTGCAGAAAGTAAAGTTCTTACATTTCCAGGAGGAATTACAGAGGAAATGCACAACGTTCTTACATTTCCAGGAGGGATTACAGAGGAAGTGCACAAAGTAGATTTCTTACGTTTCCAGGAGGGATTACAGAGGAAGTTCATAAAGTAAAGTTCTTACATTTCCAGGAGGGATTACAGAGGAAGTGCATAAAGTAAAGTTCATACATTTCCAGGAGGGATTACAGAAGAAGTCCATAAAGCAAAGTTCTTACATTTCCAGGAGGGATTACAGAGGAAGTGCATAAAGTAAAGTTCTTACATTTCCAGGAGGAATTACAGAGGAAGTCCATAAAGTAAAGTTCTTACATTTCCAGGAGGAATTACAGAGGAAGTGCAAAAAGTAAAGTTCTTACATTTCCAGGAGGGATTACAGAGCAAGTCCATAAAGTAAAGTTCTGACATTTCCAGGAGGAATTACAGAGTAAATGCACAACGTTCTTACATTTCCAGGAGGGATTACAGAGGAAGTGCACAAAGTAGATTTCTTACATTTCCAGGAGGGATTACGGAGGAAGTGAAGTAAAGTTCTTGCATTTCCAGGAGGGATTACAGAGGAAGTGCATAAAGTAAAGTTCTTACATTTCCAGGAGGGATTACAGAGGAAGTGCATGAAGTAAAGTTCTTACATTTCCAGGAGGATTTACAGAGAAAGTGCACAAAGTAAAGTTCTTACATTTCCAGGAGGGACTACAGAGGAAGTGCACAAAGTAGAGTCCTTACATTTCCAGGAGGGAATACAGGGGAAGTGCAGAAAGTAAAGTTCTTACATTTCCAGGAGGAATTACAGATGAAATGCACAACGTTCTTACATTTCCAGGAGGGATTACAGAGGAAGTGCACAAAGTAGATTTCTTACATTTCCAGGAGGGATTACAGAGGAAGTGCATAAAGTAAAGTTCTTACATTTCCAGGAGGGATTACAGAGGAAGTGCATAAAGTAAAGTTCTTACATTTCCAGGAGGGATTACAGAGGAAGTGCATAAAGCAAAGTTCTTACTTTTCCAGGAGGGATTACAGAGGAAGTGCATAAAGTAAAGTTCTTACATTTCCAGGAGGAATTACAGAGGAAGTCCATAAAGTAAAGTTCTTACATTTCCAGGAGGGATTACAGGGGAAGTGCAGAAAGTAAAGTTCTTACATTTCCAGGAGGAATTACAGAGGAAATGCACAACGTTCTTACATTTCCAGGAGGGATTACAGAGGAAGTGCACAAAGTAGATTTCTTACGTTTCCAGGAGGGATTACAGAGGAAGTGCATAAAGTAAAGTTCTTACATTTCCAGGAGGGATTACAGAGGAAGTGCATAAAGTAAAGTTCATACATTTCCAGGAGGGATTACAGAGGAAGTGCATAAAGCAAAGTTCTTACATTTCCAGGAGGGATTACAGAGGAAGTGCATAAAGTAAAGTTCTTACATTTCCAGGAGGAATTACAGAGGAAGTCCATAAAGTAAAGTTCTTACATTTCCAGGAGGAATTACAGAGGAAGTGCAAAAAGTAAAGTTCTTACATTTCCAGGAGGGATTACAGAGGAAGTCCATAAAGTAAAGTTCTTACATTTCCAGGAGGAATTACAGAGGAAATGCACAACGTTCTTACATTTCCAGGAGGGATTACAGAGGAAGTGCACAAAGTAGATTTCTTACATTTCCAGGAGGGATTACGGAGGAAGTGAAGTAAAGTTCTTGCATTTCCAGGAGGGATTACAGAGGAAGTGCATAAAGTTCTTACATTTCCAGGAGGGATTACAGAGGAAGTGCATAAAGTAAAGTTCTTACATTTCCAGGAGGGATTACAGAGGAAGTGCAAAAAGTAAAGTTCTTACATTTCCAGGAGGGATTACAGAGGAAGTGCATAAAGTAAAGTTCTTACATTTCCAGGAGTAATAAAAGAGGAAGTGCACAAAGTAGAGTCCTTACATTTCCAGGAGGATTTACAGAGGAAGTGCACAAAGTAAAGTTCTTACATTTCCAGGAGGGACTACAGAGGAAGTGCACAAAGTAGAGTCCTTACATTTCCAGGAGGGATTACAGGGGAAGTGCAGAAAGTAAAGTTCTTACATTTCCAGGAGGGACTACAGAGGAAGTGCACAACGTTCTTACATTTCCAGGAGGGATTACAGAGGAAGTGCACAAAGTAGATTTCTTACATTTCCAGGAGGGATTACAGAGGAAGTGCATAAAGTAAAGTTCTTACATTTCCAGGAGGAATTACAAAGGAAGTGCACAAAGTAAAGTTCTTACATTTCCAGGAGGGATTACAGGGGAAGTGCAGAAAGTAAAGTTCTTACATTTCCAGGAGGAATTACAGAGGAAATGCACAACGTTCTTACATTTCCAGGAGGGATTACAGAGGAAGTGCACAAAGTAGATTTCTTACATTTCCAGGAGGGATTACAGAGGAAGTGCATAAAGTAAAGTTCTTACATTTCCAGGAGGGATTACAGAGGAAGTGCATAAAGTAAAGTTCTTACATTTCCAGGAGGGATTACAGAGGAAGTGCATAAAGCAAAGTTCTTACTTTTCCAGGAGGGATTACAGAGGAAGTGCATAAAGTAAAGTTCTTACATTTCCAGGAGGAATTACAGAGGAAGTCCATAAAGTAAAGTTCTTACATTTCCAGGAGGGATTACAGGGGAAGTGCAGAAAGTAAAGTTCTTACATTTCCAGGAGGAATTACAGAGGAAATGCACAACGTTCTTACATTTCCAGGAGGGATTACAGAGGAAGTGCACAAAGTAGATTTCTTACGTTTCCAGGAGGGATTACAGAGGAAGTGCATAAAGTAAAGTTCTTACATTTCCAGGAGGGATTACAGAGGAAGTGCATAAAGTAAAGTTCATACATTTCCAGGAGTGATTACAGAGGAAGTGCATAAAGCAAAGTTCTTACATTTCCAGGAGGGATTACAGAGGAAGTGCATAAAGTAAAGTTCTTACATTTCCAGGAGGAATTACAGAGGAAGTCCATAAAGTAAAGTTCTTACATTTCCAGGAGGAATTACAGAGGAAGTGCAAAAAGTAAAGTTCTTACATTTCCAGGAGAGATTACAGAGGAAGTCCATAAAGTAAAGTTCTTACATTTCCAGGAGGAATTACAGAGGAAATGCACAACGTTCTTACATTTCCAGGAGGGATTACAGAGGAAGTGCACAAAGTAGATTTCTTACATTTCCAGGAGGGATTAAGGAGGAAGTGAAGTAAAGTTCTTGCATTTCCAGGAGGGATTACAGAGGAATTGCATAAAGTTCTTACATTTCAAGGAGGGATTACATAGGAAGTGCATAAAGTAAAGTTCTTACATTTCCAGGAGGGATTACAGAGGAAGTGCATAAAGTAAAGTTCTTACATTTCCAGGAGGGATTACAGAGGAAGTGCAAAAAGTAAAGTTCTTACAATTTCAGGAGTAATAAAAGAGGAAGTGCACAAAGTAGAGTCCTTACATTTCCAGGAGGATTTACAGAGGAAGTGCACAAAGTAAAGTTCTTACATTTCCAGGAGGGATTACTGAGGAAGTGCACAAAGTAGAGTCCTTACATTTCCAGGAGGGATTACAGGGGAAGTGCAGAAAGTAAAGTTCTTACATTTCCAGGAGGAATTACAGAGGAAATGCACAACGTTCTTACATTTCCAGGAGGGATTACTGAGGAAGTGCACAAAGTAGAGTCCTTACATTTCCAGGAGGGATTACAGGGGAAGTGCAGAAAGTAAAGTTCTTACATTTCCAGGAGGAATTACAGAGGAAATGCACAACGTTCTTACATTTCCAGGAGGGATTACAGAGGAAGTGCACAAAGTAGATTTCTTACGTTTCCAGGAGGGATTACAGAGGAAGTGCATAAAGTAAAGTTCTTACATTTCCAGGAGGGATTACAGAGGAAGTGCATAAAGTAAAGTTCATACATTTCCAGGAGGGATTACAGAGGAAGTGCATAAAGCAAAGTTCTTACATTTCCAGGAGGGATTACAGAGGAAGTGCATAAAGTAAAGTTCTTACATTTCCAGGAGGAATTACAGAGGAAGTCCATAAAGTAAAGTTCTTACATTTCCAGGAGGAATTACAGAGGAAGTGCAAAAAGTAAAGTTCTTACATTTCCAGGAGGGATTACAGAGGAAGTCCATAAAGTAAAGTTCTTACATCTCCAGGAGGAATTACAGAGGAAATGCACAACGTTCTTACATTTCCAGGAGGGATTACAGAGGAAGTGCACAAAGTAGATTTCTTACATTTCCAGGAGGGATTACGGAGGAAGTGAAGTAAAGTTCTTGCATTTCCAGGAGGGATTACAGAGGAAGTGCATAAAGTTCTTACATTTCCAGGAGGGATTACAGAGGAAGTGCATAAAGTAAAGTTCTTACATTTCCAGGAGGGATTACAGAGGAAGTGCAAAAAGTAAAGTTCTTACATTTCCAGGAGGGATTACAGAGGAAGGGCATAAAGTAAAGTTCTTACATTTCCAGGAGTAATAAAAGAGGAAGTGCACAAAGTAGAGTCCTTACATTTCCAGGAGGATTTACAGAGGAAGTGCACAAAGTAAAGTTCTTACATTTCCAGGAGGGACTACAGAGGAAGTGCACAAAGTAGAGTCCTTACATTTCCAGGAGGGATTACAGGGGAAGTGCAGAAAGTAAAGTTCTTACATTTCCAGGAGGGACTACAGAGGAAGTGCACAACGTTCTTACATTTCCAGGAGGGATTACAGAGGAAGTGCACAAAGTAGATTTCTTACATTTCCAGGAGGGATTACAGAGGAAGTGCACAAAGTAAAGTTCTTACATTTCCAGGAGGAATTACAGAGGAAGTGCACAAAGTAAAGTTCTTACATTTCCAGGAGGGATTACAGGGGAAGTGCAGAAAGTAAAGTTCTTACATTTCCAGGAGGAATTACAGAGGAAATGCACAACGTTCTTACATTTCCAGGAGGGATTACAGAGGAAGTGCACAAAGTAGATTTCTTACATTTCCAGGAGGGATTACAGAGGAAGTGCATAAAGTAAAGTTCTTACATTTCCAGGAGGGATTACAGAGGAAGTGCATAAAGTAAAGTTCTTACATTTCCAGGAGGGATTACAGAGGAAGTGCATAAAGCAAAGTTCTTACTTTTCCAGGAGGGATTACAGAGGAAGTGCATAAAGTAAAGTTCTTACATTTCCAGGAGGAATTACAGAGGAAGTCCATAAAGTAAAGTTCTTACATTTCCAGGAGGGATTACAGGGGAAGTGCAGAAAGTAAAGTTCTTACATTTCCAGGAGGAATTACAGAGGAAATGCACAACGTTCTTACATTTCCAGGAGGGATTACAGAGGAAGTGCACAAAGTAGATTTCTTACGTTTCCAGGAGGGATTACAGAGGAAGTGCATAAAGTAAAGTTCTTACATTTCCAGGAGGGATTACAGAGGAAGTGCATAAAGTAAAGTTCATACATTTCCAGGAGTGATTACAGAGGAAGTGCATAAAGCAAAGTTCTTACTTTTCCAGGAGGGATTACAGAGGAAGTGCATAAAGTAAAGTTCTTACATTTCCAGGAGGAATTACAGAGGAAGTCCATAAAGTAAAGTTCTTACATTTCCAGGAGGAATTACAGAGGAAGTGCAAAAAGTAAAGTTCTTACATTTCCAGGAGAGATTACAGAGGAAGTCCATAAAGTAAAGTTCTTACATTTCCAGGAGGAATTACAGAGGAAATGCACAACGTTCTTACATTTCCAGGAGGGATTACAGAGGAAGTGCATAAAGTAAAATCCTTACATTTCCAGGAGGGATTACAGAGGAAGTGCATAAAGTAAAGTTCTTACATTTCCAGGAGGGATTACAGGCGATATGCACAAAGTAGAGTTCTTACTTTTCCAGGAGGATTTACAGAGGAAGTGCATAAAGTAAAATTCTTACATTTCCAGGAGGGATTACAGGGGATGTGCACAAAGTAGAGTTCTTACATTTCCAGGAGGGATTACAGAGGAAATGCATAAAGTAAAGTTCTTACATTTCCAGGAGGGATTACAGGGGATGTGCACAAAGTAGAGTTCTTAAATTTCAGGAGGGATTACAGAGGAAGTGCATAAAGTAAAGTTCTTACATTTCCAGGAGGGATTACAGAGGAAGTGCATAAAGTAAAGTTCTTACATTTCCAGGAGGGATTACAGAGGAAATGCATAAAGTAAAGTTCTTACATTTCCAGGAGGGATTACAGGGGATGTGCACAAAGTAGAGTTCTTAAATTTCAGGAGGGATTACAGAGTAAGTGCATAAAGTAAAGTTCTTACATTTCCAGGAGGGATTACAGAGGAAGTGCATAAAGTAAAATTCTTACATTTCCAGGAGGGATTACAGGGGAAGTGCAGAAAGTAGAGTTCTTACATTTCCAGGAGGGATTACAGAGGAAGTGCATAAATTAAAGTTCTTACATTTCCAGGAGTAATTAAAGAGGAAGTGCACAAAGTAAAGTTCTTACATTTCCAGGGGGGATTACAGAGGAAGTGCACAAAGTAGAGTCCTTACATTTCCAGGAGGGATTACAGGGGAAGTGCAGAAAGTAAAGTTCTTACATTTCCAGGAGGAATTACAGAGGAAATGCACAATGTTGTTACATTTCCAGGAGGGATTACAGAGGAAGAGCAGAAAGTAGATTTCTTACATTTCCAGGAGAGATTACAGAGGAAGTGCATAAAGTAAAGGTCTAACATTTCCAGGAGGGATTACAGAGGAAGTGCATAAAGTAAAGTTCTTACATTTCCAGGAGAGATTACAGAGGAAGTGCATAAAGTAGAGTTCTTACATTTCCAGGAGGGATTACAGAGGAAGTGCAAAAAGTAAAGTTCTTACATTTCCAGGAGGGATTACAGAGGAAGTGCATAAAGTAAAGTTCTTACATTTCCAGGGGGAATTAACAAGGAAGTGCAGAAAGTGGAGTCCTTACATTTCCAGGAGGGATTACAGGGGATGTGCACAAAGTAGAGTTCTTACATTTCCAGGAGGATTTACAGAGGAAGTGCAAAAAGTAAAATTCTTACATTTCCAAGAGGGATTACAGAGGAAGTGCATAAAGTAAGGTTCTTACATTTCCAGGAGGGATTACAGAGGAAGTGCATATAGTAAAGCTCTTACATTTCCAGGAGGGATTATAGAGGAAGTGCATAAAGTAAAGTTCTTACATTTCCAGGAGTAATTAAAGAGGAAGTGCACAAAGTAGAGTCCTTACATTTCCAGGAGGATTTACAGAGAAAGTGCACAAAGTAAAGTTCTTACATTTCCAGGAGGGACTACAGAGGAAGTGCACAAAGTAGAGTCCTTACATTTCCAGGAGGGATTACAGGGGAAGTGCAGAAAGTAAAGTTCTTACATTTCCAGGAGGAATTACAGATGAAATGCACAACGTTCTTACATTTCCAGGAGGGATTACAGAGGAAGTGCACAAAGTAGATTTCTTACATTTCCAGGAGGGATTACAGAGGAAGTGCATAAAGTAAAGTTCTTACATTTCCAGGAGGGATTACAGAGGAAGTGCATAAAGTAAAGTTCTTACATTTCCAGGAGGGATTACAGAGGAAGTGCATAAAGCAAAGTTCTTACTTTTCCAGGAGGGATTACAGAGGAAGTGCATAAAGTAAAGTTCTTACATTTCCAGGAGGGATTACAGGGGAAGTGCAGAAAGTAAAGTTCTTACATTTCCAGGAGGAATTACAGAGGAAATGCACAACGTTCTTACATTTCCAGGAGGGATTACAGAGGAAGTGCACAAAGTAGATTTCTTACGTTTCCAGGAGGGATTACAGAGGAAGTGCATAAAGTAAAGTTCTTACATTTCCAGGAGGGATTACAGAGGAAGTGCATAAAGTAAAGTTCATACATTTCCAGGAGGGATTACAGAGGAAGTGCATAAAGCAAAGTTCTTACATTTCCAGGAGGGATTACAGAGGAAGTGCATAAAGTGAAGTTCTTACATTTCCAGGAGGAATTACAGAGGAAGTCCGTAAAGTAAAGTTCTTACTTTTCCAGGAGGAATTACAGAGGAAGTGCAAAAAGTAAAGTTCTTACATTTCCAGGAGGGATTACAGAGGAAGTCCATAAAGTAAAGTTCTTACATTTCCAGGAGGAATTACAGAGGAAATGCACAACGTTCTTACATTTCCAGGAGGGATTACAGAGGAAGTGCACAAAGTAGATTTCTTACATTTCCAGGAGGGATTACGGAGGAAGTGAAGTAAAGTTCTTGCATTTCCAGGAGGGATTACAGAGGAAGTGCATAAAGTTCTTACATTTCCAGGAGGGATTACAGAGGAAGTGCATAAAGTAAAGTTCTTACATTTCCAGGAGGGATTACAGAGGAAGTGCATAAAGTAAAGTTCTTACATTTCCAGGAGGGATTACAGAGGAAGTGCATAAAGTAAAGTTCTTACATTTCCAGGAGTAATAAAAGAGGAAGTGCACAAAGTAGAGTCTTTACATTTCCAGGAGGATTTACAGAGGAAGTGCACAAAGTAAAGTTCTTACATTTCCAGGAGGGACTACAGAGGAAGTGCACAAAGTAGAGTCCTTACATTTCCAGGAGGGATTACAGGGGAAGTGCAGAAAGTAAAGTGCTTACATTTCCAGGAGGGACTACAGAGGAAGTGCACAACGTTCTTACATTTCCAGGAGGGATTACAGAGGAAGTGCACAAAGTAGATTTCTTACATTTCCAGGAGGGATTACAGAGGAAGTGCACAAAGTAAAGTTCTTACATTTCCAGGAGGAATTACAGAGGAAGTGCACAAAGTAAAGTTCTTACATTTCCAGGAGGGATTACAGGGGAAGTGCAGAAAGTAAAGTTCTTACATTTCCAGGAGGAATTACAGAGGAAATGCACAACGTTCTTACATTTCCAGGAGGGATTACAGAGGAAGTGCACAAAGTAGATTTCTTACATTTCCAGGAGGGATTACAGAGGAAGTGCATAAAGTAAAGTTCTTACATTTCCAGTAGGGATTACAGAGGAAGTGCATAAAGTAAAGTTCTTACATTTCCAGGAGGGATTACAGAGGAAGTGCATAAAGCAAAGTTCTTACTTTTCCAGGAGGGATTACAGAGGAAGTGCATAAAGTAAAGTTCTTACATTTCCAGGAGGAATTACAGAGGAAGTCCATAAAGTAAAGTTCTTACATTTCCAGGAGGGATTACAGGGGAAGTGCAGAAAGTAAAGTTCTTACATTTCCAGGAGGAATTACAGAGGAAATGCACAACGTTCTTACATTTCCAGGAGGGATTACAGAGGAAGTGCACAAAGTAGATTTCTTACGTTTCCAGGAGGGATTACAGAGGAAGTGCATAAAGTAAAGTTCTTACATTTCCAGGAGGGATTACAGAGGAAGTGCATAAAGTAAAGTTCATACATTTCCAGGAGTGATTACAGAGGAAGTGCATAAAGCAAAGTTCTTACATTTCCAGGAGGGATTACAGAGGAAGTGCATAAAGTAAAGTTCTTACATTTCCAGGAGGAATTACAGAGGAAGTCCATAAAGTAAAGTTCTTACATTTCCAGGAGGAATTACAGAGGAAGTGCAAAAAGTAAAGTTCTTACATTTACAGGAGGGATTACAGAGGAAGTCCATAAAGTAAAGTTCTTACATTTCCAGGAGGAATTACAGAGGAAATGCACAACGTTCTTACATTTCCAGGAGGGATTACAGAGGAAGTGCACAAAGTAGATTTCTTACATTTCCAGGAGGGATTACGGAGGAAGTGAAGTAAAGTTCTTGCATTTCCAGGAGGGATTACAGAGGAATTGCATAAAGTTCTTACATTTCCAGGAGGGATTACATAGGAAGTGCATAAAGTAAAGTTCTTACATTTCCAGGAGGGATTACAGAGGAAGTGCATAAAGTAAAGTTCTTACATTTCCAGGAGGGATTACAGAGGAAGTGCATAAAGTAAAGTTCTTACATTTTCAGGAGTAATAAAAGAGGAAGTGCACAAAGTAGAGTCCTTACATTTCCAGGAGGATTTACAGAGGAAGTGCACAAAGTAAAGTTCTTACATTTCCAGGAGGGATTACTGAGGAAGTGCACAAAGTAGAGTCCTTACATTTCCAGGAGGGATTACAGGGGAAGTGCAGAAAGTAAAGTTCTTACATTTCCAGGAGGAATTACAGAGGAAATGCACAACGTTCTTACATTTCCAGGAGGGATTACAGAGGAAGTGCACAAAGTAGATTTCTTACATTTCCAGGAGGGATTACGTAGGAAGTGAAGTAAAGTTCTTTCATTTCCAGGAGGGATTACAGAGGAAGTGCATAAAGTAAAGTTCTTACATTTCCAGGAGGGATTACAGAGGAAGTGCATAAAGTAAAGTTCTTACATTTCCAGGAGTAATAAAAGAGGAAGTGCACAAAGTAGAGTCCTTACATTTCCAGGAGGATTTACAGAGGAAGTGCACAAAGTAAAGTTCTTACATTTCAAGGAGGGATTACAGAGGAAGTGCACAAAGTAGAGTGCTTACATTTCCAGGAGGGATTACAGGGGAAGTCCATAAAGTAAAGTTCTTACATTTCCAGGAGGAATTACAGAGGAAATGCACAACGTTCTTACATTTCCAGAAGGGATTACAGAGGAAGTGCACAAAGTAGATTTCTTACATTTCCAGGAGGGATTACAGAGGAAGTGCATAAAGTAAAGTTCTTACATTTCCAGGAGGGATTACAGAGGAAGTGCATAAAGTAAAGTTCTTACATTTCCAGGAGGGATTACAGAGGAAGTGCATAAAGCAAAGTTCTTACTTTTCCAGGAGGGATTATAGAGGAAGTGCATAAAGTAAAGTTCTTACATTTCCAGGAGGAATTACAGAGGAAGTCCATAAAGTAAAGTTCTTACATTTCCAGGAGGGATTACAGGGGAAGTGCAGAAAGTAAAGTTCTTACATTTCCAGGAGGAATTACAGAGGAAATGCACAACGTTCTTACATTTCCAGGAGGGATTACAGAGGAAGTGCACAAAGTAGATTTCTTACGTTTCCAGGAGGGATTACAGAGGAAGTTCATAAAGTAAAGTTCTTACATTTCCAGGAGGGATTACAGAGGAAGTGCATAAAGTAAAGTTCATACATTTCCAGGAGGGATTACAGAAGAAGTCCATAAAGCAAAGTTCTTACATTTCCAGGAGGAATTACAGAGGAAGTCCATAAAGTAAAGTTCTTACATTTCCAGGAGGAATTACAGAGGAAGTGCAAAAAGTAAAGTTCTTACATTTCCAGGAGGGATTACAGAGCAAGTCCATAAAGTAAAGTTCTGACATTTCCAGGAGGAATTACAGAGGAAGTGCACAACGTTCTTACATTTCCAGGAGGGATTACAGAGGAAGTGCACAAAGTAGATTTCTTACATTTCCAGGAGGGATTACGTAGGAAGTGAAGTAAAGTTCTTTCATTTCCAGGAGGGATTACAGAGGAAGTGCATAAAGTAAAGTTCTTACATTTCCAGGAGGGATTACAGAGGAAGTGCATAAAGTAAAGTTCTTACATTTCCAGGAGGGATTACAGAGGAAGTGCATAAAGTAAAGTTCTTACACTTCCAGGAGTAATAAAAGAGGAAGTGCACAAAGTAGAGTCCTTACATTTCCAGGAGGATTTACAGAGGAAGTGCACAAAGTAAAGTTCTTACATTTCAAGGAGGGATTACAGAGGAAGTGCACAAAGTAGAGTGCTTACATTTCCAGGAGGGATTACAGGGGAAGTCCATAAAGTAAAGTTCTTACATTTCCAGGAGGAATTACAGAGGAAATGCACAACGTTCTTACATTTCCAGGAGGGATTACAGAGGAAGTGCACAAAGTAGATTTCTTACATTTCCAGGAGGGATTACAGAGGAAGTGCATAAAGTAAAGTTCTTACATTTCCAGGAGGGATTACAGAGGAAGTGCATAAAGTAAAGTTCTTACATTTCCAGGAGGGATTACAGAGGAAGTGCATAAAGCAAAGTTCTTACTTTTCCAGGAGGGATTATAGAGGAAGTGCATAAAGTAAAGTTCTTACATTTCCAGGAGGAATTACAGAGGAAGTCCATAAAGTAAAGTTCTTACATTTCCAGGAGGGATTACAGGGGAAGTGCAGAAAGTAAAGTTCTTACATTTCCAGGAGGAATTACAGAGGAAATGCACAACGTTCTTACATTTCCAGGAGGGATTACAGAGGAAGTGCACAAAGTAGATTTCTTACGTTTCCAGGAGGGATTACAGAGGAAGTTCATAAAGTAAAGTTCTTACATTTCCAGGAGGGATTACAGAGGAAGTGCATAAAGTAAAGTTCATACATTTCCAGGAGGGATTACAGAAGAAGTCCATAAAGCAAAGTTCTTACATTTCCAGGAGGGATTACAGAGGAAGTGCATAAAGTAAAGTTCTTACATTTCCAGGAGGAATTACAGAGGAAGTCCATAAAGTAAAGTTCTTACATTTCCAGGAGGAATTACAGAGGAAGTGCAAAAAGTAAAGTTCTTACATTTCCAGGAGGGATTACAGAGCAAGTCCATAAAGTAAAGTTCTGACATTTCCAGGAGGAATTACAGAGTAAATGCACAACGTTCTTACATTTCCAGGAGGGATTACAGAGGAAGTGCACAAAGTAGATTTCTTACATTTCCAGGAGGGATTACGGAGGAAGTGAAGTAAAGTTCTTGCATTTCCAGGAGGGATTACAGAGGAAGTGCATAAAGTAAAGTTCTTACATTTCCAGGAGGGATTACAGAGGAAGTGCATGAAGTAAAGTTCTTACATTTCCAGGAGGATTTACAGAGAAAGTGCACAAAGTAAAGTTCTTACATTTCCAGGAGGGACTACAGAGGAAGTGCACAAAGTAGAGTCCTTACATTTCCAGGAGGGAATACAGGGGAAGTGCAGAAAGTAAAGTTCTTACATTTCCAGGAGGAATTACAGATGAAATGCACAACGTTCTTACATTTCCAGGAGGGATTACAGAGGAAGTGCACAAAGTAGATTTCTTACATTTCCAGGAGGGATTACAGAGGAAGTGCATAAAGTAAAGTTCTTACATTTCCAGGAGGGATTACAGAGGAAGTGCATAAAGTAAAGTTCTTACATTTCCAGGAGGGATTACAGAGGAAGTGCATAAAGCAAAGTTCTTACTTTTCCAGGAGGGATTACAGAGGAAGTGCATAAAGTAAAGTTCTTACATTTCCAGGAGGAATTACAGAGGAAGTCCATAAAGTAAAGTTCTTACATTTCCAGGAGGGATTACAGGGGAAGTGCAGAAAGTAAAGTTCTTACATTTCCAGGAGGAATTACAGAGGAAATGCACAACGTTCTTACATTTCCAGGAGGGATTACAGAGGAAGTGCACAAAGTAGATTTCTTACGTTTCCAGGAGGGATTACAGAGGAAGTGCATAAAGTAAAGTTCTTACATTTCCAGGAGGGATTACAGAGGAAGTGCATAAAGTAAAGTTCATACATTTCCAGGAGGGATTACAGAGGAAGTGCATAAAGCAAAGTTCTTACATTTCCAGGAGGGATTACAGAGGAAGTGCATAAAGTAAAGTTCTTACATTTCCAGGAGGAATTACAGAGGAAGTCCATAAAGTAAAGTTCTTACATTTCCAGGAGGAATTACAGAGGAAGTGCAAAAAGTAAAGTTCTTACATTTCCAGGAGGGATTACAGAGGAAGTCCATAAAGTAAAGTTCTTACATTTCCAGGAGGAATTACAGAGGAAATGCACAACGTTCTTACATTTCCAGGAGGGATTACAGAGGAAGTGCACAAAGTAGATTTCTTACATTTCCAGGAGGGATTACGGAGGAAGTGAAGTAAAGTTCTTGCATTTCCAGGAGGGATTACAGAGGAAGTGCATAAAGTTCTTACATTTCCAGGAGGGATTACAGAGGAAGTGCATAAAGTAAAGTTCTTACATTTCCAGGAGGGATTACAGAGGAAGTGCAAAAAGTAAAGTTCTTACATTTCCAGGAGGGATTACAGAGGAAGTGCATAAAGTAAAGTTCTTACATTTCCAGGAGTAATAAAAGAGGAAGTGCACAAAGTAGAGTCCTTACATTTCCAGGAGGATTTACAGAGGAAGTGCACAAAGTAAAGTTCTTACATTTCCAGGAGGGACTACAGAGGAAGTGCACAAAGTAGAGTCCTTACATTTCCAGGAGGGATTACAGGGGAAGTGCAGAAAGTAAAGTTCTTACATTTCCAGGAGGGACTACAGAGGAAGTGCACAACGTTCTTACATTTCCAGGAGGGATTACAGAGGAAGTGCACAAAGTAGATTTCTTACATTTCCAGGAGGGATTACAGAGGAAGTGCATAAAGTAAAGTTCTTACATTTCCAGGAGGAATTACAAAGGAAGTGCACAAAGTAAAGTTCTTACATTTCCAGGAGGGATTACAGGGGAAGTGCAGAAAGTAAAGTTCTTACATTTCCAGGAGGAATTACAGAGGAAATGCACAACGTTCTTACATTTCCAGGAGGGATTACAGAGGAAGTGCACAAAGTAGATTTCTTACATTTCCAGGAGGGATTACAGAGGAAGTGCATAAAGTAAAGTTCTTACATTTCCAGGAGGGATTACAGAGGAAGTGCATAAAGTAAAGTTCTTACATTTCCAGGAGGGATTACAGAGGAAGTGCATAAAGCAAAGTTCTTACTTTTCCAGGAGGGATTACAGAGGAAGTGCATAAAGTAAAGTTCTTACATTTCCAGGAGGAATTACAGAGGAAGTCCATAAAGTAAAGTTCTTACATTTCCAGGAGGGATTACAGGGGAAGTGCAGAAAGTAAAGTTCTTACATTTCCAGGAGGAATTACAGAGGAAATGCACAACGTTCTTACATTTCCAGGAGGGATTACAGAGGAAGTGCACAAAGTAGATTTCTTACGTTTCCAGGAGGGATTACAGAGGAAGTGCATAAAGTAAAGTTCTTACATTTCCAGGAGGGATTACAGAGGAAGTGCATAAAGTAAAGTTCATACATTTCCAGGAGTGATTACAGAGGAAGTGCATAAAGCAAAGTTCTTACATTTCCAGGAGGGATTACAGAGGAAGTGCATAAAGTAAAGTTCTTACATTTCCAGGAGGAATTACAGAGGAAGTCCATAAAGTAAAGTTCTTACATTTCCAGGAGGAATTACAGAGGAAGTGCAAAAAGTAAAGTTCTTACATTTCCAGGAGAGATTACAGAGGAAGTCCATAAAGTAAAGTTCTTACATTTCCAGGAGGAATTACAGAGGAAATGCACAACGTTCTTACATTTCCAGGAGGGATTACAGAGGAAGTGCACAAAGTAGATTTCTTACATTTCCAGGAGGGATTAAGGAGGAAGTGAAGTAAAGTTCTTGCATTTCCAGGAGGGATTACAGAGGAATTGCATAAAGTTCTTACATTTCAAGGAGGGATTACATAGGAAGTGCATAAAGTAAAGTTCTTACATTTCCAGGAGGGATTACAGAGGAAGTGCATAAAGTAAAGTTCTTACATTTCCAGGAGGGATTACAGAGGAAGTGCAAAAAGTAAAGTTCTTACAATTTCAGGAGTAATAAAAGAGGAAGTGCACAAAGTAGAGTCCTTACATTTCCAGGAGGATTTACAGAGGAAGTGCACAAAGTAAAGTTCTTACATTTCCAGGAGGGATTACTGAGGAAGTGCACAAAGTAGAGTCCTTACATTTCCAGGAGGGATTACAGGGGAAGTGCAGAAAGTAAAGTTCTTACATTTCCAGGAGGAATTACAGAGGAAATGCACAACGTTCTTACATTTCCAGGAGGGATTACTGAGGAAGTGCACAAAGTAGAGTCCTTACATTTCCAGGAGGGATTACAGGGGAAGTGCAGAAAGTAAAGTTCTTACATTTCCAGGAGGAATTACAGAGGAAATGCACAACGTTCTTACATTTCCAGGAGGGATTACAGAGGAAGTGCACAAAGTAGATTTCTTACGTTTCCAGGAGGGATTACAGAGGAAGTGCATAAAGTAAAGTTCTTACATTTCCAGGAGGGATTACAGAGGAAGTGCATAAAGTAAAGTTCATACATTTCCAGGAGGGATTACAGAGGAAGTGCATAAAGCAAAGTTCTTACATTTCCAGGAGGGATTACAGAGGAAGTGCATAAAGTAAAGTTCTTACATTTCCAGGAGGAATTACAGAGGAAGTCCATAAAGTAAAGTTCTTACATTTCCAGGAGGAATTACAGAGGAAGTGCAAAAAGTAAAGTTCTTACATTTCCAGGAGGGATTACAGAGGAAGTCCATAAAGTAAAGTTCTTACATCTCCAGGAGGAATTACAGAGGAAATGCACAACGTTCTTACATTTCCAGGAGGGATTACAGAGGAAGTGCACAAAGTAGATTTCTTACATTTCCAGGAGGGATTACGGAGGAAGTGAAGTAAAGTTCTTGCATTTCCAGGAGGGATTACAGAGGAAGTGCATAAAGTTCTTACATTTCCAGGAGGGATTACAGAGGAAGTGCATAAAGTAAAGTTCTTACATTTCCAGGAGGGATTACAGAGGAAGTGCAAAAAGTAAAGTTCTTACATTTCCAGGAGGGATTACAGAGGAAGGGCATAAAGTAAAGTTCTTACATTTCCAGGAGTAATAAAAGAGGAAGTGCACAAAGTAGAGTCCTTACATTTCCAGGAGGATTTACAGAGGAAGTGCACAAAGTAAAGTTCTTACATTTCCAGGAGGGACTACAGAGGAAGTGCACAAAGTAGAGTCCTTACATTTCCAGGAGGGATTACAGGGGAAGTGCAGAAAGTAAAGTTCTTACATTTCCAGGAGGGACTACAGAGGAAGTGCACAACGTTCTTACATTTCCAGGAGGGATTACAGAGGAAGTGCACAAAGTAGATTTCTTACATTTCCAGGAGGGATTACAGAGGAAGTGCACAAAGTAAAGTTCTTACATTTCCAGGAGGAATTACAGAGGAAGTGCACAAAGTAAAGTTCTTACATTTCCAGGAGGGATTACAGGGGAAGTGCAGAAAGTAAAGTTCTTACATTTCCAGGAGGAATTACAGAGGAAATGCACAACGTTCTTACATTTCCAGGAGGGATTACAGAGGAAGTGCACAAAGTAGATTTCTTACATTTCCAGGAGGGATTACAGAGGAAGTGCATAAAGTAAAGTTCTTACATTTCCAGGAGGGATTACAGAGGAAGTGCATAAAGTAAAGTTCTTACATTTCCAGGAGGGATTACAGAGGAAGTGCATAAAGCAAAGTTCTTACTTTTCCAGGAGGGATTACAGAGGAAGTGCATAAAGTAAAGTTCTTACATTTCCAGGAGGAATTACAGAGGAAGTCCATAAAGTAAAGTTCTTACATTTCCAGGAGGGATTACAGGGGAAGTGCAGAAAGTAAAGTTCTTACATTTCCAGGAGGAATTACAGAGGAAATGCACAACGTTCTTACATTTCCAGGAGGGATTACAGAGGAAGTGCACAAAGTAGATTTCTTACGTTTCCAGGAGGGATTACAGAGGAAGTGCATAAAGTAAAGTTCTTACATTTCCAGGAGGGATTACAGAGGAAGTGCATAAAGTAAAGTTCATACATTTCCAGGAGTGATTACAGAGGAAGTGCATAAAGCAAAGTTCTTACTTTTCCAGGAGGGATTACAGAGGAAGTGCATAAAGTAAAGTTCTTACATTTCCAGGAGGAATTACAGAGGAAGTCCATAAAGTAAAGTTCTTACATTTCCAGGAGGAATTACAGAGGAAGTGCAAAAAGTAAAGTTCTTACATTTCCAGGAGAGATTACAGAGGAAGTCCATAAAGTAAAGTTCTTACATTTCCAGGAGGAATTACAGAGGAAATGCACAACGTTCTTACATTTCCAGGAGGGATTACAGAGGAAGTGCACAAAGTAGATTTCTTACATTTCCAGGAGGGATTACGGAGGAAGTGAAGTAAAGTTCTTGCATTTCCAGGAGGGATTACAGAGGAATTGCATAAAGTTCTTACATTTCAAGGAGGGATTACATAGGAAGTGCATAAAGTAAAGTTCTTACATTTCCAGGAGGGATTACAGAGGAAGTGCATAAAGTAAAGTTCTTACATTTCCAGGAGGGATTACAGAGGAAGTGCATAAAGTAAAGTTCTTACAATTTCAGGAGTAATAAAAGAGGAAGTGCACAAAGTAGAGTCCTTACATTTCCAGGAGGATTTACAGAGGAAGTGCACAAAGTAAAGTTCTTACATTTCCAGGAGGGATTACTGAGGAAGTGCACAAAGTAGAGTCCTTACATTTCCAGGAGGGATTACAGGGGAAGTGCAGAAAGTAAAGATCTTACATTTCCAGGAGGAATTACAGAGGAAATGCACAACGTTCTTACATTACCAGGAGGGATTACAGAGGAAGTGCACAAAGTAGATTTCTTACATTTCCAGGAGGGATTACGGAGGAAGTGAAGTAAAGTTCTTTCATTTCCAGGAGGGATTACAGAGGAAGTGCATAAAGTAAAGTTCTTACATTTCCAGGAGGGATTACAGAGGAAGTGCATAAAGTAAAGTTCTTACATTTCCAGGAGGGATTACAGAGGAAGTGCATAAAGTAAAGTTCTTACACTTCCAGGAGTAATAAAAGAGGAAGTGCACAAAGTAGAGTCCTTACATTTCCAGGAGGATTTACAGAGGAAGTGCACAAAGTAAAGTTCTTACATTTCCAGGAGGGATTACAGAGGAAGTGCACAAAGTAGAGTGCTTACATTTCCAGGAGGGATTACAGCGGAAGTGCAGAAAGTAAAGTTCTTACATTTCCAGGAGGAATTACAGAGGAAATGCACAACGTTCTTACATTTCCAGGAGGGATTACAGAGGAAGTGCACAAAGTAGATTTCTTACGTTTCCAGGAGGGATTACAGAGGAAGTTCATAAAGTAAAGTTCTTACATTTCCAGGAGGGATTACAGAGGAAGTGCATAAAGTAAAGTTCATACATTTCCAGGAGGGATTACAGAAGAAGTCCATAAAGCAAAGTTCTTACATTTCCAGGAGGGATTACAGAGGAAGTGCATAAAGTAAAGTTCTTACATTTCCAGGAGGAATTACAGAGGAAGTCCATAAAGTAAAGTTCTTACATTTCCAGGAGGAATTACAGAGGAAGTGCAAAAAGTAAAGTTCTTACATTTCCAGGAGGGATTACAGAGCAAGTCCATAAAGTAAAGTTCTGACATTTCCAGGAGGAATTACAGAGTAAATGCACAACGTTCTTACATTTCCAGGAGGGATTACAGAGGAAGTGCACAAAGTAGATTTCTTACATTTCCAGGAGGGATTACGGAGGAAGTGAAGTAAAGTTCTTGCATTTCCAGGAGGGATTACAGAGGAAGTGCATAAAGTAAAGTTCTTACATTTCCAGGAGGGATTACAGAGGAAGTGCATGAAGTAAAGTTCTTACATTTCCAGGAGGGATTACAGAGGAAGTGCATAAAGTAAAGTTCTTACATTTCCAGGAGTAATAAAAGAGGAAGTGCACAAAGTAGAGTCCTTACATTTCCAGGAGGATTTACAGAGGAAGTGCACAAAGTAAAGTTCTTACATTTCCAGGAGGGATTACAGAGGAAGTGCACAAAGTAGAGTCCTTACATTTCCAGGAGGGATTACAGGGGAAGTGCAGAAAGTAAAGTTCATACATTTCCAGGAGGGATTACAGAGGAAGTGCATAAAGCAAAGTTCTTACATTTCCAGGAGGGATTACAGAGGAAGTGCATAAAGCAAAGTTCTTACATTTCCAGGAGGAATTACAGAGGAAGTCCATAAAGTAAAGTTCTTACATTTCCAGGAGGAATTACAGAGGAAGTGCAAAAAGTAAAGTTCTTACATTTCCAGGAGGGATTACAGAGGAAGTCCATAAAGTAAAGTTCTTACATTTCCAGGAGGAATTACAGAGGAAATGCACAACGTTCTTACATTTCCAGGAGGGATTACAGAGGAAGTGCACAAAGTAGATTTCTTACGTTTCCAGGAGGGATTACAGAGGAAGTGCATAAAGTAAAGTTCTTACATTTCCAGGAGGGATTACAGAGGAAGTGCATAAAGTAAAGTTCATACATTTCCAGGAGGGATTACAGAGGAAGTGCATAAAGCAAAGTTCTTACATTTCCAGGAGGGATTACAGAGGAAGTGCATAAAGTAAAGTTCTTACATTTCCAGGAGGAATTACAGAGGAAGTCCATAAAGTAAAGTTCTTACATTTCCAGGAGGAATTACAGAGGAAGTGCAAAAAGTAAAGTTCTTACATTTCCAGGAGGGATTACAGAGGAAGTCCATAAAGTAAAGTTATTACATTTCCAGGAGGAATTACAGAGGAAATGCACAACGTTCTTACATTTCCAGGAGGGATTACAGAGGAAGTGCACAAAGTAGATTTCTTACATTTCCAGGAGGGATTACGGAGGAAGTGAAGTAAAGTTCTTGCATTTCCAGGAGGGATTACAGAGGAAGTGCATAAAGTTCTTACATTTCCAGGAGGGATTACAGAGGAAGTGCATAAAGTAAAGTTCTTACATTTCCAGGAGGGATTACAGAGGAAGTGCATAAAGTAAAGTTCTTACATTTCCAGGAGGGATTACAGAGGAAGTGCATAAAGTAAAGTTCTTACATTTCCAGGAGTAATAAAAGAGGAAGTGCACAAAGTAGAGTCCTTACATTTCCAGGAGGATTTACAGAGGAAGTGCACAAAGTAAAGTTCTTACATTTCCAGGAGGGACTACAGAGGAAGTGCACAAAGTAGAGTCCTTACATTTCCAGGAGGGATTACAGGGGAAGTGCAGAAAGTAAAGTTCTTACATTTCCAGGAGGGACTACAGAGGAAGTGCACAACGTTCTTACATTTCCAGGAGGGATTACAGAGGAAGTGCACAAAGTAGATTTCTTACATTTCCAGGAGGCATTACAGAGGAAGTGCACAAAGTAAAGTTCTTACATTTCCAGGAGGAATTACAGAGGAAGTGCACAAAGTAAAGTTCTTACATTTCCAGGAGGGATTACAGGGGAAGTGCAGAAAGTAAAGTTCTTACATTTCCAGGAGGAATTACAGAGGAAATGCACAACGTTCTTACATTTCCAGGAGGGATTACAGAGGAAGTGCACAAAGTAGATTTCTTACATTTCCAGGAGGGATTACAGAGGAAGTGCATAAAGTAAAGTTCTTACATTTCCAGGAGGGATTACAGAGGAAGTGCATAAAGTAAAGTTCTTACATTTCCAGGAGGGATTACAGAGGAAGTGCATAAAGCAAAGTTCTTACTTTTCCAGGAGGGATTATAGAGGAAGTGCATAAAGTAAAGTTCTTACATTTCCAGGAGGAATTACAGAGGAAGTCCATAAAGTAAAGTTCTTACATTTCCAGGAGGGATTACAGGGGAAGTGCAGAAAGTAAAGTTCTTACATTTCCAGGAGGAATTACAGAGGAAATGCACAACGTTCTTACATTTCCAGGAGGGATTACAGAGGAAGTGCACAAAGTAGATTTCTTACGTTTCCAGGAGGGATTACAGAGGAAGTTCATAAAGTAAAGTTCTTACACTTCCAGGAGGGATTACAGAGGAAGTGCATAAAGTAAAGTTCATACATTTCCAGGAGGGATTACAGAAGAAGTCCATAAAGCAAAGTTCTTACATTTCCAGGAGGGATTACAGAGGAAGTGCATAAAGTAAAGTTCTTACATTTCCAGGAGGAATTACAGAGGAAGTCCATAAAGTAAAGTTCTTACATTTCCAGGAGGAATTACAGAGGAAGTGCAAAAAGTAAAGTTCTTACATTTCCAGGAGGGATTACAGAGCAAGTCCATAAAATAAAGTTCTGACATTTCCAGGAGGAATTACAGAGTAAATGCACAACGTTCTTACATTTCCAGGAGGGATTACAGAGGAAGTGCACAAAGTAGATTTCTTACATTTCCAGGAGGGATTACGGAGGAAGTGAAGTAAAGTTCTTGCATTTCCAGGAGGGATTACAGAGGAAGTGCATAAAGTAAAGTTCTTACATTTCCAGGAGGGATTACAGAGGAAGTGCATGAAGTAAAGTTCTTACATTTCCAGGAGGGATTACAGAGGAAGTGCATAAAGTAAAGTTCTTACATTTCCAGGAGTAATAAAAGAGGAAGTGCACAAAGTAGAGTCCTTACATTTCCAGGAGGATTTACAGAGGAAGTTCACAAAGTAAAGTTCTTACATTTCCAGGAGGGATTACAGAGGAAGTGCACAAAGTAGAGTCCTTACATTTCCAGGAGGGATTACAGGGGAAGTGCAGAAAGTAAAGTTCATACATTTCCAGGAGGGATTACAGAGGAAGTGCATAAAGCAAAGTTCTTACATTTCCAGGAGGGATTACAGAGGAAGTGCATAAAGCAAAGTTCTTACATTTCCAGGAGGAATTACAGAGGAAGTCCATAAAGTAAAGTTCTTACATTTCCAGGAGGAATTACAGAGGAAGTGCAAAAAGTAAAGTTCTTACATTTCCAGGAGGGATTACAGAGGAAGTCCATAAAGTAAAGTTCTTACATTTCCAGGAGGAATTACAGAGGAAATGCACAACGTTCTTACATTTCCAGGAGGGATTACAGAGGAAGTGCACAAAGTAGATTTCTTACGTTTCCAGGAGGGATTACAGAGGAAGTGCATGAAGTAAAGTTCTTACATTTCCAGGAGGGATTACAGAGGAAGTGCATAAAGTAAAGTTCATACATTTCCAGGAGGGATTACAGAGGAAGTGCATAAAGCAAAGTTCTTACATTTCCAGGAGGGATTACAGAGGAAGTGCATAAAGTAAAGTTCTTACATTTCCAGGAGGAATTACAGAGGAAGTCCATAAAGTAAAGTTCTTACATTTCCAGGAGGAATTACAGAGGAAGTGCAAAAAGTAAAGTTCTTACATTTCCAGGAGGGATTACAGAGGAAGTCCATAAAGTAAAGTTCTTACATTTCCAGGAGGAATTACAGAGGAAATGCACAACGTTCTTACATTTCCAGGAGGGATTACAGAGGAAGTGCACAAAGTAGATTTCTTACATTTCCAGGAGGGATTACGGAGGAAGTGAAGTAAAGTTCTTGCATTTCCAGGAGGGATTACAGAGGAAGTGCATAAAGTTCTTACATTTCCAGGAGGGATTACAGAGGAAGTGCATAAAGTAAAGTTCTTACATTTCCAGGAGGGATTACAGAGGAAGTGCATAAAGTAAAGTTCTTACATTTCCAGGAGGGATTACAGAGGAAGTGCATAAAGTAAAGTTCTTACATTTCCAGGAGTAATAAAAGAGGAAGTGCACAAAGTAGAGTCCTTACATTTCCAGGAGGATTTACAGAGGAAGTGCACAAAGTAAAGTTCTTACATTTCCAGGAGGGACTACAGAGGAAGTGCACAAAGTAGAGTCCTTACATTTCCAGGAGGGATTACAGGGGAAGTGCAGAAAGTAAAGTTCTTACATTTCCAGGAGGGACTACAGAGGAAGTGCACAACGTTCTTACATTTCCAGGAGGGATTACAGAGGAAGTGCACAAAGTAGATTTCTTACATTTCCAGGAGGGATTACAGAGGAAGTGCACAAAGTAAAGTTCTTACATTTCCAGGAGGAATTACAGAGGAAGTGCACGAAGTAAAGTTCTTACATTTCCAGGAGGGATTACAGGGGAAGTGCAGAAAGTAAAGTTCTTACATTTCCAGGAGGAATTACAGAGGAAATGCACAACGTTCTTACATTTCCAGGAGGGATTACAGAGGAAGTGCACAAAGTAGATTTCTTACATTTCCAGGAGGGATTACAGAGGAAGTGCATAAAGTAAAGTTCTTACATTTCCAGGAGGGATTACAGAGGAAGTGCATAAAGTAAAGTTCTTACATTTCCAGGAGGGATTACAGAGGAAGTGCATAAAGCAAAGTTCTTACTTTTCCAGGAGGGATTATAGAGGAAGTGCATAAAGTAAAGTTCTTACATTTCCAGGAGGAATTACAGAGGAAGTCCATAAAGTAAAGTTCTTACATTTCCAGGAGGGATTACAGGGGAAATGCAGAAAGTAAAGTTCTTACATTTCCAGGAGGAATTACAGAGGAAATGCACAACGTTCTTACATTTCCAGGAGGGATTACAGAGGAAGTGCACAAAGTAGATTTCTTACGTTTCCAGGAGGGATTACAGAGGAAGTTCATAAAGTAAAGTTCTTACACTTCCAGGAGGGATTACAGAGGAAGTGCATAAAGTAAAGTTCATACATTTCCAGGAGGGATTACAGAAGAAGTCCATAAAGCAAAGTTCTTACATTTCCAGGAGGGATTACAGAGGAAGTGCATAAAGTAAAGTTCTTACATTTCCAGGAGGAATTACAGAGGAAGTCCATAAAGTAAAGTTCTTACATTTCCAGGAGGAATTACAGAGGAAGTGCAAAAAGTAAAGTTCTTACATTTCCAGGAGGGATTACAGAGCAAGTCCATAAAATAAAGTTCTGACATTTCCAGGAGGAATTACAGAGTAAATGCACAACGTTCTTACATTTCCAGGAGGGATTACAGAGGAAGTGCACAAAGTAGATTTCTTACATTTCCAGGAGGGATTACGGAGGAAGTGAAGTAAAGTTCTTGCATTTCCAGGAGGGATTACAGAGGAAGTGCATAAAGTAAAGTTCTTACATTTCCAGGAGGGATTACAGAGGAAGTGCATGAAGTAAAGTTCTTACATTTCCAGGAGGGATTACAGAGGAAGTGCATAAAGTAAAGTTCTTACATTTCCAGGAGTAATAAAAGAGGAAGTGCACAAAGTAGAGTCCTTACATTTCCAGGAGGATTTACAGAGGAAGTTCACAAAGTAAAGTTCTTACATTTCCAGGAGGGATTACAGAGGAAGTGCACAAAGTAGAGTCCTTACATTTCCAGGAGGGATTACAGGGGAAGTGCAGAAAGTAAAGTTCATACATTTCCAGGAGGGATTACAGAGGAAGTGCATAAAGCAAAGTTCTTACATTTCCAGGAGGGATTACAGAGGAAGTGCATAAAGCAAAGTTCTTACATTTCCAGGAGGAATTACAGAGGAAGTCCATAAAGTAAAGTTCTTACATTTCCAGGAGGAATTACAGAGGAAGTGCAAAAAGTAAAGTTCTTACATTTCCAGGAGGGATTACAGAGGAAGTCCATAAAGTAAAGTTCTTACATTTCCAGGAGGAATTACAGAGGAAATGCACAACGTTCTTACATTTCCAGGAGGGATTACAGAGGAAGTGCACAAAGTAGATTTCTTACGTTTCCAGGAGGGATTACAGAGGAAGTGCATAAAGTAAAGTTCTTACATTTCCAGGAGGGATTACAGAGGAAGTGCATAAAGTAAAGTTCATACATTTCCAAGAGGGATTACAGAGGAAGTGCATAAAGCAAAGTTCTTACATTTCCAGGAGGGATTACAGAGGAAGTGCATAAAGTAAAGTTCTTACATTTCCAGGAGGAATTACAGAGGAAGTCCATAAAGTAAAGTTCTTACATTTCCAGGAGGAATTACAGAGGAAGTGCAAAAAGTAAAGTTCTTACATTTCCAGGAGGGATTACAGAGGAAGTCCATAAAGTAAAGTTCTTACATTTCCAGGAGGAATTACAGAGGAAATGCACAACGTTCTTACATTTCCAGGAGGGATTACAGAGGAAGTGCACAAAGTAGATTTCTTACATTTCCAGGAGGGATTACGGAGGAAGTGAAGTAAAGTTCTTGCATTTCCAGGAGGGATTACAGAGGAAGTGCATAAAGTTCTTACATTTCCAGGAGGGATTACAGAGGAAGTGCATAAAGTAAAGTTCTTACATTTCCAGGAGGGATTACAGAGGAAGTGCATAAAGTAAAGTTCTTACATTTCCAGGAGGGATTACAGAGGAAGTGCATAAAGTAAAGTTCTTACATTTCCAGGAGTAATAAAAGAGGAAGTGCACAAAGTAGAGTCCTTACATTTCCAGGAGGATTTACAGAGGAAGTGCACAAAGTAAAGTTCTTACATTTCCAGGAGGGACTACAGAGGAAGTGCACAAAGTAGAGTCCTTACATTTCCAGGAGGGATTACAGGGGAAGTGCAGAAAGTAAAGTTCTTACATTTCCAGGAGGGACTACAGAGGAAGTGCACAACGTTCTTACATTTCCAGGAGGGATTACAGAGGAAGTGCACAAAGTAGATTTCTTACATTTCCAGGAGGGATTACAGAGGAAGTGCACAAAGTAAAGTTCTTACATTTCCAGGAGGAATTACAGAGGAAGTGCACAAAGTAAAGTTCTTACATTTCCAGGAGGGATTACAGGGGAAGTGCAGAAAGTAAAGTTCTTACATTTCCAGGAGGAATTACAGAGGAAATGCACAACGTTCTTACATTTCCAGGAGGGATTACAGAGGAAGTGCATAAAGTAGATTTCTTACATTTCCAGGAGGGATTACAGAGGAAGTGCATAAAGTAAAGTTCTTACATTTCCAGGAGGGATTACAGAGGAAGTGCATAAAGTAAAGTTCTTACATTTCCAGGAGGGATTACAGAGGAAGTGCATAAAGCAAAGTTCTTACTTTTCCAGGAGGGATTACAGAGGAAGTGCATAAAGTAAAGTTCTTACATTTCCAGGAGGAATTACAGAGGAAGTCCATAAAGTAAAGTTCTTACATTTCCAGGAGGGATTACAGGGGAAGTGCAGAAAGTAAAGTTCTTACATTTCCAGGAGGAATTACAGAGGAAATGCACAACGTTCTTACATTTCCAGGAGGGATTACAGAGGAAGTGCACAAAGTAGATTTCTTACGTTTCCAGGAGGGATTACAGAGGAAGTGCATAAAGTAAAGTTCTTACATTTCCAGGAGGGATTACAGAGGAAGTGCATAAAGTAAAGTTCATACATTTCCAGGAGTGATTACAGAGGAAGTGCATAATGCAAAGTTCTTACATTTCCAGGAGGGATTACAGAGGAAGTGCATAAAGTAAAGTTCTTACATTTCCAGGAGGAATTACAGAGGAAGTCCATAAAGTAAAGTTCTTACATTTCCAGGAGGAATTACAGAGGAAGTGCAAAAAGTAAAGTTCTTACATTTCCAGGAGGGATTACAGAGGAAGTCCATAAAGTAAAGTTCTTACATTTCCAGGAGGAATTACAGAGGAAATGCACAACGTTCTTACATTTCCAGGAGGGATTACAGAGGAAGTGCACAAAGTAGATTTCTTACATTTCCAGGAGGGATTACGGAGGAAGTGAAGTAAAGTTCTTGCATTTCCAGGAGGGATTACAGAGGAATTGCATAAAGTTCTTACATTTCCAGGAGGGATTACATAGGAAGTGCATAAAGTAAAGTTCTTACATTTCCAGGAGGGATTACAGAGGAAGTGCATAGAGTAAAGTTCTTACATTTTCAGGAGTAATAAAAGAGGAAGTGCACATAGTAAAGTTCTTACATTTCCAGGAGGGATTACTGAGGAAGTGCACAAAGTAGAGTCCTTACATTTCCAGGAGGGATTACAGGGGAAGTGCAGAAAGTAAAGTTCTTACATTTCCAGGAGGAATTACAGAGGAAATGCACAACGTTCTTACATTTCCAGGAGGGATTACAGAGGAAGTGCACAAAGTAGATTTCTTACATTTCCAGGAGGGATTACGGAGGAAGTGAAGTAAAGTTCTTTCATTTCCAGGAGGGATTACAGAGGAAGTGCATAAAGTAAAGTTCTTACATTTCCAGGAGGGATTACAGAGGAAGTGCATAAAGTAAAGGTCTTACATTTCCAGGAGGGATTACAGAGGAAGTGCATAAAGTAAAGTTCTTACATTTCCAGGAGTAATAAAAGAGGAAGTGCACAAAGTAGAGTCCTTACATTTCCAGGAGGATTTACAGAGGAAGTGCACAAAGTAAAGTTCTTACATTTCCAGGAGGGATTACAGAGGAAGTGCACAAAGTAGAGTGCTTACATTTCCAGGAGGGATTACAGGGGAAGTGCAGAAAGTAAAGTTCTTACATTTCCAGGAGGAATTACAGAGGAAATGCACAACGTTCTTACATTTCCAGGAGGGATTACAGAGGAAGTGCACAAAGTAGATTTCTTACATTTCCAGGAGGGATTACAGAGGAAGTGCATAAAGTATAGTTCTTAAATTTCCAGGAGGGATTACAGAGGAAGTGCATAAAGTAAAGTTCTTACATTTCCAGGAGGGATTACAGAGGAAGTGCATAAAGCAAAGTTCTTACTTTTCCAGGAGGGATTATAGAGGAAGTGCATAAAGTAAAGTTCTTACATTTCCAGGAGGAATTACAGAGGAAGTCCATAAAGTAAAGTTCTTACATTTCCAGGAGGGATTACAGGGGAAGTGCAGAAAGTAAAGTTCTTACATTTCCAGGAGGAATTACAGAGGAAATGCACAACGTTCTTACATTTCCAGGAGGGATTACAGAGGAAGTGCACAAAGTAGATTTCTTACGTTTCCAGGAGGGATTACAGAGGAAGTTCATAAAGTTCTTACATTTCCAGGAGGGATTACAGAGGAAGTGCATAAAGTAAAGTTCATACATTTCCAGGAGGGATTACAGAAGAAGTCCATAAAGCAAAGTTCTTACATTTCCAGGAGGAATTACAGAGGAAGTCCATAAAGTAAAGTTCTTACATTTCCAGGAGGAATTACAGAGGAAGTGCAAAAAGTAAAGTTCTTACATTTCCAGGAGGGATTACAGAGCAAGTCCATAAAGTAAAGTTCTGACATTTCCAGGAGGAATTACAGAGTAAATGCACAACGTTCTTACATTTCCAGGAGGGATTACAGAGGAAGTGCACAAAGTAGATTTCTTACATTTCCAGGAGGGATTACGGAGGAAGTGAAGTAAAGTTCTTGCATTTCCAGGAGGGATTACAGAGGAAGTGCATAAAGTTCTTACATTTCCAGGAGGGATTACAGAGGAAGTGCATGAAGTAAAGTTCTTACATTTCCAGGAGGGATTACAGAGGAAGTGCATAAAGTAAAGTTCTTACATTTCCAGGAGTAATAAAAGAGGAAGTGCACAAAGTAGAGTCCTTACATTTCCAGGAGGATTTACAGAGGAAGTGCACAAAGTAAAGTTCTTACATTTCCAGGAGGGATTACAGAGGAAGTGCACAAAGTAGAGTCCTTACATTTCCAGGAGGGATTACAGAGGAAGTGCAGAAAGTAAAGTTCATACATTTCCAGGAGGGATTACAGAGGAAGTGCATAAAGCAAAGTTCTTACATTTCCAGGAGGGATTACAGAGGAAGTGCATAAAGCAAAGTTCTTACATTTCCAGGAGGAATTACAGAGGAAGTCCATAAAGTAAAGTTCTTACATTTCCAGGAGGAATTACAGAGGAAGTGCAAAAAGTAAAGTTCTTACATTTCCAGGAGGGATTACAGAGGAAGTCCATAAAGTAAAGTTCTTACATTTCCAGGAGGAATTACAGAGGAAATGCACAACGTTCTTACATTTCCAGGAGGGATTACAGAGGAAGTGCACAAAGTAGATTTCTTACATTTCCAGGAGGGATTACGGAGGAAGTGAAGTAAAGTTCTTGCATTTCCAGGAGGGATTACAGAGGAATTGCATAAAGTTCTTTCATTTCCAGGAGGGATTACAAAGGAAGTGCATAAAGTAAAGTTCTTACATTTCCAGGAGGGATTACAGAGGAAGTGCATAAAGTAAAGTTCTTACATTTCCAGGAGGGATTACAGAGGAAGTGCATAAAGTAAAGTTCTTACATTTTCAGGAGTAATAAAAGAGGAAGTGCACAAAGTAGAGTCCTTACATTTCCAGGAGGATTTACAGAGGAAGTGCACAAAGTAAAGTTCTTACATTTCCAGGAGGGATTACTGAGGAAGTGCACAAAGTAGAGTCCTTACATTTCCAGGAGGGATTACAGGGGAAGTGCAGAAAGTAAAGTTCTTACATTTCCAGGAGGAATTACAGAGGAAATGCACAACGTTCTTACATTTCCAGGAGGGATTACAGAGGAAGTGCACAAAGTAGATTTCTTACATTTCCAGGAGGGATTACGGAGGAAGTGCATAAAATAAAGTTCTTTCATTTCCAGGAGGGATTACAGAGGAAGTGCATAAAGTAAAGTTCTTACATTTCCAGGAGGGATTACAGAGGAAATGCACAACGTTCTTACATTTCCAGGAGGGATTACAGAGGAAGTGCACAAAGTAGATTTCTTACGTTTCCAGGAGGGATTACAGAGGAAGTGCATAAAGTAAAGTTCTTACATTTCCAGGAGGGATTACAGAGGAAGTGCATAAAGTAAAGTTCATACATTTCCAGGAGGGATTACAGAAGAAGTCCATAAAGCAAAGTTCTTACATTTCCAGGAGGGATTACAGAGGAAGTGCATAAAGTAAAGTTCTTACATTTCCAGGAGGAATTACAGAGGAAGTCCATAAAGTAAAGTTCTTACATTTCCAGGAGGAATTACAGAGGAAGTGCAAAAAGTAAAGTTCTTACATTTCCAGGAGGGATTACAGAGCAAGTCCATAAAGTAAAGTTCTTACATTTCCAGGAGGAATTACAGAGTAAATGCACAACGTTCTTACATTTCCAGGAGGGATTACAGAGGAAGTGCACAAAGTAGATTTCTTACATTTCCAGGAGGGATTACAGAGGAAGTGCATAAAGTAAAGTTCTTACATTTCCAGGAGGGATTACAGAGGAAGTGCATGAAGTAAAGTTCTTACATTTCCAGGAGGGATTACAGAGGAAGTGCATAAAGTAAAGTTCTTACATTTCCAGGAGTAATAAAAGAGGAAGTGCACAAAGTAGAGTCCTTACATTTCCAGGAGGATTTACAGAGGAAGTGCACAAAGTAAAGTTCTTACATTTGCAGGAGGGATTACAGAGGAAGTGCACAAAGTAGAGTCCTTACATTTCCAGGAGGGATTACAGGGGAAGTGCAGAAAGTAAAGTTCTTACATTTCCAGGAGGAATTACAGAGGAAATGCACAACGTTCTTACATTTCCAGGAGGGATTACAGGGGAAGTGCAGAAAGTAAAGTTCTTACATTTCCAGGAGGAATTACAGAGGAAAAGCACAACGTTCTTACATTTCCAGGAGGGATTACATAGGAAGTGCACAAAGTAGATTTCTTACATTTCCAGGAGGGATTACAGAGGAAGTGCATAAAGTAAAGTTCTTACATTTCCAGGAGGGATTACAGAGGAAGTGCATAAAGTAAAGTTCTTACATTTCCAGGAGGGATTACAGAGGAAGTGCATAAAGCAAAGTTCTTACTTTTCCAGGAGGGATTATAGAGGAAGTGCATAAAGTAAAGTTCTTACATTTCCAGGAGGAATTACAGAGGAAGTCCATAAAGTAAAGTTCTTACATTTCCAGGAGGGATTACAGGGGAAGTGCAGAAAGTAAAGTTCTTACATTTCCAGGAGGAATTACAGAGGAAATGCACAACGTTCTTACATTTCCAGGAGGGATTACAGAGGAAGTGCATAAAGTAAAGTTCTTACATTTCCATGAGGGATTACGGAGGAAGTGCACAAAGTAGATTTCTTACATTTCCAGGAGGGATTACAGAGGAAGTGCATAAAGTAAAGTTCTTACATTTCCAGGAGGGATTACAGAGGAAGTGCATAAAGTAAAGTTCTTACATTTCCAGGAGGGATTACAGAGGAAGTGCATAAAGTAAAGTTCATACATTTCCAGGAGGGATTACAGAGGAAGTGCATAAAGTAAAGTTCTTACATTTCCAGGAGGGATTACAGAGGAAGTGCATAAAGTAAAGTTCATACATTTCCAGGAGGGATTACAGAAGAAGTCCATAAAGCAAAGTTCTTACATTTCCAGGAGGGATTACAGAGGAAGTGCATAAAGTAAAGTTCTTACATTTCCAGGAGGAATTACAGAGGAAGTCCATAAAGTAAAGTTCTTACATTTCCAGGAGGAATTACAGAGGAAATGCAAAAAGTAAAGTTCTTACATTTCCAGGAGGGATTACAGAGGAAGTCCATAAAGTAAAGTTCTTACATTTCCAGGAGGAATTACAGAGGAAATGCACAACGTTCTTACATTTCCAGGAGGGATTACAGAGGAAGTGCACAAAGTAGATTTCTTACATTTCCAGGAGGGATTACGGAGGAAGTGAAGTAAAGTTCTTGCATTTCCAGGAGGGATTACAGAGGAAGTGCATAAAGTAAAGTTCTTACATTTCCAGGAGGGATTACAGAGGAAGTGCATAAAGTAAAGTTCTTACATTTCCAGGAGGGATTACAGAGGAAGTGCATAAAGTAAAGTTCTTACATTTTCAGGAGGGATTACAGAGGAAGTGCATAAAGTAAAGTTCTTACATTTCCAGGAGTAATTAAAGAAGAAGTGCCCAAAGTAAAGTCCTTACATTTCCAGGAGGATTTACAGAGGAAGTGCACAAAGTAAAGTTCTTACATTTCCAGGAGGGATTACAGAGGAAATGCACAAAGTAGAGTCCTTACATTTCCAGCAGGGATTACAGGGGAAGTGCAGAAAGTAAAGTTCTTACATTTCCAGGAGGAATTACAGAGGAAATGCACAACGTTCTTACATTTCCAGGATGGATTACAGAGGAAGTGCACAAAGTAGATTTCTTACATTTCCAGGAGGGATTACAGAGGAAGTGCATAAAGTAAAGTTCTTACATTTCCAGGAGGGATTACAGAGGAAGTGCATAAAGTAAAGTTCTTACATTTCCAGGAGGGATTACAGAGGAAGTGCATAAAGCAAAGTTCTTACATTTCCAGGAGGGATTACAGAGGAAGTGCATAAAGTAAAGTTCTTACATTTCCAGGAGGAATTACAGAGGAAGTCCATAAAGTAAAGTTCTTACATTTCCAGGAGGAATTACAGAGGAAGTGCAAAAAGTAAAGTTCTTACATTTCCAGGAGGAATTACAGAGGAAATGCACAACGTTCTTACATTTCCAGGAGGAATTACAGAGGAAGTGCACAAAGCAGATTTCTTACATTTCCAGGAGGGTTTACGGAGGAAGTGAAGTAAAGTTCTTGCATTTCCAGGAGGGATTACAGAGGAAGTGCATAAAGTAAAGTTCTTACATTTCCAGGAGGGATTACAGAGGAAGTGCATAAAGTAAAGTTCTTACATTTCCAGGAGGGATTACAGAGGAAGTGCATAAAGTAAAGTTCTTACATTTCCAGGAGGGATTACAGAGGAAGTGCATAAAGTAAAGTTCTTACATTTCCAGGAGTAATTAAAGGGGAAGTGCACAAAGTAGAGTCCTTACATTTCCAGGAGGATTTACAGAGGAAGTGCACAAAGTAAAGTTCTTACATTTCCAGGAGGGATTACAGAGGAAGTGTATAAAGTAAAGTTCTTACATTTCCAGGAGTATTTACAGAGGAAGTGCATATAGTAAAGTTCTTACATTTCCATGAGGAATTAAAGAGGAAGTGCAGAAAGTAGAGTCCTTACATTTCCAGGAGGGATTACAGAGGAAGTGCGTATAGTAAAGTTCTTACATTTCCATGAGGAATTAAAGAGGAAGTGCACAAAGTAGAGTCCTTACATTTCCAGGAGTATTTACAGAGGAAGTGCAAAAAGTAAAGTTCTTACATTTCCAGGAGGGATTACAGAGGAAGTGCATAAAGTAAAGTTCTTACATTTCCAGGAAGGATTACAGGGGAAGTGCAGAAAGTAAAGTTCTTACATTTCCAGGAGGAATTTCAGAGGAAATGCACAACGTTCTTACATTTCCAGGAGGGATTACAGAGGAAGTGCACAAAGTAGATTTCTTACATTTCCAGGAGGGATTACAGAGGAAGTGCATAAAGTAAAGTTCTTACATTTCCAGGAGGGATTACAGAGGAAGTGCATAAAGTAAAGTTCTTACATTTCCAGGAGGGATTACAGAGGAAGTGCATAAAGTAAAGTTCTTACATTTCCAGGAGGAATTACAGAGGAAGTCCATAAAGTAAAGTTCTTACATTTCCAGGAGGGATTACAGGGGAAGTGCAGAAAGTAAAGTTCTTACATTTCCAGGAGGAATTACAGAGGAAATGCACAACGTTCTTACATTTCCAGGAGGGATTACAAAGGAAGTGCACAAAGTAGATTTCTTACGTTTCCAGGAGGGATTACAGAGGAAGTGCGTAAAGTAAAGTTCTTACATTTCCAGGAGGGATTACAGAGGAAGTGCATAAAGTAAAGTTCATACATTTCCAGGAGGGATTACAGAAGAAGTCCATAAAGCAAAGTTCTTACATTTCCAGGAGGGATTACAGAGGAAGTGCATAAAGTAAAGTTCTTACATTTCCAGGAGGAATTACAGAGGAAGTCCATAAAGTAAAGTTCTTACATTTCCAGGAGGAATTACAGAGGAAGTGCAAAAATAAAAGTTCTTACATTTCCAGGAGGGATTACAGAGGAAGTCCATAAAGTAAAGTTCTTACATTTCCAGGAGGAATTACAGAGGAAATGCACAACGTTCTTACATTTCCAGGAGGGATTACAGAGGAAGTGCACAAAGTAGATTTCTTACATTTCCAGGAGGGATTACGGAGGAAGTGAAGTAAAGTTCTTGCATTTCCAGGAGGGATTAAAGAGGAAGTGCATAAAGTAAAGTTCTTACATTTCCAGGAGGGATTAGAGAGGAAGTGCATAAAGTAAAGTTCTTACATTTCCAGGAGGGATTACAGAGGAAGTGCATAAAGTAAAGTTCATACATTTCCAGGAGGGATTACAGAGGAAGTGCATAAAGTAAAGTTCTTACATTTCCAGGAGTAATTAAAGAAGAAGTGCACAAAGTAGAGTCCTTACATTTCCAGGAGGATTTACAGAGGAAGTGCACAAAGTAAAGTTCTTACATTTCCAGGAGGGATTACAGAGGAAATGCACAATGAAGAGTCCTTACATTTCCAGGAGGGATTACAGCGGAAGTGCAGAAAGTAAAGTTCTTACATTTCCAGGAGGAATTACAGAGGAAATGCACAACGTTCTTACATTTCCAGGAGGGATTACAGAGGAAGTGCACAAAGTAGATTTCTTACATTTCCAGGAGGGATTACAGAGGAAGTGCATAAAGTAAAGTTCTTACATTTCCAGGAGGGATTACAGAGGAAGTGCATAAAGTAAAGTTCTTACATTTCCAGGAGGGATTACAGAGGAAGTGCATAAAGCAAAGTTCTTACATTTCCAGGAGGGATTACAGAGGAAGTGCATAAAGTAAAGTTCTTACATTTCCAGGAGGAATTACAGAGGAAGTCCATAAAGTAAAGTTCTTACATTTCCAGGAGGAATTACAGAGGAAGTGCAAAAAGTAAAGTTCTTACACTTCCAGGAGGGATTACAGAGGAAGTCCATAAAGTAAAGTTCTTACATTTCCAGGAGGAATTACAGAGGAAATGCACAACGTTCTTACATTTCCAGGAGGAATTACAGAGGAAGTGCACAAAGTAAAGTTCTTACATTTCCAGGAGGGTTTACGGAGGAAGTGAAGTAAAGTTCTTGCATTTCCAGGAGGGATTACAGAGGAAGTGCACAAAGTAAAGTTCTTACATTTCCAGGAGGGATTACAGAGGAAGTGCATAAAGTAAAGTTCTTACATTTCCAGGAGGGATTACAGAGGAAGTGCATAAAGTAGAGTTCTTACATTTCCAGGAGGGATTACAGTGGAAGTGCATAAAGTAAAGTTCTTACATTTCCAGGAGGGATTACAGAGGAAGTGCATAAAGTAAAGTTCTTACATTTCCAGGAGTAATTAAAGAGGAAGTGCACAATGTAGAGTCCTTACATTTCCAGGAGGATTTACAGAGGAAGTGCACAAAGTAAAGTTCTTACATTTCCAGGAGGGATTACAGAGGAAGTGCATATAGTAAAGTTCTTACATTTCCAGGAGGAATTAAAGAGGAAGTGCAGAAAGTAGAGTCCTTACATTTCCAGGAGGGATTACAGAGGAAGTGCACAAAGTAGAGTTCTTACATTTCCAGGAGGGATTACAGGGGATGTGCACAAAGAAGAGTTCTTACATTTCCAGGAGTATTTACAGAGGAAGTGCAAAAAGTAAAGTTCTTACATTTCCAGGAGTGATTACAGAGGAAATGCATAAAGTAAAGTTCTTACATTTCCATGAGGAATTAAAGAGGAAGTGCAAAAAGTAAAATTCTTACATTTTCAGGAGGGATTACAGAGGAAGTGCATAAAGTAAAATTCTTACATTTCCAGGAGGGATTACAGAGGAAGTGCATAAAGTAAAGTTCTTACATTTCCAGGAGGGATTACAGGGGATGTGCACAAAGTAGAGTTCTTACTTTTCCAGGAGGATTTACAGAGGAAGTGCATGACGTAAAATTCTTACATTTCCAGGAGGGATTACAGGGGATGTGCACAAAGTAGAATTCTTACATTTCCAGGAGGGATTACAGAGGAACTGCATAAAGTAAAGTTCTTACATTTCCAGGAGGGATTACAGAGGAAGTGCGTAAAGTAAAGTTCTTACATTTCCAGGAGGGATTACAGAGGAAGTGCATAAAGTAAAGTTCTTACATTTCCAGGAGGGATTACAGAGGATATGCATAAAGTAAAGTTCTTACATTTCCAGGAGGGATTACAGAGGAAGTGCATAAAGTAAAGTTCTTACATTTCCAGGAGTGATTACAGAGGAAGTGCACAAAGTAAAGTTCTTACATTTCCAGGAGGATTTATGGAGGAAGTGCATGAAGTAAAATTCTTACATTTCCAGGAGGGATTACAGAGGAAGTGCATAAAGTAAAGTTCTTACATTTCCAGGAGGGATTACAGAGGAAGTGCATAAAGTAAAGTTCTTACATTTCCAGGAGGGATTACAGAGGATATGCATAAAGTAAAGTTCTTACATTTCCAGGAGGGATTACAGAGGAAGTGCATAAAGTAAAGTTCTTACATTTCCAGGGGGAATTAAAGAGGAAGTGCAGAAAGTAGAGTCCTTACATTTCCAGGCCAGGAGGGATTACAGGGGATGTGCACAAAGTAGAGTTCTTACATTTCCAGGAGGATTTACAGAGGAAGTGCAAAAAGTAAAATTCTTACATTTCCAGGAGGGATTACAGAGGAAGTGCATAAAGTAAAATTCTTACATTTCCAGGAGGGATTACAGAGGAAGTGCATAAAGTAAAGTTCTTACATTTCCAGGAGGGATTACAGGGGATGTGCACAAAGTAGAGTTCTTACTTTTCCAGGAGGATTTACAGAGGAAGTGCATGAAGTAAAATTCTTACATTTCCAGGAGGGATTACAGGGGATGTGCACAAAGTAGAATTCTTACATTTCCAGGAGGGATTACAGAGGAACTGCATAAAGTAAAGTTCTTACATTTCCAGGAGGAATTACAGAGGAAGTGCGTAAAGTAAAGTTCTTACATTTCCAGGAGGGATTACAGAGGATATGCATAAAGTAAAGTTCTTACATTTCCAGGAGGGATTACAGAGGAAGTGCATAAAGTAAAGTTCTTACATTTCCAGGAGTGATTACAGAGGAAGTGCACAAAGTAAAGTTCTTACATTTCCAGGAGGATTTATGGAGGAAGTGCATGAAGTAAAATTCTTACATTTCCAGGAGGGATTACAGAGGAAGTGCATAAAGTAAAGTTCTTACATTTCCAGGAGGGATTACAGAGGAAGTGCATAAAGTAAAGTTCTTACATTTCCAGGAGTGATTACAGAGGAAGTGCACAAAGTAAAGTTCTTACATTTCCAGGAGGATTTATGGAGGAAGTGCATAAAGTAAAGTTCTTACATTTCCAGGAGGGATTACAGAGGCAGTGCATAAAGTAGAATTCATACATTTCCAGGAGGGATTACAGAGGAAGTGCATAAAGTAAAGTTCTTACATTTCCAGGAGGGATTACAGAGGAAGTGCATAAAGTAGAGTTCTTACATTTCCAGGAGGATTTACAGAGGAAGTGCATGAAGTAAAATTCTTACATTTCCAGGAGGGATTACAGAGGAAGTGCATAAAGTAAAGTTCTTACTTTTCCAGTGGGAATTAAAGAGGAAGTGCAGAAAGTAGAGTCCTTACATTTCCAGGAGGGATTACAGGGGATGTGCACAAACTAGAGCTCTATGAAATAAGCCTCCCGAAACAGATATGTAAAAAAAGAGCTAAGTTTGATTTGAATTCTCTGTTATCCCTCCTGGAAATGAATGTCTCAACTGATAACTGGGTGATACAATTTCATGGTAAAAATATCAAACTGTGTAGAGACTCACCACACATTAAAAAAAGTAGCACCCTTCTTGTCAAGTAATTTACACATTTCCAGAAGGAATAATAGAGGAACAGCATAAAAAATGCTACAGAATTGTAAAGAAAGTGTATAGTATAAGCCCAGCACTAAGAGAAGAGCATTCTCCTGTGTCCGCAGGGTGGTCCGGCCCCCCGGAGGATACGTCATCCAGGGCTATATCTGTCCTTGTCACTGAGTCAAGTGCCCTGTCAGGACTAGACCCTGTCTGTGACCACCAGGGAATCTGCACTATTCCCAGACCGCATAGTGCCAGGACGCAGGCTGTGATCAGCGCCCCCCCTGGCATGTAGGAAATACTGCACCCAAAGTCTCTCCAACTTCTGCACTAATTGAGTGACTCAAAAAATTTGAGGGGACAAGACGGGAAAAATAATCAGTATTTAGATAAAATATTTTAAAATTTTATTTTACTTTATCGGCCCATTGTTATATAGATCAGTGAAAAGAACTTGACTTTAAAAAAAAAAGTGCCGTTCCTCTATTATTCCTCCTGGAAATGACTAAATAGGCAACTGGGTCTTATCGTTCCATTATTCATGAGTGTCCAATCAGTACTGACAATATTAGTCACACTCTGTTTTAAATGGGAATGATTGTGCCAAGTTATTAATTGATGCACACATTTCCAAGAGGAATAACAGAGGACAAGACAGGAGAATTAATCAGTATTTGATCCAAAATGACACTTATTTCCAACATTTCAGGTATTTTATTGGCCCAATGTTATAGATTAGTGAGATGGATTTTGCAGCATTTTTTTTTCTTCTTAAAATTGTGCCACTCCTCTGTTATTCTTCCTGGAAATGTATGACTAAATCGACAATGTTATAGTTTAGTGCATTGGATTTACATAAAGGATCTGTCCTGACATATCACTGATACTTCCCCCAAAAAACAATAATTTGGGAATATTTTTCCTCTGTTATTCTTCCTGGAAATGTATGACCAAATTGACAACTACATGTTACCGTTCCTTTGTCTTTGAGAATGTTTCTGTCCTATCAGTGCTGCTGATTACGATAGCCACGCCCTATTGAAAAGGAAGTGGGTGTGTCAATGGGGCGTGTCTCTACACAGAATGTCCCTCTCTAATCACTACTGACAATGTTAGTCACGCCCTGTTGTAAGGTTAGTACATTTCCAGGAGGAACAACAGGTGAACAGCAAAAATAAATAAAAAAATAAAAAACAAAATGTGTTCTAAAATAGTCATTCCCCCTGTTGTTCCTCTTGGAAATGTATTTACCTTATAATAGGGCGTGACAAACATTGTCAGCCCTGATTGGACAGGGACATTGTGTAGGGACACGCCTCACTGACGCAACCTATAAAATAACAATTCTGGAACATATTTTTTTTTCTGTTCCAATGTTGTTCCTCCTGGAAATGTAAAGTGAAGACATTTCAAGAGGAACAACATGGGAAATAGTTATTCTGGAACATTTTTTTTTTTTTATTGATGTTCCCATATTGTTCCTCCTGGAAATGTATTGACCTTTCATTATTTTTGAAAGAAAAGCAAATTTTTTTCAATGAAGCTAACATTAAATGAATCAGAAATACACTCTATACATTGTTAATGTGGTAAATGACTATTCTAGCTGTAAACGTCTTGTTTTTATTGCAATATCTACATAGGTGTATAGAGGCCCATTTCCAACAACCACCACTCCAGTGTTTTAATGGTACATTGTGTTTGCTAACTGTGTAAGAAGGCTAATGGATGTTTAGAAAACCCTTGCACAAGTATGTTAGCCCAGCTGAAAACGGTTTGGCTGATTTGAGAAGCTATAAAATTGACCTTCCTTTGAGCTAGTTGAGAATCTGGAGCATTGCATTTGTTTGTTCTACGAAACTCTCAAAATGGCCAGAAAAAGAGAACTTTCATGTGAAACTCGACAGTCTATTCTTGTTCTTAGAAATGAAGGCTATTCCATGTGAGAAATTGCCAAGAAACTGAAGATTTCCTACAACGGCGTGTACTACTCCCTTCAGAGGAGAGCACAAACAGGCTCTAACCAGAGTAGAAAGAGAAGTGGGAGCCCCGCAGCACAACTGAGCAACAAGACAAATACATTAGAGTCTCTAGTTTGAGAAATCGACGACTCACAGCTCCTCAACTGGCAGCTTCATTAAAGAGTACACGCGAAACGCCAGTGTCAAGGTCTACAGTGAAGAGGCGACTCCGGGATGCTGGCCTTCAGGGCAAAGTGGCAAAGAAAAAGCCATATCTGAGACTGACTAATAAAAGGAAAAGATTAATATGGGCAAAAGAACACAGACTTTGGACAGAGGAAGATTGGAAAAAAGTTTTATGGACAGACAAATCAAAGTTTGAGGTGTTTGGATCACACAGAAGAACATTTGTGAGACGCAGAACAACTGAAAAGATGCTGAAAGAGTGCCTGACGCCATCTGTCAAGCATGGTGGAGGTAATGTGATGGTCTGGGGTTGCTTTGGTGCTGGTAAAGTGGAAGATTTGTACAAGGTAAATGGGATTTTGAATAAGGAAGGCTATCATTCCATTTTGCAATGCCATGCCATACCCTGTGGACAGCGCTTGATTGGAGCCAATTTCAACCTACAACAGGAAGATGACCCAAAGCACACCTCCAAATTATGCATGAACTATTTAGGGAAGAAGCAGGCAGCTGGTATTCTATCTGTAATGGAGTGGCCAGACCAGTCACCAGATCTCAGCCCCATTGAGCTGTTGTGGGAGCAGCTTCACCGTATGGTGCGCAAAAAGTGCCCATCAAGCCAATCCAACTTGTGTGAGGGGCTTCAGGAAGCATGGGGGGAAATTTCTCAAGATTACCTCAGCAAATTAACAGCTAGAATGCCAAAGGTCTGCAATGCAGTAATTGCCCCAAAGGGAGCATTCTGAGACGAAAGCAAAGTTTGAAGCAGAAATTATTCTTTCTAATAAAAATCATTATTTCTAACCTTGTCAATGTCTGGACTATTTTCTATTAATTTTTCAACTCATTTGATGAATAAAAGTATGAGTTTTCATGGAAAAAACAAAATTGTCTTGGTGACCCCAAACTTTTGAACGGTAGTGTGTATGTATGTATGTGTATATATATATATATATATATATATATATATATATATATATATATATATATACTGCTCAAAGAAATAAAGAGGGAGCATCATGTGACACTCCCTCTCCCATCATTCCTCCTCTGCGTCTGACGCAGCAGCATGATGACGCGCCACGCTGTGTCAGACAGTGGAGCTGGCAGCTGCTGAGGTGATCAGCTGCAGAGACTGAAGCAGCAGGGAACGAGGAGCGGTAAGTATGTATTTATTTTTTAAATCAGTGTGTACTGATAATACTGGAGGACTGGGGCTGCATTTTACCCTACGGGTGGGGGGGGCTGCATTTTACCCTATGGGGGGCTGCATTATACTGCGTACAGGACCATGGGGGAATGCATTATACTGAGTGGGGAGCCATGGCGAGTGTCTTATACTGTGTGGAGGACCATGGGGGAGTGCATTATACTGTGTGGAGGACCATGGGGAAGCGCATTATACTGTGTGGAGGACCACGTGGGAGTGCATTATACTGCGTGGAGGACCACGAGGGAGTGCATTATACTACGTGGAGGACCACGAGGGAGTGCATTATACTGCGTGGAGGACCACGAGGGAGTGCATTATACTGCATGGAGGACCATGGGGAGTGCATTACACTGCGTGGAGGACCATGGGGACTGTATTATACTGCGTGGAGGACCACGAGGGAGTGAATTATACTGCGTGGAGGACCATGGGAGTGCATTATACTGTGTGGAGGACCATGGCGAGAGTCTTATACTGTGTGGAGGACCATGGCGAGTGCATTATACTCTATGGAGTGTGGAGAGGTGTGGGGCAGTTGGGGCATCATACTGTGTTGGTGTCATCATACTTTACCCTGGGAGTTGAGGTCGGGTACAGTAGGGTCATTATACTGTGCATATGGAGGAATTCACCATGGGGGTATCATACCGTGTTTGGGGGGCACTTTTGTTGGCACCACACTTTATGGGCAATGAAAAAGGGATCTAGGACTTCAGCAGGAGTAAAATTACTATGTAAAGGCTGGAAGGTTGTGAGATCTGCTCTTCTGTGACCCCGACAATTATTTACATTTTTACATTTTTTTGTTGGGGGGCCCTATTAGAACTTCTGCTATGGGGCCCCATGATTCCTATGTACGCCCCTGATTGTACCAAATCCTCAGCTGTGCTGGTACTAAGGATATGGACACTCAGACATTTTGGGCTAAATATATACATACAAATATTTTTTCAATAACGTTTCATAAACAATTTGGCTTTTTTATTTCCTTTGCATTGCTAGTTGCAGAATGAGCTCACTGAGAATTTATCAGTGAGCTCATTCTGACCTTCTCTGTGCTGATTATGTTCACAGACCAGCATGAAAGTTGGGCTGATCTCTGATGCAGTCATAAATCATCGCAGAAATAAAAGCACTGGAAACTCCACATCATAAGGAGCTCACTGACTGAATCTCAAGTTAACTCATTCTGCAGCCATCAATGTGCTGCTGGGAAACAAAAAGCTGGTAAAGGCCGAACAGAGCAAATGTTACATGAAGCAAAATAGTAAAAAGTCTTTTTAGAGCAATATACATGTATTTAAAGGGATTGTCCGGTGTGAAGCTGAAGGCTGCAGTCATCTGTGTGACTCTCTGTGACTGCAGACTTGTAATCCTCACATCATGTAGACTGCGCGCTGACAGCATTATCCTCAGCCCAGAGAGGGCAGAAGCCCCTGTATCATGTGTACAGGAATTGTGCCCCCTCTCCCCGAGGAGCAGCAGTGCCTCGTCCTCCAGATACATGAGGGTCCCATCGGGGAGATCCGCATGTACCGGCCATGATGTCATCTCCATGGATACGCCATCAATGTGCAGAGCAGAAGACCCCTGTAAGGGAGAGCTCAGACGTGGGGGGATTGATGTGGATGTGAGGAGCAGATCCCCCCATATTCACAGATTATCGCACAATACATGTGGCCTTGCACAGGAAAAACTGTGAGGAAAGAAGAAATCAGATTTCTTACAATATAGAATAATGTCCTCCTGCCCTCGTTCATGTCCAGTATTATTTATCCCCTGACCTTTTGGGTGGGGAACCCCTCCTGAGCCCCCTCCAGTATATAGGAGCCATATATCTGCTCCATTACTGGCAGAAGGTAAGGAGCCAATCACACTGCACGGCTTCTACTTCCTGCTCTAAGCCCCGCCCACCTGCCTTCCCTTGAGATCTCCATGACAACCCTTGTGTGACTACAGTGACAGGCCACGCCCCCGAGGATTCTGATCAGTGCGGACGTCTCCATATTGCTGAGGACTGTGAGCGGCTGATGGGCGGAGCCAGCAGCGATGTGAGGGGCAGAGCCAGCAGCGATGTGAGGGGCGGAGCCAGCAGCGACATGAGGGGCGGAGCCAGCAGCGATGTGAGGGGCAGAGCCAGCAGCGATATGAGGGGCGGAGCCAGCAGCGATATGAGGGGCGGAGCCAGCAGCGATATGAGAGGCGGAGCCAGCAGCGATATGAGGGGCGGAGGCAGCAGCGATATGAGGGGCGGAGCCAGCAGCGACATGAGGGGCGGAGCCAGCAGCGATATGAGAGGCGGAGCCAGCAGCGATATGAGGGGCGGAGCCAGCAGCGACATGAGGGGCGGAGCCAGCAGCGATATGAGGGGCGGAGCCAGCAGCGATATGAGGGGCGCTCACAGCACTGACAGGAGCAGGTGTGTGTGCAGCCAGTTCCTCTGCTGTGGGTGTTGTGGTGTGTGAGCTTCGCCGTGTATATAATATACACATATATATATATATATACAGAGTTGAAATCAGAAGTTTCCATACACTGTATAAATAGACACATCTGCAGGTTTTTCTCAATATCTGACATGAAATCAGAATAAACCTTTCCCATTTTAGGTCAATTAGGATTACCATCATTTTTAATATTTGCCAAATGCCAGAATAATGAGAGAGAGAGAATGTTTTAGGACATTTTTATTACTTACTGCTAAGTCAAAAGTTTCCCTCTTTCCCTCTCCTCATTCATTGGGAGTGGGGCGCGGAGGATGCTGGGTGGGACGCGCGGGGTAACCCCCGCCCACAGCCCAGCATCCACCGCGGGGTCCGCGACTCTAATGTCACCCCTCATTTGACGTGACATCAGCAGAAGAAAGAGCCGGCTGCAGCCGGGAGGTCACGTGATGCCTGTGAGTGGCGCTATCGCCAGTCCCTCCTACAGGAAATCAACCCCACATGATGCTGCCACCCCCATGTTTCACAGTTGGGATGGTGTTCTTAGGCTTCCAAGCTTCTCCTTTTTTCTTCCAAAAGTAACGATGGTCACTATGCCCAAAAAGTTCAATTTTCGTTTCATCAGACCACGGGACATGTCTCCAAAAATTAAGGTCTTTGTTCCTGTGTGCATTTGCAAACATTAATCTGGCTTTTTTATCTTTCTTTTGGAGTAATGGCTTCTTCCTGGCACAGTGGCCTTTCAGCCTATATTGATACAGTACTCATTTCACTGTGGATATTGACACAATCTTATCAACTTCCCCTATCATCTTCACAAGATCTTTTTCTTTTGTCCTTGATATGCACATATCGGACCAAAGCACGCTCATCTCCGGGACACAGAACCCGTCTCCTTCCTGAGCGGTATGATGGCTGGACATTCCCATCTTGTTTGTACTTGCATATAATTGTTTGTACAGATTAACGAGACACTTTCAGGTATCTAGAAATTGTACCCAAGGATAAGCCAGACTTGTGCAAGTCCACAATTCTCTTTCTGATATCTTGGTTGATTTCTTTAGACTTTCCCATGATGCTACACAAAGAAGCAGTGTGTTTCAGGTGTGCATTAAAAAACATCCACAGGTGTGGCTCTAATTAACTGAGATGTTGCCAAAAAAACTCAGAAGTTTCCAAACACATGACATCATCATATGGGCAGTCCAGAATTGTTTAAAGGTATAGCAATATTAGTGTATGTAAACTTATGACTTTGCAGTAAGTAATAAAAATGCTTTAAAACATTCTCTCTCTCTCTTATTATTCTGGCATTTGGCAAATCTTAAAAATGATGGTAATCCTAATTGACCTAAAACGTGAAGGTTTATTCTGATTTCATGTCAGATATTGAGAAAAACATGCAGATGTGTCTTTTTATTGTTATGATCTGCAACAAGTACTAAGGAAAGAAAGGAGAAAGCTATCCCTACAGTAAGACTAAGCTGAATCCCTACGATGTAGCGGGCTGCCTGTTCCTAGCGAACAGACCCGCCTTAGTCCTCGGCTAGTCTGAACGAAGACCTATAGCATAAAGGAGAGGGGTCCCTAAAAGAACTAAGGACTGGAACAAAAATGGGACATCTCCTAAACAGAGAAGTTGTTACAAAACACAAAAAGATAAACTGACAAAAAGGTACTAGAGGTCCCAGAAGGACCAAGCGAACTGACAGAGAAAGGCACAGAAGCACCTGGCTAGAAAAGCAGTCAAACAACACTGAAGTCCAACACAGCCAAAAGGGCGGAGCTGGAATATAAAGGCAGATGGTCTTGTGACCGCAAAACACAAGATGGAAAAAACAAACAGGAGGGTTCTAACATTTATATAGTGTATGTAAATTTCTGGTTTCAACTGTGTATACAGGTGACAGGAGCAGGTGTGTGTGCAGCCAGGTCCGCTCTTTTTGTGGCGCCGCAGCGGAGCGTGTTGTGGTGTGTGAGCTCTGCCGTGTATATAGTACAGAGGAGTATATATATATGTGTATGTATATATATATATATACATACACACACACGGGGCATGCAGGAGTTTTTAGTTTACCAGTTTGGGTCCATGCGGAGCAGCTATAGGATTCACTGGTAACATTTTGGGGAACAGACAACGTTTTTATAATTTTTATTCCATTTTTCTTTTGCGTGAGATTAATAAAAAAACAATTCTGCTGATGTGTTTTTATTTTTTCCAGCATTCAATGGCAAAACCCCAGGAAAGGTTCTTATATTTTTTCTTTCCAGCGTTTATCGTGCAGTATAGAGACAAAATGAACAAAAGCTACAATTTTGCCATTAATTATTACTATTTTATTCTTGATGCTGTTTTTCGTGCCGGATAAATCATGTGATCGTTGTACAGTTTGGGTTGTTGTTCTCTGCGATGTTAATCAGGTTTAGTTGTTTTGTTCTTGTTTTTTGGGGGTTTATTTTAATAAAATCTAGTTTTAATGTAAGAAAAAAAATTATATTTGAGTTTTTACTTTGTATATTTCCAAATATTTTATTGAAACGGAGTAAAGGAAAGAAGGATGAACTAGTGGGAGAGCAACTGTAAAGGACCCCTGCCAGTCCCTAAAACTAAAGGGGCCTGTGACGACACAGCATTTAATCGTAATTATCCAGATGTAAATTCCATAGGCCCAGAATGATAGACTATTGCCTGAATTATTAACTATTGAATTTATGTGTTTCTTTCTTCGGTTGGTCAACGCACATGATCTTTTGTCATGAGTCTGAATGTTGACTCATCTTGTAGGTTGAGGTGATATTTGTTAATTGATAAATGGTTATTTACCTCTCATATCAACTCTTCTGGTTTATTGTACTGTTATCTTTGCAATACAGGGACGCAGGCTCTTTGAACAATGGATGTTTGCTAAATATGTTGATTACCATTTTATAAGTCCATGCAATTTGTTGACTTGCATTGTTTCGGAATTTATAGTTTATCCTTCAATGTTTGCAATGTTTGCAAGTCAACATTGGGGGATGAACTGTGGATGCTCCAGTAATGGGAATTAGTAACACCACCCCTTTCTCTTGACCTGTGGATGAAGTCTTGAAGAAGGACAGTTGTGAACTACATAAAGGAGTCTTTTTACAAAACCACTGCCAGGAACACTCTATGGGACAGCTCTACAGAACACCATGAATCCATTAAGAGGGACACAGATTTGGTTTCTACAGGATGCCAGCTTAAGGGACCACAGCCCCGGCTGGAGGAATACAAATCTGCTCCATTGACTACTATAGAACCCATGGATACATCTGGGAAAACCAGGTTGGGACCCACCAGTCACCTGGTCCCATGGAGATGTTTGGAGTAGCCAGGTTGGGACACTCCGGCCACCTGGAACTCGTGAATATGCTCGGAAAAAGCCAAGTCGGGACCTTCCAGTCACCTAGTTCCATGGATATGTTTGGAGAAGCCAGGTTGGAACTTTCTGGTCTCCTGGCCACGTACCTCAATGGACTGTCAGCTTTCTAAGCTTGTTGTTACCTCCTCTTTGTGGGTGCTCTTTGGTGGGGGTGCCATTGGTGGGGGTAGTCAGCCCCAGAAGCCCCTCGGATTGGCAGCTGCTTTAATCCCAGCGAGTCAGCGGAAGGGTGAGACTCTGTAATTTGCACCATATTAGGTATTTGCTGGGACTGTTCGATGTGTTTATTGTGTGTTTGGTGGCTCAATAAAATATTACCTCACTGTTTTACAATCATCCTGTGTTGTTGTTTATGTATCTTCTATCAGTGATGGATTATAATGAGTGTGATCTGCTCCACCATGAGGGGCCCGATCCTCCCGGGGGCCCACGTTCAAAGATCCCAGCACGGCTCAGGACGGATTCTTGTAGTGCTGATGTTTGATAAATAGGATAATAGAGCGCTCATAGAAAATAAATGTCTGACCTCTTCTTTGATGGGCATTTTAGAGCGAGGAGCTGCGCTCTGGACTCACCGCTGCACTCCCCATGCCATTGCGGTGGCCATCTTAATATCGATCTGTGCGGAGGAGACTTTGGGAGTCAGACGGAGGTGTCAAATGTACGGACCCTTTTAATCACAGGATGGAGGGTCACTGTGAATATTAATTCATGAACCACTGTGCATAGTGACTCGCCCCCAGGGCCGTGGGGCACTCGGCAGCCGGGAATCTGGTTGCCGGGGGATATCACGGTGGCTGGCCCAGTCCGTGGCCCAGGGCGGTCACTCAAAGGGGGGGGGAATGCTTATAGGGGAAATTGTCGTGACGCCACCTGTGGATTCTGGTAAGAGGTTACCAGCGCTGCGACAGTCCACTGAGGCTGATGTTAGGGGCAGCTATGATGGGACGGCTCCCCACAGGTAGAGCAGGCCTCAGGGCAGTGTAGAGGTGTAGAAAGATGGTGGAAGCAGGAGGGAGACGGCAGGACGGTTCCAGAGGAAGTACAGGCACACACACAAGGGTAAACTTCAATACCTTTACTGGTGGTGATGCAGGTACGGTCCAGGGCTTGTGGGGGCCCCGGGGGGATGCTGCGGGCTTGTGGGGGCCCTAAGGGGATGCTGCGGGCTTGTGGGGCCCTGGGGGGGATTCTGCGGGCTTGTGGGGCCCTGGAGGGGATGCTGTGGGCTTGTGGGTGCTCTGGGGGGGATGCTGCAGGCTTGTGGGGTCTATGGGGGGGATGCTGCAGGCATGTGGGGGCTCTGGGGGGGGTGATGCAGGCTTGAGGGGGGCCCTGGGGGGATGCAGCCGGCTTGTGGGGGCCCCGGGGAGGATGCAGCGGGCTTGTGGGGCCTCTGTATGGGGTCCAGCCTGCATATGGCATTACATGGGGACCAGGCAGTATTCTCTATGGTGAATTATATGGGATCCAGTATTTTGTATGGAGCATTATATGGGGCTCATAATACTGTATGGAGGACTATGTGGTGCCATAACACTGTATGGAGGACTATACTGTCCGGTCTGCACTGTGCGCTGTGAGGATTCACCGGTTTCTGAGCTATTGTAGAATTTACAAAAGATATCACTCATGAAATGTAAGAAGTCAGTGAAATGTTTGGCATTGTACTATATCTATATCTATAATTTCTCTGCTGTATCTGTGCATCATGAATGGTTGGATGTGTTAAAGGGGCCACTGAGACTCTTTCGCCCGGGGCCCACGAAAACCTGGAGGAGGGAGCATCATGTGACACTCCCTCTCCCATCATTCCTCCTCTGCGTCTGACGCAGCAGCATGATGACCCGCCACGCTGTGTCAGACAGTGGAGCTGGCAGCTGCTGAGGTGATCAGCTGCAGAGACTGAAGCAGCAGGGAACGAGGAGCGGTAAGTATGTATTTATTTTTAAATCAGTGTGTACTGATAATACTGGAGAACTGGGGCTGCATTTTACCCTACGGGTGGGGGGGGCTGCATTTTACCCTATGGGGGGCTGCATTATACTGCGTACAGGACCATGGGGGAATGCATTATACTGAGTGGAGAACCATGGCGAGTGTCTTAAGGCCCCGTCACACTAAGCGATGCAGCAGCGATCCCGACAAAGATACGACCTGTCAGGGATCGTTGCTGCATCGCTAATACATCGCTGGTGAGCTGTCAAACAGGCAGGCTCACCAGCGATCAGGGGAGCAGCGATATCGTGGAAAGAATCGTTCCACGATGTCCTGCTCCTGTTACCAGCCTGCTGCTTAAGCAGGAGCAGGCTGGTAACTATGGTAAACATCGGGTTACTAAGTGCGCGTGTGCCCCTAGTAACCCGCTGTTTATCATGGATACGACTCTGCTAAGGTGAACGGTAGCCTCCGCACACCGTAGCAGAGTGGTATCCATGGTAAACAGCGGGTTACTAAGTGCGCGCGTGCCCCTAGTAACCCGATGTTTACCATGGTTACCAGCCAGATCGTTGGTCCCCCTGGTCACACACAGCGATGTGTGCTGGCCAGCGGGAGGTCAACGACCAAAAAATGGTCCAGGATACTTTGCAGCGATCAGCGACCTCACAGCAGGGGCCTGATCGCTGCAAAGTGTCACACATAGCGACATCGCTGGTGAGGTCGCTGGTGAGTCACCAAAACCGTGACACAGCAGCGATCTCGCTAGCGATATCGCTATGTGAGACGGGGGCTTTATACTGTGTGGAGGACCATGGGGGAGTACATTGTACTGTGTGGAGGACCATGGGGGAGTGCATTGTACTGTGTGGAGGACCATGGGGGAGTGCATGGTACTGTGTGGAGGACCATGGGGGAGTGCATTATACTGTGTGGAGGACCACGGGGAGTGCATTGTACTGTGTGGAGGACCACGTGGGAGTGCATTATACTGCGTGGAGGACCACGAGGGAGTGCATTATACTGCGTGGAGGACCATGGCGAGTGCCTTATACTGTGTGGAGAACCATGGCGAGAGTCTTATACTGAGTGCATTATATTCTATGGAGTGTGGAGAGGTGTGGGGCAGTTGGGGGATCATACTTTACCCTGGGAGTTGAGGTCGGGTACAGTAGGGTTATTATACTGCGCATATGGAGGAATTCACCATGGGGGTATCATACCGTGTTTGGGGGGCACTTTTGTTGGCACCACACTTTATGGGCAATGAAAAAGGGATCTAGGACTTCAGCAGGAGGAAAATTACTATGTAAAGGCTGGAAGGTTGTGAGATCTGATCTTCTGCGACCCCGACAATTATTTACATTTTTGTTGCTGGGGGGGGGGGCCCAATTAGAACTTCTGCGTCCTATGTACGCCCCTGATTATACCAAATCCTCAGCTGTGCTGGTACTAAGGATATGGACACTCAGACATTTTGGGCTAAATATATACATACAAATATTTTTTCAATAACGTTTCATAAACAATTTGGCTTTTTTATTTCCTTTGCATTGCTAGTTGCAGAATGAGCTCACTGAGAATTTATCAGTGAGCTCATTCTGACCTTCTCTGTGCTGATTAAGTTCACAGACCAGCATGAAAGTTGGGCTGATCTCTGATGCAGTCATAAATCATCGCAGAAATAAAAGCGCTGGAAACTCCACATCATAAGGAGCTCACTGACTGATTCTCAAGTTAACTCATTCTGCAGCCATCAATGTGCTGCTGGGAAACAAAAAGCTGGTAAAGGCCGAACAGAGCAAATGTTACAAGACGCAAAATAGTAAAAAGTCTTTTTAGACCAATATACATGTATTTAAAGGGATTGTCCGGTGTGAAGCTGAAGGCTGCAGTCATCTGTGTGACTCTGTGACTGCAGACTTGTAATCCTCACATCATGTAGACTGCGCGCTGCCAGCATTATTCTCAGCCCAGAGATGGCAGAAGCCCCTGTATCATGTGTACAGGAATTGTGCCCCCTCTCCCCGAGGAGCAGCAGTGCCTCGTCCTCCAGATACATGAGGGTCCCATCGGGGAGATCCGCATGTACCGGCCATGATGTCATCTCCATGGATACGGCATCAATGTGCAGAGCAGAAGACCCCTGTAAGGGAGAGCTCAGACGTGGGGGGATTGATGTGGATGTGAGGAGCAGATCCCCCCATATTCATAGATTATCGCACAATACATGTGGCCTTGCACAGGAAAAACTGTGAGGAAAGAAGAAATCAGATTTCTTACAATATAGAATAATGTCCTCCTGCCCTCGCTCATGTCCAGTATTATTTATCCCCTGACCTTTTGGGTGGGGAACCCCTCCTGAGCCCCCTCCATTATATAGGAGCCATATATCTGCTCCATTACTGGCAGAAGGTAAGGAGCCAATCACACTGCACGGCTTCTACTTCCTGCTCTAAGCCCCGCCCACCTGCCTTCCCTTGAGATCTCCATGACAACCCTTGTGTGACTACAGTGACAGGCCACGCCCCCAAGGATTCTGATCAGTGCGGATGTCTCCATATTGCTGAGGACTGTGAGCGGCTGATGGGCGGAGCCAGCAGCGATGTGAGGGGCAGAGCCAGCAGCGATATGAGGGGCGGAGCCAGCAGCGACATGAGGAGCGGAGCCAGCAGCGATATGAGGGGCGGAGCCAGCAGCGACATGAGGGGCGGAGCCAGCAGCGATATGAGGAGCGCTCACAGCACTGACAGGAGCAGGTGTGTGTGCAGCCCGTTCCTCTGCTGTGGGTGTTGTGTTGTGTGAGCTTCGCCGTGTATATATTATACATACACAGTTGAAATCAGAAGTTTCCATACACTGTATAAATAGACACATCTGCAGGTTTTTCTCAATATCTGACATGAAATCATAATAAACCTTTCCCATTTTAGGTCAATTAGGATTACCATCATTTTTAATATTTGCCAATTGCCAGAATAATGAGCGTCTCTTGTAAGGGGCATTAAAAGAGTCTTGTTATACCACTCTGACCCCAACGTGTCTTGTAAGGGGCATTAAAACCGTCTTGTTATACCACTCTGACCTCCACGTGTCTTGTAAGGGGCATTAAAACCGTCTTGTTATACCACTCTGACCTCCACGTCTCTTCAGAGGGGCATTAAAACCGTCTTGTTATACCACTCTGACCTCCACGTCTCTTCTGAGGGGCATTAAAACCGTCTTGTTATACCACTCTGACCTCCACGTCTCTTCTGAGGGGCATTAAAAGCGTCTTGTTATACCACTCTGACCTCCACGTGTCTTGTAAGGGGCATTAAAACCGTCTTGTTATGCCACTCTGACCTCCACGTCTCTTCTGAGGGGCATTAAAAGCGTCTTGTTAAGCTACTGGGACCTCCACGACTCTTCGAACGGGCATTGCATTTTCTCATAATTTTTGGAAGCTTTTGCTTGGAAGGCATAAGCAAATACTATGGGAGACCCACTCCCCAATAATGGGAATAATGTTTTTAAGATGCTGTACTGTATGGCTCTTGTAAGGGGCATTAAAACCGTCTTGTTAAGCTACTGTGACCTCCACGTCTCTTCAAAGGAGCATTAAAAGCGTCTTCTTAAGCCACTCTGAACTCCACAGCTCTTCCAAGGGGCATTGAAATGTTGTTTTTAATTACCTTACCTCTAATCTCCACGACTCTTCCAACGGGCATTGCATTTCCTCCTAATTTTAGTCAGCTTTTGCTTTTCAATGCAAAGGTGAAAACTAAGGGAGACACACTCCCCAATAATGGGTAGAAGGTTTTTAGTACGCTGTAATCCACGTCTGTTTCCAGGGGCATTGCAGTTCCTTATAATTTTTGGAAAGCCTTCCATTCACTGCTTAGGCCAACAGTGCACAGGAGACCCAGTTGCCATAAATGGAAAAAAAGGTTTAGTTAAGGCCCTCTGACCTCCATGTCATTTCCAAGGGGCATTGGAGTGCCTCAAAAGTTTTGGTAGGCATTGCACTCACTGTATGCCCTATAACTGTGTAGCCAAACCGCTCCTTTTGTTACAGAAACATATCCTACAAGACATATGTGGTTGACTGGCCTGACATTGATGTGAATGGTCCCTGTTCCTCCTGCTCTTTCTCCTTTGCCACTACCTCATCCATCATTTATCACTTGAAGCTTTGTTTTAACGAGAGTCATAGAACTTGGATAGTAGCAGGAAAACATCCAGCAATCCTCGGAGGAGGTAGGATATGTGCCAAAACGCTGACCACCTCAGGCCTAGCCACTACTACATACATGCGCTTGCATTCCTTGAAAACAAAGCAGATGCTAACTTCTATCATCCTCATCATGCTCCTCACCTTGGCAGTCTCAACTCCCCTGATAGAGAAGCCAGGGCCCACCGGAGAAGTCGGGTTCTTTGGTGGGCTCGTCCAATGCTGCCCTAAAGCAGGCCAGTCTAAGAAAAGTGTGTGGGGATGTTCCGCGGAGAAATCGGGGCGGCTTGGAACCGTTTATGGACACCTGGCCGCGGGGCGGCTGGGGACTGAGTGTGGACACCCGGCCGCCCCCTGGCGGCTGGGGACCGAGCATGGACACCCGGCCGCCGGGCGGCTGGGGACTGAGTATCGATACCTCGCTGCCGAAGCAGCCATGAGGTAGTGGCCAGCTCTGGCCTCCACATGCCTAAAAGGCCCAATTTCAAGTGCACGCATGCTAGCAGTATGGTATTGCAGCCTCGGGGTGGGTTGGTGGCAGGTTGCACACTTATGCTTGCATTCCAACAAAACAAAGCAGATGCTAACTTCTATCATCATCATGCTCCTCACCTTGGCATTCTCACCTCCCCTGATGGAGTCGGGTTCTCTAGTGGGCTCATCCAATGCTGCCCTAAAGCAGGCCAGTCTAAGAAAAGTGTGTGGGGATGTTCCGCGGAGAAATCGGGGTGGCTGGGGACCGTCTATGGACACCCCGCCGCCCCCAGGCGGCTGGGGACCAGGTGTGGACACCCGGCCACCGGGCGGCTGGGTACTGAGTATGGATGCCTCGCTGCCGAAGCAGCCATGAGGTAGTGGCCAGCTTCGGCCTCCTCAAAACTAAAAGGCCCAATTTCAAGTGCAAGCTAGCAGTATGGTATTGCAGCCTGGGGGTGGGTGGGTGGTTGGCTGCATATTTGCGCTTGCATTGCAAGGAATGGGGGAGGTACAATTGAACACTGCCCTGGGACAAGGACTTGCACGGGGACAGTTGCAAGTCTGCATCTTCTGATGCGGCAAGGATCACTTCTGATGGGCACACTTTTAGGCAGTGACCTGGGAGTCAGAGATCCTTCCAGGGGTCTTCCCCATGCTGTTCCCATGTATTTTCAGCACTGTATGCATGTGTCACACAGCACATGGCCAGATAAGGTTGTAAAATGTTAAAATGACATTTCCCGGTGAATGCATTTGTCACAGTTGAAAGCAATACAAAAGTGCAAAAACGCATAAAAAATGCTACTTGTGAACATAGCCCAAGGTGTGGAGGAGTATTTTTGTTTTTGGTTATTTATTTTACCTTATACACAAGTCTTTACCCTGGAAAAGAAATTCCTTAACATATTTCACAGGAAAAAAGTTTCACTTTCGTTTTTAAACATTTTCTTATGAGCCTGTAAAAGTGGCTTAATACCTCTGACCACGTTGTTGACAACAGTGACCTGGGGGTCAGAAATGCTTCCTGGGGCGAACCCCATGCTGTCCCCATGTCATCTGAGCACTGTCACTATCATTTTGGGCACTTTTTAGGCTTTCTACAGACTGCCGTGGGTGCCTCCGCAAAAATGCTCGGGTCTCCCATAGACTAACATGGGCTCGTTGCTCGGGTCGAGCACCCGAATATCACGGCGAGCTTGGGCCGAGCTTCGAGCACCCGAGCATTTTAGTGCTCGCTCAACACTATTTATAACGGGGGCACAAGCTAGTGACTGATTTATATTCTCAGTGGAGCAGGATTCATTGTGGTGAATGATATACTCATGGCCACAGTGTGGCACATATTTGCATTTGGTGGCACAGTGGGCGGCATTATTTATTTAAGTCGCTTATATTTGTAACATTTTTGTTTCTCAGGAGTGCGGTGATCTGCTGAAAAGTGCGGAGCAGCCGAAACCTGGACAGCAAACTGCAAAGATGAATCATGGCGGGAAGTCGTCACGAAAGACTGGACTAGGTAAAGAAGAGAAGAAAGAGAGCGACTGCAGTGTATAAACTGGAGGGTTAGGTGGGGCCCATTATATTATAATAAATCTATGTGGGGCCCATTATATTATAATAAATCTATGTGGGGCCCATTATATTATAATAAATCTATGTGGGGCCCATTATATTATAATAAATCTATGTGGGGCCCATTATATTATAATAAATCTATGTGGGGCCCATTATATTATAATAAATCTACGTGGAGTCCATAATATTATAATAAATCTATGTGGGGTCCATAATATTATAATAAATCTATGTGGGGTCCATAATATTAAAGGGACGGATATGTGGGGCCCATTATATTATAATAAATCTATGTGGTGCCCATTATATTAAAGGGAAAGCTATGTGGGGCCAATTATATTAAAGGGAAAGCTATGTGGGGCCAATTATATTAAGGGGAAAGCTATGTGGGGCCCATTATATTAAAGAGAAAGCTATGTGGGGCCCATTATATTAAAGAGAAAGCTATGTGGGGCCCATTATATTAAAGAGAAAGCTATGTGGGGCCCATTATATTAAAGAGAAAGCTATGTGGGGCCCATTATATTAAAGGGAAAGCTATGTGGGGCCCATTATATTAAAGAGAAAGCTATGTGGGTCCATTATATTAAAGAGAAAGCTATGTGCGGCCCATTATATTAAAGAGAAAGCTATGTGGGGCCCATTATATTAAAGAGAAAGCTATGTGGGGCCCATTATATTAAAGAAAAAGCTATGTGGGTCCCATTATATTAAAGAAAAAGCTATGTGGGGCCCATTATATTAAAGGGAAAGCTATGTGGGGCCCATTATATAAAAGGGAAAGCTATGTGCGGCCCATTATATAAAAGGGAAATCTATGTGCGGCCCATTATATTAAAGAGAAAGCTATGTGGGGCCCATTTTATTAAAGAGAAAGCTATGTGGGGCCCATTATATTAAAGAGAAAGTTATGTGGGGCTCATTATATTAAAGGGAAAGCTATGTGGGGCCCATTATATAATAATAAAATCTATGTGGTGCCCATTATATTAAAGGGAAAGCTATGTGGGGCCCATTATATTAAAGAGAAAGCTATGTGGGGCCCATTATATTAAAGGGAAAGCTATGTGGGGCCCATTATATTAAAGGGAAAGCTATGTGGGGCCCGTTATCTTAAAGGGACATCTACGTAGGGCCCATTATATTAAATGGATGGCTATGTGGGCCCATTATATTAAAGAGAGAGCTATGTGGGGCCCATTATATTAAAGAGAAAGCTATGTGGGGCCCATTATATTAAAGGGAAAGCTATGTTGTGCCCATTATATTAAAGGGAAAGCTATGTGGGGCCCATTATATTAAAGAGAAAGCTATGTGGGGCCCATTATATTAAAGGGAAAGCTATGTGGGGCCCATTATATAATAATAAAATCTATGTGGGGCCCATTATATTAAAGGGAAAGCTATGTGGGGCCCGTTATCTTAAAGGGACATCTACGTATATGATAAATTCTATATGGGGCCCATGATATTTAATGGAAGGCTATGTGAGGCCCATTATATTAAATAGAGGGCTATGTGGGGACCAATACATTAAAAAGAAAGCTATATTGGGGCCCACTATGTTATCTGGAAGGTTTTGTGGAGCCCTCTGTATTAAATTGAGGGCTATGTGAGGCCTATTAAATTAAATGGAAAGCGTTGCGGGGCCCATAATATTATATGGAGGGCTATGTGAGGCGCATTTATCAAATAAAGGGCTATGTAGCGCCAATTATATTAAATGGAAGCCTGTGTTTTGTCCATTATATTAAATAGAGATGTATCTTGGCTCCATTATAATAAATGGAAGGCAATGTGGGGACCATTATATTAAATGGAGGGTTATGTGGGGCCCATTATATTAAATGGAAGCCTATATGGAGCCCAGTAAATTAAATGTAAAGCTATGTGGGGCCCAATATTTTAAATGGAAGGTTAAGTGGGGCCAATTGTATTAAATAGAGGGCTATGTGGTGCCCAATATAAAACATGGAAGGCTTTTTGGTGCCCATTATATTAAATAGAGGGATATTTTGGCCCCATTTTATTAAATGGAAGGCTATGTCAGGTCCAATATATTAAATGGAGTCCAGTGTGGCCTATTATATTAAATTGACGGTTATGTGGGGTTCAATAAATTAAATGAAAAGCTATGTGGAGCCCAATAAATTAAATTATAGTATATGGAAGGCAATGTGCGGCTCATTATACTATATAGAGGGCTATGTGGGGGCCATTATACTTTATAGAATTCTATGTGGGGGTCCATTATACTTTTGACAATGGCAAATTGTGTGTTCCGGTGGCACTCCAAAGGTAAAGGGTGTGCTCCGGTGGCACTCCAACGTCATAGGGTGTGCTCTGGTGGCACACCAATGGCAAAAAGGCCAAAGAGTAGACTCTGGTGGCAGACTGAGCAGCCCTAGAGTGCGCCCCAGTGATAAGCAATAAGGCCAAAGAATGTACCCTGGTGGTAGGCTAAAAAGCCCTAGAGTGCGCCCCAGTGGTAAGCAATAAGGCTAAAAAGTGCACCCCGGTGGCAGGCTAAAAAAGCCTAAAATGAGTGCCCCGGTGGTAAGCAAAATGGTCAGAGTGTACCCCGGTCGCAGTTAAAAAGCCCAAGTTGGGTGCCCCGGTGGTAAGCTAAAAGGCCAAAGAGTGCACCCCGGTGGAAGCTAAAAAGCCCAAGATGGGTGCCCCGGTGGTAAGCAAAAAGGTCACATATTGGGCCCCTCTGGTAGGCCTACGGGAAATAGAGTTCTCCGATGGCACACCAACGGTAAAGGGTGTGCCCGATGGTACTCCAATGGTAAAGGGTGTGCTTCAGTGGCATGACAGTGGCAAAAAGTGTACTCCGGTGGCATGCTAATGGTGAAAGGTGTGCTCTGTTGGCACCCCAACTGTAAAGAGTGTGTTCCAGTGGCACCCCAGCAGCCAATGGTGTACTTCGGTGGCAGACCATCGGGAAATGGTGTGATATGTAAGGCTCATCATAACAAAAGGGAGGGCTATGTGGGACCCATTATTTTATATGGAAAGCAAGGTGGGGCCCATTATATTAATTAGGGGCTTATGTGGGGCTCTTTATATTAAATAAAAACATATGTGGGCCCCATTAAATAAAATGGAAGGCTATGTGGACCCCATTAAATTAAATGGAAGGCTATGTGGACCCCATTAAATTAAATGGAAGGCTATGTGGGGCCCATTATATTAAATGGAAGCCTATATGGGGCCCAATAAATTAAATGAAAAGCTACAGTATGTACAGCAATAATAAAAATGGTAATAATACAGGGTGGACTATTTATATGGATACACCTAAATTAAATGGGAATGGTTGGTGATGTCAACTTCCTGTTTATGGCACATAAGTATATGGGAGGGGGAAACTTTTCCAGATGGGTGGTGACTATGGCGGCCATTTTGAAGTCGGCCATTTTGGATCTAACTTTATTTTTTTCAATGGGAAGAGGGTGATGTGACACATCAAACTCATTGAGAATTTCATAAGAAAATACAATGGTGTGCTTGGTTTTAACATAACTTTATTCTTTCATGAATTTTTTACAAGTTTATGACCACTTATAAAATGTGTTTAAAGTGCTGCCCATTGTGTTGGGTTGTCAATGCAACCCTCTTCTCCCACTCTTGACACACTGATAGCAACACCGCAGAAGAAATGCTAGCACAGGCTTTCAGTATCCGTTGTTTCAGATGCTGAAAGGTTATATGGGGCCTATTAAAATAAATGGAAGACTATGCAGGACCTCTTGTAATAACTAGAAGGCAATTTGTGGCCCATTATATTAAACTAGATGGTGGCCCGATTCTAACTCATCGGGTATTCTAGAATATGTATGCGGCCGGCCCTGACCAATCAGCGAACCGTGTTAGTGAGGACCGGAGAGCATGTTTAAATTTGGCGCCAAAACCGGTGATTGGTCACGGCTGGCGGCCGCGACCAATCAGCGAATCGTATTAGTGAGAACCGGGGAGCGGGTACTTCCACTGTGAGCAGCCGGGAGATGACCGGCTGCTCGCAGCAGAAGTATCCCAACCGGCGGCGCCGCTCCCCGGTCCTCCCTTCACACTTGCCGTCGGGAGATCAGCGGCCCTAGCCTCTGATCTAGCGACGGTAGCCGCATGGAGGTCAGCGGCGCCGCAGGTCGGGGTACTTCTGCTGCGAGCAGCCGGGAGATGACCGGCTGCATCGCCACTGACCTCTGTGCAGAGCGGTGTTTAAATTTGGAGCCAATATCGCTGATTGGTCGTGGCCGCCGAATCGTATTAGTGAGGACAGGGGAGCGGCGCTGCCTGTGCGGGTATTTCCACTGCGAGCAGCCGGGAAATGACCGGCTGCTCGCAGAAGTATCCCGACCGGTGGCGCCGCTCCCCGGTCCTCCCTTCACACTTTCCGTCGGAAGATCAGCGGCCCTAACCGCTGATCTCCCGACGGTAGCTGCATGGAGGTCAGCGGCGCCGCTGGTCGGGGTACTTCTGCTGCGAGCAACCGGGAGTTGACCGGCTGCATCGCTACTGACCTCTGTGCAGAGCGGTGTTTAAATTTGGAGCCAAAATCGCTGATTGGTCGTGGCCGCCGAATCGTATTAGTGAGGACAGGGAAGCGGCGCTGCCTGTGCGGGTACTTCCACTGCGAGCAGCCGGGAAATGACCGGCTGCTCGCAGCAGAAGTATCCCGACCGGTGGCGCCGCTCCCCGGTCCTCCCTTCACACTTTCCGTCGGAAGATCAGCGGCCCTAACCGCTGATCTCCCGACGGTAGCCGCATGGAAGTCAGCGGCGCCGCTGGTCGGGGTACTTCTGCTGCGACAGTGGACAGTGGGACAGTGGCGTGCTCCGGTGGCAAGCCAACGGGACAGTGGCGTGCTCCGGTGGCAAGCCAACGGGAAAGTGGCGTGCTCCGGTGGCAAGCCAAGGGGAAAGTGGCGTGCTCCGGTGGAAAGCCAAGGGGAAAGTGGCGTGCTCCGGTGGCAAGCCAACGGGACAGTGGCGTGCTCCGCTGGCAAGCCAACGGGACATTGGCGTGCTCCGGTGGCAAGCCAACGGGACAGTGGCGTGCTCCGGTGGCAAGCCAACGGGACAGTGGCGTGCTCCGGTGGCAAGCCAACGGGACAGTGGCGTGCTCCGGTGGCAAGCCAACGGGACAGTGGCGTGCTCCGGTGGCAAGCCAACGGGACAGTGGCGTGCTCCGGTGGCAAGACAACGGGACAGTGGCGTGCTCCGGTGGCAAGCCAACGGGACAGTGGCGTGCTCCGGTGGCAAGCCAACGGGACAGTGGCGTGCTCCGGTGGCAAGCCAACGGGACAGTGGCGTGCTCCGGTGGCAAGCCAACGGGAAAGTGGCGTGCTCCGGTGGCAAGCCAACGGGACTGTGGCGTGCTCCGGTGGCAAGCCAACGGGACTGTGGCGTGCTCCGGTGGCAAGCCAACGGGACTGTGGCGTGCTCCGGTGGCAAGCCAACGGGAAAGTGGCGTGCTCCGGTGGCAAGCCAACGGGACTGTGGCGTGCTCCGGTGGCAAGCCAACGGGACAGTGGCGTGCTCCGGTGGCAAGCCAACGGGACAGTGGCGTGCTCCGGTGGCAAGCCAACGGGACAGTGGCGTGCTCCGGTGGCAAGCCAACGGGAAAGTGGCGTGCTCCGGTGGCAAGCCAACGGGAAAGTGGCGTGCTCCGGTGGCAAGCCAACGGGAAAGTGGCGTGCTCCGGTGGCAAGCCAACGGGAAAGTGGCGTGCTCCGGTGGCAAGCCAACGGGACTGTGGCGTGCTCCGGTGGCAAGCCAACGGGACAGTGGCGTGCTCCGGTGGCAAGCCAACGGGACAGTGGCGTGCTCCGGTGGCAAGCCAACGGGACAGTGGCGTGCTCCGGTGGCAAGCCAACGGGACAGTGGCGTGCTACGGTGGCAAGCCAACGGGAAAGTGGCGTGCTCCGGTGGCAAGCCAACGGGAGAGTGGCGTGCTCCGGTGGCAAGCCAACGGGACAGTGGCGTGCTCCGGTGGCAAGCCAACGGGACAGTGGCGTGCTCCGGTGGCAAGCCAACGGGACTGTGGCATGCTCCGGTGGCAAGCCAACGGGACAGTGGCGTGCTCCCGTGGCAAGCCAACGGGACAATGGCGTGCTCCGGTGACAAGCCAACGGGACTGTGGCGTGCTCCGGTTGCAAGCCAACGGGAAAGTGGCGTGCTCCGGTGGCAAGCCAACGGGAAAGTGGCGTGCTCCGGTGGCAAGTCAACGGCAAAGTGGCGTGCTCCGGTGGCAAGCCAACGGGAAAGTGGCGTGCTCCGGTGGCAAGCCAACGGGAAAGTGGCGTGCTCCGGTGGCAAGCCAACGGGAAAGTGGCGTGCTCCGGTGGCAAGCCAACGGGAAAGTGGCGTGCTCCGGTGGCAAGCCAACGGGACTGTGGCGTGCTCCGGTGGCAAGCCAACGGGACTGTGGCGTGCTCCGGTGGCAAGCCAACGGGACAGTGGCGTGCTCCGGTCGCAAGCCAACGGGAAAGTGGCGTGCTCCGGTGGCAAGCCAACGGGAAAGTGGCGTGCTCCGGTGGCAAGCCAACGGGAAAGTGGCGTGCTCCGGTGGCAAGCCAACGGGAAAGTGGCGTGCTCCGGTGGCAAGCCAACGGGAAAGTGGCGTGCTCCGGTGGCAAGCCAACGGGAAAGTGGCGTGCTCCGGTGGCAAGCCAACGGGAAAGTGGCGTGCTCCGGTGGCAAGCCAACGGGAAAGTGGCGTGCTCCGGTGGCAAGCCAACGGGAAAGTGGCGTGCTCCGGTGGCAAGCCAACGGGAAAGTGGCGTGCTCCGGTGGCAAGCCAACGGGACAGTGGCGTGCTCCGGTGGCAAGCCAACGGGACAGTGGCGTGCTCCGGTGGCAAGCGAACGGGAAAGTGGCGTGCTCCGGTGGCAAGCCAACGGGACAGTGGCGTGCTCCGGTGGCAAGCCAACGGGAAAGTGGCGTGCTCCGGTGGCAAGCCAACGGGAAAGTGGCGTGCTCCGGTGGCAAGCCAACGGGACTGTGGCGTGCTCCGGTGACAAGCCAACGGGACTGTGGCGTGCTCCGGTGGCAAGCCAAAGGGAAAGTGGCGTGCTCCGGTGGCAAGCCAACGGGAAAGTGGCGTGCTCCGGTGGCAAGCCAACGGGAAAGTGGCGTGCTCCGGTGGCAAGCCAACGGGAAAGTGGCGTGCTCCGGTGGCAAGCCAACGGGAAAGTGGCGTGCTCCGGTGGCAAGCCAACGGGAAAATGGCGTGCTCCGGTGGCAAGTCAACGGGAAAGTGGCGTGCTCCGGTGGCAAGCCAATGGGAAAGTGGCGTGCTCCGGTGGCAAGCCAACGGGAAAGTGGCGTGCTCCGGTGGCAAGCCAACGGGACTGTGGCGTGCTCCGGTGGCAAGCCAACGGGACTGTGGCGTGCTCCGTTGGCAAACCAACGGGACAGTGGCGTGCTCCGGTGGCAAGCCAACGGGACAGTGGCGTGCTCCGGTGGCAAGCCAACGGGAAAGTGGCGTGCTCCGGTGGCAAGCCAACGGGAAATTGGCGTGCTCCGGTGGCAAGCCAACGGGACTGTGGCGTGCTCCGGTGGCAAGCCAACGGGACTGTGGCTTGCTCCGGTGGCAAGCCAACGGGACTGTGGCGTGCTCCGGTGGCAAGCCAACGGGACAGTGGAGTGCTCCGGTGGCAAGCCAACGGGACAGTGGAGTGCTCCGGTGGCAAGCCAACAGGAAAGTGGCGTGCTCCGGTGGCAAGCCAACGGGAAAGTGGCGTGCTCCGGTGGCAAGCCAACGGGAAAGTGGCGTGCTCCGGTGGCAAGCCAACGGGAAAGTGGCGTGCTCCGGTGGCAAGCCAACGGGACTGTGGCGTGCTCCGGTGGCAAGCCAACGGGACTGTGGCGTGCTCCGGTGGCAAGCCAACGGGACAGTGGCGTGCTCCGGTGGCAAGCCAACGGGACAGTGGCGTGCTCCGGTGGCAAGCCAATGGGAAAGTGGCGTGCTCCGGTGGCAAGCCAACGGGAAAGTGGCGTGCTCCGGTGGCAAGCCAACGGGACTGTGGCGTGCTCCGGTGGCAAGCCAACGGGACTGTGGCTTGCTCCGGTGGCAAGCCAACGGGACTGTGGCGTGCTCCGGTGGCAAGCCAACGGGACAGTGGAGTGCTACGGTGGCAAGCCAACGGGACTGTGGCGTGCTCCGGTGGCAAGCCAACGGGACAGTGGCGTGCTCCGGTGGCAAGCCAACGGGACAGTGGCGTGCTCCGGTGGCAAGCCAACGGGAAAGTGGCGTGCTCCGGTGGCAAGCCAACGGGAAAGTGGCGTGCTCCGGTGGCAAGCCAACGGGAAAGTGGCGTGCTCCGGTGGCAAGCCAACGGGAAAGTGGCATGCTCCGGTGGCAAGCCAACGGGACTGTGGCGTGCTCCGGTGGCAAGCCAACGGGACAGTGGCGTGGTCCGGTGGCAAGCCAACGGGACAGTGGCGTGCTCCGGTGGCAAGCCAACGGGACAGTGGCATGCTCCGGTGGCAAGCCAACGGGACAGTGGCGTGCTCCGGTGGCAAGCCAACGGGAAAGTGGCGTGCTCCGGTGGCAAGCCAACGGGACAGTGGCGTGCTCCGGTGGCAAGCTAACGGGACAGTGGCGTGCTCCGGTGGCAAGCCAACGGGACAGTGGCGTGCTCCGGTGGCAAGCCAACGGGACTGTGGCGTGCTCCGGTGGCAAGCCAACGGGACAGTGGCGTGCTCCGGTGGCAAGCCAACGGGACAGTAGCGTGCTCCGGTGGCAAGCCAACGGGACTGTGGCGTGCTCCGGTGGCAAGCCAACGGGAAAGTGGCGTGCTCCGGTGGCAAGCCAACGGGAAAGTGGCGTGCTCCGGTGGCAAGCCAACGGGAAAGTGGCGTGCTCCGGTGGCAAGCCAACGGGAAAGTGGCGTGCTCCGGTGGCAAGCCAACGGGAAAGTGGCGTGCTCCGGGGGCAAGCCAACGGGAAAGTGGCGTGCTCCGGTGGCAAGCCAACGGGACTGTGGCGTGCTCCGGTGGCAAGCCAACGGGACTGTGGCGTGCTCCTGTGGCAAGCCAACGGGACAGTGGCGTGCTCCGGTCGCAAGCCAACGGGAAAGTGGCGTGCTCCAGTGGCAAGCCAACGGGAAAGTGGCGTGCTCCGGTGGCAAGCCAACGGGAAAGTGGCGTGCTCCGGTGGCAAGCCAACGGGAAAGTGGCGTGCTCCGGTGGCAAGCCAACGGGAAAGTGGCGTGCTCCGGTGGCAAGCCAACGGGAAAGTGGCGTGCTCCGGTGGCAAGCCAACGGGAAAGTGGCGTGCTCCGGTGGCAAGCCAACGGGAAAGTGGCGTGCTCCGGTGGCAAGCCAACGGGAAAGTGGCGTGCTCCGGTGGCAAGGCAACGGGACAGTGGCGTGCTCCGGTGGCAAGCCAACGGGACAGTGGCGTGCTCCGGTGGCAAGCCAACGGGACAGTGGCGTGCTCCGGTGGCAAGCCAACGGGAAAGTGGCGTGCTCCGGTGGCAAGCCAACGGGACAGTGGCGTGCTCCGGTGGCAAGCCAACGGGAAAGTGGCGTGCTCCGGTGGCAAGCCAACGGGAAAGTGGCGTGCTCCGGTGGCAAGCCAACGGGACTGTGGCGTGCTCCGGTGGCAAGCCAACGGGACTGTGGCGTGCTCCGGTGGCAAGCCAACGGGAAAGTGGCGTGCTCCGGTGGCAAGCCAACGGGAAAGTGGCGTGCTCCGGTGGCAAGCCAACGGGAAAGTGGCGTGCTCCGGTGGCAAGCCAACGGGAAAATGGCGTGCTCCGGTGGCAAGCCAACGGGAAAGTGGCGTGCTCCGGTGGCAAGCCAACGGGAAAGTGGCGTGCTCCGGTGGCAAGCCAACGGGAAAGTGGCGTGCTCCGGTGGCAAGCCAACGGGGCTGTGGCGTGCTCCGGTGGCAAGCCAACGGGACTGTGGCGTGCTCCGGTGGCAAACCAACGGGACAGTGGCGTGCTCCGGTGGCAAGCCAACGGGACAGTGGCGTGCTCCGGTGGCAAGCCAACGAGAAAGTGGCGTGCTCCGGTGGCAAGCCAACGGGAAATTGGCGTGCTCCGGTGGCAAGCCAACGGGACTGTGGCGTGCTCCGGTGGCAAGCCAACGGGAAAGTGGCGTGCTCCGGTGGCAAGCCAACGGGACAGTGGCGTGCTCCGGTGGCAAGCCAACGGGACAGTGGCGTGCTCCGGTGGCAAGCCAACGGGACAGTGGCGTGCTCCGGTGGCAAGCCAACGGGACAGTGGCGTGCTCCGGTGGCAAGCCAACGGGAAAGTGGCGTGCTCCGGTGGCAAGCCAACGGGAAAGTGGCGTGCTCCGGTGGCAAGCCAACGGGAAAGTGGCGTGCTCCGGTGGCAAGCCAACGGGACTGTGGCGTGCTCCGGTGGCAAGCCAACGGGAAAGTGGCGTGCTCCGGTGGCAAGCCAACGGGAAAGTGGCGTGCTCCGGTGGCAAGCCAAAGGGAAAGTGGCGTGCTCCGGTGGCAAGCCAACGGGAAAGTGGCGTGCTCCGGTGGCAAGCCAACGGGAAAGTGGCGTGCTCCGGTGGCAAGCCAACGGGAAAGTGGCGTGCTCCGGTGGCAAGCCAACGGGAAAGTGGCGTGCTCCGGTGGCAAGCCAACGGGGCTGTGGCGTGCTCCGGTGGCAAGCCAACGGGACTGTGGCGTGCTCCGGTGGCAAACCAACGGGACAGTGGCGTGCTCCGGTGGCAAGCCAACGGGACAGTGGCGTGCTCCGGTGGCAAGCCAACGAGAAAGTGGCGTGCTCCGGTGGCAAGCCAACGGGAAATTGGCGTGCTCCGGTGGCAAGCCAACGGGACTGTGGCGTGCTCCGGTGGCAAGCCAACGGGAAAGTGGCGTGCTCCGGTGGCAAGCCAACGGGACAGTGGCGTGCTCCGGTGGCAAGCCAACGGGACAGTGGCGTGCTCCGGTGGCAAGCCAACGGGACAGTGGCGTGCTCCGGTGGCAAGCCAACGGGACAGTGGCGTGCTCCGGTGGCAAGCCAACGGGACAGTGGCGTGCTCCGGTGGCAAGCCAACGGGAAAGTGGCGTGCTCCGGTGGCAAGCCAACGGGAAAGTGGCGTGCTCCGGTGGCAAGCCAACGGGAAAGTGGCGTGCTCCGGTGGCAAGCCAACGGGACTGTGGCGTGCTCCGGTGACAAGCCAACGGGACTGTGGCGTGCTCCGGTGGCAAGCCAACGGGAAAGTGGCGTGCTCCGGTGGCAAGCCAACGGGAAAGTGGCGTGCTCCGGTGGCAAGCCAACGGGAAAGTGGCGTGCTCCGGTGGCAAGCCAACGGGAAAGTGGCGTGCTCCGGTGGCAAGCCAACGGGAAAGTGGCGTGCTCCGGTGGCAAGCCACGGGAAAATGGCGTGCTCCGGTGGCAAGTCAACGGGAAAGTGGCGTGCTCCGGTGGCAAGCCAACGGGAAAGTGGCGTGCTCCGGTGGCAAGCCAACGGGAAAGTGGCGTGCTCCGGTGGCAAGCCAATGGGACTGTGGCGTGCTCCGGTGGCAAGCCAACGGGACTGTGGCGTGCTCCGTTTGCAAACCAACGGGACAGTGGCGTGCTCCGGTGGCAAGCCAACGGGACAGTGGCGTGCTCCGGTGGCAAGCCAACGGGAAAGTGGCGTGCTCCGGTGGCAAGCCAACGGGAAAGTGGCGTGCTCCGGTGGCAAGCCAACGGGGCTGTGGCGTGCTCCGGTGGCAAGCCAACGGGACTGTGGCGTGCTCCGGTGGCAAACCAACGGGACAGTGGCGTGCTCCGGTGGCAAGCCAACGGGACAGTGGCGTGCTCCGGTGGCAAGCCAACGAGAAAGTGGCGTGCTCCGGTGGCAAGCCAACGGGAAATTGGCGTGCTCCGGTGGCAAGCCAACGGGACTGTGGCGTGCTCCGGTGGCAAGCCAACGGGAAAGTGGCGTGCTCCGGTGGCAAGCCAACGGGACAGTGGCGTGCTCCGGTGGCAAGCCAACGGGACAGTGGCGTGCTCCGGTGGCAAGCCAACGGGACAGTGGCGTGCTCCGGTGGCAAGCCAACGGGACAGTGGCGTGCTCCGGTGGCAAGCCAACGGGAAAGTGGCGTGCTCCGGTGGCAAGCCAACGGGAAAGTGGCGTGCTCCGGTGGCAAGCCAACGGGAAAGTGGCGTGCTCCGGTGGCAAGCCAACGGGACTGTGGCGTGCTCCGGTGGCAAGCCAACGGGAAAGTGGCGTGCTCCGGTGGCAAGCCAACGGGAAAGTGGCGTGCTCCGGTGGCAAGCCAAAGGGAAAGTGGCGTGCTCCGGTGGCAAGCCAACGGGAAAGTGGCGTGCTCCGGTGGCAAGCCAACGGGAAAGTGGCGTGCTCCGGTGGCAAGCCAACGGGAAAGTGGCGTGCTCCGGTGGCAAGCCAACGGGAAAGTGGCGTGCTCCGGTGGCAAGCCAACGGGGCTGTGGCGTGCTCCGGTGGCAAGCCAACGGGACTGTGGCGTGCTCCGGTGGCAAACCAACGGGACAGTGGCGTGCTCCGGTGGCAAGCCAACGGGACAGTGGCGTGCTCCGGTGGCAAGCCAACGAGAAAGTGGCGTGCTCCGGTGGCAAGCCAACGGGAAATTGGCGTGCTCCGGTGGCAAGCCAACGGGACTGTGGCGTGCTCCGGTGGCAAGCCAACGGGAAAGTGGCGTGCTCCGGTGGCAAGCCAACGGGACAGTGGCGTGCTCCGGTGGCAAGCCAACGGGACAGTGGCGTGCTCCGGTGGCAAGCCAACGGGACAGTGGCGTGCTCCGGTGGCAAGCCAACGGGACAGTGGCGTGCTCCGGTGGCAAGCCAACGGGACAGTGGCGTGCTCCGGTGGCAAGCCAACGGGAAAGTGGCGTGCTCCGGTGGCAAGCCAACGGGAAAGTGGCGTGCTCCGGTGGCAAGCCAACGGGAAAGTGGCGTGCTCCGGTGGCAAGCCAACGGGACTGTGGCGTGCTCCGGTGACAAGCCAACGGGACTGTGGCGTGCTCCGGTGGCAAGCCAACGGGAAAGTGGCGTGCTCCGGTGGCAAGCCAACGGGAAAGTGGCGTGCTCCGGTGGCAAGCCAACGGGAAAGTGGCGTGCTCCGGTGGCAAGCCAACGGGAAAGTGGCGTGCTCCGGTGGCAAGCCAACGGGAAAGTGGCGTGCTCCGGTGGCAAGCCAACGGGAAAATGGCGTGCTCCGGTGGCAAGTCAACGGGAAAGTGGCGTGCTCCGGTGGCAAGCCAACGGGAAAGTGGCGTGCTCCGGTGGCAAGCCAACGGGAAAGTGGCGTGCTCCGGTGGCAAGCCAATGGGACTGTGGCGTGCTCCGGTGGCAAGCCAACGGGACTGTGGCGTGCTCCGTTGGCAAACCAACGGGACAGTGGCGTGCTCCGGTGGCAAGCCAACGGGACAGTGGCGTGCTCCGGTGGCAAGCCAACGGGAAAGTGGCGTGCTCCGGTGGCAAGCCAACGGGAAATTGGCGTGCTCCGGTGGCAAGCCAACGGGACTGTGGCGTGCTCCGGTGGCAAGCCAACGGGACTGTGGCTTGCTCCGGTGGCAAGCCAACGGGACTGTGGCGTGCTCCGGTGGCAAGCCAACGGGACAGTGGAGTGCTCCGGTGGCAAGCCAACGGGACAGTGGAGTGCTCCGGTGGCAAGCCAACAGGAAAGTGGCGTGCTCCGGTGGCAAGCCAACGGGAAAGTGGCGTGCTCCGGTGGCAAGCCAACGGGAAAGTGGCGTGCTCCGGTGGCAAGCCAACGGGAAAGTGGCGTGCTCCGGTGGCAAGCCAACGGGACTGTGGCGTGCTCCGGTGGCAAGCCAACGGGACTGTGGCGTGCTCCGGTGGCAAGCCAACGGGACAGTGGCGTGCTCCGGTGGCAAGCCAACGGGACAGTGGCGTGCTCCGGTGGGAAGCCAATGAGAAAGTGGCGTGCTCCGGTGGCAAGCCAACGGGAAAGTAGTGCTCCGGTGGCAAGCCAACGGGACTGTGGCGTGCTCCGGTGGCAAGCCAACGGGACTGTGGCTTGCTCCGGTGGCAAGCCAACGGGACTGTGGCGTGCTCCGGTGGCAAGCCAACGGGACAGTGGAGTGCTACGGTGGCAAGCCAACGGGACTGTGGCGTGCTCCGGTGGCAAGCCAACGGGACAGTGGCGTGCTCCGGTGGCAAGCCAACGGGACAGTGGCGTGCTCCGGTGGCAAGCCAACGGGAAAGTGGCGTGCTCCGGTGGCAAGCCAACGGGAAAGTGGTGTGCTCCGGTGGCAAGCCAACGGGAAAGTGGCGTGCTCCGGTGGCAAGCCAACGGGAAAGTGGCATGCTCCGGTGGCAAGCCAACGGGACTGTGGCGTGCTCCGGTGGCAAGCCAACGGGACAGTGGCGTGGTCCGGTGGCAAGCCAACGGGACAGTGGCGTGCTCCGGTGGCAAGCCAACGGGACAGTGGCATGCTCCGGTGGCAAGCCAACGGGATAGTGGCGTGCTCCGGTGGCAAGCCAACGGGAAAGTGGCGTGCTCCGGTGGCAAGCCAACGGGACAGTGGCGTGCTCCGGTGGCAAGCTAACGGGACAGTGGCGTGCTCCGGTGGCAAGCCAACGGGACAGTGGCGTGCTCCGGTGGCAAGCCAACGGGACTGTGGCGTGCTCCGGTGGCAAGCCAACGGGACAGTGGCGTGCTCCGGTGGCAAGCCAACGGGACAGTGGCGTGCTCCGGTGGCAAACCAACGGGACTGTGGCGTGCTCCGGTGGCAAGCCAACGGGAAAGTGGCGTGCTCCGGTGGCAAGCCAACGGGAAAGTGGCGTGCTCCGGTGGCAAGCCAACGGGAAAGTGGCGTGCTCCGGTGGCAAGCCAACGGGAAAGTGGCGTGCTCCGGTGGCAAGCCAACGGGAAAGTGGCGTGCTCCGGGGGCAAGCCAACGGGAAAGTGGCGTGCTCCGGTGGCAAGCCAACGGGACTGTGGCGTGCTCCGGTGGCAAGCCAACGGGACTGTGGCGTGCTCCTGTGGCAAGCCAACGGGACAGTGGCGTGCTCCGGTCGCAAGCCAACGGGAAAGTGGCGTGCTCCAGTGGCAAGCCAACGGGAAAGTGGCGTGCTCCGGTGGCAAGCCAACGGGAAAGTGGCGTGCTCCGGTGGCAAGCCAACGGGAAAGAGGCGTGCTCCGGTGGCAAGCCAACGGGAAAGTGGCGTGCTCCGGTGGCAAGCCAACGGGAAAGTGGCGTGCTCCGGTGGCAAGCCAACGGGAAAGTGGCGTGCTCCGGTGGCAAGCCAACGGGAAAGTGGCGTGCTCCGGTGGCAAGCCAACGGGAAAGTGGCGTGCTCCGGTGGCAAGGCAACGGGACAGTGGCGTGCTCCGGTGGCAAGCCAACGGGACAGTGGCGTGCTCCGGTGGCAAGCCAACGGGACAGTGGCGTGCTCCGGTGGCAAGCCAACGGGAAAGTGGCGTGCTCCGGTGGCAAGCCAACGGGACAGTGGCGTGCTCCGGTGGCAAGCCAACGGGAAAGTGGCGTGCTCCGGTGGCAAGCCAACGGGAAAGTGGCGTGCTCCGGTGGCAAGCCAACGGGACTGTGGCGTGCTCCGGTGGCAAGCCAACGGGACTGTGGCGTGCTCCGGTGGCAAGCCAACGGGAAAGTGGCGTGCTCCGGTGGCAAGCCAACGGGAAAGTGGCGTGCTCCGGTGGCAAGCCAACGGGAAAGTGGCGTGCTCCGGTGGCAAGCCAACGGGAAAATGGCGTGCTCCGGTGGCAAGCCAACGGGAAAGTGGCGTGCTCCGGTGGCAAGCCAACGGGAAAGTGGCGTGCTCCGGTGGCAAGCCAACGGGAAAGTGGCGTGCTCCGGTGGCAAGCCAACGGGGCTGTGGCGTGCTCCGGTGGCAAGCCAACGGGACTGTGGCGTGCTCCGGTGGCAAACCAACGGGACAGTGGCGTGCTCCGGTGGCAAGCCAACGGGACAGTGGCGTGCTCCGGTGGCAAGCCAACGAGAAAGTGGCGTGCTCCGGTGGCAAGCCAACGGGAAATTGGCGTGCTCCGGTGGCAAGCCAACGGGACTGTGGCGTGCTCCGGTGGCAAGCCAACGGGAAAGTGGCGTGCTCCGGTGGCAAGCCAACGGGACAGTGGCGTGCTCCGGTGGCAAGCCAACGGGACAGTGGCGTGCTCCGGTGGCAAGCCAACGGGACAGTGGCGTGCTCCGGTGGCAAGCCAACGGGACAGTGGCGTGCTCCGGTGGCAAGCCAACGGGACAGTGGCGTGCTCCGGTGGCAAGCCAACGGGAAAGTGGCGTGCTCCGGTGGCAAGCCAACGGGAAAGTGGCGTGCTCCGGTGGCAAGCCAACGGGAAAGTGGCGTGCTCCGGTGGCAAGCCAACGGGACTGTGGCGTGCTCCGGTGGCAAGCCAACGGGAAAGTGGCGTGCTCCGGTGGCAAGCCAACGGGAAAGTGGCGTGCTCCGGTGGCAAGCCAACGGGAAAGTGGCGTGCTCCGGTGGCAAGCCAAGGGGAAAGTGGCGTGCTCCGGTGGCAAGCCAACGGGAAAGTGGCGTGCTCCGGTGGCAAGCCAACGGGACAGTGGCGTGCTCCGCTGGCAAGCCAACGGGACAGTGGCGTGCTCCGGTGGCAAGCCAACGGGACAGTGGCGTGCTCCGGTGGCAAGCCAACGGGACAGTGGCGTGCTCCGGTGGCAAGCCAACGGGACAGTGGCGTGCTCCGGTGGCAAGCCAACGGGACAGTGGCGTGCTCCGGTGGCAAGCCAACGGGACAGTGGCGTGCTCCGGTGGCAAGCCAACGGGACAGTGGCGTGCTCCGGTGGCAAGCCAACGGGACAGTGGCATGCTCCGGTGGCAAGCCAACGGGACAGTGGCGTGCTCCGGTGGCAAGCCAACGGGACAGTGGCGTGCTCCGGTGGCAAGCCAACGGGAAAGTGGCGTGCTCCGGTGGCAAGCCAACGGGACTGTGGCGTGCTCCGGTGGCAAGCCAACGGGACTGTGGCGTGCTCCGGTGGCAAGCCAACGGGACTGTGGCGTGCTCCGGTGGCAAGCCAACGGGACTGTGGCGTGCTCCGGTGGCAAGCCAACGGGAAAGTGGCGTGCTCCGGTGGCAAGCCAACGGGAAAGTGGCGTGCTCCGGTGGCAAGCCAACGGGACTGTGGCGTGCTCCGGTGGCAAGCCAACGGGACTGTGGCGTGCTCCGGTGGCAAGCCAACGGGAAAGTGGCGTGCTCCGGTGGCAAGCCAATGGGACTGTGGCGTGCTCCGGTGGCAAGCCAACGGGAAAGTGGCGTGCTCCGGTGGCAAGCCAACGGGAAAGTGGCGTGCTCCGGTGGCAAGCCAACGGGAAAGTGGCGTGCTCCGGTGGCAAGCCAAGGGGAAAGTGGCGTGCTCCGGTGGCAAGCCAACGGGAAAGTGGCGTGCTCCGGTGGCAAGCCAACGGGACAGTGGCGTGCTCCGCTGGCAAGCCAACGGGACAGTGGCGTGCTCCGGTGGCAAGCCAACGGGACAGTGGCGTGCTCCGGTGGCAAGCCAACGGGACAGTGGCGTGCTCCGGTGGCAAGCCAACGGGACAGTGGCGTGCTCCGGTGGCAAGCCAACGGGACAGTGGCGTGCTCCGGTGGCAAGCCAACGGGAAAGTGGCGTGCTCCGGTGGCAAGCCAAGGGGAAAGTGGCGTGCTCCGGTGGCAAGCCAACGGGAAAGTGGCGTGCTCCGGTGGCAAGCCAACGGGACAGTGGCGTGCTCCGCTGGCAAGCCAACGGGACAGTGGCGTGCTCCGGTGGCAAGCCAACGGGACAGTGGCGTGCTCCGGTGGCAAGCCAACGGGACAGTGGCGTGCTCCGGTGGCAAGCCAACGGGACAGTGGCGTGCTCCGGTGGCAAGCCAACGGGACAGTGGCGTGCTCCGGTGGCAAGCCAACGGGACAGTGGCGTGCTCCGGTGGCAAGCCAACGGGACAGTGGCGTGCTCCGGTGGCAAGCCAACGGGACAGTGGCGTGCTCCGGTGGCAAGCCAACGGGACAGTGGCGTGCTCCGGTGGCAAGCCAACGGGACAGTGGCGTGCTCCGGTGGCAAGCCAACGGGAAAGTGGCGTGCTCCGGTGGCAAGCCAACGGGACTGTGGCGTGCTCCGGTGGCAAGCCAACGGGACTGTGGCGTGCTCCGGTGGCAAGCCAACGGGACTGTGGCGTGCTCCGGTGGCAAGCCAACGGGACTGTGGCGTGCTCCGGTGGCAAGCCAACGGGAAAGTGGCGTGCTCCGGTGGCAAGCCAACGGGAAAGTGGCGTGCTCCGGTGGCAAGCCAACGGGACTGTGGCGTGCTCCGGTGGCAAGCCAACGGGACTGTGGCGTGCTCCGGTGGCAAGCCAACGGGACAGTGGCGTGCTCCGGTGGCAAGCCAACGGGACAGTGGCGTGCTCCGGTGGCAAGCCAACGGGAAAGTGGCGTGCTCCGGTGGCAAGCCAACGGGAAAGTGGCGTGCTCCGGTGGCAAGCCAACGGGACAGTGGCGTGCTCCGGTGGCAAGCCAACGGGAAAGTGGCGTGCTCCGGTGGCAAGCCAACGGGAAAGTGGCGTGCTCCGGTGGCAAGCCAACGGGACTGTGGCGTGCTCCGGTGGCAAGCCAACGGGACTGTGGCGTGCTCCGGTGGCAAGCCAACGGGAAAGTGGCATGCTCCGGTGGCAAGCCAACGGGAAAGTGGCGTGCTCCGGTGGCAAGCCAACGGGAAAGTGGCGTGCTCCGGTGGCAAGAAAACGGGAAAATGGCGTGCTCCGGTGGCAAGCCAACGGGAAAGTGGCGTGCTCCGGTGGCAAGCCAACGGGAAAGTGGCGTGCTCCGGTGGCAAGCCAACGGGAAAGTGGCGTGCTCCGGTGGCAAGCCAACGGGGCTGTGGCGTGCTCCGGTGGCAAGCCAACGGGACTGTGGCGTGCTCCGGTGGCAAACCAACGGGACAGTGGCGTGCTCCGGTGGCAAGCCAACGGGACAGTGGCGTGCTCCGGTGGCAAGCCAACGAGAAAGTGGCGTGCTCCGGTGGCAAGCCAACGGGAAATTGGCGTGCTCCGGTGGCAAGCCAACGGGACTGTGGCGTGCTCCGGTGGCAAGCCAACGGGAAAGTGGCGTGCTCCGGTGGCAAGCCAACGGGACAGTGGCGTGCTCCGGTGGCAAGCCAACGGGACAGTGGCGTGCTCCGGTGGCAAGCCAACGGGACAGTGGCGTGCTCCGGTGGCAAGCCAACGGGACAGTGGCGTGCTCCGGTGGCAAGCCAACGGGACAGTGGCGTGCTCCGGTGGCAAGCCAACGGGAAAGTGGCGTGCTCCGGTGGCAAGCCAACGGGAAAGTGGCGTGCTCCGGTGGCAAGCCAACGGGAAAGTGGCGTGCTCCGGTGGCAAGCCAACGGGACTGTGGCGTGCTCCGGTGGCAAGCCAACGGGAAAGTGGCGTGCTCCGGTGGCAAGCCAACGGGAAAGTGGCGTGCTCCGGTGGCAAGCCAACGGGAAAGTGGCGTGCTCCGGTGGCAAGCCAAGGGGAAAGTGGCGTGCTCCGGTGGCAAGCCAACGGGAAAGTGGCGTGCTCCGGTGGCAAGCCAACGGGACAGTGGCGTGCTCCGCTGGCAAGCCAACGGGACAGTGGCGTGCTCCGGTGGCAAGCCAACGGGACAGTGGCGTGCTCCGGTGGCAAGCCAACGGGACAGTGGCGTGCTCCGGTGGCAAGCCAACGGGACAGTGGCGTGCTCCGGTGGCAAGCCAACGGGACAGTGGCGTGCTCCGGTGGCAAGCCAACGGGACAGTGGCGTGCTCCGGTGGCAAGCCAACGGGACAGTGGCGTGCTCCGGTGGCAAGCCAACGGGACAGTGGCGTGCTCCGGTGGCAAGCCAACGGGACAGTGGCGTGCTCCGGTGGCAAGCCAACGGGACAGTGGCGTGCTCCGGTGGCAAGCCAACGGGAAAGTGGCGTGCTCCGGTGGCAAGCCAACGGGACTGTGGCGTGCTCCGGTGGCAAGCCAACGGGACTGTGGCGTGCTCCGGTGGCAAGCCAACGGGACTGTGGCGTGCTCCGGTGGCAAGCCAACGGGACTGTGGCGTGCTCCGGTGGCAAGCCAACGGGAAAGTGGCGTGCTCCGGTGGCAAGCCAACGGGAAAGTGGCGTGCTCCGGTGGCAAGCCAACGGGACTGTGGCGTGCTCCGGTGGCAAGCCAACGGGACTGTGGCGTGCTCCGGTGGCAAGCCAACGGGACAGTGGCGTGCTCCGGTGGCAAGCCAACGGGACAGTGGCGTGCTCCGGTGGCAAGCCAACGGGAAAGTGGCGTGCTCCGGTGGCAAGCCAACGGGAAAGTGGCGTGCTCCGGTGGCAAGCCAACGGGAAAGTGGCGTGCTCCGGTGGCAAGCCAACGGGAAAGTGGCGTGCTCCGGTGGCAAGCCAACGGGAAAGTGGCGTGCTCCGGTGGCAAGCCAACGGGACTGTGGCGTGCTCCGGTGGCAAGCCAACGGGAAAGTGGCGTGCTCCGGTGGCAAGCCAACGGGAAAGTGGCGTGCTCCGGTGGCAAGCCAACGGGAAAGTGGCGTGCTCCGGTGGCAAGCCAAGGGGAAAGTGGCGTGCTCCGGTGGCAAGCCAACGGGAAAGTGGCGTGCTCCGGTGGCAAGCCAACGGGACAGTGGCGTGCTCCGCTGGCAAGCCAACGGGACAGTGGCGTGCTCCGGTGGCAAGCCAACGGGACAGTGGCGTGCTCCGGTGGCAAGCCAACGGGACAGTGGCGTGCTCCGGTGGCAAGCCAACGGGACAGTGGCGTGCTCCGGTGGCAAGCCAACGGGACAGTGGCGTGCTCCGGTGGCAAGCCAACGGGACAGTGGCGTGCTCCGGTGGCAAGCCAACGGGACAGTGGCGTGCTCCGGTGGCAAGCCAACGGGACAGTGGCGTGCTCCGGTGGCAAGCCAACGGGACAGTGGCGTGCTCCGGTGGCAAGCCAACGGGACAGTGGCGTGCTCCGGTGGCAAGCCAACGGGAAAGTGGCGTGCTCCGGTGGCAAGCCAACGGGACTGTGGCGTGCTCCGGTGGCAAGCCAACGGGACTGTGGCGTGCTCCGGTGGCAAGCCAACGGGACTGTGGCGTGCTCCGGTGGCAAGCCAACGGGACTGTGGCGTGCTCCGGTGGCAAGCCAACGGGAAAGTGGCGTGCTCCGGTGGCAAGCCAACGGGACTGTGGCGTGCTCCGGTGGCAAGCCAACGGGACTGTGGCGTGCTCCGGTGGCAAGCCAACGGGACAGTGGCGTGCTCCGGTGGCAAGCCAACGGGACAGTGGCGTGCTCCGGTGGCAAGCCAACGGGAAAGTGGCGTGCTCCGGTGGCAAGCCAACGGGAAAGTGGCGTGCTCCGGTGGCAAGCCAACGGGAAAGTGGCGTGCTCCGGTGGCAAGCCAACGGGAAAGTGGCGTGCTCCGGTGGCAAGCCAACGGGACTGTGGCGTGCTCCGGTGGCAAGCCAACGGGACAGTGGCGTGCTCCGGTGGCAAGCCAACGGGACAGTGGCGTGCTCCAGTGGCAAGCCAACGGGACAGTGGCGTGCTCCGGTGGCAAGCCAACGGGACAGTGGCGTGCTCCGGTGGCAAGCCAACGGGACAGTGGCGTGCTCCGGTGGCAAGCCAACGGGACAGTGGCGTGCTCCGGTGGCAAGCCAACGGGACTGTGGCGTGCTCCGGTGGCAAGCCAACGGGAAAGTGGCGTGCTCCGGTGGCAAGCCAACGGGAAAGTGGCGTGCTCCGGTGGCAAGCCAACGGGAAAGTGGCGTGCTCCGGTGGCAAGCCAACGGGAAAGTGGCGTGCTCCGGTGGCAAGCCAACGGGAAAGTGGCGTGCTCCGTTGGCAAGGCAACGGGACAGTGGCGTGCTCCGGTGGCAAGCCAACGGGACAGTGGCGTGCTCCGGTGGCAAGCCAACGGGACAGTGGCGTGCTCCGGTGGCAAGCCAACGGGACAGTGGCGTGCTCCGGTGGCAAGCCAACGGGAAAGTGGCGTGCTCCGGTGGCAAGCCAACGGGAAAGTGGCGTGCTCCGGTGGCAAGCCAACGGGACTGTGGCGTGCTCCGGTGGCAAGCCAACGGGACTGTGGCGTGCTCCGGTGGCAAGCCAACGGGAAAGTGGCGTGCTCCGGTGGCAAGCCAACGGGAAAGTGGCGTGCTCCGGTGTCAAGCAAACGGGAAAGTGGCGTGCTCCGGTGGCAAGCCAACGGGAAAATGGCGTGCTCCGGTGGCAAGCCAACGGGAAAGTGGCGTGCTCCGGTGGCAAGCCAACGGGAAAGTGGCGTGCTCCGGTGGCAAGCCAACGGGAAAGTGGCGTGCTCCGGTGGCAAGCCAACGGGGCTGTGGCGTGCTCCGGTGGCAAGCCAACGGGACTGTGGCGTGCTCCGGTGGCAAACCAACGGGACAGTGGCGTGCTCCGGTGGCAAGCCAACAGGACAGTGGCGTGCTCCGGTGGCAAGCCAACGAGAAAGTGGCGTGCTCCGGTGGCAAGCCAACGGGAAATTGGCGTGCTCCGGTGGCAAGCCAACGGGACTGTGGCGTGCTCCGGTGGCAAGCCAACGGGAAAGTGGCGTGCTCCGGTGGCAAGCCAACGGGACAGTGGCGTGCTCCGGTGGCAAGCCAACGGGACAGTGGCGTGCTCCGGTGGCAAGCCAACGGGACAGTGGCGTGCTCCGGTGGCAAGCCAACGGGACAGTGGCGTGCTCCGGTGGCAAGCCAACGGGACAGTGGCGTGCTCCGGTGGCAAGCCAACGGGAAAGTGGCGTGCTCCGGTGGCAAGCCAACGGGAAAGTGGCGTGCTCCGGTGGCAAGCCAACGGGAAAGTGGCGTGCTCCGGTGGCAAGCCAACGGGACTGTGGCGTGCTCCGGTGGCAAGCCAACGGGAAAGTGGCGTGCTCCGGTGGCAAGCCAACGGGAAAGTGGCGTGCTCCGGTGGCAAGCCAACGGGAAAGTGGCGTGCTCCGGTGGCAAGCCAAGGGGAAAGTGGCGTGCTCCGGTGGCAAGCCAACGGGAAAGTGGCGTGCTCCGGTGGCAAGCCAACGGGACAGTGGCGTGCTCCGCTGGCAAGCCAACGGGACAGTGGCGTGCTCCGGTGGCAAGCCAACGTGACAGTGGCGTGCTCCGGTGGCAAGCCAACGGGACAGTGGCGTGCTCCGGTGGCAAGCCAACGGGACAGTGGCGTGCTCCGGTGGCAAGCCAACGGGACAGTGGCGTGCTCCGGTGGCAAGCCAACGGGACAGTGGCGTGCTCCGGTGGCAAGCCAACGGGAAAGTGGCGTGCTCCGGTGGCAAGCCAACGGGACTGTGGCGTGCTCCGGTGGCAAGCCAACGGGACTGTGGCGTGCTCCGGTGGCAAGCCAACGGGACTGTGGCGTGCTCCGGTGGCAAGCCAACGGGACTGTGGCGTGCTCCGGTGGCAAGCCAACGGGAAAGTGGCGTGCTCCGGTGGCAAGCCAACGGGAAAGTGGCGTGCTCCGGTGGCAAGCCAACGGGACTGTGGCGTGCTCCGGTGGCAAGCCAACGGGACTGTGGCGTGCTCCGGTGGCAAGCCAACGGGACAGTGGCGTGCTCCGGTGGCAAGCCAACGGGACAGTGGCGTGCTCCGGTGGCAAGCCCACGGGAAAGTGGCGTGCTCCGGTGGCAAGCCAACGGGAAAGTGGCGTGCTCCGGTGGCAAGCCAACGGGAAAGTGGCGTGCTCCGGTGGCAAGCCAACGGGAAAGTGGCGTGCTCCGGTGGCAAGCCAACGGGACTGTGGCGTGCTCCGGTGGCAAGCCAACGGGACAGTGGCGTGCTCCGGTGGCAAGCCAACGGGACAGTGGCGTGCTCCGGTGGCAAGCCAACGGGACAGTGGCGTGCTCCGGTGGCAAGCCAACGGGACAGTGGCGTGCTCCGGTGGCAAGCCAACGGGACAGTGGCGTGCTCCGGTGGCAAGCCAACGGGACAGTGGCGTGCTCCGGTGGCAAGCCAACGGGACTGTGGCGTGCTCCGGTGGCAAGCCAACGGGAAAGTGGCGTGCTCCGGTGGCAAGCCAACGGGACAGTGGCGTGCTCCGGTGGCAAGCCAACGGGAAAGTGGCGTGCTCCGGTGGCAAGCCAACGGGAAAGTGGCGTGCTCCGGTGGCAAGCCAACGGGAAAGTGGCGTGCTCCGGTGGCAAGCCAACGGGACTGTGGCGTGCTCCGGTGGCAAGCCAACGGGAAAGTGGCGTGCTCCGGTGGCAAGCCAACGGGAAAGTGGCGTGCTCCGGTGGCAAGCCAACGGGAAAGTGGCGTGCTCCGGTGGCAAGCCAAGGGGAAAGTGGCGTGCTCCGGTGGCAAGCCAACGGGAAAGTGGCGTGCTCCGGTGGCAAGCCAACGGGACAGTGGCGTGCTCCGCTGGCAAGCCAACGGGACAGTGGCGTGCTCCGGTGGCAAGCCAACGTGACAGTGGCGTGCTCCGGTGGCAAGCCAACGGGACAGTGGCGTGCTCCGGTGGCAAGCCAACGGGACAGTGGCGTGCTCCGGTGGCAAGCCAACGGGACAGTGGCGTGCTCCGGTGGCAAGCCAACGGGACAGTGGCGTGCTCCGGTGGCAAGCCAACGGGAAAGTGGCGTGCTCCGGTGGCAAGCCAACGGGACTGTGGCGTGCTCCGGTGGCAAGCCAACGGGACTGTGGCGTGCTCCGGTGGCAAGCCAACGGGACTGTGGCGTGCTCCGGTGGCAAGCCAACGGGACTGTGGCGTGCTCCGGTGGCAAGCCAACGGGAAAGTGGCGTGCTCCGGTGGCAAGCCAACGGGAAAGTGGCGTGCTCCGGTGGCAAGCCAACGGGACTGTGGCGTGCTCCGGTGGCAAGCCAACGGGACTGTGGCGTGCTCCGGTGGCAAGCCAACGGGACAGTGGCGTGCTCCGGTGGCAAGCCAACGGGACAGTGGCGTGCTCCGGTGGCAAGCCAACGGGAAAGTGGCGTGCTCCGGTGGCAAGCCAACGGGAAAGTGGCGTGCTCCGGTGGCAAGCCAACGGGAAAGTGGCGTGCTCCGGTGGCAAGCCAACGGGAAAGTGGCGTGCTCCGGTGGCAAGCCAACGGGACTGTGGCGTGCTCCGGTGGCAAGCCAACGGGACAGTGGCGTGCTCCGGTGGCAAGCCAACGGGACAGTGGCGTGCTCCGGTGGCAAGCCAACGGGACAGTGGCGTGCTCCGGTGGCAAGCCAACGGGACAGTGGCGTGCTCCGGTGGCAAGCCAACGGGACAGTGGCGTGCTCCGGTGGCAAGCCAACGGGACTGTGGCGTGCTCCGGTGGCAAGCCAACGGGACTGTGGCGTGCTCCGGTGGCAAGCCAACGGGAAAGTGGCGTGCTCCGGTGGCAAGCCAACGGGAAAGTGGCGTGCTCCGGTGGCAAGCCAACGGGAAAGTGGCGTGCTCCGGTGGCAAGCCAACGGGAAAGTGGCGTGCTCCGGTGGCAAGCCAACGGGAAAGTGGCGTGCTCCGGTGGCAAGCCAACGGGAAAGTGGCGTGCTCCGGTGGCAAGCCAACGGGACTGTGGCGTGCTCCGGTGGCAAGCCAACGGGACTGTGGCGTGCTCCGGTGGCAAGCCAACGGGACAGTGGCGTGCTCCGGTCGCAAGCCAACGGGAAAGTGGCGTGCTCCGGTGGCAAGCCAACGGGAAAGTGGCGTGCTCCGGTGGCAAGCCAACGGGAAAGTGGCGTGCTCCGTTGGCAAGCCAACGGGAAAGTGGCGTGCTCCGGTGGCAAGCCAACGGGAAAGTGGCGTGCTCCGGTGGCAAGCCAACGGGAAAGTGGCGTGCTCCGGTGGCAAGCCAACGGGAAAGTGGCGTGCTCCGGTGGCAAGCCAACGGGAAAGTGGCGTGCTCCGGTGGCAAGCCAACGGGAAAGTGGCGTGCTCCGGTGGCAAGCCAACGGGAAAGTGGCGTGCTCCGGTGGCAAGCCAACGGGACAGTGGCGTGCTCCGGTGGCAAGCCAACGGGACAGTGGCGTGCTCCGGTGGCAAGCCAACGGGAAAGTGGCGTGCTCCGGTGGCAAGCCAACGGGACAGTGGCGTGCTCCGGTGGCAAGCCAACGGGAAAGTGGCGTGCTCCGGTGGCAAGCCAACGGGAAAGTGGCGTGCTCCGGTGGCAAGCCAACGGGAAAGTGGCGTGCTCCGGTGGCAAGCCAACGGGAAAGTGGCGTGCTCCGGTGGCAAGCCAACGGGAAAGTGGCGTGCTCCGGTGGCAAGCCAACGGGACAGTGGAGTGCTCCGGTGGCAAGCCAACGGGAAAGTGGCGTGCTCCGGTGGCAAGCCAACGGGAAAGTGGCGTGCTCCGCTGGCAAGCCAACGGGAAAGTGGCGTGCTCCGGTGGCAAGCCAACGGGAAAGTGGTGTGCTTCGGTGGCAAGCCAACGGGAAAATGGCGTGCTCCGGTGGCAAGCCAACGGGAAAGTGGCGTGCTCCGGTGGCAAGCAACGGGAAAGTGGCGTGCTCCGGTGGCAAGCCAACGGGAAAGTGGCGTGCTCCGGTGGCAAGCCAACGGGACTGTGGCGTGCTCCGGTGGCCAGCCAACGGGACTGTGGCGTGCTCCGGTGGCTAGTCAACGGGATTGTGGCGTGCTCCGGTGGCAAGCCAACGGGACAGTGGCGTGCTCCGGTGGCAAGCCAACGGGAAAGTGGCGTGCTCCGGTGGCAAGCCAACGGGAAAGTGGCGTGCTCCGGTGGCAAGCCAACGGGAAAGTGGCGTGCTCCGGTGGCAAACCAACGGGAAAGTGGCGTGCTCCGGTGGCAAGCCAACGGGAAAGTGGCGTGCTCCGGTGGCAAGCCAATGGGAAAGTGGCGTGCTCCGGTGGCAAGCCAACGGGAAAGTGGCGTGCTCCGGTGGCAAGCCAACGGGAAAGTGGCGTGCTCCGGTGGCAAGCCAACGGGAAAGTGGCGTGCTCAGGTGGCAAGCCAACGGGAAAGTGGCATGCTCCGGTGGCAAGCCAACGGGAAAGTGGCGTGCTCCGGTGGCAAGCCAACGGGAAAGTGGCGTGCTCCGGTGGCAAGCCAACGGGAAAGTGGCGTGCTCCGGTGGCAAGCCAACGGGACAGTGGCGTGCTCCGGTGTCAAGCCAACGGGACTGTGGCGTGCTTCGGTGGCAAGCCAGCGGGAAAGTGGCGTGCTCCGGTGGCAAGCCAACGGGAAAGTGGCGTGCTCCGGTGGCAAGCCAACGGGAAAGTGGCGTGCTCCGGTGGCAAGCCAACGGGAAAGTGGCGTGCTCCGGTGGCAAGCCAACGGGACAGTGGCGTGCTCCGGTGACAAGCCAACGGGACTGTGGCGTGCTTCGGTGGCAAGCCAGCGGGAAAGTGGCGTGCTCCGGTGGCAAGCCAACGGGAAAGTGGCGTGCTCCGGTGGCAAGCCAACGGGAAAGTGGCGTGCTTCGGTGGCAAGCCAACGGGAAAGTGGCGTGCTCCAGTGGCAAGCCAACGGGAAAGTGGCGTGCTCCGGTGGCAAGCCAACGGGAAAGTGGCGTGCTCCGGTGGCAAGCCAACGGGAAAGTGGCGTGCTCCGGTGGCAAGCCAACGGGAAAGTGGCGTGCTCCGGTGGCAAGCCAACGGGAAAAGGTGTGCTCCGGTGGCATGCTAATGGTAAAGGTGTGCTCCAGTGGCATTCTAACGGTAAAGGTGTGCTGCGGTCACATGCTAATGGTAAAGGTGTGCTCCGGTGGCATGCTAACGGGAATAGGTGTGCTCCGATGGCATGCTAACGGGAATAGGTGTGCCCGGTGGCATACTAACGGGAAAAGGTGTGCTACGGTGGCATGCTAGCGGGAAATGGTGTGCTTCGGTGGCATGATAACGAGAAAAGGGGTACTCCATTGGCACCACAATGGTCAAGGGACTTGGAAATGTCACATGTGAAGTCATACTCGCATAGTGTCTGTTGTTGCAGGGATCAAAAGAGCGACCCGGTGGAACAAGATGTGGACACTGTGCGGCAGATGGTGGTTTAAGGACAGCAAACAGCAAAATAAGACCAAGCAACAGCAAGAAAACAATCCAAGAATTACCGCAGCAGACAAGTAAGTGATTGTGATTCTTTTAAACGGTGATGTATGATCAGATGAAGTGGAATGCAGTAAGTTTGGAAATATGATTAACATGTTAATAAAGTGTCTGAAATGTATGAGCGAGAAAGAGAAAAAGGTGGATTGTTACAGGGGGACAGCTGAGAGTAGGGAGTTGCAGAGAAAGTCCTTGTGACAGGTTTAGGATGTATACGGCTGTTTATTGCCTCCTCCACATACAAAGGCAGGAGATGAGACTATCAAACTATTGAACTTGGAGTTGTCAGTAATGTTGGAGGTGAAATTAATAAAGCAAGTAAAATGGGAAAGAAAAAAAGGGGTTGTATGTTTGCCTGGTCAGAGGGATGTTTGCCTGGTCATGGGGATGTTTGTCTGGTCATGGGGATGTTTGCCTGGTCAGGGGGATGTTTGTCTGGTCAGGGGGATGTTTGCCTGGTCAGGAGGATGTTTGTCTGGTCAAAGGGATGTTTGCTTCACGTTGGGGAAGAGGGAAAGGACTGAATGATCCGGCACCTGTCCTATCCACAGGATGGTCAGCTAGTGCCGCCATAGGGAAAGAGCTGACCTAGTGTCACTATCAATCATCAGAGTCTGCAGTACAACTGATTAGGGGTCCAGCAGGGGGGCGCTGATGACACAGGTGGACCTTGGGGCGGTTTTCCGGTTGCGGACGCTGCACCTAGAGGGTTTTCTTCATGTAATTATCCTCCTCACATTGCAGACTTGTGAACTTTATAAATATTCTTCATTTGCTTATTTTCTTCCTTCTCTCCCAAACACGTTGCTGAAGTGCTGTCTCACCCCCACTGCCCCCATCCAGAAGCTTCTTGTGGCTGCTGTTCAGTGAGATTTGTCCTCTATATACCAGCAGTCTGTGTATGGGCCTGTCCCTGTCTGATCCTCTCTGCTCTCCACCCCTGCACTCAGACATAGGAAACCCTGTACTCGGATTACTTCACATCTTGGTGAACAACAGCTGAAAGGACCCTATAAAGGAGCCTGTACCAGGCAGGTGACAGCGGTGCAGCATTGTGCTTGTGGGGGCAATCGGGCGGTGGAGTCAGAAATTGGGGAGTACTTGGGTGCTCTCTGGGTGGACAATATTAGTGCTGCAGTAATTTCCCACAAGTTTTTGCACAGAGCGGCCACTAATATAGAATAAAGTAAAACAATTGTGCTCTGTAAATAATGGCTGTGCTTTGCTACAAATGCTTCATGTTCGCAGGAGGTTTTTTTTTCTTTAAAAATTTTTATTTAGTTTATAATTGATTTTTTCTCTTTCTGCTAGATATCAGCACATGATAGAGGCCGTACGGGACTGATATAAGAAGTTCTTGGCTGAGAAGGAAAGAAGCTTCATTCCTCCATGAGCTGCAGTTCTTTGTGTCCAGTCGGGAACTCTATTAGTAAGTAGATTTTATCACCGGCGCAGACATTTCCGGGAAGGTTCCAATTGGCCGAATACAAGACGTTCATTAAACTCTTCATTTGAAATAAACGTCTGGTTATCATCCACAATACTTAATACCGGTCACTTGTCACAAATTTGTATATTTTTTACCTGTTATAAAATGCTGCTCATCCCTTGAATCTTTTCTTTTTTTTTGTCATTTTATCAAAACATTACATATTTCTGACAAGTCCCAGGTCTTTTCACACCACTCGTTTTGCAGATTCTTTAATGCTACAGCACTTACGTTATTGGGGTCATTTTTGTGCAGTTTGCAGTTACATGATTTTTTATACATGTTTTTTTTTAGCTTTGTCTTGTTATTACATCACATTCATCTTTTTCCTCTCTTGCTTTCCTGGACTGAAGGAAACATATCTCCAAGTCATTCTGAGCTGCCGGCAGGAGAGATGGACCCTCAGGAGCCTCCTAGTCTTCAGAATCCACATGAAGGAGAAGTCCAAGAACAAGAAAGGCCTCCAACAGCAGAGCAACCTGTCCGCCAAAAAGTCCCAGAAGAAGAAGCGATGGTCCCGCAGCTCATCTGTGTTTTTCCTAAATGTGGTTTATACTTTTACTGATTGTAATTTTCTTGGTCGATACCAGATAAAGTTTTGGATGACAACTGTCTGGACTTGTGTCTTATTTTACATTTCTCCTTTTTTCTTCTTGCTTCCCCTCCAGTGAGATCTGGCTTAGGTGATAAAAGCCTTTCTCTATCCGGCATTTTTGCAGCAGGCTGGAGAATGACTTTCTGGATGATAACTTGCCTTAGTCTCAGATGCCCATACACTAGTTAGCTTTACACCGGACGCTTGTCCACACAACACATCCCGACTCCCCCATATACATGAATGTGGTTATATGTGTGGGGGAGATGGCCCCATACACAGCACATGGTCGGCTGCTCCAGCAAAAATCCTTGGGTTTGACCTACCTTCCTGTAATATATATGGGGGGCCATTAGTTGGATGTTTGCAGGACCCCTCTTTGTCCGACAGCTTCCCTCCCCCACACATAGCAAGCAGTGTACAGACAAGCTCCCTTCCCGCACATACAGCATATATAGCATATAAAGAAAAAATCTAGAAGTCTGAACTGAAACATAAATTGATGTGCATGCAAAATGTAAATGCATGTTCACACAAGGCCACTAGACAAAGAAAAACCAAAGACAAGCAAAATACCCAAGTAACTGGAAGTAAATGGGTAAATCGCACAGTGCAAAAATAATAAATAATGAAGGGTATTTAGTTAACATAATTTTGATCAAAATAATGTAAAAGCTATCCCGCCACATCACGGCAACCCTTATGGGACAATCCTAACTCTAATATTAAAACCTTACCATTTGTCAAGTGACGTACATATGGATAAGGGCAGAGAGACTGACCCCCTAGTAGAAGCATAGACCTGAGGCAGAATAAACATTTCAGCTCAGACAAAGGGTGGCCACACCCTAATATGTACTAAAGCACACTGAACTACAAAGAAAAAACCTAGAAGTCTGAACTGAAACATAAATTGATCTGCATGCAAAATGTAAATGCATGTTCACACAAGGCCACTAGACAAAGAAAAACCAAAGACAAGCAAAATACCCAAGTAACCGGAAGTAAATGGGTAAATCGCAAAGTGCAAAAATAATAAATAATGAAGGGTATTTAGTAGTGAAGAGCGAGCACTAAAATGCTCGGGTGCTCGAAGCTCGGGCCGAGCTCGCCATGATACTCGGTTGCTCGACCTGAGCCACGAGCCCAATGTTAGTCTATGGGAGACCCGAGCATTTTCGCGGCGGCATCCCCGGCTGTCTTTTAAAAGCCTAACAAGTGCCCAAAATGTGGCAGTGCTCAAATGACATGGGGACAGCATGGGGATCGCCCCAGGAAGCATTTCTGACCCCCAGGTCACTTCTGTCAACAACGTGGTCAGAGGTATTAAGCCACTTTTAAGGGCTCACAATAAAACGTTCAAAAACTAAACTGAAACTGCTTTCCTGTGAAATATGTTAAGGAAGTTCCTTTCCAGGATAAAGACTTGTGTATAAGGTAAAATAAATAACAGAAAAAAAAAAATACTCCTCCACACCTTGGGCTATGTTCACAAGTAGCATTTTTAATGTGTTTTTGCACTTTTGTATTGCTTCAACCGTGACAAATGCATTCACCGGGAAATGTCATTTTAACATTTTACAACCTTATCTGGCCATGTGCTGTGTGACACATGCATACAGTGCTGAAAAGACATGGGGACAGCATGGGGAAGACCCCTGGAAGCATCTCTGACTCCCCGGTCACTGCCTAAAAGTGTGCCCATCAGAAGTCATCCTTGCCGCATCAGAAGATGCAGACTTGCAACTATCCCCGTGCAAGTTCTTGTCCCAGGGCAGGGTTCAATTGTACCTCCCCCATTCCTTGCAATGCAAGCGCAAATATGCAGCCAACCACCCACCCACCCCCAGGCTGCAATACCATACTGCTTGCTTGCACTTGAAATTGGGCCTTTTAGGCATGTGGAGGCGGAATCTGGCCACCATGTCATGGCAGCGTTGGCGGCCTGGTATCCATACTCAGTCCCCAGCCGCCCGGCGGCGGGGTGTTCACACTCGGTCCCCAACCGCCTGGGGGCGGCCGGGTGTCCATACTCGGTCGCCAGCCGCCTGGGGGCAGCCGGGTGTCCATAAACGGTCCCCAGCCGCCCCTATTTCTCCTTGGAACATCCCCCCACACACTTTTCTTAGCCTGGCCTGCTTTAGGGCAGCATTGGACGAGCCCACCAGAGAACCAGACTCCTCCGGTGGGCCCTGGCTTCTCCATCAGGGGAGTTGAGAGTGCCAAGGTGAGGACCATGATGATGATACAAGTTAGCATCTGCTTTGTTTTGTTGGAATGCAAGCGCATGTATGTAGTAGCGGCAAGGCCTGAGGTGGTCACCGTTTTGGCGCATATCCTACCTCCTCCGAGGATTGCTGGATGTTTTCCTGCTACTATCCCAGTTCTATGACTCCCGTTAAAACAAAGCTTCAGGTGATGAATGATGGATGAGGTGGTGGCAAAGGAGAGCAGGAGGAACAGGGACCATTCACATCAATATCAGGCCAGTCAACCACATATGTCTTGTAGGATATGTTTCTGTAACAAAAGGAGCGGTTTGGCTACACAGTTATAGGGCATACAGTGAGTGCAATGCCTACCAAAAATTTCGAGGCACTCCAATGTACCTTGGAAATGACATGGAGGTCAGAGGGCCTTAACTAAACAGTTTTTTCCATTTATAGCAACTGGGTCTCCTGTACAATGTTGGCCTAAACAGTGAATGGAAGACTTTCCAAAAATTATGAGGAACTGCAATGCCCCTTGAAACAGACGTGGATTACAGCGTACTAAAAACCTTCTACCCACTACTGGGGAGTGGGTCTCCCTTAGTATTCGCCTTTGCATTGAAAAGCAAAAGCTGACTAAAATTAGGAGGAAATGCAATGTCCGTTGGAAGAGTTGTGGAGGTTAGAGGTAATTAAAAACAACATTTCAATGCCCCTAGGAAGAGCTGTGGAGTTCAGAGTGGCTTAAGAAGACTGTTTTAATGTCCCTTTGAAGAGACATGGAGGTCACAGTAGCTTAACAAGATGGTTTTAATGCCCCTCGGAAAAGACGTGGAGGTCCCAGTAGCTTAACCAGACGGTTTGAATGCCCCTCGGAAGAGGGGCTTTTAATGCCCCTTCCAAGAGCCATACAGTACAGCATAGTACAAACATTATTCCCATTATTGGGGAGTGTGTATCCCATAGTCATTGCTTATGCCTTCCAAGCAAAAGCTGCCAAAAATTGGGACGGAGGAACTTGCAATGCCCCTTACAAGACCCATGCAGTACAGCATATTCCAAACATTATTCCCATTATTGGGGAGTGGGTCTCCCATAGTCTTTGCTTATGCCTTCCAAGCAAAAGCTGCCAAAAATTAGGACGAAGGAGCTTGCAATGCCCCTTACAAGAGCCATGCAGTACAGCATATTACAAACATTATTCCCATTATTGGGGAGTGGGTCTCCCATAGTATTTGCTAATGCCTTCCAAGAAAAAGCTGCCAAAAATTAAGAGGAACTGCAATGCCCGTTCGAAGAGTCGTGGAGGTTAGAGTTAATTAAAAACAACATATCAATGCCCCTTGGAAGAGCTGTGGAGTTCAGAGTGGTTTAACAAGACGCTATTAATGCCCCTCAAAAGAGATGTGGAGGTCCCAGTAGCTTAACAAGACGGTTTTAATACCCCTTGGAAAAGTGGTGGAGGTCCCAGTAGCTTAACAAGACGGTTTTAATACCCCTCGGAAAAGTGGTGGAGGTCACAGTAGCTTAAGAAGACGCTTTTAATGCCCCTCAGAAGAAAAGTGGCGATCCCAGTAGCTTAACAAGACGGTTTTAATGCCCCTTGGAAAAGTGGTGGAGGTCGCAGTAGCTTAACAAGACGCTATTAATGCCCCTCAGAAGAGACGTGGAGGTCCCAGCAGCTTAACAAGACGGTTTGAATGCCCCTTGGAAGAGACGTGGAGGTCACAGTAGCTTAACAAGACGCTATTAATGCCCCTCAGAAGAGACGTGGAGGTTCCAGCAGCTTAACATGACGGTTTTAATACTCCTCAGAAAAGTGGTGGAGGTCCCAGTAGCTTAACAAGATGGTTTTAATGCCCCTCAGAAACGTAGTGGAGGTCCCAGTAGCTTAACAAGACTGTTTGAATGCCCCTTGGAAGAGACGTGGAGGTCCCAGTAGCTTAACTGGCCGGTTTAAATGCCCCTTGGAAAAGTGGTGGAGGTCACAGTAGCTTAACAAAACGCTATTAATGCCCCTCAGAAGAGACGTGGAGGTCTCAGTAGCTTAACAAGACGGTTTTAATGCTCCTCAGAAAAGTGGTGGAGGTCCCAGTAGCTTAACAAGACGGTTTTAATGCCCCTTGGAAAAGTGGTGGAGGTCGCAGTAGCTTAACAAGACGGTTTGAATGCCCCTTGGAAGAGACGAGGAGGTCCCAGTAGCTTAACAAGACGGTTTTAATGCTCCTCAGAAAAGTGGTGGAGGTCCTAGTAGCTTAACAAGACGGTTTTAATGCCCCTTGGAAAAGTGGTGGAGGTCGCAGTAGCTTAACAAGACGGTTTGAATGCCCCTTGGAAGAGACGTGGAGGTCCCAGTAGCTTAACAAGACGGTTTGAATGCCCCTTGGAAGAGACGTGGAGGTCCCAGTAGCTTAACAAGACTGTTTTAATGCCCCTCGGAAAAGTGGTGGAGGTCACAGTAGCTTAACAAGACGCTTTTAATGCCCCTCGGAAGAGACGTGGAGGTCCAAGTAGCTTAATAAGACGGTTTGAATGCCCCTTGGAAGAGACGTGGAGGTCCCAGTAGCTTAACAAGACGGTTTGAATGCCCCTTGGAAGAGACGTGGAGGTTCCAGTAGCTTAACAAGACAGTTTTAATGCCCCTCGGAAAAGTTGTAGAGGTCACAGTAGCTTAACAAGATGCTTTTAATGCCTCTCAGAAGAGACGTGGAGGTCCCAGTAGCTTAACAAGATGGTTTGAATGCCCCTTGGAAGAGAAGTGGAGGTCCCAGTAGCTTAACAAGACGGTTTTAATGCTTCTCGGAAAAGTGGTGGAGGTCCCAGTAGCTTAAAAAGACGCTTTTACTGCCCCTCGAAAAAGTGGTGGAGGTCGCCGTAGCTTAACAAGACTGTTTGAATGCCCCTTGGTAGAGACGTGGAGGTCACAGTAGCTTAACAAGATGGTTTTAATGCTCCTCGGAAAAGTGGTGGAGGTTCCAGTAGCTTAACAAGATGCTTTTAATGCCCCTCGGAAAAGTGGTGGAGGTCCCAGTAGCTTAACAAGATGCTTTTAATGCTCCTCGGAAAAGTGGTGGAGGTCCCAGTAGCTTAACAAGATGCTTTTAATGCCCCTCGGAAAAGTGGAGGTCCCAGTAGCTTAACAAGACGGTTTTAATGCCCCTTGGAAAAGTGGTGGAGGTCGTAGTAGCTTAACAAGACTGTTTGAATGCCCCTTGGAAAAGTGGTGCAGGTCCCAGTAGCTTAACAAGATGGTTTGAATGCCCCTTTGAAGAGACGTGGAGGTACCAGTAGCTTAAAAAGACGGTTTTAATGCCCCTCGGAAAAGTGGTGGAGGTCCCAGTAGCTGAACAAGACGGTTTTAATGCCCCTCGGAAAAGTAGTGGAGGTCCCAGTAGCTTAACAATACGCTTTTAATGCCTCTCAGAAGAGACGTGGAGGTCCCAGTAGCTTAACAAGACGGTTTGAATGCCCCTTGGAAGAGATGTGGAGGTCCCAGTAGCTTAAGAAGACGGTTTGAATGCCCCTTGGAAGAGACGTGGAGGTCCCAGTAGCTTAACAAGACGGTTTTAATGCTTCTCGGAAAAGTGGTGGAGGTCCCAGTAGCTTAATAAGACGCTTTTAATGTCCCTCGAAAAAATGGTGGAGGTCGCAGTAGCTTACCAAGACGGTTTGAATGCCCCTTGGAAGAGACGTGGAGGTCCCAGTAGCTTAACAAGACAGTTTGAATGCCCCTTGGAAGAGACGTGGAGGTCCCACTAGCTTAACAAGACGTTTTTAATGCCCCTCGGAAAAGTGGTGGACGTACCAGTAGCTTAATAAGACGCTTTTAATGCCCCTCAGAAAAGTGGTGGAGGTCCCAGTAGCTTAACAATACGCTTTTAATGCCTCTCAGAAGAGACGTGGAGGTCCCAGTAGCTTAACAAGACGGTTTGAATGCCCCTTGGAAGAGATGTGGAGGTCCCAGTAGCTTAAGAAGACGGTTTGAATGCCCCTTGGAAGAGACGTGGAGGTCCCAGTAGCTTAACAAGACGGTTTTAATGCTTCTCGGAAAAGTGGTGGAGGTCCCAGTAGCTTAATAAGACGCTTTTAATGTCCCTCGAAAAAATGGTGGAGGTCGCAGTAGCTTACCAAGACGGTTTGAATGCCCCTTGGAAGAGACGTGGAGGTCCCAGTAGCTTAACAAGACAGTTTGAATGCCCCTTGGAAGAGACGTGGAGGTCCCACTAGCTTAACAAGACGTTTTTAATGCCCCTCGGAAAAGTGGTGGACGTACCAGTAGCTTAATAAGACGCTTTTAATGCCCCTCAGAAAAGTGGTGGAGGTCCCAGTAGCTTAACAAGACGGTTTGAATGCCCCTTGGAAGAGATGTGGAAGTCCCAGTAGAGTAACAAGACGGTTTTAATGCTCCTCGGATAAGTGGTGGAGGTCGCAATAGCTTAACAAGACGCTTTTAATGCCCCTTACAAGAGCCATACAGTACAGCATTTTAAAAATATTATTCCCATTATTGGGGAGTGGGTCTCCCAGTCTTTGCTTATGCCTTCCAAGCAAAAGCTGACAAAAATAAGGACGGAGGAACTTTCAATAATGGCAACACGGACCACGGTCACCCTGGTGGTATAGTGGTGGTGGAGGCTGAGGATAAGGAGAAGAACATAAAACAGCCGAAATGAGGAAGCGTATACCCATGTGTGGGTGTGACGCGGTGCATGTGAATACACCTTCCGAAATAACACAGTGGATTTGACTTTATGTTACTCTGCTGTCATTTGGTGGTGATGAGAAGTCTGGCCCAATCCAGCTACTGTTCATTTTGATAAGGGTCAGCTTGTCAGCATTGTCAGTTGACAGGCGAGTGCGCTTATCAGTTATAATTACCCCAGCAGCACTAAAAACACGCACCGATAACACGCTAGCGGCAGGGCAGGCCAGGACCTCCAAGGCGTACAGAGCGATTTCATTCCAAGTGTCCAGCTTGGATACCCAATAATTAAAAGGCACAGAGGAATCAAGGAGGACGCTGGTACGGTCGGCAAGGTACTCCCTCACCATCTTTTGAAACTTTCCACTGCTTGTGAGAGTACCCCGCGCCTCAGGGCCTGTAAGCTGGGCAGGTCTCAGAAAACTGTCCCAGAATGTTGACAGTGTTCCCCTGCCTCTGCTGGATTGGAGTTGCCTCTCTCTCGCTTGTACGCCTTGGTTGGTCAACGAACTGTGACCTCTGCCGCTAGCGTGTTCAGATGGGAATTTTTTTTTTAACAGTTCTGCAGCAAGGGCCTTCTGGTACTGCCCCATATTCGTAGACCTCTCCACCTCAGGAATAAGAGAGTGAAAGTTCTCCTTGTAGCGGGGGTCTAAAAGTGTCACCAACCAGTAATGACTGTCACCCAACATTTTGACAACGCGAGGGTCACGGTTAAGGCAGAGTAACATAAAGTCAGCCATGCGTGCCAGACTGGTAACGGGCAAGACTTCCGTGTCCTCACCAAGATGACGACTGACCATGCTCTCCTCCTCCTCCTCCTCCCCCCCCCTGTCCTCAGGTCACCCACGCTGAACTGACAGTATGACAGTTGTACAGGTACTACCGTCTACAGCGCATGATACAAGCTCCTGTTCTTCCTCCTCCTCTCCCTCATTGTCCCCCAATGCACGTTGGGATGAGATGAGGCTGGGCTGTGTGTAATCGACCGCTACGGCTTCTTGATCCATCTCATCATACTCTGGCTGCAATGCCTCCTCTTTAATTCTCTGCAGAGAGCATTGCAAAAGACAGACAAGTGGAATGCTGACGCTAATGATGGCGTCATCGCCACTCACCATCTTGGTGGACTCCTCAAAGTTTGTCAAGATGGTACATACAGTACAGACCAAAAGTTTGGACACACCTTCTCATTTAAAGATTTTTCTGTATTTTCATGACTATGAAAATTGTACATTCACACTGAAGGCATCAAAACTATGAATTAACACATGTGGAATTATATACTTAACAAAAAAGTGTGAAACAACTGAAAATATGTCTTATATTCTAGGTTCTTCAAAGTAGCCACCTTTTGCTTTGATGACTGCTTTGCACACTCTTGAGAGACTGCCATAAAGACTGAGAGGAGGGGGCATCTTTGCATGCAGTATGGACAGGGGATTGCCATGCACACACAACAGGTGACACCAGCTGACACTGGTCATGGACCCTGGGGTTCGCCCCACAAAGTCGGGTGCTTTGCTGCCATGTGCCTGATCATGCTGGTGGTGGTCAGGCTGGTAGTTTTGTCACCCCTGCTGATGCTGGAATGGCAGGTGGTACAAATGGCCTTTTTGGGGATATCAGCAGAGTCTTTAAAAAAATTCCTGACTCTGGAAGACCTACAGGTTGTACTGGCAACGTCCCTCGTGTTGGTGTTACGGGGAACTGTTGCCGGCCTTCTGTGTGCGGCCACCACACTGCTTTTTTCTGCCTGTTGGGGTACTCTGCCTCCCTCACCCTGTCTGCTGCTGGCCTCGCTCTGCACGTCCTCCTGCCACATTGGGTCAGTTACTAGATCATCCACCACCTCCTCCTCTTCCACTTGCGCACCACGATCCTCCTCCTCACTTCCTGGCAATTGTGTCTCGTCATAGTCAACCTCTTGTGACAAATTGCCAGCGTTGACTTCCTCTGGCCGTGGCTGTTCAAATATTTGGGCATCTCTACATGGGATCTCCTCTTCCACCACTTCAAGCGGAGCAGGCGAGGGGCACAAATCTGGAAATGGACCAGTGAACAGCTCTTCAGAGTGTCCAAGTGTGGGATCAGTTGCTGTCTGACGACACTCGACATGGTGGGAGGGAGGAGCATCAGGGTGAGGAGGAGTATGCGGTCGAGACTCATGGCTACTAAGAGTTGACCGTGTGGAAGACAGACCGGAGGTGGTGGTGCCCAGGTAACTGGAAGTATTATCTGCTATCCAATTAATAACCTGTTCACACTGATATGGTGTTGTTCTGTGCTTCCCTAGTAATTCGGTCAAGAAGTGGGAGCGAGAAGATATGGCTGTTGGTTGTGGCACATTTTCACCTTGGCCACGGCCCCGTCCTCTGCATGCACCATCACCAGAACGTCCACTTCCATGTCCCTTGCCACGCGCCTTGCCCATTGTAAAGTAAGTAAAATAGCTTACACTCGCACCATCAATGGAAAAAGGGTAATAAAGTAGATTAGAACCGTGGAAGAGGAAAACCACAGTTCTATTTCTCTGGCCTACACCCGACTCTTTTAAACAATCTGAACAATCAGGGAGAAACTATTACTGTTTTTCTTTACGGAAAAAATACCAAAAGGTGAATAATAGAGATTTTTTACCGTGGAATGGCAAAACCACAGTTATTGTTTACTGGGGTATACCAGAAAATTTTAAATAGATATATTTGTGTCTGAACAATTAGGAGACACTACTACTGTTTTTCTTTGCGGCAAAAAATGCCAAAAGCAGGATAATAGAGATTTTTTACAGTGGAACAGCAAAACCACAGTTATAATTTACTGGTGTATACCAAACTATTTTCAACAGATATATTTGTGTCTGAACAATCAGGAGACACTATTAGTTTTTTTTTTTTACGGTGACACATATTACTATAACTTGCACCCATAGTGCAAAAAAAAAAAAAACCCTAAAAAAACACAATGGGTTCAACCGTACTCAAATTGTTAACTAGGAGCAATGATTAGTGTGAATAATATAATATTTTGATTGGAGATGATCCAACCTCTGGTTCCACCACTGATCCTGAGAATGAAGGAATGGGGAACCTATCAGCTTTTTTTTTTCCTGCACAGCTGTGCTCCCAACCACCCACAGTGCAAAAAAAAAACCCTAAAAAAACAATAGGTATAACCGTACTCAAATTGATAATTGGGAGCAACGATTAGTGTGAAGGATATAATATTGTGATTGGCGATGTTCCATCCACTGATTCTGAGAATGAAGAAATGGGAAACCTATCAGCTTTTTTTCCTGCACAGCTTTGCTCCCACCCATTGCGCAAAAATACCCTAAAAAAATGCACGTACTCAAATTGTTAATTGGGAGCAATGATGAGTGTGAAGGGATATAATATCTTGATTGGCGATGGTCCGACCTGTGGTTCCGCCACCGATCCCAAGAATGAAGGAATTGAGAACCTGTAAGCTTTTTTTTCCTGCACAGCTGTGCTCCCAACCACCCACCCATAGTGCAAAAAATAAAAAAAACAATAGATCCAACTGTACTCAAATTGTTAAATTGGGAGCGTGAAAAAAATAATGCATCCACTTCTTTCTAAATTAGGCTGTCAGACCCCCAAGAATGACATCCTAGTAATATGCCATGACTTATACCTCTTTAAATGTATGCAAAGGATAAACCTGGATATCCAGGTATACGTTCTATTGATTGATTTCTATAAGGGCCTATTTACACATGTAAATGTGTATCTGCTACGGACATGAATGATCGGCTGCAGCCCTTCCACTTGGCCAGTCAATGGATCCGCAAATCACAACAAGTAATTCAAGGAAATGGAAAAGTAAAAAAAAAAATTCTAGTAACATTGCATAGCGTACCGGCGATTGCGCTATTTAACTTGCCATCAGTGATTGACGGCATATAAATGGTTAAACAGCAGTGATTGACGGTCCGCTCTGGCCGCTGCTGTTACAGCAAGATGTCAGCTGTGTAGGATGGGGGCTCTGCTCCTGAGCCCACCGGAAACAGCAATCCAATGGACGGTTTCACACACCACATTATCCAGTGGTGTTTAATTTGCTTTTCTATTTAGGAAACAAAACCGTTTTAATAACGTTTTCCTTCTCTGGTATCTAGGAGCCATTTCAGCTATTTGTAAAGGGAATCTGTCAGCAGGTTTTTCTTGGCTATTCTGAGAGCAGCATGATGGGGTGAGCGCCGCACTAGGAGTAGGACCACCGAGCCCAGAGCTATTGCAAGACGTGCAGACAATATATACCAGGTATGAATGAATCCAATACAACATTATTGTTACTTAGGAATTAACCTACTTGGATATAATACATCCCTTGATATGTATATACCAAAAGGTCATTATCTTGGGAATGCCTATATTGGCTTTTATTATTTGGGATTATATCCTTTTACTATGTGACCTAGGATATACTATCAGTATGCATTAGCACAATTGGAGCTACTACTATTTAGCCCTGGTGTCTCTGCAATTCAAATATTTACATTATACCTCCTCACTATTATATGGTATTACTATATATATATATATGAGTGTGTGCTCTTTTCTTTCCCGCCATGTACCCAAATTGTTATAATAAAGGTCTTTTTTAACACATTGACCCCTTGTCGGATGTACTATATATTGGTTGTTGTTGAGAGCAGCATGATGTAGAGACAAAGACCCTGATTCTAGGGACGTCTCACTTACAGGGCTGCTGGTTGTAGTTTTTATAAAAATCACACTTTTATTAGCAGAAGATTATCACTAGAGGACTAGTAAACCTGCAGCCAGGTAGTCCAACCACGCCCCCCACCACTGATTGGCAGTTTATATACAGTGTACACAGAAAGCGGCCAATCAGTGGTGTGGGTGGGGTTATTATACAGAGCTCAGCATTCAGAGATCTGCATGAGAAAAAAAAAACTGCAATTTTATCAAAATAACACCAAGCAGCCCAGTAAGTGATACATCGTTGGAATCAGGGCCTCGGATTATGCTGCTCTCAAATGGGATAGCAAAAACCTGCTGACATATTCCATTTAAAGGGGCAGCTGCTACTAAATCCAGACATGGTGCAAAATGTAAATTCTGCTGCAGATTTACTGCTGTAGATTTTTAATTCCTAAAAATCCCTGTAGATTCAGAGGATCTCAACCTTTTCAATGCAAATTATTTTCAAGACTTATTCACAGATATTATGAAATATTACAGTAGAAATAAAAAAAAAAAAGCACAATACCTAAACCCCTTCCTTGGGAAAAATATACGGCAAGTATAAGAAAGACAAAAATTTATTCTGGAGTCATATTGAAGTGTAAATAGAATTGTAACCATACAATGTAAACAGCAGCAAATGTAAGTAGGATCCACTGGATCTATATAAGAGGAACGCTTTCCAAAGCTGATCTTCTGAGCCCACCGCTATGCTGGCTGGGCCGGCATTGTGATCGTCAGCACCTGGAATATACGTCACGTTTCACTGCAGCTCATAGAACCAAATGATAAGACGCAGAGCAGTGCGAGGCTTGTGACTCGCTATACACAAAATATACGACATGTTTGATGAATGGCATAAAGGAAAGCCGATGCATTCAGATGTCTCTGGGCAACTATATGTTGTGATAGATAAGTTCCTGTCAGGGTGAGGGGCAGCATCCTATCTACTCACTCATCATGACAGGTTTACAACATGTTGACTCATGGACGTGATCAGTCAGTCAATCGATGACATAGATGCACGTTCTTGATTCCGACAGGTAGGTCAGAGAAGTCTGTCTCAAACAGTTTACTTTCACCCATCTAGGATGGATAGCTACTGACATTGTTGGCCATTATGTCCATACACAATTATTATCCCCTAATTGTGATGTACAATACAAATTTATATTGTGGTACCGTGTTAGCCAGAAAATTTGATGGAAATAATTTTATGCCCAAAAATGGCAAAAGTATTCTCGGAGTGATACCTTTATTGGCTAACCAGAAAAAAATATATATATATGCAAACTTACAGAGCACACAGGCTCCTTCTTCAGGCAGGATTACAAATGTTATGAATTCATTTGTAATATTGCCTGAAGAAGGAGCCTCTGTGCTCTTAAAGCTTGCATATATATTTTTTTTCTGGTTAGCCAATAAAGGTATCACTCCAAGAATACTTTTGCCATTTTTGGGCATAAAAGTATTCACATAGAATTATCCACTAATTAAAACAATTTATTTTTGCTAAATAAATGTATACATTTTTTAAAATTTTATTTTATACATTTTCTCAGAGAACCTCTTTAAGAAGATGATTTCAGAATGGGCTATAAGACATGTCCAGCTTTGCTTAATTGTCTCACCTTACTGTCCTTGTTGAACTGAGCTCCACTTTGTTCTTGGATGATATTGTAAGGAATGAAGACGTCTAGATGATACAAATCGGGACGTCTGACTATTCTGTCTTCACCCAAGTCCAACACAAGAGATCTAGCAGAAGACTGTAAAGAGAAGACCAGCGTGGTAACAACGCTTATGTCGCTGAATGCTTCTGTACGGGAAAGAAAGTTGTAACCAACAAGTGCACAAAAATCTAAACTTTTATCTTGATACGTGGCCAACTAGAAGTTACTGTGTAGCTCCACACGTCTCCTACATTAAATCTGACACGTGGAGGAACTGCTCACAGAAAATGCTGAAAAATATTTTTTAGGATTCACACTGCATTAAAAGGGGTTGTCCACCACTTTAATACTAATGGAATATCCTTAGGATAGGTCATCAATATTAAAGTGCCAGGCAACCCCTTTAAGTGAGGCATAATGAATGGTACCAGAATTTCAGATAATGTAGCCTTCATTAGGCAGAAGGCCCACTCGGTTATATGAAGAAATCTGGGGTCCCCAAAAGCAAACCCAGTAATCACCAGATTCCCGTGTGGTGACTACTTAATCTGCTTTTTGGGAAGACCAGAACTGACCCCTATATTTAACCAAGTGGGTCCCCTTAAGCTACATTATCCTGTCTGATGAAGGCTACATTAGCTGAAACATTCTTCATCTTCATTATGCCTCATTTAACGCAATGTGAATCATGGACATGAGAAAAATCAAATTAAAAAATAAATACATTTAAAGCATTTTCTGTGAGATTCCTCCAAATGTCGCATTAATATAGAAAAAATAAAGAGCGGCGTGTTCTACACTATTGCAACAAGCCTCTTTCATCATTTATATCATCATTATAACATCATTTATATGCACCAGCACCATGGAATCAATGGCACTATATAATTAAATAATAATAATAATAATATATACATCTTCCCACCAGCTTGTTTTCCCTCTATCTCCTCTCTGGATCTATGAAGCCAGAACTGTCAAAGAAGAGGTGATGGTGGAGATGGAGGGGAAACAAGCAGGGCGGAAGGCTTATATAAATGACTGGTCCCGCCGTGAAGCACTGGGCGTCTGTGCTTGGTTTGAACAGTCGTTCTCTGCTGACAGAGTCATTTACAGAGATCTTCTTTCCCATTCCAACAGCTTGCAAACAACCCACCATGGTATGAAAAAAAAATTAGATCATCATCATCCAGCAAATGTGTCACAGCTGCCAGCAATTGGCTACTGTGGACACATCAAAGCTGTGATGATAAAAGTTGGCAGAGGAGGACCGTTAGCACGAGGTTGGCACAGACTTTTAATAAGGGAAGACTATTGGAAATCACATGAAATACAAAAAGGTCACAATCCTAAACCACATCTAAGGGTCTCACCATTTTAGGTAAAGAGATTTCAGCCACCAGAAAACTTGGGTGTCCTACAGGAGGTTCCGCCACAATCATGTAATCTGGTTTCACGGGTGAACTGATAAAAAAAAGGAAGGCAGCAGTATATTGCAAGGGTACACCATCAATTTATGATCTGTTGGGGTCGATCTCTAATATAATAAAGGGGCACTGATGCTGGTAATGAGGAACAGCCCCTTTCACAGTCATTCCCTGCACATCGGCATCATGGCCTCCACTGTGCAGCGGAACGACAGCATAGATCCAGCAAAGTGAATGGGCTTAGCTGCAGTTCTCCTGCATAGTGAATATCCGGGTAGCTGCCCCACACCAGCATATTCTTTAAAAAGGGCAGCGGGGTTACTTCCAGGCTGCAGCCCCCTTATTCTTGGAGTCCAAGAAGTTGGATATCCTATATCTTTTGTAAGATGGGATTCTAAAAAAAGTAAATGCATGCATTAAACCTCAAAGAAACCCAAACCTTTCAACTTCTGAGATTAGGGACTTGCTTGGAGTTAGCTGGGAGGGTCTGTAGGAAAAAAATAAAGAACATAAAGGCATAATAGTTAAAACAAAAACAAAAAAAAACAATGTCCACATTGTTCTTGCACCATAACAAGCCATTCTGCAACTTCCCCCATCTGTTGGGTTTAACCCATCACCACGAGGAGTGGGGCTCCCTCATCTGTTGGGTATAACCCATCACCACGAGGAGTGGCACTCCCCCATCTGTTGGGTATAACCCATCACCACGAGGAGTGGCGCTCCCCCATCTGTTGGGTATAACCCATCACCTCAAGGAGTGAAGCTCCCCCATCTGTTGGGTGTAACCCATCACCACAAGGAGTGGAGCTCCCCCATCTGTTGGGTGCAGCCCATCACCACGAGAAGTGGCGCTCCCCCATCTGTTGGGTATAACCCATCACCACGAGGAGTGGCGCTCCCCCATCTGTTGAGTATAACATATCACCTCAAGGAGTGGCGCTCCCCCATCTGTTGGGTATAACCCATCACCAAGAGGAGTGGAGCTCCCCCATCTGTTGGGTGTAACCCATCACCACGAGGAGTGGCGCTCCCCCATCTGTTGGGTGTAACCCATCACCACGAGGAGTGGCGCTGCCCCATCTGTTGGGTATAACCTATCACCAGGAGGAGTGGCGCTCGTCATACTTTGTGTCCCTAGGGGAAATGTGGTATTATAAGATATCCAATCAATTGAATGGCCGACTATGTACTGCATGGATGAGCGAGGAACATCAGAGAAGAAGCCGTCGATGCTCAACAGCACCCTACTCTGTCGTCTTTTACAGACTGTATGCCATAGACTTGTACCTTAGAGTTGGGACTTACCCCTATTATGAATCATCGGTTTTGATTTGGTTATGATATTCTGTTCAAAAATGGATCCCAGGAACTTCCGATTTTTCAGCATTTTCCACTCTGAAGGGAAACCATAGATGATTAACAGGGTCGGACTGGAACTGAAATTCAGCCCTGGCATGTGAGAGGACGCAGGCCCGCCCGACGCGCGTTGAATGTGAAATATTTTCATGAATGATTTGGGTATATGTCACAATAAAAATTGCTGCAAACTGCACTTTATCATCGATAGACAAAAACTGACATAATGTAAAATATAAACTTCCCTCCAGGAAAATGTTAATTTCTTTCAACTGGAGGGACGGACATATTTGTAATATAGAGCTCCAAGTTCCCAAAAACGCTATGCTTGATAGTACCAGGAAAAGCAGGAAAAGTGAATCCTTGCAGATTTGAAGCAGTTTCATGTCTATTCTTTCAGTATTTTTGCAGCGTTTCTAAAGAAAGGGAAAAAAAAATCTCAAAAAACGCAACATCAACAGGATTTTCCTGCCGAGCGACAGGTTTTTTGTGCAGAAATGTTCTTTCCTTTCTTTTTTGTTTATATTTTGTGTTATACACTAGTGGCCAAAATTGAGGCAACACTTTCAGTTTTTCACCATCACCAATATTTAATGGAGGATTTCACTGACCTACTTACTTGTACACACGCCCTCTTCTACCATATGTATTCTATGTTGGTTTATAGTGACCTGGGTGTGGGTTGTAAGACAGATATTGTGCGATTAAAATGCGGTTTTTATATTTTAATGCCAGTTTGTCATCAGAAGGTAAGCAATTACATGTTTTCGTTCTCAAAGTGTGTAAGCGGTTTCAAGAGACTGGTTCGATAAAGAATAAACCAGGTAGAGAAAGGAAGAAGGCTACAAGTCCTCAGACTGATAGAAGAATTGTTAGAATCGCCCTAAATAACAGGGAATAAACTGCTGTTAACATCAAGGAGCTTGTCAACACCGGAGTGACAGTGTCCGATCGGACGGTTCGACGACGACTGGTAAACGCGGGGTTAAGAGCCAGAATACCAGGTAAAAAGCCATTTCTGAATGCCTCACAGCGTCAGAAACGTCTGCAGGGGCCAAAGAACATTGTAAATGGACCATTGAACAATGGAGAAATGTTATATGGAGCGATGAGACACGCCTATCCATCTTTGGCAGCGACGGTGTCCGCTACGTTCGACGACGACCTGGAGAGGACTGGTTGCCAGAGGGTACAGTACCCACCATGAAGCCTCCTCTGAGTGTTATGGTAGGGGGCTGCGTGTCCAGAGATGCAGGTGGTCGGCTGCAGGTAATTGAAGAAACAGTTAATGCTGAAAAGTACATCAAGGACGTCCTTCAGCCTAAACTCATTCCTTCGGCACATGATGTATTTGGTGAAGGGACACCGTTTATTTTAAGATGGAGCCCCATGCCATACAGCTAAAAAATGTCTCTCTTGGTTCAAGGACAAAAATGTCCAGCTATTGAATTGGCCAGGAAACAGCCCAGATCTCAATCCTATTGAGAATCTCTGGGCTCGGCTCAAAAGAGCGGTGTCAAAACAGCGGGCTTCACACAAGCAGGAACTCATTGCAGCCATCATCAAATCATGGCTTCATATCATCACACCATCTGATTTACACAAACTGGTAGATAGCATGCCAAGTAGATGCCAGGCAGTCATCAAGGCCGAGGGCTGTCCAACTGAGTATTAACATTTAGTGTTAGATATGAAAATAGGACAAATCAATGGCTTTTCTCCCACAGTCATCTGAGTGACAATAGTCTCCAATTTGTTGACAAATGAACAAATTTCCTGCTAATATTGTGTTTCTATATGAGATTTTATTTCTACTTAAAAACTTTACTGTGAAATCAAAAACATTCATGAAATTTGTATTTGTATTGGCAAAATGCTAAAAATTCATAAATCTTGGGGGTGTTGCCTCAATTTTGGCCACTAGTGTATAGAGTTCCTCAGTATATTTATATGTTGTCCCCCATCACCTTTTTCATCTCTCCTTACAAGTATGCCTTGTATCTTAGCTAAAACATGGTAGTAAGTAGCATATGAAACCCTTTTATAATGGGTAGTGTAGAATCGCTGCATATTTCAGGGTTATGCGCTCCTGAGGACTCATTAGTGCTGCCCTCCTCAGGCGAAACCTGGTTGTGACCTCGTATAATATGGGGCTAGCCGGTCTCACCTACCAGTTTGGGTCACAAACCCTTTTTCGTTTGCTTTGATGTTTTACTCATTGTTTATTACGTTTACACCCCAAATCTCTCCTAATCCTGGAGATCAAACCTATGAAAGCAATTTATGAATGATCATAACACCTCTATGAAGGGTAATTATCATCTCCTTCATAAATATACATTTATATGTATAAATACATATGTGGTCAATGCATAGTACTGGCACATGACTTATCACTTTCCAGGACCTTACAAAGCACCAGGAACATTCATAACAAGCGGAGGTGAAGCGATTCTGGCAACTTAATAGGAAAGGATTCTTTACAGTTAGAGCAGTCAGACTGTGGAATGCCAACCACAAGATATAGTAATGGCAGATAGTATAACAGCATTTATAGAAGGGCTGGATACTTTTTTAACAAAACATGACATTGTGGGTTATAAATAATCTAGTAATAGAAAATGTATAACTTTGGAGATAGACCAAGGACATTAAAGTTAAAACTTTTTCAACCTATGTAACTATGCAAGTATGCAGAATGCACATTAGGAAAATGCTTGAAATGCAATTCCCTATAATATTATTTTACAAGTAATTTCCTCTTAATTTTCCGCTTTGTAAAGTGCTAGTTATAAGCCCAATCTATGGATCTAAAAAGTGCAAAACACTCCTGAAACACTTGTACGTATGTTCTATAATCTTTATTTCTTATGGTGCCTAAGGGAAGCCGTAATGATAAGACTCCTGCTTGGTAACAAGTGCAGTTATTTGCCTCCATAATGAAAGTGAATTACCAATGATGAAAGGGTTAATACTTGGACCCTGCATCAGTAATAGCCCTTGTAGTAACCATGACAACTATTGTGAGGGCATAAACAAGTGTCATAAAGAAGATTCCATAAAAGAATGCCGCGCTGCCATGATCAGCGCCATTACTGATGATGCGCCTGAGGACCTTGAGCTTGACCACCCCACGTAATGTGCCAATGTTGGTGTAATTTGGAGGTTCTAGCAGGGAAAGGGGTTGTCTTCTTAGACACCTCGGGGGGAAGGGAAGGTAACAGAGGGGGGGTCCCCAAAACAGGATCCCCTTCTGTTACTATGTACAAAGAGCTGCTCTTCTTTGGGAGTTCATAGATGGATCCTTGACTTTAATGGGTGATAAATTGGGAGGGGGAGGGGATACTCATCCTATTAGGGGTTATCCATAATGAGCAACCCCTGTAACCAAGTACCCAACATCTTGAGAGACGGAGCTGGATCTGTAAGGGAGAAGTGGTAGATCCACCTGGGAAATCAGATCAACTAAATTCGTTCCAGCAATAAATGTGGTGACAGATATCGCAGCCAGATCTCTCCCACATCCAGTTTATCACATTAATAGTCTATATTTGTTATGTCGTTCTCTGTAAATATGTAGAAATTCTAAAACTCCGTCATATATCGGCACTAACTCTCTAAGCCCAAGGGAAGGGCAGCCCTCCAGCCATGGTTCCCTAGAGGTTTCCTCCACAGGGGGTTTTCCTCTCCTGAGAGCTGGAGGGTGACTCTTCGTGAGTCGAGGGTTGTGCCATTTTCGGTGTCATGTAAATTTAAATAAAGTTGAGAACGTTTGACACCTAATTGCAATGATTTGTGTATTTATTTTGTATGTGTCTGATTCATTTTGTTTGGGAGTCGGGGTCCATCACACATCACTGAGTCATACGTCTGGACATCTGCCGCCAGAAGTTTTGCTCCAGGGGTTGCCCCTGCTCTGGGGAGTTTGATGGAGCAGAGAAGACAAGAATTACAGAACTCATCCTCAGAATAAGGACTTCTATTACAGTACTACAAGCAGCTTCCTCGTCTCATTCACACAGTGAGTATTTTGGGCACTAATTTACATCAGTATTTGTAAGCTGAAAACCAGAGGGGAACAAACACAGTGAAAAATAGTAACTGAAACACTTTCACCTCTTCTGTTTTGGATCCACTCCTGGCGTCTGCTAACAAATACTGATGCAAAATATCGCCATGGAAGTTCCCTAAATTCTTACTGACTGATTTGACTGTTTGAGTAGCAGTCAAGCAACAGAGGTTGCAAGTGTTAAAGGAATTTTCTGGTATCAAAAACCCCTGTCCCCCTTGCCATTTTTCTCTATCCTGAACCTGTGCTTCCTGCCCTGATCTCGGACTGTCTGACCTAGTTCTTGTCTTCGCTCTCCTGAGTCTGGTACCCTGGTACCTCCGGAATGCTGCTGCAGTCCCGGGAACTGCACTGAAGTGGTACCTGGTGTCTACCGGAGGCCCAGTCTATCCTCACCACCAGAGGTTCTAGTGGAGACCCAGTAGACACCTAGTCACAACCCTCCCGTGGGGCAGTGGGTCCATATCCACCAGGGTTACACCCACATAGCAAATGTGGTACCAATATTCAAGAAGGGGATAACATCTGAGGGGATAACATCTGAGCCTGGAATTTATAGGTCGGTAAGTTTAACTTGTACTGTGGGCAACAACTTTGAGGGTTTTCTAAGAGATACTAACCTGGAGCACCTCAATAAGAATAACCTAAACATATGATTATGAGGGATCTGTCCTGCAAACTAATCTGAAAAGATTCTATGGGGAGGTAAGTTCAGGTTGGACCAGGGAAACTTAGTGGATGTTGTCTATCTGGACTTTTCAAAGGCATTTGATACGGTGCCATACAACAGGTTGGTACATAAAAATGTTCAATATATTATATGGTAAACTTGCTCCACGAAAGAACAAGTCCTTGTGTGGTCGATGGAAAAATCAAGGAAAAGATCAGTGATGCGGTCGTTACCTCTTGACAGCTCCATTTCGTACTTGTTCTCTAGTCCCTCCATGGCCACGGTGATAAAAAATTCCCTGAAAAGCTCATTATTCTAATAAAAAAAATACAAAGTAAGGAGCTGACACAAAGGAGAGCAGACAGCTCGTATGTCGGAATAAGCAATTGCAGTTACCGTAATTTTCTCAAAGAAGGTGCCATTAATCACTATGTCGTACGCCGAGCAGCCGCCTCTACCTGTAGGACAAAGTGCACCAGGACTTAGATACTTTGCGGTGCCGACTCAATCCATTGACCTTAGTAGGGCTGCTATGAATAAGTGGTATAAGTTCTTAAAGGGGAATCCAAGTAGTGGACAATCCCTCTAAGTCCCAAATCTAAACCAAAAAAGTTCAAAAGTCAACAACAAGATGTCAAACTTTATTCCGCAGACTGGAAGTGGACCTACCAGAACCTGTGGAGATGGCACCTTTGACCATTGAGGATTAGTAAGTTGTAATACTTGCTATTTTAACCCCTTTAAGGATATCTCTGGACTATCCCTTTAAAAAGAGAAGCGCTGTATTAAAAAAAAACGTACTATTATCAACTTCAACGTGGGGCTCTCCAAGGCTCATGGGGACTCGATAGCCGGAGGGATCATCAGATTCCAGGATGCTGACTAACTCCTGCTCCGTCAGTTCCTGGGCCGCTGGGATCTGGTTCGACTTGCAGAAGTTAATAAAGATTTTGGTACTTTTGGATGTGCGAGTTTTAATGCAGAAACCTAACACAGAAATAAAAACAAAAAGTGAACAAAAACACAATAAAATCGGCAAAAGCCAAGCAGCATTTACATGTAATCAACTGCATAAGAAATTATGTGACCCCCCACGTTGGTTGCATCATGTGACCGTTGCAGTCAATAAGACCCCACTGCCCCACTGTGGTATCTGTCACATAATATGCACAAAGTAATCTGGATAATAATCAGAGGACGCCCATCTCACCCGGCTGGGGTCTGATCTCTCTGCTTTCTGGTAAGTTCGGTATTCTGCTCTCCATCTCCTGTTTGGCCTGAAATGAGGCAACAAGTGTGAATCAGTGAGTAACATGAACAGGATGGTTCTGCAAACTGATTTTTCTTGCACCAAAATAGTACAACTGTGAGGGGTCTAAAGCCAACAATACACATTAGGTAAATGTTGGAGACTGCCGCGCCCCCGGCGGCTGACGGAGGAGACATTCACCCGGTGATTGCTGGCCTCTCCAATTCATCTTCGTACCTTCATCAGCATCTGTTCATACAGCGCTTCCTCCATGTTTGTGTTCATTTCTGCAGACAGCAGCGACTTGTCAGAGGCCATTTTTTCGGTCAAAGACAGAAGCTCAGAGATCTTGTTTTATAAGAGAAAACCTGAAAAATGAAAATATGTATTAATCTTCTCCACAGACGACAAGGGGAGAGTGCGGGAGCCTGACAGCCGACGACATGAGGGGGTGCGGGAGCCTGACAGCCCTCGACACGAGGGGGTGCGGGAGCCTGGCAGCCCACGACAAGAGGGGGTGCGGGAGCCTGGCAGCCCACGACAAGAGGGGGTGCGGGAGCCTGACAGCCCACGACACAAGGGGGTGCGGGAGCCTGACAGCCCACGACATGAGGGAGGGGGCGCGGGAGCCCGACAGCCCACGACAAGATGGGGTGCGGGAGCCTGACAGCCCACGACACGAGGGGGTGCGGGAGCCTGACAGCCCACGACACGAGGGGGTGCGGGAGCCTGACAGCCCATGACACGACGGGGGGCGGGAGCCTGACAGCCCTCGACGCGAGGGGGTGCGGGAGCCTGGCAGCCCACGACACGAGGGGGTGCGGGAGCCTGGCAGCCCACGACACGAGGGGGTGCGGGAGCCTGGCAGCCCACGACACGAGGGGGTGCGGGAGCCTGACAGCCCACGACACGAGGGGGTGCGGGAGCCTGACAGCCCACGACACGAGGGGGTGCGGGAGCCTGACAGCCCTCGACACGAGGGGGTGCGGGAGCCTGACAGCCCACGACACGAGGGGGTGCGGGAGCCTGACAGCCCACGATACGAGGGGGTGCGGGAGCCTGACAGCCCACGACACGAGGGGGTGCGGGAGCCTGGCAGCCCACGACACGAGGGGGTGCGGGAGCCTGGCAGCCCACGACACGAGGGGGTGCGGGAGCCTGACAGCCCATGACACGACGGGGGGCGGGAGCCTGACAGCCCACGACACGAGGGGGTGCGGGAGCCTGGCAGCCCACGACACGAGGGGGTGCGGGAGCCTGGCAGCCCACGACACGAGGGGGTGCGGGAGCCTGGCAGCCCACGACACGAGGGGGTGCGGGAGCCTGGCAGCCCACGACACGAGGGGGTGCGGGAGCCTGACAGCCCACAGCACGAGGGGATGCGGGAGCCTGGCAGCCCACGACACGAGGGGGTGCGGGAGCCTGACAGCCCACGACACGAGGGGGTGCGGGAGCCTAACAGCCCACGACACGAGGGGGTGCGAGACCCTGACAATATTGGGAGTGGGATTCTGCACACCTACAGCTAGCTACTTATTGTCCTGCATGTAGTAATCACCTTGGCACATTCCCATCTTCTTACCTGTAGTGCAGACACCAAACACCACTACTCTGCCTGCAATCACCCAGCTACAGCGTCACCGCGCCTCAGCAACAGGGGAGCGTCTAGATTGGAGTTGATTTCTTGAGGGGGAGGAGTGATTTCATGGAATCATGATGTCACCGGAAGGGGCGGGGCCTTCTCAGTCCAGTGGACACTATTCCACCTGCTGCTGCAGCAGTGCGCACATTGTGCCGGGACAGGAGGATGGTGATGAGGAGCTCGTGTTCTGCGTTGTGCTGTGAGGACTGAGGTGGGGAGAACACAATATTAATTATAACTTTTTTTAGGCTGTGTGCCCACTATGCGTTTTTTAAGCGTTTCCGCGGTGGCAATTCCGCTGCAGAAACGCTTAAAAACGCTTGATAGAAGGTCGGCCATGTTCCCCAATGATAATCCGCATGTGCTGTGCACATGCTGTGTAAATTTCCGCTGCGAATTATCATTGCGGAAAAATCCGCTGCACTACCAATTATTTTGCGGAAGCACGGCGCTTTCGCCGCCATTGACTTGCATTAGAACACATGGAATCCGCATCACTGCATCTGTACATGCAGAATCCATGCGCTTCAATGTGCGGATGGTACCCGGGTTTGGAGAAGAGGAGACTGTCCTCCGGACCCGGGTACCATAGAACCTGTAAAAAAAGAATAAAATAAAAAATAAATATTATACTTACCTTCTGATGGCCCCCGGTGTCTTTATCCAATGCGTCCTGGCTTGCCAGCAGCTCGTGATGGTCTGAAAAGGACCTGCCGTGACGTCATTTAGTAATGTGACGGGTCACGCGACCGCTGACGTCGGCAGGCCATCAGAAGGTAATTATATATTTATTTTTTACCATTCTTTTATGGTCACACAATATAAATCCATGCCGGTTGCATGTATTTATATAGTGTGACCAAGTTGTCAAGCACTTTCCAAGTGATGCTAAAATCGCTTGGAAAGCGCTTGTCAACCCGCATGCGGAAATGCAAGTGAAGAACGCTTCACATCAGCAAGTCCCAGGCAGGAAAAAAGCATGTACAATCCGCATGTACAATCCACATGCGTTTTTTCTGCCAGGGAGATGCGGAAACGCTCAAAAAAAATCCGGAGCATTTCTGCATCGTGGGCACATAGCCTTACATTAATTGTATGACTCAATATTGAGCACACGTAACCATCTATACACAGCTAGAAGCCGCACGTAGCCATCTATACACAGCAGGAGGCCGCACGTAGCCATCTATACACAGCGGGAGGCCGCACGTAGCCATCTATACACAGCGGGAGGCCGCACGTAGCCATCTATACACAGCGGGAGGCCGCACTAAGCCATCTATACACAGCGAGAGGCCGCACGTAGCCATCTATACACAGCGGGAGGCCGCACGTAGCCATCTATACACAGCGGGAGGCCGCACGTAGCCATCTATACACAGCGGGAGGCCGCTCGGCGCCATCTATACACAGCGGGAGGCCACACGGCGCCACCTATACACAGCGGGAGGCCCACAGCGCCCCCACCAGAGAGAGCAGGAGGCCGCACGGCGCAATCTATACATAGCGGGAAGCCGCACAGCGCCCCCCTCACAGAGACAGCAGGAGGCCGCACGGCGCCATCTATACTCAGCAGGAGGCCGCACGGCGCCCCCGACCCCAAAGACAGCAGGAGGCCGCACGGCGCCATCTATACTCAGCAAGAGGCCGCACGGCGTCACCTATACACAGCAGGAGGCCGCACGGCGCCACCTATACACAGCGGGAGGCCGCACGGCGCCACCTATACACAGCGGGAGGCCGCACGGCGCCACCTATACACAGCGGGAGGCAGCACGGCGCCACCTATACACAGCGGGAGGCCGCACTGCGCCACCTATACACAGCGGGAGGCGCCACCTATACACAGCGGGAGGCCGCACGGCGCCACCTATGCACAGCGGGTGGCGCCACCTATACACAGCGGGAGGCCGCACGGCGCCACCTATACACAGCGGGAGGCCCCACGGCGCCACCTATAAACAGCGGAAGGCCGCACGATGCCATCTATACACAGGGGGCCGCACAATGCCATCTATACACAGCGGGAGGCCGCATGGCGCAATCTATACAGAGCGGGAGGCTGCACGGCGCCATATATACACAGCGGGAGGCTGCACGGCGCCCCCCCCAAGAGACAGCAGTAGGCCGCACGGCGCCATCTATACACAGCGGGAGGCCGCACGGCGCCCCCCCCCAGAGAGAGCAGGAGGCCGCACAGCGCCATCTATACACAGCGGGAGGCCGCACGGCACCCCCCCAGAGACAGCAGGAGGCCGCACGGCGCCATCTATACTCAGCAGGAGGCCGCACGCAGTCACGCACACACAAACATATACAGACATATACATACACGCATAAACACATTTGAAACATAAAAATACATATAAACAGACATCACACAATGACATCTGCCTGCACACACACACACATACATACATATACATACACACACACACACTCACCATCCCCCGACTCGGCTCCAGCTCTTTTCCGGTGCAGCACTGCAGGCCGGGTGCGCACTGCGTAACGTCACAGCTAGGAGACACGGCCGCGCACAGGGCCGTGTCTCCTAGCAGTGACGCGGCCGGGCCAGCACAGGGAAGTTAACTGCTGCAGTGCTGGCCCGGCCGAAGAAGAAGCAGCGGCTGTGTGCCGCTGCTGGGGGAGCGATCCTGGGCCCCCCCCCCACTGTCTGCCGGTATGTGCCGTGGCGCCGCACATATAATGAGGACAATCTGGCCATAGACACCACGGAGCCCCCTGGAGGTTCGGGGCCCTGGGCGGTAGCCCAGATCGTCCTCATTATAATCCGCCTATGCTTATATACATGTAACACTCACTACCCCCTATTCCTGTGTATTGCTGTAATATGTAACCTATACTCGTTATCCATCATTATAAATTAAGAAGATTTTCCACTTTATCCGATATATCCACACTCAATCAGTAGATTAGATGTCTGCTGAAGAGGCAATACACATGAACGTCTCCACATCATCCTCCCCGACTGTATCTATATGTGCCCCGTGACCCCCGATCAAGTGTCTCCATCACGTGCTCGCAGCATCACAGGTCACATAGTTTCCTCGTAGCGTTGGTGCGCGTTGTGTATCGCGCCACGCCTCCTCAGCACCCATTGGTTGGTGGAGACATACCTCCATCCTGATTGGCTATAGTTGGCCGTTTAACTCTTAGCTCTTTCCGAATGATGCCACCCCCTGACGAAGACAAGAAGCCGAAACATACATCGGGTGGACGCCATTCAGGAGTGGGATCTGCATCTGCTATAGCGTGAGTACAATGCACATGTGGTCACCTTTTTTAAAAACGCTTAGTGGATACAAATACATATCTGTCAACAGCACATATGCCCAAGTCAGTGCACTACTCTCTACAGGATTCACACCGACATCCAAATAATAAGGGACCAGCCCTTGTATATATACATATACAGGTGCATCTCACTAAAATAGAATATCATCAAAAAGTTAATTTATTTCAGTTCTTCAATACAAAAAAGTGAAACTCGTATAGCCATAATCATCAGCATTAACAGAAATAAACAATAACTTTTTGATGATATTCTAATTTAGTGAGAAACACCTGTATTTGTTCACATATGAGATATATAATTTATGTAGATTTATTCTTTGGAGGCACTTGCACTTTATGTAAAGTTTATGATAATTAAACAATCATATGTACAGATATATCTAACTAATGATATGTATATATATTTTTATATACTGGATTAATTTGTGGCTTGATTCTCTGTATTATCCCTTTGCTGTTCTAATCATGATCCATTCCCACTGGTGTTAATTGTAATTCCTGTCTCGACGTCCCCTTTGCGTATAGTTAATTCCCCCCTTTTTTTGCATTTCCTCCTCTTCCACCTGGTTATCAATATAATAATTATTAGCATCACCCACATGCCTGGACTCTTCTGGTCGGTGTCTCCTTTCTGCTATATACTAGAGTGGTATCCTATGTGCACAGATACATGGAGTGCCATATACTTCTCAGGAGGTGCGCAGCGTCCACCTCCTCACCGCACAGGCCCACAAGCTCCTCTCCGGCAGGAAGAAGATGCATTCAGGCAGCTCCTACCACTGCAGCAGACGGCAGTGCACAAGTACACAGGGTGCAGTGTGGATGTGTCTGCACCACTGGGATGTGCCCGACCTGCATATATACATATGCCCCTCTGCAGGAGCGGACTGGCCACCGGAGGATCGGGAAAACCCCCGGGTCCCGATGGCCCCGCCCCCTACCCCCCTGGGCCCTGTACAGAGAACAGAGGGCCCCCCCCCCGGTTCGCAGCACTGCCGATATGATTAGTGATGGGCCCTCTGCCTCCTCTGCGCAGCGCGACACTGCCGGCACGTGCGCAGGAGGTCAGTCTCAGGGTGATGACGTCATTGCCCTGGGACTGCTTCCTGTGCGCGCTGTGGAGTACGGACCCTGCGTCGCTCCAGGCAGCGGCTGCAGCTCATCTCGACGCGTGAGTATGAAACGGGGAGGGGTGGGGGGAAGGGATAGGGGGGAGGGGTGACTGGGAGGACCCCTGGCCGAGGCTGGCAGTAAATACTACTGGACAATGGGCATGGTTCTCATCATGCCCATTGCCCAGCATGTCCTGCTGCCAGCCTCTGGTTACTGGTACTATGCCCAGCAGCATGTACTATCACCAGGGGCTGGCAGGACATAGTGGGTGGGCATGATAGTACCAAGGAGGCTGGCAGGACATACTAGGCATGAATCATGCCCAGCATGTCCTGCCAGCCACTGGTGGTACCATCATGCATGCCCATTGCCCAGCCACTGGTGGTGTGGTACTATCATGCTACTACTAACACCAGTGGCTGGCTGGCAGGACATGCCATGTGAGCTTGAATGCTAATACCACAGAGGCTGGCAGTACATACTGGGCAATGGGCATGATAGTACCACCAGTAGACTGACTAGGCGGTCTCCAGGGCTCCGTCTCCCCTTCTCGCTGCTGTTAGGCTGGGTTATCATTGCGTTTATGCTGTGCGTTACAACGCATCCGTTGTAAATCAGCGCAGACGCAATGTACTGTAGACTTGCATAGCAAAAATAGGCATGTGTTTGAAAGTATGCATTATTTGCAACGCACAGGAAAACATGGTCGGCGGCTGGAGGCCAGCTGAGCACTTCTCTGACAACTGGGTTCTAGTGTTATTCTGTGCCTGCTCATCTCTGATATTTGTCTGATGGCAAAGATGTAGCAGAGCTGGAGACAGAAGATCCGTGGATTACGTCAGAGCGAGGATTTTGTTTTTAATTAAAGATGGAGTCCCTACATGTGTTTTGTGTTTTATTTTTATTAAAAAAAAAATTCTGTGTTGTGTTTTTTTCTGTTTACTGGAAATTCATGGTGGCCATGTCTAGTTTGGCGTGACTCCATGAATTTCAGGCTTAGTTCCAGCTGATAATACAAAGCTGGTATTAACCCCATTATTACCCAGCGTGCCACCCCCCACCAGGGCCATTGGAAGAGCCGGATAAAGTGCCTGGAAATGGCGCTACGATGAATGCGCCAATTCCAGGGGTGGCTGCAGGCTGCCATTTTCAGCGTGGGGGGCCCAGAATGCTTGGGCCTTACCATGCTGAGAATCCCAGCCCCCAGCCCCCCCGATCAAAATATGGCGGGAGCCCATGCATTTTTTTTTTAATTATTTTTTTAAATAATTTAAAAAAAACATTGGGCTTTCCTGACTTTTGATCGCCAGTCAAGGTAAAACCAGGCAGATAAAGCAGACAGCTACGGGCTGCCACCTCTATCTGCGCTGAGAATCAAAATTTCTGCAGAGCGCTATGTCATTTTTGTTTTATTATTTATTTATTTTCACACTTCTATATGTGTGACAGTCCCAACAGCCAATCACAGACGCTGACACAGAGAATGGGCGTCTGTGACTGGCTGGGGGCTGGGATTCGAAGCATGGTAAGGCCCATGCGTTCTTGGCCCTCCACGCTGAAAATCGCAGCCCACAGCCACCCCTGAAAATGGCACATTCATCATGGCACCATTTCCAGGTGCTTTACCCGGCTCTTCCAGCGGCCCTGGTGGTGAGTGGCAACCTGGGTAATAATAGGGTTAGTACCAGGCCATCTTTGCCTTATCAGCTGGTACTAAGCCCGAAATTCATGGTTTCACGCCAAATTAGACATAGCCACCATCAATTTCTAGTAAACAAAAAAAAAAGACAGAATTTTTTTTTTTTATTATTAAAAATAAAACACATTTAGGGACTCCATCTTTAATAAAGAAAAATCCTCACTCCCAACGGAATCCATAGGTCTTCTGTCTTCATCTCTCTTAGATCTTTGCCATCAGACAAATATGTCTGCTGACAGATGAGCAGGCACAGAATGACACTGGAGCACTGTTACTGTGTAGTGCAGTGCTATGTTTCTTTTTTTGTCATTTCATGCAGTGTAGAAATCTTGGGAAAAGTGTGGATTGTGCTCTGGAAGTGATCAGTTATATCTAACTAGGTTATTTTCTGCAGAAATAAGTCCTGTATAGAAGATGTGATATATCAGTCTGCAGTTAAAGAACTTCACCTAGAGACATCACTGGTGAGTATGTGTATTACCTATACACACACACACTGACACTATATACAGAGCTCCTGTGCATAATGTCACTGGTGATCACTGTATTACCTGTACACTGACACTATATACAGAGCTCCTGTGTATAATGTCACTGGTGATCCCTGTATTTCCTATACACACACACACTGACACTATATACAGAGTGTAGCGTCGGCGTCCCTGCCTCCTGCTAGGCAGGGACGCTGTTCCCCTCACCTCTCCGCTCTGAGCCCGGCGTCCTCCTCCCGCTCTGCTGGCAGCGCGCGCTCCTTCCCGGCCACGGTGCTTAGGGCGCGCGCGCTCCCCCCCTCTTAAAGGGGCCGCGCGCGCTGTCCTAAGGAGTCCCCGGCCAATGGCCGGAGGACTTCACCATATATAAGGCACCTTCTCCAAAATGGAGGTGCCCGAGCAATGTTGTTGCACTGTTCACTACTCTGCTTCAGCCCTCAGGTCCCGTTTTCAGTTACCTGCCAGTTTCCTGCCAGTTTGCTGTCTGATTCCTGCCTGTTATCCGCTTACCTGCTTGCTAGCCTGAGGTCCGACGGTCTGCCTTCCGACATCTGTCAGTCTGTCTATGGACCAGCTTGCCCGCTCACCTGGGAGCGCTCACCTGCTACCTGTCTGCTAGCCTACCTGGAGGCTCCGCCGTCACGTGCTGTGACCACCTGCCAGTCCAGAGACTCTTGCCCGCTCACCTGGGAGCGCTCATCTGCTACCTGCCTGTTAGCCTACCTGGAGGCTCCGCCGTCACGTGCTGTGACCACCTGCCAGTCCAGAGACTCTTGCCCGCTCACCTGGGAGCGCTCATGTGCTACCTGCCTGTTAGCCTACCTGGAGGCTCCGCCGTCACGTGCTGTGACCACCTGCCAGTCCAGAGACTCTGGTCCGCTCACCTGGGAGCGCTCATCTGCTACCTGCCTGTTAACCTACCTGGAGGCTCCGCCGTCACATGCTGTGACCACCTGCTTATCCAGAGACTCTCGCCTGCTCACCTGGGAGCACACATCTGCCATCTGCCTGCTAGCCTACCTGGAGGCTCAGCCGTCACAGGTCGTACCTACCCTTTATCCAGAGACTGTCCCGGTCACTTGCCGTGACCTCCTGCCCGTTTACCCAGAGACTGTCCCGGTCACTTGCCGTGACCTCCTGCCCGTTTACCCAGAGACTGTCCCGGTCACCTGCTGTGACTACCTGCCTGTCTTCCCTGGTCGCCACCCGCTTCCTTACAAGGACCGCCCCCTTGTATAAGTTGCTCAGAGGTTCCGCCTCCCAGACCCGTTACACAGAGCTGTGCATAATGTCACTGGTGATCCCTGTATTAGAATCATAGAATCATAGAATGGTAGAGTTGGAAGGGACCTCCTGGGTCATCTGGTCCAACCCCCTGCTCAAAGCAGGATTCACTAAATCATCTTAGACAGATGTCTGTCCAGCCTCTGTTTGAAGACGTCCATTGAAGGGGAACTCACCACCTCTCGTGGCAGCCTGTTCCACTCATTAATCACCCTAACTGTCAAAAAGTTTTTTCTAATATCTAATCTGTGTCTCCTCTCATTTAGTTTCATCCCATTGCTTCTAGTCTTTCCTTGTGCAAATGAGAATAAAGATGATCCTTCTACAATGTGACAGCCCTTGACATATTTGTAGACAGCTATTAAGTCTCCTCTCAGTCTTCTTTTTTGCAAGCTAAACATTCCCAAATCCTGCAACCGTTCCTCATAGGACATAGTTTGCAGACCAGTCACCATTCTGGTCGCTCTTCTCTGAACTTGCTCCAGTTTGTCTATGTCTTTTTTAAAATGCGGTGCCCAAAACTGTACACAGTATTCCAGATGAGGTCTGACCAAAGAGGAGTAAAGACCAATAATGACTTCACGTGATCTAGACTGTATGCTTCTGTTAATACATCCCAGAATTGTATTTGCCTTTTTTGCTGCTGCATCACACTGTTGACTCATGTTCAGTCTATGATCTATTAGTATACCTAAGTCTTTTTCACATGTACTGTTGCTTAGCTCTATTCCTCCCATTCTGTATATGCTTTTTTCATTTTTATTGCCCAGATGTAGTACTTTGCATTTTTCCCTGTTAAAAACCATTCTGTTGTTTGCTGCCCACTGCTCCAGTTTATTTAGGTCTTTTTGAATCCTCTCTCTCTCTTCTCTAGTATTAGCTATCCCTCCTAGCTTTGTGTCATCAGCAAATTTAATCAGTTTACCCTCAATTCCTTCATCTAAATCATTGATAAAGATGTTGAACAATACAGGTCCCAGGACGGAGCCCTGTGGTACCCCACTTGAGACATTCATCCAGCTGGATGTGAAGCCATTTACAACCACCCTTTGAGTCCGATCACTAAGCCAGTTATGAATCCACCTAACAGTTGCCTGGTCCATTGCATACTTGGTCATTTTTTCAATAAGGATGGTGTGAGATACTTTGTCAAATGCTTTGCTGAAGTCAAGATATACTATATCTACAGCATTTCCCTGATCCACCCAGTCAGTGATTCTGTCATAGAAGGAAATTAAGTTAGTCTGACATGACTTGTTAGTTACAAACCCATGCTGACTCTGGTTAATCACTTCATTCTTATCCATGTACTTACATACATGTTGTTTAATAATTTGTTCAAAGATCTTTCCTGGTATAGAAGTCAGACTCACCGGTGTATAGTTGCCTGAGTCCACCTTCTTCCCCTTTTTGAAGATAGGAACAACATTTGCTCTTCTCCAGTCTTCTGGGACTTCTCCTGTTCTCCAAGAATTTTCAAAGATTATGGAGAGTGGTTCTAAAATTTCTTCTACGATCTCCTTCAGTACTCTGGGGTGTAATTCATCTGGACCTGGAGACTTGAACTCATTTATGTTAGCTAAATATTCCCTCACAATCTTTCTGTTTACAGATAACTTGGATTCTTCTATTCCTTTGAAAGGACAGTGAAGATCAGTTGATGTTACATTTTCTTTCTGAGAGAAAACAGATGCAAAATAGGAATTAAAAAGTTCGGCCTTCTCAACATCCTCTCTTACCATTTCTCCATTTTCATCCTGTAAAAATCCTATAGCATCTTTGACTTTTCTTTTACTTTTGACATACCCCCAAAATTCTTTTTTATTGCTTTTGACATCTCTTGCAAGCCTTAATTCATTGTCAGCTTTAGCTAACCTGATACGTGCCCTGCAGGATCTGCAGACTGCATTATAATCTTCTTTAGATATGCCTCCCTCTTTCCATTTAATAAACATTTCTTTCTTTCTTTTTAGCATGTGTTTAAGTTCTGTGTTCATCCATCCTGGTTTCCTTAAATGCTTCCCATTCTTCCTACTTTTCGGGATTGTTAACGATTGTGCTTTGAGAATCTCATTTTTAAAAATTTCCCATCCTTCCTGGACATTTTTGTCCTTAAGGACATCCAGCCATTGGATCCCTCCTATTCTCTTTCTAAGTCTCTTAAAATCTGCCTTTCTAAAATCTAACCTTGAAGTTTGAGTCTTCACATGTCTTCCTCCTCTAGTTATCCAAAATTCTATAATAGCATGATCGCTGCCTCCTAGGGTCCCAGCCACCTTTACCTCCTCAACCATTTCCTCCCTGTTTATAAGGATTAGATCCAAAGTAGCAGATCCCCTTGTTTTCTCCCCTACCTTTTGGAAGATAAAGTTGTCAGCAAGAGAGGATAAGAATTTGCTTGACCTGTTAGTTTTACTTGAGAGAGATTCCCAACAAATGTCTGGATAGTTGAAATCTCCCATGACCACTACGTCATATTTTTTGGAGAACTTGGTCATGTGATACATAAAGAGTTCATCCATATCTTCAGCTTGCCCAGGTGGCCTGTAGTAAATGCCTACAATGGTGTCCTTTCCGTTGTTCTCTCCTTGTATTCTTACCCAAACAGTTTCCACAGAACTCCCAGTCTCTGAAGCTTCAGTCTCTGTGCAGATATACGCTTTTCTAACATACAATGCAACACCTCCTCCTCGTTTATCAAGTCTGTTTCTTGCAAATAAGTTGTATCCTTTTAGCCTTTTATTCCAATCATGTGTATCGTCCCACCAAGTTTCAGTGATTCCAATGACATCATATTCCTTTTCCTGCATTAGTAGTTCCAATTCTCCTTGTTTGTTGCCCATGCTTTGTGCATTTGTATAAAAACATTTTAGTTTGTGATTGGTTTCTCTTCCTCCCATATTTTTATTATTTAAATTGTTTTGTCTTTGTTCTTCCTTTCCACTTCCAGTAGCAGAGATCTCAATAGTATTTGTCAGCTGTATGGCTTTTTCTGGCCTTTTGCTTCCCTTCCCACATTGTTCTAGTTTAAAGCTCTTCTGATGAGTGTAGCAAGGCGACTTCCAAATACATGTTTTCCAGTCTTCGTAAGGTGCACCCCATCTCTAGCAAGTAGTCCATCGTATAGGTAATTCATTCCGTGATCCAGAAATCCAAATCCTTGTTGACGGCACCATCGACGTAGCCAGTTGTTCACCTGTAGAATCTTATTCCACCTCATTGTTCCATGGCCATCCACTGGGAGGATGGATGAGAAGACCACCTGCGCTCCCAATTCTTTCACTTTCTTGCCTAAGTCTTCAAAGTCACTGCAGATGGTTTCCAGGTCCTTTCTTGCGGTGTCATTTGTCCCCACATGTATTAGCAGGAATGGGTAGTGATCTGTAGGTCTGAAGAGTCTTGATATCCTGTCAGACACATCTTTAATTTTTGCTCCTGGAAGACAGCACATTTCTCTTGAGGTTATGTCTGGTCTGCAGATAGCGGCCTCAGTTCCTCTTAACAGGGAATCCCCCATGACCACCACTCTCCGTTTTTTCTTCACAACATTCTTCTTTCTCCATCCAGGAGGATTCTGAGGGCTTACAAGGTTATTCATTGCTGGCAAAGTCTTATTTTGCTGTATTTCTTCATGGTTCTCCTGCGTGAGAGCCTGGTACTGGTTCCTGAGCAGTATGGGTGCTGACTGCCTCTCGATCCTCCTGCTTCTGTGGGTCACATGCTTCCATTCCTCTGTTTCCTCAGGTGCAGTTCGAATTTCTTCTCTTTCTGAATCATGAAGAGATAATTCTGCTCTGTCTAAGAACTCTTCACCTTCCTTAATGATTTTCAAGGTAGTTAACCTCTCTTCTAGATTTCGCAACTTTTCCTCCAACAGGGACACAAGCTTGCATTTCTGGCATGTGAAGTTTGGCTTTTCCACTGGCAAGTCTGTGAACATGTAGCAGAATATGCAGCTCACCAAATGGCTCCTGGACTCTTCCATGTTCTTACTGTTAATGTTCTGAAAACAGTGAAAAAAGCTTCAAAAAAAAGCTTCAAAACCGGCGCGCGGTTTACCGATGTCCTCTTTTCAGCTCTCTTCACTTACCCCAAAATGCAGTGGGAATATGCAAATTATCTCCTCAGGACTCCTCCCCTGGTTTACCGATGTCCTCTTTTCAGCTCCAACAGCCAAAATCCAGTGTTCTTTGAGCTCGCGGAGACTCTTCACTTACCCCAAAATGCAGTGGGAATATGCAAATTATCTCCTGTACACTGACACCATGCACAGAGCTCCTGTGTATAATGTCACTGGTGATCACTATATTACCTGTACACTGATACTATATACAGAGCTCCTGTGTATAATGTCACTGGTGATCACTATATTACCTGTACACTGACACTATATACAGAGCTCCTGTGCATAATGTCACTGGTGATCACTATATTACCTGTACACTGACACTATATACAGAGCTCCTATGCATAATGTCACTGGTGATCACTATATTACCTGTACACTGACACTATATACAGAGCTCCTATGCATAATGTCACTGGTGATCACTATATTACCTGTACACTGACACTATATACAGAGCTCCTGTGTATAATGTCACTGGTGATCCCTGTATTTCCTGTACACTGACACTATATACAGAGCTCCTATGTATAATGTCACTGGTGATCACTGTATTACCTGTACACTGACACTATATACAGAGCTCCTTTGTATAATGTCACTGGTGATCACTGTATTACCTCTACACTGACACTATATACAGAGCTCCTGTGTATAATGTCACTGATAATCTCTACATTATCTGTACACTGACTCTATATGCAGAGCTTTTTTACATTTTCATTATCAGTCACTATCTGGTGCCATTATGAGCCATGGTCATGGCGTGGCGGTATTTGTCCCTTGTATGTGGTATTATTCAGACAGTCACTATGTTGTGCTAATATGTGGTCTTCTCATGGTGTGGCAGTATATATACCTTGTACTTGGTAGTATTTGATCACTATGTGGTGGTATGTGTTCTGGTCATGGTGTGGCGGTATTTCTCTCTTCTGTATGGTATTATTAGTCTAGGTAAAGTGGATAGTTGTCAGTCATTTGTTTTTTCGGATATTAAGAATGGGAACATTCTTTATTTGCAATACATATTAAATACTTGGATGTTTAACCTCTCCCTGTGTTGTGACTACTACACAGCAGCAGAGATTTATTGGTTAATAAAGTTGATTCATTTTGAAAGAGTTTGTGGACTTATGTTATTCCTATATACGGTAACTGCATGGTGCTGGTGGGCCCCAAGATTGATTTTTTCCTGGTGGGCCCCAGGTACTCCAGTCCGGCGCTGGTCCCAGTTACCTCCTCATCTGTCCTGCTGCCGGCTGGGAGTCCTGTACAGTGCAGCATGTAGTGTGATGTGAATGCCACACTATGGAGATGCTGCTCCTACTACTGCCAAGTGAGGATCTCACCTCCCCAGTATGGTGCCCTCAGGAGCTCCCACAGGGCATCACAGGCCTTAGTATGAAGCAATTCCACAAGTCTTCTAGTATTGCTTCATACTAAGGCCTGTGATGCCCTGTGAGAGCTCCCTGAGGAGGTGAGAGCCTCACCTCATAGGGCCCCATGATCTCTATGTACGATCCCTGACTGGGCCCCATGATCTCTATGTACGCCGCTGACTGGGCCCCATGATCTCTATGTACGCCGCTGACTGGGCCCCATGATCTCTATGTACACCGCTGACTGGGCCCCATGATCTCTATGTACGCCGCTGACTGGGCCCCATGATCTCTATGTACTCCGCTGACTGGGCCCCATGATCTCTATGTACGCCGCTGAGGGGGCCCCATGATCTCTATGTACACCCCTAACCTGATTGGCCCCATGATCTCTATGTACGCCTCTGACTCGGCCCCATGATCTCTATGTACGCCGCTGACTGGGCCCCATGATCTCTATGTACACCGCTGACTGGGCCCCATGATCTCTATGTACGCCGCTGACTGGGCCCCATGATCTCTATGTACTCCGCTGACTGGGCCCCATGATCTCTATGTACGCCGCTGAGGGGGCCCCATGATCTCTATGTACACCCCTAACCTGATTGGCCCCATGATCTCTATGTACGCCGCTGACTGGGCCCCATGATCTCTATGTACGATCCCTGACTGGGCCCCATAATCTCTATGTACGCCACTGACTGGGCCCCATGATCTCTATGTACTCCGCTGACTGGGCCCCATGATCTCTATGTACGCCGCTGAGGGGGCCCCATGATCTCTATGTACACCCCTAACCTGATTGGCCCCATGATCTCTATGTACGCCGCTGACTGGGCCCCATGATCTCTATGTACACCCCTAACCTGATTGGCCCCATGATTTCTGTATACTCCCCTGACTGGGCCACATGATTTCTATGTACGATCCCTGACTGGGCCCCATAATCTCTGATCTCTCATGATGTTTTTTTTTTATTAAAGATGGAGTCCCTAAATATATTTTGTGTTTTATTTTTACTGTGTAGTGCGGCACTATGTTGCATTTTGTCATTTCATGCAGTGTAGAAATCTTGGGAAAAGTGTGGCTTGTGCTCTGGAAGTGATCAGTTATAGCTAACTATGTTATTTTCTGCAGAGATAAGTCCTGCATAGAAGATGTGATATATCGGTCTGCAAATAAAGAACTTCACCTAGAGACATCACTGGTGAGTATGTGTATTACCTATACACACACACACTGACACTATATACAGAGCTCCTGTGCATAATGTCACTGGTGATCACTGTATTACCTGTACACTGACACTATATACAGAGCTCCTGTGTATAATGTCACTGGTGATCACTGTAGTACCTGTACACTATATACAGAGCTCCTGTGTATAATATCAATGGTGATCATTGCATTACCTGTACACTGACACTATATACAAAGCTTCTGTGTATAATGTCACTGGTGATGACTGTATAACCTGTACACTATATACAGAGCTCCTGTGCATAATGTCACTGGTGATCACTGTATAACCTGTACACTGACCCAATATACTGAGCTTTTTTACATTTTTATTATTTTAGCATTATTTGTCAATATGTGGTGGCATTATGTGCTTTGGTCATGACATGACGATATTTGTCCCTTCTATGTGGTATTATTCAGTCACTATGTGGTGGTAATATGTGGTCTCATGGTGTGTCAGTATTTATACCTTGTATCTGGTAGCATTTGATCACTATGTGGTGATATTATGTGCTTTGGTCATGGTGTGGCGGTATTTGTGCCTTGTATGTGGCATTATTTGGGCACTATGTGGTGGTAATATGTGATCTGGTCACGGTGTGGTGGTATTTCTGCCTTCTATCTGGTAATATTGGTCTTGGTAGAGTGGATTGTGGTTGGTCATTTGTTTTATCTGATATCAATAAGGGGAAACCTCTTTATTTCCAATAGATATTAAATACTTAGATGTTTAACCCCTCCCTGCCCTGTGACTATTACACAGCAGCAGAGATGCAGTTACGGAGGTTCACCAGAGAAAGCAAGTTGGCATTTGGTGAGATTTTCACCTCTGTATTTATAAGACAAAACCAGGAGTGGGTGAGAAATGCATAAAACATGACCTCGGATTGCTCCACTCCTGGTTTTGTCTTATAAATACAGAGGTAAAAATCTCACCAAATACTCAAAGTGCCACAATCTTCTGATAGTGCCGATTCCACCAATAAATAAGTGATCACCTTCCCAACCTGTGCATCGCTGAGAACTTGTTTTCACCAATAAAAACCCTTTAATGCAAACTACAGTAATTGTACATCGCAGTTTTGGTGAGCGCACAGTGATGGGCAGGAGCCGCCAATATAATGGGTATAACGGCTAACAGGTATTTGCAAATAGCTGAAGGGTGGGTGGGCCCCTGGAGTCAATGTCCCTGGTGGGCCCCAGACACCCCAGTCCGGCTCTGCCCCCGACCCAGTCCGCCCCTGATTTGTCACGCACGGACCCGAAGCGACTGTGCACTGCGATACACACATCCTGTTGAAATTTCTGCTGCCGTTTACAAGCCCCAACCCCCCCTGGGCCCGGTCGCAGTGACTGCCACTGCGACCGCGGACATTACGCCCCTGGCTACGTGAATCATATGTCCCATTTTGGTGCTCCTCACCATTTGCATGGCACAGTCATGCATGCTTCTCTATCACCATAGCATGCTGCAAACAATCAGGATGGCTTCTGCTACATCTCTATATAAAAAGATAGTATATCTGTATTTCTATGATACGTAGAGTGGATGGAAATCATACATCTTGCTAATATTTATTATATTACATTCATCTGATGCTCTGTAGTAACAATGTAAATTAAATTGGCGACTTAGTGCAGTTCTATTACTATTAGTAAATGTGGCACCTTGTGTTCCACAGAATATCTGAATATTACCTGAATATTTAATCTCAGCTAATGTTCATTTATCTCTTAAATATCATTGGTCAGATGCTGATCACATGACCAGTGGTGGTGCATGCATGATGATTCCATATGAAATGCACTGAGTGACAGTTGGAAGTGACAGTTGGAATTGACCAACAACAGTGGAGGAGATGTCGGCTAACTCTAAGCAAAGCAATAATATGGATATAAAAGAGGAGGAGATTGTGGTGAGCAGAGAAAGAGTGAAGACACGAAGACCTTCCCATGACACATCTGATGATGAGAGGAAGTCTTCAGTCAACAGGACAAAACCACCAGTCCAGAAGAAAGAAGTAAAGGAGAACGTGGTGAGGAGGGAAGGAGCGAAGAGACTAAGACCTTCCCATGACACATCTGATGATGAGAGGAAGTCTTCAGTCAACAGGACAAAACAACCAGTCCAGAAGAAAGAAGAAGTGGAAGAAAAGGAGAAGGTAGAAAGTCAGAAGATGGGAGCCAAGAAGAGAGGAGCCATCTTCATCTCATCAGGGGACAAAAAGGAGAAGAAAAGAAGAAGGATTACATTAGGACAGAAACCCATGGATCTAAAGCAGAAGGCTGAAGAAGCTGAAGGAAGCAGCGGTGTTCGGCCAACCGGCTCCAAAAGCACAGTCTCTGATACCATCAAGAGGAGATTATTATTCCATCAAGTGCTTGGCCGGGGATGCTATCAAACGGTCCTGCTGGCGGAAGATTCATCTACCCGCAAACATTTTGCTGTTAAGATCATCGGCAAAAGAGCCCTGCTTGCTGACGGTGATGAGCGTGTGATGGTGGAGCGACGGGTTTTACAGCTGGCATCTGGGAGCCCCTTCCTTGTCCACGCAGACTTTGCATTCCAGATCAAGGTACAGTATTGATTGCTCGATATTAGGAAATGTCACACGTACCACACACTGCTCTGCCTCATGGACCCCACTGATATCATCTTACATTTCAATATAGCATGTCCCAAGGTAACCGCAGACAATAAGATGAATGTGATGACTATACACATGGGATATTGTGGCCCCTACTGTAATCAATAACATTTATGGCGGGGCTTGGTACATTGGGAATCATTTATTAAAACAGCCTTTTTACTTATCCCAGCCAATCACAGAACAGCTTTTACTTTTCCAGGTCCGTTAAAACAACCTTAGCTGAGCTCTAATTGGTTAGGATGGGCAACTAGTTTTCTAGTGAGCAGATTTATTAATGAGGCCCAATGTACCCCGCTCTATAAATGATTGAAAATATTAGATGTCATCATAGAGGTCAATGAACTGTAGAAAATCACTTGCCCGGACCTCATGTGTCTAATTGGGTGACTGGTAATATTTGTATAATTTACAGCATTAGCTGGGCATTATCTTGTTGTAGGCATCATCGCCATGTAGTAGTCTCTAGCTCATTTCTTTCACACTGTAGAATTTTACATATTATTATCTTGTATAGACATGGGATTTCAGAATAGATTAAATGTATTTGTTATTTTTTGTTATTTCCTGGATGACATTGTATTTTGTGTATACCATGTGGGAGGGACGGGACCCTGTGTACACTATATGTCAGGGCTATTGACTTTTGTGCACTTTATATACAATTTGAGAATGTGTTAATATTTTTGTATACAAGTATTATCTGTATCTTAAAGGTTTTTTTAATTAATGTTGGGACATTTTTATGCACGTGCATCTACTTGTTTTTCATTGCCATGTTTTCTATGTATAAATATACTGGAATAAAGTACAAAATCCACTGTCTTGGAGTGAAATTTCTTCTAACCTCACCAAGTAATGAAAAAGATGGTATCATATTGACCAGGGGCGAGGTGGGCCAGAGGGGCACATGCCCTCCAAGCCGGTCGCCAAGCAGCTGCTTCTTTACAGACTGCAGGGCGGCCCTGTATCTTTCATTGTGTACATGTGCCAGCTGGGCATCTGCAGCCCAGAACAGCCGGCACAGGCCACGTTCTTATGCCTGCCGGAGAGAAGCTTCAGCCGCTGAGCAGTACGAGAGGGCAGACATCTTTGATTCTTGTAAGGCCACGACCCCACTATCAGTATTTGGTCAGTATTCGGTCAGTATTTTTTCTCAGGAGTGGGAGACAAAACCAGGAGTTGGTGATAAATGCAGAATTGGTGACTTGTTTCTATTATACCTTTTCTCTGATTGTTACTGACCTGGTTTTGGCTCCCACTCCTGAGAAAATATACTGACCAAATACTGATAGTGGGGCCGTGGCCTTAGCCTGAGCTCCGGATAGTGGTCAGGACAGGAGATTTATACTTTTTGTAGAGTGTGGAAGTGGCAGGATGCTGCTCACCTCCTGACAAGTCCAGGGCCAGATCCTGAATGTTATCTATGGTCGCTCTGCTGAGGATCAGAAAGATTTATTGTAGCAGATGGACCCTTCAAGCAGGTTGGGGTCGTGCTGTCAGTGTGAGATCATCGGCTCTCGATCTGTATGAATGTTCAAATCACATCGGACCTGAGATCGAGACACTTCAGACCTTACTATACAGACCCCTGCCCCAGACTGATCCTGCACCAGCTACAGGGCCAGAGCCGGCATAACCACCCATTGCACCAGGGCAAGTGCCAGGGCCCTGGGCAAGAGGGGGGCCCCACTCACAGTTGGGGACACTGGAACGCTATTGGGCCTGTGAGTTGGGGGGGCCCGGTGTAACCCCCCCCGTGCTTTACGGTGTTTGAAATATTCACCTCTCGTCATACCCTGCTGGCCGCAGGTCCAGTCTCCTCTGCGTCTTCTGACTCTGTCACGTCTCAGTGTTGAAGAGACAGGACCTGTAGCCAGCAGGGTATGAGGAGAGGTGAGTATTTTATTATTTATTTTTTATGTATGGAGCCCATTCTCTATGGAGCATTATATGGGGCCCATTCTCTATGGAGCATTATATGGGGCCCATTCTCTATGGAGCATTATATGGGGCCCATTCTCTATGGTGCATTATATGGGGCCCATTCTCTATGGTGCATTATATGGGGCCCATTCTCTATGGAGCATTATGTGGGGCCCATTCTCTATGGAGCATTATATGGGGCCCATTATTCTGTATGGCATATTACATGACGCCCATTATTCTTCATGGAGTAATATATGGGGTCAATTATGGTGTAATGAGCATTATATGGGGTTCATTATTCTGTATAGAGCATTATATGGGGCCTATTATTCTGTATGGAACATTATATGGGGTCCATTATTCAGTATGGAGCCCATTCTGTATAGAGGACTATGTGGTGCCCATAATACTGTATGGAGTGCTATGTAGTGCCCATAATACTGTATGGAGGACTATGTGGTGTCCACAATACTGTATGGAGGACTATGTGGTGCTCATACTACTGTATGGAGGACTATAATGTACAGTCTAAAATGAAAACTTTTGAATCCCCCCATGACACGCCCCATGCACTGTGAGGATTCGCCGGTTTCTGAGCTATTATAGAATTTACAATAGATATCACTCATGTAATGTAAGAAGTACCGTATTTTTCGGACTATAAGATGCACCGGACCATAAGACGCACCTAGGTTTTAGAGGAGGAAAATAAAAATAAAAAAATTTAAGCCAAAAATGTGTTCCTGATGCACTTTTAAGGGGGAGGGGGTCTTCTGCTGACACTGGTATAGGGGTAATGTCCCCCAATTCTGACAATATCCCCCATCCTGGTATATATGCCCCCCCCCTTCCTTTTATACGTGGTCCCCATCCCCATCCTGGTATGCATGGCTCCCCTCATCCCCATCCTGGTATGCATGGCACCCCTCATCCCTATCCCGGTATGCATGGCACCCCTCATCCCTATCCCGGTATGCATGGCTCCCCTCATCCCTGTCCCGGTATGCATGGCACCCCTCATCCCTGTCCCGGTATGCATGGCACCCCTCATCCCTGTCCCGGTATGCATGGCACCCCTCATCCCTGTCCCGGTATGCATGACACCCCTCATCCTTATCCTGGTATAGTGGTATGCATGGCACCCCTCATCCCTGTCCTGGTATAGTGGTATGCATGGCACCCCTCATCCCTGTCCTGGTATGTATGGCACCTCTAATCCCCATCATGCTGCACATGGCCCCCTCAGCGTTACCCTGGTATGTATGGCCTCCTCATCCCCCATCCTGGTATGCATGGCTCTCTCATCCCCAATCCTGGTATGCATGACTCTCTCATCCCCAATCCTGGTACATATGGCCTCCTCATCCCCCAATCCTGGTATGCATGGTTCCCTCATCCCCCAATCCTGGTATGCATGGTTCCCTCATCCCCCAATCCTGGTATGCATGGTCCCCTCATCCCCCAATCCAGGTATGCATGGTCCCCTCATCCCCCAATCCAGGTATGCATGGTACCCCTCATCCCTATTCTGGTATGCATAGAACCCCACTTTCCTATCCTTGTATGCATGGTACCCCTCACCCCCCAATCCTGGTATGTATGGCACCACTCACCCCCCAATCCTGGTATGTATGGCACCCCTCACCCCCAATCCTGGTTTTCATGGTTCAGTCACCCCCCAAATCCTGGTATGTATGGCACCCCTCACCCCCCAATCCTGGTATGTATGGCATCCCTCACCCCCCAATCCTGGTTTTCATGGTTCAGTCACCCCCCAAATCCTGGTATGCATTGTACCCCTCATCCCCCAATCCTGGTATGCATGGTCCCCTCACACCCCTTTCCTGGTATGTATGGTACCCCTCACCCCCCATTCCTGGTATGTATGGCACCACTCACCCCCCAATCCTGGTATGTATGGCACCCCTCACCCCCAATCCTGGTTTTCATGGTTCAGTCACCCCCCAAATCCTGGTATGTATGGCACCCCTCACCCCCCAATCCTGGTATATATGGCACCCCTCACCCCCCAATCCTGGTATGTATGGCACCCCTCACCCCCCAATCCTGGTTTTCATGGTTCAGTCAGCCCCCAAATCCTGGTATGCATTGTACCCCTCACACCCCTTTCCTGGTATGTATGGTACCCCTCACACCCCTTTCCTGGTATGTATGGTACCCGTCACACCCCATTCCCGGTATGTATGGCACCCCTCATCCCTTTCACGGTTCACAGATACAAAAAAATAAACACATACTCACCTTTCTTCCCTGTGCTCCAGCGCTTCTGTATCCTGTTCTGCCGGGGAGCAGTGCGGCGCCAGAGTACGCGTGTGCCCATACCGTGCTGTTCAACGCCATTTTGCTGAAGACACACTGCAAATATGTCTTCAGTAAAATGGCGCCGGATAGAGCTATGCATATGTGCCGATTCCAACGCCTTCACTCCTGCCCTGGTCTCCGGCGAGAAGAGAAGCACCGCTGCAACGCTCCTCCCGGTCAGGTAAGTATGGCGCCGGAGATCGCGGTATGTGTTCAGTGTCTACGCATACCGCAATCTCCGGCGCCATACACACTCCTCTTACCTGTAACGTAATGGGTTCTTCTGTCTAGAGCCAGACTGCGCAGGCATGTAGCACTTGCCAAGTCTTTAAAGGCTTCAGACAGAGGGAGGCTTGTAGTGTTATATTATATATACAGTACAGACCAAAAGTTTATTTAAAGATTTTTCTGTATTTTCATGACTCTGAATATTGTACATTCACACTGAAGGCATCAAAACTATGAATTAACACATGTGGAATTATATACTTAACAAAAAAGTGTGAAACAACTGAAAATATGTCTTATATTCTAGGTTCTTCAAAGTAGCCACCTTTTGCTTTGATGACTGCTTTGCACACTCTTGGCATTCTCTTGATGAGCTTCAAGAGGGAGTCACCGGAAATGGTCTTCCAACAATCTTGAAGGAGTTCCCAGAGATGCTTAGCACTTGTTGGCCTTTTTGCCTTCACTCTGCGGTCCAGCTCACCCCAAACCATCTCGATTGGGTTCAGGTCTGGTGACTGTGGAGGCCAGGTCATCTGGCGTAGCACCCCATCACTCTCCTTCTTGGTCAAATAGCCCTTACACAGCCTGGAGGTGTGTTTGGGGTCATTGTCCTGTTGAAAAATAAATGATGGTCCAACTAAACGCAAACCGGATGGAATAGCATGCCGCTGCAAGATGCTGTGGTAGCCATGCTGGTTCAGTATGCCTTAAATTTAGAATAAATCCCCAACAGTGTCACCAGCAAAGCACCCCCACACCATCACACCTCCTCCTCCATGCTTCACGGTGGGAACCAGGCATGTAGAGTCCATCCGTTCACCTTTTCTGCGTCGCACAAAAACACAGTGGTTGGAACCAAAGATCTCAAATTTGGACTTATCAGACCAAAGCACAGATTTCCACTGGTCTAATGTCCATTCCTTGTGTTCCTTATCCCAAACAAGTCTCTTCTGCTTGTTGCCTGTCCTTAGCAGTGGTTTCCTAGCAGTTATTTTACCATGAAGGCCTGCTGCACAAAGTCTCCTCTTAACAGTTGTTGTAGAGATGTGTCTGCTGCTAGAACTCTGTGTGGCATTGACCTGGTCTCTAATCTGAGCTGCTGTTAACCTGCGATTTCTGAGGCTGGTGACTCAGATAAACTTATCCTCAGAAGCAGAGGTGACTCTTGGTCTCCCTTTCCTGGGGCAGTCCTCATGTGAGCCAGTTTCTTTGTTTTCTTGATGGGTTTTGCAACTGCACTTGGGGACACTTTCAAAGTTTTCCCAATTTTTCGGACTGACAGACCTTCATTTCTTAAAGTAATGATGGCCACTCGTTTTTCTTTACTTAGAATTTGTATTATGGTAAGAAAAAAGCAGCTAACAGTCTATTCAGTAGGACTATCAGCTGTGTATCCAGCTGATTTCTGCACAACACAACTGATGGTCCCAACCCCATTTATAAGGCAAGAAATCCCACTTATTAAACCTGACAGGGCACACCTGTGAAGTGAAAACCATTTCCGGTGACTCCCTCTTGAAGCTCATCAAGAGAATGCCAAGAGTGTGCAAAGCAGTCATCAAAGCAAAAGGTGGCTACTCTGAAGAACCTAGAATATAAGACATATTTTCAGTTGTTTCACACTTTTTTGTTAAGTATATAATTCCACATGTGTTAATTCATAGTTTTGATGCCTTCAGTGTGAATGTACAATATTCATACTCAAGAAAATACAGAAAAATCTTTAAATGAGAAGGTGTGTCCAAACTTTTGGTCTGTACTGTATATATATATGTGACTACTATGTCTCTATAAATGTGATACTCATGTGTTTGTGATCCTCCATTGCTCTACTCTGTACGATTGTCTTAATTTTTGCAATATTTAATAAAGATTTATTTTAGCGGCAATAAGCGCCTATTGTTTCATTTTGGTGGTGTCTATAGTTTTGGTGTTGCCTGTAGTGATAAAGTCTTGGATTACTCATGCTCCTTATGTTGGTAGTCATATATATGACAGTGTATCTACTGTAAAACATCTGATGTCTGTATCACAGTATTTGATATACCAGTCACATATTATTGGCTGGCAAATTTTAGCCTTGGGGGCAAGCACAATGCAGCGGCCCATGAGTGTCGCGGCCATCTTTAGGCTTGAGTTTCATGTAGCACCTGATGAGTATAGCATGTGTGCGACCAAGGTACATCTGCTAACAACCCATTTCATAAAGATCACAGCTTTTTTCAGCTGTACTGGTAGAAATTAATTACAAATGGTTCACTTATTGTTAATGGCTGCACAGTTTTTGCAAAAACATGCGGCCATTACCAAGAAACAAGCAATTTGCACTTAATATCTAATCATATAGTGGAAAAACAGTAGTTAAATGATTGGCAGTGAGCTCCTGTGCTTGGTTTGCACAGTCATGCTGAAAGAGTCCTATTAAAAGCCTAACTGTAGCTTCCAAATTAGTTTTACATGTTGGATAAACCCTTTATTTGTCCTGCTTATTCTTTTCTTTTAAACATCTTTTTATTAAGGTTTTTTTTAAAGAAGGTTAACAATTGAACAAAGAAAAGTCACATTGTTAATGAAACAAATCAAAGATAACGATATCACATAGATTATAAGAGCAGAAATTGACCAGACTGCATAGATTTCAGCCAAACATTGACACGTTTCGGAAGAGAGAAAAAATATAAGAGAGGTTCAATTCTTTTGAACATGTCGTGGTACAAAATTGTGGTCACATAACATGTTATCATATTCAAGAAGGTTTATTGTGATATCCTGGAAATAAAAACTTCAGAAGAGAAAAAGAAAAAAAAAAACCTGGAGAAGGGGGGAAGGTTGAAAGGGAAGTGGGATGAACGGGGAGATGAGATGGAGGGGGGGGGGGGGACTACAAAGATATAGATGATGGGGGGGGGGGACTACAAAGATATAGATGATGGGAGGGGGGGGAGGGAGTTGGGATTAGAATGGGCTAGCGATCTGAGTATTTTAGGTTAGTATTGTGCGGTCTGTAATATATTTGTGCCAGGGACGCCATATCAACGAGAATTGTTTATGCCTTTTTTCATCCCAACTAGCCAATTCTTCTAGCCTGTATACTTGTTCAACCTTCATTTCCCAGAGTGAGATATTTGGGGTCTTCGCAGATTTCCATAAGGATGTCACAAGTAACTTAGCCGAGGCCAGGAGCTGTCTAAGAAGGGTTAATTTTATTTTAGGGAAGTTATCTAGGAACAGAAACAGAAGGCAGATCTCCGGCGAGGTCAAGAGTTGCAAGTTTAAAATTGTATTAATAGTTTGAATTCTTTTTGTCCAGAAGGGCTTAATCAATGTACAGTTCCACCACATGTGGAGCATAGTGCCCACATCAGAAGAGCATCTCCAGCAGTTAGGATCAAGTCCTTTGTAACATTTCTGAAGTTTTGATGGAGTCATATACCACCTGGAGAGAACTTTATAGCCATTCTCTTGTACTCTAACACATCTAGAGGAGACTTTAGGTGCTAGTAGTAATCTTTTAATTTCAGATGGGGTGAAAGGCCTATTCAGATCCTGTTCCCACTTCATTACATATGGCAGTTTCTTAGGGGCTCTGGCTAGGCATAATTGTTTTTGTAGAGCTGATAACATTCTTTTTTAGGGGTTTTTTGCAGCTATAAGTTTTTCAAAATCAGTCATTTCCCTAATATAATTTGGAGTTTTAAAGACTAGTTTTAAGTTAGACATAAATTTCTGGGACATAAAGGGGTGAAAAGAGATAGTATCTAGCATTTGATTGAGTTCTGCCAAGCAGGGCATGACCCCATTATCTGTAATTTTTTGGAGTGGTGTTATCAAGTTGTGAATTGAGTTGTGTATTGTGGCATTATGGGCTGGAGAAGTGGAGAGAACTAGGTCTCTAACTTGTAGGAGAGGGGAGGGAAACGGGGAGCATATTTGTCTTATATGGGGATTGGACCAGATTTTAAAAGTAGTGGCGGTGAAAGGGTTTTTAATTGATGTATACCTAGTACTACTTGAGGGCGTGAGGATGAGCTGTCTAAGGGGGAATTTAAGGATTGTTTCTTCTACTTTAATCCATTGCTTCTGTGGTGGGAGCCTGATCCATCCACGACTCTTTGGAGATGAGTGGCTTGTTGAAGTATCTTTAGATCTGGCAGATCTATACCTCCTTCAGAGTGTGGGAGGGATAATATTTGTAAGGGAAGTCTGGGTTTTTGGTTGTGCCACAGAAAACGGCTGAGGAGTTTTCGTATGTCAATGAAAAAAGAATTAGGTAGGTGGATTGGAAGGGCTTGCACTAGATAAGTTATTTTTGGCCATATCATACATTTAAGGAGATTTTTCCTACCCAACCAGGAGATGTATGAGATATTCCAGTTGGGGGTAAGTTTCTGGATTTTCTGCAATAGCGGTGGGAAGTTTAATTTATAAAGTTCTTGTAGGTTTGGAGAAATCTCAACTCCCAAGAAACGTATTGATGGGGGGGACCAGGTAAAGGGGGACCCGATTGCCATTTGTGTTTTTTGTGGTTCTGGGATATTTATATTTAAGACTTGAGATTTGCTAAGATTCACCTTAAAATTTGATAGTGCACCGTATTCCTTGAGTAATGTCAGGATAACTGGGACAGATATTCTCGGGTTAGAGGTCATGATCAGTAGATCGTCTGCGTATGCTGCGATTTTATGTTCAGTACCAGCTGATTTGATGCCAACGATCCTCCCCTCCTCTCTGAGCTTTTGTAGTAAAGGTTCTAGTGTAAGAATAAAAAGGAGAGGGGAAAGCGGGCATCCCTGCCTGGTGCCGTTAGAAATATTAAAAGATGAAGACATAACATGAGAGAGGATTAGATACACGGCTCAGCAGACAGTATCACACCGGATAGGATTAGATACACAGCTCAGCAGACAGTATCACACAGGAGTGGATTAGATACACGGCTCAGCAGATGGTATGACACAGGAGAGGATTAGATACACAGCTCAGCAGACAGTATGACACCGGAGAGGATTAGATACACGGCTCAGCAGACAGTATCACACAGGAGAGGATTAGATACAATGCTCAGCAGACAGTATGACACAGGAGAGGATTAGATACACGGCTCAGCAGACAGTATCACACAGGAGAGGATTAGATACATAGCTCAGCAGACAGTATCACACAGGAGAGGATTAGATACATAGCTCAGCAGACAGTATCACACAGGAGAGGATTAGATACACAGCTCAGCAGACAGTATCACACAGGAGAGGATTAGATACACGGCTCAGCAGACAGTATCACACAGAATAGGATTAGATACACAGCTCAGCAGACGGTATCACACAGGACAGGATTAGATACACAGCTCAGCAGACAGTATCACACAGGAGAGGATTAGATACACAGCTCAGCAGACATTATCACACAGGAGGGGATTAGATACACAGCTCAGCAGACGGTATCACACAGGACAGGATTAGATACACGGCTCAGCAGACGGTATCACACAGGAGAGGATTAGATACACGGCTCAGCAGACAGTATCACACAGGAGGGGATTAGATACACAGCTCAGCAGACAGTACCACACAGTATAAGATTAGATACACTGCTCAGCAGACAGTATCACACAGGAGAGGATTAGATACACAGCTCAGCAGACAGTATCAAACAGGAGGGGATTAGATACACAGCTCAGAAGACAGTATCACACAGTATAAGATTAGATACACTGCTCAGCAGATTATCACAACATAGGATTAGATACACGGCTCAGCAGACAGTATCACACAGGAGAGGATTAGATACACAGCTCAGCAGACAGTATCACACAGGAGAGGATTAGATACACAGCTCAGCAGACAGTATCACACAGGAGGGGATTAGATACACAGCTCAGCAGACAGTATCGCACAGGAGAGGATTAGATACACAGCTCAGCAGACGGTATCGCACAGGAGAGGATTAGATACACGGCTCCACAGACAGTATCACACAGGAGAGGATTAGATACACAGCTCAGCAGATGGTATCACACAGGAAAGGATTAGATACATAGCTCAGCAGACGGTATCACACAGGAGAGGATTAGATACACAGCTCAGCTGACAGTATCACATAGGACAGGATTAGATACACAGTTCATCAGACAGTATCACACAGGAGTGGATTAGATACACGGCTCAGCAGACAGTATCACGAAAGATAGGATTAGATACACAGTTCATCAGACAGTATCACACAGGAGACTATTAGATACACAGCTCAGCAGACAGTATCACACATTACATGATTAGATACACAGCTCAGCAGACAGTATCACACAGGATGGGATTAGATACACGGCTCAGCAGACAGTATCACACAGGAGAGGATTAGATACACAGCTCAGCAGACAGTAACGCACAGGAGAGGATTAGATACACAGCTCAGCACACAGTATCACACAGGAGAGGATTAGATACACGGCTCAGCAGACAGTATCACACAGGAGAGGATTAGATACATAGCTCAGCAGACAGTATCACACAGGATAGGATTAGATACACTGCTCTGCAGATAGTATCACACAGGATAGGATTAGATACACGGCTTAGCAGACAGTATCACACAGGAGAGGATTAGATACACGGCTCAGCAGACAGTATCACACAGGATAGGATTAGACACAGCTCAGCAGACAGTATCACACAGGAGAGGATTAGATACATAGCTCTGCAGACGGTATCACACAGGACAGGTTTAGATATACAGCTCAGCAGACAGTATCACACAGGATAGGATTAGATACACTGCTCTGCAGATAGTATCACACAGGATAGGATTAGATACACGGCTTAGCAGACAGTATCACACAGGAGAGGATTAGATACACGGCTCAGCAGACAGTATCACACAGGATAGGATTAGACACACAGCTCAGCAGACGGTATCACACAGGAGAGGATTAGATACATAGCTCAGCAGACGGTATCACACAGGACAGGTTTAGATATACAGCTCAGCAGACAGTATCACACAGTAGGGGATTAGATACACAGCTCAGCAGACAGTACCACACAGTATAAGATTAGATACACTGCTCAGCAGACAGTATCACACAGGAGAGGATTAGATACACAGCTCAGCAGACAGTATCACACAGGAGGGGATTAGATACACAGCTCAGCAGACAGTATCACACAGTATAAGATTAGATACACTGCTCAGCAGACTATCACACAGCATAGGATTAGATACACGGCTCAGCAGACAGTATCACACAGGAGAGGATTAGATACACAGCTCAGCAGACAGTATCACACAGGAGGGGATTAGATACACAGCTCAGGAGACAGTATCACACAGTATAAGATTAGATACACTGCTCAGCAGACAGTATCACATAGGAGAGGATTAGATACACAGCTCAGCAGACAGTATCGCACAAGAAAGGATTAGACACACTGCTCAGCAGACGGTATCGCACAGGAGAGGATTAGATACACAGCTCAGCAGACAGTATCACACAGGAGAGGATTAGATACACGGCTCAGCAGACAGTATCGCACAGGAGAGGATTAGATACACAGCTCAGCAGACAGTATCACACAGGAAAGGATTAGATACATAGCTCAGCAGACAGTATCACACAGGAGAGGATTAGATACACAGCTCAGCTGACAGTATCACATAGGACAGGATTAGATACACAGTTCATCAGACAGTATCACACAGGAGAGGATTAGATACACAGCTCAGCAGACAGTATCGCACAAGAAAGGATTAGACACACTGCTCAGCAGACGGTATCGCACAGGAGAGGATTAGATACACAGCTCAGCAGACAGTATCACACAGGAGAGGATTAGATACACGGCTCAGCAGACAGTATCGCACAGGAGAGGATTAGATACACAGCTCAGCAGACAGTATCACACAGGAAAGGATTAGATACATAGCTCAGCAGACAGTATCACACAGGAGAGGATTAGATACACAGCTCAGCTGACAGTATCACATAGGACAGGATTAGATACACAGTTCATCAGACAGTATCACACAGGAGAGGATTAGATACACAGCTCAGCAGACAGTAACGCACAGGAGAGGATTAGATACACAGCTCAGCACACAGTATCACACAGGAGAGGATTAGATACACGGCTCAGCAGACAGTATCACACAGGAGAGGATTAGATACACAGCTCAGCAGACAGTATCACACAGGATAGGATTAGATACATTGCTCTGCAGATGGTATTACACAGGATAGGATTAGATATACAGCTCAGCAGACATTATCACACAGGAGATGATTAGATACACAGCATAGGATTAGATACACAGCTCAGCAGACAGTATCACACAGCATAGGATTAGATACACTTCTCAGCAGACAGAATCACACAGGAGGGGATTAGATACACAGCTCAGCAGACAGTATCACACAGGAGAGGATTAGATACATGGCTCAGCAGACAGTATCACAGGATAAGATTAGATACACTGCTCAGCAGACGGTATCACACAGGACAGGATTAGATGCATAGCTCAGCAGACGGTATCACACAGGACAAGATTAGATACACAGCTCAGCAGACAGTATCACAAAGGAGAGGATTAGATAAACAGCTCAGCAGACAGTATCACACAGGATAGGATTAGATACACGGCTCAGCAGACATTATCACACAGGAGATGATTAGATACACAGCATAGGATTAGATACACAGCTCAGCAGACAGTATCACACAGCATAGGATTAGATACACTTCTCAGCAGACAGAATCACACAGGAGGGGATTAGATACACAGCTCAGCAGACAGTATCACACAGGAGAGGATTAGATACATGGCTCAGCAGACAGTATCACAGGATAAGATTAGATACACTGCTCAGCAGACGGTATCACACAGGACAGGATTAGATGCATAGCTCAGCAGACGGTATCACACAGGACAAGATTAGATACACAGCTCAGCAGACAGTATCACAAAGGAGAGGATTAGATAAACAGCTCAGCAGACAGTATCACACAGGAGAGGATTAGATACACAGCTCAGCAGACAGTATCACACAGGAGAGGATTAGATACACAGTTCATCAGACAGTATCACACAGGAGTGGATTAGATACACGGCTCAGCAGACAGTATCACACAGGAGAGGATTAGATACACAGCTCATCAGACAGTATCACACAGGAGAGGATTAGATACACAGCTCAGCAGACAGTATCACACAGGAGAGGATTAGATACACAGCTCAGCAGACAGTATCACACAGGAGAGGATTAGATACACAGCTCAGCTGACAGTATCACACAGGAGAGGATTAGATACACGGCTCAGCAGACAGAGTCACACAGGAGAGGATTAGATACACAGCTCATCAGACAGTATCACACAGGAGAGGATTAGATACACAGCTCAGCAGACAGTATCACACAGGAGAGGATTAGATACACAGCTCAGCAGACAGTATCACACAGGAGGGGATTAGATACACAGCTCAGCAGACAGTATCACACAGTATAAGATTAGATACACTGCTCAGCAGACTATCACACAGCATAGGATTAGATACACGGCTCAGCAGACAGTATCACACAGGAGAGGATTAGATACACAGCTCAGCAGACAGTATCACACAGGAGGGGATTAGATACACAGCTCAGGAGACAGTATCACACAGTATAAGATTAGATACACTGCTCAGCAGACAGTATCACATAGGAGAGGATTAGATACACAGCTCAGCAGACAGTATCGCACAAGAAAGGATTAGACACACTGCTCAGCAGACGGTATCGCACAGGAGAGGATTAGATACACAGCTCAGCAGACAGTATCACACAGGAGAGGATTAGATACACGGCTCAGCAGACAGTATCGCACAGGAGAGGATTAGATACACAGCTCAGCAGACAGTATCACACAGGAAAGGATTAGATACATAGCTCAGCAGACAGTATCACACAGGAGAGGATTAGATACACAGCTCAGCTGACAGTATCACATAGGACAGGATTAGATACACAGTTCATCAGACAGTATCACACAGGAGAGGATTAGATACACAGCTCAGCAGACAGTATCGCACAAGAAAGGATTAGACACACTGCTCAGCAGACGGTATCGCACAGGAGAGGATTAGATACACAGCTCAGCAGACAGTATCACACAGGAGAGGATTAGATACACGGCTCAGCAGACAGTATCGCACAGGAGAGGATTAGATACACAGCTCAGCAGACAGTATCACACAGGAAAGGATTAGATACATAGCTCAGCAGACAGTATCACACAGGAGAGGATTAGATACACAGCTCAGCTGACAGTATCACATAGGACAGGATTAGATACACAGTTCATCAGACAGTATCACACAGGAGAGGATTAGATACACAGCTCAGCAGACAGTAACGCACAGGAGAGGATTAGATACACAGCTCAGCACACAGTATCACACAGGAGAGGATTAGATACACGGCTCAGCAGACAGTATCACACAGGAGAGGATTAGATACACAGCTCAGCAGACAGTATCACACAGGATAGGATTAGATACATTGCTCTGCAGATGGTATTACACAGGATAGGATTAGATATACAGCTCAGCAGACATTATCACACAGGAGATGATTAGATACACAGCATAGGATTAGATACACAGCTCAGCAGACAGTATCACACAGCATAGGATTAGATACACTTCTCAGCAGACAGAATCACACAGGAGGGGATTAGATACACAGCTCAGCAGACAGTATCACACAGGAGAGGATTAGATACATGGCTCAGCAGACAGTATCACAGGATAAGATTAGATACACTGCTCAGCAGACGGTATCACACAGGACAGGATTAGATGCATAGCTCAGCAGACGGTATCACACAGGACAAGATTAGATACACAGCTCAGCAGACAGTATCACAAAGGAGAGGATTAGATAAACAGCTCAGCAGACAGTATCACACAGGATAGGATTAGATACACGGCTCAGCAGACATTATCACACAGGAGATGATTAGATACACAGCATAGGATTAGATACACAGCTCAGCAGACAGTATCACACAGCATAGGATTAGATACACTTCTCAGCAGACAGAATCACACAGGAGGGGATTAGATACACAGCTCAGCAGACAGTATCACACAGGAGAGGATTAGATACATGGCTCAGCAGACAGTATCACAGGATAAGATTAGATACACTGCTCAGCAGACGGTATCACACAGGACAGGATTAGATGCATAGCTCAGCAGACGGTATCACACAGGACAAGATTAGATACACAGCTCAGCAGACAGTATCACAAAGGAGAGGATTAGATAAACAGCTCAGCAGACAGTATCACACAGGAGAGGATTAGATACACAGCTCAGCAGACAGTATCACACAGGAGAGGATTAGATACACAGTTCATCAGACAGTATCACACAGGAGTGGATTAGATACACGGCTCAGCAGACAGTATCACACAGGAGAGGATTAGATACACAGCTCATCAGACAGTATCACACAGGAGAGGATTAGATACACAGCTCAGCAGACAGTATCACACAGGAGAGGATTAGATACACAGCTCAGCAGACAGTATCACACAGGAGAGGATTAGATACACAGCTCAGCTGACAGTATCACACAGGAGAGGATTAGATACACGGCTCAGCTGACAGAGTCACACAGGAGAGGATTAGATACACAGCTCATCAGACAGTATCACACAGGAGAGGATTAGATACACAGCTCAGCAGACAGTATCACACAGGAGAGGATTAGATACACAGCTCAGCAGACAGTATCACACAGGAGAGGATTAGATACACAGCTCAGCTGACAGTATCACACAGGAGAGGATTAGATACACAGCTCAGCAGACAGTATCACACAGGAGAGGATTAGATACACAGCTCAGCAGACAGTATCACACAGGAGAGGATTAGAAACACAGTTTTTCAGACAGTATCACACAGGAGAGGATTAGATACACAGCTCAGCAGACAGTATCACACAGCATAGGATTAGATACACAGATCAGCAGACTGTATCACACGGGTGGATTAGATACACGGCTCAGCAGACAGTATCGCACAGGGCGGGATTAGATACACGGCTCAGCAGACAGTATCACACAGGATAGGATTAGATACACAGTTCATCAGACAGTATCACACAGGAGTGGATTAGATACACAGCTCAGCAGACGGTATCACACAGGAGTGGATTAGATACACAGCTCAGCAGACGGTATCACACAGGATAGGATTAGATACACATCTCATCAGACAGTATCACACAGAGGATTACATACACAGCTCAGCACACAGTATCACACAGGAAAGGATTAGATACACAGCTCAGCAGCCGGTATCACACAGGAGAGGATTAGATACACTGCTCAGCAGACGGTATCACACAGGAGAGGATTAGATACACGGTTGAGCAGACAGTATCACACAGGGTAGGATTAGAGATACAGCTCAGCAGACAGTATCACACAGCATAGGATTAGATACACAGCTCAGCAGACAGTATCACACAGCATAGGATTAGATACACAGCACAGCAGTCAGTATCACACAGGAGAGGATTTGATACACAGCTCAGCAGACAGTATCACACAGGAGAGGATTAGATACACGGATCAACAGATGGTATCAAACAGGATGGAATTAGATACACTGCTCAGCAGACAGTATCGCACAGGGCAGGATTAGATACACAGCTCAGCTAACAATATCACACAGGAGAGGATTAGATACACAGCTCACCTGACAGTATCACACAGTAGAGGATTATATACATGGCTCAGCAGACAGTATCACACAGGAAAGGATTAGATACACAGCTCAGCAAACAGTATCACACAGGAGAGGATTAGATACATAGCTCAGCAGACAGTATCACACAGGAGAGGATTAGATACACGGCTCAGCAGACGGTATCACACAGGAGAGGATTAGATACACAGCTCAGCAGACAGTATCACACAGGAAAGGATTAGATACACAGCTCAGCAGATGGTATCACACAGGATAGGATTAGATACACAACTCAGCTGACAGTATCACACAGCACAGGATTAGATACAAAGCTCAGCAGATAGTATCACACAGGAGTGGATTAGATACACGGCTCAGCAGACAGTATCGCACAGGGCGGGATTAGATACACGACTCAGCAGACAGTATCACACAGGATAGGATTAGATCCACGGCTCAGCAGACAGTATCGCACAGGGCGGGATTAGATACACGGCTCAGCAGACAGTATCACACAGGATAGGATTAGATACACTGCTCATCAGATAGTATCACACAGGATAGGATTAGATGCACAGCTCAGCAGACAGTATCACACAGGATAGGATTAGATACACAGCTCAGCAGACAATATCGCACAGGAGAGGATTAGATACATAGCTCAGCGGACTGTATCACACAGGACAGGATTAGATACACAGCTCAGCAGACAGTATCACACAGGAGAGGATTAGATACACGGCTCAGCAGACATTATCACACAGGAGAGGATTAGATACACAGCTCAGCAGATGGTATCACACAAGATAGGATTAGATACACTGCTCAGCAGATAGTATCACACAGTAGAGGATTAGATACACGGCTCAGCAGACCGTATCACACAGGAGAGGATTAGATACACTGCTCAGCAGATAGTATCACACAGGAGAGGATTAGATACACAGCTCAGCAGACAGTATCACAAAGGATAGGATTAGATACACAGCTCAGTAGCTGGTATCACACAGGATAGGTTTAGATACACTGCTCAGCAGATGGTATCACACAGGATATGATTAGATACACAGCTCAGCAGACAGTATCACACAGCATAGGATTAGATACACGGCTCAGCAGACAGTATCACACAGGAGAGGATTAGTTACACGGCTCAGCAGATGATATCACACAGGATAGGATTAGATACACAGCTCAGCAGACAGTATCACACAGGGCAGGATTAGATACACGGTTCAGCAGACAGTATCACACAGGGTAGGATTAGATACACGGCTCAGCAGACAGTATCACACAGGAAAGGATTTGATACACAGCTCAGCAGACAGTATCACACAGGAGAGGATTATATACACAGCTCAGCAGATGGTATCACACAGGATAGGATTAGATACACTGCTCAGCAGACAGTATCACACAGGGTAGGATTAGATACACGGCTCAGCAGACAGTATCACACAGGAGAGGATTTGATACACAGCTCAGCAGACAGTATCACACAGGAGAGGATTAGATACACAGCTCAGCAGATGGTATCACACAGGATAGAATTAGATACACTGCTCAGCAGACAGTATTACACAGCATAGGATTAGATACATGGCTCAGCAGACAGTATCACACAGGAGAGGATTAGATGCACGGTTCAGCAGACAGTATCACACAGGGCAGGATTAGATGCACGGTTCAGCAGACAGTATCACACAGGGTAGGATTAGATACACGGCTCAGCAGACAGTATCACACAGGAGAGGATTAGATACACAGCTCAGCAGACAGTATCACACAGGAGAGGATTAGATACACGGCTCAGCAGACAGTATCACACAGGAGAGGATTAGATACACGGCTCAGCAGACAGTATCACACAGGAGAGGATTAGATACACTGCTCAGCAGATAGTATCACACAGGAGAGGATTAGATGCACAGCTCAGCAGACAGTATCACACAGGAGAGGATTAGATACACGGCTCATCAGACAGTATCGCACAGGAGAGGATTAGATACATAGCTCATCAGACAGTATCACACAGGACAGGATTAGATACACAGCTCAGCAGACAGTATCACACAGGAGAGGATTAGATACATAGCTCATCAGACAGTATCACACAGGACAGGATTAGATACACGGCTTAGCAGACAGTATCACACAGGAGAGGATTAGATACACAGCTCAGCAGACAGTATCGCACAGGAGAGGATTAGATACACAGCTCAGCAGCCGGTATCACACAGGAGAGGATTAGATACACTGCTCAGCAGACGGTATCACACAGGAGAGGATTAGATACACAGCTCAGCAGACAGTATCACACAGGGTAGGATTAGAGATACAGCTCAGCAGACAGTATCACACAGCATAGGATTAGATACACAGCTCAGCAGACAGTATCACACAGCATAGGATTAGATACACAGCACAGCAGTCAGTATCACAAAGGAGAGGATTTGATACACAGCTCAGCAGACAGTATCACACAGGAGAGGATTAGATACACAGCTCAGCTGACAATATCACACAGGATAGGATTAGATACACAGCTCAGCAGGCAGTATCACACAGGAAAGGATTAGATACACAGCTCAGCAAACAGTATCACACAGGAGAGGATTAGATACATAGCTCAGCAGACAGTATCACACAGGAGAGGATTAGATACACAGCTCAGCAGACAGTATCACACAGGAAAGGATTAGATACACAGCTCAGCAGATAGTATCACACAGGAGTGGATGAGATACACGGCTCAGCAGACAGTATCGCACAGGGCGGGATTAGATACACTGCTCAGCAGACAGTATCACACAGGATAGGATTAGATACACAGTTCATCAGACAGTATCACACAGGAGTGGATTAGATACACGGCTCAGCAGACAGTATCGCACAGGGCGGGATTAGATACACAGCTCAGCAGACAGTATCACACAGGAGTGGATTAGATCCACGGCTCAGCAGACAGTATCGCACAGGGCGGGATTAGATACACGGCTCAGCAGACAGTATCACACAGGATAGGATTAGATACACAGCTCAGCAGATGGTATCACACAGGATAGGATTAGATACACAGCTCAGCAGACAGTATCACACAGGATAGGATTAGATGCACAGCTCAGCAGACAGTATCACACAGGAGAGGATTAGATACACAGCTCAGCAGAGAATATCGCACAGGAGAATTAGATAAATAGCTCAGCGGACTGTATCACACAGGACAGGATTAGATACACAGCTCAGCAGACAGTATCACACAGGAGAGGATTAGATACACGGCTCAGCAGACATTATCACACAAGAGACGATTAGATACACAGCTCAGCAGATGGTATCACACAGGAAAGGATTAGATACACAGCTCAGCAGACAGTATCATACAGGAGAGGATTAGATACACAGCTCAGCAGATGGTATCACACAGAAAAGGATTAGATACACAGCTCAGCAGACAGTATCACAAAGGATAGGATTAGATACACAGCTCAGCAGCTGGTATCACACAGGATAGGTTTAGATACACTGCTCAGCAGATGGTATCACACAGGATATGATTAGATACAGGGCTCAGCAGACAGTATCACACAGGAGAGGATTAGTTACACGGCTCAGCAGATGGTATCACACAGGATAGGATTAGATACACAGCTCAGCAGACAGTATCACACAGGGCAGGATTAGATACACGGTTCAGCAGACAGTATCACACAGGGTAGGATTAGATACACGGCTCAGCAGACAGTATCACACAGGAGAGGATTTGATACACAGCTCAGCAGACAGTATCACACAGGAGAGGATTAGATACACAGCTCAGCAGATGGTATCACACAGGATAGGATTAGATACACTGCTCAGCAGACAGTATCACACAGGGCAGGATTAGATACACGGTTCAGCAGACAGTATCACACAGGGTAGGATTAGATACACGGCTCAGCAGACAGTATCACACAGGAGAGGATTTGATACATAGCTCAGCAGACAGTATCACACAGGAGAGGATTAGATACACAGCTCAGCAGATGGTATCACACAGGATAGAATTAGATACACTGCTCAGCAGACAGTATCACACAGGGCAGGATTAGATACACGGTTCAGCAGACAGTATCACACAGGGTAGGATTAGATACACGGCTCAGCAGACAGTATCACATAGGAGAGGATTAGATACACAGCTCAGCAGACAGTATCACACAGGAGAGGATTAGATACACGGCTCAGCAGACAGTATCACACAGGAGAGGATTAGATACACTGCTCAGCAGATAGTATCACACAGGATAGGATTAGATGCACAGCTCAGCAGACAGTATCACACAGGAGAGGATTAGATACACGGCTCATCAGACAGTATCGCACAGGAGAGGATTAGATACATAGCTCATCAGACAGTATCACACAGGACAGGATTAGATACACAGCTCAGCAGACAGTATCACAAAGGAGAGGATTAGATACATAGCTCATCAGACAGTATCACACAGGACAGGATTAGATACACGGCTCAGCAGACAGTATCACACAGGAGAGGATTAGATACACAGCTCAGCAGACAGTATCACACAGGAGAGGATTAGATACACAGCTCAGCAGATAGTATCACACAGGATAGGATTAGATATACAGCTCAGCAGACAGTATCACACAGGAGTGGATTAGATACACAGCTCAGCAGACAGAATCACACAGGATAGGATTAGATACACAGCTCAGCAGATGGTATCACACAGGATAGGATTAGATACACTGCTCAGCTGATGGTATCACACAGGATAGGATTAGATGCACAGCTCAGTAGGCAGTATCACACAGGAGAGGATTAGATACACAGCTCATCAGACAGTATGACACAGGAGAGGATTAGATACACAGCTCAGCAGATAGTATCACACAGGAGAGGATTAGATACACAGCTCAGCTGACAGTATCACACAGGAGTGGATTAGATACACGGCTCAGCAGACATTATCACACAGGAGAGGATTAGATACACAGCTCAGCAGACAGTATCACACAGGATAGGATTAGACACAAAGCTCAGCAGACAGTATCACACAGGAGAGGATTAGATACATGGCTCAGCAGACAGCATCACACAGCATAGGATTAGATACACGGTTCAGCAGACAGTATCACACAGGAGGGCATTAGATACACAGCTCAGCAGACAGTATCACACAGGAGTGGATTAGATACACAGCTCAGCAGACGGTATCACACAGGATAGGATTAGATACACAGCTCATCAGACAGTATCACACAGAGGATTACATACACAGCTCAGCACACAGTATCACACAGGAAAGGATTAGATACACAGCTCAGCAGAGAGTATCACACAGGAGAGGATTAGATACACAGCTCAGCAGCCGGTATCACACAGGAGAGGATTAGATACACTGCTCAGCAGACGGTATCACACAGGAGAGGATTAGATACACGGTTGAGCAGACAGTATCACACAGCGTAGGATTAGATACACAGCTCAGCAGACAGTATCACACAGCATAGGATTAGATACACAGCTCAGCAGACAGTATCACACAGCATAGGATTAGATACACAGCTCAGCAGACAGTATCACACAGGAGAGGATTTGATACACAGCTCAGCAGACAGTATCACACAGGAGAGGATTAGATACACGGATCAGCAGATGGTATCAAACATGATGGAATTAGATACACTGCTCAGCAGACAGTATCACACAGGACAGGATTAGATACACAGCTCACCTGACAGTATCACACAGTAGAGGATTATATACATGGCTCAGCAGACAGTATCACACAGGATAGGCTTAGATACACAGCTCAGCAGGCAGTATCACACAGGAAAGGATTAGATACACAGCTCAGCAAACAGTTTCACACAGGAGAGGATTAGATACATAGCTCAGCAGACAGTATCACACAGGAGAGGATTAGATACACGGCTCAGCAGACGGTATCACACAGGAGAGGAATAGATACACAGCTCAGCAGACAGTATCACACAGGAAAGGATTAGATACACAGCTCAGCAGATGGTATCACACAGGATAGGATTAGATACACAACTCAGCTGACAGTATCACACAGCACAGGATTAGATACAAAGCTCAGCAGATAGTATCACACAGGAGTGGATTAGATACACGGCTCAGCAGACAGTATCGCACAGGGCGGGATTAGATACACGGCTCAGCAGACAGTATCACACAGGATAGGATTAGATACACAGTTCATCAGACAGTATCACACAGGAGTGGATTAGATACACGGCTCAGCAGACAGTATCGCACAGGGCGGGATTAGATACACAGCTCAGCAGACAGTATCACACAGGAGTGGATTAGATCCACGGCTCAGCAGACAGTATCACACAGGATAGGATTAGATACACTGCTCATCAGATAGTATCACACATGATAGGATTAGATGCACAGCTCAGCAGACAGTATCACACAGGAGAGGATTAGATACACAGCTCAGCAGACAATATCGCACAGGAGAGGATTAGATACATAGCTCAGCGGACTGTATCACACAGGACAGGATTAGATACACAGCTCAGCAGACAGTATCACACAGGAGAGGATTAGATACACGGCTCAGCAGACATTATCACACAGGAGAGGATTAGATACACAGCTCAGCAGATGGTATCACACAAGATAGGATTAGATACACTGCTCAGCAGATAGTATCACACAGTAGAGGATTAGATACACGGCTCAGCAGACAGCATCACACAGGAGAGGATTAGATACACAGCTCAGCAGACAGTATCACAAAGGATAGGATTAGATACACAGCTCAGCAGCTGGTATCACACAGGATAGGTTTAGATACACTGCTCAGCAGATGGTATCACACAGGATATGATTAGATACAGGGCTCAGCAGACAGTATCACACAGGAGAGGATTAGTTACACGGCTCAGCAGATGGTATCACACAGGATAGGATTAGATACACAGCTCAGCAGACAGTATCACACAGGGCAGGATTAGATACACGGTTCAGCAGACAGTATCACACAGGGTAGGATTAGATACACGGCTCAGCAGACAGTATCACACAGGAGAGGATTTGATACACAGCTCAGCAGACAGTATCACACAGGAGAGGATTAGATACACAGCTCAGCAGATGGTATCACACAGGATAGGATTAGATACACTGCTCAGCAGACAGTATCACACAGGGTAGGATTAGATACACGGCTCAGCAGACAGTATCACACAGGAGAGGATTTGATACACAGCTCAGCAGACAGTATCACACAGGAGAGGATTAGATACACAGCTCAGCAGATGGTATCACACAGGATAGAATTAGATACACTGCTCAGCAGACAGTATTACACAGCATAGGATTAGATACATGGCTCAGCAGACGGTATCACACAGGGCAGGATTAGATGCACGGTTCAGCAGACAGTATCACACAGGGTAGGATTAGATACACGGCTCAGCAGACAGTATCACACAGGAGAGGATTAGATACACAGCTCAGCAGACAGTATCACACAGGAGAGGATTAGATACACGGCTCAGCAGACAGTATCACACAGGAGAGGATTAGATACACTGCTCAGCAGATAGTATCACACAGGAGAGGATTAGATGCACAGCTCAGCAGACAGTATCACACAGGAGAGGATTAGATACACGGCTCATCAGACAGTATCGCACAGGAGAGGATTAGATACATAGCTCATCAGACAGTATCACACAGGACAGGATTAGATACACAGCTCAGCAGACAGTATCACACAGGACAGGATTAGATACATAGCTCATCAGACAGTATCACACAGGACAGGATTAGATACACGGCTCAGCAGACAGTATCACACAGGAGAGGATTAGATACACAGCTCAGCAGACAGTATCACACAGGAGAGGATTAGATACACAGCTCAGCAGACAGTATCGCACAGGAGAGGATTAGATACACAGCTCAGCAGACAATATCACACAGGAGAGGATTAGATACACAGCTCAGCTGACAGTATCACACAGGAGAGGATTAGATACACAGCTCAGCAGACAGTATCGCACAGGAGAGGATTAGATACATAGCTCATCAGACAGTATCACACAGGACAGGATTAGATACACAGCTCAGCAGACAGTATCACACAGGAGAGGATTAGATACACAGCTCAGCTGACAGTATCACACAGGAGAGGATTAGATACACAGCTCAGCAGACAGTATCGCACAGGAGAGGATTAGATACACAGCTCAGCAGCCGGTATCACACAGGAGAGGATTAGATACACTGCTCAGCAGACGGTATCACACAGGAGAGGATTAGATACACGGTTGAGCAGAGAGTATCACACAGGGTAGGATTAGAGATACAGCTCAGCAGACTGTATCACACAGCATAGGATTAGATACACAGCTCAGCAGACAGTATCACACAGCATAGGATTAGATACACAGCACAGCAGTCAATATCACACAGGAGAGGATTTGATACACAGCTCAGCAGACAGTATCACACAGGAGAGGATTAGATACACAGCTCAGCTGACAATATCACACAGGATAGGATTAGATACACAGCTCAGCAGACAGTATCACACAGGAGTGGATTAGCTACACAGCTCACCTGACAGTATCACACAGTAGAGGATTATATACATGGCTCAGCAGACAGTATCACACAGGATAGGCTTAGATACACAGCTCAGCAGGCAGTATCACACAGGAAAGGATTAGATACACAGCTCAGCAAACAGTATCACTCAGGAGAGGATTAGATACATAGCTCAGCAGACAGTATCACACAGGAGAGGAGTAGATACACAGCTCAGCAGACAGTATCACACAGGAAAGGATTAGATACACAGCTCAGCAGATGGTATCACACAGGATAGGATTAGATACACAACTCAGCTGACAGTATCACACAGCACAGGATTAGATACAAAGCTCAGCAGATAGTATCACACAGGAGTGGATTAGATACACGGCTCAGCAGACAGTATCGCACAGGGCGGGATTAGATACACGGCTCAGCAGACAGTATCACACAGGATAGGATTAGATACACAGTTCATCAGACAGTATCACACAGGAGTGGATTAGATACACGGCTCAGCAGACAGTATCGCACAGGGCGGGATTAGATACACAGCTCAGCAGACAGTATCACACAGGAGGGGATTAGATACACAGCTCAGCAGACAGTATCACACAGGATAAGATTAGATACACTGCTCTGCGGATAGTATCACACAGGATAGGATTAGATGCACAGCTCAACAGACAGTATCACACAGGATTAGATACATAGCTCAGCAGACAGTATCACACAGGAGAGGATTAGATACACAGCTCAGCAGACAGTATCACACAGGAGAGGATGAGATACACAGCATAGGTTTAGATACACAGCTCAGCAGACAGTATCACACAGCATAGGATTAGATACACGGCTCAACAGACAGTATCACACAGGAAGGGATTAGATACACAGCTCAGCAGACAGTATCACACAGGATAAGATTAGATACACAGCTCAGCAGACAGTATCACACAGGATAAGATTAGATACACAGCTCAGCAGACAGTATTACACAGGAGAGGATTAGATGCACAGCTCAGCAGACAGTATCACACAGGAGAGGATTAGATACGCAGCTCAGCAGACAGTATCACACAGCATAGGATTAGATACACGGCTCAACAGACAGTATCACACAGGAGGGGATTAGATACACAGCTGAGGAGACAGTATCACACAGGAGGGGATTAGATACACAGCTCAGCAGACAGTATCACACAGGAGAGGATTAGATACACAGCTCAGCAGACAGTATCACACAGGAGAGGATGAGATACACAGCATAGGTTTAGATACACAGCTCAGCAGGCAGTATCACACAGCATAGGATTAGATACACGGCTCAACAGACAGTATCACACAGGAGGGGATTAGATACACAGCTCAGCAGACAGTATCACACAGGAGGGGATTAGATACACAGCTCAGCAGACAGTATCACACAGGATATGATTAGATACACAGCTCAGCAGACAGTATCACACAGGATAAGATTAGATACACAGTTCAGCAGACAGTATTACACAGGAGAGGATTAGATGCACAGCTCAGCAGACAGTATCACATAGGACAGGATTAGATACACAGTTCATCAGACAGTATCACACAGGAGAGGATTAGATATGCAGCTCAGCAGACAGTATCTCACAGGAGAGGATTAGATACATGGCTCAGCAGACAGTATCACACAGCATAGGATTAGATACACGGCTCAGCAGACAGTATCACACAGGAGGGGATTAGATACACAGCTGAGGAGACAGTATCACACAGCATAGGATTAGATACACAGCTCAGCAGACAGTATCACACAGCATAGGATTAGATACACAGCTCAGCAGACAGTATCGCACAGCATAGGATTAGATACACGGCTCAGCAGACAGTATCACACAGGACAGGATTAGATACACAGCTCAGCAGACAGTATCACACAGGAGAGGATTAGATACACAGCTCAGCAGACAGTATCACACAGCATAGGATTAGATACACGGCTCAGCAGACAGTATCACACAGGAGAGGATTAGATACACAGATCAGCAGACAGTATCACACAGCATAGGATTAGATACACAGCTCAGCAGACAGTATCACACAGGAGTGGATTAGATTCACGGCTGAGCAGACAGTATCACACAGGATAGTATTAGATACACTGCTCAGCAGACAGTATCACACAGGAGAGTATTAGATACACAGCTCAGCAGACGGTATCACACAGGAGAGAATTAGATACACGGCTCAGCAGACAGTGTCACACAGGGTAGGATTAGAGATACACGGCTCAGCAGACAGTATCACACAGGATAGGATTAGATACACGGCTCAGCAGACAGTATCACACAGGAGAGGATTAGATACACAGCTCAGCAGACAGTATCACACAGGGGATGATTAGATACACTGTTTAGCAGATAGTATCACACAGGATAGGATTAGATGCACAGCTCAGCAGACAGTATCACACAGGACAGGATTAGATACACAGCTCAGCAGACAGTATCACACAGCATAGGATTAGATACACAGGTCAGCAAACAGTATCACACAGGATAGGATTAGATACACTGCTCAGCAGATGGTATCACACAGGATAGGATTAGATACACAGCTCAGCAGACAGTATCACACAGGATAGGATTAGATACACGGCTCAGCAGACAGTATCACAGGAGGGGATTAGATACACGGCTCAGTAGACAGTATCACACAGGAGAGGATTAGATACACATCATAGGATTAGATACACAGCTCAGCAGACAGTATCACACAGGAGGGGATTAGATACACAGCTCAGCAGACAGTATCACACAGGATAAGATTAGATACACTGCTCAGCAGACAGTATCACACAGGAGAGGATTAGATACACGGCTCAACACACAGTATTACACAGAGGATTAGATACACGGCTCAGCAGACAGCATCACACAGGAGAGGATTAGATACACAGCTCAGCTGACAGTATCACACAGCATAGGATTAGATACACAGCTCAGCAGACAGTATCACACAGGAGTGGATTAGATACACGGCTCAGCAGACAGTATCGCACAGGGCGGGATTAGATACATGGTTCAGCAGACAGTATCACACAGGATAGGATTAGATACACAGTTCATCAGACAGTATCACACAGGAGACGATTAGATACACAGCTCAGCAGACAGTATCACACATTAGAGGATTAGATACACAGCTCAGCAGACAGTATCACACAGGAGAGGATTAGATACACAGCTCAGCAGACAGTATCACACAGGATGATATTAGATACACAGCTCAGCAGACAGTATCACACAGGATGATATTAGATACACAGCTCAGCAGACAGTTTCACCAGGAGAGGATTAGATACACGGCTCAGCAGACAGTATCGCACAGGAGAGGATTAGATACACTGCTCACCAGACAGTATCACACAGCATAGAATTAGAAACACAGCTCAGCAGACAGTATCACACATGAGTGGATTAGATACACGGCTCAACAGACAGTATCGCACAGGGCGGGATTAGATACATGGCTCAGCAAACAGTATCACACAGGATAGGATTAGATACACAGTTCACCATCACTGCGTCATAATAGCACTGCAGTATGTGGTAAGGGACTACAACTCCCAGCAAGTGACAGTGCAGGCACCGATCATGTAACTAAACCATCACTGCGTCATAATAGCACTGCAGTATGTGGTGAGGGACTACAACTCCCAGCAAGTGACAGCGCAGGCACTGGTCATGTAACTAAACCATCACTGCGTTATAATAGCACTGCAGTATGTGGTGAGGGACTACAACTCCCAGCAAGTGACAGCGCAGGCACCGATCATGTAACTAAACCATCACTGCGTCATAATAGCACTGCAGTATGTGGTGAGGGACTACAACTCCCAGCAAGTGACAGCGCAGGCACCGATCATGTAACTAAACCATCACTGCGTCATAATAGCACTGCAGTATGTGGTGAGGGACTACAACTCCCAGCAAGTTTATTTCTTTTTATTTTACACGCTGCTGTTTTCCACAGTGAATTACCAGAAAGATCTGCACCAAAATCATGAAGTGCAAATTTGCAGTTGTGGATTTTCTTGTGGATTTTTGCTAATTTGCTCTGATTTTCTATGGAAATCCTCCAGGAACAATCTGCCACATTTGAACAGATCTTCAGGCCTCATTCAGACATCTGTAGTTTTCTGGTACAGGAAAAAAAACAAAACTGATTTTCATCAAAGGGATCGATCCGAATTGTATCAATGTTTGTTACTATATGCAAATAAAAAAAAAATATATATATATGGATATGTGAACTGCCCCATAGATGATAAAGGTGCGTATTATGTCTGTCAATAACATGGATGTAAAAAAACAGACGTCTGAATGAGACGTTCACCCACAAGATCATCTAGCAATAGTGCAGCTCTGACCTGACACATAGCATTCACAGAAAGGCTCCTGATCAGCACATATGATGTCTGTGATCTATAAAGAGTCCTCCACATTGTACCCACTACATATACATTCACAATAAAGCTGCCCCCGTAACAGCAACTGCCCCACACCTACCACATATAGCCAGGTCCCCGCTCCCCCACACACAGTATATAGCCAAGATCCCCGCTCCCCCACACAAAGTATATAGCCAGGTCCCCGCTCCCCCACACACAGTATGTAGCCAAGGTCCCCTCCTCCATGTATAGCATATTTATCCAGGTCCCCGCTCCCCCACACAAAGTATATAGCCAAGGTCCCCTCCTCCATGTATAGCATATTTATCCAGGTCTCCGCTCCCCCACACACAGTATATAGCCAAGGTCCCCTCCTCCATGTATAGCATATTTATCCAGGTCCCCGCTCCCCCACACAAAGTATATAGCCAAGGTCCCCTCCTCCATGTATAGCATATTTATCCAGGTCTCCCTCCCCCACATATAGCAAAGAGAACCAAGTCCAGCACCCCCTCCCCCACCACACAGCATACGGTATATAGACAAGTCCCCCCCACACAGCATACGGTATATAGACAAGACCACCACACACAGCATACGGTATATAGACAAGTCCCCCACACACAGCATACGGTATATAGGCAAGACCACCACACACAGCATACGGTATATAGACAAGTCCCCCACACACAGCATACGGTATATAGACAAGTCCCCCACACACAGCATACGGTATATAGACAAGTCCCCACACACAGCATACGGTATATAGACAAGTCCCCCACACACAGCATACAGTATATAGGCAAGTCCCCACACACAGCATACAGTATATAGACAAGTCCCCCACACACAGCATACAGTATATAGACAAGTCCCCCACACACAGCATACGGTATATAGACAAGCCCCCCACACAGCATACGGTATATAGACAAGTCCCCCACACACAGCATACGGTATATAGACAAGTTCCCCCCACACAGCATACGGTATATAGACAAGTCCCCCATACACAGCATACGGTATATAGACAAGTCCCCCCACACAGCATACAGTATATAGACAAGTCCCCCACACACAGCATACAGTATATAGACAAGTCCCCCACACACAGCATACAGTATATAGACAAGTCCCCCCACACAGCATACAGTATATAGACAAGTCCCCCCACACAGCATACAGTATATAGACAAGTCCCCCACACACAGCATACAGTATATAGACAAGTCCCCCCCACACAGCATACAGTATATAGACAAGTCCCCCACACACAGCATACGGTATATAGACAAGTCCCCCCCACACACAGCATACAGTATATAGACAAGTCCCCCCCACACAGCATACGGTATATAGACAAGTCCCCCACACACAGAATACAGTATATAGACAAGCCCCCACACACAGCATACGGTATATAGACAAGTCCCCCACACACAGCATACAGTATATAGACAAGTCCCCCATACACAGCATACGGTATATAGACAAGTCCCCCACACACAGCATACGGTATATAGACAAGTCCCCCACACACAGCATACGGTATATAGACAAGTCCCCCACACACAGCATACGGTATATAGACAAGTCCCCCATACACAGCATACGGTATATAGACAAGTCCCCCACACACAGCATACGGTATATAGACAAGTCCCCCACACACAGCATACAGTATATAGACAAGTCCCCCATACACAGCATACGGTATATAGACAAGTCCCCCACACACAGCATACGGTATATAGACAAGTCCCCCACACACAGCATCGGGATTAGATACACGGCTCAGCAGACAGTATCACACAGGATAGGATTAGATACACTGCTCATCAGATAGTATCACACATGATAGGATTAGATGCACAGCTCAGCAGACAATATCGCACAGGAGAGGATTAGATACATAGCTCAGCGGACTGTATCACACAGGACAGGATTAGATACACAGCTCAGCAGACAGTATCACACAGGAGAGGATTAGATACACGGCTCAGCAGACATTATCACACAGGAGAGGATTAGATACACAGCTCAGCAGATGGTATCACACAAGATAGGATTAGATACACTACTCAGCAGATAGTATCACACAGTAGAGGATTAGATACACGGCTCAGCAGACAGCATCACACAGGAGAGGATTAGATACACTGCTCAGCAGATAGTATCACACAGGAGAGGATTAGATACACAGCTCAGCAGACAGTATCACAAAGGATAGGATTAGATACACAGCTCAGCAGCTGGTATCACACAGGATAGGTTTAGATACACTGCTCAGCAGATGGTATCACACAGGATATGATTAGATACAGGGCTCAGCAGACAGTATCACACAGGAGAGGATTAGTTACACGGCTCAGCAGATGGTATCACACAGGATAGGATTAGATACACAGCTCAGCAGACAGTATCACACAGGAGAGGATTAGATGCACAGCTCAGCAGACAGTATCACACAGGAGAGGATTAGATACACGGCTCATCAGACAGTATCGCACAGGAGAGGATTAGATACATAGCTCATCAGACAGTATCACACAGGACAGGATTAGATACACAGCTCAGCAGACAGTATCACACAGGAGAGGATTAGATACATAGCTCATCAGACAGTATCACACAGGACAGGATTAGATACACGGCTCAGCAGACAATATCACACAGGAGAGGATTAGATACATGGCTCAGCAGACAGTATCACACAGGAGAGGATTAGATACACAGCTCAGCAGACAGTATCGCACAGGAGAGGATTAGATACATAGCTCATCAGACAGTATCACACAGGACAGGATTAGATACACAGCTCAGCAGACAGTATCACACAGGAGAGGATTAGATACACAGCTCAGCTGACAGTATCACACAGGAGAGGATTAGATACACAGCTCAGCAGACAGTATCGCACAGGAGAGGATTATATACACAGCTCAGCAGCCAGTATCACACAGGAGAGGATTAGATACACTGCTCAGCAGACGGTATCACACAGGAGAGGATTAGATACACGGTTGAGCAGAGAGTATCACACAGGGTAGGATTAGAGATACAGCTCAGCAGACTGTATCACACAGCATAGGATTAGATACACAGCTCAGCAGACAGTATCACACAGCATAGGATTAGATACACAGCACAGCAGTCAGTATCACACAGGAGAGGATTTGATACACAGCTCAGCAGACAGTATCACACAGGAGAGGATTAGATACACAGCTCAGCTGACAATATCACACAGGATAGGATTAGATACACAGCTCAGCAGACAGTATCACACAGGAGTGGATTATATACATGGCTCAGCAGACAGTATCACACAGGATAGGCTTAGATACACAGCTCACCTGACAGTATCACACAGTAGAGGATTATATACATGGCTCAGCAGACAGTATCACACAGGATAGGCTTAGATACACAGCTCAGCAGGCAGTATCACACAGGAAAGGATTAGATACACAGCTCAGCAAACAGTATCACACAGGAGAGGATTAGATACATAGCTCAGCAGACAGTATCACACAGGAGAGGATTAGATACACAGCTCAGCAGACAGTATCACACAGGAAAGGATTAGATACACAGCTCAGCAGATGGTATCACACAGGATAGGATTAGATACACACCTCAGCTGACAGTATCACACAGCACAGGATTAGATACAAAGCTCAGCAGATAGTATCACACAGGAGTGGATTAGATACACGGCTCAGCAGACAGTATCGCACAGGGCGGGATTAGATACACGGCTCAGCAGACAGTATCACACAGGATAGGATTAGATACACAGTTCATCAGACAGTATCACACAGGAGTGGATTAGATACACGGCTCAGCAGACAGTATCGCACAGGGCGGGATTAGATACACAGCTCAGCAGACAGTATCACACAGGAGTGGATTAGATCCACGGCTCAGCAGACAGTATCGCACAGGGCGGGATTAGATACACGGCTCAGCAGACAGTATCACACAGGATAGGATTAGATACACAGCTCAGCAGATGGTATCACACAGGATAGGATTAGATACACAGCTCAGCAGACAGTATCACACAGGATAGGATTAGATGCACAGCTCAGCAGACAGTATCACACAGGAGAGGATTAGATACACAGCTCAGCAGAGAATATCGCACAGGAGAGGATTAGATACACGGCTCAGCAGATGGTATCACACAGGAAAGGATTAGATACACAGCTCAGCAGACAGTATCACAAAGGATAGGATTAGATACACAGCTCAGCAGACAGTATCACACAGGATAGGATTAGATACATAGCTCAGCGGACTGTATCACACAGGACAGGATTAGATACACAGCTCAGCAGACAGTATCACACAGGAGAGGATTAGATACACGGCTCAGCAGACATTATCACACAGGAGAGGATTAGATACACAGCTCAGCAGATGGTATCACACAGGAAAGGATTAGATACACAGCTCATCAGACAGTATCACAAAGGATAGGATTAGATACACAGCTCAGCAGCTGGTATCACACAGGATAGGTTTAGATACACTGCTCAGCAGATGGTATCACACAGGATATGATTAGATACAGGGCTCAGCAGACAGTATCACACAGGAGAGGATTAGTTACACGGCTCAGCAGACATTATCACACAGGGCAGGATTAGATACACGGTTCAGCAGACAGTATCACACAGGGTAGGATTAGATACACGGCTCAGCAGATGGTATGACACAGGATAGGATTAGATACACAGCTCAGCAGACAGTATCACACAGGGCAGGATTAGATACACGGTTCAGCAGACAGTATCACACAGGGTAGGATTAGATACACGGCTCAGCAGACAGTATCACACAGGAGAGGATTTGATACACAGCTCAGCAGACAGTATCACACAGGAGAGGATTAGATACACAGCTCAGCAGATGGTATCACACAGGATAGAATTAGATACACTGCTCAGCAGACAGTATCACACAGGGCAGGATTAGATACACGGTTCAGCAGACAGTATCACACAGGGTAGGATTAGATACACGGCTCAGCAGACAGTATCACACAGGAGAGGATTAGATACACAGCTCAGCAGACAGTATCACACAGGAGAGGATTAGATACACGGCTCAGCAGACAGTATCACACAGGAGAGGATTAGATACATAGCTCATCAGACAGTATCACACAGCACAGGATTAGATACACGGCTCAGCAGACAGTATCACACAGGAGAGGATTAGATACACAGCTCAGCAGACAGTATCACACAGGAGAGGATTAGATACACAGCTCAGCAGATAGTATCACACAGGATAGGATTAGATATACAGCTCAGCAGACAGTATCACACAGGAGTGGATTAGATACACAGCTCAGCAGACAGTATCACACAGGATAGGATTAGATACACAGCTCAGCAGATGGTATCACACAGGATAGGAATAGATACACTGCTCAGCTGATGGTATCACACAGGATAGGATTAGATGCACAGCTCAGTAGGCAGTATCACACAGGAGAGGATTAGATACACGGCTCAGCAGACAGTATCACACAGGAGTGGATTAGATACACAGCTCAGCAGACAGTATCACACAGGAGAGGATCAGATACACAGCTCAGCTGACAGTATCACACAGGAGTAGATTAGATACACGGCTCAGCAGACAGTATCGCACAGGGCGAGATTAGATACACGACTCAGCAGACAGTATCACACAGGATAGGATTAGATACACAGCTCAGTAGGCAGTATCACACAGGAGAGGATTAGATACACAGCTCATCAGACAGTATGACACAGGAGAGGATTAGATACACAGCTCAGCAGATAGTATCACACAGGAGAGGATTAGATACACAGCTCAGCTGACAGTATCACACAGGAGTGGATTAGATACACGGCTCAGCAGACATTATCACACAGGAGAGGATTAGATACACAGCTCAGCAGACAGTATCACACAGGATAGGATTAGACACAAAGCTCAGCAGACAGTATCACACAGGAGAGGATTAGATACATGGCTCAGCAGACAGCATCACACAGCATAGGATTAGATACACGGTTCAGCAGACAGTATCACACAGGAGGGGATTAGATACACAGCTCAGCAGACAGTATCACACAGGAGGGGATTAGATACACAGCTCAGCAGACAGTATCACACAGGATAGGATTAGATGCACAGCTCAGCAGACAGTATCACACAGGATTAGATACATAGCTCAGCAGACAGTATCACACAGGAGAGGATTAGATACACAGCTCAGCAGACAGTATCACACAGGAGAGGATGAGATACACAGCATAGGTTTAGATACACAGCTCAGCAGACAGTATCACACAGCATAGGATTAGATACACGGCTCAACAGACAGTATCACACAGGAAGGGATTAGATACACAGCTCAGCAGACAGTATCACACAGGATAAGATTAGATACACAGCTCAGCAGACAGTATCACACAGGATAAGATTAGATACACAGCTCAGCAGACAGTATTACACAGGAGAGGATTAGATGCACAGCTCAGCAGACAGTATCACACAGGAGAGGATTAGATACGCAGCTCAACAGACAGTATCACACAGCATAGGATTAGATACACGGCTCAACAGACAGTATCACACAGGAGGGGATTAGATACACAGCTGAGGAGACAGTATCACACAGGAGAGGATTAGATACACTGCTTAGCATACAGTATCACACAGTATAAGATTAGATACACAGCTCAGCAGACAGTATCACACAGCATAGGATTAGATACACGGCTCAGCAGACAGTATCACACAGGACAGGATTAGATACACAGCTCAGCAGACAGTATCACACAGGAGAGGATTAGATACACAGCTCAGCAGACAGTATCACACAGCGTAGGATTAGATACACAGCTCAGCAGACAGTATCACACAGGAGAGGATTAGATACACAGATCAGCAGACAGTATCACACAGCATAGGATTAGATACACAGCTCAGCAGACAGTATCACACAGGAGTGGATTAGATACACGGCTCAGCAGACAGTATCACACAGGAGGGGATTAGATACACAGCTCAGCAGACAGTTTCACACAGGAGGGGATTAGATACACAGCTCAGCAGACAGTATCACACAGGAGAGTATTAGATACACAGCTCAGCAGATGGTATCACACAGGAGAGAATTAGATACACAGCTCAGCAGACAGTATCACACAGGATTAGATACACAGCTCAGCAGACAGTATCACACAGGATTAGATACACAGCTCAGCAGACAGTATCACACAGGAGAGGATTAGATACACAGCTCAGCAGACAGTATCACACAGGAGAGGATGAGATACACAGCATAGGTTTAGATACACAGCTCAGCAGGCAGTATCACACAGCATAGGATTAGATACACGGCTCAACAGACAGTATCACACAGGAGGGGATTAGATACACAGCTCAGCAGACAGTATCACACAGGAGGGGATTAGATACACAGCTCAGCAGACAGTATCACACAGGATAAGATTAGATACACAGCTCAGCAGACAGTATCACATAGGACAGGATTAGATACACAGTTCATCAGACAGTATCACACAGGAGAGGATTAGATACGCAGCTCAGCAGACAGTATCACACAGGATAGGATTAGATACATGGCTCAGCAGACAGTATCACACAGCATAGGATTAGATACACGGCTCAGCAGACAGTATCACACAGGAGGGGATTAGATACACAGCTGAGGAGACAGTATCACACAGCATAGAATTAGATACACAGCTCAGCAGGCAGTATCACACAGCATAGGATTAGATACACAGCTCAGCAGACAGTATCACACAGCATAGGATTAGATACACAGCTCAGCAGACAGTATCGCACAGCATAGGATTAGATACACGGCTCAGCAGACAGTATCACACAGGACAGGATTAGATACACAGCTCAGCAGACAGTATCACACAGGAGAGGATTAGATACACAGCTCAGCAGACAGTATCACACAGCATAGGATTAGATACACGGCTCAGCAGACAGTATCACACAGGAGAGGATTAGATACACAGATCAGCAGACAGTATCACACAGCATAGGATTAGATACACAGCTCAGCAGACAGTATCACACAGGAGTGGATTAGATACACGGCTGAGCAGACAGTATCACACAGGATAGTATTAGATACACTGCTCAGCAGACAGTATCACACAGGAGTGGATTAGATACACGGCTCAGCAGACGGTATCACACAGGAGAGAATTAAATACACGGCTCAGCAGACAGTGTCACACAGGATAGGATTAGATACACGGCTCAGCAGACAGTATCACACAGGATAGGATTAGATACACGGCTCAGAAGACAGTATCACACAGGAGAGGATTAGATACACAGCTCAGCAGACAGTATCACACAGGGGATGATTAGATACACTGTTTAGCAGATAGTATCACACAGGATAGGATTAGATGCACAGCTCAGCAGACAGTATCACACAGGACAGGATTAGATACACAGCTCAGCAGACAGTATCACACAGCATAGGATTAGATACACAGGTCAGCAAACAGTATCACACAGGATAGGATTAGATACACTGCTGAGCAGATGGTATCACACAGGATAGGATTAGATACACAGCTCAGCAGACAGTATCACACAGGATAGGATTAGATACACGGCTCAGCAGACAGTATCACAGGAGGGGATTAGATACACGGCTCAGTAGACAGTATCACACAGGAGAGGATTAGATACACATCATAGGATTAGATACACAGCTCAGCAGACAGTATCACACAGGAGGGGATTAGATACACAGCTCAGCAGACAGTATCACACAGGATAAGATTAGATACACTGCTCAGCAGACAGTATCACACAGGAGAGGATTAGATACACGGCTCAACACACAGTATTACACAGAGGATTAGATACACGGCTCAGCAGACAGTATCACACAGGAGAGGATTAGATACACAGCTCAGCTGACAGTATCACACAGCATAGGATTAGATACACAGCTCAGCAGACAGTATCACACAGGAGTGGATTAGATACACGGCTCAGCAGACAGTATCGCACAGGGCGGGATTAGATACACGGCTCAGCAGACAGTATCACACAGGATAGGATTAGATACACAGTTCATCAGACAGTATCACACAGGAGACGATTAGATACACAGCTCAGCAGACAGTATCACACATTAGAGGATTAGATACACAGCTCAGCAGACAGTATCACACAGGAGAGGATTAGATACACAGCTCAGCAGACAGTATCACACAGGATGATATTAGATACACAGCTCAGCACACAGTTTCACCAGGAGAGGATTAGATACACGGCTCAGCAGACAGTATCGCACAGGAGAGGATTAGATACACTGCTCACCAGACAGTATCACACAGCATAGGATTAGAAACACAGCTCAGCAGACAGTATCACACAGGAGTGGATTAGATACACGGCTCAGCAGACAGTATCGCACAGGGCGGGATTAGATACATGGCTCAGCAAACAGTATCACACAGGATAGGATTAGATACACAGTTCACCATCACTGCGTCATAATAGCACTGCAGTATGTGGTAAGGGACTACAACTCCCAGCAAGTGACAGTGCAGGCACCGATCATGTAACTAAACCATCACTGCGTCATAATAGCACTGCAGTATGTGGTGAGGGACTACAACTCCCAGCAAGTGACAGCGCAGGCACTGGTCATGTAACTAAACCATCACTGCGTTATAATAGCACTGCAGTATGTGGTGAGGGACTACAACTCCCAGCAAGTGACAGCGCAGGCACCGATCATGTAACTAAACCATCACTGCGTCATAATAGCACTGCAGTATGTGGTGAGGGACTACAACTCCCAGCAAGTGACAGCGCAGGCACCGATCATGTAACTAAACCATCACTGCGTCATAATAGCACTGCAGTATGTGGTGAGGGACTACAACTCCCAGCAAGTGACAGCGCAGGCACCGATCATGTAACTAAACCATCACTGCGCCATAATAGCACTGCAGTATGTGCTGAGGGACTACAACTCCCAGCAAGTGACAGCGCAGGCACCGATCATGTAACTAAACCATCACTGCGTCATAATAGCACTGCAGTATGTGGTGAGGGACTACAACTCCCAGCAAGTTTATTTCTTTTTATTTTACACGCTGCTGTTTTCCACAGTGAATTACCAGAAAGATCTGCACCAAAATCATGAAGTGCAAATTTGCTGTTGTGGATTTTCTTGTGGATTTTTGCTAATTTGCTCTGATTTTCTATGGAAATCCTCCAGGAACAATCTGCCACATTTGAACAGATCTTCAGGCCTCATTCAGACATCTGTAGTTTTCTGGTACAGGAAAAAAAACAAAACTGATTTTCATCAAAGGGATCGATCCGAATTGTATCAATGTTTGTTACTATATGCAAATAAAAAAAAAATATATATATATGGATATGTGAGCTGCCCCATAGATGATAAAGGTGCGTATAATGTCTGTCAATAACATGGATGTAAAAAAACAGACGTCTGAATGAGACGTTCACCCCACAAGATCATCTAGCAATAGTGCAGCTCTGACCTGACACATAGCATTCACAGAAAGGCTCCTGATCAGCACATATGATGTCTGTGATCTATAAAGAGTCCTCCACATTGTACCCACTACATATACATTCACAATAAAGCTGCCCCCGTAACATCAACTGCCCCACACCTACCACATATAGCCAGGTCCCCGCTCCCCCACACACAGTATGTAGCCAAGGTCCCCTCCTCCATGTATAGCATATTTATCCAGGTCTCCCTCCCCCACACACAGTATATAGCCAAGGTCCCCTCCTCCATGTATAGCATATTTATCCAGGTCTCCGCTCCCCCACACACAGTATATAGCCAAGGTCCCCTCCTCCATGTATAGCATATTTATCCAGGTCCCCGCTCCCCCACACAAAGTATATAGCCAAGATCCCCTTCTCCATGTATAGCATATTTATCCAGGTCTCCCTCCCCCACATATAGCAAAGAGAACCAAGTCCAGCACCCCCTCCCCCACCACACAACATACGGTATATAGACAAGTCCCCCCCACACAGCATACGGTATATAGACAAGACCCCCACACACAGCATACGGTATATAGACAAGTCCCCCACACACAGCATACGGTATATAGACAAGTCCCCCACACACAGCATACGGTATATAGACAAGTCCCCACACACAGCATACGGTATATAGACAAGTCCCCCACACACAGCATACAGTATATAGACAAGTCCCCACACACAGCATACAGTATATAGACAAGTCCCCCACACACAGCATACGGTATATAGACAAGCCCCCCACACAGCATACGGTATATAGACAAGTCCCCCACACACAGCATACGATATATAGACAAGTTCCCCCCACACAGCATACGGTATATAGACAAGTCCCCCACACACAGCATACGGTATATAGACAAGTTCCCCCCACACAGCATACGGTATATAGACAAGTCCCCCATACACAGCATACGGTATATAGACAAGTCCCCCCACACAGCATACAGTATATAGACAAGTCCCCCACACACAGCATACAGTATATAGACAAGTCCCCCCACACAGCATACAGTATATAGACAAGTCCCCCCACACAGCATACAGTATATAGACAAGTCCCCCACACACAGCATACAGTATATAGACAAGTCCCCCCCACACAGCATACAGTATATAGACAAGTCCCCCACACACAGCATACGGTATATAGACAAGTCCCCCCCACACACAGCATACAGTATATAGACAAGCCCCCACACACAGCATACAGTATATAGACAAGTCCCCCCCACACAGCATACGGTATATAGACAAGCCCCCCACACACAGAATACAGTATATAGACAAGCCCCCACACACAGCATACGGTATATAGACAAGTCCCCCACACACAGCATACAGTATATAGACAAGTCCCCCATACACAGCATACGGTATATAGACAAGTCCCCCACACACAGCATACGGTATATAGACAAGTCCCCCACACACAGCATACGGTATATAGACAAGTCCCCCACACACAGCATACGGTATATAGACAAGTCCCCTATACACAGCATACGGTATATAGACAAGTCCCCCATACACAGCATACGGTATATAGACAAGTCCCCCACACACAGCATACGGTATATAGACAAGTCCCCCATACACAGCATACGGTATATAGACAAGTCCCCCACACACAGCATACGGTATATAGACAAGTCCCCCACACACAGCATACGGTATATAGACAAGTCCCCCACACACAGCATACGGTATATAGACAAGTCCCCCATACACAGCATACGGTATATAGACAAGTCCCCCATACACAGCATACGGTATATAGACAAGTCCCCCACACACAGAATACGGTATATAGACAAGTCCCCCCCACACAGCATACGGTATATAGACAAGTCCCCCACACACAGAATACAGTATATAGACAAGCCCCCCACACACAGCATACGGTATATAGACAAGTCCCCCACACACAGCATACAGTATATAGACAAGTCCCCCATACACAGCATACAGTATATAGACAAGTCCCCCCACACAGCATACAGTTTATAGACAAGTCCCCCACACACAGAATACAGTATATAGACAAGTCTCCCCACACAGCATACAGTATATAGACAAGTCCCCCACACACAGCATACAGTATATAGACAAGTCCCCCCCACACAGCATACGGTATATAGACAAGTCCCCCCCACACAGCATACGGTATATAGACAAGTCCCCCCCACACACACAGCATACGGTATATAGACAAGTCCCCCATACACAGCATATGGTATATAGACAAGTCCCCCATACACAGCATACAGTATATAGACAAGTCCCCCACACACAGCTTACGGTATATAGACAAGTCCCCCCACACACAGCATACGGTATATAGACAAGTCCCCCATACACAGCATACGGTATATAGACAAGTCCCCCCACACAGCATACAGTATATAGACAAGTCCCCCCCACACAGCATACGGTATATAGACAAGTCCCCCACACACAGCATACGGTATATAGACAAGTCCCCCACACACAGCATACGGTATATAGACAAGTCCCCCCACACACAGCATAAGGTATATAGACAAGTCCCCCATACACAGCATACAGTATATAAACAAGTCCCCCACACACAGCTTACGGTATATAGACAAGTCCCCCCACACAGCATACAGTATATAGACAAGTCCCCCACACACAGCATACGGTATATAGACAAGTCCCCCCCATACGGTATATAGACAAGTCCCCCACACACAGCATACGGTATATAGACAAGTCCCCCCCACACACAGCATACAGTATATAGACAAGTCCCCCCCACACAGCATACGGTATATAGACAAGTCCCCCCACACAGCATACAGTATATAGACAAGTCCCCCACACACAGCATATGGTATATAGACAAGTCCCCCCACACAGCATACGGTATATAGACAAGTCCCCCCCACACACAGCATACAGTATATAGACAAGTCCCCCACACACAGCATACGGTGTATAGACAAGTCCCCCACACAGCATACGGTATATAGACAAGTCCCCCCCACACAGCATACAGTATATAGACAAGTCCACCACACACAGCATACGGTATATAGACAAGTCCCCCCCCCACACAGCATACGGTATATAAAGAAGTCCCCCCCACACAGCATACGGTATATAGACAAGTCCCCCCCACACAGCATACAGTATATAGACAAGTCCCCCACACACAGCATACGGTATATAGACAAGTCCCCCCACACAGCATACGGTATATAGACAAGTCCCCCCCCCACAGCATACAGTATATAGACAAGTCCTCCACATAGCATACGGTATATAGACAAGTCCCCCACACACAGCATACAGTATATAGACAAGTCCCCCACACACAGCATACGGTATATAGACAAGTCCCCCACACACAGCATACGGTATATAGACAAGTCCCCCACACATAGCATACAGTATATAGACAAGTCCCCCACACATAGCATACGGTATATAGACAAGTCCCCCACACACATCATACGGTATATAGACAAGTCCCCCACACACCGCATACGGTATATAGACAAGTCCCCCCCACACATCATACGGTATACAGACAAGTCCCCCCCACACACAGCATACGGTATAAAGACAAGTCCCCCCCACACATCATACGGTATATAGACAAGTCCCCCCAACACAGCATACGGTATATAGACAAGTCCCCCACACACAGCATACGGTATATAGACAAGTCCCCCCCACACATCATACGGTATATAGACAAGTCCCCCACACACAGCATACGGTATATAGACAAGTCCCCCCCACACATCATACGGTATATAGACAAGTCCCCCAACACAGCATACGGTATATAGACAAGTCCCCCACACACAGCATACGGTATATAGACAAGTCCCCCACACACAGCATACTGTATATAGACAAGTCCCCCACACACAGCATACGGTATATAGACAAGTCCCCCACACACAGCATACAGTATATAGACAAGTCCCCCCACACAGCATACGGTATATAGACAAGTCCCCCTCACACAGCATACGGTATATAGACAAGTTCCCCACACACAGCATACGGTATATAGACAAGTCCCCCACACACAGCATACGGTATATAGACAAGTTCCCCACACACAGCATACAGTTTATAGACAAGTCCCCCACACACAGAATACGGTATATAGACAAGTCCCCCCCACACAGCATACGGTATATAGACAAGTCCCCCACACACAGAATACAGTATATAGACAAGCCCCCCACACACAGCATACGGTATATAGACAAGTCCCCCACACACAGCATACAGTATATAGACAAGTCCCCCATACACAGCATACAGTATATAGACAAGTCCCCCCACACAGCATACAGTTTATAGACAAGTCCCCCACACACAGAATACAGTATATAGACAAGTCTCCCCACACAGCATACAGTATATAGACAAGTCCCCCACACACAGCATACAGTATATAGACAAGTCCCCCCCACACAGCATACGGTATATAGACAAGTCCCCCCCACACAGCATACGGTATATAGACAAGTCCCCCCCACACACACAGCATACGGTATATAGACAAGTCCCCCATACACAGCATATGGTATATAGACAAGTCCCCCATACACAGCATACAGTATATAGACAAGTCCCCCACACACAGCTTACGGTATATAGACAAGTCCCCCCACACACAGCATACGGTATATAGACAAGTCCCCCATACACAGCATACGGTATATAGACAAGTCCCCCCACACAGCATACAGTATATAGACAAGTCCCCCCCACACAGCATACGGTATATAGACAAGTCCCCCACACACAGCATACGGTATATAGACAAGTCCCCCACACACAGCATACGGTATATAGACAAGTCCCCCCACACACAGCATAAGGTATATAGACAAGTCCCCCATACACAGCATACAGTATATAAACAAGTCCCCCACACACAGCTTACGGTATATAGACAAGTCCCCCCACACAGCATACAGTATATAGACAAGTCCCCCACACACAGCATACGGTATATAGACAAGTCCCCCCCATACGGTATATAGACAAGTCCCCCACACACAGCATACGGTATATAGACAAGTCCCCCCCACACACAGCATACAGTATATAGACAAGTCCCCCCCACACAGCATACGGTATATAGACAAGTCCCCCCACACAGCATACAGTATATAGACAAGTCCCCCACACACAGCATATGGTATATAGACAAGTCCCCCCACACAGCATACGGTATATAGACAAGTCCCCCCCACACACAGCATACAGTATATAGACAAGTCCCCCACACACAGCATACGGTATATAGACAAGTCCCCCACACAGCATACGGTATATAGACAAGTCCCCCCCACACAGCATACAGTATATAGACAAGTCCACCACACACTGCATACGGTATATAGACAAGTCCCCCCCACACACAGCATACGGTATATAGAGAAGTCCCCCCCACACAGCATACGGTATATAGAGAAGTCCCCCCCACACAGCATACGGTATATAGACAAGTCCCCCCCACACAGCATACAGTATATAGACAAGTCCCCCCACACAGCATACGGTATATAGACAAGTCCCCCCCACACACAGCATACGGTATATAGACAAGTCCCCCCACACAGCATACGGTATATAGACAAGTCCCCCCCCCACAGCATACAGTATATAGACAAGTCCTCCACATAGCATACGGTATATAGACAAGTCCCCCACACACAGCATACAGTATATAGACAAGTCCCCCACACACAGCATACGGTATATAGACAAGTCCCCCACACACAGCATACGGTATATAGACAAGTCCCCCACACATAGCATACAGTATATAGACAAGTCCCCCACACATAGCATACGGTATATAGACAAGTCCCCCACACACATCATACGGTATATAGACAAGTCCCCCACACACCGCATACGGTATATAGACAAGTCCCCCCCACACATCATACGGTATACAGACAAGTCCCCCCCACACACAGCATACGGTATAAAGACAAGTCCCCCCCACACATCATACGGTATATAGACAAGTCCCCCCAACACAGCATACGGTATATAGACAAGTCCCCCACACACAGCATACGGTATATAGACAAGTCCCCCCCACACATCATACGGTATATAGACAAGTCCCCCACACACAGCATACGGTATATAGACAAGTCCCCCCCACACATCATACGGTATATAGACAAGTCCCCCAACACAGCATACGGTATATAGACAAGTCCCCCACACACAGCATACGGTATATAGACAAGTCCCCCACACACAGCATACTGTATATAGACAAGTCCCCCACACACAGCATACGGTATATAGACAAGTCCCCCACACACAGCATACAGTATATAGACAAGTCCCCCCACACAGCATACGGTATATAGACAAGTCCCCCTCACACAGCATACGGTATATAGACAAGTTCCCCACACACAGCATACGGTATATAGACAAGTCCCCCACACACAGCATACGGTATATAGACAAGTTCCCCACACACAGCATACAGTATATAGACAAGTCCCCCCCACAGCATACGGTATATAGACAAGTCCCCCACACACAGCATACAGTATATAGACAAGTCCCCCACACACAGCATACGGTATATAGACAAGTCCCCCCCATACGGTATATAGACAAGTCCCCCACACACAGCATACGGTATATAGACAAGTCCCCCCCACACACAGCATACAGTATATAGACAAGTCCCCCCCACACAGCATACGGTATATAGACAAGTCCCCCCACACAGCATACAGTATATAGACAAGTCCCCCACACACAGCATATGGTATATAGACAAGTCCCCCCACACAGCATACGGTATATAGACAAGTCCCCCCCACACACAGCATACAGTATATAGACAAGTCCCCCACACACAGCATACGGTATATAGACAAGTCCCCCACACAGCATACGGTATATAGACAAGTCCCCCCCACACAGCATACAGTATATAGACAAGTCCACCACACACAGCATACGGTATATAGACAAGTCCCCCCCACACACAGCATACGGTATATAGAGAAGTCCCCCCCACACAGCATACGGTATATAGAGAAGTCCCCCCCACACAGCATACGGTATATAGACAAGTCCCCCACACGCAGCATACTGTATATAGACAAGTCCCCCACACACAGCATACAGTATATAGACAAGTCCCCCACACGCAGCATACTGTATATAGACAAGTCCCCCACACACAGCATACAGTATATAGACAAGTCCCCCACACAGCATACGGTATATAGACAAGTCCCCCACACACAGTATATAGACAAGTCCCCCACACACAGCATACGGTATATAGACAAGTCCCCCACACACACCATACGGTATATAGATAAGTCCCCCACACACAGCATACGGTATATAGACAAGTCCCCCACACACAGCATACGGTATATAGACAAGTCCCCCACACACAGCATACGGTATATAGACAAGTCCCCCACACACAGCATACAGTATATAGATAAGTCCCCCACACACAGCATACGGTATATAGACAAGTCCCCCACACACAGCATACGGTATATAGACAAGTCCCCCCCCACACACACAGCATACAGTATATAGACAAGTCCCCCCCACACACAGCATACGGTATATAGACAAGTCAAACCACACACAGCATACAGTATATAGACAAGTCCCCCACACACAGCATACGGTATATAGACAAGTCCCCCACACACAGCATACGGTATATAGACAAGTCCCCCACACACAGCATACGGTATATAGACAAGTCCCCCACACACAGCATACGGTATATAGACAAGTCCCCCACACACAGCATACAGTGTATAGACAAGTCCCCCACACACAGCATACGGTATATAGACAAGTCCCCCGCACACAGCATACAGTATATAGACAAGTCCCCCCCCACACAGCATACGGTATATAGACAAGTCCCCCACACACAGCATACAGTATATAGACAAGTCCCCCACCTCCCACACACGGTATACAGACAAGTCCCCCACACAGCATACGGTATATAGACAAGTCCCCCACACACAGCATACGATATATAGACAAGTCCCCCATACACAGCATACGATATATAGACAAGTCCCCCACACACAGCATACGATATATAGACAAGTCCCCCACACACAGCATACGGTATATAGACAAGTCCGCCACACACACCATACGGTATATAGATAAGTCCCCCACACACAGGATACGGTATATAGACAAGTCCCCCACACACAGCATACGGTATATAGACAAGTCCCCCACAAACAGCATACGGTATATAGACAAGTCCCCCACACAGCATACAGTATATAGACAAGTCCCCCACACACAGCATACGATATATAGACAAGTCCCCCACACACAGCATACGATATATAGACAAGTCCCCCACACACAGCATACGGTATATAGACAAGTCCGCCACACACACCATACGGTATATAGATAAGTCCCCCACACACAGGATACGGTATATAGACAAGTCCCCCACACACAGCATACGGTATATAGACAAGTCCCCCACACACAGCATACGGTATATAGACAAGTCCCCCACACACAGCATACGATATATAGACAAGTCCCCCACACACAGCATACGATATATAGACAAGTCCCCCACACACAGCATACGGTATATAGACAAGTCCCCCACACACACCATACGGTATATAGATAAGTCCCCCACACACAGCATACGGTATATAGACAAGTCCCCCACACACAGCATACGGTATATAGACAAGTCCCCCACACACAGCATACAGTATATAGATAAGTCCCCCACACACAGCATACGGTATATAGACAAGTCCCCCACACACAGCATACGGTATATAGACAAGTCCCCCCCCACACACACAGCATACAGTATATAGACAAGTCCCCCCCACACACAGCATACCGTATATAGACAAGTCCCCCACACACAGCATACAGTATATAGACAAGTCAAACCACACACAGCATACAGTATATAGACAAGTCCCCCACACACAGCATACGGTATACAGACAAGTCCCCCACACACAGCATACGGTATATAGACAAGTCCCCCACACACAGCATACAGTATATAGACAAGTCCCCCCCCACAGCATACGGTATATAGACAAGTCCCCCACACAGCATACAGTATATAGACAAGTCCCCCACACACAGCATACGGTATATAGACAAGTCCCCCACACACAGCATACGGTATATAGACAAGTGCATAGCTGTGCTAGGGTAGGAGTGGGAGGAGCCTTCCTTCTCTTGTCAGTTCTGGCCCTGCAGTGGGGCCCACCGGGGAATTCCCCAGCAGGCCAGTCCGAGCCTGGTCACATGCTGACTAGAGTCTCAGACACCTCTCTGAGTAGCCCACTGATAGAATTGGATGAGAATCTAGTCGGCATTTGACCTCAACTATTACATCATAACACCGGCTTTATCTTTTTAAAGCTTTGTAACCTTTACTCACTTTCTGAATCAGCCACAGATAAAACTCAATAAGGATGGGTTGCTACTGTGTGCAATTTGCCAGCCAGCCCAGAACAGCGGTGACCTGAGCCGACAGCAGCGACTTGAGTAGACTGTGGCCACCTGAGCCAACAGCGGCATTTAAATTGAGCTATCGCCAGGAAATGGATGACAATGGCAGTCAGGGGAATGGTGAAGGCCTGCATGGCGGCCATCTTGGTACTCCTGTGAAGTTCATCCACAGTCTGGACTTAATCTTATAAACTGTATACTGCATTACTAGAGGATTACTGTATATAGAATAAGCAGCCAAGAGATTGCAGGTTCAAGTGCCCTAAGGGGACATAAAAAAAGAAAGTAAAAATGGAAAAAAAAGAAAAAGTTTTATAAAGGAAAAAAAATAAACAAAAATGTTAAATCACCCCTATTTTCCGAGGTAAAAAAAAAGAAATTAAAAAAGAAACATTTTATATTGTCGTGTCTGTAAAAGTCCGACCTATCAAAGCCCAAATTATTTAAACCGCACGTTAAATAGCGGAAAAATAAATTAAGAAGCCAGAATTGCCGTATTATGGTGTCACCAAACAGTAATAAATAACCCGGTATTGTGTCACCATTTTGTGAGACCCTGCATTTGTTCCATGTTTCTGCTGATGAATCTGGGCGAGGTTCGCTTTCTGCTCGCCGACCTGCGGGGGTTATTGATGCCATTCTCTGCCGTCTACAAACTTTTCATCTCTTTTTGATGCATTTTTTGGGAGGTAAAATTACCCAAAAAGAAAAAAAAATTGGGTGTTTAGATTATCTTTGCTGTTGGGCATTTGCTGTAGGGGTTAATATATTTATGATTTGATAGATCGGACTTTTTGTCAGTGTGTCAATACTAAATAAATAAATATATATATATAATCTTTTAGTCTTGCTTTGTATTGACAAATGGAGGTAGGAAATTTCAAAGGATTTTTTTATATATATAAATTTCAATTTTAATCCTTTTCTATCACATTATTTTTTGGTCCCGTTGGGCAACTTGAACCAAAAATCCACAACTCATTGGAATTGCGACACTTAAATTCTGCGGATGTCGGGAAGGGGATAAAGAGAATAAAGTAACTTTGCAGAATGCTTCCGTTTTGTGTACACAGCTCCTGTGCTGACTTAGTGTTCTCTTTGGTTACACCACACACCCATTCTGTGTCCGGCCCCCACAGATCGCCATCTCCGTATATATGGGGGGATTTCCTCATGTGACGGCCCCTTTGCCGATGTATACAGATCACATGTGGCTTCACCTTCAGCTTTGATCTCCGCAGTCTTCAGTTCCGGATCCTCCAGGATGAGGGATAAATCTTTCTTGCTCTTCATTCCCCTCCGTGGCTGATACAGCAGCTCCACCGCGCCGACGTTCCCCTCATAGGGAGGAATCGCTCCGCAAAGACTGTTCTCAGCCACAGGACGATCCGTCGGATACAGGAGGAAAGTTCTCATCTCTGCAATGAAGGATTATTCCACTTTTCTGCCATTTGTAAGATCTCTGCTTGTTGTCTGAGAATATAATCATTCTTGTTAATATCCAGAACCTGAAAAAAATCTAATCCTGACAGCAGCGGAGCATTTATTACAATGGTATTCAGTCTAGACGATCCCCCTCCTGTCCTGACCGTTTGCTACAATGTATCAGTGCAGGGAAAATCTATCAGTTTGGACTTGGTTTCCCTTACAGAGGATTGTCCAGGCCAGACACCATTGTACCCAGTGGCGTCCCGCCAATGGCGGCAGGCCACTCGACTGCTATGGGGCCCGTGAGCTGGGGGAGCCCCATAGCAGTCGCCTGCACTGTGTACCCCTGCATCGGGTCCCTCTCCTGCACCCAGGCAAGAGGCGGGGCCCTGAGCAGGCGGGGGGCTTACTCGCCGTCGGGCATCCCGGCGCACTATGGGCCCCCCCGCCTGCTCAGGGCCCCGGCCGTCACAATAATTACCTCTTCCCGTGCCCTAGACGCTAGAATGTATGGGATCCTTCCAGGTGTGATGTCATTTCCGGGGGCGTGTTCTAGTTCAGCACCAGACGCCAGAGTCTCATGCAGAGACAGAGCTGCCGGTGAAGCTGCAGGAGGAGGTCAGTATCCTAAGCTGAGAAACAGGAGATTGTTCTATTAATTGCTGGTCTGATGTCTTTTCTTCTTGTTGTTTTTGGGGTGAGGGGGCTTGATACTTGCGAGTGAGGGATTTGGGGGGGTTAATGCTGGAGGGCAGTCTGGTGGGGTTAATTAATGCTTGTGGAGATCTTAGGGGGCTCTGGGGAATAATGCAGGGATAATGTGTGCTTGTGGGGGCCCTAAGGGGATGCTGTAGGCTTGTGAGGGCTCTGGGGGGGATGCTGCGGGCTTGTGGGGGCCCTAAGGGGGATTTTGCGGTCTTGTGGGGGCTCTGGGGGGGATGCTGCGAGCTTGTGGGGCCCTGGGGGAGATGCTGCGGGCTTGTGGGGCCCTGGGGGGATGCTGTGGGCTTGTGGGTGCTCTGGGGGGGATGCTGCGGGCTTGTGGGGCCCTGGGGGGGTGCTGTGGGCTTGTGGGGGCCCTGGGGGGGATGCTGTGGGCTTCTGGGGCCCTGGGGGGATGCTGTGGGTTTCTGGGGGCCCTTGGGGGGATACTGTGGGCTTGTGGGTGCTCTGGGGGGGATGCTGCTTGCTTGTGGGGCCCTGGGGGGGGGATGCTGTGGGCTTGTGGGTGCTCTCGGGGGGATGCTGCAGGCTTGTGGGTGCTCTGGGGGGGATGCTGTGGGCTTGTGGGGGTTCTGGGGGGGATGCTGCAGGCTTCTGGGTCCTCTGCGGGGGGGTGCTGCAGGCTTGTGGGGGCCCCGGGGGGATGCAGAAGGCTTGTGGGGGCCCCGGGGGGGATGCAGCGGGCTTGTGGGGCTTCTGTATGGGGTCCAGCCTGCATATGGCATTACATGGGGACCAGGCAGTATTCTCTACGGTGAATTATGTGGGATCCAGTATTTTGTATGGAGCATTATATGGGGCTCATAATACTGTATGGAGGACTATGTGGTGTCCATAATACTGTATGGAGGACTTAGTGGTGCCATAACACTGTATGGAGGACTATACTGTCCGGTCTGCACTGTGCGCTGTGAGGATTCACCGGTTTCTGAGCTATTGTAGAATTTACAGTAGATATCACTCATGAAATGTAAGGAGTCAGTGAAATGTTTGGCATTGTACTATATCTATATCTATAATTTCTCTGCTGTATCTGTGCATCATGAATGGTTGGATGTGTTAAAGGGGCCACTGAGACTCTTTCGCCCGGGGCCCACGAAAACCTGGAGGAGGGAGCATCATGTGACACTCCCTCTCCCATCATTCCTCCTCTGCGTCTGACGCAGCAGCATGATGACGCGCCACGCTGTGTCAGACAGTGGAGCTGGCAGCTGCTGAGGTGATCAGCTGCAGAGACTGAAGCAGCAGGGAACGAGGAGCGGTAAGTATGTATTTATTTTTTAAATCATTGTGTACTGATAATACTGGAGGACTGGGGCTGCATTTTACCCTACGGGTGGGGGGGGGGCTGCATTTTACCCTATGGGGGGCTGCATTATACTGCGTACAGGACCATGGAGGAATGCATTATACTGAGTGGAGAACCATGGCGAGTGTCTTATACTGTGTGGAGGACCATGGGGGAGTGCATTGTACTGTGTGGAGGACCATGGGGGAGTGCATTGTACTGTGTGGAGGACCACGGGGAGTGCATTGTACTATGTGGAGGACCACGTGGGAGTGCATTATACAGCGTGGAGGACCACGAGGGAGTGCATTATACAGCGTGGAGGACCACGAGGGAGTGCATTATACTGCGTGGAGGACCATGGGGACTGTATTATACTGCGTGGAGGACCATGGCGAGTGCCTTATACTGTTTGGAGGACCATGGCGAGAGTCTTATACTGTGTGGAGGACCATGGGGGAATGCATTGTACTGTGTGGAGGACCATGGGGGAGTGCATTGTACTGTGTGGAGGACCATGGGGGAGTGCATTGTACTGTGTGGAGGGCCATGGGGGAGTGCATTGTACTGTGTGGAGGACCATGGGGGAGTGCATTGTACTGTGTGGAGGACCACGAGGGAGTGCATTATACTGCGTGGAGGACCATGGGGACTGTATTATACTGCGTGGAGGACCACGGCGAGTGCCTTATACTGTGTGGAGGACCATGGCGAGAGTCTTATACTGTGTGGAGGACCATGGCGAGTGCATTGTACTCTATGGAGTATGGAGAGGTGTGGGGCAGTTGGGGGATCATACTGTGTTGGTGTCATCATACTTTACCCTGGGAGTTGAGGTGGGGTACAGTAGGGTCATTATACTGTGCATATGGAGGAATTCACCATGGGGGTATCATACCGTGTTTGGGGGGCACTTTTGTTGGCACCACACTTTATGGGCAATGAAAAAGGGATCTAGGACTTCAGCAGGAGGAAAATTACTATGTAAAGGCTGGAAGGTTGTGAGATCTGATCTTCTGCGACCCCCGACAATTATTTACATTTTTGTTGCTGGGGGGGGGGCCCAATTAGAACTTCTGCGTCCTATGTACGCCCCTGATTATACCAAATCCTCAGCTGTGCTGGTACTAAGGATATGGACACTCAGACATTTTGGGCTGAATATATACATACAAATATTTTTTCAATAACGTTTCATAAACAATTTGGCTTTTTTATTTCCTTTGCATTGCTAGTTGCAGAATGAGCTCACTGAGAATTTATCAGTGAGCTCATTCTGATCTTCTCTGTGCTGATTATGTTCACAGACCAGCATGAAAGTTGGGCTGATCTCTGATGCAGTCATAAATCATCGCAGAAATAAAAGCGCTGGCCTTGCACAGGAAAAACTGTGAGGAAAGAAGAAATCAGATTTCTTACAATATAGAATAATGTCCTCCTGCCCTCGCTCATGTCCAGTATTATTTATCCCCTGACCTTTTGGGTGGGGAACCCCTCCTGAGCCCCCTCCATTATATAGGAGCCATATATCTGCTCCAATACTGGCAGAAGGTAAGGAGCCAATCACACTGCACGGCTTCTACTTCCTGCTCTAAGCCCCGCCCACCTGCCTTCCCTTGAGATCTCCATGACAACCCTTGTGTGACTACAGTGACAGGCCACGCCCCCGAGGATTCTGATCAGTGCGGATGTCTCCATATTGCTGAGGACTGTGAGCGGCTGATGGGCGGAGCCAGCAGCGATGTGAGGGGCGGAGCCAGCAGCGATGTGAGGGGCGGAGCCAGCAACGATATGAGGGGCGGAGCCAGCAGCGATGTGAGGGGCAGAGCCAGCAGCGATGTGAGGGGCAGAGCCAGCAGCGATATGAGGGGCGGAGCGCCAGCAGCGACATGAGGGGCGGAGCCAGCAGCGATATGAGGGGCGGAGCCAGCAGCGATGTGAGGGGCAGAGCCAGCAGCGATATGAGGGGCGGAGCCAGCAGCAATATGAGGGGCGGATCCAGCAGCGATATGAGGGGCGGAGCCAGCAGCTACATGAGGGGCGGAGCCAGCAGCGATATGAGTGGTGGAGCCAGCAGTGATATGAGAGGCAGAGCCAGCAGCGACATGAGGGGCGGAGCCAGCAGCGATATGAGAGGCGGAGCCAGCAGCGATGTGAGGGGCAGAGCCAGCAGCGATATGAGGGGCGGAGCCAGCAGCGATGTGAGGGGCGGAGCCAACAGCGACATGAGGGGCGGAGCCAGCAGCGATATGAGAGGCGGAGCCAACAGCGACATGAGGGGCGGAGCCAGCAGCAACATGAGGGGCGGAGCCAGCAGCGATATGAGAGGCGGAGCCAGCTGCGACATGAGGGGCGGAGCCAGCAGCGATGTGAGGGGCGGAGCCAACAGCGACACGAGGGGCAGAGCCAGCAGCGACATGAGGGGCGGAGCCAGCAGCGATATGAGGAGCGGAGACAGCAGCGACATGAGGGGCGGAGCCAGCAGCGATATGAGGAGCGCTCACAGCACTGACAGGAGCAGGTGTGTGTGCAGCCAGTTCCTCTGCTGTGGGTGTTGTGGTGTGTGAGCTTCGCCGTGTATATAATATACACATATATATATATACACAGTTGAAATCAGAAGTTTCCATACACTGTATAAATAGACACATCTGCAGGTTTTTCTCAATATCTGACATGAAATCAGAATAAACCTTTCCCTTTTTAGGTCAATTAGGATTACCATCATTTTTAATATTTGCCAAATGCCAGAATAATGAGAGAGAGAGAATGTTTTAGGACATTTTTATTACTTACTGCTAAGTCAATAGTTTACCTCTTTCCCTCTCCTCATTCATTGGGAGTGGGGCGCGGAGGATGCTGGGTGGGACGCGCGGGGTAACCCCCGCCCACAGCCCAGCATCCACCGCGGGGTCCGCGACACTAATGTCACACCTCATTTGACGTGACATCAGCGGAAGAAAGAGCCGGCTGCAGCCGGGGGGTCACGTGATGCCTGTGAGTGGCGCTATCGCCAGTCCCTCCTACAGGAAATCAACCCCACATGATGCTGCCTCCCCCGTGTTTCACAGTTGGGATGGTGTTCTTAGGCTTCCAAGCTTCTCCTTTTTTCTTCCAAAAGTAACGATGGTCACTATGCCCAAAAAGTTCAATTTTAGTTTCATCAGACCACGGGACATGTCTCCAAAAATTAAGGTCTTTGTTCCTGTGTGCATTTGCAAACATTAATCTGGCTTTTTTATCTTTCTTTTGGAGTAATGGCTTCTTCCTGGCACAGTGGCCTTTCAGCCTATATTGATACAGTACTCATTTCACTGTGGATATTTACACAATCTTATCAGCTTCCCCTATCATCTTCACAAGATCTTTTGCTTTTGTCCTTGATATGCACATATCGGACCAAAGCACGTTCATCTCTGGGACACAGAACCCGTCTCCTTCCTGAGCGGTATGATGGCTGGACAGTCCCATCTTGTTTGTACTTGCATATAATTGTTTGTACAGATTAACGAGACACCTTCAGGTATCTTGAAATTGTACCCAAGGATGAGCCAGACTTGTGCAAGTCCACAATTCTCTTCCTGATATCTTGGTTGATTTCTTTAGACTTTCCCATGATGCTACACAAAGAAGCAGTGTGTTTCAGGTGTGCATTAAAATACATCCACAGGTGTGTCTCTAATTAACTGAGATGTTGCCCAAAATACTATCAGAAGTTTCCAAACACATGACATCATCATATGGGCAGTCCAGAATTTGTTAAAGGTATAGCAATATTAGTGTATGTAGACTTATGACTTTGCAGTAAGTAATAAAAATGCTTTAAAACATTCTCTCTCTCTCTTATTATTCTGGCATTTGGCAAATCTTAAAAATGATGGTAATCCTAATTGACCTAAAACGGGAAAGGTTTATTCTGATTTCATGTCAGATATTGAGAAAAACCTGCAGATGTGTCTTTTTATTGTTATGATCTGCAACAAGTACTAAGGAAAGAAAGGAGAAAGCTATCCCTACAGTAAGACTAAGCTGAATCCCTACGATGTAGCGGGCTGCCTGTTCCTAGCGAACAGACCCGCCTTAGTCCTCGGCTAGTCTGAACGAAGACCTATAGCATAAAGGAGAGGGGTCCCTAAAAGAACTAAGGACTGGAACAAAAATGTGACATCTCCTAAACAGAGAAGTTGTTACAGAACACAAAAAGATAAACTGACAAAAAGGTACTAGAGGTCCCAGAAGGACCAAGCGAACTGACAGAGAAAGGCACAGAAGCACCTGGCTAGCAAAGCAGTCAAACAACACTGAAGTCCAACACAGCCAAAAGGGCGGAGCTGGAATATAAAGGCAGATGGTCTTGTGACCGCAAAACACAAGATGGAAAAAACAAACAGGAGGGTTCTAACATTTATATAGTGTATGTAAATTTCTGGTTTCAACTGTGTATACAGGTGACAGGAGCAGGTGTGTGTGCAGCCAGGTCCGCTCTTTTTGTGGCGCCGCAGCGGAGCGTGTTGTGGTGTGTGAGCTCTGTCGTGTATATAGTACAGAGGAGTATATATATATGTGTATGTATATATATATATATATACATACACACACACGGGGCATGCAGGAGTTTTTAGTTTACCAGTTTGGGTCCATGCGGAGCAGCTATAGGATTCACTGGTAACATTTTGGGGAACAGACGTTTTTATAATTTTTATTCCATTTTTCTTTTGCATGAGATTAATAAAAAACAATTCTGCTGATGTTTTTTTATTTTTTCCAGCATTCAATGGCAAAACCCCAGGAATGGTTCTTATATTTTTTCTTTCCAGCGTTTATCGTGCAGTATAGAGACAAAATGAACAAAAGCTACAATTTTGCCATTAATTATTACTATTTTATTCTTGATGCTGTTTTTCGTGCCGGATAAATCATGTGATCGTTGTACAGTTTGGGTTGTTGTTCTCTGCGATGTTAATCAGGTTTAGTTTTTTTGTTCTTGATTTTTGGGAGTTTATTTTAATAAAATCTAGTTTTAATGTAAGAAAAAAAATTATATTTGAGTTTTTACTTTGTATATTTCCAAATATTTTATTGAAACGGAGTAAAGGAAAGAAGGATGAACTAGTGGGAGAGCAACTGTAAAGGACCCCTGCCAGTCCCTAAAACTAAAGGGGCCTGTGACGACACAGCATTTAATCGTAATTATCCAGATGTAAATTCCATAGGCCCAGAATGATAGACTATTGCCTGAATTATTAACTATTGAATTTATGTGTTTCTTTCTTCGGTTGGTCAACGCACATGATCTTTTGTCATGAGTCTGAATGTTGACTCATCTTGTAGGTTGAGGTGATATTTGTTAATTGATAAATGGTTATTTACCTCTTATATCAACTCTTCTGGTTTATTGTACTGTTATCTTTGCAATACAGGGACGCAGGCTCTTTGAACAATGGATGTTTGCTAAATATGTTGATTACCATTTTATAAGTCCATGCAATTTGTTGACTTGCATTGTTTCGGAATTTATAGTTTATCCTTCAATGTTTGCAATGTTTGCAAGTCAACATTGGGGGATGAACTGTGGATGCTCCAGTAATGGGAATTAGTAACACCACCCCTTTCTCTTGACCTGTGGATGAAGTCTTGAAGAAGGACAGTTGTGAACTACATAAAGGAGACTTTTTACAAAACCACTGCCAGGAACACTCTATGGGACAGCTCTACAGAACACCATGAATCCATTAAGAGGGACACAGATTTGGTTTCTACAGGATGCCAGCTTAAGGGACCACAGCCCCGGCTGGAGGAATACAAATCTGCTCCATTGACTACTATAGAACCCATGGATACATCTGGGAAAACCAGGTTGGGACCCACCAGTCACCTGGTCCCATGGAGATGTTTGGAGTAGCCAGGTTGGGACACTCCGGCCACCTGGAACTCGTGAATATGCTCGGAAAAAGCCAAGTCGGGACCTTCCGGTCACCTAGTTCCATGGATATGTTCGGAGAAGCCAGGTTGGAACTTTCTGGTCTCCTGGCCACGTACCTCAATGGACTGTCAGCTTTCTAAGCTTGTTGTTACCTCCTCTTTGTGGGTGCTCTTTGGTGGGGGTGCCATTGGTGGGGGTAGTCAGCCCCAGAAGCCCCTCGGATTGGCAGCTGCTTTAATCCCAGCGAGTCAGCGGAAGGGTGAGACTCTGTAATTTGCACCATATTAGGTATTTGCTGGGACTGTTCGATGTGTTTATTGTGTGTTTGGTGGCTCAATAAAATATTACCTCACTGTTTTACAATCATCCTGTGTTGTTGTTTATGTATCATCTATCAGTGATGGATTATAATGAGTGTGATCTGCTCCACCATGAGGGGCCCGATCCTCCCGGGGGCCCACGTTCAAAGATCCCAGCACGGCTCAGGACGGATTCTTCTAGTGCTGATGTTTGATAAATAGGATAATAGAGCGCTCATAGAAAATAAATGTCTGACCTCTTCTTTCTGATGGGCATTTTAGAGCGAGGAGCTGCGCTCTGGACTCACCGCTGCACTCCCCATGCCATTGCGGTGGCCATCTTAATATCGATCTGTGCGGAGGAGACTGTGGGAGTCAGACGGAGGTGTCAAATGTACGGACCCTTTTAATCACAGGATGGAGGGTCACTGTGAATATTAATTCATGAACCACTGTGCATAGTGACTCGCCCCCAGGGCCGTGGGGCACTCGGCAGCCGGGCCTCTGGTTGCCGGGGGATATCACGGTGGCTGGCCCAGTCCGTGGCCCAGGGCGGTCACTCAAAGGGGGGGGGGAATGCTTATAGGGGAAATTGTCGTGACGCCACCTGTGGATTCTGGTAAGAGGATACCAGCGCTGCGACAGTCCACTGAGGCTGATGTTAGGGGCAGCTATGATGGGACGGCTCCCCACAGGTAGAGCAGGCCTCAGGGCAGTGTAGAGGTGTAGAAAGATGGTGGAAGCAGTAGGGAGATGGCAGGACGGTTCCATAGGAAGTACAGGCACACACACAAGGGTAAACTTCAATACCTTTACTGGTGGTGATGCAGGTACGGTCCAGGGCTTGTGGGGGCCCCGGGGGGATGCTGCGGGCTTGTGGGGGCCCTAAGGGGATGCTGCGGGCTTGTGGGGCCCTGGGGGGGATTCTGCGGGCTTGTGGGGCCCTGGAGGGGATGCTGTGGGCTTGTGGGTGCTCTGGGGGGGATGCTGCAGGCTTGTGGGGTCTATGGGGGGGATGCTGCAGGCATGTGGGGGCTCTGGGGGGGGTGATGCAGGCTTGAGGGGGGCCCTGGGGGGATGCAGCCGGCTTGTGGGGGCCCCGGGGAGGATGCAGCGGGCTTGTGGGGCCTCTGTATGGGGTCCAGCCTGCATATGGCATTACATGGGGACCAGGCAGTATTCTCTATGGTGAATTATATGGGATCCAGTATTTTGTATGGAGCATTATATAGGGCTCATAATACTGTATAGAGGACTATGTGGTGCCATAACACTGTATGGAGGACTATACTGTCCGGTCTGCACTGTGCGCTGTGAGGATTCACCGGTTTTTGAGCTATTGTAGAATTTACAAAAGATATCACTCATGAAATGTAAGAAGTCAGTGACATTTTTGGCATTGTACTATATCTATAATTTCTCTGCTGTATCTGTGCATCATGAATGGTTGGATGTGTTAAAGGGGCCACTGAGACTCTTTCGCCCGGGGCCCACGAAAACCTGGAGGAGGGAGCATCATGTGACACTCCCTCTCCCATCATTCCTCCTCTGCGTCTGACGCAGCGGCATGATGACGCGCCACGCTGTGTCAGACAGTGGAGCTGGCAGCTGCTGAGGTGATCAGCTGCAGAGACTGAAGCAGCAGGGAACGAGGAGCGGTAAGTATGCATTTATTTATAAATCAGTGTGTACTGATAATACTGGAGGACTGGGGCTGCATTTTACCCTACGGGTGGGGGGGGGCTGCATTTTACCCTATGGGGGGCTGCATTATACTGCGTACAGGATCATGGGGGAATGCATTATACTGAGTGGAGAACCATGGCGAGTGTCTTAAGGCCCCGTCACACTAAGCGATGCAGCAGCGATCCCGACAACGATACGACCTGTCAGGGATCGTTGCTGCATCGCTAATACATCGCTGGTGAGCTGTCAAACAGGCAGGCTCACCAGCGATCAGGGGAGCAGCGATATCGTGGAAAGAATCGTTCCACGATGTCCTGCTCCTGTTACCAGCCTGCTGCTTAAGCAGGAGCAGGCTGGTAACTATGGTAAACATCGGGTTACTAAGTGCGCGTGTGCCCCTAGTAACCCGCTGTTTATCATGGATACCACTCTGCTAAGGTGAACGGTAGCCTCCGCGCACCGTAGCAGAGTGGTATCCATGGTAAACAGCGGGTTACTAAGTGCGCGCGTGCCCATAGTAACCCGATGTTTACCATAGTTACCAGCCAGATCGTTGGTCCCGCTGGTCACACACAGCGATGTGTGCTGGCCAGCGGGAGGCCAACGACCAAAAAATGGTCCAGGATACTTTGCAGCGATCAGCGACCTCACAGCAGGGGCCTGATCGCTGCAAAGTGTCACACTTAGCGACATCGCTGGTGAGGTCGCTGGTGAGTCACCAAAACCGTGACACAGCAGCGATCTCACTAGCGATATCGCTATGTGAGACGGGGGCTTTATACTGTGTGGAGGACCATGGGGGAGTACATTGTACTGTGTGGAGGACCATGGGGGAGTGCATTGTACTGTGTGGAGGACCATGGGGGAGTGCATGGTACTGTGTGAAGGACCATGGGGGAGTGCATTATACTGTGTGGAGGACCACGTGGGAGTGCATTATACTGCGTGGAGGACCATGGGGAGTGCATTATACTGCGTGGAGGACCACGAGGGAGTGCATTGTACTGTGTGGAGGACCACGGGGAGTGCATTGTACTGTGTGGAGGACCACGAGGGAGTGCATTATACTGCGTGGCGGACCACGTGGGAGTGCATTATACTGCGTGGAGGACCACGAGGGAGTGCATTATACTGCGTGGAGGACCATGGCGAGTGCCTTATACTGTGTGGAGAACCATGGCGAGAGTCTTATACTGAGTGCATTATACTCTATGGAGTGTGGAGAGGTGTGGGGCAGTTGGGGGATCATACTTTACCCTGGGAGTTGAGGTCGGGTACAGTAGGGTCATTATACTGCGCATATGGAGGAATTCACCATGGGGGTATCATACCGTGTTTGGGGGGCACTTTTGTTGGCACCACACTTTATGGGCAATGAAAAAGGGATCTAGGACTTCAGCAGGAGGAAAATTACTATGTAAAGGCTGGAAGGTTGTGAGATCTGATCTTCTGCGACCCCGACAATTATTTACATTTTTGTTGCTGGGGGGGGGGGGGCCCAATTAGAACTTCTGCGTCCTATGTACGCCCCTGATTATACCAAATCCTCAGCTGTGCTGGTACTAAGGATATGGACACTCAGACATTTTGGGCTAAATATATACATACAAATATTTTTTTCAATAACGTTTCATAAACAATTTGGCTTTTTTATTTCCTTTGCATTGCTAGTTGCAGAATGAGCTCACTGAGAATTTATCAGTGAGCTCATTCTGACCTTCTCTGTGCTGATTATGTTCACAGACCAGCATGAAAGTTGGGCTGATCTCTGATGCAGTCATAAATCATCGCAGAAATAAAAGAGCTGGAAACTCCACATCATAAGGAGCTCACTGACTGAATCTCAAGTTAACTCATTCTGCAGCCATCAATGTGCTGCTGGGAAACAAAAAGCTGGTAAAGGCCGAACAGAGCAAATGTTACAAGAAGCAAAATAGTAAAAAGTATTTTTAGACCAATATACATGTATTTAAAGGGATTGTCCGGTGTGAAGCTGAAGGCTGCAGTCATCTGTGTGACTCTCTGTGACTGCAGACTTGTAATCCTCACATCATGTAGACTGCGCGCTGCCAGCATTATTCTCAGCCCAGAGATGGCAGAAGCCCCTGTATCATGTGTACAGGAATTGTGCCCCCTCTCCCCGAGGAGCAGCAGTGCCTCGTCCTCCAGATACATGAGGGTCCCATCGGGGAGATCCGCATGTACCGGCCATGATGTCATCTCCATGGATACGGCATCAATGTGCAGAGCAGAAGACCCCTGTAAGGGAGAGCTCAGACGTGGGGGGATTGATGTGGATGTGAGGAGCAGATCCCCCCATATTCACAGATTATCGCACAATACATGTGGCCTTGCACAGGAAAAACTGTGAGGAAAGAAGAAATCAGATTTCTTACAATATAGAATAATGTCCTCCTGCCCTCGTTCATGTCCAGTATTATTTATCCCCTGACCTTTTGGGTGGGGAACCCCTCCTGAGCCCCCTCCATTATATAGGAGCCATATATCTGCTCCATTACTGGCAGAAGGTAAGGAGCCAATCACACTGCACGGCTTCTACTTCCTGCTCTAAGCCCCGCCCACCTGCCTTCCCTTGAGATCTCCATGACAACCCTTGTGTGACTACAGTGACAGGCCACGCCCCCAAGGATTCTGATCAGTGCGGATGTCTCCATATTGCTGAGGACTGTGAGCGGCTGATGGGCGGAGCCAGCAGCGATGTGAGGGGCAGAGCCAGCAGCGATATGAGGGGCGGAGCCAGCAGTGACATGAGGGGCGGAGCCAGCAGCGATATGAGAGGCGGAGCCAGCAGCGATATGAGGGGCGGAGCCAGCAGCGATATGAGGAGCGCTCACAGCACTGACAGGAGCAGGTGTGTGTGCAGCCCGTTCCTCTGCTGTGGGTGTTGTGTTGTGTGAGCTTCGCCGTGTATATATTATACATATATATATATATATACACAGTTGAAATCAGAAGTTTCCATACACTGTATAAATAGACACATCTGCAGGTTTTTCTCAATATCTGACATGAAATCATAATAAACCTTTCCCATTTTAGGTCAATTAGGATTACCATCATTTTTAATATTTGCCAAATGCCAGAATAATGAGCGTCTCTTGTAAGGGGCATTAAAACCGTCTTGTTATACCACTCTGACCTCCACGTCTCTTGTAAGGGGCATTAAAAGAGTCTTGTTATACCACTCTGACCTCCACGTGTCTTGTAAGGGGCATTAAAACCGTCTTGTTATACCACTCTGACCTCCACGTGTCTTGTAAGGGGCATTAAAACCGTCTTGTTATACCACTCTGACCTCCACGTCTCTTCAGAGGGGCATTAAAACCGTCTTGTTATACCACTCTGACCTCCACGTCTCTTCTGAGGGGCATTAAAACCATCTTGTTATACCACTCTGACCTCCACGTCTCTTGTAAGGGGCATTAAAACCGTCTTGTTATACCACTCTGACCTCCACGTCTCTTCTGAGGGGCATTAAAAGCGTCTTGTTATACCACTCTGACCTCCACGTGTCTTGTAAGGGGCATTAAAACCGTCTTGTTATGCCACTCTGACCTCCACGTCTCTTCTGAGGGGCATTAAAAGCGTCTTCTTAAGCCACTCTGAACTCCACAGCTCTTCCAAGGGGCATTGAAATGTTGTTTTTAATTACCTTACCTCTAATCTCCACGACTCTTCCAACGGGCATTGCATTTCCTCCTAATTTTAGTCAGCTTTTGCTTTTCAATGCAAAGGTGAAAACTAAGGGAGACACACTCCCCAATAATGGGAATAATGTTTTTAAGATGCTGTACTGTATGGCTCTTGTAAGGGGCATTAAAACCGTCTTGTTAAGCTACTGTGACCTCCACGTCTCTTCAAAGGGGCATTAAAAGCGTCTTCGTAAGCCACTCTGAACTCCACAGCTCTTCCAAGGGGCATTGAAATGTTGTTTTTAATTACCTTACCTCTAATCTCCACGACTCTTCCAACGGGCATTGCATTTCCTCCTAATTTTAGTCAGCTTTTGCTTTTCAATGCAAAGGTGAAAACTAAGGGAGACACACTCCCCAATAATGGGTAGAAGGTTTTTAGTACGCTGTAATCCACGTCTGTTTCCAGGGGCATTGCAGTTCCTTATAATTTTTGGAAAGCCTTCCATTCACTGCTTAGGCCAACAGTGCACAGGAGACCCAGTTGCCATAAATGGAAAAAAAGGTTTAGTTAAGGCCCTCTGACCTCCATGTCATTTCCAAGGGGCATTGGAGTGCCTCAAAAGTTTTGGTAGGCATTGCACTCACTGTATGCCCTATAACTGTGTAGCCAAACCGCTCCTTTTGTTACAGAAACATATCCTACAAGACATATGTGGTTGACTGGCCTGATATTGATGTGAATGGTCCCTGTTCCTCCTGCTCTTTCTCCTTTGCCACTACCTCATCCATCATTTATCACTTGAAGCTTTGTTTTAACGAGAGTCATAGAACTTGGATAGTAGCAGGAAAACATCCAGCAATCCACGGAGGAGGTAGGATATGCGCCAAAACGCTGACCACCTCAGGCCTAGCCACTACTACATACATGCGCTTGCATTCCTTGAAAACAAAGCAGATGCTAACTTCTATCATCCTCATCATGCTCCTCACCTTGGCACTCTCAACTCCCCTGATAGAGAAGCCAGGGCCCACCGGAGAAGTCGGGTTCTTTGGTGGGCTCGTCCAATGCTGCCCTAAAGCAGGCCAGTCTAAGAAAAGTGTGTGGGGATGTTCCGCGGAGAAATCGGGGCGGCTTGGAACCGTTTATGGACACCTGGCCGCGGGGCGGCTGGGGACCGAGTGTGGACACCCGGCCGCCGGGCGGCTGGGGACTGAGTATGGATGCCTCGCTGCCGAAGCAGCCATGAGGTAGTGGCCAGCTTCGGCCTCCTCAAAACTAAAAGGCCCAATTTCAAGTGCAAGCTAGCAGTATGGTATTGCAGCCTGGGGGTGGGTGGGTGGTTGGCTGCATATTTGCGCTTGCATTGCAAGGAATGGGGGAGGTACAATTGAACACTGCCCTGGGACAAGGACTTGCACGGGGATAGTTGCAAGTCTGCATCTTCTGATGCGGCAAGGATCACTTCTGATGGGCACACTTTTAGGCAGTGACCTGGGAGTCAGAGATCCTTCCAGGGGTCTTCCCCATGCTGTTCCCATGTCTTTTCAGCACTGTATGCATGTGTCACACAGCACATGGCCAGATAAGGTTGTAAAATGTTAAAATGACATTTCCCGGTGAATGCATTTGTCACAGTTGAAAGCAATACAAAAGTGCAAAAACGCATAAAAAATGCTACTTGTGAACATAGCCCAAGGTGTGGAGGAGTATTTTTGTTTTTGGTTATTTATTTTACCTTATACACATGTCTTTACCCTGGAAAAGAAATTCCTTAACATATTTCACAGGAAAAAAGTTTCACTTTAGTTTTTAAACATTTTCTTATGAGCCTGTAAAAGTGGCTTAATACCTCTGACCACGTTGTTGACAACAGTGACCTGGGGGTCAGAAATGCTTCCTGGGGCGATCCCCATGCTGTCCCCATGTCATCTGAGCACTGTCACTATCATTTTGGGCACTTTTTAGGCTTTCTACAGACTGCCGGGGGTGCCTCCGCAAAAATGCTCGGGTCTCCCATAGACTAACATGGGCTCGTTGCTCGGGTCGAGCACCCGAGTATCACGGCGAGCTCGGGCCGAGCTTCGAGCACTCGAGCATTTTAGTGCTCGCTCAACACTATTTATAACGGGGGCACAAGCTAGTGACTGATTTATATTCTCAGTGGAGCAGACTTCATTGCGGTGAATGATATACTCATGGGCACAGTGTGGCACATATTTGCATTTGGTGGCACAGTGGGCGGCATTATTTATTTAAGTCGCTTATATTTGTAACATTTTTGTTTTTCAGGAGTGCGGTGATCTGCTGAAAAGTGCGGAGCAGCCGAAACCTGGACAGCAAACTGCAAAGACGAATCATGACGGGAAGTCGTCACGAAAGACTGGACTAGGTAAAGAAGAGAAGAAAGAGAGCGACTGCAGTGTATAAACTGGAGGGTTAGGTGGGGCCCATTATATTATAATAAATCTATGTGGGGCCCATTATATTATAATAAATCTATGTGGGGCCCATTATATTATAATAAATCTATGTGGGGCCCATTATATTATAATAAATCTATGTGGGGCCCATTATATTATAATAAATCTATGTGGGGCCCATTATATTATAATAAATCTATGTGGTGCCCATTATATTAAAGGGAAAGCTATGTGGGGCCAATTATATTAAAGGGAAAGCTATGTGGGGCCCATTATATTAAAGAGAAAGCTATGTGGGGCCCATTTTATTAAAGAGAAAGCTATGTGGGGCCCATTATATAATAATAAAATCTATGTGGTGCCCATTATATTAAAGGGAAAGCTATGTGGGGCCCATTATATTAAAGGGAAAGCTATGTGGGGCCCATTATATTAAAGAGAAAGCTATGTGGGGCCCATTATATTAAAGAGAAAGCTATGTGGGGCCCATTATATAATAATAAAATCTATGTGGTGCCCATTATATTAAAGAGAAAGCTGTGTGGGGCCCATTATATTAAAGGGAAAGCTATGTGGGGCCCATTATATAATAATAAAATCTATGTGGTGCCCATTATATTAAAGGGAAAGCTATGTGGGGCCCATTATATTAAAGAGAAAGCTATGTGGGGCCCATTATATTAAAGGGAAAGCTATGTGGGGCCCATTATATTAAAGGGAAAGCTATGTGGGGCCCATTATATTAAAGGGACATCTACGTAGGGCCCATTATATTAAATGGATGGCTATGTAGGGCCCATTATATTAAAGAGAGAGCTATGTGGGGCCCATTATATTAAAGAGAAAGCTATGTGGGGCCCATTATATTAAAGGGAAAGCTATGTGGGGCCCATTATATTAAAGGGAAAGCTATGTGGGGCCCATTATATTAAAGAGAAAGCTATGTGGGGCCTATTATATTAAAGGGAAAGCTATGTGGGGCCCATTATATAATAATAAAATCTATGTGGGGCCCATTATATTAAAGGGAAAGCTATGTGGGGCCCGTTATCTTAAAGGGACATCTACGTATATGATAAATTCTATATGGGGCCCATGATGTTTAATGGAAGGCTATGTGAGGCCCATTATATTAAATAGAGGGCTATGTGGGGACCAATACATTAAAAAGAAAGCTATATTGGGGCCCACTATGTTATCTGGAAGGTTTTGTGGGGCCCTCTGTATTAAATTGAGGGCTATGTGAGGCCTATTAAATTAAATGGAAAGCGTTGCGGGGCCCATAATATTATATGGAGGGCTATGTGAGGCGCATTTATCAAATAAAGGGCTATGTAGCGCCAATTATATTAAATGGAAGCCTGTGTTTTGTCCATTATATTAAATAGAGATGTATCTTGGCTCCATTATAATAAATGGAAGGCAATGTGGGGACCATTATATTAAATGGAGGGTTATGTGGGGCCCATTATATTAAATGGAAGCCTATATGGAGCCCAGTAAATTAAATGTAAAGCTATGTGGGGCCCAATATTTTAAATGGAAGGTTAAGTGGGGCCAATTGTATTAAATAGAGGGCTATGTGGTGCCCAATATAAAACATGGAAGGCTTTTTGGTGCCCATTATATTAAATAGAGGGATATTTTGGCCCCATTTTATTAAATGGAAGGCTATGTCAGGTCCAATATATTAAATGGAGTCCAGTGTGGCCTATTATATTAAATTGACGGTTATGTGGGGTTCAATAAATTAAATGAAAAGCTATGTGGAGCCCAATAAATTAAATTATAGTACATGGAAGGCAATGTGCGGCTCATTATACTATATAGAGGGCTATGTGGGGGCCATTATACTTTTGCCAATGGCAAATTGTGTGTTCCTGTGGCACTCCAAAGGTAAAGGGTGTTCTCCGGTGGCACTCCAACGTCATAGGGTGTGCTCTGGTGGCACACCAATGGCAAAAAGGCCAAAGAGTAGACTCTGGTGGCAGACTGAGCAGCCCTAGAGTGCGCCCCAGTGATAAGCAATAAGGCCAAAGAATGTACCCTGGTGGTAGGCTAAAAAGCCCTAGAGTGCGCCCCAGTGGTAAGCAATAAGGCCAAAAAGTGCACCCCGGTGGCAGGCTAAAAAAGCCTAAAATGAGTGCCCCAGTGGTAAGCAAAATGGTCAGAGTGTACCCCGGTCGCAGTTAAAAAGCCCAAGTTGGGTGCCCCGGTGGTAAGCAAAAAAGGTCACATATTGGGCCCCTCTGATAGGCCTACGGGAAATAGAGTTCTCCGATGGCACACCAACGGTAAAGGGTGTGCCCGATGGTACTCCAATGGTAAAGGGTGTGCTTCAGTGGCATGCCAGTGGCAAAAAGTGTACTCCGGTGGCATGCTAATGGTGAAAGGTGTGCTCTGTTGGCACCCCAACTGTAAAGAGTGTGTTCCAGTGGCACCCCAGCAGCCAATGGTGTACTTCGGTGGCAGACCATCGGGAAATGGTGTGATATGTAAGGCTCATCATAACAAAAGGGAGGGCTATGTGGGACCCATTATTTTATATGGAAAGCAAGGTGGGGCCCATTATATTAATTAGGGGCTTATGTGGGGCTCTTTATATTAAATAAAAACATATGTGGGCCCCATTAAATAAAATGGAAGGCTATGTGGACCCCATTAAATTAAATGGAAGGCTATGTGGACCCCATTAAATTAAATGGAAGGCTATGTGGGGCCCATTATATTAAATGGAAGCCTATATGGGGCCCAATAAATTAAATGAAAAGCTACAGTATGTACAGCAATAATAAAAATGGTAATAATACAGGGTGGACTATTTATATGGATACACCTAAATTAAATGGGAATGGTTGGTGATGTCAACTTCCTGTTCATGGCACATTAGTATATGGGAGGGGGAAACTTTTCCAGATGGGTGGTGACTATGGCGGCCATTTTGAAGTCTGCCATTTTGGATCTAACTTTATTTTTTTCAATGGGAAGAGGGTGATGTGACACATCAAAATCATTGAGAATTTCATAAGAAAATACAAAGGTGTGCTTGGTTTTAACATAACTTTATTCTTTCATGAATTTTTTACAAGTTTATGACCACTTATAAAATGTGTTTAAAGTGCTGCCCATTGTGTTGGATTGTCAATGCAACCCTCTTCTCCCACTCTTGACACACTGATAGCAACACCGCAGAAGAAATGCTAGCACAGGCTTTCAGTATCCGTTGTTTCAGATGCTGAAAGGTTATATGGGGCCTATTAAAATAAATGGAAGACTATGCAGGACCTCTTGTAATAACTAGAAGGCAATTTGTGGCCCATTATATTAAACTAGATGGTGGCCCGATTCTAACTCATCGGGTATTCTAGAATATGTATGCGGCCGGCCGCGACCAATCAGCGAACTGTGTTAGTGAGGACCGGAGAGCATGTTTAAATTTGGCGCCAAAACCGGTGATTGGTCACGGCTGGCGGCCGCGACCAATCAGCGAATCGTATTAGTGAGAACCGGGGAGCGGGTACTTCCACTGTGAGCAGCCGGGAGATGACCGGCTGCTCGCAGCAGAAGTATCCCAACCCCGGTCCTCCCTTCACACTTGCCGTCGGGAGATCAGCGGCCCTAGCCTCTGATCTAGCGACGGTAGCCGCATGGAGGTCAGCGGCGCCGCAGGTCGGGGTACTTCTGCTGCGAGCAGCCGGGAGATGACCGGCTGCATCGCCACTGACCTCTGTGCAGAGCGGTGTTTAAATTTGGAGCCAATATCGCTGATTGGTCGTGGCCGCCGAATCGTATTAGTGAGTACAGGGGAGCGGCGCTGCCTGTGCGGGTACTTCCACTGCGAGCAGCCGGGAAATGACCGGCTGCTCGCAGCAGAAGTATCCCGACCGGTGGCGCCGCTCCCCGGTCCTCCCTTCACACTTTCCGTCGGAAGATCAGCGGCCCTAACCGCTGATCTCCCGACGGTAGCTGCATGGAGGTCAGCGGCGCCGCTGGTCGGGGTACTTCTGCTGCGAGCAACCGGGAGTTGACCGGCTAGCGCCGGTCATCTCCCGGCTACATCGCCGCTGACCTCCGTGCGGCAGATGAGCTGCTAATGGCCGCCATCTTTTTCTGAAATCCCACGTCGCTGATTGACCACGGTCGGACCAATCAGCGACGCAGGACTTCCTGGACAGAAGGACAGACAGACAGACATGATAAGACGATTATATATATTAAATGTAAGGTTATGTAGGGCCCAATATATTCAATGAAAAACTATATGGGCCCATTATATAAAAGAAAAAGCTAAGTGTGGCCCATTTTATTAAATGGATGATGGCGTGCTCCCTTGGCAAGCCAGCGGGAAAGTGGCGTGCTTCCGGTGGCAAGCCAGCGGGACAGTGGCGTGCTCCGGTGGCAAGCCAGCGGGAAAGTGGCGTGCTCCGGTGGCAAGCCAGCGGGAAAGTGGCGTGCTGCGGTGGCAAGCCAGCGGGAAAGTGGCGTGCTCCGGTGGCAAGCCAGCGGGAAAGTGGCGTGCTCCGGTGGCAAGCCAACGGGACTGTGGCGTGCTCCGGTGGCAAGCCAACGGGAAAGTGGCGTGCTCCGGTGGCAAGCCAGCGGGAAAGTGGCGTGCTCCGGTGGCAAACCAACGGTAAAGTGGCGTGCTCCGGTGGCAAGCCAACGGGACAGTGGCGTGCTCCGGTTGCAAGCCAACGGGACAGTGGCGTGCTCCGGTGGCAAGCCAACGGGAAAGTGGCGTGCTCCGGTGGCAAGCCAAAGGGAAAGTGGCGTGCTCCGGTGGCAAGCCAACGGGACTGTGGCGTGCTCCGGTGGCAAGCCAACGGGACTGTGGCGTGCTCCGGTGGCAAGCCAACGGGACTGTGGCGTGCTCCGGTGGCAAGCCAGCGGGAAAGTGGCGTGCTCCGGTGGCAAGCCAACGGGAAAGTGGCGTGCTCCGGTGGCAAGCCAACGGGAAAGTGGCGTGCTCCGGTGGCAAGCCAACGGGACTGTGGCGTGCTCCGGTGGCAAGCCAACGGGACTGTGGCGTGCTTCGGTGGCAAGCCAGCGGGAAAGTGGCGTGCTCCGGTGGAAAGCCAACGGGAAAGTGGCGTGCTCCGGTGGCAAGCCAACGGGAAAGTGGCGTGCTCCGGTGGCAAGCCAACGGGAAAGTGGCGTGCTCCGGTGGCAAGCCAACGGGAAAGTGGCGTGCTCCGGTGGCAAGCCAACGGGACTGTGGCGTGCTCCGGTGGCAAGCCAACGGGACAGTGGCGTGCTCCGGTGGCAAGCCAACGGGACAGTGGCGTGCTCCGGTGGCAAGCCAACGGGACAGTGGCGTGCTCCGGTGGCAAGCCAACGGGACAGTGGCGTGCTCCGGTGGCAAGCCAACGGGACTGTGGCGTGCTCCGGTGGCAAGCCAACGGGACTGTGGCGTGCTCCGGTGGCAAGCCAACGGGACTGTGGCGTGCTCCGGTGGCAAGCCAACGGGACAGTGGCGTGCTCCGGTGGCAAGCCAACGGGAAAGTGGCGTGCTCCGGTGGCAAGCCAACGGGAAAGTGGCGTGCTCCGGTGGCAAGCCAACGGGACTGTGGCGTGCTCCGGTGGCAAGCCAACGGGACTGTGGCGTGCTCCGGTGGCAAGCCAACGGGACAGTGGCGTGCTCCGGTGGCAAGCCAACGGGACAGTGGCGTGCTCCGGTGGCAAGCCAACGGGAAAGTGGCGTGCTCCGGTGGCAAGCCAACGGGAAAGTGGCGTGCTCCGGTGGCAAGCCAACGGGAAAGTGGCGTGCTCCGGTGGCAAGCCAACGGGAAAGTGGCGTGCTCCGGTGGCAAGCCAACGGGAAAGTGGCGTGCTCCGGTGGCAAGCCAACGGGACAGTGGCGTGCTCCGGTGGCAAGCCAACGGGAAAGTGGCGTGCTCCGGTGGCAAGCCAACGGGACTGTGGCGTGCTCCGGTGGCAAGCCAACGGGACTGTGGCGTGCTCCGGTGGCAAGCCAACGGGAAAGTGGCGTGCTCCGGTGGCAAGCCAACGGGAAAGTGGCGTGCTCCGGTGGCAAGCCAACGGCACAGTGGCGTGCTCCGGTGGCAAGCCAACGGGAAAGTGGCATGCTCCGGTGGCAAGCCAACGGGAAAGTGGCGTGCTCCGGTGGCAAGCCAACGGGACTGTGGCGTGCTCCGGTGGCAAGCCAGCGGGACTGTGGCGTGCTCCGGTTTCAAGCCAGCGGGAAAGTGGAGTGCTCCGGTGGCAAGCCAACGGGAAAGTGGCGTGCTCCGGTGGCAAGCCAACGGGAAAGTGGCGTGCTCCGGTGGCAAGCCAACGGGACTGTGGCGTGCTCCGGTGGCAAGCCAACGGGACTGTGGCGTGCTTCGGTGGCAAGCCAGCGGGAAAGTGGCGTGCTCCGGTGGAAAGCCAACGGGAAAGTGGCGTGCTCCGGTGGCAAGCCAACGGGTAAGTGGCGTGCTCCGGTGGCAAGCCAACGGAAAAGTGGCGTGCTCCGGTGGCAAGCCAACGGGAAAGTGGCGTGCTCCGGTGGCAAGCCAACGGGAAAGTGGCGTGCTCCGGTGGCAAGCCAACGGGAAAGTGGCGTGCTCCGGTGGCAAGCCAACGGGAAAGTGGCGTGCTCCGGTGGCAAGCCAACGGGAAAGTGGCGTGCTCCGGTGGCAAGCCAACGGGAAAGTGGCGTGCTCCGGTGGCAAGCCAACGGGACTGTGGCGTGCTCCGGTGGCAAGCCAACGGGACAGTGGCGTGCTCCGGTGGCAAGCCAACGGGACAGTGGCGTGCTCCGGTGGCAAGCCAACGGGACTGTGGCGTGCTCCGGTGGCAAGCCAACGGGACTGTGGCGTGCTCCGGTGGCAAGCCAACGGGACTGTGGCGTGCTCCGGTGGCAAGCCAACGGGACTGTGGCGTGCTCCGGTGTCAAGCCAACGGGACAGTGGCGTGCTCCGGTGGCAAGCCAACGGGACAGTGGCGTGCTCCGGTGGCAAGCCAACGGGAAAGTGGCGTGCTCCGGTGGCAAGCCAACGGGACTGTGGCGTGCTCCGGTGGCAAGCCAACGGGACTGTGGCGTGCTCCGGTGGCAAGCCAACGGGAAAGTGGCGTGCTCCGGTGGCAAGCCAACGGGAAAGTGGCGTGTTCCGGTGGCAAGCCAACGGGACAGTGGCGTGCTCCGGTGGCAAGCCAACGGGAAAGTGGCGTGCTCCGGTGGCAAGCCAACGGGAAAGTGGCGTGCTCCGGTGGCAAGCCAACGGGAAAGTGGCGTGCTCCGGTGGCAAGCCAACGGGAAAGTGGCGTGCTTCGGTGGCAAGCCAACGGGAAAGTGGCGTGCTCCGGTGGCAAGCCAACGGGACTGTGGCGTGCTCCGGTGGCAAGCCAACGGGACTGTGGCGTGCTCCGGTGGCAAGCCAGCGGGAAAGTGGCGTGCTCCGGTGGCAAGCCAACGGGAAAGTGGCGTGCTCCGGTGGCAAGCCAACGGGAAAGTGGCGTGCTCCGGGGGCAAGCCAACGGGAAAGTGGCGTGCTCCGGTGGCAAGCCAACGGGACTGTGGCGTGCTCCGGTGGCAAGCCAACGGTACTGTGGCTTGCTCCGGTGGCAAGCCAACGGTACAGTGGCGTGCTCCGGTGGCAAGCCAACGGGAAAGTGGCGTGCTCCGGTGGCAAGCCAACGGGACAGTGGCGTGCTCCGGTGGCAAGCCAACGGGAAAGTGGCGTGCTCCGGTGGCAAGCCAACGGGACTGTGGCGTGCTCCGGTGGCAATCCAACGGGACTGTGGCGTGCTCCGGTGGCAAGCCAACGGGACAGTGGCGTGCTCCGGTGGCAAGCCAAAGGGAAAGTGGCGTGCTCCGGTGGCAAGCCAACGGGAAAGTGGCGTGCTCCGGTGGCAAGCCAACGGGACAGTGGCGTGCTCCGGTGGCAAGCCAACGGGAAAGTGGCGTGCTCCGGTGGCAAGCCAACGGGACTGTGGCGTGCTCCGGTGGCAAGCCAACGGGAAAGTGGCGTGCTCCGGTGGCAAGCCAACGGGAAAGTGGCGTGCTCCGGTGGCAAGCCAACGGGAAAGTGGCGTCCTCCGGTGGCAAGCCAACGGGACTGTGGCGTGCTCCGGTGGCAAGCCAACGGAACTGTGGCGTGCTCCAGTGGCAAGCCAACGGGAAAGTGGCGTGCTCCGGTGGCAAGCCAACGGGAAAGTGGCGTGCTCCGGTGGCAAGCCAACGGGAAAGTGGCGTGCTCCGGTGGCAAGCCAACGGGACAGTGGCGTGCTCCGGTGGCAAGCCAACGGGAAAGTGGCGTGCTCCGGTGGCAAGCCAACGGGACTGTGGCGTGCTCCGGTGGCAAGCCAACGGGACTGTGGCGTGCTCCGGTGGCAAGCCAATGGGAAAGTGGCGTGCTCCGGTGGCAAGCCAACGGGAAAGTGGCGTGTTCCGGTGGCAAGCCAACGGGACAGTGGCGTGCTCCGGTGGCAAGCCAACGGGAAAGTGGCGTGCTCCGGTGGCAAGCCAACGGGAAAGTGGCGTGCTCCGGTGGCAAGCCAACGGGAAAGTGGCGTGCTCCGGTGGCAAGCCAACGGGAAAGTGGCGTGCTCCGGTGGCAAGCCAACGGGAAAGTGGCGTGCTCCGGTGGCAAGACAACGGGACTGTGGCGTGCTCCGGTGGCAAGCCAGCGGGACTGTGGCGTGCTCCGGTGGCAAGCCAGCGGGAAAGTGGCGTGCTCCGGTGGCAAGCCAGCGGGAAAGTGGCGTGCTCCGGTGTCAAGCCAACGGGAAAGTGGCGTGCTCCGGTGGCAAGCCAACGGGAAAGTGGCGTGCTCCGGTGGCAAGCCAACGGGACTGTGGCGTGCTCCGGTGGCAAGCCAACGGGACTGTGGCGTGCTTCGGTGGCAAGCCAGCGGGAAAGTGGCGTGCTCCGGTGGAAAGCCAACGGGAAAGTGGCGTGCTCCGGTGGCAAGCCAACGGGAAAGTGGCGTGCTCCGGTGGCAAGCCAACGGGAAAATGGCGTGCTCCGGTGGCAAGCCAACGGGAAAGTGGCGTGCTCCGGTGGCAAGCCAACGGGAAAGTGGCGTGCTCCGGTGGCAAGCCAACGGGACAGTGGCGTGCTCCGGTGGCAAGCCAACGGGACAGTGGCGTGCTCCGGTGGCAAGCCAACGGGACAGTGGCGTGCTCCGGTGGCAAGCCAACGGGACAGTGGCGTGCTCCGGTGGCAAGCCAACGGGACTGTGGCGTGCTCCGGTGGCAAGCCAACGGGACTGTGGCGTGCTCCGGTGGCAAGCCAACGGGACTGTGGCGTGCTCCGGTGGCAAGCCAACGGGACAGTGGCGTGCTCCGGTGGCAAGCCAACGGGACAGTGGCGTGCTCCGGTGGCAAGCCAACGGGACAGTGGCGTGCTCCGGTGGCAAGCCAACGGGAAAGTGGCGTGCTCCGGTGGCAAGCCAACGGGACTGTGGCGTGCTCCGGTGGCAAGCCAACGGGACTGTGGCGTGCTCCGGTGGCAAGCCAACGGGACTGTGGCGTGCTCCGGTGGCAAGACAACGGGACTGTGGCGTGCTCCGGTGGCAAGCCAACGGGAAAGTGGCGTGCTCCGGTGGCAAGCCAACGGGAAAGTGGCGTGTTCCGGTGGCAAGCCAACGGGACAGTGGCGTGCTCCGGTGGCAAGCCAACGGGAAAGTGGCGTGCTCCGGTGGCAAGCCAACGGGAAAGTGGCGTGCTCCGGTGGCAAGCCAACGGGAAAGTGGCGTGCTCCGGTGGCAAGCCAACGGGAAAGTGGCGTGCTCCGGTGGCAAGCCAACGGGAAAGTGGCGTGCTCCGGTGGCAAGCCAACGGGAAATTGGCGTGCTCCGGTGGCAAGCCAACGGGACTGTGGCGTGCTCCGGTGGCAAGCCAGCGGGACTGTGGCGTGCTCCGGTGGCAAGCCAGCGGGAAAGTGGCGTGCTCCGGTGGCAAGCCAGCGGGAAAGTGGCGTGCTCCGGTGGCAAGCCAACGGGAAAGTGGCGTGCTCCGGTGGCAAGCCAACGGGACTGTGGCGTGCTACGGTGGCAAGCCAACGGGACTGTGGCGTGCTTCGGTGGCAAGCCAGCGGGAAAGTGGCGTGCTCCGGTGGAAAGCCAACGGGAAAGTGGCGTGCACCGGTGGCAAGCCAACGGGAAAGTGGCGTGCTCCGGTGGCAAGCCAACGGAAAAATGGCGTGCTACGGTGGCAAGCCAACGGGAAAGTGGCGTGCTCCGGTGGCAAGCCAACGGGAAAATGGCGTGCTCCGGTGGCAAGCCAACGGGAAAGTGGCGTGCTCCGGTGGCAAGCCAACGGGAAAGTGGCGTGCTCCGGTGGCAAGCCAACGGGAAAGTGGCGTGCTCCGGTGGCAAGCCAACGGGACAGTGGCGTGCTCCGGTGGCAAGCCAACGGGACAGTGGCGTGCTCCGGTGGCAAGCCAACGGGAAAGTGGCGTGTTCCGGTGGCAAGCCAACGGGACAGTGGCGTGCTCCGGTGGCAAGCCAACGGGAAAGTGGCGTGCTCCGGTGGCAAGCCAACGGGAAAGTGGCGTGCTCCGGTGGCAAGCCAACGGGAAAGTGGCGTGCTCCGGTGGCAAGCCAACGGGAAAGTGGCGTGCTTCGGTGGCAAGCCAACGGGAAAGTGGCGTGCTCCGGTGGCAAGCCAACGGGACTGTGGCGTGCTCCGGTGGCAAGCCAACGGGACTGTGGCGTGCTCCGGTGGCAAGCCAGCGGGAAAGTGGCGTGCTCCGGTGGCAAGCCAACGGGAAAGTGGCGTGCTCCGGTGGCAAGCCAACGGGAAAGTGGCGTGCTCCGGGGGCAAGCCAACGGGAAAGTGGCGTGCTCCGGTGGCAAGCCAACGGGACTGTGGCGTGCTCCGGTGGCAAGCCAACGGTACTGTGGCTTGCTCCGGTGGCAAGCCAACGGTACAGTGGCGTGCTCCGGTGGCAAGCCAACGGGAAAGTGGCGTGCTCCGGTGGCAAGCCAACGGGACAGTGGCGTGCTCCGGTGGCAAGCCAACGGGAAAGTGGCGTGCTCCGGTGGCAAGCCAACGGGACTGTGGCGTGCTCCGGTGGCAAGCCAACGGGACTGTGGCGTGCTCCGGTGGCAAGCCAACGGGACAGTGGCGTGCTCCGGTGGCAAGCCAAAGGGAAAGTGGCGTGCTCCGGTGGCAAGCCAACGGGAAAGTGGCGTGCTCCGGTGGCAAGCCAACGGGACAGTGGCGTGCTCCGGTGGCAAGCCAACGGGAAAGTGGCGTGCTCCGGTGGCAAGCCAACGGGACTGTGGCGTGCTCCGGTGGCAAGCCAACGGGAAAGTGGCGTGCTCCGGTGGCAAGCCAACGGGAAAGTGGCGTGCTCCGGTGGCAAGCCAACGGGAAAGTGGCGTGCTCCGGTGGCAAGCCAACGGGACTGTGGCGTGCTCCGGTGGCAAGCCAACGGAACTGTGGCGTGCTCCGGTGGCAAGCCAACGGGAAAGTGGCGTGCTCCGGTGGCAAGCCAACGGGAAAGTGGCGTGCTCCGGTGGCAAGCCAACGGGAAAGTGGCGTGCTCCGGTGGCAAGCCAACGGGACAGTGGCGTGCTCCGGTGGCAAGCCAACGGGAAAGTGGCGTGCTCCGGTGGCAAGCCAACGGGACTGTGGCGTGCTCCGGTGGCAAGCCAACGGGACTGTGGCGTGCTCCGGTGGCAAGCCAACGGGAAAGTGGCGTGCTCCGGTGGCAAGCCAACGGGAAAGTGGCGTGTTCCGGTGGCAAGCCAACGGGACAGTGGCGTGCTCCGGTGGCAAGCCAACGGGAAAGTGGCGTGCTCCGGTGGCAAGCCAACGGGAAAGTGGCGTGCTCCGGTGGCAAGCCAACGGGAAAGTGGCGTGCTCCGGTGGCAAGCCAACGGGAAAGTGGCGTGCTCCGGTGGCAAGCCAACGGGAAAGTGGCGTGCTCCGGTGGCAAGCCAACGGGACTGTGGCGTGCTCCGGTGGCAAGCCAGCGGGACTGTGGCGTGCTCCGGTGGCAAGCCAGCGGGAAAGTGGCGTGCTCCGGTGGCAAGCCAGCGGGAAAGTGGCGTGCTCCGGTGTCAAGCCAACGGGAAAGTGGCGTGCTCCGGTGGCAAGCCAACGGGAAAGTGGCGTGCTCCGGTGGCAAGCCAACGGGACTGTGGCGTGCTCCGGTGGCAAGCCAACGGGACTGTGGCGTGCTTCGGTGGCAAGCCAGCGGGAAAGTGGCGTGCTCCGGTGGAAAGCCAACGGGAAAGTGGCGTGCTCCGGTGGCAAGCCAACGGGAAAGTGGCGTGCTCCGGTGGCAAGCCAACGGGAAAATGGCGTGCTCCGGTGGCAAGCCAACGGGAAAGTGGCGTGCTCCGGTGGCAAGCCAACGGGAAAGTGGCGTGCTCCGGTGGCAAGCCAACGGGACAGTGGCGTGCTCCGGTGGCAAGCCAACGGGACAGTGGCGTGCTCCGGTGGCAAGCCAACGGGACAGTGGCGTGCTCCGGTGGCAAGCCAACGGGACAGTGGCGTGCTCCGGTGGCAAGCCAACGGGACTGTGGCGTGCTCCGGTGGCAAGCCAACGGGACTGTGGCGTGCTCCGGTGGCAAGCCAACGGGACTGTGGCGTGCTCCGGTGGCAAGCCAACGGGACAGTGGCGTGCTCCGGTGGCAAGCCAACGGGACAGTGGCGTGCTCCGGTGGCAAGCCAACGGGACAGTGGCGTGCTCCGGTGGCAAGCCAACGGGAAAGTGGCGTGCTCCGGTGGCAAGCCAACGGTACTGTGGCGTGCTCCGGTGGCAAGCCAACGGGACTGTGGCGTGCTCCGGTGGCAAGACAACGGGACTGTGGCGTGCTCCGGTGGCAAGCCAACGGGAAAGTGGCGTGCTCCGGTGGCAAGCCAACGGGAAAGTGGCGTGTTCCGGTGGCAAGCCAACGGGACAGTGGCGTGCTCCGGTGGCAAGCCAACGGGAAAGTGGCGTGCTCCGGTGGCAAGCCAACGGGAAAGTGGCGTGCTCCGGTGGCAAGCCAACGGGAAAGTGGCGTGCTCCGGTGGCAAGCCAACGGGAAAGTGGCGTGCTCCGGTGGCAAGCCAACGGGAAATTGGCGTGCTCCGGTGGCAAGCCAACGGGACTGTGGCGTGCTCCGGTGGCAAGCCAGCGGGACTGTGGCGTGCTCCGGTGGCAAGCCAGCGGGAAAGTGGCGTGCTCCGGTGGCAAGCCAGCGGGAAAGTGGCGTGCTCCGGTGGCAAGCCAACGGGAAAGTGGCGTGCTCCGGTGGCAAGCCAACGGGACTGTGGCGTGCTACGGTGGCAAGCCAACGGGACTGTGGCGTGCTTCGGTGGCAAGCCAGCGGGAAAGTGGCGTGCTCCGGTGGAAAGCCAACGGGAAAGTGGCGTGCACCGGTGGCAAGCCAACGGGAAAGTGGCGTGCACCGGTGGCAAGCCAACGGAAAAGTGGCGTGCTCCGGTGGCAAGCCAACGGGAAAGTGGCGTGCTCCGGTGGCAAGCCAACGGGAAAATGGCGTGCTCCGGTGGCAAGCCAACTGGAAAGTGGCGTGCTCCGGTGGCAAGCCAACTGGAAAGTGGCGTGCTCCGGTGGCAAGCCAACGGGAAAGTGGCGTGCTCCGGTGGCAAGCCAACGGGACAGTGGCGTGCTCCGGTGGCAAGCCAACGGGACAGTGGCGTGCTCCGGTGGCAAGCCAACGGGACAGTGGCGTGCTCCGGTTGCAAGCCAACGGGACAGTGGCGTGCTCCGGTGGCAAGCCAACGGGAAAGTGGCGTGCTCCGGTGGCAAGCCAACGGGACTGTGGCGTGCTCCGGTGGCAAGCCAACGGGACTGTGGCGTGCTCCGGTGGCAAGCCAACGGGACTGTGGCGTGCTCCGGTGGCAAGCCAACGGGACAGTGGCGTGCTCCGGTGGCAAGCCAACGGGACAGTGGCGTGCTCCGGTGGCAAGCCAACGGGACTGTGGCGTGCTCCGGTGGCAAGCCAACGGGAAAGTGGCGTGCTCCGGTGGCAAGCCAACGGGAAAGTGGCGTGCTCCGGTGGCAAGCCAACGGGAAAGTGGCGTGCTCCGGTGGCAAGCCAACGGGAAAGTGGCGTGCTCCGGTGGCAAGCCAACGGGACAGTGGCGTGCTCCGGTGGCAAACCAACGGGACAGTGGCGTGCTCCGGTGGCAAGCCAACGGGACAGTGGCGTGCTCCGGTGGCAAGCCAACGGGACTGTGGCGTGCTCCGGTGGCAAGCCAACGGGACTGTGGCGTGCTCCGGTGGCAAGCCAACGGGACTGTGGCGTGCTCTGGTGGCAAGCCAACGGGACTGTGGCGTGCTCCGGTGGCAAGCCAACGGGACAGTGGCGTGCTTCGGTGGCAAGCCAACGGGACAGTGGCGTGCTCCGGTGGCAAGCCAACGGGAAAGTGGCGTGCTCCGGTGGCAAGCCAACGGGAAAGTGGCGTGCTCCGGTGGCAAGCCAACGGGACAGTGGCGTGCTCCGGTGGCAAGCCAACGGGACAGTGGCGTGCTCCGGTGGCAAGCCAACGGGAAAGTGGCGTGCTACGGTGGCAAGCCAACGGGACTGTGGCGTGCTCCGGTGGCAAGCCAACGGGACTGTGGCGTGCTCCGGTGGCAAGCCAACGGGACTGTGGCGTGCTCCTGTGGCAAGCCAACGGGACAGTGGCGTGCTCCGGTGGCAAGCCAACGGGAAAGTGGCGTGCTCCGGTGGCAAGCCAACGGGAAAGTGGCGTGCTCCGGTGGCAAGCCAACGGGACAGTGGCGTGCTCCGGTGGCAAGCCAACGGGACAGTGGCGTGCTCCGGTGGCAAGCCAACGGGACAGTGGCGTGCTCCGGTGGCAAGCCAACGGGAAAGTGGCGTGCTCCGGTGGCAAGCCAACGGGACTGTGGCGTGCTCCGGTGGCAAGCCAACGGGACTGTGGCGTGCTCCGGTGGCAAGCCAACGGGAAAGTGGCGTGCTCCGGTGGCAAGCCAACGGGAAAGTGTCGTGCTCCGGTGGCAAGCCAACGGGAAAGTGGCGTGCTCCGGTGGCAAGCCAACGGGACAGTGGCGTGCTCCGGTGGCAAGCCAACGGGACAGTGGCGTGCTCCGGTGGCAAGCCAACGGGACAGTGGCGTTCTCCGGTGGCAAGCCAACGGGACTGTGGCGTTCTCCGGTGGCAAGCCAACGTGACTGTGGCGTGCTCCGGAGGCAAGCCAACGGGACTGTGGGGTGCTCCGGTGGCAAGTCAACGGGAAAGTGGCGTGCTCCGGTGGCAAGCCAACGGGACAGTGGCGTGCTCCGGTGGCAAGCCAACGGGACAGTGTCTTGCTCCTGTGGAAAGCCAACGGGACAGTGGCGTGCTCCGGTGGCAAGCCAACGGGACAGTGGCGTGCTTCGGTTGCAAGCCAACGGGACAGTGGCGTGCTACGGTGGCAAGCCAACGGGAAAGTGGCGTGCTCCGGTGGCAAGCCAACGGGACTGTGGCGTGCTCCGGTGGCAAGCCAATGGGACTGTGGCGTGCTCCGGTGGCAAGCCAACGGGACAGTGGCGTGCTCCGGTGGCAAGCCAACGGGACAGTGGCGTGCTCCGGTGGCAAGCCAACGGGAAAGTGGCGTGCTCCGGTGGCAAGCCAACGGGACTGTGGCGTGCTCCGGTGGCAAGCCAACGGGAAAGTGGCGTGCTCCGGTGGCAAGCCAACGGGAAAGTGGCGTGCTCCGGTGGCAAGCCAACGGGACTGTGGCGTGCTCCGGTGGCAAGCCAACGGGACTGTGGCGTGCTCCTGTGGCAAGCCAACGGGACTGTGGCGTGCTCCGGTGGCAAGCCAACGGGACTGTGGCGTGCTCCGGTGGCAAGCCAACGGGACTGTGGCGTGCTCCGGTGGCAAGCCAACGGGACTGTGGCGTGATCCGGTGGCAAGCCAACGGGACAGTGGCGTGCTCCGGTGGCAAGCCAACGGGACAGTGGCGTGCTCCGGTGGCAAGCCAACGGGAAAGTGGCGTGCTCCGGGACAGTGGCGTGCTCCGGTGGCAAGCCAACGGGACAGTGGCGTGCTCCGGTGGCAAGCCAACGGGAAAGTGGCGTGCTCCGGTGGCAAGCCAACGGGAAAGTGGCGTGCTCCGGTGGCAAGCCAACGGGAAAGTGGCGTGCTCCGGTGGCAAGCCAACGGGAAAGTGGCGTGCTCCGGTGGCAAGCCAACGGGACAGTGGCGTGCTCCGGTGGCAAGCCAACGGGACAGTGGCGTGCTCCGGTGGCAAGCCAACGGGAAAGTGGCGTGCTCCGGTGGCAAGCCAACGGGACTGTGGCGTGCTCCGGTGGCAAGCCAACGGGACAGTGGCGTGCTCCGGTGGCAAGCCAACGGGACAGTGGCGTGCTCCGGTGGCAAGCCAACGGGACAGTGGCGTGCTCCGGTGGCAAGCCAACGGGACAGTGACATGCTCCGGTGGCAAGCCAACGGGAAAGTGGCGTGCTCCGGTGGCAAGCCAACGGGACTGTGGCGTGCTCCGGTGGCAAGCCAACGGGACTGTGGCGTGCTCCAGTGGCAAGCCAACGGGAAAGTGGCGTGCTCCGGTGGCAAGCCAACGGGAAAGTGTCGTGCTCCGGTGGCAAGCCAACGGGAAAGTGGCGTGCTCCGGTGGCAAGCCAACGGGACAGTGGCGTGCTCCGGTGGCAAGCCAACGGGACAGTGGCGTGCTCCGGTGGCAAGCCAACGGGACAGTGGCGTGCTCCGGTGGCAAGCCAACGGGACAGTGGCGTGCTCCGGTGGCAAGCCAACGGGACTGTGGCGTGCTCCGGTGGCAAGCCAACGGGACTGTGGCGTGCTCCGGTGGCAAGCCAACGGGACTGTGGGGTGCTCCGGTGGCAAGCCAACGGGAAAGTGGCGTGCTCCGGTGGCAAGCCAACGGGACAGTGGCGTGCTCCGGTGGCAAGCCAACGGGACAGTGGCTTGCTCCTGTGGCAAGCCAACGGGACAGTGGCGTGCTCCGGTGGCAAGCCAACGGGACAGTGGCGTGCTTCGGTTGCAAGCCAACAGGACAGTGGCGTGCTACGGTGGCAAGCCAACGGGAAAGTGGCGTGCTCCGGTGGCAAGCCAACGGGACTGTGGCGTGCTCCGGTGGCAAGCCAACGGGACTGTGGCGTGCTCCGGTGGCAAGCCAACGGGACAGTGGCGTGCTCCGGTGGCAAGCCAACGGGACAGTGGCGTGCTCCGGTGGCAAGCCAACGGGAAAGTGGCGTGCTCCGGTGGCAAGCCAACGGGACTGTGGCGTGCTCCGGTGGCAAGCCAACGGGAAAGTGGCGTGCTCCGGTGGCAAGCCAACGGGAAAGTGGCGTGCTCCTGTGGCAAGCCAACGGGACAGTGGCGTGCTCCGGTGGCAAGCCAACGGGACAGTGGCGTGCTCCGGTGGCAAGCCAACGGGACTGTGGCGTGCTCCGGTGGCAAGCCAACGGGACTGTGGCGTGCTCCGGTGGCAAGCCAACGGGACTGTGGCGTGCTCCGGTGGCAAGCCAACGGGACAGTGGCGTGCTCCGGTGGCAAGCCAACGGGACAGTGGCGTGCTCCGGTGGCAAGCCAACGGGACAGTGGCGTGCTCCGGTGGCAAGCCAACGGGAAAGTGGCGTGCTCCGGTGGCAAGCCAACGGTACTGTGGCGTGCTCCGGTGGCAAGCCAACGGGACTGTGGCGTGCTCCGGTGGCAAGACAACGGGACTGTGGCGTGCTCCGGTGGCAAGCCAACGGGAAAGTGGCGTGCTCCGGTGGCAAGCCAACGGGAAAGTGGCGTGTTCCGGTGGCAAGCCAACGGGACAGTGGCGTGCTCCGGTGGCAAGCCAACGGGAAAGTGGCGTGCTCCGGTGGCAAGCCAACGGGAAAGTGGCGTGCTCCGGTGGCAAGCCAACGGGAAAGTGGCGTGCTCCGGTGGCAAGCCAACGGGAAAGTGGCGTGCTCCGGTGGCAAGCCAACGGGAAATTGGCGTGCTCCGGTGGCAAGCCAACGGGACTGTGGCGTGCTCCGGTGGCAAGCCAGCGGGACTGTGGCGTGCTCCGGTGGCAAGCCAGCGGGAAAGTGGCGTGCTCCGGTGGCAAGCCAGCGGGAAAGTGGCGTGCTCCGGTGGCAAGCCAACGGGAAAGTGGCGTGCTCCGGTGGCAAGCCAACGGGACTGTGGCGTGCTACGGTGGCAAGCCAACGGGACTGTGGCGTGCTTCGGTGGCAAGCCAGCGGGAAAGTGGCGTGCTCCGGTGGAAAGCCAACGGGAAAGTGGCGTGCACCGGTGGCAAGCCAACGGGAAAGTGGCGTGCACCGGTGGCAAGCCAACGGAAAAGTGGCGTGCTCCGGTGGCAAGCCAACGGGAAAGTGGCGTGCTCCGGTGGCAAGCCAACGGGAAAATGGCGTGCTCCGGTGGCAAGCCAACTGGAAAGTGGCGTGCTCCGGTGGCAAGCCAACTGGAAAGTGGCGTGCTCCGGTGGCAAGCCAACGGGAAAGTGGCGTGCTCCGGTGGCAAGCCAACGGGACAGTGGCGTGCTCCGGTGGCAAGCCAACGGGACAGTGGCGTGCTCCGGTGGCAAGCCAACGGGACAGTGGCGTGCTCCGGTTGCAAGCCAACGGGACAGTGGCGTGCTCCGGTGGCAAGCCAACGGGAAAGTGGCGTGCTCCGGTGGCAAGCCAACGGGACTGTGGCGTGCTCCGGTGGCAAGCCAACGGGACTGTGGCGTGCTCCGGTGGCAAGCCAACGGGACAGTGGCGTGCTCCGGTGGCAAGCCAACGGGACAGTGGCGTGCTCCGGTGGCAAGCCAACGGGAAAGTGGCGTGCTCCGGTGGCAAGCCAACGGGACTGTGGCGTGCTCCGGTGGCAAGCCAACGGGAAAGTGGCGTGCTCCGGTGGCAAGCCAACGGGAAAGTGGCGTGCTCCGGTGGCAAGCCAACGGGACTGTGGCGTGCTCCGGTGGCAAGCCAACGGGACTGTGGCGTGCTCCTGTGGCAAGCCAACGGGACTGTGGCGTGCTCCGGTGGCAAGCCAACGGGACTGTGGCGTGCTCCGGTGGCAAGCCAACGGGACTGTGGCGTGCTCCGGTGGCAAGCCAACGGGACTGTGGCGTGATCCGGTGGCAAGCCAACGGGACAGTGGCGTGCTCCGGTGGCAAGCCAACGGGACAGTGGCGTGCTCCGGTGGCAAGCCAACGGGAAAGTGGCGTGCTCCGGGACAGTGGCGTGCTCCGGTGGCAAGCCAACGGGACAGTGGCGTGCTCCGGTGGCAAGCCAACGGGAAAGTGGCGTGCTCCGGTGGCAAGCCAACGGGAAAGTGGCGTGCTCCGGTGGCAAGCCAACGGGAAAGTGGCGTGCTCCGGTGGCAAGCCAACGGGAAAGTGGCGTGCTCCGGTGGCAAGCCAACGGGACAGTGGCGTGCTCCGGTGGCAAGCCAACGGGACAGTGGCGTGCTCCGGTGGCAAGCCAACGGGAAAGTGGCGTGCTCCGGTGGCAAGCCAACGGGACTGTGGCGTGCTCCGGTGGCAAGCCAACGGGACAGTGGCGTGCTCCGGTGGCAAGCCAACGGGACAGTGGCGTGCTCCGGTGGCAAGCCAACGGGACAGTGGCGTGCTCCGGTGGCAAGCCAACGGGACAGTGACATGCTCCGGTGGCAAGCCAACGGGAAAGTGGCGTGCTCCGGTGGCAAGCCAACGGGACTGTGGCGTGCTCCGGTGGCAAGCCAACGGGACTGTGGCGTGCTCCGGTGGCAAGCCAACGGGAAAGTGGCGTGCTCCGGTGGCAAGCCAACGGGAAAGTGTCGTGCTCCGGTGGCAAGCCAACGGGAAAGTGGCGTGCTCCGGTGGCAAGCCAACGGGACAGTGGCGTGCTCCGGTGGCAAGCCAACGGGACAGTGGCGTGCTCCGGTGGCAAGCCAACGGGACAGTGGCGTGCTCCGGTGGCAAGCCAACGGGACAGTGGCGTGCTCCGGTGGCAAGCCAACGGGACTGTGGCGTGCTCCGGTGGCAAGCCAACGGGACTGTGGCGTGCTCCGGTGGCAAGCCAACGGGACTGTGGGGTGCTCCGGTGGCAAGCCAACGGGAAAGTGGCGTGCTCCGGTGGCAAGCCAACGGGACAGTGGCGTGCTCCGGTGGCAAGCCAACGGGACAGTGGCTTGCTCCTGTGGCAAGCCAACGGGACAGTGGCGTGCTCCGGTGGCAAGCCAACGGGACAGTGGCGTGCTTCGGTTGCAAGCCAACAGGACAGTGGCGTGCTACGGTGGCAAGCCAACGGGAAAGTGGCGTGCTCCGGTGGCAAGCCAACGGGACTGTGGCGTGCTCCGGTGGCAAGCCAACGGGACTGTGGCGTGCTCCGGTGGCAAGCCAACGGGACAGTGGCGTGCTCCGGTGGCAAGCCAACGGGACAGTGGCGTGCTCCGGTGGCAAGCCAACGGGAAAGTGGCGTGCTCCGGTGGCAAGCCAACGGGACTGTGGCGTGCTCCGGTGGCAAGCCAACGGGAAAGTGGCGTGCTCCGGTGGCAAGCCAACGGGAAAGTGGCGTGCTCCGGTGGCAAGCCAACGGGACTGTGGCGTGCTCCGGTGGCAAGCCAACGGGACTGTGGCGTGCTCCGGTGGCAAGCCAACGGGACTGTGGCGTGCTCCGGTGGCAAGCCAACGGGACTGTGGCGTGCTCCGGTGGCAAGCCAACGGGACTGTGGCGTGCTCCGGTGGCAAGCCAACGGGACTGTGGCGTGATCCGGTGGCAAGCCAACGGGACAGTGGCGTGCTCCGGTGGCAAGCCAACGGGAAAGTGGCGTGCTCCGGTGGCAAGCCAACGGGAAAGTGGCGTGCTCCGGTGGCAAGCCAACGGGACTGTGGCGTGCTCCGGTGGCAAGCCAGCGGGACTGTGGCGTGCTCCGGTGGCAAGCCAGCGGGAAAGTGGCGTGCTCCGGTGGCAAGCCAGCGGGAAAGTGGCGTGCTCCGGTGGCAAGCCAACGGGAAAGTGGCGTGCTCCGGTGGCAAGCCAACGGGACTGTGGCGTGCTACAGTGGCAAGCCAACGGGACTGTGGCGTGCTTCGGTGGCAAGCCAGTGGGAAAGTGGCGTGCTCCGGTGGAAAGCCAACGGGAAAGTGGCGTGCACCGGTGGCAAGCCAACGGGAAAGTGGCGTGCTCCGGTGGCAAGCCAACGGAAAAGTGGCGTGCTCCGTTGGCAAGCCAACGGGAAAGTGGCGTGCTCCGGTGGCAAGCCAACGGGAAAATGGCGTGCTCCGGTGGCAAGCCAACTGGAAAGTGGCGTGCTCCGGTGGCAAGCCAACGGGAAAGTGGCGTGCTCCGGTGGCAAGCCAACGGGAAAGTGGCGTGCTCCGGTGGCAAGCCAACGGGACAGTGGCGTGCTCCGGTGGCAAGCCAACGGGACAGTGGCGTGCTCCGGTGGCAAGCCAACGGGACAGTGGCGTGCTCCGGTGGCAAGCCAACGGGACAGTGGCGTGCTCCGGTGGCAAGCCAACGGGACAGTGGCGTGCTCCGGTGGCAAGCCAACGGGACAGTGGCGTGCTCCGGTGGCAAGCCAACGGGAAAGTGGCGTGCTCCGGTGGCAAGCCAACGGGACTGTGGCGTGCTCCGGTGGCAAGCCAACGGGACTGTGGCGTGCTCCGGTGGCAAGCCAACGGGACAGTGGCGTGCTCCGGTGGCAAGCCAACGGGACAGTGGCGTGCTCCGGTGGCAAGCCAACGGGACTGTGGCGTGCTCCGGTGGCAAGCCAACGGGAAAGTGGCGTGCTCCGGTGGCAAGCCAACGGGAAAGTGGCGTGCTCCGGTGGCAAGCCAACGGGAAAGTGGCGTGCTCCGGTGGCAAGCCAACGGGACAGTGGCGTGCTCCGGTGGCAAGCCAACGGGACAGTGGCGTGCTCCGGTGGCAAACCAACGGGACAGTGGCGTGCTCCGGTGGCAAGCCAACGGGACAGTGGCGTGCTCCGGTGGCAAGCCAACGGGACTGTGGCGTGCTCCGGTGGCAAGCCAACGGGACTGTGGCGTGCTCCGGTGGCAAGCCAACGGGACTGTGGCCTGCTCCGGTGGCAAGCCAACGGGACTGTGGCGTGCTCCGGTGGCAAGCCAACGGGACAGTGGCGTGCTCCGGTGGCAAGCCAACGGGACAGTGGCGTGCTCCGGTGGCAAGCCAACGGGAAAGTGGTGTGCTCCGGTGGCAAGCCAACGGGAAAGTGGCGTGCTCCGGTGGCAAGCCAACGGGACAGTGGCGTGCTCCGGTGGCAAGCCAACGGGACAGTGGCGTGCTCCGGTGGCAAGCCAACGGGAAAGTGGCGTGCTCCGGTGGCAAGCCAACGGGACTGTGGCGTGCTCCGGTGGCAAGCCAACGGGACTGTGGCGTGCTCCGGTGGCAAGCCAACGGGACTGTGGCGTGCTCCGGTGGCAAGCCAACGGGACAGTGGCGTGCTCCGGTGGCAAGCCAACGGGAAAGTGGCATGCTCCGGTGGCAAGCCAACGGGAAAGTGGCGTGCTCCGGTGGCAAGCCAACGGGACAGTGGCGTGCTCCGGTGGCAAGCCAACGGGACAGTGGCGTGCTCCGGTGGCAAGCCAACGGGACAGTGGCGTGCTCCGGTGGCAAGCCAACGGGACAGTGGCGTGCTCCGGTGGCAAGCCAACGAGACAGTGGCGTGCTCCGGTGGCAAGCCAACGGGAAAGTGGCGTGCTCCGGTGGCTAGCCAACGGGACTGTGGCGTGCTCCGGTGGCAAGCCAACGGGACTGTGGCGTGCTCCGGTGGCAAGCCAACGGGAAAGTGGCGTGCTCCGGTGGCAAGCCAACGGGAAAGTGTCGTGCTCCGGTGGCAAGCCAACGGGAAAGTGGCGTGCTCCGGTGGCAAGCCAACGGGACAGTGGCGTGCTCCGGTGGCAAGCCAACGGGACAGTGGCGTGCTCCGGTGGCAAGCCAACGGGACAGTGGCGTGCTCCGGTGGCAAGCCAACGGGACAGTGGCGTGCTCCGGTGGCAAGCCAACGGGACAGTGGCGTGCTCCGGTGGCAAGCCAACGGGACTGTGGCGTGCTCCGGTGGCAAGCCAACGGGACTGTGGCGTGATCCGGTGGCAAGCCAACGGGACAGTGGCGTGCTCCGGTGGCAAGCCAACGGGACAGTGGCGTGCTCCGGTGGCAAGCCAACGGGAAAGTGGCGTGCTCCGGGACAGTGGCGTGCTCCGGTGGCAAGCCAACGGGACAGTGGCGTGCTCCGGTGGCAAGCCAACGGGAAAGTGGCGTGCTCCGGGACAGTGGCGTGCTCCGGTGGCAAGCCAACGGGACAGTGGCGTGCTCCGGTGGCAAGCCAACGGGACAGTGGCGTGCTCCGCTGGCAAGCCAACGGGAAAGTGGCGTGCTCCGGTGGCAAGCCAACGGGAAAGTGGCGTTCTCCGGTGGCAAGCCAACGGGAAAGTGGCGTGCTCCGGTGGCAAGCCAACGGGACAGTGGCGTGCTCCGGTGGCAAGCCAACGGCAAAGTGGCGTGCTCCGTTGGCAAGCCAACGGGACAGTGGCGTGCTCCGGTGGCAAGCCAACGGGACAGTGGCGTGCTCCGGTGGCAAGCCAACGGGACAGTGGCGTGCTCCGGTGGCAAGCCAACGGGACAGTGGCGTGCTCCGGTGGCAAGCCAACGGGACAGTGGCGTGCTCCGGTGGCAAGCCAACGGGACAGTGGCGTGCTCCGGTGGCAAGCCAACGTGACTGTGGCGTGCTCCGGTGGCAAGCCAACGGGAAAGTGGCGTGCTCCGGTGGCAAGCCAACGGGAAAGTGGCGTGCTCCGGTGGCAAGCCAACGGGAAAGTGGCGTGCTCCGGTGGCAAGCCAACGGGAAAGTGGCGTGCTCCGGTGGCAAGCCAACGGGACAGTGGCGTGCTCCGGTGGCAAGCCAACGGGACAGTGGCGTGCTCCGGTGGCAAGCCAACGGGACTGTGTCGTGCTCCGGTGGCAAGCCAACGGGAAAGTGGCGTGCTCCGGTGGCAAGCCAACGGGAAAGTAGCGTGCTCCGGTGGCAAGCCAACGGGAAAGTGGCGTGCTCCGGTGGCAAGCCAACGGGAAAGTGGCGTGCTCCGGTGGCAAGCCAACGGGACTGTGCCGTGCTCCGGTGGCAAGCCAACGGGACTGTGGCGTGCTCCGGTGGCAAGCCAACGGGAAAGTGGCGTGCTCCGGTGGCAAGCCAACGGGAAAGTGGCGTGCTCCGGTGGCAAGCCAACGGGACAGTGGCGTGCTCCGGTGGCAAGCCAACGGAACAGTGGTGTGCTCCGGTGGCAAGCCAACGGGAAAGTGGCGTGCTCCGGTGGCAAGCCAACGGGAAAGTGGCGTGCTCCGGTGGCAAGCCAACGGGAAAGTGGCGTGCTCCGGTGGCAAGCCAACGGGAAAGTGGCGTGCTCCGGTGGCAAGCCAACGGGAAAGTGGCGTGCTCCGGTGGCAAGCCAACGGGAAAGTGGCGTCCTCCGGGGGCAAGCCAACGGGAAAGTGGCGTGCTCCGGGGGCAAGCCAACGGGAAAGTGGCGTGCTCCGGTGGCAAGCCAACGGGAAAGTGGCGTGCTCCGGTGGCAAGCCAACGGGAAAGTGGCGTGCTCCGGTGGCAAGCCAACGGGACAGTGGCGTGCTCCGGTGGCAAGCCAACGGGACAGTGGCGTGCTCCGGTGGCAAGCCAACGGGACAGTGGCGTGCTCCGGTGGCAAGCCAACGGGACAGTGTCATGCTCCGGTGGCAAGCCAACGGGACAGTGTCGTGCTCCGGTGGCAAGCCAACGGGACAGTGGCGTGCTCCGGTGGCAAGCCAACGGGACAGTGGCGTGCTCCGGTGGCAAGCCAACGGGAAAGTGGCGTGCTCCGGTGGCAAGCCAATGGAAAAGTGGCGTGCTCCGGTGGCAAGCCAACGGGACTGTGGCGTGCTCCGGTGGCAAGCCAACGGGACTGTGGCGTGCTCCGGTGGCAAGCCAACGGGACTGTGGCATGCTCCGGTGGCAAGCCAACGTTAAAGTGGCGTGCTCCGGTGGCAAGCCAACGTTAAAGTGGCGTGCTCCGGTGGCATGCCAACGGGAAAGTGGCGTGCTCCGGTGGCAAGCCAACGGAAAAGTGGCGTGCTCCGGTGGCAAGCCAACGGGAAAGTGGCGTGCTCCGGTGGCAAGCCAACGGGACTGTGGCGTGCTCCGGTGGCAAGCCAACGGGACTGTGGCGTGCTCCGGTGGCAAGCCAACGTTAAAGTGGCGTGCTCCGGTGGCAAGCCAACGTTAAAGTGGCGTGCTCCGGTGGCAAGCCAACGGGAAAGTGGCGTGCTCCGGTGGCAAGCCAACGGGAAAGTGGCGTGCTCCGGTGGCAAGCCAACGGGAAAGTGGCGTGCTCCGGTGGCAAGCCAACGGGAAAGTGGCGTGCTCCGGTGGCAAGCAAACGGGAAAGTGGCGTGCTCCGGTGGCAAGCCAACGGGAAAGTGGCGTGCTCCGGTGGCAAGCCAACGGGAAAGTGGCGTGCTCCGGTGGCAAGCCAACGGGACTGTGGCATGCTCCGGTGGCAAGCCAACGGGACTGTGGCGTGCTCCGGTGGCAAGCCAACGGGACTGTGGCGTGCTCCGGTGGCAAGCCAACGGGACTGTGGCGTGCTCCGGTGGCAAGCCAACGGGACAGTGGCGTGCTCCGGTGGCAAGCCAACGGGAAAGTGGCGTGCTCCGGTGGCAAGCCAACGGGAAAGTGGCGTGCTCCGGTGGCAAGCCAACGGGAAAGTGGCGTGCTCTGGTGGCAAGCCAACGGGAAAGTGGCGTGCTGCGGTGGCAAGCCAACGGGAAAGTGGCGTGCTCCGTTGGCAAGCCAACGGGAAAGTGGCGTGCTCCGGTGGCAAGCCAACGGGACTGTGGCGTGCTCCGGTGGCAAGCCAACGTTAAAGTGGCGTGCTCCGGTGGCAAGCCAACGTTAAAGTGGCGTGCTCCGGTGGCAAGCCAACGGGAAAGTGGCGTGCTCCGGTGGCAAGCCAACGGAAAAGTGGCGTGCTCCGGTGGCAAGCCAACGGGAAAGTGGCGTGCTCCGGTGGCAAGCCAACGGGACTGTGGCGTGCTCCGGTGGCAAGCCAACGGGACTGTGGCGTGTTCCGGTGGCAAGCCAACGTTAAAGTGGCGTGCTCCGGTGGCAAGCCAACGTTAAAGTGGCGTGCCCCGGTGGCAAGCCAACGGGAAAGTGGCGTGCTCCGGTGGCAAGCCAACGGGAAAGTGGCGTGCTCCGGTGGCAAGCCAACGGGAAAGTGGCGTGCTCCGGTGGCAAGCCAACGGGAAAGTGGCGTGCTCCGGTGGCAAGCCAACGGGAAAAGGTGTGCTCCGGTGGCATGCTAATGGTAAAGGTGTGCTCCAGTGGCATTCTAACGGTAAACGTGTGCTGCAGTCACATGCTAATGGTAAAGGTGTGCTCCCGTGGCATGCTAACGGGAATAGGTGTGCTCCGATGGCATGCTAACGGGAATAGGTGTGCCCGGTGGCATACTAACGGGAAAAGGTGTGCTACGGTGGCATGCTAGCGGGAAATGGTGTGCTTCTGTGGCATGATAACGAGAAAAGGGGTACTCCATTGGCACCACAATGGTCAAGGGACTTGGAAATGTCACATGTGAAGTCATACTCGCATAGTGTCTGTTGTTGCAGGGATCAAAAGAGCGACCCGGTGGAACAAGATGTGGACACTGTGCGGCAGATGGTGGTTTAAGGACAGCAAAATAAGACCAAGCAACAGCAAGAAAACAATCCAAGAATTACCGCAGCAGACAAGTAAGTGATTGTGATTCTTTTAAACGGTGATGTATGATCAGATGAAGTGGAATGCAGTAAGTTTGGAAATATGATTAACATGTTAATAAAGTGTCTGAAATGTATGAGCGAGAAAGAGAAAAAGGTGGATTGTTACAGGGGGACAGCTGAGAGTAGGGAGTTGCAGAGAAAGTCCTTGTGACAGGTTTAGGATGTATACGGCTGTTTATTGCCTCCTCCACATACAAAGGCAGGAGATGAGACTATCAAACTATTGAACTTGGAGTTGTCAGTAATGTTGGAGGTGAAATTAATAAAGCAAGTAAAATGGGAAAGAAAAAAAGGGGTTGTATGTTTGCCTGGTCAGAGGGATGTTTGCCTGATCATGGGGATGTTTGTCTGGTCATGGGGATGTTTGCCTGGTCAGGGGGATGTTTGCCTGGTCAGGGGGATGTTTGTCTGGTCAGGGGGATGTTTGCCTGGTCAGGGGGATGTTTGCCTGGTCAGGGGGATGTTTGTCTGGTCAGGGGGATGTTTGGTCAGAGGGATGTTTGCTTCACGTTGGGGAAGAGGGAAAGGACTGAATGATCCGGCACCTGTCCTATCCACAGGATGGTCAGCTAGTGCCGCCATTGGGAAAGAGCTGACCTAGTGTCACTATCAATCATCAGAGTCTGCAGTACAACTGATTAGGGGTCCAGCAGGGGGGCGCTGATGACACAGGTGGACCTTGGGGCGGTTTTCCGGTTGCGGACGCTGCACCTTGAGGGTTTTCTTCATGTAATTATCCTCCTCACATTGCAGACTTGTGAACTTTATAAATATTCTTCATTTGCTTATTTTCTTCCTTCTCTCCCAAACACGTTGCTGAAGTGCTGTCTCACCCCCACTGCCCCCATCCAGAAGCTTCTTGTAGCTGCTGTTCAGTGAGATTTGTCCTCTATATACCAGCAGTCTGTGTATGGGCCTGTCCCTGTCTGATCCTCTCTGCTCTCCACCCCTGCACTCAGACATGGGAAACCCTGTACTCAGATTACTTCACATCTTGGTGAACAACAGCTGAAAGGACCCTATAAAGGAGCCTGTACCAGGCAGGTGACAGCGGTGCAGCATTGTGCTTGTGGGGGCAATCGGGCGGTGGAGTCAGAAATTGGGGAATACTTGGGTGCTCTCTGGACGGACAATATTAGTGCTGCAGTAATTTCCCACAAGTTTTTGCACAGAGCGGCCACTAATATAGAATAAAGTAAAACAATTGTGCTCTGTAAATAATGGCTGTGCTTTGCTACAAATGCTTCATGTTCGCAGGAGGTTTTTTTTTCTTTAATAAATTTTATTTAGTTTATAATTGATTTTTTCTCTTTCTGCTAGATATCAGGACATGATAGAAGCCGTACGGGACTGGTATAAGAAGTTCTTGGCTGAGAAGGAAAGAAGCTTCATTCCTCCATGAGCTGCAGTTCTTTGTGTCCAGTCGGGAGCTCTATTAGTAAGTAGATTTTATCACCGGCGCAGACATTTCCGGGAAGGTTCCAATTGGCCGAATACAAGACGTTCATTAAACTCTTCAATTGAAATAAACGTCTGGTTATCATCCACAATACTTAATACCGATCACTTGTCACAAATTTGTATATTTTTTACCTGTTATAAAATGCTGCTCATCCCTTGAATCTTTTCTTTTTTTTTGTCATTTTAGACAAAACATTACATATTTCTGACAAGTTCCAGGTCTTTTCACATCACTCGTTTTGCAGGTTCTTTAATGCTACAGCACTTATGTTATTGGGGTCATTTTTGTGCAGTTTGCAGTTACATGATTTTTTATACATGTTTTTTTTTAGCTTTGTCTTGTTATTACATCACATTCATCTTTTTCCTCTCTTGCTTTCCTGGACTGAAGGAAACATATCTCCAAGTCACTCTGAGCTGCCGGCAGGAGAGATGGACCCTCAGGAGCCTCCTAGTCTTCAGAATCCACATGAAGGAGAAGTCCAAGAACAAGAAAGGCCTCCGACAGCAGAGCAACCTGTCCGCCAAAAAGTCCCAGAAGAAGAAGCGATGGTCCCGCAGCTCATCTGTGTTTTTCCTAAATGTGGTTTATACTTTTACTGATTGTAATTTTCTTGGTCGATACCAGATAAAGTTTTGGATGACAACTGTCTGGACTTGTGTCTTATTTTACATTTCTCCTTTTTTCTTCTTGCTTCCCCTCCAGTGAGATCTGGCTTAGGTGATAAAAGCCTTTCTCTATCCGGCATTTTTGCAGCAGGCTGGAGAAAGACTTTCTGGATGATAACTTGCCTTAGTCTCAGATGCCCATCCACTAGTTAGCTTTAGACCGGACGCTTGTCCACACAACACATCCCGACTCCCTCATATACATGAATGTGGTTATATGTGTGGGGGAGATGGCCCCATACACAGCACATGGTCGGCTGCTCCAGCAAAAATCCTTGGGTTTGACCTACCTTCCTGTAATATATATGGGGGGCCATTAGTTGGATGTTTGCAGGACTCCTCTTTGTCCAACAGCTTCCCTCCCCCACACATAGCAAGCAGTGTACAGACAAGCTCCCTTCCCGCACATACAGCATATATAGCATATAAAGAAAAAACCTAGAAGTCTGAACAGAAACATAAATTGATGTGCATGCAAAATGTAAATGCATGTTCACACAAGGCCACTAGACAAAGAAAAACCAAAGACAAGCAAAATACCCAAGTAACTGGAAGTAAATGGGTAAATCGCACAGTGCAAAAATAATAAATAATGAAGGGTATTTAGTTAACATAATTTTGATCAAAATAATGTAAAAGCTATCCCGCCACATCACGGCAACCCTTATGGGACAATCCTAACTCTAATATTAAAACCTTACCATTTGTCAAGTGACGTACATATGGATAAGGGCAGAGAGACTGACCCCCTAGTAGAAGCATAGACCTGAGGCAGAATAAACATTTCAGCTCAGACAAAGGGTGGCCACACCCTAATATGTACTAAAGCACACTACAAAGAAAAAACCTAGAAGTCTGAACTGAAACATAAATTGATGTGCATGCAAAATGTAAATGCATGTTCACACAAGGCCACTAGACAAAGAAAAACCAAAGACAAGCAAAATACCCAAGTAACCGGAAGTAAATGGGTAAATCGCAAAGTGCAAAAATAATAAATAATGAAGGGTATTTAGTAGTGAAGAGCGAGCACTAAAATGCTCGGGTGCTCAAAGCTCGGGCAAAGCTCGCCATGATACTCGGTTGCTCGACCTGAGCCACGAGCCCAATGTTAGTCTATGGGAGACCCGAGCATTTTCGCGGCGGCATCCCCGGCTGTCTTTTAAAAGCCTAACAAGTGCCCAAAATGTGGCAGTGCTCAAATGACATGGGGACAGCATGGGGATCGCCCCAGGAAGCATTTCTGACCCCCAGGTCACTTCTGTCAATAACGTGGTCAGAGGTATTAAGCCACTTTTAAGGGCTCACAATAAAACGTTCAAAAACTAAACTGAAACTGCTTTCCTGTGAAATATGTTAAGGAAGTTCCTTTCCAGGGTAAAGACTTGTGTATAAGGTAAAATAAATAACAGAAAAAAAAAAATACTCCTCCACACCTTGGGCTATGTTCACAAGTAGCATTTTTAATGTGTTTTTGCACTTTTGTATTGCTTCAACCGTGACAAATGCATTCACCGGGAAATGTCATTTTAACATTTTACAACCTTATCTGGCCATGTGCTGTGTGACACATGCATACAGTGCTGAAAAGACATGGGGACAGCATGGGGAAGACCCCTGGAAGCATCCCTGACTCCCCGGTCACTGCCTAAAAGTGTGCCCATCAGAAGTCATCCTTGCCGCATCAGAAGATGCAGACTTGCAACTATCCCCGTGCAAGTTCTTGTCCCAGGGCAGGGTTCAATTGTACCTCCCCCATTCCTTGCAATGCAAGCGCAAATATGCAGCCAACCACCCACCCACCCCCAGGCTGCAATACCATACTGCTTGCTTGCACTTGAAATTGGGCCTTTTAGGCATGTGGAGGCGGAATCTGGCCACCATGTCATGGCAGCGTTGGCGGCCTGGTATCCATACTCAGTCCCCAGCCGCCCGGCGGCGGGGTGTCCACACTCGGTCCCCAACCGCCAGGGGGCGGCCGGGTGTCCATACTCGGTCGCCAGCCACCTGGGGGCAGCCGGGTGTCCATAAACGGTCCCCAGCCGCCCCTATTTCTCCTTGGAACATCCCCCCACACACTTTTCTTAGCCTGGCCTGCTTTAGGGCAGCATTGGACGAGCCCACCAGAGAACCAGACTCCTCCGGTGGGCCCTGGCTTCTCCATCAGGGGAGTTGAGAGTGCCAAGGTGAGGACCATGATGATGATACAAGTTAGCATCTGCTTTGTTTTGTTGGAATGCAAGCGCATGTATGTAGTAGCGGCAAGGCCTGAGGTGGTCAGCGTTTTGGCGCATATCCTACCTCCTCCAAGGATTGCTGGATGTTTTCCTGCTACTATCCCAGTTCTATGACTCCCGTTAAAACAAAGCTTCAGGTGATGAATGATGGATGAGGTGGTAGCAAAGGAGAGCAGGAGGAACAGGGACCATTCACATCAATATCAGGCCAGTCAACCACATATGTCTTGTAGGATATGTTTCTGTAACAAAAGGAGCGGTTTGGCTACACAGTTATAGGGCATACAGTGAGTGCAATGCCTACCAAAAATTTCGAGGCACTCCAATGTACCTTGGAAATGACATGGAGGTCAGAGGGCCTTAACTAAACAGTTTTTTTCCATTTATAGCAACTGGGTCTCCTGTACAATGTTGGCCTAAACAGTGAATGGAAGGCTTTCCAAAAATTATGAGGGACTGCAATGCCCCTTGAAACAGACGTGGATTACAGCATACTAAAAACCTTCTACCCACTATTGGGGAGTGGGTCTCCCTTAGTATTCGCCTTTGCATTGAAAAGCAAAAGCTGACTAAAATTAGGAGGAAATGCAATGTCCGTTGGAAGAGTTGTGGAGGTTAGAGGTAATTAAAAACAACATTTCAATGCCCCTAGGAAGAGCTGTGGAGTTCAGAGTGGCTTAAGAAGACTGTTTTAATGTCCCTTTGAAGAGACATGGAGGTCACAGTAGCTTAACAAGATGGTTTTAATGCCCCTCGGAAAAGACGTGGAGGTCCCAGTAGCTTAACCAGACGGTTTGAATGCCCCTCGGAAGAGGGGCTTTTAATGCCCCTTCCAAGAGCCATACAGTACAGCATAGTACAAACATTATTCCCATTATTGGGGAGTGTGTATCCCATAGTCATTGCTTATGCCTTCCAAGCAAAAGCTGCCAAAAATTGGGACGGAGGAACTTGCAATGCCCCTTACAAGAGCCATGCAGTACAGCATATTCCAAACATTATTCCCATTATTGGGGAGTGGGTCTCCCATAGTCTTTGCTTATGCCTTCCAAGCAAAAGCTGCCAAAAATTAGGACGAAGGAGCTTGCAATGCCCCTTACAAGAGCCATGCAGTACAGCATATTACAAACATTATTCCCATTATTGGGGAGTGGGTCTCCCATAGTATTTGCTTATGCCTTCCAAGAAAAAGCTGCCAAAAATTAAGAAGAACTGCAATGCCCGTTCGAAGAGTCGTGGAGGTTAGAGTTAATTAAAAACAACATATCAATGCCCCTTGGAAGAGCTGTGGAGTTCAGAGTGGTTTAACAAGACGCTATTAATGCCCCTCAAAAGAGATGTGGAGGTCCCAGTAGCTTAACAAGACGGTTTTAATACCCCTTGGAAAAGTGGTGGAGGTCCCAGTAGTTGAGCAAGACGGTTTTAATACCCCTCGGAAAAGTGGTGGAGGTCACAGTAGCTTAAGAAGACGCTTTTAATGCCCCTCAGAAGAAAAGTGGCGATCCCAGTTGCTTAACAAGACGGTTTTAATGCCCCTTGGAAAAGTGGTGGAGGTCGCAGTAGCTTAACAAGACGCTATTAATGCCCCTCAGAAGAGACGTGGAGGTCCCAGCAGCTTAACAAGACGATTTGAATGCCCCTTGGAAGAGACGTGGAGGTCACAGTAGCTTAACAAGACGCTATTAATGCCCCTCAGAAGAGACGTGGAGGTTCCAGCAGCTTAACATGACGGTTTTAATGCTCCTCAGAAAAGTGGTGGAGGTCCCAGTAGCTTAACAAGATGGTTTTAATGCCCCTCAGAAACGTAGTGGAGGTCCCAGTAGCTTAACAAGACTGTTTGAATGCCCCTTGGAAGAGACGTGGAGGTCCCAGTAGCTTAACTGGCCGGTTTAAATGCCCCTTGGAAAAGTGGTGGAGGTCACAGTAGCTTAACAAAACGCTATTAATGCCCCTCAGAAGAGACGTGGAGGTCTCAGTAGCTTAACAAGACGGTTTTAATGCTCCTCAGAAAAGTGGTGGAGGTCCCAGTAGCTTAACAAGACGGTTTTAATGCCCCTTGGAAAAGTGGTGGAGGTCGCAGTAGCTTAACAAGACGGTTTGAATGCCCCTTGGAAGAGACGTGGAGGTCCCAGTAGCTTAACAAGACGGTTTTAATGCTCCTCAGAAAAGTGGCGGAGGTCCCAGTAGCTTAACAAGACGGTTTTAATGCCCCTTGGAAAAGTGGTGGAGGTCGCAGTAGCTTAACAAGACGGTTTGAATGCCCCTTGGAAGAGACGTGGAGGTCCCAGTAGCTTAACAAGACGGTTTGAATGCCCCTTGGAAGAGACGTGGAGGTCCCAGTAGCTTAACAAGACTGTTTTAATGCCCCTCGGAAAAGTGGTGGAGGTCACAGTAGCTTAACAAGACGCTTTTAATGCCCCTCGGAAGAGACGTGGAGGTCCAAGTAGCTTAACAAGACGGTTTGAATGCCCCTTGGAAGAGACGTGGAGGTCCCAGTAGCTTAACAAGACGGTTTGAATGCCCCTTGGAAGAGACGTGGAGGTCCCAGTAGCTTAACAAGACAGTTTTAATGCCCCTCGGAAAAGTTGTAGAGGTCACAGTAGCTTAACAAGATGCTTTTAATGCCTCTCAGAAGAGACGTGGAGGTCCCAGTAGCTTAACAAGATGGTTTGAATGCCCCTTGGAAGAGAAGTGGAGGTCCCAGTAGCTTAACAAGATGGTTTTAATGCTTCTCGGAAAAGTAGTGGAGGTCCCAGTAGCTTAAAAAGACGCTTTTACTGCCCCTCGAAAAAGTGGTGGAGGTCGCCGTAGCTTAACAAGACGGTTTGAATGCCCCTTGGTATAGACGTGGAGGTCCCAGTAGCTTAACAAGACAGTTTGAATGCCCCTTGGAAGAGACGTGGAGGTCCCAGTAGCTTAACAAGACGTTTTTAATGCCCCTTGGAAAAGTGGTGGAGGACACAGTAGCTTAACAAGTCGCTTTTAATGCCCCTCAGAAGAGAAGTGGAGATCCCAGTAGCTTAACAAGACGGTTTGAATGCCCCTTGGAAGAGACGTGGAGGTCACAGTAGCTTAACAAGACGGTTAGAATGCCCCTTGGAAGAGACGTGGAGGTCACAGTAGCTTAACAAGATGGTTTTAATGCTCCTCGGAAAAGTGGTGGAGGTCCCAGTAGCTTAACAAGATGCTTTTAATGCCCCTCGGAAAAGTGGTGGAGGTCCCAGTAGCTTAACAAGACGCTTTGAATGCCCCTTGGAAGAGACGTGGAGGTCACAGTAGCTTAACAAGATGGTTTTAATGCTCCTCGGAAAAGTGGTGGAGGTCCCAGTAGCTTAACAAGACGGTTTTAATGCCCCTTGGAAAAGTGGTGGAGGTCGTAGTAGCTTAACAAGACTGTTTGAATGCCCCTTGGAAAAGTGGTGCAGGTCCCAGTAGCTTAACAAGATGGTTTGAATGCCCCTTGGAAGAGACGTGGAGGTACCAGTAGCTTAAAAAGACGGTTTTAATGCCCCTCGGAAAAGTGGTGGAGGTCCCAGTAGCTTAACAAGACGGTTTTAATGCCCCTCGGAAAAGTGGTGGAGGTCCCAGTAGCTTAACAAGATGCTTTTAATGCCCCTCGGAAAAGTGGTGGAGGTCCCAGTAGCTTAACAAGACGCTTTGAATGCCCCTTGGAAGAGACGTGGAGGTCACAGTAGCTTAACAAGATGGTTTTAATGCTCCTCGGAAAAGTGGTGGAGGTCCCAGTAGCTTAACAAGACGGTTTTAATGCCCCTTGGAAAAGTGGTGGAGGTCGTAGTAGCTTAACAAGACTGTTTGAATGCCCCTTGGAAAAGTGGTGCAGGTCCCAGTAGCTTAACAAGATGGTTTGAATGCCCCTTGGAAGAGACGTGGAGGTACCAGTAGCTTAAAAAGACGGTTTTAATGCCCCTCGGAAAAGTGGTGGAGGTCCCAGTAGCTTAACAAGACGGTTTTAATGCCCCTCGGAAAAGTGGTGGAGGTCCCAGTAGCTTAACAATACGCTTTTAATGCCTCTCAGAAGAGACGTGGAGGTCCCAGTAGCTTAACAAGACGGTTTGAATGCCCCTTGGAAGAGACGTGGAGGTCCCAGTAGCTTAAGAAGACGGTTTGAATGCCCCTTGGAAGAGACGTGGAGGTCCCAGTAGCTTAACAAGACGGTTTTAATGCTTCTCGGAAAAGTGGTGGAGGTCCCAGTAGCTTAATAAGACGCTTTTAATGCCCCTCGAAAAAATGGTGGAGGTCGCAGTAGCTTACCAAGACGGTTTGAATGCCCCTTGGAAGAGACGTGGAGGTCCCAGTAGCTTAACAAGACAGTTTGAATGCCCCTTGGAAGAGACGTGGAGGTCCCAGTAGCTTAACAAGACAGTTTGAATGCCCCTTGGAAGAGACGTGGAGGTCCCACTAGCTTAACAAGACGTTTTTAATGCCCCTCGGAAAAGTGATGGACGTATCAGTAGCTTAATAAGACGCTTTTAATGCCCCTCAGAAAAGTGGTGGAGGTCCCAGTAGCTTAACAAGACGGTTTGAATGCCCCTTGGAAGAGATGTGGAAGTCCCAGTAGATTAACAAGACGGTTTTAATGCTCCTCGGAAAAGTGGTGGAGGTCGCAATAGCTTAACAAGACGCTTTTAATGCCCCTTACAAGAGCCATACAGTACAGCATTTTAAAAATATTATTCCCATTATTGGGGAGTGGGTCTCCCACAGTCTTTGCTTATGCCTTCCAAGCAAAAGCTGACAAAAATAAGGACGGAGGAACTTTCAATAATGGCAACACGGACCACGGTCACCCTGGTGGTATAGTGGTGGTGGAGGCTGAGGATAAGAACATAAAACAGCCGAAATGAGGAAGCGTATACCCATGTGTGGGTGTGAAGCGGTGCATGTGAATACACCTTCCGAAATAACACAGTGGATTTGACTTTATGTTACTCTGCTGTCATTTGGTGGTGATGAGAAGTCTGGCCCAATCCAGCTACTGTTCATTTTGATAAGGGTCAGCTTGTCAGCATTGTCAGTTGACAGGCGAGTGCGCTTATCAGTTATAATTACCCCAGCAGCACTAAAAACACGCACCGATAACACGCTAGCGGCAGGGCAGGCCAGGACCTCCAAGGCGTACAGAGCGATTTCATTCCAAGTGTCCAGCTTGGATACCCAATAATTAAAAGGCACAGAGGAATCAAGGAGGACGCTGGTACGGTCGGCAAGGTACTCCCTCACCATCTTTTGAAACTTTCCACTGCTTGTGAGAGTACCCCGCGCCTCAGGGCCTGTAAGCTGGGCAGGTCTCAGAAAACTGTCCCAGAATGTTGACAGTGTTCCCCTGCCTCTGCTGGATTGGAGTTGCCTCTCTCTCGCTTGTACGCCTTGGTTGGTCAACGAACTGTGACCTCTGCCGCTAGCGTGTTCAGATGGGAATTTTTTTTTAACAGTTCTGCAGCAAGGGCCTTCTGGTACTGCCCCATTTTCGTAGACCTCTCCACCTCAGGAATAAGAGAGTGAAAGTTCTCCTTGTAGCGGGGGTCTAAAAGTGTCACCAACCAGTAATGACTGTCACCCAACATTTTGACAACGCGAGGGTCACGGTTAAGGCAGAGTAACATAAAGTCAGCCATGCGTGCCAGACTGGTAACGGGCAAGACTTCCGTGTCCTCACCAAGATGACGACTGACCATGCTCTCCTCCTCCTCCTCCTCCACCCCCCTGTCCTCAGGCCACCCACGCTGAACTGACAGTATGACAGTTGTACAGGTACTACCGTCTACAGCACATGATACAAGCTCCTGTTCTTCCTCCTCCTCCTCTCCCTCATTGTCCCCCAATGCACGTTGGGATGAAATGAGGCTGGGCTGTGTGTAATCGACCGCTACGGCTTCTTGATCCATTTCATCATACTCTGGCTGCAATGCCTCCTCTTTAATTCTCTGCAGAGAGCATTGCAAAAGACAGACAAGTGGAATGCTGACGCTAATGATGGCGTCATCGCCACTCACCATCTTGGTGGACTCCTCAAAGTTTGTCAAGATGGTACATACAGTACAGACCAAAAGTTTGGACACACCTTCTCATTTAAAGATTTTTCTGTATTTTCATGACTATGAAAATTGTACATTCACACTGAAGGCATCAAAACTATGAATTAACACATGTGGAATTATATACTTAACAAAAAAGTGTGAAACAACTGAAAATATGTCTTATATTCTAGGTTCTTCAAAGTAGCCACCTTTTGCTTTGATGACTGCTTTGCACACTCTTGAGAGACTGCCATAAAGACTGAGAGGAGGGGGCATCTTTGCATGCAGTATGGACAGGGGATTGCCATGCACACACAACAGGTGACACCAGCTGACACTGGTCATGGACCCTGGGGTTCGCCCCACAAAGTCGGGTGCTTTGCTGCCATGTGCCTGATCATGCTGGTGGTGGTCAGGCTGGTAGTTTTGTCACCCCTGCTGATGCTGGCATGGCAGGTGGTACAAATGGCCTTTTTGGGGATATCAGCAGAGTCTTTAAAAAAATTCTTGACTCTGGAAGACCTACAGGTTGTACTGGCAACGTCCCTCGTGTTGGTGTTACGGGGAACTGTTGCCGGCCTTCTGTGTGCGGCCACCACACTGCTTTTTTCTGCCTGTTGGGGTACTCTGCCTCCCTCACCCTGTCTGCTGCTGGCCTCGCTCTGCATGTCCTCCTGCCACATTGGGTCAGTTACTAGATCATCCACCACCTCCTCCTCTTCCACTTGCGCACCACGATCCTCCTCCTCACTTCCTGGCAATTGTGTCTCGTCATCGTCAACCTCTTGTGACAAATTGCCAGCGTTGACTTCCTCTGGCCGTGGCTGTTCAAATATTTGGGCATCTCTACATGGGATCTCCTCTTCCACCACTTCAAGCGGAGCAGGCGAGGGGCACAAATCTGGAAATGGACCAGTGAACAGCTCTTCAGAGTGTCCAAGTGTGGGATTAGTTGCTGTCTGACGACACTCGGCATGGTGGGAGGGAGGAGCATCAGGGTGAGGAGGAGTATGCGGTCGAGACTCATGGCTACTAAGAGTTGACCGTGTGGAAGACAGACCGGAGGTGGTGGTGCCCAGGTAACTGGAAGTATTATCTGCTATCCAATTAATAACCTGTTCACACTGATCTGGTGTTGTTCTGTGCTTCCCTAGTAATTCGGTCAAGAAGTGGGAGCGAGAAGATATGGCTGTTGGTTGTGGCACATTTTCACCTTGGCCACGGCCCCGTCCTCTGCATGCACCATCACCAGAACGTCCACTTCCATGTCCCTTGCCACGCGCCTTGCCCATTGTAAAGTAAGTAAAATAGCTGACACTCGCACCATCAATGGAAAAATAAAGTAGATTAGAACCGTGGAAGAGGAAAACCACAGTTCTATTTCTCTGGCCTACACCCGACTCTTTTAAACAATCTGAACAATCAGGGAGAAACTATTACTGTTTTTCTTTACGGAAAAAATACCAAAAGGTGAATAATAGAGATTTTTTACCGTGGAATGGCAAAACCACAGTTATTGTTTACTGGGGTATACCAGAAAATTTTAAATAGATATATTTGTGTCTGAACAATCAGGAGACACTACTACTGTTTTTCTTTGCGGCAAAAAATGCCAAAAGCAGGATAATAGAGATTTTTTACCGTGGAACAGCAAAACCACAGTTATAATTTACTGGTGTATACCAGACTATTTTCAACAGATATATTTGTGTCTGAACAATCAGGAGACACTATTAGTTTTTTTTTTTTACGGTGACACATATTACTATAACTTGCACCCATAGTGCAAAAAAAACAAAAACCCTAAAAAAACACAATGGGTTCAACCGTACTCAAATTGTTAACTAGGAGCAAATGATTAGTGTGAATAATATAATATTTTGATTGGAGATGATCCAACCTCTGGTTCCACCACTGATCCTGAGAATGAAGGAATGGGGAACCTATCAGCTTTTTTTTTTCCTGCACAGCTGTGCTCCCAACCACCCACAGTGCAAAAAAAACCCCTAAAAAAACAATAGGTATAACCGTACTCAAATTGATAATTGGGAGCAACGATTAGTGTGAAGGATATAATATTGTGATTGGCGATGTTCCATCCACTGATTCTGAGAATGAAGAAATGGGAAACCTATCAGCTTTTTTTCCTGCACAGTTGTGCTCCCACCCATTGCGCAAAAATACCCTAAAAAAATGCACGTACTCAAATTGTTAATTGGGAGCAATGATGAGTGTGAAGGGATATAATATCTTGATTGGCGATGGTCCGACCTGTGGTTCCGCCACCGATCCCAAGAATGAAGGAATTGAGAACCTGTAAGCTTTTTTTTTCCTGCACAGCTGTGCTCCCAAACACCCACCCATAGTGCAAAAAATAAAAAAAACAATAGATCCAACTGTACTCAAATTGTTAAATTGGGAGCGTGAAAAAAATAATGCATCCACTTCTTTCTAAATTAGGCTGTCAGACCCCCAAGAATGACATCCTAGTAATATGCCATGACTTATACCTCTTTAAATGTATGCAAAGGATAAACCTGGATATCCAGGTATACGTTCTATTGATTGATTTCTATAAGGGCCTATTTACACACGTAAATGTGTATCTGCTACGGACATGAATGATTGGCTGCAGCCCTTCCACTTGGCCAGTCAATGGATCCGCAAATCACAACAAGTAATTCAAGGAAATGGAAAAGTAAAAAAAAAAATTCTAGTAACATTGCATAGCGTACCGGTGATTGCGCTATTTAACTTGCCATCAGTGATTGACGGCATATAAATGGTTAAACAGCAGTGATTGACGCTCCGCTCTGGCCGCTGCTGTTACAGCAAGATGTCAGCTGTGTAGGATGGGGGCTCTGCTCCTGAGCCCACCCGAAACAGCAATCCAATGGACGGTTTCACACACCACATTATCCAGTGGTGTTTAATTTGCTTTTCTATTGAGGAAACAAAACCGTTTTAATAAAGTTTTTCTTCTCTGGTATCTAGGAGCCATTTCAGCTATTTGTAAAGGGAATCTGTCAGCAGGTTTTTCTTGGCTATTCTGAGAGCAGCATGATGGGGTGAGCGCCGCACTAGGAGTAGGACCACCGAGCCCAGAGCTATTGCAAGACGTGCAGACAATATATACCAGGTATGAATGAATCCAATACAACATTATTGTTACTTGGGAATTAACCTACTTGGATATAATACATCCCTTGATATGTATATACCAAAAGGTCATTATCTTGGGAATGCCTATATTGGCTTTTATTATTTGGGATTATATCCTTTTACTATGTGACCTAGGATATACTATCAGTGTGCATTAGCACAATTGGAGCTACTACTATTTAGCCCTGGTGTCTCTGCAATTCAAATATTTACATTATACCTCCTCACTATTATATGGTATTACTATATATATGTGTGTGTGCTCTTTTCTTTCCCGCCATGTACCCAAATTGTTATAATAAAGGTCTTTTTTAACACATTGACCCCTTGTCGGATGTACTATATATTGGTTGTTGTTGAGAGCAGCATGATGTAGAGACAAAGACCCTGATTCTAGGGACGTCTCACTTACAGGGCTGCTTGTTGTAGTTTTGATAAAAATCACACTTTTATTAGCAGAAGATTATCACTAGAGGACTAGTAAACCTGCAGCCAGGTAGTCCAACCACGCCCCCCACCACTGATTGGCAGTTTATATACAGTGTACACAGAAAGCGGCCAATCAGTGGTGTGGGTGGGGTTATTATACAGAGCTCAGCATTCAGAGATCTGCATGAGAAAAAAAAAACTGCAATTTTATCAAAATAACACCAAGCAGCCCAGTAAGTGATACATCGTTGGAATCAGGGCCTCGGATTATGCTGCTCTCAAATGGGATAGCAAAAACCTGCTGACATATTCCATTTAAAGGGGCAGCTGCTACTAAATCCAGACATGGTGCAAAATGTAAATTCTGCTGCAGATTTACTGCTGTAGATTTTTAATTCCTAAAAATCCCTGTAGATTCAGAGGATCTCAACCTTTTCAATGCAAATTATTTTCAAGACTTATTCACAGATATTATGAAATATTACAGTAGAAATAAAAAAAAAAAAGCACAATACCTAAACCCCTTCCTTGGGAAAAATATACGGCAAGTATAAGAAAGACAAAAATTTATTCTGGAGTCATATTGAAGTCTAAATAGAATTGTAACCATACAATGTAAACAGCAGCGAATGTAAGTAGGATCCACTGGATCTATATAAGAGGAACGTTTTCCAAAGCTGATCTTCTGAGCCCACCGCTATGCTGGCTGCACCGGCATTGTGATCGTCAGCACCTGGAATATACGTCACGTTTTACTGCAGCTCATAGAACCAAATGATAAGACGCAGAGCAGTGTGAGGCTTGTGACTCGCTATACACAAAATATACGACATGTTTGATGAATGGCATAAAGGAAAGCCGATGCATTCAGATGTCTCTGGGCAACTATATGTTGTGATAGATAAGTTCCTGTCAGGGTGAGGGGCAGCATCCTATCTGCTCACTCATCATGACTGGTTTACAACATGTTGACTCATGGACGTGATCAGTCAGTCAATCGATGACATAGATGCACGTTCTTGATTCCGACAGGTAGGTCAGAGATGTCCGTCTCAATCAGTTTACCTTCACCCATCTAGGATGGATGGCTGCTGACATCGTTGGCCATTATGTCCATACACAATTATTATCCCCTAATTGTGATGTACAATACAAATTTATATTGTGGTACCGTGTTAGCCAGAAAATTTGATGGAAATAATTTTATGCCCAAAAATGGCAAAAGTATTCTCGGAGTGATACCTTTATTGGCTAACCAGAAAAAAATATATATATATGCAAACTTACAGAGCACACAGGCTCCTTCTTCAGGCAGGATTACAAATGTTATGAATTCATTTGTAATATTGCCTGAAGAAGGAGCCTCTGTGCTCTGAAAGCTTGCATATATATATTTTTTTTCTGGTTAGCCAATAAAGGTATCACTCCGAGAATACTTTTGCCATTTTTGGGCATAAAAGTATTCACATAGAATTATTCACTAATTAAAACAATTTATTTTTGCTAAATAAATGTATACATTTTTTAAAATTTTATTTTATACATTTTCTCAGAGAACCTCTTTAAGAAGGAGATTTCAGAATGGGCTATAAGACATGTCCAGCTTTGCTTAATTGTCTCACCTTACTGTCCTTGTTGAACTGAGCTCCACTTTGTTCTTGGATGATATTGTAAGGAATGAAGACGTCTAGATGATACAAATCGGGACGTCTGACTATTCTGTCTTCACCCAAGTCCAACACAAGAGATCTAGCAGAAGACTGTAAAGAGAAGACCAGCGTGGTAACAACGCTTATGTCGCTGAATGCTTCTGTACGGGAAAGAAAGTTGTAACCAACAAGTGCACAAAAATCTAAACTTTTATCTTGATACGTGGCCAACTAGAAGTTACTGTGTAGCTCCACACGTCTCCTACATTAAATCTGACACGTGGAGGAACTGCTCACAGAAAATGCTGAAAAATATTTTTTAGGATTCACACTGCATTAAAAGGGGTTGTCCACCACTTTAATACTAATGGAATATCCTTAGGATAGGTCATCAATATTAAAGTGCCAGGCAACCCCTTTAAGTGAGGCATAATGAATGGTACCAGAATTTCAGATAATGTAGCCTTCATTAGGCAGAAGGCCCACTCGGTTATATGAAGAAATCTGGGGTCCCCAAAAGCAAACCCAGTAATCACCAGATTCCCGTGTGGTGACTACTTAATCTGCTTTTTGGGAAGACCAGAACTGACCCCTATATTTAACCAAGTGGGTCCCCTTAAGCTACATTATCCTGTCTGATGAAGGCTACATTAGCTGAAACATTCTTCATCTTCATTATGCCTCATTTAACGCAATGTGAATCATGGACATGAGAAAAATCTAATTAAAAAATAAATACATTTAAAGCATTTTCTGTGCGATTCCTCCAAATGTCGCATTAATATAGAAAAAATAAAGAGCGGCGTGTTCTACACTATTGCAACAAGCCTCTTTCATCATTTATATCATCATTATAACATCATTTATATGCACCAGCACCATGGAATCAATGGCACTATATAATTAAATAATAATAATATATACATCTTCCCACCAGCTTGTTTTCCCTCTATCTCCTCTCTGGATCTATGAAGCCAGAACTGTCAAAGAAGAGGTGATGGTGGAGATGGAGGGGAAACAAGCAGGGGGGAAGGCTTATATAAATGACTGGTCCCGCCGTGAAGCACTGGGCGTCTGTGCTTGGTTTGAACAGTCATTCTTCGCTGACAGAGTCGTTTACAGAGATCTTCTTTCCAATTCCAACAGCTTGCAAACAACCCACCATGGTATGAAAAAAAAAATTATATCATCATCATCCAGTAAATGTGTCACAGCTGCCAGCAATTGGCTACTGTGGACACATCAAAGCTGTGATGATAAAAGTTGGCAGAGGAGGACCGGTAGCACGAGGTTGGCACAGACTTTTAATAAGGGAAGACTTTTGGAAATCACATGAAATGCAAAAAGGTCACAATCCTAAACCACATCTGAGGGTCTCACCACTTTAGGTAAAGAGATTTCAGCCACCAGAAAACTTGGGTGTCCTACAGGAGGTTCCGCCACAATCATGTAATCTGGTTTCAAGGGTGAACTGATAAAAAAAGGAAGGAAGCAGTATATTGCAAGGGTACACCATCAATTTATGATCTGTTGGGGTCAATCTCTAATATAATAAAGGGGCACTGATGCTGGTAATGAGGAACAGCCCCTTTCAGGGTCATTCCCTGCACATTGGCATCATGGCCTCCACTGTGCAGCGGAACGACAGCATAGATCCAGCAAAGTGAATGGGCTTAGCTGCAGTTCTCCTGCATAGTGAATATCCGGGTAGCTGCCCCACACCAGCATATTCTTTAAAAAGGGCAGCGGGGTTACTTCCAGGCTGCAGCCCCCTTATTCTTGGAGTCCAAGAAGTTGGATATCCTATATCTTTTGTAAGATGGGATTCTAAAAAAAGTAAATGCATGCATTAAACCTCAAAGTAACCCAAACCTTTCAACTTTTGAGATGAGGGACTTGCTTGGAGTTAGCTGGGAGGGTCTGTAGGAAAAAAATAAAGAACATAAAAGCATAATAGTTAAAACAAAAAAAAAACAATGTCCACATTGTTCTTGCACCATAACAAGCCATTCTGCAACTTCCCCCATCTGTTGGGTTTAACCCATCACCACGAGGAGTGGCGCTCCCCCATCTGTTGGGTGTAACCCATCACCATGAGGAGTGGCGCTCCCCCATCTGTTGGGTGTAACCTATCACCATGAGGAGTGGCGCTGCCGCTTCTGTTGGGTATAACCTATCACCAGGAGGAGTGGCGCTCTTCATACTTTGTGTACCTAGAGGAAATGTGGTATTATAAGACATCCAATCAATTGAATGGCCGACCATGTACTGCATGGATGAGCGAGGAACATCAGAGAAGAAGCCGCCGATGCTCAACAGCAGCCTACTCTGTCGTCTTTTACAGACTGTATGCCATAGACTTGTACCTTAGAGTTACCCCATTGTGTCCATTTCCTGAATCATCGGTTTTGATTTGGTTCTGATATTCTGTTCAAAAATGGATCCCAGGAACTTCCGATTTTTCGGCATTTTCCACTCTGAAGGGAAACCATAGATGATTAACAGGGTCGGACTGGAACTGAAACTCAGCTCTGGCATGTGAGAGCACGCAGGCCCGCCCGACGCGCGTTGAATTTGAAATATTTTCGTGAATGATTTGGGTATATGTCACAATAAAAATTGCTGCAAACTGCACTTTATCATTGATAGACAAAAACTGACATAATGTAAAATATAAACTTCCCTCCAGGAAAATGTTAATTTCTTTCAACTGGAGGGACGGACATATTTGTAATATAGAGCTCCAAGTTCCCAAAAACGCTATGTTTGATAGTACCAGGAAAAGTAAATCCTCGCAGATTTGAAGCAGTTTCATGTCTATTCTTTCAGTATTTTTGCAGCGTTTCTAAAGAACGGGACAAAAAAAATCTCAAAAAACGCAGTATCAAGGGGATTTTCCTGCCGAGCGACATGTTTTTTGTGCAGAAATGTTCTTCCCTTTCTTTTTTGTTTATATTTTGTGTTATACACCAGTGGCCAAAATTGAGGCAACACCTTCACTTTTTCACCATCACCAATATTTAATGGAAGTTTTCACTGACCTACTTACTTGTACACACGCCCTCTTCTGCGATATGTAGTCTATGTTGGTTTATAGTGACCTGGGTGTGATTTAAGACAGATATTGTGCGATTAAAATGCGGTTTTTATATTTTATAGCCAGTTTGTCATCAAAAGGTAAGCAATTACATGTATTCATTCTCAAAGTGTGTAAGCGGTTTCAAGAGACTGGTTCGATAAAGAATAAACCAGGTAGAGAAAGGAAGAAGGCTACAACTCCTCAGACTGATAGAAGAATTGTTAGAATCACCCTAAATAACAGGGAATAAACTGCTGTTAACATCAACAAGGAGCTTGTCAACACCGGAGTGACAGTGTCTGATCGGACGGTTCGACGACGACTGGTAAACGCGGGGTTAAGAGCCAGAATACCAGGTAAAAAGCCATTTTTGAATGCCTCACAGCGTCAGAAACGTCTGCAGGGGCCAAAGAACATTGTAAATGGACCATTGAACAATGGAGAAATGTTATATGGAGCGATGAGACACGCCTATCCATCTTTGGCAGTGACGGTGTCCGCTACGTTCGACGACGACCTGGAGAGGACTGGTTGCCAGAGGGTACAATACCCACCATGAAGCCTCCTCTGAGTGTTATGGTAGGGGGCTGCGTGTCCAGAGATGCAGGTGGTAGGCTGCAGGTAATTGAAGAAACAGTTAATGCTGAAAAGTACATCAAGGACGTCCTTCAGCCTAAACTCATTCCTTCGGCACATGATGTATTTAGTGAAGGGACACCGTTTATTTTAAGATGGAGCCCCATGCCATACAGCTAAAAAATGTCTCTCTTGGTTCAAGGACAAAAATGTCCAGCTATTGAATTGGCCAGGAAACAGCCCAGATCTCAATCCTATTGAGAATCTCTGGGCTCGCCTCAAAAGAGCGGTGTCAAAACAGCGGGCTTCACACAAGCAGGAACTCATTGCAGCCATCATCAAATCATGGCTTCATATCATCACTAGTGTTGAGCCACCCCCGTAGTGTTCGGGTTCGGTTCGGTTCGTCGAACACCGGGATGTTCGAGGAACTGTTCGTCGAACTGTTCGTCGAACACCTTAGAACACCGTCGAACACCGTTAAAACCAATGGCAGGCAAACAAAAACACATAGAAACACATAGAAAACACCTGCAAAGGTGTCCAAAAGCTGACAAACTGCTCAGAAGACACTCTCTTTAAAAAAGCCGGCCGGCAAATTCAGCAGCGGCATACACCGGTACCCGACAATTTAGAACAGAAAGAATAGAGCTTCACACATAGATTAGATAGATAGAAACATGTCAGTCACATATATAATAAGTACAGTGATAGTGTTGCTTACTATACTTGTCATTTAGTGTAAAGGATTTATTTAAAAAAATAATAGTGTTTTCATGCACTGTCTCTTTAAAAAAGCCGGCCGGCAATTCAGCAGCGGTACCCGACAATTTAGAACAGAAAGATAGAGCATCACACATAGATTAGATAGATAGAAACATGTCAGTCACATATATATGAAGTACAGTGATAGTGTTGGTTACTGTACTTGTCATTTAGTATTAAAATAAAGGATTTATTATTAAAAAAATTGGCGTGGGGTTCCCCTTAATATTAGGCTCTAGCGGAGGTTAAGCAGACGGCTGGGGCAGATGTTTGAAGCCTGGGAAGGGGGTAATACCCACGGAGCTTCCCAGGCTACTAATATCAGCCCCCAGCTGAATACATAGCCTTTACTAGCTATTAAAATGGGGGACCCCCCAAAAAAAATGACGTGGGGTCCCCCCTAATTTAATAGCTAGCAAAGGCTAGGCAGACAGCTGGGGGCTGATATTAATAGCCCAGGAAGGGAGCCATGAATATTGGCCCCCTCCCAGGCTAGAAACACCAGCCGTCAGCCGCCCCAGAAATGGCGCATTCATAGGATGCGCCAATTCTGGCACTTAGCCTCGCTCTTCCACGCTGCCCTGGTGCGGTGGCAGGGGGTAATAGGGTTGGGGTTGATGTCAGCTTATAATGCCAGCTGACATCAAGCCCAGGTTAGTAATGGAGAGGCGTCTATAAGACACCCCCATTACTAACCCCATAGTCAAAGTTAAAAAAAACACAAACACCCAGAATAAAGTCCTTTAATTGAAATAAAGACACAATCCTTTATTGTTCTAAATTAAACCATACTTACCATCACGCCCATTCCAGCTGAAGCCAACGATCTCCTGCAATAAAAGAAAAATAATAAAGCAACCTCATCCTTACCTTTCCATGGTTCCCACGACAGCTTCAGCTCTGCTACATCGAGATGACAGGCTGGACCGCAGCAGAACGCTGCCATCCAGCCTGTCATCCCGCAGACACTGAGAAGCGCAGGCTTGCTTGCGCTGCTCAGCGTCTCTCTGTGACGACATCCAGATGAGCCGAGGTCATGTCCAATGAACTCGGCTCACCTCATGCATGTCACTGACAGCGTGGGAAAATTCTCACGCTGAAGCGCTGATTGCAGGAGAATTTTCCCACGCTGTCAGTGACGTGCAGGAGGTGAGCTGAGTTCATTGGACATGAGCTCACCTTATGCACGTCACTGACAGCGTGGGAGAATTCTCCTGCACTCACCGCTTCAGTGTGAGAATTTTCCCACGCTGTCAGTGACGTGCATGAGGTGAGCCGAGTTCATTGGACATGAACTCGGCTCATCTGGATGTCGTCACAGAGAGACGCTGAGCAGCGCAAGCATGCCTGCGCTTCTCAGTGTCTGCGGGATGAGAGGCTGGATGGCAGCGTTCTGCTGCGGTCCAGCCTGTCATCTCGATGTAGCAGAGCTGAAGCTGTCGTGGGAACCATGGAAAGGTAAGGATGAGGTTGCTTTATTATTTTTCTTTTATTGCAGGAGATCGTTGGCTTCAGCTGGAATGGGCGTGACGGTAAGTATGGTTTAATTTAGAACAATAAAGGATTGTGTCTTTATTTCAATTAAAGGACTTTATTCTGGGTGTTTGTGTTTTTTTAACTTTGACTATGGGGTTAGTAATGGGGGTGTCTTATAGACGCCTCTCCATTACTAACCTGGGCTTGATGTCAGCTGGCATTATAAGCTGACATCAACCCCAACCCTATTACCCCCTGCCACCGCACCAGGGCAGCGTGGAAGAGTGAGGCTAAGTGCCAGAATTGGCGCATCCTATGAATGCGCCATTTCTGGGGCGGCTGACGGCTGGTGTTTCTAGCCTGGGAGGGGGCCAATATTCATGGCTCCCTTCCTGGGCTATTAATATCAGCCCCCAGCTGTCTGCCTAGCCTTTGCTAGCTATTAAATTAGGGGGGACCCCACGTCATTTTTTTTGGGGGGTCCCCCATTTTAATAGCTAGTAAAGGCTATGTATTCAGCTGGGGGCTGATATTAGTAGCCTGGGAAGCTCCGTGGGTATTACCCCCTTCCCAGGTCTCAAACATCTGCCCCAGCCGTCTGCTTAACCTCCGCTAGAGCCTAAAATTAAGGGGAACCCCACGCCAATTTTTTTAATAATAAATCCTTTATTTTAATACTAAATGACAAGTACAGTAACCAACACTATCACTGTACTTCATATATATGTGACTGACATGTTTCTATCTATCTAATCTATGTGTGAAGCTCTATTCTGTCTGTTATAAATTGTCGGGTACCGCTGCTGAATTGCCGGCCGGCTTTTTTAAAGAGACGGTGCATGAAAACACTATTATTTTTTTTTATAAATCCTTTACGCTAAATGACAAGTACAGTAAGCAACACTGTCACTGTACTTCGTATATATGTGGCTGACATGTTTCTATCTATCTAATCTATGTGTGAAGCTCTATTCTGTCTGTTATAAATTGTCGGGTACAGATGCTGAATTGCCGGCCGGCTTTTTTAAAGAGACGGTGCATGAAAACACTATTATTTTTTTTGATAAATCCTTTACGCTAAATGACAAGTACAGTAAGCAGCACTTTCACTGTACTTCGTATATATGTGGCTGACATGTTTATATCTATCTAATCTATGTGTGAAGCTCTATTCTTTCGGTTCTAAATTGTCGGGTACAGGTGTATGCCGCTGCTGAATTGCCGGCTTTTCATGTTTCACTGTTGGCACTGTTCCCATCGATTTGGGCAATCACTGTAATGCCACAACCACCATGGCTGTGGCATTACAGTGAGTGGCAGACAATCCCTGCATGATTGGTGCTCTAAATAGCGCCAGACATGCAGGACACGCTTTTGGTGCACGAACAGTTATCGAACATAACCTCGAACAGCCGAATTTTTTGCAAATCGTTCGGGTTCGTCGAACAACTCGAACACCGCCCAAAACAGCTCGAATTTGAGATTGGCGAACAGTTCTAGTCGAACACCGCTCATCTCTAATCATCACACCATCTGATTTACACAAACTGGTAGATAGCATGCCAAGTAGATGCCAGGCAGTCATCAAGGCCGAGGGCTATCCAACTGAGTATTAACATTTAGTGTTAGATATGAAAATAGGACAAATCAATGGCTTTTCTCCCACAGTCATCTGAGTGACAATAGTGTCCAATTTGTTGACAAATGAACAAATTTCCTGCTAATATTGTGTTTCTATATGAGATTTTATTTCTACTTAAAAACTTTACTGTGAAATCAAAAACATTCATGAAATTTGTATTTGTATTGGCAAAATGCTAAAAATTTATAAATCTTGGGGGTGTTGCCTCAATTTTGGCCACTAGTGTATAGAGTTCCTCAGTATATTTATATGTTGTCCCCCATCACCTTTTTCATCTCTCCTTACAAGTATGCCTTGTATCTTAGCTAAAACATGGTAGTAAGTAGCATATTAAACCCTTTTATAATAGATCGTGTAGAATCGCTGCATATTTCAGGGTTATGCGCTCCTGAGGACTCATTAGTGCTGCCCTCCTCAGGCGAAACCTGGTTGTGACCTCGTATAATATGGGGCTAGCCGGTCTCACCTACCAGTTTGGGTCAAAAACCCTTTTTCGTTTGCTTTGATGTTTTACTCATTATTTATTACGTTTACACCCCAAATCTCTGCTAATCCTGGAGATCAAACCTATGAAAGCAATTTATGAATGATCGTAACACCTCTATGAAGGGTAATTATCATCTCCTTCATAAATATACATTTATATGTATAAATACATATGTGGTCAATGCATAGTACTGGCACATGACTTATCACTTTCCAGGACCTTACAAAGTACCAGGAACATTCATAACAAGCGGAGGAGAAGCGATTCTGGCAACTTAATAGGAAAGGATTCTTTACAGTTAGAGCAGTCAGACTGTGGAAAGCCAACCACAAGATATAGTAATGGCAGATAGTATAACAGCATTTATAGAAGGGCTGGATACTTTTTTAACAAAACATGACATTGTGGGTTATAAATAATCTAGTAAAAAGAAAATGGATAACTTTGGAGATAGACCAAGGACATTAAAGTTCAAACTTTTTCAACCTATGTAACTATGCAAGTATGCAGAATGCACATTAGGAAAATGCTTGAAATGCAATTCCCTATAATATTATTTTACAAGTAATTTCCTCTTAATTTTCTGCTTTGTAAAGTGCTAGTTATAAGCCCAATCTATGGATCTAAAAAGTGCAAAACACTCCTGAAACACTTGTACGTATGTTCTATAATCTATGTTTCTTATGGTGCCTAAGGGAAGCCGTAATTATAAGACTCCTGCTTGGTAACAAGTGCAGTTATTTGCCTCCATAATGAAAGTGAATTACCAATGATGAAAGGGTTAATACTTGGACCCTGCATCAGTAATAGCCCTTGTAGTAATCATGACAACTATTGTGAGGGCGTAAACAAGTGTCATAAAGAAGATTCCATAAAAGAATGCCGCGCTGCCACGATCAGCGCCATTACTGATGATGCGCCTGAGGACCTTAAGCTTGACCACCCCACGTAATGTGCCAACGTTGGTGTAATTTGGAGGTTCTAGCAGGGAAAGGGGTTGTCTTCTTAGACACCCCGGGGGGAAGGGAAGGTAACAGAACGGGGGGTCCCCAAAACAGGATCCCCTTCTGTTACTATGTACAAACAGCTGCTCTTCTTTGGGAGTTCATGGATGGATCCTTGACTTTAATGGGTGATAAATTGGGAGGGGGAGGGGATACTCATCCTATTAGGGGTTATCCATAATGAGCAACCCCTGTAACCAAGTACCCAACTTCTTGAGAGACGGAGCTGGATCTGTAAGGGAGAAGTGGTAGATCCATCTGGGAAATCAGATCAACTAAATTTGTTCCAGCAACAAATGTGGTGACAGATATCGCAGCCAGATCTCTCCCACATCCAGTTTATCACATTAATAGTCTATATTTGTTATGTCGTTCTCTGTAAATATGTAGAAATTCTAAAACTCCGTCATATATCGGCACTAACTCTCTAAGCCCAAGGGAAGGGCAGCCCTCCAGCCATGGTTCCCTAGAGGTTTCCTCCACAGGGGTTTTTCCTCTCCTGAGTGCTGGAGGGTGACTCTTCGTGAGTCGAGGGTTGTGCCATTTTCGGTGTCATGTAAATTTAAATAAAGTTGAGAACGTTTGACACCTAATTGCAATGCTTTGTGTATTTATTTTGTATGTGTCTGATTCATTTTGTTTGGGAGTCGGGGTCCATCACACTTCACTGAGTCATACGTCTGGACATCTGCTGCCAGCAGTTTTGCCCCAGGGGTTGCCCCTGCTCTGGGGAGTTTGATGGAGCAGAGAAGACAAGAATTATAGCACTCATCCTCAGAATAAGGACTTCTATTACAGTACTACAAGCAGCTTCCTCGCCTCATTCACACAGTGAGTATTTTGGGCACCAATTTACATCAGTATTTGTAAGCTGAAAACCAGAGGGGAACAAACACAGTGAAAAATAGTAACTGAAACACTTTCACCTCTTCTGTTTTGGATCCACTCCTGGCATCTGCTAACAAATACTGATGCAAAATATCGCCATGGAAGTGTCCTAAATTCTTACTGACTGATTTGACTGTTTGAGTTGCAGTCAAGCAACAGAGGTTGCAAGCGTTAAAGGAGTTTTCTGGTATCAAAAACCCCTGTCCCCCTTGCCATTTTTCTCTATCCTGAACCTGTGCTGCCTGCCCCGATCTCAGACTGTCTGACCTAGTCCTTTTCTTCGCTCTCCTGTGTCTGGTACCCTGGTACCTCCGGAATGCTGCTACAGTCCCGGGGACTGCCCTGAAGTGGTACCTGGTGTCTATCGGCGGCCCAGTCTATCCTCACCACCAGAGGTTCTAGTGGAGACCCAGTAGACACCTAGTCACAACCCTCCCGTGGGGCAGTGGGTCCATATCCACCAGTGTTACACCCACATAGCAAATGTGGTACCAATATTCAAGAAGGGGATAACATCTGAGCCTGGAATTTATAGACCGGTAAGTTTAACTTGTACTGTGGGCAACATCTTTGAGGGTTTGCTAAGAGATACTAACCTGGAGCACCTCAATAAGAATAACCTAAACATATGATTATGAGGGATCTGTCCTGCAAACTAATCTGAAAAGATTCTATGGGGAGGTAAGTTCTAGGTTGGACCAGGGAAACTTAGTGGATGTTGTCTATCTGGACTTTTCAAAGGCATTTGATACGGTGCCATACAACAGGTTGGTACATAAAAATTTTCAATATATTATATGGTAAACTTGCTCCACGAAAGAACAAGTCCTTGTGTGGTCGATGGAAAAAATCAAGGAAAATATCAGTGATGCGGTCGTTACCTCTTGACAGCTCCATTTGGTACTTGTTCTCTAGTCCCTCCATGGCCACGGTGATAAAAAATTCCCTGAAAAGCTCATTATTCTAATAAAAAAATACAAAGTAAGGAGCTGACACAAAGGAGAGCAGACAACTCGTATGTCGAAATAAGCAATTGCAGTTACCTTAATTTTCTCAAAGAAGGTGCCATTAATCACTATGTCGTATGCAGTGCAGCCGCATCCACCTGTAGGACAAAGTGCACCAGGACTTAGATACTTTGCGGTGCCGACTCAATCCATTGACCTTAGTAGGGCTGCTATGAATAAGTGGTATAAGTTCTTAAAGGGGAATCCAAGTAGTGGACAATCCCTTTAAGTCCCAAATCTAAACCAAAAAAGTTCAAAAGTCAACAACAAGATGTCAAACTTTATTCCGCAGACTGGAAGTGGACCTACCAGAACCTGTGGAGATGGCACCTTTGACCATTGAGGATTAGTAAGTTGTAATACTTGCTATTTTAACCCCTTTAAGGATATCTCTGGACTACCCCTTTAAAAAGAGACGCGCTGTATTAAAAAAAACCGTACTATTATCAACTTCAACGTGGGGCTCTCCAAGGCTCATGGGGACTCGATAGCCAGAGGGATCATCAGATTCCAGGATGCTGATTAACTCCTGCACCGTCAGGTCCGGGGACGCTGGGATCTGGTTCGACTTGCAGATGTTAATAAAGATTTTGGTATTTTTGGATGTGCGAGTTTTAATGCAGAAACCTAACACAGAAATAAAAACAAAAAGTGAACAAAAATACAATAAAATTGGCAAAAGCCAAGCAGCATTTACATGTAACCAACTGTATAAGAAAAAACGATGTGACCCCTCACGTTGGTTGCATCATGTGACCGTTGCAGTCAATAAGACCCCACTGCCCCACTGTGGTATCTGTCACATAATATGCACAAAGTAATCTGGATAATAATCAGAGGACGCCCATCTCACCCGATTGGGGTCTGATCTGTCTGCTTTCTGGTAAGTTCGGTATTCTGCTGTGTATCTCCTGTTTGGCATGAAATGAGGCAACAAGTGAGAATCAGTGAGTAACATGAACAGGATGGTTCTGCAAACTGATTTTTCCTGCACCAAAATAGTACAACTGTGAGGGGTCTAAAGCCAACAATACACATTAGGTAAATGTTGGAGACTGCAGGGCCCCCGGCGGCTGACGGAGGAGACATTCACCCGGTGATTGCTGGCCTCTCCAATTCATCTTTCGTACCTTCATCAGCATCTGTTCATACAGCGCTTCCTCCATGTTTGTGTTCATTTCTGCAGACAGCAGCGACTTGTCAGACGCCATTTTTTCGGTCAAAGACAGAAGCTCAGGGATCTTGTTTTATAAAAGAAAACCTGAAAAATGAAAATATGTATTAATCTTCTCCACAGACAACGGCAAGGGGAGAGTGCGGGAGAATGACAGCCCACGGCACGACGGGGTGCGGGAGACTGACAGCCCAGGGCACGAGGGGGTGCGGGAGCCTGACAGCCCACGACACGAGGGGGTGCGGGAGCCTGACAGCCCACGACACGAGGGGGTGCGGGAGCCTGACAGCCCACGGCACGACGGGGTGCGGGAGACTGACAGCCCAGGGCAAGAGGGGGTGCGGGAGCCTGACAGCCCACGGCACGAGGGGGTGCGGGAGCCTGACAGCCCACGACACGAGGGGGTGCGGGAGCCTGACAGCCCACGGCACGAGGGGGTGCGGGAGCCTGACGGCCTACGGCACGAGGGGGTGCGGAAGCCTGACAGCCCACGACACCAGGGGGTGCAGGAGCCTGACAGACCACGACACCAGGGGGTGCGGGAGCCTGACAGCCCATGGCACGAGGGGGCGTGGGAGCCCCACTGCCCACGACACCAGGGGGTGCGGGAGCCTGACAGCCCACGACACGAGGGGGTGCGGGAGCCTGACAGCCCACGGCACGATGGGGCGCAGTAGCCTGACAGCCCACGACACGAGGGGGTGCGGGAGCCTGACAGCTCACGACATGAGGGGGTGTGGGAGCCTGACAGCCCACGACACGAGGGGGTGTGGGAGCCTGACAGCCCACGACAAGAGGGGGTGCGGGAGCCTGACAGCCCACGACACGAGGGGGTGCGGGAGCCTGACAGCCCACGACACGAGGGGGTGCGGGAGCCCGACAGCCCACGACATGAAGGGTGCGGGAGCCCGACAGCCCACGACACGAGGGGGTGCGGGAGCCCGACAGCCCACGACACGAGGGGGTGCGGGAGCCCGACAGCCCACGACACGAGGGGGTGCGGGAGCCCGACAGCCCACGACACGATGGGGTGCGGAAGCCCGACAGCCCACGACACCAGGGGGTGCGGGAGCCCGACAGCCCACGACACGAGGGGGTGCGGGAGCCCGACAGCCCACGACACCAGGGGGTGCAGGAGCCCGACAGCCCACGACACGAGGGGGTGCGGGAGCCCGACAGCCCACGACACGAGGGGGTGCGGGAGCCCGACAGCCCACGACACGAGGGGGTGCGGGAGCCCGACAGCCCACGACACGAGGGGGTGCGGGAGCCCGACAGCCCACGACACGAAGGGGTGCGGGAGCCCGACAGCCCACGACACCAGGGGGTGTGGGAGCCTGACAATATTGTGAGTGGGATTCTGCACACCTACAGCTAGCTACTTATTGTCCTGAATGTAGTAATCACCTTGGCACATTCCCATCTTCTTACCTGTAGTACAGATGCCAAACACCACTACTCTGACTGCAATCACCCAGCTACAGCGTCACCGCGCCTCAGCAACAGGGGAGCGTCTAGATTGGAGTTGATGTCTTGAGGGGGAGGAGTGATTTTATGGAATCATGACGTCACCGGAAGGGGCGGGGCCTTCTCAGTCCAGTGGACACTATTCCACCTGCAGCTGCAGTAGTGCGCACATTGTGCCGGGACAGGAGGACGGGTGATGAGGAGCTCGTGTTCAGCGTTGTGCTGTGAGGACTGAGGCGGGGAGAACTGACCATGTGAATAAATGCTGTGCTGGCATAAAGGGGGGTGGTGTGAGGGGCATCCAGGGGGCTGTGTGGGTGGTGTGAGGGGGCCAGGAGTGGATTAAGAGTGGCAAGGGCCCAGGACACACACACACCTGATGTATCATGTGACATGTCACATGATCCCCTGTGATAGATCATGTGATAGTTCACGTGAAATTAATTTGGCACAATATTAATTATAATAATTTTTTTTAGGCTGTGTGCCCACTATTCGCTTTTTAAGCGTTTCCGCAGCGGCAATTCCGCTGCAGAAACGCTTAAAAATGCTTGGTAGAAGGTCTGCCATGTTCCCCAATGATAATCCGCATGTGCTGTGCACATGCGGAAATTTCCGCTGCGGATTATCATTGCGGAAAAATCCACAGCATTACCAATTATTCTGCGGAAGTGCGGCGAAAAGAGGGATTGGAAAAGCGGATGCCTGGTGTGTTTGGAACCATACTTTGAAACATTGTGGAACCTCTGTGATTTGTCCTGGACAGTTACCTATTGAGGGATTTAAAGGAAACATCGCCCAAGGCATCTACCGTGACCTCAGATGGACTAGAGATCAGATAAGTCCATTTCTCTTTTTTGGTGTTTTGAACAGTATTTCTGTCATGTAATGGTACTCATTTGTATAAGTGGGTGATTGCTGCTCTTATCTATCTACCTACAGTACAGACCAAAAGTTTGGACACACCTTCTCATTTAAAGATTTTTCTGTATTTTCATGACTATGAAAATTGTACATTCACACTGAAGGCATCAAAACTATGAATTAACACATGTGGAATTATATACTTAACAAAAAAGTGTGAAACAACTGAAAATATGTCTTATATTCTAGGTTCTTCAAAGTAGCCACCTTTTGCTTTGATGACTGCTTTGCACACTCTTGGCATTCTCTTGATGAGCTTCAAGAGGTAGTCACCAGAAATGGTTTTCACTTGACAGGTGTGCCCTGTCAGGTTTAATAAGTGGGATTTCTTGCCTTATAAATGGGGTTGGGACCATCAGTTGTGTTGTGCAGTAGTCTGGTGGATACACAGCTGATAGTCCTACTGAATAGACTGTTAGAATTTGTATTATGGCAAGAAAAAAGCAGCTAAGTAAAGAAAAACGAGTGGCCATCATTACTTTAAGAAATGAAGGTCAGTCAGTCCGAAAAATTGGGAAAACTTTGAAAGTGTCCCCAAGTGCAGTTGCAAAAACCATCAAGTGCTACAAAGAAACTGGCTCACATGAGGACCACCCCAGGAAAGGAAGACCAAGAGTCACCTCTGCTTCTGAGGATAAGTTTATCCGAGTCACCAGCCTCAGAAATCGCAGGTTAACAGCAGCTCAGATTAGAGACCAGGTCAATGCTACACAGAGTTCTAGCAGCAGACACATCTCTTCAACAACTGTTAAGAGGAGACTTTGTGCAGTAGACCTTCATGGTAAAATAGCTGCTAGGAAACCACTGCTAAGGACAGGCAACAAGCAGAAGAGACTTGTTTGGGCTAAAGAACACAAGGAATGGACATTAGACCAGTGGAAATCTGTGCTTTGGTCTGATGAGTCCAAATTTGAGATCTTTGGTTCCAACCACCGTGTCTTTGTGCAACGCAGAAAAGGTGAACGGATGGACTCTACATGCCTGGTTCCCACCGTGAAGCATGGAGGAGGAGGTGTGATGGTGTGGGGGTGCTTTGCTGGTGACACTGTTGGGGATTTATTCAAAATTGAAGGCATACTGAACCAGCATGGCTACCACAGCATCTTGCAGCGGCATGCTATTCCATCCGGTTTGCGTTTAGTTGGACCATCATTTATTTTTCAAAAGGACAATGACCCCAAACACACCTCCAGGCTGTGTAAGGGCTACTTGACCAGGAGGGAGAGTGATGGGGTGCTACGCTAGATGACCTGGCCTCCACAGTCACCAGACCTGAACCCAACAATAAATACACAGAGGAATGGATCCCATAAATAATTTGTCAACAAATAAGGACCACCCCCCTAAATTTTTGCTCATATACAGTACAGACCAAAAGTTTGGACACACCTTCTCATTTAAAGATTTTTCTGTATTTTCATGACTATGAAAATTGTACATTCACACTGAAGGCATCAAAACTATGAATTAACAAATGTGGAATTATATACTTAACAAAAAAGTGTGAAACAACTGAAAATATGTCTTATATTCTAGGTTCTTCAAAGTAGCCACCTTTTGCTTTGATGACTGCTTTGCACACTCTTGGCATTCTCTTGATGAGCTTCAAGAGGTAGTCACCGGAAATGGTCCTCAAACAATCTTGAAGGAGTTCCCAGAGATGCTTAGCACTTGTTGGCCCTTTTGCCTTCACTCTGCGGTCCAGCTCACCCCAAACCATCTCGATTGGGTTCAGGTCTGGTGACTGTGGAGGCCAGGTCATCTGGCGTAGCACCCCATCACTCTCCTTCCTGGTCAAATAGCCCTTACACAGCCTGGAGGTGTGTTTGGGGTCATTGTCCTTTTGAAAAATAAATGATGGTCCAACTAAACACAAACCGAATGGAATAGCATGCCGCTGCAAGATGCTGTGGTAGCCATGCTGGTTCAGTATGCCTTCAATTTTGAATAAATCCCCAACAGTGTCACCAGCAAAGCACCATCACACCTCTTCCTCCATGCTTCACGGTGGGAACCAGGCATGTAGAGTCCATCCGTTCACCTTTTCTGCGTTGCACAAAGACACGGTGGTTGGAACCAAAGATCTCAAATTTGACTCATCAGACCGAAGCACAGATTTCCACTGGTCTAATGTCCATTCCTTGTGTTCTTTAGCCCAAACAAGTCTCTTCTGCTTGTTGCCTGTCCTTAGCAGTGGTTTCCTAGCAGCTATTTTACCATGAAGGTCTACTGCACAAAGTCTCCTCTTAACAGTTGTTGAAGAGATGTGTCTGCTGCTAGAACTCTGTGTAGCATTGACCTGGTCTCTAATCTGAGCTGCTGTTAACCTGCGATTTCTGAGGCTGGTGACTCGGATAAACTTATCCTCAGAAGCAGAGGTGACTCTTGGTCTTCCTTTCCTGGGGTGGTCCTCATGTGAGCCAGTTTCTTTGTAGCGCTTGATGGTTTTTGCAACTGCACTTGGGGACACTTTCAAAGTTTTCCCAATTTTTCGGACTGACTGACCTTCATTTCTTAAAGTAATGATGGCCACTCGTTTTTCTTTACTTAGCTGCTTTTTTCTTGCCATAATACAAATTCTAACAGTCTATTCAGTAGGACTATCAGCTGTGTATCCACCAGACTACTGCACAACACAACTGATGGTCCCAACCCCATTTATAAGGCAAGAAATCCCACTTATTAAACCTGACAGGGCACACCTGTGAAGTGAAAACCATTTCTGGTGACTACCTCTTGAAGCTCATCAAGAGAATGCCAAGAGTGTGCAAAGCAGTCACCAAAGCAAAATGTGGCTACTTTGAAGAACCTAGAATATAAGACATATTTTCAGTTGTTTCACACTTTTTTGTTAAGTATATAATTCCACATGTGTTAATTCATAGTTTTGATGCCTTCAGTGTGAATGTACAATTTTCATAGTCATGAAAATACAGAAAAATCTTTAAATGAGAAGGTGTGTCCAAACTTTTGGTCTGTACTGTAGGTAGATAGATAAGAGCAGCAATCACCCACTTATACAAATGAGTACCATTACATGACAGAAATACTGTTCAAAACACCAAAAAAGAGAAATGGACTTATCTGATCTCTAGTCCATCTGAGGTCACGGTAGATGCCTTGGGCGATGTTTCCTTTAAATCCCTCAATAGGTAACTGTCCAGGACAAATCACAGAGGTTCCACAATGTTTCAAAGTATGGTTCCAAACACACCAGGCATCCGCTTTTCCAATCGCTGAAAGAAATATAGGAATGGAAGCACTTATCCTGGGTGCACCTATTATGGTCTCTCTCCTCTAACATTTCCCTGTCCCCTGATGAGCCCCATATCGAGGAGGGGTTGAAACGCGTTGGGACTTTTGTTCTTTGCTGATGGCTATATATTTCTTTGAGGGATTGGAAAAGCGGATGTCTGGTGTGTTTGGAACCATACTTTGAAACATTGTAGAACCTCTGTGATTTGTCCTGGACAGTTACCTATTGAGGGATTTAAAAGAAACATCGCCCAAGGCATCTACCGTGACCTCAGATGGACTAGAGATCAGATAAGTCCATTTCTCCTTTTTGGTGTTTTGACCAGTATTTCTGTCATGTAATGGTACTCATTTGTATAAGTGGGTGATTGCTGCTCTTATCTATCTACCTATATGAGCAAAAATTTAGAGGGGGTGGTCCTTATTTGTTGACAAATTATTTATGGGATCCATTCCTCTGTGTATTTATTGTTTTTTCCACTGACATAAATGTTGTGTGATTTTTTGATGTTTAGCATGTCAATTATGGCATGACTAGTATATACTGCTGGTCAATATGTTTATTGTTTGTGTGTGTGCTTAGGGATACGTAGGGATAAGCAAGGGACAGCCTCCGAGGAGCGGGGACACCAATCTGCACTACTAGGGTGAAAACACTCCGATGTTAGGGAGGGAGAGATACTCCACTAGGGCTGCTTAGGGCAAGTCTGTCTGTACTACCTACCACCCTTATTATCCATCCCTCATATGGTGCTTTTATTGATATGTGTAGTTAATTTTTGTCCTAGTTGTACTATTGAGTACACTTTTAAATGGCTTTGATAGCAGCCTTCAGCTCGTCATCATTGTTGGGTCTGATGTCTCTCATCTTCCTCTTGACAGTACCCCATAGATTCTCTATAATAGATTCTCTATGAGGTTAAGGTCAGGCGAGTTTGCTGCCAACCAAGCACAGTGATACTGTTGTTTTTAAACCAGGTATTGGTACTTTTGGCAGTGTGGACAGGGGCCAAGTCCTGTTGGAGAATGACATTTCCATCTCCAAAAAGCTTGTCGGCAGAGGGAAGCATGAAGTGCTGTAAAATGTCCTGGTAGACGGCTGCACTGACTTTGGTCTTTATAAAACACAGTGGACCTACACCAGCAGATGACATGGCTCCCCAAACCATCACCAATTGTGGAAACTTCACACTAGACCTCCAGCAGCTTGGATTGTGGGCTCTCCACTCTTCCTCCAGACTCTGAGACCTTGTGGAGTGTGTCAGTGACTGCCTTCTGGACATCTGTCAAGTCAGCAGTCTTCCCCATGATTGTGGAGCCTACTGAAACAGACTAAGGGACCTTGTTAAATGCTTAGGAAGCCTTTGCAGGTGTTTTTTGTTAATTATTCTAATTTATTGAGATAATGACTTTTGTGTTTTCATTGGCTGTAAGCCATAATCATCAACATTAACAGAAATAAACACTTGAAATAGATGACTCTGTCTGTAATGACTCTATATGAGTTTCACTTTTTGTATTGAAGAACTGAAATAAATTAACTTTTTGATGATATTCTAATTTAGTGAGATGCACCTGGATTATTAGAATTATCACACCAGTACACCTGTTTTCTCATTTGCAAGATTTAAGTAAACCTTGTATGATATCTTTTTCATTTGTGAATGTCCTTATACTTTCAAGCAGAACCTAGACACCCCACAATGCAATAACCCATCGATCACTACAAGCCCTCCGTTTTCCATGGATATCCATATTATGGACTGAGTATACCTTTCTTATGCCTGAACTGCGCACCCCTCGGTGAAGACAGTGAGTTTTTTGGGGGCAGCTTATGGTCGTCTCAGGATATGAACACCCCCTGATCTGCTTGAAAATAGAACTGAAATAAAATGTTGAGAAAAAAATTCAAATATGACGTTGACCCTTCAAGTCACTGTCTTGTAAATCTTTATCACTTCTCCACAGAATAGGTGATTGGTCTGAAATCACTCAGGGGGTAAAGAGACTCTGTCATCACAGAATAACTAATCAAACCAATCGCAGCCCCTCAGTATATCATGGCACCCTGTATTTTGATTGGCAGCTGTAGCTTTATAGACTCGAGCGGGGGTCTCAAACATTTGGCCACAGGGGCTGCTTCATGCAGGCCGCAGGCACCATACACCTGGAGGATTGTGGCACGTCAGCACTTTTTCAGTGGAACATATTGCAGGCGCCGTGCACAGACAAGCTCTTTGCTCAGCTCTACCAATGCCAACTGTGGGTCAATCACAGGCCAGCAGCTAATGTCCGCAGGGGACCAGGATGGGAACAGGACTAGAAGATGAGGATCAGGATGTGGTACCACATTTTTAATCTTGATTTCTTTTTGTGTTTCTTAAAGCCATAAAGTTGCCATTTGAAATGACTTTAGTTTTGTGCCATGTCTGTGATCTGCTTTTTTTCAACAACATTAAACAACTGAATGAACATCCTCCGAGCCTGGTGACTCCATAATTTTTGCCAGGGGTTGTAGAAAAGAAATATGGTGTCCCTGAAAATGGCACTTTGTCTTGCTAAGAATGAAGCACAACCCCCCTCACCCCACTCAAATTATTTATTTTTCTAGGTGCGGACAATTATACCCCATTAAGGCTCATACACCTGGACTAGAGAAAAGCAAGTATGTGGTAAAGTGCACTGAACTGTTCGGCACAACAAGGGTGCACCGAGTGCCTGCACTACATTGGAGCCGTCTTTTTTTGTCTTTATGACAGAATCCCTTTGCAGAGTTACTATCCTTTAGGCAGAGTGCACGTGGTTATAATAATAGTCTAGCTAGTCCCATCCGTAGACATGAGTGATCGTGTGCTTCTCACACATGCCTAACATAGCTGTTTTGCTGTTTATTTACCCCAATTTGATCAATAAATTAATGCAGAATAATGTTTACTGCTCATTTCCAAGGGATCTTGGTGCAAGCCCCCCAAAAAATGCTTCTGTGCGCAGGCACAATCATTATTATTTAGATACGTCCGTTAGGCAAGCTGTACTACTGTGCCCAGAAATCATGTACCTCACTGCAGCAACTCAGTTCTAGTCATCTCTGTAGTGAGACAGAATGGAGTTACTGTATAGAGAACATACTTATATTCCTTACAGTGCACAGACATCACGAGCCTCCATACAGCAACTCCAATCTAGTCACCTCTGTAGTGAGACGGCTAGCATGGAGTTGCTGTACAAGGGGCGTCCTTATACACAGTACAGTGCACAGAGATCATGGACCTCAGTGCAGCAACTCCCATCTAGTCACCTCTGTACTGAGACATCTAGACTGAAGTTACTGTACAGAGGACGTCCTTATACACAGTACAGTGCACAGAGATCATGAACCTCAGTGCAGCAACTCCCATCTAGTCACCTCTGTACTGAGACATCTAGACTGAAGCTACTGTACAGAGGACGTCCTTATACACAGTACAGTGCACACAAACTATGAATCTCACTACAGCAACTCCGATTTAGTCACCTCTGTACTGAGACATCTAGACTGAAGTTACTGTACAGAGGACGTCCTTATACACAGTACAGTGCACACAAACTATGAATCTCACTACAGCAACTCTGATCTAGTCACCTCTGTACTGAGACATCTAGATTGTAGTTACTGTACAGAGGACGTCCTTATACACAGTAAAGTGCACAGAGATCATGGACCTCAGTGCTGCAACTCCGATCTAGTCACCTCTGTACTGAGACATCTAGACTGAAGTTACTGTACAGAGGACGTCCTTATACACAGTACAGTGCACAGAGATCATGGACCTCAGTGCAGCAACTCCCATCTAGTCACCTCTGTACTGAGACATCTAGACTGAAGTTACTGTACAAAGGACGTCCTTATACACAGTACAGTGCACAGAGATCATGGACCTCAGTGCTGCAACTCCGATCTAGTAACCTCTGTACTGAGACAACTAGACTGAAGTTACTGTACAGAGGACGTCCTTATACACAGTACAGTGCACAGAGATCATGGACCTCAGTGCTGCAACTCCGATCTAGTCACCTCTGTACTGAGACATCTAAATTGTAGTTACTGTACAGAGGACGTCCTTATACACAGTACAGTGCACAGAGATCATGGACCTCAGTGCTGCAACTTCGATCTAGTCACATCTGTACTGAGAAATCTAGACTGAAGTTACTGTACAGAGGACGTCCTTATACACAGTACAGTGCACAGAGATCATGGACCTCAGTGCAGCAACTCCCATCTAGTCACCTCTGTACTGAGACATCTAGACTGAAGTTACTGTACAGAGGACGTCCTTATACACAGTACAGTGCACAGAGATCATGGACCTCAGTGCTGCAACTCCGATCTAGTCACCTCTGTACTGAGACATCTAAATTGTAGTTACTGTACAGAGGACGTCCTTATACACAGTACAGTGCACAGAGATCATGGACCTCAGTGCTGCAACTCCGATCTAGTCACCTCTGTACTGAGACATCTAAATTGTAGTTACTGTACAGAGGACGTCCTTATACACAGTACAGTGCACAGAGATCATGGACCTCAGTGCTGCAACTCCGATCTAGTCACATCTGTACTGAGAAATCTAGATTGTAGTTACTGTACAGAGGACGTCCTTATACACAGTACAGTGCACAGAGATCATGGACCTCAGTGCTGCAACTCCGATCTAGTCACCTCTGTACTGAGACATCTAAATTGTAGTTACTGTACAGAGGACGTCCTTATACACAGTACAGTGCACAGAGATCATGGACCTCAGTGCTGCAACTCCGATCTAGTCACCTCTGTACTGAGACATCTAGATTGAAGTTACTGTACAGAGGACGTCCTTATACACAGTACGGTGCACAGAAATCATGGACCTCAGTGCTGCAACTCCGATCTAGTCACCTCTGTACTGAGACAACTAGACTGAAATTACTGTACAGAGGACGTCCATATACACAGTACAGTGCACAGAGATCATGGACCTCAGTGCAGCAACTCCGATCTAGTCACCTCTGTACTGAGACATCTAGATTGTAGTTACTGTACAGAGGACGTCCTTATACACAGTACAGTACACAGAAATCATGATCCTTACTGCAGCAACTCTGATCTAGTCACCTCTGTACTGAGACATCTAGATTGAAGTTACTGTACAGAAGACGTCCTTATACACAGTACAGTGCACAGAGATCATGGACCTCAGTACAGCAACTCCGATCTAGTCACATCTGTACTGAGACATCTAAACTGAAGTTACTGTACAGAGGACGTCCTTATACACAGTACAGAGCACAGAGATCATGGACCTCAGTACAGCAACTCCGATCTAGTCACCTCTGTACTGAGACATCTAGATTGAAGTTACTGTACAGAGGACGTCCTTATACACAGTACAGTGCACAGAGATCATGGACCTCAGTGCAGCAACTCCGATCTAGTCACCTCTGTACTGAGACATCTAGATTGTAGTTACTGTACAGAGGACGTCCTTATACACAGTACAGTGCACAGAGATCATGGACCTCAGTGCTGCAACTCCGATCTAGTCACCTCTGTACTGAGACATCTAGATTGAAGTTACTGTACAGAGGATGTCCTTATACACAGTACAGTGCACAGAGATCATGAACCTCAGTACAGCAACTCCCATCTAGTCACCTCTGTACTGAGACATCTAGATTGAAGTTACTGTACAGAAGACGTCCTTATACACAGTACAGTGCACAGAGATCATGGACCTCAGTGCAGCAACTCCGATCTAGTCACATCTGTACTGAGACATCTAGATTGAAGTTACTGTACAGAAGACGTCCTTATACACAGTACAGTGCACAGAGATCATGAACCTCAGTACAGCAACTCCCATCTAGTCACCTCTGTACTGAGACATCTAGATTGAAGTTACTGTACAGAAGACGTCCTTATACACAGTACAGTGCACAGAGATCATGGACCTCAGTGCAGCAACTCCCATCTAGTCACCTCTGTACTGAGACATCTAGATTGAAGTTACTGTACAGAAGACGTCCTTATACACAGTACAGTGCACAGAGATCATGAACCTCAGTGCAGCAACTCCGATCTAGTCACCTCTGTACTGAGACATCTAGATTGAAGTTACTGTACAGAGGACGTCCTTATAGACATTAATCCAAGCAAAGTGGTATCAAAGTTTAGTTAAAATATAACCTTTACTTAGTGCAATTAAAAGGGTACAATAATATGTCATCCAGTAAGGCTGTGTGCCCACGATGCGTTTTTCAAGCGTTTATGCTGCGGAATTTCCGCAGCGTAAACGCTTGGGAAACGCTTGGTAAACCTTCCCCCATGGTCTCCAATGCAATTCCGCACTTTCAATGCCCATGCTGCGGATTTTTCCGCAGCGTTTATGCTGCGCTCAAAAATCTGCAGCATGTCCATTAATTTTGCGGAAGCGCTGCGTTTTCCCCGCCATCGACTTGCATTAGAACGCGCCAATTCGGCAAGACTGCATCTGTACTTGCGTAATTGGCGCGTTCTAATGTGCGGATGGTACCCGGGTGTGGAGGACAGGAGACTCTCCTCCACACCCAGGTACCATTAAAAGCTGTAAAAAAAAGAATAAAATAAAAAATAAAGATTATATTCACCTTCCGACGGCCCCCGGACTCCTTCCCTGTGCTTGCCGATAGATCGCGCAGGACTGAAGGACCTGCGGTGATGTCACAGTCATGTGACGGCAGGTCCTTCAGTACAGCGTACCGCGATCTGCCGGCAGCCAGCACAGGAGCGCAGCAAGACTGCAGGGGCCATCAGAATGTAAGTATAGGTTAATTTTTTTATTTTTAACCATTCTCTCGGGTCACACTATATAAATCCATGCCGTTTGCATGGATTTATATAGTGTGACCTAGTTGTCAAGCACTTTCCAAGTGATGCTAAAATCGCTTGGAAAGCGCTTGACACCCGCATGCGGAAATGCATGTGAAGAAAGCTTCACATCCGCATGTCCCTGGCAGGAAAAGCGCATGTACAATCCGCATGTACAATCCACATGTACAATCCGCATGTACAATCCGCATGTACGATCCGCATGTACAATCCGCATGTACAATCTGCATGTACAATCTGCATGTACAATCCGCATGTACAATCCGCATGTACAATCCGCATGCGTTTTTTTCTGCCAGGGAGATGCAGAAACGCTCAGGAAAAAATCCTGAGCATTTCTGCATCGTGGGCACATAGCCTAAGACAAAAACTAACAACATACAAACAAACTCAGAGGCAGTGGCGTACCGTTAATAGAGGCAGACCACGCAACTGCTATGGGGCCCAAGTGATCAGGGGGCCTGGCGTCGGATGTCCTGTCCATAGACATACCCCTCTAGATGGCTACGCTGCGTGCACAGCAGAGAGGAGTTGAGGCTGAGCAGCCTGAGCGACCATCATTAGAGCTGCCTAGTGGAGGCAGAGGAGCCGGCCGCGCTGCAGGGTAAGTCTCTGACTGGCTGCAGAGGGAGCCGGCCTGGCTGCAGGGTAAGTCTCTGACTGGCTGCAGAGGAGCCGGCCTGGCTGCAGAGTAAGTCTCTGACTGGCTGCTCAGGGAGCCGGCCTGGCTGCAGTGTAAGTCTCTGACTGGCTGCAGAGGGAGCCGGCCTGGTTGCAGGGTAAGTCTCTGACTGGCTGCAGAGGAGCCGGCCTGGCTGCAGGGTAAGTCTCTGACTGGCTGCACAGGGAGCCGGCCTGGCTGCATGGTAAGTCTCTGACTTGCTGCAGAGGGAGTCGGCCTGGATGCAGGGTAAGTCTCTGACTGGCTGCAGAGGAGCTGGCCTGGCTGCAGGGTAAGTCTCTGACTGGCTGCAGAGGAGCCGGCCTGGCTGCAGGGTAAGTCTCTGACTGGCTGCAGAGGAGCCGGCCTGGCTGCAGGGTAAGTCTCTGACTGGCTGCAGAGGAGCCGGCCTGGCTGCAGGGTAAGTCTCTGACTGGCTGCACAGGGAGCTGGCCTGGCTGCGGAGTAAGTCTCTGACTGGCTGCAGAGGAGCCGGCCTGGCTGCAGGGTAAGTCTCTGACTGGCTGCAGAGGAGCCGGCCTGGCTGCAGGGTAAGTCTCTGACTGGCTGCAGAGGGAGCCGGCCTGGCTGCAGGGTAAGTCTCTGACTGGCTGCCGAGGGAGCCGGCCTGGCTGCAGGGTAAGTCTCTGACTGGCTGCAGAGGAGCCGGCCTGGCTGCAGGGTAAGTCTCTGACTGGCTGCAGAGGAGCCGTCCTGGCTGCAGGGTAAGTCTCTGACTGTCTGCAGAGGGAGCCGGCCTGGCTGCAGGGTAAGTCTCTGACTGGCTGCAGAGGGAGCCGGCAGGGCTGCAGGGTAAGTCTCTGACTGGCTGCAGAGGAGCCGGCCTGGCTGCTGGGTAAGTCTCTGACTGGCTGCAGAGGGAGCCGGCAGGGCTGCAGGGTAAGTCTCTGACTGGCTGCAGAGGGAGCCGGCCTGGCTGCAGGGTAAGTCTCTGACTGGCTGCAGGGTAAGTCTCTGACTGGCTGCAGAGGAGCCGGCCTGGCTGCAGGGTAAGTCTCTGACTGGCTGCAGAGGGAGCCGGCCTGGCTGCAGGGTAAGTCTCTGACTGGCTGCAGAGGGAGCCGGCCTGGCTGCAGGGTAAGTCTCTGACTGGCTGCAGGGTAAGTCTCTGACTGGCTGCAGAGGAGCCGGCCTGGCTGCAGGGTAAGTCTCTGACTGGCTGCAGAGGAGCCGGCCTGGCTGCAGAGTAAGTCTCTGACTGGCTGCTCAGGGAGCTGGCCTGGCTGCAGTGTAAGTCTCTGACTGGCTGCAGAGGAGCCAGCCTGGCTGCAGGGTAAGTCTCTGACTGGCTGCAGAGGAGCCGGCCTGGCTGCAGGGTAAGTCTCTGACTGGCTGCAGAGGAGCCGGCCTGGCTGCAGGGTAAGTCTTTGACTGGCTGCACAGGGAGCCGGCCTGGCTACAGGGTAAGTCTCTGACTGGCTGCAGAGGAGCCGGCCTGGCTGCAGGGTAAGTCTCTGACTGGCTGGAGAGGAGCCGGCCTGGCTGCAGGGTAAGTCTCTGACTGTCTGCAGAGGGAGCCGGCCTGGCTGTAGGGTAAGTCTCTGACTGGCTGCAGAGGGAGCCGGCAGGGCTGCAGGGTAAGTCTCTGACTGGCTGCAGAGGGAGCCGGCCTGGCTGCAGGGTAAGTCTCTGACTGGCTGCAGAGGAGCCGGCCTGGCTGCAGGGTAAGTCTCTGACTGGCTGCAGAGGGAGCCGGCCTGGCTGCAGGGTAAGTCTCTGACTGGCTGCAGAGGGAGCCGGCCTGGCTGCAGGGTAAGTCTCTGACTGGCTGCAGGGTAAGTCTTTGACTGGCTGCAGAGGAGCCGGCCTGGCTGCAGGGTAAGTCTCTGACTGGCTGCAGAGGAGCCGGCCTGGCTGCAGAGTAAGTCTCTGACTGGCTGCTCAGGGAGCCGGCCTGGCTGCAGTGTAAGTCTCTGACTGGCTGCAGAGGAGCCGGCCTGGCTGCAGAGTAAGTCTCTGACTGGCTGCAGAGGAGCCGGCCTGGCTGCAGGGTAAGTCTCTGACTGGCTGCAGAGGCACCAGCCTGGCTGCAGGGTAAGTCTCTGACTGGCTGCAGAGGAGCCGGCCTGGTTGCAGGGTAAGTCTTTGACTGGCTGCACAGGGAGCCGGCCTGGCTGCAGGGTAAGTCTCTGACTGGCTGCAGAGGAGCCGGCCTGGCTGCAGGGTAAGTCTCTGACTGGCTGCAGAGGAGCCGGCCTGGCTGCAGGGTAAGTCTCTGACTGTCTGCAGAGGGAGCCGGCCTGGCTGCAGGGTAAGTCTCTGACTGGCTGCAGAGGAGCCGGCCTGGCTGCAGGGTAAGTCTCTGACTGTCTGCAGAGGGAGCCGGCCTGGCTGCAGGGTAAGTCTCTGACTGGCTGCAGAGGGAGCCGGCAGGGCTGCAGGGTAAGTCTCTGACTGGCTGCAGAGGAGCCGGCCTGGCTGCTGGGTAAGTCTCTGACTGGCTGCAGAGGGAGCCGGCAGGGCTGCAGGGTAAGTCTCTGACTGGCTGCAGAGTGAGCCGGCCTGGCTGCAGGGTAAGTCTCTGACTGGCTGCAGGGTAAGTCTCTGACTGGCTGCAGAGGAGCCGGCCTGGCTGCAGGGTAAGTCTCTGACTGGCTGCAGAGGGAGCCGGCCTGGCTGCAGGGTAAGTCTCTGACTGGCTGCAGAGGGAGCCGGCCTGGCTGCAGGGTAAGTCTCTGACTGGCTGCAGGGTAAGTCTCTGACAGGCTGCAGAGGAGCCGGCCTGGCTGCAGGGTAAGTCTCTGACTGGCTGCAGAGGAGCCGGCCTGGCTGCAGAGTAAGTCTCTGACTGGCTGCTCAGGGAGCCGGCCTGGCTGCAGTGTAAGTCTCTGACTGGCTGCAGAGGAGCCGGCCTGGCTGCAGGGTAAGTCTCTGACTGGCTGCAGAGGAGCCGGCCTGGCTGCAGGGTAAGTCTCTGACTGGCTGCAGAGGAGCCGGCCTGGCTGCAGGGTAAGTCTTTGACTGGCTGCACAGGGAGCCGGCCTGGCTGCAGGGTAAGTCTCTGACTGGCTGCAGAGGAGCCGGCCTGGCTGCAGGGTAAGTCTCTGACTGTCTGCAGAGGGAGCCGGCCTGGCTGTAGGGTAAGTCTCTGACTGGCTGCAGAGGGAGCCGGCAGGGCTGCAGGGTAAGTCTCTGACTGGCTGCAGAGGGAGCCGGCCTGGCTGCAGGGTAAGTCTCTGACTGGCTGCAGGGTAAGTCTCTGACTGGCTGCAGAGGAGCCGGCCTGGCTGCAGGGTAAGTCTCTGACTGGCTGCAGAGGGAGCCGGCCTGGCTGCAGGGTAAGTCTCTGACTGGCTGCAGAGGGAGCCGGCCTGGCTGCAGGGTAAGTCTCTGACTGGCTGCAGGGTAAGTCTCTGATTGGCTGCAGAGGAGCCGGCCTGGCTGCAGGTAAGTCTCTGACTGGCTGCAGAGGGAGCCGGCCTGGCTGCAGGGTAAGTCTCTGACTGGCTGCAGAGGAGCCGGCCTGGCTGCAGAGTAAGTCTCTGACTGGCTGCTCAGGGAGCCGGCCTGGCTGCAGTGTAAGTCTCTGACTGGCTGCAGAGGAGCCGGCCTGGCTGCAGGGTAAGTCTCTGACTGGCTGCAGAGGAGCCGGCCTGGCTGCAGGGTAAGTCTCTGACTGGCTGCAGAGGCGCCGGCCTGGCTGCAGGGTAAGTCTCTGACTGGCTGCAGAGGAGCCGGCCTGGCTGCAGGGTAAGTCTTTGACTGGCTGCACAGGGAGCCGGCCTGGCTGCAGGGTAAGTCTCTGACTGGCTGCAGAGGAGCCGGCCTGGCTGCAGGGTAAGTCTCTGACTGGCTGCAGAGGAGCCGGCCTGGCTGCAGGGTAAGTCTCTGACTGTCTGCAGAGGGAGCCGGCCTGGCTGCAGGGTAAGTCTCTGACTGGCTGCAGAGGGAGCCGGCAGGGCTGCAGGGTAAGTCTCTGACTCGCTGCAGGGTAAGTCTCTGACTGGCTGCAGAGGAGCCGGCCTGGCTGCAGGGTAAGTCTCTGACTGGCTGCAGAGGGAGCCGGCCTGGCTGCAGGGTAAGTCTCTGACTGGCTGCAGAGGAGCCGGCCTGGCTGCAGAGTAAGTCTCTGACTGGCTGCTCAGGGAGCCGGCCTGGCTGCAGGGTAAGTCTCTGACTGGCTGCAGAGGAGCTGGCCTGGCTGCAGGGTAAGTCTCTGACTGGCTGCAGAGGAGCCGGCCTGGCTGCAGGGTAAGTCTTTGACTGGCTGCACAGGGAGCCGGCCTGGCTGCAGGGTAAGTCTCGACTGGCTGCAGAGGAGCCGGCCTGGCTGCAGGGTAAGTCTCTAACTGGCTGCAGAGGAGCCGGCCTGGCTGCAGGGTAAGTCTCTGACTGTCTGCAGAGGGAGCCGGCCTGGCTGCAGGGTAAGTCTCTGACTGGCTGCAGAGGCAGCCGGCAGGGCTGCAGGGTAAGTCTCTGACTGGCTGCAGAGGAGCCGGCCCGGCTGCTGGGTAAGTCTCTGACTGGCTGCAGAGGGAGACGGCAGGGCTGTAGGGTAAGTCTCTGACTGGCTGCAGAGGGAGCCGGCCTGGCTGCAGGGTAAGTCTCTGACTGGCTGCAGGGTAAGTCTCTGACTGGCTGCAGAGGAGCCGGCCTAGCTGCAGGGTAAGTCTCTGACTGGCTGCAGAGGGAGCCGGCCTGGCTGCAGGGTAAGTCTCTGACTGGCTGCAGAGGGAGCCGGCCTGGCTGCAGGGTAAGTCTCTGACTGGCTGCAGGGTAAGTCTCTGACTGGCTGCAGAGGAGCCGGCCTGGCTGCAGGGTAAGTCTCTGACTGGCTGCAGAGGGAGCCGGCCTGGCTGCAGGGTAAGTCTCTGACTGGCTGCAGAGGAGCCAGCCTGGCTGCAGAGTAAGTCTCTGACTGGCTGCTCAGGGAGCCGGCCTGGCTGCAGGGTAAGTCTCTGACTGGCTGCAGAGGGAGCCGGCAGGGCTGCAGGGTAAGTCTCTGACTGGCTGCAGAGGAGCCGGCAGGGCTGCAGGGTAAGTCTCTGACTGGCTGCAGAGGAGCCGGCAGGGCTGCAGGGTAAGTCTCTGACTGGCTGCAGAGGGAGCCGGCAGGGCTGCAGGGTAAGTCTCTGACTGGCTGCAGAGGGAGCCGGCCTGGCTGCAGGGTAAGTCTCTGACTGGCTGCGGAGGAGCCGGCCTGGCTGCAGGGTAAGTCTCTGACTGGCTGCAGAGGAGCCGGCCTGGCTGCAGGGTAAGTCTCTGACTGGCTGCAGAGGGAGCCGGCAGGGCTGCAGGGTAAGTCTCTGACTGGCTGCAGAGGAGCCGGCAGGGCTGCAGGGTAAGTCTCTGACTGGCTGCAGAGGGAGCCGGCAGGGCTGCAGGGTAAGTCTCTGACTGGCTGCAGAGGAGCCGGCCTGGCTGCAGGGTAAGTCTCTGACTGGCTGCAGAGGGAGCCGGCCTGGCTGCAGGGTAAGTCTCTGACTGGCTGCAGAGGGAGCCGGCCTGGCTGCAGGGTAAGTCTCTGACTGGCTGCAGGGTAAGTCTCTGACTGGCTGCAGAGGAGCCGGCCTGGCTGCAGGGTAAGTCTCTGACTGGCTGCAGAGGGAGCCGGCCTGGCTGCAGGGTAAGTCTCTGACTGGCTGCAGAGGAGCCGGCCTGGCTGCAGAGTAAGTCTCTGACTGGCTGCTCAGGGAGCCGGCCTGGCTGCAGGGTAAGTCTCTGACTGGCTGCAGAGGAGCTGGCCTGGCTGCAGGGTAAGTCTCTGACTGGCTGCAGATTTGCTGGCCTGGCTGCAGGGTAAGTCTCTGACTGGCTGCAGAGGGAGCCGGCCTGGCTGCAGGGTAAGTCTCTGACTGGCTGCAGAGGAGCCGGCCTGGCTGCAGGGTAAGTCTCTGACTGGCTGCAGAGGGAACCGGCAGGGCTGCAGGGTAAGTCTCTGACTGGCTGCAGAGGAGCCGGCAGGGCTGCAGGGTAAGTCTCTGACTGGCTGCAGAGGGAGCCGGCAGGGCTGCAGGGTAAGTCTCTGACTGGCTGCACAGGGAGCCGGCCTGGCTGCAGGGTAAGTCTCTGACTGGCTGCAGAGGAGCCGGCCTGGCTGCAGGGTAAGTCTCTGACTGGCTGCAGAGGGAGCCGGCAGGGCTGCAGGGTAAGTCTCTGACTGGCTGCAGAGGGAGCCGGCCTGGCTGCAGGGTAAGTCTCTGACTGGCTGCAGAGGGAGCCGGCAGGGCTGCAGGGTAAGTCTCTGACTGGCTGCAGAGGAGCCGGCCTGGCTGCAGGGTAAGTCTCTGACTGGCTGCAGAGGAGCCGGCCTGGCTGCAGGGTAAGTCTCTGACTGGCTGCAGAGGGAGCCGGCAGGGCTGCAGGGTAAGTCTCTGACTGGCTGCAGAGGAGCCGGCAGGGCTGCAGGGTAAGTCTCTGACTGGCTGCAGAGGGAGCCGGCAGGGCTGCAGGGTAAGTCTCTGACTGGCTGCAGAGGGAGCCGGCCTGGCTGCAGGGTAAGTCTCTGACTGGCTGCAGAGGAGCCGGCCTGGCTGCAGGGTAAGTCTCTGACTGGCTGCAGAGGAGCCGGCCTGGCTGCAGGGTAAGTCTCTGACTGGCTGCAGAGGGAGCCGGCAGGGCTGCAGGGTAAGTCTCTGACTGGCTGCAGAGGAGCCGGCAGGGCTGCAGGGTAAGTCTCTGACTGGCTGCAGAGGGAGCCGGCAGGGCTGCAGGGTAAGTCTCTGACTGGCTGCAGAGGAGCCGGCCTGGCTGCAGGGTAAGTCTCTGACTGGCTGCAGAGGGAGCCGGCCTGGCTGCAGGGTAAGTCTCTGACTGGCTGCAGAGGGAGCCGGCCTGGCTGCAGGGTAAGTCTCTGACTGGCTGCAGGGTAAGTCTCTGACTGGCTGCAGAGCAGCCGGCCTGGCTGCAGGGTAAGTCTCTGACTGGCTGCAGAGGGAGCCGGCCTGGCTGCAGGGTAAGTCTCTGACTGGCTGCAGAGGAGCCGGCCTGGCTGCAGAGTAAGTCTCTGACTGGCTGCTCAGGGAGCCGGCCTGGCTGCAGGGTAAGTCTCTGACTGGCTGCAGAGGAGCTGGCCTGGCTGCAGGGTAAGTCTCTGACTGGCTGCAGATTTGCTGGCCTGGCTGCAGGGTAAGTCTCTGACTGGCTGCAGAGGGAGCCGGCCTGGCTGCAGGGTAAGTATCTGACTGGCTGCAGAGGAGCCGGCCTGGCTGCAGGGTAAGTCTCTGACTGGCTGCAGAGGGAGCCGGCAGGGCTGCAGGGTAAGTCTCTGACTGGCTGCAGAGGGAGCCGGCCTGGCTGCAGGGTAAGTCTCTGACTGGCACTCTGTACTGTAAGTGTGAAATGTAAATGAATTTCTTTTACTTTGTGTCCTGTTTTGGATGTGCGGGTGTTAAGGCAGGGGGGAGGGGTCGTGTTTGGAATTCTGCCAACTATCTAGGGTAACTGGGGAGGAGGGCTGCAAACAAATAAAAAGTCAGGAAGCCCCTCACACCAAGCCACTGTCTTGTGTCTGTCAGTCACCACAGAGATCCTGAACCTGGGACCAGAGGGTTGAGCTAAACATTAGGACACCTGTGACAATGGAAGCCTATTAATAAATTGTTTAAATGACTTCTTTACACACATTTATCTGCATTGCAGATCATGCACTCCTAATGAAGGATTAACTGAAGGAGGAATGGACAGGCTGCAGAGTGCACAGCAGAGCAAAGGACACGGCTGTCAGAGAGAGTACATCTGACCCCAGACCATCACTAATCACTAGTATTGCTGCAGCTAGCCACACTGTATGTGCGCACAATGCGTACCAGCCTGCGGCCCCAATGCTGCGGAATAGCTACCATTTTTTTTTCACCTGCAGACTTTCCTTTGACGCTGCATAAATACGCAGCGTCAAACCCGCAGCGGCTCCGGATCATGGGCACATAGCCTAAGGGTACGTTCCCACGTTCAAGATTTGCTGCGGTTTTGACGCTGCATATTTATGCAGCGTCAAACCCGCAACAGCCAGATGTTACAGCATAGTGGATGTTCTTTTCTGTCCACTATGCATCTCTGTGCACCAGCGGATCACCAGCGGAAACTGAGATGCGGCGTGTCCTTCAGACCCCGAGCATGTCGATTTCTCTTGTGGGTTCGCATGTAGACTTTCCTCATAGACTTGCTTAGTTGAGGAAGATCCGCATGTGTAAAAATGCGTGTCCAGTAATTTACATAATAAGTACAAAAATTCTGCAGCGTGAAAACCGCAACAAATCCTGAAAGTGGGAATGTACTCTTAAAAAAGTTATCCACTACTTTGACATTGATGCTCTATCCATAGGATAGGGCATCAATGTATGATCGGCCGGGGTCCCGGACGCCCCATCCCCATCAATCAGCTGTTATCATGCCGGCGGCAGCGGCCACAAGTCCTTATCTGCGGTGCTTGGCCGTCCATCTGTAATGGCCGCCGCTCGTAACTGCACATCCGCCTCCCATTCAATTGAATAGGAGGCGGATATACAGTTACAAGCGGCCGCCACTACAACTTGGCGGCCAGGCACCACAGGCAAGGACTTCCGGCCGGCGGCCACCGGCACGATAACAGCTGATCGGCAGCGATGCCACGTGTGGGACCCCAGCCGATCATACATTGATGCCCTATCCTAAGGACAGGGCATCAATGTCAAAGTAGTGGACAACCCCTTTAAAGGGTTGTCCAGGCTTGAGATGAAAGTCTGCAATCACTCTATGACTGCAGACTTCTGAATCCTCAGAGCGCACACATCGCGTGCAGGCGGTCATGCCACCACAAGTATGTGATTTGTGTTATGATCTGCAACATGAACTAAGGAAAGATAGGGGAAGGCTGTCCCTACAATAAGACTAAGCTGAATCCCTACGATGTAGCAGGCTGCCTGTTCCGAGTGAACAGACCCGCCTTAGTCTTCAGCTAGTCTGAACGGAGACCTATAGCATAAAGGAGAGGGGTCCCTAAAAGAACTAAGGACTGGGACAAAAATGGGACACCTCCTAAACAGAGTAGTTGCAGAACACAAAAATACAAACTGACAAAAGGGTACTAGAGGTCCCAGAAGGACCAAGCGAGCTGCCAGATAGGCACAGAAGCACCTGGCTAGAGAAGCAGTCAAACAACACTGAAGTCCAACAGAGCCAAAAGGGCGGAGCTGTAATATAAAGGCAAATGGTCACATGACCGCTATACACAGGAAGGAAAAAACAAACAAACAGGAGGGTTCTAACAATTTGCATGCTTCCAGTCACATTCTGACTAGACGTGTTCGTCCTCGATCAATACAAGGGAACTGAATGCGGCCGAGCACGTTTAATCGACACGTGACCACAGATATGCAAAACACATACTTGTACGTGACCGGCTGCTCTTGCCACTGTCATCGAAGAATCCTGACAGTGTATGATGTGAGGATTCAGATGACCGTAGTCATATAGAGCGATTGTAGACTTTCATCCCAAACTTGGACAACCCCTCTGTGTTTATGTATGTATATCGCCTCCAGACAGAATAAATTAAGTGTGAACAGGCGCTGCTGCTATCACTGCATAATAAAGAATACAGTCGCCTCTGTAAGCGTAGAGATATGGAAAATGAAGGTACTTGGTGCATAAATTGGCCAATTCATGGGAGCCCATCAAGAACGACAAGATGTACCATTCTTTCATAGGACTAACCAAATTTAAAGCGCAGGTAGGATCCACTACTAATTAAAAACAACCTTAGGACTCATTCACACTTCTGATTTTTCCACATACAAGAAAAATAGACCAATTATTCTGATCAGACTCCGTTGTTCTCGTATATGGAGAAATAAAAAAATAAAACAATTCTCCACCTTCTTCATTCTTACAGACCATAAAAATCGACTGCACTGAGATGTCATCAGAGTGCAGTCCGTTTTTTTTTTTCACAAACCCATTGACCTTGCATGGCCAAGTGTAATGTGACCCTTGGATCAAAATCGGGCATGTCTCTAAAATCACGGACATGTGAATGGCCTCATAGACTATCACAGGTACGAGTGCTATCCTTGAAGACGATGGATAGCACTCGTATGCAAATAGTGCATGTGTGATTGAGGCCTTAGGCTGATGGGAGATCATATACTATTGGAGGTGGTGACTGTCTCCATATCTGACTGATCCCCTCCCATCAGCCTAAGACCTCATTCACACATCCATATTTTTGATCAGATTCTCGGCAGGCCAGTCTGTTCTTCACAGCCAGCTGATGTTCTGAGTGCTAACACAGTGGAGTGTAGAGAGATGCGCTTTGCACAATCTTCACAGGTTACAACCCGTAAGGCTATATTCACACATTGTGTTTTTGCTAATTTTTTTTCCGCTGCCAAAACCTGCTCTCTTGGCAGTAGAGAAAAAGCAGGTTTTGCTGAGTTTTTTTCTGCGTTTTTGTCAGGGTACATTTGTTTCTTGTGCATGCTGATAAAGTTTAGTGCATAAAAAGAAACATGATTCAATTTCCTCAGGTTTTTGCATCAAAAACACAGCAAAACTTGATACCTGCGTTTTTGCTGCAATTTTGCGCTACCCATTGCTTTCTATGGGTGAAAAACGCTAAAAGAAGTGACATGCTGCTGTTTGCAAAAACGCAGCTCTTTGACAACAGTCAGGAAAAAAAAAACAAAGAGTGTGCATGAGATTTCTGAAATCTCAGTCTTTGCTGGTACTGTAAAACGCAGCAGAAAATTCATAAATGCTGCAAAAACGCAACATGTGAACATAGCCTAAAGTTAGCTCAGTTTCTTATCAGGGGATTTCATCCACGATGTTGATATTTCGGCAAATGGACAAAGGTTGTCTTTATAAGTGAAGCTCTATACGTAATATGGACTTCACTATATATGTATGTGTGGCGCCCCTGAGGGTTCGACCGCCACAGGGATGCTGCACCTCTTTAATGGGGTGTAGTGTTCCTCCTCTGAGGTAACAACAGTGCGATGGTCAGGATTCTACCTCCACATCCAACACCACACTTCTCCCACCAGAGGGGGCTAGTAGGCACTAGGTGCTGCCCCTACTGGAAATCGGGAGACTGGGGAACCAAGAGATAGGGGAACCAATTAGTGGGTGAGGGTGGAGGATTCACAGTTTAGTGACACTTTAAATTTCATATTTAATACAAAGCCATCTTGGTTCTGGGTTCATTGATCGTTCTTTGATCGTGACCTTCCTCCCTGAGCGTGGATCCTGTGTGGACCTGCAGAGGATGGAGGCACGGCCCTCGTACCCTGGCTTTGGGTCAAGGGGCAGGTTGCAGATAATGAATGTCTCAGCCCGGTCAAGGACCATGACCAAGAAGGCCCGGAGCTTAGGAGTGTAGCTCCACCGCAAATGGATCACAGGGGGATGCAGACGGAGCGGTATACGCCACCTATCCTCGCCAACCTGATTTATTCAGAGGGATTCCGGCTGCAAGAGGGGTACCGGCCCCCGACACCTGACCTTGCCACTGTACGTCCTGGTCAGGGAAGTCCGGTAGGCCCTGAGGACCCCATCGGGTAACGGAAGGAGAGGAGCTGCCACCCGTACCCTTTTTCTGAGTGAAGTTCAGAGGGAGACCCGGCCTATCTACACACACACAGACAGGTAAGGACCCGGTCTGAAGTCTAGGAACACTCTGGTGCGGAGTCCTGATTGAACACTGGACTTACTTGGAGGTTGTCGGACCCCCCCCCCCCCCGTCTCTGGTGACCGCAGAACTCTGCGAGGAGCAGGGAGAAGCCTTCCAACTGCAATCTCCACCGTGAATAAAAACCCTGGAAGTTAACCCCTATGGCCTCCGGACTCTTTATTCTGCATTACACCGCACTACGCAGTACCAGACCTCCTAGACTACAACCCCCTCCATCCTGTCCCTCTGCCCTGAGGCCCTGCTCCACCTGTGGGGAGTAGTAACAACAATGGCTACAATAACACCCTGCCTCAGCGGACTGTAGCGGCGCTGGTGGCCTTCACCAGGTGCCACAGGTGGCGTAGTCGAGATCAGCCACTCAACCCGGATAAGCCCATACCATCCTTTTTAATGTGACGGCCCTGGGCACGGAGCGGGTCCGGGCCACGGCTGCACCCCATCTACAACACAGGACCCCGAGTCCCCCATCTCCCAGGGTAGGGCTTACAGCGTCACTCAACTGGCGTAGTCAGCAGGATCGCGTGCCCACAGCAAAGGAAGGAATTACCCATTGCTACCGGGTACTGTGTGCCTTACACCTTAGACTGTCATTTCCACTTAAAATGGCGCCCGCCCAAGAAGAACAGATGCCATAGTCTATTGGAAAGACGGTCTTCTAACACCTCCTATCATGGGCCAGGCTCCCACATGGCGCCAAAAGTGTGGACCGCCCCTTCCATCAGAAACTGTCCGCGGGGTAATGCCCGTCAAAATGGATGGGCCAAACGAAGGCGTGGCTGTCAGCATACCGCCCTGGAGCCGCCCCAAAAGAGGAGGAAAAAGAAAAAAAACAACAAGGTGCGGTTATTGCAGTTGAGGTTTGGCGGCCTTCAGGAGCGGACATGGACGCTGCTGGAGCGCAACAAACGGAAACTTCCTAACCTGGCCCAGGTCCTTCCCCCGGCAGGGAGCGAAGCGGCACGATACTTACAGCGGGAGATATTGAATTTCTCCACCAGGAAGCCCCGGGTCTTGCACAGAGACTGGATGAGGCCCAGAAGGCGGCGTCTGCTGCGTGGCAGGAAGAAATGCTGCTGCGCATACGAACCCGCCATCAAGGAGCCGAAGCTCAGGGAGAAGCGGTGACAAAGGTCGTGAGCGGCCCAGAGGCAGGTGAGTGTGCTTCACCTGCCCCGGCTGCTGAACCTACCGTGCCCGTACTGGACCTCATGGCCGAGTATCTCCTGCTTGGCGCGGTCCCCTGGGAGCAGGTCTTTGCCCCGGAGCTGCAAGCTTCTGCTATAGGCGGAGACCTGCACTGCCGTCCAACTCCTGATTCGGAAATACCTGAGGCTGCTGGGGTATCCACCGACCCCAACCCGGACCGGTCCGCACTTGCAGAGGACCCGCTGCAACCCCTGCTGACACCGCTACCCGCACCAACAGTCACCTGGCCGGCGGCTGAGGAGTGGGCCTGGGACAACCGGGGGGGGACCTGATGGGCTTCCCCCGGGAGACCCAGGCTGAAGCGCGCAGGAGGAGCGAGCTGTGCCATCAGCAGATCCTTCAACTCAGCCGGGAGCAGCGCCAGAGGGAGATTCGCTGCGAGCGCCTCGAGGTGCGCGCCAAGGCTGCAAAGTCCCGGGCCCGCCAGGAGGAGAAGACCCGTCCAAGCCACCGTGTGGAAGGGCAAGTTGTCCGCTTCCACCATGAGGCGGGGTGGGGATTCATTCGGAGTTCCCAGCATGAGCACGACGTCTTTGTCAGCCGGCGGGACGTCGAGCCGCGGCTGAAAAAGGGACACCCTGGCCGGAACCTCGTCCCGGGTGACATAGTCACGTACACCCGCCACCACGGGGTGCGGGGGTGGTACGCCCTGGATGTCCACAAGGTGTTCGTGAGCGATGCCCCCTCGCGCTCGGCCTTAGAGGACCGGTCAGCCTCCGTCAGGAGGAATGAGCCTTTTCCCCGGAGGGGACCCGAGAATTAAGCAGCCCCGGCGGCTGTAACTTGTTTAAAGTTGTAATGGTTGTGTTTATGTTTTAATTTACATTCTCGGTTTCTAGAGACATTTGGCCCTGCGGACTTGCAGCAGACAGACTCATACACTGTAAATAGTTTGCATCTCTTTAGGTGCTCCTTATATTGGTTTTATGTAAAACCGTGGCTATTTCTACCTCAGACCTCAGAAGAAAAACCTGTCTGGAGTGGCTCTCCTGGAGGTCCAACTCGGGATCTTCATGCCCTGCAGCCACCCCAGGGCCTACGTTGGGGGTTTGGGACAGGTCCCTCGTGCTTCTGAACTGCCTTTAAGTCCCTGCACTTTAACCCGTCTGTCTGTGCATAAATGTCTCTGGATGATTCTTGTACTTTTATATTTTTATACCTTTGTACTTTTATATTATATGCTGTTCGAAACGTTTAAGAAGAAGTGCCTCCCATAAAGGGAAGATAGTTTATTGTTCATATATAAAAAAAAAAAAAAACTGTACCAGGTATTGCTCTTTTGCAGCCCGCGGACGTGCTGTGTTTCACCAGGGGGGAATGTGGCGCCCCTGAGGGTTCGACCGCCACAGGGATGCTGCACCTCTTTAATGGGGTGTAGTGTTCCTCCTCTGAGGTAAGAACAGTGCGATGGTCAGGACCCTACCTCCACATCCAACACCACACTTCTCCCACCAGAGGGGGCTAGTAGGCACTAGGTGCTGCCCCTACTGGGAAACGGGAGACTGGGGAACCAAGAGATAGGGGAATCAATTATTGGGTGAGGGTGGAGGATTCACATTTTAGTGACACTTTAAATTTCATATTTAATACAAAGCCATCTTGGTTCTGGGTTCTTTGATTGTTCTTTGATCGTGACCTTCCTCCCTGAGCGTGGATCCTGTGTGGACCTGCATAGGATGGAGGCATGGCCCTCGTACCCTGGCTTTGGGTCGAGGGGCAGGTTGCAGATAATGAATGTCTCAGCCCGGTCAAGGACCATGACCAAGAAGGCCCGGAGCTCAGGAGTGTAGCTCCACCGCAAATGGATCCCAGGGGGATGCAGACATAGTTACATAGTTAGTAAAGCCGAATAAAGACTTGCGTCCATCAAGTTCGACCTGTTAGTTCTGTAATTGCTAAAGTTGATCCAGAGGAGGGCAAAAACCCCAAATGATTTAGCCAATCTTCACCTGAGGAAAAATTCCCTCCCGACTCTGAAACCAGCAGTCAGAATAAATCCCTGTATCAACCTACTATTTTATTTTATTTTTAAGTATACGCTGAAATCTGCCTGGTATCTAGAAATGCATCCAGTCCCCGCTTGAACTGGTTTAGTGAATCCGACATTACCGTCTCCTCACTCAGTGAATTCCATATTCTCACTGCTCTTACCGTAAAGAACCCCTTCCTATGCTGGTGCTGAAACCTTTTCTCTTCCAGTCTTAGTGAGTGCCCTCTTGTTACCGTAATATCCCTCCTTTTGAACAAATCCCGGGCAAGGTCTCTATACTGTCCCCTAACATATTTGTACACATTTATTATGTCCCCCCTCAACCTTCTCTTTTCCAGGCTGAATAGTCCTAGTTTTGCCAACCTCTCTGGGTATTGCAGTCCCTCCATTCCCTTTATTAATTTTGTTGCCCTCCTTTGTACCTTTTCAAGCTCATTTATATCCTTTCTATATATTGGGGCCCATAACTGAGCACAGTATTCCAAGTGTGGTCTGACCAGTGCTTTGTACAGTGGAAGAACAATGTTCTCATCCTTTGCAGCTATACCTCTTCTGATACATCCCATTACCCTGTTTGCCCTTACAGCAGCGGCCTGACTTTGGGCACTCCAATTTAGTTTGCTATCAATCAAGATGCCCAAGTCCTTCTCCATCTCTGAATTCCCCAATGATTTCCCATTCAGTGAGTACTGGTGACTTCCATTTTTCCTTCCCATATGTATGACCTTACATTTCTCCTCGTTAAACCTCATTTGCCATTTAATGCTCCACCTACCCAGCTTATCCAAATCCCTCTGTAGGTCTGCACTGTCCTCTTTTGTATTAATTGTTTTACATAACTTTGTGTCATCTGCAAATATTGATATTTTACTATTTATCCCGTTGACTATGTCGTTAATAAAGATATTAAATAACATTGGGCCTAGTACAGACCCCTGTGGTACCCCACTAGTGACGCTTACCCAATCTGAGTATATTCCATTTATAACCACCCTCTGCCTTCTATCCTTTAGCCAGTTAGCTACCCACTTGCAGACATTTTCCCCCAGCCCCATCATTCTCATTTTGTATACCAACCTATTATGTGGCACGCTATCGAACGCTTTTGAGAAGTCGAGATACACGACATCCACTGGTTCCCCCTGATCTACTCGAGAGCTAACCTCCTCGTAGAAGTCAATCAGGTTTGTTTGGCAGGAGCGATTCCTCATGAATCCATGTTGGTTCGGGGTTAATAGATTATTAGCATCAAGATGCTCCATGATTGCCTCATTAATAAAGCCTTCAAAAATTTTGCCCACAACGGACGTCAGACTCACCGGCCGATAGTTTCCAACGTCACTTTTCGCTCCCTTTTTGAATATTGGCACTACATTCGCCTGTCGCCAATCAAGTGGTACAGACCCAGTCTCAACAGAGTCCTTAAATATAAGATATAACGGTCTGTCTATCACATTACTTAGTTCCCTTAGTACCCGTGGGTGTATGCCATCAGGTCCTGGTGATTTGTTTATTTTAATGTTACTGAGGCGTTTCTGTACCCCAGCTTGGGTTAGATTTGTCATACTTAGTGGAGGATTAAGTTTGTCACTTCTCATTTCGCCTGTTAGTTCTTTTTCCTTTGTGAAAGTTGACGAAAAAAATTTATTTAATAGATTAGCTTTATCCTCATCTTTCTCTATGATTTTGCCTTCATCACTTTTTATCGGTCCAATATTATTCGATTTAATCCTTTTACTATTTTTATACGTAAAGAACAGTTTGGGATTTGATCTACTTTCCCTAGCAATACGTCTCTCTGTTTCCTCCTTTGCTATTTTTATTTGTTTTTTGCAGGTTCTCGTTTTTTCCTTGTAACACATTAGTGCTTCCTTACTGTTTTCCTGTTTTAATCTCTTGAATGCCTCTTTTTTGCTATTTAACGCCCCTTTTACGTTCTTGTTCAACCATATTGGTTTCCTCTTATTTCGGGCCCTTTTATTCCCATACGGTATATACCTCTCGCACTGAGTATTCAGAATAATTTTGAAGGTTTCCCATTTACTATTCGTATTTCCTTGATTAAGAACTTTGTCCCAGTCTATAAGTTGAAGGTTTTCTTTCAGCTGATCAAATTTCGCCCTCCTAAAGTTTAATGTTTTAGTTGTTCCCTTATTGATAACCCTACTGAAGGGCATTTTGAAATTGATAATATTATGATCACTATTACCTAGGTGCCCCCCTATCTGTACCTCAGTTATTCTATCAGGCCTATTAGTCAATATTAAGTCCAACACGGCCTTCCCTCTCGTTGGTTCCTGCACTAGTTGGGAGAGATAATTATCCTTGATATTTGTCAAGAACCTTTTTCCTTTCTGCGATCTACAGGTTTCTGTTTCCCAGTCAATATCCGGGTAGTTGAAGTCCCCCATTACAATCACCTCATTATGTTTTGCTACTTTGTCTATTTGTCCTAATAGCAGTTTCTCATTCTCCTCTGTTATATTGGGTGGCTTATAGCAGACCCCCAGTAATATTTTATTATTATTTTTTGCCCCCTCTATCTCTACCCACATGGACTCGACCCCCTCTTCTCCCTCTCCTATATCTTCCCTTAGTCTGGGCTTTAGACGTGACTTTACATATAAGCAGACTCCTCCGCCCTTCCCCTGTTTCCGGTCCCTTCTAAATAAACTATAATCTGTTAAATTTACCGCCCAGTCGTAGCTATCATCTAGCCAAGTCTCTGTTATACCTACGATGTCATACCTCTCCTCCGATATAAGCGCCTGCAGCTCATCCGCCTTATTGGTCAGGCTTCTTGCGTTGGTCAGCATGCAAGATAAAACTTTGGGGTTATTTAGCATCCTATTCTTCTCCGTCTAAGTGTCAGACGGAGCGGTATACGCCACCTATCCTTGCCAACCTGATTTATTCAGAGAGATTCCGGCTGCAAGAGGGGTACCGGTCCCCGACACTTGACCTTGCCACTCTACGTCCTGGTCAGGGAAGTCCGGTAGGCCCTGAGGATCCCACCGGGTAATGGAAGGAGCGGAGCTGCCACCCGTACCCTTTTTCTGAGTGAAGTTCAGAGGGAGACCCGGCCTATCTACACACACACAGACGGGAAAGGACCCGGTCTGAAGTCTACGAACACTCTGGTGCAGGGTCCTGATTGAACACTGGACTTACTCGGAGGTTGCCGGACCCCCCCCCCCCCCCCCCCGTCTCTGGTGACCGCAGAACTCCGCGAGGAGCAGGGAGAAGCCTTCCAACTGCAATCTCCACCGTGAGTAAAAACTCTGGAAGTTAACCCCTATAGCCTCCGGACTCTTTATTCTGCATTACACCGCACTACGCAGTACCAGACCTCCTAGACTACAACCCCCTCCATCCTGTCCCTCTGCCCTGAGGCCCTGCTCTGCCTGTGGGGAGTAGTAACAACGATGGCTGCAATAACACCCTGCCTCAGCGGACTGTAGCGGCGCTGGTCGCCTTCACCAGGTGCCACAGGTGACATAGTTGAGATCAGCCACTCAACCCGGATAAGCCCATACCATCCTTTTTAATGTGACGGCCCTGGGCACGGAGCGGGTCCGGGACACGGCTGCACCACGGCTGCACCCCATCTACAACACAGGACCCGGCTCCGAGTCCCCCATCTCCCAGGATAGGGCTTACAGCGTCACACATATGTACAAAAGAATGTCACTGTGTAAAATAGCTCTTACTATAGTACCAGTGGCATACCACTAATAGCGGCAGATCATATGGCCACATTTGAGCTCTTTAGGAGACCAGATGCTTAAAGGCTCCCTGCTGTACCATTCAGCCATGAGTCTGTGTCTCAGTGCACCAAGCATGATGTCACTATGTCACGTCTGCTGTGCATCGCCTCCGTTCACACGGTGCATAGAGCAGCTCATTGGGGAAACGGGTAGGTGATTAATTTTTATATATTTTTTTATCAGTCCGGACTTGTAGGGGGTTGTGGAGCCTTATACTGTGGAGGCGCCTACTGTGGGGTCATCACTCTGTGTGTGGGGTACCTGTGCAGGCTATTATGTGCTACATGTTCACAGATCGACCAGAAGCTGAAACCAACTTCACCTGCCAGAAGTGTAGACTACTGGCTCTTTTAGAAGAAAAGGTGCGGGGACTGGAAGAAAGAATTGCGACATTAAAACTCATCAAGGAAAATGAAGACTTCCTAGACAGAACAGAAGCGTCACTACTGGTCACGGAAAGTGAAGGAAGTGTCAGAGAACCTCCAGAGGCAGACAAATGGAGGCAAGTGACCAAAAGAAGCAAGAAGACCATGGAGACACCACCAACCACACAACTGAGAAACAGATTCCAAGGACTTGTGGAGGACGAAGATGGCACACCTAAGGATGAGGAACTACCAGCAAGCAAAAAAGAAAAGAGCACCCAGAGACACCCAGAAGCGACAAGAAAAAGGACAGCCAAGAAGGGAAGAAGAGTGGTGGTGGTGGGAGACTCACTACTGAGAGGAACAGAAGCAGCTATCTGCAGACCGGACATAACCGCAAGAGAAGTATGCTGCCTCCCAGGGGCGAAGATCAAGGATGTTACCGATAGGATACCGAAGCTCATCAGTTCCAAGGATGTCCACCCATTTCTTCTGATACATGTTGGCACCAATGACACGGCAAAGAAGGACCTAATGACAATCTGCAAGGACTTTGAAGCATTGGGGAAGAAAGTAAAAGAACTGGATGCGCAGGTAGTTTTTTCTTCTATCCTTCCAGTAGACGGGCATGGCATCAGGAGATGGAACAGGATCCTTGATGTGAACAACTGGCTGAGACGATGGTGCAGACAACAAGGATTTGGATTCCTGGACCACGGTGTGAATTACCTCTATGACGGACTCCTTGCCAGAGACGGACTACACCTCAACAAACCCGGGAAACACACATTCGCCAGGAGACTCGCAACACTCATCAGGAGGGCGTTAAACTAGAAGAAGAGGGGATGGGAAGAAAAATGCCGGACACGAACATGCAACCAGGGAACATACTAATGAAAGATATGAAGTGCGACAAAGAAGGTCCAAGACAAGAAGGGAGGTAAGAAAATTTCTAATACAATCCACAGGGAGAAGATTGGAACAAAACAAAATCGTGTAAACTGCATTCTAGCAAATGCCAGGAGCCTGACAAACAAGATGGATGAACTGGAAGCAGAAATAGCTACAGGTAACTATGACATAGTGGGAATAACCGAGACATGGTTAGATGAAAGCTATGACTGGGCAGTTAACTTACAGGGTTACAGTCTGTTTAGAAGGGATCGAAGAAGTCGGAAAGGGGGTGGAGTCTGTCTATATGTAAAGACGTGTCTAAAGCCTACAATACGGGAGGATGTATGGGAGGGAAATGAGGAGGTCGAGTCCTTATGGGTGGAGATACATGGGGCAAAAAACAATAATAAAATTATCATAGGAGTCTGTTATAAACCACCAAATATAGCAGAAGCCACGGAAAGTCTATTAATGAGACAAATAGACGAAGTAGCAAAAAATAACGAGGTGATTATTATGGGGGACTTCAACTACCCCGACATAGACTGGGAAACTGAAAGCTGTAGATCTCAGAAAGAAAACAGGTTTCTGTCAATTATCAAAGACAATTATTTGTCACAACTTGTGCAGGAACCAACTAGAGGGACGGCCCTTTTAGACTTAATATTAACTAACAGGCCAGACAGAATAACTGAGGTGCAGGTTGGGGGGCAACTGGGAAATAGTGACCACAACATTATACAATTCCACATGTGCTTCAGTACGGTGCCCAGCAAGGGAGTCACAAAAACACTGAACTTCAGGAGGGCAAAGTTTGATCAGCTAAGAGATGCCCTTCACCTTATAGACTGGGATAGTATCTTTAGTAATAGGAGCACGGATAGAAAATGGGAAATTTTCAAAACAGTCCTACATAGTCACTGTAGAAGGTACATACCTTATGGGAATAAAAGGGCTAGGAATAGGAGGAAGCCAATGTGGCTAAATAAGGAAGTCAAGAGGGCAATGAAAAACAAAAAAAGGGCTTTTGGTAAACTTAAACATGAAGGCAGCGAGGAAGCGCTAATATCTAATAGGGAAAAAATCAAAATCTGTAAGAAACAAATAAGAATAGCAAAAGAGGAGACAGAGAGACTAATTGCCAAGGAAAGTAAAAAGAATCCCAAACTGTTCTTTAACTATATAAACAGTAAAAGGATTAAAACTGATGGAGTTGGCCCATTGAAAAATAACCTGGGTAAAATCATAGAGGGCGATGAGGGTAAAGCAAACCTACTAAATAGCTTCTTCTCCACTGTTTTCACAAAAGAAAACAATTTATCGGAGGAAATGCAGAGTGATAAAGTAAACCCTCCGCTAAATATCACCCACCTAACCCAGGAGGAAGTTCAGAAACGCCTAAATAATATCAAAATAGACAAGTCACCAGGCCCAGATGGCATACACCCCCGGGTACTAAAAGAATTAAGTAATGTGATAGACAGACCGCTGTATCTTATATTCAAGCACTCTTTATGGACAGGGACTGTCCCACTAGACTGGCGCCAAGCAAATGTGGTACCAATATTCAAAAAGGGGTCTAAAAGTGACCCTGGGAACTATAGACCAGTCAGCTTAACGTCTGTTGTGGGTAAATTGTTTGAAGGATTTCTTAGAGATGCTATTGTAGAATATCTTAATGATAATAACTGTCTAACTCCATATCAACATGGATTCATGAGGGATCGCTCCTGCCAAACAAACCTGATGGCCTTCTACGAGGAGGTGAGCTCACAGCTGGACCGGGCAGAGTCAGTGGATGTTGTATACCTTGACTTCTCCAAAGCGTTTGATACCGTGCCACACAAAAGGTTGGTATATAAAATGAGAATGCTTGGTCTGGGGGATAATGTGTGCAAGTGGGTAAATAGCTGGCTGAGTGATAGAAAGCAGAGGGTGGTTATCAATGGAGTAAGCTCAGGGTGTGTCAGGGTTACTAGCGGGGTGCCTCAAGGGTCTGTCTTGGGCCCTATATTATTTAATATATTTATTAATGATCTAGTGGAAGGGTTGCATAGTAAAATAGCAATATTTGCAGATGATACTAAACTTTGTAAAGTAGTTAATACAGATGAGGATAGGGCACAGCTACAGGAGGATTTAGATAAATTGGGGAGTTGGGCCAAAAAATGGCAAATGGGGTTCAATGCCGATAAATGTAAGGTCATGCACATGGGAAAGAAAAACAGCAGTCACCCATACATATTAAATGGGAAACCGTTGGGGAAATCTGACATGGAGAAGGACCTGGGCGTCTTGGTTAATAGCAAATTAAATTGGAGTGCCCAGTGTCAGGCAGCTGCAGCGAAGGCAAATAGAGTCATGGCATGCATCAGAAGAGGAATAGGGGCATATGATGAGAACATTGTTCTTCCTCTGTATAAAGCGCTGGTAAGGCTGCACTTAGAATATTGTGCACAGTTCTGGGCTCCAGTGCTCAGGAAAGACATATTGGAGCTAGAGGGGGTACAAAGGAGGGCGACTAAGGTAATAAAGGGAATGGAGGGCCTAGAATACCCAGAGAGGTTGTCAAAATTAGGCCTATTTACGTTGGAAAAGAGAAGGCTTAGGGGAGACCTCATAAACATGTATAAATACATCAGGGGGCAGTACAGAGATCTCTCCCATGACCTGTTTATACCAAGGATGGTGACAAAGACGAGGGGGCACACTATGCGTCTGGAGGAAAGGAGGTTCCTGCACCAGCATAGAAGGGGATTCTTTACGGTCAGAGCCGTGAGACTCTGGAACTCTCTGGGAGAGGAAGTGGTGATGTCCAACTCACTTAAAGAGTTCAAGAGAGGCATGGACGCCTTTCTTGAGAACAATAAAATTACATTTTATGCTTAGTTAATTAATCCAGGGATTTAATCTGACTGCCAGATTGGTGTCGGGAAGTGAATTTTTCCTCAATGATGTAAATTGGCCTATACCGCATGGTTTTTTGTTGCCTTCCCCTGGATCAACGCTGCGGAGTAGCTGCAGTGCACAAGAAATAGGCTGAACTGGATGGACGCTTGTCTTTTTTCGGCCTTATAAACTTATAAACTAAACTAAACTATTATACTGTGGCTACTTTCATCATATTGTATGGAGGTCCTGTGGAGACCATGATACAGTGGAGGCCCTGTGGGCCATTATACTGTGTGGGCAGCTGTGAGGGCCATCATACAATGTGGGTCTGTGGGGACCATCATACTTCTTGGGAACCATAATACTGTGTGAAGGAGGGGAGTTGCTAGGGAGCCATCATACAGTGTGGGTATATCGGGGGCCATCATGCTGTGTGGGTGTTTGTGAGGGCATCATACCTTACTGGGGGGACTATGGAGTCATCTTACTGTGTGTGTGTCAGGGTTACTGTAGGGGAATTTACTGTAGGGGGGTATAATACTGTGTGTTGGATGCATGTTTTGTTGTATTTAAATCAACAGGGTGATAAAAAGGGATGAGAACACTAAAGGACTTCAGTATGGGCACATTCACTATGTGCATGCCACAAGACATGTTCATTTCCCTGTCTTCAAAAGTTGAGCTATGCCCTTTGTGAAAGCACCTATATACTGCGATTCTACTTACACTGCAGAATTTATTATTATTTTTTACTGGGGGGGGAGCAATTTGGACTTTTGCTATGGGGCCCCATGATTTCTATGTACGCCCCTGGTTAAGGAACTTCCTTTCCAGGGTAAAGACTTGTGTATAAGGTAAAATAAATAACCAAAAACAAAAATGCTCCTCCACACCTTGGGCTATGTTCACAAGTAGCATTTTTTATGCGTTTTTGCACTTTTGTATTGCTTTCAACAGTGACAAATGCATTCACCGGGAAATGTCATTTTAACATTTTACAACCTTATCTGGCCATGTGCTGTGTGACACACGCATACAGTGCTGAAAAGACATGGGAATAGCATTGGTAAGATCCCTGGAAGCATCTCTGACACCCAGGTTACTACCAAAAAGTGTGCCCATCAGAAGTGATCCTTGCCGCATCAGAAGATGCAGACTTGCAACTATCCCCGTGCAAATCCTTGTCCCAGGGCAGTGTTCAATTTGTACCTCCCCCATACCTTTCAATGCAAGCGCAAGTATGCAGCCTGCCACACACCCACCCCCAGGCTGCAATACCATACTGCTAACTTGCACTTGAAATGGGGCCTTTTAGTTTGGAGGAGGCCAAAGCTGGCCATTACCTCATTTGGCAGTCCCCAGCCGCCCGGTGGCCGGGTGTCCATAAACGGTCCCCAGCCGCCCCTATTTCTCCTTGGAAGTTCCCCCACACTTTTCTTAGCCCGGCCTGCTTTAGAGCAGCATTGGACGAGCCCACCAGAGAACCAGACTCCTCCGGTGGGCCCTGGCTTCTCCATCAGGGGAGTTGAGAGTGCCAAGGTGAGGAGCATGATGAGGATGATAGAAGTTAGCGTCTGCTTTGTTTTCTTGGAATGCAAGCGCATGTGACTCGCCCCCTGGGCCGTGGGGCACTCGGATCCGGGCAATTAGGGAAACGATGGGAGTAGTAGTGGCAACCCGGTTCCGTGGCTCAGGGTGGTCAGGCCAGTGGTAGTCCGTTATGTGTTATTGATAATGTCCGACTACGCCACCCGTGGATTGCGGTTATTAGGAACCGCCGCTGCATGCAGACCGCTGGGGCTGATGAGGTGTGCAGCTAGGGTAGTGTGACTCCCCACGGGAAGAGTGCGGCCCCAGGGCAGTATAGTGGATGGTGGGAGTGATGGTAGTGAGAGTCCCAGTGCTGATAGTGCTGGAGGAGCAAGGAGCGCACAGACAACAGGTTGCAGTCCAGGGTCTTTACTAAACAGGTAAACTGACCCACAAACAGTCCCAGCTAGGAGGGGACCTGGATGTCTGAGAGCAACGGGGAAATTGGCCCTGGTCAGGGTGAGGGTGTAGGCCTACCGTGCTTTCTGCGCTCCTTCTGGCTATCTCCTCCTGATAGGATAACAGCCCACGTTTCCGAGCTTTCCGTGTATTCTCGCCTGTATGGCCTGCCAGGTGGGTTCCTTTCTGCTCCCAGCCTTGTACGGCTTTACTGGTCCCTTCGGTTGTGGCAGGGCCTCCAGGCTTCTTAGGCCAAGGAATATACATTCCTTGCGGACTGGTTCTCTGCTGGAGGATGTAGAATCCTCCCAGCCTCAGACACCAAAGTCTGGTAAAGTAAGTCTTTTCTCTGCCAAGACAGGCTCACTGCGCCTCTTGTCTCTGGCTTGTGGCTCTCCTTCTGCCACACTTCCTCTTAGGTGCAATACAACTGTCCCTCCCTGCTCTGGGACCTGAATCCTCAGATAGGTCGTCCAGTTCTCTCTAACCCTGCCCCCAGTACCAGCTTTTATAGGGGCAGCCAGCTCCCCCTACTGGCCTGAGACAGGAGGCATTGCATGCTAATGTTCCCCTGACTAGAGAACCTTCCCCTTGCTCTCAGACACAGCTTTAATTACGCTTGTTACATCCAGGCCAGGGTGACACATTCCCCCCTAGTGAAATTTAGTACTCCGGGACTAAACAATAAACAAAGACAATATGCATAACAATAAAACATTAATAGACAGACGACGCACAAATTGAGTTCTTAAGGTCACAGTGTGGCCTGTGACCGGGTGTCCATATCACCAACTCAACGGGGAGCCTTAACCAGGTGGGGGTCTGTCCTACCCCAAGTCCTTCACAGTCTTAGTTCATTCCTGGGTTAGGCTCCGAACGCAGTCCATACAAGGTCCCGGTTATAAAAAGTCCATAACCTGTGAGTCCTTACGGTAGCTGCAAGAAACTGAAACAGAGTATTACCAAACAAGCATGTAACTTGGCAAACATTTCAACAGTTGGTAACAGGGCTATTGACAATTTTAGTACACTCTATATTCTCCAGCGAGCGGGTATCTGTCCCTACTCGACCTACGTAGCCCACTGTCTGGTGGTGGACCAACCTGGCTTTCCCCACTAGCGTTAGGGGTACAGCTACCAGCTGGGTGTACAGGTAGGGCAGGCAGCTGTCTGCGGGTCCTTTGGCTTACCGCAGGCATGGCAGGCTCACTGTCAGCAGAGGGTTGACTCTCCTGGGCTGCTGGTACAGGCTCTTCTGCCTCTGGAACCGCTTGCTCCTCTTCACCTTCCGGCTCTGGTGTTGGTTGTTGCTGTGCCGGTTGCAGGAAATGCAGGACAGGTACCACTATAGCATCATTTATGCGAGTCCAGGACTGAGGGAACTCTCCGAGAACGGTGCTGATCATTTCTTCCTTGTCCTCTGCGGGTTCAAGGTCACTCTGATCCTCTTCTGCACTACGGAGTTGCTCGGGGCACCTTTTGAGGTGGTCTCTGGAGACGACACTAGTGGTTTCTCCTCCGTCCTTGGTGATTACGCACACCTTTGGTTTGTCGTGGTCAGACTGCAGTACGGTGTAGGGTTCCCTTTCCCACTGGTCGTCCAACTTATGTAGCCTTCTCTTCCGCTTCAGGACTTGCTCACCAGGTTCTAGGGGACCAGCAGGGGCGTGTTGATTGAAGAGTTTTTCTTGCCTCTCTCTCACCTGGGCCAGGCTCTTCTCCACACTCTCCTGTACCTTCTTGTACTGCAGTTGCCCTTCCGTATCCCAGTCCGCATCCGGGGAGGTGTCCTCAGGTATTAGGACTCCCATCTCCAGGTCTACGGGCAGCTTACCTGGTCTAGCTCGCATCAGGTAAGCCGGGGTGCAGTTTGTAGCATTCACCGGGATATTGTTGTATAGGTCTATCAGGTCCGGCAGTTTTTCTGGCCACAGGCTGCGTTCCTCCAGGGGCAACGTCTTCAGGAGATCAATGACTATATTGTTCATCTTCTCACACATCCCGTTGGTTTGTGGGTGGTAAGGCGTTGTACGAATTTTCTTACAGCCATAGAGGTTGCAGAACTCCTGGAAGATTTCAGCCTCGAACGCTGGACCCTGGTCTGTCAGGACCTGTTCCGGATACCCGTGTGGACGACAGAAGTATTGCTGGAAGGCTCTGGCTGCTGTTTGGGCTGTCAAGTCTTTTACCGGGACCACCACGAGAAAACGGGAATAGTGGTCCACGATTGTCAGGGCGTAGATGTACCCTGACCGGCTTGGAACCAACTTGACGTGGTCTAGAGCTACCAGCTCAAGAGGCTGCGTGGTGACGATGGGCCTCAAGGGTGTCTTCTGGCTGGTGCGGTCCTTCCTCCTTAGGTGACAAGGGCCACAGTCTCTGCACCACTTTTCTACAGCTCCTCTCATGCCGACCCAAAAGAACCTTCCTCTTAGCAGGAACTCCAGTTTCTTCCAACCGAAGTGTCCCGCTCTGTCATGGTAAGCTCCCAGGACCATAGCTGCATCCCGCCTTGGGACCACGACTTGCCAGGTCAGCTTGTGCGTCCGGTGGTTGACAATCCTTCTGCACAACTTGCCTTCGTAGAGGAACAGCTTGCTCTTCTCCTTCCACAGCTGCTTCGCTTCCTCTGGAGCATCCGGATCCATGCGGGCGTCTTCCTGGGTCAGCAGATCTTTCACCAGGCGGATGGCAGGGTCACTATCTTGGGTCTCGGCCCAGCTGTGGTGAGGTAGGGGATTGATCATCACAGTTGTTAGATCCTCCTCCTTCACGCGGTGAGAGTGTTGAGCGGCTCCATACCGGTGAAACGCGGGGAGTTCTACCTCCTCCAGCTCTTCTGGGTCTTCGTCACCTTCAGGTAAGTGAGGCATCCTTGATAGGGCGTCCGCGTTGGCGTTGGTTTTGCCTGCCCAGTACTTGATCACGAAGTCATAGTTGGAGAGACGGGCCATCCACCGCTGTTCTAGGGCACCCAGTCTTGCATTGTCCAGGTGTGTCAACGGGTTGTTGTCCGTGTACACGGTGAACTTTGCGGAGGCCAGGTAATGCTTGAAGCGTTCCGTCACGGCCCACACCACCGCCAAGAATTCTAGCTTGAAGGAGCTGTAATTCTCCGGGTTCCTCTCGGTGGGCCTCAGCTTCCGACTGGCGTATGCGATCACCCGTTCTCTGCCCTGTTGGTTTTGGGACCGTACGGCTCCCAGTCCCACATTACTGGCGTCCGTATGGAGAATAAAAGGCTGGCCATAATCAGGGTAGGCCAGGATCTCATCCCCTGTGAGAGCCATCTTTAGCTGGCGGAAGGACTCCTCTTCCGGTTTATCCCACTTGAAGGGTGGCTTCTGACTCCTGGACTTAGACTGTCCGATCAGGAGGTCCTGCATAGGAGCTGCCATCTTAGTGAACCCGGGGATGAACCTTCGGTAGTAGCCTACCAACCCGAGAAACTGTCTCACCTCTTTGATGTTCGAGGGGCTTGGCCAGCTCTTGATTGCCGTGACCTTGTCAGGGTCGGGGGCCACTCCTTTCGCGCTTACCACGTGCCCTAGGTACTGGACCTTTGGTTTCAGCAGGTGACACTTCGATGGTTTCACCTTCAGGCCATAGCCTGCCAGGGCTTCGAACACCTCGGCCAGGTGCTTGAGATGGTCCTCGTAGGTCTTCGAATAGACGATCACGTCGTCCAGGTAAAGGAGGACCGTCTCGAAGTTTCGGTGCCCTAGACAGCATTCCATCAGCCGCTGGAAGGTCCCTGGTGCGTTGCAGAGCCCGAAAGGCATACAGTTGAACTCACTCAGTCCCATCGGGGTGGTGAAGGCGGTCTTCTCCTTGTCAGCCTCTGCCACAGGAACCTGCCAGTACCCGCTAGTAAGGTCCAAAGTAGAAAAGAAGTTAGCAGATTTTAGTTCGGCTAAAGACTCCTCTATTCTAGGCAGCGGATATGCGTCTTTGTGGGTGATACGGTTGATTTGTCTATAGTCCACGCACATTCTCATGGTGCCGTCTTTCTTTTTCACCAGAACCAAGGGGGCTGCCCAGGGGCTACAGCTATCTCTAATGACCCCAGCTTCTTTCATCTCTCTTAGCATGCCCTTGGCGTTCTGATAATGTGCAGGGGGTACAGGTCGGTGTCTTTCTTTTATCGGTGGGTGGCTCCCAGTGGGGATGTGGTGTTCTATCCCTTTTACTCTGCCGAAGTCTAGCGGGTGCTTACTAAAGACTCTCTCGTACTCCTGTACCACCCGGTAGACTCCTTGTTTTTGGTGCAGGGGAGTGGAGTCAGCACCCACGTGGAGTTTCTGGCACCAGTCCTCTTTTTGTTTCTGGGAGCCATTACCCTCCGCCTGAGGAGATGGAGGCAAGGGTTCCACAGCCCTGATAGCTTTGTGTTCGACAACAAACAGTTTGGCGAGTGTAGCGTACCTGGGTAAGTGTACTTCCCTCTCCCCAATGTTGAGGATGCGGACGGGCACCCTCCCATGACGGACATCAACCACCCCCCGGGCTGTCAAAATGGTGGGCCTGCTGTCTGAGTACACGGGTTCTACCATGGCTTGGTAGTCTCTACCTCTCAACCCGATTGCAGTCCAACACCAGATCATCATTTCACTTTCGGGAGGCATGGATATTGGGGAATGGGTCACTCAGTCTTACGCTACCGATCTCACCACCAGACAGTTCTACCTGCTGCCATCTCATCAGGGCTTTTATCTCCTTGTTGAGGACTCTCTGTTGGCTGGAACTAGCATTCACCGCCACCTGTTGTAGAATTACAATTACCTCTGAAAGACAATTTTCAATTATGTTAGTACCCACAGTTATTTTAGGGTGACTTTCATGACGGTCAATGTCCACAATAATCACTCCCTGTGCCGGCAGTTCAACTTTACCAATTTTAATGGTCATCTCCTTGAACCCCATCTGCGGCACGGGTAAGCCATTACTGGCGATGATGCTCAAGTTACTGTCTGGATACCGTGTGATATCAGCATCAGTCCAATACTGCTTAAAAAGTACATAAGGGATTGTGGTTACTTGTGACCCAGTATCCAGCAAGGCGCTCATGGGGATACCGTCCAGCACCACGGGTAAAACCGGGCGCCCCCCAACGTACTTATCACGCCAATTATAAGGGCCTGGTGATCTTATGCCTGGGGGTTGGCCCTCTGCCCCAGGTTGGACCCGTTTAAATTACAGTACCTGGAAATGTGTCCGGGCTGGTTGCATCGACGGCAAATGGGCTGTCCATCCTCTGCGTAGCGGTCTGTGGGCCTCCCTCGGAACGACGGGATCCTCCTCTGTCGACGCCACGGGACATCCTCCGGACTTGAAGCCAGCTCGATGGGTCTTGACGGGTCCACTTGCAACGCCTGGACGGTCCTGGTCAACGCCGCGACGCTCCTGGTCAGCTCCTGGACTTGGTCGTGCAGGTCTTTCGACGGGGCTTGGTTCAGGGCCTGTGCATCAGCCCCCACGGGACCCATAGAGGAGGGCGCCGTCTCCTGGTGGTAGGTGAGAGCAGGGCGCCGGGGGATTATAGCGCCACTTGTTGCGGATTCACGGAGCACCCTTATGGCCCTGTCCTTGAATTGGGCAAAGGTCAGATCAGGGTTCTGAAAGAACATGAGGCGCAGCTGGGTCCTGTGGGCGCTAGACAGCAGACCTTCTATGAACTGTTCTGTTAGGAGCTTATCCGTATCCTGCACGCTGCCAGGGTCAGCTTGTTGGATGGCCCTCAGGGCTTCCTGCAGATTGAGGGCATAGTCTCTGATGCTGTCCTGTGCCCGCTGCTTACATCCATAGAACCTCATTTTAATCTCAGCGGAGGTACATGTGTCAAAGGTACCCCGCAGCCGGGCCAGAATACCCTTCACAGTCCTTTTCTCCTCAGTGGGCCATGATTTTACCTCCCTTTGGGCTGCTCCAGTTAACTGCCCTGTCAATATGCTGACCTTCTGTTCCTCTGTCAGGGGGTAAACCTGGAACAAACTGTACAGCCTTTCCTTGAAGTCAGTTAGGGCATGGGGCTCCCCTGAGTACTTGGGCAGCCAGGCCGCTCCAGGGATGTAGGACAGGGAAAAGGGCATCACCGCTGCTGCAGCTGCATTGGTGGTAGTGGGCGCCTCTGTGTCCGACATCTTCCCCCCCCCTAGTTAAGCGTGGCCTACCTTCCGACGATCCTCTTCTGTAGGCCGCGGCTCCGCTGCTGCTGCTATGGACGAGGACCTGGCGTCGCGTCCTGATGACGTCAGCGTCGCTCTCTCTCCCTTCCAGGACCTTGCGCAGCGTCGGTGCGTGGGGCGGAGCTTCGGATCTCGCGCGGTTTTGACGTCCACGCCCCTCTTCTTCCCGCGCGGCGTCCTGAAGATGGCGTCCGATGGCGGGAAGCAGCTGCGGATAGCGGGAAGACGGCAGAAGACGGCGGGAAACGGTCCAAGATGGCGTCTGATGGCGGGAATCGGCTCCAGATGGCGGGAAATGACTCCGGACGGCGGGAAACTTCGCCACAGGTAAGTTACAAAAGTCTTTTTCAGGCACGCAGTACCCGGTGGTTGCGGGCACGAAATCCTGCCGACTACGCCAAAGCTGACTCGCCCCCTGGGCCGTGGGGCACTCGGATCCGGGCAATTAGGGAAACGATGGGAGTAGTAGTGGCAACCCGGTTCCGTGGCTCAGGGTGGTCAGGCCAGTGGTAGTCCGTTATGTGTTATTGATAATGTCCGACTACGCCACCCGTGGATTGCGGTTATTAGGAACCGCCGCTGCATGCAGACCGCTGGGGCTGATGAGGTGTGCAGCTAGGGTAGTGTGACTCCCCACGGGAAGAGTGCGGCCCCAGGGCAGTATAGTGGATGGTGGGAGTGATGGTTGTGAGAGTCCCAGTGCTGATAGTGCTGGAGGAGCAAGGAGCACACAGACAACAGGTTGCAGTCCAGGGTCTTTACTAAACAGGTAAACTGACCCACAAACAGTCCCAGCTAGGAGGGGACCTGGATGTCTGAGAGCAACGGGGAAATTGGCCCTGGTCAGGGTGAGGGTGTAGGCCTACCGTGCTTTCTGCGCTCCTTCTGGCTATCTCCTCCTGATAGGGTAACAGCCCACGTTTCCGAGCTTTCCGTGTATTCTCGCCTGTATGGCCTGCGAGGTGGGTTCCTTTCTGCTCCCAGCCTTGTACGGCTTTACTGGTCCCTTCGGTTGTGGCAGGGCCTCCAGGCTTCTTAGGCCAAGGAATATACAGTCCTTTGCGGACTGGTTCTCTGCTGGAGGATGTAGAATCCTCCCAGCCTCAGACACCAAAGTCTGGTAAAGTAAGTCTTTTCTCTGCCAAGACAGGCTCACTGCGCCTCTTGTCTCTGGCTTGTGGCTCTCCTTCTGCCACACTTCCTCTTAGGTGCAATACAACTGTCCCTCCCTGCTCTGGGACCTGAATCCTCAGATAGGTCGTCCAGTTCTCTCTAACCCTGCCCTCAGTACCAGCTTTTATAGGGGCAGCCAGCTCCCCCTACTGGCCTGAGACAGGAGGCATTGCATGCTAATGTTCCCCTGACTAGAGAACCTCCCCCTTGCTCTCAGACACAGCTTTAATTACACTTGTGGCATCCAGGCCAGGGTGACACACATGTATGTAGTAGCAGCTAGGCCTGAGGTGGTCAGCATTTTGGCGCATATCCTACCTCCTCCAAGGATTGCTGGATGTTTTCCTGCTTCTATCCCAGTTCTATGACTCTGGTTAAAACAAAGCTTCAGGTGATGTGTAATAGTGGGGAAGGACGTAGCCTTCCTTTGGCACTGAAGTAGTTAAAGAAAGTGTTCCCGTAGTTAGACCTCTCTGAACTGTTGGTAGACCAAGCTAAGGGGTTAGCTTTAGTGGTCCAGTCAATAGAGTGGAGGGGGAACTTAGTGCCCAGATCAAGCCTTAAGTGATATAGAGCTTGTTCCTGACATTCCTTGTGGGCTGCAGTACCTGTAAACAGCCACAAGATGCCACTGTCCTGGGTGAAGATGTCAGGTTGAGTCTGCTGGCAGTGTTACAGACAGTGATGGGTTAATGCTGTGTGAAGACAGCTCACTGAGGGTGGGCACATTAGGAAAATCTCTTTAGTTTCCAGGATCAGGAAGTGATTCTTCAGTTAGAGATAGGACGGTGAACCGTACAGGCAGCCTGAATATATGGTGGCTTCTAGGGTAGACGGGAGCTCCATACCCTCAGACAGTGGGATCACTTGTGTGAAAGTCTCCCCACGCAAGAGCAAGAGTCCTGTTAGCCGGCTGGAGAAACTCATCAGAGGTAGTGAGGACCCGGGGCACTTCTAGTCTGCAGGAAGCAGAGGAAGATAAATAGGACTCCCGGCTTAGATGTGGGGGAGAGATCGGATCCAGATCACTGTTGGTATTGCAGAAGAGTCTCTTGGGCTAGAGATTAGAGTCACAGAGATGCTTCACTTAAAGAGGGAACAAGGGCTGAAGATGTTGCCAGTGCCTGTGAGAGAGATAATAACCTGTCGGGCCATATCCATTATATCTGCCTGTAAATATTGTACATATTCCTCTTCCCCAAGTAAAGTTCAAGTTCTGGTTAAGAACTTCGTGTCCTCTGAATTTATTGCTGCCCTGGTCCCAGAAGAGAAATGCCTGGAGACAGCCGCGATCGGATGGTTTGAAGTAAGTGGAGAGCACCACATACACAGCCACACATCAGAGGGAGGACACAAATTGTCTGTAGGGTGTCAGAGTGAGAGGGGGCTACAGCTCGCCCACGACTACCTTGCTGGGGCACCTTACAGATGAATGATGGATGAGGTGGTGGCAAAGGAGAGAGCAGGAGGAACAGGGACCATTCACATCAATATCAGGCCAGTCAACCAAACATGTCTTGTAGGATATGTTTCTGTACCAAAAGGAGTGGTTCGGCTACACAGTTATAGGGCATACAGTGAGTGCAATGCCTACCAAAAATTTTGAGGCACTCCAATGCCCCTTGGAAATGACATGGAGGTCAGAGGGCATTAACTAAACCGTTTTTTCCATTTATAGCAACTGGGTCTCCTGTGCACTTTTGGCCTAAGCAGTGAATGGAAGGCTTTCCAAAAATTATGAGGAATTGCAATGCCCCTTGAAACAGACGTGGATGACAGCATACTAAAAACCTTATACCCATTATTGGGGAGTGGGTCTCCCTTAGTGTTCACCTACGCATTGAAGAGCAAAAGTTGACTAAAATTAGGAGGAAATGCAATGCCCGTTGGAAGAATGGTGGAGGTCGCAGTGGAATAAAAAGACAATATCAATGGCCCTTGAAAAAGTGGTGGAGGTCGCAGTAGCTTAACAAGACGGTTTTATGCCCCTTGGAAGAATTGTGGAGGTCGCAGTAGCTTAACAAGACGGTTTTAATGCTCCTGGGAAAGTGGTGGAGGTCGCAGTGGAATTAAAAGACAATATCAATGCCCCTCGGAAAAGTGGTGGAGGTTGCAGTAGCTTAACAAGACGGTTTTAATGCCCCTTGGAAGAGACATGGAGGTCGCAGTGGAATAAAAAGACAATATCAAAGCCCCTGGGAAAAGTGGTGGTCGCAGTAGCTTAACAAGACGGTTTTAATGCCCCTGGGAAAAGTGGTGGAGGTCGCAGTAGCTTAACAAGATGGTTTTAATGCCCCTGGGAAAAGTGGTGGAGGTTGCAGTGGAATAAAAAGTCAATATCAATGCCCCTGGGAAAAGTGGTGGTCGCAGTAGCTTAACAAGACGGTTTTAATGCCCCTGGGAAAAGTGGTGGAGGTCGCAGTAGCTTAACAAGACGGTTTTAATGCCCCTGGGAAAAGCGGTGGAGGTCGCAGTAGCTTAACAAGACGGTTTTAATGCCCCTTGGAAGAGACGTGGAGGTCAGAAGTCCTTAACTCTGACTGACATAGGGCCCACAATCCTCGGTGTGGGGAGGATGTGTTCCGTCCCAAGGTCCGACTGGGTTACAGTGGAATAAAAAGACTACCAATGCCCCTGGGAAAAGTGGTGGAGGTCGCAGTAGCTTAGCAAGATGGTTTTAATGCCCCTTTGAAGAATGGTGAAGGACGCATTAGCTTAACAAGTTGGTTTTAATGCCCCTGGGAAAAGTAGTGGAGGTCGCAGTGGAATAAAAAGACAGTATCAATTCCCCTGGGAAAAGTGGTGGTCGCAGTAGCTTAACAAGACGGTTTTAATACCCCTTGGAAGAGACGTGGAGGTCGCAGTGGAATAAAAAGACAATATCAATGCCCCTGGGAAAAGTGGTGGAGGTCGCAGTAGCTTAACAAGACGGTTTTAATGCCCCTTGGAAATGACATGGAGGTCAGAGGTCCTTAACTCTGACTGACATAGGGCCCACAATCCTCGGTGTGGGGAGGATGTGTTCCGTCCCAAGGTCCGACTGGGTTCCGGCTTCCACTATGTTTACCCAGTGTGCCGTCAGGGAGATGTACCGTCCCTGGCCACAAGCACTTGTCCGTTGTCAGGTGGACTCTCCCAGTAACTGCGTTGTTGAGGGCACGGCAGATGTTTTGGGACACGTGCTTGTGTAGTGTGGGGATGGCACACCGGGCAAAATAGTGTTGGCTGGGGACCGAGTACCGAGGGACGGCCGCCGCCATAAGGTTGCGGAAGGATTCCGTCTCCACCAGCCTAAAAGGCAGCATTTCCAACGCAAGTAGTCGTGAAATGTGCGAATTTAGGACTGTGACCTGTGGGGCGTTGGCTGCGAATTTGCGCTTTCGTTCAAAGGTCTGGGATATGGACAATTGAACGCTGCGGTGGGACGTGGACGTTGATGCTGTTTCTTCAGAAACTGCCATAACAAGTGAAGACTGAGTATGCAGTATGGAGAGGGGATTGCCTTGCACGCACAACAGGGGGTTCTCTTACATGCACAACAGCGGAAGAAGCAGTGGTGACACCCACTGACACAGGTCGTGGACCCTGGGGTTCGCCCCACAAAGTCGGGTGCTTGGCTGACATGTGCCTGATCATGCTGGTGGTGGTTAGGCTGGTAGTTTTGTCACCCCTGCTGATGCTGGCATGGCAGGTGATACAAATGGCCTTTTTGGGGTTATCAGCAGAGTCTTTAAAAAAATTCCAGACTCTGGAGACCTACCGATTGTACTGGCAACGTCCCTCATGTTGCTGTTACGGGGAATGGTTGCCCGCCTTCTGTCTGCGGCCACCACACTGCTTCTTCTGCCTGTTGGGGTACTCTGCCTCCCTCCCCCTGTGAGCTGCTGGCCTCGCTCTGCGTGTCCTCCTGCCACGTTGGGTCAGTTACTAGATCATCCACCACCTCCTCCTCTTCCACTTCCGCACCACGGTCCTCCTCCTCACTTCGTGGCAATTGTGTCTCGTCATCGTCCACCTCTTGTGACAAATTGCCAGCGTCGCCTTCCTGTGGCCATAGCTGTTCAAATATTTGGCCATCGCTACATGGGATCTCCTCTTCCACCACTTAAAGCGCAGCAGACGAGGGGCCCAAATATGGAAATGGACCAGTGAACAGCTCTTCAGAGTGTCCAACTGTGGGATCAGTTGCTGTCTGACGACACTCATCATGGTGGGAGGAAGGTGCATCAGAGTGAAGAGGAGTATGCAGTTGATACACACGGCTACTAACACTTGACCATGTGGAAGACAGACCGGAGGTGGTGGTGCCCAGGTGACTGGAAGTATTATCTGCTGTCCAATTAATAACCTGTTCACACTGATCAGTTGGCAATAGTGGTGCTGTTGTGTGTTTCCCTAGTAATTCGGTCAAGAACTGGGAGCGAGAAGATGTGGCTGTTGGTTGTGACACATTTTCACCTTGGCCACGGCCCCGTCCTCTGCACGCACCATCACCAGAACGTTCAGTTCCACGTCCCTTGCCACGCACCTTGCCCATTGTAAATGAAGTAAAATAGCTTACACTTGCACTATCAATGGCAAAAGGGTAATAAAAAGGAGATTTGAACTGTGGAAGAGAAAAACCACAGTTCTAGTTCTCTGGCCTACACCAGAATCTTTTAAACAGATATATTTGTGCCTGAACAGTCAGCCAGACACTCAAACTTTTTTTTTTATGAAAAAAAGGCAAAAAAGTGGATAACACAGAGATTTGAACCGTGGAACTGCAAAACCACAGTTTTAGTTATCTGGCCTACACCAGATTCGTTTAAACAGATTTATTTGTGTCTGAACACTCACAGACACACTCAACTTTTTTTTGGGGGGGGGGAATACCAAAAGGTTAATAAGACGATTTTTGCAGGCTTTAGAGGCCCTACACTACCTATTTCGCAGTTTAAATCTCTCCCTAGCTCAGCAGCACTCTCCCTACACCGTCTGATCCGGAGCGACTGTGTCCAAGATGACGGCGCCCGGTTTTAAATACCCGAGGTGACGCTGTGCGGCCAGCCAATCAATGTAATGCCCACAACCAACATGGCTGCGGCATTACAGTGACTGGCTGGCAATCCCTGCATGTTCACTGGCTCTGTAAAGAGCGCCAAACGTGCAGGGCGGAGACCTGAGCTCCCGCCCGAGTTAACCGAAAATGCTCTGTGCTCGCCGAACATCCCGAGTAGTGAGATGCTCGGGCGAGTACTGAGCAGTGTCGAGCATGCTCGCTCAACACTAGTAATGACGTCACTACATCGCATCTGCTTTGCAGAGTGTGAGTGCACCAAAGATCTTAACAGAGCGTTGGGGGAGTGGGAGCGAATTGAGTTTGTGTAGTTTTCTTTTTCATATTTATATGGGAAGAGTGTCTGTATACAGTGGCTATTTGAGGGCTCATACTGTTGTAAGAGGGTGTGACATCAAGGATGAGAATCCCCAGCGCTGTGTAGCATTTGTGCATGAGGACTGCTATCTACTGTCCAAACGGGACCCTGCGGGACAGACCAGAAGAGGGAGAGTTTCAGGAGGGCTGAGTTTAGATGGAGCACCCGATCTGGTGACCTTGATGATGCAGTTCCCGGGTATAAAAGGACAGCACTCCAAAACGGGAGGAAATTTGGCGCCTAGAGAAGGGATGGACAGGATGTGTGTCTTGGGAGATGCTGAGGGCAGGGTGCCGGGCCGTTACAGGAAGCGCGAACCTTGTGGCGCGTCTGGAAGCAAGACCTAGGCAGTCCCAGACAAGCCCCGGAATCCAGATGATGCCAGTCAAGGCCCAAAGACCAGACCTGCCCAAGGCAGGTTTCAAGTCCTAAAGATCAGACCCAAGAACCGGAGCCCAGACGACGCAAGTCAAAAGCCGAGGCCCAGCCCTCATCCCACCGGGTACGAGAGACATCCGCCGTTGGTCAATACCTGAAGATTTTGAGGAAACTACGCTTGGGGGTGGACACCTGTGTCAACAGGAGGCGCGAGTGAGCTGGGCCGTTGCTTCCAGCACTGACGTACGGTACAGCGGTCAGCCTAGGCCAGTGCAACAGAAAGGGAGAAGTGAAGGAGGCCCAGTGAGCCTTGCTAGACTTTGTCAGGAGTTCTTGCGGATTAGAGGGAAGAACTGGAAACGCCCGCTAATGCCTGTGCTAGAGGAAGAAACAGTACAGTGACTCTCGTTATCGGGAACACCATGCCTGCTAGAAGACTATACAAATACTGTATATAAGAAGAGACTGTTATAATAGAGTGGACCTGAGGATTCATTATATGATTGATATTGTATATTTCATGCTGTAATTACCCTGTTATTCATTATTTACTAGTGTTGAGCAAGCACTAAAATGCTCGGGTGCTCGAAGCTCGGGCCGAGCTCGCCGTGATACTCGGGTGCTCGACCCGAGCAACGAGCCCGATGTTGGTCTATGGGAGACCCAAGCATTTTTGCGGCAGCACCCCCGGCAGTCTTTTAAAAGCCTAACAAGTGCCCAAAACGATAGTGACAGTGCTCATATGACATGGGGACAGCATGGGGATCGCCCCAGGAAGCATTTCTGACCCCCAGGTCACTGCTGTCAACAACGTGGTCAGAGGTATAACCCATTTTTAAGGGCACACAATAAAACGTTCACAAACGAAACTGAAACTGCTTTTCTGTGAAATATGTTAAGGAAGTTCATTTCCAGGGTAAAGACTTGTGTAAAAGGTAAAATAAATAACCAAAAACAAAAATACTCCTCCACACCTTGGGCTATGTTCACAAGTAGCATTTTTTTATGCCTTTTTGCACTTTTGTATTGCTTTCAACCATGACAAATGCATTCACCGGGAAATGTCATTTTAACATTTTACAACCTTATCTGGCCATGTGCTGTGTGACACATACATACAGTGCTGAAAAGACATGGGAACAGCATGGGGAAGACCCCTGGAAGCATCTCTGACACCCAGGTCACTGCCTAAAAGTGTGTCCATCAGAAGTCATCCTGGCAGCATCAGAAGATGCAGACTTGCAACTATCCCCGTGCAAGTTCTTGTCCAGGGCAGTGTTCAATTGTACCTCCTCCATTCCTTGCAATGCAAGCGCAAATATGCAGCCAACCACCCAACTCCCCCCCCCCACCCCAGGGTGCAATACTATACTGCTTGCTTGCACTTGAAATTGGGCCTTTTAGGCATGTGGAGGCGGAATCTGGCCACCACGTCATGGCTGCGTTGGCGGCCTGGTATCCATACTTTGTCACCAGCCGCTCGGCGGCCGGGTGTCCACACTCGGTCCCCAACCGCCAGGGGGCGGCCGGGTGTCCACACTCGGTCCCCAGCCGCCAGGGTTTGGCTGGGTGTCCATACTCGGTCCCCAGCTGCCCCGTCGGCCGGGTGTCCACACTCGGTCCCTAGCCGCCAGGGGGTGGCCGGGTGTCCATACTCGGTCCCCAGCCGCCCCGCGACCGGGTGTCCACACACGGTCCCCAGCCGCCCCTATTTCTCCTGTCAACTTCCCCCCACACACTTTTCTTAGCCCGGCCTGCTTTAGGGCAGCATTGGACGAGCCCACCAGAGAACCAGACTCCTCCGGTGGGCCCTGGCTTCTCCATCAGGGGAGTTGAGAGTGCCAAGGTGAGGAGCATGATGATGATGATAGAAGTTAGCATATGCTTTGTTTTCTTGGAATGCAAGCGCATGTATGTAGTAGCGGCTAGGCCTGAGGTGGTCAGCGTTTTGGCGCATATCCTACCTCCTCCGAGGATTGCTGGATGTTTTCCTGCTACTATCCCAGTTCTATGACTCCTGTTAAAACAAAGCTTCAGGTGATAAATGATGGATGAGGTGGTGGCAAAGGAGGAACAGCAGGAGGAACAGGGACCATTCACATCAATATCAGGCCAGTCAACCACATATGTCTTGTAGGATATGTTTCTGTAACAAAAGGAGCAGTTCGGCTACACAGTTATAGGGCATACAGTGAGTGCAATGCCTACCAAATATTTTGAGGCACTCCAATGCCCCTTGGAAATGACATGGAGGTCAGAGGGCCTTAACTAAACAGTTTTTTTTCCATTTATAGCAACTGGGTCTCCTGTACACTGTTGGCCTAAGCAGTGAATGGAAGGCTTTCCAAAAATTATGAGGAGCTGCAATGCCCCTTGAAACAGACGTGGATTACAGCATACTAAAAACCTTCTACCCATTATTGGGGAGTGGTTCTCCCTTAGTTTTCGCCTTTGCATTGAAAAGCAAAAGCTGACTAAAATTAGGAGGAAATGCAATGCCCGTTGGAAGAGTCGTGCAGGTTACAGTAGCTTAACAAGACGGTTTTAATGCCCCTCGGAAAAGACGTGGCGGTCCCAGTAGCTTAACAAGACGGTTTGAATGCCCCTTGGAAGAGACGTGGAGGTCACAGTAGCTTAACAAGACGGTTTTAAGTCCCCTTACAAGAGCCATGCAGTATAACATATTACAAACATTATTCCCATTATTGGGGAGTGTGTCTCCCATTGTCTTTGCTTATGCCTTCCAAGCAAAAGCTGCCAAAAATTAGGACGGAGGAACTTGCAATGCCCCTTACAAGAGCCATTCAGTACAGCATATTACAAACATTATTCCCATTATTGAGGAGTGTGTCTCCCATAGTCTTTGCTTATGCCTTCCAAGCAAAAGCTGCCAAAAATTAGGAGGAAATGCAATGCCCGTTCGAAGAGTCGTGGAGGTTAGAGTTAATTAAAAACAACATTTCAATGACCCTTGGAAGAGCTGTGGAGTTCAGAGTGGTTTAACAAGACGGTTTAATGCCCCTTGGAAAAGTGGTGGGGGTCGCAGTAGCTTAACAAGACGGTTTGAATGCCCCTTGGAAGAGACGTGGAGGTCCCAGTAGCTTGACAAGACGGTTTTACTGCCCCTCGGAAAAGTGGTGGAGGTCACAGTAGCTTAGCAAGATGCTTTTAATGCCCCTTACAAGAGCCATACAGTACAGCATCTTAAAAATATTATTCCCATTATTGGGGAGTGGGTCTCCCACAGTCTTTGCTTATGCCTTCCAAGCAAAAGCTGACAAAAATAAGGACGGAGGAACTTTCAATAATGGCAACATGGACCACGGTCACCCTGGTGGTATAGTGGTGGTGGAGGCTGAGGATAAGGAGAAGAACATAAAACAGCCGAAATGAGGAAGCGTATACCCATGTGTGGGTGTGAAGCAGTGCATGTGATTACACCTCCCGAAATAACACAGTGGATTTGACTTTGTTACTCTGCTGTCATTTGGTGGTGATGAGAAGTCTGGCCCAATCCAGCCCTTGTTCATTTTGATAAGAGTCAGCTTGTCAGCATTGTCAGTTGACAGGTGAATGCGCTTATCAGTTATAATTCTCCCAGCGGCACTAAAAACACGCTCCGATAACACGCTAGCGGCAGGGCAGGCCAGGACCTCCAAGGTGTACAGAGCGAGTTCATTCCAAGTGTCCAGCTTGGATACCCAATAATTACAAGGCACAGAGGAATCACAGAGAACGCTGGTACGGTCGGCAAGGTACTCCCTCACCATCTTTTGAAACTTTCCACTCTTTGTGAGAGTACCCCGCGCCTCAGGGCCTGTAAGCTTGGCGGGTCTGAGAAAACTGTCCCAGAACGTTGACAGTGTTCCCCTGCCTCTGCTGGATTGGAGTTGCCTCTCTCTCGCTTTTACGCCTTGGTTGGTCAACGAACTGTGACCTCTGCCGCAAGCGTGTTCAGATGGGAATTTTTTTAACAGTTCTGCAGCAAGGGCCTTCTGGTACTGCCACATTTTTGTAGACCTCTCCACCTCAGGAATAAGAGAGTGAAAGTTCTCCTTGTAGCGGGGGTCTAAAAGTGTCACCAACCAGTAATGACTGTCACCCAATATTTTGACAACGCAAGGGTCACGGTTAAGGCAGCGTAACATAAAGTCAGCCATGCGTGCCAGACTGGTAACGGGCAAGACTTCCGTGTCCTCACCAAGATGACGACTGACCATAGTCTCCTCCTCCCCCCTGTCCTCAGGCCACCCACGCTGAACCGACTGTATGACAGTTGTACAGGTACTACCGTCTACAGCGCATGATACCAGCTCCTGTTCTTCCTCCTCCTCCTCCCTCCCCTCAGGCCACCCACGCTGAACCGACGGCATGACAGTTGTACAGGTACTACCGTCTACAACGCATGATACCAGCTCCTGTTCTTCCTCCTCCTCCTCCCTCCCCTCAGGCCACCCACGCTGAACCGACGGCATGACAGTTGTACAGGTAATACCGTCTACAGCGCATGATACCAGCTCCTGTTCTTCCTCCTCCTCCCTCCCCTTAGGCCACCCACGCTGAACCGACGGCATGACAGTTGTACAGGTACTACCGTCTACAGCGCATGATACCAGCTCCTGTTCTTCCTCCTCCTCCCTCCCCTCAGGCCACCCACGCTGAACCGACGGCATGACAGTTGTACAGGTACTACCGTCTACAGCGCATGATACCAGCTCCTGTTCTTCCTCCTCCTCCTCCCTCCCCTCAGGCCACCCACGCTGAACCGACGGCATGACAGTTGTACAGGCACTACCGTCTACAGCGCATGATACCAGCTCCTGTTCTTAATCCTCCTCCTCCCTCCCCTCAGGCCCCCCACGCTGAACGGACAGCATGACCGTTGTACAGGTACTACCGTTTACAGCGCATGATACCAGCTCCTGTTCTTCCTCCTCCTCTTCCTCCCTCCCCTCAGGCCACCCACGCTGAACCAACGGCATGACAGTTGTACAGGTACTACCGTCTACAGCGCATGATACCAGCTCCTGTTCCTTCCTCCTCCTCTCCCTCATTGTCCCCCAATGCACGTTGGGATGAGATGAGGCTGGGCTGTGTGTAATCGCCCGCTACGGCTTCTTGATCCATCTCATCATACTCTGGCTGCAATGCCTCCTCTTTAATTCTCTGCAGAGAGCGTTGCAAAAGACAGACAAGTGGAATGCTGACGCTAATGATGGCGTCATCGCCACTCACCAGCTTGGTGGAATCCTCAAAGTTTGTCAGGATGGTACATATGTCAGACATCCAGGTCCACTCCTGAGGTCTTATGTGTGGAGTCAGACCTAAATATCGACGGCCTTGTTGCAGCTGGTATTCCACAACTGCTCTCTTCTGTGGGGGCTAGAGTTCCAATGTGTGGGGACATCACACACCAGTCGGTGTGCCGGAAGCTGCAAGGGCGGCGGAAGCTGTAGCCGACTTGCGAAAATGAGTTGACAGGCGGCGTACTTTGACGAGCAGATCTGGCAACTCGGGGAACGATTTAAGAAACCGCTGAACCACGAGGTTAAGCACATGAGCCAGGCATGGTACGTGTGTGATCTCGCCTCGCCTCAGAGCCGCCACCAGGTTACGGCCATTGTCACACACGACCATGCCTGGATGTAGGTTCAGCGGTCTCAGCCACAGATCTGCCTGCTCTTTCACAGCTGTCCATAACTCACAAGCAGTGTGAGGTTTCTCACCTAAGCTTATGAGTTTCAGCACAGCCTGTTGCCGCTTGGCAGAGGCAGTACTGAAGTGCTTCCAGCTTGTAACTGATGTGGTGATATCTGAGATGGAGGCTGAACATGAGGAGGAGGAGGAGGAGGATGATGCGTAGGAGCTGTACACTGTGGGGGCAACTCTGACTGACATAGGGCCCGCAATCCTCGGTGTGGGGAGGATGTGTTCCGTCCCAAGGTCCGACTGGGTCCCGGCTTCCACTATGTTTACCCAGTGTGCCGTCAGGGAGATGTACCGTCCCTGGCCACAAGCACTTGTCCACCTGTCCGTTGTCAGGTGGACTCTCCCAGTAACTGCGTTGTTGAGGGCACGGCAGATGTTTTGGGACACGTGCGTGTGTAGTGTGGGGATGGCACACAGGGCAAAATAGTGTCGGCTGGGGACCGAATACCGAGGGACGGCCACCGCCATACGGTTGTGGAAGGATTCCGTCTCCACCAGCCTAAAAGGCAGCATTTCCAACGCAAGCAGTCGTGAAATGTGCGAATTTAGAACTGTGGCCTGTGGGGCGTTAGCTGCGAATTTCCACTTTCGTTCAAAGGTCTGGGATATGGACAATTGAACGCTGCGGTGGGACGTGGAGGTGGACGTTGATGCTGTTTCTTGAGAAACTGCCATAACAAGTGAAGACTGAGAGGAGGGGGCATCTTTGCATGCAGTATGGACAGGGGATTGCCTTGCATGCACAACAGTGGAAGAAGCAGTGGAGACACCCGCTGACATGGGTTGTGGACCCTGGGGTTCGCCCCATAAAGTCGGGTGCTTTGCTGCCATGTGCCTGATCATGCTGGTGGTGGTCAGGCTGGTAGTTTTGTCACCCCTGCTGATGCTGGCATGGCAGGTGGTACAAATGGCCTTTTTGGGGTTATCAGCAGAGTCTTTAAAAAAATTCCAGACTCTGGAAGACCTACCGGTTGTACTGGCAACGTCCCTCATGTTGGTGTTACGGGAAACTGTTGCCCGCCTTCTGTGTGCGGCCACCACACTGCTTCTTCCTGCCTGTTGGGGTACTCTGCCTCCCTCACCCTGTGTGCTGCTGGCCTCGCTATGCATGCCCTCCTGCCACGTTGGGTCAGTTACTAGATCATCCACCACCTCCTCCTCTTCCACTTGCACACCACGATCCTCCTCACTTCCTGGCAATTGTGTCTCGTCATCGTCCACCTCTTGTGACAAATTGCCAGCGTCGACTTCCTGTGGCCGTGGCTGTTCAAATATTTGGGCATCGCTACATGGGATCTCCTCTTCCACCACTTCAAGCGGAGCAGGAGAGGGGCACAAATCTGGAAATGGACCAGTGAACAGCTCTTCAGAGTGTCCAAGTGTGGGATCAGTTGCTGTCTGACGACACTCGGCATGGTGGGAGGAAGGAGCATCAGGGTGAGGAGGAGTATGCGGTCGAGACTCACGGCTTCTAAGAGTTGACCATGTGGAAGACAGACCGGAGGTGGTGGTGCGCAGGTAACTGGAAGTATTATCTGCTATCCAATTAATAACCTGTTCGCACTGATCAGTTCACAATACTGGTGTTGTTCTGTGCTTCCCTAGTAATTCGGTCAAGAAGTGGGAGCGAGAAGATGTGGCTGTTGGTTGTGGCACATTTTCACCTTGGCCACGGCCCCGTCCTCTGCACGCACCATCACCAGAATGTCCAGTTCCATGCCCTTGCCACGCGCCTTGCCCATTGTAAAGGAAGTAAAATAGCTGACACTCGCACTATCAATGGAAAAAGGGTAATAAAAAGTAGATTAGAACCGTGGAAGAGGAAAACCACAGTTCTGTTTCTCTGGCCTACACCCTACTCTTTTAAACAATCTGAACAATCAGGGAGAAACTATTACTGTTTACGGAAAAAATACCAAAAGCTGGATAACAGAGATTTTTTACCGTGGAATGGCAAAACCACAGTTATTGTTTACTGGGGTATACTAGACTTTTTTAAATATATATATTTGCAGCTGAACAGTGAGCGATACACTCAAACTGTTTTTTTTAGATATAAATGGCCCAAAAGTGGATAATACAGAGGTTTGAACCGTGGAACTGCAAAACCACACTTGTATTTCTCGGGCCTACACCACACTATTTTCAACAGATATATTTGTGTCTGAAAAATCAGAGACACACTTTTTTTTTTTGGGGGGGGGGGACACACCAAAAGGTTAATAAGACGGGTATTTGTACAGTGTGAAGGAGGAAAAAAAAAGAGGATTTAGATGAAAAAAAAAAGGATTTTTCCTGGCCCCCGAGACCTGGAGCTAAGTCCATCAATTTCAGCAACAGGAGCACACAGGACTGTAATGCAGCCTTTGCTGGTATAAACACTGCGTCTCCTATACAGCCTGCCTGCCTGGTATCTGGGATGGATATTAGTCCTGAGAAGGACTGTTTGTTTGATCTGGCAGCCTTTACAGACCCTACACTAACTATTTCGCAGGATATATCTCTCCCTAAATCAGCAGCGCTGTTCCTACACTGTCTGATCCGGAGCGACTGTGTCCAAGATGGCGGCGCCCTGTTTTAAATACTCGAGGTGACGCTGTGCGGTCAGCCAATCACTGTAATGCCCACAAACAACATGGCTGCGACATTACAGTGACTGGCTGGCAATCCCTGCATGTTCATTGGCTCTGTAAAGAGCGCCAAAAGTGCAGCGCCGAGACCCGAGCTCACGCCCGAGTAACCCGGAAATGCTCGGTACTCGCTGAACATCCCAAGTAGCGTGATGCTCGGGCGAGTACCGAGCAGTGTCGAGCATGCTCGCTCAACACTATTATTTACCATTGCTATAGTTACCACAATTTCCAGCCACATTAGGGACACAAACAGTTTCATTGGGTACTTCCACCTTGTCCCTGCGCGTTGCATCTGGTCACCTGCTTACACTGTATGTAGGAGGCTGTGTGGGGGCTCATACTGTATATATGGGGCTGTGTGCAGGCTCATATGGTATATGGGAGGGTGTCAGCATACTTAATTCTGCTCAATATTAAGTGATACAATTAATATTAATATAATAATTATAATTAATATGTTAATATTAATATTGAGCAGAATTAATTTTAGACTTCTGGTTCGGCATCCAGAATAGTAACTGTCTCTCATGTGGCCCCTCGGGAATATTAATTGCCCACCACTAAGAGATTATATTTTCAGTCGATGCTGGGAACTGTTGGGAGGGCATCGTCCATAGATCACTGCTTGCCCTCTTCTTTATGCTTTTATTGTATAATGCCAAACCAATACCAAAGCTCCGACAATTGTCTCCTACACATACTGTAACCATTAACTGACACTAGCAAAGTGGGCAACATTTCTAGAACGAGTGCACAGCAGAGTGTGACACTGCCCTTGGCAATCCGTCAGAATCCATTACATGTCAGTAACAGAATTGCGTGTTTCTCTTAGTAATCATAAGAGCACTATGCCATTAGCTTCCCGCAGAGATTATCAGCAAAGTAGCTTTTCATGACTTTTTCAGAAACATTTTTCACAAAATTGTCCTCCTATTATTTGATCAATTAGTTTAGTATAATAGTGTACTTTTATGAAAAGAATGGGGAAAAGCATTGATGACTGTGAACCCATTTTGTCTCACCGTGAGTTAAAATGGTCGCTTGTGAGATAAAAACTGCAATAACTACCAGAACAAAGCTGGATCCAGTCTAACTACTGTATTCTATCTGACTGAAGGGAGCTGCGAAGAGCGCGGGAGGGAAACAAGAATGTACTCTCAAAGGAAGAATCACATTAGAAGACCTAACAAATCCTTGGTAAAACATTGGAGATCTGGTTGACAACCTAGAGGAGAGCATAAGAAGAGTTAAAATACATATGGATCCATGTGCTGAACGTTTCTGATAGCGTTAAATGGGCATTGAAAGTTAGATAAAAGTCACCTAAACTCTATATTCAACACATTTTATAGAATCACTTGAAAATCCCTTAGATTACATCGTCTCAACAATACAGACAGCATTCTCTTATACATGAGACAGGACAGGTGTCCATACTTGGAATCTTTTAAAAGACTTCATTTCAGTTTTCAAGGTTAATTCATTGAAGGTTTTTACTTCATCGGTTAAAGCTTTTATGAAATGAATTTTTGGTCCACTCTTCTTTAAAGGCTTTAAAAGCAGTAAAATGAGACATCAGCCATAAGTAGTCCTTGTTCAATAAGGACCATCTATGGTATTAAAACACTTATCTGAAAATTCATTGTTCCTGTCCTTAAAGGGAACCTGACAGCTGATACATGCTGCCCGGTCCACAGATACCATGCGTGTATCAGTCACTGGCTGTATGATCACAGCCAGGTATGTTTGACTCTGAAACGCCACAGCATTTACTTTAAAAGCTGTCAAGGACCAAGCCACGCAGTGACTAGTCGAGAAGGCCAGTCCCCTGTGTGCATGCATAGAGAGAGACCAGTCACTCAAGGGGAGCAGGCAGGGATGAGCTGCCAGGGACCCGCCTTTCTGACTAGTCACATGTGCAGCTCAGTCCAGGTGGCTTTTTAAGTATCTTTTTCCCTGAAATGCTGCAGTGTTTCAGGTCAAACAAACATTGCTGAAATCTTACAGCCAGTGACTGATACATGCAGGTTACCCTAGGATTGGGCAGCATGTATCAGTTGTCAGGTTTCCAACATTTTTGACAAGCACTGCAGTTAATTGAGTCCTAATAGTGTGTAATATTCTTGCCAATTCAAGTGGTCGCCATGTGACCCCAAGTATGGGATTTGCTTAGCTGCACTCACATGCCGACTAGATTCTCATCTGCTTCTCTCAGTGTTCTATTGAGAGTGGCAGGAAAAGAAACTAGTTGGCATGTGACATAAGGATACAAATCGCTAACTTGTGGTCAAGTGACGACTATTCAAATTGGCAAGCAGACTCAAACCCTAATTCTATATACAAGCAGAATTTATTTAGGAGCTTTTTTTTGCTTTTGCTTTCCAAAATTCCCATCAAAAACCTTTTCAAAAACACTTGGAAAACTCTCCCTATTCATTTCTGTGGCAAATCCACTTTACTGATAATGAGATTTTTTTTCTAAAAAATAAAAAAAAAATCCTGGTCTAAAAAAATAAACTACATGTCACTTCTTTGAAGTGTGTCCTGATGGAAACTGCACCAAACTAGGCACTGTCCAATCTGAAGGCAGGAAATAATGCTTTAGGAAAAAAATTCTTCTAAAACCAAAAGGAAAAGAGAATACTTTGCTGAAGCAATTTACCCTTGAAAAAGCTGTCGTTTTTTAACATCTCAAAAAAACTCATGCATAGCCTAACACTGTGTATATTACTCGCTTTTAAGGTTTGGCAAATTGCACTCGGCTGAACAACCCCATTAAGGTATAATCTTAAAGAGGTTGCGCAATATAGGAAAAAACATTTTTAACTCACGGATGGGCTTAATATAAAAATGGCATTAGGCCACGTGCACACGTTCAGTATTTGGTCAGTATTTTATCTCAGTATTTGTAAGCCAAAACCAGGAGTGAAACAATGAGGAAAAGTATAATAGAAACTCGTCACCACTTCTGTATTTATCACCCACTCCTGGTTTTGGATTACAAATTCTGAGATAAAATACTGACCAAACACTCAGCGTGTGCACGTGGCCTTAAACTCACCTTTCGGTGCAGACACTGATCTAGTGCAGGTTGCAATAGAGGTCTCTACTGGCTCTGACTGCAATACCTGCTCTTTCAAGAAGTAGCAAAATCACTTCAGTCTGTGATTGTTAGGCTGTGTGCCCACGATGCGTTTTTTAGGAGTTTCCACAGTGGCAAAAATGCTGCAGAAACGCTTAAAAAAACGCATGGTAGAAGGCCTTCCATGTTCCCCAATGATAATCCGCATTATTTTGCGGAAGCGCTACGTTTTCACCGCCATTGACTTGCATTGGAACGCATGGAATCCGCATCACTGCATCTGTACATGCAGAATCCATGCGTTCCAATGCGCGGATGGTACCCGGGTGTGGAGGACAGGAGACTGTCCTCCGGACCCGGGTACCATAGAACCTGTGAAAAAAAGAATAAAATAAAAAATAAATGTTATATTTACCTTCTGATGGCCCCCGCTGCGCTCGTCCTCCCATGCCGGCAGATCGCGGTGGACTGAAAGACCTGCGCTGACGTCATAGTCATGTGACGGGTCACGCGATGCTGACGTCGGCAGGTCCTTCAGTGTACCATGATCTGCCGGCAGCCAGGACGGAGCGAAGCAAGACTGCGGGGGCCATCGGAAGTTAAGTATTGATTTCTTTTTTTATTTTTAACCATTCTTTGGGGTCACAGTATATAAATCCATGCCGTTTGCATGGATTTATATAGTGTGACCAAGTTGACAAGCACTTTCCAAGTGATGCTAAAATCGCTTGGAAAGCGCTTGTCAACCCGCATGCGGAAATGCAAGTGAAGAACGCTTTACATCCGCATGTCCCTGGCAGGAAAAATGCATGTACAATCTGCATGCTCAATCTGCATGCACAATCTGCATGCACAATCCGCATGCCCAATCCGCATGTACAATCTGCATGTACAATCTGCATGTACAATCCGCATTAACAATCCGCATGTACAATCTGCATGTACAATCCGCATGCGTTTTTTCTGCCAGGGAGATGCAGAAACGCTCAGGAAAAATCCGGAGCATTTCTGCATCGTGGGCACACAGCCTTAGCAGCAGGCAAGTGACTAGCAGAGCCCACCATTAGTGAAACATATGATGACGTGCTCTTCTCATCACCTCACCACTGTGGCCAATCACAGGTTGTAGCAGTCCTTCTACTTACGAATGGCGCAAGCATCGTTTTCAGAGCTGGTGCAGACCTCCATAGTGATCTGCACTGGATCTACAGGAACGCTAGAAGCTGAGTATATCACCATCCAAGCCTTTTTCTATATTGGAGAATCAATGCTGCCCTACTGGCTAATTTATAAAACACCTGCAGGCAGCCTAACAATAAGATGGTCAGCAGCAGGGCCATATTTGGCATTCATGCTGCCCTAGGCATGTTAAGGGGTCACGCCCCCTACTAATCAGTCAGACTAAGGCCGGTTTCACACGTCCAGATATTTCTGGTACTGGGAAAACCCATACAGGAGATATCCATGTCCATGTGTGGCACACATGTAGCAGCTGTGTGCCGCATCAGGAGCAAACGTACCGGCGCTTGGAAATCAGTGGTACAGTTAGCGCTGTTACCAAGCGCTGGGTTCTAAACGCTGCCCTCATTATGGTTCCCTGCCGGCGCTGCGATCAGCACCAGCAGGGACCATGATGAGAGTAGTAGTGTCTGCTCCCGCAGTGTCCGACTGTAAGAATAAGAATAGAATAAAAAATCCTTATTCTCACCTGTCTTAAGTGTCCACCGCTGTAATCCATACGACCGCTCAGGCAGAGGAGCCGGGGAGAATGACTACTGCAGCAAGCTGGCCCCAGAGCTGTGCTCAGTAAGCGGTGTCCTGGCACTCACTGAGTGCAGCGCAGCTCCGCGGCCCGCTCACTGCAGCGGCTCATTCTCACCAGCTCCTCTGCTGAGCGGTCACATGGATTACAGCGGTGGACACTTACAGTAGAACAGGTGAGTATAAGGAGTTTTTATTTTATTCTTATTCTGACAGTCGGACACTGGAGGAGCAGACACTACTACTCTCATCATGGTCCCCTGCTGGTGCTGATCGCAGCGTTGCCAGGGAATCGTGATGAGGGCAGCATTCAGAACCCGGTGCTTGGAAACAGCGCTAACTGTACTGCTGATTCCCAGGCGCCGGTATGTGTCACACGGATGGCATCTGTGTGCGGTATGTGTTTACACGGACCCATTGACTTGAATGGGTACTTGTGATCCGTGCTGCTGTCATCCAAAAACGGACATGTCAGCATGTTTTGCCCATGGACACACGGTCTGTGGAAACACATTGACATGTGCGCAGACCCATTAATTTGAATGGGTCTATGTGTGTCAGTGTCTCCGGTACGTGTGAAAGAGACTTAAAGGGGTTTTCTCACTAATGAAAGTTGATTTTAATCAATAGATCTTGGAATAATAATAAGTTCCACAATTGGATGTGTTTTAATAAAATGTTCCTGTGCGGAGATAATCTTATAAATGTTCCCCTGTGTAATGGCCGTGTCTGACCGTGTATGGAACATGGTCTGATCATTCCACAGCTCCTGGGCAGGGGAAGAAGGAAAAGAGTATACAGACATTACAGCAGGGAACGCAGCTGATTCATTTTCTGAGGTAAAACATTTCCCTGCCTGTTTTTAAACAATGTTTTACTTCTAAGAAAGAATCAGCTGTGATCCCGTCCTGTAATGTCTGTATACTCTTTTGCTTCCTCCCCTGTCCAGGAGCTGTGGTATGATCAGACCATGTTCCTGCACGGTCAGAAACAGTCATTACACAATACAGAGCAGAGGCACATTTATAAGATTATCTCAGCACAGGAACATTTTATTTAAATACATTCAATTGTGGAAATAATTATTATTACAAGATTCATTGATTAAAATTAACTTTTGTTTGTGGGAAAACCCCTTTAAGACACGTCACACTCTACTATATTTGGCCAGCGACGCTGGGGACTATGTGGGGCCCATTACACTGTATGGAGGACTATGTGGGGCCATTTTACTATATAGAGGACTAAGTGGGGCCCATTATACTGTATGGAGGACTAAGTGGGTCCCATTATACTGTATGGAGAACTATGTGGGGCCCATTATACTGTATGAACGACTATGTGAAGCCCACTATACTTTACGGAAGACTATGAGTTGGCCCATTATTCTGTATGGAGGACTATGTGGGGCCATTATTCTGTATGGAGGGCTATGTGAGGCCCATTATTCTGTATGGAGGGCTATGTGGGCCTATTATTCTGTATGGAGGGCTATGTGAGGCCCATTATTCTGTATGGAGGACTATGTGGGCCCATTATTCTGTATGGAGGACTATGTGGGCCTATTATTCTGTATGGAGGACTATGTGAGGCCCATTATTCTGTATGGAGGGCTATGTGAGGCCCATTATTCTGTATGGAGGACTTTGTGGGGATCACAGTTGCTGCATCATATTGTGTTGGGGTCACAGTAGGGTCATCATACCGTGTGTGTGAAGGGTTACCATGGAGGAATTCACTGTGATGGTATCATACTGTGTTTGGGAGGCACTTTTTTTTGCATCATATTTTATTATCTGTATTATTTATTAAGTCAAAGTTTTTTATCCTTTGTTATTACATATTTAAATTAGACCATTGGGCCATTTGCTTTTTACTGCTCTTACATAACATTATATTATTCCAGTATGCCCTATTTGTGATTGTGTTTTATTTTATTCTAAGATCTATTAATTAAAATGTACTTTGTTCGTGGCACAACCCCTTTAAGAAAAGTTTCATCATCATATTTGATAGGGAAAAACGTCTGCAATTCTAGACATTTTTTTAAATATGAACATTAGCCTGCGACTTTGTCTAAGTTTTTAATTTTGGCCATCTGTGTATTTGAGTTTGACATCCCTGCCATAAATCGTCTGATCGCTGTGTTGTGCGGGTCGTTATAGGTACAGGAACACATATGTCCATGGTATTTGCTGATTTGTGATGTTTATTATCTTAAAAAGCTCAATGAAAATGCCATTATTGTAATTGTTTTTCATTATTTTTTAGTAATGTTATAGGAAAAAAATCTTTTAATTTCCCTCTATAATACAGGGACAAAAAATACACTGCTATGTATAGATGTATCTCTATGTATCAGTAGCATTTGCCTGTGGGTTCAGAGTGTGCAAATATCGAAAATCCTCCCAGTGATATCAGCAGAGGCTGTTGCTCATAGCTTTAGTTGTTACCGGCAATGATAGCGGTTGTGGGTTTGATTCCCATGGAGACCAGAAAATGGTTTATTTAATTCATGTAAGAACAAAGCAGAGATGCAGACCCCACCCAAAGGAGCATGTGCTGACACCCATTGGACAAAAAGTGTAGTGGGTTTTATTTTAACCCCACGTAGAAGTGAGAATTTCTGATGAGGCAAGAAGAGGCAGGGTTAGGGACGGAACATAAAAGTCCCCATAAGAAAAAGTGATCCCCAATGATAAGAAGACTGAAAAGCCCTGGTCTAAGTGATCAGGAGATTGGATCTTCAAATCCCCTATGGACTGGGAAAAAAAAACATTTTTCTTCGGTCTTGGTGTTGGAGCCATAGCTGTTGCTAGAGACTATAAAGATATCTATCCTTCCCACTTAAAAAAATAAAAATACTTAAAAAATGTATCAATCATTTGTATATATTATAGGTGCTGTTTATGCTGCCAATCAATGGGATATAAGGTCCTGATCCCAGCACCTATTGGTCAAAAGACCACTCTGAAGTGCGCAGCGCCTGCATAAGCTGTGTGGGGGCTCAATGGTAAGTCCTTGTGTCCGTACACCGCTCTCAGAAAAAAATCACATCATGCAGAAATCAATGGGGTCGCTCTGCTCCCATCTGCATCAGTTATTAGACAACCCCTTTCTATTAGGACAGAGCAGATATCCATCACTGCTTACTGTTGGGAAAGAGAGCCTGATGAAGGCATTAACACTGCCCCCTGCTGGATGATGTCTGGGGCGTTTCCTAGAGCAGAGCACATCCATCATGAATAACAAGTTTTACAATAACTGTCGCACTATAAACCGTTTGTCTGCAGCCCGGGCCTATGGCGGCAGGATGAAGACTACAATGAAGCTCTGTGTGGGCAGGGCTGCACTAACTACTGAGCTACTGTGTCAGCCAATCACTGAGCTCCATCAGTGACATATGCAAATGAGCTTCTGGGAAAAGGGACAGAGGCAACGTGTATTCAGGGTAAATCTCCTAAATTTTCGCCTTAGTTGAGCTTTCTATAGCAGGAGGGTGTTCAGCAGGGGCGGCTCATTATATTAGCAGAAAAAAAAGTTTCTCTCCCTAAAGTCAAAGTTTCTCATTTTACGGACTATAAATACAGTATAGGTTGCAGGAGTATATTGGAGGTGAGGGGTAGTCTGCACTAAAGAAAAAAATAAAAAATAAAAAAATAATAAAAAAAAAAATAATAAAAAAAAAAAAAAAAAAAAGATATACATATCGTATATAAAAAAGTGATGTGACGCCTCAGTGATCCACCACGTGCATCTGAATGAAGGTTAATGGACTTGTGCCAATTATCCGTCATGAATCAGATATTTTTTCAGATATTTTTTTAGAATTTTTGATTCTAATTTATAGAGATACTACCATTAATACTACACAATATATCAACAGGCCATAACCGCATATCACCAGCACTACAGTAGTGACTATATACTGATCATTGACAAAACTGCTGTACAAAAACCAATATTCCCACCATACGGTGAGCATAAAGTAGTAGATACCAGTCCTACAGGGGCGCTATGTAGAGCACACGTGTCACATTCTGGCCCACGGGCCAAGTCTGGCTCTCAGGGTGATTGAGTTTGGCCTGCGACGCTGGGGACTATATGGGGCCACTATACTGTCTGGAGGACTATGTGGGGCCTATTATCCTGTACGGAGGACTATGTGGGGCCATTATACTGTATGGAGGACTATGTGGGGCCATTATACTGTATGGAGGACTATGTGGGGCCCATTATGCTGTATGGATGACTATGTGAGGCCCATTATACTGTATGGGTGACTATGTGAGGCCCATTTTACTGTAGGGAGGATTGTGAGGGGCCCATTATTCTGTATGGAGGACTATGTGAGGCCCATTATACTGTATGGAGGATTATGAGGGGCCCATTATACTGTATGGAGCACTATGTGGGCCTATTATTCAGAATGGAGGAGTATGTGGGGCCTATTATTCTGTATGGAGGACTATGTGGGGCCCATAATACTGTATGGAGCACTATGAGGTGGCACATTATATTGTATGGAGGACTATGTGGGGCCATTTTTCTGTATGGAGGACTATGTGGGACCCATTATTCTGTATGGAGGATTATGTGGGGCCCATTATTCTGTATGGAAAAATATGTGGGGCCAATAATTCTGTATGGAGGACTATGAGGTGGCACATTATTCAATATGGAGGACTATGTGGGGCCTATTTTATTGTAAGAAGGACAATGAGTTGGCCCATTATTCTGTATGGAGGACTATGTGGGGACAATTATACTGTATGGAGGACTATGTGGGGCCCATGATTCTGTATGAATGACTGTGTGAGGCCCATTATACTGTATGGAGGACTATGAGGTGGTACATTATATTGTATGGAGGACTATTTGGGGCCATTATTCTGTATGGAGGACTATGAGGGGCCCATTATTCTGGGTGGATGACTATGTGGGGCCCATTATACTGTAAGAAGGACAAAAAGTTGGCCCATTATTCTGTATGGTGGACTATGTGGTGCTCATTATTCTGAACGGAGGACTATGTGGGGCCCATTATTCTGTATGGAAGAAGATGTGGGGCCCATTATTCTGTATGGAGGACTATGTGGGCCCATTATACTGTATGGATGACTATGTGAGGCCCATTATACTGTGTGGAGGACTATGTGTGGCCCATTATACTGTATGGGTGACTATGTGAGGCCCATTATACTGTATGGAGAATTATGAGGGGCCCATTATACTGTATGGAGGATTATGAGGGGCTCATAATACTGTATGGAGCACTATGTGGGACCATTATTCAGTATGGAGGACTATGTGGGGCCTATTATTCTGTATGGAGGACTATGTGGGGCACATTATACTGTATCGAGGAAGATGTGGGACCCATTATTCTGTATGGAGGACTATGTGGGGCCCATTATTCTGTATGGGGAGGACTATGTGGGGCCCATTATTCTACATGGAGGACTATGTGAGGCCCATTATACTGTATGGAGGACTATGAGGTGGCACATTATACTGTATCGAGGAAGATGTGGGACCCATTATTCTGTATGGAGGACTATGTGGGGCCCATTATTCTGTATGGAGGACTATGTGGGGCCCATTATTCTACATGGAGGACTATGTGAGGCCCATTATACTTTATGGAGGACTATGAGGTGGCACATTATATTGTATGGAGGACTATGTGGGGCCATTATTCTGTATGGAGGACTATGTGGGGCCCATTATATTGTATCGAGGACTATTTGGGGCCATAATTCTGTATGGAGGACTATGAGGGGCCCATTATTCTGAGTGGATGACTATGTGGGGCCCATTATACTGTAAGAAGGACAAAAAGTTGGCCCATTATTCTGTATGGTGGACTATGTGGTGCTCATTATTCTGTACGGAGGACTATGTGGGGCCCATTATTCTGTATGGAAGAAGATGTGGGGCCCATTATTCTGTATGGAGGACTATGTGGGCCCATTATACTGTATGGATGACTATGTGAGGCCCATTATACTGTGTGGAGGACTATGTGTGGCCCATTATACTGTATGGGTGACTATGTGAGGCCCATTATACTGTATGGAGGATTATGAGGGGCCCATTATACTGTATGGAGGATTATGAGGGGCTCATTATACTGTATGGAGCACTATGTGGGACCATTATTCAGTATGGAGGACTATGTGGGGCCTATTATTCTGTATGGAGGACTATGTGGGGCACCTTATACTGTATCGAGGAAGATGTGGGACCCATTATTCTGTATGGAGGACTATGTGGGGCCCATTATTCTGTATGGAGGACTATGTGGGGCCCATTATTCTACATGGAGGACTATGTGAGGCCCATTATACTGTATGGAGGACTATGAGGTGGCACATTATACTGTATCGAGGAAGATGTGGGACCCATTATTCTGTATGGAGGACTATGTGGGGCCCATTATTCTGTATGGAGGACTATGTGGGGCCCATTATTCTACATGGAGGACTATGTGAGGCCCATTATGCTGTATGGAGGACTATGAGGTGGCACATTATATTGTATGGAGGACTATGTGGGGCCATTATTCTGTATGGAGGACTATGTGGGGCCCATTATATTGAATCGAGGACTATTTGGGGCCATTATTCTGTATGGAGGACTATGAGGGGCCCATTATTCTGGGTGGATGACTATGTGGGGCCCATTATACCGTATGAAGGACAATAAGTTGGCCCATTATTCTGTATGGTGGACTGCGTGGTGCCCATTATTCTGTACGGAGGACTATGTGAGGCCCATTATACTGTATGGAGGACTATGTGGGGCCCATTATTCTGTATGGATGACTATGTGAGGCCCATTGTACTGTATGGAGGACTATGAGGTGGCACATTATATTGTATGGAGGATTATGAGGGGCCCATTATAGTGTATGGAGCACTATGTGGGCCCATTGTTCAGTATGGAGGACTATATGGAGCCTATTATTCTGTATCTAGGACTATGTGGGGCCAATTTTACTGTATGGAGGACTATGAGGTGGCACATTATACTGTATGGAACACTACGTGGGCCCATTATTCCGTATGGAGGACTATGTGGTGCCCATTATTCTGTATGGAGGACTATGTGGGGCCCATTATTCTGTATGGATGACTATGAGGCCCATTGTACTCTATGGAGGACTATGAGTTGGCACATTACATTGTACGGATAACTATGTGGGGCCATTATTCTGTATGGAAGACGATGTGGGGACATTATTCTGTATGGAGGACTATGTCGGACACATTATTCTGTATGGAGGAGTATGTGGGACCCATTATTCTGTATGGAGGACTATGTGGGGCCATTATTCTGTATGGAGGACTATTTAGGGCCCATTATTTTGTATGGAGGAATATGTGGGGGCCATTATTCTGTATGGAGGACTATCTAGGGCCCATTATTTTGTATGTAGGAATATGTGGGGGCCATTATTCTGTATGGAGGACAATTAGTTGGCCTATTTTTCTGTATGGAGGACTATGTGGGGCACATTATACTGTATGGAGCAGTATGTGGGCCCATTATTGAATATGGAGGACTATGTGGGGCCTATTATTCTGTATGGAGGAGTATGTGGAGCCCATTATACTGTATGGATGACTATGTGAGGCCCATTATGCTGTGTGGAGTACTATGTGGGGCCCATTATACTGTATGGGTGACTATGTGAGACCCCTTATACTGTATGGAGGATTATGAGGGGCCCATTATACTGTATGGAGGATTATGAGGGGCTCATTATACTGTATGGATCACTATGTGGGGCCATTATTCTGTATGGAGGACTATGTGGGGCCTATTATTCTGTATGGAGGACTATGTGGGGCCCATTATACTGTATGGAGGACTATGAGGTGACACATTAAACTGTATGGAGCACTATGTGGGCCCATTATTCAGTATTGAGGACTATGTGGGGCCTATTATTCTGTATGGAGGGCTATGTGGGGCCCATTATACTGTATGGAGAGCTTTGTGGGGATCACAGTTGCGGCATCATATTGTGTTGGGGTCACAGTAGGGTCATCATACCGTGTGTGTGGAGGGTTACCATGGAGGAAATCACTGTGATGGTATCATACTGTGTTTGGGAGGCACTTTTTTTGCATCATACTTTATTATCTGTATTATTTATTAAGTCAAAGTTTTTTATCTTTTGTTATTACATATTTAAATTAGGCCATTGGGCCATTTGCTTTTTACTGCTCTTACATAACATTATATTATTCCAGTATGCCCTTTTTGTGATTGTGTTTTATTCTAAGATCTATTAATTAAATGTACTTTGTTCGTGGCACAACCCCTTTAAGAAAAGTTTCATCATCATATTTGATAGGGAAAAACGTCTGCAATTCTAGACATTTTTTTAAATATGAACATTAGCCTGCGACTTTGTCTAAGTTTTTAATTTTGGCCATCTGTGTATTTGAGTTTGCCATCCCTGCCATAAATCGTCTGATCACTGTGTTGTGCGGGTCGTTATAGGTACAGGAACACATATGTCCATGGTATTTGCTGATTTGTGATGTTTATTATCTTAAAATGCTCAATGAAAATGCCATTATTGTAATTGTTTTTCATTATTTTTTAGTAATGTTATAGGAAGAAAATCTTTTAATTTCCCTCTATAATACAGGGACAAAAAAATACACTGCTATGTATAGATGTATCTCTATGTATCAGTAGCATTTGCCTGTGGGTTCAGATTGTGCAAATATCGAAAATCCTCCGTGATATCAGCAGAGGCTGTTGCTCATAGCTTTAGTTGTTACCGGCAATGATAGCGGTTGTGGGTTTGATTCCCATGGAGACCAGAAAATGGTTTATTTAATTCATGTAAGAACAAAGCAGAGATGCAGACCCCACCCAAAGGAGCATGTGCTGACACCCATTGGACAAAAAGTGTAGTGGGTTTTATTTTAACCCCACCTAGAAGTGAGAATTTCTGATGAGCCCAAAAGGGGGCAGGGTTAGGGATGGAACATAAAAGTCCCCATAAGAAAAAGTGAGCCCCAATGATAAGAAGACTGAAAAGCCCTGATCTAAGTGATCAGGAGATTGGATCTTCAAATCCCCTATGGACTGGGAAAAAAAAACATTTTTCTTCGGTCTTGGTGTTGGAGCCATAGCTGTTGCTAGAGACTATAAAGATATCTATCCTTCCCACTTAAAAAAATAAAAATACTTAAAAAATGTATCAATCATTTGTATATATTATAGGTGCTGTTTATGCTGCCAATCAATGGGATATAAGGTCCTGATCCCAGCACCTATTGGTCAAAAGACCACTCTGAAGTGCGCAGCGCCTGCATAATCTGTGTGGGGGCTCAATGGTAAGTCCTTGTGTCCGTACACCGCTCTCAGAAAAAAATCACATCATGCAGAAATCAATGGGGTCGCTCTGCTCCCATCTGCATCAGTTATTAGACAACCCCTTTCTATTAGGACAGAGCAGATATCCATCACTGCTTACTGTTGGGAAAGAGAGCCTGATGAAGGCATTAACACTGCCCCCTGCTGGATGATGTCTGGGGCGTTTCCTAGAGCAGAGCACATCCATCATGAATAACAAGTTTTACAATAACTGTCGCACTATAAACCGTTTGTCTGCAGCCCGGGCCTATGGCGGCAGGATGAAGACTACAATGAAGCTCTGTGTGGGCAGGGCTGCACTAACTACTGAGCTACTGTGTCAGCCAATCACTGAGCTCCATCAGTGACATATGCAAATGAGCTTCTGGGAAAAGGGACAGAGGCAACGTGTATTCAGGGTAAATCTCCTAAATTTTCGCCGTAGTTGAGCTTTCTATAGCAGGAGGGTGTTCAGCAGGGGCGGCTCATTATATTAGCAGAAAAAAAAGTTTCTCTCCCTAAAGTCAAAGTTTCTCATTTTACGGACTATAAATACAGTATAGGTCGCAGGAGTATATTGGAGGTGAGGGGTAGTCTGCACTAAAGAAAAAAAAAAAGATATACATATCGTATATAAAAAAGTGATGTGACGCCACAGTGTCTGCACTAAAAAAAAAAAAAATAAAAAAAAATATAAAAAAAAAAATAAAAAAAGAGATATACATATCGTATATAAAAAAGTGATGTGACGCCTCAGTGATCCACCACGTGCATCTGAATGAAGGTTAATGGACTTGTGCCAATTATCCGTCATGAATCAGATATTTTTTCAGAATTTTTAATTTTAATTTATAGAGATACTACCATTAATACTACACAATATATCAACAGGCCATAACCGCATATCACCAGCACTACAGTACTGACTATATACTGATCATTGACAAAACTGCTGTACAAAAACCAATATTCCCACCATACGGTGAGCATAAAGTAGTAGATACCAGTCCTACAGGGGCGCTATGTAGAGCACACGTGTCACATTCTGGCCCACGGGCCAAGTCTGGCTCTCAGGGTGATTGAGTTTGGCCTGCGACGCTGGGGACTATATGGGGCCACTATACTGTCTGGAGGACTATGTGGGGCCATTATACTGTCTGGAGGACTATGTGGGGCCTATTATCCTGTAAGGAGGACTATGTGAGGCCATTATACTGTATGGAGGACTATGTGGGGCCATTATACTGTATGGAGGACTATGTGAGGCCATTATACTATATGAAGGACTATGTGGGGCCAATATTATGTATGGAGGACTATGTGGGGCCCATTATTCTGTATGGAGGACTATCTAGGGCCCATTATTCTGTATAGAGGAATATGTGGGGCCCATTATTCTGTATGAAGGACAATAAGATGGCCCATTATTCTGTATGGAGGACTATCTGGGGCACATTATAATGTATGGAGCCTTATGTGGGCCCATTATTCAGAATGGAGGACTATGTGGGGCCTATTATTCTGCATGGAGGAAGATATGGGGCCCAGTATACTGTATGGATGACTATGTGAGGCCCATTATACTGTGTGGAGGACTATGTGGGGCCCAATATACTGTATGGGTGACTATGTGAGGCCCATTATACTGTAAGGAGGATTATGAGGGGCCCATTATACTGTATGGAGGATTATGAGGGGCCCATTATACTGTATTAAGCACTATGTGGGCCAATTATTCAGTATGGAGGACTATGTGGGGCCTATTATTCTGTATGGAGGACTATTTTGGGCCCATTATACTGTATGGAGGACTATGAGGTGGCACATTATACTGTATGGAGCACTATGTGGGCCCATTATTCAGTATAGGCGACTATGTGGGGCCTATTATTCGGTATGGATGACTATGTGGGCCCATTATTCTTTATGGAGGACTATGTTGGGCCCATTATTCTTTATGGAGGACTATGTGGGGCCCATTATTCTGTTTGTAGGACTATCTAGGGCCCATTATTCTGTATGGAGGAATATGTGGGGCCCATTATTCTTTATGGATTACAATGAGTTGGCCCATTATTCTGTATGGAGGACTATGTGGGGCACATTTTACTGTATGGTGCACTATGTGGGCCCATTATTCAGTACGGAGGACTATGTGGGGCCTATTATTCTGTATGGAGGAAGATGTGTGGCCCATTATTCTATATGGAGGACTATGTGGGGCCCATTATAATGTATGAAGGACTATGTGGGGCCCATTATTCTGTATGGATGACTATGTGAGGCCCATTATACTGTATGGAGGACTATGAGGTGGCACATTATATTGTATGGAGGATTATGAGGGGCCCATTATACTGTATGGAGCACTATGTGGGGCCATTATTCAGTATGGAGGACTATGTGGGGCCTATTATTCTGTATCTAAGACTATGCTGGGCCCATTATACTGTATGGAGGACTATGTGGTGGCACATTATATTGTATGGATAACTATGTGCTGCCATTTTTCTGTATGGAGGACGATGTGGGGCCATTATTCTGTCTGGAGGAATATGTGGGGCCCATTATTCTGTATGGAGGACTATCTAGGGCCCATTATTCTGTATGGAGGAATATGTGAGGGCCATTATTCTGTATGGAGGACAATGAGTTGGCCCATTATTCTGTATGGAGGACTATGTGGGGCACATTATACTGTATGGAGCACTATGTGGGGCCCATTATTCAGTATGGAGGACTATGTGGGGCCTATTATTCTGTATGGAGGAAGATGTGGGGCCCATTATTCTGTATGGAGGACTATGTGGGGCCCATTATACTGAATGGATGATTATGTGAGGCCCATTATACTGTGTGGAGGACCATGTGGCGCCCATTATACTGTATGGGTGACTATATGAGGCCCATTATACTGTATGGAGGATTATGAGAGGCCCATTATACTGTATGGAGGATTATGAGGGGCTCATTATACTGTATGGAGCACTATGTGGGCCCACTATTCAGTATGGAGGACTATGTGGGGCCTATTATTCTGTATGGAGGAAGATGTGGGGCCTATTATTCTGTATGGACTACTATGTGGGGCCCATTATACTGTATGGATGACTATGTGAGGCCCATTATACTGTATGGAGGACTATGAGGTGACACATTATATTGTATGGAGGACTATGTGGGGCCAATATTCTGTATGGAGGACTATGTGGGGCCCATTATATTGTATTGAGGACTATTTGGGGCCATTATTCTGTATGGAGGACTATGAGGGGCCCATTATTCTGGGTGGATGACTATGTGGGGCCCATTATAATGTATGAAGGACAATAAGTTGGCCCATTATTCTGTATGGAGGACTATGTGGTGCCGATTAATCTGTATGGAGGACTATGTGAAGCCCATTATACTGTATGGAGGACTATGTGGGGCCCATTATTCTGTATGGATGACTATCTGAGGGCCGTTATACTGTATGGAGGACTATGAGGTGGCACATTATGTAATGTACACGCCCGGGCTGAGTGGCGTGTGCGTGTGATTGTAGTGATTCCACTGGACTGTGCCGGAGAGTGAATGCCTGGAGGGGCGTAACTAGGTATTCACCCGATCCGACCAGGGTCGCACGACGGCATACGACGCCAGTGCACCAAGGAGGAACCGAGCAGAGGGACCAGGTGCTACTCCAGGACAGACCCCGGACACGGCTGTTGACCCACACAGGGGAATACAGGAACAGACTGGTAGGCTGGCACACAGACTGGTGGGTATAGGCAGGCACGACTGGTATGCAGGCAGGCGGGTATGCAGGCAGGGGGGTACAGGCAAGCACAGCTAGAGTGCAGACAGGGAGGCACTCGCAGGTAGGAACACAGGCGGGATAGGACCCAGTACACACTGGGACTCAGGAACAATACAGGCAGAGGGGTACAGGCAAGCACAGCTAGAGTGCAGACAGGGAGGCACTAGCAGGTAGGGACACTGGCGGGATAGGACCCAGTACACACTGGGACTCAGGAACAGAACCACAGATGTGGCGGACAAACACAGCAGAGTGAGGCCGCCCAGAGAGGTGAGCGAGAACAGGGCAGGACAAGGCCGCCTGGAGCGGTGAGCAAGAGTAGAGCAGGACAAGGCCGCCAGGAGCGGTGAACAAAGGGTCAGAGCTGAGCGAGACTGCCGGAGCAGTGAGCAAGAGTAAAGCAGGACGAGGCCGCCTGGAGCGGTGAGCAAGAGTGGAGCAAGACTGCCGGAGCAGTGAGCAAAAGGATAAGAGCGGAGCGAGACTGCCGGAGCAGCGAGCAAAAGGGTCCGAGCGGAGCAAGGCTGCCGGAGCAGCGAGCAAAGGAGTCAGAGCAGGCTAGAACCGCCGGAGCGGTGAGCAAAGGAGTCAGAGCAGGCTAGAACCGCCGGAGCGGTGAACAAAGGAGTAGGAGCAGGCTAGAACCGCCGGAACGGTAAGCAAGGCAGAGCAGGGGGGACAGGGCTCTGTTCACACGGAACAGACAGGAAGAGAAAGGCAGAGCCAGATACCCACAGGATACTTGCAGTGAAGTAGCGAGTGGACCACAAACTCACAAACGGGAGTACAGAGACAACAAGCAGGAGTTAGGTACGAGTTCAGACTCTGCAGAAAAAGGAAGGGAACGGACATAGAGGCAAAACAGGTAAAGGATAGGAAAGAGTTCAGACTGGAACTGAGTGTACGGAGGAGACCGACACTGCAGCGGGATACAGGAGAGGGTCTGGGAATACGGCCCCCAGAGAGGCGGGACAAACGGGCAAGGAGCGTGTTCAGACAGGACAGACAAGACACAGGAACAGGTCTAGGTAATCGGCCCCTAGAAGGCGGGAGGAACAGGCTAGGAGCGTGTTAAGACAGGCCTGGAAATACAGCCTCCAGGATAGGCAGACAAGAGAACACAGACAGGGCTCAGTTCAGACACGGGAACTGATACCGCAAGGCAGGAGACATAGACAGGACTCAGCTCAGACACGGGAACTGATACCGCAAGGCAGGAGACATAGACAGGACTCAGTTCAGACACGGGAACTGATACCGCAAAGCAGGAGACAAAGAACGGGACCTGGCACCTTCAGAGTGCAAGCACACACTGAAAGAAACACTATGCTCAGGCGCCATCTTGAGGAAGAAGGTGGTATAAATACCCAAAGATGGACAGCAATAGGCTGAAGGTGCAACAGGGGCGTGTCCGCAGCAGGTACAAGAAACAGGAAGTTCAGCGGGCGTCGCCCTATGCAGCCAAAACAGACAAACAGACAGCAAGGAGGGAAGCCAGAGAGACATTCTGGACAGGAGATCAAGTGCGCGCTCTTGCACAGTGGGAGATGGACCACTATGCAAGGACGCCGCCAGGTATGTTACACATTATATTGTATGGAGGATTATGAGGGGCCCATTATACTGTATGGAGCACTATTTGGGCCCGTTATTCAGTATGGAGGACTATGTGGGGCCCATTATACTGTATGGAGGACTATGAGGTGGCACGTTATTCTGTATGGAGCACTATGTGGGCCTATTATTCTGTATGCAGGAATATGTGGTGCCCATTATTCTGTATGGAGGACTATATGGGGCCCATTATACTGTATGGATGACTGTGAGGCCAATTATACTGTATGGAGGACTATGAGGTGTCACATTATATTGTATGGAAAACTATGTGGGGCCATTATTGTGTATGGAGGACAATGTGGGGCCATTATTCTGTATGGAGGACTATGTGGCACCCAATATTCTGCATGGAGGACTATGTGGGGCCATTATTCTGTATGGGGGACTATGTGGGGCCATTATTCTGTATGGAGGACTATGTGAGTCCCATTATACTATGTGGAGGACTATGTGGGGCTCATTATACTGTATGGATGACTATGTGAGGCCCGTTATACTGTATGGAGGACTATGAGGTGACACATTATTTCATATTGAGGACTATGTGGGGCCTATTTTTTGTAAGAAGGACAATGAGTTGGTCCATTATTCTGTATGGAGAACAATGTGATGCCCATTATTCTGTATGAAGGACTATGTGGGGCCCATTATACTGTATGGAGGACTATGTGGGGCCCATGATTCTGTATGAATGACTGTGTGAGGCCCATTATACTGTATGGAGGACTATGTGGGGCCTATTATCCTGTACGGAGGACTATGTAGGGCCATTATACTGTATGGAGGACTATGTGGGGCCAATATTCTGTATGGAGGACTATGCGGGGCCCATTATTCTGTATGGAGGACTATCTAGGGACTATTAATCTTTATGGAGGACTATGTTTGGCCCATTATTCTGTATGGAGGACAATGAGTTGGCCCATTATTCTGTATGGAGGACTATGTGGGGCCTATTATTCTGTGTGGAGGACTATGTGGGGCCCATTATTCTGTATGGAGGACTATGTGGGGCCCATTATATTGTATGGAGCACTATGTTGGCCCATTATTCAGTATGGAGGACTATGTGGGGCTCATTATACTGAATGGGTGACTATGTGAGGCCCGTTATACTGTAGGGAGGATTATGAAGGGCCCATTATACTGTATGGAGGATTATGAGGGGCCCATTATACTGCATAGAACACTATGTGGGCCTATTATTCAGTATGGAGGAGTATGTGGGGCCTGTTATTCTGTATGGAGGACTATGTGGGGCCCATAATATTGTATGGAGCACTATGAGGTGGCACATTATATTGTATGGAGGACTATGTTAGGCCATTATTCTGTATGGAGGACTATGTGGGGCCATTTTTCTGTCTGGAGGACTATGTGGGACCCATTATTCTGTATGGAGGACTATGTGGGGCCCATTATTCTGTATGGAAAAATATGTGGGGCCAATTATTCTGTATGGAGGACTATGAGGTGGCACATTATTCAATATTGAGGACTATGTGGGGCCTATTTTACTGTAAGAAGGACAATGAGTTGGCCCATTATTCTGTATGGAGGACTATGTGATGCCCATTATTCTGTATGGAGGACTATGTGGGGACAATTATACTGTATGGAGGACTATGTGGGGCCCATGATTCTGTATGAATGACTGTGTGAGGCCCATTATACTGTATGGAGGACTATGAGGTGGCACATTATATTGTTTGGAGGACTATGTGGGGCCATTATTCTGAATGGAGGACTATGTGGGGCCCATTATATTGTATAGAGGATTATTTGGGGCCATTATTCTGTATGGAGGACTATGAGGGGCCCATTATTCTGGGTGGATGACTATGTGGGGCCCATTATTCTGTACGGAGGACTTTGTGGGGCCCATTATTCTGTATGGAGGACTATGTGGGGCCTATTGTTCTATATGGAGGAAGATGTGGGGCCCATTATTCTGTATGGAGGACTATGTGGGCCCATTATACTGTATGGATGACTATGTGAGGCCCATTATACTGTGTAGAGGACTATGTGGGACCCATTATACTGTATGGGTGACTATGTGGGGCCCATTATACTATATGGAGGATTATGAGGGGCTCATTATACTGTATGGAGCACTATGTGGGCCCATTATTCAGTATGGAGGACTATGTGGGGCCTATTATTCTGTATGGAGGGCTATGTGGGGCCAATTATACTGTATGGAGGAAGATGTGGGACCCATTATTCTGTATGGAGGACTATGTGAGGCCCATTATACTGTATGGAGGGCTATGAGGTGGCACATTATATTGTATGGAGGACTATGTGGGGCCATTATTCTGTATGGAGGACTATGTGGCGCCCATTATATATTATCGAGGACTATTTGGGGCCCATTATTCTGGGTGGATGACTATGTGGGGCCCATTATACTGTATGAAGGACAATAAGTTGGCCCATTATTCTGTATGGAGGAGTATGTGGGGCCATTATTCTGTATGGAGGACTATGTGGGGCCCATTATTCTGTATGGAGGAGTATGTGGGGCCATTATTCTGTATAGAGGACTATCTAGGGCCCATTATTCTGTATGGAGGAATATGTGGGGCCCATTATTCTGTATGGAGGACTATCTAGGGCCCATTATTCTGTATGGAGGAAGATGTGGGGGCCATTATTCTGTATGGAGGACAATGAGTTGGCCCATTATTCTGTATGGAGGACTATGTGGGGCACATTATACTGTATGGAGGACTATGTGGGCCCATTATTCAGTAGGGAGGACTATGTGGGGCCTATTATTCTGTATGGAGGAAGATGTGGGGCCCATTATTCTATATGGAGGACTATGTGGGGCCCATTATACTGTATGGATGTCTATGTGAGACCCATTATACTGTGTGTTGGACTATGTGGGGCCCATTATACTGTATGGGTGACTATGTGAGGCCCATTATACTTTGTGGAGGATTATGAGGGGCCCATTATACTGTATGGAGGATTATGAGGGGCTCATTATACTGTAGGGAGCACTATGTGGGCCCATTATTCAGTATGGAGGACTATGTGGGGCCTATTATACTGTATGGAGGACTATGTGGGGCCCATTATACTGTATGGAGGACTATAAGGTGGCACATTAAACTGTATGGAGCACTATGTGGGCCCATTATTCAGTATTGAGGACTATGTGGGGCCTATTATTCTGTATGGAGGGCAATGTGGGGCCCATTATACTGAATGGGTGACTATGTGAGGCCCATTATACTGTAGGGAGGATTATGAGGGGCCCATTATACTGTATGGAGGATTATGAGGGGCCTCTTATACTGTATGGAGCACTATGTGGGCCTATTATTCAGTATGGAGGAGTATGTGGGGCCTATTATTCTGTATGGAGGACTATGTGGGGCCCATAATACTGTATGGAGCACTATGACGTGGCACATTATATTGTATGGAGGACTATGTTAGGCCACTATTCTGTATGGAGGACTATGTGGGGCCATTTTTCTGTATGGAGGACTATGTGGGTCCCATTATTCTGTATGGAGGACTATGTGGGGACCATTATTCGGGATGGAAAAATATGTGGGGCCAATTATTCTGTATGGAGGACTATGAGGTGGCACATTATTCAATATTGAGGACTATGTGGGGCCTATTTTACTGTAAGAAGGACAATGAGTTGGTCCATTATTCTGTATGGAGGACTATGTGATGCCCATTATTCTGTATGGAGGACTATGTGGGGACAATTATACTGTATGGAGGACTATGTGGGGCCCATGATTCTGTATGAATGACTGTGTGAGGCCCATTATACTGTATGGAGGACTATGAGGTGGCACATTATATTGTATGGAGGACTATGTGGGGCCATTATTCTGTATGGAGGACTATGTGGGGCCCATTATATTGAATAGAGGACTATTTGGGGCCATTATTATGTATGGAGGACTATGAGGGGCCCATTTTTCTGGGTGGATGACTATCTGGGGCCCATTATTCTGTACAGAGGACTATGTGGGACCCATTATTCTGTATGGAGGACTATGTGGGGCCTATTATTCTGTATGGAGGAAGATGCGGGGCCAATTATTCTGTATGGAGGACTATGTGGGGCCCATTATACTGTATGGATGACTATGTGAGGCCCATTATACTGTGTAGAGGACTATGTGGGGCCCATTATACTGTATGGGTGACTATGTGAGGACCATTATACTGTATAGCGGATTATGAGGGGCCCATTATACTGTATGGAGGATTATGAGGGGCTCATTATACTGTATGGAGCACTATGTGGGCCCATTATTCAGTATGGAGGACTATGTGGGGCCTATTATTCTGTATGGAGGGCTATGTGGGGCCCATTATACTGTATGGAGGAAGTTGTGGGATCCATTATTCTGTATGGAGGACTATGTGAGGCCCATTATACTGTATGGAGGACTATGAGGTGGCACATTATATTGTATGGAGTACTATGTGGGGCCATTATTCTCTATGGAGGACTATGTGGAGCCCATTATATTTTATCGAGGACTATTTGGGGCCATTATTCTGTATGGAGGACTATGAGGGGCTCATTATTCTGGGTGGATGACTATGTGGGGCCCATTATACTGTATGAAGGACAATAAGTTGGCTTGTTATTCTGTATGGTGGACTATGTGGTGCCCATTATTCTGTACGGAGGACCATGTGGTGCCCATTATTCTGTACGGAGGACTATGTGAGGCCTATTATACTGTATGGAGGACTATATGGGGCCCATTATTCTGTATGGATGACTGTGTGAGGCCCATTATACTGTATGGAGGACTATGAGGTGGCACATTATATTGTATGGAAGATTATGAGGGGCCCATTATACTGTATGGAGCACTATGTGGGCCCATTATTCAGTATGAAGGACTATGTGGAGACTATTATTCTGTATCTAGGACTATGTGGGGCCCATTATACTGTATGGAGGACTATGAGGTGGCATATTATACTGTATGGAACACTATGTGGGCCCATTATTCTGTATGGAGGACTATGTGGTGCCCATTATTCTGGATGGAGGACTATGTGGGGCCCATTATTCTGTATGGATGACTGTGAGGCCCATTATACTGTATGGAGAACTATGAGGTGGCACATTACATTGTATGGATAACTATGTGGGGCCATTATTCTGTATGGAGGACGATGTGGGGCCATTATTCTGTATGGAGGACTATGTGGGGCCCATTATTCTGTATGGAAGAGTATGTGGGGCCATTATTCTGTATGGAGGACTATCTAGGGCCCATTATTCTGTATGGAGGAATATGTGGGGCCCATTATTCTGTATGGAGGACTATGTGGGGCCCATTATTCTGTATGGATGACTGTGAGGCCCATTATACTGTATGGATGACTATGAGGTGGCACATTACATTGTATGGATAACTATGTGGGGCCATTATTCTGTATGGAGGACAATGTGGGGCCATTATTCTGTATGGAGGACTATGTGGGACCCATTATTCTGTATGGAGGACTTTGTGGGGCCATTATTCTGTATGGAAGAATATGTGGTGCCCATTATTCTGTATGGAGGACTATCTAGGGCCCATTATTCTGTATGGAGGAATATGTGGGGGCCATTATTCTGTATGGAGGACAATGAGTTGGCTCATTATTCTGTATGGAGGGCTATGTGGGGCACATTATACTGTATGTAGCACTATGTGGGCCCATTATTCAGTATGGAGGACTATGTGGGGCCTATTATTCTGTATGGAGGAAGATGTGGGGCCCATTATTTTGTATGGAGGACTATGTGAGGCCCATTATACTGTGTGGAGGACTATGTGGGGCCCATTATACTGTATGGAGGATTATGAGGGGCCCATTATACTGTATGGAGCACTATGTGGGCCCATTATTCAGTATGGAAGACTATGTGGAGCCTATTATTCTGTATCTAGGACTATGTGGGACCTATTATACTGTATAGAGGACTATGAGGTGGCACATTACATTGTATGGATAACTATGTGGGGCCATTATTCTGTATGGAGGAATATGTGGGGCCTATTATTCTGTATGGAGGAATATGTGGGGGCCATTATTCTGTATGGAGGACAATGAGTTGGCCCATTATTCTGTATGGAGGACTATGTGGGGCACATTATACTGTATGGAGCACTATGTGGGCCCATTATTCAGTAGGGAGGACTATGTGGGGCCTATTATTCTGTATGGAGGACTATGTGGGGCCCGTTATACTGTATGGATGACTATGTGAGGCCCATTATACTGTGTGTTGGACTATGTGGGGCCCATTATACTGTATGGGTGACTATGTGAGGCCCATTATACTTTATGGAGGATTATGAGGGGCCCATTATACTGTATGGAGGATTATGAGGGGCTCATTATACTGTAGGGAGCACTATGTGGGCCCATTATTCAGTATGGGGGACTATGTGGGGCCTATTATACTGTATGGAGGACTATGTGGGGCCCATTATACTGTATGGAGGACTATAAGGTGGCACATTAAACTGTATGGAGCACTATGTGGGCCCAGTATTCAGTATTGAGGACTATGTGGGGCCTATTATTCTGTATGGAGGGCTATGTGAGGCCCATTATTCTGTATGGAGGACTATGTGGGGCCCATTATACTGAATGGGTGACTATGTGAGGCCCATTATACTGTAGGGAGGATTATGAGGGGCCCATTATACTGTATGGAGGATTATGAGGGGCCTATTATACTGTATGGAGCACTATGTGGGCCTATTATTCAGTATGGAGGAGTATGTGGGGCCCATAATACTGTATGGAGCACTATGACGTGGCACATTATATTGTATGGAGGACTATGTTGGGCCACTATTCTGTATGGAGGACTATGTGGGGCCATTTTTCTGTATGGAGGACTATGTGGGTCCCATTATTCTGTATGGAGGACTATGTGGGGACCATTATTCGGGATGGAAAAATATGTGGGGCCAATTATTCTGTATGGAGGGCTATGAGGTGGCACATTATTCAATATTGAGGACTATGTGGGGCCTATTTTACTGTAAGAAGGACAATGAGTTGGCCCATTATTCTGTATGGAGGACTATGTGATGCCCATTATTCTGTATGGAGGACTATGTGGGGACAATTATACTGTATGGAGGACTATGTGGGGCCCATGATTCTGTATGAATGACTGTGTGAGGCCCATTATACTGTATGGAGGACTATGAGGTGGCACATTATATTGTATGGAGGACTATGTGGGGCCATTATTCTGTATGGAGGACTATGTGGGGCCCATTATATTGTATAGAGGACTATTTGGGGCCATTATTTTGTATGGAGGACTATGTGGGGCCCATTATTCTGTATGGAGGACTATGTGGGGCCTATTATTCTGTATGGAGGAAGATGCGGGGCCAATTATTCTGTATGGAGGACTATGTGGGGCCCATTATACTGTATGGATGACTATGTGAGGCCCATTATACTGTGTAGAGGACTATGTGGGGCCCATTATACTGTATGGGTGACTATGTGAGGACCATTATACTGTATGGCAGATTATGAGGGGCCCATTATACTGTATGGAGGATTTTGAGGGGCTCATTATACTGTATGGAGCACTATGTGGGCCCATTTTTCAGTATGGAGGACTATGTGGGGCCTATTATTCTGTATGGAGGGCTATGTGGGGCCCATTATACTGTATGAAGGAAGTTGTGGGACCCATTATTCTGTATGGAGGACTATGTGAGGCCCATTATACTGTATGGAGGACTATGAGGTGGCACATTATATTGAATGGAGTACTCTGTGGGGCCATTATTCTCTATGGAGGACTATGAGGGGCTCATTATTCTGGGTGGATGACTATGTGGGGCCCATTATACTGTATGAAGGACAATAAGTTGGCTTGTTATTCTGTATGGTGGACTATGTGGTGCCCATTATTCTGTACGGAGGACCATGTGGTGCCCATTATTCTGTACGGAGGACTATGTGAGGCCCATTATACTGTATGGAGGACTATATAGGGCCCATTATTCTGTATGAATGACTGTGTGAGGCCCATTATACTGCATGGAGGACTATGAGGTGGCACATTATATTGTATGGAGGATTATGAGGGGCCCATTATACTGTATGGAGCACTATGTGGGCCCATTATTCAGTATGAAGGACTATGTGGAGACTATTATTCCGTATCTAGGACTATGTGGGGCCCATTATACTGTATGGAGGACTATGAGGTGGCATATTATACTGTATGGAACACTATGTGGGCCCATTATTCTGTATGGAGGACCATGTGGTGCCCATTATTCTGGATGGAGGACTATGTGGGGCCCATTATTCTGTATGGATGACTGTGAGGTCCATTATACTGTATGGAGGACTATGAGGTGGCACATTACATTGTATGGATAATTATGTGGGGCCATTATTCTGTATGGAGGACGATGTGGGGCCATTATTCTGTATGGAGGACTATGTGGGGCCCATTATTCTGTATGGAGGAGTATGTGGGGCCATTATTCTGTATGGAGGACTATCTAGGGCCCATTATTCTGTATGGAGGAATATGTGGGGCCCATTATTCTGTATGGAGGACTATGTGGGGCCCATTATTCTGTATGGATGACTGTGAGGCCCATTATACTGTATGGATGACTATGAGGTGGCACATTACATTGTATGGATAACTATGTGGGGCCATTATTCTGTATGGCGGACGATGTGGGGCCATTATTCTGTATGGAGGACTATGTGGGACCCATTATTCTGTATGGAGGACTTTGTGGGGCCATTATTCTGTATGGAGGACTATCTAGGGCCCATTATTCTGTATGAAAGAATATGTGGTGCCCATTATTCTGTATGGAGGACTATCTAGGGCCCATTATTCTGTATGGAGGAATATGTGGGGGCCATTATTCTGTATGGAGGACAATGAGTTGGCTCATTATTCTGTATGGAGGGCTATGTGGGGCACATTATACTGTATGTAGCACTATGTGGGCCGATTATTCAGTATGGAGGACTATGTGGGGCCTATTATTCTGTATGGAGGAAAATGTGGGGCCCATTATTTTGTATGGAGGACTATGTGGGGCCCATTATACTGTATGGATGACTATGTGAGGCCCATTATACTGTGTGGAGGACTATGTGGGGCCCATTATACTGTATGGGTGACTATATGAGGCCCATTATACTGTATGGAGGATTATGAGGGTCCCATTATACTGTATGGAGGATTATGAGGGGCTCATTATACTGTATGGAGCACTATGTGGGCCCATTATTCAGTATGGAGGACTATGTGGGGCCTATTATTCTGTATGGAGGACTATGTGGGGCCCATTATACTGTATGGAGGACTATGAGGTGGCACATTAAACTGTATGGAGCACCATGTGGGCCCATTATTCAGTATTGAGGACTATGTGAGGCCCATTATTCTGTATGGAGGACTATGAGGTGGCACATTATTCTGTATGGAGGACTCTATGGGGCCCATTATACTGTATGGAGGACTATGTGGGGCCCATTATACTTTATGGAGGACTATGAGGTGGCACATTAAACTGTATGGAGCACTATGTGGGCCCATTATTCAGTATTGAGGACTATGTGAGGCCCATTATTCTGTATGGAGGACTATGAGGTGGCACATTATTCTGTATGGAGGACTCTATGGGGCCCATTATACTGTATGGAGGACTTTGTGCAGATCACAGTTGCGGCATCATATTGTGTTCGCGTCACAGTAGGGTCATCATACCGTGTGTGGAGGAATTCACTGTGAGGGTATCATACTGTGTTTGGGAGGCACTTTTGTTTGCATCATACTTTATTATCTGTATTATTTATTAAGTCAAAGTTTTTTATCCTTTGTTATTACATATTTAAATTAGGCCATTGGGCCATTTGCTTTTTACTGCTCTTACATAACATTATATTATTCCAGTATGCCCTATTTGTGATTGTGTTTTATTTTATTCTAAGATCTATTAATTAAAATGTACTTTGTTCGTGGCACAACCCCTTTAAGAAAAGTTTCATCATTATATTTGATAAGGAAAAACGTCTGCAATTCTAGACATTTTTTTAAATATGAACATTAGCCTGCGACTTTGTCTAAGTTTTTAATTTTGGCCATCTGTGTATTTGAGTTTGACATCCCTGCCATAAATCATCTGATCGCTGTGTTGTGCGGGTCGTTATAGGTACAGGAACACATATGTCCATGGTATTTGCTGATTTGTGATGTTTATTATCTAAAAAAGCTCAATGAAAATGCCATTATTGTAATTGTTTTTCATTATTTTTTAGTAATGTTATAGGAAAAAAATCTTTTAATTTCCCTCTATAATACAGGGACAAAAAATACACTGCTATGTATAGATGTATCTCTATGTATCAGTAGCATTTGCCTGTGGGTTCAGAGTGTGCAAATATCGAAAATCCTCCCAGTGATATCAGCAGAGGCTGTTGCTCATAGCTTTAGTTGTTACCGGCAATGATAGCGGTTGTGGGTTTGATTCCCATGGAGACCAGAAAATGGTTTATTTAATTCATTATAGGCATATGGAATTATACTCTATGGTTGGGGCCCAATTATACTTTATCGAGATCTATGGGTTGCATTATATTATATGTACTGTATGTTTGGCTGCATTATACTATAGGGAGGCTGCATTATACTCTATTAAGGACTGAGGAGAAAGCATTATACTATATGAAGGACTATGGGGAGTGCATTATACACTATGAAGGACTATGGAGAGTGCATTATACTATAGGGAGGGCTATGGGGAGTGCATTATACTATATGGAGGGCTATGGTGAGTGCATTATACTATATGGAGGACAATGAGGTGCATTATACTATATGGAGGACAATGAGGTGCATTATACTATATGGAGGGCTATGGGGAGTGTATTATACTATATGGAGGGCTATGGGGAGTATATTATATTATACTATATGGAGGACTATGAAGTGCATTATACTATATGGAGGGCTATGGGGAGTGTTTTATACTATATGGAGGACTATGAGGTGCATTATACTAATATAGAGGGCTATGGGGAGTGCATTACACTATATGGAGGGCTATGAGGTGCATTATACCATATGGAGGGCTATGGGGAGTGTATTATACTATATGGAGGAATATGCGGTGCATTATACTATATGGAGGACTCTGGGTAGTATGTTATACTATGTGGAGGGCTATGGGGAGTGTGTTATACTATTTGGAGGAATATGGGCCACATTATACAATATTGAGCGCAGTGGGGCACATTATACAGTATGGAGGACTATGGGGAGTACATTATATTATAGGGAGGGCTATAGGGAGTGCATTATACTATATGGAGGGCTATGGGAAGTGTATTATACTATATGGAGGACTATGGGGAATGTATTATTCTATATTGAGGAATATGGGTCACATTATACCATTTGGAGGGTTGTGGGGCACATTATACTATATGGAGGACTATTGGGAGTGCATTATACTATATGGAGGACTATGGGGAGTATATTATACTATATGGAGGACTTTGGGGAGTGCATTATACTATTTAGAGGGCTATGGGGAGTGTATTATACTATATGGAGGACTATGAAGTGCATTATACTATATGGAGGGCTATGGAGAGTGTATTATACTATATGGAGGGCTATGGGGAGTGTATTATACTATATGGAGGGCTATGGGTAGTGTACTATACTATATGGAGGACTATGAGGTGCATTATACTATATGGAGGGCTATGGGGAGTGTATTATAGTATATGGAGGACTATGAGATGCATTATACTAATATGGAGTGCTATGGGGAGTGCATTACACTATATGGAGGGCTATGAGGTGCATTATACTATATGGAGGACTATGGGGAGTGTATTATACTATATGGAGTAATATAAGGTGCATTATACTATATGGAGGACTATGGGTAGTATATTATACTATGTGGAGGGCTATGGGGAGTGTATTATACTATTTGGAGGAATATGGGCCACATTATACAATATTGAGCGTTGTGGGGCACATTATACAATATGGAGGACTATGGGGAGTACATTATATTATAGGGAGGGCTATAGGGAGTGCATTATACTATATGGAGGGCTATGGGAAGTGTATTATACTATATGGAGGACTATGGGGAATGTATTATACTATATTGAGGAATATGGGTCACATTATACAATATGGAGGGCTGTGGGGCACATTATACTATATGGAGGACTATTGGGAGTGCATTATACTATTTAGAAGGCTATGGGGAGAGTATTATACTATATGGAGGACTATGAAGTGCATTATACTATATGGAGGGCTATGGGGAGTGCATTATACTATATGGAGGGCTATGGGGAGTGTATTATACTATGTGGAGGGCTACGGGGAGTGTATTATACTATTTGGAGGAATATGGGTCACATTATACAATATGGAGCTCTGTGGGGCACATTATACAATATTGAAGATTTTGGGGAGTGCATTATACTATAGGGAGTGTATTATACTATATGGAGGGCTATGGGGAGTGCATTATACTATATGGAGGGCTATTGGGAGTGTATTATACTATATGGAGGACTATGGGGTGCATTATACTATATGGAGGACTATGAGGAGCTTTATACTATATGGAGAACTATGAGATGCATTATACTATATAGAGAGCTATGGGGAGTGTATTATACTATTTGGAGGAATATGGGCCACATTATACAATATGGAGGGCTGTGGGGCACATTATACAATATGAAAGCCTATGGGGAGTGCATTATACTATATGAAGGACTATGGGGAGTATATTATACTATATGGAGGGCTATGAGGTGACTTATACTATATAGAGGTCTATGAGGTGCATTATACTATATGGAGAACTATGAGGTGCATTATACTATATAGAGAGCTATGGGGAGTGTATTATACTATTTGGAGGAATATGGGCCACATTATACAATATGGAGGGCTGTGGGGCACATTATACAATATGGAGGACTATGGGGAGTATATTATACTATATAGAGGGTTATGGGGAATGCATTATACTATATGGAGGGCTATGAGGTGCGTTATACTATATGGAGGACTATGAGGTGCATTATACTATATGGAGAACTATGAGGTGCATTATACTATATGGAGGGCTATGAGGTGCGTTATACTATATGGAGGACTATGAGGTGCATTATACTATATGGAGAACTATGAGGTGCATTATACTATATGGAGGGCTATGAGGTGCGTTATACTATATGGAGGACTATGAGGTGCATTATACTATATGGAGAACTATGAGGTGCATTATACTATATAGAGAGCTATGGGGCAGTGCATTATACTATTTGGAGGAATATGGGCCACATTATAAAATATGGAGGGCTGTATGGAGGACTATGGGGAGTATATTATACTATATAGAGGGTTATGGGGAGTGCATTATACTATATGGAGGGCTATCGGGGGTGTATTATACTATATGGAGGACTATGGGCCTCATTATACAATATGGAGGGCTGTGGGGCACATTATACAATATGGAGGACTATGGGGAGTATATTATACTATATAGAGGGTTATGGGGAGTGCATTATACTATATCGAGGGCTATCGGGAGTGTATTATACTATATGGAGGACTATGGGCCTCATTATACAATATGGGGGGCTGTGGGGCACATTATAAAATATGGAGGACTATGGCATGTATTATACTAAACAAGCAAAATGCTGCCTATTCATCGAGTAATTGGATTGTTTATGCCAGAACAAAAATCCTTGTTCTCAGCAGCACATCGGCCGGTGTAACCTGCAGATGTGCTGCTGATAACATGATGCTGTATGGGGACAGATTGATCTATTAGTGATTGTTCTGTATCCATCATTCTTCCTCAGCTGGTGTAAAGAGGTCGGGAAACAAGCGTCGAACGGCTTCAGTATTATGGATTGCGCTCGTTTAGCGGCCTGATCTCAGCGCATGTAAATACAAGCTAAATGTTTGTGTGGTGCTGTATGTCAGCATTTGGGACCCCACTTTAAACTTTTCCCCAGGGCCCCACTTTATCTAAAATCGGCCCTGCACCCATTTAAATGGTTCCCGTCCGCTGCACAGACTGGGAGAGAGAGGGGAGACTATTTGTGGCTTATGTAGTGGCGCTCAGTTTTGTGGACATCGGAGGGAAAGTTTTCTTTTAATTTATGAAATTCAATTCATGTGATAAATTTAAAAAAATATTAGTAACAATTCAACTTTATTTTCATCCTTAGGTTATGGGTGAGGATCTTTTGGCAGAAAGAACAGAGGAAGGACAAACGGACACAAAAACCACTCAGACATTGGCCTCTTACATAATGCCGTCTGACGCCGAGTTCAGAGTCAAATGGTTTCAGAAAGCGACCACTTTCCTAATGAGCAGCGAGTAAAGATGGTCAGCTCTCCGCCATCACTGACTGTCTGCCAACTGGAGCTTGTCCATCTCTAATCATTCCTGCTCAATGGGGGCACAATATTTTTACTTCACAGTAATCACTGACATCTTTTCGGAGTATATTGTATACATAGTGATCTTTATATGGCTGGAGCACTTACAGTAGCCAATCAGATGGCATGCAGGTAGCGTTGTGCAAGATCCAGTATGCCGTCCTGCTTCTATCATTAGAGGGTCCTGCTAGAGAACAGCGGCCACACTATTATACTGTGTCCAGAGTTACAGGAGTCTGTCAGATGTGGACTGCTACGTTCCAAAAAATGCTTAATAAGTTATTTTTTTTCAAACTGGATTGATATGCAAAATATTTTTAATAAAATCATTTTCTTATACTTGCAGGGTTTCTGTTTATTCAGTAATGTTGTAGCTGTTTGCTCTCACGCTGTGGATGATTGTAAATGAATACAGTTTCCTACATAATCATTGCAGCGGATCAGTTAAAAACGGGTGCCGTATGTGTTGTACCCAGGGCCGGCATCACCACCCGGGCAAGTGCCTGGGCCCTGAGCGAGCAGGGGGCCCACTCACCCTCTGGGACACCAGCACGCTATGGGGCCCATGAGTCAGCGGGGCCTGATGCCAGCGAATGGGCACTTGCACTGGGCCTTCCCCAGTGCTTTAAACTGTTTGCAATACTTACCTCTCCCTGTTCCTCTGTTGCTCCTCTGTCTTCTGCGTCTTCTTACTCTGTGACATCTCAGGGCAGAGGGCGCGATGACGTCACTACAGAGCACCCTCTGCTGAGCAGTCCCAGTGCAGAGAGTCGGAAGACCCTGATGAGACAGGCCTGCTTCCAGCAAGGAGCGGTGAGTATTTGATTTTTTTTTTTAATGTAATGAGTATTATATGGGGCTCATTATCTATTGAACAATATATGGGGCTCATTATGTATGGAGTAATATATGGGGATCATTATCTATTGGACAATATATGAGGCTCATGTATGGAGTATTATATGGGGCTCATTATCTATGGAACATTATATGGGGCTCATTATGTATGGAGTATTATATGGGGCTCATTATCTATTGAACAATATATGGGGCCCATTATGCATGGAGTATTATATGGGGCTTATTATCTATTGAACAATATATGGGGCTCATTATGTATGGAGTATTATATGGGGCTCATTATCTATTGAACAATATATGGGGCCCATTATGTATGGAGTAATATATGGGGATCATTATGTATGGAGTAATATATGGGGATCATTATCTATTGAACAATATATGGGGCTCATTATGTATGGAGTATTATATGGGGCTTATTATCTACTGAACAATATATGGGGCTCATTATGTATGGAGTATTATATGGGGCTCATTATCTATTGAACAATATATGGGACTCATTATGTATGGAGTATTATATGGGGCTCATTATCTATTGAACAATATATGGGGCCCATTATGTATGGAGTATTATATAGGGCCCATTATCTATGGAGCATTATATGGGGCCTATTCTTTATGGAGCAATATATTGGGCCCACTATTTATGGAGCAATATATAGGGCCCATACTGTATGGAGCAATATATGGGGCCCATACTGTATGGAGCAATATTTGGGCTCCATTATTCTGTATGGAGCATTATATGGTACCCATTATGTATGGAGCAATATATAGGGCTCATTTTACTTTATGGAGTAATATATGGGGTCCATTATACTGAATGGAGCAATATATGGGGATCATACTGTATGGAGCATTATATGCGGTCCATTATTCTGTATGGAGCAATATATGGTGCCCATAGTACTGGATGCAGGACCATGTGCTGCCCATAATACTGTATGGAGGACCATGTGGTGTCCATAATACTGTATGGAGGACCATGTGGTGTCCATAATACTGTATGGAGGACCATGTGGTGTCCATAATACTGTATGGAGGACCATGTGGTGCCCATAATACTGTATGGAGGACCATGTGGTGTCCATAATACTGTATGGAGGACCATGTGGTGCCCATAATACTGTATAGAGGACCATGTGGTGCCCATAATACTGTATGGAGGACCATGTGGTGCCCATAATACTGTGTGGAGGACCATGTGGTGCCCATAATACTGTATATGGAGGACCATGTGGTGCCCATAATACTATATATGGAGGACCACGTGGTGCCCATAATACTGTATATGGAGGACCACGTGGTGCCCATAATACTGTATGGAGGACCACGTGGTGCCCATAATACTGTATAGAGGACCATGTGGTGCCCATAATACTGTATATGGAGGACCATGTGGTGCCCATAATACTGTATATGGAGGACCACGTGGTGCCCATAATACTGTATATGGAGGACCACGTGGTGCCCATAATACTGTATATGGAGGACTATGTGGGGCCCATAATACTGTATATGGAGGACCACGTGGGGCCCATAATACTGTATATGGAGGACCACGTGGTGCCCATAATACTGTATATGGAGGACCACGTGGGGCCCATAATACTGTATATGGAGGACTACGTGGGGCCCATAATACTGTATAGAGGACTATATTGTCTGGTCTGAACTGTGCGCTGGGAGGATTGGCCGGTTTCTGAGCTGTTGTAGACTTTACAATAGATATCACTCATGTAATGTGAGAAGTGAAATCTTTAGCATTGTACTATACCTATATTCCTGTGCATCATGAATCGTGGTAGGTGTGAAAGGGGCCCACTGAGACTTTTGCCCGGGGCCCATGAAATCCTGGAGCCGGTCCTGGTTGTGGCATCTATTTCTTTTTGTACTGTATGCATGAGTTTTAATGGCGAATTTCTTTCAAAAAACAGTGGGATAAACAGTCATCTGAACTTGTCCCTTAACTTACATTGGTCTGTGAGGTGATCTGAAAGCAGAAAATCCAATGCTGACTTCTAGAACATTTGGGGTAACTTTCCCGCATTGGTCTCTACATAATCTGTGAATTCAGGGAACTGCTAGATCTGCGGCAGATAAAAGAGGGATTATATCAAAATGCCATCATGCAGACCAGCAAGTGACACATCGCTGGGATAAGGTCCTCTGCCCCGACTTGTTGCTTTTAGATTACATAGCAAAATCCTGATGACAGTTTCCCTGTAATAAAATCCCAGAGCTTCTCACATGGGAGATACAGCGGGTGGCAGATACTGGCCTGGAATCCTGCAGATACACAGCACTGCCGTCACCTATACACTGCATTGTGAAAGGGTTTGGCCCCCTTGAACTTTTCTACCTTTTGCCACATTTCTGGCTTCAAACATAAAGATATAAAATTCTATTTTTTGGGGAAAGAATCAACAACAAGTGGGGCACAATCGTGAAGTGGAATGAAATTTATTTGCTATTTTAAACTTTTTTAACAAATTAAAAACTGAAAAGTGGGGCGTGCAATATTATTCGGCCCCCTTGAGTTAATACTTTGTAGCGCCACCTTTTGCTGCGATTATAGCTGCAAGTCGCTTGGGGTATGTCTCTATCAGTTTTGCACATCGAGAGGCTGAAATTCTTGCCCATACTTCCTTGCAAAACAGCTCGAGCTCATTGAGGTTGGATGGAGGGCGTTTGTGAACAGCAGTTTTCAGCTCTTTCCACAGATTCTCGATTGGGTTCAGGTCTGGACTTTGACTTGGCCATTCTAACACCTGCATATGTTTATTTTTGAACCATTCCATTGTAGATTTTGCTTTATGTTTGGGATCATTGTCTTGTTGGAAGATAAATCTCCGTCCCAGTCTCAGGTCTTTTGCAGACTCCAACAGGTTTTCTTCCAGAATGGTCCTGTATTTGGCTCCATCCATCTTCCCATCAATTTTAACCATCTTCTCTGTCCCTGCTGAAGAAAAGCAGGCCCAAACCATGATGCTGCCACCACCATGTTCGACAGTGAGGATGGTGTTTTGAGGGTAATGAGCTGTGTTGCTTTTACGCCAAACATATCGTTTTGCATTGTGGCCAAAAAGTTCGATTTTGGTTTCATCTGACCAGAGCACCTTATTCCACATGTTTGGTGTGTCTCCCAGATGGCTTGTGGCAAACTTCAAACGAGACTTTTTATGGATATCTTTGAGAAATGGCTTTCTTCTTGCCATTCTTCCGTAAAACCCAGATTTGTGCAGTGTACAACTGATTGTTGTCCTATGGACAGACTAACCCACCTCAGCTCTAGATCTCGGCAGTTCATCCAGAGTGATCATGGGCCTTTTAGCTGCATCTCTGATCAGTCTTCTCCTTGTTGGAGATGAAAGTTTAGAGCAGTGTTTCCCATACTCCAGTCCTCACAGACCCCACAGGTCATGTTTTCAGGATTTACATAGTATTGCACAGGTGAGAGAATTCCTGATGCCTTGATGATACTTCCATCACCTATGCAATACTAATGAAATCCTGAAAACAAGACCTGTGGGGGTCCGTGAGGACTGGAGTTTGGGAAACACTGGTTTAGAGGGACGGCCGGGTCTTGGTAGATTTGCATTGGTCTGATACTCCTTCCATTTCAATATGATCGCTTGCACAGTGCTCCTTGAGATGTTTAAAACTTGGGAAATCTTTTTGTATCCAAATTCGGCTTTGAATTTCGCCACAACAGTATCTCGGACCTGCCTGGTGTGTTCCTTGGTCTTCATGATGCTCTCTGCACTTGAAACAGAACCCTGAGACTATCACAGAGCAGGTGCATTTATACGGAGACTTGATTACACACAGGTGGATTCTATTTATCATTACCAGTCATTTAGGACAACATTGGATCAGTGGATTCTATTTATCATTACCAGTCATTTAGGACAACATTGGATCATTCAGAGATCCTCACTGAACTTCTGGAGTGAGTTTGCTGCACTGAAAGTAAAGGGGCCGAATAATATTGCACTTTTCATTTTTTATTTTTTTTTAACAAGTTTAAAATATCCAATAAATTTCATTCCCACTTGTTGATTCTTCCCAAAAATGTGAATTTTATATCTTTATGTTTGAAGCCAGAAATGTGGCAAAAGGTAGAAAAGTTCAAGGGGGCCAAATCCTTTCACAATGCAGTGTATCTACCACTCGCTGACCTCCCTCTGTGAGAAGCTGATGGTTATTAATGATGGAATACAATGTTTTATTATAGCGGTGAGTGCTGCATTCACTTCTTACACTCATTCATGTGGATTTGTCTGATTAGTGACCTGCACCAGCTTATATCATGGGGCTGCTCAAAGTATAAACATTTACCAAAAAGGTGTGGTCTGTTTATTTTCTTTTGGTTTCCATTTTTTTTTACTTTTCTTCTTTTTTTTCTTTAAGTGGATCTTTCTGTAAAAGATAAATAAATAAAAAATAAAATATAGTCAACCTCTGGTATGCTCTACTACCATGAGATCCCCATAATAAAGGCAGAATTTAATAAAGGGTTACACATTTATCCAAGACATTGAAAGTTATGGTTAAAAAGGTAAAAAGACTTTTCTTTTTTTGCAGCAAAATTGGCTACAATTGCCCAGACAGGTTATATTTGCCCACAGCGTGGGACTGGGGAGACTGGGGCCCACCCTACAGCTAGATGCAGATACCTGATAGCCGTTATCCCCGTTATAGTGGAACCTCGACTGTAAAACACAGGCGGCTCCTGCACATCTACTGTGCGCACAGCACAACTGGGATGGACAATTACGGTAGTTTGCATTAAAGGGCTTCTTTGGTGAAAACAAGTTATCACCGATCCATGGGCTCCTCAGGATTGGTGATAACTTAATGATCGTTTGGGTCCGACCATTGGAAACCGCACTGATCAGAATTGGGAAGTTTTATCCCTGACAGGACACTTTTATCCCCATTTTAAAATGCAGTGGCAGGTGGGATGTCTGACCGCAGATCCATTCATTCTCTTTGGGGCTTCCAGAAAAAAATAAGAGCAGCGCTCGCAGCCATTGAGGGAATGAATGGATCAGTGGTGAAGTCGCACATGCTGCTCCAGTCTAGTGGGGATAAAAGCTCCACATTCTACTAATCGGTGCGGGTCCCAGCAGTCAGACCCCCACCAATCAATACCTTATCACTTATCCTTTGGAAAGGTGATTACTTGTTTTCACAGTAGAATTCCTGTAAGTGCATCTTGTTCCAAGTATTTAATCACAAATCTAAATAAAGATTATTCTCCTAATTAATATCAGAGAGAACAATTCACTGATATACACAACACAATCCACTTTTTCAAGACCAATAACACCACATTCAAGGGAGAACTAAGGTGACACTGTGACCAGACCACATATTACCAGCATAAAGCGACCGAATAATCCCACGTAGAAGGGTGAAATACAGCCACACCGTGACCAGACCACATATTACCACCACATAGTGACCGAATGTTATGCACACGCCCGGACTGACTGGCGTGTGCGTGTTTATGTAGTGATTCCACTGTGCCATGAACCGGAGAGTGCCTGGAGGGGCGTAACTAAGTATCTGCCCGATCCGACCAAGGTGGCACGACGGCATACGACGCCAGTGCACCAAGGAGGAACCGAGCAGAGAGACCAGGTGCTACTCCAGGACAGACCCCGGACACGGCTGTTGACCCACACAGGGGAATACAGGAACAGACTGGTAGGCTGGCACACAGACTGGTGGGTATAGGCAGGCACAACTGGTATGCAGGCAGGCGGGTATGCAGGCAGGGGGGTACAGGCAAGCACAGCTAGAGTGCAGACAGGGAGGCACTAGCAGGTAGGAACACAGGCGGGATAGGACCCAGTACACACTGGGACTCAGGAACAGAACCACAGATGTGGCGGACAAACACAGCAGAGTGAGGCCGCCCAGAGAGGTGAGCGAGAACAGGGCAGGACAAAGCCGCCTGGAGCGGTGAGCAAGAGTAGAGCAGGACAAGGCCGCCAGGAGCGGTGAGCAAAGGGTCAGAGCTGAGCGAGACTGCCGGAGCAGTGAGCAAGAGTGGAGCAAGACGAGACCGCCTGGAGCGGTGAGCAAGAGTGGAGCAAGACTGCCGGAGCAGTGAGCAAAAGGATAAGAGCGGAGCGAGACTGCCAGAGCAGTGAGCAAAAGGGTCAGAGCGGAGCGAGGCTGCCGGAGCAGCGAGCAAAGGAGTCAGAGCAGGCTAGAACCGCCGGAGCGGTAAGCAAAGGAGTCAGAGCAGGCTAGAACCGCCGGAGCGGTGAGCAAAGGAGTCAGAGCAGGCTAGAACCGCCGGAGCGGTGAGCAAAGGAGTCAGAGCAGGCTAGAACCGCCGGAGCGGTGAGCAAAGGAGTCAGAGCAGGCAAGGCTGAGCAGGGGGGACAGGGCTCTGTTCACACGGAACAGACAGGAAGGGAAAGGCAGAGCCAGATACCCACAGGGTACTTGCAGTGAAGTAGCGAGTGGACCACAAACTCACAAACGGGAGTACAGAGACAACAAGCAGGAGTTAGGTACGAGTTCAGACTCTGCAGAAAAAGGAAGGGAACAGACAGAGGCAAAACAGGTAAAGGATAGGAGAGAGTTCAGACTGGAACTGAGTGTATGGAGGAGACCGACACTGCAGCGGAATACAGGAGCGGGTCTGGGAATACGGCCCCCAGAGAGGCAGGATGAACAGGCAAGGAGCGTGTTCAGACAGGACAGACAAGATACAGGAGCAGGTCTAGGTAATCGGCCCCTAGAAGGCAGGAGGAACAGGCTAGGAGCGTGTTCAGACAGGACAGACAAGATACCGGAGCGGGTCTAGGTAATCGGCCCCTAGAAGGCGGGAGGAACAGGCTAGGAGCGTGTTCAGACAGGACAGACAAGATACCGGAGCGGGTCTAGATAATCGGCCCCTAGAAGGCGGGAGGAACAGGCTAGGAGCGTGTTCAGACAGGCCTGGAAATACAGCCTCCAGGATAGGCAGACAAGAGAACACAGACAGGACTCAGTTCAGACACGGGAACTGAAACCGCAAGGCAGGAGACATAGACAGGACTCAGTTCAGACACGGGAACAGATACCGCAAAGCAGGAGACAAAGAACGGGACCTGGCACCTTCAGAGTGCAAGCACACACTGAAAGAAACACTATGCTCAGGCAGGGATAGATGGGAGCAGCTGAGCTATATACCAGGTGACAGACAGCAATAGGCTGAGGACGCACAAGGGGTGTGACCCACAGCAGGTACAAAAAGCAGGAAGTGATCGGGCGCCGCCCTTAAGCAGCAGAAGCAGACACAAACAGACAGCATGGAGGGAAGCCAGAGAGACATTCTGGACTGGAGATCAAGTGCGCGCTCTTGCACAGTGGGAGATGGACCACCATGCAAGGACGCCGCCAGGTATGTTACACCGAACAATACCTCAGACTGTAAAAGGGAGAAATATCGCCACACCATGACCAGACCAGATATTACCAACATATAGCGACCAAATAATTGCACATACAAGGGAGAAATACCACCACACCATGTCCACACCACATAGTGACCAAATAATAACACATACAGGGATAAATACCACACCATGCCCGGACCAGATATTACAACATAGTGACCGAATATTACAATACTGATCATTAATGAAATGTCCTCGGACGCACATTCAGTTGAAACCAGTGGGCCCCCTCTACGTCCTGCTCAGGGTCCTGCCAAGGACCCTGGCCCACCGGATAATCGTCCAGTGTCCCGGTGCTCCAGTCAGACCCTGTTTGCCCACCAAACTCATCCATTTAAATGTCTGATTTTAGAGTTTGCATTGTGTTCCTTTTCTTTGCTTATAAAAACATAATAATTATAGTCTATGGACCTTTTCTGATGCTGATGGTTCACAAAAGAAATTTGAGACATGTTTGATTGTAATCTGATTTGCAGATAAAACTGCCCATTCAAATGATTGGATTGCCAAAAAAAGATCCATTTGCATCCTTGTTCTGTATGTTTTTCACTGACTAATGTTAGAAGTTTGTAAATCTTCATCACTTTTTTTCTCTCATCAATAGGTGGCAGAAAATGTCATTTTTCAACATGAGGAGAGAAAACTTCATCCCATCACTTTACCTGATGGGCCCATGTGTCAGATCAGCACAGAAGCAAATAGGCAGCAATTGCTCATTTTTAAGTCCTCTTTAGCTCATAATGTGGAGTAACATTGTGTGGATCAGATACACAAAAACTCTGTTCAAAGGTCGGCTTAGGGTTTACTTCATGTACACACAAATTGCCAAAGGAAAATAGAGATCCCTTAATAAAGACCTAAATATAAAACATAACTTTTATTTTGATTATTAGATATAATAACGGAAAAGATAACACACACTTAAAATCACACAGTACTGGATGTTTCTGATAATTCAGCGATGGGTTCTATGAGCCAGAACTATTGAAGTGCTTGTGCTTCTGTTATGGCAGTTGTGTATCGAGGGCTTATCTGTCTAATACATTATTCTTCAGAATAAATCACCACCAATAGTGAGTCCTCAATATAATCCTACTCGGTATACACTACTCACTTTATTATCAGGGCTTATTTATCAGGAAATTGGATAAAAGGGATTATGCTATACGTAGCAAGAGAAAACTGCTTATATGTACAACTAAACTGGTCATCAAGGTGTTCAGCCGTCTCTCCAGTTTCTATAGATAGAAAACTATTTGGATCACAATAGATATCTTTTCATATCCAAATGAGCCTTATTCGGCAATATTTGGTTTCATTCATTAGTGGGCAGTGAGGTAAATGCTTCTACTGCCGCCCTTGTATCTCATCTATTAGACTTAGGAGCTGTAGCACTTATTTATCATTGTAGTGCTTTTCAATTGTCATTAGTGTTGAGCATTCCGATACTGAAATATCGGGTATCGGCCGATATTCGCGGTATCGGAATTCCGATACTTAATTCCGATACTTTTGCAATATCGTATACCAGAATCGGAAGTTCCCATAATGCAATGAGCCATTTTCATTTTATTCAGCCAATGAGGATCCTAAGAAGTGTGGGCACATCCTGTTAGGCATGTAGGCATCTTAACTAATGGCATGGCTGTGATTGGCTGCTGAAATGATGTCATGATGCACTATAAAAGCCGCCGCCGCCATTTTGGCTGCTGTGAATTCAGTTAGGGATAGGACGCTGTTGTTCTGAGGGACAGTTTTAGCTACCTATTTGGTCTATTCTGCTTTACCCAAGCTACTTTATAAATCGCTGTGCCTTGCAGTGCTAGTGCACAGTTCTCTGTGCTGTTCACCGCTTTCTGCAAGGTCTCTGTGTGTGAGTGCAGCTCACCCTGTAGTGTGTGCTTCAGCCACGTCTGGTTGTAGTGCACTCAGTGTGTGTCACTGCCTCATACATTGTCCTTTTTTGCCAATTCATAATTTTTCCTGATATCTCCTATTAGTGTGGTGGTTCCATCCGTATTCAGCTAAACTGGTTCCAAACACACTATATAGGAGTAGATAGAGGAGCCTTTCTGCAGCATTGGGCCCTGCAGCCCCAGCCAGATTAGTATTAGCCTATTTTTTGTAGCCTCATCTATTGCATTGTAGGTTACCTTCCTGCATTGTAATAGCTACAAAAAGTTTGTGATACTATCGTTATTACATCTTCAGGCACATCCAGTGTCTTTTTGTGACAAAAAAAACCTAAATAAAGTTCACCAAACACTCCACTTTACAGTTGTGTAGGCCACATTAGCTCATATTAAAGTCTAGTCCACACTTTATAAAATTAGTGTTTCTTATACCTGTTAGCAGCTGTTCAGGAATAAGCACACTAAGCCCTTAGTACTTTTCTGCCTATTTTTATCAGTCTACCAAGATGAAGAAGGCAGGGAGTAAGGCATGTGATCGTGGGCGTGGGCGTGGAGTTTCTGCAGGGAGAGGACGTGAGGATTCTGTGCCTGCAGGGAGAGGACGTGGGGATTCTGTGCCTGCAGCGGGCACCAGTGACTCAGCATCCCCCAGTTTTACCAGGGAACAGTCCTTTATGCGCAGCTTTGTAGGAGCTAGCCGTACCCCACTGCTGCGGGAGGACCAAATTGAAGCCGTTGTCTGATGGATGGCAGCTAATGCATCGACTTCAATTAGTTCCAGATCCTCTCAGGTCCTGAGCACTGAAGAGCACCCATCTGTCTCTTCACCACCTGCCAAATTGCCCAGGCAGTCAAAGAGCCCTGGACAGGAGCCATCTCTACTTCTGTTCTCTGAATCTCTTGGCTTGGAAAGAGGGGGCCAGCCAAGCAGAATTCGAGAATTTGAAGAAGAGGTAGTATGCAGTGATGCACAACCGTTTTGTCTCTCTGAATGTGAAGAGGCGGGTGGGCCAGTGCCTATGGTCAGCAGCACACCTCAGTACGCATCTGATGATGAGACTCTTTCTGGTGCGTACTGTGCTGTCGAGACTACCCAGGAGAAGCAGTTGTTTGAAGAGGGTGGTGTAGATGATGAGGTCCTTGACCCATCATGGCGTGAGGGACAGGAAGGTGGTGGGAGCAGCTCTGAGGAAGAGATTCCCCGAACAGCCCAAAAAGGAGGGAGAGGGAGGGGGCAGACTTGGTTGCCTGTAGCCTCCACTTCGGCACCTATTAGGAGCATGGCTCTTCCAAAATCCAAAGCGGGCGCTCCCAAGACTTGCAGTGCCTGGTCCTTTTTTGACACAGTTGCAGATGACATTTGCTTTGTCAAATGCTAGCTGTGTAATCAGAAGGTGAAAAGAGGGAAAAGTGTCAGCAACCTCAATACCACAAATATGTGGAAACATGTGCGGACCAAGCACGTGGTGGAGTTACAAAAACACACTGAAGACCTAGGCCAACCTACAGCGCCACCTACCACCTCTTCAGCTCGTGTTGTAGCCTCTTCCTCCAGCTCACACACAGCTGGTTCGGCTTCCTCACAGGATCGCCATGGAAGAATCTCTAGCACTTTTGTACAGAGACACAGTGTAATTCCACCCACAGCACCACTTTCCCAGTCATCCTCACACTCCCAGGCCAGTCTACAGCCATCGTTAGCACAGGCATGGGAGAAAAGGTGCCCATACTCGGCAAACCACCCCCGAGCACAGGCTCTGAATGCTGGCATTGCTAAACTACTGGCCCTTGAAATGCTATCATTCAGGCTGGCGGAGACTGACACATTCCGTAAATTTATGGCATTGGCAGTCCCACAATACAACGTGCCCAGCCACTTTTATTTCAGCAGGCAAGCCTTCCCTGCCCTGCAACATCATGTGGAGGGAAAAATTAAACATGCGCTACAAAACGCCATCAGTAGCAAGGTCCACCTGACCACCGATGCGTGGACCAGTAAGCATGGACAGGGACGATACCTTTCCCTCACTGCCCATTGGGTAAATGTTGTGGAGCCGGGTACAGATCTTGAGAGTGGCGCTGTACGTGTTCTGCCAACTCCAAGGATTGCAGGAATCCAGTCTGTACACATTGACTCCTCCTCATACTCCAGTTCCTCTGAATCAGCGCTGCAGGAGCCGTCACGGTCTACCTCCACATCGACCCGTGAACGGTTACCTGTTATGGTGACCAATATGAGCACAGCCGTGGCCAAACGTCAACAGGCCGTATTAAAATTAATTTCTTTGGGGAATCGAAGCCACACAGCGCAGGAGCTCTGGAATGCCTTCAAGCAGCAGAGCGACGTATGGTTTGTGCCAGCGAATCTCCAGCCAGGCATGGTAGTGTGTGACAATGGCCGAAATCTGGTGGCAGCTCTGGGCCTAGGCAACCTCACTCACATCCCATGTCTGGCACATGTGCTCAACTTGGTCGTGCAGAGTTTTTTGGGGGACTATCCGGATATTGATGCACTGCTTCACAAGGTCTGCATAGAGTGCGCTCACTTGTGGCGTTCCAGCAATGCAAGATCACGCATTGCAGCTCTGCAGCGCCCATTACGTCTTCCGGAACATCGCATCATATGTGACCTACCCACCAGGTGGAATTCAACGTTACTGTTATGTTCTGCTACCAAAGCTAAGGAAAGAGAGGAGATCTGTCCCTACTATAGGACTCAGCTGAATCCCTACGATGTAACAGGGAACCTGATCCTGCGATCAGACCTGCTAAAGTCCTAATCTAGTCTGTACGGAGACCTATAGATGTGGGGAGGGAATCCCTACAAGTACTAAGGACTGGGAGGAATATGGGACACCTCCTAACAGAAATAGTAGCAGACAGACGAACAAACAAAATAGATAGAACATAGAGGTCCGTAGACCAAGCAAACTAACAGAGTTAGATACAGAGCACAGGCTAGCTAGAAAGTAGATATACAATGAAGTCCAGCAAAGCCAGAAGGGCGGAGCAGGATTAAATAGGCCAACAAGGTCATGTGACCAGCAAAGGAAAAAAAACCTAACAGCAAGGTTCTAACAGTACCCCCCCTTCTAAGAGGATCCTCCGGATCCCCTAGGACCAGGCTTATCAGGAAATCTCCTGTGAAACGCTCTGATAAGTCTGGACGCGGAAACATCATCTGACCTCACCCAAGAGTTATCCTCGGGTCCGAAACCTTTCCAGGCCACAAGATACTGCAAACTACCTCTATACCGTCTAGAGTCAAGGATGCGAGAAATTTCATATTCCCCGTCCTCCACCACCGGAGGAACAGAGGCAGAGGCGTCACCATCCGACACAACAGCTTTTTTTAACAGAGAGACATGAAAGACCGGATTAATTCTCCAGGAGGTAGGAACCTCCAACCTAACAGCAGATTGGTTGACAACCTGAAGCACCTTAAAGGGCCCTACAAACTTGGGACCCAATTTCTTAGAAGGAATCCTCAACCGCAGATTCCTAGAGGACAACCAAACCATGTCACCAACAGCGAACAAAACCTCCTGTCGTTTCCTATCAAAGTAGTCTTTAGATTTTCTGTTGGCCTCCTGAAGATTACCACGCACATCCGTCCAAACTCTTTCCAAATCACCGGAAAAATTCTCCTCCTCAGGCACGGCAGATCCCAACTTGGAGAACGACCCAAACGACGGATGTCTCCCAGAACAACAAAAAAAAGGCGAACAACCAGCAGAAGAAGATGTATGATTGTTCAGAGCAAATTCGGCAAGTGGCAGAAACTCAGACCACCCCTCTTGATTGTCTGCCACAAAACAACGCAAGAACTGCTCAACATCCTGGTTTTTCCTTTCTGTCTGGCCATTAGATTCAGGATGATATCCGGACGAAAACGACAAATGAATTCCCAACCTGTCACAAAAGGCACGCCAAAAACGAGCCACGAACTGAGGACCCCTATCAGAAACAATGTCAGTAGGAACGCCATGAAGTCTGACAATTTCCTTGACAAAGGCCTTAGCGAGAGTTTTAGCGCAGGGCAGTTTGACGAAGGGAACCAAGTGACACATCTTGCTAAAACGGTCCACGACCACCCAGATGACAGTAAAACCCTCAGAGGGGGGAAGGTCAGTTATAAAGTCCATAGCCAAATGTGTCCAAGGAGCACTGGGGACCTCCAAAGGACAAAGCAACCCCGCAGCAGGAGTATGTGAGGACTTAGATCTAGCACATATAGTACATTGGCGCACCCACTTAATGACTTCCTTCTGCCATCCAGGCCACCAAAAACTGCGACCCACCAGTCTCTTGGTCTCAGAGATTCCGGGATGACCTGCCAACCGAGATTCGTGACACTCAACAAACAAATCTCTCCTAAAGGTCCCAGGCACAAACAACCTCCCATGAGGAGTGTTAGATGGGGCATTCTCCTGAGCTTTAAGAATCTCATATTCCAAAACGGAGTCTAAAGCAGCTATCACAACACCTTCTTGTAAAATGTTTTCCTCTTTCTCAGCACCGACTATGGGAGAAAAACTGCGAGACAAGGCATCCGCCTTAACATTCTTAGTACCAGGGATGTAAGTAACGGAGAAATTAAACCGCGAGAAAAACAGTGCCCACCTAGCCTGACGGGCATTCAGGCGCTTGGCAGCATCAAGATATATCAGATTTTTATGATCCGTAAGAACCTGAACGGGAAATTCCGCACCTTCCAAGAAGTGGCGCCAGTGTTCAAATGCGAGTTTAATAGCCAATAATTCCCGATTACCAATATTGTAATTCAGTTCAGTCTCCGAAAATTTTTTTGAAAAAAAGGCACAGGGATGTAATCCATCCCCGTTATCCTGAGACAATACTGCGCCAACCCCCACAGAGGAAGCATCAACCTCAACCAAAAACGGCCTAGTAACATCAGGCTGCATAAGGATGGGAGCAGAGGTGAACCTCTCCTTGAGATACACAAAAGCTTCAATGGCCTCAGAAGACCACTGAACCGCATCAGCACCTTTACTGGTGAGATCAGTCAGAGGTTTGACAATACTAGAAAAATTTTTTATGAATTTTCTGTAGTAATTGGCGAAACCCAAAAACCTCTGTATCGATTTCAAACCAATAGGCCTAGGCCATTCCTGCACAGCCTGAACCTTAACCGGATCCATCTCAAAACCTTTGCTGGAGATAATGTAGCCCAAAAAACTAATTCTCTGTACAGCGAACTCACATTTCTCCAGCTTAGCAAAAAGCGAATTGTCCATTAATAACTGTAATACCTCACACACGCTCCGCCAATGAGACTCCAGATCTGGCGAATAAATCAAAATGTCATCCAAATACACAACCACATTTTTACCGATCAAAGGTCTAAGGATGTCATTAATCAGATTCTGAAAAAATGCAGGAGCATTAGTAAGACCAAAAGGCATAACCAGATTCTCAAAATGACCCACAGGAGTGTTAAAAGCAGTCTTCCATTCATCACCCTCCTTCATGCGCAACAGATTGTATGCCCCCTTAAGGTCAATTTTAGAGAACCACTTGGCCCCCAATAACTGGTTAAACAGATCAGGAATCAATGGCAGTGGGTAAGGATTGCGTACCGTAATTTTGTTAATCTCACGAAAATCCAGACAAGGACGTAAACCGCCGTCCTTTTTTTTTACAAAAAAAAATCCAACCGCCACAGGAGACTTAGAGGGCCTAATGTGACCGGCGGCCAAACTTGTCTGTATGTATTCCTCCAAAGCCTTCCTCTCAGGAATAGTAAGGTTAAATAAACGACTTTTAGGAAGAGTCGCTCCAGGGACAAATTCAATAGAACAATCATAGTCTCTATGGGGAGGCAAAACCTGCGATTCCTTCTCAGAAAAAACTCTCCAAAAATCCTGAATAGGAACAGGCAATTCTCCCCTATTCAAAGCTGCAATACGCCCGTTACAACACTTGTCATAACATTTATGGCTCCAGGATTTCATTTCACTGGTAGACCAATCCAGTACAGGATTGTGAAATTTTAACCAGGGCAAACCCAATATTACTGGAGAAGGCAAGTTATTCAACACTACCAAATCCAATTTCTCATGGTGAACACCATTAATAGTGAGAGGAAATTCACAGACCTTGAGAGTAATATTCTTCAAAGGGGAGCCATCCACAGAAACCACAGCAATGGGGGATGATAAAGGTTCAGGTTTTAGATTGAGTTTTTCCACGAATCCCCCATCAATTACATTCAGTGTAGACCCGCAATCAACAAACACCCGAAATTCCATTAATTTTTCCTGAGCAATCGTGGAAGCAGCTAAAAATATACCCTTGGAATTTAAACAGGCAATACGGGCGTGACTGACCATTTTTTTTTCTTTCTTCATACGAAGCTCACAGCCTTTAATCAAATGACCAGATTTTCCGCAATAGAAACACAAGCCTTCCGAAAAACGACGGTCTTTTTCTTGAGAGCGAGGTGCCACCGATCCAATCTCCATCGGTTCACCACTGTTAGTACACACATTATCATAACCAGAAACTGACATAGCAGAGGATTTGCTCTCATTAACCCTAGCACGCAGTCTTCTATCCACCCGTATAGCTAATTGCATAGCCTGTTGCAAATCCTCAGGTGTAGGATAAGCAATTAGCAGGTCTTTAACCCTTTCACTGAGCCCAGCAAGAAATAGACTTTTCAGAGCAGAATCGTTCCACCCTGTTTGAGTGGACCAACGACGAAAATAAGTACAATATTTTTCGACATTACCTGATCCTTGTTTTAAACGTCTCAACTCAGTCTCAGCTGATGCCACACGGTCAGGATCATCATATAATAGTCCTAAAGCAGAAAAAAAACTATCCACTGATCTGAAGCATGTATCACTAGGTTGCAAAGAAAAGGCCCACTCCTGAGGCTCTTTGCGCAAAAGTGACATTATGAACCCTACGCGCTGGGATTCATCCCCAGAGGACTTGGGTCTCAAACGAAAATACAATAAGCAAGCATTTTTAAATGAAAAAAATTCTCGATGTTCACCAAAAAATAAATCCGGCAAACATACCTTAGGCTCCAAGAAATATGCTCCAGGACAGTTACTCACGTGCTGACGGAGCTCGGCCACTTCCAGAGAGAGTCCCTGCAGGTGTTTAGCCAAATCCTGAACCGACACCATGATGGAACAAAAAAAAAAAAAAAAAAATCTTTCCTTAGAGAATTTGCAGGCTGGACTTACTGTTATGTTCTGCTACCAAAGCTAAGGAAAGAGAGGAGATCTGTCCCTACTATAGGACTCAGCTGAATCCCTACGATGTAACAGGGAACCTGATCCTGCGATCAGACCTGCTAAAGTCCTAATCTAGTCTGTACGGAGACCTATAGATGTGGGGAGGGAATCCCTACAAGTACTAAGGACTGGGAGGAATATGGGACACCTCCTAACAGAAATAGTAGCAGACAGACGAACAAACAAAATAGATAGAACATAGAGGTCCGTAGACCAAGCAAACTAACAGAGTTAGATACAGAGCACAGGCTAGCTAGAAAGTAGATATACAATGAAGTCCAGCAAAGCCAGAAGGGCGGAGCAGGATTAAATAGGCCAACAAGGTCATGTGACCAGCAAAGGAAAAAAAACCTAACAGCAAGGTTCTAACAGTTACATATGTTGGAGAGGTTGTGTGAGCAGCAGGCAGCAGTAATGGAGTACCAGCTGCAGCAGGCGCAAACAAGTCGCAGTGCGCGCCGTTCACACTTCACCACCACTGAGTGGGCCTCTATGAAGGACATTTGCCACGTTTTGCGTGCCTTCGATTATTCCACGCGGATGGCGAGTGCAGATGACGCACTAGTCAGCATGACTATCCCCCTTATCTGCCTGCTTGAAAAAACACTGCAAGCACTAAGGGACGAGGTTTTGGAAGAGGTGGAGGATGAGGAGTCACAAATGCCATCTGCTTCTCTACAGTCTGCGCAACGTGGTTCCTCACAAAGGCCAAGGCAGGGGACACTTTGTGAGGAGGATGAGGAGGAGTCAATGGATGAGGAAGACATCTGTCCAGAGGAGGGAGGTGCACAATGCTCTAGTAGTCAGTATCTAGAGCGAGGGTGGGGTGATGCAGAGCAGGCAGAGATCACGCCTCAAGCAGGGGACAGCGTTTCTTGGCCAGTTGGCAGTCTGCAGCACATGGTTGATTTCATGCTGCAGTGCCTGAGAAACGACCGCCGCATCGCCCACATTCTCAACACGGCTGATTATTGGGTGTCCACCCTCCTAGATCCTCGCTACCGGGACAACTTACAAAGCCTCATAACACCGTTGAACCGGGAGCGTAAAATGCGGGAGTACCAAAACGCACTGGTACATTCCATCATGTTCTCCATTCCAACCGAGAGCAGTGCTGCTAGTGCTTTACAAAGCAGCTCAGTGCGTCGAGGCAGTGGAGGAAGCTCTGCACAAAGAGGGAGCAGAAGCAGCGCCTCAGCACAAGGCAAGACCAGTATGGCCGAAATGTGGCAAAGTTTTGTGTCCCTGCCGCCACAAATGTCTACACCATCACAGACGGCTCCAGTCAGCAGGAGGCAACGTTTCCGTCAGATGGTGACAGACTACATGTCTTGCCCTCTTAGTGTACTCCCAGACGGCTCTTCTCCCTTCAAGTTTTGGGTCTGTAAGCTGGATACATGGCCAGAGCTTAGTCAGTATGCATTGGAGGTGCTAGCTTGCCCTGCTGCTAGTGTATTATCGGAACGCGTCTTTAGTGCCGCAGGTGGTGTACTAACAGACCGTCGCATGCGACTATCCTCCGATAACGTTGACCGGCTTACTTTTCTCAAAATGAACAAGGCCTGGATCTCTCATGAATTTGCCAGTCCTCTTCCAGAATAAATAATTGGTTGGCAACAGTATCCAGGTCTCCTGTTCTGTTCATGTTTCTACCACCTGAACTGTAATCCCTGAGCTCCAACACCGCCAGTTGGCGCTCGGAGGTGCCGTCTGCACAGTCAACACTTGCTGCCGTGTCATTGGGGTTCAGTAACGTCAGCTGTTCCCCTGCTGTGCGGACGGCAATTTCTCCTGCTCTGTCCACATTCTCACTACTACAGATTTTAAAGTTGCTCCAATTACACCTCTGGCTCCTCTGCTTTTAGTATTTACCCTGGGCTCCAATACCGCTAGTTGCTGCTCAGAAGTGCCGTCTGCACAGTCAACGCTTGCTCCAGTGTTATTGGGGTTCAGTAACGTCAGCTGTTCCCCTGCTGTGTGTCCGGCAAATTCTCCTGCTTTGTCCACATCCACTGTACTACTGATTTAAAACTTGCTCCAATTACACCTCTGGCTCCACTCTGTTTTTAGTATTTACCCTGGGTTCCAGCACTGCCAGCTGGTTCTCGGTAGTTCCATTTGCTCTTGTACCTTCTACTACCCATCCGGGTTCCAGTACCGTCAGCTGGTTCTCGGCAGTGCCTTTGGATTAGGTGCCTCCTTCTCGGTATCCAAGTTCCACCAACGTCTGCTGGTCCTTGGTAGTGCTTTCTGGCACAGGTACCTCCTGCTTAGTAACCGAGTTCCAGTACCGTCAGCTGGTCTTCGGCAGTTCCATTGGCTCTTGTACCTTCTGCTACCCATCCGGGTTCCAGTACCGTCAGCTGGTCCTCGGTAGTTCCATTTGCTCTTGTACCTTCTGCTACATTTCCAAGTTCAAGCTTTTTGAAATGGTTCTTGGTAATCACTCTGGATCTCCCTGACGAGGACCCTGAAGACGAGGACCCTGAAGACCACCCCAAAGAAGACGAGGACCCTGAAGACCACCCCGAAGAAGACGAGGACCCTGAAGACCACCCCGAAGAAGACGAGGACCCCGAAGACGAGGACCCAGAAGACCAACCCGAAGAAGACGAGGACCCCGAAGACGAGGACCCCCGAAGACGACGACCCTGAAGACCACCCCGAAGAAGACCAAGAAGATGACCCTGAAGAAGTTGACCAAGAGGACAAAGAAGAGAAGACAAGCACCAAGATACAGAAGAACAAGAGACAGAAAATCAAGAAGCAGAAATACAAGAAGCTGCAGAACAAAAAGCGGAAGAACATTAAGCATAAGACTAAAAATCAGAGCAAAAGATAATATCTAAATTATAAGCAGAAGATGACTAAGCAGTGTATGGGGGTGAGTCCGTTGCTCCTCGTGGTGCCCCTGGAAAAGACCTGCTGCTGCAGGCCAAACTGAACGCGGACAAATCCTGTTGTAAATCTTTTGTGACGGGCAGAACGAAAGGTGTAATGTCCAACCTTTTATAGATAACAACTACAGGAATGCCTGTCACAAATAAGAAAATGATGAAGAAGTAGAATATGAAGAATGTAAAAAAAAAGAACAATACGAAGAAGGTGAAGAAGAAGAAGACGAAGAAGGTGAAGAAGAAGTGGATGAAAAAGATGCTGAGGATGATGAAGGAGAAAGTGTGGGAGAAGTAAAAAAGAAGGTGAAGAGCATGGAAGTAGTGAAACATAAATATCTGACAAAATATAAAAATACTTAACATAGTCAATATTTCCGTAACTCAGAACGTCTTAAAAAAAAAATTAATTCCTGCTATTCCATTTGATTGGGCTAAACCTCTATGCCTTTATTGTCTCCCCCACCTCCCCCAATACATTCTACATTATTCTTAGTTGTTTTTCTTCATGTAGAATTAACCTACAAGGAAAGAAAGGGTTTATTTTCATTCCGATATTTCTGTCCCATTGACTTGCATTGGTTTCCGGTATCGGAATCGGCGATATCCGATACTTTTTCGGTATCGGTCCGATCCAATCCGATCCGATATTTCCCGATATCGGAAGGTATCGCTCAACACTAGTTGTCATACAATAGGGCTTCTTGTAGCATGCATTCTTACCTGTAGCAGCTAATCAAAACCATAACATTTACAGATTTTTATCAATTGTATATAAAGCGGAAATCATACTGCTCCTGTTATTCAGCCCTTGTATTTTGATCAACAGCTACTAATACAATATGATGTACCACATGGCCCGGCACCTAGAATGACATCCCCACAAAGCCTCACTACACAGTATTATGTCCTCACAGAACGATATGCTCACACAGCCCCTTTACACAGTATTGTCCCCACAAAGTTCCCTTAAACAGTATTCTGCACCCTGTGACAGAGTCACCGGTGTTATATGCAAGAGGAGGTATGTGTCACTCTGGCTGCTAGCTTGTGTGGACTGAAACCTACAAACTTTCCTCCAGCATGTTATATGTTGGAGGTTAATTCCTAAAGGGTGTGATTTTATGTGAATGGCAAAGAGGGTGGGAGGTCATTCACCCTACGTCCCCTCAGGGTGTAGCTGAGCAAGCTTAAATGCTCAGTCACTATTTTTTTTCTGTAGTGTGTGGTCTGGAGAGTGAATTTTCCAGGCTGTGTTTGCCAGAGAACAACATCGAAGGACTGGTGTTTGGGGCACTTCACTGTGCTACTTTGAGTGGGCAAAGCCTCGCTAATGGACTCTGCTATACTTTATCTTTTGTTTTCCCGTTAACCCGGAGAGGGCCTGTTTATTTTTGTGGAACGCTGCTGGAGTTTATGCCATACAATAAACCAGCAGGAAGTTAACCCGAACCGTGTGTCCTGTGTCTGCCTCTGGAGAGCCGAGCAAGTCAGTTTATCACAACCCATACAGTCTTGTTGCACAGTATTATGTCCCCACACAGTTCCTTTGAACAGCATTATGCACTCATACAGTTTCCTTGCACAGTATTGTCCCCACACAGCACCTTACTCAGTTTTATGTCCCCCCCTTCCCTCGTAGAAAGATGTTGAAAAAACGTACTCTCCTAACCCCATTCTCCCACTGCTCCAGTCTGCGCTGTCTACTGAGGCACTGCTGGCGCCATGTAGTGACGTCATCACACCTGCAGCGCTCTCAGGTGCACCGGCTCAGTGATGGGACAGGGAGCTGCACAGTGAGGATGAAGATATCAGCGAATGTGAGACGGAGGGTGGCGGAGTGGTTTGGGAGACCAATACATAAAACTCTTTGGCTGCGTGCTGCTGTTTGCCCAGGTCTGGCATAGTAGGCAGTGCTATGTGCTGAGTACATTGCTGTACATTTTTATTTAGAATTTGACACATATTTCTGATCAGAATCCACCTTAATTCTACTCACAAGTCATATCCTACTGATCTCAGTAAGAAATCCATGTTGCTGTTCATTTGGTTTTGGATGTGAAAAATGCTTTAATAAGTGAAAAATCTCTTATTGAAGCAGTTTCTCCCTGGAAAGCGCAGCAGGTAGCCACTGTCAGACTTGCCCAACTGAATGACACTAACCCCCGTGGGGACCCACAGCAGGAATATGAGGGTCTGGCTTGAATTTCTGAAACATAGATTCAAGTGCAAATACAAGTCAGATTTTTCCATGAAAAAAATCACCGAATGTAGACATACTCTAAGGCAGGGGTCTCAAACACGCGGCCCACGGGCCGCATGTGGCCCCTCCGGCTGCTTCTTGTGGCCCGCAGGCACATAGACCCCATAACGATCGCAGCTCTCTCCAGCAGCCGCCGACATCAGCGCTGTAGTGTAGTGTATTGCTGCGCAGAGACCGGCTTTCTGCACAGCAATACCAGTGGCAGCCGCCGGCAGGGCCGGCCCGAACGTATAGGCGAACTAGGCGGCCGCCTAGGGCGCCGACCCTAAGGGGGCGCCAGAGAAAAAATAGAAAAAATTATAAAAAAAATCTTTTCAAAAGGCAAAAAGTTTTAGGGATGGAAAGAAAAATGTACATAAATTTTTTTGCCATAAATTTAAAAGAAAAACCGTTGAGCTTCAATTTACGCACGGAAAGGAGGCGCTAAACTACGGACGTGAGTCGTTTGCATCGTCTGCTGACAGGTGTTTGATCCCGCGCGTTTATTTTGCTCCTAAGTTTTCAAATGTTGGCAAAGCAAACAACCAAAAATGCACACACTACACTAAGGGGGCGCCCGAGAGAAAAAAATACGTATACTTAAAAGGTAGGTGTACCATATGGCCTATTTATACGTAGTTTGGACTTTAGGTACTAGTTGGCGATTATATTGATAGATGTCATCAGCAGTCGATGCTGCTAGTGGGAGGAGTCTGTTTTGACGCATTGGCGTAGACTGCCTGGACTGCCAGTCAGGCCAGCTAAGGCAAGGGAGATAGTATCTACATTTTTTGCATATCGGCGCGCGCGATTATAATATTTTCGAGGTATGTCTCTACTCTTTGCATGCTTTATCATGTGAGCTATTGCTGTTATTTTGTATATTCATTACATTCATTGTTCCATGAGGTTTCATGAATGCAAATAGAAAATAAGAGGTTTTTAGTAAATTTTTGGCCTAGGTTCTAAAGTGTTAGGCGCTGCGAGGTAGGTATACTGTTTTGATTTTCAAAAATATTGGAAACATTGGAAATTGTTAAAGAAATTTGTGGTTTTTGTCTTAAAAGTAAAATCGTATTATTGTTCAGATAACAATTTTAATCGGCGCGTTAACTTTTAGGTAAATGCTGTGTGTTGTAGCGAGTCATGGCTGATAAGAAGAAAAAACTTTCGGGGTTTCAGAACCGTAAAAGAAAAGCTGAGGAGGAGAAATCACTATCAAAAATCAAAGGGTCATTTTTAAAATATCTAAGCAATAGAAATGAAAACGCGGAATTCCAAACGTTGGAACAACAGGCTTCTGTTGCCTCGGAAATATCGAATGTGGAAATAGAATTTGTTTCTCATGCTGAAAATAGTGAACTATAACCATTAATATCTGGTGGTAGATCTGATCAAAGTACCAGTACTGACATGGAGGCTGGTACATCTATAGAAATACTATTCGGACGATCCTGCTACGTGGACCGTAATCAATGATGACTTACGCCTAGATGTAGTAAAACTCGGCCCCACACAAGTTAAAGATTTCTATTTTCCTTTGGACACTAATCGTAGAAAATTTTCTTGTGTTCACTATAAACGTCGTCTTGTCAATGGTGAAAGTCTTGAACGCAATTGGCTAACGTATTCTATTCAGAAAAATTCAGTTTTTTGTTTTTGCTGTACGTTGTTTCCAGACTCATCACTTCAACTAGGAATCATCAAACACTCAGCCTTAGGTACTGATGGTGTAAATGACTGGACAAACATATCTGCTATTTTAGCCAGCCACGAAAAAAGCAAAGATCACATGATTAGCTTTCAAAAATGGAAGGAACTCGAAAATAGACATAAGATGAACAAGACCATTGACGAAGAACACTTACGCAAAATTGAAGAGCAAGAAAAATACTGGCATCAAATTTTAGAAAGGTTGATAGCTCTAGTGAGGGTACTAGGTACGCAAAACTTAGTGTTCCGTGGATCAAATGATGCATTGTTTGCATCTAATAATGGGAACTTTTTGAAATTTGTGGAGTATTTGGCTATGTTCGATCCCGTCATGTGTGAGCACATTCGGAAAATCCGGGACAAAGAGATTCATGCACATTATTTGGGAAAAACAATACAGAATGAGATGATTCAACTGCTAAGTAATGGTATTCAGGAAAAGATTCTTGACGATGTCAAAACTGCAAAATACTTTTCTGTAGAGCTGGATTGTACTTCTGACGCGTCTCATGTTGAACAAATGACTATCATTGTTCGGTTTGTTTCCACATCAGAAGACAAAAAGTTTGAAATTAAAGAGCACTTCTTGGGATTCATTCCTGTTTCTGATACAACTGGAGGTGGTTTGACAGCCGCTGTCTTGAACAAATTTGAAGAACTGTCGCTCTCTGTGGACAACTTACGAGGGCAAGGCTACGACAATGGGAGCAACATGAAGGGAAAAAACATTGGACTACAAAGACGAATTTTGGACATAAACCCACGTGCATTCTTTGTGCCTTGCAGCTCCCATTCTCTAAACTTAGTCGTCAACGATGCCGCTAAATGTTGTTTTGGAGCGACAACTTTTTTCCTGTTAGTTCAAAATCTCTACGTATTTTTCTCTTCGTCAACTCAGCGTTGGGAAGTACTCGTGCGTCATTTGCCATCTCTGACTCTAAAACCTCTAAACGAAACAAGGTGGGAAAGTAGAATTGATGCTCTGGCCCCCCTCCGTTACCAATTGAGCGAAGTCCATGATGCCCTAATGGACATAGCAGAAAATATTAGTCTCACAGGAAGCTCTGGAAATGTCTCCCGGCTAGAAGCTCAAGGTCTTGCTAAACAAGTTGGAACCTTTTCTTTTGTTACATCTGTTCTAGTATGGTTCAACATTTTGTACGAAATCAATTTGACAACAAGTAAGTTACTTCAGTCACAAGAATTCGATTTAGCTGCTGCTTCTCAACACCTTGACAAAACAAAGAAATACCTGCAATCATTAAGAAGCAATGAAGAGTTTGTGAAGCTGTTAGTTGATGCGAGGGAAATCGCAGAAGAGCTTGGCATACCAGCTAATTTTGAGTCAAGTTCTGCGCCAAAACAAAAAAAGCAGCCTCACCGTGTCCTATTTGTATAGCTCAGTCCGTTTTGCAATGCTGTGGGTCTCCAACCAATAGCCGTGACTTAAGGCTTCACATAAGAAAAATAAATAAAAATAAATTTGGTGAGTCCCAAGAATAATTAAAATCCTCAATTTATTAGAAAATAATTAAAAGATCATACAGTTTGGGGATACATCTCAACGCGTTTCTGGCAAAAGCCCTTATTCTCTGAGATACAGATTCCTTATGATACATGGTATAAAAACAAATGGTGACCAACCATTGATCAATAAACACATATGTTAGCAATCAATCACATTTGAGAATAATCAGCATAATCACAAGGCTAAATCCAAGAAAGCCAGAGAAAAAGAAAGAGAAAAAAAAAAAAAAAAAAACGACATTCAATTCTCTAAGATCTAATATAGATAAAGGGTATCATTCCTATAGTTCATGCCATTGGGGTATTTTGTATCCAGTTTAATAATCCAAAATAACTCTCTTAGGAGGAGTTTTTTCCTCCAATCCCCTCCTCTAATAGGAATATCCACTTTTTCTAACCCATAGAAAGAAAAATTATTTAATTCCCCTTTATGTCTCTCTACAAAATGTTTGCAAGCTCCTGAATAGGATGTATTTTTATTTTTGATGTTGGTGACATGTTCTGCCATCCTTTTCTTTAATTTGCGTATTGTGCAGCCAATGTATTTAATTTTACATTCTTTGCAAAATATGCAATACACAACATAGTTAGTATTGCAATTAATAAATCTTTTTATATCATTGGCTGCATCAGTTTTTTGAGTTTGCAATGTATATTGGCACATCGTACATTTGGAACATGCACATTTAAAAAAACCTTTACAACTGAGCCAGATTTTTTTATCACTTTTTTGTGGCCTGTATAGACTTGGGGAAAGAGCAGCACCTAATGATCTCCCTTTTCTCGGCACACATACTAATCCATTTTCCAGGATTTTGTTTAAATCTCGATCCTGAAATAATATAGGGACATATCTGTGTACAATATTTCTTATTTCCTGAAATTGGCAGCTATATGGGGTACTGAAGATGGTTTTTTTGTCCATATTGTTTGGTTTTTTTGTTATTAGTTTCTGGCTGTTATTAATACCATCATCTCTGTTATTTAAATGAGTGTTTCTTGCAAGAACTTTTTTTAAAGCTGAATCAATATGTTTTTTCTTATACCCCCTTTCCATTAATCTAGATGTTGCTACCTTTGCTTGTTCATTAAATAGTGTGATATCAGAGCTATTCCTATAAATTCTATTTAATTCCCCATAGGGGATTGAATTCACAGTATGGGCGGGGTGGCAGCCGTCTGCTCTAAGTGTAGTGTTCCCACTGACAGGTTTTCTATAGTTGCGATATTTAACCCTTTGTTGTTTTACATCCCCCATGAGATACAAATCCAAAAAGCTAATTTTATCCTGCGGTTCAGTATAAGTGAATTTTAAATTTACATCATTAGCATTGATATAAGATAAAAAGTATGGAATTTTTTCCACTTCTCCGACCCATATTAGCAAAACATCGTCCAAATATCTAACATATAGTTCAATGTCATTTTTGAAAGGATTTGTATCTGTAAAAATAGTACTTTCTTCCCACCATGATACAAAAAGTATGGCTAAGGATGGGGAGAAACATGAGCCCATTGGGCAACCTTTGATCTGGAAATAATATTCTTCATTGAACATAAAAAAATTATGCTCCAGAAGATATTCAATACTCCGGATAATCATTTCTTTTGTTTCATCCGTATAGCCACTATATTTTTGCAGATGGTGGAACACAGCAGTTAATGCCAGATTATGTGGAATTGATGAAAACAGATTTACCACATCACAAGACAGAAATTTAGATTTTTCAGACCATTTTACATTTTCCATATAATCAATGACTGATGACGTGTCTTTTAAATAACCCGGTGTTCTGGGAATTAATGGCTGTAGATAAAATTCTACCCACCGACTTAAATTTTCGTTCAAAGAAGAAATACTCGATATGATGGGGCTTAAAGGTGTAGGAAATTCTAGTTTGTGGGTTTTAGGGAGCCCATGAAAAATTGGTGTCGTCGGATTATCAGGTATTATATTATAACCCATTTTTTCAGTAAACACCCCCATTTTAACTCCATCTTCAACCAATTTACTCAAGATTTTCCTGCATGATTCTGTAGGATTAAATTGTATCCTTTTATACGTCTCATTATCATCCAGGATATCATAAACACATTTTTCATAGAGTTTCTTATCCATAACAACAATACAGCCTGCTTTGTCGGATTTTTTAATCACCAGGTCATCTCTCTTTGATAAGCTGGTGATTGCTTTTTTCTCATCTATGGTGAAATTATTATTATTATTATTTTTTTTTTTTATTTGATACATTCTGTTTAATTTTTTGAGAAAGTTCTATCAAATCTCTTTCAATTAAAGACTGAAAAGTTGAAATGCATTCAGCCTTAGAATCTTTTGGATAGAAAGATGGATTCAAAATATGAAAATCCTTAGTATCAACATGTATAAGATCAATGTGGCACCCCAGGGGTCTGGTTTTCCACAGTAATGTAATGTTATGTCTGAGAGCAGGTGGGAGGTCCTTTGGTCAGGGATCCTGTGCATGCCACACCTCCTGCCCAGTCTTGGGAGGGGAAGAACTTCCCCTGTATAAACCCGGGGCTGAGGCAGGGTGAGTCAGACAAGGAGAGTGGAGACAAGAAGCAGCATAGGAAACAGAAGAGTTCCAAGGAGTCAGGGGCTGGCAGCTACAGAGCTCGCCCTGACTAAGAAGATTCTTTACCGGACCCGGAGTCCGAGGCTGTGGGGACTAACTTCTACCCAGCAGCAGAATCCGTCAGGCAGGGGATTTCAGGTCCTCTGGCCCAGAAGCCCGAAGGCACGGTCACACGCGTGGGACCAGCACCGCCATCGTGGGGCGGAAGCCATTAGAAGGCCCCGAGTCACCGGCCATACGGGTGAGCACCACACGGTACACTCAGGGACGTGGGCTACTTACATCAGCTTCTAGCAAGGTAGCCAGAAGAGTACAGTCAGTTTGTGAGGCCTACAACTACGCCTGGCCAGGGGAGATCCCATCTGCTCAAAGACTGACCAGGCCCCGTTTGCTAGCAAGTACTCCGGGAGGGTCTATCGTTGTTACCAGTAAAGACCCTGAACTACACCGTACCGTCTCTGAGTGGTTCCTGCTACCCCCATCATCCACGTCGGCTGCCCTGAGGCCATACCCCTCCCGTTGGGGGTTATACTATCACGCTGCACAATCCTACCACCGGCCTCAGCGGTCTGCCCTGCAGCAGCAGCTCCCTGGCTGCACTCAACGGGTGGCGTAGTCATCAACTATTTACTACTAATAGACTGCCGTCTAGTTTGACTCCCTGGGCACGGACCGGGTCACCGCCACGAGACTACAACCCTCCACTGATCCGGCTCCGGGTAGGCTCCCGCATGCGCAACGCAGCGCGACACAGGCCCAGGGGCGCGTCATCAACATCACCTGATTCACCTTGTAAATCCTCCAAAGCAAGCCGTGCACATTGTTCATCAAACATCAATTGTGCAAGGGCTTCACAATTATCCTCCTCCTTATACAATTCCCCAGGGACATTGAGATCATTATAAAAATGCTTTTTTACTGTCAATAATCTGGCTAGTTTATTTATATCTAGAATCGTTTGAAATAAATCAAAATCCTGATTCGGAACAAAATTTGTCCCTTTACTTAAGATACTGATCTCATGTTCAGAGAGAATTGTAGGGGTAAGCACGATAACACTGGACCATAGGTTGTCTACTTTTTCTTGCCCCTCGTATTGAAACTTGGGGGATCTGGAACATTGATGAACAATGTGCACGGCTTGCTTTGGAGGATTTACAAGGTGAATCAGGTGATGTTGATCTTATACATGTTGATACTAAGGATTTTCATATTTTGAATCCATCTTTCTATCCAAAAGATTCTAAGGCTGAATGCATTTCAACTTTTCAGTCTTTAATTGAAAGAGATTTGATAGAACTTTCTCAAAAAATTAAACAGAATGTATCAAATAAAAAAAAAATAAATAAAAAATAATAATTTAACCATAGATGAGAAAAAAGCAATCACCAGCTTATCAAAGAGAGATGACCTGGTGATTAAAAAATCCGACAAAGCAGGCTGTATTGTTGTTATGGATAAGAAACTCTATGAAAAATGTGTTTATGATATCCTGGATGATAATGAGACGTATAAAAGGATACAATTTAATCCTACAGAATCATGCAGGAAAATCTTGAGTAAATTGGTTGAAGATGGAGTTAAAATGGGGGTGTTTACTGAAAAAATGAGTTATAATATAATACCTGATAATCCGATGACACCAATTTTTCATGGGCTCCCTAAAACCCACAAACTAGAATTTCCTACACCTTTAAGCCCCATGATATTGAGTATTTCTTCTTTGAACGAAAATTTAAGTCGGTGGGTAGAATTTTATCTAAAGCCATTAATTCCCAGAACACCGGGTTATTTAAAAGACACGTCATCAGTCATTGATTATATGGAAAATGTAAAATGGTCTGAAAAATCTAAATTTCTGTCTTGTGATGTGGTAAATCTGTTTTCATCTATTCCACATAATCTGGCATTAACTGCTGTGTTCCACCATCTACAAAAATATAGTGGCTATACGGATGAAACAAAAGAAATGATTATCCGGAGTATTGAATATCTTCTGGAGCATAATTTTTTTATGTTCAATGAAGAATATTATCTCCAGATCAAAGGTTGCCCAATGGGCTCATGTTTCTCCCCATCCTTAGCCATACTTTTTGTATCATGGTGGGAAGAAAGTACTATTTTTACAGATACAAATCCTTTCAAAAATGACATTGAACTATATGTTAGATATTTGGACGATGTTTTGCTAATATGGGTCGGAGAAGTGGAAAAAATTCCATACTTTTTATCTTATATCAATGCTAATGATGTAAATTTAAAATTTACTTATACTGAACCGCAGGATAAAATTAGCTTTTTGGATTTGTATCTCATGGGGGATGTAAAACAACAAAGGGTTAAATATCGCAACTATAGAAAACCTGTCAGTGGGAACACTACACTTAGAGCAGACAGCTGCCACCCCGCCCATACTGTGAATTCAATCCCCTATGGTGAATTAAATAGAATTTATAGGAATAGCTCTGATATCACACTATTTAATGAACAAGCAAAGGTAGCAACATCTAGATTAATGGAAAGGGGGTATAAGAAAAGACATATTGCTTCAGCATTAAAAAAAGTTCTTGCAAGAAACACTCATTTAAATAACAGAGATGATGATATTAATAACAGCCAGAAACTAATAACAAAAAAACAAACAATATGGACAAAAAACCATCTTCAGTACCACATATAGCTGCCAATTTCAGGAAATAAGAAATATTGTACACAGATATGTCCCTATATTATTTCAGGATCGAGATTTAAACAAAATCCTGGAAAATGGATTAGTATGTGCCGAGAAAAGGGAGATCATTAGGTGCTGCTCTTTCCCCAAGTCTATACAGGCCACAAAAAAGTGATAAAAAAATCTGGCTCAGTTGTAAAGGTTTTTTTAAATGTGCATGTTCCAAATGTACGATGTGCCAGTATACATTGCAAACTCAAAAAACTGATGCAGCCAATGATATAAAAAGATTTATTAATTGCAATACTAACTATGTTGTGTATTGCATATTTTGCAAAGAATGTAAAATTAAATACATTGGCTGCACAATACGCAAATTAAAGAAAAGGATGGCAGAACATGTCACCAACATCAAAAATAAAAACACATCCTATTCAGGAGCTTGCAAACATTTTGTAGAGAGACATAAAGGGGAATTAAATAATTTTTCTTTCTATGGGTTATAAAAAGTGGATATTCCTATTAGAGGAGGGGATTGGAGGAAAAAACTCCTCCTAAGAGAGTTATTTTGGATTATTAAACTGGATACAAAATACCCCAATGGCATGAACTATAGGAATGATACCCTTTATCTATATTAGATCTCAGAGAATTGAATGTCGTTTTTTTTTTCGTTTTTTTTTCTCTCTTTCTTTTTCTCTGGCTTTCTTGGATTTAGCCTTGTGATTATGCTGATTATTCTCAAATGTGATTGATTGCTAACATATGTGTTTATTGATCAATGGTTGGTCACCATTTGTTTTTATACCATGTATCATAAGGAATCTGTATCTCAGTGAATAAGGGCTTTTGCCAGAAACGCGTTGAGATGTATCCTCAACCTGTATGATCTTTTAATTATTTTCTAATAAATTGAGAATTTTAATTATTCTTGGGACTCACCAAATTTATTTTTATTTATTTTTCTTCTGCGCCAAAACGTTTAAAGAAAAAAAACCAGACAGTTCTCTTATGAATGGAAAGATGAGCCCATAAGAGATGAGAAACAAAGTTTCAAAATTAACTTTTACTTTGCAATCTTAGATACTGCTATAAATTCAGTTGATGAGCGGTTCACTTAGCTGAAAGCAATGGAATTGAAATTTGGATTTTTGTACCACATCCATTCACTTGAGGGAAAACCAAGCAAATTTGTTCTGGATAAGTGTAAAGCTCTGGAAAAGTCTCTTACACACAACGAAGTAAAAGACATCGATGCCATAGAGCTATGTGGTGAACTGCAGGCAATGTCAAGACGTGTTCCAGAAGATTCATCACCAAAAGACGTTCTTGAACTTTTGCTTAAATCTGACTTGAAAGAAAGTGTCCCCAACCTGCTGGTGGCTCTAAGAATTCTTTTGACTCTGCCTGTGTCCGTGGCCTCAGGAGAGAGAAGCTTCTCAAAACTAAAGCTAATTAAAACATATTTAAGGGCAAATATGACGCAAGAGAGGTTGGTTGGGTTGGCAACAATTTTGATAGAATCTGAAGTTGCTAAACAAATTAATCTCGGTGACTTAGTGTCATCCTTTTCAAAAAAAAGGAAAGGAAACAAAAATTTTAATTACCTATGGTCGTTTTTGTTTTGTGTTATTGATTACTTTGTATATATTTGTCCTATACAACTTCTCAGAAGATTAAAGAGTTAGGAGAGAGTTAATTAATCATTGTTGTTGTGGTTTATTTTGCTCCTAAATTTATATCCCAAGTTTTCATCTACTGCCAAGAATAGTAGGGGTGCAACAAAATAGTTTCACCTAGGGCGCCGTAATCTCTCGGGCCGGCCCTGATCATCAATCATAGGCTTCCTCATTAAAATGGTGTAAAGAAAATCGAGTTGTCTTTTTTCAATAATATACTTTTTATTAAGGGATGTTTTACAAAAGAAGGGAAAGGGAAAATAAAATATGATAAAGACAGTATAGTAGTATTACAACAGTTACATCATCCTAACAAAACTTTTAACTTGGAGGAAAAATCTGGAAAAGGATAGCCGGAGAGGAAGAAAGGAAAGAAAGGAAGGAAAGGGAGAGAGGAATGGGATGGGGAAAAAAGGGAAGGATGAATGAGGAAAACAGGGGAAAGGGAGGTGAAAACAAAATAGATCATCTATAGTATAAATCCTTGTTATGGCATCACAGGATTTCAGTTTAATTATGTTAAAATAATAAATGATTTGTATACTTTCTGGCTAAAAGATGTTATTTGTTTGGAGAGGTATTCTTATTCAGGAAAAAGTATCCAGATCCAGAAAGACCATATAGAATAGTATTTCTTAAGAGAGCTGTTTCTTAATGCATAGGAATGTTCTAAAGAATTGTGAACTAACATTTTATCTATAATTTCTGAGATAGTAGGAACATTAACTGACTTCCATTTAGATTCAATAAGTAGCTTTGTTATAGCCAATATATGAATGGAAATATGTTTTATCTTCTGTGGGAGTAAATTTGAGTCAAGAGATAGAAGGGCTAGTTGTGGTGAAATTTTAACTGTAGAGTTGTTGATTTTATTCAACAATTTAAAGATCTCTTTCCATATTAATGCAGCTTTAGAACATGTCCAAAAGATATGAAATACCATATTTTTCGGACTATAAGACGCACCGGACCATAAGACCCACCTAGGTTTTAGAGGAGGAAAAAAAATAAAATTTTAAGCAAAAAATGTGTTCATGATGCACTTTTAAGGGGGAGGGGGTCTTCTGCTGACACTGGTATAGGGGTAATGTCCCCCAATTCTGACAATATCCCCCATCCTGTTATATATGTCTCTCCCCTTCCTTTTATACGTGGTCCCCATCCCCATCCTGGTATGCACGGCATCCCTCCATCCTGGTATGCATGCCACCCCTCATCCCTATCCTGGTATGCATGGCACCCCTGATCCCTGTCCTGGTATGCATGGCACCCCTCATCCCTGTCCTGGTATGCATGGCACCCCTAATCCCTATCCTGGTATGCATGGCACCCCTCATCCCTGTCCTGGTATGCATGGCACCCCTCATCCCTATCATGGTATGCATGGCACCCCTCATCCCTGTCCTGGTATGCATGGCACCCCTCATCCCTGTCCTGGTATGCATGGCACCCCTAATCCCTATCCTGGTATGCATGGCACCCCTCATCCCTATCCTTGTATGCATGGCACCCCTCATCCCTATCCTTGTATGCATGGCACCCCTAATCCCTATCCTGGTATGAATGGCACAGCAATCCCCATCCTGGTATGCATGGCACCCCTAATCCCTATCCTGGTATGCATGGCACCCCTCATCCTTATCGTGGTATGTATGGCCCCTCATTCTAATCCTGGTATGTATGGCCCCCTCATCTTTATCCTGTTATGTATGCCGCCCTCAGCGTTATCTTGTTATGTATGGCCCCCTCATCTTTATCCTGTTATGTATGCCCCCCTCAGCATTACCCTGGTATGTATGGCCCCCTCATCCTTACCCTGGTATGTATGGCCCCCTCATCCTTACCCTGGAATGTATGGCCCCCTCATCCTTATCCTAGTATGCATGGTCCCCTAATCCCTATCATGTTGCACATTAAAAAAAAAACACTCCTACTCACCTTTCTTCTCTCCTCCAGTGCTTCGTCCTGCCTGCCCACACTGATCTCTCCATGTGAGCCGCGCATGGCGTCACTACCATGCGCAAGGAGAGATCAGCTTCCGGAGTCACTGCTCCCCACGCCGGTACTGTGTGCACGGGGAGCAGTGACTTCATGCTCCTTCATAGCCGACACACAGCGTAGCCGCGCTGCGGCTCCTGCTGCTGCCGGGCTACCGCGTGTGCCCGCTTATTAAAGGACATGAATATTCACCCTCTCTCCATGCCCATGGGCGTGGAGAGAGGTTGAATATTCATGCCCTTTAACAGCGGGCACAGGCGATTCCGGCAACAGCAGGAGCCGCGCTGCGGCTACACTGTGTGCTGCTATTAAGGAGCGTGGGGAGCACTGAATATTCATTTTCTTTAGCAGCGGGGACAATGTAGGCTGCAGCGGGCGGCTGCTGCCTCCTGTTCCCCGCTCCTTCACCGCTACTGCTCCCCCCACACCCCACATATATATACACCCCCCCCTCCAACATTCGGACTATAAGACGCACCCCCCATTTTCCTCCAAAATTTTGGAGGAAAAAAGGGCTTCTTATAGTCCGAAAAATACGGTAAGTTTGCTTTTTGTCCACAGTATCTCCAACATGAATCAGAGTAGTCCACAAAGGCTTTCTTTAGTCTGGCTGTACAATTCCTCTTCTGGAAGATTATGAAAAGTTTTTAGGGAGAGGAAGTTTATAATTGATTCGTTTTCTGCTATTTTCTGCTTTGAATAATAATATTAGCTTCAGAAGAAGCCTGGATATTTGGTAGGGCAATTCCCCCTTTTATTTTTGAATAGTAACATTTTTGCAATTCTCTGAAACTTTTTTTGCCATCTATAATTTGACAGTTGTTTATGAAGAGATTTAATCCATATTTCTGGGACTAGGATAGGAATTGTTCTGAAAATATACTGTAATTTAGGTAGTATAATCATTTTGTAGATAGTAATCCTACTCATCCACAAAATGTTAGATTTATCAAAGTTACCAATGCTTATTTGGATTTGCTTTTGCAATATGTTTAAGTTCTCATCTAGGATTTTATGTAAAAGGTTAGCGAATTTGATTCCAAAATAGCGATTATGGGATTTTTCCATTAATTTTGTAAATTGATAATCTAAGAAAAAAATTAACATTTTTGATTTTTTTGGCATTTATTTTATAATTGGAAACCGCTGAAATTTCTTTGATATTTTGGGTAATAACTCTTAGTGAGTTGATAGGGTCAGTAATGGAAATGAACGTGTCAACCGCAAATAAACAAATTTTATGTTGTCTAAAATTAAGTGGGATTCCCTTTATGAGGTCGCTGGTTCTGGTAATTTCAGCAAAGGGTTCCATTATGAGATCAAATAAGGGTGGAGATAATGGACTTCCCTGACGTTTACCATTAGTAATAGTAAAGGTTTTAGAGAGTAAATTGTTAATTTGGATCTTTGCTGAAGGGCATGAATAAAGAGCAGTAATAGTTTTAAGAATTTGTTCTTGAAATCCAAATTCGTTTAAAGTGGCGACCATGAAATCCCAGTTGATGCGAACAAATGCCTTTTCGGCTTCTAAAGATAGTAGTATGGAAGACAATTTTTGTTTTTCCACATATATAAGTAAATTTAAAAGTCTTCTTGTGTCATCTGAGGCTTGTCTTCCCTTAATAAAACCCTACTTTATCAGAATGAATTAGTATAGGCATAATTTTAATTAATGTTTCAGATATTAGCTTAGCGTATATTTTCAATGTCTGTATTTAGAAGAGATATCGGCCTTTGGTTCGACATCTCCTCAGAATTACTATTTTGTTTAGGTATAACAACAATGGTGGCTATTAGGGATTCATTTGAGAATAGGCCATTGTTGGTCGCTTGATATAACAGAAGTTAGGGGGTTAGAGAGATGATGTCTAAATAATTTATAATATTCGGTGGGTATTCATCAAGTCCGGGGGATTTATTTTCCTGCAATTTCTTGATGGCAATAACAGTTTTGTTAGTAGAGAAAGGGGAATTTAATCATTTAATTTGCTCTGAGTTTAATTGCGGGAGTTCTTCTGAAAGGAAATTATTTATTCATTTAATATTTAATTGGGTAGTTTCTTTATCGTCTTTCAGATTGTATAGGGAAGAATAAAATGTAGCAAATTGTTCCACTATAGCGTGCGGGTGTATGTAGTTGATTCCATCTTGGATTTAAGTTCAGCTCTAAGACTTATTATGGCAAAGTGAGTTTTTTTCCGTCGGATTTTGTTGTTGTTTTGCCACTGCCTTGCTAAACTTTTGGGTGATTTTTTTTATATATTTTCTTTTGTTTTCCTTTTGTGTTGTGCATTGAGTTGGATAAGGATCCCTCTAAGTACTGCCTTATGGACATCTCAAATACTAGTATTTGCGGAATAAAATAATGATGTAACCACTTATGGTTAGACCTTTAAAATGAATTTACTCTGAGGGGTCTACTTCTCTTCCTTGTTCTGGATTCTGACCATTCTCGGACATATTCCGTCTGTTCTTTGGGTCTTGAATAAGGTTGGCTTTTCCATTGAAGAAGACTATGAGTCAAGCAGAAAAACACCACTATACGAAATGTTATTCACTCTTAAGATGCTAGTTATGCCAGCAAAGGATTTTCCTAGCATATCTCTTTTGAGAAGTCCAGAAATATTTTTATTGACTGGTAAGGAGGAGGTAGATATTCATTTTTCTTTAGATAGTCCAGAAGGCGACCGGTCCTTAGTCTGGAAGAAATGTATTCTCGCAATCGCTTCTCTTGAAGTGTCTCCTGACAGAAAACGAGGTTTTGGTAGCCTATGGGCTCTGTCTGTTGTCAGTTCTGCATTAGGAACCGATGGTAGTGTTTTATATATTAAGTCTTTAATATATGGAGCCATTTCTGACGGGGAAACATTCTCAAGTATTCCCCTAAATTTTAGATTGTTCCGTCTGTTGCGGTCCTCTAAATCTGTAAGTTTTAATTTTAATGTTTTAACTTCGCTTTTAAGTAAACAATGATCCTTTTCCAAAGCGTATTGTCTGCCAGATATGGGGATTTTACTTTTTTATTTGTGTCATTGATTTTCTGATTAATATCTTTTCAGTGTTGTATTTAGGCTTTGGAATCCATTGACCATAATTATGTTCAGTTGTTGAATGTAAGATGAATGGAGGTCTAGCAAGTATTTTTCTGATGGAGAAAGATTAACAGGTTTCTCTTTTATTAAAATTGTGTTTGCGTTGTCACTATATCTATTAATGGGTATCAGAATAGGAGACATATCAGGAGAAGTTGTATGGTCCCTTTTAGGTCTATGTTTAGAGGGGGTCAAATTGGGAGATATGTCCTCTGAACCATCATCTGTTTCAGATGAGTGTAAGTCCTTTTTATTATCATTGTTACCCTTTATGCCACTTGCCTGCTTCTTTCTTTTATTCCTTGTATGAGATCCACCTAATGTGAACGATGTGTCCATATTAATAGGGGCAGTACTGGAAGTATATGTAATAATATTATCAGACAGTTCCTCATCTTTGCCTGTCATCATTTATCTTGGAGCTGCGCTGTATGCTCAGTATCCAGAAACTCTGCTATTAAACAGCGTGATTGCGGCCGTTGCTAGTGTCTGTCAAGAGGGATTCCCCAAGTGCAGGGACTTCTCCTGAGCTGGTAAGTAGCCCGGCTTCTGAATGACATTGGCGCTGCCCGCTCTGTTGCTGGCACGGCGCTCCGTGTCATTAGTGAGGCGTGCGGTGCTGCTCCGGGGTAGAGGGAGTTTACTCTCTGCTGCTCTTCAGTGATTCCTGTCAGCGCTGGGCTTTTGCTTCCCACGGTGAGTTCCTTTCTTTTTACCTCAGGTGGAGGTAGTGGTCCCATTGGATTTTGATGGTGGGCCTCAGAGGTGGGTCCAGGACTATCTTGAAGGTCCAGGGGGTTCTTCTTTTCTTTGTACAAGAAACAGTTGTTGCTCTAAACATTCTCTATCCATTTTTATTCCAGATGGATGTCAATGAAATTAAGAAATCTCTACAATCCAAATGAGAACAATGGATATGTCACAGCCCACATCAGAAGTCCTAGAATCATGAACTTTTCTTCCCTCCAAGGCCAAAATACTTTTGGTGCCAAATGATCTAAAATTTGCCTCAAACGCGACAAGCACAACAGCCGTTCACCTACCAAGGACGCCCTGGTGACTTTTCTAGCTCTCACCCACGTGAATATCACTGGACTCCACGTTGCGCTCAAGTGTTCCTCCTCGAAACTGCGCAGGAAGGAAACTCCGGCAGTTTTACTTCAGAGTGGCACTTTTTTATGATATTTTTCCATGAATAAAGAGTATTTCCAATTGTCTGTTTACAAGCTTTATAATTTTATGGTTGTTTTTCTTTCCTTTTTTATTACGTCTTTTATCTTGGATTTTCTGAAATCTCCGTGCAGCTGAGTAACCCTTTCTTGTCCTTTCTGTTACCTTCTGAGACATACTATATGGGTTTGGATCTCTGACTGTGACTGGAAACGTTCATGTGCAAAGTACTGTTCATACAATGTGATGAAACGCTTTGCTTTTCACTGTACTTTACGAATGTGTTCCCTAAGAGAGAAAAGTATGGCGTTTAACGATAATTTGTGCCTTTTTTTAATGTTTGATTCCTGCAGAAACATAGTAGTTACAAGTTGGCCCTAACTACATTGGTGATCGGACCGGCCAGATGAAGCTTGTAGGGTAAGAACGCCCTTCTCCGGACGTCACCTGAGACAGGAGGTTAATAGGACTATTATAATAATAGAAAATGCAATAAAATAACTTAAAAATAAACTTTATCATTTAGGAAGTACGGTTACATTTATTTTAAAGAGACAGGATGCAAATTAAAAATACAAAAAAAACAATTATCATTCTAGTAATGGAGGAAGAATTATAGATTTATGCTAAAAGTAAAATAAAGATGCAAATGGTTGGTGAGAAATAAGTGACCACATTGAATATTTCTTTAGATTCAGTAGTAATGGAATTCTAATTGGACAATACTTTACAATAGTTAAGTATGCATTACAAGGGATCGTAAATGTATTTTAGGATAGGGCTTTGGATTAGTTTACATTATCTTTCCAAGTAATGAAATAATAAGAAGCAATGAAGAAAGACAATGATTGTGAAAGCCAAGGCGTCCCTTGTTTACAAGCAGCTGAGATTTCTGAATTTCACTCTAGTGGTGACGTTTGGTACTGCGTGCAGCGTATTTGAAGCCACTGGATAGAGTACAACAGAGACCTCTAGTGGTACAAATTGTAAAAGACATGTTATACGAATGACTATATTTTTAATTGCATGGTGCGCAAATGTTTAAATCAAAAACCGCAATATAAGTATATACTGTATTGATGTCCAACATGTTATAGAAAAAATGTACAACAAAGCCCAAAAATAAGCATTAATAATCATATTTGTAGACAAACTGGTTAAGATTCTACTCAAAATAGCTTCTTGTGTTGGAGGCGACAATTGTGTGGATTATCGGTGTTGCCATGAGGTCGGTTGCTGCACTTGTATTATTAGACTTGCCTCTTTAGGTTGCAAGAATGAAGAAGATGCTGAATATGTCTCATTTTCAGTCATCCTCGAGTGAAAGCAAATGGGAAAGTATAGAAGACAAATCTAATGTGACATGTCTCTCCCATATTTATATGTGACGTTGCCCTTTCTCAAGCTGCACCCCACATGGGGTCTAAGAACCAGGACAAACACCTAGAAATCTGGGTGCTTGAGTGTTGTATGTATATATACAATAAAATGTCTTTAATTCAGCTTTGATGGGACCTGAGAGGTGACAGATGAACTAATACACTGGATTATTGGACTGTCATGTATATGTTGCGGATGAACTCTACCTAGAGAATCTCTAGGAAGAAAGTCCAATGTACAGGTCAGATGCCAGATAATCAGAACTTCTGGACTATCGGATGCCCGATTAAAGGGATTTTGTTGTATGTATATATTTAATAATTTGTATGTAAAGTTAATGTGCAACCAAGTGATCTCAATGAGAGCAGTGCATGGAGTTATAAGGAATTGGTGACATTTATATAGATGTAACCCATTTTGTATATCACGGTATAACGACGCACTGGTTTTTGCCGTCACTCGCTGTTTCCGTAATTGGCAAATACCACAAGTCAGTGCAGACGATGTGAAGAGGTGGAAGATGACATTACTGCTGAGAGAGTTACGCTAGTTTCTCATAGCATGGAATGAATGTCCCATCATTACAACATGTTATACTTACAGGAACGTCATTGTGTTACCAGTGTATGTTCCTTATTATAAGTTACCACTTCACTGGAATTTATACTCATCACCCAAAACTAAGTGTGAATTATGTTTTACATTTTTTGCTCCCCTTCTCCTATTTTGAGCAAATAAAAATACCGTCTCTTGGCGCGTACAATCGATTCCCTGCATATTTAGTGATGTTGTTTTTAACTTGGATTTTTATAATATCTCTGGTATTTATGTCTTGTCACTTGCCACTCTGCTGTAAGCTTCATAATGAAACAGAATGTTTTTTATATGGATGTGCTGTCATTGTGTGATTTATTTCTTCCATGAGCCGTGATGTGTCCAAATAGAATATCCAAACTATTCAGAAAGTGGCCGGACAAGGGGATTTGGAGGATGGTTACTAATACAAAATGTAGATGATAGATAGATTAACAAAAAAAGGAGCTGGAAAAGCCTAAATAAAGGCTCCAGCACACAGACTGCAACCCACCAAGCTATGGCACATAAGTCAGCGAAAAAGAGGGTAGCACTTTATAGAAAATTACATCAAAAATGGTGTATTTATTGGCCCGTGTGAACAGGTGGAAATGCTTCAGCTCAAAAGCAAGTGGATTTTCAACGTAACTAAACAAGCCTCATCAGGACTAAGAAATCTATTTAATAATGTGAACAGCTTGTATTGTGGAGTCTGCTCCACTTCAGAGTTATCACATATATTGGGAATAACCCTTTCCCGTCTAAGGTAGTTTTCACCTACCTTACCAGGCCAAATTTTTTAAACCAATGTGCTATTTTATGTGGTAATAATTTTTTTCTTGACACGTATTTTATGTTAGTGGTAGATTTAGGTTAATATGATTGGCATTTATATTAAAGAAATAGAAATTTGATGCATATATTTTGAAAAAATATCCATTTTTGAACGTTGAAATTTTTATGTCCCTAAAAACTTTATTTTTGTGCCATACTGCAGAATTTTTTAAAATAAATAATATTTACCATATGTCTACTTTAAATAAGCTCTATTTTTAATTGATATTTTTTTGTTAGGATTTTTTATAAGGGTTAAAAGTTTAGCAGTAATTTTTCTTTTTCTCAATGAGATTTCCAAACTCTCTTTTTTTAGGGGCCCTTTACACATTTGAAGTGATTTTGAGGGGCCTATGTCACGTGTACCCCTCAAGATATTCAAAACTGTATTGAGAAATTTTGTATACCCCACAGGGCTTCATACTGTTAAATGAAAAATTACTTTTTATGCACAAAAATGTTACTTTAGCTCCCAATTTTGTCATTTCAGTAACGGAGCAGAAGAAAATAGACAATTAATTTTGGGCCAACACCCCACATGTGACTGGAAGATACTTTTTGGACAAACGGCAGGGCTTGAAAGGCAAGGAGCAAAATTTTACATTGGAGCACAATTTTGGCTGGAGTAGATTCCATATGCCATGTCACATTTGCAGAGCTCCTGAGGTGCCCAAAGAATGGAAAGCCCCTATAAAAGGCCCCATGTTAGTTACTGCATTCCTCAAGGAATTCAACTAAGGCTATGCTGGCCATTTTAGATCCAAAGATGCTTCACAAAAGTTTATAACATTGGAACAAGAAAAATGTTTTCTCTGAAAATGTTACTTTAGCCCCAAATGTCTCAGTACACTGAAATCCCATAAGAGGCTGAAACCTATTTTTGGGGCCCATAGCTGGGTTCAGAAGGAAAGGAGCGCTATTTGGCCTTTGTTAAGCTATTTTGGAAGAGATAGACTATAAACATCATGTTACATTTGCGGAGCTCCTGAAGTGCTAAAATCCAAAACCTCCCACAATTACCCAAATTATAAAAACTACACCCACTATGAATTCATTTAGGGGTGGGGTGAGCATCTTGAACCCACAGGCATTTCAGAGACTTTTATAACACTAGGCCGTGAAAAAGAAAAAAAAAGTTTTTTTCCACTAAGATGTTGAAGAAGCCACAAATTTTCATTTTTACAAGGGTAACGTTGAGTACATCAATACTCCATATGTGGTCGGAGACTACTCTTTGGGCTCAGAAGGGAAGAAGCGCTATAAAACTTTTAGCTCACAATTTTAACTGGAATAGATTGCAGATGACATGTCACATTTCAAGAGCCCATAAGGTGAGAAACCCACAAAAACTCCCATAATTTAACCTATTTTGGAAACTGTATCCCTCAAGGAATTCATTTCTGGGTGTAGTGAGCATCTTAAACCGGGTGACAAGTCACTAAACACTTGGAGGTGAAATTGAAGGATGACATTTTTTCAACCAAAATGTTGGTTTAGCCCCAACGTTTTGCAAGGATAACAAGAAAAATTGGACCCTATAAATCATAATACAATTTTCTCCTGAAAATACAAATCTCCAGTATGTGGCCAGAATGGTTTGGGGTGCCATGTCACATCAGCAGAACGCCTGATGTACCAGAAAAGCAGAAACCCCCAAAGTGACCACATTTAAAAAAAAAACTGTACCCTTCAATGAATTTAGAGGTATAGTGCACATGTTGACACCACATGTGTTTCACTGAATTTTATTAATTTATCAGCAGGAGATTATCACAGCCTGACTAGGTCTCATGTGCAGGCCAGTCAGGTTAATCTGTGTAACCCCGCCCCTACCACTGATTGGCAGTTTTCTGAAACTGTACAGTGTACATAGGAAGCTGCCAATCAGCGGTGGGGGAGGGGTTACATCAAGCTCAGCATTTATAGCGCTGCTATATCAACAGCAGATAAAGCATGGATTTTATCATAACTGTACCAAGCAGTCCAGTAAGGGATACATTGCTTGAATCAGGCTTTCTTGCCCTATATTATGCTGCTTTCAGATTACATAGCAAAAACCTGCCGTCAGATTCCCTTTAATAGTGTATATAAGTAATAAGTTGCTTGTAAACTAAAATGTGGTTATACTTTTTTGTTGGTGCCTTAAGCTTTATTCAGTTGGGGTTTCTCTGTGTACATTTAGAATCACATTCATTTAGACTGGCGTTACGCACATAAGTTTTAATGAAGGGGCTTGCTGGAGTACAATGTGCCTTATTCATTAAGTAGAGTATGACTCTTAATGGACTAGGTGTATCTGATAACCAGCATGCGCTGTAGCCAAACGTGTCCTCCAATTAGTGACTGGAGTACACTTCTGGAGTAAGTTACACCACTAGAGTGGCATAATGTATCATGATTGGAGTAGCCGCGCCCCGTCTATATCCTGCACATTCTATCTCATAATAGTGGAGCTGGCGTTTATGCTAAACATTGCAACTTATTAAGGAGTAGTGATGAGCGAGCACTAAAATGCTCGGGTACTAGTTGCTCGAATCGAGCAAATTGGAATGCTCGAGTGCTCGACCCCAGCAACGAGCCCAATTTAAGTCTATGGGAAACTCGAGCATTTTTTCGGCGGCACCCCCCCCACCCCGGAGGTCTGCAGGGGGCCAAAAACTGTCCAAATCAATAGGAACAGTGCTCAAATGGCATGGGAACAACATAGGGAAGACCCCTGGAAGCATCTCTGACTACCAGGTCACTGCTGTGAGCAATGTTGTCAGAGTATTACCCCACTTTTACAGATTCAAAATGAAACATGCAAAAACTAAACCAAAATGGATTTTCGTGGGAAAAATGTCAAGGAACATCCTTTCCAAGGTAATGACTTGTATATAAGGCAAAATAAATAACCAAAAACAAAAATGCTCCTCAATGCGCCCTTGTGAAGAGCTTCACTGACACACTGCTACAAACTGCAAATGGAAGACAATATTTTACACACTCGCTACAAATGGCTGGATTTGTACCGCAGTTATATGTGATATGTCTGATGGACGCCTACTGTTTTAAATAGCGGGCTTGTAGTTTCCTATTATTCACAGCGACCACGTGTGAATAGCTTCACTGACACACTGCTACAAACTGTAAATGAAGGATAATATTTTCCACGTTCACTACACATTTCTGAATTTTTATCGCTGTAATATGGGATCACGTCTGATGATGGAAAAGATCTGGCTGTATTCTGCAGTGCTAACAAGCAAATGGAGAAGTAAAATGGTGTACTCTGGATTGCTTTTTTAAGGAAATGATCAGGATTAAGATAAAAAAAAATTAGCTCTGGCCCCTGATATCTGGGGCTATGTCTACGGATATCTGTAACAGCAGGAGCAGACAGAACGTGCAGTGGACCCTCTTGTGCTGTGTACACTGCCACAAACCCTGCCTGCCTGCCTAACTCGTGCTATCAGGATTAATATATGCCGCTGGATTAGTTCTCAGAAGAACTGTTAGTTCAGATGGATATATATATATATATATACTCCTGGAGTACCACTACCTATATGTAACTATTACACTGCCAATTCTCTCCCTCACACAGCAGGACCTCTCCTTACTCTGCCTGTTTCCAGGATAGACTTTGATGAGCATAGCATCGCCCGGTCTTATATAGACTCGATGACGCTATTCGGCCAGCCAATCACTGTATTGCCACAACCAACATGGCTACGGCATTACAGTGTGTGGCAAACAATCCCTGCATGGTCATTGGCTCTCTAAAGAGAGCCAAACATGCAGGGCGGGGAACAGAGCTCCCTCCCGAGCAACCCCGAAAATACTCGACGAGCATGTCGAGCAGGGTGATGCTCGGGTGAGTACCGAGCAGTGGTGAGCACGCTCGCTCCAACATAAACCCCTTAATGAATCAAGCCCTTAGTCTATATAAGGGTTGTCCACTACTAGGACCAACCCTTCTCAATTACTGTTTCCACAAAGTAAAGTAATAGCAGCTATACTCACCTCCGGTGGTGGCGCCATTCCAGCTGGATCACTGAGGGGCTCCTGCAGGAACTGAGCAGTCAATGTCTTTGATCCTAGCTGTTATCTTTAATTTACCTCTTTGATGCCGCAACCTATAGTATCAGTGGCATCTAGGTTGTCAAATAAAGGTAGGGGGCTCTTTTAGTCAACCAACTCACACAATGGCCCCCACAGCTGCAATTGTAAATCATGCCGCGCAGCATCGTGCAATAAAGCTCAACCAGGTTCACGTTCTGTATAGGGACTAAAATAAAAAAAGTAAAACAATAAAATAAAATGTTTATAAAAAAAATAACATACATCCCTGTTCTTTGATGTGGACTTGGGAACTGAGCTGGCAGATGACGGCTGTGTTATTCAGCTATCATCTGCTTCTAACAGTAGTGAATGGAGGGAAGCTGCACCTGCGGCTGCTACATGTGGCACCCCAGGGGTCTGGTTTCCACAGTAACAGCAATGTTATGTCTGAGAGCAGGTGGGAGGTCTCTTGGTCAGGAATCCTATGCATGCCACACCTCCTGCCCAGTCCTGGGAGGGGAAGAACTTCCCCTATATAAACCTGGGGCTGAGGCAGGGTTAGAGAGTTCAGAGGGAGAGTTCAGCCAGGAGGGCTGACAGGGAGCTGTGGCTCCGGCTGGGCCCAGCTCCTGGGCCATGCCAGAAGTAGAGACAGAGAAGAGAAGCAGCTATGGGAAGAAACAACAGGAGCTCTGTGGGAGCAGTGTTACAAGGAGGCAGGGGCTGGCAGCTGCAGAGCTCGCCCTGACTGAGAAGATTTCTTACCGGACCCGGAGTCTGAGGCTGTGGGGACTAACTCCTACCCAGCAGCAGAATCCGTCAGGCAGGGGATTCCAGGTCCTCTGGCCAAGAAACCCGAAGGCACGGTCACACGCATGGGACCAGCACCGCCGTCGTGGAGCGGAAGCTACTAGAAGGCCCCGAGTCACCGGCCATACGGGTGAGCACCACACGGTACACTCAGGGACGTGGGCTACTTATACCCGCCTCTAGCAAGGTAGCCAGAAGAGTATCGTTAGTTTGGGAGGCCTACAACTCCGCCTGGCCAGGGGAGATCCCATCTGCTCAAGGACTGACCAGGCCCCAATCGCTAGCCAGTACTCCGGGAGGGTCTATCGTTGTCACCAGTAAAGACCCTGAACTACACCGTACCGTCTCCGAGTGGTTCCTGCTACCCCCATCATCCACGTCGGCTGCCCTGAGGCCATACCCCTCCTGTTGGGGGTTATACTATCACGCTGCACAATCCTACCACCGGCCTCAGCGGTCTGCCCTGCAGCAGCAGCTCCTTAGCTGTACTCAACGGGTGGCGTAGTCGTCCAACATCTACCGCTAATACAGCGCCACTTAGTCTGACTCCCTGGGCACGGACCGGATCACCGCCACGAGACTACAACCCTCAAGAGATCCGGCTCCGGGTAAGCTCCCGCGTGCGCAATGCAGCGTGACACAGGCCCAGGGGCACGTCAACTTTTGGCGTAGTCGGCAGGATTTCGTGCCCGCAACCACCGGGTACCGCGTGCCTGGAAAAGACTGTTCAAACTTACCTGTGGTGAAGATTCCCGCCATCCGGCGCCATCTTCCGCTTCCTTCCCGCCATCGGTGGAGTTTTCTCGCCATCCGGCGCCATCTTCAGCCTTCTTCCCGCCATACGTGGAGTTTTCCCGCCATTGGACGCCATCTTGAGGACGCCGCGCGGGAAGAAGAGGGGCGTGGACTCCGAAAGCGCGCGAGAACTGAAGCCCCGCCTCACGTCCGGACGTTGCGTAAGGTCCTGGAAGGAGCCCAGCAGACGCCGACGTCACAGGAGCGCGACGGAAGGTCCTCAACCCTGACGATCCACTGCGGAGCCGCGGCCTACGGAAGAGGATCATCGCAAGGTAGGCCACGGTCCACTAGTGGGGAGAAGGATGCCGGATACGGAGGAGAGCTTCACCGCTTCAACCCCCACCAGCGCCACCGCTGTTGCGGTCATGCCTTTCACCATGTCCTATATCCCGGGGGCAGCCTGGCTACCCCAGTACTCAGGGGAGTCACATACCCTGCATGACTTTAGAGAAAAGCTGGATAGCCTCTTCCAGGTGTACCCCCTCACAGAGGAGCAAAAAGTGAGCATCCTGGTGGCCCAATTAACCGGGGCAGCCCAAAGGGAGGTAAAGTCCTGGCCACCTGGGAGGAGGACTGTCGCAGAGATACTAACCCAGCTAACCGAGGAGGAGCTGCAGTACTACCAATACGAGGAAAGCCAAGAGGACCCGGACGGGTCTGAGGACTACCCTCAGGAGGGAGCACAAAGAGGACATAGCTACTGAAGGGAAGTAGCGTGAATAAAGAGCTGTAAATAGTTACCCGTAAGGGTACAAGGACTGCTGCTAATTAAAATATGGTCCCCGTTGGGATTAGTGAATTGTTCCCCATGTGCCCCTATCTTAAACCAGGCTGAGGACTGTGAGCAGCCATTCCTTATCCCCACTGGCCGAGGACTGAGAGCGGCCATATCCTGTAAATAATTATGTGTTTCTAGTTATTTTTGGGAGTCCTTGGTGGATTTACCGGGAATCCTTGTACAATTGGTTGGAGCGTAACCCAGGAATGGACTAAAAGACTGTTAAGGACTCGGGGCAGGACAGACCCCTACCTGGTTACGTCTCCCTGTTTTGGTGAAATGGACACCTTTGTTTTTTTCAAAGACTGCACCCGGTTGCGGACACGCCGTAACCATCTTTATGTGTTTTTCTTATTGTATTATTATTGTTTATACCTTGTTATGTTTTTCTAAAAATATGTTTAGTCCCGGAGTACTAAATTTCACTAGGGGGGAATGTGGCACCCCAGGGGTCTGGTTTCCACAGTAACAGCAATGTTATGTCTGAGAGCAGGTGGGAGGTCTCTTGGTCAGGAATCCTATGCATGCCACACCTCCTGCCCAGTCCTGGGAGGGGAAGAACTTCCCCTATATAAACCTGGGGCTGAGGCAGGGTTAGAGAGTTCAGAGGGAGAGTTCAGCCAGGAGGGCTGACAGGGAGCTGTGGCTCCGGCTGGGCCCAGCTCCTGGGCCATGCCAGAAGTAGAGACAGAGAAGAGAAGCAGCTATGGGAAGAAACAACAGGAGCTCTATGGGAGCAGTGTTACAAGGAGTCAGGGGCTGGCAGCTGCAGAGCTCGCCCTGACTGAGAAGATTTCTTACCGGACCCGGAGTCTGAGGCTGTGGGGACTAACTCCTACCCAGCAGCAGAATCCGTCAGGCAGGGGATTCCAGGTCCTCTGGCCAAGAAACCCGAAGGCACGGTCACACGCATGGGACCAGCACCGCCGTCGTGGAGCGGAAGCTACTAGAAGGCCCCGAGTCACCGGCCATACGGGTGAGCACCACACGGTACACTCAGGGACGTGGGCTACTTATACCCGCCTCTAGCAAGGTAGCCAGAAGAGTATCGTTAGTTTGGGAGGCCTACAACTCCGCCTGGCCAGGGGAGATCCCATCTGCTCAAGGACTGACCAGGCCCCAATTGCTAGCCAGTACTCCGTGAGGGTCTATCGTTGTCACCAGTAAAGACCCTGAACTACACCGTACCGTCTCCGAGTGGTTCCTGCTACCCCCATCATCCACGTCGGCTGCCCTGAGGCCATACCCCTCCCGTTGGGGGTTATACTATCACGCTGCACAATCCTACCACCGGCCTCAGCGGTCTGCCCTGCAGCAGCAGCTCCTTAGCTGTACTCAACGGGTGGCGTAGTCGTCCAACATCTACCGCTAATACAGCGCCACTTAGTCTGACTCCCTGGGCACGGACCGGATCACCGCCACGAGACTACAACCCTCAAGAGATCCGGCTCCGGGTAAGCTCCCGCGTGCGCAACGCAGCGCGACACAGGCCCAGGGGCGCGTCACTACACCCCCCCAGCATCTTAGTGCACGCTGCCTTAGATCTTATCTTTATGGCACAAGGTAATGGAAATCTTTGACAATGATGATATCTTTTATAATGTAACCTCTGAATCTATTGTCTATTATTACCTTTTCTTGTTACATGTTATACCTACTATTGTCACTGACTTACCTTATAAGGTTATTACCTTGAAAGCCACATGTTATACCTACCTTTGCTATCAATGCTCCTTATGTGAAGGTACCTTTTGATACGATCTATGCTGGGTTTTTTACCATTATATTACCTGGCCGGCAGCTTACACTCACATTTGTGATACAATCTATGCTGGTTTAGGGATGTTAGTCTCCTTGTGGGATCTTTACCATCTCATCCTGCCTCTATAGCTGTCCTCTCCTATCCCCAACCCCTCCCTTCCTTTCCTTATTTATTGTCTTTGTATAACTTTAAATATCATTCAATAAAATTTATATTTTAGGATACAAAATCCCTTTTATGTCATTTTGGGTCTACCAACAGGCGGATTGAGATACAAATAGGGGAGATTCTCCCCCTATATTTAACCTCTTCTTCCCAAAATAGATTACACGTAGGGTTGCCTTGACAGCCTTGGGTCTGCTGAACACGCCAGTGCTTGTTATGACAGTACTCCTTTGAACACCAGCCGATGGAGAGTAGGAGACTGTGATTTTTGATATATAAAGAACCAGGGCTGTCATCAGGAATTTCAGCACCCCATTCTGGCAAAATTTTCGAGCCCCCTTGAAACTCCACCCCAGCTCCGCCTCCATCTCTTGAATCTTCCACACTCCCACCACCCAATCTTGGAAAAACTCCACTTCTGCACCACGTCCTTACCAATCACACATTAACAGTTCCCATCAAACACTATATCACATACATAGCCAGCAGCTTTTGTTTTGGCCAAAAGATTTTTTAAGCCTGCCACCACGACAAGGTAGACTCCTTTGGCAGGGCCCTACTCTACTCTAACCTATTAAACATTTCTTAAAATATCCAATACTCTGTTTAGTGATATTTTTCTTTATTTTTCTTTAAGGGAATGTGTCACATACATTTTTAAACTAATTGAAATCAGATTGTGATCATTTTTTATAATCTGTATTTCTGATTGCAGATTATTGTATTCTGTTTTCTGTACATTTATGGAAGCTGCTCTCTTGCCTATTTGGAGATATGGACATTAGACATTATAGGGGACTCTATGTATTTCCTTGGGACAGTTTTCTTTACATGTTCTTATATTTGGTGACATGCAGATGTCATTGTGCAGGAAAGGGGAAGAGGTGAGCTGTGACACTACCTAATGTGAATGGTGGATTCTGGTATCTCTCATTGTAATCCTGCTTGTTATAATAATGAGGTGACTGATGAAAAGGGATCTCTTCTGGATGTGTCAGTCTATTAGAAAAGCAGTTTCTGAATATTTATTATTTTGTGATATAAGGGGTGACAAACTTTAAAGTAAATTCTTCCAAAACTTTAAGCTATGATTAAAAGGATTGGCCATTTTCTGGTTATTGTTGACCAATGTGTTTGAGAGGATGATAAGGCACTTACTAATATGGCCTTTCTTGAATTTTGACACTAAATATGAGATATGGGAAATAGAAATATAGTCTATGTTGAATTTTGTCACTAAGTGCCTTTTATTCCTCTCACAAACACATTGGTTAACAATAACCAGAGAGTGTTCAATGCCCTTAACATAGAAGCTTCGTAACACATTCCCACTAAACATTTCGCTCTTTTTCATAAGAGTCATTTAGTTAAATCCTTTGGTCAATTATGTAAAGTGCAAATTATAATGTAACAAAACAAAGACATAACAAAACAATGACAACATGTATAACCAATTAATACAATGAAAATAAGGTCATTTTGTGAGGTCAGGAAAATGCAATATAAAAACAACAAACAGTATTGCACACGATCTAAGGAACTGAACCATAATAATAAAGACGTATTTCCATAAATCTAAGAACAACAGACAATAGTGCGCTCTATCCTTAGAACTGAGCCCTAATAATAAATGGGTATTCCCATCTGGGGTACCGATTAGTGTTGAGCCACCCCCGTAGTGTTCGAGTTCGGTTCGGTTCGTCGAACACCCGTGTGTTCGCCGAACTGTTCGTCGAACTGTTCGTCGAACACCTTCGAACACCGTTAAAACCAATGGCAGGCAAACAAAAACACATAGAAACACATAGAAAACACCTTCAAAGGTGTCCAAAAGCTGACAAACTGCTCAGAAGACATAACTAACACATGGAAAAGTGACAAGTACATATAGTCATGCGAAAAGAAAAGAGGTGGAGGAGTAAAATGAGGGGGAGACACAGATATAGGCATGTCATGCCCTTCTAAAATCCAAAAAGTGAGAAGCCGACACGTTCAGTCCGCTCCTGCCCGTGCCACCTCCGTGTCGCCGGGTTTGTGCCAGAGCCGCGGTGAACCCTGACGGCCAGCCCCCCTCTCCTAATACTGGTGCCTGTCCGCTAGTGGGTCGAGCGAGCCCCCCTGTGGTGGAGGCAGCTCTAAGCTTTTTAATTTAAATTGTCTCTCTAATTTGAATGAATACACTTTAAATCCATTTACAAGGATCTATTGGAGGGCAAGTCTCATGCCAGCAGCCGCGTAATTCCAGCTCCAGTAGCGTCCACTAAAGCTGCTGCAGTTAAAAAGCTTTTATAAGGATCGAGCTCGGCTGTCCACCGCAAGGCATCCTACTGCCAGTCCCAGCCCCTATGCCTTGGGGTGCCTCCTGATGCTCTTCACTGAGTATCCCGTGGTCCCGAAGCATTTCCTTTGAAAAAATTAAGTGTCCAATCTACAGGTGGTGTAGCTTGCTTAACAGCCGGGATAATCCGCTGACTAGCAGACACTGCTACTAGGCACAAAGTATTTCCTGGGCTAGATGCAGTTAAAAATTTGTAATTAGATACTCTCGTTGGATGCTGAGAAAGCATTCCATAGAGTCTCCTGGCACGCCATATATAAGTCTCTTAAAAAGCTTGGGGTAGGGGTCTAGGGGACCCTTTTATAGCCAAAATCACGGCCCTGTATCACAATACGTCACCTAGGCTGAAGATAAATGGAACTGTAGCACCCTGAGGGCTCGGTTGCTACAGAGGTATTGCACCTCACCCAGAGGTGTGATATCTCACTCTCAGGTAAGGATGGAGTGTGGATCAGGACCCCGACACCTGCATGCATTACACCACATTGCCGTGGGGCAGGGCGACCAATATGCCCCTGAGATGGGCACGACAGTCACTGACCCTGGCTGGAGTGGGGGGAGGGAACACTGAGGAAGGGGAACCCTGTAGTGCAGGAGCAGGGAGGAAGCAGTTCCTGGGTGCATTGAGAAGGGAGTATAAAAGGTGGGCACCATATTAGTTCAGTGCAGAGAAGTCTGAGCAGAAGTGACAGGGAGCAGGGGCTCTGCATGAGCTCTGCTCCGGAGGCGGGCCTAGTAACACAGGCCCAGGCCTGGAAGAGGGAGAAGGAAGGAAGAGGAGCGGAGAAGGCTCCAGGAACGAGGAACGAAGGGATCCCAGGGTTGCGGACGGGCGAGTCGCCACCGCACGCCCGAATCCACCTGCGTAGAGGGGTCAGGCCAAAGGGGGAGACCGGTCCCTGAAACTAGTGGAGGCGGGAAACGACCCTCAGCTAGAAACCGGAGGCTGTGACATTTTATGTGGCGCAGCCCCTCGCTACACCCGCTAGGAAGACACCACAAAGGGTCAGGGAAACTGGTGCCAAGTTTACCAAGAGGAGGCCCGAGGCAGCCGGACAGAAGCGTTGGTAAGAAAGGCCAGACAAAGGACACACAAAGGGGGTCCTGTGAAGCGCTCCAAAGTTATCTGGGAGTTGTCTGAGCCCCTCACCTGGTGAGCACAGTACGACGTGGGCAGCCGTTACCTGCAGACGTGGTCTGGATAATAAGAACTGTGAGTAAAGGCCCTGGACTGCATCACTGACTCCGTGTCGTTACTGCTGCTGCCCTGCACCATCACCCCCATCCTCCGCATACACTGCCCTGAGGCTATACTCCTCCCGTGGGGAGTTATGCTACGCTCTGCTGCACCCACAACACCAGCCTCAGCGGTCTGCCCTGCAGCGGCGGTTCACTCTGACCGCAATCCACGCGTGGTGTAGTCGGACATTTAAACATCAAAACCACATAAATAGTTCCGCCACTGGTTTGACCACCCTGAGCCACGGAACCGGGTCGCCGCCACGAAGACTACAACCACCAGCATCAACCAAAAAGGGTCCGGCTCCGGGTGTCCCAAGGCCCAGGGGGTGCGTCAGAACATTTTCATCACCTTTCACAATCACCAATGGGACAAGGCAGGGATGTCCTCTGTCCCCTCTCTTATACATCCTAGTGACGGAGCACCTGCTCTCATCAATTCGCCATAACCCCAATATTAGGTGGATTGAGGTGGGAGGCACCGAGTACAAGTGCTCTCTATTTGCTGATGATGTCCTAGTATATATCACTCAATCACATATATCCACCCATGCTGTTATGGCTGAAATAGATCACTTTGTTACATGGTCAAATTTTAAAATCAATGCAGCGAAGTCTGAGGCCCTCGATGTCTCCCTCCCCAAATCCATATAGGATTCCATCCAGTCCAACTTTCCCTTTGCCTGGCCCTCACAGGGTATCAAATACTTAGGAATTCCTATTCATAGAGACCTCTCCCATCTATGTTATCTTAATTTTGGGCCCTTTATTGAACAACTCCATACAGACCACGGTTGGCAAGTTAGAACTGTAAGATTCACTACGTGAACCACTGGTGTTTTGTGGAAAAGCACATGTACACTGCGTTCCAAATTATTATGCAAAAAGTGTTTAGGAGTGATAAGGGAAGAATTTGTTTGTTTGTCAGTTAAACTCATTGATGGTGATGTGTGTCAGGGCTCTTTATATCACTGTAAGCAATTGCAGACACCTGTGCTAATTAGTTTGGCAGGTGTGTCCAATGAAAGGCAAGACTACTTAAGAAGGCTGTCTCACATTATTAAGCAGCCTACATTTTCTGCCAAAATGGGAAAGAAAAAGGATGTGTCGGCTGCTGAGAAGCAACAAATTGTGGAGTGTTTAGGTCAAGGCATGACTACAATCAACATTGTGCGATGATCAGGATGAAGTGTCTTGGCAATCAAGAAGTATGTAGCTGATTCACAGTACACACGTGTGCGTGCTGATAAGGGCAAATTGAGGACTCTTTCCTACAGGCAATTACGTCAGGTTAAAAGAGCAGCGGCAAAAAAGCCTTGTCATAGCAGCAGACAAGTTTTTGAAGCTGCTGGTGCCTCCAACGTCCCCCGAACAACAAGATGCAGGGTCCTTCAGAGGTTTGCAGCTGTGCATACGCCATCCTGTCGACCTCCTCTATCCACTTCACACAAGCAGAAACGGCTCCAGTGGGCCAAACATTACATAAAGACTGATTTCAAAACTGTTTTGTTCACGGATGAGTGCCGTGCAGCGCTCTATGGTCCAGATGGATGGAGTGGAGGATGGCTGGTTGATGGACACCCCACGCAAACACGGCTACAGCGCCAACAAGGAGGAGGTGGAGTAATGTTTTGGGCTGGAATCATGGGGAGAGAGATTGTCGGCCCCTTTAGGATCCCTGAAGGCGCTAAAGATGAACTCCATAATGTATGTGGATTTTCTCAAACAGCACTTCCTGCCATGGTTCAAGAAGAAGAACCGTGTATTTCACAGCAAGATCATTTTTTTGCATGATAATGCACCATCTCATGCTGCACATAAAACATCTGCATCTCTGGCTGATATGGGCATAAAAGGGGACAAACTTATGGTGTGACCCCCATGCTCCCCTGACCTCTACCCCATTCAGAACCTCTGGAGCATCATCAAAAGGAGTGTCTATGATGGCGGAAGGCAGTTCACATCTAAGCAACACCTCTGGGAGGGTATTCTGTCCTCATGCAAAACAATTGAAGCAGAAACCATCCAAAACATGACAAATTCAATGGACGAGAGAGTTCAGAAGCTCCTTTCGAACAAGGGGTCCTATGTGAAAATGTAACATCACCTAGAATAAAGTTTTGAGTTGAAAACTGTTTGATTTCAGTTTCTAATAACCTGCTAATGCTTATAATTTCAAAAATAACCATTTTTTTGGTCTTTATTAAAATGAAAAGGTTGATCGAAAAGTTTGGGGGATCTAAGAGTGTGGCAACCCAGTAGTCATGATTACTTCGAATTCTGACAATATGAGGGTCATGTTGCAGGTAGTGCAGCAAGAAGGCACTTATGTGTCTTGCGCATCTCGGAGCCCCAAAATTATTTTCCGGGCTAGATGCAGCTAAAAATTATTATTAATTTTAAATCTGGTGGAGCTTAGTATAGATGGCCTAATAGGATCAGTGCTGCACACTGCTACAAAGCCCAAATTATTTTCCAGCCAAGATACAGATAAACATGATTAGTAATTTTAAATCTGGTGGAGCTTATTATAGATGGCCTAATAGAATCAGTGCTGCACACTGCTACAAAGCCCAAATTATTTTCCAGCCAAGATACAGATAAACATGATTAGTAATTTGAAAGCTTAAAACGGTTGGTAGGGTGATTTTAACCAATCATCAAGCTTTTACTCTCCCCAGGATGACACAGGGGTAGAAAAGTCGTTTCGGATCCATGATTTGTTCATCTTTATGAACGTGAGTCTGTCTACATTATCAGTGGAGAGCCGCGTGCGCTTATCTGTCAGCACACCACCAGCAGCGCTGAACACACGTTCAGACAGAACGCTGGCTGCGGGGCATGACAAGATCTCCAAGGTGTAAGTGGCTAGCTCCGGCCATTTATCCAGATTGGAAGCCCAAAAAGAGCAAGGGTCCAGTGACACAGTCATGGCTTCAATGTTTACTTGTAGATACTCCTGTACCATCGTCTCTAGGCGTTGACTATGTGTCAGACTTCTTGTCTCCTGTGGCCTTGCGAAGGATGGGCTAAAAAAGTGGTGAAATGATTCCGCAAAATTGATGTTACCAGCAGATACTGTGGTTCTGTTACGGTTTGAGTGCTGAACACTTGACGGTCCCACGGTTGGCAAGTTGGAACTGTGAGATTCACTACGTGCACCACTGGTGTTTTGTGGAAAAGCACATGTAAGATTCTGCAACAGTCTCTGCTGATACTCCTGCATGCGTGCATCCCTTTCTATGGCAGGAATAATTTCGGCAAATTTACTTTTGTACCGGGGATCTAACAGTGTGGCAACCCAGTAGTCAGGATTATTTCTAATTCTCACAATTCGAGGGTCATGTTGCAGGTAGTGCAGCAAGAAGGCACTCATGTGTGTTGCGCATCCAGGAGCACCAAGTCCCTGTTGTGTTGGTGGCGAGGTAACAATCATGCTTCCTTCCTCTGTCCTCTCCCCCCAACCTCGCACAACAGAAATGTGATCAAGGTCTCCCTCATCTGATGAGTCTTCCATCAGTTCATCCTCCACTTCTTCCTGGGCTCCTGCACCTTCCTCACTAGTTTGGCTGCTACCATGCGCCCTGGTAAAACCATCTCCCCCACCCTCACATGCCTGCCGCCTTGGTGCTGCCGACCGTCTGGACCTTGCAGGTGTTAGTCCTTCCGCATACAACTCCTCCTCCTCTACTTCCTCCACCTCCTCTTGTGCCACCACCTGACTCCGAATTCTGTTTAACATGTGCTCCAGCATGTAAATCACCGGAATAGTCATGCTGATAATGGCATCGTCAGCACTAAACATCTTCGTCGCCATTTCAAAACTGTGCAGAAGGGTGCATAGGTCCCTGATCTGAGACCACTCCTCCAGCGTGATTTGCCCCACCTCTGGATCTCGTTGGCCCAGGCTATACGTCAGAACGTATTGCACCAGGGCTTGTCGGTGCTGCCACAGTCGCTGCAACATGTGCAGAGTTGAATTCCACCGGGTAGGCACATCGCATTTTAGCCGGTGAAGTGGCAGGCCCAACGACTTCTGTAGAGATGTAAGTCGCTGAGCTGCGGGATGCGAACGGCGGAAGTGAGCACACAGCGACCGTGCCCTCTGCAGAAGGCCATCTAGTCTGGGATAGTGGGCTAAAAATTGCTGGACAACCAGGTTCATGTCACACACAGAGTTTCTCAAAGAAGCGGTGATGTTGTGTGCGACATGCTGGTGGAGCGCAGGCACACCTTTCTTTGAGAAGTAATGCCGACTGGGCATCTGGTACTGGGGCACTGCGACGGACATAAGGTCTCGAAAATCCTCTGTGTCCACCAGGCGGAAAGGCAGCATTTCTGTAGCCAAGAGCTTGCAGATGGTGAAATTCAACCTCTTAGCTTTCTCATGGCTAGGAGGAAATGGTCTTTTACTTGTCCACATCTGAGGGACCGAGGGCTGGCTATTGTGCTTAGACGGGGTTGATAAGGGTGTCCCCGGCAAACTGCCGGTCTGTGAGGAAGATGCAGGCGGACATGTTAGGTTGCCTTGGTCCAAAGGTGGTGCTATCGATGTCGGACAGCGCTCAACACCAGCTGGTGTTACCACCTCCAAAGAAAATGATGACCTGCCAATCACGCTGGCTGTTGCGGGTAAAGAGGTGGCAGGTCTGCGCCCCAAAACAGGTGTGACTGCTGTCCCCCCAGTCACAGAGGATGAAGAGGCCGCGGATGCACAAGATATGGCAGACGGTGGTTGGCCCGGCCGGCTAGGCCGCATTGTAGCACACTGAGCTTCCCACTGCAACTTATGCTTCATGTCCATGTGACGGTTCATGCATGAAGTACTCAAACTATGTATTTTTTGGCCTCTACTTAGCTTTTGCTGACAAATGTTACAGATAACACGAGTTGGGTCATCTTTATCGATCTGAAAAAATGCCCAGGCTATGCAAGGCTTAGCACCCATGCGACCTGAAGAGCCACGACTTGTGGTGAGAGGCAGAGTTGTGTTTGAGGATGCAGTTGTTGACGTGCTTCCAGTACTACGTCTCTGTCCAGGAAGGCGCAACCTGACCTCGTCGTCACTAGCATCTTCCTCCACCTCCTCTGCTGACCTCATCTCTTGGCTGACTGTGGGTTGACAGTAAGTGGGATCTCCAACCTCATCATCATCACCCTGTGCGTTATCACACCCGTCGTCCTCAGAGCCAACCTGTTCCTGCCCTGACAAAAAACTAAAGTTGTCGCTCCAATCAGGTATTTGAGTCTCATCATCGTCTTCCTCATTGTCTCCACCAACAGGAGTTACAGTTTGGGAATGAGGGTCTACATTATGGTCAGAACCTTCTGCGTCTGGTCCTGGATCCGACTCATAAAGATTCTGGGCATCAGTGCAGATCATTTCCTCGTCTGGATTCACAGAAGCGCTGGAGTCGACCTCTGATTCCCAGGCTATAGTATGAGTAAACAGCTCTGCAGACTCAACCATCTGTTCTACCTCATACTCAGACGGGCAGCTGGAGATTTGGGAGCTGTGAGGAAGCAAGTGCGATTGGGGTGACACCTTTGAGGACTGGAGTATTTGTGATGTTGAAGTTGATGTGGAGGAGAGCCCACTTAAAGGAGCACTTGATATCCGTTGAAGCACCTGCTGTTTTTGTGCCTCATCTGGAATTTGTAGCGATTGGCGTGGCCGTAAGAAAGGGATCTTATTAGGCCAAAACTATTGGCTGGGTTAGATGCAGAAAAAAATTATATTCAATTTGCAACCTGATGGAGGTCAGAATAGATGGACTAATAGAACAAGTCCCACACACAGCTAGAAGCCCAAATATTTTTTCAGAGGTAGATGCAGAAAAAAATTGTATTCAGTTTGCAACCTGATGGAGGTCAGTATAGATGGACTAATAGAACAAGTCCTACACACAGCTAGAAGCCCAAATATTTTTTCAGAGGTAGATGCAGAAAAAAAATATATTCAGTTTGCAACCTGATGGAGGTCTGTATAGATGGACTAATAGAGAAAGTCCCACACACTGCTAGAAGGCCAAATATTTTTTCAGAGCTAGATGCAGACAAAAAATTATTTTAATTTGCAACCTGATGGAGGTCAGTATAGATGGACTAATAGAGAAAGTCCCACACACTGCTAGAAGGCCAAATATTTTTTCAGAGCTAGATGCAGATATAAATTATTTTTAATTTGCAACCTGATGGAGGTCAGTATAGATGGACTAATATAGAAAGTCCCACACACTGCTAGAAGGCCAAATATTTTTTCAGAGCTAGATGCAGAAAAAAATTATATTCAGTTTGCAACCTGATGGAGGTCAGTATAGATGGACTAATAGAACAAGTCCCACACACAGCTAGAAGGCCAAATATTTTTTCAGAGGTAGATGCAGATAAAAATTATTTTTAATTTGCAGCCTGATGGAGGTCAGTATAGATGGACTAATAGAGAAAGTCCCACACACTGCAAGAAGGCCAAATATTTTTTCAGAGCTAGATGCAGAAAAAAATTATATTCAGTTTGCAACCTGATGGAGGTCTGTATAGATGGATTAATAGAACAAGTCCCACACACAGCTAGAAGCCCAATATTTTTTCAGAGGTAGATGCAGAAAAAAAATATATTCAGTTTGCATCCTGGTGGAGGTCAGTATAGATGGACTAATAGAGAAAGTCCCACACACTGCTAGAAGGCCAAATATTTTTTCAGAGCTACATGCAGACAAAAAATTATTTTTAATTTGCAACCTGATGGAGGTCAGTATAGATGGACTAATAGAGAAAGTCCCACACACTGCTAGAAGGCCAAATATTTTTTCAGAGCTAGATGCAGATAAAAATTATTTTTAATTTGCAACCTGATGGAGGTCAGTATAGATGGACTAATAGAGAAAGTCCCACACACTGCTAGAAGGCCAAATATTTTTTCAGAGCTAGATGCAGAAAAAAATTATATTCAGTTTGCAACCTGATGGAGGTCAGTATAGATGGACTAATAGAACAAGTCCCACACACAGCTAGAAGCCCAAATATTTTTTCAGAGGTAGATGCAGATAAAAATTATTTTTAATTTGCAGCCTGATGGAGGTCAGTATAGATGGACTAATAGAGAAAGTCCCACACACTGCTAGAAGGCCAAATATTTGTTTCAGAGCTAGATGCAGAAAAAAATTATATTCAGTTTGCAACCTGATGGAGGTCAGTATAGATGGATTAATAGAACAAGTCCCACACACAGCTAGAAGCCCAATATTTTTTCAGAGGTAGATGCAGAAAAAAATTATATTCAGTTTGCAACCTGATGGAGGTCAGTATAGATGGACTAATAGAACAAATCCCACACACAGCTAGAAGGCCAAATATTTTTTCAGAGGTAGATGCAGATAAAAATTATTTTTAATTTGCAGCCTGATGGAGGTCAGTATAGATGGACTAATAGAGAAAGTCCCACACACTGCTAGAAGGCCAAATATTTTTTCAGAGCTAGATGCAGAAAAAAATTATATTCAGTTTGCAACCTGATGGAGGTCAGTATAGATGGACTAATAGAACAAGTCCCACACACAGCTAGAAGCCCAAATATTTTTTCAGAGGTAGATGCAGATAAAAATTATTTTTAATTTGCAGCCTGATGGAGGTCAGTATAGATGGACTAATAGAATGATACCATGCCCAAAAGATTTTACTTCACTAGGTGCAGTAAAAAAATTGGTATTCTATACACAGGTGGTATATCTTGCAGCACAGATAGGCTACTCCACTGACTAACACACTCTGCAATAGGCCAAAAAGGATTAGCTTTGCTAGATTCAGCCAAATGCTGTGAAAAAAACTTGCACAGCACTGGCACAGACCTGCCTGGCAAAAACTAATAGGAACTGATGTAACCTAGTCCTGAAAAGGACTGCAATTACAATTAGTCTTTACTCCCACAATCTATCTATTTAAGAGCACAGACCTGCCTGATAAAAGTCGTAGGAAATGCTGTAACCTAGTCCTTAAAAGGACTGCAATCACAACTATTCCCTACTCCCAAGCTATCTGTATATTTGTGCGAAAATTGGCTTGAAATTAACAAGGTATAGCGCACACAGCAACAGCGGTGCCGTCTAACACGCAGCTGCAGCAGTGAGAAAATGGTGGCGACGGGGAAAATGGCTTGGTCTTATAGGGCAAGGACATGTGACATACACTGCCAATGACACATGCCCTTGCTTGTGTGAAAAAAAGCACTTCGCTCCGTGTGTGCGCTGCTGATAGGCTGACAGATTGCACCTCCCCACTGTAAATGCGGGAAAGAGAAAAAAAAATGGAGATCTTCATTATTCCTGCAGAGATCCATCCCCTGCCCCTCCCCCCACCCCGCTGTACACTCAAACTGCGTATTAACATTAATTTTCATCATTACTGAGAAAAAATCCAGTTATGATTTTGGTGCACGAACAGTTATCGAACATAACCTCGAACAGCCGAATTTTTCTCAAATCGTTCGTGTTCGCCGACCGGCTCGAACACCTCCCAAAACAGCTCGAATTTGAGATTGGCGAACAGTTCGAGTCGAACAACGCTCATCTCTAGTACCGATAGTGCATCGCAGGGTCAGTCAGGTGCAGATCCCACAACTGAAACATTACTATCCGATCTGTTACATCTGTCTAATGCTAGGACTTTGGGTCAGTAAACCCGCAGTCAGGCTAGGACACTCATCCATAATACAGGGGAACATACATGGCATAAATACACTAATGTAAAACTGGCTGCAATGTAGAAGATGTGAAGTGCAAATTTACATGTATGGAACAGGCAGTCGTTTTACCTTCTGGTTAGCAAAATCATTAATCAGGTCTTTAATATTCAGGCGTCTGCAGAGCTCATGCTCAATTGACAGAAGGGCTCGGCTGTTCAACCGTTATTCTGTCATTGTAGGACGCAGATAGTTCTTTACCAATGAGAGATTGCTAAATGCTATCTGTACTTCTGCTACTGAAAGTGGTAGGATGCTAAAAATTCTGAGTGCAATACACACCTCTCCAAATATTCCTTGAAGCTCGAATTTGTAGATGGCGTTTAGTAAATCCAGTGGACCCATATTTTCTGTAAATGTACCTTCATAAACTTTCCGAAGATGTTGCAGCTCAGAAAGTAACGATGATGTTTAGATCCTTAGGGTATGCAGAGATCAATTCTTCAGTGGATGCCACCAGATTGTTTTTCACTAATTGTCCTCACCTTAAGAACTGGAGCAAACAACTTGCAGACATATTCCATTGATCTGAGGCGCTGGTGAAAATGAGAAATTATAGTGTCCATTGCCACAAGAAGGCCATTAGCTTTGAAGTGCTCTTCAGGATTTGCAGCTTCATGATGCTTTGACTTTCTTTGGCACTATTGTTGAGCATTCAATAGGTTCTTTGCAATCTGGAATCTGCTACCAAACCAGCTTCAGAAAGCAGAGTGGGACACTTTTCCCTGAGTAATATCGTTTCTTCAGAGAAAGGTTTAATGTTGGCAGCTCCAACTTCCAAAAGAGACAGATCTAGATTGTAGTATTTTTTTTCTCTCCTCAAAAGTCGTAAGAACTTTTACCCAAAATGTTGCTAATATCACTGCCCTGAAAGACAAAAAATAGTCTTAGCCATCTTCAGCTTCTGAATGTGCATCATTTGTAAGTTTTCCGTAAGAAAGAACTTCATCAAAAAACTTCAAAATGCTTGGCAGCCTCTATTCTTGAGCTCCACCGGGTGTCACTTAGACCATGTAAAGGCCTTCCAACTGCATCAAGTTGGAAGACCGTTGCTAAACAGAATGTAGAGTCGGTTTAGGCTTCCAAAAAAGTCTTCATTTCAGGACAGCTTGAAACAGCATGAACACCCACAAAGTTTATAGAATGGGCAGTACAAAGACAAAAGAGAACCCTTGGAAATTTCACTAGAATTTTGGCCCTTACACCTTTAATCCATGCTCATTCAGTCTTGATATAACCATGTCCTCAATTTCTTCTCGTGTCTTCTGAAAAAAAAATGTATGTCTCTCTGGAGACATACCTCAAAAGTACAACGTTCTGTTCAGTGCGTGAGACATCTGAAGTAGCATCACAAATAAAAATAAATAGCTTCTTTTCTATCTGAAAATATGGCATCCAGGACATGTTTTCTATAAATATTTATAAATGTATTTTGTATTGTCCAAGATAGATAATGAGCTGGAATTGTTTTGCTTTTCTTGACTAACCTTAAATTTTCTAGATGCTCTTTCAGTACACTGTCATATTGTGACAGGATTTCCAAAGTTCCAAGAAAATTGCCGTTATGTAGATCTCAAATTCTCTGCAATATTCCCCTGAAAGCCATGTTGCATTAACCTAATTGCAGTGTCGCATCCAAAAGTCTTTCTAGAAGAGTCACGAGCTTCTCCGCTTCCTTCGCTAAACTTCATTGCATCTCAAAGTCAACAGCATGGCCACCTAGGGCATTTTGGAATGTTCTCCAACTCCAGTAGTGCTTCCTGTTCTGTGCAATATGTTCATGCTCTGGTAACTTGAGGTACAGGCGATGCCATTTGAAAACCAAAGGATTAAAACCTTCTTTCCGATAAAGTCTGCTCCCAGTCTTGATTCTCTGATCAACAGAAAATGCCATGCACTCTACACAATACATTGCTTTCTTACTTGGGCTCCATGTTAGCCAATCCAAGAAAAAATGTTCACGCCCATTAGATGACTTGGCATATAGGAGAAAGTCACTAAAAGAACGGTCATCAACATCCTTAGGCAGAGATTGTACTATCTGCTTCAATTCTTCGTTATTAGAAAGCCCTGAAAATACAATCTTCTCCCTTTCCTTGTCCATGATGACATCTGGCCACATTGCTGGGTTTTTCCAATCGATTTCTTCTCCTTGTAATGTTACATGAGTGCACTCCTCTGAAGAAAACGACTCTGTGTAGTAGAGGCGAGAGAGCCTTTAACCGGTTCCCGACCGCCCACTGTACATAAACGTCCGGCTTCCTGGGCTCTGTGCAGCGCGGACGTTTAAAAACGGTGGGTGGTCTCGCAGCGCTCAGGACCCCCAGGGTCCTGCAAGTGCTGCGATTCCGGTGCAGAGCGTTAGCTCTGACAGGGAACATCATCGGGACCTAATTGGATCAGGTCCCAGTGATGTTAACCCTTTGCTGTCTTCTATATGCTGCGATCTATATTGATCGCCGCATATAGGAGACAGCAGGAGGAGAGGGGGTCGTCTTACTTTCCTCTCCGAAGACCTCCGATTCCTTCCAGGACCTGGGGTTGCTATGGCAGCTGGAGGTCACATGACCGCCTCCAGCTCTGCCATATATGGTGTCCTGTCTGGCTCAGCTGCAGCTGAGCCAGACAGGAGACTCTGACTGAAACAGTCAGGGAAGATCTCATGTAATGTAATATATGTCTATTACATTACATGAGATCAGTCATCAGAAAAATAAAAATTAGTGTCCCATACAGGGACTAAGTAAAAATGTAAAAAAAAAGTAAAAAAAAAAGTTTTTAAACTGTTAAAAATAAAATCACAAAATAAATAAAAATAAATAAAATATTAAACCAATAAATCCGTATATTTTTACAAAACCAAAAAAAGAACACATATTTGGTATCGCCGCGTCCAAAACAACCCGAGCTATAAAACTGTCACACTAATTAACTCCTTCTGTGCACACCGTAATAAAAATAAATAAAAAAACGGAGCAAAAAAATATGCTTTTTCATCATATCGCCAAACAAAAAGTGGAAAAAAATGCGATCAAAAAGCAAAATAGAAATAAAAATGGTACCGCTGAAAACGTCATCTTGTTCCGCAAAAAACAAGCCGCCATACAGCTCCATCAGCCGAAAAATAAAAAAGTTATAGTGCTCAGAATAAAGCAATGCAAAAAAAATATTTTTTTCTATAAATTTGTTTTATTGTGTAAAAGCGCCAAAACATAAAAAAAAATACAGTAAGTGTAGTATCGCTGTAAATGTACTGACCCGAAGAATAACGCTGCCTGATCACTTTTACCACACGCAGAACGGCATAATGCAAAATTAAGGGATGAAAAACGGTTTTGTGGGAAAAATGTGAAAATTTTATTTTTACAGCTCAATATTATAATCTTCTGTGAAGCACCTTGGGGTTCAAGGTGCTCACCACACATCTAGATAAGTTCCCTAAGGGGTCTAGTTTCCAAAATGGTGGCACTTGTGGGGGGTTTCCACTGTTTAGGCACATTAGGGGCTCCCCAAATGCAACATGGCGTCCGCTAATTATTCAAACAAATTTTACATTCAAAAAGTCAAATGGCGCTCCTTCCCTTTCAAACCGTGCCGTGCGCCCAAACAGTGGTTTGCCTCCACATATGGGGTATCAGCGTGTTCAGGAGAAATTGCACAGCAAATTTCATGGTACAATTTTTCCGATTACCCTTATGATAATGCAAAATTAAGGGATGAAAAACGTTTTTGTGGGAAAAATGTGAAAATTTTATTTTTACAGCTCAATATTATAAACTTCTGTGAAGCACCTTGAGGTTCAAGGTGCTCACCACACATCTAGATAAGTTCCCTAAGGGATCTAGTTTCCAAAATGGTGTCACTTGTGGGGGGTTTCCACTGTTTAGGCACTTCAGGAGCTCTCCAAACGCAACATGGCGTCCGCTAATTATTCAGACAAATTTTACATTCAAAAAGTCAAATGGCGCTCCTTCCCTTCCGAACCCTGCCGTGCGCCCAAACATTGGTTTGCCTCCACATATGGGGTATCAGCGTATTCAGGAGAAATTGCACAACAAATTTCATGGTGCAATTTATCCTATTACCCTTATGATAATGCAAAATTAAGGGATGAAAAATGTTTTAGTGGGAAAAATGTGAAAATTTTATTTTTACAGCTCAATATTATAAACTTCTGTGAAGCAGCTGGGGTTCAAGGTGCTCACCACACATCTAGATAAGTTCCCTAAGGGGTCTAGTTTCCAAAATGGTGTCACTTGTGGGGGGTTTCCACTGTTTAGGCACTTCAGGAGCTCTCCAAACGCAACATGGCGTCCGCTAATTATTCAGACAAATTTTACATTCAAAAAGTCAAATGGCGCTCCTTCCCTTTCAAACCCTGCCATGCGCCCAAACAGTGGTTTGCCTCCACATATGGGGTATCAGCGTGTTCAGGAGAAATTGCACAACAAATTTCATGGTGCAATTTTTCCTATTACCCTTATGATAATGCAAAATTAAGGGATGAAAAACGTTTTAGTGGGAAAAATGTGAACATTTTATTTTTACAGCTCAATATTATAAACTTCTGTGAAGCACCTGGGGGTTCAAGGTGCTCACCACACATCTAGATAAGTTCCCTAAGGGGTCTAGTTTCCAAAATGGTGTCACTTATGGGGGGTTTCCACTGTTTAGGCACATCAGGAGCTCTCCAAACGCAACATGGCATCTGCTAATTATTCAGACAAATTTTATATTCAAAAAGTCAAATGGCGCTCCTTCCCTTCCGAACCTTGCAGTGCGCCCAAACAGTGGTTTTCCCTCACATATGGGGTATCAGCACGCTCAAGAGAAATTGCACAAAAAAATTTGGGGTCCATTTTTTCCTGTTACCCCTGTGAAAATAGAAAAAATTGGGTCTAAAGTAACATTTTTGTGAAAAAAGTTAAATGTTAATTTTTTTCTTCCACATTCCAAAAATTCCTGTGAAGCACCTGAAGGGTTAATAAAGTTCTTGAATGTGGTTTTGAGCACCTTGAGGGGTGCAGTTTTTAGAATGGTGTCACTTTTTGGTGTTTTCTGTCATAAAGACCCCTCAAAGTGACTTCAAATATGATGTGGTCGCTAAAAAAATGTTTTTGTAAATTTTGTTGGAAAAATGAGAAATTGCTGTTCAACTTTTAACCCTTATAGCTCCCTAACAAAAAAAAATTTTGGTTCCAAAATTGTGCTGATGTAAAGTAGACATGTGGGAAATGTTATTTATTAACTATTTTGTGTGACATTTCTCTCTGATTTAAGGGCATGAAAATTCAAAGTTAGAAAATTGCAAAATTTTCAACATTTTCGCCAAATTTCAGATTTTTTCACAAGTAAACGCAAGTTATATCGAAGAAATTTTACCACTATCATGAAGTACAATATGTCACGAAAAAACAATCTCAGAATCAGGGGAATACGTTGAAGCGTTCCAGAGTTATTACTTCATAAAGTGACAGTGGTCAGAATTGAAAAAATTGGCCCGGTCACGAAGGCAAAAACAGGCTCTGGTGCGAAGTGGTTAAGAGAACTCTTACATTATGCTTCAAAGATGGAGAGAGACTGCCATCTGCTGTCCAGACACAGTCAAGTGGAACCAAGATATACAAGAGAAGTTGAAGAGAGAGCAGATTTAGATGCTGGACCCGGTCAGGTGACTTCCAGGAAGGAGTTCCTGGAGATAAGAGGCCAGCGCGCCAAGCCTGAGGAGTTTTTGGCACCAAGCAGCAGAGAGGAGCAGACCTGCTCCCTGCATGCTGAGAAGCCCTGCGTGGCAGGCCTAAGCCGGAGGCCTGCGAGGTGCCATAGCCGGGCAGCGGTGGATGAGCATCGGATCCCTCACAGATGTGACCCGAGTGCTGTACCTACTGAGGAGAGTCGGAACCTGCTTGCGGTGCTGAGTGAGTTCGCGGAACCCAACGTCGCCCGCTGACAGACGAGGTCTGGACCCCCCTATCCCCGGCTTGAGAGACTGCCTCCAATGGCCAGGAAGAGAGGAGTTGAGAGACTGCTGAGCCAGGAAAGTCACGCCAGTGAAAGCAGAAGAGCTGCATACGTGAACAGGGCCGTCACTTCTTCTGTTCACTCACGGTACCGGGGCCAGTTGGGTTTAGGTACTCAGGTTGGGAGGGGAACAGTTGGGGCGGAAGAAGCTAAACTTGCTTTAATTGATTTTGTCTGGAAAAGACTTGCGGCCTAGCGGGAATAACCGGTGACCCCCACTAGAGCCATGTACAGAGATAAAGAACTGACGTGGTGACTCCCCTGACTGGGTGCACCACATTACTTTGAGAGACTTCGTATTTTGCTAATATATCAAATTACCGTTCAATACCCTTGTTGTTATCCCCTTGCTCAAAATACCTGTTTTATATATACATAAACTGTTTATAATCATCTCTGACTGTCCCTGCCTTCTGTCTCTGTGCGTTGCATTCCGGCACCTGCATTACATTTGGCGTAGTCGGCAGGATGCAACATTCAGACGCAGAGATGGCAGATCAGTCTGGGGCTGGGTCTGGCCAGAACCATATACCCCGGGGGGCTATGCTCAATCATCTTCCCAAATTCACGGGGGATGGCATGTCACTGTGGGACTGGGTAGAAAGACTGAGAAGTATGCTACGTATGTATCCCCTCGATCCCCAAGCCCAGGCGGAACTGGCCCTCCTAACCCTTGATGGGGAGGCCCGGCAAACTGTGATGTACCGCCCACCTGGGGACCATGACACCATGGACAAAGTGATAAAAATCCTAGAGGACATGCACGGTGACACCACAGATCTGGGACACTTGCGCCTACGGTTGTTTCAGCGGGTCCAAGGGGAAAATGAGACCATAAATCAGTATGTTAATGCATTACAGGAAGTGACAGGCCATATCACTAAGAAGGCTCGAGATGGGAGCCAAGGACTGGGACCATTGGATGAAGTGTTGCGTGACCAACTGATTGCTGGCTTGAAAGACCCTTTCCTGAGGCAGATCTTGCAGGAGCGGCTGCGTTTAAGCCCTGATCTGGGCTTCCTGGAGGTAGGGGCTGAAGCTAGAGTCCTGGAGAAAGAAGTTCCTGTTCTCAAAGCCACAGTTAGAAGTCATGAAGCAATTACCCCTGGATTCACCAACAAGGAGCCTGACTGGGTACGGGAGATACGTCAGGAAATTCGAGATATTCGGGGTGAGATGAACACTATTAGAAAGGCCCCTACTGCCTCCTTGCTGATGCATCCTACTGCCCCACATGGGCGGAGACCAGAGCGAGAAAGACGTTCCTACCAGGCCCCAACACATCATGTACCCGACCTATCGGTAGAATGAGGACCAGAGTGTTGGACCTGCAATGGTAGGGGGCATATCTCCAAAGACTGTCCAAACCGAGAAAGGAGGAGGTGGGGGCAGCCGTTAAACTAAGATGCCCCACGGTTGTGGAGCATACTGTGGGGTCTCGAGCTTCAGAGAGTGGAAGAGGGAGCTCTGAAGACATTGTCTCCGAGAGGCCCATTATCTGGGCTGAATTTAATGGGCAGCGGATCCGCTGCCTAATGGACACTGGGTCTCAGGTGACCACTATGCCTGAGGCGTATTTCCAAAGCCACTTTCCTGAAGTTGCTTGTTCCTGGCAGGATCCCACTGTCAAGCTGGAGGCTGCTAATCAACTACCTACCCCAGTAGCGGGAGTAGTATGGATGTCTGTCCGAGCATGTGGAAAGGACCTCGGTCGGAAGGGGATAGTATTGACCACAGGGCCCGAAGGCGATGGGCCCATTGTAACCCTGGGCATGAATGTGCTGAAGGAGGTCGGACAGTTCCTGGCCGAGGGCTGTAACAAAAACAACTGGACCCGCGCCACTCGTGACCCAGCTAACAAGAGAGTATTCCAGCATCTCGTGCGGGTCAGTCAAATTCAAAAATTGCCCGCTACCTCTCAGTACCTTGGTAAGGTATCGATACCACCCGAAGCCACAATGACATTGCCAGTGGGACAGACTGTACTCACTTTACCGGTGCTGGCACATGTGTCCTTAGAGGGCATGGACATTCAAATTGAACCAGTGGAGGGAGAGGAAGCGCCCTCAGGGCTCCTGGTTGCTCGGACCCTGGCCACGGTGCGGCAGGGTCGAGTGCCCGTGCGTTGCATCAATCTAAGTGGCACGAGTTTACAGTTTTTGCCCCGACAAGAGGTGGCGCGAGTCCGTATAATGCCAGAGGCCCTTACCAGAGCTGACACTATAGGGCTGGCACCTGTGGAAGGAGAGCCATGGACCCTGGAGGTGTCCCTCAACAGCCAAGAGAATGGAAGAGAACCGTTGGCTGGGCGCCACATCTTGGAGAAAATGGAGGCTAATCTTACTCAGTTTTCTGCTGGACAAGTAAGGCAGATCGAACAACTTCTACAGCGATATCAGGGAGTGTTTGCACAACATGAAGACGATTTCGGGTGCACTCGGGACATTCAGCACGAACTTCCCACCGGAAATATTGCTCCCATTCGAGAGAGATATTGGCAGATCCCGCCTCAAATGTACCAGGAGGTGAAAGAGCTGTTGGCCCACATGTTGCGGAGCGGCGTAATCCGCGAAAGTCAGAGTCCTTGGGCGGCTCCTATCGTGCTGGTCCGGAAGAAGGATGGTACCCTGAGATTCTGTTTAGACTATCGGAAGCTGAATGCCTGTACAGTACGGGACTCCTATCCACTCCCCCGAATTGAAGAGTCTCTATCTGCGCTAGGATGCCCCAAGTTCTTCTCTTCCCTCGACCTGGCCAGTGGCTATTGGCAGGTCCCAGTAGTTGAGAAGGATCGTCCAAAGACAGCTTTTGTACTCCCTATGGGCCTGTTTGAGTTCAATCGGATGCCGTTCGGGCTAACAAGAGAGCCTTTAAGAGAACTCTGACATGATGCTTCAAAGATGGAGAGAGACTGCCATCTGCTGGCCAGACACAGTCAAGCGGAACCAAGATATACAAGAGAAGTTGAAGAGAGAACAGATTTAGACGCTGGACCCGGTCAGGTGACTTCCAGGAAGGAGTTCCTGGAGATAAGAGGCCAGCGCGCCAAGCCTGAGGAGTTTTTGGTGCCAAGCAGCAGAGAGGAGCAGACGTGCTCCCTGCATGCTGAGAAGCCCCGCGTGGCAGGCCTAAGCCGGAGGCCTGCCAGGTGCCATAGTCGGACGCCGGTGGATGAGCTCCAGATCCCTCACAGATGTGACCCGAGTGCTGTACCTACTGAGGAGAGTCGGAACCTGCTTGTGGTGCTGAGTGAGTTCGCGGAACCCGACGTCGCCCTCCGACAGACGAGGTCTGGACCCCCCTATCCCCGGCTTGAGAGACTGCCTCCAATGGCCAGGAAGAGAGGAGTTGAGAGACTGCTGAGCCAGGAAAGTCACGCCAGTGAAAGCAGAAGAGCTGCATACGTGAACAGGGCCGTCACTTCTTCTGTTCACTCACGGTACCGGGGCCAGTTGGGTTTAGGTACTCAGGTTGGCAGGGGAACAGTTGGGGCGGAAGAAGCTAAACTTGCTTTAATTGATTTTGTCCGGAAAAGACTTGCGGCCTAGCTGGAATAACCGGTGATCCTCGCCAGAGCCATATATAGAGATAAAGAACGGACGTGGTGACTCCCCTGACTGGGTGCACCACATTACTTTGAGAGACTTCGTATTTTGCCAATATTTCAAATTACCGTTCAATACCCTTGTTACTATCCCCTTGTTCAAAATACCTGTTTTATATATACATAAACTGTTTATAATCATCTCTGACTGTCCCTGCCTTGTGTCTCTGTGCGTTGCATTCCGGCAACTGCATTACATCTGCACTTTGGCCGCAAGCTTGTCCTTCATATACATGTTCTAAAATGGAACATGAACATGAAGGCATTGGCTCTTCTTCCATCTCCATAAAAACAGTGGGAGGGAGCATTTTGTGAGAAGGACTCTTTGGTGACATGGTACTGGACCGTGTTTCCGCAGATTCTTCTGTTACTGCACCAGTTGGCATAGCAGCATCCTCTTTTTACGAGTGGGTGTGCGCGTGCACCTCATCACTTTGGGGCCCTCAACTCCTATTGTGCCGCAAGAACCAGGGTGCGCCGACAGCTTGGGAACAAAGAGCGGGTCGGCAGTGTCTGGCGTCACTGATGTCAGATGAGGCCAGCCCACTCTGCTGCGGCCATACAGTGTAGGTAGCTGCGGCTGTGAGTGACTGGGGCCCAGATCTTAATAAAGCCGACGCGGCTTCAGTCACTGCTCAGTACATAGTAATCGGCTGCTCTAACCGCGCACCGGCACTGACTGACAGTGTAAAATGTTCTGCATATAGCTATGATTATAATGGAGTGCAGATATTGTGGTGCATATACTTACCGCCAGTTTATGAGTAGATCTGCTGACTCCTTTATCTTCGATGTCTTCCATTGGGATCCGCTGTCAACTTTATGCTCAGCTGCATTAAAAAAAAATCCGGCCTCCTCCTCCCCTTAATAGCCGGCCATCGCACGCCATGTTATTTCTTCTTAGCCCAAGACAGCACCGAAAGTTGGAGCTGTCATGAGCAAGAGGAAAATCCAATTACCGGTTAGTGTAAAAAGTTCTGCACATGTCTATGATTATAGTGAAGCGCAGGTGTTGTGGCGCTTATACTTACCACCAGCATATGAGTAGATCTGCTGGCATCTCTTTCTTCCACTGGGATTCGCTGTCATCTTTATGCTCACCTGTAAAAAAAAAAAAAAATCCGGCCTCCTTCCTCCCCTTAATAGCCGGCCATCACACACCTTTTCCCAACACCCATGACAGCTTTTTCATGAGTGTGAGGAAATCTTACTACCGATAATGGTAAAAATGATCATAGACATGTGCAATGATGTTTGTTTAAAAAAAAAAAAATCCGGCCTCCTCCTCCCCTTAATAGCCGGCCATCGCACACCATGTTATTTCTTCTCAGCCCAAGACAGCACCGAAAGATGGAGCTGTCATGAGCAAGAAGAAACCCAATTACCGGTTAGTGTAAAAAGTTCTGCACATGTCTATGATTATAGTGAAGCGCAGGTGTTGTGGTGCTTATACTTACTGCCAGCGCATGATTACAATATCTGGCTTCTCCATCTTTAGAGTCTGTCTTTGGGGTCCCTCAGTGTTGTGTCCATGGTTATCTTCATTCCAGCAGTTTTTCCAGATGATCAGTGATGTTCACTCTTCGGTTCTTCAAGGTCTACTGGAGGCTGAGGAAGACAGCTGGCTCTGATGACTATGGACCTGGTGTCTTGTCAAGGGTTTCCATGTTGACAAAAGAAAATCCCTTGAACATGGCCTGGTCCTTTGCTGATAGAGGTGACTTTTTGGCCTCCGCTGCTTCTAATTTCTCCAGATGGTGTGGTCGAGAACGGTGATGAGCTTTAGTTGGCTATAAAACAAAAAAAGAATCATAACATTAAGAATATGACTTTTTATCACAGTCCTGGTTTTAAACTGCACTAAAATTACCAAAATCTTAATCCTTCTGGAGAAGGATGATGTCCACATTAACTTGAAAGTGAAAAGTGAAATGATCTGAACCATCAGACCAGGACCTGCAGCTCTGGATGATGTTGATTTAACAATGTTAGTGTCAGCGGTAACTAATACTCAACAGAAAGTCAACACCAAAAAATGATAGAAACAACTATCAGCTTTCAATAAGTGTTCTCTACCCATCATTGTTTCCCCTATGCAGAGATGATGGTGCAATGTGATCTGGCCATATACTTACTACAGGGATGTGTGGTGGAGGCACTTTCAGGGCTTCCACAGAGACCCAATCAATACACTGGAAAAACACGTGCTCTCGGATGTTACCATGGACTCCTAAGCGTCTGGCTGGATCTTTCTGTAGGAGCTAAGAACAATAAAGTAAAACCCATGAAGGTAAGCGGTAGAGGCAATAAAACATTCTCACAACTTCACCATTTAAATGAATATTGTACAACCCATAGTACTAATAACCTGGAATTATACTGACCTGTTTAATGATGTCATCAATGCCGGAGGATGCCTCATCGAGTGTCAGATGGAACGTACACTCACTGGTAACCATATCTTTTAAGATGACACCAAAAGAATACCAGTCTACTCCGGCGTTATACTCCTCGCCAGCAAAAATCTATCATGGAAGAGAGAACAGAAAGGTCAAAATGTTAACACCCCATGGACTATAATTTTTGTGAAAATTAAATAGGAAAGCACTATTATCCCACCTCAGGAGCCATGTAGCCCGGTGTTCCAGCGTATTCGGTGGCTGTTCGGTCTCCATGCATGTTGTCAATTGCGAGACCGAAATCTGTGATCTTAATATGGCCCGTTTCAGCCACCAGGATGTTCTCGGGCTTGAGGTCTCTGTGGATGACGCCCTTGGAGTGGAGGTACTGGATTCCACAGACCAGTTCAGCGGCATAGAATCTGACAAAAAGACATGAATGAGTGTAGCTTCCCGAGGAGAAGACAAGAAACACCAAGATCCAGCCAATATTATCTACATGATCAACCAGAACAAGATGACCATATGCAGAACATACAACAAATCCTGCCAGATCCCACTGATGAATAATGAAGCCACTCAGGTTTCTGTCGCTGCAGTCTACAATATTTTTGATATAAAAAGCACCAGAACCCAAAGGCATATAATACAGCACCAAAGTGAACAGAACCAACCCTAGACATTTATGTACAGTTCTGATCAGGATTGTAGGTAACATAAAATGTACCTTGCTCTGGGGATGTCAAGCCGCCCCTTCGTCAGTAGGAAGGTGTTAAAGTCCCCGCAGCTCACGTATTCCAGACCAAGCAGCACATAGCGCTGTAGCACAGAAAAACGTATAAGTATATTTATATGCAGGTAAAGTTGCCAAAAGATTACAATATCTACACACATACTACAGAATAGGTCAGTATAACTATAGGCAACAGGATAAATGGAAGGTTGATAGTATACATTTCCCATTTAAGAGGGATTACATTTCAGATGTCCCAACATTTTTTCAATGTTCTAGCTGACGACCATATGAGGCACCTCTAATGACAAATGACACCTTAGGGATCATAATGATGCTCCTGTGGAGGGTTATTTAAATATGCGGTTATGTATAATGATTTTCTTTAGAGTGGCATACTGAGATTTAAAGGACTGCTGTACATTTTGTTCAATTAATATTCAATGCAATTTTATTTCAGACATTTACAGGGGTTGCCCTGTTATTACTGAGGCTCGGGTCAAGCATGGTGCCAGTCAGAGGTTTACTGTCTCAGAGGGGTTTTACTGCAGGGGGATATTTACTGCCTAGGGGGTGTATTTACTGCTTGTAGGGGGGGTATTTGCTGTGTGTGTGAGGGCATTTACTGTGTGTGTGAGTGCATTTACTGTGTGTGGGGTTGGTGCAGACACAGTATGATTAGTGGGGGGATGAGTGTGGACATAGTATGAGGAGCGAGGGGAAAATGTATGCGGACACAGTATTGGGAGCGAGAGTCATGGGTGTGTCAGAGGTGACAGACAGTCGCCCTGCAGTTGGTTGCAGGAGATCTCTACGTTTGGCATTACAGACATCTTGCTAGAGGCTGGCTGTCTCTAGGACCCAGCAGCTACCTCCCTCTGGATAATTATCTCCCTCGTCTGGGTGTATAATTAACTGCACTGTCTGAGAGGGAGGTGCCGGCGATATTCATTACTACTTGTGAGGCTTTAGCAAGAGCAGTACTACGTCCTCTGTGGAGCTTGAGGCCGTGTGTTCATTTGTCTGGAGTCGTCTAAACCTAAGAATCTGGGCTCCCTTTCACTTTTCCTTTTGTGTTGCACTAGTCTTTCCCACACCTGGCACGACATTATCACTGACCGAGCACGTTTTGAAAAGGAAAAAAAAAATCTGCCTTTTTTTTTTTCTTTCTCTGTGTGTTTTTGGGCGTGGACCTTTTTTTTTTTTCCTTTCTCCCTTCGTACGGGTTCAGTTGCAGAGCTCGCAGAGCAGTTTCACAGTCTGTCTCTGGAGGTGAATGACTTCCGCTGTGAGGTTTAGCAGCAGCATCAGTGGTTACAGGTCGCCAATCTGAGGGTCTCTGCAGGTAGGCCGGTCCAGCCTGAACCCAAGGTTGCCCTCCTGGACAGGTTTTCAGGAGGTAGGGATACATTTTTTTGTATTTAAGGAGGAATGCAAATTATACTTTAAACTTCATCCTTACTCCTCTAGTAATGAGGAGCTACGGACTGGTATTGTGATCTCTCTATTACAGGGAGATCCTCAGTCATGGGCGTTTTCTTTACCGCAGCACTCTGTTTGTCTCCAGTCTGTGGAGGGGTTTTTCGAGGCTCTGGCCCTCATTTATGATGACCTTGAGCGAGTCGCCTTGGCTGAGTCTAGGCTACGTCGCCTTAAGCAGGGAAATCGGTCAGTGGAAACATACAGTTCGGAATCCCGCAGATGGGCAACGGATTCCAAATAGAATGACTCAGCCCTTAGAAGTCAATTTTGTAAGGAGCTTACTGAAAGGTTGAAAGATGCCTTGGCAGTATATGAAACCCCTCAGTCCTTGGAGGCTGCCATGTCTTTGGCCATATGTCTTGATAGACGCCTTCGGGATTGACAGGTGAGACCACCTTCTCCGGGGCCTTCTTGTTGGGGTTGTGTATCTCTGCCAGGGGAGCGGTCTGGGGGTGAACCAGTTTTGGGGGAGGTGGAAGAACCCATGCAGTAAGGGGGTGTATCTGCATTATACATCTCCCCGGAGATTCACAAGAAAAAAGGCATGTTTTTTTGTGGGGAAAAAATTTCTGTGTTTGCTGACAGTGGAGCCGGAGTCATCATTTTGGATGCTGAGTTTGTGAAAACTCATGGTCTTGTTTGCTGTACTTTAGATAAACCTATTTCCATTTTCGCCATCAACTCGGCGACCCTTGCAGAGAGAGCATTTACTCAGATTGTACATAATGTAAAAGTGAGGGTGGGGTCAGTTCATTGTGAAATCATCCCTTGCTATGTTCTGGACAATCTTCCCACACTGATTGTCTTGGTTATCCCTTGGCTTGTTAAACAGAATCCGTTGGTTCGTTGGCAAACTGGGGAGATTATTGAATGGGGAGATTACTGCCATGAGAACTGTCTAGATATTTCCCTTGCTACTGTCTCTACGGAAATATTACCTGCTTTTCTGTCTGGTTTTGAGGATGTTTTTTCCGAGAGGGGATGTCAGGATTTGCCCCCTCATCGTGCTTATGACTGTCCTATTAACCTGACCCCCGGAGCTAAACTACCGAAGTCCGGACTGTATAATCTTTCTGGCCCTGAGAGACAAGCCATGAAGGATTTCATTGCGGAAAGTCTGGAGATGGGACATATCAGACCCTCATCTTAGCCCGTGGCTACAGGTTTCTTTGTGAAGAAAAAAGATGGCGGTCTACGTCCCTGTTTAGATTTCCAGGAATTAAGTCAAATTACCATCCATAATCCATACCCTCTTCCTCTGATTCCTGATTTGTTCAGCCAGGTTGTGGGAACTAAGGTATTCTCCAAGTTGGATTTAAGGGGAGCCTACAACTTGGTTAGAATCAGAGAAGGGGACGAATGGAAAACAGCGTTCAGTACTCCGGAAGGACATTTCGAGAGTCTGGTTATGCCTTTTGGTTTGGCCAATGCACCTGCGGTATTCCTGAATTTCATAAATGATATTTTCCATCATTTGATAGGGAGGTTTGTTGTGGTCTATCTGGACGATATTTTGCTTTACTCCACTGATTTTGAGACTCATCAGGAGCATGTTAAGCAGGTACTCCAGATATTAAGGGATAGCAAACTTTAAGCCAGAAAAGAAAAATGTGTTTTCGCTGTTCAGGAGGTGCAGTTTTTGGGGTACTTGTTGTCATCTTCAGGTTTTCGGATGGATCCGGAGAAGATCCGTGCAGTCCTTGACTGGGAACATCCCGAGAACCTGAAGGCTCTACAACGTTTTCTGGGCTTTACTAATTTTTACCGGAAATTCATCCAGAATCACTCTGTTATTGTGAAACCCCTTACTGACATGACTAAGAAGGGGTCTGATTTTTCCAAATGATCGGATTCTTCCATCCAGGCTTTTTCTTCCTTAAAGAATCATTTTGCCACTGCACCTATACTCAGTCAACCCGATATTTCTCAACTCTTTATTGATGCGTCTGATGTCGGGGTTGGGGCTGTGTTATCTCAAGATTCGTCCCCTGGTAAATGGCGTCCATGCGCCTTCTTTTCTAAAAAAATGTCTTCGGCTGAGAGAAATTATGACGTGGGTAATAGGGAACCTTTGGCGATCAAATTGGCATTCGATGAATAGCGACATTGGATGGAGGGGGCTGTCCATCCTATTACTGTTATTACTGACCATAAGAACGTGTCATATATCCAGTCAGCTAAACGTCTCAACCGTAGGCAAGCCAGATGGTCCATGTTTTTTACTAGGTTCAATTTTGTTGTCACTTTTCATCCAGAGGTCAAAAATGTCAAGGCTGATGCTTTGTCCCGGAGTTTCACTGGTGGTGGTGACCATGAGAACCCTGCCGCGATATTACAGAAAGGTGTAGTCATTTCGGCACTTTATCCTGAACTAGAGGGTGAGGTGCTGGTGGCACAGGGGTACGCCCCTGCCTCCTGCCCTTCAGGAAAGTTATTTGTACCATCCAATCTGCGCTGCAAAGTAATTAAGGAACATCATAACTCTGTGCTTTCTGGGCATCTAGGTGGTAAGGCAACGGTAGACCTCCTCGCTAGTCGTTTTTGGTGGCCGGGGTTGCATCAGGATGTAATTGAACATGTAGCTGCTTGTAGTATTTGCACGCGTTCTAAGGTTTCGCATACCCATCCGTCTGGTACTCTTCTTCCGCTACCTATCCCTAGTAGGCCATGGACACAATTGTCCATGGATTTTATTACTGACCTACTGGTTTCTGCAGGCAAAACGGTGGATTTGGTGGTAGTAGATAGGTTCAGTAAAATGGTTTATTTTGTCGCATTGCCTGCACTTCCAAATGCCAAGACACTTGTTCAGGTGTTCATAAATGAGATTGTGAAGCTTCACGGGGTTTTCTCCCATGTGGTGTCAGATGGGGGGACCCAGTTTGTTTCCATGTTCTGGAGGGCATTCTGTTCTCGACTGGTGGTGCAGCTGTCCTTTTCCTCTGCCTTCCACCCTTAGTCGAATGGACAGACCGAGCGTGTCAATCAGAATTTGGAGACCCACCTCAGGTGTTTCGTTTCCGAAAATCGGGAGGATTGGGCATCCTACCTACCGCTGGCAGAATTTGCCATTAATAATCATCGTCAAGAATCCACTGGCATGTCACTGTTCTTTGGTGCATACGGTTATCACCCACAGTTTGATACCTTTAGTGGGGGAGAAGCTTCAGGAGTTCCTGAGGAGGAACGGTTTGCTTCGTCGCTCTCCTCTGTATGGCAGGGTGTGCTGAGTAATTTAAAGATCATGGGAGACAGGTATAAACGTACGGCTAACAGAAAAAGCTTGCAAGGTCCAGACCTGAATGTGAATGACTTTGTGTGGTTGCCTACCAGGAATATAAGATTGAAAGTTCCTTCTTGGAAGCTGGGACCTAGGTTTATTGGTCCCTATAAAATAACCGCTGTCATTAACCCAGCAGCGTTTTGTCTTGAACTTCCTCAGGCCCTTAAAGTCCACAACGTGTTCCATAGGTCCTTACTTAAAAAACATGTGGAACTTCTTGAACCCTCGCCTCTACCACCGCCCCCAGTAATGGTTGATGTTAATCTGGAGTTCCAGATTTCGAGGATTGTAGATTCTCGTCTCCAACGTCATTCTCTACAATACTTGGTGCACTGGAAAGGCTATGGTCCAGAGGAGAGGATGTGGGTTTCAGCATCAGAGGTGAACGCTCCCAGATTGGTTCGCTCATTTCACACCTCTTTTCCTGAGAAACTCGGTCCTGAGTGTCAGGAGGCCACTCGTAGAGGGGGGGGGGGTACTGTCATGGGTGTGTCAGAGGTGACAGTCGCCCTGCAGTTGGTTGCAGGAGATCTCTACGTTTGGCATTACAGACATCTTGTTAGAGGCTGGCTGTCTCTAGGACCCAGTGACTACCTCCCTCTGGCTAATTAGCTCCCTGACCTGTGTGTATAAATGCCTGGTGTGTCATTACGACTTGTGAGGCTTTAGCAAGAGCAGTACTTCGTCCTCTCTGGAGCTTGAGGCCATGTGTGCATTTGTCTGGAGTCGTCTAAAGCTAAGCAATATCCCCCTGTTTGACTACCCTTGCTGTCTATAGAGTTTAGTGGAGATCTACTAGTGCTCATCTCCTCCCGTCCCTAGCCTTAGCCATAAGCCAGGGAAAGTCAGGGCGAGGCACCTGTGTAGCGATTGATGAAGAGCCAATATAGGGAGGGTAGTTGAGACAGGGTAACACTAGACCAGACTAGGAGGTCTCCCCTTCCCCCTTTTCCCTAGAGTCTGGACTTCCCTTTCCCTTTTCCCTTTGTGTTGCACTAGTCTTTCCCACACCTGGCGTGACAGTGAGGGTGATGGGTTCAGACACAGTTTGGGGAGTTGAGGATATGTGTGAGGAGGCAGTATTGTTTAGTGAGAGGGTAAATGTATGAAGAGGAAGGGGGAAATGTGTGAGGAGACTATTGAGGGGAATAGTGCGAGGAGACAGTAAGGGGGGATAAAAGTGTGAGTGGGCACAGAATAGAGACTGAGTGGTGTAGTGGGTACCATAGGGGGACAGTGTAAGAGCACAGCCAGGAGGGAACAGTATACCAAGGAGGGGATGAGCAGTGTGATGAGAAGGCACAGAATAGAGATTGAGTAGTTGGGGGTAAGCATTGGGGAACAGTGTAAGGACATAGCCAGGAAGAGATAGTAAGCCAAGGAGGGGGAGAGTATGGTGCAGGAGCATAGTATAGACACTGGGCCCTATAAGGGGGACACAGTGTGAGAGGACAGTGTGAAGAAGGGGCCCAGTATGGAAAGGAGAGTGCAGTGTACAGAGCATGTACCATAGGAGGGACAGTGTGGGGGTGATAATTCATGCCGGGAATATAGTGAGGGGCAATTATTTATTCAGGGGTTCAGCATAGGACACATATATTTATTCAGGAGCATTATAATGCCATTGCTATCTTTAAGGGCATCGTGTCGGGATGTGCTGCAGAAGATCAGAGAAGATAGAAGTCTGCAGAGACAAGCTTTGGATGAGAAAACTCATCATGGAGTCTGGACAAGATGAAGAAGAAAAGAAAGAGAACGACTAGAAACAACAACATCTATAAGGTACCTGGATGTAAATGTTATTTGTGATACTAACTCAGTACTGATTCTCATATTTTTATTTATGTTAGAAGCATTAAAAGGATTGTCCAAGTTTGTGGTGAGTCAGCAGTCACTCTATGTGACTGCAGGCTTCTGAATTCTAACAGTGCACTGCACACTGTCAGGATTTTCTTGTGCTGGCGATTTTCATACATGCGGTCACATGCCAACTAGACATGTGTGGCCTAACTCAATGAAAATGAATTGAGTGAGGCTGGATACGTCTAGTCAGAATGTGGCCAGAAGTATACAAATCGCATACTTGTGCAAGGGAGACTCCTAAAAGTGTGTACTGCATGTGCTGTGACTGCAGAATTTCATCTCAAACCTGAACAAACCCTTTAATTATAAAATGAAGCCCTGTAGCATGCCAATCCTAACAGTGTGTAATATACTCACTGTCAGGATTCAGCTCTGCTTGCAGGTTCCAGCAGTCATCACACAGTCACTTCACTCATATGTGAGCAGGGGAGGGCTGGGTCAGGGGGTAGAGGGGCATATGCCCTCTGGGCCGGACATTAAGCAGCTGATTAAGGCCACTGGTGGGTCGATGCTGTTGTTTACAGTAAGTGCAGGCCGGTCGCATCACAGTGGAGCAAACACGCCCACTGAATGCAGGGCCGGCCAGAACATATAGGTGAACTAGGCGGCCGCCTAGGGCGCCGACCCTAAGGGGGCGCCAGAGAAAAAATAGAAAAAATTATAAAAAATCTTTTCAAAAGGCAAAAAGTTTTAGGGATGGAAAGAAAAGTGTACATAAATTTTTTTTCCATAAATTTAAAAGAAAAACCGTTGAGCTTCAATTTACGCACGGAAAGGAGGCGCTAAACTACGGACGTGAGTCGTTTGCATCGTCTGCTGACAGGTGTTTGATCCCGTGCGTTTATTTTGCTCCTAAGTTTTCAAATGTTGGCAAAGCAAAGCAAACAACCAAAAATGCACACACTACACTAAGGGGGCGCCCGAGAGAAAAAAATACGTATACTTAAAAGGTAGGTGTACCATATAGCCTATTTATACGTAGTTTTGACTTTAGGTACTAGGTACTAGTTGGCGATTATATTGATAGATGTCATCAGCAGTCGATGCGGCTAGTGGGAGGAGTCTGTTTTGACGCATTGGCGTAGACTGCCTGGACTGCCAGTCAGGCCAGCTAAGGCAAGGGAGATAGTATCTACGTTTTTTGCATATCGGCGCGCGCGATTATAATATTTTCGAGGTATGTCTCTACTGTTTGCATGCTTTATCATGTGAGCCATTGCTGTTATTTTGTATATTCATTAGATTCATTGTTCCATGAGGTTTCATGAATGCAAATAGAAAATAAGAGGTTTTTAGTAAATTTTTGGCCTAGGTTCTAAAGTGTTAGGCGCTGCGAGGTAGGTATACTGTTTTGATTTTCAAAAATATTGGAAACATTGGAAATTGTTAAAGAAATTTGTGTTTTTTGTCTTAAAAGTAAAATCGTATTATATAATGTTCAGATAACAATTTTAATCGGCGCGTTAACTTTTAGGTAAATGCTGTGTGTTGTAACGAGTCATGGCTGATAAGAAGAAAAAACTTTCGGGGTTTCAGAACCGTAAAAGAAAAGCTGAGAAGGAGAAATCACTTTCAAAAATCAAAGGGTCATTTTTAAAATATCTAAGCAATAGAAATGAAGACGCGGAATTCCAAACGTTGGAACAACAGGCTTCTGTTGCCTCGGAAATATCGAATGTGGAAATAGAATTTGTTTCTCATGCTGAAAATAGTGAACTATAACCATCAATATCTGGTGGTAGATCTGATCAAAGTACCAGTACTGACATGGAGGCTGGTACATCTATAGAAATACTATTCGGACGATCCCGCTACGTGGACCGTAATCAATGATGACTTACGCCTAGATGTAGTAAAACTCGGCCCCACACAAGTTAAAGATTTCTATTTTCCTTTGGACACTAATCGTAGAAAATTTTCTTGTGTTCACTATAAACGTCGTCTTGCCAATGGTGAAAGTCTTGAACGCAATTGGCTAACGTATTCTATTCAGAAAAATTCAGTTTTTTGTTTTTGCTGCACGTTGTTTCCAGACTCATCACTTCAACTAGGAATCATCAAACGCTCAGCCTTAGGTACTGATGGTGTAAATGACTGGAAAAACATATCTGCTATTTTAGCCAGCCACGAAAAAAGCAAAGATCACCTGATTAGCTTTCAAAAATGGAAGGAACTCGAAAATAGACTTAAGATGAACAAGACCATTGACGAAGAACACTTACGCAAAATTGAAGAGCAAGAAAAATACTGGCATCAAATTTTAGAAAGGTTGATAGCTCTAGTGAGGGTACTAGGTACGCAAAACTTAGTGTTCCGTGGATCAAATGATGCATTGTTTGCATCTAATAATGGGAACTTTTTGAAATTTGTGGAGTATTTGGCTATGTTCGATCCCGTCATGTGTGAGCACATTCGGAAAATCCGGGACAAAGAGATTCATGCACATTATTTGGGAAAAACAATACAGAATGAGATGATTCAACTGCTAAGTAATGGTATTCAGGAAAAGATTCTTGACGATGTCTAAACTGCAAAATACTTTTCTGTAGAGCTGGATTGTACTTCTGACGCGTCTCATGTTGAACAAATGACTATCATTGTTCGGTTTGTTTCCACATCAGAACACAAAAAGTTTGAAATTAAAGAGCACTTCTTGGGATTCATTCCTGTTTCTGATACAACTGGAGGTGGTTTGACAGCCGCTGTCTTGAACAAATTTGAAGAACTGTCGCTCTCTGTGGACAACTTACGAGGGCAAGGCTACGACAATGGGAGCAACATGAAGGGAAAAAACATTGGACTACAAAGACGAATTTTGGACATAAACCCACGTGCATTCTTTGTGCCTTGCAGCTCCCATTCTCTAAACTTAGTTGTCAACGATGCCGCTAAATGTTGTTTTGGAGCGACAACTTTTTTCCTGTTAGTTCAAAATCTCTACGTATTTTTCTCTTCGTCAACTCAGCGTTGGGAAGTACTCGTGCGTCATTTGCCATCTCTGACTCTAAAACCTCTAAGAGAAACAAGGTGGGAAAGTAGAATTGATGCTCTGGCCCCCCTCCGTTACCAATTGAGCGAAGTCCATGATGCCCTAATGGACATAGCAGAAAATATTAGTCTCACAGGAAGCTCTGGAAATGTCTCCCGGCTAGAAGCTCAAGGTCTTGCTAAACAAGTTGGAACCTTTTCTTTTGTTACATCTGTTCTAATATGGTTCAACATTTTGTACGAAATCAATTTGACAAGTAAGTTACTTCAGTCACAAGAATTCAATTTAGCTGCTGCTTCTCAACACCTTGACAAAACAAAGAAATACCAGCAATCATTAAGAAGCGATGAAGAGTTTGAGAAGCTAGTAGTTGATGCGAGGGAAATCGCAGAAGAGCTTGGCATACCAGCTAATTTTGAGTCAAGTTCTGTGCCAAAACGTTTAAAGAAAAAAAACAGACAGTTCTCTTATGAAGGGAAAGATGAGCCCATAAGAGATGAGAAACAGAGTTTCAAAATTAACTTTTACTTTGCGATCTTAGATACTGCTATAAATTCAGTTGATGAGCGGTTCACTCAGCTGAAAGAAATGGAATTGAAATTTGGATTTTTGTACCACATCCGTTCACTTGAGGGAAAACCAAGCAAATTTGTTCTGGATAAGTGTAAAGCTCTGGAAAAGTCTCTTACACACAACGAAGTAAAAGACATCGATGCCATAGGGCTATGTGGTGAACTGCAGGCAATGTCAAGACGTGTTCCAGAAGATTCATCACCAAAAGACGTTCTTGAACTTTTGCTTAAATCTGACTTGAAAGAAAGTGTCCCCAACCTGGTGGTGGCTCTAAGAATTCTTTTGACTCTGCCTGTGTCCGTGGCCTCAGGAGAGAGAAGCTTCTCAAAACTAAAGCTAATTAAAACATATTTAAGGGCAAATATGACGCAAGAGAGGTTGGTTTGGTTGGCAACAATTTCGATAGAATCTGAAGTTGCTAAACAAATTAATCTCGGTGACTTAGTGTCATCCTTTTAAAAAAAAATAAAGGCAAGGAAACAAAAATTTTAATTACCTATGGTCGTTTTTGTTTTGTGTTATTGATAACTTTGTATATATTTGTCCTATACAACTTCTCAGAAGATTAAAGAGTTAGGAGAGAGTTAATTAATCATTGTTGTTGTGGTTTATTTTGCTCCTAAATTTATATCCCAAGTTTTCATCTACTGCCAAGAATAGTAGGGGCGCAACAAAATAGTTTCGCCTAGGGCGCCGTAATCTCTCGGGCCGGCTCTGTGAACATGGCCATATATTACAGCCCCAATTCCCAAAAAATTGGGGTCGTGTGTAAAAATGGAAAGAAAACAAGAATGCAATGATTGGGAAATCTCTTATAGCCACATTTTATTCACAACAGAACATAGATCACAGATCAGAGGGTGAACATCAGACATTTTCCATTTCATTTGAAAAACTTACCTAATGTAGAAATTGACGACAGCAACACAACTCAAAATCAGGTCATGGTCATGTCTACCACTGTGTGGCATCTTCTCTTCTTTGTACAGCAGTCAGTAAACCTCCGGGTAGTGAGGAGACCAATTGTTGGCGTTTTGGGAGAGGAACGTATGTACCTCCATCCATCCTGGTTAGGTGTATATGCCCCTCCATCCATCCCGGTCAGTATATGCCCCCCTCCATCTATCCATCCTGGTGGGTATATCCCCCCCCTCCATACTGGTGGGTATATGCCACCCCTACATCCATCCTGGTGGGTATATGCCCCCCCTCCATACTGGTGGGTATATGCCCCCCCCATTACATCCTGGTGGGTATATGCCCTCCATCCTGGTGGGTATATGCCCCCCCTCCATCCATCCTGGTGGGTATATGCCCCCCTCCATACTGGTGGGTTTATGCCTCCTCCTCCAACCTGGTGGGTATATGACCCCCTCCATCCATCCTGGTTAGGTGTATATGCCCCTCCATCCATCCCGGTCAGTATATGCCCCCCTCCATCTATCCATCCTGGTGGGTATATCCCCCCCTCCATACTGGTGGGTATATGCCCCCCCTATATCCATCCTGGTGGGTATATGCCCCCCTCCATCATGGTGGGTATATGCCCCCCCCTACATCCATCATGGTGGGTATATGCCCCCCCTACATCCATCCTGATGGGTATATGCCCCCCTCCATACTAGTGGGTATATGCCCCCCCTCCATCCATCCTGGTGGGTATATGCCCTTCCTCCATCCTGGTGGGTATATGCACCCTCCATCCTGGTGGGTATATGCCCCCCTCCATCCATCCTGGTTGGTATATGCCCCCCTCCATACTGGTGGGATTATGCCTCCTCCATCATGGTGGGTATATGCCCCCCCTCCATCCATCCTGGTGGGTATATTCCCCCCCTCCATCCTGATGGGTATATGCCTCCTCCTCCATCCTGGTGGGTATATGCCTCCTCCTCCATCCTGGTGGGTTTATGCCTCCTCCTCCATCCTGGTGGGTTTATGCCTCCTCCTCCATCCTGGTGGGTATATGCCCCCCCTCCATCCATCCTGGTGGGTATGTGCCCCCCCTACATCCATCATGGTGGGTATATGCCCCCCTCCATCCATCCTGGTGGGTATATGCCCCCCTCCATACTGGTGGGTATATGCCCCCTCTCCATCCATCCTGGTGGGTATATGCCCCCCTCCATCCTGGTGGGTATATGCCCCCCCTCCATCCATCCTGGTGGGTATATGCCCCCCTCCATTCTGGTGGGTATATGCCCCCCCTCCATCCATCCTGGTGGGTATGTGGCCCCCCTACATCCATCATGGTGTGTATATGCCCCCCTCCATCCATCCTGGTGGGTATATGCGCCCCCTCCATACTGGTGGGTATATGCCCCCCCCTCCATCCATCCTGGTGGGTATATTTCCTTCCTCCATCCTGTTGGGTATATGCCCCCTCCATACTGGTGGATATATGCCTCCTCCTCCATCCTGGTGGGTTTATGCCTCCTCCTCCATCCTGGTGGGTTTATGCCCCCATATATTTAATGCAAAGAAAAACAAAACAAAACAATAAACGCTTCTACTCACCTTCCATGTTCCCATGCAGCGCTGTGTCTGTGCTGCCTGAAGATGTCGGCAGTGATAACAGCAGAGAAGCTGAGATCACCGCACTGCGCCACCGCAGATACTCACTCGGGACGTCCACTCCCAGGCATTTCCTCCCCGGCAGCTCCTGTCATGGCATGCTCTGACTGAGCAGTGCGTGCGACGACAGGGGGAATGTACAGCTTACACTGCAGGCTCCACAAAGATGGCTGCAATCTCCTCCCACGGCTGCGACCTGGACAGCCAAGGGGGCGTGCCCAGGTCACAGCTAGAGGCAGGAGGAGCGGCCTGTAATGTTAGAGATAGAGTCGGTGACAGACTACTGTCTCTTATGGCCAGGGCTGCTGTAAATGAGGTGTGTAAGAGCGCTTCTTACACCCCCCAAATAAAAATGGCAGCCCCTAGTGGCCAATGTAAAAATAAATAACTAAAAAACTAATAAAGTGGGACATTTAATTTTGTATTAAAAATAATTGATTACATAATTATTAATACAAAACATAAAATGGTGGCCCCTTCCCTGTAAGAATAGCACATGGCTCTTTTCACGTCTGGTTATTTCTCTAACAGGTAGAATATGCTCCGTTATAGACCGGGGACAGGTTTACAGCTCTATTTTTTTCTGGACGATTGATCTGTAAATCAGAACTGAGACCGGTCCGATTTTCATCCGATTTGTAGATAAAAATTATCTATTGAAGTCAATGAGTCTGTCAGAAAAATGGCCAGAACCAACCATGTTGCCTGTACTGCTTGTTCTCCAGTGTCTATAGGCCGGGCAAGCGAGGCTAGGAAACCATTAGCTTTTTACTTTACATATAAAAAAATATGCCCCACTGAGGAGAAAAACTGACACACTGACCAAAATCAGATGAAAATGAGAAAAAAACACTGATTAAAACCTGACATGTGAACGGGGGCTTAGGCCTTAATCAGATGTCAGTGACTTATCGTATATGCAAAAAATGTCTGAAAGTGGTCAGTTTTTATCTTCAGCGTTTCATCAGCTTTTCTTGTATGCAAAATAAATCCATAAATTGAGAAGCTTCTCCTCTGGTAACAGTGTTATCACAGACAGCACATGGATGGCAATGCCAGCTGTCAGCGATGTCATGGACCCATAGATCTGACTGGAGAATTTTCATCAACCACTAGGATAAAAAACGGACACTACGCGGTTTTCAAAAAAAAAAATGACATGTGGACGACTCCACAGATTATATTGTGTATGTGATCTATCCGTAACAAACATGGAGAGGACACAAACATGAAAAACAGACGTCTGAATGAGGCCAAAGATATATGTTTCCACACTGATAAGGGAGCGAGAAATATCTATTTCAGATTTGCCAATGAGTCCATGGCAGAAAATTCCAGTTAACCCCTTTATCACCTCAGGTTTTTCCGTTTTTGCGCTTTCATTTTTTGCTCCCCTTCTTCCCAGAGCCATAACTTTTTTATTTTTCCGTCAATATGGCCATGTGAGGGCTTGTTTTATTGTGGGATGAGTTATTCTTTTGAACACCACCATTGATTTTACCATATTGTGTACTGGAAAATGGGAAAAATATCCAAGTGCAGTGAAATGGCAAAAAAAGTGCAATTCCACAAAAGTTTTTTTTCACCATGTTCACTAAATGCTAACACTGACCGGCCATTATGATTCTCCAGGTCATTACGAGTTCGTAGTTACCAAACATGTGGAGCTTCTATTTTATTTAAGGGGTGAAATCAAAATTCAAAGCTTGTAAAAAAAAATAATCATTTTTCCGAGACCCGTAGCGTCTCCATTTTTCGTGATCTAGAGCCGGGTCAGGGGTTATTTTTTGCGCACTGAGCTGACATTTTTATTGATACCGTTTTGGTGTAGATATGATGTTATGATCGCCTGTTATTACATTTTAATGCAATGTTGCGGCGACCAAAACAACTTAATTTTGGAGTTTTGTTTTTTTTCTCGTTATACAGTTTACTGATCGAAGTCATTCTTTTTATATATTGATAGATCGGGCGATTCTAAATGCGGCGATACCAAACCTGTATTTTTGATTGTTTTATTTTGAATGGGGCAAAAGGGGGGTGATTTGAACTTTTAAATATTTTTTTTTTATTTTTTACATGCTTCAATAGTCTCCTTAGCAGACTAGAAGCTGTGATCTTCCGATCGCTTGTGTTACACAAATGGCCGCCTGAGGCAGCAGATGCGCAATTGAGACCTCAGTAGCCGAGATCTCAGGAGACATTTACTTGGTTTGGCTTTCTACTTCTTTATCTAACTGTATTGCCCTCTATATCATCCATTCTGTATGGACTGCTCTGTACTCATATTGGACATTTATGCATTTAGTAGGGCTTAAGGGGATTATTGTGCTTGTTACCCATCAAATCTGTAGATGCTGTTAGAACTCTCTTGTTAGGTTTTTTTTAGTTTGCTGGTCACATGACCATTTTTGCCTATTTCATCCGGCTCCGCCCTCCTGGCCTTGCTGGACTTCATTGTATTTACTACTCTTGAGCTAGCTTGGTGCTCTGTTGCCGTTCTCTGTTAGTTTTGCTAGGTCTTCTGACCTCTATGCTTTTTGTTGTGTGTTTGTCTTTGACTGCTACTATTTCTGCTAGGAGGTGTCCAACTTATCCCAGTCCCTAGTTCTTGTAGGGATTCCTCCCTCACATCTATAGGTCTTAGTACAGACTAGCCGAGGACTTTAGCGGGTCTGATCGCAGGATCAGGTTCCCTGTTACATCGTAGGGATCTAGTTTAGTTCTACTGTAGGGACAGATCTCCTGTCTTTCCTTAGTCACTGTAGCAGATCATAACAGTAAGTCCAGCCCTAAAAGAAAAAAAAAAATTTCTCTAAGGAAAGACCTCCAGTTTTCCATCATGGTCTCGGTTCAAGATTTGGCTCAACGCTTGCAGGGACTCTCTCTGGAGGTGGCCAAGCTCCAACAACACGTGAGTAGCTGTTCTGGAGCACATTTTGTGGAACCAAAGGTACTTCTGCCTGATTTATTTTTTGGCGAACAACAAGATTTTTTTTCTTTTAAAAATGCTTGTTTATTGTATTTTCGTTTGCAATCCGGATCCTCTGGTGATGAATCACAGCGCATAGGGTTCATAATGTCACTTTTGCACAAAGATCCTCAGGGATGGGCCTTCTCTCTCCAACCTAGTGATCCATGCTTTAGATCAGTGGATAGTTTTTTTTCTGCTTTGGGTTTGTTGTACGATGATCCTGATCGTGTCTCATCTGCTGAGTCTGAATTGAGACATCTGAGGCAGGGATCAGGTAATGTGGAAAAATATTGTTCTCACTTCCGTCGGTGGTCTGCCCAGGTGGGGTGGAACGATTCAGCTTTGAAAAGCTTGTTTCTTGCAGGGCTAGGTGAAAGGGTTAAGGATTTACTGATTGCTTATCCCACACCTGGAAACTTGCAGGAGGCAATGCAATTAGCTATACGGGTGGACAGGAGACTGCGTGCAAGGGTTAATGAGAGCAAATCCTCTGCTATGTCAGCTCCGAGTCCTGAGAGGATCTGTGCTGACAATGGAGAGCCGATGGAGATTGGGGCGATGGCACCCCGCTCTCAGGAAAAAGACCGCAGGCTTTCTGAAGGCTTGTGCTTCTATTGCGGAAATTCTGGTCATTTTATTAAGAACTGTGTGCTTCGTATGAAGAAAGAAAAAAAAATGGTCAGTCATGCCCGTATAGCCTGTTTAAATTCTAAGGGAGTATTCCTATCTGCTACTACCGCTGCTCAGGAAGAATTAATTGAATTTCGGGTATTTGTGGATTGTGGTTCTACTCTGAATGTGATTGATGGGGGATTCTTGGAAAAACTTAGATTAGAACCTAAAACTTTGTCATCCCCTATTGCTGTGGTTTCTGTTGATGGCTCTCCCTTGAAGAGTGTTACTCATAAGGTCTGTGAATTTCCCCTCACTATTAATGGTATTCATCAAGAGAATTTGGATTTGGTGGTATTGGATAATTTGTCTTCTCCAGTAATATTGGGGTTACCCTGGTTAAAATTGCACAATCCTGTACTGGATTGGTCTACCAATGAAATTAAGTCCTGGAGCCCTAAGTGTTATGACAAGTGTTGTAACGGGCGCATTGCTGCTGTGGATAAAGGGGAATTACCTGTACCTATTCAGGATTTTTGGAGAGTTTTTTCTGAGGAGGAGTCACAAATTTTGCCTCCCCATAGAGACTATGATTGTACCATTGAATTTGTCCCTGGAGCGATTCTTCCTAAAAGTCGTTTATTTAATCTTACTATTCCTGAGAGAAAGGCTTTGGAGGAATACATACAGACAAGCTTGGCCGCCGGTCACATTAGGCCTTCCAAGTCTCCTGTGGCTGTTGGATTTTTTTTGTAAAAAAAAAAGATGGCGGTTTACGTCCTTGTCTGGACTTTCGTGAGATTAATAAAATTACTGCCCATGGTCCTCCACGCAGTATAATGCACTCCCTATGGTCCTCCATGCAGTATAATGCAGTACCCATGGTCCTCCACGCAGTATAATGCACTCCCCATGGTCTTTCACGCAGTATAATGCACTCCCTATGGTCCTCCACGCAGTATAATGCACTCCGTATGGTCCTCCACGCAGTATAATGCAGTCCCCATGGTCCTCCATGCAGTATAATGAACTCCCCATGGTCCTCCACGCAGTATAATGCACTCCCCATGGTCCTCCACGCAGTATAATGCACTCCCCAAGGTCTTTCACCAAGTATAATGCACTCCCTATGGTCCTCCACACAGTATAATGAACTCCCCATAGTCCTCCACACAGTATAATGCACTGCCCATGGTCCTACATTGAGTATAATGAACTCACCATGGTCCTCCACGCAGTATAATGCACTCACCATGGTCCTCCACGCAGTATAATGCACTCCCCATGGTCTTTCACGCAGTATAATGCACTCCCTATGATCCTCCACACAGTATAATGAACTCCCCATGGTCCCCCACGCAGTATAATGCACTGCCCATGGTCCTACATGCAGTATAATGAACTCTCCATGGTCCTCCGCGTAGTATAATGCACTCCCCATTGTCCTCAACACAGTATAGTGCACCCCATGGTCCTGTACGCAGTATAATGCAGCCCCCCAGAGGGTAAAATGCAGCTCCCCCTCCACCATAGGGTAAAATGCAGCCCCAGTCCTCCAGTATTATCAGTACACACTGATTTAAAAATGAATAAATAAATACATACTTACCGCTCCTCATTCTTCAGTCTCTGCAGCGTGTCTCTCTCAGCAACTCAGGAGCTGCCAGCTCCACTGTCTGACACAGCGTGGCGCGTGATCATGCCGCTGCGTCAGACGCAAAGGCGTAATGATAGGAAAGGGGGGTGTCACATGATGCTCCCTCCTCCATCATTGCCGGCTCCAGGTTTTCATGGGCCCCGGGCGAAAGACTCTCAGTGGCCCCTTTAACACATACCACAATTCATGATGCACAGATGCCGGAGAGAAATATAGGTATACAACACAGGGCCCAGCCTGCTCCCTCATCCTTCACATATGCAAACACACACACACACACAGTACACAGACACTCACGCACACACACAGTACGCAGACATGCACACACACAGTATGCAGACATGCATACACACACAGTACACAGACATGCACACACACACAGTACACAGACATGCACACACACACACACAGTACCCAGACATGCTCACACACACACAGTACGCAGACATGCGCACACCCAGTACACAGACATGCTCACACACACAGTACGCAGATGCACACACAGTATGCAGACATACATACTCAGTACGCAGATATGCACACACACACTCAGTATGCAGACATGCTCACACACAGTACGCAGATATGCACACACACAGTACACAGACATGCATGCACACGGTACGCAGACATGCACACACACAGTACACAGACATGCACACACACAGTACACAGACATGCACACACACAGTATGCAGACATGCACACACACAGTACGCAGACATGCACACACACAGTATGCAGACATGCACACACACAGTATGCAGACATGCACACACACACACAGTACACAGACATGCACACACACAGTACACAGACATGCACACACACACAGTACACAGACATGCTCACACACACAGTATGCAGATGCTCACACACATAGTACGCAGACATGCGCGCACACACAGTACGCAGATGCACACACAGTATGCAGACATACATACACAGTACGCAGATATGCACACACACACAATCAATATGCAGACATGCTCACACACAGTATGCAGATATGCACACACACAGTACACAGACATGCATGCACACGGTGTGCAGACATGCACGCACACGGTACGCAGACATGCACGCACACGGTACACAGACATGCACACACACGGTACACAGACATACACACACGGTACACAGACATGCACACACACGGTACACAGACATACACACATGCACATGGTAAACAGATATGCACACATACATTACGCAGACACGCACATACACAGATACGTACACATACAGACATACTTACATATTTGAACACATTCTTAAAAACACATAAAACAGACATAAATATATATACACAGTCATACATACAAGACACATTAGAAATATATTTAACCCCTTAAGGACTGAGCCACTTTGTAGGTTAATGACCGGGCCTTATTTTTTAAATCTGATCACTGTCACTTTATGAGGTAATAACTCTAGAACGCTTCAACTTATCGCACTGATTCTGAAATAGTTTTTTGTGACATATTTTACTTCATGATAGTGGTACAATTTATTCGATATGACTTGCGTTTATTTGTGAAAAAAACGGAAATTTGGCGAAAATGTTGAAAATTTTGCAATTTTCAAACCTCGAATTGTTATGCCTTTAAGTCAGATAGATATGTAACACAAAATAGTTAATAACTAATATTTCCCACATGTCTACTTTACATCAGCACAATTTTGGAAACAAAATTTTTTTTTGTTAGAAAGTTACAAGGGTTAAAAGTTGACCAGCGATTTCTCATTTTTCCAACAAAATTTACAAAATCATTTTTTTTAGGGACCACATCACATTTCAAGTGACTTTGAGGGGCCTTTATGACAGAAAATGCTCAAAAATGACACCATTCTAAAAACTGCACCCCTCAAGGAGCTCAAAACCACATTCAAGAACTTTATTAACCCTTCAGGTGCTTCACAGGAACTGAAGCAATGAGGAAGAAAAAAATTAACATTTATCTTTTTTTCACAACAAATGTAATTTAGACTCTTTTTTTTTTATTTTTACAAGGGTAACAGATAAAAATTGACCCCAAAATGTATTGTGTAATTTTTGCTGAGCATGCCAATACCCAATATGTGCCGTAAGACAACTGTTTGGGCACGTGGCAGGGCTCGGAAGGGACGAAGCGCCATTTGACTTTTTGAATTCAAAATTTGTTTGAATAATTAGCGGACGCCATGTCGCATTTGGAGAGCCCCTGATGCGCCTAAACAGTGGAAACCGCCACAAGTGACACCATTTTGGAAACTAGACCCCTCAATAAACTTATCTAGATGTGTGGTGAGCACCTTGAACCCCCAGGTGCTTCACAGAAGTTTATAATGTAGAGCCGTAAAAATAAAAAAATCAAATTTTTTCCACTAAAAATGAAGTTTTAGCCCCAATTTTTTTATTTTCACAAGGATAACAGGAGAAAATTGACTGAAAAAGTTGTTGTGCAATTTCTCCCGAGTACGCAGTTACCCCATGTGGGGGAAAAAACACTGTTTGGGCGCACGGCAGGGCTCGGAATGGAAGGAGCGCCATTTGACTTTTTGAACGCAAAATTGACTGGAATTGAGAGCGGACGCCATGTCGCATTTGTAGAGCCCCTGATGTGCCTAAACAGCAGAAACCCCCCACAAGTACCCCATTTTGGAGACTAGAGCCCTTAAGGAACTTGTCTAGATGTGTGGTGAGCACTTTGAAACCCAGGTGCTTCACAAACGTTTGTAACGTAGAGCTATGAAAATAAAAAAATCTATTTTTTTCCACAAAAATTTTCTTTCAGCCCCAAATTTTTTATTTTCACAAGAGTAACAGAAGAAAATTAACCTCTCATTTTGTTGTGCAATTTCTCCTGAGTACGCCAATACCCTACATGTAATTGGGAACTACTTTTGAGGCACAGTACAAAGCAGGGTTGGACTGGGGTGCCTAGGGCCCACCAGGAGAATTGACTCTAGTGGCCCACACTACAGCTACCATAAACGGTTGTATTACTCGTTCATTTTTTGGCCTCTCCCACTAAAACATGTGCCTTTTAGCAAACTATACAGTGTGCAAAAGAGAACTGTATTGTGTAGTGCACTATATCAAAGTGTTTCTTGTTAACCAACTTATTTATTGTAGTTAACAGAATCTGTAATTTACAATCAGTAGCGGTTTTTCTTACACATGGCCATTCCTTGTCCTAGGTAAACCACCCAGTCCCTCAGCCAACTTAAACAATTTTCAAAGTGAAGAAAAAGTCATAATCATACAGCCTCACTGCGCATGCGTGGGGTATAGAGCGTCATAGCGCATGCGCAGTGCAGCTGAGGACTACACAGCTTCACTGCGCATGCACTATGACGCGCTATGTTCCCGGCGCATACGCAGTGAATCTGGTAATCACACAGCCTCACTGCGCAGGCGGCCGGACATCTACAAGTGCGCCCCACAATATTAGCACTTGTTGGGAACAGGATTCAAATACATGGACGGCGCCAGCAGTGAGTGAATGCTGCGCCCACCCTTGACTGAATATGACAAGCACGTCCCTATGACTGAAAAGGCAGGTAGGATATAAGTATATTAAACATTATAAATTCATTCTAGCTGCTTTGATTTTCATGAAAACAGCTTGTTAGTGATGCACATTGCACCACTACCAACGCTATGGGGGCAGTGTAGAGGGCAGGTAGGACGCGACAGGTTCTCTTTAAAGTGTGAATGACTTGATGCTGTGGGTTCAAATACAATACCTGTCCCCGCATCATCACTGCTGTAACAAACTACAACTCCCAGCAGGCCCTGAAGGATTAAATCTGATAGTGCATGCTGGGAGTGGTACGTATCAGAGGGTAAACCACTCAAATTATTATTATTATACATTTTATTTTAGCAGTGCAGTGTGTATATACAGATACTGAAAATTACACCCAGTATACAGGACAGGAGAATTGGTTCTATCCAGTGTATATACTGTATATACAGAATAATACATACACAGAGAATTACACCCAGTATACAGGACAGGAGAATTGGTTCTATCCAGTGTATATACTATATATACAGAATAATACATACAGAGAATTACACCCAGTATACAGGACAGGAGAATTGGTTCTATCCAGTGTATATACTGTATATACAGAATAATACATACACAGAGGATTACACCCAGTATACAGGACAGGAGAATTGGTTCTATCCAGTGTATATACTGTATATACAGAATAATACATACACAGAGAATTACACCCAGTATACAGGACAGGAGAATTGGTTCTATCCAGTGTATATACTGTATATACAGAATAATACATACACAGAGAATTACACCCAGTATACAGGACAGGAGAATTGGTTCTATCCAGTGTATATACTGTATATACAGAATAATACATACACAGAGAATTACGCCCAGTATACAGGACAGAAGTGGTACTCTGCAATATATATATTTATGCATATATATACAGTACAGACCAAAAGTTTGGACACACCTTCTCATTTAAAGATTTTTCTGTATTTACTTGCTTATGAAAATTGTACATTCACACTGAAGGCATCAAAACTATGAATTAACACATGTGGAATTATATACTTAACAAAAAAGTGTGAAACAACTGAAAATATGTCTTATATTCTAGGTTCTTTTGTAACCTTGGCCAGATCTGTGCCTTGCCACAATTCTGTCTCTGAGCTCCTTGGGCAGTTCCTTTGAGCTCAAGATTCTCATTTGGTCTGCCATGCACTGTGAGCTGTGAGGTCTTATATAGACAGGTGTGTGCCTTTCCAAATCAAGTCCTATCAGTTTAATTAAACACAGCTGGACTCCAATGAAAGAGTAGAACCATCTCAAGGAGGATCACAAGGAAATGGACAGCATGTGACTTAAATATGAGTGTCTGAGCAAAGGGTCTGAATACTTATGACCATGTGATATTTCAGTTTTTCTTTTTTAATAAATTAGCAAAAATTTTTACATTTCTGTTTTTTTTCAGTCAAGATGGGGCGCAGAGTGTACTTTAATGAGAAAAAAAAATTACTTTTTAGAATTTACCAAATAGCTGCAATGAAATATAGGAGGCCAAATGCATTGTATATGTCATATAGGAGGCAGAGAGTGCGGTCTGTTTGTCATGAGGTAGAAAGTGCGATCTATACATCATATAGGAGGTATGAAAAAGATAGCACTCACCAATGGATGCCAAAAAAAGATCCTTTTATTTCAGATTCAGCATACAGACGTTGCGGCTGGTTCAGGGGTGCGGGGGTGAACCATACTGGACCCGTGGTGGCGCTGTTTGTGCGCGAAACGGCCATCGCCCTTTTTTCACCCCTGAACCAGCCGCAATGTCTGTATGCTGGATCTGAAATAAAAGGATCTTTTTTTGGCATCCATTGGTGAGTGCTGTCTTTTTCATACTTCCTTGGACATTTGATTAGCACTGCTTATTTAGACATTGCACCTCCTGATGGGGATAGCCAAGGGCTAAAAAACCCGTCATAGAGGTTTTTTGGACTAAACAGGCAAGATTTGGGAACTGGTGCCGGCATACTTCACTTCTATCATCATATAGGCCCCACACGTGACATATATCGCACTCTCGGCCTCCTATACGACATACAAACCGCACTTTCGGTCTCCTATAATATATACTTTATATATGAGGCTGAGTGTGTTGTATACGTCATATAGACCCGCACTCTCAGCCTCCTATATGACATATACACTGTATATGTCATAAGAGGCCAAGAGTGTGATCTATATTTCATATAGGAGGTAGAGAGTGTGGTCTATTATGTCATATAGGCCCCATATATATTGTTTACCGCACTCTTGGTCTCCTATGTGACATGCAGACTCTCGGCCTCCTATATGGCATAGGGCTCTTTCACACACCTGGATATTTCCGGTACTGGAAAACCAGTACCGGAGATATCCGTGTCTGTGTGGCATACGTGTGCTGCATCAGGATCACACATACCATACCGGCGCCTGGAATCAGCGGTACAGTTTGTGCTGTTCCCAGACACCGGGTGCTGAAGGAATCACTCATCATAGTATTAACCTCCAAATGTCTCCAACACCTGTAAATATAATACTAAAATGAAAAAAAAACATTATACTCACCTGGCTTGAAATGACCACACACACTGAGGAGCGGAGGAGAATGACTTGTTGCAGTGAGCGGGCCCCCGACCTGTGCTGAGCTCAGTGAGCGATGCCCTGTCACTCAGTGAGCTCAGCGTAGGGGCCCGCTCGCTGCAGGGAGTCATTCTCCTCAGCATGTGTGGTCGCCTCAAGCCAGGTGAATATGTTTTTATTTTCTTATATTTACAGGTTTTGGCGACATCAGGAGGTGAACCTACTACTCTCAACATTGTCCCTTGCTAGCGCTGATGGCAGCGCCGGCAGGGGACAAAGATGAGTGATTCCTTAAGCACCTGGGAACAGCATGAACTGTACCGCTGATTCACAGGCGCCGGTATGTGTCACACGGATAACACACGCATGTCATCTGTGTGTCATCAGTGTGCACGTGTGTGGGACGTTTTTCGGCCCGGGCAGTGTATAAAAAAACTGACATGTCAGCGTGTTTTGCCCACGGACACACGGTCCGTGGAAACACTGACATGTGCACAGACCCATTCATTTGAATGTGTCTACGTGTGTATGTGTCTCCGGTACGTGTGGAAACTGTCACCACATGAACTAGAAACACAGATGTGTTAAAGACCCTTTATAGACTATATATGTCTTATAAGAGGCCGAGAGTGTGATCTATATTTCATATAGGAGGCAGAGAGTGCGATATATAGATCATATAGGCGGTGACCCCATATATGACTTATACTGCACTCTCTGCCTCCTATAGCCTATACTTTACTTTATATAGGAGTCCGAGTGTGTTGTACATCATGTAGGCCCGCACTTTAGGCCTCATATAAAATGTATACCGCACTCTTGGCCTCCTATATGACATATAGACTGTATATGTTATAAAGAGGCCAAGAGTATGATCTACATTTCATATAGGAGGCCGAGAGTGCAATGCATAATGTATAAAATAAATTACAGTATATTATTGTTGGACAATGCTGGGAACACTCTCCCATAAAAACTTTATTGAATATTTGGCACAGTGCTCTTGACTTGAAATTGAAGCAGTGAGAGCTGTAGGCCTGCAGCCTTGTTTCCAATTCCAGGCCAGGCCAGGTTGGAGAGTTGAACTGTAGAGTGCTGCAGGTCACCGTCCACATATCCAGCCCCGGAGCAGGTATAAAAAAGCCCAGAGTCAGAGCAGGAGAGAAGAGGGCGGTGCTCCGGTGCCGGTGCCACCACCCAGTCCGGAGTGGAGCCGGAGTTACTACAAGGGGCCAGGGCAGATAAGGAGCCGGGATGGTACCATATAAGAAGCCCGGGAGCAGGGAGAGCAGAGCGAGACGTCGGCTTCGGTGGCGCCGGCTTATCAGAGGCCGGCCCTAGAGCAGAGAGAGAGCACTGCAGAGCGCGGCCGCGGCGTATCAGAGGCCAGAAGAGAGCGGCATCAGTGTCACCTGACACCACACCACAGTCTGCCAGCCAGCGGGAAAGCAGAGCGCGGTGCGTGTCACCGCCCTGAAAGAACTTCCATCCTCTTAGTGTCACGGACTCACATGGTAAGTATGCTGCATGCACGTCACTGCAGTCCCGCTGTCACCAATGAATGTGCCATGCACGCGACGCTACATTTGCTTCAGCCACGCTATTAAAGGGTCCGCACTTTTAAAGGGCCCCCGCCACCAATTTTCTCACTCTCATACCGGGGCCCACCGGAAAATTTCCCAATTTCCCGCCAGGCCAGTCCGACCCTGGTGCAAAGGTCAGAAGGGAAGGAGCACTATATTATAGTGCAGATTTTACTGTTATGGTTTGAGGGTGCCATCACCCACTGGGAGAGTCCCTGAGGTGACATAACAGCACAATTCCTCGTAAGTGACCCCATTTTACAAACTACACCTCTCAATGAATTAATCTAGGGGTGCAGTGATCATATTGACACCACAGGTGTGTCACAGAATTTTATACCATTGGGCAGTGAAGAAAAAATAATTACATTTTTACCGCAAAAATTTTGTTTTAGCCCCAGATTTCTCATTTTCAAATAGGGATAATTTGTCCCACAATTTCTGCTGAATGTGGCAATACCTCATATGTGGCTGTACAGTACTGCTTAGCCACACGGTGACACTCAGGAAGGACGGAGCGCTATTTGCCTCCTGGCGCGCAGATTTTCCTAGAATACTTTGTGGACTCCTTATACAGAGCCCCTAAGTGCTAGAAGAGCAGAATCCCCCCTCAAATGACCCCATTTTGGAAATTATACCCTTGCCAAACATGTGGATGCTAAATGTGGTTTAGGCACACTGTGGGGCTCAGAAGGGCGGGGGGTATTAGATTTTCGGATACCTTTGTTCTACCAGTAACGTGGAAGCCCCCTATATTTTCATTGACAGATGACGGACCTGAGTGAGCTTTTTTTTGTGGATTGATTTGAAGCTTTTATTGGGAACATTTTACACAGCATTTGGGATCACATTTATCCGGCGCTGTACGCTGAGCAATTGCTTTGGGGTTTCCATCTAAATCTCTGAGTGACGTGATTCAGGTGACATCTCCCAGGGGATCCATTCACTATAATGAGGCAGCAGAGTTACTCTGGGCTCCATCTGTACAAAACTGTGACGACCTAAAAAGACGGACACCGCCGGATCACAGGCCAGACAGCGTCCACAATGCCTCCATCTGCCTCATTATAGGGAATCTTCCTCCGGGACAGTTGTGTAAGGGCTGTTTTTTTGCGGGACGGGCTGACGTTTTTATTTGTACCATTTTCGGGCACATGACATTTTTTGATCGCTTTCTATTCCAAATTTCGGGGAGGGAGAATGAACAAAAAACGGCAATTCAGGAATTGTTTTTTTTTTTTTTTTTTTAATGCTCTTCCGCGTGTGGTAAAATTGATAAGGCAGCGTTATGCTTCAGGTCGGTGCGATTACAGTGGTACCACATAGAGTTTTTTTATGTTTTGGCGCTTTTACACAATAAAAACTTTTATAGAAAAAATATATCTTTTTGCATCGCTTTATTCTGAGAGCTATAACTTTTTTATTTTTACGCTGATGGGGCTGTATGGCGACTTGCTTTTTTGCGGGACAAGATGACGTTTTCACGGTATCAATTTTATTTATATTTGTTTTTTTTATCACGTTTTATTCCACTTTTTTCCAGCGGTGATAGCTTTTTTCCAGTGATAATAAAGCATTGTTTGCCTCGTTTTTTTTTTGGGGGGGGGTTACAGCATTCACTGAAGGGGTTAACTAGTGTGGCACTTTTATAGGTTGGGTTGTTCCGGATACGGCGATACCAAATATGTGTACTTTTTTATTTATTTTTTTACATAAAAATGTGTATTTCTTAGTGAATATTTTTATTATTATTATTTTGGAATATTTTTTTTTACAATTTTTTTAAACTTTTTTACTTAGTCCCTTTATGGGACTTTCACTTTTTTCTCTTTGATCACAGGCAGGGGTGGATTAAGAGTAGCAAGGGCCCCGGGCAGTTTAGAAGGCGTGGCCCCCCCCCACACACCTGATGTATCACGTGACATGTCACATGATCCCCTGTGATAGATCATGTGATAGTTCACGTGAAATTAATTTGGCACAATATTAATATATTAATTATAATATTTTTTTCTACATTAATTGTATGACTTAATATTGAGCACAATTAAGTATGCTGACATCCCCTATATACAGTATGAGACCCTACACACAATATGAGCTGCCACAATCCTCCTATACACATCAGGAGGCCACACGGTGCCATCTATACACAGCAGGAGGCCGGACTGTGCCATCTATACACAGCGGGAGGCCGCACGGTGCCATCTATACACAGCGGGAGGCCGCACGGTGCCATCTATACACAGCGAGAGGCCGCACAGTGCCATCTATACACAGCAAGAGGCCGCACGGTGCCATCTATACACAGCAGGAGGCCGCACGGTGCCATCTATACACAGCAGGAGGCCGCACTAAGCCATCTATACACAGCGGGAGGCCGCAGGTAGCCATCAATACACAGCGGGAGGCCGCAGGTAGCTATCTATACACAGCAGGAGGCCGCAAGTAGCCATCTATACACAGCAGGAGGCCGCACGTAGCCATCTATACACAGCAGGGGGCCACACGTAGCCATCTATACACAGCGGAAGGCCGCACGGTGCCATCTATACACAGCAGAAGGCCGCACGTAGCCATCTATATACAGCGGGAGGCCGCATGTAGCCATCTATACACAGCGGGAGGCCGCACGGCACCATCTATACACAGCGGGAGGTCGCATGGCGCCATCTATACACAGCGGGAGGCCGCACGGCGCCCCCCCCAAGACAGCGGGAGGCAGCACGCAGTCACACAAACATATACAGACATATACATACACGCATAAACACATATCTGCACACTCACATACACACACTCACCATCCCCCGGCTCCTGTCGTCCAGCTCCTCTCCGGTGGTAAGTAGCAGTGCAGGGCGCGCACTGCGCGACGTCACACTAACAGACACGGCCGCACACAGGGCCGTGTCTTCTAGCTGTGACGCGGCCGGGAAAACACGGGGAAGTTAACAGGTGCAGTGCTGGCCCGGCAGATGAAGAAGCAGTGGCCGTGCGCCGCTGCTGGGGGAGCGATCCGGGGGCCCCAAACCTATGACTGCCGGTATGTGCCGCGACACCGCACATATTATAATGAGGGCAATCTGGCCATAGACCCCCCGGGGTCCCGGGCCCCCCGGAGCCCTGGGCGGTAGCCCAGATTGCCCTGATTATAATCCGCCTATGATCACAGGTATAATGCATTGCAGTACATTATACCTGTAGTGAAAGCTCCTGAGACCATGCTGTGAACATGATTTCAGCAGCTTTCTGTAGCTTGGTGACCCGGGTCACCATGGCAACGATTGGGCCCCGCGATTACATCGGAGGGGCGCCGATCTGAAGGCAGAGGGAGCTGCCGTCCCTCTGCCTGCCTCCTGAACACTGCGATCGCGCTCAATCGCAGCATTCAGGGGGTTAACAGCCAGGGGCGGCGCTGACACTGCTCCTGGCTGTTTAGTGGCGGAGCTCAGCCACCAGCAGCGCTGAGCTTTGGCACTGAACATGCAGGAGGTGCTGATATTACAGCCTCTCCTGGGCGATCATAACGAGATCGGTCAGTCAGATTGACTGACCGATCTCAGCGATCTGGGTGCGGGGACCAACAGCATGGATCCCTGCACCCCTTCTCGTGCCACTCAGCTGTCACAGACAGCTGTCGGTACTTAACTACTTAACTGTCACTGCGTATCTACACACAGTGAGTTTAAAGGAGCGTTAACATACACCCGCTCATGCCGTGCAGTGTCTGTCATTGGGCGTTAAGGGGTTAATATGGGGATTGGGGAATCTGGCAACAAGCCTCACTCACCTGCCCCTTGTCCTGTGTCCAGTCCAACTGTGCAGGGCCACCGGCTTGTCTGATGGCCATCACAGGCCCTAGACCATCAAAGGAGCCCACTCGCCGTCGGGGCCTGGACTGCTCCCCAAGCATCTCCACAGGGAGAACCTCCGGCGGTGTTTGATAGCCGGCACTTCATCAGGACCCCCCTCCTGCCCCCCCCCCGCTCTGCCAGCGCTGCTTAATTACCGGCGCTTCATCAGGGCCCCCCTCAGGGCCTCCCTTCATTGGGGCCCCTCTCAGGGCCTCCCTTCATCGGGGCCCCCCTTCATCAGGGCCCCCCTCGAGGCCTCCCTTCATTGGGGCCCCCATTCATCAGGGCCCCCCTCAAGGCCTCCCTTCATTGGGGCCCCCCTCGAAGCCTTCCTTCATCGGGGCCCCCCTCGGGGCCTCCCTTCATCGGGTCCCCCCTCCTGCACCCCCTGCTCTGCTGCTTGAATGCTGCCGTCGCCCACCAGCTCTGTCTTCAGGCATGGCCGCGTGCAGTGCGCTGCGCGGCTGGTCTTCTAGTAATGACAGCAGGGGCGACACAAGCACAATTAAAGATGTAGCATCTCCCCTGCCGTGTCATTACTACAAGACACAGCCACACAGCGCACTGCTCACAGTCATGCCTTAAGACAGCGCTGGCGGGCGACGGAGGCAATCAAGCAGCGGAGTGGGGGGTGCAGGAGGGGGGCAACTGCTATGGGGCACCCCCGGCTCACAGGCCCCATAGCAGTCGCGTGGCCTGCCGCTAAATGTTGGTCAGATGCCCCCACTCGGCCCAGTCCCACGCAGATTGTGTTCTCAATTAGAGCTGAGGATCGCAACAGAAACATTTGTATCACAATGATATCGTAATATGGTCTGCTATTTAAAAACATTATGATAGGGAAGCTCACATGCAAAATTACTTATATATATATATACAGTACAGACCAAAAGTTTGGACACACCTTCTCATTTAAAGATTTTTCTGCATTTTCATGACTATGAAAATTGTACATTCACACTGAAGGCATCAAAACTATGAATTAACACATGTGGAATTATATACTTAACAAAAAAGTGTGAAACAACTGAAAATATGTCTTATATTCTAGGTTCTTCAAAGTAGCCACCTTTTGCTTTGATGGCAGCTTTGCACACTCTTGGCATTCTCTTGATGAGCTTCAAGAGGTAGTGCCCTGTGCCCTGTCAGGTTTAATAAGTGGGATTCTTTGCCTTATAATTAGGGTTGGGACCATCAGTTGTGTTGTGCATAAATCTGGTGGAAACACAGCTGATAATCCTACTGAATAGACTGTTAGCTGCTTTTTTCTTGCCATAATACAAATTCTAAGTAAAGAAAAACGAGTGGTCATCATTACTTTAAGAAATGAAGGTCAGCCAGTGCGAAAAATTGGGAAAACTTTGAAAGTGTCCCCAAGTGAAGTTGCAAAAACCATCAAGCGCTACAAAGAAACTGTCTCACATGAGGACCGCCCCAGGAAAGGAAGACCAAGAGTCACCTCTGCTTCTGAGGCTAAGTTTATCCGAGTCACCAGCCTCAGAAATCGCAGGTTAACAGCAGCTCAGATTAGAGACCAGGTCAATGCCACACAGAGTTCTAGCAGCAGACACATCTCTTCAACAACTGTTAAGAGACTTTGTGCAGCAGGCCTTCATGGTAAAATAGCTTCTAGGAAACCACTGTTAAGGACAGGCAACAAGCAGAAGAAACTTGTTTGGGCTAAAGAACACAAGGAATGGACATTAGACCAGTGGAAATCTGCTTTGGTCTGATGAGTCCAAATTTGAGATCTTTGGTTCCAACCACAGTGTCTTTGAGCGACGCAGAAAAGGTGAACGGATGGACTCTACATGCCTGGTTCCCACCGTGAAGCATGGAAGAGGAAGTGTGATGGTGTGGGGGTGCTTTACTGGTGACACTGTTGGGGATTTATTCAAAATTGAAGGCATACTGAACCAGCATGGGTAACACAGCATCTTGCAGCGGCATGCTATTCCATCCGGTTTGCGTTTAGTTGGACCATCATTTATTTTTCAACAGGACAATGACCCCAAACACACCTCCAGGCTGTGTAAGGGCTATTTGACTAAGAAGGAGAGTGATGGGGTGCTACGCCAGATGACCTGGCCTCCACAGTCACCAGACCTGAACCCAATCGAGATGGTTTGGAGTGAGCTGGACAGCAGAGTGAAGGCAAAAGGGCCAACAAGTGCTAAGCATCTCTGGGAACTCCTTCAAGATTGTTGGAAGACCATTTCCGATGACTATCTCTTGAAGCTCATCAAGAGAATGCCAAGTGTGCGCAAAGCAGTCATCAAAACAAAAGGTGGCTACCTTGAAGAACCTAGAATATAAGACATATTTTCAGTTGTTTCACACTTTTTTGTTAACTATATAATTCCACATGTGTTAATTCATAGTTTTGATGCCTTCAGTGTGAATGTACAATTTTTAGTCATGAAAATACAGAAAAATCTTTAAATGAGAAGGTGTGTCCAAACTTTTGGTCTGTACTGTATATATATATATATATATATATATATATATATATATCTATAATATAAGGCGGGATGCGTGTCTCTGTCTGAAGCCTTGATAGACTGCGCATGCGTGACGCGCAGTCTGGCTCCAGAGAGAAGCACGCATCCAGCCGTTAGAGGTAAGAGGAGGTGTATGGCGCCGGAGTTCGCGGCATGCGTAGACACTGAATGCATACCGCTATCTCCGGCGTCATACTTAGATACTTACTTGACCGGGAGGAGCGTTGCCGCGGCGCCTCTCTCCGCTGGAGACCGGGGGCGGAGTGAAGGCGTCGGACCGGCGCGTGCGCATTGCGCTATCCGGCACCATTTTACTGAAGACACATTTACAGCGTGTCTTCAGCAAAATGGCACCGGACAGCGCGGTGCTCCGGCGCCGCACTCCTCCCTCGGCCACCGACAGAAGAGGACGCAGCAGCGCTGGAGTACAGAGAAGAAAGGTGAGTATAGCTGTTTTTTTTTATTGTATGTGTGTGCAGTGTGAAAGGGATGAGGAGGCCACACATAACAGGATTGTGGGGTGAGGTGACCATGCATATATCAGGATTGGGGGGTGAGGGGTACCACACATACCAGGATTGGGGGTGAGGGGTACCACGCATACCAGGATTGGGGGGTGAGGGGTACCACACATACCAGGATTGGGGGGTGAGGGGTACCACACATACCAGGATTGGGGGGTGAGGGGTACCACACATACCAGGATTGGGGGGTGAGGGGTACCACACATACCAGGATTGGGGGGTGAGGGGTACCACACATACCAGGATTGGGGGTGAGGGGTACCACACAAACCAGGATGGGGGGTGAGGGGTACCACGCATACCAGGTTTGGGGGGTGAGGGGTACCACGCATACCAGGATTGGGCGGTGAGGGGTACCACGCATACCAGGATTGGGGGGTGAGGGGTACCACGCATACCAGGATTGGGGGGTGAGGGGTACCACGCATACCAGGATTGGGGGGTGAGGAGTACCACGCATACCAGGATTGGGGGGTGAGGGGTAACACGCATACCAGGATTGGGGGGTGAGGGGACCATGCATACCAGAATTGAGGGTGAGGGGTGCCACGCACACTGGAATTGGGGATGAAGGGTGCCACACATACAAGGATTGGGGATGACAGGTGCCACGCATGCCGGGATTGGGGATGAGGGGTGCCACGCATGCCGGGATTGGGGATGAGGAGTGCCACGCATGCCGGGATTGGGGATGAGGGGTGCCACGCATGCTGGGATTGGGGATGAGGGGTGACAAGCATCCCGGGATTGGGGATGAGGGATGGAATGCCATGCATACCGGGATGAGGGATGGGGTACCATGCATACCAGGATGAGGGATACCATACACACCAGGATAGTGATGAGGGGTGCCATACATACCAGGATAGGGATGAGGGGTGCCACGGATACCAGGATGAGGGGTGCCACGCATAACGGGATTGGGGGTGAGGGGTGCCACGCATACCGGGATTGGGGGTGAGGAGTGCCACGCATACCGGGATCTGGGGTGAGGGGTGCCACGCATACCGGGATTGGGGATGAGGGGTACCACACATACCAGGATTGGGGGGTGAGTGGTACCACACATACCAGGATTGGGGGTGAGGGGTACCACACATACCAGGGATTGGGGGTGAAGGGTACCACGCATACCAGTGTGAGGGTCGTGATGACATTCCACTCGTCCTCCAGTCACTCCAAATTCAAACTATGAGCATGGGTCAACCATTCAAAGAATGAGTCAGACAACAAGCTGGTTCAAACTCAGAGCACGCTCAAAAGACTACTACAGACAACGTTCTCAGCAATGTTCTGTGTTTATTCCTACATACACAAACCTAAATACACTACATAATGGGGAGGGGAAAGGGGTTGTCCGGGGCGGGGTAAGCCATGAAAGTCCAGTGTCTGGCCACTCCTGATTGGTCCACATCTCCTTATCTCAGTCTCTGGGCAGATATTGCAGCCGTCAGCTTATAATCTTGTTTCGTTTCTCTGAAATAAGTCTTGGCAACACTGGAACTGTCTTAGTTTAAGTTTCGATTTGAGTAATACGTAGCAAGGAAAGCTTATTGTTATAAGACACAAAATGGTGGTTAGTACATTAGCAAAAAAGCGTATAAAAGTTACAAAAGTATAAAAGTTACAAAAATATATATTCTCTTTTACCCCGACATTCCCCCCTAAACACTAAGCTTTCCCTTGCTTCGGGGCCTTTGAGACTGTCCATGTGTGGGGAGAGGGGAGGTGGATTTCTTCACCCAATCATCTTAGAAGCTGCCCCCTTATGGGACGCCCCCAGACAATCGAGCCCTATCCTGGGTGACACATGGAGTTCTCCCAACTGTCCCTAAACTAAATCTCTCAATTGGACTTTGTCATGGGGGGGCTGGTCAGGCTTGTTCAAAGGAGTGTATTTCTCCATATCTTCTCTTGATTCAGAAAGGTCCCGGAGGTTGGGACAGCATTGGTTATAACTTTCCTGTATAAGGGGACTATGCAGCACAGGACCACCAGGCCCAATACTAGTAGACCTCCCATTACTAGACAAACTTGTTGGAGGAATCCCTTGAGCCCTCCCAACCAACCTGAGAAGAAGGAGGTATCTACCCCTGTGTGGTAGCTGTCCACCCTGAGACAGACAGTAAGCATATGGAAAGGATATAGAAGAAGGTAGTCATCTTTTATAGGCTCGTTCTGTCTCTCTTGCAGTGGGAGGCGTGAATCCAGGTGCTCTTGCCCTCAAGCTTCAGAGCCGTCGGGGTGGTGAGAAGCACAGTGTACGGTCCCTCGAACTGCGGCTGGAGGCAGTCTTTCCGGACAAACTTCTTCACATACACTAGATCGCCTGGGATGAAATCATGTACTGCATCACCTGTGGATTCTGGGAGAGAAGCAGATACTGGAGAGCGGGTGTTAGTCAATTCTCTAGACAAGGCAATCACAAATTTTACCACTCTATCATGTGTTTCAGACAACTCTTGGGGCCTAATCTCTCCTATCTTGGGTGGGGTCCCAAACAAAATTTTATAGGGAGTTAGCCCATGTTTGGCCTCAGGAGTGTGTGTGATATGATACAATACTATGGGGAGTAGGTCGGGCCAGGGGAGGGGATGATCTTGGGTCATTTTCAAGAGCTGGGTCTTGAGTGTGGAATTCATTCTCTCCACTTTGCCTGAACTGGCAGGATGGTATGGAGTGTGGAGGCCCAAATCTGTTCCCAACATGTTCCAGAGTTCTTCGTAGATATTTGCTGTGAAAGCTGGTCCTTGATCCGATTCTATGACTTGGGGAACTCCAAATCTGTAGGCAATTTCGGTGATCAGTTTCTTGGCTGTGACTTTAGCAGTCATGTTGACAACCGGGTAGGCCTCGGGCCAGGCTGAGAACATATCCACGGCTACCAAAACGTACTCCTATTTTCCTACTTTAGGCATTTGGATATGGTCGACTTGTATTCTCTGCCAAGGGTAGTCTGGTTTAGCCAGGTGTTGGAGAGGGACCCGTGCCGTACACGTTGGGTTGCAGGTAGCGCAGACAGAGCAGGATTTTGAGTACGCAGTCACAGTGGAAGAGATTCCGGGTGCAAAGTACAGTTTCTTGATACATGCCAAGGCTTGATTCTTTCCTCTGTGTGTAGGCCCGTGAGCCCATGCTGCCACAGCTGAGTACATGCGTCTAGGCAAGCAAGGCTTCCCATCCACTTGGTAAAGAGTCGAGTTGACCTTTGAATCTTTGCGACCTGCCAGCACAGCTCCTGCCGCTTTCCATTGCTTGACTTCTTCAGTGGGGGGTCTTCCTTTGTTCCTCACACAATTTTTCTTCAGGCATCCTGACCCCCCGGGATTCCACTCGTGTCTCCGCTGGACTTGTATGATCTTCCGCCGGCTGTTCTTTGGCTCTTGCTCTAGTGAGCGCCACAGCAACGGTTTGCAGGCTCTCCCCCATCTCTTCTTCCTTTTCCTGCCACTTTGATGACACATTCTCCACTGCTGCAGTCTTGGCTGCTTGGTCAGCTAGGTGGTTGCCCCTGGCTTCTCTGGATTCTAGTCTTCCATGAGCCTTGACCTTGATAACAGCAACCTGAATGGGTAGTTCCAGGGCCTTCATTAGGGCCTTAATCCATGAGACATGTTTCACTGGTGTACCTGCAGCTGTGATGAATCCTCTAGACTTCCACAAAAGTCCAGAATCATTGCAAATTCCATGTCCATACCTGGAATCGGTATATATATATTCGCCTTTGTTCCTGCTGCCAGGTGGCAGGCCTCTGTGAGAGCCACAAGTTCAGCTTCTTGTGCAGACATGTATGGTGGTAGAGCTTCAGCCTTGAGGACTGTTAGGTCTGTTGTGACAGCATATCCCGTGTGGAACTTCCCTTGAGGGTCTGCGAAACGGGATCCATCAGTCCATAGGTGCAAGGCAGGGTCTGCGAGCGGATGTGCCACCATATTCTCTGGAGCAGAAGTCTCTTCCTGCAAAATTTTTATACAATCATGAGGTTCCACCAATGGACCTTCACCCTCTTCACCTTCCCCCCTAGAAGGTGGAAGCAAAGTGGCAGGATTGATAGTCAGACATCTGGTAAATGTTATATTGGAGGGCAACAATAGGGAACACTGCAGCCGCAGGTGTCTTTGGTTGGTTAGATGTTTCGGAGATGTTTGTTGCAGAACAGCTGAGAGATCATGGCCGGCCTGTATAACTAGATCATGTCCAAGGACGATATCAGCTGACTTGTCAAGGAGGATGTGAGCAGCGTGGACCGCCTTAAGGCACGTTGGGGCAGTTCGGGCGACAGGGTCCAGGCGGGCTGAGTAGTAGTCCAAAGGCCGATACTTATGATCATAGCGTTGTGCTAGAACTCCAGAGGCATGACCTTCCGATTCCGAGACAAAAAGGTGAAATGGCTGAGTATAGTCTGGTAAGCCCAAGGCTGGGGCAGAGACAACAGCCTGTTTAAGGCGGTCAAAACATAGTCTGTGTTGATGAGAAACACGTGGATCTTCAGCATGAAGCTAAACTGAGCCTTCATCCTTGAGACAGTCGTACAGAGGTTGCATGAGCTTTGAGGCATCAGGGATCCATTGCCTGCAGTAAGTGATGAGGCCAAGGAAAGTCTGCATAGCGGAATAGGTGGTTGGGAAGGTGATATCCATGATGGCTTGTTTTCTTTCTTCAGTCAGATGTCTAGCACCTTGTGATATACAATGTCCGAGGAAAATGACCTTGGGCAGACACCATTGGACTTTGCCTTTCGAGACTTTACAGTTAGCTGAGTGAAGAAACCAGAGAAGGGATGCTGACATCTCTGGCAAATTTTCTTCAGTGCCACAGAGTAAAAGATCATCCACATACTGTAGAAGGGTGACCTGAGGGTTCTCTTGAACCCATGGCTCCAGAATAGACTTCATAGAATGAGTGAATTGGTTAGGAGAGTTCTGGGCTCTTTGCGGAGTCCTGGTCCATGTAAGCTGTGCTCCTTGAAAGGTGAAGGCAGAAAGAAACCACGAATCTTCATGTAAGGGTATACTGAAGAAGGCGTTGGCCAGATCTAACACCGTAAACAAGGTGGCCGTTGGAGGCAGCTGAGACAAGAGGGTGTTTGGGTTAGGTACCACTGGAGTTTCTAAAATGGTAGCTGCATTGACGGCTCTGAGATCCTGAACCAACTGGTATCTTGGAGACTCTCCCGGAACGGTTTTCTTTTTTTTACAGGAAAGAGGGGTGTATTGCATGGAGATACACATCTGACAAGGACTCCTGATTCCAGGAGGGAAGCGATTTGGGTACCCAAGCTTTGTTCTTGTGCAGCCTTGAGGGGGTATTGTGGCAACCGTGGGTACCTGTGTCCAGGCTTGAGGTGTACTCGGACCGGGGGAACCTGCAGGAGGCCAACGTCCTCTGGCCCACTGGACCACAGAGAGTGAGGGAACTGTGAGATATCAAGAAGAGTGTGAGGTTGTATGGTCATCATTATGAGAGGGAAGGCTTTAAGAACACAGCGGTCTTCAGTCCCTTGTTCGGAATGAGGGTCCCGCAAAAGAAGCTCCATACCATGGTTTCCGAAGGTAATTGTTGCCTTCATCCGCTCTAAGAGATCGGCTCCCAACAGATTGACAGGGCAAGTTTCAGAGACCAAGAATCTTGTGAGTACTCCGGTGAACGGTCCTGCAGACACAGGGACTGTGAGTGGAGAGGAAATATGTTGGCCTTCCACCCCAACACAGGTGAGGGTATCCGGTGATAGGGATACAGAAGGAGGGAGCTGTGCAGAGGAAATGACAGATGTGGCCGCCCCAGTGTCCACCAGGAACTCCAGTGGTTGATGGTCCACCTGTAAAGTGACAGTCCCACAGGCGGCTGTGAGATGCGTAGCCGGGAAAGTGGACACTGGTTGACCGAGCCGTCATTGGCGTGGATGAGATGGTTCACGGGAAGGTCCATGGTTGTGTGGACCGTCACGGAACGACCGGTCATGGTACTGTCTGCGGGTTGGACAGTCTCTGAGGATGTGGTCAAGGCTACCACACTCCCAACACAACATTCGTCCTTCAGAATCACGAGATTGTCTTCTGTTTCTAGATGGTCCCTTGTCATCTCTTCTGTCTTGTTTTCTATATGTGGGAGGAGTATCATCACCTGTGCCTTTAACCATTACCCACTTGATTCCATGTTGGTTGCCAAGGGGTGGGTAGCTTTCTTGAGCTTGATATACCATGGCAGGAGCGGTTTTCTTCTTTGGCTTAGTATCCTTTTCCATTTTTAGCATTGATTTTTGGAAAGCTTTAACGATGTCCACCGCGTCGTTGAAAGAAGAAGAACGAATCTCGGGCCGTACTCTCAGGACTTCATCTCTGAGAGCGTCTTGTAGGCCATCTACCAGGGCCTGAACCAACAGGGCGGCCTGCGTCTTGACGTGAGGACTGTATCCGAGATCCTCAAAATGCATGCTGAGTCTTGCAGCATATCTTTCCACAGATTCATCAGGGTCTTGTTGAACATCTTGTACAGACCCAGCTTGATCTGACAAGCGATCCTGAGCCCAGGCCTTTAACTGTTTCATGTATTCTAGGCCGGATTCATACGTACTAAGAGATCCTGCTTTTGTGGAATCCATGGCCTTTTCGATAGTAGGCAAGAAATATTCCTTGGCCTTCACAGATGTGATACCTGCCAAATCAGCCCAGGTTGCACCATAAATGGCTCTGGTTGTGTCCAAGCGTCTAGCATACTGCATGGGAGATTTATCGGGATCAGGAAGCTTTGAGACCAGAGTGTCTACTTGTACTGGGGTAAAGGGTTGATATTTAATCATCCCTAAAGGTCCAGGAACTTGTTGAGGACCGGGCAGCGTCGCTTGTTCCTTGGTGGTGTTTGGGGTGGCCGCTAGGGAGGATTCTTCAGGCAACAGAACCGCATTGGGAATCGGTGTCGGGGAGGAGGTTGCCACTAGTAGCTCAAGGGCCAAAGGCATAGCAACATGAACTGCTGGACTACGGACACAGACAATGCGTATCGAGTCCAATCCATGAGGGAGGGTCTCTATGCCTTCCTTGAGGGCCAGTACGTGTTCCTCCATGCACGGCCCGAGTGGGTAGCCGAAAATTCCAGAAGATATGAGTGGTATCGCTAAAGTGCGTCTGGGCATATCCTGATGACTCAATTTTCCTGCATGAAGGAGTACTGAACGGATGGTAGATGCGAGAGTGGAACGTGACTCTTCAGGGTTCCGGGAGTCATAAATAGGACCCATTGCATGTATGATGACATCAGCGGGCAGTCTACCCACACGGGTGACTAAGGTCTGGCCTTGTGAAAGCTCTCCGTTTTCGGCTAAGTGAGCCTGGCATTCTGCAGCCAGAGTAGAACCAGCAGCAAGGGAAATTTTGCGAGCCAATCCTCCAACATGGCTCATACAGGTGTTTGCAGGGTTGACTATGGCCCCCACCCGATGTGTAAGGATGTCACCATAGCCTATTGACAGAGTGACAGGGCGTCCTGATGGGTCTACTAGATTACGGGAGCGGCAGGGGTCCCAAACTTCTGAGAGGCTGGGGGGTGGTGTTCTTTCAGCAGTTGCTTGGAGCAAGGGCCGGAGTATGGGTAATGGATGTGGGGTGAAGGATGCCATAGGAGACGTATGGGGTAAAGGAGGGGGGGCTGGAGTATCTTGAGCCCATCCCTCATCTGGCTCCGTATCGTCTTGAGTAACAGTATGTTGGCGGAGGGAGAGCAGTCTGGCCTGAAATTCTGGGGAGTTGAGGAGGCTATCCCCAGGGTTGTGGGTGACTCCCATAGGAAACAGGGGAAGCGTCTCAGCATCGTGGACTGGAGCAGAGGGTGTCACATTAGCTTCAGATGGGTGCTCTGGGACTGCGGGCTTTTCCACCTGTGCTGGTGGCTGGTAATATGCACCGGACGGATCTAGTAGTGGATATAGGCCGGATTGGGGCTTTTCACAACAAGTAAGAGGTGTAGCAAGATGGCCGTGGGAGGGAGGAGTTAGAGTGGAAGTGGGATTGTTCTTGGAGGCAGGAAAAGGTGTAGTAAGATGGCCGTTGGAGGGAGGAGGTGGAGTGGAAGTGGGATTGTTCTTGGAGGCAGGCTGGGCATCGTGCCATGGGCGGCCCGCCCCACAGACACAGCAGAACTCCGCCCAGGGTGGGTTTTGCTCTCCACACACCCGACACGTCCACCCCTCCGGTGATTTGTTGTTGGTACCATTATAGGGCGGTGGCTGAGGGCTCGGTGTAGTGACAGGCATCAAAGGTGCAACGGCCATTTTGGGGGCACATAACAAATCACAGTCTGCAGCTTTCATGTATCCGAACAAAGGCTCGGCATTCTCTGTCCCCCCCACACCATCTACTTCTTTCCAGCCTTCAGACTTCAAATCACTCACTACTCTAAGATGTGCTTGAGCCTGGTGCAGAAGTCCTCACCCAGCTTTCCCAATTTCTGTGTAACACATTCTTTCTACGCTGAAAACTAAAGCCTGCCTGTACTGGATAAGCTTATCATGTTATACAAATTCCTAACATTCTTCTTGCCTTCTTGCCTTCCCGTAACTCCACTAATTGGCTTAACTCCCACAGCAGCATTCCGCAACTTACGAGATCTTTCAAATTTGAATATACGCAACATTTTCTTATAGAATGCAATGATCTGTCGCGACTCAGATCACTGGTGCAGTCCACAGGTCGCCACTCCTCAGTGTAGAGCACACCTCAATACACTGATGAGATAGAGAGACACCTCAATCTAACTCCTTTCCTAGCCTTGAATGGCGACTTTACAATGCGACTCACCACGGCACCCTGACTACAGGTCACCACCCGTCAGTGTAGAGACACCTCAATACACTGATGAGATAGAGCGACACCTCAATCTATCTCCTTTCCTACCACGGCACCACCCGACAGTGTATAGACACCTCAATACACTGTTTCCTAACCTTGACTTTACAGCAGTCTCTGTGTTAGACGAAGAGCACTCCTCAATTCGTCACAGATTCTGACAGCACAACACCTCCTTATGAGGTTTCTCTGTATAAGACGAAGAGTACACCTCAATTCGTCACAGATTCTTTCTCCCTTACACTACAATTCAGGAATGCTTTGAAACCTCGACTATCAGTTACGGGAGGCAGCTATCTAAAGAGAGTTCAGTGACCGGAGGAGGAGGAGATGGTGTTCACACGAGCACGCGCAGGCATGCGACGTCACTCGTTTTAACACTTGCTGGTTCAGGACGTGGTGCGGGACGCCTGAGGTCTCACCACTCAACCGATCACCCACCCAGATCCAACCTGACAACCCAACAGGAACCGCTGCGGCTGACACACAGGCAAGTGAGACATATAAAATACATCTCAACTTACCGTGTTCGATGGAGGTTGATCAGGCCTCAAATTCAGCCACCGCGGTCACCACCAGGGAAATCAGCGATATGGGTCCGGGAGGGCGGCGTACCGCTAGCCACGCCCCACGTTGGGCGCCATTTGTGAGGGTCGTGATGACATTCCACTCGTCCTCCAGTCACTCCAAATTCAAACTATGAGCATGGGTCAACCATTCAAAGAATGAGTCAGACAACAAGCTGGTTCAAACTCAGAGCACGCTCAAAAGACTACTACAGACAACGTTCTCAGCAATGTTCTGTGTTTATTCCTACATACACAAACCTAAATACACTACATAATGGGGAGGGGAAAGGGGTTGTCCGGGGCGGGGTAAGCCATGAAAGTCCAGTGTCTGGCCACTCCTGATTGGTCCACATCTCCTTATCTCAGTCTCTGGGCAGATATTGCAGCCGTCAGCTTATAATCTTGTTTCGTTTCTCTGAAATAAGTCTTGGCAACACTGGAACTGTCTTAGTTTAAGTTTCGATTTGAGTAATACGTAGCAAGGAAAGCTTATTGTTATAAGACACAAAATGGTGGTTAGTACATTAGCAAAAAAGAGTATAAAAGTTACAAAAGTATAAAAGTTACAAAAATATATATTCTCTTTTACCCCGACACCAGGATTGGGGGGTGAGGGGTACCACGCATACCAGAATTGGGCGGTGAGGGGTGCCACGCATACCAGGATTGGGGGGTGAGGGGTGCCACTCATACCAGGATTGGGGAGTGAGGGGTGCCACGCATACCAGGATTAGGGGGTGAGGGGTACCACGCATGCCAGGATTGGGGGGTGAGGGGACCATGCATACCAGGATTGAGGGTGAGGGGTGCCACGCATACCGGGATTGGGGATGAGGGGTGCCACGCATACCGGGATTGGGGATGAGGGGTGCCACGCATACCGTGATTGGGGGTGAGGGGTGCCACGCATACCAGGATTGGGGGTGAGGGGTGCCACGCATGACGGGATTGGGGATGAGGGGTGCCACGCATGACGGGATTGGGGATGAGGGGTGCCACGCATACCGGGATTGGGGGTGAGGGGTACCACGCATACCAGGATTGGGGGGTGAGGGGTACCACGCATACCAGGATTGGGGGGTGAGGGGTAACACACATACCAGGATTGGGGGGTGAGGGGTACCAAGCATACCAGGATTGTGGGTGAGGGGTACCACGCATACCAGGATTGGGGGGTGAGGGGTACCACGCATACCAGGATTGGGGGGTGAGGGGTAACACACATACCAGGATTGGGGGGTGAGGGGACCATGCATACCAGGATTGAGGGTGAGGGGTGCCACGCATACCGGGATTGGGGATGAGGGGTGCCACGCATACCGGGATTGGGGATGAGGGGTGCCACACATACCGGGATTGGGGGTGAGGGGTGCCACGCATACCGGGATTGGGGATGAGGGGTGCCACGCATGACGGGATTGGGGATGAGGCGTGCCACGCATGACGGGATTGGGGATGAGGGGTGCCACGCATGCCGGGATTGGGGGTGAAGGGTACCACGCATACCAGGATTGGGGGGTGAGGGGTACCACGCATAACAGGATTGGGGGGTGAGGGGTACCAAGCATACCAGGATTGTGGGTGAGGGGTACCACGCATACCAGGATTGGGGGGTGAGGGGTACCACGCATACCAGAATTGGGGGGTGAGGGGTAACACACATACCAGGATTGGGGGGTGAGGGGACCATGCATACCAGGATTGAGGGTGAGGGGTGCCACGCATACCGGGATTGGGGATGAGGGGTGCCACGCATACCGGGATTGGGGATGAGGGGTGCCACACATACCGGGATTGGGGGTGAGGGGTGCCACGCATACCGGGATTGGGGATGAGGGGTGCCACGCATGACGGGATTGGGGATGAGGGGTGCCACGCATGACGGGATTGGGGATGAGGGGTGCCACGCATGCCGGGATTGGGGATGAGGGATGGAGTGCCATGCATACCGGGATGAGAGATGGGGTACCATGCATACCAGGATGAGGGATACCATACACACCAGGATAGTGATGACGGGTGCCATACATACCAGGATAGGGATGAGGGGTGACACGCATACCGGGATGAGGGGTGCCAAGCATAACGGGATTGGGGATGAGGGGTGCTACGCATACCGGGATTGGGGGTGAGGAGTGCCACGCATACCGGGATTGGGGGTGAGGGGTGCCACGCATACCGGGATTGGGGGTGAGGGGTACCAGGCATACCGGGATTGGGGATGAGGGGTGCCAGGCATACCGGGATTGGGGATGAGGGGTGCCACGCATATCGGGATTGGGAATGAGGGATGGGGTGCCAAGCATACCAGGATGAGGGATACCATACACACCAGGATAGGGATGAGGGATGGGGTACCATGCATACCAGGATGAGGGATACCATACACACCAGGATAAGGATGAGGGGTGCCACGCATAGTGGGATTGGGAGTGAGGGTTGCCACGCATACCGGGATTGGGGGTGAGGGGTGCCTAGCATACCGGGATGAGGGGTGCCACGCATACCGGGATTGGGGGTGAGGGGTGTCACACATACCGGAATTGGGAGTGAGGGATAGGGTGCCATGAATACCAGGATGAGGGATACCATACACACCAGGATAGGGATAAGGGGTGCCACGCATACCAGGATTGAGGGTGAGGGGTGCCACGCATACCAGGATTGGGGGTGAGGGGTGCCAAGCATACCAGGATTGGGGGTGAGGGGTGCCACGCATACCAGGATTGGGGGTGAGGGGTAGCACGCATACCAGGATTGGGGGTGAGGGGACCACGCATACCAGGATCGGATGGTGGGTACAGGATGGGGGCATCACAAATACAAGGAGGGGGGCAGCACATACCAGCATGGGAGACGATATACCAATAAAAGTGCTCACCACCCGGGCGTAGAACGGGTTCAATAGCTAATATATATATATATATATATATATATATATATATATATATATATATACACACAGAGTTGAAACCTGAAGTTTCCATACACTATATAAAAAGACACATATGCATGTTTTTCTCAATATCTGACATGAAATCAGAACAAATCTTTCCCGTTTTAGGTCAATTAGGATTACCAGAATTTTTAATATTTGCTAAATGCCAGAATAATGAGAGAATGTTTTAAGGCAAAATTTTTATTAGTTACTGCAAAGTCTGTAACATCTGTCTCTGCTGAAACGGCACTATGATTATCATCTTTATACAGTGCCTACAAGTAGTATTCAACCCCCTGCAGATTTAGCTGGTTGACACATGCAGAATTAACTTGGCATTGTGACATTTGTACTGTAGATCAGCCTTGTAGTGGGAAATGCACTGCAGCAAATTTTTTTTTTTTTTTAAACGTTAAAAGTTAATTCAGAGTGTCATTTATTATTCAACCCCTCAAACCACAAGAATTCTGTTTGGTCCCCCTAAAGTATTAAGAAGTAGTTCAGGCACCAAGAATAATGAGCTTCACATGTGTGGATTAAAGATCTCTTTTGCCAGCCTTTTCTGACTATTTAAGACCCTCCCCAAACTTGTGAACAGCACTCAGACATGGTCAACATGGGAAAGACAAAGGAGCATTCCAAGGCCATCAGAGACAAGATCGTGGAGGGTCACAAGGCTGGCAAGGGGTACAAAACCCTTTCCAAGGAGTTGGGCCTACCTGTCTCCACTGTTGGGAGCATCATCCGTAAGTGTAAGGCTTATGGAACTACTTATAGCCTTCCACGGCCTGGACAGCCTTTGAAAGTGTCCTCCCGTGCCGAGGCTAGGCTTGTCTGAAGAGTCAAGGCTAACCCAAGGACAACAAGGAAGGAGCTCCGGGAAGATCTCATGGTAGTGGGGACATTGGTTTCAGTCAATACCATAAGTAACGTACTCCACCGCAATGGTCTCCGTTCCAGACGAGCCTGTATGGTACCTTTACTTTCAAAGCGTCATGTCAAGGCTCGTCTACAGTTTGCTCATGATCACTTGGAGGACTCTGAGACAGACTGGTTCAAGGTTCTATGGTCTGATGAGACCAAGATCGAGATCTTTGGTGCCAACCACACACGTGACGTTTGGAGACTGGATGGCACTGCATACGACCCCAAGAATACCATCCCTACAGTCAAGCATGGTGGTGGCAGCATCATGCTGTGGGGCTGTTTCTCAGCCAAGGGGCCTGGCCATCTGGTCCGCATCCATGGGAAGATGGATAGCACGGCCTACCTGGAGATTTTGGCCAAGAACCTCCGCTCCTCCATCAAGGATCTTAAGATGGGTCGTAATTTCATCTTCCAACAAGACAATGACCCAAAGCACACAGCCAAGAAAACCAAGGCCTGGTTCAAGAGGGAAAAAGTCAAGGTGTTGGAGTGGCCTAGTCAGTCTCCTGACCTTAACCCAATTGAAAACTTGTGGAAGGAGCTCAAGAATAAAGTCCACATGAGACACCCAAAGAACCTAGATAACTTGGAGAAGATCTGCATGGAGGAGTGGGCCAAGATAACTCCACAGACCTGTGCCGGCCTGATCAGGTCTTATAAAAGACGATTATTAGCTGTAATTGCAAACAAGGGTTATTCCACAAAATATTAAACATAGGGGTTGTATAATAATTGACCCACACTTTTATGTTTAAAATTTAATAAAATTCAACTGAGCAACATAACTTTTTGGTTTGTAAGATTTATGCATCTGTTCATAAAACCTACTCTCGTTTGCAGTTTGAAGGCTCTAACTTATTTGCATCTTATCAAACCAGCTAAATCTGCAGGGGGTTGAATACTACTTGTAGGCACTGTATATAAGTACAAAGTCAGTAGGCTATAACATAATTGTGTGACAGGAGCCATGCAGTAATCATCAGTAACTGTAATAGGAGTTTCTAACCCCCTCGGTGGAGAACTTCAGTGGCCCCATATGGTGCCCCACAGCGTAATGGCCCTATATGGTGAGCAACAGCGTAATGGCCCAATATGGTGAGCCACAGCGTAATGGCCACATATGGTGAGCCACAGCGTAATGGCCACATATGGTCAGCCACAGCGTAATGGCCCCATATGGTGAGCCAAAGGCGTCATGGCCCCATATGGTGAGCCACAGCGTAATGTCCCCATATGGTGCTCTACAGCGTAATGGTCCCATATATGCCCCACAGTATATGCCCTCCCAATACTTGTATATGGCTACATCTTCGTATATGGTATATGGTCCCCATCCTGGTTAGGTGTATATGCCCCTCCATCCATCCATTCTGGGTAGGTATATATGCCCTTCCATCCATCCATGCTGGGTAGGTTTATATGCCCACCCATCCATCCATCCTGGGTAGATGTATATGCCCCTCCATCGATCCATCCATTCTGGGTAGGCGTAGATGCTCCTCCATCCATCCATCCTGGGCAGGTGTAGATGCCCCTCCATCCATCCTAGGTAGGTGTAGATACCTCTCCATCCATTCTGGGTAGGTGTATATGCCCCTCCATTCATCCTGGGTAGGTGTATATGCCCCTCCATCCATCCATCCTGGGTAGGTGTATATGCCCCTCCATTCATCTTGGGTAGGTGTATGTGCCCCGCCATCCATCATGGGTAGGTGTAAATGCCCCTTCATCCATCCATCCTGGGTAGGTGTATATGCCCCTTCATCCATCCATCCATCCTGGGTAGGTGTAAATGCCCCTCTATCCATTCATCCTGGGTAGATGTATATGCCCCTCCATCGATCCATCCATTCTGAGTAGGGGTAGATGCCCCTCCATCCATCCATCCTGGGCAGGTGTAGATGCCCCTCCATCAATCCTGGGTAGGTGTATATGCCCCTCCATCCATCCATCCATCCTGGGTAAATGTATATGCCCCTTCATCCATCCATCCTGGCTAGGTGTAAATGCCCATCCATCCATCTATCCTGGGTAGGTGTAAATGCCCCTCCATCCATCCATCCCTCCTGGGTAGGTGTAAATGCCCCTCCATCCATTCTGGGTAGGTGTAAATGCCCCTCCATCCATCCATCCATCCTGGGTAGGTGTAAATGCCCCTCCATCCAACCATCCATCCTGGGTAGGTGTAAATGTCCCTACATCCATCCATCCATCCTGGGTAGGTGTAAATGCCCCTCCATCCATCCATCCATCCTGGGTAGGTGTGCATGCCTCTAAATCCATCCATCCATCCAGGGTAGGTGTAAATGCTCCTCCATCCATCCATCCTGGGTAGGTGTAAATGCCCCTCCATCCATCCATCCTGGGTAGGTGTAAATGCCCCTCCATCCATCCATCCCTCCTGGGTAGGTGTACATGCCCTTCCATCCATCCATCTATCCTGGGTAGGTGTACAAGGCCCTCCATCCATCCTGGGTAGGTGTAGACGCCCCTCCATCAATCCTAGGTAGGTGTAGATACCTCTCCATCCATTCTGGGTAGGTGTATATGCCCCTCCATTCATCCTGGGTAGGTGTATTTGCCCCTCCATCCATCCATCCTGGGTAGGTGTATATGCCCCTCCATTCATCTTGGGTAGGTGTATGTGCCCCGCCATCCATCAAGGGTAGGTGTAAATGCCCCTTCATCCATCCATCCTGGGTAGGTGTATATGCCCCTTCATCCATCCATCCATCCTGGGGAGGTGTAAATGCCCCTCTATCCATTCATCCTGGGTAGGTGTAAATGCCCCTCCATCCATCCATGCTGGGTAGGTTTATATGCCCCCCCATCCATCCATCCTGGGTAGATGTATATGCCCCTCCATCGATCCATCCATTCTGAGTAGGCGTAGATGCCCCTCCATCCATCCATCCTGGGCAGGTGTAGATGCCCCTCCATCAATCCTGGGTAGGTGTATATGCCCCTCCATCCATCCATTCATCCTGGGTAAATGTATATGCCCCTTCATCCATCCATCCTGGCTAGGTGTAAATGCCCATCCATCCATCTATCCTGGGTAGGTGTAAATGCCCATCCATCCATCCCTCCTGGGTAGGTGTAAATGCCCCTCCATCCATCCTGGGTAGGTGTAAATGCCCCTCCATCCATCCATCCATCCTAGGTAGGTGTAAATGGCCCTCCATCCATCCATCCATCCTGGGTAGGTGTAAATGTCCCTACATCCATCCATCCATCCTGGGTAGGTGTAAATGCCCCTCCATCCATCCATCCATCCATCCATCCAGGGTAGGTGTACATGCCTCTAAATCCATCCATCCATCCAGGGTAGGTGTAAATGCTCCTCCATCCATCCATCCTGGGTAGGTGTAAATGCCCCTCCATCCATCCATCCTGGGTAGGTGTGAATGCCCCTCCATCCATCCATCCTGGGTAGGTGTAAATGCCCCTCCATCCATCCATCCCTCCTGGGTAGGTGTACATGCCCTTCCATCCATCTATCTATCCTGGGTAGGTGTACAAGGCCCTCCATCCATCCTGGGTAGGTGTAGACGCCCCTCCATCAATCCTGGGTAGGTGTATATGCCCCTCCATCCATCCTGGGTAAATGTATATGCCCCTTCATCCATCCATCCTGGCTAGGTGTAAATGCCCATCCATCCATCCATCCTGGGTAGGTGTAAATGCCCCTCCATCCATCCATCCATCCTGGGTAGGTGTAAATGCCCCTCCATCCATCCATCCATCCTGGGTAGGTGTAAATGTCCCTCCATCCATCCATCCATCCTGGGTAGGTGTAAATGCCCCTCCATCCATCCATCCTGTGTAGGTGTAAATGCCCCTCCATCCATCCTGGGTAGGTGTACATGCCTCTATATCCATCCATCCATCCATCCATCCTGGGTAGGTGTAAATGCTCCTCCATCCATCCATCCTGGGTAGGTGTAAATGCCCCTCCATCCATCCATCCTGGGTAGGTGTGAATGCCCCTCCATCCATCCATCCTGGGTAGGTGTAAATGCCACTCCATCCATCCATCCCTCCTGGGTAGGTGTACATGCCCCTCCATCCATCCATCTATCCTGGGTAGGTGTACATGGCCCTCCATCCATCCTGGGTAGGTGTAAATGCCCCTCCATCTATCCATCCATCCTGGGTAGGTGTACATGCCCCTCCATCCATCCATCCATCCTGGGTAGGTGTACATGCACCTCCATCCATCCTGGGTAGGTGTACATGTCCCTCCATCAATCCATCCATGGTAGGTGTTAATGCCCCTCCATCCATCCATCCATCCTGGGTAAATGTATATGCCCCTTCATCCATCCATCCTGGGTAGGTGTAAATGCCCATCCATCCATCTATCCTGGGTAGGTGTAAAGGCCCATCCATCCATCCATCCCTCCTGGGTAGGTGTAAATGCTCCTCCATCCATCCTGGGTAGGTGTAAATGCCCCTCCATCCATCCATCCATCCTGGGTAGGTGTAAATGCCCCTCCATCCATCCATCCATCCTGGGTAGGTGTAAATGTCCCTACATCCATCCATCCATCCTGGGTAGGTGTAAATGCCCCTCCATCCATCCATCCATCCTGGGTAGGTGTACATGCCTCTAAATCCATCCATCCATCCATCCATCCAGGGTAGGTGTAAATGCTCCTCCATCCATCCATCCTGGGTAGGTGTAAATGCCCCTCCATCCATCCATCCTGGGTAGGTGTGAATGCCCCTCCATCCATCCATCCTGGGTAGGTGTAAATGCCCCTCCATCCATCCATCCCTCCTGGGTAGGTGTACATGCCCTTCCATCCATCCATCTATCCTGGGTAGGTGTACAAGGCCCTCCATCCATCCTGGGTAGGTGTAGACGCCCCTCCATCAATCCTGGGTAGGTGTAAATGCCCCTCCATCCATCCATCCATCCTGGGTAAATGTATATGCCCCTTCATCCATCCATCCTGGCTAGGTGTAAATGCCCATCCATCCATCCATCCTGGGTAGGTGTAAATGCCCCTCCATCCATCCATCCATCCTGGGTAGGTGTAAATGCCCCTCCATCCATCCATCCATCCTGGGTAGGTGTAAATGTCCCTCCATCCATCCATCCATCCTGGGTAGGTGTAAATGCCCCTCCATCCATCCTGTGTAGGTGTAAATGCCCCTCCATCCATCCTGGGTAGGTGTACATGCCTCTATATCCATCCATCCATCCATCCATCCAGGGTAGGTGTAAATGCTCCTCCATCCATCCATCCTGGGTAGGTGTAAATGCCCCTCCATCCATCCATCCTGGGTAGGTGTAAATGCCACTCCATCCATCCATCCCTCCTGGGTAGGTGTACATGCCCCTCCATCCATCCATCTATCCTGGGTAGGTGTACATGGCCCTCCATCCATCCTGGGTAGGTGTAAATGCCCCTCCATCTATCCATCCATCCTGGGTAGGTGTACATGCCCCTCCATCCATCCTGGGTAGGTGTACATGCCCCTCCATCCATCCTGGGTAGGTGTACATGTCGCTCCATCAATCCATCCATAGTAGGTGTTAATGCCCCTCCATCCATCCATCCATCCTGGGTAGGTGTAAATGCCCCTCCATCTATCCATCCTGGGTAGGTGTAAATGCCTCTCCATTCCATCCATCCATCCTGGGTAGGTGTATATACCCCTCCATCCACCATGGGTAGGTGTATATGCCCCTCCATCCATCCTGGGTAGGAGTATCTGCCCCTCCATCCATCCTGTGTAGGAGTACATGCCCCTCCATCCATCCTGGGTAGGTGTACATGTCCCTCCATCAATCCATCCATGGTAGGTGTTAATGCCCCTCCATCCATCCATCCATCCTGGGTAGGTGTAAATGCCCCTCCATCTATCCATCCTGGGTAGGTGTAAATGCCTCTCCATTCCATCCATCCATCCTGGGTAGGTGTATATACCCCTCCATCTATCCTGGGTAGGTGTAAATGCCCCTCCATCTATCCATCCTGGGTAGGTGTAAATGCCTCTCCATTCCATCCATCCATCCTGGGTAGGTGTATATACCCCTCCATCCATCCTGGGTAGGTGTACATGCCCCTCCATCCATCCATCCATCCTGGGTAGGTGTATATGCCTCTCCATCCATCCATTCTGAGTAGGTGTATATGCCACTCCATCCATCCATCCTGGGTAGGTGTATATGCCCCTCCATCCATCCTGGATAGGTGTATATGCCCCTCCATCCATCCTGGGTAGGAGTATCTGCCCCTCCATCCATCCTGGGTAGGAGTATCTGCCCCTCCATCCATCCTGGGTAGGAGTATCTGCCCCTCCATCTTTCCTGGGTAGGTGTATATGCCCCTCCATCCATCCATCCATCCTGGGGAGGTGTAAATGCCCATCCATCCATCCTGGGTAGGTGTAAATGTCTCTCCATCCATCCATCCATCCTGGGTAGGTGTAAATGCCCCTCCATCCATCCATCCTGGGTAGGTGTATATGCCCCTCCATCCATCCATCCTGTGTAGGTGTAAATGCCCCTACATCCATCCATCCTGGCTATGTGTATATGCCCCTCAATCCATCCTGGTTAGGTGTATATGCCTCTCCATCCATCCATTCTGGGTAGGTGTATATGCCCCTCCATCCATCCATCCTGGGTAAGTGTATATGTACCTCCATCCATCCTGGTTAGGTGTATATGCCCCTCCATCCATCCTGGTTAGGTGTATATGCCCCTCCATCCATCCCGGTCAGTATATGCCCCCCTCCATCCATCCATCCTGGTGGGTATATCCAGCCCTCCATACTGGTGGGTATATGCCCCCCCTCCATCCATCATGGTGGGTATATGCCCCCCTCCATCCATCCTGGTGGGTATATGCCCTTCCTCTATCCTGGTGGGTATATGCCCCCTCCATCCTGGTAGTTTTATGCCTCCTCCTCCATCCTGGTGGGTTTATGCCCCCTCCTCCATCCTGGTGGGTTTATGCCCCCATATATTCAATGCAAAGGGGAAAAAAACAAAACAATAAACCCTTCTACTTACCTTCCACGTTCCCACGCAGCGCTGTGTCTGTGTTGCCTGAAGATGTCGGCGGTGATAACAGCAGAGAAGCTGAGATCACCGCACAGCGCCGCCGCAGATACTCACTCGGGGCCTCCACTCCCAGGCATTTCCTCCCCGGCAGCTCCTGTCATGGCACGCTCTGACTGAGCAGTGCGTGCGACGACAGGGGGAATGTACAGCTTACACTGCAGGCTCCACAAAGATGGCTGCAATCTCCTCCCACGGCTGCGACCTGAACAGCCAAGGGGGCGTGCCCAGGTCACAGCTAGAGGCAGGAGGAGCGGCCTCTAATGTTAGAGATAGGGTCGGTGACAGACTACTGTCTCTTATGGCCAGGGCTGCCGTAAATGAGGTGTGTAAGAGCGCTTCTTACACCCCCCCCCCAAATAAAAATGGCAGCCCCTAGTGGCCAATGTAAAAATAAATAAATAAAAAACTAATAAAGTGGGACATTTAATTTTGTATTAAAAATAATTGATTACATAATTATTAATACAAAACATAAAATGGTGGCCCCTTCCCTGTAAGAATAGCACATGGCTCTTTTCACGTCTGGTTATTTCTCTAACAGGTAGAATATGCTCCGTTATAGACCGGGGACAGGTTTACAGCTCTATTTTTTGTGGACGATTGATCTGTAAATCAGAACTGAGACCGGTCCGATTTCCATCCGATTTGTAGATAAAGATCATCTATTGAAGTCAATGAGTCTGTCAGAAAAATGGCCAGAACCAACCATGTTGCCTGTACTGCCTGTTCTCCAGTGTCTATAGGCCGGGCAAGCGAGGCTAGGAAACCTTTAGCTTTTTACTTTACATATAAAAAAATATGCCCCACTGAGGAGAAAAACTGACACCCTGACCAAAATCAGATGAAAATGAGAAAAAAACACTGATTAAAACCTGACATGTGAACGGGGCCTTAGGCCTTAATCAGATGTCAGTGACTTATCGTATATGCAAAAAATGTCTGAAAGTGGTCAGTTTTTATCTTCAGCGTTTCATCAGCTTTTCTTGTATGCAAAATAAATCCATAAATTGAGAAGCTTCTCCTATGGTGACAGTGTTATCACAGACAGCACATGGATGGCAATGCCAGCTGTCAGCGATGTCATGGACCCATAGATCTGACTGGAGAATTTTCATCAACCACTTGGATAAAAAACGGACACTACGCGGTTTTCAACAAAAAAATGACATGTGGACGACTCCACAGATTATATTGTGTATGTGATCTATCCGTAACAAATATGGAGAGGACACAAACATGAAAAACAGACGTCTGAATGAGGCCAAAGATATATGTTTCCACCCTGATAAGGGAGCGAGAAATATCTATTTCAGATTTGCCAATGAGTCCATGGCAGAAAATTCCAGTTAACCCCTTTATCACCTCAGGTTTTTCCGTTTTCATTTTTTGCTCCCCTTCTTCCCAGAGCCATAACTTTTTTAGTTTTCCGTCAATATGGCCATGTGAGGGCTTGTTTTATTGTGGGATGAGTTATTCTTTTGAACACCACCATTGATTTTACCATATTGTGTACTGGAAAATGGGAAAAATATCCAAGTGCAGTGAAATGGCAAAAAAGTGCAATTCCACAAAAGGTTTTTTTTTACCATGTTCAGTAAATGCTAACACTGACCGGCCATTATGATTCTCCAGGTCATTACGAGTTCGTAGTTACCAAACATGTGGAGCTTCTATTTTATTTAAGTGGTGAAATCAAAATTCAAAGCTTGTAAAAAAAATAATCATTTTTCCGAGACCCGTAGCGTCTCCATTTTTCGTGATCTAGAGCCGGGTCAGGGATTATTTTTTGCGCACTGAGCTGACATTTTTATTGATACCGTTTTGGTGTAGATATGATGTTATGATCGCCTGTTATTACATTTTAATGCAATGTTGCGGCGACCAAAACAACTTAATTCTGGAGTTTTGTTTTTTTTCTCGTTATACAGTTTACTGATCGAAGTCATTCTTTTTATATATTGATAGATCGGGCGATTCTAAATGCGGCGATACCAAACGTGTATTTTTGATTGTTTTATTTTGAATGGGGTAAAAGGGGGGTGATTTGAACTTTTAAATATTTTTTTTTTTACTTTTTACATGCTTCAATAGTCTCCTTAGCAGACTAGAAGCTGTGATCTTCCGATCGCTTGTGTTACACAAATGGCCGCCTGAGGCAGCAGATGCGCAATTGAGACCTCAGTAGCCGAGATCTCAGGAGACATTTACTTGGTTTGGCTTTCTACTTCTTTATCTAACTGTATTGCCCTCTATATCATCCATTCTGTATGGACTGCTCTGTACTCATATTGGACATGTATGCATTTAGTAGGGCTTAAGGGGATTATTGTGCTTGTTACCCATCAAATCTGTAGATGTGCTCACTAATTAGACTTTGTTTAGGGCAATTTTAAAGTATAATATTGATAACGGTCCTGCATAGTGACAAGATTATGTTACAGGATTCTGGACAAATGTACAGTGCCAGTTATTCAAGGGTTAATTCTTTGGAACACTGAGAGAGACTTTCTAGCCAGTGAAGCACCAGCAATAAACACCTGTGGTAACTACGGCAACTGTGCTGATGTCATAAACACATACATCTATGATATAGAAGATGATTCCGGAACCACAGGTCATTCAGCCGTATGAAGCGCCATACTTGATGTGTCTGGAGACCTGGAGCTTCATCACTCCACAACCTGTAAGGGAGGAAGGGGATACGGCCTAGCCAGCCAGATCAGCCATACCGCCTAGCCAGCCAGATCAGCCATACCGCCTAGCCAGCCAGATCAGCCATACCGCCTAGCCAGCCAGATCAGCCATACCGCCTAGCCAGCCAGATCAGCCATACCGCCTAGCCAGCCAGATCAAACTAACCCTAGCGATCAATGGGGTGACAGATGTTGCAGCCAGATCTCCCTCACGTCTGGTACTAGTTGCCTTCACCTTTATGTGTACGGCCTGGAGATGTCGCATTAGACTTCTCCATATGGTGCTCGCACAGGGCACCTACTTTGACCTTTTCCATTACTGTCTGTTTTCTCATGATGTAATGTGTAACTTGTGTGACTATGTGATGTCACTGCTATCATATCTATAGTGGATGTATATCATGTCTCACTGTGCTGTTACTTGTTGGCACTATCCTTCTAAGCCCGAGGGATGGGCAAGTCCTCCAGCCATGGTTCCCTAGAGGTTTCCTCCACAGGGGGTTTTCCTCTCCTGAGTGCTGACGGATGATTCTTCGTGAGTCAGAGGTTTGCCATTTTCAGTGTCTTTTTCATAGCAATTGGCTGATTCTAAATTTCAGACACTGAATGAAATAATATGATTTGTAATAAAATTTGGTCTATTTAACATTCACTAAAAGTGTTTTGTGCATTTCTTTCACAATCTTGGGTTGGTGGGATTTTCTTGGGAATCAGGATCCAGCATCTATGATCAAGCCATGAAGCCGGATATGGAGTCAGAGCATTGTTAACCCTGTGCTTGAAGACAGAATGGAGCAGAAATGACAAAGTGTTACTGCACAAGTAGCACAAGTTCACAATCTTCCTTGCATTCAGATAATGGAGGTGGCTGCCGCAGAAAAACATACCCACAGCATGATACTGCAACCACCATGTTACACTGTGGGGATGTTGTTCTTGGGGTGATGAGCTGTTGGTTTAGTGCCAGACATAGCATTTATCTTGGTGGCCAAAAAGTTCAATTTTGGTCTCATCTGACCACAGCACATTCCTCCATATATTTTGGGAGTTTCCCACATGTCTTTTGGCAAACTCAAATCGAGCCTTACAATTTTTAAGTAAAAGCTTGTTTCTGCTCACTGAAAGAGACAACTGTAGACTGGACAAGGGGATCAGAGGATGCCCCCAAGCTCGGACACTGAGTTTTCAGCTCCTGCTGTGTCAGTGTGTGCAGGGCTGAGGATTCAATATAGGCAGCACTGTCAATCATCATAAGGGGAGGGGCAGAGAATGGTAATTAAGCGGGGGTGTAAATGCTGTTTTTGCATAAAAATATAATCTGTACCTAAGTATAATTTTTTTTATAGGGGCCAAGATTCCTATACAAATCCATAAATGATTTGAGTATTGGGGGTGACAGACTCCCTTTAAGAAACTGAGACCACCCCATTAACTGGTTGTAGAAAAAACATGAAAGGTGTGAATTAACCAGACAGGTAAATTACAAAAAGGAGATAAATACCAATGGAAATTCTTTGAAAATGTGATCAGTTTATTTTTATTAAGCATAAAACACGTTTTCCTGGAATATCCCTGTGTTTCCAAATAAATACCAGTAACGCAGTGAAGGATGGACATGGTGGAACAGGTTTCTATTAAAGTGCTTGAGCATATATTATGGATGCACCAAAATTCTGTAGTATAATAAAGCCTGCATCTTGGAGGGTTTCGTCCATATCTGGAGTAATATTAAAAATGTGGAGTTGGTGCATCCCTAGTATACTGCTATATCACTAGTGACACAATGGGACACACACAAAGCACTGTGTGCTGCCACCTAGACAGGGTAGCTGCTCAGCAGTGAGGGGTGCGGATTCGGTACAGATTGTCTATGATGACAGATATGTTGAGCTGTCCTCCACATTTATCTGATCGAAACTAGAGGGCTCCACAGCAAACAGTCTTCGCATATCCAGTTCTAGGGGATGCATGCAGCCGCTGACCACCAGGGAATGAAGAGGACCTCCAAAGTCAACAGTGCTGAGTTGCTGCAGAGTGCCCGCCGCTATATGTTGGCCAGATGCCCCCCACTCGGCCCAGTCCCATGCAGATTGTGTTCTCAGGTAGAGCTGAGGATCGCAACAGAAACATTTATATCTCAATGATATCGCAATACGGTCTTCTATTTAAAAACATTATAAGAAAACTCACAAGCAAAAATACTTATTTTATATATATATAAACCTTTAGGCACAATGGATATTGATGCAAATCAAGGTATTTATTCAGACAATAAATTGTTCATGAGACAGATGTATGACCAACACTTCGGCCTCAGCCTTTATCAAGGTTTATCTAAAACAATACAAAAATGGGAAGAACTGTATAAAAAACGAAAATCCATCGTCTCATGATAAATCAAATTACAATCATATCTGAGAAAAAGAGGGGGGGTAACAAATAAGCCGACACTCAGCACATGAAAATATCTCATAAAAATGAATACAAAGCGGTGCTTCATTCCAGAGTTAACCACTAAAGAGGAAAAATAAAAAATATACACGATTTAGTTATGGATTGTAACACATATATGCTTCAAGTGTAAAACAGCCTCCTTCAAAAGAGTAAAAAGGGGGGGACATACTATGAGGTCAGACGTATCAAAGGTATCAAAAGAGCCAAAGCGTAATGACACCATATGGTGAGCCACAGCGCAATGGCCCTATATATTGCATTACAGCGTAATGGCCCAATATATGCCCTATAGTATATGCCCCTCATCCTTGTATATGCCCCATCCTGGTATATGGAATAAGGTCCCCATCTTGGGTGGGTGTAGATGCCCCTCCATCCATCCATCCTGGGTAGGTGTATATGTCCCTGCATCCATCCATGCATCCTGGGTAGGTGTATATGCCCCTGCATCCATCCATCCTGGGTAGGTGTATATGCCCCTCCATCCATCCATCCTGGGTAGGTGTATATGCACCTCCATCCATCCATCCTGGGTAGGTGTATATGCACCTCCATCCATCCTGGGTAGGTGTAGATACCCCTCCATCTATCCATCCTGGGTAGGTGTATATGCCCTCCATCCATCCATCCTGGGTAGGTGTATATGCCCCTCCATCCATCCTGGGTAGGTGTATATCTCCCTCCATCCATCCATCCTGGGTAGGTGTATATCTCCCTCCATCCATCCATCCTGGGTAGGTGTATATGCACCTCCATCCATCCATCCTGGGTAGGTGTATATGCCCCTCCATCCATCCTGGGTAGGTGTATATGCCCCTCCATTCATCCATCCTGGGTAGGTGTATATGCACCTCCATCCATCCATCCTGGGTAGGTGTAAATGCACCTCCATCCATCCATGCAACCTGGGTAGGTGTATATGCCCCTTCATCCATCCATCCCTCCTGGGTAGGTGTAAATGCCCCTCCATCCATCCATCCTGGGTAGGTGTATATGCCCCTGCATCCATCCATCCTGGGTAGGTGTATATGCCCCTCCATCCATCCACCCTGGGTAGGTGTATATGCCCCTGCATCCATCCATCCTGGGTAGGTGTAAATGCCCCTCCATCCATCCATCCTGGGTAGGTGTATATGCCCCTGCATCCATCCATCCTGGGTAGGTGTAAATGCCCCTCTAGCTAGCCATCCATCCTGGGTAGATGTATATGCTTTTCCATTCATCCATCCATCCTCAGTAGGTGTATATTCCCCTCTATCCATGCATCCATCCTGGGTAGGTGTATATGCCCCATCCATCCATCCTGGGTATGTGTATATGCCCCGCCATCCATCCATCCTGGGAAGGCATAGATGCCTCTCCATCCATCCATCCTGGGTAGATGTATGTTCCCCTCCATCCATCCTGGGTAGGAGTACAGTACAGACCAAAAGTTTGGACACACCTTCTCATTTAAAGATTTTTCTGTATTTTCATGACTTTGAAAATTGTACATTTACACTGAAGGCATCAAATCTATTAATTAACACATGTGGAATTATATACTTAGCAAAAAAGTGTGAAACAACTGAAAATATGTCTTATATTCTAGGTTCTTCAAAGTAGCCACCTTTTGCTTTGATGACTGTTTTGCACACTCTTGGCATTCTCTTGATGAGCTTCAAGAGGTAGTCACCGGAAATGGTCTTCCAACAATCTTGAAGGAGTTCCCAGAGATGCTTAGCACTTGTTGGCCCATACTTCACGGTGGGAACCAGGCATGTAGAGTCCATCCATTCACCTTTTCTGCTTCGCACAAAGACACGGTGGTTGGAACCAAAGATCTCAAATTTGGACTCCTCAGACCAAAGCACAGATTTTCACTGGTCTAATGTCCATTCCTTGTGTTCTTTAGCCCAAACAAGTCTCTTCTGCTTGTTGCCTGTCCTTAGCAGTGGTTTCCTACCAGCTATTTTACCATGAAGGCCTGCTGCACAAAGTCTCCTCTTAACAGTTGTTGAAGAGATGTGTCTGCTGCTAGAACTCTGTGTGTCGTTGACCTGGTCTCTAATCTGAGCTGCTGTTAACCTGCAATTTCTGAGGCTGGTGACACGGATAAACTTATCCTCAGAAGCAGAGGTGACTCTTGGTCTTTCTTTCCTGGGCCGGTCCTCATGTGAGCCACATTCTTTGTAGCACTTGATGTTTTTTGCAACTGCACTTGGGGACACTTTCAAAGTTTTCCCAATTTTTTGGACTGACTGACCTTCATTTCTTAAAGTAATGATGGCCATTCGTTTTTCTTTACTTAGCTGCTTTTTTCTTGCCATAATACAAGAAGTCTACAGTCTATTCAGTAGGACTATCAGCTGTGTATCCATCAGACTTCTGCACAACACAACTGATGGTCCCAACCCCATTTATAAGGCAATAAATCTTATTATTCTCTTCATTTAATTTGTCTTCAATGAAAAAAACACAAAAAGAATTGTCCTAAAGCCAAATTCGATATAATTCCACACCAAACCTAAAAAAGGGGGTGGACAAAAGTATTGGCACCCTTTGAAAAATCATGTGATGCTTCTCTAATTCGTGTAATTAACAGCATCTGTAACTTACCTGTGGCACCTAACAGGTGTTGGCAATAACTAAATCACACTTGCAGCCAGTTAACATGGATTAAAGTTGACTCAACCTCTGTCCTGTGTCCTTGTGTGTACCACATTGAGCATGGAGAAAAGAAAGAAGACCAAAGAACTGTCTGAGGACTTGAGAAACCAAATTGTGAGGAAGCATGAGCAATCTCAAGGCTACAAGTCCATCTCCAAAGACCTGAATGTTCCTGTGTCTTCCGTGCGCAGTGTCATCAAGAAGTGTAAAGCCCATGGCACTGTGGCTAACCTCCCTAGATGTGGACGGAAAAGAAAAATTGACGAGAGATTTCAACGCAAGATTGTGCGGATGCTGGATAAAGAACCTCGACTAACATCCAAACAAGTTCAAGCTGCCCTGCAGTCCGAGGGTACAACAGTGTCAACCCGTACTATCTGTCGGCGTCTGAATGAAAAGGGACTGTATGGTAGGATACCCAGGAAGACCCCACTTCTTACCCCGAGACATAAAAAAGCCAGGCTGGAGTATGCCAAAACTTACCTGAGAAAGCCTAAAACGTTTTGGAAGAATGTTCTCTGGTCAGATGAGACAAAAGTAGAGCTTTTAGGGAAAAAGCATCAACATAGAGTGTACAGGAAGAAAAAAAGAGGCATTCAATGAAAAGAACACGGTTGGAACCATTTGTTTTGGATCGTTATTAAGCAATAGTAAAAAAAAAAAAAAAAAAAAAAAAAAAAAAAAAAAAAGGTATTCACTTTAAAGAAAAAAAATATATATAAAAAGTCAGGCAGATCTGTCACACACTTTACAAATGATTTCATACAGCAAATATAATCCCACAATGCGGTAACATCATTCACCTACTGTACCTCAGCCTCGTTACTGTCAGATATCGTGGATCTTCTCACAAGCCGTGTTAATTATTTTATGATGGCTTTTTAACATTTAAATGATAAAATAAAAACCATCCCCTTCCCAAAGCCGACTGCAGGTTCAGAGTTTTACTCCTCTTCAATAGCAAAGTGTTAAAAAAGGTGAGATCTGGCTGTACTCCGTAGGCGTCCATAGTGGCCAGGACGGCAGATTCTGACCCCACTTCTGCTCTCATGACTGCCGCTAGGAGGGTGAAGGTCTTTATTGTAGGACAGACGTTGTCTTCTTTCATCTTCTGAAGAACGCCCCCGAAGTCGCCAATCAGTGCCAATCGGTCAGATGGGGTATTGACATTTGCAAGTGACACAATTTTTCCTGTATTTACAGACAGGTCCAGGAGGTTTGGCACATTACTGGCATCAAAAGAGGGCACGCTGGGAAAATGGTCAGCCGTACTCACCACGGCCAGTGCCTGTTAGCCTGCCAAGTCCTCAGCTGTGCCATAGTTGCCACTTGGAATTGAGGAATGGCCCAGGAGCATGGGCTGCCCCACCTCTTCAGGACTATCCTTTCTTTTCTTCACTTGCTGGCTTTTCCTGTCTTGCTTCTCTTTGCCTGCACTTAAAGTCAGGGCTGCCAGTTCCTTAGAGTGCGTAAGTAAATGTAGAGAGTCAGCTGTGTCTCCAATCCCACAGTCTCGGGGGGCACGAAGAAGCAGGTTATAGGTGATTACATCCAGCTTTACCCCAATGTGCCGCATCTGCCTCCAGACCTGAAGCACAAGATGGCGTATACAGTCATTATCCACATTACATTCACGCAAATATGTACACCCTGTCATAGAGAAAGCAGTAACCGGACACGGACTAGCTGGCATGTAATGGCAGTACCCTATTATAATGATGCTCCCATGTGTCAGAGGGTCACATTGGTAAAGCCGGTGCCCTCCAGGATGAAAAGCTTTGTGGAGGGCTTGAGCCATCTACTTATATCTAATGTTGAGCGATACCTTCCGATATCGGGAAATATCGGATCGGATTGGATCGGACCGATACCGAAAAAGTATCGGATATCGCCGATTCCGATACCGGAAACCAATGCAAGTCAATGGGACATAAATATCGGAATTAAAATAAACCCTTTCTTTCCTTGTAGGTTAATTCTACATGAAGGAAAACAACTAAGAATAATGTAGAATGTATTGGGGGAGGTGGGGGAGACAATAAAGGCATAGAGGTTTAGCCCAGTCAAATGGAATAGCAGGAATTACTATTTTTTTAAGATGTTCTGAGTTACGGAAATATTAACTATGTTAAGTATTTTTATATTTTGTCAGATATTTATGTTTCACTACTTCCATGCTCTTCACCTTCTTTTTTACTTCTCCCACACTTTCTCCTTCATCATCCTCAGCATCTTTTTCATCCACTTCTTCTTCACCTTCTTCTTCTTCACCTTCTTCGTATTATTCTTTTTTTTACATTCTTCATATTCTACTTGTTCATCTTCTTCATATTCTTCTTCTTCATCATATTCTTATTTGTGACAGGCATTCCTGTAGTTGTTATCTATAAAAGGTTGGACATTACACCTTTCGTTCTGCCCGTCACAAAAGATTCACAACAGGATTTGTCCGCGTTCAGTTTGGCCTGCAGCAGCAGGTCTTTTCCAGGGGCACCACGAGGAGGAACGAACTCACCCCCATACACTGCTTAGTCATCTTCTGCTTATAATTTAGATATTATCTTTTGCTCTGTTTTTTAGTCTTATGCTTAATGTTCTTCCGCTTTTTGTTCTGCAGCTTCTTGTATTTCTGCTTCTTGGTTTTCTGTCTCTTGTTCTTCTGTATCTTGGTGCTTGTCTTCTCTTCTTTGTCCTCTTGGTCAACTTCTTCAGGGTCATCTTCTTGGTCTTCATCGGGGTGGTCTTCAGGGTCGTCGTCTTCGGGGGTCCTCGTCTTCGGGGTCCTCGTCTTCTTCGGGTTGGTCTTCTGGGTCCTCGTCTTCGGGGTCCTCGTCTTCTTCGGGGTGGTCTTCAGGGTCCTCGTCTTCTTCGGGGTGGTCTTCAGGGTCCTCGTCTTCTTCGGGTTGGTCTTCAGGGTCCTCGTCTTCAGGGTCCTCGTCAGGGAGATCCAGAGTGATTACCAAGAACCATTTCAAAAAGCTTGAACTTGGAAATGTAGCAGAAAGTACAAGAAGGCTGAGGAACTACCGAGGACCAGCTGACGGTACTGGAACCCGGATGGGTAGCAGAAGGTACCCATGTAAAAAAAAGTTCAAGGCCGCGAGCCGGCCGCAGTTACCAAAACCCACAGTCCTACAGGGGGTGCTTGTCCTATTGGCACTATGGAACCAGCCTTCATTGCCAGATCCCGCAGCCCACATAGGAGTCACCTAAACTGCAGGCACCATAGAGTCGGCTAACCCGACCGCAACACGACAGGACAACGCATTGGAGACAAAGTGACGTTGACACTACCCGGAAACAGCTGGCGTGCTGGAACCAGGCTGGGCAGGAGGGAGTACCCGTGCCAAAGACACTGCCGAGAACCAGCTGACGGTACTGGAACCCGGATGGGTAGCAGAAGATACAAGAGCAAATGGAACTACCGAGGACCAGCTGACGGTACTGGAACCCGGATGGGTAGCAGAAGGTACAAGAGCCAATGGAACTACCGAGGACCAGCTGATGTTACTGGAACTCGGTTACTAAGCAGGAGGTACCTGTGCCAGAAAGCACTACCAAGGACCAGCAGACGTTGGTGGAACTTGGATACCGAGAAGGAGGCACCTAAGCCAAAGGCACTGCCGAGAACCAGCTGACGGTACTGGAACCCGGATGGGTAGCAGAAGGTACCCATGTAAAAAAAAGTTCAAGGCCGCGAGCCGGCCGCAGTTACCAAAACCCACAGTCCTACAGGGGGTGCTTGTCCTATTGGCACTATGGAACCAGCCTTCATTGCCAGATCCCGCAGCCCACATAGGAGTTCCCTAAACTGCAGGCACCATAGAGTCGGCTAACCCGACCGCAACACGACAGGACAACGCATTGGAGGCAAAGTGACGTTGACACTACCCGGAAACAGCTGGCGTGCTGGAACCAGGCTGGGCAGGAGGGAGTACCTGTGCCAAAGACACTGCCGAGAACCAGCTGACGGTACTGGAACCCGGATGGGTAGCAGAAGGTACAAGAGCCAATGGAACTGCCGAGAACCAGCTGGCGGTGCTGGAGCCCAGGGTAAATACTAAAAACAGAGGAGCCAGAGGTGTATTTGGAGGAGGTTTTAAATCCGTAGTACAGTGGATGTGGACAAAGCAGGAGAATTTGCCGGACACACAGCTGGGGATCAGCTGACGTTACTGAACCCCAATAACACTGGAGCAAGCGTTGACTGTGCAGACGGCACTTCTGAGCAGCAACTAGGGGTATTGGAGCCCAGGATAAATACTAAAAACGGAGGAGCCAGAGGTGTATTTGGAGGAGGTTTTAAATCCGTAGTACAGTGGATGTGGACAAAGCAGGAGAATTTGCCGGACACACAGCTGGGGATCAGCTGACGTTACTGAACCCCAATAACACTGGAGCAAGCGTTGACTGTGCAGACGGCACTTCTGAGCAGCAACTAGCGGTATTGGAGCCCAGGGTAAATACTAAAAACGGAGGAGCCAGAGGTGTATTTGGAGGAGGTTTTAAATCCGTAGTACAGTGGATGTGGACAAAGCAGGAGAATTTGCCGGACACACAGCTGGGGATCAGCTGACGTTACTGAACCCCAATAACACTGGAGCAAGCGTTGACTGTGCAGACGGCACTTCTGAGCAGCAACTAGCGGTATTGGAGCCCAGGGTAAATACTAAAAACGGAGGAGCCAGAGGTGTATTTGGAGGAGGTTTTAAATCCGTAGTACAGTGGATGTGGACAAAGCAGGAGAATTTGCTGGACACACAGCTGGGGATCAGCTGACGTTACTGAACCCCAATAACACCGCAGCAAGTGTTGACTGTGCAGACGGCACTTCCGAGCGCCAACTGGCGGTGTTGAAGCCCAGGGATAAGAATGAAAACAGAGAGGAGCCAGAGGTGTAATTGGAGCAAGTTTTAAATAAGTAGCACAGTGAATATGGACAGAGCAGGAGAAATTGCCGTGAACACAGCAGGGGAACAGCTGACGTTACCGAACCCCAATAACACCGCAGCAAGTGTTGACTGTGCAGACGGCACTTCCGAGCGCCAACTGGCGGTGTTGGAGCCCAGGGATAAGAATGAAAACAGAGAGGAGCCAGAGGTGTAATTGGAGCAAGTTTTAAATAAGTAGCACAGTGAATATGGACAGAGCAGGAGAAATTGCCGTGAACACAGCAGGGGAACAGCTGACGTTACCGAACCCCAATAACACCGCAGCAAGTGTTGACTGTGCAGACGGCACTTCCGAGCGCCAACTGGCGGTGTTGGAGCCCAGGGATAAGAATGAAAACAGAGAGGAGCCAGAGGTGTAATTGGAGCAAGTTTTAAATAAGTAGCACAGTGAATATGGACAGAGCAGGAGAAATTGCCGTGAACACAGCAGGGGAACAGCTGACGTTACCGAACCCCAATAACACCGCAGCAAGTGTTGACTGTGCAGACGGCACTTCCGAACGCCAACTGGCGGTGTTGGAGCCCAGAGATAAGAATGAAAACAGAGAGGAGCCAGAGGTGTAATTGGAGCAAGTTTTAAATAAGTAGCACAGTGAATATGGACAGAGCAGGAGAAATTGCCGTGAACACAGCAGGGGGAACAGCTGACGTTACCGAACCCCAATAACACCGCAGCAAGTGTTGACTGTGCAGACGGCACTTCCGAGCGCCAACTGGCGGTGTTGGAGCCCAGGGATAAGAATGAAAACAGAGAGGAGCCAGAGGTGTAATTGGAGCAAGTTTTAAATAAGTAGCACAGTGAATATGGACAGAGCAGGAGAAATTGCCGTGAACACAGCAGGGGAACAGCTGACGTTACCGAACCCCAATAACACCGCAGCAAGTGTTGACTGTGCAGACGGCACTTCCGAACGCCAACTGGCGGTGTTGGAGCCCAGGGATAAGAATGAAAACAGAGAGGAGCCAGAGGTGTAATTGGAGCAAGTTTTAAATAAGTAGCACAGTGAATATGGACAGAGCAGGAGAAATTGCCGTGAACACAGCAGGGGAACAGCTGACGTTACCGAACCCCAATAACACCGCAGCAAGTGTTGACTGTGCAGACGGCACTTCCGAGCGCCAACTGGCGGTGCTGGAGCCCAGGGATAAGAATGAAAACAGAGGAGCCAGAGGTGTAATTGGAGCAACTTTAAAATGTGTAGTACAGTGGATGTGGACAAAGCAGGAGAAATTGCCGTCCGCACAGCAGGGGAACAGCTGACGTTACCGAACCCCAATAACACGGCAGCAAGTGTTGACTGTGCAGACGGCACTTCCGAGCGCCAACTGGCGGTGTTGGAGCCCAGGGATAATACTGAAAACAGAAGAGCCAGAGGAGTAATTGGAGCAACTTTAAAATCTGTAGTAGTGAGAATGTGGACAGAGCAGGAGAAATTGCCATCCGCACAGCAGGGGAACAGCTGACGTTACTGAACCCCAATGACACGGCAGCAAGTGTTGACTGTGCAGACGGCACTTCCGAGCGCCAACTGGCGGTGTTGGAGCTCAGGGATAATACTGAAAACAGAGGAGCCAGAGGTGTAATTGGAGCAACTTTAAAATCTGTAGTAGTGAGAATGTGGACAGAGCAGGAGAAATTGCCATCCGCACAGCAGGGGAACAGCTGACGTTACTGAACCCCAATGACACGGCAGCAAGTGTTGACTGTGCAGACGGCACTTCCGAGCGCCAACTGGCGGTGTTGGAGCTCAGGGATTACAGTTCAGGTGGTAGAAACATGAACAGAACAGGAGACCTGGATACTTTTGCCAACAATTATTTATTCTGGAAGAGGACTGGCAAATTCATGAGAGATCCAGGCCTTGTTCATTTTGAGAAAAGCCGGTCAACGTTATCGGAGGATAGTCGCATGCGACGGTCTGTTAGTACACCACCTGCGGCACTAAAGACGCGTTCCGATAATACACTAGCAGCAGGGCAAGCTAGCACCTCCAATGCATACTGACTTAGCTCTGGCCATGTATCTAGCTTACAGACCCAAAACTTGAAGGGAGAAGAGCCGTCTGGGAGTACACTAAGAGGGCAAGACATGTAGTCTGTCACCATCTGACGGAAATGTTGCCTCCTGCTGACTGGAGCCGTCTGTGATGGTGTAGACATTTGTGGCGGCGGGGACACAAAACTTTGCCACATTTCGGCCATACTGGTCTTGCCTTGTGCTGAGGCGCTGCTTCTGCTCCCTCTTTGTGCAGAGCTTCCTCCACTGCCTCGACGCACTGAGCTGCTTTGTAAAGCACTAGCAGCACTGCTCTCGGTTGGAATGGAGAACATGATGGAATGCACCAGTGCGTCTTGGTACTCCCGCATTTTACGCTCCCGGTTCAACGGTGTTATGAGGCTTTGTAAGTTGTCCCGGTAGCGAGGATCTAGGAGGGTGGACACCCAATAATCAGCCGTGTTGAGAATGTGGGCGATGCGGCGGTCGTTTCTCAGGCACTGCAGCATGAAATCAACCATGTGCTGCAGACTGCCAACTGGCCAAGAAACGCTGTCCCCTGCTTGAGGCGTGATCTCTGCCTGCTCTGCATCACCCCACCCTTGCTCTAGATACTGACTACTAGAGCATTGTGTACCTCCCTCCTCTGGACAGATGTCTTCCTCATCCATTGACTCCTCCTCATCCTCCTCACAAAGTGTCCCCTGCCTAGGCCTTTGTGAGGAACCACGTTGCGCAGACTGTAGAGAAGCAGATGGCATTTGTGACTCCTCATCCTCCACCTCTTCCAAAACCTCGTCCCTTAGTGCTTGCAGTGTTTTTTCAAGCAGGCAGATAAGGGGGATAGTCATGCTGACTAGTGCATCATCTGCACTCGCCATCCGCGTGGAATAATCGAAGGCACGCAAAACGTGGCAAATGTCCTTCATAGAGGCCCACTCAGTGGTGGTGAAGTGTGAACGGCGCGCACTGCGACTTGTTTGCGCCTGCTGCAGCTGGTACTCCATTACTGCTGCCTGCTGCTCACACAACCTCTCCAACATATGTAACGTTGAATTCCACCTGGTGGGTAGGTCACATATGATGCGATGTTCCGGAAGACATAATCGGCGCTGCAGAGCTGCAATGCGTGATCTTGCATTGCTGGAACTCCGCAAGTGAGTGCACTCTATGCGGACCTTGTGAAGCAGTGCATCAAGATCCGGATAGTCCCTCAAAAAACTCTGCACGACCAAGTTGAGCACATGTGCCAGACATGGGATGTGAGTGAGGTTGCCTAGGCCCAGAGCTGCCACCAGATTTCGGCCATTGTCACACACTACCATGCCTGGCTGGAAATTCACTGGCACAAACCACACGTCGCTCTGCTGCTTGATGGCATTCCAGAGCTCCTGCGCTGTGTGGCTTCGATTCCCCAAAGAAATTAATTTTAATACGGCCTGTTGACGTTTGGCCACAGCTGTGCTCATATTGGTCACCATAACAGGTAACTGTTCACGGGTCGATGTGGAGGTAGACCGTGATGGCTCCTGCAGCGCTGATTCAGAGGTACTGGAGTATGAGGAGGAGTCAATGTGTACAGACTGGATTCCTGCAATCCTTGGAGTTGGCAGAACACGTACAGCGCCACTCTCAAGATTTGTACCCGGCTCCACAACATTTACCCAATGGGCAGTGAGGGAAAGGTATCGTCCCTGTCCATGCTTACTGGTCCACGCATCAGTGGTCAGGTGGACCTTGCTACTGACGGCGTTTTGTAGCGCATGTTTAATTTTTCCCTCCACATGTTGTTGCAGGGCAGGGACGGCTTGCCTGCTGAAATAAAAGCGGCTGGGCACGTTGTATTGTGGGACTGCCAATGCCATAAAGTTACGGAATGTGTCAGTCTCCACCAGCCTGAATGATAGCATTTCAAAGGCCAGTAGTTTAGCAATGCCAGCATTCAGAGCCTGTGCTCGGGGGTGGTTTGCCGAGTATGGGCGCCTTTTCTCCCATGCCTGTGCTAACGATGGCTGTAGACTGGCCTGGGAGTGTGAGGATGACTGGGAAAGTGGTGCTGTGGGTGGAATGACACTGTGTCTCTGTACAACAGTGCCAGAGATTCTTCCATGGCGATCCTGTGAGGAAGCCGAACCAGCTGTGTGTGAGCTGGAGGAAGAGGCTACAACACGAGCTGAAGAGGTGGTAGGTGGCGCTGTAGGTTGGCCTAGGTCTTCAGTGTGTTTTTGTAACTCCACCACGTGCTTGGTCCGCACATGTTTCCACATATTTGTGGTATTGAGGTTGCTGACACTTTTCCCTCTTTTCACCTTCTGATTACACAGCTTGCATTTGACAAAGCAAATGTCATCTGCAACTGTGTCAAAAAAGGACCAGGCACTGCAAGTCTTGGGAGCGCCCGCTTTGGATTTTGGAAGAGCCATGCTCCTAATGGGTGCCGAAGTGAAGGCTACAGGCAACCAAGTCTGCCCCCTCCCTCTCCCTCCTTTTTGGGCCGTTCGGGGAATCTCTTCCTCAGAGCTGCTCCCACCACCTTCCTGTCCCTCACGCCATGATGGGTCAAGGACCTCATCATCTACACCACCCTCTTCAAACAACTGCTTCTCCTGGGTAGTCTCGACAGCACAGTACGCACCAGAAAGTGGCACCTGAGTCTCATCATCAGATGCGTACTGAGGTGTGCTGCTGACCATAGGCACTGGCCCACCCGCCTCTTCAGATTCAGAGAGACAAAACGGTTGCGCATCACTGCATACTACCTCTTCTTCAAATTCTAGAATTCTGCTTGGCTGGCCCCCTCTTTCCAAGCCAAGAGATTCAGAGAACAGAAGTAGAGATGGCTCCTGTCCAGAGCTCTCTGACTGCCTGGGCAATTTGGCAGGTGGTGAAGAGACAGATGGGTGCTCTTCAGTGCTCAGGACCTGAGAGGATCTGGAACTAATTGAAGTTGATGCGTTAGCTGCCATCCATCCGACAACGGCTTCAATTTGGTCCTCGCGCAGCAGTGGGGTACGGCTAGCTCCTACAAAGCTGCGCATAAAGGACTGTTCCCTGGTAAAACTGGGGGATGCTGAGTCACTGGTGCCCGCAGCAGGCACAGAATCCCCACGTCCTCTCCCTGCAGGCACAGAATCCTCACGTCCTCTCCCTGCAGAAACTCCACGCCCACGACCACATGCCTTACTCCCTGCCTTCTTCATCTTGGTAGACTGATAAAGATAGGCAGAAAAGTACTAAGGGCTTAGTGTGCTTATTCCTGAACAGCTGCTAACAGGTATAAGAAACACTAATTTTATAAAGTGTGGACTAGACTTTAATATGAGCTAATGTGGCCTACACAACTGTAAAGTGGAGTGTTTGGTGAACTTTATTTAGGTTTTTTTTTGTCACAAAAAGACACTGGATGTGCCTAAAGATGTAATAACGATAGTATCACAAACTTTTTGTAGCTATTACAATGTAGGAAGGTAACCTACAATGCAATAGATGAGGCTGCAAAAAACAGGCTAATACTAATCTGGCTGGGGCTGCAGGGCCCAATGCTGCAGAAAGGCTCCTCTATCTACTCCTATATAGTGTGTTTGGAATCAATTTAGCTGAATACGGATGGAACCACCACACTAATAGGAGAAATCAGGAAAAATTATGAATTGGCAAAAAAGGACAATGTATGAGGCAGTGACACACACTGAGTGCACTACAACCAGACGTGGCTGAAGCACACACTACAGGGTGAGCTGCACTCACACACAGAGACCTTGCAGACAGCGGTGAACAGCACAGGGAACTGTGCACTAGCGCTGCAAGGCACAGTGATTTAGAAAGTAGCTTGGGTAAAGCAGTATAGAGCAAATAGGTAGCTAAAATTGTCCCTCAGAACAACAGCGTCCTATCCCTAACTGAATTCACAGCAGAGTGAGCTCAAAATGGCGGCGGCGGCTTTTTATAGTGCATCATGACATCATTTCAGCAGCCAATCACAGCCATGCCATTAGTTAAGATGCCTACATGCCTAACAGGATGTGCCCACACTTCTTAGGATCCTCATTGGCTGAATAAAATGAAAATGGCTCAGTGCATTATGGGAACTTCCGATTCCGGTATACGATATTGCAAAAGTATCGGAATTAAGTATCGGAATTCCGATACCGCGAATATCGGCCGATACCCGATATTTCAGTATCGGAATGCTCAACACTACTTATATCATTTCCAAATGTGTGTTCACATAATAAATAGGCAACTTCTACTAGTAAATTCTGTGCTATTTTCTGTATCTGTGAAGCCTTGCCCACTGGTTTTCCCATTGTCTCCGAACAGCGCCCCTACCCGTGTAATTAGACCCCGATGCCAGCGCGCCTACCCGTGTAATAAGACCCCGATGCCAGAGTGCCTACCCGTGTAATAAGACCCCGATGCCAGAGTGCCCCTACCCGTGTAATAAGACCCCGATGCCAGCGCGCCTACCCGTGTAATAAGACCCCGATGCCAGAGCGCCTACCCGTGTAATAAGACCTCGATGCCAGCGCGCCTACCCGTGTAATAAGACCCCGATGCCAGCGCGCCTACCCGTGTAATAAGACACCGATGCTAGCGCGCCTACCCGTGTAATAAGACCCCGATGCCAGTGCGCCTACCCGTGTAATAAGACCCAGTAGCATTGGGGGCAGAGGAGCTTTACCAGCTCACCCCAGAAAACATATACCGGACACCGGGTCCGCGTCTACAGGGCCGTATATTCCCCTGTAGAGACAACCGGGATCCCCTAGAAGACTTCAGGTCCCAGGATCACCCAAGAGCTGAAACGTACCAGAGCCAGGAGTCACAAAGGCCCCGCAAGCAGGGAGAGTGATCTCCAAGAGAATTCCCTACCACAAGATCAGCCGATGCAGGACAGAAACCAAGTTAGGCCTAGCTCCAAGCAGGTCAGAGACTTACCAAACAAAGGCAAGAGAGGCCATACACCCGCTCACTGGGGAGAGTCCTGATATGCACTCCTCACCCTACAGTGCTCCGGATTGTGCCTTGAATACCACCAGTAAAAGGTACTGAAGTGACTATCGTGTGTGTCCCTATTCATCATCCACACTCTATGATGGCCCCCACACTATACAAAGACCCCACATTATCTCCCACACTGTATGAAGGCACCCACACTATACAAAGACCCCACATTATCTCCCACACTGTATGTTGGCCCCCACACTGTACAAAGACCCCACATTATCTCCCACACTGTATGATGGCCCCCACACTGTACAAAGACCCCACATTATCTCCCACACTGTATGAAGGCCCCCACACTATACAAAGACCCCACATTATCTCCCACACTGTATGAAGGCCCCCACACTATACAAAGACCCCACATTATCTCCCACACTGTATGTTGGCCCCCACACTGTACAAAGACCCCACATTATCTCCCACACTGTATGATGGCCCCCACACTATGCAAAGACCCCACATTATCTCCCACACTGTATAAATAGCCTACATATAGTATAATACACCAGATAGTCTGTAGTATAATGCTTCCCCCCCCTCCTCATAGGCAGAGTCTGTAGTATAATGCCCCCCCATAGGCAGAGTCTGCAGTATAATGCCCTCCCCCATAGGCAGAGTCTGCAGTATAATGCTCCACCCCTCCTCATAGGTAGAGTATGTAGTATAATGCCCCCCCAAAGGCAGAGTCTTTAGCATAACGCTTTCCCCCTCTCCTCATAGGCAGAGTCTGTAGTATAATGACCCCCCATAGGCAGAGTCTTTAGTATAATGCTCCCCCCCTCCCCATATGCAGAGTCTTTAGTATAATGCTCTACCCCTCCTCATAGGCAAAGTCTGTAGTATAATGACCCCCCCCATAGGCAGAGTCTTTAGTATAATGCTCCCCCCCTCCCCATATGCAGAATCTTTAGTATAATGCTCTACCCCTCCTCATAGGCAAAGTCTGTAGTATAATGACCCCCCCATAGGCAGAGTCTTTAGTATAATGCTCCCCCCCTCCCCATAGGCAGAGTCTGTAGTATAATGCTTCCCCCCCTCTCCCCATAGTCAGAGTCTTTAGTATAATACTCCCACCCTCTCCCCATAGGCAGAGTCTTTAGTATAATGCCCCCTCCCCATAGGCAGAGTCTTTAGTATAATGCCCCCTCCCCATAGGCAGAGTCTTTAGTATAATGTCCCCCCCTCCCCATAGGCAGAGTCTTTAGTATAATGGCCCCTCTCACCATAGGCAGAGTCTTTAGGATAATGCCCCTCACTCCCCCACCCAGCAAAAAATAAATAAACAGTACTCACCTCTCCTCCTCGTTCCCTCGCTGCTCAAGCGCCCAGCCCGCACAAGTCTTCCGCACAGCGGGCCGGGCGCCGAGTGATGACGTCTGAGACGTCCGTCACAGAAAGGGGACTGTTGGGAGAGGGAACTTGCGGCAGTGAAGGACGCGGGGACCTGATGTGCACGCTGGATACAGTTACACTAGCGTAGCTCCCGGTGGGCCCCTTCTGCCCCCCCGGTAGCTACGCTACTGGCCATTACGCTGTGGCTCACTATATGGGGCCATTACGCTGTGGCTCATCATATGGGGCCATTACGCTGTGACTCACCATATGGGGCCATTACGCTGTGACTCACCATATGGGGCCATTACGCTGTGGGGCACCATATGGGGCCATTACACTTTGGGGAACCATATGGGGCCCCTGAAGTTCTCCACCGAGGGGGTTAGAAACTCCTATCACAGCTACTGATGATTACTGCACGGCTCCTGTCACACAATTATGTTATAGCCTACAGCCTACTGAGTTTATACTTATATACTGTATAAAGGATATGATATGATATTCATAGTGTCCTCTCAGCAGGGACAGATGCCTTAAAACATTCGCTTTCTCATTATACTGGCATTTAGCAAATATTAAAAATTATGGTAATCCTAATTGACCTAAAACTGGAAAGGTTTATTCTGATTTCATGTCAGATATTGAGAAAAACATGCATATGTGTCTTTTTAGATAGTGTACTAGATGGAGGCCCGATGCTGTCCCATCGGGAGGGTGGTAATGTCACGATGGGGGCAGGCTTTGCAGTGCTGAGAATCTCTCCCCCCCCATGTGCTCACCCACCTATCCACTCTCTCTTTCCCCCATGTGCTGACTTCTCCCGTCTGGGCTCTCTTCTTTGACCTATCTTCTCCATGTGCTCTCCCCCTTGTCTGCTGTCTCTCTCCTTCCTGTGCTGTGTTCTCCCTTCATGTGCTGTCCCGTTTGAGCTGTCTCCCCTCTGTGCTCTGCCTCTTTCCCCTCTGTGCACTTTCTCTCTCCCCCATCTGCTGTCTTCTCCTCTCATGTGATCTCTTCTTTGACCTATCTTCTCCATGTGCTCTCCCCCTTGTCTGCTGTCTCTCTCCTTCCTGTGCTGTGTTCTCCCTTCATGTGCTGTCCCGTTTGAGCTGTCTCCCCTCTGTGCTCTGCCTCTTTCCCCTCTGTGCGCTTTCTCTCTCCCCCATCTGCTGTCTTCTCCTCTTATGTGATCTCTTCTTTGACCTGTGTACCCCATGTGCTCTCCCCCTTGTCTGCTCTCTCTCTCCACCCCTGTGCTGTCTTCTTCCCTCATGTGTTCTCTCGTTTGAGCTATCTCCCCGCGCAGTAAATCAGACTGCCGCCATCTTTGTGCAGGCAGATAGCGGCGGTCACATTAAAACTGTGCATGCGCTCCTCCTGTACAAAGATGGCAGCGGTCAGTGAATCATTCGGCTGATCCCGGCGGCGGCATGTGCGGCGTGTTTGGCGTGTTCGCGACTGTGTTCCTCTGGTGGTACCGCGCAAGAGGCTGGTACCACCAGCGGTTTCCACCCATCACTTGGGTGTCCCAATATGGCGGTCGATGAACTTCTGCCGCTTGGAATTTTGGGATCCGGACACATCTGGACGGAACAGGATGTGAAGACATTACAAGGTAAGTATATAGTGTATGTAAACTTCTGGTTTCAACTGTTTGTGTGTATATACACTGCTCAAAAAAATAAAGGGAACACTCAAATAACACATCCTAGATTGAATGAATGAAATATCCTCATTGAATACTTTGTTCTGTACAAAGTTGAATGTGCTGACAACAAAATCACACAAATATCATCAATGGAAATCAAATTTATTAACCAATGGAGGCCTGGATTTGGAGTCACCCCTAAAATTAAAGTGGAAAAACACACTACAGGCTGATCCAACTTTGATGTAATGTCCTTAAAACAAGTCACAATGAGGCTCAGTATTGTGTGTGGCCTCCACGTGCCTGTATGACCTCCCTGCAACGCCTGGGCATGCTCCTGATGAGGTTGCGGATGGTCTCCTGTGGGATCTCCTCCCAGACCTGGACTAAAGCATCCACCAACTCCTGGACAGTCTGTGGTGCAACGTGATGTTGGTGGATGGAGCGAGACATGATGTCCCAGATGTGCTCAATTGGATTCAGGTCTGGGGAACGGGCGGGCCAGTCCATAGCTTCAATGCCTTCATCTTGCAGGAACTGCTGACACACTCCAGCCACATGAGGCTGGCATTGTCCTGCATTAGGAGGAACCCAGGGCCAATCGCACCAGCATATGGTCTCACAAGGGGTCTGAGGATCTCATCTTGGTACCTAATGGCAGTCAGGCTTCCTCTGGCGAGCACATGGAGGGCTGTGCGGCCCTCCAAAGAAATGCCACTCCACACCATTGACCCACTGCCAAACCGGTCATGCTGAAGGATGTTGCAGGCAGCAGATCGCTCTCCACGTCGTCTCCAGACTCTGTCACGTCTGTCACATGTGCTCAGTGTGAACCTGCTTTCATCTGTGAAGAGCACAGGGCGCCAGTGGCGACTTTGCCAATCGTGCTGTTCTGTGGCAAATGCCAAGCGTCCTGCACGGTGTTGGGATGTGAGCACAACCCCCAATTGTGGACGTCGGGCCCTCATACCACCCTCATGGAGTCGGTTTCTAACCGTTTGTGCAGACACATACACATTTGTGGCCTGCTGGAGGTCATTTTGCAGGGCTCTGGCAGTGCTCCTCCTGTTCCTCCGTGCACAAAGGCGGAGGTAGCGGTCCTGCTGCTGGGTTGTTGCACTCCTATGGTCCCCTCCACATCCCCTGATGTACTGGCCTGTCTCCTGGTAGCGCCTCCAGCCTCTGGACACTACGCTGACAGACACAGCAAACCTTCTTGCCACAGCTCGCATTGATGTGCCATCCTGGGTGAGCAGCACTACCTGAGCAACTTCTGTGGGTTGTAGAGTCCGTCTCATGCTACCACGAGTGTGAAAGCACAACCAACATTCAAAAGTGACCAAAACAGCATCCTGAAAGCATTGGTACTGAGACGTGGTCTGTGGTCCCCACCTGCAAAACCACTCTTTTATTGAGGGTGTCTTGATAATTGCCAATAATTTCCATCTATTGTCTATTCCATTTGCACAACAGCATGTGAAATTGATTGTCAATCAGTGTTGCTTCCTATGTGGACAGTTTGATTTCACAGAAGTTTGATTTACTTGGAGTTATATTCTGTTGTTTAAGTGTTCCCTTTATTTTTTTGAGCAGTGTATATACAGCTCTGGCAAAAATTAAAAGACCACTGCAAAATTTTCATTTTCTCAGATTTTTCTCTTTATAGGTATATTTTGAGTAAAATGTACATTGTTGCTTTATTCTATAAACTACTGACAACTTGTCTCCAAAAATCAAAGCTAAAAATGTTGTATTTATTTGCAACAAATGAGAAATCGTCAAAATAATAAAGAAACAGTTCTTTCAGACCTCAAATAATGCAAAGAAAACATGTTCTTATTCATTTAGAAACAACAATACTCATGTTTTAACTCAGGGAGAGTTCAGACATCACTATTTGGTGGAATAACCATGATTTTTAATCCCAGCTTTCATGCGTCTTGGCTGCTTTCCTCCAGTCTTTCACACTGCTTTTGGGTGACCTTATGCCACTCCTGGCACAAAAATGTAAGCAGTTCTTCTTTGTTTGATGGCTTGTGACTATCCATCTTCCTCTTGATTATATTCCAGAGGTTTTCAATAGGGTTCAGGTCTGGAGATTGGGCTGACCATGACAGGGTCTTGATGTGGTGCTCCTTCATCCACACATTGATTGACCTAGCTGTGTGGCATGGGGCATTGTCCTGCTGGAAAAACCAGTCCTCAGAGTTGGGGAACATTGTCTGAGCAGAAGGAAGCAAGTGTTTTTTCAAGAATAACCTTGTATGCGGCTTGATTCATACGTCCTTCGCAAAGATTAACCTGCCCAATTCCAGCCTTGCTGAAGCATCCCCAGATCATCACCGATCCTCCACCAAATTTCACAGTGGGTGCAAGACACTGTGGCTTGTATGCCTCTCCAGGTCTCCGTCTAACCATTAGACGACCAGGTGTTGGGCAAAGCTGAAAATTAGACTCATCAGAGAAGATTACCTTACTCCAGTCCTCTATGGTCCAATCCTTATGGTCTTTGGCAAACTTCAGCCTGGCTCTCCTTTGCTTCTCATTGATGAAAGGCTTTTTTCTAGCTTTACATGACTTGAGGTCTCTAGGAGCCCGTTATGAACTGTTCTTGCCGTGCACTTCACCCCAGCTGCCATTTGCCATTCCTTCTGTAGGTCACTTGATGTCATCCTGCGGTTGCTGAGTGACATTAGAATAAGATGACGGTCATCCCGGTCAGTGGAGAGTTGCTTTCGCCCTCTGCCGGTCTGTAGCTTTGTTGTCCCCAATGTCTGCTGCTTGACTTTGTTGTAATGGACTGCCGTCTTCAATATTTTAAGGATGGAGGCAACATGACGCTCACTGTATCCCTCTGCTAGAGAAGCCAGAATTGAGCCCTTCTTTTTCTCACTCAAGACTTTTCTTTTCAACTCCTTTGGCATGGTTAAAAGTTAGTTTTTCATTCATATTACTTTTGGGCTATTCCTAGCACTTGTTTTGCCATCCAGCTTGTCCTATTACAAGAGGATTGTGAAGACCACAGCAGTGTTTTTTATCCTTTCCCTCGTTACATAAGATTTGGTTCAGGTGATCACCTAATCAGAAGCACATTAAGTAGAATGAGGTGGACTGTGGTTGGAATTCAACTGACGCTGGAATAGAATGGCTGTCAGACATGTAGAGATGGGGATTGTTAGAAAACTGTGCAGTGGTCTCTTTCTGAGAGAGCTGTATATTCATGTGAGTTTCCTTATCATCATATTTTAAATAGAAGACCGTATTGTGATATCATTGTGATACAAATGTTTCTACACTGTGTGCAGAATTATTAGGCAAGTTGTATTTTAGAGGATTATTTTTATTATTGATCAACAACTATGTTCTCAATCAACCCAAAAGACTCATAAATATCCAAGCTTAATATTTTTGGAAGTTGGAGTGGTTTTTTTTAGATTTGGCTATCTTAGGAGGATATCTGTTTGTGCAGGTAACTATTACTGTGCAGAATTATTAGGCAACTTATTAAAAACCAAATATAATCCCATCTCACTTGATTATTTTCACCAGGTAAACCAATATCAGTGCACAAAATTTAGAAATAAACATTTCTGACATGCAAAAACAAAAAAAATTAGTGATGAATATAGCCACCTTTCTTTATGATGACACTCAACAGCCTTCCATCCATAGATTCTGTCAGTTACTTGATCTGTTTTCCATCAACATTGCGAGCAGCAGCCACCACAGCCTCCCAGACACTGTTCCGAGAGGTGAACTGTAATCCCTCCTGGAAATGTAAGGACTTTACTTTATGCACTTCCTCTGTAATCCCTCCTGGAAATGTAAGGACTTTACTTTATGCACTTCCTCTGTAATCCCTCCTGGAAATGTAAGGACTCTACTTTATGCACTTCCTCTGTAATCCCTCCTGGAAATGTAAGAACTTTACTTTCTGCACTTTCTCTGTAATTCCCCCTGGAAATGTAAGAACTTTACTTTATGCATTCCTCTGTAATCCCTCCTGGAAATGTAAGAACTTTACTTTATGCACTTCCGCTGTAATCCCTCCTGGAAATGTAAGAACTTTACTTTATGCACTTCCGCTGTAATCCCTCCTGGAAATGTAAGAACTTTACTTTCTGCACTTCCTCTGTAATCCCTCCTGGAAATGTAAGTACTTTACTTTATGCACTTCCTCTGTAATCCCTCCTGGAAATGTAAGAACTCTACTTTCTGCACTTCCTCTGTAATCCCTCCTGGAAATGTAAGTACTTTACTTTATGCACTTCCTCTGTAATCCCTCCTGGAAATGTAAGAACTTTACTTTATGCGCTTCCGCTGTAATCCCTCCTGGAAATGTAAGAACTTTACTTTATGCACTTCCTCTGTTATCCCTCCTGGAAATGTAAGAACTTTACTTTATGCACTTCCTCTGTAATCCCTCCTGGAAATGTAAGAACTTTACTTTATGCACTTCCTCTGTAATCCCTCCTGGAAATGTAAGAACTCTACTTTATGCACTTCCTCTGTAATACCTCCTGGAAATGTAAGAACTTTACTTTCTGCACTTCCCCTGTAATTCCCCCTGGAAATGTAAGGACTCTACTTTGTGCACTTCCTCTGTAATCCCTCCTGGAAATGTAAGAACTTTACTTTCTGCACTTCCTCTGTAAATCCACCTGGAAATGTAAGAACTTTATGCACTTCCTCTTTAAATCCTCCTGGAAATGTAAGGACTCTACTTTGTGCACTTCCTCTTTAATTCCACCTGGAAATGTAAGAACTTTACTTTGTGCACTTCCTCTGTAATCGCTCCTGGAAATGTAAGAACTCTACTTTGTGCACTTCCTCTGTAATCCCTCCTGGAAATGTAAGAACTCTACTTTGTGCACTTCCTCTGTAATCCCTCCTGGAAATGTAAGAACTCTACTTTGTGCACTTCCTCTGTAATCCCTCCTGGAAATGTAAGAACTCTACTTTATGCACTTCCTCTGTAATCCCTCCTGGAAATGTAAGTACTTTACTTTATGCACTTCCTCTGTAATCCCTCCTGGAAATGTAAGAACTTTACTTTATGCACTTCCGCTGTAATCCCTCCTGGAAATGTAAGAACTTTACTATATGCACTTCCTCTGTTATCCCTCCTGGAAATGTAAGAACTTTACTATATGCACTTCCTCTGTAATCCCTCCTGGAAATGTAAGAACTTTACTTTATGCACTTCCTCTGTAATCCCTCCTGGAAATGTAAGGACTCTACTTTGTGCACTTCCTCTGTAATTCCTCCTGGAAATGTAAGAACTTTACTTTCTGCACTTCCTCTGTAATTCCCCCTGGAAATGTAAGGACTCTACTTTGTGCACTTCCTTTGTAATCCCTCCAGGAAATGTAAGAACTCTACTTTCTGCACTTCCTCTGTAAATCCTCCTGGAAATGTAAGGACTCTACTTTCTGCACTTCCTCTTTAATTACTCCTGGAAATGTAAGAACTTTACTTTGTGCACTTCCTCTGTAATTCCTCCTGGAAATGTAAGAACTTTACTTTCTGCACTTCCTCTGTAATTCCCCCTGGAAATTTAAGGACTCTACTTTGTGCACTTCCTTTGTAATCCCTCCAGGAAATGTAAGAACTTTACTTTATGCACTTCCTCTGTAATCCCTCCTGGAAATGTAAGGACTCTACTTTCTGCACTTCCTCTTTAATTACTCCTGGAAATGTAAGAACTTTACTTTGTGCACTTCCTCCGTAATCCCTCATGGAAATGTAAGGACTCTACTTTGTGCACTTCCTCTGTAAATCCTCCTGGAAATGTAAGGACTCTACTTTGTGCACATCCCCTGTAATCCCTCCTGGAAATGTAAGGACTCTACTTTCTGCACTTCCTCTTTAATTCCCCCTGGAAATGTAAGAACTTTACGCACTTCCTCTGTAAATCCTCCTGGAAATGTAAGGACTCTACTTTGTGCACTTCCTCTTTAATTCCCCCTGGAAATGTAAGAACTTTACTTTGTGCACTTCCTCTGTAATCCCTCCTGGAAACGTAAGAACTCTACTTTGTGCACTTCCTCTGTAATCCCTCCTGGAAATGTAAGAACTCTACTTTGTGCACTTCCTCTGTAATCCCTCCTGGAAATGTAAGAACTCTACTTTGTGCACTTCCTCTGTAATCCCTCCTGGAAATGCAAGAACTCTACTTTGTGCACTTCCTCTGTAATCCCTCCTGGAAATGTAAGAACTCTACTTTGTGCACTTCCTCTGTAATCCCTCCTGGAAATGTAAGAACTCTACTTTGTGCACTTCCTCTGTCATCCCTCCTGGGAATGTAAGAATTTTACTTTATGCACTTCCTCTGTAAATCCTCCTGGAAATGTAAGAATTTTACTTTATGCACTTCCTCTGTAAATCCTCCTGGAAATGTAAGAACTCTACTTTGTGCACATCCCCTGTAATCCCTCCTGGAAATGTAAGGACTCTACTTTCTGCACTTCCTCTTTAATTCCCCTTGGAAATGTAAGAACTTTACTTTATGCACTTCCTCTGTAAATCCTCCTGGAAATGTAAGAACTCTACTTTGTGCACATCCCCTGTAATCCCTCCTGGAAATGTAAGGACTCTACTTTCTGCACTTCCTCTTTAATTCCCCTTGGAAATGTAAGAACTTTACTTTATGCACTTCCTCTGTAAATCCTCCTGGAAATGTAAGGACTTTACTTTACGCACTTCCTCTGTAAATACTCCTGGAAATGTAAGGACTCTACTTTGTGCACTTCCTCTGTAATCTCTCCTGGAAAAGTAAGGACTCTACTTTCTGCACTTCCTCTGTAATCCCTCCTGGAAATGTAAGGACTCTACTTTATGCACTTCCTCTGTAATCCCTCCTGGAAATGTAAGAACTTTACCTCATGAACTTCCTCTGTAATCCCTCCTGGAAATGTAAGAACTCTAGTTTATGCATTTCCTCTATAATTCCTCCTGGAAATGTAAGAACTTTACTTTATGCACTTCCTCTGTAATCCCTCCTGGAAATGTAAGAACTTTACTTTATGCACTTCCTCTGTAATCCCTCCTGGAAATGTAAGAACTTTACTTTATGCACTTCCTCTGTAAATCCTCCTGGAAATTTAAGAACTTTGTGCACTTCCTCTGTAAATCCTCCTGGAAATGTAAGTACTTTACTTTATGCACTTCCTCTGTAATCCCTCCTGGAAATGTAAGAACTTTACTTTATGCACTTCCTCTGTAATTCCCCCTGGAAATGTAAGGACTCTACTTTGTGCACTTCCTCTGTAATCCCTCCTGGAAATGTAAGAACTTTACTTTCTGCACTTCCTCTGTAAATCCACCTGGAAATGTAAGAACTTTATGCACTTCCTCTTTAATTCCACCTGGAAATGTAAGAACTTTACTTTGTGCACTTCCTCTGTAATCGCTCCTGGAAATGTAAGAACTCTACTTTGTGCACTTCCTCTGTAATCCCTCCTGGAAATGTAAGAACTCTACTTTGTGCACTTCATCTGTAATCCCTCCTGGAAATGTAAGAACTCTACTTTGTGCACTTCCTCTGTAATCCCTCCTGGAAATGTAAGAACTCTACTTTATGCACTTCCTCTGTAATCCCTCCTGGAAATGTAAGTACTTTACTTTATGCACTTCCTCTGTAATCCCTCCTGGAAATGTAAGAACTTTACTTTATGCACTTCCGCTGTAATCCCTCCTGGAAATGTAAGAACTTTACTATATGCACTTCCTCTGTTATCCCTCCTGGAAATGTAAGAACTTTACTTTATGCACTTCCTCTGTAATCCCTCCTGGAAATGTAAGAACTTTACTTTATGCACTTCCTCTGTAATCCCTCCAGAAAATGTAAGAACTTTACTTTATGCACTTCCTCTTTAATTCCCCCTGGAAATGTAAGAACTTTACTTTATGCACTTCCTCTGTAATCCCTCCTGGAAATGTAAGAACTTTACTTTATGCACTTCCTCTGTAATCCCTCCTGGAAATGTAAGAACTTTACTTTATGCACTTCCTCTGTAATCCCTCCTGGAAATGTAAGAACTCTACTTTATACACTTCCTCTGTAATCCCTCCTGGAAATGTAAGAACTTTACTTTCTGCACTTCCTCTGTAATTCCCCCTGGAAATGTAAGGACTCTACTTTGTGCACTTCCTCTGTAATTCCTCCTGGAAATGTAAGAACTTTACTTTCTGCACTTCCTCTGTAATTCCCCCTGGAAATGTAAGGACTCTACTTTGTGCACTTCCTTTGTAATCCCTCCAGGAAATGTAAGAACTTTACTTTATGCACTTCCTCTGTAATCCCTCCTGGAAATGTAAGAACTCTACTTTCTGCACTTCCTCTGTAAATCCTCCTGGAAATGTAAGAACTTTATGCACTTCCTCTTTAAATCCTCTTGGAAATGTAAGGACTCTACTTTGTGCACTTCCTCTTTAATTCCCCCTGGAAATGTAAGAACTTTACTTTGTGCACTTCCTCTGTAATCCCTCCTGGAAATGTAAGAACTCTACTTTGTGCACTTCCTCTGTAATCCCTCCTGGAAATGTAAGAACTTTACTTTCTGCACTTCCTCTGTAATTCCCCCTGGAAATTTAAGGACTCTACTTTGTGCACTTCCTTTGTAATCCCTCCAGGAAATGTAAGAACTTTACTTTATGCACTTCCTCTGTAATCCCTCCTGGAAATGTAAGGACTCTACTTTCTGCACTTCCTCTTTAATTACTCCTGGAAATGTAAGAACTTTACTTTGTGCACTTCCTCCGTAATCCCTCATGGAAATGTAAGGACTCTACTTTGTGCACTTCCTCTGTAAATCCTCCTGGAAATGTAAGGACTCTACTTTGTGCACATCCCCTGTAATCCCTCCTGGAAATGTAAGGACTCTACTTTCTGCACTTCCTCTTTAATTCCCCCTGGAAATGTAAGAACTTTATGCACTTCCTCTGTAAATCCTCCTGGAAATGTAAGGACTCTACTTTGTGCACTTCCTCTTTAATTCCCCCTGGAAATGTAAGAACTTTACTTTGTGCACTTCCTCTGTAATCCCTCCTGGAAACGTAAGAACTCTACTTTGTGCACTTCCTCTGTAATCCCTCCTGGAAATGTAAGAACTCTACTTTGTGCACTTCCTCTGTAATCCCTCCTGGAAATGTAAGAACTCTACTTTGTGCACTTCCTCTGTAATCCCTCCTGGAAATGTAAGAACTCTACTTTGTGCACTTCCTCTGTAATCCCTCCTGGAAATGCAAGAACTCTACTTTGTCCACTTCCTCTGTAATCCCTCCTGGAAATGTAAGAACTCTACTTTGTGCACTTCCTCTGTAATCCCTCCTGGAAATGTAAGAACTCTACTTTGTGCACTTCCTCTGTAATCCCTCCTGGAAATGTAAGAACTTTACTTTCTGCATTTCCTCTGTAATCCCTCCTGGAAATGTAAGAACTCTACTTTGTGTACTTCCTGTGTAATCCCTCCTGGAAATGTAAGAACTCTACTTTATGCACTTCCTCTGTAATCCCTCCTGGAAATGTAAGAGCTTTCCTTTATGCATTTCCTCAGTAATCCCTCCTGGAAATGTAAGAACTTTACTTTTAGCACTTCCTCTGTAAATCCTCCTGGAAATGTAAGAACTCTACTTTGTGCACTTCCTCTGTCATCCCTCCTGGAAATGTAAGGACTCTACTTTCTGCACTTCCTCTTTAATTCCCCTTGGAAATGTAAGAACTTCCTCTGTAAATCCTCCTGGAAATGTAAGAATTTTACTTTAAGCACTTCCTCTGTAAATCCTCCTGGAAATGTAAGAACTCTACTTTGTGCACATCCCCTGTAATCCCTCCTGGAAATGTAAGGACTCTACTTTCTGCACTTCCTCTTTAATTCCCCTTGGAAATGTAAGAACTTTACTTTATGCACTTCCTCTGTAAATCCTCCTGGAAATGTAAGAACTCTACTTTGTGCACATCCCCTGTAATCCCTCCTGGAAATGTAAGGACTCTACTTTCTGCACTTCCTCTTTAATTCCCCTTGGAAATGTAAGAACTTTACTTTATGCACTTCCTCTGTAAATCCTCCTGGAAATGTAAGGACTTTACTTTACGCACTTCCTCTGTAAATACTCCTGGAAATGTAAGAACTCTACTTTGTGCACTTCCTCTGTAATCTCTCCTGGAAAAGTAAGGACTCTACTTTCTGCACTTCCTCTGTAATCCCTCCTGGAAATGTAAGGACTCTACTTTATGCACTTCCTCTGTAATCCCTCCTGGAAATGTAAGAACTTTACCTCATGAACTTCCTCTGTAATCCCTCCTGGAAATGTAAGAACTCTACTTTATGCATTTCCTCTATAATTCCTCCTGGAAATGTAAGAACTTTACTTTATGCACTTCCTCTGTAATCCCTCCTGGAAATGTAAGAACTTTACTTTATGCACTTCCTCTGTAATCCCTCCTGGAAATGTAAGAACTTTACTTTATGCACTTCCTCTGTAAATCCTCCTGGAAATTTAAGAACTTTGTGCACTTCCTCTGCAAATCCTCCTGGAAATGTAAGGACTCTACTTTCTACACTTCCTCTGTAATCCCTCCTAGAAATGTAAGAACTCTACTTTATGCATTTCCTCTATAATTCCTCCTGGAAATGTAAGAACTTTACTTTATGCACTTCCTCTGTAAATCCTCCTGGAAATGTAAGAACTTTACTTTGTGCACTTCGTCTGTAATCCATCCTGGAAATGTAAGAACTCTACTTTATGCATTTCCTCTATAATTCCTCCTGGAAATGTAAGAACTTTACTTTATGCACTTCCTCTGTAAATCCTCCTGGAAATGTAAGAACTTTACTTTATGCACTTCCTCTGTAATCCCTCCTGGAAATGTAAGAACTTTACTTTAGGAACTTCCTCTGTAATCTCTCCTGGAAATGTAAGAACTTTCCTTTATGCACTTCCTCTGTAATCCCTCTTGGAAATGTAAGAACTTTCCTTTATGCACTTCCTCTGTAATCCCTCCTGGAAATGTAAGAACTCTACTTTATGCACTTCCTCTGAAAATCCTCCTGGAAATGTAAGAACTTTACTTTATGCACTTCCTCTGTAATCCCTCCTGGAAATGTAAGAACTTTACTTTTTGCACTTCCTCTGTCATCCCTCCTGGAAATGTAAGAATTTTACTTCATGCACTTCCTCTGTAAATCCTACTGGAAATGTAAGAACTCTACTTTGTGCACATCCCCTGTAATTCCTCCTGGAAATGTAAGAACTCTACTTTCTGCACTTCCTCAATAATCCATCCAGGAAATGTAAGGACTCTACTTTCTGCACTTTCTCTTTAATTACTCCTGGAAATGTAAGAACTTTACTTTGTGCACTTCCTCCGTAATCCCTCATGCAAATGTAAGGACTCTACTTTGTGCACTTCCTCTGTAAATCCTCCTGGAAATGTAAGGACTCTACTTTGTGCACATCCTCTGTAAATCCTCCTGGAAATGTAAGAACTTTATGCACTTCCTCTTTAAATCCTCTTGGAAATGTAAGGACTCTACTTTGTGCACTTCCTCTTTAATTCCCCCTGGAAATGTAAGAACTTTACTTTGTGCACTTCCTCTGTAATCCCTCCTGGAAATGTAAGAACTCTACTTTGTGCACTTCCTCTGTAATCCCTCCTGGAAATGTAAGAACTTTACTTTCTGCACTTCCTCTGTAATTCCCCCAGGAAATGTAAGGACTCTACTTTCTGCACTTCCTCTTTAATTACTCCTGGAAATGTAAGAACTTTACTTTGTGCACTTCCTCCGTAATCCCTCATGGAAATGTAAGGACTCTACTTTGTGCACTTCCTCTGTAAATCCTTCTGGCAATGTAAGGACTCTGCTTTGTGCACATCCCCTGTAATCCCTCCTGGAAATGTAAGGACTCTACTTTCTGAACTTCCTCTTTGATTCCCCCTGTAAATGTAAGAACTTTATGCACTTCCTCTGTAAATCCTCCTGGAAATGTAAGGACTCTACTTTGTGCACTTCCTCTTTAATTCCCCCTGGAAATGTAAGAAGTTTACTTTGTGCACTTCCTCTGTAATCCCTCCTGGAAATGTAAGAACTCTACTTTGTGCACTTCCTCTGTAATCCCTCCTGGAAATGTAAGAACTCTACTTTGTGCACTTCCTCTGTAATCCCTCCTGGAAATGTAAGAACTCTACTTTGTGCACTTCCTCTGTAATCCCTCCTGGAAATGTAAGAACTCTACTTTGTGCACTTCCTCTGTAATCCCTCCTGGAAATGTAAGAACTCTACTTTGTGCACTTCCTCTGTAATCCCTCCTGGAAATGTAAGAACTCTACTTTGTGCACTTCCTCTGTAATCCCTCCTGGAAATGTAAGAACTTTACTTTCTGCACTTCCTCTGTAAACCCTCCTGGAAATGTAAGAACTCTACTTTGTGTACTTCCTGTGTAATCCCTCCTGGAAATGTAAGAACTCTACTTTATGCACTTCCTCTGTAATCCCTCCTGGAAATGTAAGAGCTTTCCTTTATGCATTTCCTCAGTAATCCCTCCTGGAAATGTAAGAACTTTACTTTTAGCACTTCCTCTGTAAATCCTCCTGGAAATGTAAGAACTCTACTTTGTGCACTTCCTCTGTCATCCCTCCTGGAAATGTAAGGACTCTACTTTCTGCACTTCCTCTTTAATTCCCCTTGGAAATGTAAGAACTTTACTTTATGCACTTCCTCTGTAAATCCTCCTGGAAATGTAAGAATTTTACTTTATGCACTTCCTCTGTAAATCCTCCTGGAAATGTAAGAACTCTACTTTGTGCACATCCCCTGTAATCCCTCCTGGAAATGTAAGGACTCTACTTTCTGCACTTCCTCTTTAATTCCCCTTGGAAATGTAAGAACTTTACTTTATGCACTTCCTCTGTAAATCCTCCTGGAAATGTAAGAACTCTACTTTGTGCACATCCCCTGTAATCCCTCCTGGAAATGTAAGGACTCTACTTTCTGCACTTCCTCTTTAATTCCCCTTGGAAATGTAAGAACTTTACTTTTTGCACTTCCTCTGTCATCCCTCCTGGAAATGTAAGAATTTTACTTCATGCACTTCCTCTGTAAATCCTCCTGGAAATGTAAGGACTTTACTTTACGCACTTCCTCTGTAAATACTCCTGGAAATGTAAGGACTCTACTTTGTGCACTTCCTCTGTAATCTCTCCTGGAAAAGTAAGGACTCTACTTTCTGCACTTCCTCTGTAATCCCTCCTGGAAATGTAAGGACTCTACTTTATGCACTTCCTCTGTAATCCCTCCTGGAAATGTAAGAACTTTACCTCATGAACTTCCTCTGTAATCCCTCCTGGAAATGTAAGAACTCTACTTTATGCATTTCCTCTATAATTCCTCCTGGAAATGTAAGAACTTTACTTTATGCACTTCCTCTGTAAATCCTCCTGGAAATGTAAGAACTTTACTTTGTGCACTTCGTCTGTAATCCATCCTGGAAATGTAAGAACTCTACTTTATGCATTTCCTCTATAATTCCTCCTGGAAATGTAAGAACTTTACTTTATGCACTTCCTCTGTAAATCCTCCTGGAAATGTAAGAACTTTACTTTATGCACTTCCTCTGTAATCCCTCCTGGAAATGTAAGAACTTTACTTTAGGAACTTCCTCTGTAATCTCTCCTGGAAATGTAAGAACTTTCCTTTATGCACTTCCTCTGTAATCCCTCCTGGAAATGTAAGAACTTTACTTTATGCACTTCCTCTGTAAATCCTCCTGGAAAATTAAGAACTTTGTGCACTTCCTCTGTAAATCCTCCTGGAAATGTAAGGACTCTACTTTCTACACTTCCTCTGTAATCCCTCCTAGAAATGTAAGAACTCTACTTTATGCATTTCCTCTATAATTCCTCCTGGAAATGTAAGAACTTTACTTTATGCACTTCCTCTGTAAATCCTCCTGGAAATGTAAGAACTTTACTTTGTGCACTTCGTCTGTAATCCATCCTGGAAATGTAAGAACTCTACTTTATGCATTTCCTCTATAATTCCTCCTGGAAATGTAAGAACTTTACTTTATGCACTTCCTCTGTAAATCCTCCTGGAAATGTAAGAACTTTACTTTATGCACTTCCTCTGTAATCCCTCCTGGAAATGTAAGAACTTTACTTTAGGAACTTCCTCTGTAATCTCTCCTGGAAATGTAAGAACTTTCCTTTATGCACTTCCTCTGTAATCCCTCCTGGAAATGTAAGAACTCTACTTTATGCACTTCCTCTGAAAATCCTCCTGGAAATGTAAGAACTTTACTTTATGCACTTCCTCTGTAATCCCTCCTGGAAATGTAAGAACTTTACTTTTTGCACTTCCTCTGTCATCCCTCCTGGAAATGTAAGCATTTTACTTCATGCACTTCCTCTGTAAATCCTACTGGAAATGTAAGAACTCTACTTTGTGCACATCCCCTGTAATTCCTCCTGGAAATGTAAGAACTCTACTTTCTGCACTTCCTCAATAATCCATCCAGGAAATGTAAGGACTCTACTTTCTGCACTTTCTCTTTAATTACTCCTGGAAATGTAAGAACTTTACTTTGTGCACTTCCTCCGTAATCCCTCATGCAAATGTAAGGACTCTACTTTGTGCACATCCTCTGTAAATCCTCCTGGAAATGTAAGAACTTTATGCACTTCCTCTTTAAATCCTCTTGGAAATGTAAGGACTCTACTTTGTGCACTTCCTCTTTAATTCCCCCTGGAAATGTAAGAACTTTACTTTGTGCACTTCCTCTGTAATCCCTCCTGGAAATGTAAGAACTCAACTTTCTGCACTTCCTCTGTAATCCCTCCTGGAAATGTAAGAACTTTACTTTCTGCACTTCCTCTGTAATTCCCCCAGGAAATGTAAGGACTCTACTTTCTGCACTTCCTCTTTAATTACTCCTGGAAATGTAAGAACTTTAGTTTGTGCACTTCCTCCGTAATCCCTCATGGAAATGTAAGGACTCTACTTTGTGCACTTCCTCTGTAAATCCTCCTGGAAATGTAAGGACTCTACTTTGTGCACATCCCCTGTAATCCCTCCTGGAAATGTAAGGACTCTACTTTCTGAACTTCCTCTTTAATTCCCCCTGGAAATGTAAGAACTTTATGCACTTCCTCTGTAAATCCTCCTGGAAATGTAAGGACTCTACTTTGTGCACTTCCTCTTTAATTCCCCCTGGAAATGTAAGAACTTTACTTTGTGCACTTCCTCTGTAATCCCTCCTGGAAATGTAAGAACTCTACTTTGTGCACTTCCTCTGTAATCCCTCCTGGAAATGTAAGAACTCTACTTTGTGCACTTCCTCTGTAATCCCTCCTGGAAATGTAAGAACTCTACTTTGTGCACTTCCTCTGTAATCCCTCCTGGAAATGTAAGAACTCTACTTTGTGCACTTCCTCTGTAATCCCTCCTGGAAATGTAAGAACTCTACTTTGTGCACTTCCTCTGTAATCCCTCCTGGAAATGTAAGAACTCTACTTTGTGCACTTCCTCTGTAATCCCTCCTGGAAATGTAAGAACTTTACTTTCTGCACTTCCTCTGTAAACCCTCCTGGAAATGTAAGAACTCTACTTTGTGTACTTCCTGTGTAATCCCTCCTGGAAATGTAAGAACTCTACTTTATGCACTTCCTCTGTAATCCCTCCTGGAAATGTAAGAACTTTACTTTCTGCACTTCCTCTGTAAACCCTCCTGGAAATGTAAGAACTCTACTTTGTGTACTTCCTGTGTAATCCCTCCTGGAAATGTAAGAACTCTACTTTATGCACTTCCTCTGTAATCCCTCCTGGAAATGTAAGAACTTTACTTTTAGCACTTCCTCTGTAAATCCTCCTGGAAATGTAAGAATTTTACTTTATGTACTTCCTCTGTAAATCCTCCTGGAAATGTAAGAACTCTACTTTGTGCACATCCCCTGTAATCCCTCCTGGAAATGTAAGGACTCTACTTTCTGCACTTCCTCTTTAATTCCCCTTGGAAATGTAAGAAATTTACTTTATGCACTTCCTCTGTAAATCCTCCTGGAAATGTAAGGACTTTACTTTACGCACTTCCTCTGTAAATACTCCTGGAAATGTAAGGACTCTACTTTGTGCACTTCCTCTGTAATCTCTCCTGGAAAAGTAAGGACTCTACTTTCTGCACTTCCTCTGTAATCCCTCCTGGAAATGTAAGGACTCTACTTTATGCACTTCCTCTGTAATCCCTCCTGGAAATGTAAGAACTTTACCTCATGAACTTCCTCTGTAATCCCTCCTGGAAATGTAAGAACTCTACTTTATGCATTTCCTCTATAATTCCTCCTGGAAATGTAAGAACTTTACTTTATGCACTTCCTCTGTAATCCCTCCTGGAAATGTAAGAACTTTACTTTATGCACTTCCTCTGTAATCCCTCCTGGAAATGTAAGAACTTTACTTTATGCACTTCCTCTGTAAATCCTCCTGGAAATGTAAGGACTCTACTTTCTACACTTCCTCTGTAATCCCTCCTAGAAATGTAAGAACTCTACTTTATGCATTTCCTCTATAATTCCTCCTGGAAATGTAAGAACTTTACTTTATGCACTTCCTCTGTAAATCCTCCTGGAAATGTAAGAACTTTACTTTGTGCACTTCCTCTGTAATCCATCCTGGAAATGTAAGAACTCTACTTTATGCATTTCCTCTATAATTCCTCCTGGAAATGTAAGAACTTTACTTTATGCACTTCCTCTGTAAATCCTCCTGGAAATGTAAGAACTTTACTTTATGCACTTCCTCTGTAATCCCTCCTGGAAATGTAAGAACTTTACTTTAGGAACTTCCTCTATAATCTCTCCTGGAAATGTAAGAACTTTCCTTTATGCACTTCCTCTGTAATCCCTCTTGGAAATGTAAGAACTTTCCTTTATGCACTTCCTCTGTAATCCCTCCTGGAAATGTAAGAACTCTACTTTATGCACTTCCTCTGAAAATCCTCCTGGAAATGTAAGAACTTTACTTTATGCACTTCCTCTGTAATCCCTCCTGGAAATGTAAGAACTTTACTTTTTGCACTTCCTCTGTCATCCCTCCTGGAAATGTAAGAATTTTACTTCATGCACTTCCTCTGTAAATCCTACTGGAAATGTAAGAACTCTACTTTGTGCTCATCCCCTGTAATCCCTCCTGGAAATGTAAGAACTCTACTTTCTGCACTTCCTCAATAACCCATCCAGGAAATGTAAGGACTCTACTTTCTGCACTTCCTCTTTAATTACTCCTGGAAATGTAAGAACTTTACTTTGTGCACTTCCTCCGTAATCCCTCATGGAAATGTAAGGACTCTACTTTGTGCACTTCCTCTGTAACTCCTCCTGGAAATGTAAGGACTCTACTTTGTGCACATCCCCTGTAATCCCTCCTGGAAATGTAAGGACTCTACTTTCTGCACTTCCTCTTTAATTCCCCCTGGAAATGTAAGAACTTTATGCACTTCCTCTGTAAATCCTCCTGGAAATGTAAGGACTCTACTTTGTGCACTTCCTCTTTAATTCCCCCTGGAAATGTAAGAACTTTACTTTGTGCACTTCCTCTGTAATCCCTCCTGGAAACGTAAGAACTCTACTTTGTGCACTTCCTCTGTAATCCCTCCTGGAAATGTAAGAACTCTACTTTGTGCACTTCCTCTGTAATCCCTCCTGGAAATGTAAGAACTCTACTTTGTGCACTTCCTCTGTAATCCCTCCTGGAAATGCAAGAACTCTACTTTGTGCACTTCCTCTGTAATCCCTCCTGGAAATGTAAGAACTCTACTTTGTGCACTTCCTCTGTAATCCCTCCTGGAAATGTAAGAACTCTACTTTGTGCACTTCCTCTGTAATCCCTCCTGGAAATGTAAGAACTTTACTTTCTGCATTTCCTCTGTAATCCCTCCTGGAAATGTAAGAACTCTACTTTGTGTACTTCCTGTGTAATCCCTCCTGGAAATGTAAGAACTCTACTTTATGCACTTCCTCTGTAATCCCTCCTGGAAATGTAAGAGCTTTCCTTTATGCATTTCCTCAGTAATCCCTCCTGGAAATGTAAGAACTTTACTTTTAGCACTTCCTCTGTAAATCCTCCTGGAAATGTAAGAACTCTACTTTGTGCACTTCCTCTGTCATCCCTCCTGGGAATGTAAGAATTTTACTTTATGCACTTCCTCTGTAAATCCTCCTGGAAATGTAAGAATTTTACTTTATGCACTTCCTCTGTAAATCCTCCTGGAAATGTAAGAACTCTACTTTGTGCACATCCCCTGTAATCCCTCCTGGAAATGTAAGGACTCTACTTTCTGCACTTCCTCTTTAATTCCCCTTGGAAATGTAAGAACTTTACTTTATGCACTTCCTCTGTAAATCTTCCTGGAAATGTAAGAACTCTACTTTGTGCACATCCCCTGTAATCCCTCCTGGAAATGTAAGGACTCTACTTTCTGCACTTCCTCTTTAATTCCCCTTGGAAATGTAAGAACTTTACTTTATGCACTTCCTCTGTAAATCCTCCTGGAAATGTAAGGACTTTACTTTACGCACTTCCTCTGTAAATACTCCTGGAAATGTAAGGACTCTACTTTGTGCACTTCCTCTGTAATCTCTCCTGGAAAAGTAAGGACTCTACTTTCTGCACTTCCTCTGTAATCCCTCCTGGAAATGTAAGGACTCTACTTTATGCACTTCCTCTGTAATCCCTCCTGGAAATGTAAGAACTTTACCTCATGAACTTCCTCTGTAATCCCTCCTGGAAATGTAAGAACTCTACTTTATGCATTTCCTCTATAATTCCTCCTGGAAATGTAAGAACTTTACTTTATGCACTTCCTCTGTAATCCCTCCTGGAAATGTAAGAACTTTACTTTATGCACTTCCTCTGTAAATCCTCCTGGAAATTTAAGAACTTTGTGCACTTCCTCTGTAAATCCTCCTGGAAATGTAAGGACTCTACTTTCTACACTTCCTCTGTAATCCCTCCTAGAAATGTAAGAACTCTACTTTATGCATTTCCTCTATAATTCCTCCTGGAAATGTAAGAACTTTACTTTGTGCACTTCCTCTGTAAATCCTCCTGGAAATGTAAGAACTTTACTTTGTGCACTTCGTCTGTAATCCATCCTGGAAATGTAAGAACTCTACTTTATGCATTTCCTCTATAATTCCTCCTGGAAATGTAAGAACTTTACTTTATGCACTTCCTCTGTAAATCCTCCTGGAAATGTAAGAACTTTACTTTATGCACTTCCTCTGTAATCCCTCCTGGAAATGTAAGAACTTTACTTTAGGAACTTCCTCTGTAATCTCTCCTGGAAATGTAAGAACTTTCCTTTATGCACTTCCTCTGTAATCCCTCTTGGAAATGTAAGAACTTTCCTTTATGCACTTCCTCTGTAATCCCTCCTGGAAATGTAAGAACTCTACTTTATGCACTTCCTCTGAAAATCCTCCTGGAAATGTAAGAACTTTACTTTATGCACTTCCTCTGTAATCCCTCCTGGAAATGTAAGAACTTTACTTTTTGCACTTCCTCTGTCATCCCTCCTGGAAATGTAAGAATTTTACTTCATGTACTTCCTCTGTAAATCCTACTGGAAATGTAAGAACTCTACTTTGTGCACATCCCCTGTAATTCCTCCTGGAAATGTAAGAACTCTACTTTCTGCACTTCCTCAATAATCCATCCAGGAAATGTAAGGACTCTACTTTCTGCACTTCCTCTTTAATTACTCCTGGAAATGTAAGAACTTTACTTTGTGCACTTCCTCCGTAATCCCTCATGCAAATGTAAGGACTCTACTTTGTGCACTTCCTCTGTAAATCCTCCTGGAAATGTAAGGACTCTACTTTGTGCACTTCCTCTTTAATTCCCCCTGGAAATGTAAGAACTTTACTTTGTGCACTTCCTCTGTAATCCCTCCTGGAAATGTAAGAACTCTACTTTGTGCACTTCCTCTGTAATCCCTCCTGGAAATGTAAGAACTCTACTTTGTGCACTTCCTCTGTAATCCCTCCTGGAAATGTAAGAACTCTACTTTGTGCACTTCCTCTGTAATCCCTCCTGGAAATGTAAGAACTCTACTTTGTGCACTTCCTCTGTAATCCCTCCTGGAAATGTAAGAACTCTACTTTGTGCACTTCCTCTGTAATCCCTCCTGGAAATGTAAGAACTCTACTTTGTGCACTTCCTCTGTAATCCCTCCTGGAAATGTAAGAGCTTTCCTTTATGCATTTCCTCATTAATCCCTCCTGGAAATGTAAGAACTCTACTTTATGCACTTCCTCTGTAATCCCTCCTGGAAATGTAAGAGCTTTCCTTTATGCATTTCCTCATTAATCCCTCCTGGAAATGTAAGAACTTTACTTTCTGCACTTCCTCTGTAAATCCTCCTGGAAATGTAAGAACTCTACTTTGTGCACTTCCTTTGTCATCCCTCCTGGAAATGTAAGAATTTTACTTTATGCACTTCCTCTGTAAATCCTCCTGGAAATGTAAGAAGTTTACTTTATGTACTTCCTCTGTAAATACTCCTGGAAATGTAAGGACTCTACTTTATGCACTTCCTCTGTAATCCCTCCTGGAAATGTAAGAACTTTACCTCATGAACTTCCTCTGTAATCCCTCCTGGAAATGTAAGAACTCTACTTTATGCATTTCCTCTATAATTCCTCCTGGAAATGTAAGAACTTTACTTTATGCACTTCCTCTGTAATCCCTCCTGGAAATGTAAGAACTTTACTTTATGCACTTCCTCTGTAAATCCTCCTGGAAATGTAAGAACTTTGTGCACTTCCTCTGTAAATCCTCCTGGAAATGTAAGGACTCTACTTTCTACACTTCCTCTGTAATCCCTCCTAGAAATGTAAGAACTCTACTTTATGCATTTCCTCTATAATTCCTCCTGGAAATGTAAGAACTTTACTTTATGCACTTCCTCTGTAAATCCTCCTGGAAATGTAAGAACTTTACTTTGTGCACTTCCTCTGTAATCCATCCTGGAAATGTAAGAACTCTACTTTATGCATTTCCTCTATAATTCCTCCTGGAAATGTAAGAACTTTACTTTATGCACTTCCTCTGTAAATCCTCCTGGAAATGTAAGAACTTTACTTTATGCACTTCCTCTGTAATCCCTCCTGGAAATGTAAGAACTTTACTTTAGGAACTTCCTCTATAATCTCTCCTGGAAATGTAAGAACTTTCCTTTATGCACTTCCTCTGTAATCCCTCTTGGAAATGTAAGAACTTTCCTTTATGCACTTCCTCTGTAATCCCTCCTGGAAATGTAAGAACTTTACTTTATGCACTTCCTCTGTAATCCCTCCTGGAAATGTAAGAACTTTACTTTTTGCACTTCCTCTGTCATCCCTCCTGGAAATGTAAGAATTTTACTTCATGCACTTCCTCTGTAAATCCTACTGGAAATGTAAGAACTCTACTTTGTGCACATCCCCTGTAATCCCTCCTGGAAATGTAAGAACTCTACTTTCTGCACTTCCTCAATAATCCATCCAGGAAATGTAAGGACTCTACTTTCTGCACTTCCTCTTTAATTACTCCTGGAAATGTAAGAACTTTACTTTGTGCACTTCCTCCGTAATCCCTCATGGAAATGTAAGGACTCTACTTTGTGCACTTCCTCTGTAAATCCTCCTGGAAATGTAAGGACTCTACTTTGTGCACATCCCCTGTAATCCCTCCTGGAAATGTAAGGACTCTACTTTCTGCACTTCCTCTTTAATTCCCCCTGGAAATGTAAGAACTTTACTTTGTGCACTTCCTCTGTAATCCCTCCTGGAAACGTAAGAACTCTACTTTGTGCACTTCCTCTGTAATCCCTCCTGGAAATGTAAGAACTCTACTTTGTGCACTTCCTCTGTAATCCCTCCTGGAAATGTAAGAACTCTACTTTGTGCACTTCCTCTGTAATCCCTCCTGGAAATGTAAGAACTCTACTTTGTGCACTTCCTCTGTAATCCCTCCTGGAAATGTAAGAACTCTACTTTGTGCACTTCCTCTGTAATCCCTCCTGGAAATGTAAGAACTCTACTTTGTGCACTTCCTCTGTAATCCCTCCTGGAAATGTAAGAACTTTACTTTCTGCATTTCCTCTGTAATCCCTCCTGGAAATGTAAGAACTCTACTTTGTGTACTTCCTGTGTAATCCCTCCTGGAAATGTAAGAACTCTACTTTATGCACTTCCTCTGTAATCCCTCCTGGAAATGTAAGAGCTTTCCTTTATGCATTTCCTCAGTAATCCCTCCTGGAAATGTAAGAACTTTACTTTTAGCACTTCCTCTGTAAATCCTCCTGGAAATGTAAGAACTCTACTTTGTGCACTTCCTCTGTCATCCCTCCTCCTGGGAATGTAAGAATTTTACTTTATGCACTTCCTCTGTAAATCCTCCTGGAAATGTAAGAATTTTACTTTATGCACTTCCTCTGTAAATCCTCCTGGTAATGTAAGAACTCTACTTTGTGCACATCCCCTGTAATCCCTCCTGGAAATGTAAGAACTCTACTTTCTGCACTTCCTCAATAATCCATCCAGGAAATGTAAGGACTCTACTTTCTGCACTTCCTCTTTAATTACTCCTGGAAATGTAAGAACTTTACTTTGTGCACTTCCTCCGTAATCCCTCATGGAAATGTAAGGACTCTACTTTGTGCACTTCCTCTGTAAATCCTCCTGGAAATGTAAGGACTCTACTTTGTGCACATCCCCTGTAATCCCTCCTGGAAATGTAAGGACTCTACTTTCTGCACTTCCTCTTTAATTCCCCCTGGAAATGTAAGAACTTTATGCACTTCCTCTGTAAATCCTCCTGGAAATGTAAGGACTCTACTTTGTGCACTTCCTCTTTAATTCCCCCTGGAAATGTAAGAACTTTACTTTGTGCACTTCCTCTGTAATCCCTCCTGGAAATGTAAGAACTCTACTTTGTGCACTTTCGCTGTAATCCCTCCTGGAAATGTAAGAACTCTACTTTGTGCACTTCCTCTGTAATCCCTCCTGGAAATGTAAGAACTCTACTTTGTGCACTTCCTCTGTAATCCCTCCTGGAAATGTAAGAACTCTACTTTGTGCACTTCCTCTGTAATCCCTCCTGGAAATGTAAGAACTCTACTTTGTGCACTTCCTCTGTAATCCCTCCTGGAAATGTAAGAACTTTACTTTCTGCATTTCCTCTGTAATCCCTCCTGGAAATGTAAGAACTCTACTTTGTGTACTTCCTGTGTAATCCCTCCTGGAAATGTAAGAACTCTACTTTTAGCACTTCCTCTGTAAATCCTCCTGGAAATGTAAGAACTCTACTTTGTGCACTTCCTCTGTCATCCCTCCTCCTGGGAATGTAAGAATTTTACTTTATGCACTTCCTCTGTAAATCCTCCTGGAAATGTAAGAATTTTACTTTATGCACTTCCTCTGTAAATCCTCCTGGAAATGTAAGAACTCTACTTTGTGCACATCCCCTGTAATCCCTCCTGGAAATGTAAGGACTCTACTTTCTGCACTTCCTCTTTAATTCCCCTTGGAAATGTAAGAACTTTACTTTATTCACTTCCTCTGTAAATCCTCCTGGAAATGTAAGAACTCTACTTTGTGCACATCCCCTGTAATCCCTCCTGGAAATGTAAGGACTCTACTTTCTGCACTTCCTCTTTAATTCCCCTTGGAAATGTAAGAACTTTACTTTATGCACTTCCTCTGTAAATACTCCTGGAAATGTAAGGACTCTACTTTGTGCACTTCCTCTGTAATCTCTCCTGGAAAAGTAAGGACTCTACTTTCTGCACTACCTCTGTAATCCCTCCTGGAAATGTAAGGACTCTACTTTATGCACTTCCTCTGTAATCCCTCCTGGAAATGTAAGAACTTTACCTCATGAACTTCCTCTGTAATCCCTCCTGGAAATGTAAGAACTCTACTTTATGCATTTCCTCTATAATTCCTCCTGGAAATGTAAGAACTTTACTTTATGCACTTCCTCTGTAATCCCTCCTGGAAATGTAAGAACTTTACTTTATGCACTTCCTCTGTAATCCCTCCTGGAAATGTAAGAACTTTACTTTATGCACTTCCTCTGTAAATCCTCCTGGAAATTTAAGAACTTTCTACACTTCCTCTGTAATCCCTCCTAGAAATGTAAGAACTCTACTTTATGCATTTCCTCTATAATTCCTCCTGGAAATGTAAGAACTTTACTTTATGCACTTCCTCTGTAAATCCTCCTGGAAATGTAAGAACTTTACTTTGTGCACTTCCTCTGTAATCCATCCTGGAAATGTAAGAACTCTACTTTATGCATTTCCTCTATAATTCCTCCTGGAAATGTAAGAACTTTACTTTATGCACTTCCTCTGTAAATCCTCCTGGAAATGTAAGAACTTTACTTTATGCACTTCCTCTGTAATCCCTCCTGGAAATGTAAGAACTTTACTTTAGGAACTTCCTCTGTAATCTCTCCTGGAAATGTAAGAACTTTCCTTTATGCACTTCCTCTGTAATCCCTCTTGGAAATGTAAGAACTTTCCTTCATGCACTTCCTCTGTAATCCCTCCTGGAAATGTAAGAACTCTACTTTATGCACTTCCTCTGAAAATCCTCCTGGAAATGTAAGAACTTTACTTTACGCACTTCCTCTGTAATCCCTCCTGGAAATGTAAGAACTTTACTTTTTGCACTTCCTCTGTCATCCCTCCTGGAAATGTAAGAATTTTACTTCATGCACTTCCTCTGTAAATCCTACTGGAAATGTAAGAACTCTACTTTGTGCACATCCCCTGTAATTCCTCCTGGAAATGTAAGAACTCTACTTTCTGCACTTCCTCAATAATCCATCCAGGAAATGTAAGGACTCTACTTTCTGCACTTCCTCTTTAATTACTCCTGGAAATGTAAGAACTTTACTTTGTGCACTTCCTCCGTAATCCCTCATGCAAATGTAAGGACTCTACTTTGTGCACTTCCTCTGTAAATCCTCCTGGAAATGTAAGGACTCTACTTTGTGCACATCCTCTGTAAATCCTCCTGGAAATGTAAGAACTTTATGCACTTCCTCTTTAAATCCTCTTGGAAATGTAAGGACTCTACTTTGTGCACTTCCTCTTTAATTCCCCCTGGAAATGTAAGAACTTTACTTTGTGCACTTCCTCTGTAATCCCTCCTGGAAATGTAAGAACTCTACTTTGTGCACTTCCTCTGTAATCCCTCCTGGAAATGTAAGAACTTTACTTTCTGCACTTCCTCTGTAATTCCCCCAGGAAATGTAAGGACTCTACTTTGTGCACTTCCTTTGTAATCCCTCCAGGAAATGTAAGAACTTTACTTTGTGCACTTCCTCCGTAATCCCTCATGGAAATGTAAGGACTCTACTTTGTGCACTTCCTCTGTAAATCCTCCTGGCAATGTAAGGACTCTACTTTGTGCACATCCCCTGTAATCCCTCCTGGAAATGTAAGGACTCTACTTTCTGAACTTCCTCTTTAATTCCCCAGGAAATGTAAGAACTTTATGCACTTCCTCTGTAAATCCTCCTGGAAATGTAAGGATTCCACTTTGTGCACTTCCTCTTTAATTCCCCCTGGAAATGTAAGAACTTTACTTTGTGCACTTCCTCTGTAATCCCTCCTGGAAATGTAAGAACTCTACTTTGTGCACTTCCTCTGTAATCCCTCCTGGAAATGTAAGAACTCTACTTTGTGCACTTCCTCTGTAATCCCTCCTGGAAATGTAAGAACTCTACTTTGTGCACTTCCTCTGTAATCCCTCCTGGAAATGTAAGAACTCTACTTTGTGCACTTCCTCTGTAATCCCTCCTGGAAATGTAAGAACTCTACTTTGTGCACTTCCTCTGTAATCCCTCCTGGAAATGTAAGAACTCTACTTTGTGCACTTCCTCTGTAATCCCTCCTGGAAATGTAAGAACTTTACTTTCTACACTTCCTCTGTAATCCCTCCTGGAAATGTAAGAGCTTTCCTTTATGCATTTCCTCAGTAATCCCTCCTGGAAATGTAAGAACTTTACTTTTAGCACTTCCTCTGTAAATCCTCCTGGAAATGTAAGAACTCTACTTTGTGCACATCCCCTGTAATCCCTCCTGGAAATGTAAGGACTCTACTTTCTGCACTTCCTCTTTAATTCCCCTTGGAAATGTAAGAACTTTACTTTATGCACTTCCTCTGTAAATCCTCCTGGAAATGTAAGGACTTTACTTTACGCACTTCCTCTGTAAATACTTCTGGAAATGTAAGGACTCTACTTTGTGCACTTCCTCTGTAATCTCTCCTGGAAAAGTAAGGACTCTACTTTCTGCACTTCCTCTGTAATCCCTCCTGGAAATGTAAGGACTCTACTTTGTGCACTTCCTCTGTAATCTCTCCTGGAAATGTAAGAACTTTCCTTTATGCACTTCCTCTGTAATCCCTCCTGGAAATGTAAGAACTTTACCTCATGAACTTCCTCTGTAATCCCTCCTGGAAATGTAAGAACTTTACTTTATGCACTTCCTCTGTAATCCCTCCTGGAAATGTAAGAACTTTACTTTATGCACTTCCTCTGTAAATCCTCCTGGAAATGTAAGAACTTTGCGCACTTCCTCTGTAAATCCTCCTGGAAATGTAAGGACTCTACTTTCTACACTTCCTCTGTAATCCCTCCTAGAAATGTAAGAACTCTACTTTATGCATTTCCTCTATAATTCCTCCTGGAAATGTAAGAACTTTACTTTATGCACTTCCTCTGTAAATCCTCCTGGAAATGTAAGAACTCTACTTTATGCATTTCCTCTATAATTCCTCCTGGAAATGTAAGAACTTTACTTTATGCACTTCCTCTGTAAATCCTCCTGGAAATGTAAGAACTTTACTTTATGCACTTCCTCTGTAATCCCTCCAGGAAATGTAAGAACTTTACTTTAGGAACTTCCTCTATAATCTCTCCTGGAAATGTAAGAACTTTCCTTTATGCACTTCCTCTGTAATCCCTCTTGGAAATGTAAGAACTTTCCTTTATGCACTTCCTCTGTAATCCCTCCTGGAAATGTAAGAACTCTACTTTATGCACTTCCTCTGAAAATCCTCCTGGAAATGTAAGAATTTTACTTTATGCACTTCCTCCGTAATCCCTCATGCAAATGTAAGGACTCTACTTTGTGCACTTCCTCTGTAAATCCTCCTGGAAATGTAAGGACTTTACTTTGTGCACTTCCTCCGTAATCCCTCATGCAAATGTAAGGACTCTACTTTGTGCACTTCCTCTGTAAATCCTCCTGGAAATGTAAGGACTCTACTTTGTGCACATCCCCTGTAATCCCTCCTGGAAATGTAAGGACTCAACTTTATGCATTTCCTCTATAATTTCTCCTGGAAATGTAAGAACTTTACTTTGTGCACTTCCTCTGTAAATCCTTCTGGAATTGTAAGGACTCTACTTTGTGCACTTCCTCTTTAATTCCCCCTGGAAAAGTAAGAACTTTACTTTGTGCACTTCCTCTGTAATCCCTCCTGGAAATGTAAGAACTCTACTTTGTGCACTTCCTCTGTAAACCCTCCTGGAAATGTAAGAACTCTACTTTGTGCACTTCCTGTGTAATCCCTCCTGGAAATGTAAGAACTCTACTTTATGCACTTCCTCTGTCATCCCTCCTGGAAATGTAAGAATTTTACTTTATGCACTTCCTCTGTAAATCCTCCTGGAAATGTAAGAACTCTACTTTGTGCACATCCCCTGTAATCCCTCCTGGAAATGTAAGGACTCTACTTTCTGCACTTCCTCTTTAATTCCCCTTGGAAATGTAAGAACTTTACTTTATGCACTTCCTCTGTAAATCCTCCTGGAAATGTAAGGACTTTACTTTACGCACTTCCTCTGTAATCCCTCCTGGAAATGTAAGAACTCTACTATATGCACTTCCTCTGTAAATCCTCCTGGAAATGTAAGAACTCTACTTTGTGCACTTCCTCTGTCATCCCTCCTGGAAATATAAGAACTTTACTTTATGCACTTCCTCTGTAAATCCTCCTGGAAATGTAAGAACTTTATGCACTTCCTCTGTAAATCCTCCTGGAAATGTAAGGACTCTACTTTGTGCACTTCCTCTTTAATTCCCCCTGGAAATGTAAGAACTTTACTTTCTGCACTTCCTCTGTAATCCCACCTGGAAATGTAAGAACTCTACTTTATGCATTTCCTCTATAATTCCTCCTGGAAATGTAAGAACTTTACTTTCTGCACTTCCTCTGTAAATCCTCCTGGAAATGTAAGAACTTTACTTTATGCACTTCCTCTGTAATCCAGCCTGGAAATGTAAGAACTTTACTTTGTGCACTTCCTCTGTAAATCCTCCTGGAAATGTAAGAACTTTACTTTGTGCACTTCCTCTGTAAATCCTCCTGGAAATGTAAGAACTTTACTTTGTGCACTTCCTCTGTAATCCCTCCTGGAAATGTAAGAACTTTCCTTTAGGAACTTCCTGTGTAATCCCTCCTGGAAATGTAAGAACTGTCCTTTATGCACTTCCTCTGTAATCCCTCCTGGAAATGTAATAACTCTACTTTATGCACTTCCTCTGTAAATCCTCCTGGAAATGTAAGAACTTTACTTTATGCACTTCCTCTGAAATCCCTCCTGGAAATGTAAGAACTTTACTTTTTGCACTTCCTTTGTAAATCCTCCTGGAAATGTAAGAACTCTACTTTCTGCACTTCCTCAATAATCCATCCAGGAAATGTAAGGACTCTACTTTCTGCACTTCCTCTGTAAATCCTCCTGGAAATGTAAGAACTTTACTTTATGCACTTCCTCCGTAATCCCTCATGGAAATGTAAGGACTCTACTTTGTGCACTTCCTCTGTAAATCCTCCTGGAAATGTAAGAACTTTACTTTGTGCACTTCCTCTGTAATCCCTCCTGGAAATGTAAGGACTCTACTTTCTGCACTTCCTCTGTAATCCCTCCTGGAAATGTAAGAACTCTACTTTGTGCACTTCCTCTGTAATCCCTCCTGGAAATGTAAGGACCCTACTTTCTGCACTTCCTCTGTAAATCCTCCTGGAAATGTAAGAACTTTATGCACTTCCTCTGTAAATCCTCCTGGAAATGTAAGGACTCTACTTTGCGCAATTCCTCTTTAATTCCCCCTGGAAATGTACTAACTTTATTTTGTGCACATCCTCTGTAATCCCTCCTGGAAATGTAAGAACTCTACTTTGTGCACTTCCTCTGTAATCCCTCCTGGAAATGTAAGAACTCTACTTTGTGCACTTCCTCTGTAATCCCTCCTGGAAATGTAAGAACTCTACTTTGTGCACTTCCTCTGTAATCCCTCCTGGAAATGTAAGGACTCTACTTTGTGCACATCCCCTGTAATCCCTCCTGGAAATGTAAGAACTCTACTTTGTGCACTTCCTCTGTAATCCCTCCTGGAAATGTAAGGACTCTACTTTGTGCACATCCCCTGTAATCCCTCCTGGAAATGTATGAACTCTACTTTGTGCACTTCCTCTGTAATCCCTCCTGGAAATGTAAGGACTCTACTTTCTGCACTTCCTCTGTAAATCCTCCTGGAAATGTAAGAACTTTATGCACTTCCTCTGTAAATCCTCCTGGAAATGTAAGGACTCTACTTTGCGCACTTCCTCTTTAATTCCCCCTGGAAATGTAATAACTTTACTTTGTGCACTTCCTCTGTAATCCCTCCTGGAAATGTAAGAACTCTACTTTGTGCACTTCCTCTGTAATCCCTCCTGGAAATGTAAGAACTCTACTTTGTGCACTTCCTCTGTAATCCCTCCTGGAAATGTAAGAACTTTACCTCATGAACTTCCTCTGTAATCCCTCCTGGAAATGTAAGAACTTTACTTTATGCACTTCCTCTGTAATTCCTCCTGGAAATGTAAGAACTTTGTGCACTTCCTCTGTAAATCCTCCTGAAAATGTAAGGACTCTACTTTCTACACTTCCTCTGTAATCCCTCCTAGAAATGTAAGAACTCTACTTTATGCATTTCCTCTATAATTCCTCCTGGAAATGTAAGAACTTTACTTTATGCACTTCCTCTGTAAATCCTCCTGGAAATGTAAGAACTTTACTTTGTGTACTTCCTCTGTAATCCATCCTGGAAATGTAAGAACTCTACTTTATGCATTTCCTCTATAATTCCTCCTGGAAATGTAAGAACTTTACTTTATGCACTTCCTCTGTTAATCCTCCTGGAAATGTAAGAACTTTACTTTATGCACTTCCTCTGCAATCCCTCCTGGAAATGTAAGAACTTTACTTTAGGAACTTCCTCTGTAATCTCTCCTGGAAATGTAAGAACTTTCCTTTATGCACTTCCTCTGTAATCCCTCTTGGAAATGTAAGAACTTTCCTTCATGCACTTCCTCTGTAATCCCTCCTGGAAATGTAAGAACTCTACTTTATGCACTTCCTCTGAAAATCCTCCTGGAAATGTAAGAACTTTACTTTATGCACTTCCTCTGTAATCCCTCCTGGAAATGTAAGAACTTTACTTTTTGCACTTCCTCTGTAAATCCTCCTGGAAATGTAAGAACTCTACTTTGTGCACTTCCTCTGTCATCCCTCCTGGAAATGTAAGAATTTTACTTCATGCACTTCCTCTGTAAATCCTACTGGAAATGTAAGAACTCTACTTTGTGCACATCCCCTGTAATCCCTCCTGGAAATGTAAGAACTCTACTTTCTGCACTTCCTCAATAATCCATCCAGGAAATGTAAGGACTCTACTTTCTGCACTTCCTCTTTAATTACTCCTGGAAATGTAAGAACTTTACTTTGTGCACTTCCTCCGTAATCCCTCATGCAAATGTAAGGACTCTACTTTGTGCACTTCCTCTGTAAATCCTCCTGGAAATGTAAGGACTCTACTTTGTGCACTTCCTGTGTAATCCCTCCTGGAAATGTAAGAACTCTATGCACTTCCTCTGTAATCCCTCCTGGAAATGTAAGAGCTTTCCTTTATGCACTTCCTCTGTAATCCCTCCTGGAAATGTAAGAATTTTACTTCATGCACTTAATCTGTAAATCCTCCTGGAAATGTAAGAACTCTACTTTGTGCACTTCCTCTGTAATCCCTCCTGGAAATGTAAGGACTCTACTTTCTGCACTTCCTCTGTAAATCCTCCTGGAAATGTAAGAACTTTATGCACTTCCTCTGTAAATCCTCCTGGAAATGTAAGGACTCTACTTTGCGCAATTCCTCTTTAATTCCCCCTGAAAATGTAATAACTTTACTTTGTGCACATCCTCTGTAATCCCTCCTGGAAATGTAAGAACTCTACTTTGTGCACTTCCTCTGTAATCCCTCCTGGAAATGTAAGAACTCTACTTTGTGCACTTCCTCTGTAATCCCTCCTGGAAATGTAAGAACTCTACTTTGTGCACTTCCTCTGTAATCCCTCCTGGAAATGTAAGGACTCTACTTTGTGCACATCCCCTGTAATCCCTCCTGGAAATGTAATTACTCTACTTTGTGCACTTCCTCTGTAATCCCTCCTGGAAATGTAAGGACTCTACTTTGTGCACATCCCCTGTAATCCCTCCTGGAAATGTAAGAACTCTACTTTGTGCACTTCCTCTGTAATCCCTCCTGGAAATGTAAGCACTCTACTTTCTGCACTTCCTCTGTAAATCTTCCTGGAAATGTAAGAACTTTATGCACTTCCTCTGTAAATCCTCCTGGAAATGTAAGGACTCTACTTTGCGCACTTCCTCTGTAATCCCTCCTGGAAATGTAAGGACTCTACTTTCTGCACTTCCTCTGTAAATCCTCCTGGAAATGTAAGAACTTTATGCACTTCCTCTGTAATCCCTCCTGGAAATGTAAGAACTTTACTTTATGCACTTCCTCTGTAATCCAGCCTGGAAATGTAAGAACTCTACTTTATGCATTTCCTCTATAATTCCTTCTGGAAATGTAAGAACTTTACTTTATGCACTTCCTCTGTAAATCCTCCTGGAAATGTAAGAACTTTACTTTGTGCACTTCCTCTGTAATCCCTCCTGGAAATGTATGAACTTTACTTTAGGAACTTCCTGTGTAATTCCTCCTGGAAATGTAAGAACTGTCCTTTATGCACTTCCTCTGTAATCCCTCCTGGAAATGTAATAACTCTACTTTATGCACTTCCTCTGTAAATCCTCCTGGAAATGTAAGAACTTTACTTTATGCACTTCCTCTGTAATCCCTCCTGGAAATGTAAGAACTTTACTTTAGGAACTTCCTCTGTAATCCCTCTTGGAAATGTAAGAACTATCCTTTATGCACTTCCTCTGTAATCCCTCCTGGAAATGTAAGAACTTTACTTTTTGCACTTCCTTTGTAAATCCTCCTGGAAATGTAAGAACTCTACTTTCTGCACTTCCTCAATAATCCATCCAGGAAATGTAAGGACTCTACTTTCTGCACTTCCTCTTTAATTACTCCTGGAAATGTAAGAACTTTACTTTGTGCACTTCCTCCGTAATCCCTCATGGAAATGTAAGGACTCTACTTTGTGCACTTCCTCTGTAAATCCTCCTGGAAATGTAAGAACTTTACTTTGTGCACTTCCTCTGTAATCCCTCCTGGAAATGTAAGGACTCTACTTTCTGCACTTCCTCTGTAAATCCTCCTGGAAATGTAAGAACTTTATGCACTTCCTCTGTAAATCCTCCTGGAAATGTAAGGACTCTACTTTGCGCAATTCCTCTTTAATTCCCCCTGGAAATGTAATAACTTTACTTTGTGTACTTCCTCTGTAATCCCTTCTGGAAATGTAAGAACTCTACTTTGTGCACTTCCTCTGTAATCCCTCCTGGAAATGTAAGAACTCTACTTTGTGCACTTCCTCTGTAATCCCTCATGGAAATGTAAGGACTCTACTTTGTGCACATCCCCTGTAATCCCTCCTGGAAATGTAAGAACTCTACTTTGTGCACTTCCTCTGTAATCCCTCCTGGAAATGTAAGGACTCTACTTTCTGCACTTCCTCTGTAAATCCTCCTGGAAATGTAAGAACTTTATGCACTTCCTCTGTAAATCCTCCTGGAAATGTAAGGACTCTACTTTGCGCACTTCCTCTTTAATTCCCCCTGGAAATGTAATAACTTTACTTTGTGCACTTCCTCTGTAATCCCTCCTGGAAATGTAAGAACTCTACTTTGTGCACTTCCTCTGTAATCCCTCCTGGAAATGTAAGAACTCTACTTTGTGCACTTCCTCTGTAATCCCTCCTGGAAATGTAAGAACTCTACTTTGTGCACTTCCTCTGTAATCCCTACTGGAAATGTAAGAACTCTACTTTGTGCACTTCCTCTGTAATCCCTCCTGGAAATGTAAGAACTCTACTTTGTGCACTTCCTCTGTAATCCCTCCTGGAAATGTAAGAACTTTACTTTCTGCATTTTCTCTGTAAACCCTCCTGGAAATGTAAGAACTTTACTTTGTGCACTTCCTGTGTAATCCCTCCTGGAAATGTAAGAACTCTACTTAATGCACTTCCTCTGTAATCCCACCTGGAAATTTAAGAGCTTTCCTTTATGCATTTCCTCAGTAATCCCTCCTGGAAATGTAAGAACTTTACTTTTTGCACTTACTCTGTAAATCCGCCTGGAAATGTAAGACCTCTACTTTGTGCACTTCCTCTGTCATCCCTCCTGGAAATGTAAGAATTTTACTTTATGCACTTCCTCTGTAAATCCTCCTGGAAATGTAATAACTCTACTTTGTGCACATCTCCTGTAATCCCTCCTGGAAATGTAAGGACTCTACTTTCTGCACTTCCTCTGTAATCCCTCCTGGAAATGTAAGGACTCTACTTCATGAACTTCCTCTGTAATCCCTCCTGGAAATGTAAGAACTCTACTTTATGCATTTCCTCTATAATTCCTTCTGGAAATGTAAGAACTTTACTTTATGCACTTCCTCTGTAATACCTACTGGAAATGTAAGAACTTTACTTTAGGAACTTGCTCTGTAATCCCTTCTGGAAATGTAAGAACTTTCCTTTATGCACTTCCTCTGTAATCCCTCTTGGAAATGTAAGAACTTTCCTTTATGCACTTCCTCTATAATCCCTCCTGGAAATGTAAGAACTCTACTTTATGCACTTCCTCTTTAAATCCTCCTGGAAATGCAAGGACTCTACTTTGTGCACTTCCTCTGTAAATCCTCCTGGAAATGTAAGAACTTTATGCACTTCCTCTGTAAATCCTCCTGGAAATGTAAGGACTCTACTTTGCGCACTTCCTCTTTAATTCCCCCTGGAAATGTAATAACTTTACTTTGTGCACTTCCTCTGTAATCCCTCCTGCAAATGTAAGAACTCTACTTTGTGCACTTCCTCTGTAATCCCTCCTGGAAATGTAAGAACTCTACTTTGTGCACTTCCTCTGTAATCCCTACTGGAAATGTAAGAACTCTACTTTGTGCACTTCCTCTGTAATCCCTCCTGGAAATGTAAGAACTCTACTTTGTGCACTTCCTCTGTAAACCCTCCTGGAAATGTAAGAACTGTACTTTGTGCACTTCCTGTGTAATCCCTCCTGGAAATGTAAGAACTCTACTTAATGCACTTCCTCTGTAATCCCTCCTGGAAATTTAAGAGCTTTCCTTTATGCATTTCCTCAGTAATCCCTCCTGGAAATGTAAGAACTTTACTTTTTGCACTTACTCTGTAAATCCGCCTGGAAATGTAAGAACTCTACTTTGTGCACTTCCTCTGTCATCCCTCCTGGAAATGTAAGAATTTTACTTTATGCACTTCCTCTGTAAATCCTCCTGGAAATGTAATAACTCTACTTTGTGCACATCTCCTGTAATCCCTCCTGGAAATGTAAGGACTCTACTTTCTGCACTTCCTCTGTAATCCCTCCTGGAAATGTAAGGACTCTACTTCATGAACTTCCTCTGTAATCCCTCCTGGAAATGGAAGAACTCTACTTTATGCATTTCCTCTATAATTCCTTCTGGAAATGTAAGAACTTTACTTTATGCACTTCCTCTGTAATACCTACTCGAAATGTAAGAACTTTACTTTAGGAACTTGCTCTGTAATCCCTCCTGGAAATGTAAGAACTTTCCTTTATGCACTTCCTCTGTAATCCCTCTTGGAAATGTAAGAACTTTCCTTTATGCACTTCCTCTGTAATCCCTCCTGGAAATGTAAGAACTCTACTTTATGCACTTCCTCTTTAAATACTCCTGGAAATGCAAGGACTCTACTTTGTGCACTTCCTCTTTAATTCCCCCTGGAAATATAAGAACTTTACTTTCTGCACTTCCTCTGTAATCCCTCCTGGAAATGTAAGAACTCTACTTTGTGGACTTCCTCTGTAATCCCTCCTGGAAATCTAAGAACTCTACTTTGTGCACTTCCTCTGCAATCCCTCCTGGAAATGTAAGAACTTTACTTAATGCACTTCCTCTGTAATCCCTCCTGGAAATGTAAGAGCTTTCCTTTATGCATTTCCTCAGTAATCCCTCCTGGAAATGTAAGAACTTTACTTTTTGCACTTCCTCTGTCATCCCTCCTGGAAATTTAAGAACTTTATGCACTTCCTCTGTAAATCCTCCTGGAAATGAAATGACTCTACTTTGTGCACTTCCTCTTTAATTCCCCCTGGAAATGTAAGAACTTTACTTTCTGAACTTCCTCTGTAATCCCTCCTGGAAATGTAAGGTCTCTACTTTCTGCATTTCCTCTGTAATCCCTCCTGGAAATGTAAGAACTCTACTTTGTGCACTTCCTCTGTAATCCCTCCTGGAAATGTAAGAACTCTACTTTATGCATTTCCTCTATAATTCCTCCTGGAAATGTAAGAACTTTACTTTATGCACTTCCTCTGTAAATCCTCCTGGAAATGTAAGAACTTTACTTTGTGCACTTCCTCTGTAATCCCTCCTGGAAATGTAAGAACTCTACTTTATGCATTTCCTCTATAATTCCTCCTGGAAATGTAAGAACTCTACTTTATGCACTTCCTCTGTAATCCCTCCTGGAAATGTAAGAACTTTACTTTTTGCACTTCCTCTGTAAATCCTCCTAGAAATGTAAGAACTCTACTTTGTGCACTTCCTCTGTAATCCCTCCTGGAAATATAAGAATTTTACTTTATGCACTTCCTCTGTAAATCCTCCTGGAAACGTAAGAACTCTACTTTCTGCACTTCTCTCTGTAATCCTTCCTGGAAATGCAAGGACTCTACTTTCTGCACTTCCTCTTTAATTCCCCCTGGAAATATAAGAACTTTACTTTCTGCACTTTCTCTGTAATCACTCCTGGAAATGTAAGAACTCTACTTTCTGCACTTCCTCTGTAATCCCTCCTGGAAATGTAAGAACTTTACTTTATGCACTTCCTCTGTAAATCCTCCTGGAAATGTAAGGACTCTACTTTGTGCACTTCCTCTTTAAATCCCCCTGGAAATGTAAGAACTTTACTTTCTGCACTTCCTCTATAATCCCTCCTGGAAATGTAAGAACTCTACTTTGTGCACTTCCTCTGTAAATTATTCTGGAAATGTAAGAACTTTACTTTAGGAACTTCCTCTGTAATCCCTCTTGGAAATGTAAGAACTTTCCTTTATGCACTTCCTCTGTAATCCCTCCTGGAAATGTAAGAACTCTACTTTATGCACTTCCTCTGTAAATCCTCCTGGAAATGTAAGAACTTTACTTTATGCACTTCCTCTGTAATCCCTCCTGGAAATGTAAGAATTTTACTTCATGCTCTTCCTCTGTAAATCCTACTGGAAATGTAAGAACTCTACTTTGTGCACATCCCCTGTAATCCCTCCTGGAAATGTAAGGACTCTACTTTGTGCACTTCCTCTTTAATTACTCCTGGAAATATAAGAACTTTATGCACTTCCTCTGTAAATCCTCCTGGAAATGTAAGGACTCTACTTTGTGCACTTCCTCTTTAATTCCCCCTGGAAATGTAAGAACTTTACTTTCTGCACTTCCTCTGTAATCCCTCCTGGAAATGTAAGAACTCTACTTTGTGCAGTTCCTCTGTAATCCCTCCTGGAAATGTAAGAACTCTACTTTATGCATTTTCTCTATAATTCCTCCTGGAAATGTAAGAACTTTACTTTATGCAGTTCCTCTGTAAATCCTCCTGGAAATGTAAGAACTTTACTTTATGCACTTCCTCTGTAATCCCTCCTGGAAATGTAAGAACTTTACTTTAGGAACTTCCTCTGTAATCCCTCCTGGAAATGTAAGAACTTTCCTTTATGCACTTCCTCTGTAATCCCTCCTGGAAATGTAAGAACTTTACTTTATGAACTTCCTCTGTAATCCCTCTTGGAAATGTAAGAACTTTCCATTATGCACTTCCTCTGTAATCCCTCCTGGAAATGTAAGAACTCTACTTTATGCACTTCCTCTGTAAATCCTCCTGGAAATGTAAGAACTTTACTTAATGCACTTCCTCTGTAATCCCTCCTGGAAATGTAAGAACTTTACTTTTTGCACTTCCTCTGTAAATCCTCCTGGAAATGTAAGAACTCTACTTTGTGCACTTCCTCTGTCATCCCTCCTGGAAATGTAAGAATTTTACTTTATGCACTTCCTCTGTAATACCTCCTGGAAATGTAAGAACTCTACTTTGTGCACTTCCTCTGTAATCCCTCCTGGAGATGTAAGAACTCTACTTTGTGCACTTCCTCTGTAATCCCTCCTGGAAATGTAAGAACTTTACTTTCTGCACTGCCTCTGTAAACCCTCCTGGAAATGTAAGAACTCTACTTTGTTAACTTTCTGTGTAATCCCTCCTGGAAATGTAAGAACTCTACTTTATGCACTTCCTCTGTAATCCCTCCTGGAAATGTAAGAGCTTTCCTTTATGCACTTCCTCTGTAAATCCTCCTAGAAATGTAAGAACTCTACTTTGTGCACTTCCTCTGTCATCCCTCCTGGAAATGTAAGAATTTTACTTCATGCACTTCCTCTGTAAATCCTCCTGGAAATGTAAGAACTCTACTTTGTGCACATCTCCTGTAACCCCTCCTGGAAATGTAAGGACTCTACTTCATGCACTTCCTCTGTAATCCCTCCTGGAAATGTAAGAACTTTACCTCATGAACGTCCTCTGTAATCCCTCCTGAAAATGTAAGAATTCTACTTTATGCATTTCCTCTATAATTCCTCCTGGAAATGTAAGAACTTTACTTTATGCACTTCCTCTGTAATCCCTCCTGGAAATGTAACAACCTTACTTTAGGAACTTCCTCTGTAATCCCTCCTGGAAATGTAAGAACTTTCCTTTATGCACTTCCTCTGTAATCCCTCTTGGAAATGTAAGAACTTTCCTTTATGCACTTCCTCTGTAATCTCTCCTGGAATTGTAAGAACTCTACTTTAAGCACTTCCTCTTTAGAGTCCTTACATTTCTAGGAGGATTTAAAGAGGAAGTGCTTAAAGTAGAGTCCTTACATTTCTAGGAGGATTTACTTTGTGCACTTCCTCTGTAATCCCTCCTGAAAATGTAAGAATTCTACTTTATGCATTTCCTCTATAATTCCCCCTGGAAATGTAAGAACTTTACTTTCTGCACTTCCTCTATAATCCCTCCTGGAAATGTAAGAACTCTACTTTGTGCACTTCCTCTGTAAATTATTCTGGAAATGTAAGAACTTTACTTTAGGAACTTCCTCTGTAATCCCTCTTGGAAATGTAAGAACTTTCCTTTATGCACTTCCTCTGTAATCCCTCCTGGAAATGTAAGAACTCTACTTTATGCACTTCCTCTGTAAATCCTCCTGGAAATGTAAGAACTTTACTTTATGCACTTCCTCTGTAATCCCTCCTGGAAATGTAAGAATTTTACTTCATGCTCTTCCTCTGTAAATCCTACTGGAAATGTAAGAACTCTACTTTGTGCACATCCCCTGTAATCCCTCCTGGAAATGTAAGGACTCTACTTTGTGCACTTCCTCTTTAATTACTCCTGGAAATATAAGAACTTTATGCACTTCCTCTGTAAATCCTCCTGGAAATGTAAGGACTCTACTTTGTGCACTTCCTCTTTAATTCCCCCTGGAAATGTAAGAACTTTACTTTCTGCACTTCCTCTGTAATCCCTCCTGGAAATGTAAGAACTCTACTTTGTGCAGTTCCTCTGTAATCCCTCCTGGAAATGTAAGAACTCTACTTTATGCATTTTCTCTATAATTCCTCCTGGAAATGTAAGAACTTTACTTTATGCAGTTCCTCTGTAAATCCTCCTGGAAATGTAAGAACTTTACTTTATGCACTTCCTCTGTAATCCCTCCTGGAAATGTAAGAACTTTACTTTAGGAACTTCCTCTGTAATCCCTCCTGGAAATGTAAGAACTTTCCTTTATGCACTTCCTCTGTAATCCCTCCTGGAAATGTAAGAACTTTACTTTATGAACTTCCTCTGTAATCCCTCTTGGAAATGTAAGAACTTTCCATTATGCACTTCCTCTGTAATCCCTCCTGGAAATGTAAGAACTCTACTTTATGCACTTCCTCTGTAAATCCTCCTGGAAATGTAAGAACTTTACTTAATGCACTTCCTCTGTAATCCCTCCTGGAAATGTAAGAACTTTACTTTTTGCACTTCCTCTGTAAATCCTCCTGGAAATGTAAGAACTCTACTTTGTGCACTTCCTCTGTCATCCCTCCTGGAAATGTAAGAATTTTACTTTATGCACTTCCTCTGTAATACCTCCTGGAAATGTAAGAACTCTACTTTGTGCACTTCCTCTGTAATCCCTCCTGGAGATGTAAGAACTCTACTTTGTGCACTTCCTCTGTAATCCCTCCTGGAAATGTAAGAACTTTACTTTCTGCACTGCCTCTGTAAACCCTCCTGGAAATGTAAGAACTCTACTTTGTTAACTTTCTGTGTAATCCCTCCTGGAAATGTAAGAACTCTACTTTATGCACTTCCTCTGTAATCCCTCCTGGAAATGTAAGAGCTTTCCTTTATGCACTTCCTCTGTAAATCCTCCTAGAAATGTAAGAACTCTACTTTGTGCACTTCCTCTGTCATCCCTCCTGGAAATGTAAGAATTTTACTTCATGCACTTCCTCTGTAAATCCTCCTGGAAATGTAAGAACTCTACTTTGTGCACATCTCCTGTAACCCCTCCTGGAAATGTAAGGACTCTACTTCATGCACTTCCTCTGTAATCCCTCCTGGAAATGTAAGAACTTTACCTCATGAACGTCCTCTGTAATCCCTCCTGAAAATGTAAGAATTCTACTTTATGCATTTCCTCTATAATTCCTCCTGGAAATGTAAGAACTTTACTTTATGCACTTCCTCTGTAATCCCTCCTGGAAATGTAACAACCTTACTTTAGGAACTTCCTCTGTAATCCCTCCTGGAAATGTAAGAACTTTCCTTTATGCACTTCCTCTGTAATCCCTCTTGGAAATGTAAGAACTTTCCTTTATGCACTTCCTCTGTAATCTCTCCTGGAATTGTAAGAACTCTACTTTAAGCACTTCCTCTTTAGAGTCCTTACATTTCTAGGAGGATTTAAAGAGGAAGTGCTTAAAGTAGAGTCCTTACATTTCTAGGAGGATTTACTTTGTGCACTTCCTCTGTAATCCCTCCTGAAAATGTAAGAATTCTACTTTATGCATTTCCTCTATAATTCCCCCTGGAAATGTAAGAACTTTACTTTATGCACTTCCTCTGTAAATCCTCCTGGAAATGTAAGAACTTTATGCACTTCCTCTGTAAATCCTCCTAGAAATGTAAGGACTCTACTTTGTGCACTTCCTCTTTAATTCCCCCTGGAAATGTAAGAACTTTACTTTCTGCACTTCCTCTGTAATCCCTCCTGGAAATGTAAGAACTTTACTTTCTGCACTTCCTCTGTAAACCCTCCTGGAAATGTAAGAACTCTACTTTGTTAACTTTCTGTGTAATCCCTCCTGGACATGTAAGAACTCTACTTTATGCATTTCCTCTATAATTCCCTCTGGAAATGTAAGAACTTTACTTTATGCACTTCCTCTGTAAATCCTCCTGGAAATGTAAGAATTCTACTTTGTGCACTTCCTCTGTAATCCCTCCTGGAAATGTAAGAACTCTACTTTGTGCACATCCCCTGTAATCCCTCCTGGAAATGTAAGAACTCTACTTTCTGCACTTCCTCAATAATCCATCCAGGAAATGTAAGGACTCTACTTTATGCACTTCCTCTTTAATTACTCCTGGAAATGTAAGAACTTTACTTTGTGCACTTCCTCCGTAATCCCTCATGGAAATGTAAGGACTCTACTTTGTGCACATCCCCTGTAATCCCTCCTGGAAATGTAAGAACTTTATGCACTTCCTCTGTAAATCCTCCTGGAAATGTAAGGACTCTACTTTGTGCACTTCCTCTTTAATTCCCCCTGGAAATGTAAGGACTTTACTTTGTGCACTTCCTCTGTAATCCCTCCTGGAAATGTAAGAACTCTACTTTGTGCACTTCCTCTGTAATCCCTCTTGGAAATGTAAGAACTCTACTTTGTGCACTTCCTCTGTAATCCCTACTGGAAATGTAAGAACTCTACTTTGTGCACTTCCTCTGTAATCCCTCCTGGAAATGTAAGAACTTTACTTTCTGCACTTCCTCTGTAAACCCTCCTGGAAATGTAAGAACTCTACTTTGTGCACTTCCTCTGTCATCCCTCCTGGAAATGTAAGGATTTTACTTTATGCACTTCCTCTGTAAATCCTCCTGGAAATGTAAGAACTCTACTTTGTGCACTTCCTCTGTAATTCCTCCTGGAAATGTAAGGACTCTACTTTCTGCACTTCCTCTGTAATCCTTCCAGGAAATGTAAGGACTCTACTTTATGCACTTCCTCTGTAATCCCTCCTGGAAATGTAAGAACTTTACCTCATGAACTTCCTCTGTAATCCCTCCTGGAAATGTAAGAACTCTACTTTATGCATTTCCTCTATAATTCCTCCTGGAAATGTAAGAAGTTTACTTTATGCACTTCCTCTGTAATCCCTCCTGGAAATGTAAGAACTTTCCTTTAGGAACTTCCTCTGTAATCCCAATTGGAAATGTAAGAACTTTCCTTTATGCACTTCCTCTGTAATCCCTCCTGGAAATGTAAGAACTCTACTTTATGCACTTCCTCTGTAAATCCTCCTGGAAATGTATGGTCTCTACTTTCTGCACTTCCTCTGTAATCCCTCCTGCAAATGTAAGAACTTTACTTTATGCACTTCTTCTGTAAATCCTCCTGGAAATGTAAGAACTTTACTTTGTGCACTTCCTCTGTAATCCCTCCTGGAAATGTAAGAACTCGAGTTTATACATTTCCTCTATAATTCCTCCTGGAAATGTAAGAACTTTTCTTTAAGCACTTCCTCTGTAATCCCTCCTGGAAATGTAAGAACTCTACTTTTTGCACTTCCTCTGTAAATCCTCCTGGAAATGTAAGAATTTTACTTCATGCACTTCCTCTGTAAATCCTACTGGAAATGTAAGAACTCTACTTTGTGCACATCCCCTGTAATCCCTCCTGGAAATGTAAGAACTCTACTTTCTGCACTTCCTCAACAATCCATCCAGGAAATGTAAGGACTCTACTTTCTGCACTTCCTCTGTAATCCCTCCTGGAAATGTAAGAACTTTATGCACTTCCTCTGTAAATCCTCCTGGAAATGTAAGGACTCTACTTTGTGCACATCCTCTGTAATCCCTCCTGGAAATTTAAGGACTCTACTTTCTGCACTTCCTCTTAAATTCCCCCTGGAAATGTAAGAACTTTACTTTATGCACTTCCTCTGCAAATCCTCCTGGAATTGTAAGGACTCTACTTTGTGCACATCCCCTGTAATCCCTCCTGGAAATGTAAGAACTCTACTTTGTGCACTTCCTCTGTAATCCCTCCTGGAAATGTAAGGACTCAACTTTCTGCACTTCCTCTGTAAATCCTCCTGGAAATGTAAGAACTTTATGCACTTCCTCTGTAAATCCTCCTGGAAATGTAAGGACTCTACTTTGTGCACTTCCTCTGTAATCCATCCTGGAAATGTAAGAACTCTACTTTGTGCACTTCCTCTGTAATCCCTCCTGGAAATGTAAGAACTCTACTTTGTGCACTTCCTCTGTAATCCCTCCTGGAAATGTAAGAACATTACTTTATGCACTTCCTCTGTAATCCCTCCTGGAAATGTAAGAACTTTACTTTATGCACTTCCTCTGTAATCCCTCCTGGAAATGTAAGAACTTTACTTTATGCACTTCCTCTGTAATCCCTCCTGGAAATGTAAGAACTTTACTTTATGCACTTCCTCTGTAAACCCTCCTGGAAATGTAAGAACTCTACTTTATGCACTTCCTCTGTAATCCCTCCTGGAAATGTAAGAACTTTACTTTATGCACTTCCTCTGTAATCCCTCCTGGAAATGTAAGAACTTTACTTTATGCACTTCCTCTGTCATCCCTCCTGGAAATGGAAGAATTTTAATTCATGCACTTCCTCTGTAAATCCTACTGGAAATGTAAGAATTCTACTCTATGCATTTCCTCTATAATTCCTCCTGGAAATGAGAGAACTCTACTTTATGCACTTCCTCTGTAAATCCTCCTGGAAATGTAAGAACTTTACTTCATGCACTTCCTCTGTAATCTCTCCTGGAAATGTAAGAACTTTACTTTTTGCACTTCCTCTGTAAATCCTCCTGGAAATATAAGAACTCTACTTTGTGCACTTCCTCTGTCATCCCTCCTGGAAATGTAAGAATTTTACTTCATGCACTTCCTCTGTAAATCCTACTGGAAATGTAAGAACTCTACTTTGTGCACATCCCCTGTAATCCCTCCTGGAAATGTAAGAACTTTACTTTATTCACTTCCTCTGTAATCCCTCTTGGAAATGTAAGAACTTTACTTTATGCACTTCCTCTGTAATCCCTCCTGGAAATGTAAGAACTCTACTTTGTGCATTTCCTCTATAATTCCTCCTGGAAAAGTAAGAACTTTACTTTATGCACTTCCTGTGTAATCCCTCCTGGAAATGTAAGAACCTTACTTTATGCACTTCCTCTGTAATCCCTCCTGGAAATGTAATAACTCTACTTTATGCACTTCCTCTGTAGTCCCTCCTGGAAATGTAAGGACTCTACTTTCTGCACTTCCTCTGTAATCCCTCCTGGAAATGTAAGAACTTTCCTTTATGCACTTCCTCTGTAATCCCTCCTGGAAATGTAAGAACTCTACTTTATGCACTTCCTCTGTAATCCCTCCTGGAAATGTAAGAACTTTACTTTCTGCACTTCCTCAGTAAATCCTCCTGGAAATGTAAGAACTCTACTTTGTGCACTTCCTCTGTCATCCCTCCTGGAAATATAAGAATTTTACTTTATGCACTTCCTCTGTAATCCCTCCTGGAAATTTAAGGACTCTACTTATTGCACTTCCTCTTTAATTCCCCCTGGAAATGTAAGAACTTTACTTTATGCACTTCCGCTGTAATCCCTCCTGGAAATGTAAGAACTTTACTTTATGCACTTCCGCTGTAATCCCTCCTGGAAATGTAAGAACTTTACTTTATGCACTTCCTCTGTAAATACTCCTGGAAATGTAAGAACGTTACTTTTTGCACTTCCTCAGTAAATATTCCTGGAAATGTAAGAACTCTACTTTGTGTACTTTCTCTGTAATCCCTCCTGGAAATTTAAGGACTCTACTTTCTGCACTTCCTCTTTAATTCCCCCTGGAAATGTAAGGACTCTACTTTCTCCACTTCCTCTTTAATTCCTCCTGGAAATGTAAGGACTCTACTTTCTGCACTTCCTCTTTAATTCCTCATGGAAATGTAAGGACTCTACTTTCTCCACTTCCTCTGTAAATCCTCCTGGAAATGTAAGGACTCTACTTTGTGCACTTCCTCTGTAATCCCTCTTGGAAATGTAAGAACTTTACTTTATGCACTTCCTCTGTAATCCCTCCTGGAAATGTAAGAACTCTACTTTGTGCATTTCCTCTATAATTCCTCCTGGAAAAGTAAGAACTTTACTTTATGCACTTCCTCTGTAATCCCTCCTGGAAATGTAAGAACCTTACATTATGCACTTCCTCTGTAATCCCTCCTGGAAATGTAATAACTCTACTTTATACACTTCCTCTGTAATCCCTCCTGGAAATGTAAGGACTCTACTTTCTGCACTTCCTCTGTAATCCATCCTGGAAATGTAAGAACTTTCCTTCATGCACTTCCTCTGTAATCCCTCCTGGAAATGTAAGAACTCTACTTTATGCACTTCCTCTGTAATCCCTCCTGGAAATGTAAGAACTTTACTTTTTGCACTTCCTCTGTAAATCCTCCTGGAAATGTAAGAATTTTACTTTATGCACTTCCTCTGTAATCCCTCCTGGAAATGTAAGAACTCTACTTTGTGCACTTCCTCTGTAATCCCTCCTGGAAATGTAAGGACTCTACTTTCTGCACTTCCTCTGTAATTCCTCCTGGAAATGTAAGAATTTTACTTTATGCACTTCCTCTGTAATCCCTCCTGGAAATGTAAGAACTCTACTTTGTGCACTTCCTCTGTAAATCCTCCTGGAAATGTAAGAACTCTACTTTGTGCACTTTCTCTGTAATCCCTCCTGGAAATGTAAGGACTCTACTTTCTGCACTTCCTCTTTAATTCCCCCTGGAAATGTAAGGACTCTACTTTCTGCACTTCCTCTTTAATTCCTCCTGGAAATGTAAGGACTCTACTTTGTGGACATCCCCTGTAATCCCTCCTGGAAATGTAAGGACTCTACTTTCTGCACTTCCTCTGTAATCCCTCCTGGAAATGTAAGAACTTTACTATATGCACTTCCTCTGTAATCCCTCCTGGAAATGTAAGAACTTTACTTTATGCACTTCCTCCTTAAATACTCCTGGAAATGTAAGGACTCTACTTTCTGCACTTCCTCTGTAATCCCTCCTGGAAATGTAGGAACTCTACTTTGTGCACTTCCTCTGTAATCCCTCCTGGAAATGTAAGAACTCTACTTTATGCATTTCCTCTATAATTCCTCCTGGAAATGTAAGAACTTTACTTTATGCACTTCCTCTGTAAATCCTCCTGGAAATGTAAGAACTTTACTTTGTGTACTTCCTCTGTAATCCCTCCTGGAAATGTAAGAACTCTATGCATTTCCTCTATAATTCCTCCTGGAAATGAAAGAACTTTACTTTATGCACTTCCTCTGTAAATCCTCCTGGAAATGTAAGAACTTTACTTCATGCACTTCCTCTGTAAATCCTACTGGAAATGTAAGAACTCTACTTTGTGCACATCCCCTGTAATCCCTCCTGGAAATGTAAGAACTCTACTTTCTACACTTCCTCAATAATCCATCCAGGAAATGTAAGGACTCTACTTTCTGCACTTCCTCTTTAATTACTCCTGGAAATGTAAGAACTTTACTTTGTGCACTTCCTCTGTAATCCCTCCTGGAAATGTAAGGACTCTACTTTCTGCACTTCCTCTTTAATTACTCCTGGAAATGTAAGAACTTTACTTTATGCACTTCCTCTGTCATCCCTCCTGGAAATGTAAGAATTTTACTTCATGCACTTCCTCTGTAAATCCTACTGGAAATGTAAGAACTCTACTTTGTGCACTTCCCCTGTAATCCCTCCTGGAAATGTAAGAACTTTACTTTTTGCACTTCCTCTGTAAATACTCCTGGAAATGTAAGAACTTTACTTTATGCACTTCCGCTGTCAATCCTCCTGGAAATGTAATCACTCTACTTTCTGTACTTCCTCTATAAATCCTCCTGGAAATGTAAGGACTCTACTTTCTGCACTTCCTCTGTAATCCCTCCTGGAAATGTAAGAACTCTACTTTGTGCATTTCCTCTATAATTCCTCCTGGAAAAGTAAGAACTTTACTTTATGCACTTCCTCTGTAATCCCTCCTGGAAATGTAAGAACCTTACTTTATGCACTTCCTCTGTAAATCCTCCTGGAAATGTAAGAACTCTACTTTCTGCACTTCCTCTGTAATCCCTCCTGGAAATGTAAGAACTTTACTTTATGCACTTCCTCTGTAATCCCTCCTGGAAATGTAGGAACTTTACCTCATGAACTTCCTCTGTAATCCCTCCTTGAAATGTAAGAACTTTCCTTTATGCACTTCCTCTGTAATCCCTCCTGGAAATGTAAGAACTCTACTTTATGCACTTCCTCTGTAAATCCTCCTGGAATTGTAAGGACTCTACTTTGTGCACATCCCCTGTAATCCCTCCTAGAAATGTAAAAACTCTACTTTGTGCACTTCCTCTGTAATCCCTCCTGGAAATGTAAGAACTCTACTTTGTGCACTTCCTCTGTAATCCCTCCTGGAAATGTAAGGACTCTACTTTCTGCACTTCCTCTGTAATTCCTCCTGGAAATGTAAGAATTTTACTTTATGCACTTCCTCTGTAAATCCTCCTGGAAATGTAAGAACTCTACTTTCTGCACTTCCTCTGTAATCCCTCCTGGAAATTTAAGGACTCTACTTTCTGCACTTCCTCTTTAATTCCCCCTGGAAATGTAAGCACTTTACTTTATGCACTTCCTCTGTAAATACTCCTGGAAATGTAAGAACTTTACTTTTTGCACTTCCTCTGTAAATATTCCTGGAAATGTAAGAACTCTACTTTGTGCACTTTCTCTGTAATCCCTCCTGGAAATGTAAGGACTCTACTTTCTGCACTTCCTCTTTAATTCCCCCTGGAAATGTAAGGACTCTACTTTCTGCACTTCCTCTTTAATTCCTCCTGGAAATGTAAGGACTCTACTTTCTGCACTTCCTCTTTAATTCCTCCTGGAAATGTAAGGACTCTACTTTGTGCACATCGCCTGTAATTCCTCCTGGAAATATAAGGACTCTACTTTCTGCACTGCCTCTTTAATTCCCCCTGAAAATGTAAGAACTTTACTTTATGCACTTCTTCTGTAATCCTTCCTGGAAATGTAAGGACTCTACTTTCTGCACTTCCTCTGTAATCCCTCCTGGAAATGTAAGAACTTTACTTTTTGCACTTCCTCTGTAAATACTCCTGGAAATGTAAGAACTTTACTATATGCACTTCCTCTGTAATCCCTCCTGGAAATGTAAGAACTTTACTTTATGCACTTCCTCTGTAAATCCTCCTGGAAATGTAAGGACTCTACTTTCTCCACTTCCTCTGTAAATTCTCCTGGAAATGTAAGAACTTTACTATATGCACTTCCTCTGTAATTCCTCCTGGAAATGTAAGAATTTTACTTTATGCACTTCCTCTGTAAATAGTCCTGGAAATGTAAGATTTTTACTTTATGCACTTCCTCTGTAATCCTTCCTGGAAATGTAAGAACTCTACTTTGTGCATTTCCTGTATAATTCCTCCTGGAAATGTAAGAACTTTACTTTATGCACTTCCTCTGCAATCCCTCCTGGAAATGTAAAAATTTTACTTTATGCACTTCCTCTGTAATCCCTCCTGGAAATGTAAGAATTTTACTTTAGGCACTTCCTCTGTAAATCCTCCTGGAAATGTAAGGACTCTACTTTGTGCACTTCCTCTGTAATCCCTCCTGGAAATGTAAGGACTCTGCTTTGTGCACTTACTCTTTAATTACACCTGGAAATGTAAGAACTTTACTTTTTGCACTTCCTCTGTAAATCCTCCTGGAAATGTAAGGACTCTACTTTGTGCACTTCCTCTGTAATCCCTCCTGGAAATGTAAGGACTCTGCTTTGTGCACTTACTCTTTAATTACACCTGGAAATGTAAGAACTTTACTTTTTGCACTTCCTCTGTAAATACTCCTGGAAATGTAAGGACTCTATTTTCTGTACTTCCTCTATAAATCCTCCTGGAAATGTAAGAACTCTACTTTCTGCTCTTCCTCTGTAATCCCTCCTGGAAATGTAAGAACTTTACTTTATGCACTTCCTCTGTAATCCCTCCTGGAAATGTAAGAACTTTACTTTATGCACTTCCTCTGTAATCCCTTCTGGAAATGTAAGAACTTTACTTTCTGCACTTCCTCTTTAATTCCTCATGGAAATGTTAGAACGTTGCAAATACCTGTTAGCCGTTATACCCATTATACTGGCGGCTCCTGCCCATCACTGTGCGCTCACCAGAACTGCGATGTACAATTACTGTAGTTTGCATTAATGGGTTTTTATTGGTGAAAACAAGTTATCAGCGATGCACAGGTTGGGAAGGTGATCACTTATTTATTGGTGGAATCCGCACTGTCAGAAGATTGTGGCACTTTGAGTATTTGGTGAGATTTTTACCTCTGTATTTATAAGACAAAACCAGGAGTGGAGCAATCCGAGGTCATGTTTTATGCATTTCTCACCCACTCCTGGTTTTGTCTTATAAATACAGAGGTGAAAATCTCACCAAATGCCAACTTGCTTTCTCTGGTGAACCTCTGTAACTGCATCTCTGCTGCTGTGTAATAGTTACAGGGCAGGGAGGGGTTAAACATCCAAGTATTTAATATCTATTGGAAATAAAGAGGTTTCCCCTTATTGATATCAGATAAAACAAATGGCCAACCACAATCCTCTCTACCAAGACCAATATTACCAGATAGAAGGCAGAAATTCCAGCACACCGTGACCAGATCACATATTACCACCACATAGTGCCCAAATAATGCCACATACAATGCACAAATACCGCCACACCATGACCAAAGCACATAATACCACCACATGGTGATCAAATGCTACCAGATACAAGGTATAAATACTGACACACCATGAGACCACATATTACCACCACATAGTGACCGAATAATACCACATACAAGGGACAAATATCGTCATGTCATGACCAAAGAACATAATGCCACCACATAGTGACAAATAATACTAAAATAATAAAAATGTAAAAAAGCTCTGTATATTGGGTCAGTGTACAGTTAATACAGTGATCACCAGTGACATTATACACAAGAGCTCTGTATATAGTGTACAGGTTATACAGTCATCACCAGTGACATTATACACAGAAGCTCTGTATATAGTGTCAGTGTACAGGAAATGCAATGATCACCATTGATATTATACACAGGAGCTCTGTATATAGTGTACAGGTAATACAGTGATCACCAGTGACATTATACACAGGAGCTTTGTATATAGTGTACAGGTTATACAGTGATCACCATTGATATTATACACAGGAGATCTGTATATAGTGTCAGTGTACAGGTAATGCAATGATCACCATTGATATTATACACAGGAGCTCTGTATATAGTGTCAGTGTACAGGTAATACAGTGATCACCAGTGACATTATGCACAGGAGCTCTGTATATAGTGTTAGTGTGTGTGTGTATAGGTAATACACATACTCACCAGTGATGTCTCTAGGTGAAGTTCTTTAACTGCAGACCGATATATCACATCTTCTATGCAGGACTTATCTCTGCAGAAAATAACATAGTTAGCTATAACTGATCACTTCCAGAGCACAATCCACACTTTTCCCAAGATTTCTACACTACATGAAATGACAAAAAAGCAACATAGTGCGGCACTACACAGTAACACATGTGGAATTATATACTTAACAAAAAAAAGTGTGAAACAACTGAAAATATGTCTTATATTCTAGGTTCTTCAAAGTAGCCACCTTTTGCTTTGATGACTGCATTGCACACTCTTGGCATTCTCTTGTTGAGCTTCAAGAGGTAGTCACCAGAAATGGTCTTCCAACAATCTTGAAGGAGTTCCTGGAGATGCTTAGCATTTGTTGGCCCTTTTGCCTTCACTCTGCGGTCCAGCTCACCCCAAACCATCTCGATTGGGTTCAGGTCTGGTGACTGTGGAGGCCAGGTCATCTGGCGTAGCACCCCATCACTCTCCTTCTTGGTCAAATAGCCCTTACACAGCCTGGAGGTGTGTTTGGGGTCATTGTCCTGTTGAAAAATAAATAATGGTCCAGCTAAACGCAAACCGGATGGAATAGCATGCCGCTGCAAGATGCTGTGGTAGCCATGCTGGTTCAGTATGCCTTCAATTTTGAATAAATCCCCAACAGTGTCACCAGAAAAGCACCCCCACACCATCACACCTCCTCCTCCATGCTTCACGGTGGGAACCAGGCATGTAGAGTCCATCTGTTCACCTTTTCTGCATCGCTCAAAGACACGGTGGTTGGAACCAAAGATCTCAAGTATGGACTCATCAGACCAAAGCACAGATTTCCACTGGTCTAATGTCCATTCCTTGTGTTCTTTAGCCCAAGCAAGTCTCTTATGCTTGTTGCCTGTCCTTAGCAGTGGTTTCCTAGCAGCTATTTTACCATGAAGGCCTGCTGCACAAAGTCTCCTCTTAACAGTTGTTGAAGAGATGTGTCTGCTGCTAGAACTCTGTGTGGCATTGACCTGGTCTCTAATCTGAGCTGCTGTTAACCTGTGATTTCTGAGGCTGGTGACTCAGATGAACTTATCCTCAGAAGCAGAGGTGACTCTTGGTCTTCCTTTCCTGGGGCGGTCCTCATGTGAGCCAGTTTCTTTGTAGCGCTTGATGGTTTTTGCAACTGCACTTGAGGACACTTTCAAAGTTTTCCCAATTTTTCGGACCGACAGTCCTTCATTTCTTAAAGTAATGATGGCCACTCGTTTTTCTTTATTTAGCTGCTTTTTTCTTGCCATAATACAAATTCTAACAGTCTATTCAGTAGGACTATGACTTAGGATAAAATCCAAATCAGAATCTCAATTTGCAGACTCGGTGTTTCGGGCTGTTGGCCCTCGTCAGTGCAAAGTATGAGAACTGATTTGGCTAGGTGAGAGGCTATAATTCCACATGTGTTAATTCATAGTTTTGATGCCTTCAGTGTGAATGTACAATTTTCATAGTCATGAAAATACAGAAAAATCTTTAAATGAGAAGATGTGTCCAAACTTTTGGTCTGTACTGTATATATCCATCTAAACTAACAGTCCTTCTGAGGACTAATCCAGCTGCATATAATCAGTGCTAGGCAGGAGTTAGGCAGGTATATATATATATATATATATATATATATATATATATATATATATATATATATATATATATATATATATATATATATATATATATATATATATATATATATATATATATATATATATATATATATTGTAATGCAGCGACTTGCTGGCATTACGGTAATGGTCCAGAATGTGTTTTACCTGACCATGTACCTTCCCCCTCAGCTGTCTGATCACATGACTGTGACATCAGCAAGGTCCTGTCAGTATGTGTGTGTGCACGGGATGCATATATAAACCCTGCTTGATGGGAGACAGGTGTGTTCTGTGAGAGAGGCGTAAGGCCTGTTCCCGTGTGTGTGGGACACCGACCGTGTGAGGCCTAGTGAGGCCGAGTGAAGCCTGGTGCCTGAAAGTTCGAGACAGGATCCTGTGTGGATGCTAGTGGCCTTGGAAGGCAGAGGTTTTGATGAAGAGTCCTGAAAGGCAGAGCCTGGATCCTGTGTGGATGTCAGTGGCCTTTGAGGGAACGACGGCTAGAGACCCCCACCTGGGAAGCCACAGTGGTGGCGGATTATTGAGGAAGAGTCCTGAAAGGCAGAGCCTGGATCCTGTGTGGATGTCAGTGGCCTTTGAGGGAACGACGGCTGGAGACCCCTACCTGGGAAGCCGGAAAGCCACAGTGGTGGCGGAGTAATGGACTGACACAGCTAAACCCGGCAAAGGTAATACACTGTGTTATATGGACATTAATATGGACATTGCTATATGATTACCTTGCTGAAGGCTGTACCTGGAGCAAGTGGGCCTGTGAGTCACTTGGCTCATGAACATTATATATATATATATACATATATATATATATATATATATATATATATATATATATGTGTGTGTCGGCGTGCCACTGAGTTGGACCCGGTGAACTGTGGTTTATGAAGTAATAAACTGCAGCGTTGTGAAAAACGGAAAGACATTGCACGTGTGCATTGATTGTCGCAGCGAAGCGAGTATCCCCCATTATAATGACTAGTGCTGCCTTACATATGGTTCGAGAGTGCGGGCAGCTGCAGTCTGGTTGCTAGGGGCAACGGCACAGGACGATTGTGGATTAAAGCATCTGGCTGCAACTCGGCGGGGTTGCGAAGGTTGTCGTCGCACTCAAATCCGGTTTTGCTGTGGCTCGGCGGGGCCACGAAGATTTTTCCGGGGAGAGCGGTGTGTGAATAGTGTCCTGAGGAAATGCAGGAGCAGATAAATATGGCTGTGAAAGGAGCAGCAACTGAGTCTGAAGCTATTGAGCGATTAGAGCGATTAAAGTGCCTGTTAAAACCTGAGCAGGAATTTGAGAAACATCTACTGGACATGGTGCTGGGACCGCTGGAGCCGTGGGCACCATATAGACGGGCGGCAGCGGACCATTCTTTGAACTCTCCGGGGGCGCCCTTGTTGTCCCAGAGTGCCCGGGGAGGTGGTAAGAGCTGTTGTGAACTGAGTCCTAAGACTATTGTTGATTTTTCTGGTAAAAATTCCCCTGCCGGTGTGGTTGTTAAAAAAGGGGCGGTTGTTCAAAACAGCGTGGAGGATAGAAAATCAAAAAAAATTACTGGTGGTCGGTTGGTACCTCCTAAAAATGACAATGTGACCTTTGATAACGGGGTAGCTCCAGTAGAAGGGGGTGACTTCAAAGAGGGAGGTGACCTGTTAGTCCACAACACCATGGAGAGTGACACAGACCCCGTAGCTGACTGTGACACTATGAAAGTAGAGAGTTCAGTCAGGAGGGGTTAGACGAGGTGAGAGAGTCCCCATCTTGTCAACGGCGCAAGGGCCACAAAATGGTTGCTCCTGTAGACTTGGCTGAAAATGAAAATAAAGAGAATGTAGTACTGTGTGCCTTTGCTTCAAGTGTGGATCCTCCATTAGAGGTAGAAGAGGAGATGACGTTGCCAGTAGCAACCTCCGGTACGGTACCGAGTCAGAAGGATCTGACAGCCCTGAAAGAGGAGGCGGCCAGTCATGACCAAGAGCTGGAGCCTATCGGCCAGCAGGGTCTGAGTGACGTGCAGCAATTATGTGAAAACCTGGGGAACGTGTCCTCAGATCAGTTGATCCTGGAGTCTGAACAGCAGAAAATACACCAGCTTATGAGGAACTGGCAGCGAGAAGTGGAGCAAAGCCACGTGGAAATTATCCAGTGGAAAGAAATGTTCTACGGAATTAAGGAGGACCGCCGCAAAATCGAGGAGGTTTTTCAATTAGAGATTGACAAAGCGGTGTGTGATGATGAGTTATGCGAGGTGAAAGATCGCTTCTCCCAGGTACAGTTAGAGCTGTCTGCCCTCAAAGAGGCGCTGCAGCATGAAGTTGCTGGGCGTGAACAAAACCTAGAACGACTGCGCGAACAGTTCCACCAGGAACTGTGTGACTCCAAGAAGGAGTGCGATGAAAAGTTCGGTAAGGAACTGCAACAACGTAGGAGAGATTATGAGGATCTGCTCAAGGTTAAAGTAAAACTAGAGGAGGATAAGGCGGGTGCAGAGCACGTGCGCCAAGTGGTTGAGACCACCCTGCAGGACACCCGTGATGAAAATGGTGATCTCCGCAGGAAGACCCTAGGTCTGGAAGCTCAGGTGAAGGAGCTACAGATGTTCTGTGATACTCTCCAGAGGGCGGTGACGTGCCTTAAGGAAACAGTCAGCAAGATGGAAGCTGAGCGGAAAAAGATGATGGAGTCTATTGGAGAAGCCACAGACCAGGGCCAGGAGTTGGTCACTGGAGATGGGAGGTATAAAGCAGATACCTCCTCGAGTGATGTGAGCTCGGATGATTTGGTGGATGTAGGAGCCGAGATCAAGGAGCTCAAGGAGTCGCTACATACCCATTGGAAGCAAGAGTAGCTTCAGAGACGGGTGCTGAGAGGCGAGTTGCGGAGCTAGAGGAAGAAGTTTCCGGGCTCAAAAGTCGCCTGACAAAGTATCACTCAGTGAACGAGGCCTTCTTGGAGAAGGAAAAGGGCGAACACGTTGCACTCACTCCCTTATACCAAGAGAGGGTGGACCTGAGGAGAGCTAAGAGAGTGTTAACCACAGATAAATATGAGATAGAAGTGGTCAAGACGAAAATTCGTGAATTTGTAGCTGTGAGTCAGCTCAGGGGAAGCGTAAAGGGGGAAGAAGCTGAAAGTCAGTTGTCCCTGAACCCTGAGCAGGTTGATCGTATGGAAACCACTGGTGAGACCAAAACGTCTTGGTACAAGTGCCTCGTAGATGTACCCGAGGATTTGAGGGAAGAATGCACCAGTGAGTCCGTGCATGAGGAGTTTAAGAAGGCCGTGGGAGCCTGTAAGGTGTACTTGACCTCAGAAGCTAAACAGCTGGTGGTCCTGTCCACGACCGAAGTCACAGTGAAGAGGGTGGCTATCCTAAGTGACATGCACTGGCGATGTATTCGCACGAAGCGGTTTCTCCGGTTGAAGACGGAACAAGCCGTTAGACAACTGGAGTTGATGAGGAAAGCTCACAGTATGCGTGAAGAGGTCATCCGGATGCCTCATGTTCTGGTGAGGAAGCTCGTTGGGAGAAATGGTTGAGCCATGCAGATGATGGTCAAGAAGTCTGGTGTGGTGAAAGTAAGCAGTCCATGTGATCGTCAGGACTGGATACCAGATGAAGACGGCATGGTATCATTCTCCGCTGTAGGAACAGCAGAAAGCCTGAGATATATGCACATGCTGTTGGAGTACCGAGTGACCTACCTGCAAGAGGTAGAACAGTTGAATCTCGCTAGACTGCGAGTGGATAGACAGCATCATCTGAGTAGCAGAAGATGGCAGCCGTCTAGAAATTATGAGACCATACAGAGAAAGGGCCCCCTAAATAACAGAACAGCTATAGCTGGAGTTAGGGACCTTTCAAGATGTCCTGAGAGTAGTGGGCGTGGGTTTAGAGGTAGTGAGACCTCCAGTAACTCAGGTTTGAGCAGCCCATACAAACGACCCAATAGAGGACTGGACATTACGGAGTCGAACCGGACCTTAGATACCAGGGCATGTGAGTCACACCGCTGTATGACTGACCGCTGCGAGCGGGGGAGGTCTGACAAGATTATGACTGACCGCTGGGAGCGGGGGAGGTCTGACAAGGTTACGACCCGGAAAGGTGACCTAACGAAGTCAGTGAGAGTGACAAATGGTAGGGCCCCTAAGGAATGGGCTAATGTCGTTGACTAATGTTCCAGGGGCTGAGTAGCACAATTGTAAAGTACATGGTCTCTATGTGAACTGGAGGTTATAATGTCATTGTGTATATTATGTGTTCAACCCCACAAGTTTGAACAGAGGGGGGGGATATGTAATGCAGCGACTTGCTGGCATTACGGTAATGGTCCAGGATGTGTTTTACCTGACCATGTACGTTCCCCCTCAGGTGACTGGTCACATGACTGTGACATAGCACAGGTCCTGCGCGCACAGAATGTCTGTCTGATCACATGACTGGGACATCAGCAAGGTCCTGTCAGTGTATGTGTGTGTGTGTGTGCACGGGATGGATATATAAACCCTGCTTGATGGGAGACAGGTGTGTTCGGTGTGTTGGGCGTGAGGCCTGTTCCCCGTGTGTGTGGGACACCGTGATACAGAGAAGCCTGGCTGCCCGGCAAAGGTAATACACTTTGTTATATGGACACATGTATGGACATTGCTAAAGTATTACCTTTGCCGGGTTTAGTTGCTGCTGCAGTCCTTTTAATCCGCCACCACTGTGGCTTTGCAGCTTCCCAGGTGGGGGTCTCTAGCCGTCGTCCCTCGAAGGCTACTGGTTTCAGGACTCTTCCGCAAGCCTCTGCCTTCCAAGGCCACTGGCTTCTACACAAGATCCAGCCTCGAACTTTCAGGCTGCCAGGCTTCTCTGTATCATGGTGTCCCACACACACGGGGAACAGGCCTCACGCCCAACACACCGAACACACCTGTCTCCCATCAAACAGGGTTTATATATCCATCGCGTGCACACACACATACACTGACAGGACCTTGCTGCTGTCCCAGTCATGTGATCAGACAGACATTCTGTGCGCGCAGGACCTGTGCTATGTCACAGTCATGTGACCAGTCACCTGAGGGGGAAGGTACATGGTCAGGTAAAACTCATCCTGGACCATTACCGTAATGCCAGCAAGTCGCTGCATTACATATCTCCCCCCCCCCCTCTGTTCAAACTTGTGGGGTTGAACACATAATATACACAATGACATTATAACCCCCAGTTCACATAGAGACCATATACTTTACAATTGTGCTACTCAGCCCCTGAAACATTAGTCAACGACATTAGCCCATTCCTTAGGGACCTACCATTTGTCACTGTCCCTGACTTCGTTAGGTCACCTTTCCGGGTTGTAACCTTGTCAGAGCTCACCCCGCTCCCAGCGGTCACTTGTAACCTTGTCAGGTCTCCCCCGCTCCCAGCGGTCAGTCATAATCTTGTCAGATCTCCCCCGCTCCCAGCGGTCAGTTGTACCCTTGTCAGGTCTCCCCCGCTCCCAGCGGTCAGTCATACAGCGGTGTGACTCACATGCCCTGGTATCTAAGGTCCAGTTCGACTCCGTAATGTCCCGTCCTCTATTGGGTCGTTTGTATGGGCTGCTCAAATCTGAGTTACTGGAGGTCTCACTACCTCTAAACCCACGCCCACTACTCTCAGGACATCTTGAAAGGTCCTGTCAGTGTGTGTGTGTGTGCACGGGATGGATATATAAACCCTGCTTGATGGGAGACAGGTGTGTTCGGTGTGTTGGGCGTGAAGCCTGTTCCCCGTGTGTGTGGTACACCATGATACAGAGAAGCCTGGCAGCCTGAAAGTTCGAGGCTGGATCTTGTGTAGAAGACAGTGGCCTTGGAAGGCAGAGGCTTGTGGAAGAGTCCTGAAAGGCGCAGGCTGGATGTGAGTGAAGACATACCAGTAGCCTTCGAGGGACGACGGCTAGAGACCCCCACCTGGGAAGCCACAAAGCCACAGTGGTGGCGGATTAAAAGGACTGCAGCAGCAACTAAACCCGGCAAAGGTAATACACTTTGTTATATGGACACTTGTATGGACATTGCTAAAGTATTACCTTGCTGAAGGCTGTAACCTGGCCCAAGTGGGCCGGTCTGCCACTTGGGCTCGTGGACATTATATGTGTGAACTGTGGTTTATGAAGTGCAATAAACTGCAGCATTGTGTAATACCGGAAAGACATTGCTGGTGTGCATTAATTGACCCGGTGCAGCGAGTATCCCCCATTATGATGACTAGTGCTGCCTTACAATATATATCTGTAGCTTTGTCGCCATAAAAAGATGGGGGCTCGGACACATTTCTTGCACTTGGGCCCCAAGCTGTTAATGTCCCCCCCTACTTTTTTCAACCTATGTAACTATGTAGAATGCACATTAGGAAAATGCTTGAAATGCAATTTCCAATAATATTATTTTACAAGTAATTTCCTCTTTTTTTTTTTCTTTGTAAAGTGCTAGTTATAAACCCTGACTCTGGATCTAGAAAGTGCAAAACACTCATGACAAACTTGCACATTTAATTTGTAATCTGTATTTCTTATGGTGCCTAAGGGAAGCCATAATGATAAGGCCCCTACTTGGTAACAAGTGCAGTTATCTGCCTCTGTAACAAAAGCAAATTACCAATGATGAAAGGGTTAATACTTGTGCCCTGCATCAGTAATAGACCCTGTAGTCACCATGACAACTGTTATGAGGTCATAAACAAGTGTCATAAAGAAGATTCCATAAAAGAATGCCGCGCTACCACGATCAGTGCCATTACTGATGCGCCTGAGGACCTTGAGCTTGACCATCCCACGTAATGTGCCAACCTTGGTGTAATTTGGAGGTTCTAGCAGGGAAAGGGGTTGTCTGCTTTAGACACCCCTAGGGCATGGGAAGGTAACAAAGGGGGGTCCCTAGACCAGGATCCCCTTCTGTTACCCTCTATATAGAGCAGCTCTCCTTTGGGAGTTCATGGACTGATCTATGACTTTAATGGGTGATAAATTTGGAGGGATTATTTATCCTATTAGGGATTAGGCATAACGAACTGTAACCAAATGTCCAATTTTTTGAGAGGCGGACCTGGATGTGTAAGGGAGAAATTATACATCCACCTGGCCAATCAGATCAATCAAATTCGCTCCATGAATCAATGTGGTGACAGATATCGCAGCCAGATCTCTCCCACATCCGGTTTATCACATTTATAGTCTGTATTCATGTTGTTCTCTATAAATCTGGTAAAATGTACAAATTGTAAAATTCTGCAGTTACATGTGTTATATATTGGCACTAACTCTCTAAGCCCAAGGGATGGGCAGCCCTCCAGCCATGGTTCCTTAGAGGTTTCCTCCACAGGGGGTTTTCCTCTCCTGAGTGCTGGGGGGGTAACTCTTCGTGAGTCGGGGGTTGTGCTATTTTTGGTGTCATGTAAATTTAAATAACATTTTGACCATTTGACACCTAATTACAATGCTTTGTGTATTTATTTTGTGTGCTTCTGTCTGATTAACTTTGTTTGGGGGTCGGGGTCTATCACATTTGGCTGGACGTCTGCCAGCTGCACAGAACCCAGTAAGCACATTTTTCCCCAGGGGTCGCCCCTGCTCTGATGATGATGGTAAAGAGGAGACAAACATTACAGCACAACTCCTGGACGCATGCTCTCATCATTGGATAAAAGAATTGTATTACAGCAGTATAAGCAGATTACTCATCTATTCCTGTAATTTCCGTTGTCTTCAATGGATGGAGGAGGCTGCAAGCAAGATGGTCTATAGGAACAGAGGCTACACAGAATCTTCTTTATCCTGATAGGTGATGGTTCGGTGTCATGTAAATTTAAATAAAGTTGAGAACGTTTGCCACCTAATTGCAATGCTTCATGTATTTATTTTGTATGCTTCTGTCTGATTCATTTTGTTTGGGAGTCGGGCTCCATCACATATCACTGAGTGATACGTCTGACATCTGCCGGCCGCAGTTTAGCCCCAGGGGTTGCCCCTGCTCTGGGGAGTATGATGGAGCAGAGAAGATAAGCATTACAGCACAGCACCTGCAAGTGAGCGCTCATCCTCAGAATAAGGACTTATATTACAGTATTACAAGCAGCTTCCTCGTCTCATTCACACAGTGAGTATTTTGGGCAGTAATTTACATTAGTATTTGTAAGCTAAAAACCAGAGAGGAACAAACACAGAGAAAAATAATAACTGAATCACTCTCACCTCTTCTGTGTTCTGGATCCACTCCTGGCGTCTGTTAACAAATACTGATGCAAAATATCGCCATGTAAAAGGGCCCTAAATCCTTACTGACTGATTTGACAATTCTTTAAGAAAAAAACAATATATGCCTGACCATGCATTTAATCCATCCTGCTGCTCATATCTTCTGGGCTCAGACCCACAATGCCGTGACTCTCGGCCAGTGTACATAAGGAGAAAGATGGGAAAAGTCTCCAATAAAAAATAATTCTCACTTTATTGGTGCAAAATATTAAAATATATAAAAGTCCATGATAGCGGAGATGCAATCTCGACGCGTTTCTGGCTTACGCCCTTAGTCAGTGATCCTGTTGTCATGACAATCTGCGCCTCCAGGTATCCCAGTGACGGTGGCCTGCTTAGACCGAGCTAGAAGCATGGTCTCAGAGGCTTCTATCAATGTAACACTGACATGTATAATTCATTGCAATGCTGGTGCATTGCAATGCTTTATAACAGCGATTATACTAATAAAAGCTAGTTCCATAGAGGGACTAAATGAAAAAGTAAAAAAAAGAATGTGAAAAAATATTTTTAAAAAAAACTAATCAAAAAATAAACAGAAAAAAATGAAAATAATGTTATATCAATAAATGGGTATATTCATATGAAAACTAAAATAAACCAAAAAGGTCCACATATTTGTTATCATCACGTCCACGGCCTATAAAATTGTCACACTAGTTAACGCCTTCAGTGAACACTGTAAAAAAAAAAACTATTCTTTTTCATCTTACCACCAAACAAAGAGTGGAATAAAACACCATCAAAAAGTCGAATGGAATTAAAAATGGTATAGCTGAAAACTAGTGACGAGCGAGCACTAAAATGCTCGGGTGCTCGTTGCTCGAGTCGAGCAAATTGGAATACTCGAGTGCTCGGTCCAAGTAACGAGCCCAATGTAAGTCTATGGGAAACTCGAGCATTTTTCCGGCGCCTCCCCCCCCCCCGTCGGTCTGCAGAGGGCCTAAAAATTGCCCAAATCGATGGGAACAGTACTCAGACGACATGAGAACAGCATGGGGAGGACTCCTGGAAGCATCTCTGACTCCCAGGTCAATGATGTCAAGAATGTTGTCAGAGGTATTACGCTACTTTTACGGACTCACAATAAAACATACAAAAACGAAACCAAAATGGATTTTCCTGGGAAATATGTTAAGGAACATCCTTTCCAGGGTAATGACTTGTATATAAGGCAAAATAAATAACCAAAAATAAAAATGCTCCTTCACACCTTGGGCTATGTTCACACATAGCATTTTTGATGCATTTTTGCACTTTTGCATTGCTTTCAACCGTGACAAATACATTCACTGGGAAATGGCATTTTAACATTTTACAACCTTATCTGGCCATGTGGTGTATGAAACATCATCAGACACATCCTTTGTTGTTCCCATTATTAAAGCGTGGGTCTCCTATACTGTTATTGCATATGCAGTGACTGCAAGGGCAGCCAAAAATTTGGACGCAACCCAATACCCCTTTGAAGAGACATACAGGAGGGTCTCAGTAAAAAAAATGTTCCCATTATAAAGGAGTGGGTCTCCTATAGTGCTAATGCCCATGCTGTGACTGCAAGGGCTGCCAAAATTTGGGAAAAACCCCACTAACAATTTAAAGACACATAGAGCTGGGCCACAGTAATGACATGTTTCCATTAGAAAGGATAAGGATCTGCTATACAGTTATAGGGTATGCAGTGAGTCCAACAGCTGCTAAAATTTAGGAAAAACCGCACTAACAATTTAAACACACATAGAGCTGGGCACAGTAACGACATGTTCCCATAAGAAAGGAGACAGTCTCCTATCCAGTTATAGGGTATGCAGTGAGTCCAACGGCTGCCAAAATTTAGGAAAAACCCTATTAACAATTTAAAGACATATGGAGCTGGGCTACAGTAATGAGTACGACATGTTCCCATTAAAAAGGAGTGGGTCTCCAATACTATTTGCCTATGCAGTGAATGCAACGGCTGCCAAAAATTACGAGGCACTCCAATGCCCCTTGCAAGAGATGCAGAGGTTGGAGGGCCTCCTGAAAACAATGTCCCCATGATAAAGAAATGGGTCTCCCATACTGTTTGCCTATGCAGTGAATGCAGCACCTTCCAAAAATGTGGATGAACTCCAGTGTCCCTTTGTAAGAGACATAGAGGTTGGAGGGCCTCCTGAAAACAAAGTTCCCATTATTAGGAAGTGGGTCTCCCATACTGTTTGCCTATGCAGTGAATGCAACGGCTGCCAAAAATTTGGAAGCACTCCAATGCCCCTTGCAAGAGACGTAGAGGTCGGAGGGCCTCCTGAAAACAATGTTCCCATTATTAGGAAGTGGGTCTCCCATACCGTTTGCCTATGCAGTGAATGCAACGTCTGCCAAAAATTTGGATGAACTCCAATGCCCCTTGCAAGAGACGTAGATATGGTGATATGGTAGACATGGTAGTGATATGGAGGAGAATGTGAAGGATGAGGAGAAGGAGGAGGACAAGAGCAAATAGACAAAATCAGGAAGCGTATACCCATGTCTGGGTGTGAAGACAGAGGTACATGGGAATACAGTTAGACCTCCCAAAAAAAGACACTGTATTTGAGTTTATGTTACGCTGCTATCATTCAGTGGTGTTGAGAAGTCTGGCCCAAACCAGCCTTTGATCATTTTTATATGAGTCAGCCTGTCAGCATTTTCAGTTGACAGCGGCAGGGCAGGCCAGGACCTCCAAGGTGTAGAGAGCCAGTTCATGCCACGTGTCCAGCTTGGATACCCAATAATTATAAGGCACAGAGGAATCAAGGACTACATTGGCACGGTCGGCAAGGTACTCCCTCACCATCTTCCGAAACTTTTCCCTCTTTGGGAGAGTACCCCGCGCCTCAGGACCTGTGAGATGGGAGGGTCTGGGAAAACTGTCCCAGAACTTTGACAGTGTTCCCCTGCCTCTGCTGGATTGAATTTGTGTCTCTCTCGCTTGTACTCCTTGGTTGTCCAACGAACTGTGACCTCTGCCGCCAGCGTTTTCAGATGGGAATTTTTTTAATAATTCCTCAACAAGAGCCTTCTCGTACTGCACCATTTTATTAGGCCTGTCCTGCAAGGAAATAAGAGACAGAAAGTTCTCCTTGTAGCGTGGGTCTAGAAGTGTCACCAACCAGTAAGGACTGTCACTCAAAATTTGGACAACGCAAGGATCACGGGAAAGGCAGCGTAGCATAAACTCAGCCATGTGTGCCAGATTGCTAACAGGCAAGACTTCCATGTCCTCACCAAGAGGACGACTGACCATGCTCTCCTCCTCATCCTCCTCCTCCTCCTCCTTTGCCCTGTCCTCAGGCCATTCAAGCTGAACAGACGGTTTGACTGCTGTGCAGGTAGTACCATCTATAGCGCAGGAAACTAGCTCCTGTTCTTCCTCCTCCTCTTCCTCATTGTCACCCAATCCACGTTGGGATGAGATGAGGTTGGGCTGTATGGAATCACCCTGTATGGTTCCTTGCTCCATCTCATTGTGCTCTGCCTGCAATGCATCCTCTTTAATTGTGAGCAGAGAACGTTTCAGAAGACAGAGAATCGGGATGGTGACGCTAATTATGGCGTCATCGCCGCTCACCATCTTGGTGGAGTCCTCAAAGTTTTGGAGGATGGTACATATGTCTGACATCCATGTCCACTCCTGAGGTCTTATGTGTGGAGTCTGAACTGAATACCAACGGCCTTGTTGATGCTGGTAGTCAACAACTGCCCTCGTCTGCTCACAAATACTTCCCAACATCTGCAATGTAGAGTTCCAACCTGTGGGGACATCACAGATCAGTATGTAAGCTGGAAGCTGCAAACGCTGCTGAAGTACGGCAAGGGCGGCGGAAGGTGTAGCTGACTTTCTAAAACTGGCACATGGGCGATGCATTTTAAAAAGCAGATCCGGCATATTTGGGTAAGTTTTGAGAAACCGCTGAACCACGAGATTAAGCACATAGGCCAAGCATGGTACGTGTGTGAGCTCGCCTCGCCTCAGAGCTGCCACCAGGTTCCAACCATTGTCACACACGACCATGCCTGGCTGTAGGGCCAGCGGTGTCGGCCACAGATCTGCCTGCTCTTTCAGAGCTGTCCAAAACTCTTCAGCGTTGTGCGGTTTGTCACCTAAGCATATCAGCTTCAGCACAGCCTGTTGCTGCTTGGCCGAGGCAGTACTGCAGTGCTACCAGCTTCCGACTGATATGGTCATCTCGGAGATGGAGGCTGAAGAGGAGGAGGATGAGGTGGTGCAGGAGCTGTAGAATGTGGGGGCAACCCTGATTGACCCAGGGCCCGCAATCCTCTGCGTCAGGAAGATGTGTTCCATCCAAAGGGCCAACTGGGTCCCGGCTTCCACTATATTAACCAAGTGTACTGTCAGCGAGATGTACCATCCCTGCCCACAAGCACTTGTCCAAGTTTTCGTGGTTAGGGGAACTTTCCCAGTAACTGAGTTGCTGAGGGCACGGCTAATGTTGTGGGACACATGCTCATGTAATGCAGGGACGGCACACCAGGAGAAATAGCGGCGGCTGGGGACCGAGTACCAAGGGACGGCCGCCACCATCAGGTTGTGGAAAGCTTCCATCTCCATGAGCCTAAAAGGCAACATTTCTAAAGTAAGCATTCGTGAAATGTGTGAATTTAGCAGTATGGCCTATGGGGCATACGCTGCGTATTTGTGCTTGTATTCCATGGACTGGGGTAGGGACAACTGAACGCTGCGCTGGGACAAGGAAGTAGACATGCTTGCTGATGGTACTAGTTGAGAGTGTGTACCTACACGTGCAGGGTGGGAGGCATCATCGCATGCGTCATGGACAGGGGATTGGCGTGCACGCACAACAGCGGAAAAAGCAGTGGTGTCACCCGCAGACACTGTTTCTGGACCCTGGGGTTCGGCCTACTTAGTGGTGTGCTTTGCTGTCATGTGCCTGATCATGCTGGTGGTGGTCAGGCTGCTAGTTTTGCTACCCCTGTTGATGCTAGCCTGGCAGGTGGTGCAAATGGCCTTTTTGGAGTTATCTGCAGAGTCTTTAAAAAACAACCAAACTCAGGAAGACCTAACAGTTGTACTGGCAACTTCCGTCATGCTGGCGTTACGAGGAGTTCTCTCCCGCCTTGTATCTGCGGCCACCACACTGCTTCTTTCTGCCTGTTTCGGTGCTACTCCTCCCTCCCCCCTGTGTGCTGCTGTCCTCGCTCTGTATGTCCCCCTGCCAGATTGGGTCAGTTACTATATCATCAACCACCTCGTCTTCCACTTCCGCACCCTGGTCCTCCTCCTGACTTTCTGGCAATTGTGTTTCATCATCATCATCATCATCCACCTCTTGCGACAGTAATTGCACTTTCCCACCATTGCCTGTGTTTGAACGTGGCTGCTCCAATATTTGGGTATCACTACACCCGTTCTCCTCTTGACTCTCTTGAAGCTGGCCAAGTTATTGGCCCCAATCTGCAAATGGAAAAGTGAACAACTCTTCTGAGTGTCCAAGTGTGGGATCCATTCGGCATGGAGGAAGGAAGGAGGATCAGGATGAGGAATATGCGTTCCAGACTCACGGCTACTGAGACTTGACTGTGTGGAAGACAGGATGGTGGTGGTGGCAAAGTGACTGGAAGCATTATCTGCTATCCAACCAACAACCTTTTGACACTGCTCTGGGTTCAATAGTGGTGTACTGCGGTCCCTTAGCAATTGGGACAGGAAGGTGGAGCGACAAGATGTGGGTGTTTGTTGTGGCATAATTTCAGCTTCCCACGGCCACGTCCTCGGCCTGTGCATGCACCATAACTATCACGTCCACTTCCCTGTCCCTTGCCACGCACCTTGCCCATTTTAAATGGAGGACAATATTTTCCACGTTCACGAGAAATGGCTGATTTAGAAACGCAGTTATATGTGATACGTCTGATAAAGAACCACGGTTTTAAATAGCAGGCCTGTAATTTACTAATATTATTCTACACAGAGACCTAGTGTGAATAGCTTGACCAACACACTGCAATGAAATGAAAATGGAAGAAATGGCTGATTTTGGAACACTGTTATAGATGATATGTCTGACAGAAAACCACAGTTTTAAATAGTAGGCCTGTCATTTACTAATATTATTCTACACAGAGACCTAGTGTGAATAGCTTGACTGACATACTGCAATGAAATAAAAATGGAAGAAATGGCTGATTTTGGAACACTGTTATAGATGATATGTCTGACAGAAAACCACGGTTTTAAATAGCAGGCCTGTAATTTACTAATACTATTCTTCACAGACACCTACTGTGAATATCTTGACCGAAACACTGCAACAGAATGGAAAAGGAGGCCGATATTTTCCATGTTCAGTTCAAATTTCTGGATTTTTATCGCTGAAATATGGAACAGATCTGGCTGTATTCTGCAGTGCTAATAAGCAAATGGAGCAGAAAAATAGTGTACTCTGGATTGCTTTTTAAGCAAATAACCAGGATTAAGATAAAAAAAAAATTGCCCTGGCCCCTGATATCTGGGGCAATGTCTACAAATATCTATAATTATTACAGCAGCAGCAGACAGGACGTTCAATGGACCCTCTTGCGCTATATGCTCTGCAGTCTGCCACATACACTGCCTGCCTGCCTAACGCCTGCCTAGCACTGATTATATGCAGCTGGATTAGTCCTCAGAAGGACTGTTAGTTTAGATGGATATATAGAGTACAGACCAAAAGTTTGGACACACCTTCTCATTTAAAGATTTTTCTGTATTTTCATGACTATGAAAATTGTACATTCACAGCGAAGGCATCAAAGCTATGAATTAACACATGTGGAATTATATACTTAACAAAAAAGTGTGAAACAACTGAAAATATGTCTTATATTCTAGGTTCTTCAAAGTAGCCATCTTTTGCTTTGATGACTGCTCCAGGTAACATCTATCAGCCATCACCATTCATACTTACCTCTTCCTGTTCTGACGCATATAAAATGGGACACATTTCCCATGTGCATACACCGGCACACTGACAGTTAGTTATGCCACATGGACGCACCCTGGTGATACTCCTGGATTCAAATAAGTAAGTTGCACAGCTATATACTCAGTTTGATACTCTCTGATACGCACTCTGAGGACTCCAGTTTCTTTTTACCTTTGGGGCATATTTATGACTTTTCATATATTTCACTATTTCTTCAAGTATTCTACCTCCTGGTTTGTTCTGAAATGAATACCTTTGGAATTCTAAGTTTGCCAATTCCCCTTTTTTTCATTATATGGCATTGGATGATTTCTTACTGATTATTTTTATATTATAGGTACAATTTGCGCTTGAATATGACCGCCTATGCTTAAAATAAGTGACCCACTACTTGGCAACCTTGCATATGAGCTTTATGTATGTTTGGAAAAAAATATATGTATGTAATATGTATGGCTCTATTATTTGTGTGACCATATTAAATGTAGTATTCATATTTTTCATTGACACAGATAACCTTGATAAAGGCAATTAGCCGAAACAAAACGTTCCGGTGGTTATTATCTTGTTACAGTCACTCTTTGGAATTAAAAAAAAAATTCTTGAAATGATATACAGTTGTTTTTTCACTTATTAGTGCCGGAGGTTTAGTTAAGATATTAATGGACTATTTTCCTCCTGAGCACAAAATTTTTTTTTTAAACAGTGTGAACCCTTATTGTTCTTCGGATATCCTTTGACTTAAACCAGGGATGCCAAACTCAAACTCAGAGGGCCAAAATGAAAAACTTGGACAAAATCGCGCGTCAACCGGTATACAGTATAATGGGCCCCACATAGTCCTCCATACAGAATAATGGACCCCATATAGTCCTCCACACAGAATAATGGGCACCACATGTTCCTCCATAAAGAATTTTTATGGCTTGCTTTCAAAAAAAGCTTTATTTTTGTCACTCTTCCATAAAGACCAGATTTCTGGACTAGTAGTTGTCCTGTGGACAGATTCTCCCACCTGAGCTGTGGATTTGCAGCTCCTCCAGAGTGACCATGGGCCTCTTGGCTGCTTCTCTAATTAGTGCTCTCCATACAAGGACTGTCAGTTTAGGTGGACGGCCATGTCTTGGTAGGTTTATAGTTGTACCATACTACTTACATTTTTCTTTATTATCGATTGAACTGTGCTCCGTGAGTTGTTCAGAGCTTGGGCTATTTTTTTTTATAACCTAACCCTACTTTACTCTTCTCCATAGCTTTATCTCTGACCTGCCCGGTGTATTCCTTGGTTTTCATGATGCTGTTTGATTCCCAATGTTCTCAAATAAACCTCTGAGATCTTCACAGAACAGCTGTAGTTATACTGACAATAAATTGTACGCAGGTGGACTCAGTTTACTCATTCTGTGACTTCATTGGTCATTCAGGATTTTATTTAGGGGTAGTAAATTACAGGGGGCTGAATACAAATGTGGCGACCTGCTGTGCATTGGTGCCACAGATCCTAGAGGGGTGCATGAACAGATTCCTCCACAAGATGCCCTCATAGCATACACACACCTCCACCTTCCACCTCAGACCACCAGAGGGATCCCGTTAGGGATATAAAAAGGCAAGGTGGAGCTAGGCAGTCAGTCTGGAGAACAGTTTCCTCTGGGACAGAGCTAGTTCCAGTCTGTGAGGATCCAGTCTGTAGAAGGAAGCCTGTTGAGAGGAGCTCCTGCTAAGCCATCCTGCAGTGCACCACAGTCCAGACTCATTGAGCTCAGGTAGTGAGCCCAAGGCGTGCCGACGCCATAAGAGCGGTGAAGAGTAGCGAGGCCTACTGCCAGTGTGAAGCCTAGTGAGGGCCCCAAGCAGGCCGAAGGCAAGTGGATTAAGCGAGCTACATAGGGGGCAGAGGAGCTTAACCAGCTCACCCCACAAGCATTTACCGGACACCGGGTCCGTGTCTGCAAGGATCTCTAGGACAAACAGAAACAACTGGGATCCCTGGCGAACTACATGTCCCAGGAATACCAAAAGCTGACCGTAAAACCAGGGTCAGGAGTCACTGAGGCCCAAGAAACCAGGGAGTGTGAACTCCAACAGAAGGCCCTACCACCAGGCCAGCAGGTGCAAGACAGAGACCAAGTTAGGCCTAGCTTCAGGCAGGTCATAAACTTACTAGGAAAAGGCAAGAAACAGGAGGCTCCACACCCGCTCACTGGGGAGAGTCCTGAAATGCACCCTTCACCCTACAGTACCCCGGATCGTGCCTGAAAACACCACAAGTAAAGGTACTGAAGTGAACTGTCGTGTGTGTGCCTATTCTTCCTTTGACCCGGCTGGGTCCCCTCTGTCCTGCATCCCTTCTCCTACGCTGCCCTGAGGCCCCGCTCCACCTGTGGGGAGCAGAACCAACTAAGCTGCCCGACCACCGGCCTCAGAGGACTGTAGCAGCTCTGGTGAGTCTCACCAGACACCACAGGTGGCGTCACGAACTTTCCCCGTCCCCATCCCTTGGGCGCGTCATCTCTTCCTGGCGTCACGAACAGGATCCCGTGCCCGCTGCAACGACGGAGTGTTGTGTCCGTTGCCACCGGGTACTGTGCGCCTTTAATCAAAAACTGTATATTTAACTGTGGCGAAGATTGCCGCCATTGTTGGGCCGCCGAGCGGAAAGAAGGGCGTAAACGCGGGAAACTGAGAGGTGTACCTGCTAAAGCGCGCGAAGCCCCGGACTTGCCCCACGCCTCGACGTCAAACCAGGAAGCGCCAGGTCCTGGAAGGAGCGCCGGTGAACGCTCTGACGTAGGACGCAAGGTCCTGAAGAAGAACGTCACCTGTGGAGCTGCGGCCTACCGGAAGAAAAGAAGAGAAGGTAGGCCACGGTTAGCTAGGGGGGCGCCAGAATGTCCGAAGAACAGAACAACGCCGGAATACCGGTTAACCGCCCTGATGCTCAACTTGCGCCCGACGCCGAGCAGGCCGAAGCAGCCGCTCCACCAGCAGGGCCTGTAACCCCTGTCATACCCATGGCCCTACCGTACATCCCCGGAGCGAAGTGGCTCCCCCAGTACAGCGGCAAACCAGATACCCTGTCTGGATTTAAGTGGAAAATATGCGGTATACTGGATATGTACTCTATGACAGGCAAGCAAAGAGCCGCTGTGGTATTAGGACAATTAACTGGTGCTGCGGAGCAAGAAGTAGAAACCTGGTCGGCCGCAGACCAAGAGTCAGTGTCCGCAATCTTTAAAAAGTTACAGACTGTCTTTGAGAATCGTACAGAGACAGACCTCCGAATGAGGTTCTACAACTGCTCTCAGCAACCGGAGGACTGTGATCCGGACCATGCCTGGCGTTTACAAGGGTCCCTGCGAGCTATGAAACAGGTTAGTCCAACCAGCATCAATAATGAAAATAAAATGCTGAAGGAACAGTTTATCCGGGGACTGAGGTCTCAAGAAGAGAGCAGGACTGTGCTTTGGTGATCCCTGGATCATCCAGATACCACCTTTGACATCCTTAAGGACATGGCTACAAAAGGACTGCAGCCCCTGGAAACAACTACTATCCAATGTTACCAGGGTGGGGCCACCCCAGAGCCTGCAGCGTCCACCTTTTCCCCAGTGGCTGCTGAAGCCAAGGTGCAAGCAACGTCCCCTAGTGAGCTGGACAGCCTGCGCTCTGAAGTGCGTCAGTTGAGCAAAACCCTGACCACTGTACTGAGGATGTCCCCTGGATGAGAAGGAGGAAGAGGACAACGCCACCCCCTGGGAGGATCAGCGACCAACGCCGTCCACCGAAGGACCCTGTCTGCCACCGCTGCCACAAGTCAGGTCACACCATCCAGAGCTGTCCTTTAAACGAGAAAACCCTGGGGTCGAGGGCCGACACCCAGGAGTAGACTCCCCAGGCCCAACAGACTGGTACAGCAGGTTCGTGGGAGGAAGACCTTTCCTGTCTGTTGTGCTGGACGGCATTGCGACATCCGCTCTGCTGGACACAGGATCTCAGGTAACCATCATGCCTGACGTCCTCTACAAAAGGTTCTGGTCCATGGATGACCTAAGCCCACCAGCTCCAAACCTTTCCGTTTATGCCTCAAACGGCCTCCCCCTTAACCTAGTCGGGGTTAAGGATGTGGCAATAAAGGTGGGAAGAGTGGAACTGCAGGACCAGGGACTAATTGTAGTAGAGACTAATCCTAATGATACCAACTTGTATATGGTACTTGGCACTAATATTGTTAGGAACTGTATGGGAGAAGTTGTGTTCTTGCTAACAACAGATAGCTGACACTGCCAGACCAGGGAGAGAAGGGCGCTGCAGAAAGAGATCCGAGCCCTTATGTACCAGCAACAGGTAAAGCTAACAGGCGGTGAAATTGGTAATGTACCGGTGACAGACCCGGTACCCATTGTGATACCCCCGATGAGTGAAATGCTGATATGGTGTAGAGCAGCAATAGGTCTTAAAGGACGGAGCTACCAGGCGGTAGTAGAGCCCCTTAGCTTGGAACATAGGCCTACACTCTTGACTGCTAGAGGGGTAGTGGATGTACGCAATGGGAGGGTGCCCGTACGCCTCCTAAACTATGGGGAGGACGAAGTTAGATTACCACTCTACGCCACTGTTGCCAAACTGTACACAGTAAATAACAACTCCATACACACGGCGGAGTCCTTAACCTCACCAGACGAAGTGGAGGATGACGACCCGGCAACCCATGTGGAGGATTGGTGTCAACAGCTCCATGTTGGGAGAGACACCACTCCTGCCCATCAGAAGCAGGGTGTACACCGGGTAGTTCAGGTATACGAGCAAGTATTCAGTAAGCACCCACTTGACTTTCGGAGGATTAAGGGGGTTCAACACCATATCCCCACAGGTGCCCATCCACCCATCAAAGAACGTTACAGGCCTATACCACCAGCACACTACCAGAAGGCGAAGGAGATGTTGCACGACATGAAGAAGGCAGGGGTAGTAAGGGATAGTTGTAGTCCCTGGGCAGCTCCCCTAGTTCTAGTCAGGAAAAGGACGGAAGCATGAGAATGTGTGTAGATTACAGACAAGTAAATCGCATTACACATAAAGATGCATACCCTTTACCTCGTATAGAGGAATCCCTGGCTGCCTTAAAGTCTGCAAATTACTTCTCTACCCTTGACCTCACTAGTGGGTACTGGCAAGTAGCTGTTGCTGAGGAGGATCGGGAGAAGACTGTCTTCACCACCCCGATGGGACTCTGCGAGTTCAATAGTATGCCGTTTGGACTCTGCAACGCCCCCGGAACATTCCAGAGATTGATGGAGTGCTGCCTGGGACACCGCAACTTCGAGACTGTACTACTGTACCTGGTTGACGTGATAGTGTACTCCAAAACGTATGAGGACCACTTGAAGCACCTGGTGGAGGTATTCGACTCGCTGTCCCGGTATGGGATGAAGCTGAAGCCCTCAAAGTGCCACCTGCTCAAGAGAAAGGTACAGTACCTGGGGCACATCATTAGTCCAGAGGGAGTAGCACCAGACCCGGAGAAGATCACTGCCACCCAGAAATGGCCGGAGCCGAAGAGCCTCAAGGAGGTACGTCAGTTCCTGGGACTAGTTGGGTATTACCGGAGGTTTGTGAAGGACTATACCAAGAAAGCAGTGCCTCTACGAGACCTCCTGGTAGGACAGTCCCCCAGAGGCAGAAATCCCCCGTTCCAGTGGGGTAAGGAGCAAGCTGAATACTTTATTGTGATGAAGGAGATCCTGACCGGCGAAGAGATCCTAGCCTACCCTGACTACAGCTAACCGTTCCTACTGTATACTGATGCCAGCAACGAAGGATTAGGAGCTGTACTGAGTCAGAAGCAGAATGGCAAAGAGAAGGTGATCGCCTATGCAAGCAGGAAGCTCCGCCCGACCGAGAGGAACCCAGAGAACTATAGCAGCTTCAAATTGGAGTTCCTGGCCCTGGTCTGGGCCATCACCGAGCGGTTCAAGCACTATCTAGCCTCCAGTAAATTCACTGCCTTCACTGATAACAACCCCTTGACTCATCTAGAAACAGCCAAGCTAGGAGCCATGGAGCAACGATGGATGGCTTGGCTGTCAAACTACCAATTCACTATTAAGTACCGGGCAGGCCGCAAGAACACCAACGCCGATGCCCTGTCCAGGATGCCTCACTAGTCGGACACTGAAGAAGAAGTGGATGACCTGGAGGAGATTGAACTACCTGCCTTTCATCAGAATGAAATGGTCCACGAGCAACGAGCCTCCAGGAGGCCTCGCGGTAAGACGTTAAACCCCCTGCCTCACCACAGCTGGAAGGAGACCCAGGACAGCGATGCGGTTGTCAGCCTTATCAAAGAGCTGATAACCCAGGAAGGTTCCTCACTGGAGAAGGAAGCGTCTCTACAAGCCAAGCAGCTGTGGAATGAGAGAAGCCATTGTGGCACCCCAGAGGGTCTGGTTGCCACAGTTGTAGTAATACCATGTCTGGGAGCAAAGCAGGAGTGTCCTGGTCAGGAACACATTACATGCAACAGCTCCTGCCCCAGACCAGAAAGGGGAGGATCCTGCCCTTTATAACTGGATCTGGAGGCGGGGTTAGGGAGTCTGAGTCTAGAGTTCAGTGTGTGGAGTCAAGTAGGACACGAAGGAGTAAAAAGCCAGGGACTGGAGCTGGAGTTAGCTCGTCCTGGATAGTATCCACAGAGGACCGGACGCCGGAGTCTGAGGCTGTGTGGATTGCATATCCAGCAGCAGATAACGCAGGGCAGGAGATTGCAGGTCTCCCGGCCCAACAGAAGCCCGGAGGCTCAGCCACACGAAAAGACCCGTACCGCCACAGAGGAGCGTGGAATACACAAGGCCCGAGTCGCCAACCATACGGGTGAGCGCAGGCCTACAACTTCACCTGGCCAGGAGGACTCTAGGATTGTTCCTAGACTGATCAGGCCCTCATCACTAGCCGGTACTCCCGTTGGGGCCCATATAATTGCCAACAGTAAAGACCCTGGGACTGCACTGCAAAGACTCCGTGTTGTCATTACTGATACCTTGCACTACCACCACCATCATCCATACACGCTGCCCTGAAGCTCCACTCTTCCTGTGGGGAGTTACATCACCTTGCTGCACATACCACCAGCTTCAGCGGACTGCTCCACAGCAGCGGTTCCCAATAACCGCATTCCACAGGTGGTGTAGTCGGACTATACATAACAGATATACATAAACTACCCCTATATTGACCACCTGGGTCACGGACCGGGTCACCGCCACGGTGACTACAACCCCCAGCATCTACAAGCCCGGTTCCGGGTACCCCACGGCCCAGGGGGCGCGTCAACTTTGGCGTAGTCGGCAGGATCTCATACCCGCTACCACCGGGTACTGCGCGCCTTCACAGACTGTGTCGTATACCGTGGTGAAGATTTCCCGCCATTTGTCGCCGTTTTCCCGCCATTGTCCGCCATTTTCGAGTCGCCGCGCGAGAAGAAGAGGGGCGTGATCGCTGGAAACACGCGAAGTCTAAAGCCCTGCCCCACACACGGACGCAGCGCCAGGTCCTGGAAGGAGCCACAGTGAACGCTGACGTAAGACGCGTGCGACGCCAGGTCCTCGACAGAGACCATCGCCTGCGGAACTGCGGCCTACGGAAGAAAAGAGAAGGAAGGTAGGCCACGGTTCACTAGGGGGTAGGAAGACGCCCGATATGGAGGGAACTTCAACCACCGGCGCGGCCGCTGCCGCGGTAATGCCATTCTCCATGCCATATATACCGGGCGTGGCGTGGTTGCCCCAGTACTCAGGAGAGTCGCACACCCTGAGTGACTTCAAGGAGAGACTAAGCAGTTTATTTAAAGTATACCCCCTGTCCGAGGAGCAGAAAGTGAGCATCCTCGTAGGCCAGTTGATTGGTGCAGCCCAGAGAGAAGTAAAATCCTGGTCAGCCAGAGAAAAAGGGACTGTAAAAGAGATACTGGCCCGCCTAAAGGACACTTTTGACACCCGTACTACGGCAGAGATAAAGATGAAGTTTTATGGGTGTAAACAACGGGCGCAGGACAGTGTACGGGACTATGCTTTAAACCTGCAGGAGGCGCTGAGGGCCATCAAACAGGTAGACCCTGACAGTGTGCGTAATGAAAACAGGCTGTTAACTGAGCAATTTATTGAGGGTTTACTGTCCAGCGCCCACCGCACCCAGTTGCGCATAATGGCTCTGCAAAACCCTGACTTGGACTTTGCTCAATTTAAGGACAGGGCCATCCGGGTGCTACGGGAACCAGCACCAGGTGGCGCTACAGCTCACCGGGGCCCGGCTATCACCTACCACCAGGAGGTGGCACCCTTTTCCCTGGAGCCTGTAGGAGCTGATGCACAGACTCTGGACAATGCCCTGTCTACAGACCTGCACCATCAGGTCCAAGAGTTAACGAAAAGTGTAGCTACGCTAACCAAAACTGTGCAGTCCTTGCAGGTGTATCCAAAAGGAAAGATCCAGCTGGCTTCCAGCCCGGAGGACGTCCCGTGGCGCCGACAGAAGAGGATTCCACCATCCAGAGGGAGGAACAGCGACCGCTACGACCAGGACGGACAACCCATCTCCCGCCGCTGCAACCAGCCAGGAAATTATGCAAGGTACTGTCATTTAAACGAGCAAAACCTGGGGCAGAGGGCCAACCCCCAGGTGTAAGACCAGCAGGCCCATCAAGCTGGCGAGAAAAATATGTGGGAGGACGACCAGTCCTACCTATCGTGCTGGACGGCTTTCCAATGAGCGTGTTGCTGGACACTGGGTCCCAGGTGACCACCATCCCCTACATTCTTTTCAAATGGTACTGGCCTGATTCGGACATTACCCTCCGTCCAGACGAACATTTGAGTATTTGTGCTAGTAATGGTTAACCCGTACCTCAGGTGCGGTACAAAGAAGTGACCATAAAGGTTGGCAAAGTCGAACTGCCAGCACAAGGACTGATTATTGTAGACATTGATCGCCGAGAAAGTCATCCCATGATAACCTTAGGCGCTAATGTCATTGAAAATTGTCTTGCAGAAATAATTGTCTTGTTACAGCAGGTTGCGGAGACCGCCAGTTCCAACCAGCAGCGGGTTCTACAAAGAGAGATCAGAGCCCTGATGAAAAGACAACAAGTAGAACTGTCTGGTGGTGAAATTGGCAGTGTCAGGATGAGTGACCCATTGCCTATTGCAATGCCCCCAAGAAGTGAAATGCTGATATGGTGCCGGGCAGCAATCTGTCTCCGGGGTAGAGATTACCAGGCCCTGGTAGAGCCCGTCTACTCTGACAGTAGGCCAACCATTTTGACAGCCAGGGGGGTGGTTAATGTCCGCCATGGGAGAGTGCCAGTCCGCATCCTGAACATTGGGGAAAAAGAAGTTCACTTGCCCCGGTATGCCACCCTAGCCAAGCTATTTACCGTCAAGCAAAATGCTATAAAAACAGTGGAACCCTTACCTCCATCCAACCAGGCGGAGGGTAATGGCTCCGAGGGACAGATGGAGGACTGGTGTCAGAAGCTGCATGTGGGCACTGACTCCACCCCTCAACACCAAAAACAAGGAGTATACCGGGTGGTGCAAGAGTATGAAAGGGTCTTCAGTAAACACCCACTCGACTTTGGGGGGTTCAACACCATATCCCCACGGGAGACAATCCACCCATTAAAGAAAGGTACCGGCCTGTACCGCCAGCACACTACCAAAATGCCAAAGGGATGTTGCGAGAGATGAAGGAGGCTGGGGTAATAAGAGACAGTTGTCATCCCTGGGCAGCTCCATTAGTTCTTGTAAAGAAAAAGGATGGCACAATGAGAATGTGTGTAGACTACAGGCAAATTAACCGCATAACACATAAAGATGCATACCCGCTACCCAGGATAGAGGAGTCACTAGCTGCGTTAAAATCTGCTAATTATTTCTCTACTTTGGATCTTACTAGTGGGTATTGGCAGGTTCCTGTAGCAGAGGCGGATAAGGAGAAGACCGCATTCACCACCCCGATGGGCCTCAGCGAGTTCACCTGCATGCCATTCGGGCTCTGCAACGCCCCAGGAACCTTCCAGCGGTTGATGGAGTGCGGTCTAGGGCATAAGAATTTAGAGACAGTCCTGCTGTACCTGGATGATGTCATAGTATACTCCAAGACATATGAGGATCATCTGAAGCACCTGGCGGAAGTGTTTGAAGCCCTGGCTGGCTTTGTCCTGAAGGTGAAGCCGTCTAAGTGCCACCTGCTGAAGCCCAAAGTACAGTACTTAGGACATGTGGTAAGCGCTGACGGTGTAGCACCAGACCCCGATAAGATCACTGTAATCAAGGACTGGCCGAGACCTTCCACCCTCTAAGAAGTGCGGCAGTTCCTCGGGTTGGTAGGCTACTACCGAAGGTTTATACCAGGCTTCACCAAGATGGCGGCACCCATGCAGGACCTCCTGATAAGCCAGTCCAGGAAGGCCAAGAACCAGAAACCACCATTCAAATGGGGCAAGCTGGAAGATGAGTCCTTCACCAGGTTGAAGATGACCCTAACAGGAGACTAGGTCCTGGCCTACCCTGATTATGGCCAACCCTTCATACTTCACACGGACGTGAGCAACGTGGGACTAGGAGCGGTGCTGTCCCAGATCCAGCAAGGCAGAGAAAGGGTGATAGCCTACGCCAGCAGGAAGCTCCAGCCCACAGAAAGAAACACAGAGAACTACAGCTCCTTCAAGTTGGAGTTCCTTGCCATCTTATGGGCTGTGACTGAGGGCTTCAAACATTATCTCGCCTCTTCCAATTTCACTGTGTACACGGATAATAACCCGCTGACACACCTGGACACTGCAAAACTTGGTACCCTGGAACAAAGATGGATGGCCCGACTGTCTAATTACGAATTCACCATCAAGTACCGGGCTGGGCACAAGAATGCAAACGCAGACGCGCTGTCCAGAATTCCTAACTTGCCAAACGAGGGAGAAGACCCAGAGTAGCTGGAAGAGATAGAAATTCCCACGTTCCACCGCCATGGGATAAAGCAGTGCTCCCATTGTGTGAAGAACAGGTGCTCTGCCAACAGAGAAGCCACGTTCAATCCATTGCCCCACCATGGATGGGCAGAAACACAAGACAGTGACCCAGCTGTTTGCCTAGTCAAAGAGTTGCTGACACAAGCTGACTCATACCCTGATTCAGATGCTCCAGAACAGACCAAACAGCTGTGGAAAGAAAAGAGCAAGCTGTTCATCTATGAAGGGAAGCTGTGTCGAAGAACTGTCAACTCCCGGACACATGAGCTGGTCTGGCAGGTGGTAGTCCCGAGGCGAGATGCGTCTATGGTTCTGGAAGCGTACCACGATGGAGCGGGACATTTTGGATGGAAGAAGCTGGAAGTCCTGCTACGTGAACGGTTCTATTGGGTTGGCATGAGGAAAGCAGTCGAGAGGTGGTGTCGAGAATGCGGACCATGCAACCTGAGAAGAAAAGACCGTGACAGCCAGAGGGCTCCCCTGCAGCCCATCATCACCAAGCAGCCACTCGAACTGGTAGCCCTGGACCATGTGAAGCTATCCCCGAGCAGGTCAGGCAAAGTCTACGCTCTCACCATCGTAGACCACTACTCCCGGTTCCTGGTAGTAGTGAGAGTCAAGGACCAAACGGCTCAGACAGCAGCCAGAGCTTTCCAACAGCACTTCTGCCGCCCACATGGTTACTCAGAACGTGTGCTAACTGACCAAGGTCCGGCCTTCAAAGCAGAAGTATTCCAGGAATTCTGCAACCTGTACGGCTGCAAGAAGATCCGTACAACGCCTTATCATCCCCAGACCAACGGGATGTGTGAAAAGATGAATCAGGTGGTGATAGACCTACTGAAGACGTTGCCCCTGGAGAAACGCAGCCTGTGGCCAGAAAAGTTGCCAGACCTGGTGGATCTCTACAATCACATTCCAGTGAATTCCACCAACTGCACACCTGCTTACCTGATGAGAGCAAGACCTGGTAAGCTGCCCATCGATCTGGATATGGGAGTTCTGACACCAGAGGACGCCTCACCAGATGCGGATTGAGATACTGAGCGGAAACTACAATACCGTAAGGTACAGGAAAGTGCTGAAAGAAGTCTGTCCCAAGCAAGAGAAAGGCAAGAGAGGACTTACAATCAACATGCACCAGCTGCCCCCTTGTCACCTGGAAAGCAAGTCCTAAAGAGAAAAAGGCGGCTCCATAAATTGGATGACCAGTGGGAAAAAGAGCCGTATACCATTCTACCATCAAGTCATGATAACACCAAGGTGTACCTCATAAGTAAGGATGGAGGAGAAACGACAGCAACAGTTTCCAGAGACCACCTGAATAAATGTCCTGAGCAACTACAGCATGCTGAAGAAGGCCAAGATATCCCTCAACCCGCAGAGGAAGTGGAAGGAATGGTCAGCACAGTACTCAGAGAATTTCCCCGGTCATGGACGCAAGTGAATAATGCCATTGTTGTGCCAGTCCTTACATTTCTCCAACCAGCCCCTCAGGGAGCTGTAGAAGTCCCAGTAGAGTTGGAAGAACCATTGGCCCCAGAGACAGAAGATTCCTCATCGGCAGACCAGGAGAATCTACCCTCTGCTAGTAGCGAACCTGTCATACCCACGGTAAGCCAAAGGATCCATGGGGAGCTGCCCAACCTACCAGAGACACCTCCAAACACCTGTAGTGTGGTGAACATTGTACCCACCACACCAGGGGTAAATACAGGGGACCAAGGTAGAACACAGATAGACAGTGTGTTACGTAGATCTACCAGAAGCACCAGAGGTCAAATCCCTGCTCGCTGGAGGATTTAGATGTAACCCATAACTGTAGTATTGCAAATGTTGAAATGTTTTATATGTGTGCACTGATTATAAGGACTGTAATGCCTGTAAATACGTTCATGTATTGTTATACTGACCTATAAGGACTGTAATGCCTGTAAATATGTTCATGTATTGTTATTGCTATTGTTTATTGTTATCTGTTATATTTTTGCAAAATATGCTCAGTCCCAGAGTATTGAAATTTACTAGGGGGGAATGTGGCACCCCAGAGGGTCTGGTTGCCACAGTGGTAGTAATACCATGTCTGGGAGCAAAGCAGGAGTTTCCTGGTCAGGAACACATTACATGCAACACCTCCTGCCCCAGACCAGAAAGGGGAGGATCCTGCCCTTTATAACTGGATCTGGAGGCGGGGTTAGGGAGTCTGAGTCTAGAGTTCAGTGTGTGGAGTCAAGTAGGACACGAAGGAGTAAAAAGCCAGGGACTGGAGCTGGAGTTAGCTCGTCCTGGATAGTATCCACAGAGGACCAGAGTCCGAGGCTGTGGGCATTGCATACCCAGCAGCAGATACCGCAGGGCAGGAGATTGCAGGTCTCCTGGCCCAACAGAAGCCCGGAGGCTCAGCCACACGAAAGGACCCGTACCGCCACAGAGGAGTGAGGAATACACAAGGCCCGAGTCGTCAGCCATACGGGTGAGCGCAGCACGTTACACTCAGGGACGTGGGCTACAACACGACTATAAGCGGGATAGCCCAAAAAGTATAGTCAGAACGGCAGGCCTACAACTTCACCTGGCCAGGAGGACTCTAGGATTGTTCCCAGACTGATCAGGCCCTCATCACTAGCCGGTACTCCCTTTGGGGCCCATATAATTGCCAACAGTAAAGACCCTGGGACTGCACTGCAAAGACTCCGTGTTGTCATTACTGATACCTTGCACTACCACCACCATCATCCATACACTGCCCTGAAGCTCCACTCATCCTGTGGGGAGTTACATCACCTTGCTGCACATACCACCAGCTTCAGAGGACTGCTTCGCAGCAGCGGTTCCCAATAACTGCATTCCACAGGTGGCGTAGTCGGACTATACATAACAGATATACATAAACTACCCTTAGATTGACCACCTGGGTCACGGACCGGGTCACCGCCACAGTGACTACAACCCCCAGCATCTACAGGCTTCGGGTACCCCACGGCCCAGAGGGCGCATCACCGGCTGTTCATCTATAGAGAGAAGCTGTGCCGGAGGTACGTCAACCCTAAAACCCATGAGATGGTATGGCAGATCGTAGTGCCCAAGACAGACATCCATATGGTGTTGGAAGCCTACCACGATCAGGCGGGGCACTTTGGCTGGAAGAAGCTAGAAACCCTGCTGAAGTGTTGGTTTTATTGGGTAGGAATGCGCAGTTCCATTGAGAGGTGGTGCTGGAATTGTGGACCCTGTAGCCTCAGAAGAAATGACTACAGCAGCCAGAAGGCACCCCTGCAACCCATCAAGACAACTCGACCTTTGGAGATCGTGGCCATGGATCATGTCAAGCTGTCACCCAGCAGGTCAGGATATTCCTATGCCCTGACCATGGTGGATCACTACTCTCGGTTCCTGGTGGTCACCCCCGTCAAGGATCTAACGGCAGAAACTGCGGCGAAGACGTTTCAGGCGTACTTCTGCAGGCCCCATGGAAACCCGGAGCAGGTGCTGATGGATCAAGGCCCAGCCTTCGAGGATGAATTGTTCAAGGAGTTCTGCCATCTGTACGGGTGTAAAAAGATCCGGACCACACTGTACCACCCCCAAACCAACGGTCTCTGTGACAAGATGAAGAACATCGTCATCGACCTGCTGAAGACCTTACCCTAGAGGAGAGAAATCAGTGGCTAGACGTACTATTTGACCTGGTAGATCTGTACAACCACATACCTGTGAGTTCCACCAATTGTACTCCAGCATATCTCATGCGAGCCAGACCCGGGAAGTTGCCCATGGACCTGGAGCTAGGTGTAGTGGAACCAGAAGCAGATATGTCCACTGAGGACTGGGACACAACCAGACAGGAGCAGTACAGAAGAGTACAGGCCTGTGTCGAAGACAGTCTCACTCATGTGAGGGACAAGCAGGAAGCAAACTACAATAAAAGTGCGCCCGCAGAACCCTTCACACCAGGAGAAGTGGTGTTAAAAAGAAAAAGGAGAAACCACAAACTCGATGACCAGTGGGAGAGAGAACCCTACACTGTGTTAAATTCAAGATTTGGTAACATGAAGACCTGTCTAATTAATAAGGACGGAGGAAGAACGACTGCAATGCTTTCTAGAGACCATCTGAAGTTGTGTCCAGACCTGCTAAAGCCCCAAGAAGAAGTGCCTCTCACCGTACTGGAGGAGCCTAAAGAAGCAGTACTCCATACTGACTTAGGAGATTTCCCGGCAGATTGGCCTCAACTAGGAGGAGCAGTAATAATACCTGTGATCCACTTCTTTCAACAGGCAGAAGACCCTCCACAGCAAGTAGAGCCTGTAAGTGCTTCAGAAGAGCCTGCTCAAGAAGAATCCCCGGTTGGAGCAGAGCAAGAAGGCCCAGCCAATGGTATACTTGCCAGTCCCTTAGAGAGGTTAAGGCAACCCTGCAGTTCCCCAGCACTTAGAACTGACAGAATGGGAGGTAGTGCAAATACTAGTGCCTCACGCATCCCAGTACCATGTAGGTCGACACGTAGCACACGAGGTCAGACCCCTGTCAGATACAGAAAGTAAAGAAGGAAACTCTGACAGTGTAAATAGTGCCCCTGGGGTATTATCTTGTGTATGTATTTATTAACTTGTGTTTTGCTTTATAATGGACAATTTAAGTGAAATGGACACTTTTCCTTGTTGCCTTTAGTTACCCGTAAGGGTACATACAGAACTTAGTGGCTGAGGAGTATGTGCAGCCCAAAAACTGATTCTTGTAAATAATTGCACTCCCTGGAGTGCCCCTTTATGTGACCTCAGAAGAAAAACCTGTCTGGAGTGGCACTAACGGAGGTCCAACTCAGGATCGCCATGCCCTGCAGCCACCCTAGGGCCTACGTTGATGGTTTGGGACAGGTCCCTCAAGCTATCAAATACTATGCCCTGTGAGATGGACATCCTGTCAGGGAACCTCACCAAAAGAGACTTGAATTCTGAGGTTGCTTATTGTACATATGTCTATCTATTATTTATAATGTTTATTATGTAACGTTCAAGCAAGTGCCTCCCATAAAGGGAAGATTGTTATTATTGTTGTTATAAAAAGTACTTCACTCCGGGAGTACTGAGCTTTGCTAGGAGGGAATGTGGCGCCCTGCTGTGCATTGGTGCCACAGATCCTAGAGGGGTGCATGAACAGATTCCTCCACAAGAGGCCCTCATAGCATACACACACCTCCACCTTCCACCTCAGACCACCAGAGGGAGCCGTTAGGGATATAAAAAGGGAAGGTGGAGCTAGGCAGTCAGTCTGGAGAACAGTTTCCTCTGGGACAGAGCTAGTTCCAGTCTGTGAGGATCCAGTCTGTAGAAGGAAGCCTGTTGAGAGGAGCTCCTGCAGTAGCCATCCTGCAGTGGAGCACAGTCCAGACTCATTGAGCTCAGGTAGTGAGCCCAAGGTGTGCCGACGCCATAAGAGCGGTGAAAAGTAGCGAGGCCTACTGCCAGTGTGAAGCCTAGTGAGGGCCCCGAGCAGGCCGACGGCAAGTGGAGTAAGCGAGCTACATAGGGGGCAGAGGAGCTTAACCATCTCACCCCACAAGAATTTACCGGACACCGGGTCCGTGTCTGCAAGGATCTCTAGGACCAGCAGAAACAACCGGGATCCCTGGTGAACTACATGTCCCAGGAATACCAAAAGCTGACAGTAATACCAGGGTCAGGAGTCACTGAGGCCCAAGAAACCAGGGAGTGTGAACTCCAACAGAAGGCCCTACCACCAGGTCAGCAGGTGCAAGACAGAGACCAAGTTAGGCCTAGCTTCAGGCAGGTCATAAACTTACTAGGAAAAGGCAAGAAACAGGAGACCCCACACCCGCTCACTGGGGAGAGTCCTGAAATGTACCCTTCACCCTACAGTACCCCGGATCGTGCCTGAAAACACCACAAGTAAAGGTACTGAAGTGAACTGTCGTGTGTGTGCCTATTCTTCCTTTGACCCGGCTGGGTCCCCTCTGTCTTGCATCCCTTCTCCTACGCTGCCCTGAGGCCCCGCTCCACCTGTGGGAAGCAGAACCAACTAAGCTGCCCGACCACCGGCCTCAGAGGACTGTAGGAGCGCTGGTGAGTCTCACCAGACACCACAGGTGGCATCACGAACTTTCCCCTTTTCCCATACACCTTTCCCCCAATTCCTTGCTTTTTTTTAAGAGTGACCCCAGGATACGGCCCGGGGAGCCGGCCACCACGGCATCCCCCAAAACTAACAGCAAGGCCCGGGCGCCGAGTCCCCTTCCCTTGGGGGCGTCACAAATGTTCATCACAATTTTCAGATTTATATTTTTAAAATAATTAGAAAACCATATGTTATTTCCTTTACACTTCATAAATACTTGCTATTTTATGTTGGTATATCACCTATAATCCCAATCAAATACATTTAAGTTTGTGGTTGAAATATGAAAAAATGTGGAAAGGTTTGACTAGCCCAGGGGATGGGGATAAGTCGGTACCTGGGCCTTTGCCTCGCCTTGGTGATGTCGCGGTGGTCGGCTCCTGGGCACGTACCCTGGGGTCACTCTTTAAAAGGGTGGATATTTGTTTATTTTATAAAAGTTCGTGACGCCACCTGTGGTTTCACCAGCGCTGCGGCAGCCCACTGAGGCCGGTGATAAGGCAGCTCGATGGTATAGCTCCCCACAGGTGGAGCTTGGCCTCAGGGCAGCGTACGGAGAGGGGGATGCAGGACAGGCGAGACTCAGCCGGGTCAGAGAAAGAACGGGGACGGACACGATAGTCACTTCAGTACCTTTTACTGATGGAAAATCAGGCACATCCCGGAGCACTGTAGGGTGAAGGGTGCATATCAGGATCCTCCCCAATGAGCAGGTGTAGGGCCTCCTGTTTCTTTCCTCTGCGTAGTAAGTTTTTGACCTGCCTGGAGCTAGGCCTAACTTTGTCTCTGCCCTGGGCTGGCTGACCTTGTAGTAGGGCCTTTTCTCGGAGTACACGCTCCTCAGCTTGCGGGGCCTATGAGTCTCCTGGCTCGGTTACGTATCAGCACTTTAGCGATCCTCGGACTTGTAGTTCTCCAGGGATTCCGGTTATACCTTACTGGGTCGTAGAGATCCCGGCAAGCTTCGGACCCGGTGTCCGGTAAATTATTCGGGGTGAGCTAGGTAAGCTCCTCTGCCCCCTATGTACTAACTCTCCACTTGCCTTCGGCCTACTCGGGCCCTCACTAGGCTACTCACACTAACGGCAGCTTGCCGCGCTTCACCGATCTTATGGTGCCGGCACACCTAAAGCTCACTATTCTGAGCTACAACTGAGTCTGGACTATGCTCCACTGCAGACTGACCTCTCTCAGGATTCTCTTACTGCAGAAACTCTCTCAACAGACTGACTGAGCTCGACTCTGTATTCAGATGTGTACTAGCTGAACTCTCCAGAGGAACTGAATTGCCTGGCTCCACCTTCCCTATTTATATCCCTAACGGGCTCCCCCTGCTGGTCTGAGGTGGAAGGTGGAGATGTGTGAATGTTTATGGGGGCCTCTTGTGGAGGAATCCATCAATGCACTCTTCTAGGATCTGTGATACCAAGCGCAGCTGGGCGTCACAGGTTCACTGGGTATGAATACTTTTTCAAGGCACTGTATATCGGTGACCAGATGTTTTGGGTGGCACACAGAATAGCATTGTGGGGTGCATTTGGTTCTCCAGGTCACAGGTTGTGTTCATCTCATTTAAAAAGAAGATAATCATTAGATGATACTAGTCGGTAGAAAGGAACTAGTTGGTAATTGGCAACACATCAACACATTTATTTTGTCATTAATTGCAGTGGAGGAGTATGGTTTGGGATGTAAACCCCTATAAAAAAACTTTGTGTCAGATCAGGCAAATTAGAATATATTTGTCATTCGCATCAGTGATTTCTATGAATGGATGAGATTGCTTAACCAAGACTGTGGCGACTGTGGTGCCTCTGGCTAATGATCAATGTGAAATGATATGACCACCCAAATCAGTGTTTTCTTAGTAGGAGACTGTCCCTAGATATGGGTGTCTCTTAGAGACCTATTAAATTGACAACTTGGCTTTGCAGATACAGTTGAAACCAGAAGTTTACATACAGTACACTATATAAAAAGACACATATGCAGGTTTTTCTCAATATCTGACATGAAATCAGAATAAACATTTCCCGTTTTAGGTCAATTAGGATTACCAAAATTTTTAATATTTGCCAAATGTCAGAATAATGAGAGAGAGAGAATGTTTTAAGGCATTTTTATTACTTACTACAAAGTCAAAAGTTTACATATACTAAGATTACAATGCCTTTAAACAATTCTGGATTGCCCATATGGTGATGTCATGTGTTTGGAAGATTCTGATTTTTTTGGCAACATCTGAGTTAATCAGAGACACGCCTGTGTCTTCTTTTCTCATGATGCCATTTATTTTGTGAAGTGCACCAGTCCCTCCTGCAGCAAAACAACCCTACAACATGATGCTGCCACCTTGATGTTTTACAGCTGGGATGGTGTTCTTATTTAGAAGGTGTGTATAAGGCTGCGTGCACACGATGCGTTTTTCATGCATTTATGCTGCGGAATTTCCGCAGCGGAAACGCATCAAAAACGCATGGTAATCCGCACCCCATGGTTCCCAATGGCATTCCGCAATGTCAATGCACATGCTGTGGATTTTTCCGCAGCGTTTCTGCAGCGCAAATAAATCCGCAGCATGTTCATTAATTTTGCGGAAGCGCAGCGGAAGCGCCGCCATTGACTTGCATTGAGACGCATAATATCCACGTCTGTACATTTGTACAAACGGATAACATGCGTCTCAATGTGCGGATGGTACCCAGTTCTGGAGGAGAGAAAACTCTCCTCCAGACCTGGGTACCATTGTACCTGTAAAAAAAAGAATAAAATAAAAAATAAAGTTTATATTCACCTGTCCGGCGGCTTCTCTCTGCTTGCCGGCAACGCTTCTTCTTCCAGGACCTGAGATGACGTCGCGGTCATGTGACCGCAGGCTGTCTCGCGATGTGCCGGCAACCCGGAAGAAGCCAGGACGAGCGCGGCAGCACACGCGGCGGGGGATCGGGGGTAAGTATAGCTTTATTTTTTACGGTCACACTGTATAAATCCATGCCGTTTCCTGGATTTATACAGTGTGACCTAGTTGTCAAGCACTTTCCAAGTGATGCTACCGCCTGGAAAGTGCTTGTCAGTCCGCAAGCGGAAACACATGCGTTAACGCATATGGATACGCATGTGAATCCGCATGTATTCTGCAGGAAAAACGCATGCACAATCTGCACGGGTTTTTTCTGCCAGGGAGATGCAGAAATGCTGCAGAAATTTTCTGCTTCATTTCTGCATCGTGGGCACTTAGCCTAACAGTTTACACTTTCAACATGTCAAATAATTGTGATCACCTAGGTCTGCTGCCTCTTGAATCTGATGAAGGAGAACAGCAGTAGCCATTTCATAACAAAACGCCTGGGTCAGTCCATTCTGTATATTGCCCTGGATTGTGTTTTTAAAGGTGTCATTTGTATGGCACCGGTAATTCCACTAGTGGAGAACCAAAATGCTGCAAAGGTCACTGATATAAAAATGTTACATTCTGGTCTGAAACTGCCCCAACTGCAACCTCTTTCATCAGGCGTCACCACTCTTACACTGTGGATGGCACTGTTGACGCAAGTGTGGTGCATGCATCCAAGCATATTAGTGAGGCTGGGGCTGGTGGTGATGTCCAGCTGAAGAGTCTGTGGACCCGGTTCATCAAAGCTAAGCTAAGTGGCTAGCTCCAAGAGTGTTTGTGAGAGCCCTTTTAAAAGTTGCAAAAACTCCATGAACCGTCCCCTGTAACAACTTTTTCTAACTTTGGAAAACCAGAATTGGTTACCTCCATATAATAAAATGTTGAATTCACAGTTTCACTGCCAGTCAAGAGCTCATGTACTATGGTATCTAATTAATACTTTTGAGATATGCTCTGGCATTTTTAAACAGGAGCTGAAAAGGAGCTTACTGTTTTCATATTTTAGCAAAAAAATTTTTTTTGTAAAATCTACTTTAATCATGCCTTAGACTAAGTCCATTGCCCACAGCCCTGCTCACTGCAGATGTACTCCTCAGCCCCTCAGCTTCCTACCTCTTCTCCCTGCCCACAGCCCTGCTCACCGCAGCTGTCCTCCTCAGCCCATCAGCTTCCTACCTCTTCGCCTTGCCCACACCCCTGCTCACCGCAGCTGTCCTCCTCAGCCCCTCAGCTTCCTACCTCTTCTCCTTGCCCACACCCCTGCTCACCGCATCTGTCCTCCTCAGCCCCTCAGCTTCCTATTCCTTCCCCTTGCCCGCAGACCTGCTCACCGCAGCTGTCCTCCTCAGCCCCTCAGCTTCCTACCTCTTCTCCTTACCCACAGCCCTGCTCACCGCAGCTGTCCTCCTCAGCCCCTCAGCTTCCTACCTCTTCTCCTTGCCCACACCCCTGCTCACCGCAACTGTCCTCCTCAGCCCCTCAGCTTCCTACCTCTTCTCCTTGCCCACACCCCTGCTCACCGCAGCTGTCCTCCTCAGCCCCTCAGCTTCCTACCTCTTCTCCTTGCCCACAGCCCTGCTCACCGCAGCTGTCCTCCTCAGCCCCTCAGCTTCCTACCTCTTCGCCTTGCCAACACCCCTGCTCACCGCAGCTGTCCTCCTCAGCCCCTCAGCTACCTACCTCTTCTCCTTGCCAACACCCCTGCTCACCGCAGCTGTCCTCCTCAGCCCTTCAGATTCCTACCTCTTCTCCTTGCCCACACCCCTGCTCACAGCAGCTGTCCTCCTCAGCGCCTCAGCATCCTACCTCTTCTCCTTGCCCATACCCCTGCTCATCGTAGCTGTCCTCCTCAGCCCCTCAGCTTTCTACCTCTTCTCCTTGCCCACACCCCTGCTCACCGCAGCTGTCCTCCTCAGCCCTTCAGCTTCCTACCCCTTCCCCTTGCCCACAGCCCTGCTCACTGCAGCTGTCCTCCTCAGCCCCTCAGCTACCTACCTCTTCTCCTTGCCCACACCCCTGCTCACCGCAGCTGTCCTCCTCAGCCCCTCAGCTTCCTACTCCTTCCCCTTGCCCACAGCCCTGCTCACCGCAGCTATCCTCCTCAGCCCCTCAGCTTCCTACCTCTTCTCCTTGCCCACAGCCCTGCTCACCGCAGCTGTCCTCCTCAGCCCCTCAGCTTTCTACCGCTTCTCCTTGCCCACACCCCTGCTCACCGCAGCTGTCCTCCTCAGCCCTTAAGCTTCCTACCCCTTCCCCTTGCCCACAGCCCTGCTCACCGCTGCTGTCCTCCTCAGCCCCTCAGCTTCCTACCTCTTCTCCTTGCCCACACCCCTGCTCACCGCAGCTGTCCTCCTCAGCCCCTCAGCTTCCTACCTCTTCGCCTTGCCCACACCCCTGCTCACCGCAGCTGTCCTCCTCAGCTACCTACCTCTTCTTCTTGCCCACACCCCTGCTCACCGCATCTGTCCTCCTCAGCCCCTCAGCTTCCTATTCCTTCCCCTTGCCCACAGCCCTGCTCACCGCAGCTGTCCTCCTCAGCCCCTCAGCTTCCTACCTCTTCGCCTTGCCCACACCCCTGCTCACCGCAGCTGTCCTCCTCAGCCCCTCAGCTTTCTACCTCTTCTCCTTGCCCACAGCCCTGCTCACCGCAGCTGTCCTCCTCAGCCCCTCAGCTTCCTACCTCTTCTCCTTGCCCACACCCCTGCTCACCGCAGCTGTCCTCCTCAGCCCCTCAGCTTCCTACCTCTTCTCTTTGCCCACTGCCCTGCTCATCACAGCTGTCCTCCTCAGCCCCTCAGCTTCCTACCCCTTCCCCTTGCCCACAGCCCTGCTCACCGCAGCTGTCCTCCTCAGCCCCTCATCTTCCTACCTCTTCTCCTTACCCACACCCCTGCTCACAGCAGCTATCCTCCTCAGCCCCTCAGCTTTCTACCTCTCAGCCTATAGCCTCTCTGTGCAGCTCCTCTGTCCCATCCTCCCTCAGCTGCTCTCTGACTGCTGTCTGACAACAGCATCCCCGCAGTCCCCTTGTGCTCTAGAAGTACTCAGCTCAAGTGCCCTCTCTCCTTGTGTCACTTTCCTCTACTTTTCTCATAGCCACACCAAGTGCCAAGCAGCCCAGAATTAGCCTGACGACAGCTACTGGGCTAAGTATCGCACTATTAGGCTGCATGCCCACTATGCGTTTTTCAAGCGTTTTTGCTGCGGAATTTCTGTAGCGAAAATGCTTAAAAAACGCTTGGTAATACTTGCTCCATGGTCCCCAATGACAATCCTCATGTGCTGTGCACATGCTGCGGAAATTTCCACTGCGGATTATCATTGCGGAAAAATACGCATCAATTGCCGCCATTGACTTGCATTGAAACGCATAATATCCGTGTCAGTACATTTGTATACACGGATATTATGCGTTTCTATGTGCAGATGGTACCCGGGTGTGGATGAGAGGAGACTCATCCAGACCCAGGTTCCATAGAACCTGTTAAAAAAAGAATTTAAAATAAAAAATAAAGATTATACTTACCTTCCGATGTCCTCCCGGGGTTTTCTCCCCTCCGTCTGGTCTTCTCTATGGGTCGCGGTGTTGTGAAGGACCGGCCATGATGTCATTGAGTCATGTGACCTGTCACATGACTCAATGACGTCACCGCAGGTCCTTCACACCACCGCGAGCCGCCCAAGACACCAGACCCATCGGAGAGAACATCGGGAGGACATCGGAAGGTGAGTATAAAATTATTTTTTTATTTTTTACCATTCTTATTCTTTTTTTTTAACTAACTTGGTCACACTATATAAAATCCATGCCGGTTGCATGGATTTATATAGTGTGACCAAGTTGTCAAGCACTTTTCCAAGTGATGCTAATGACGCGCCCCCTGGGCCTGTGCTGTGCAGGGGATACCCGGAGCCGGATCGCTGGGGGTTGTAGTCCTCCGTGGCGGTGACCCGGTCCGTGCCCAGGGCGGTCAAACCACTGGCAGTCTGAGTGTGATAACTATGCCACCCGTGGATTGCGGTCAGTGGGGACCGCTGCTGCGCTGCAGACCGCAGAGGCTGATGTTGTATGCGCAGCCAAGTATGGGATGACTCCCCACGGGAGAAGTATTGCCTCAGGGCAGCTAATGTGGATGATGGGAGTGATGGTGTGAGCGTCCCAGTACTGATGGTGCTGGTGCGGCGATGAAACACAGAGACGTGTGGTGCAGTTCAGGGTCTTTACTGATGGAATAACGCAGACCCTCCCGGGAGTACTGGTTAGCAGTAGGGGCCTGGTCAGTCTGGGCCGGCTGCTCTTCCAGCTCTACCTGGTCTTCTGTAGGCACTTGAGGGGCTGGGTGGAGAAATGTGAGGACGGGCACCACGATAGCATTGTTTACTTGTGTCCAGGACCGGGGAAAGTCTCCGAGTACGGTGCTGATCATTTCCTCCTTTTCCGCTACGGGTTGAGGGTCTTCCTGATCTTCATCCGTGCTTTGCAACTTTTCCGGGCACTTTTTCAGGTGGTCTCTGGAGACAGTGGCTGTGGTCTCTCCTCCATCCTTGCTGATGACGTACACCTTTGGATTATTGTGGCTTGAGGGCAGTACGGTGTATGGGTCCTTTTCCCACTGGTCGTCCAACTTATGGAGCCGCCTTTTTCTTTTCAAGACCTGCTCTCCAGGTACCAGGGGAACAGCGGGAGCATGTTGGTTATAAGTCCTCTCCTACCTTTCTCTTGATTGACAGAGACTTCGCTCAACGCTCTCCTGTACTTTCCGGTACTGCTGCTGCCGTTCTGTATCCCAGTCTACCTCTGGCGAAGTGTCCTCGGGTATCAGGACTCCCATATCCAGGTCAATAGGCAGCTTACCAGGTCTTGCTCTCATTAGGTAAGCCGGGGTATAGTTGGTGGAACCTACCGGGATGTGGTTATACAGGTCCAGTTTCTCAGGCCACAGACTGCGTTCTTCCAGGGGCAATGTTTTTAGCAGATCTATCACCACCTGGTTCATCTTCTCACAGAGTCCATTGGTTTGGGTGTGATAGGGCGTTGTTCTTATCTTCTTGCAGCCATACAGGTTGCAGAACTCCTGGAAGATCTCCGCTTCGAAGGCTGGTCCTTGGTCCGGGTACCCGTGTGGGCGGCAGAAGTGCAGCTGGAAGGCTCTAGCTGCTGTTTGTGCTGTTAAGTCTTTGACGGGGACCACCACTAGGAATCGGGAGTAGTGATCCACGATGGTTAGGGCGTAGACATACCCGCTTCTGCTTGGAGCCAGTTTAACATGGTCCAGAGCGACCAGTTCCAGCGGCTGCCTGGTGATGATGGGCTGCAGGGGAGTCCTCTGGCTGGCACGGTCCCTTCTTCTTAGATTGCACGGGCCACAGTCTCTACACCACCTCTCAATGGCTCCTCTCATGCCTATCCAGTAGAACCGTTCACGCAGCAGGAACTCCAGCTTCTTCCATCCGAAGTGCCCTGCCCCATTGTGGTAGGCCTCCAGCACCATAGCTGTGTCCCGTCTCGGTACCACCACCTGCCAGATCAGTTCATGTGTCCGGGAATTGACCATTCTGCGGCACAACTTCTCCTTATAGAGAAACAGTCTGCTCTTTTCCGTCCACAGTTGCTTGGTCTCTTCCGGAGCGTCTGGGTCCAGGCAGGCGTCAGCCTGGGTCAACATCTCCTTCACCAGACGGACTGCAGGGTCACTGTCTTGCGTCTCCGCCCAGTTGTAGTGGGGTAAGGGGTTGAACGTAGCGGACCGCTGGCCCCTCACACGGTGGGAATACTGGGTAATCCCATGACAGTGAAACGCAGGGAGTTCGATCTCTTCCAATTCTTCTGGATCCTCCCCTTCGTCTGGTAGGTTTGGCATCCTGGACAGGGCATCCGCGTTGGTATTGGAGCGCCCTGCCCGGTATTTGATTGTGAACTCATAATTGGACAGGCGGGCCATCCATCTCTGCTCCAGGGCACCCAGTCTTGCAGTGTCCAGGTGTGTCAACGGGTTGTTGTCCGTGTACACGGTGAACCTGGAAGAGGCAAGGTAATGCTTGAAACGTTCGGTTACTGCCCACACCACTGCCAGGAACTCTAGCTTGAACGAGCTGTAATTCTCAGGGTTTCTTTCCGTGGGTCGCAGTTTTCGGCTGGAGTAAGCAATTACCCGTTCTCTCCCCTGCTGGATCTGGGACAGTACGGCCCCTAGCCCGATGTTGCTTGCGTCCGTGTGGAGGATAAAGGGCTGGCTGTAATCAGGGTATGCCAGGATTTCATCCCCCGTGAGGGCCATCTTCAGCTGGCGGAAGGACTCCTCTTCCAGCTTTTCCCATTTGAAGGGTGGCTTCTGGTTTTTGGCCTTCCTGGACTGGCCTATCAGGAGGTCCTGCATAGGAGCTGCCTTCTTGGTAAAACCGGGAATGAATCTTCGGTAGTAGCTTACCAACCCGAGGAACTGCCGCACTTCCTTTATGCTGGATGGTCTTGGCCAGTCCTTAATCACGATGATCTTGTCAGGGTCGGGAGCCACTCCGTCAGCACTCACCACGTGTCCCAGGTACTGTACCTTTGGCTTCAGTAGATGACACTTCGAGGGTTTTACCTTTAGGCCATAGTTTGCCAGGGCTTCAAACACTTCTGCCAGGTGTTCCAGATGGTCCTCATAGGTCTTGGAATAGACGATGACGTCGTACAGGTATAATTGGACCGTCTCGAAGTTCCGGTGTCCCAGACAGCATTCCATCAACCTTTGGAAGGTTCCTGGTGCGTTGCAGAGCCCGAACGGCATACAGTTAAATTCGCTGAGTCCCATCGGGGTGGTGAATGCGGTCTTCTCCCGGTCCGCCTCTGCTACAGGAACCTGCCAGTACCCGCTAGTGAGATCCAAAGTAGAGAAGAAGTTAGCAGATTTTAATGCAGCTAAGGACTCTTCTATCCTTGGTAACGGGTACGCATTTTACTAAACACTCTCTCTTACTCTTGAACCACCCGATAGACTCCCTGTTTTTGGTGTGAGGGAGTGGAGTCAGTACCCAAATGCAGTTGCTGACACCAGTCCTCCATTGGTTTCTTAGAGCCGTTACCTTCCTCTGGTTGAGATGGAGGCAAGGGTTCCACGGCCTGTACAGAGTTCTGGTTGATGGTCAACAATTTGGCTAGCGTGGCATACCGGGGCAGGTATACTTCTCTCTCCCCGATATTTATGATGCGGACGGGCACCCTCCCATGACGTACATCGACCACCCCCCGTGCTGTCAAAATGGTGGGCCTACTGTCTGAGTAGACGGGTTCTACCATTGCTTGGTAGTCTCTACCTCTTAGACCAATAGCTGCCCGGCACCAAATCATCATCTCACTTTTTGGGGGCATGGCAATAGGGAATGGGTCACACATTCTCACGCTACCTATCTCACCAACAGATAGTTCCACCTGTTGCCGTTTCATCAGTGCCCGGATTTCTTTTTGGAGGACACGCTGCTGGCTGGAACTGGCGTTCTTGGCAACCTGTTGCAAAATAAGAATCACCTCTGCAAGACAGTTTTCGATTACATTAGTACCTAGGGTTATTTTTGGGTGACTCTCGCGACGGTCAATGTCCACAATGATCAGTCCTTGTGCCGGCAGTTCAACTTTACCGACCTTGATGGTCACTTCCTTAAATCCTATCTGTGGCACGGGCTGACCATTGCTGGCGATAATGCTCAGGTCGTCATCTGGATAGCGGGTTATGTCCGAGTCATTCCAGTACCGCTTGAAGAGCACGTACGGGATGGTAGTCACCTGTGACCCAGTGTCTAGTAGGGCACTCATAGGAATGCCATCCAGTACCACAGGCAAGACCGGACGTCCCCCTACGTATTTATCACGCCAGTTTGATGGGCCTGATGATCTTATGCCTGGGGGTTGGCCCTCTACCCCAGGTTGTGCCCGTTTAAATGGCAGTACCTTGCCATATGTCCGGGTTGATTGCAGCCGCGGCAGATGGGTCTCCCTCTGGCCGGTGGGGTCCTCCTCAGTCGGCGCCACGGGACGTCCTCCGGTCCGGATGCCAGCTGGATCTTTCCTGGAGAAGAGACCTGTAAAGACTGCACAGTTCTGGTTAGCGCGGCAAAGCTTTTAGTCAGCTCTTGGACCTGATGGTGCAGGTCTGTAGCCGGGTCATTGTTCAAAGCCTGCGCATCAGCTCCCACAGGCCCTGCAGACAAGGGCGCCGCGTCCTGGTGATAAGTGATAGCAGGGCGCCTGTGGGTCACAGCGCCACCTGGTGGCGGTTCTCGGAGCACCCGGATGGCTCTGTCCTTGAACTGTGCAAAGTCCAGGTCAGGGTCCTGTAAGGCCATTGCTCGCAACTGGGTTCGGTGGGCATTGCACAGTAGACCCTCAATAAATTGTTCGGTCAACAGCTTGTCTTAATTTCCCACGCTGTCAGGGTCTGCCTGCTTAATGGCTCTCAGGGCCTCTTGTAGGTTTAGAGCATAGTCTCTTATACTTACATGTGCCCGCTGTTTGCACCCGTAAAATCTGAGTTTTATCTCGGCAGAGGTGCGGGTGTCAAATGTGTCTTTCAGCCGGGCTAGTATCTCTCTGACAGTCTTCTTCCCAGGTGACCAGGACTTTACCTCCCTTTGGTCTGCCCCGATTAACTGGGCCACCAGGATGCTCACTTTTTGCTCTTCTGTGAGGGGATATACCTTTAAGAGGCTATCCAGTCTTTCCCTAAAGTCACTTAGAGTATGTGACTCCCCTGAGTACTGGGGTAGCCAGGTTGCCCCCGGGATATAGGGCATGGTGAATGGCATGACCGCTGCTGTGGTTGCGCTGGCGGCCGGTGTGGCGGTGGAGCTCCCCTCGGTGTCCGACATCCTCCTTCCCCCCTAGTGGACCGTGGCCTACCTTGCGATGCTCTTCTTCCGTAGGCCGCGGCTCCGCAGTCAATCGTCGGGGTAGAGGACCTGGCGTCGCGCTCCGATGACGTCAGCGTCTCTCTCTTCCTCCCTTCCAGGACCTTGCGCAGCATCAGTGCGTGGGGCGGAGCTTCGGATCTCGCGCGCTTTCGGCGTCCACGCCCCTCTTCTTCCCGTGCGGCGTCCCGAAGATAGCGTCCGAAGGCGGGAAGACGGCAGAAGATGGCGGGAAACGGTCCAAGATGGCGTCCGATGGCGGGAAACGACTCCGGACGGCGGGAAACTTCGCCACAGGTAAGTATAAAAGTCTTTTTCAGGCACGCAGTACCCGGTGGTTGCGGGCACGAAATCCTGCCGACTACGCCAAAGTTGACGCGCCCCCTGGGCCTGTGCTGTGCAGGGGATACCCGGAACCGGATCGCTGGGGGTTGTAGTCCTCCGTGGCGGTGACCCGGTCCGTGCCCAGGGCGGTCAAACCAGTGGCAGTCTGAGTGTGATGACAAATGTCCGACTACGCCACCCGTGGATTGCGGTCAGTGGGGACCGCCGCTGCGCTGCAGACCGCGGAGGCTGATGTTGTATGTGCAGCCAAGTATGGGATGACTCCCCACGGGAGAAGTATTGCCTCAGGGCAGCTAGTGTGGATGATGGGAGTGATGGCGTGAGCGTCCAAGTACAGATGGTGCGGCGATGAAACACAGAGACGTGTGGTGCAGTTCAGGGTCTTTACTGATGGAATAACGCAGACCCTCCCGGGAGTACTGGTTAGCAGTAGGGGCCTGGTCAGTCTGTAAGCAAGTAGGATCTCCCCTGGCCAGGTGGAGTTGTAGGCCTCCCCATCTATCTGCACTCTTTCCTGGCTACCTTGCTCTCTTCGGGTAGAAGTAGCCCACGTCCCTGAGTATACCGTGTGGTGCTCACCCGTATGGCCGGTGACTTGGGGCCTTCCGTTAGCCTCCGCTTCACGATGGCGGTGCTGGTCCCTTGCTTGTGACCGTGCCTCCGGGCTTCTAAGGCCAGAGGACATGAAATCCCCTGCCGGTTGGATTCTGCTGCTGGACCTGGATGTCCCCACAGCCTCGGACTCCGTGTCCGGGTTTAGTGTCTTCAGCCAAGGCGAGCTATCTAGCTTCCAGCCTCTGGCACTCGCTCCTGCTCCTACAGAGCTCCTAGTTCTTGCTTTCCCTCTGTCTGCTGTCCTCCAGACCTGACTGCGTGTCTGTCTGGGACTTCACACTGACTCTGACTGCTCTGCTTGTTCTGCAGGCTCTGTCTGTCTAATCCCGCCCCAGAGCCAGTTTATAAGGGCAGATTCCTCCCCTCCCAGGTCTGGGTGGGCCGTGTTGCATGCTTAGGGCTCCTGACCAGAGAAACCTCCCACTTGCTCTCAGACATAATATTTCTATTACTGTGACAACCAGACCCCTGGGGTGCCACACTAAAATTGCTTGGAAAAGCGCTTGATAACCCGCATGCTGAAATGCTGCAAAAAACGCTCGACAAACGCTTCTACCTGGCTGGAAAAACACATGAAAAAAATGCATGTGTTTTTCCTGCAGGGAGAAGCGTAAAAAATCTGCAGCATTTCTGCATCGTGGGCACATAGCCTCATAAACCCCTTGATTGCTGTAGCGATAGTGGGTGATAGGCGGGTGGTTTGTAATTAATGTTTGTATGCTTTTAGGCAAGTGGGTGGGAAGTATAATTAGGTTATTGGTGGGGTTAATTGTATATCCGTATTGTGTGCTATTGTTAATATTATTGTGTACTGTGGAAATTGGTAGTATATTAACTGTAGACTTGTGTGTAATAAATGTATTTTATTGATACACGGTTTCGTCTCAGTTAGTCGCCGTTAGTATCGCATATAGCAAAGGAATCAGAGTAGTAACAGGTGAGGTATTAGCCGGATACCGATTATTAATAGTCAAGCCTGACATTAATAATTAATATACGGAACACCACCCTGTAACATAAGGGCAGATATTATGGCGCCTATACTTACATCCAGCTCATAGGTGGATCTGCCGGCTCTGCCATCCTCAGGGTCTTAATGAAATGTACTTTTTAGGACTGCGGCTCTCATTTTACACTTACATCTGGAGGATGTGCAAGTCCACTAGCTGTAAGCTCTTGTGTTCTCCATAGGCCAAATTTTCCCTATTTAAAAAAATAAAAAATAAAAAAAAAATCCGGCCTCCTGCCACCCCTTAATAGCCGGCCATCTCTCACCTTTTTCCCCACTCCTATGACAACACTGTCATAAGTATGAGGAAATCCAACTGCCGGTAATGGTAGATTTATCATAGGCAAGTGCAAGATGTTATTAAAAAAAAAAAAATCCAACCTCCTCCACCCCTTAATAGCCGGCCATCACACACCTCAGTATTTCATCATTGCCCAAGACAGCACCAAAAAATGCAGCTAAAATGAGCAGGAGGAAATCCTATTACCGGTCAGTGAAAAATATTTGGCACATGCCTATGATTGGAATAAAGCGCAGATATTAGTAACATTGTAACGTAGGTTGAAGAAAGACCTCGGTCCATCAAGTTCAACTTTCCTCCCCCAATTGTACTCCGTACACTAACACTACACTAACTTACTAACTAACTGGCACTAGGCCTCACAAATGTATTATTATTATTATTATTATTATTATTATTATTATTATTACCATTTTTATCATTGCTGCACTATAACAATTAAGAATGTACCCATTTATAATTAAATTTTTTTAATTAATTTTATATTTTGTATTACTCTTGTGATTCTAATAATGGTATTACCAGAATCCCTATGCCTAAATCTGTTGATCCAGAAGAAGGCAAAAACCCGAGGACACATTCAGCCAATTTGCATCACAGGGAAAAATTCCTTCTTGACCCCGAGAAAAGGCGATCAGTCCTAGAACCCTGGATCAAACCTAATTATGTTATTACTAGTTATATATTTAATATTACACTACTTATTGTACTACTGCAGTTATTAATTAATTTGTTTTTATTTTTATAAATGTGACTATTTGATATCGTTACTATTATTAACATCCTGCTATCTTATTACAGTATTATTCTAACTTTCCTATCACTACTAATACTACCCTATGCCTACATTGTTGATCCAGAAGAAGGCAAAAACCCCAGGACACCTTCAGCCAATTTGTGTCACAGGGGAAAAATTCCTTCTTAACCCGAGAAAAGGCGATCAGTCCTGGAACCCTGGATCAAACCTAATTATCATACTAGTTATGTAATTACCGTACTCCTCACCACAGTACCGCCCTCCTCACCACATCCCTACAGTCACTTCTACCTCCTACCCACAATCTATCCCAAACTCTCGTAACCCTTCTAACCTTATACCCATCCGCCCAGCCCCCGCCTCCCCAGTCCCCCTAACAGGAGCTCTATGGAACGCTCGCTCTCTCTGCAACAAACTTTCCTACATTCACGATCTCTTCATCACTAACAAGCTTTCCTTCCTTGGCATCACTGAAACCTGGCTCACCCCTTCCGACACGGCCTCTCCTGCTGCACTTTCGTACGGCGGATTCCACCTTTCCCATGCCCCCCGCCCCACCGGCAAGCATGGTGGAGGAATAGGTTTCCTCCTCTCAGATAACTGCTCCTTCACCCATATCTCTCTGCTGCCCTCAATTACTGTCCCCTCTTTTGAAGTGCACTGCGTGCGCATCTACTCCCCCTCCAACCGGCTGCCATCTACCACCCCCCAGGATCAGCCACCACTTTCTTTGACCACTTCACCACTTGGCTACTTCATTTCCTCTCTGTTGACATCCCCACTATCCTCATTGGCGACTTCAACATCCCCATTGACACTTCCCTCTCAGCTGTCTCTAAGCTCCTATCCCTCACTTCCTCCTTTGGTCTTTCCCAGTTTTCTTCCACACCCACCCACAAAGACGGCCACACGCTGGACCTCATCTTCACCCGCCTCTGTTCCCTATCTAACCTCTGTAACTCACCTCTCCCTCTCTGACCACAACCTACTTACATTCTATACCCTCTCCTCTCCAGGGCAACAATCCCCACTCCACAAACTTGCATACCTGTGGCACCCCAGGGGTCTGGTTGCCACAGTAATAGAAATATTATGTCTGAGATCAAGTGGGAGGTTTCTCTGGTCAGGAGCACTAAGCATGCAACACTGCCCGCCCAGACCTGGGAGGGGAGGAATCTGCCCTTATAAACTGGGTCTGGGGCGGGATTAAGTCAGTTAGAGCTGGAGAGGGAAAGCAAGAACTAGGAGCTCTGTAGGAGCAGGAGCGAGTGCCAGAGGCTGGAAGCTAGAAAGTTTGCCTTGGCTGAAGACACTAAACCCGGACACGGAGTCCGAGGCTGTGGGGACATCCAGGTCCAGCAGCAGAATCCAACCGGCAGGGGATTCCATGTCCTCTGGCCATAGAAGCCCGGAGGCACGGTCACAAGCAAGGGACCAGCACCGCCATCGTGAAGCGGAGGCTAACGGAAGGCCCCAAGTCACCGGCCATACGGGTGAGCACCAGACGGTATACTCAGGGACGTGGGCTACTTCTACCCGCTTAGAACAAGGTAGCCAGGAAAGAGTGCAGATAGTCGGGGAGGCCTACAACTCCACCTGGCCAGGGGAGATCCTACTTGCTTACAGACTGACCAGGCCCCTACTGCTAACCAGTACTCCCGGGAGAGTCTGCGTTATTCCATCAGTAAAGACCCTGAACTGCACCACACGTCTCTGTGTTTCATCGCCGCACCAGCACCATCAGTACTGGGATGCTCACACCATTACTCTCATCATCCACACTAGCTGCCCTGAGGCAATACTTCTCCCGTGGGGAGTTATCCCATACTTGGCTGCGCATACAACATCAGCCACACCGGTCTGCAGCGCAGCGGCGGTCCCCACTGACCGCAATCCACGGGTGGCGTAGTCGGACATTTGTTATCACACTCAGACTGCCACTGGTTTGACCACCGTGGGCACGGACCGGGTCAGCGCCACGGAGACTACAACCCCCAGCAATCCGGCTCCGGGTATTCCCTGCACAACACAGGCCCAGGGGGCGCGTCAACTTTTGGCGTAGTCGGCAGGATTCAAACCAACCCGCCCCAACGGGTATTGCGTGCCTGAAAAAAAAAGACTTTTTCACTTACCTGAGAGAAGTTTCCCGCCGTCCGGAGTCGTTTCCCGCCATCGGACGCCATCTTGGACCGTTTCCCGCCATCTTCATCTGTTTTTCCCGCCCTGGCAGAGCGGACGCCATTATGTGCGCACCAAAAGACAGCAGGAAGCCGCCTCCCATCGTGGGCCAGGTCCCAGAGTGGCGCCAAAGAAGGGGCCTGCCCCCAGCAACTATGAGTGCAGCAGTGGAAATGTCCATCAACGTGGGTTGGCTGCCCCTAAAGGTGATTGTCAGCAGATGCCCCCAAGACCACCCCCCATGGGGGCGGATAGGAAAGAAAACTGTGGGGCCAGGTGCGGCCTGGATCAGTCTGGACCTGCTGCACCCGGAGATGGAGGGAGCAGCGAACCCCACCAGCACCCTGGCCCGCAGCCTGCTGCAAGCTGAGCCACCCTGCAGCTTAACGGAGTTGCTGGCACAGCTGTCCAGAGACCCGGACTGCGCGCGAGCTGCGCTGGAGAACCTAAATAGGAGGATGGTCCGGGCGCAGCGGGATGTGTTTGCCGGGTGGAAGGAGGAGTTGGCCCGGCAGCACGTAACCGGCCAGCAGGAGACACCGCGAGGACCGAGCAGTGAGCTTGCCTCTGAGGGAGGTGAAGATGGACCGGCGGCTGCGAACGACGCCGCGGAGGAGGCAACGGAGGCCGAGGCAGGTAACGGGGACGCCACCACTCTACGCCCTGAGATCACCAGCCTGCCCCCACCCTCCGTTGCGGGACCCGAAGCCCCGGGGACCGTACCTGACACCACGCCTCCACCGCCGCCAGCTAGGCCTCAGGGTGCAAGCGTCGCTGACACGCCCCGCCCCGCGCTGTGCCCTCTGAACCCGGGCGCCGTAAAGCAGGAGACGTCACAGGCCGGGACGCAGGGCCTGGTACACCCGGGCGCCGCTGCCCCACCAGCGCCCCTTACCGTGACTGTGCCATCCCCGGGCGCGACCATCAGACGACACCGGCCTGGTCGTAAGGCTGAGTGCCCCCGGGCGCTGCTCCCCAAAGGGGGTCCGGAGCCATACCACCCCTGGGCGCGGATCTCTTCGCCCAGCACACGGCCCCTGGTGTGGCCGGCCGAACTGACCAGCGGTCAGCCCTGGAGAGCTCCACCCCCGCGTGAGCCTCTGATACCGGCTCCGGAGCCCGCGGAAGTCGCCCCGCCCGCACTACAAGAAACACAGGCAGACGCAGATCGTCACCTGGACTGCTGCCGTCAACAGCTGGCCACCTATGAAAGGGAGCGGCGGCAGAGGCGCATCAGGGAGGAGCGACTCCAAGTCCGGAGCGCAGAGCAGAAGAGGAGAGCCCGTCAGGACTCCCAAGCCATCCGCGGTCCCCGAGCCACCGGGACCGTAGTCGTCGTAAAGTTCCAGCTGGAGCACGGCTGGGGCTTCATAAGAGACCCGGAGGCTGACACCGACGTCTTCGTCACCTGGAGAGACGTGGAAAGCCACTTGCCAGAGGGACATCACGGCCGTGACCTGTACCCCGGCGACGTGGTCACCTACACCCGGCACAAGAGCGCAAAGGGACTGTACGCCCTCCATGTCCACCGTCTAACGGAGGAGGAACTGCGGTACCGCCCAGACATGGACTACCCTGAGGGTCCGGACGGATCTGAAGACTACCCGGAAGAGCGAGGAGGACACCGTTACCAGTGAATGGTAAAGTGGAACTGTGCATAGTTACCCGTAAGGGTACAGAGAACTGTTTATTGTTGTGGAACTGTTGACTGTGTTCAAGTTAACCCCCTCAATCCCTAACCAGGCTGAGGACTGTGAGCAGCCATTCCACTATCCCCACCGGCCGAGGACTGGGAACGGCCAATCCCTTGTAAATAGTTGCGCTTCTTAAAGCGCCCCCTACTGGTTTTATAAAAAGACTGCAACGTCTACCTCGGGACCGAGAATCCCTCCAGTTTACAAGTTTACTGAAGTTTTTGCACTTAAAAAGAAGATCGAGCACCTGGTCACAAGTTGCACCGCGGCCAGGATTCAAGAATGTGTTTTGAGAATGTTTTCCTTGCGAGTGTTTTATAATGAAAAAGTTTTATATGCTGTTAGAGTAATAATGCAAATGTTTTATGTGATGTTATATATGATAAAAGAGTACCAGTAACGTTAAAAGAGAAGAGTGCCTCCCATAAAGGGATGGGTTAATAGTTATTGTCTTATATACGAATGCATTCTAAAATTTTTGTATGTTTTAAATTGTTTTTGCTCTTTTCCAGCCCGAGGACGTGCTGTGATTTACCAGGGGGGAATGTAGCACCCCGAGGGCTCGGCTGCTACAGGGGTATTGCACCTCAAACCAGAGGTGTGATATTCCACTCCCGGGTAAGGATGGAGTGTGGACCAGGACTCGTTAGGCTGCATGCACCACACACACCCCATTTCCGAGGGACAGGTCAACGGTGCTCCCATGAGACAGGAGTGCAGGCACGACAGCTTCTGTCCCTGGCTGGAGTGGGGAGGGGGAGGAAAACCCAGTGGTGTAGGAGCAGATAGGGGTGGGTCTCTGGGCATAGGTAGGAGCCCATTGGTTGCTAGTCACCTGGGCTCACACATAGAGGGAGGTATATAAGGTGGACACCATCTTAGAACAGAGTTCAGTTCAGAGAGGAGTTCAGCCAGAGAGGGCTGACAGGGAGCTGTGGCTCAGTCTGGGCCCAGCTCCATGAGGCGGGCCTGGAGTAGAGGCAAGAATCAGCAGAGAGAACAGGAACAGAAGAGAAAGGAAACAAGGAACAGAACATTAAGAAAGGCCCAGAGACACGAGGACAGAAGGAACCCCATAGGCCCAGGAGATTGCTGGTGAAGGGTTGGCAGAGCAGGGTACCGGGACCCAAATTGGTGGAGGCAACAGATTCCTCAGCCAAAGACCGGAGGTTGTGACCACATCCTGGTGCGACCCCTCACTACATCCACCAGGAAAGCATACCACGTAGGGTCAGGGAAACCGGAGATAGGTTTCGCCAATAGAAGGCCCGAGGAAGCTGGACAAAGGTGGGTCACTGGTGAGGACGGCCAGAGAAGGGAAGAGAAGGGAGCCCTGTGCCAAGCTCTGGAATTGCATGGGAGTTGGTCGAGCCCCTTGCCTGGTGGACGCAGCATGGCTTGGGCAGTCATCGCCTGCAGGATTGACACGAATAACAACTGTGAGTAAAGCATTGGAAACTGCAGCCCAACGTCTCTGTGTTTCATCGCCGCACCAGCACCATCAGTACTGGAACGCTCACACCATCACTCCCATCATCTCCACACTAACTGCCCTGAGGCTATACTCATCCCATACTTGGCTGCGCATATAACATCAGCCTCAGCGGTCTGCAGCGCAGCGGCGGTCCCCACTGACCGCAATCCACGGGTGGCGTAGTCGCACATTTGTCACATTACTAATACTGCCACTGGTTTGACCGCCCTGGGCACGGACCGGGTCACAGCCACGGAGGACTACAACCCCCAGCGATCCGGCTCCGGGTATCCCCTCCCCTACACAGCACAGGCCCAGGGGGCGTGTCATACCCTCGCAGAAATCTCAAACACCTTGACCTACAGTCACTCTCTGAATCCCTTCTCCCTCTTACAGACATTAGTTCCTTACATGATACAGATGTTGCTGCCACTTTATACAACACCACAACAGCTGCAGCTCTCGATTCAGTCGCCCCCCTCACACATACCAAAGCTCGCACAACCAACAGACAACCCTGGCACACCAGCCTAACTAAAGAACTGCGATGGCCCTCCAGGGTTGCTGAGCGCAGATGGAAAAGGTCTCACTCCAATGAGCACTTCATCGCATTTAAACAGTCCCTCACTACCTTCAAGTCCACACTCACTGCAGCAAAACAAACATACTTCTCATCTCTCATATCCTCCCTGTCTCACAACCCCAAACAACTATTCAACACCTTCAATTCTCTCCTCCGTCCCCCAGTGCCTCCTCCCTCTCCTCTTATTTCAGCCGAAGACTTTGCCTCATTCTTCAAGCAGAAGATTGACACCATCAGACAAAGCTTTTGCCTAAAGCCCCCACAGCCCCTCCCCACACCTACTCAACCCTCCTCCTCCAAAACCACATTCTCCACCATTACAGAAGATCAACTTTTCTCTTTACTCTCCAAATCACATCTCACCGCCTGTAAACTTGACCGAATCCCGTCCCACCTCATCCCAAACCTTACCACTATCTTCATCCCACCCCTAGCCAACCTCTTCAACCTGTCACTAACAACTGGTGTCTTCCCCTCATGCTTCAAACATGCCTCAATCACACCAATCCTCAAAAGCCCTCCCTTGACCCATCCTCTCTGTCTAGCTATCGCCCTATATCACTTCTCCCCTATGCCTCAAAACTACTGGAACAACACGTCCATTCTGAGCTGTCCTCCCACCTCTCCTCCTGCTCCCTCTTCGACAGCCTACTATCTGGTTTCCGACCGCACCATTCTACTGAAACTGCACTGACTAAAGTCACCAATGACCTACTAACCGTCAAATCTATGCGACACTACTCTGTCCTCCTCCTCCTAGACCTGTCATCTGCCTTCGACACAGTGGACCATTCCCTCTTACTACAAACTCTCCCATCTCTCGGCATCACAGACTTGGCCCTATCCTGGATCTACTCATACCTAACAGACAGGACATTCAGTATCTCTCACTCACAGACCACCTCCTCATCTCGCCCCCTATCTGTCGGTGTCCCCCAAAGTTCAGTTCTAGGACCCCTGCTCTTCTCCATCTACACCTTAGGCCTGGGACAGCTCATAGAGTCTCATAGCTTTCATTATCACCTCTATGCTGATGACACACAGATCTACCTCTCTGGACCCGATATCACCTCCTTACTAAACAAAATCCCACAATGTCTGTCTGCTATTTCATCCTTCTTCTCTGCTAGATTTCTAAAACTTAACATGGACAAAACAGAATTCATCATCTTTCCGCCAATTCATTCGACCCCCCCAACTCACCTATCCATCATAGTCAATGGCTGCCCACTCTCCCCAGTCCCTCAGGCTCGCTGCCTTGGGGTAACCCTGGACTCTGAACTCTTCTTCAAACCACATATCCAAGCCCTTTCCACTTCCTGCCGACTCCAACTCAAAAATATCTCCCGGATCCGCACATTCCTCAACCATGAATCTGCAAAAACACTAGTGCACGCCCTCATCATCTCCCGCCTTGATTACTGCAACCTCCTGCTCTGTGGCCTCCCTTCCAACACTCTTGCACCCCTCCAATCCATCCTAAACTCTGCTGCCCGACTAATCCACCTGCCCCCCCCTATTCCCCGGCCTCTCCTCTCTGTCAATCTCTTCACTGGCTCCCCATTGCCCAGAGACTCCAGTTCAAAACCCTAACCATGACATACAAAGCCATTCACAACCTGTCTCCTCCATATATCTCTGACCTAGTCTCCCGCTACATACCCGCACGCAACCTCCGATCCTCACAAGATCTCCTTCTCTACTCCCCTCTAATCTCCTCCTCCCACAATCGCATACAAGATTTCTCCCATGCTTCCCCCCTACTCTGGAACTCTCTACCCCAACACATCAGACTCTCGTCGACCGTGGAAACCTTCAAAAAGAGCCTGAAGACCCACCTCTTCCGACAAGCCTACAACCTGCAGTAACCATCGCTCCACCATACCGCTGCACAACCAGCTCTACCCTCACCTACTGTATCCTCACCCATCCCTTGTAGACTGTGAGCCCTCACGGGCAGGGTCCTCACTCCTCCTGTACCAGTCGCCGTCACATTGTGTTCAAGATTATTGTAATAGTTCTTGTATGTATACCCCTTCTTGACATGTAAAGTGCCATGGAATAAATGGCGCTATAATAATAAATAATAATAATACTATTACCGTACTACATGTACTACTATAGTTGTAACATTTTGTCTAATTTAACGGTAACCCTCAATGTTATGTGTATCGAGGAAATGGTCCAGCCCTTTTTTGAAAGCTGTTATAGTGTCTGCCATCACTACCTCTTGTGGTAGGGAATTCCACAGTCTGACTGCTCTGACTGTAAAGAACCATTTCCTGTTTAGGTGCCTTAAAAAATGGGAATATTCAAAATCAACTTTTAACCCACTTCATTCATTATTTACAGATATAAGAAACATGTAAGAGGTTTTAGTTGCATTAAAAAGCTTTGCAGGTTTTTTTGTTTTGTTTAACTATATAGATGTTCCATGAGAAGGCTCAATGGCTTCTGGAATGGGTACCCCTGGCATGGACTGGAATGACATTGGCATGGGTGTCTTCACGGGACTTTGATGAAATAGTCCTCCATTTGGCGATCTGGGTTTACATATTATGGCGCCTATACTTACTTCCAGCTCATAGGTGGATCTGCCGGCTCTGCCATCCTCAGGGTCTTAACAAAATGTACTTTTTAAGACTGCGGCTCTCATTTTACACTTACATCTGGAGGATGTGCAAGTCCACTAGCTGTAAGCTCTTGTGTTCTCCATAGGCCAAATTTTCCCTATTTAAAAAAAAAAAAAAAAATCCGGCCTCCTGCCACCCCTTAATAGCCGGCCATCTCTCACCTTTTTCCCCACTCCTATGACAACACTGTCATAAGTATGAGGAAATCCAACTGCCGGTAATGGTAGATTTATCATAGGCAAGTGCAAGATGTTGTTAAAAAAAAAAAAAAATCCGGCCTCCTGCCACCCCTTAATAGCCGGCCATCACGCACCTCAGTATTTCATCATTGCCCAAGACAGCACCAAAAAATGCAGCTAAAATGAGCAGGAGGAAATCCTATTACCGGTCAGTGAAAAATGTTTGGCACATGCCTATGATTGGAATAAAGCGCAGATATTATGGCGCTTATTCTTACCGCCAGCCCATAGGTGGATCTGCTGGCTCCGTCATTCTCTGTGTCTTCATTCGGGGTCCCTCGACGTCTCCATGGTCACCTTCATTCTTGCAGCGTTTGTTCCAGTGATGTCCAGTCTTCTGATTTTCAGTCTTCCGGAGGCTCAGGTGGGCCGCTCGCTCTGATGACTATAGAGCTGGGGTCTGCTCAAGGGTTTCCAAGTTGACAAATGAAAATCCCTCAAACAATGCCTGGTCCTTTGTTGATATAGGTGCTGTGGCCTCTGCTGCTTCTAGTTTCTCAAGATGGAATGGTTTATGACGACGGGGAGGCTCAGATGGCTATAAAGGAAAAAAGAAATTATAACATTAATATTATGACTTTATATCAGAGTCTCCGTTAAAAACAAGTTGTGTTGATTGAAAACTAGTAAAAGAATAGACACAAAGATTTTAATACTAAGAAACCATATCTGCTCATATACTTACTACAGGGACGTATGGTGGAGGCAGTTTCAGGGCTTCCACAGAGACCCAGTCGATACGCTGAAAAAACCTGTGCTTTCTGATGTTACCGTTGGCTCCTAAGCGACTGGCAGGATCTTTCTGAAGGAGCTAATAAAGATAAAACCAAAATCCATGAATGTAAACTGGAGAGAAAATGATGACTACTATGCAGAGATGAGCAAATCCACTTGATGCGAACTGAATTTGTGTTGAATTTTTGTGAATCTGCTGAACCTGGTGAATTTCAACAATTTGTGATTTGCTTCTTGGGAATCACCTAAAATAATTGCAGCCAATTTTCATACAGTATTACTAAAAATTACATCAGCCAGAGAAGACTTATAGGACCTCTGATGTAAGCCGTCCAGGCTTCACCATAATGCTTTAAGGTGTCACATCACATGTTATAGCACAATCAGGAGGGACTATCATAGCCTGTATGAAAGCCAAAGCAATGAATGTAGGAGTCATTTTGTGGTGAATCTGGATAGGGAGAGCACATCACAGCTTAGCAGTAGAGATTGAGAGAGAAAGACATAAAACAGTAAAAGACTGCACAGATAGTATGTGACAGCACAGCAGTAAAGAACGGTTACCACAAGTTTACCCATTTATGTTGAGTACTTGCGATTTTAACATTTTTGGGAAAAAATTGGAACAAGCTGGTTAATTTGAATTTCAAAAGGTTTGCTCATCTCTACAACTATAACATTGTATATATCATAGTACTAATGACTGTTAAGACAACTGACCTGTTTAATGATGTTCCTGATGCCGGAGGATTTATCGTTGAGTGTCTGATGGTAGGCGCACTCATCGGTAACCATTTCTTTTAAGATGACACCAAAAGAATACCAGTCTACTCCGGCGTTATACTCCTTCCCAGCCAAAATCTACATAAAGAAGAAGAAAATAGATAAAGAGTTGGTCAAAAAGTTCCATATCTTCAGTGTAACAAAGTTCTCAGTATAATAATTGTAAGACTATGTAATATAGTGAGAGTGGATGATTCCTCTGGTTGTGGCATCACTTGAATATTATGATTACTACACTAATGACTGAAAGGAGCCATGCTGCTCTTCTGAGCTCCAGAACCTTTGTGGGCTGACTTGTAACTCTTTGGGTCTCTAATGCTGGCAAAACATATAGCATGATCATGTATTGTGGCCGGACTCACAGATTCCGGAGAGATCATCTAATGTGTATGGAGACATCCCAATTCAGCTCAAACACTGGATGCTGAATTTCAGTGCCCGATCCTTTGTGTCTGGCATGGTCATACTCCCCCCTCCCATTCAGAACGCATGTACACTCAGCTGAGGCAAGCTGCCTATCTAATGTGTATGGCATGCCAGATGTCAATGTCAGAATGTCCCATTTACTGTAATGGACATTTGTTGGATTATGTGTGTGATCCAGGCAGACATACAATTATAGTATGAAAAAAAGAGAAAATCCTTGTTCTTCTCACCTCAGGAGCCATGTAGCCTGCAGTTCCAGCGTATCCAGTGGCTGTTCGGTCTCCATGCATGTTGTCAATTGCGAGACCGAAATCTGTGATCTTAATATGGCCCGTTTCAGCCACCAAGATGTTCTCGGGCTTGAGGTCTCTGTGGATGACGCCCTTTGAGTGGAGATGTTGGATTCCACAGACGAGTTCAGCGGCATAGAATCTGACAGAGAGACAAGAAATTAGTGACTGTCTACAGAAATACAAGAAATCCTGCCCTATCCATAGTGTAATAAAGTGGCCGGTCAGGATTCTGTCCAGGTTCTGATGACTAATATATTGCTTTAGTCTAATCCATATTGCCATCAAAGAGCAATCAATACTGATGACAGAACTGCTGTTTATATATACTGTATATTTCTATTCGTGTATAATTACATAAAAATAAAACTTTACCTTGCACTGGGGATGTCAAGCTGCCCCTTCATCAGTAAGTAGCTGTAAAAGTCCCCGCAGCTCACGTATTCCAGACCAAGGAGCAAATGCAGCTGTTGTACAGAGCAGAGATATAGGTGAATTGCCAGATTATTACAGTACCTACTCATCTACTACAGAATAGGACAGAATAACTATAGGCTACATGGTAAATGCCTGTCTGATTGTCCAGATACAAACATAGAGACATAACTATAGTAGGTACATGTGTTGCAGTCGCACTTAGCCCTGGAGCCTATGGGGCCAAAATATCCTTTTGGCCCATAAGAGAACACCAGTACTATTAAAGATCTGTAATGGTTGGGGGCCATGTTGGAAATTTTTCATTGGGGCTGTAATGCAGCGGCTTGCGGCATTACTGTAATGGTCCAGGGTGTGTTTTGGCCGACCATGTACCTCCCGAGGTGACTGATCACATGACTGTGACATCGCACAGGTCCTGTGCATACAGAAGGTCTGATCACATGACTGTGACATCAGCACAGGTCCTGTGTGTGCACTAGAGGATATATAAACCCTGGTAGATTTGAGACAGGTGTGAAAGGCGTGAGGCCTGTTCCCGTGTGTGGGACACCGTTAGCCTGGAGAGGCTTAGTGAGGCCTAGTGAAGCCTGAAAGGCAGAGGCTGGATCCTTACGTGTAAGCGATACTAGTAGCCTTGGAGGGCCAGAAGCTTGGAAGGCAAGAGTCCTGGAAGGCAGAGGCTGGATGTTAGGTGAGAAAACATACCAGTAGCCTTTGAAGGAACGAGGGCTGGAGACCCCCATCTGGGAAGCCCTAAAGCCACAGTGGTGGCAGAACAAATCTGACTGAAGCAGCTAAAACCGGGCAAAGGTAAAGCACTGCATTATATGGACGCTGATATAAGTGACTTTGCTGATGGCTGTAACTGGAGCCAAGTGGGCCTGTCTGCCACTTGAAAGGCTCCTGGACATTATATGTGTATGTTGGCGAGCCACTGAGTTGGACTCGGTGATAAGCAGTAGTGAAGTGTAATAAACTGCTGGATTGTGAAATCCTGGAAAACGTGGCTGGTGTGCTTTAATTGACCCGATGCAGCGAGTGTCCCCCAGCATGATGACTAGCGCTGCCTTACAGGGCCTATAAACTTCAAGCAACGCCACTATACACATACTGTATATACTCACACACATGCACATGTACTGTATGTACACACCAATGTGTAAGTGTGTCTATATACAGGGTCGGACTGGGGCACCGGGACACCGGAGAATTCTCCGGTGGGCCCGGGTCCTCAGCGGGCCCCCGAGCAGGACACACGGGTGCCCCTGGTTAACATGGCCGCCGGTGCTCCGCACTGCAAGGGCCTGGAGGGTCAGGGGGGCCCTTTCAGTGCGGCTGATGAAGGCAATCTGGCCTGCTTCTCGGTCCCATGGGCAGATTGCCCTCATCCTGTGCGGCAGGCAAGGAGCGATCCCTCCAGCTCCACTGCCGACAGGAGGAAAATGGCAGCATAGCTGCAGGGATCCGTCCTCACCTCTGCTTTCTGCCCGGCGTTTCCTCCCTCACACAGGCTCGCACTGCTTGATGACGTCATCATACAGCATGGGCCTGTCAGGGAGAAAGATGCCGGGCAGGAAGCAGAGGACAGTGCTGCGGGGGAGCGCGATGAGAGATAAGTTTTGGGGTTTTTTGAGGGAGAGCAATGGTGATTGAGGAGGTGGGGGGAGATATGACATGGTGGGGGATATATGGCATGGCAATGGGGGAGGTGGGGGGAGATATGTATGGCATGGTGATGGAGGAGGTAGGGGGAGATATGACATGGCATTAGTGATAGAGGAGGTGGGGGAGATATGGCAATGATGGTGGAGCAGGTGGGGGGAGAAATGGCAATGATGATGGAGTAGGAGGGGGGAGATATGGCAATGATGACGGAGCCGGTTGGGGGAGATATGGCAATGATGACAGAGCAAGTGGGGGAGATATGGCAATGATGACGGAGCAGGTGGGGGGAGATATGGCAATGATGGAGGTGGTGGGGGGAGATATGGCAATGATGATGGAGGTGGTGGGGGGAGATATGGCAATGATGGAGAAGGTGGGGGAGATATGACAATGTTGGAGAAGGTGGGGTAGAGCAATGATTGGGATGGGGAAGAGCAATTATGGAGGTAGGAGAGAGAAATGATGGGGAATTATTTGGACGCTATTTGCTGTTAATATCTGGTCTGGTCATGGCATGGTGGTATTTCTCCCTTGTATGTAGTAATATTCGGTCACTATGGGGTGGTAATATCTGGTCTGATCAAGGTGTGGTGATATTTCTACCTTGTATGTAGTATTATTCGGTCACTATGTGGTGGTAATATGCGGTCTGGTCATGGTTTAGTGGTATTTCTCCCTTGTATGTGGTATTATTCGGTCACTATGTGGTGGTAATATGTGGTCTGGTCATGGTGTGGTGGTATTTCTCCCTTGTATGTAGTATTATTTGGTCACTATGTGGTGGTAATATGTAGTCCAGTCATGGTGTGGCAGTATTTCTCCCTTGTATGTGGTACTGTTTGTGTTGGTACAGTGGATTGTGTTGTGTATGGCAGTCATCTGTTCTCTCTGATATTAATTAGGAGAAGATTCTTTGTTTCCATTAGTGATTAATTAAATACTTGGAACAAGATGCACTTACAGGGGTTCTCCGATGAAAACAAGTAATCACCTCTCCACAGGATAAGTGATAAGTTATTGATTAGTGGGGGTCTGAATGCTGGAACCTGCACCGATTGGTAGAATGTGGAGCTTTTATCCCCATTAGACTGGAGCTCATGTGCGACTTGACCACTGATCCATTCATTCCCTCAGTGGCTGTTCTTGTTTTTTTTCTGGAAACCCCAAAGAGAATGAAGGGAGCTGCAGTCAGACGTCCCACCTGCCGCTGCATTTTAAAATGGGGATAAGTGTCCTGACAGGGATAAAACTTCCCCATTCTTCTGATCGGTGCGGTTTCCAATGTTCGGACCCAAACGATCAGTCAGTTATCACCTATCCCGTGGAGCCCTTGGATCGTTGATAACTTGTTTTAACCAAAGAACATTGTACATCCTAGTTATAGCATGTGCACAGTAGATGTGCAGGAGCCGCCTGTGATTTACAGCAGACGCTCCACTATAACGGGGATATCGGCTATCAGGTATTTACATATAGCTGTAGGGTGGGCCCTGAGGATCAATTCCACCTGTGGGCCCCAGACACCCCAGTCCGACACTATATATATATATATATATATATATATATATATATATATATATATGTATATATATATATATGTATATATATATATATATATATATATATGTATATATATACTGTATATATATATATATATATATATATACACGAGAGTTGCCATTAAAATGGTATTGGTTGTATATCTCATACTTATGTTCAAAGATATATTGACCTCTAGAACCATGCCACTACTACAAGCCCAACAGGCACATGCTCACTGGGCTGCAGCCCTCACCTACATTGTGGGCCATCGGCCGTGGTTTTGCAGCTGCTGGCCTTTTAATATTTTTTCATGTCCATGTCGTGTGTACCCGCCCATGCGCGCCCATGCACGACGCACACGCACAGCATTCAGTACACCGCAGTGGCGTACTCTTTGCCAGGCCTAGTGCCAGATAGTGTTATCAGGATGTTCTTGGTAGAAGGGGCTACCGCTCTCTGCGCGCCGGCTCCTTACTTTCCTGCAGGCTCATCTTCAAGCTCTGGGAGGGCTGCATGCTACACTGATTCATCTCCAGGCTATGAATGAGTTAACAAGCAGAGGCCATGTAATGTATGTACATCAGCCCTAGTGTATCCTATGTGATGTACATACTGTACATCAGCACCTGTATATCCTATATGATGTATATACATCAGCCCCAGTGTATCCTATACGATGTATATACTGTACATTAGCTCCAGTATCTCTTATATGATATATATACATCAGCCCTAGTGTATCCTATATGATGTTTGTACATCAGCCCCAGTGTATCCTATATGATGTATATACTCTACATTAGCACCCATATATCCTTTAAGATGTACTATATATACATCAGCCCCAGTGTATCCTATATGATGTTTGTACATCAGCATGTCACAAGGAGGTTTTCTCTAACATCACAAATTGTGATGGCGGCGTCCAAGTCTGTGGATTCCACAGATTCATATACTGCTCCTTGTAACTCCATTGATAGCTATGGTCAGTGCAGGGTGACTAGGGCATCGACTCTTAGAGCTGCAGCTCCTTGGCAGGTGAGCAAAAGTTAGTCTTTGCTGGGCTGAGGTTGTTGACTGCCTTTGATCACATGCTAGAGGAGAACCAGTCGTGTCTGCTGTTTCTCCATTTAAGCCGGCTGTGCTTTGCTGGCAATGCCAGTATAGTTTTTCTCTATCCTGTTCTGGAAAGGTGAACACATACTGGTTTAGTGGTTATTGCTAAAGTTGTTGCAAGCGTTGTTTGGTAACCCTTTCCTTTTTCCCTAGGTGTCTTTATATTACTTTGTTGCCTCTCGGGTTTTAGACTTTATATTCCTTTGTGTATTTCCCTGAGAGCGTGTTGTGTGACTGTGCTTCAGTTCTGTCCTATCTTGTTTTGTATTCCCCCCATACACTGTACAAACTAGTGCTGCTTAGGAGCATAGTAAGGAACGAGGCTCGGGCATCTCCACATTCAGGAGTAATCCTGGGAACAGAAATAGCTAGGGACCCCTAGCCTGAGGGTCAGAATAGGAGCACACTTGCTATCCCACAGTCACACCATGACACAGCCCCAGTGTATTCTATATGATGTATATATATCGGCCCCTGCGTATCCTATATGATCTATGTACATTGCTCCCAAGGTATCCTATATGATGCACATACACTGGCACAAGCGTATCCTATATGATGTATATACATAGTCTCCAGCATATCCTATGTAATGTATGTACATCATCACCAGTGTATCCTACATGACGTATATACATCAGCCCCAGTGTATCTTATATTATGTATACTGATCAGCCCCAGCATCCTATATGATGTACAGGTGCATCTCACTAAATTAGAATATCATCAAAAGTTAATTTATTTCAGTTCTTCAATGCAAAAAGTGAAACTCATATATTATATAGAGTCATTACACACAGAGTGATCTATTTCAAGTGTTTATTTCTGTTAATGTTGATGATTATAGCTTACAGCCAATGAACAAAAGTCATTATCTCAGTAAATTAGAATACTTTACAGCAACAACAGCTTGAAAAATGTTTTTACAATCCGAAATGTTGGCCTACTGAAATGTATGGTCAGTAAATGCACTCAATACTTGGTCGGGGCTCCTTTTGCATCAATTACTGCATCAATGCGGCGTGGCATGGAGGCGATCAGCCTGTGGCCCTGCTGAGGTGTTATGGAAGCGCAGGTTGCTTTGATAGCAGCCATCAGCTCGTCTGCATTGTTGGGTCTGGTGTCTCTCATCTTCCTCTTGACAATACCCGATAGATTCTCTGGCCAATCAAGCTCAGTGATACTGTTGTTTTTAAACCAGGTATTGGTATTTTTGGCAGTGTGGACAGGTGCCAAGTAGGGTTGAGTGAGTATGTTCTGACCGAGTATGCTCGGGCCGAGCTCCGAGTATTTCCAGCTGCTCGGTGATGAGGTTAAATCGCTCCCGTGTGCATGATTTGCAACTGTTTGGCTGCTTTATTACATGTGAGGAATGTGTAAGAAATAGACATTCCTCACATGTAATAAAGCTGTCAAACAGTTGCAAATCATGCACACAGGAGCGATTTAACCTTATCACCGAGCAGCTGTAAATACTCGGAGCTCGGCCCGAGCATAGTCGGCGAAAGGGTTAATAGAACATACTCGCTCAACACTAGTGTCAAGTCCTGCTGGAGAATGAAATTTCCATCTCCAAAAAGCTTGTCGGCAGAGGGAAGCATGAAGTGCTCTAAAATGTCCTGGTAGACGGCTGCGCTGACTTTGGTCTTGATAAAACACAGTGGACCTACACCAGCAGATGACATGGCTCCCCAAACCATCACCGATTGTGGAGACTTCACACTAGACCTCAAGCAGCTTGGATTGTGGCCTCTCCACTCTTCCTCCAGACTCTGGGACCTTGATTTCCAAATGAAAATTGGAACTCTGGGACCTTGTGGAGTGTGTCAATGACTGCCTTCTGGACATCTGTCATGTCAGCAGTCTTCCCTATGATTGTGGAGCCTTCTGAAACAGACTAAGGGACCTTTTAAATGCTTAGGAAGCCTTTGCATGTGTTTTTTTGTTAATTATTTTAATTCACTGAGATAATGGCTTTTGTGTTTTCATTGGCTGTAAGCCATAATCATCAACATTAACAGAAATAAACACGTGAAATAGATCACTCTGTTTGTAATGACTCTATATAATATACTAGATGGTGGCCCGATTCTAACGCATCGGGTATTCCAGAATATGTCTCCCGACGGGAGACGTACTTATTTTAAATCTGCCGCCAATTGGCCGGAGACCGTGTTTAAATTTGGCGCCACAATCGCAGATTGGTCGCCGCGGGCGGCCGCGAGCAATCAGCAGAGCGGTGTTTAAATTTGGCGCTGAAATAGCTGATTGGTCGCGGCCGGTGGCTGCGACCAATCAGCGAACCGTGTTAGTGAGGACCGGGGAGCATCCACCTGCCTTATAATGCCCCATGCAGGTTGTCACTTCCCCCTCCCCCATATAATGCCCCATGCAGGATGTCACATCGCCCCCTCCCTTATAAAGCCCCATGCAGGATGTCACCCCCCTCCCTTATAATGCCCCATGCAGGATGTCACATCGCCCCCTCCCTTATAATGCCCCATGCAGGATGTCACCCCCCCTCCCTTATAATGCCCCATGCAGGATGTCACTCCCCCCCATATAATGCCCCATGCAGGATGTCACATCCCCCCCTCCCTTATAATGCCCCAAGAAGGATGTCACATCCCCCCCATATAATGGCCCATGCAGGATAATGCCCCATGCAGGATGTCACATCCCCCCTCCCTTATAATGCCCCTTGCAGGATGTCACATCCCCCCTGTATAATGCCCCATGCAGGATGTCACATCCCCCCCTTCTTTATAATGCCCCATGCAGGAAGTCACATCCCCCCCTTCTTTATAATGCCCCATGCAGGAAGTCACATCCCTCCTATAGAATGCCCCATGCAGGAAGTCACATCCACCCTATATAATACCCCATGCAGGAAGTCACATCCCCCCTATATAATGCCCCATGGAGGAAGTCACATCCCCTCCATAGTGCCCCATGCAGGATGTCACATTCCCCCCACCCTTATAATGCCCCATGCAGGATGTCACTCCCCCCCCCACCATATAAATGCCCCATGCAGGATGTCACCACCCCCCTTATAATGCCCCATGGAGGAAGTCTCATCCCCCCTCCCTTATAATGCACCATGCAGGAAGTGACATCCCCCCTATATAATGCCCCATGGAGGAAGTCACATCCCCCCCATAGTGCCCCATGCAGGATGTCACATCCCCCCCTCCCTTATAATGCCCCATGCAGGAAGTCACATCCCCCCTATATAATACCCCATGCAGGATGTCACATCCCCCCATAGTGGCCCATGCAGGATGTCACACCCCCCCCTCGCTTTTAATGGCCCCTCCACGATGTCACACACCCCCACCCCACCATTTAATGCCCTATGCCCCCATACAATAAAAAAAAATCCAATACTCACCTCAATTCTCAGCTACTGCTCCGGACTCCAGAGTAGCCGGCATCTTCCCGCTGCGCTCTGTGACCGCTCAGGAGAGAGTGCAGTGTAAAGACGTCACCGAGCCCTCTGACCTGAGACGTCACAGAGCGGCAGTGGAAGACACAGGAGCTGCTGCGGAGGCACAGGGAGGGGTAAGTATGGCGCCGGGTGCTGGGGCCCTGAGCAAGCGGGGGGAGGGGAGGGAGGGAGAGGGGAGAGGAGCGGAGAGGGGAGAGGAGCGGAGAGGAGAGGGGAGGGGGGGGTGTCACACTTGCCGTCGGGAGATAAGAGGCCGTAGTCGCTGATCTCCTGACGGTAGCTGCATGGAGGTCAGCGGCGCCTCCGGTCAGGGGACTTATGCTGCGAGCAGCCGGCTGCATCTCCCGGCTGCATCGCCGCTGACCTCCGTGCGGCAGATGAGCCGCTAACGGCCGCCATCTTTTTCTGAAATGCCGCGTTGCTGATTGGCCGCGCCGGACCAATCAGCGACGCGGGATTTCCTGAACAGAAGGACAGACAGATTGACAGACGGGATAAGACAATTATATTAATGACTCTATATAATATATGAGTTTCACTTTTTGTATTGAAGAACTGAAATAAATTAACTTCTTGATGATATTATAATTTAGTGAGATGCACCTATATATACATCAGCACCAGTGTATCCCATGTGATGTATATACATCGTCCCCAACGTATCCTATGTGATGTATATACATTGTCCCCAACGTATCCTATATGATGTATATACACAGGGGTGGATTAAGAGTAGCCAGGGCCCCGGGCAGTTTAAAAGGTGTGGCCCCCCCCCAGGTACCGGATGTATCACGTGAGTGACATGTCACATGATCCCCTTTGATAGATCATGTGATTGGACATGTGATCAACACACAGATGTTCTGATCACATCTATAGACAGAGAATGAGGAAAAAAAATTTCCAGAACCTAGCACTATATATAGTAGATCAGGGTGGCAGATTAATTTTCCCGAGGGGCCACATGAGAGATCGTGACTGTTATGGAGGCCGATCCAATAGGCTGAAATTAATTCTGCTCCATATTAATATTAACAAAATAATTTAAAAAAATTATATTAATTGTATGACTTAATATTGAGCAGAATTAAGTATGCTGACATCCCTCTATATACAGTATGAGCCCCCGCATAGCTCCCTAGATACAGTATGAGCGTCCGCATAGCTCCCTAGATACAGTATGAGCCCCCGCATAGCCCCTCTATATACAGTATGAGCCCCCACATAGCCTCCTATATACAGTATGAGCCCCGCATAGCTCCCTAGATACAGTATGAGCCCCTGCAGAGCCCTGTACATAAAGTATGAGCCACCACACAGCCCCCTACATACAGTATGAGCCCCCACATAGCCCTGTACATAAAGTATGAGCCCACACACTGCCACCTACATACAGTATGAGCCCCTACATAGTTATTTAGATACAAAATGAGTCTGCACATAGCCCCTATATACAGTATGAGCCCGCACATAGCTCCTTATATACAATATGAGCCTGCACATAGCTCCCTATATACAGTGTGAGCCCGCACATAGCTCCCTATATACAATATGAGCCCGCACATAGCTCCCTATATACAGTATGAGCCCGCACATAGCTCCCTATATACAGTATGAGCCCGCACATAGCGGTCTAGATACAGTATGAGCCCCCGCAGAGCCCTGTACATATAGTATGAGCCCCCACACCCCCCCTACATACAGTATGAGCCCCCGCATAGCCCTGTACATATAGTATGAGCCCACACACTGCCACCTACATACAGTATGAGCCCCTACATAGTTACTTAGAATATGAGCCCACACACTGCCACCTACATACAATATGAGCCCGCACATAGCTCCCTATATAAAGTATGAGCCCGCACATAGCTCCCTATATACAGTATGAGCCCGCACATAGCTCCCTATATACAGTATGAGCCCGCACATAGCTCCCTTCTCTGATCGACTGTCGGTTCCACAGCAAGCTCAGAGAATGGTCGACTCCCACTCTGGGGGCGGCAAATTGCAGCTGCCTGGGAGACACCTCTGACCACCGCATGAGGTGGCCCGAAGGCACCCCCCTGACGGCTGTACCCAGGTCACATGCCCCTCCTCTTCCCCGAGGTACAGCCCTGTAGAGTCTATATGAGAATACATGACTATCTATAATATAATCAGGGATGTGTCCGTCAGTCCGAAGCCTCTATAGACTGTGCACGCAATGCACCTGCACAGTCTGGCCGGAGACAGAAGAACACATCAGATGTTACAGGTGACAGGGAGGAGGACGAGGATAAAGGATTGTAATGACGGAGATCACGGGGTGCGTAAACGCTGATTTCATACTGCCATCTTCGGCGCCATTAGGACACATACCTTGATGTCCGGCGAGGTTGGAGGAGTGTGGCGTTGTGGTTCATGCATGCGCAGGTGCGAACTCTGGCGCCACACTCCTCCAGCCTTGCCGGTGTTCGAGGATGCACTGAAAGCGAGAGGGGAAAAGGCGAGTAGGAGTGTTGTTTTTTTTTTTGTATGGATGGAAGAACATCAGAGCAGGCAAGATGGGGGAACATATACCAGGATGGGGGATAAGGATGGGGAGGGAGCATATACCAGGATGGGGAGGGAGCATATACCAGGATGGGGGAGCATTTGGTTTTAGTAATGGGGTCTGGCCCGGCACCGGTTCAGTCATTACTTTGAGTATACAGAGCAACCCCTGTAATCCTGGCCCTGACTGACAGCCGGTCTCAATGTAGAGTCAGTGTCAGTCAGGGCCGGGGGCTCGGTTGCAGAGGACGCTCTGTATACTCAGAGTGGTGACCGAACCGGCACTGCCCTCATGACTGAAACCGAATGCTGGCGAGGAGAATAAAGATCATTTTCTCCCCACTGCATTCAGCTACTGGGCAGTATAAAAACGCTGTTTACCTGAACGCAGGTTAATAGCGTTATTTCTGATGAAAGGATCCCTTTAATTTTGTAGCACATTACTTCAATGAAATGGTGCCGGAGTCAGTGCATGCGCTTACCACGCTATCCAGCGCCATTTTATTGAAGTGTTTATGAGAATTCGCAGACACAGTGTCTTAAAAAAAATGGCGCCAGAAATGTACCACTAAAAATGCTTGTGACCCGGGTGTAAAACGGGTTCAATAGCTAGTATAATATACTGTGATACAGACATTAGATGTTATACTATACACATTGTTATATCCCATCTGATGTCTGTACCACAGTATACCATACACTAATCTGTTTACTGGATGTGACATTTTGTACAGGGATATACACTGTACTGATCACACCTGCCTACAGGACCTCACATATCATATATGGATCAGTACAGTATGTGATGTCCTGCAGGTTCAGGGTTGATCAGTCAGTGCAGGATCCTCTATGCAATGTCTGTGGTCGCTCTGCTGGGGCTCAGTGGGATTTATTACAGGACTCTGAATTTTCCTGCAGATCTGGTGATGCTGGAGCCGATGACCCAGAGTGACCTGATCTGCAGCAATGATGAAAGTCCTGCAATAACTTATACAGAGCCCTATCAGAGCGGCCGCTGAACTGACACTATGGAATCTTATGCAAACTCATCAGGAGGGGAGCAGCATCCTGCAGCCCCCTCCTCACTCCAGACATCCTCTCCAGACCTCATATTTACCGCCATTCACTGACCTGATCCACCAGCTCCTCTCCCGCAGGATAAAGAAGCTCCAGGCGCTGCTGTGTGATGTCAGTCCTGGAGACGCAGCACACAGCGCGCAGGGTGCGTGTCTGCCTCCCTGTGATGTGGCCAGCGTCTAAAAGGTACAGTGCGGTCCCCCTGCCAAACCTGCCCCTGCCTCTGCACAAAACATTATAATGAGGGCAATCTGGCCATGGGTCCCCCTGAAGCCTCGGGCCCCGGGCGGTAGCCCAAATTGCCCTCATTATAATCCGTATATACATCAGCCCCAGTGTATCCCATGTGATGTATATACATCGTTCCCAGCGTATCCCATCTGATGTATATACATCGGCCCCAGTGTATCCTATGTGATGTATATAGATCGCCCCCAGCACATCCCCTCAGAAGTATATACATCGGCCCCATTGTATCCTATGTAATGTATACATATCATCCCCAGTGTATCCTATGTAATGTATATGCATCGGCCCCAGATTATACTATCTGATGTAAACAGCATAATTAAGTACTGTATATAGTGTGGACCTGTGTATATAGCATGTAGTGAGGTGCTGTGTGTAATATATAGTGTAGATGTGATGTGAATATAATATGTGTGTATAGCATATAGTGTGGGCTGCACATTTTATATAAAAGGCACATCTCTACACTATATAGTATACACACAGCTCCATACCATGTTTTATAACCCAGTATATAGTGTGGAGCTCTGTATATGGTGTGGACTTCCCACTAAAAGTTATGTACTCAGGCACAGCACCACACTAAATAACTATATACACAGCTCCATAGTTCATACTATAATATATATACTATAATATTTACTACATGTATATACAATGGTCCCAGTGTTTGTGTGGGTATATATATATATATATATATATATATATATTTAGATGTTTGTAGCATATATTTTGGAGCTATGTATGCTGTGTATAATTCTCCCTATGGCCACGGCCCCACTATCAGTATTTGGTCAGTATTCGGTCAGTATTTTTTCTCAGGAGTTGGAGACAAAACCAGGAGTGGGTGATAAATCCAGAATTGGTGACTTGCTTCTATTATACCTTTTCTCTGATTGTTCCTCACCTGGTTTTGGCTCCCACTCCTAAGAAAAAATACTGACCAAATACTGATAGTGGGGCCGTGGCCTTACACACAGTATATATAGGACATGAGAAGTGGTACTTTGCAGTGTACTGTATATATACAGAATAATACAGATACTGACAATTGCAACCAGCATACAGACAGAAGTGGTACTGTGCAGTGTATACTGTATGTACAGAATAATACAGATACTGCGGAAATAATACTGACCAAATACTGATAGTGAGGCTGTGGCCTAAGTCTCAGTATCTGTATTATTCTGCATATTTACACTGCACAGTACCACTTCTCCTGCCCTGTATACTGGGTGTAATTCTCAGTATCTTTATTATTCTGTATATGTACACTGCACAGTACCACTTCTCCTGCCCTGTATACTGATGTAAATCTCAGTATCTGTATTATTCTGTGTATATAAATTGACTGCAATATTCTCAGTATCTGTAGTAATCTGTATATATACACTGCACAGTACTACTTCTCCCGTCTTGTATACTGGTTTTAATTCTCAGTATCTGTATTATTCTGTGTATATACTGTATATAGACTGCACAGTACCACTTCTCCTGTCCTGTATACGGAGTGTAATTTTCAGTATTTGGATTATTCTGTATACATATAGACTGCACAGTGCCATTTCCTCGGTCCTATTCTTGGAGAGGCTGTATTACAGTTAGGTAGAGTCATTATTGCTTTATAATTTTCTACATTCCTATGGGCAAATAAAAATACATTTTGAAATCCTGTTTAAATGGGTTATCCCAAGTTTGGAAGTTATCCCCCTTCTTATAGATAGGGGATGACTTTCTGATCACTGCGCACCTAACCACTGGGACCACCATGATCCAGAGAAACGGAACTGTGAAAAGATAAATGGAGCTGTGGTTGATGATGCGCACTGCTGCGCCATTCACGTGGGGCTCGTCAAATAACTCCTTAAGAGAGTGCTGAGGGCATGACCAAGAAAAGTAACACATAGGTGCGCTTGTACACATCTGTAGATGGACAAAGACAGCGGTGCACACAGCGCGCAGCGCAAAGTTTACCCTTATGTACAGCACCATACATAAAATGGCGCTATATAAAATAGAGCAGGGGTGGGAGATTAATTTTCCCAAGGGGCCACATGAGAGACCATGATTGTTGTGGAGACCAAACCAATAGGCTGAAATTAATTCTGCTCAATGTTAATATTAACATATTAATTATAATTATTTTTTATAATATAATATTTAATAATAATAAATAATAATAACTTAATATTGAGCACAATTAAGTATGCTGACATCCCCCTATATACAGTATGAGCCCTCCCACATCACCCCCTACATACAGTATGAGCCACCTCATAGCCCCCTACATACAGTAAGAGCCCCACATAGCTCCTTATATACAGTGTGAGCCCCCAGATAGCGCCTTAGATACAGTATGAGCCTCCATATAGCCTCCTATATACAGTATGAGCCTCCACATAGCCTCCCATATACAGTATGAGCCTTGCGCATAGCTCCCTAGATACAGTATGAGCCCCCATATAGCTCTCTAGATACAGTATGAACCCTCGCATAGCTCCCTAGATACAGTAGATACAGTATGAACCCTCGCATAGCTCCCAGGATACAGTAGATACAGTATGAACCCTCGCATAGCTCCCTAGATACAGTAGATACAGTATGAACCCTCGCATAGCTCCCTAGACACAGTAGATACAGTATGAACCCTCGCATAGCTCCCTAGACACAGTAGATACAGTATGAACCCTCGCATAGATCCCTAGACACAGTAGATACAGTATGAACCCTCGCATAGCTCCCAGGATACAGTAGATACAGTATGAACCCTCGCATAGCTCCCTAGACACAGTAGATACAGTATGAACCCTCGCATAGCTCCCAGGATACAGTAGATACAGTATGAACCCTCGCATAGCTCCCTAGACACAGTAGATACAGTATGAACCCTCGCATAGCTCCCTAGATACAGTAGATACAGTATGAGCCCCCGCATAGCTCCATAGATACAGTATGAGCCCCGTGCATAGCTCCCAAGATACAGTATGAGACCCCGCATAGACTCCTAGATACAGTATGAGACCCCGCATAGCCTCCTAGATACAGTATGAGCCCCGTGCATAGCTCCCAAGATACAGTATGAGCCCCCGCATAGACTCCTAGATACAGTATGACACACCGCATAGCCTCCTAGAAACAGTATGAGACCCCACATAGCCTCCTAGATACAGTATGAGACCCCACATAGCCTCCTAGATACAGTATGAGACCCCGCATAGCCTCCTAGATACAGTATGAGACCCCACATAGCCTCCTAGATACAGTATGAGCCCCTGCATAGCCTCCTAGATACAGTATGAGACCCCACATAGCCTCCTAGATACAGTATGAGACCCCACATAGCCTCCTAGATACAGTATGAGCCCCTGCATAGCTTTTTGGTATTAATCTAAATTGAATACATTTTTAATTTTTAAATGGATAAATTTGTTAGCTAGTTATTACTAATCCTCAGATATACATCAGTTTTTTGTACACTGGTCCACACGCACATGTAGACACACACACAGGCAGTCATGCACAAACACACACGCAGTCACACACATACACACACACATGCAGTCACGCACATACACACACATGCAGTCATGCACATACACACACATACACACACATGCAGTCACGCACATACACACACATATGCAGTCACACACATACACACACATATGCAGTCACACACATACACACACATGCAGTCACGCACATACACACATGCAGTCACGCACATACACACACATACGCAGTCACGCACATACACACACATGCAGTCACACACATACACACATGCAGTCACGCACATACACACACATATGCAGTCACACACATACACACACATGCAGTCACGCACATACACACATGCAGTCACGCACATACACACACATACGCAGTCACGCACATACACACACATGCAGTCACACACATACACACACATGCAGTCACACACATACACATGCATGCAGTCACGCACATACACACACACATGCAGTCACGCACATACACACACATGCAGTCACACACATACACACACACGCAGTCACACACATACACACACACGCAGTCACGCACATACACACATGCAGTCACACACATACATACACACACGCAGTCACGCACATACACACACATGCAGTCACACACATACACACACATGCAGTCACACACATACACATGCATGCAGTCACGCACATACACACACATGCAGTCACACACATACACACACAGGCAGTCACACACATACACACACACGCAGTCACACACATACACACACACGCAGTCACGCACATACACACACATGCAGTCACGCACATACACACACATGCAGTCACACACATACACACACATGCAGTCACGCACATACACACACATGCAGTCACGCACATACACACACATGCAGTCACGCACATACACACACATGCAGTCACGCACATACACACACATGCAGTCACACACATACACACACATGCAGTCACGCACATACACACACATGCAGTCACGCACATACACACACATGCAGTCACGCACATACACACACATGCAGTCACACACATACACACACATGCAGTCACACACATACACACACATGCAGTCACGCACATACACACACATGCAGTCAGGCACATACACACACATGCAGTCACGCACATACACACACATGCAATCACGCACATACACACACATGCAGTTACGCACATACACACACACGCAGTCACGCACATACACACACACGCAGTCACGCACATACACACACACGCAGTCACGCACATACACACACACGCAGTCACGCACATACACACACACGCAGTCACGCACATACACACACATGCAGTCACGCACATACACACATGCAGTCACGCACATACACACACATGCAGTCACACACATACACACACATGCAGTCACACACATACACACACATATGCAGTCACACACATACACACATGCAGTCACACACATACACAAACACGCAGTCACGCACATACACACATGCAGTCACACAGACACACACGCGCAGTCATGCACATACACACACATGCAGTCACGCACATACACACACATGCAGTCACGCACATACACACACATGCAGTCACGCACATACACACACATGCAGTCACGCACATACACACGCGCAGTCATGCACATACACACACATGCAGTCACGCACATACACACACATGCAGTCACGCACATACACACACATGCAGTCACGCACATACACACACATGCAGTCACGCACATACACACACATGCAGTCACACACATACACACACATACGCAGTCACACACATACACACACACGCAGTCACGCACATACACACACATGCAGTCACGCACATACACACACATGCAGTCACACACATACACACACATACGCAGTCACACACATACACACACACGCAGTCACGCACATACACACACATGCAGTCACGCACATACACACACATGCAGTCACGCACATACACACACATGCAGTCACACATACACACACACGCAGTCACGCACATACACACATGCAGTCACACACAGACACACACGCGCAGTCATGCACATACACACACATGCAGTTACGCACATACACACACATACGCAGTCACGCACATATGCATGCAGTCTTGCAAATACACAAACATGCAGTCAACACTCAATCACGCACACACGTAGTCTTGCACACACATGCAGTCTTTTACACAAGCAGTCATACACACGCAGTCACATGCACTCATGCGGTCGTGCACACAGTCAGACACCAGCAGGCATGCGCACACATGGTCATACACACACGGTCATGCACATGCAGTCACGCATATACGCACACGGAGTCACGTATACACATGCAGACTTGCACATATACGGGTCGCAGAAATGTGCGCACACAAACATATACAGACATATACAAAGACACATACAGACATAAACTTATTTGAAGACATACAGAAAAATACATGTAAACAGACATATCACATATTACAACTGTGCTGGTCTCAGAGATGGTCTTCAATGTCCAAGGGCTACTAAATGGATTTGATGCTTACATTCATGTGATAATTTACCCCATACTGTAAATAATACTAATATTAGTGGTTTCCCTGGGAAGAAGCTAAACCACCCTAGCCACCGGTCTGAGGGTCCTTGGGATACTACAATTTAGGGTAAGCGGTCATAGGCCCTTTGGTCCATTATTCTGATACTTATACATTTGCTGATGGTGGCCCTGGGAGTTGGTATTTTAGTGGCACACTTAGTGCTTATACTCTCACCACTTGCCCTATATAGATTACCTGGGTCAACCTGTTACCACTAGCCTAAAACACCCCGCTTTTCCCAGCCTATACCTTGCATAGAGCTATATATAATCTCTGATTGGTTTTCCCCTGGGGGGTTTCCTTACACTTACCCCTATGCACACTGTTTTTGTCTTTATTGTCTATTTGCTATTATGTATACATGTGTATTTAATAAAGATTTTGTCATATTTTTGCATAAGAAACTCCTAGTTTCTCTGTTTTTTTCCAAATTATACTAATATTAGTGGTTTCCCTAGGAGCATCAGGACCTAAGATGTTATTATACAGATGAGGGAACACTGCGAAAAATGTAATAATCTATAGTAAGGGGTATATTGGGCCTCATTTACCCCAAAAATGTCCTTGTTACCCATCCCAAGAAGTCAGAGCTCAGTGTAATGAGTACAATGCCGCACGTTACTAAATCATTGTGACGTCTATAAACATGGACCAGTGCATCCTACTGTAAACTCTAGACATATTAGCTGTCATCCAAAGAGCACCATGACCTAAAGAATCAGGGGAATCTTGGGGTGATGGCTGATAAATCTGCTTTTTAAAAATAAAATAAAAAAATTGAGGTTTTATTACTATTGATAACAAAGCCAATTTTAATATCAGACAGTATTTCTGAATAAGGCCTAATGTTACCCCTACTATTGTTAAAATATTAGCTGTCACCCCAAAGCCAAAACCAGGTGAGGAACAATCAGAAAAAGGTATAATAGAAACAAGTCACCAATTCTGCATTTATCACCCACTCCTGGTCTTGGCTCCCACTCCTGAGAAAAAATACTGACTGAATATTGACCAAATACTGATAGTGGGGCCGTGGCCTAAGAGCTAAAGTCGGTCTCAGGGGTTGGTAAGCCTTTTTATCATGCTCTCCCACTGCTAACTTATAAAGGAGGCAGAAAAGCGTTTGCCGACATATGATGTAATAGCTCCTCCAATGTCAGGTCTCTATGTATGGAGCAGGTTCAGGAGCTGAGCCCGCATCATACTGGGCAGATGCCTGTACACATAACACCGACAATGAATGGGGTATAGCTACACATTCAGGAAAAAAAATACATGTGTAGAATCATTAAGGTCCACTGGACCACAATTCAAGTATGAAATGACCTACAACAATCCAGTAAGGATTAAATAATACAGCAGACATAATGGAGTAAATTCTTTATTTGGATAAATCAGTGATCAGACATAGAAAAATACGTTAAAAAACATGTAATTGACAACTATACATTAAAACACACGTGGGCTGTAGAGACACAGCCTATGTATTGAATAGTGGTTCTCCCTAGGATGCACATATATTGGATTTCATCCAGTAAATACATGAATACAAGTAAATTAACACCATCGATATATTAAATACATAAAGTGCATGTGCAGATATATATATGTATATACCAGAATAACATCAAAGAGAAAAACAGTACATCTAATATAACAAATAGGAAAAATCTCATATAATTCTTGTGACACATAACTTGAATATATGGCCGTAATAATGTACATAGTGCAAAAGTCATTGGCCAACATAAGAATAAATATCAGGATATAATGAAGAAATAAAGATGGGATGAGCCAAATCCAGAGGCCGTATGGCATGAGCGGGGTAGGGCTGTGTGACCTCCACCCACAGGCGTTCTGCTCGCGGTTCTACAGGGAGATGCCTGTACACAGCCGGCATCTGTAACCGCAGCCATCAGAGATTGTTCTGATCGCTGCTGTTACACTGATCACTGGCTGCGGATGGGTTATCATGGCAGCTGACTATGAGAACTACTAGGATGAGTGTAAAAATAAATGTTCCTGTGCTGAGATAATCTTATAAATGTGCCCCTGCTGTGTACTGTGTAATGGCCGTGTCTGACCGTGCTGGACAATGGTCTGATCATACCACAGCTCCTGGGCAGGAGGAAGCAAAAGAGGATACAGACAGGATCACAAAGGATTATTTCTTTCAGGAAAAATATTGCTTAAAAACAGACAGCAAAATGTTTTACCTCACAAAATGAATCAGCTGTGATCCCGTGTTGTAATGTCTGTATACTCTTTTGTGTCCTCCCCTGCCCCGGAGCTGTGGTATGATCAGACCATGGCCCTGTAAGGTCAGACACATCCATTACACAGTACAGACCAGGGGCACATTTATAAGATTATCTCAGCACAGGAACATTTTTTTAACACATCCAATTGTAGAACTTATTTTTACTCCAAGATCTATTAGTTAAAATGTACTTTGTTTGTGGGAAAACCCTTTAAATTCCATAAGAGGACTGAAAAAATAAAGTAAACATACATAAAAAAGTGTTAAAAATATAAACCAAATAAAAACTTATAATAATTTGAATCAACCCTTTTCCTTTATTAAGTACAAAAAATATATATATATTATTATCAAAATATTCAATTAAGTGTGTTTTTGGCCGACACACTTTCCTAACAAAAGGCAATAAAATGTGATCAAAACATCTCCCCACCTCACAAAAAAAGAATAAAACATTTGCAGGTCTTAGAAAATGGACGCACAAACCCAATGTTTTTTATTTACAAATGTTCACATTTTTTTTCATCACTTAAATTTAAAAAAAAAAATAGACAAGTTTGGGGTCTTAGTAAATGTTCAGACCTGGAGATTCATTTTACCCAGTCATTTTTATTGCACGATGAATACCACATGAACAAAAGAAAAAAATCAATGGTGGAGTTGCTTTTTTTCTTCTTTCTTTTTTTCACCATTTCAATGAATTTGGAATTTGAAATTACAACTCATCCTGCAAAACGCAATCCCTCATACGCTATGGTGATGGAAAAGCAAAAAAGATATGGCTCTTGGAAGAAGGGGAGGGAAAAAAGTAAAGTGTAAAGATGAGAATTGTCAGTGTTGGGAAGGGGCTTAAGTAATGGATATCTTACCTTGGTCTGGAATGCGAAGTCTGCGCGGACAAGGAAGGGGCTCCCAGATGCCAGCTGTAAAACCCGTCGCTCCACCATCCCAGAAGCATCACCGGAAGCAAGCAGGGCTCTTTTGCTGATGATCTTAGTAGCAAAATATTTGCGGGTAGATGTATCCTCCGCCAGCACGACCATGCCAAAACTTCCCCGGCCGAGCACATGATGGAACAGTAATCTCCTTTTGAAGTTATCAGACACTGTGGCTTCACTGCTATCCTCTTCTTTCTTCAGATCCATGGCTTTCTGTCCTGATGAAATCCTTCGTCGTTTTATACCCTGGATCTCCTTTGAAGATGTCTTTTCATCTCCCAATGAGCTGAAGATGGCTCCTCGCTTCTTGGCTCCCATCTTCAGATGTGCCTTCATCTCTTCCTCTCCATCTTTCTTCTGGACAGGTTGTTTTGTCGTCTTGACTGAAGACTTCCTCTCATCATCAGATGTGTCATAGGTAGGTCTTCGTCTGTTCACTCCTTCTCTCCTAAATTTCGCTTCCATTTTGTCGCTCTGCTCAGCAGACATCTCCTCAACTGTCGCCAGTCACCTCCAACTGTCACTCACTGCCGATCAAATGTAAGCATCTCAGCTAGCGCACAGCAATCCACTGGTCATGTGATCAGCAACTGACCAGTGACATTTATAAGATGCATAGCCTTTCACTGACATTTAATACATGGGTATTTAAAATTATGCCAGGTGATCTGTGGAATACAAGGTGCAACTGTTACTAATATTAGTAAATCTGCACCAAGTGCCCAATTTGACTGATGTTTGTTAATATAGATATGAGATATATATACATATATATATATATACACATACAAACTATATATACATACAGTATATATACAGTACAGACCAAAAGTTTGGACACAACTTCTCATTTAAAGATTTTTCTGTATTTTCATGACTATGAAAATTGTACATTCACACTGAAGGCATCAAAACTATAAATTAACACATGTGGAATTATATACTTAACAAAAAAGTGTGACACAACTGAAAATATGTCTTATATTCTAGGTTCTTCAAAGTAGCCACCTTTTGCTTTGATGACTGCTTTGCACACTCTTGGCATTTTCTTGACGAGCTTCAAGAGGTAGTCACCAGAAATGGTCTTCCAACAATCTTGAAGGAGTTCCCAGAGATGCTTAGCACTTGTTGGCACTTTTGCCTTCACTCTGCGGTCCAGCTCACCCCAAACCATCTCGATTGGGTTCAGGTCTGGTGACTGTGGAGGCCAGGTCATCTGCCGTAGCACCCCATCTCTCTCCCGCTTGGTCAAATAGCCCTTACACAGTCTGGAGGTGTGTTTGGGGTCATTGTCCTGTTGAAAAATACATGATGGTCCAACTAAACGCAAACCGGACGGAATAGCATGCCGCTGCAAGATGCTGTGGTAGCCATGCTGTTTAGTATGCCTTCAATTTTGAATAAATCCCCAACAGTGTCACCAGCAAAGCACCCCCACACCATCACACCTCCTCCTCCATGCTTCACGGTGGGAACCAGGCATGTAGAGTCCATCCGTTCACCTTTTCTGCGTCGCACAAAGACACGGTGGTTGGAACCAAAGATCTCAAATTTGGTCTCATCAGACCGAAGCACAGATTTCCACTGGTCTAATGTCCATTACTTGTGTTCTTTAGCCCAAACAAGTCTCTTCTGCTTGTTGCCTGTCCTTAGCAGTGGTTTCCTAGCAGCTATTTTACCATGAAGGCCTGCTGCACAAAGTCTCCTCTTAATAGTTGTTGAAGAGATGTGTCTGCTGCTAGAACTCTGTGTGGCATTGACCTGGTCTCTAATCTGAGCTGCTGTTAACCTGCGATTTCTGAGGCTGGTGACTCGGATAAACTTATCCTCAGAAGCAGAGGTGACTCTTGGTCTTCCTTTCCTGGGGCGGTCCTTATGTGACCCAGTTTCTTTGTAGCGTTTGATAGTTTTTGCAACTGCACTTGGGGACACTTTCAAAGTTGACCCAATTTTTCAGACTGGCTGACCTTCATTTAATAAAGTAATGATGGCCACTCATTTTTCTTTACTTAGCTGCTTTTTTCTTGCCATAAAACAAATTCTAACAGTGTATTCAGTAGGACTATCAGCTGTGTATCCACCAGACTTCTGCACAACACAACTGATGATCCCAACCCCATTTATAAGGCAATAAATCCCACTTATTAAACCTGACAGGGCACACCTGTGAAGTGAAAACCATTTCCAGCGACTACCTCTTGAAGCTCATCAAGAGAATGCCAAGAGTGTGCAAAGCAGTCATCAAAGCAAAAGGTGGCTACTTTGAAGAACCTAGAATATAAGACATATTTTCAGTTGTTTCACACTTTTTTGTTAAGTATATAACTCCACATGTGTTAATTCATAGTTTTGATACCTTCAGTGTGAATGTACAATTTTCATAGTCATGAAAATAAAGAAAAATCTTTAAATGAGAAGGTGTGTCCAAACTTTTGGTCTATACTGTATATATATATATATATAATATAGATACGTTTGTTCTAATTTTTTTTTCTTAAGGGGAATCTGTCACCCAGATTTTGCTACTTCATCTGAGAGCAGCACGATGTAGAGGCAGAGACCCTAATTCTGGTTATGTACAAGGTGCATCTCACAAAATTAGAATATCATCAAAAGTTAATTTATTTCAGTTCTTCAATACAAAAAGTGAAACACATATATTATATAGTCATTACACACAGAGTGATCTATTTCAAGTATTTATTTCTGTTAATGTTGATGATTATGGCTTACAGCCAATGAAAACACAAAACTCATTATCTCAGTAAATTAGAATACTTTATAACAACAGCTTGAAAAATGATTTGAAAATCCGAAATGTTGGCCTACTGAAATGTCTGTTCAGTAAATGCCCTCAATACTTGGTCTGGGCTCCTTTTGCATCAATTACTGCATCAATGCAGCGTGGCATGGAGGCGATCAGCCTGTGGCTGCTGAGGTGTTATGGAAGCCCAGGTTGCTTTGATAGCAGCCTTCAGCTCGTCTGCATTGTTGGGTCTGGGGTCTCATCTTCCTCTTGACAATGCCCCATAGATTCTCTATAATAGATCTTCTATGGGGTAAGGTCAGGCGAGTTTGCTGCCAACCAAGCACAGTGATACTGTTGTTTGTAAACCAGGTATTGGTACTTTTGGCCGTGTGGACAGGGGCCAAGTCCTGCTGGAGAATGACATTTCCATCTCCCAAAAGCTTGTCAGCAGAGGGAAGCATGAAGTGCTGTAAAATGTCCTGGTAGACGGCTGCGCTGAGTTTGGTCTTGATAAAACACAGTGGACCTACACCAGAAGATGACATGGCTCCTCAACCATCACTGATTGTGGAAACTTCACACTAGACCTCCAGCAGCTTGGATTATGTGCCTCTCCACTCAGGGCCGGCTCCAGGTTTTCGTGGGCCCCGGGCGAAAGAGTCTCAGTGGGTCCCTTTAGCACATACCACAATTCATGATTCATGATGCACAGATGCGGCAGAGAAATATAGGTATAGTACAATGCCAAAGATTTCACTCCCTTCTTACATTATATGAGTGATATCTATCGTAAATTCTACAATATCTCAGAAAATGGTGAATCCTCGCAGCGCACAGTGCAGAGCAGACAGTATAGTCCTCCATACAGTATTATGGGCCCCATATAATGCTTCATACGGGATACTGGCCCCCATATAATGCTCCATACAGTATACTGGTCCCCATAAAATGCTTCATGCAGGCTGGGCCCCATATATTGCTCCATCCTGTATGGGCCCTATCCTGTATGGGCTCCATATAATGCTCCATCCTGTATGGGCCCCATATAAAGCTCCATCCTGTATGGGTCCTATCCTGTATGGGCTCCATATAATGCTCCATCCTGTATGGGCCCCATATAAAGCTCCATCCTGTATGGGCCCCATATAATGCTCCATCCTGTATGGGCCCCATACAGTATAATGCTCCATCCTGTATGGGCCATATATATTGCTCCATCCTGTATGGGCCCCAGAGATTGCTCCATGCTGTATGGGCCCCATATATTGCTCCATCCTGTATGGGCCCCATACAGTATAATGCTCCATCCTGTATGGGCCATATATATTGCTCCATCCTGTATGGGCCCAGAGATTGCTCCATGCTGTATGGGCCCCATATATTGCTCCATTCTGTATGGGCTCCATCCTGTATGGGTCCCATAGATTGCTGCATTCTTTATGGGCTCCATCCAGTATGGGCTCCATCCTGTATGGGCCCCATATAATGCCCTATGCCTCCATACATAAAAAAAATCAAAAAATCAAATACTCACTTCACCTCTCCTGCTGCTGCTGCTCCGGACTCCTCAGCGTCGCTGGTGTCTTCCCGCTGTCTGCACTGTGACTGCTCAGCACAGGGCGCGCTGGAAAGACGTCATCGCGTCCTCTGACCTAAGATGTCACAGTCAAGAGACGGAAGAGACCAGAGCTGTGGAGGCACTGGGAGAGGTAAGTATTGTGTCGGGGCCCTGAGCAAGCGGGGGGAACCCACTCGCGGGCGCTGGCACCACACTCCTCTGCTCACGGGCCCCATAGCATGCTGGGTGCCCGACAGCGAGTGGGCCCCCGCCCCGCCTGCTCAGGGCTCCGGCACTTGCCCGGGTGCTGACGCTGGGCCTGTCTCCACTCTTCCTCCAGACTCTGGGACCTTGATTTCCAAATGAAAATTGTAAATCTGGGACCTTGTGGAGTGTGTCAATGACTGCCTTCAGGACATCTGTCAAGTCAACAGTCTTCCCCATGATTGTGGAGCCTACTGAAACAGACTAAGGGACATTTTTAAATGCTTAGGTAGCCTTTGCAGGTGTTTTTTGTTAATTATTTTAATTTACTGAGATAATGACTTTTGTGTTTTCATTGGCTGTAAGCCATAATCATCAACATTAACAGAAATAAACACTTGAAATAGATCACTCTGTCTGTAATGAATCTTTATAATATATGAGTTTCACTTTTTGGATTGAAGAACTGAAATAAATTAACTTTTTGATAATATTCTAATTTTGTGAGATGCACCTGTATCACTTACTGGGCTGTGTGCTGCCGTTTTGATAAATATACTATTTTATCTGCTGCAGATCTACCAGTTCTCTGAATGCGGAGCTCTGTATAGCCCCGCCAAACCACTGATTAGCTGCTTTCTGTGTACACTGTGCAAAGGCAAAATCAACTAATCAGTGAGGGACAGGGATATACATAGCTCATGAATATGGAGGACTACCTGGTAGCAGGTGTACTAGTGATATATTCCTGCTGGTAAAATAGTGATTATATTAAAACTACAGCAAGCGGCCTAGTAAGTGACACATCCCTTGAATCAAGGTGAAAAAAATGATGACAGATCCCCTTTTAGATTAGTATTGCCTTATTCATACTGACCTGGAAAATCATATTGACAGGTAATTTTTACTGCACACTGAATGCCACACATACACACAAATTATGGAATTTCATTTTTAACACCATTTTACCCCACTTTTTTTTCGCTTTTTCAATATATTTTATGATAAAATGAGTAGTGACGTATAAAACTACAACTCGTCCTCCAAAAAAAGCCTGTGGTTCTTGGAACAAATGGATGAAAAAATGAAAGCACAAAAAAAAAGTCTGGGTCAAGAGTTAAAGGGAATCTGTCACTAGGTTTTTGCTACCCCATCTGAGAACAGCATAAAATAGAGGCAGGGACCCTGATTCTAACGATGTATCACTTACAGAGCTGCTTGATATTGTTGAGGGAGGGCAATAACCCTTCACGGTTGACCAAGTGAGTGTCAAATTATTATGTTGATTGCGCAATCCACAGAAAACCAAACGGAGGCAATACTCTGTATGGGAGGATTCAAAGAATCTCTGATTGCATTTATTTTGCTTAGCATTTGATATTGTTTTGAGTTTATCAATAGCCAATCCCCTACAGCCGTACTACAGTACTACAGGCTTGAGCCAATGTTAGTGCAATTATTACGGAAACACATATATGGTCATATTCTCATCGTTAGTTCGAAGCACTATGTAAATGTACAAGGTCAATCCTGGCCTAGACTAGTTAGATAACAGGAGCGGGTGTCTGACAAAATGTTCTTGAGATAAAAAGTTAGTGTGAGAAAGTTCCATGTAAAGCATGAGAAAAGCAGGAAAGAAGTATGTTATGCAAGGAGTGATAATAACATGATTTTGAAACAAGCAGACTACATGGAGTTGCTATACCATGAATATCAATATGTCCTTTACAATATAATTTTGATAAAATCACAGTTTTATCTGCTGCAGATCTAGCAGTTCTTTGAATGCTGAGCTCTCTAAAACCCCACCCCCATCACTGATTGGCAGCTTTCTGCTCATGTACAGTGTACACAGAGCTCATGAATATGCTGGACTACCTGGCAGCAAGTTTACTAATCCTCTAATGATAATCTCCTCCTGATAAAACAGTGATTTTATTAAAACTACACTAAGCAGCCCAGTAAGTAACACATCGCTGGAGTCAAGGTCTCTGGCTCTACATTATGCTGCTATCAGATTAGGTGTAAAAAAAACCTTGTGACAGATTCCCTTAGTCTTTCCTCTTAACAAAGATCCTCCATGCCCCTTACCTGTTTTGTTGCTCTTCCTTCTACTTTTTCGCAGTCCAGGACATCCTTTCCATGAACTGGTACCGATAACTAAACTGCATATTCCAGATGAGGCCGCACTTACGCTTTGTAAAGTGGTAATATTACGTCTCTGTCCTACAAGTTCATGATTCTTTTAATACATGACTATATCCTGCTGGCTTTAGAAGCCACCTACTGACATTGCATGCTGATATTTTGTCTGTGATCTACAAGTACTCCCAGAGATATGAGAGACTTTTATTTTTTCCTGTCGATTTCCTGAGGGAGTAGTAGTAGTTCTGGGAAAGTAGTTCCATGAAAAGCTGTCCCAGAATTGAATGGTTCAGAAAGTTACTGCCAATTACTTAAGTACTGCAGAAAAGTAGATGCAGGAGATGGGAGTAATTTGCACTAAAAGGGATAGTTATAAGCAGGGGCGTAACTATAGTGGGTGTAGGGCTTCAGTCGAACCTGGAGTTCAGGTGGACCCAAAAGGTACCTTTGTATCATATGAGTACAGAAATCCTATCAAAGACTCGTGATGGTTGAGTCCCCTAGTGGAGAATTTGCATTGGAGCCCACAAGATTAAAGTTGCTGAACTCAGGGAATTCGAACAATCTACGATTAGCTTTGCAAAAGTTGCCTAAAATGGCTGCTGTGAGTTTATACAATGTAGAAGATTACATCAGCGACCGAAGGATCAAATGACGTGGGGCAGGTTTGCAGTTATCACATCACATTACATAACACAACAAATAAAAAGGGACTATCATAGCCTGCATAAAAGCAGAAGCAGGAAATGAAGCAGCTATTTTAGGGTCATTCTGGATAGTGATAGAATGTCACAGTTCACAGCTTATCTATAGAGATAGAACCAATCCCAAGGGCTACAATAAAACTTAAAGGTGTATTATCATCTGAGATAATGGCACATAGAACGTATATGGTACAAATGTTTGATATGTAGAAGTCCTGGAAGAGCAACCTAGCACCTATCGGGAGAATAGGGACCCATATTTGCTGTAGTTCAAATAGTTAATGTGAGGTGCTGAATAATAATAATAATAATTTTTATTTTTATAGCACCAACATATTCCGCAGCACTTTACAATTTTAGGGGGGACTTATACAGACATTACAGAATAAGCATAACTCAGATATTAAAAGGAGTGAGGGTCCTGTTCGCAAGCTTACAGTCTATAAGAAAATAGGGGAGACACAAAAGGTAAAATGTACAAATATTGTATAATACAGCCATAATATGCTAAATAGGGTAAGTACATAACACTACATGAACTGGTCGCCAGCCAGTATGTGTACAGTACAGACAGAGGCTAATCAGTGCATGGATGGTATGAGCATGATTTTGAAGAAAATTTTAATATGGGCCAACTGGGACAGTTACAGTAGATAAGTGTGTTGAGGCGATAAGCCAGTCTAAAGAAATGGGTTTTTAGGGCATGCTTAAAACTGTGGGTATTGGGAATTAATCGAATTGTCCTGGGTAGTGCATTCCAAAGAATTGGCGTAGCACGTGAGAAATCCTGGAGACGGGAGTGAGAGGTTCGGATTATGGAGGATTTTAGTTTTAAGTCACTAGCGGAATGGAGGGCCTGTATAGGGTGGTAGACTGAGACGAGGGAGGATATGTAGGGCGGTGCTGAATCGTGGATAGCTTTGTGGGTAAGAGTGATAGGTTTATATTGAATGGGCAACCAGTGCAATGACTGGCACAGGGAAGAGGCATCAGTGTATTGGTTGGTGAGGAATATGATCCTGGCTGCAGGACGGATTGGAGAGGGGAAAGTTTCAGCCAAGTTTTTCACTACTTCTTACAAAACTCTGTGGAGATATCCATATGCATGTATGACCACTTCTCCACCTCATCTATATTTTTGGAGTGCTAGTTAGAGTTAAGGAGTCCACCAATTGTGCAAATATATGGGATTCCAGAGATGGAACACAGTGCACTGCTGGTACTTACTCGTTCTTGCACCAACTTATTTACTCTATTCTTTTTTCTGAAATGGTGAATTCATGTGAGAACTACCAGACACAGACAAGTACAGTGCCTGGAAAAAGTATTCTTTCCAAGGGGACTTTTCCATATTTTTTTCACGTTACACCCACAAACTTGGGAATCTGGAAATTGTCATCTGCCCCCCTAAGTCAATACACTGTAGAACCATCTTTCACTGCAATTACTGCTACAAGTCTTTTGGGGTATGTCTCTACCAGGTTTGCACATCTGGAGGCTGAAAATGTTTGCCAATTCTTCTTTACAACTTAGCTCCAGCTCAGTGAGATTGGATGCGGATGGTTTGTGAACAGCAAGTCTTGCCACAGATTCTCAATGGGATTTAGATCTGGACGTTGACATGGTCATTCAAACACATGAATATCCTTTGACTTTTCACCTTTCTCACCTCTCTCATATATCTATTTATGCAGTCTCCCCTGTTCCAAGTCTTATTTTCACATAGCACGCCTTGGGTTCACTGCGCATGCGCACGGTGGAACGCAACTCACCGCTCTCTTTCAGTATGATACCGGCGCGTCACATCCGGCCGACGATGGAACGCAGACTGCACTGCATCTTTCGGCCGCGGTGGTCCAGGTAACATCTATCAGCCATCACCATTCATACTTACCTCTTCCTGTTCTGGCGCATATAAAATGGGACACATTTCCCATGTGCATACACCGGCACACTGACTGTTAGTTATGCCACATGGACGCACCCTGGTGATACTCCTGGATTCAAATAAGTAAGTTGCACAGCTATATACTCAGTTTGATACTCTCTGATACGCACTCTGAGGACTCCAGTTTCTTTTTACCTTTGGGGCATATTTATGACTTTTCATATATTTCACTATTTCTCCAAGTATTCTACCTCCTGCTTTGTTCTGAAATGAATACCTTTAGAATTCTAAGTTTGCCAGTTCCCATTTTTTTGATTATATGGCATTGGATGATTTCTTACTGATTATTTTTATATTATAGGTACAATTTGCGCTTGAATATGACCGCCTATGCTTAAAATAAGTGACCCACTACTTGGCAACCTTGCATATGAGCTTTATGTATGTTTGGAAAAAAATGTATGTATGTAATATGTATGGCTCTATTATTTGTGTGACCATATTAAATGTAGTATTCATATTTTTCATTGCCACAGATTACCTTGATAAAGGCAATTAGCCAAAACAAAACGTTCCGGTGGTTATTATCTTGTTACAGTCACTCTTTGGAATTAAAAAAAAAATTCTTGAAATGATATACAGTTGTTTTTTCACTTATTAGTGCCGGAGGTTTAGTTAAGATATTAATGGACTATTTTCCTCCTGAGCACAAAATTTTTTTTTTAAACAGTGTGAACCCTTATTGTTCTTCTGATATCCTTTGACTTAAACCAGGGATGCCAAACTCAGAGAGCCAAAATGAAAAACTTGGACAAAATTACGGGTCAACCGGTATACAGTATAATGGGCCCCAGATAGTCCTCCATACAGAATAATGGACCCCACATAGTCCTCCATACAGAATAATGGGCCCCACATAGTCCTCCATACATTATTATGGGCACCACATATTCCTCCATACAGAATTTTTATGGCTTGCTTTCAAAAAACGCTTTATTTTTGTCACTCTTCCATAAAGACCAGATTTCTGGACTAGTAGTTGTCCTGTGGACAGATTCTCCCACCTGAGCTGTGGATTTGCAGCTCCTCCAGAGTGACCATGGGCCTCTTGGCTGCTTCTCTAATTAGTGCTCTCCATACAAGGACTGTCAGTTTAGGTGGACGGCCATGTCTTGGTAGGTTTGCAGTTGGACCATACTACTTACGTTTTTTTTATTATCGATTGAACTGTGCTCCGTGAGTTATTCAGAGCTTGGGCTATTTTTTTTATAACCTAACCCTGCTTTACTCTTCTCCATAGCTTTATCTCTGACCTGCCCGGTGTATTCCTTGGTTTTCATGATGCTGTTTGATTCCTAATGTTCTCAAATAAACCTCTGAGATCTTCACAGAACAGCTGTAGTTATACTGGCAATAAATTATACGCAGGTGGACTCAGTTTACTCATTATGTGACTTCATTGGTCAGTCAGGATTTTATTTAGGGGTAGTAGACTACAGGGGGCTGAATACAAATGTGGCACCCTGCTATGCATTGGTGCCACAGATCCTAGAGGGGTGCATGAACGGATTCCTCCACAAGAGGCCCTCATAGCATACACACACCTCCACCTCCCACCTCAGACCACCAGAGGGAGCCCGTTAGGGATATAAAAAGGGAAGGTGGAGCTAGGCAGTCAGTCTGGAGAACAGTTTCCTCTGGGACAGAGCTAGTTCCAGTCTGTGAGGATCCAGTCTGTAGAAGGAAGCCTGTTGAGAGGAGCTCCTGCAGTAGCCATCCTGCAGTGGAGCACAGTCCAGACTCATTGAGCTCAGGTAGTGAGCCCAAGGCGTGCCGACGCCATAAGAGCGGTGAAGAGTAGCGAGGCCTACTGCCAGTGTGAAGCCTAGTGAGGGCCCCGAGCAGGCTGAAGGCAAGTGGAGTAAGCAAGCTACGTAGGGGGCAGAGGAGCTTAACCAGCTCACCCCACAAGCACTTACCGGACACCGGGTCCGCGTCTGCAAGGATCTCTAGGACCAGCAGAAACAACTGGGATCCCTGGCGAACTACATGTCCCAGGAATACCAAAAGCTGACCGTAATACCAGGGTCAGGAGTCACTGAGGCCCAAGATACCAGGGAGTGTGAACTCCAACAGAAGGCTCTACCACCAGGTCAGCAGGTGCAAGACAGAGACCAAGTTAGGCCTAGCTTCAGGCAGGTCATAAACTTACTAGGAAATGGCAAGAAACAGGAGGCCCCACACCCGCTCACTGGGGAGAGTCCTGAAATGCACCCTTCACCCTACAGTACCCTGGATCGTGCCTGAAAACACCACCAGTAAAGGTACTGAAGTCAACTGTCGTGTGTGTGCCTATTCTTCCTTTGACCTGGCCGGGTCCCCTCTGTCCTGCATCCCTTCTCCTACGCTGCCCTGAGGCCCCGCTCCACCTGTGGGGAGCAGGACCAACTAAGCTGCCCGACCACCGGCCTCAGAGGACTGTAGCAGCTCTGGTGAGTCTCACCAGACACCACAGGTGGCGTCACGAACTTTCCCCTTTTCCCATACACCTTTCCCCCAATTCCTTGCTTTTTTTTAAGAGTGACCCCAGGGTACGGCCCCGGGAACCGGCCACCGCGGCATCCCCCAAAACCAACAGCAAGGCCCGGGCGCCGAGTCCCCATCCCTTGGGCTCGTCATCTCTTCCTGGCGTTACGAACAGGATCCTGTGCCCGCTGCAACGATGGAGTGTTGTGTCCGTTGCCACCGGGTAATGTGCGCCTTTAATCAAAAACTGTATATTTAACTGTGGCGAAGATTGCCGCCATTGTTGGGCCGCCGAGCAGGAAGAAGGGCGTAACCGCGGGAAACTGAGAGGCGTACCTGCTAAAGCGCGCGAAGCCCCGGACACGCCCCACGCCTCGACGTCAAACCAAGAAGCGCCAGGTCCTGGAAGGAGCACCGGTGAATGCTCTGACGTAGGACGCAAGCGACGCAAGGTACTGAAGAAGAACGTCACCTGCGGAGCTGCGGCCTACCGGAAGAAAAGAAGAGAAGGTTGGCCACAGTTAGCTAGGGGGGCGACAGAATGTCCGAAGAACAGCACAACACCGGAATACCGGTTAACCGCCCTGATGCTCAACTTGTGCCCGACGCCGAGCAGGCCGAAGCAGCCACTCCACCAGCAGGGCCTGTAACCCCTGTCATACCCATGGCCCTACCGTACATCCCCGGAGCGAAGTGGCTCCCCCAGTACAGCGGCAAACCAGATACCCTGTCTGGATTTAAGCGGAAAATATGCGGTATACTGGATACGTACTCTATGACAGGCAAGCAAAGAGCCGCTGTGGTATTAGGACAATTAACCGGTGCTGCGGAGCAAGAAGTAGAAACCTGGTCGGCCGCAGACCAAGAGTCAGTGTCCGCAATCTTTAAAAAGTTACAGACTGTCTTTGAGAATCGTATTGAGACAGACCTCCGGATGAGGTTCTACAACTGCTCTCAGCAACCGGAGGACAGTGATCGGGACTATGCCTGGCGTTTACAAGGGGCCCTGCGAGCTCTGAAACAGGTTAGTCCAACCAGCATCAATAATGAAAATAAAATGCTGAAGGAACAGTTTATCTCCAGAGGAGAGCAGGACTGTGCGTTGGTGGTCCCTGGATCATCCAGATGCCACCTTTGACATCCTTAAGGACATGGCTACAAAAGGACTGCAGCCCCTGGAAACAACTACTATCCAATGTTACCAGGGTGGGGCCACCCCAGTGCCTGCAGCGTCCACCTTTTCCCCAGTGGCTGCTGAAGCCAAGGTGCAAGCAACGTCCACTAGTGAGCTGGACAGCCTGCGCTCTGAAGTGCGTCAGTTGAGCAAAACCCTGACCACTGTACTGAGAACCTTGCAGCTGCGGACGGAGCCCGAGGAGGAAGGAAGGATCCTGCTAGCCGACAGCCCTGAGGATGTCCCCTGGATGAGAAGGAGGAAGAGGACAACGCCACCCCCTGGGAGGATCAGCGACCAACGCCGTCCACCGAAGGACCCTGTCTGCCACCGCTGCCACAAGTCAGGTCACACCATTCAGAGCTGTCCTTTAAACGAGAAAACCCTGGGGCCGAGGGCCGACACCCAGGAGTAGACTCCCCAGGCCCAACAGACTGGTACAGCAGGTTTGTGGGAGGAAGACCTTTCCTGTCCGTTGTGCTGGACGGCATTGTGACATCCGCTCTGCTGGACACAGGATCTCAGGTAACCATCATGCCCACCAGCTCCAAACCTTTCCGTTTATGCCTCAAACGGCCTCCCCCTTAACCTAGTCGGGGTTAAGGATGTGGCAGTAAAGGTGGGAAGAGTGGAACTGAAGGACCAGGGACTAATTGTAGTAGAGACTAATCCTGATGATACAAATTTGTATATGGTACTTGGCACTAATATTGTTAGTAACTTTCTGGGAGAAGTGGTGTTCTTGCTCCAACAGATAGCTGACACTGCCAGACCAGGGCAGAGAAGGGCGCTCCAGAAAGAGATCCGAGCCCTTATGTACCAGCAACAGGTAAAGCTAACAGGTGGTGAAATTGGTAATGTACTGGTGACAGACCCGGTACCCATTGTGATTCCCCCAGTGAGTGAAATGCTGATATGGCGTAGAGCAGCAATAGGTCTCAAAGGACGGAGCTACCAGGCGGTAGTAGAGCCCCTTAGCTCCGAGCATAGGCCTACACTCTTGACTGCCAGAGGGGTAGTGGATGTACGCAATGGGAGGGTGCCCATACACCTCCTAAACTATGGGGAGGACGAGATTAGATTACCTTGCTACGCCACTGTTGCCAAACTGTACACAGTAAATAACAACTCCATACACACGGTGGAGCCCTTAACCTCACCAGACGAAGTGGAGGATAATGATCCGGCAACCCAGGTGGAGGATTGGTGTCAACAGCTCCATGTTGGGACAGACACCACTACTGCTCATCAGAAGCAGGGTGTACACCGGGTGGTTCAGGAATACGAGCAAGTATTCAGTAAGCACCCACTTGACTTTGGGAGGATTAAGGGGGCTCAACACCATATCCCCACAGGTGACCATCCACCCATCAAAGAATGTTACAGGCCTATACCACCAGCACACTACCAGAAGGTGAAGGAGATGTTGCACGACATGAAGAAGGCAGGGGTAGTAAGGGATAGTTGTAGTCCCTGGGCAGCTCCCCTAGTTCTAGTCAGGAAAAAGGACGGAAGCTTGAGAATGTGTGTAGATTACAGACAAGTAAATCGCATTACACATAAAGATGCATACCCTTTACCACGTATAGAGGAATCCCTGGCTGCCTTAAAGTCTGCAAATTACTTCTCCACCCTTGACCTCACTAGTGGGTACTGGCAAGTAGCTGTTGCTGAGAAGGATCGGGAGAAGACGGCCTTCAACACCCCGATGGGACACTGCGAGTTCAATAGTATGCTGTTTGGACTCTGCAACGCCCCCGGAACGATCCAAAGATTGATGGAGTGCTGCCTGGGACACCGCAACTTCGAGACTGTACTACTATAGCTGGATGATGTGATAGTATACTCCAAAACGTATAAGGACCACTTGAAGCACCTGGCGGAGGTATGCGAGTCGCTGTACCGGTGTGGGATGAAGTTGAAGCCCTCTAAGTGCCACCTGCTCAAGAGAAAGGTACAGTACCTGGGGCACATCGTCAGTTCAGAGGGAGTAGCACCAGACCCGGAGAAGGTCACTGCCATCCAGAAACGGCCGGAGCTGAATTGCCTCAAGGAGGTACGTCAGTTCCTGGGACTAGTCGGGTATTACCGGAGGTTTGTGAAGGACTATACTAAGAAAGCGGCGCCTCTGCAAGACCTCCTGGTAGGAGAGTCCCCCAGAGGCAGAAATCCCCCGTTCCAGTGGGGTAAGGAGCAAGCTGAATCCTTTATTGTGATGAAGGAGATCCTGACCGGCGAAGAGATCCTAGCCTACCCTGACTACAGCCAACCGTTCCTGCTGTACACTGATGCCAGCAACGAAGGATTAGGAGCTGTACTGAGTCAGAAGCAGAATGGCAAAGAGAAGGTGATCGCCTATGCAAGCAGGAAGCTCCGCCCGACCGAGAGGAACCCAGAGAACTATAGCAGCTTCAAGTTGGAGTTCCTGGCCCTGGTCTGGGCCATCACCGAGCGGTTCAAGCACTATCTAGCCTCCAGTAAGTTCACTGCCTTCACTGATAACAACCCCTTGACTCATCTAGAAACAGCCAAGCTAGGAGCCTTGAAGCAACGATGGATGGCTCGGCTGTCAAATTACCAATTCACTATTAAGTACCTGGCGGGCCGCAAGAACGCCAACGCCGATGCCCTGTCCAGGATGCCTCACCAGTCAGACACTGAAGAAGAAGTGGACGACCTGGAGGAGATTGAACTACCTGCCTTTCATCAGAATGGGATGGTCCACGAGCAACGAGCCTCCAGGAGGCCTCGCGGTAACACGTTAAACCCCCTGCCTCACCACAGCTGGAAGGAGACTCAGGACAGCGACCCGGTTGTCAGCCGTATCAAAGAACTGATAACCCAGGAAGGTTCCTCCCTGGAGAAGGAAGCGTCTCTCCAAGCCAAGCAGCTGTGGAATGAGAAGAGCCGGCTGTTCATCTATAGAGAGAAGCTGTGCCGGAGGTACGTCAACCCCAAAACCCATGAGATGGTATGGCAGACAGTGGTGCCCAAGACAGACATCCAGATGGTGTTGGAAGCCTACCATGATCAGGCGGGGCACTTCGGCTGGAAGAAGCTAGAGGCCCTGCTGAAGTGTCGGTTTTATTGGGTAGGAATGCGCAGTTCTATTGAGAGGTGCTGCCGGAATTGTGGACCCTGTAGCCTCAGAAGAAAAGACTGCAGCAGCCAGAAGGCACCCCTGCAACCCATCAAGACGACTCGTCCCCTGGAGATCGTGGCCCTGGATCATGTCAAGCTGTCACCCAGCAGGTCAGGATATTCTTATGCCCTGACCATGGTGGATCACTACTCCCGGTTCCTGGTGGTCGCCCCCGTCAAGGACCTGACAGCAGAAACTGCGGCGAAGACATTTCAGGCGTACTTCTGCAGGCCCCATGGATACCCGGAGCAGATGCTGACAGATCAAGGCCCAGCCTTTGAAGCCGAACTGTTCAAGGAGTTCTGCCATCTGTACAGGTGTAAAAAGATCAGGACTACACCATACCACCCCCAAACCAACGGTCTCTGTGAAAGATGAATAACATCGTCATCGACCTGCTGAAGACCTTACCACTAGAGAGAAATCAGTGGCCAGACCTACTACCTGACCTGATAGATCTGTACAACCACATACCTGTGAGTTCCACCAATTGTACTCCTGCATATCTCATGCGAGCCAGACCCGGGAAGTTGCCCATGGACCTGGAGCTTGGTGTAGTAGAACCAGAAGCAGATATGTCCACTGAGGACTGGGACACGACCAGACAGGGGCAGTACAGAAGAGTACAGGCCTGTGTCGAAGACAGTCTCACTCGGGTAAGGGACAAGCAGGAAGCCCACTACAATAAAAGTGCGCCCGCAGAACCCTTCACACCAGGAGAAGTGGTGTTAAAAAGAAAAAGGAGAAACCACAAACTTGATGACCAGTGGGAGAGAGAACCCTACACTGTGTTAAATTCAAGATTCGATAATAGGAAGACCTGCCTAATTAGTAGAGACGGAGGAATAACGACTGCAACGGTATCTAGAGACCATCTGAAGTTGTGTCCTGACCTGCTAAAGCCCCAAGAAGAAGTGCCTCTCACCGTACCGGAGGAACCTAAAGAAGCAGTACTCCATACTGATTTAGGAGATTTCCCGGCAGATTGGCGTCAACTAGGAGGAGCAGTAATAATACCTGTGATCCACTTATTTCAACAGCCAGAAAACCCTCCACAGCAAGTAGAGCCTGTAAGTGCTTCAGAAGAGCCTGCTCAAGAAAAATCCCCGGAAGAAGGATCCCCGGTTTGAGCAGAGCAAGAAGGCCCAGCCAATGGTATACTTGCCAGTCCTGTAGAGAGGTTAAGGCAACCCTGCAGTTCCCCAACACTTAGAACTGACAGAATGGGAGGTAGTGCAAATACTAGTGCCTCACACATCCCAGTACCACGTAGGTCGACTCATAGCACACGAGGTCAGACCCCTGTCAGATACAGAGAATAGAGAAGGAAACTCTGACAGTGTAAATAGTTGCCCCTGGGGTATTATATTGTGTATTTTCATGTATATGTATTTATTAACTTGTACTTTTGCCTTATAATGGACAATTTAAGTGAAACGGACACTTTTCCTTGTTACCTTTAGTTACCCATCAGGGTACATAAAGAACTTTGTGGCTGAGGACTATGTGCAGCCCAAAAACTGCTTCTTGTAAATAATTGCACTCCCTGGAGTGCCCCTTTAGGTGACCTCGGAAGAAAAACCTGTCTGGTGTGGGACTAACGGAGGTCCGACTCAGGATCTCCAAGCCCTGCAGCCACCCCAGGGCCTACGTTGAGGGTTTGGGACAGGTCCCTCAAGCTACCAAGTACTCTACCCTGTGAGATGGACATCCTGTAGGGAACCTCACCAGAAGAGACTTGAATTCTGAGGTTGCTTATTGTATATATGTATATGTTTGTTATTTATAATGTTTTATTATGTAACGTTTAAGCAAAGTGCCTCCCATAAAGGGAAGAGTTATTGTATTGTTGTTATAAAAAGTACTTCAGTCCGGGAGTACTGAGCTTTACTAGGGGGGGAATGTGGCGCCCCTGCTGCGCATTGGTGCCACAGATCCTAGAGGGGTGCATGGACGGATTCCTCCACAAGAGGCCCTCGTAGCATACACACACACACACCTCCACCTTCCAGACCAGCAGAGGGAGCCCGTTAGGGATATAAAAAGGGAAGGTGGAGCTAGGCAGTCAGTTCCTGCAGAAGATGAGCCTGAGAGAGGTCAGCCTGCAGTGGAGCTCAGTCTAGAGAACAGTTTCCTCAGGGGACAGAGGTAGTTCCAGTCCCTCTAGAGAGAGTTCAGACTCATAAAGCTCAGTCAGTGAGCTTAAGGCGTGCCGATGCCATAAGAGCGGTGAAGAGTAGCGAAGCTTATTGCCAGTGTGAAGCCTAGTGAGGGCCCCGAGCGTGGCCGAAGGCAAGTGGAGTAAGCGAGCTACGTAGGGGGCAGAGGAGCTTAACCAGCTCACCCCACAAGCATTTACCAGACACCGGGTCCGCGTCTGCAAGGATCTCTAGGACCTGCAGAAACAACCGGGATCCCTGGCGAACTACATGTCCCAGGAACACCAAGAGCTGCCTGTAATACCAGGGTCAGGAATCACTGAGGCCCAAGAGACCAGGGAGTGTGATCTCCAACAGAAGGCCCTACCACCAGGTCAGCAGGTGCAAGACAGAGACCAAGTTAGGCCTAGCTCCAGGCAGGTCATAAACTTAACAGGAAAAGGCAAGAAACAGGAGGCCCCACACCCGCTCACTGGGGAGAGTCCTGAAATGCACCCTTCACCCGACAGTGCCCTTGATCGTGCCTGAAACACCACCAGTAAAGGTACTGAAGTGAACTGTCGTGTGTGTGCCTATTCTTCCTCCGACCCGGCTGGGTCCCCTCTGTCCTGCATCCCTTCTCCTACGCTGCCCTGAGGCCCCGCTCCACCTGTGGGGAGCCGCACCATCTAAGCTGCCTGATCACCGGCCTCAGATGACTGTAGCAGCGCTGGTGATCCTCACCAGACACCACGGGTGGCGTCACAAACTCTTTCCTATACCATACACCTTTTCCCCACCATTCCTTCTTTCTTTTAAAGAGTGACCCCAGGGTATGGGCCCGGGAGCCGGCCACCGCGGTGTCTCCACAAAACCAAACAGCAAGGCCCGGGCGCCGAGTCCCCATCCCTTGGGCGCGTCACTTCTCTCAGCACTCCCATCATTGCTCTCTCCTAGCCCCCTCCATCATTGCGCTCTCCCAGCACCCCCATCATTACTCTGTCCCAGAACCTTCATCATTGCTCTCTCCCAGCCCCACATCATTGCTCTCTCCCAGCCCCCCACCATTGCTCTGTCCCAGCACCCCCATTATTGCTCTCTCCCAGCAACTCGTCATTGCTCTCCCCTTCTCCACCATCCCCATCATTGCTCTTCCCAGCTCTATCAGCCCCATTATTGCTCTTCCCAGCCCTATCATTCCTCTCCCCAGCCCCATCAACCCCATTATTGCTCTTTCCAGCCCCATCAGCCCCATTATTGCTCTTCCCAGCCCCATCATTCCTCTCCCCAGCCCCATCAGCCCCATTATTGCTCTCTCCAGCCCCATCATCCCATCATTCCTCTCCCCAGCCCCATCAACCCCATTATTCCTCTTCCCAGCCCTATCAGCCCTATTATTGCTCTCCCGAGGCCCCATCAACCCCATTATCCCTCTCCCCAACCCAATCAGCCCCCTCTCCAACCCCAATATTTCTCTCCCCAGCCCCATCATTGCTCTCTCCAGTCCCATCAGCCCCATTATTGCTCTTCCCAGCCCCATCCCCTCCCCAGCATTTCAGTAAAAAAAAAAAACAACTTACCTCAGCTCGCTCCCCTGCAGCAGCATCCTCCTGGTTGCCGCCAGCTTTCTTCCTGACCCAGGCGCGCGCTGCATGATGACGTCATCAAGCTGCGCGCGCCTGGGTCAGGGAGGAAGCAGAGGACGAACCCTCCAGCTCCCCTGCTATTCTCCTCCTGACAGCAGCGGAGCTGCAGGGATCGCTCCCTGACCACCGCGTGCAGGGAGCAGCTGCACCTTGCGGGCCCCTTGGTGCAGCTGCATGGTGGGGACCCGGCACAGCTGCACCGGCGGTGGTATGTCCACCCCTGGACTGCTATGGGGCCCCCCCGGCTCACGGGCCCCATAGCAGTCGCGTGGTCTGCCGCCATTGGCAGTACGCCACTGTGTACGGAATATACAGTGGGTGTGTGGTGCGTACGGTGTATACAGTGTGTGTGTGGTGTGTACGGCATATACAGTGTGTGTGGTGCGTACGGTGTATACAGAGTGCGTGTGTGTGGTGCGTACGATGTATGCAGAGTGCGTGTGTGTGGTGGTGCGTACGGCGTATACAGTGTGTGTGGTGTGTGCGGCGTATACAGTGTGTGTGTGGTGGTGCGTACGGCGTATACAGTGTGTGTGTGGTGTGTACAGCATATACAGTGTGTGTGTGTGGTGTGTACGGCGTATACAGTGTATGTGGTATGTACAGCGTATACAGTGTGTGTGTGGTGTGTACGGCGTATACAGTGTGTGTGTGTGGTGTGTACGGCGTATACAGTGTATGTGGTATGTACAGCGTATACAGTGTATGTGTGGTGTGTACGGCGTATACAGTGTGTGTGGTGTGTACGGCGTATACAGTGTGTGTGTGTGGTGTGTACGGCGTATACAGTGTGTGTGTGTGGTGTGTACGGCGTATACAGTGCGTGTGGTATGTACTGCGTATACAATGTGTGTGTGGTGCGTACGGCGTATACAGTGTGTGTGTGGTGCATACGGAGTATACAGTATGTGTGTGTTGCGTACGCCGTATACAGTGTGTGGTGCGTGTGTGTGTGTAAATTAACCTTAAAGTGTAAATCAACTTTTGGGACGTTTTTTAATGTGGTTTAGGGTCATTAATTCTGAGCAGATTTGTGGGGACCCCAATCCTTTGCTCCTTTGCTTAAAAGACCTCCTAGAAGAGCGCAGCTCAGTAGATAGGAGAGTACACTGAGCAGAGCAAATGCAGCAGAAAGTCATAGTCATGTCTCCTCACCTCTTCACTTCTAAGAGATCTTCTGAGTGATCAGGGTCTCAGATTCGCACTAATCTGCTCAAAATTATTGGACCTAAATCATGTAATATATATCCCAAAATGTAAGTTACTTTTTAAACGTTTAATAGTTCCACTGCTTGCATCTAATCAGTACATTGGTTCCTATATGGTCCACAGTCTGATGATGACTGGTAACAACTCCCAGTATCTCCTTACCATTGCTAAGGACAAACTGGGAGTTGTAGTTAAGTCCTCCATTCTCTGGAATTCCTATTGTTAGCAATGCCCTTCCTCAACCAATTGCAAATACAAAGGATCCATCCATGGGGTGAGATCTTGGGAATAATTGAATCGTACCTACATTTAAAAAAAAAAAAAAAAATCTCCTATTCTTAATAATTACCGTATTTTTCAGACTATAAGATGCACTTTTTTCCTCCAAAATTTTGGAGGAAAGTGGGGGGTGCGTCTTATAGTCCGAATACTATATTATTGTATGGCCGCATGGTGGTGGGTGTGGGGGAGCTGCAGCGGGGGATCAGCGGGGCACAGGAGGCAGCAGCCGCCTGCTGCAGCCTAGCTGTGCCCGCTACTAAAGAAAATGAATATTCCCTGCTCCCCATACCCATGGGCGTGGAGAGCAATGAATATTCATTTCTCTTAATAGCCGGCACACTGTAGCCACAGCGCGGCTCCTGCTGCGCTCTGTGGTCAGTGTGCCCGCTATTAAAGCTCATGAATATTCGCTACAACCCACTCCCATGGGTTGTAGTGAATATCTATGGTTAATAAATAGTTGATAAATAACATTTCCCACATGTCTACTTTACATCAGCACAATTTTAGAACCAAAATTTTTTTTATTAGTGAGCTATAAGGGGTAAAAGTTGACCAGCGATTTCTCATTTTTCCAACAAAATTTACAAAACCATTTTTTTAGGGACCACATCATATTTGAAGTTACTTTGAGGGGCCTTTATGACAGAAAATACCCAAAAGTGACACCATTCTAAAAACTGCACCCCTCAAGGTGCTCAAAACCACATTCAAGAACTTTATTAACCCTTCAAGTGCTTCACAGGAATTTTTGGAATGTGGAAGAAAAAAATGAACACTTTTTTCACAAAAATGTTATTTTAGACACAATTTTTTTTATTTTCGCAGGGGTAACAGGAAAAAATACGCCAATACCCCATATGTGGGGAAAATACAGTGCTTGGGCGCACGGTAGAGTTCAGAAGGGAAGGAGCACTGTGTGACTTTTTGAACGTAAAATTGGCTGGAATTGAGAGCGGACGCCATGTCGCGTTTGGAGAGCCCCTGATGTGCCTAAATAGTGGAAACCCCCCACAAGTGACTCCATTTTGGAAACTAGACCCCTCAAGGATTTTATCAAGGGGTATACTGAACATTTTGAACCCAGAGGTACGACACAGAATTTGATAACATTAGTTCATCAAATTGAATAAGTTGTCATTAGTCTTGAGTGCAAGTGCTCGCTACTTGAGTTTGCATTGGGTACTCAGGTATGCGCCATGTACTGACATGCTCAAGTCCCCGCTCGCATGCTTCACGGTTATTAGACACCCCAAAAAAAACATCCAGGGATCGCTCGTGCATGGCAGGCAATCCCTGCGAGTTTTTTTTTGGCCACGAAGCATATGGGGTGGAGACTCGAGCATGTCACTTGAGCACCCGCGATACTCGGTGCATACCCAAGCATCCGATGAAAACTCAAGTAGCGAACACTAGTCACCATATCGTCATCTTTTTTTTTTTTTACTTTTGAAAAAAATCCCAAACCTAATACAACCCTAACCCCAACCCTAATACAACCCCAACCCCAACCCTAACCCTAGCCCAACCCTAACCCCAACCCTAATACAACCCTAACCCTAGCCCACCCCTAACCCTAACCCTAGCCCAGCCCTAACCCCAACCCTAACACAATCCTAACCCTAGCCCAACCCTAACCCCAACCCTAACCCTAGCCCAACCCTAACACAACCCTAACCCTAGAGTTTATTTTTCACGCCGTTCCTCGTGCGGTATAAGTGATTAGACGGCTTTATTATTCGGGTCGGTGCGATTACAGCGATACCAGAATCATATCAGGTTTTTATGATTGACAGCTGTCACACACTAAAAGACGCATTTTTTTGTAATATCTAGTTTTTGCATCGCCATATTTTGAGAGCTATAATTTTCCATATTTTGGCCAGCAGAGCCATGTGACAGCTTGTTTTTTGCGGGACGAGTTGACGTTTTTATAGTTGCCATTTTCAGGCACTTGACATTTTTTGATCGCTTTCTATTCTGATTTTTGGGAGGCAGAATAAACAAAAAACAGCAATTCCAGAATTGTTATTATGTTTTTTTTTATGCTGTTCCGCGTATGGTGAAATTGATAAGGCAGCTTTATTCTTCGGGTCAGTACTAGTGTTGAGCATTCCGATACTGAAATATCGGGTATCGGCCGATATTCGCGGTATCGGAATTCCGATACTTAATTCCGATACTATTGCAATATCGTATACCGGAATCGGAAGTTCCCATAATGCAATGAGACATTTTCATTTTATTCAGCCAATGAGGATCCTAAGAAGTGTGGGCACATCCTGTTAGGCATGTAGGCATCTTAACTAATGGCATGGCTGTGATTGGCTGCTGAAATGATGTCATGATGCACTATAAAAGCCACCGCCGCCATTTTGAGCTCACTCTGCTGTGAATTCAGTTAGGGATAGGACGCTGTTGTTCTGAGGGACAGTTTTAGCTACCTATTTGCTCTATACTGCTTTACCCAAGCTACTTTCTAAATCACTGTGCCTTGCAGTGCTAGTGCACAGTTCCCTGTGCTGTTCACCGCTATCTGCAAGGTCTGTGTGTGTGAGTGCAGCTCACCCTGTAGTGTGTGCTTCAGCCAAGTCTGGTTGTAGTGCACTCAGTGTGTGTCACTGCCTCATACATTGTCCTTTTTTGCCAATTCATAATTTTTCCTGATATCTCCTATTAGTGTGGTGGTTCCATCTGTATTCAGCTAAATTGGTTCCAAACACACTATATAGGAGTAGATAGAGAAATTTTTTTCCGTCTTGCAGCACTAGTGCACAGTGCTCTGCATCTGTACTGTTCACCGCTGTCTGCAAGGTCTGGTGTGTGAGTGCAGCTCACCCTGTAGTGTGTGCTTCAACCCCGTCTGGTTGTAGTGCACTCAGTGTGTGTCACTGCCTCATACATTGTCCTTTATTGCCAATTCATAATTTTTCCTGATATCTCCTATTAGTGTGGTGGTTCCATCTGTATTCAGCTAAATTGGTTCCAAACACACTATATAGGAGTAGATAGAGAAATTTTTTTCCGTCTTGCAGCACTAGTGCACAGTGCTCTGCATCTGTACTGTTCACCGCTGTCTGCAAGGTCTGGTGTGTGAGTGCAGCTCACCCTGTAGTGTGTGCTTCAACCCCGTCTGGTTGTAGTGCACTCAGTGTGTGTCACTGCCTCATACATTGTCCTTTATTGCCAATTCATAATTTTTCCTGATATCTCCTATTAGTGTGGTGGTTCCATCTGTATTCAGCTAAATTGGTTCCAAACACACTATATAGGAGTAGATAGAGAATTTTTTTTCCGTCTTGCAGCACTAGTGCACAGTGCTCTGCATCTGTACTGTTCACCGCTGTCTGCAAGGTCTGGTGTGTGAGTGCAGCTCACCCTGTAGTGTGTGCTTCAACCCCGTCTGGTTGTAGTGCACTCAGTGTGTGTCACTGCCTCATACATTGTCCTTTATTGCCAATTCATAATTTTTCCTGATATCTCCTATTAGTGTGGTGGTTCCATCCATATTCAGCTAAATTGATTCCAAACACACTATATAGGAGTAGATAGAGGAGCCTTTCTGCAGCATTGGGCCCTGCAGCCCCAGCCAGATTAGTATTAGCCTATTTTTTGCAGCCTCATCTATTGCATTGTAGGTTACCTTCCTACATTGTAATAGCTACAAAAAGTTTGTGATACTATCGTTATTACATCTTTAGGCACATCCAGTGTCTTTTTGTGACAAAAAAAACCTAAATAAAGTTCACCAAACACTCCACTTTACAGTTGTGTAGGCCACATTAGCTCATATTAAAGTCTAGTCCACACTTTATAAAATTAGTGTTTCTTATACCTGTTAGCAGCTGTTCAGGAATAAGCACACTAAGCCCTTAGTACTTTTCTGCCTATCTTTATCAGTCTACCAAGATGAAGAAGGCAGGGAGTAAGGCATGTGGTCGTGGTCGTGGGCGTGGGCGTGGAGTTTCTGCAGGGAGAGGACGTGAGGATTCTGTGCCTGCAGGGAGAGGACGTGGGGATTCTGTGCCTGCTGCGGGCACCAGTGACTCAGCATCCCCCAGTTTTACCAGGGAACAGTCCTTTATGCGCAGCTTTGTAGGAGCTAGCCGTACCCCACTGCTGCGCGAGGACCAAATTGAAGCCGTTGTCGGATGGATGGCAGCTAACGCATCGACTTCAATTAGTTCCAGATCCTCTCAGGTCCTGAGCACTGAAGAGCACCCATCTGTCTCTTCACCACCTGCCAAATTGCCCAGGCAGTCAGAGAGCCCTGGACAGGAGCCATCTCTACTTCTGTTCTCTGAATCTCTTGGCTTGGAAAGAGGGGGCCAGCCAAGCAGAATTCGAGAATTTGAAGAAGAGGTAGTATGCAGTGATGCGCAACCGTTTTGTCTCTCTGAATCTGAAGAGGCGGGTGGGCCAGTGCCTATGGTCAGCAGCACACCTCAGTACGCATCTGATGATGAGACTCAGGTGCCACTTTCTGGTGCGTACTGTGCTGTCGAGACTACCCAGGAGAAGCAGTTGTTTGAAGAGGGTGGTGTAGATGATGAGGTCCTTGACCCATCATGGCGTGAGGGACAGGAAGGTGGTGGGAGCAGCTCTGAGGAAGAGATTCCCCGAACGGCCCAAAAAGGAGGGAGAGGGAGGGGGCAGACTTGGTTGCCTGTAGCCTCCACTTCGGCACCCATTAGGAGCATGGCTCTTCCAAAATCCAAAGCGGGCGCTCCCAAGACTTGCAGTGCCTGGTCCTTTTTTGACACAGTTGCAGATGACATTTGCTTTGTCAAATGCAAGCTGTGTAATCAGAAGGTGAAAAGAGGGAAAAGTGTCAGCAACCTCAATACCACAAATATGTGGAAACATGTGCGGACCAAGCACGTGGTGGAGTTACACAAACACACTGAAGACCTAGGCCAACCTACAGCGCCACCTACCACCTCTTCAGCTCGTGTTGTAGCCTCTTCCTCCAGCTCACACACAGCTGGTTCGGCTTCCTCACAGGATCGCCATGGAAGAATCTCTGGCACTGTTGTACAGAGACACAGTGTAATTCCACCCACAGCACCACTTTCCCAGTCATCCTCACACTCCCAGGCCAGTCTACAGCCATCGTTAGCACAGGCATGGGAGAAAAGGCGCCCATACTCGGCAAACCACCCCCGAGCACAGGCTCTGAATGCTGGCATTGCTAAACTACTGGCCCTTGAAATGCTATCATTCAGGCTGGTGGAGACTGACACATTCCGTAACTTTATGGCATTGGCAGTCCCACAATACAACGTGCCCAGCCGCTTTTATTTCAGCAGGCAAGCCGTCCCTGCCCTGCAACATCATGTGGAGGGAAAAATTAAACATGCGCTACAAAACGCCGTCAGTAGCAAGGTCCACCTGACCACTGATGCGTGGACCAGTAAGCATGGACAGGGACGATACCTTTCCCTCACTGCCCATTGGGTAAATGTTGTGGAGCCGGGTACAGATCTTGAGAGTGGCGCTGTACGTGTTCTGCCAACTCCAAGGATTGCAGGAATCCAGTCTGTACACATTGACTCCTCCTCATACTCCAGTTCCTCTGAATCAGCGCTGCAGGAGCCGTCACGGTCTACCTCCACATCGACCCGTGAACGGTTACCTGTTATGATGACCGATATGAGCACAGCCGTGGCCAAACGTCAACAGGCCGTATTAAAATTAATTTCTTTGGGGAATCGAAGCCACACAGCGCAGGAGCTCTGGAATGCCATCAAGCAGCAGAGTGACGTGTGGTTTGTGCCAGCGAATCTCCAGCCAGGCATGGTAGTGTGTGACAATGGCCGAAATCTGGTGGCAGCTCTGGGCCTAGGCAACCTCACTCACATCCCATGTCTGGCACATGTGCTCAACTTGGTCGTGCAGAGTTTTTTGAGGGACTATCCGGATCTTGATGCACTGCTTCACAAGGTCCGCATAGAGTGCGCTCACTTGCGGCGTTCCAGCAATGCAAGATCACGCATTGCAGCTCTGCAGCGCCGATTATGTCTTCCGGAACATCGCATCATATGTGACCTACCCACCAGGTGGAATTCAACGTTACATATGTTGGAGAGGTTGTGTGAGCAGCAGGCAGCAGTAATGGAGTACCAGCTGCAGCAGGCGCAAACAAGTCGCAGTGCGCGCCGTTCACACTTCACCACCACTGAGTGGGCCTCTATGAAGGACATTTGCCACGTTTTGCGTGCCTTCGATTATTCCACGCGGATGGCGAGTGCAGATGATGCACTAGTCAGCATGACTATCCCCCTTATCTGCCTGCTTGAAAAAACACTGCAAGCACTAAGGGACGAGGTTTTGGAAGAGGTGGAGGATGAGGAGTCACAAATGCCATCTGCTTCTCTACAGTCTGCGCAACGTGGTTCCTCACAAAGGCCTAGGCAGGGGACACTTTGTGAGGAGGATGAGGAGGAGTCAATGGATGAGGAAGACATCTGTCCAGAGGAGGGAGGTACACAATGCTCTAGTAGTCAGTATCTAGAGCGAGGGTGGGGTGATGCAGAGCAGGCAGAGATCACGCCTCAAGCAGGGGACAGCGTTTCTTGGCCAGTTGGCAGTCTGCAGCACATGGTTGATTTCATGCTGCAGTGCTTCAGAAACGACCGCCGCATCGCCCACATTCTCAACACGGCTGATTATTGGGTGTCCACCCTCCTAGATCCTCGCTACCGGGACAACTTACAAAGCCTCATAACACCATTGAACCGGGAGCGTAAAATGCGGGAGTACCAAGACGCACTGGTGCATTCCATCATGTTCTCCATTCCAACCGAGAGCAGTGCTGCTAGTGCTTTACAAAGCAGCTCAGTGCGTCGAGGCAGTGGAGGAAGCTCTGCACAAAGAGGGAGCAGAAGCAGCGCCTCAGCACAAGGCAAGACCAGTATGGCCGAAATGTGGCAAAGTTTTGTGTCCCCGCCGCCACAAATGTCTACACCATCACAGACAGCTCCAGTCAGCAGGAGGCAACGTTTCCGTCAGATGGTGACAGACTACATGTCTTGCCCTCTTAGTGTACTCCCAGACGGCTCTTCTCCCTTCAAGTTTTGGGTCTGTAAGCTGGATACATGGCCAGAGCTTAGTCAGTATGCACTGGAGGTGCTAGCTTGCCCTGCTGCTAGTGTATTATCGGAACGCGTCTTTAGTGCCGCAGGTGGTGTACTAACAGACCGTCGCATGCGACTATCCTCCGATAACGTTGACCGGCTTACTTTTCTCAAAATGAACAAGGCCTGGATCTCTCATGAATTTGCCAGTCCTCTTCCAGAATAAATAATTGGTTGGCAACAGTATCCAGGTCTCCTGTTCTGTTCATGTTTCTACCACCTGAACTGTAATCCCTGAGCTCCAACACCGCCAGTTGGCGCTCGGAAGTGCCGTCTGCACAGTCAACACTTGCTGCCGTGTTATTGGGGTTCAGTAACGTCAGCTGTTCTCCTGCTGTGCGGACGGCAATTTCTCCTGATTTGTCCACATCCACTGTACTACACATTTTAAAGTTGCTCCAATTACTCCTCTGGCTCCTCTGTTTTCATTCTTATCCCTGGGCTCCAGCACCGCCAGTTGGCGCTCGGAAGTGCTGTCTGCACAGTCAACACTTGCTACCATGTTATTGGGGTTCAGTAACGTCAGCTGTTCCCCTGCTGTGCGGACGGCAATTTCTCCTGCTCTGTCCACATTCTCACTACTACAGATTTTAAAGTTGCTCCAATTACACCTCTGGCTCCTCTGTTTTCAGTATTATCCCTGAGCTCCAACACCGCCAGTTGGCGCACGGAAGTGCCGTCTGCACAGTCAACACTTGCTGCCGTGTTATTGGGGTTCAGTAACGTCAGCTGTTCTCCTGCTGTGCGGACGGCAATTTCTCCTGCTTTGTCCAAATCCACTGTACTACACATTTTAAAGTTGCTCGAATTACACCTCTGGCTCCTCTGTTTTCATTCTTATCCCTGGGCTCCAGCACCGCCAGTTGGCGCTCGGAAGTGCCGTCTGCACAGTCAACACTTGCTGCCGTGTTATTGGGGTTCAGTAACGTCAGCTGTTCTCCTGCTGTGCGGACGGCAATTTCTCCTGCTTTGTCCACATCCACTGTACTACACATTTTAAAGTTGCTCGAATTACACCTCTGGCTCCTCTGTTTTCATTCTTATCCCTGGGCTCCAGCACCGCCAGTTGGCGCTCGGAAGTGCCGTCTGCACAGTCAACACTTGCTACCATGTTATTGGGGTTCAGTAACGTCAGCTGTTTCCCTGCTGTGTTCACGGCAATTTCTCCTGCTCTGTCCATATTCACTGTGCTACTTATTTAAAACTTGCTCCAATTACACCTCTGGCTCCTCCGTTTTTAGTATTTACCCTGGGCTCCAACACCGCCAGTTGGCGCTCGGAAGTGCTGTCTGCACAGTCAACACTTGCTGCCGTGTTATTGGGGTTCAGTAACGTCAGCTGTTCCCCTGCTGTGCGGACGGCAATTTCTCCTGCTCTGTCCACATTCTCACTACTACAGATTTTAAAGTTGCTCCAATTACACCTCTGGCTCCTCTGTTTTCATTCTTATCCCTGGGCTCCAGCACCGCCAGTTGGCGCTCGGAAGTGCTGTCTGCACAGTCAACACTTGCTACCATGTTATTGGGGTTCAGTAACGTCAGCTGTTCCCCTGCTGTGCGGACGGCAATTTCTCCTGCTCTGTCCACATTCTCACTACTACAGATTTTAAAGTTGCTCCAATTACACCTCTGGCTCCTCTGTTTTCATTCTTATCCCTGGGCTCCAGCACCGCCAGTTGGCGCTCGGAAGTGCCGTCTGCACAGTCAACACTTGCTGCCGTGTTATTGGGGTTCAGTAACGTCAGCTGTTCTCCTGCTGTGCGGACGGCAATTTCTCCTGATTTGTCCACATCCACTGTACTACACATTTTAAAGTTGCTCCAATTACTCCTCTGGCTCCTCTGTTTTCATTCTTATCCCTGGGCTCCAGCACCGCCAGTTGGCGCTCGGAAGTGCTGTCTGCACAGTCAACACTTGCTACCATGTTATTGGGGTTCAGTAACGTCAGCTGTTCCCCTGCTGTGCGGACGGCAATTTCTCCTGCTCTGTCCACATTCTCACTACTACAGATTTTAAAGTTGCTCCAATTACACCTCTGGCTCCTCTGTTTTCAGTATTATCCCTGAGCTCCAACACCGCCAGTTGGCGCACGGAAGTGCCGTCTGCACAGTCAACACTTGCTGCGGTGTTATTGGGGTTCGGTAACGTCAGCTGTTCCCCTGCTGTGTTCACGGCAATTTCTCCTGCTCTGTCCATATTCACTGTGCTACTTATTTAAAACTTGCTCCAATTACACCTCTGGCTCCTCCGTTTTTAGTATTTACCCTGGGCTCCAATACCGCTAGTTGCTGCTCAGAAGTGCCGTCTGCACAGTCAACGCTTGCTCCAGTGTTATTGGGATTCAGTAACGTCAGCTGATCCCCAGCTGTGTGTCCGGCAAATTCTCCTGCTTTGTCCACATCCACTGTAGTACGGATTTAAAACCTCCTCCAAATACACCTCTGGCTCTTCTGTTTTTAGTATTTACCCTGGGCTCCAGCACCGCCAGCTGGTTCTCGGCAGTTCCATTGGCTCTTGTACCTTCTGCTACCCATCCGGGTTCCAGTACCGTCAGCTGGTTCTCGGCAGTGTCTTTGGCACGGGTACTCCCTCCTGCCCAGCCTGGTTCCAGCACGCCAGCTGTTTCCGGGTAGTGTCAACGTCACTTTGCCTCCAATGCGTTGTCCTGTCGTGTTGCGGTCGGGTTAGCCGACTCTATGGTGCCTGCAGTTTAGGTGACTCCTATGTGGGCTGCGGGATCTGGCAATGAAGGCTGGTTCCATAGTGCCAATAGGACAAGCACCCTCTGTAGGACTGTGGGTTTTGGTAACTGCGGCCGGCTCGCGGCCTTGAACTTTTTTTTTTACATGGGTACCTTCTGCTACCCATCCGGGTTCCAGTACCGTCAGCTGGTTCTCGGCAGTGCCTTTGGATTAGGTGCCTCCTTCTCGGTATCCAAGTTCCACCAACGTCTGCTGGTCCTTGGTAGTGCTTTCTGGCACAGGTACCTCCTGCTTAGTAACCGAGTTCCAGTAACATCAGCTGGTCCTCGGTAGTTCCATTGGCTCTTGTACCTTCTGCTACCCATCCGGGTTCCAGTACCGTCAGCTGGTCCTCGGTAGTTCCATTTGCTCTTGTATCTTCTGCTACCCATCCGGGTTCCAGTACCGTCAGCTGGTTCTCGGCAGTGCCTTTGGATTAGGTGCCTCCTTCTCGGTATCCAAGTTCCACCAACGTCTGCTGGTCCTTGGTAGTGCTTTCTGGCACAGGTACCTCCTGCTTAGTAACCGAGTTCCAGTAACATCAGCTGGTCCTCGGTAGTTCCATTGGCTCTTGTACCTTCTGCTACCCATCCGGGTTCCAGTACCGTCAGCTGGTCCTCGGTAGTTCCATTTGCTCTTGTATCTTCTGCTACCCATCCGGGTTCCAGTACCGTCAGCTGGTTCTCGGCAGTGCCTTTGGATTAGGTGCCTCCTTCTCGGTATCCAAGTTCCACCAACGTCTGCTGGTCCTTGGTAGTGCTTTCTGGCACAGGTACCTCCTGCTTAGTAACCGAGTTCCAGTAACATCAGCTGGTCCTCGGTAGTTCCATTGGCTCTTGTACCTTCTGCTACCCATCCGGGTTCCAGTACCGTCAGCTGGTCCTCGGTAGTTCCATTTGCTCTTGTATCTTCTGCTACCCATCCGGGTTCCAGTACCGTCAGCTGGTTCTCGGCAGTGTCTTTGGCACGGGTACTCCCTCCTGCCCAGCCTGGTTCCAGCACGCCAGCTGTTTCCGGGTAGTGTCAACGTCACTTTGCCTCCAATGCGTTGTCCTGTCGTGTTGCGGTCGGGTTAGCCGACTCTATGGTGCCTGCAGTTTAGGTGACTCCTATGTGGGCTGCGGGATCTGGCAATGAAGGCTGGTTCCATAGTGCCAATAGGACAAGCACCCTCTGTAGGACTGTGGGTTTTGGTAACTGCGGCCGGCTCGCGGCCTTGAACTTTTTTTTTACATGGGTACCTTCTGCTACCCATCCGGGTTCCAGTACCGTCAGCTGGTTCTCGGCAGTGCCTTTGGATTAGGTGCCTCCTTCTCGGTATCCAAGTTCCACCAACGTCTGCTGGTCCTTGGTAGTGCTTTCTGGCACAGGTACCTCCTGCTTAGTAACCGAGTTCCAGTAACATCAGCTGGTCCTCGGTAGTTCCATTGGCTCTTGTACCTTCTGCTACCCATCCGGGTTCCAGTAACATCAGCTGGTCCTCGGTAGTTCCATTGGCTCTTGTACCTTCTGCTACCCATCCGGGTTCCAGTACCGTCAGCTGGTTCTCGGCAGTGCCTTTGGATTAGGTGCCTCCTTCTCGGTATCCAAGTTCCACCAACGTCTGCTGGTCCTTGGTAGTGCTTTCTGGCACAGGTACCTCCTGCTTAGTAACCGAGTTCCAGTAACATCAGCTGGTCCTCGGTAGTTCCATTGGCTCTTGTACCTTCTGCTATCCATCCGGGTTCCAGTACCGTCAGCTGGTCCTCGGTAGTTCCTCAGCTTTCTTGTACGTTCTGCTACATTTCCAAGTTCAAGCTTTTTGAAATGGTTCTTGGTAATCACTCTGGATCTCCCTGACGAGGACCCTGAAGACGAGGACCCTGAAGACCAACCCTAAGAAGACGAGGACCCCGAAGACAATGACCCTGAAGACGAGGACCCTGAAGACCACCCCGAAGAAGACGAGGACCCTGAAGACCACCCCGAAGAAGACGAGGACCCTGAAGACCACCCCGAAGAAGACGAGGACCCCGAAGACGAGGACCCAGAAGACCAACCCGAAGAAGACGAGGACCCCGAAGACGAGGACCCCCGAAGACGACGACCCTGAAGACCACCCCGAAGAAGACCAAGAAGATGACCCTGAAGAAGTTGACCAAGAAGACAAAGAAGAGAAGACAAGCACCAAGATACAGAAAAACAAGAGACAGAAAACCAAGAAGCAGAAATACAAGAAGCTGCAGAACAAAAAGCGGAAGAACATTAAGCATAAGACTAAAAATCAGAGCAAAAGATAATATCTAAATTATAAGCAGAAGATGACTAAGCAGTGTATGGGGGTGAGTCCGTTCCTCCTCGTGGTGCCCCTGGAAAAGACCTGCTGCTGCAGGCCAAACTGAACGCGGACAAATCCTGTTGTAAATCTTTTGTGACGGGCAGAACGAAAGGTGTAATGTCCAACCTTTTATAGATAACAACTACAGGAATGCCTGTCACAAATAAGAATATGATGAAGAAGAAGAATATGAAGAAGATGAAGAAGTAGAATATGAAGAATGTAAAAAAAAGAATAATACGAAGAAGGTGAAGAAGAAGAAGGTGAAGAAGAAGTGGATGAAAAAGATGCTGAGGATGATGAAGGAGAAAGTGTGGGAGAAGTAAAAAAGAAGGTGAAGAGCATGGAAGTAGTGAAACATAAATATCTGACAAAATATAAAAATACTTAACATAGTTAATATTTCCGTAACTCAGAACATAATAAAAAAATATTAATTCCTGCTATTCCATTTGACTGGGCTAAACCTCTATGCCTTTATTGTCTCCCCCACCTCCCCCAATACATTCTACATTATTCTTAGTTGTTTTCCTTCATGTAGAAATAACCTACAAGGAAAGAAAGGGTTTATTTTAATTCCGATATTTATGTCCCATTGACTTGCATTGGTTTCCGGTATCGGAATCGGCGATATCCGATACTTTTTCGGTATCGGTCCGATCCAATCCGATCCGATATTTCCCGATATCGGAAGGTATCGCTCAACACTAGTCAGTACGTTTACAGCGGTACCACATTTATATCGTATTTCTATGTTTTGGCGTTTTTACACAATAAAAATTATTTTATAGAAAAAAAAATTTTTTGCATCGCTTTATTCTGAGAGCTATAACTTTTTTATTTTTTGGCTGATGGAGCTGTATGGCGGCTTGTTTTTTGAGGGACAAGATGACAGTTTTCAGTGGTACCATTTTTATTTACATTCGTCTTTTTGATCGCGTGTTATTCCATTTTTTGTTTGGCGGTATGATGATAAAGCATTGTTTTTTGCTTCGCTTTTTATTTTTTTTTTACCATGTTCACTAAAGGGGTTTACTAGTGGGACAGTTTTATAGGTCAGGTCATTCTGGACACGGCGATACCAAATATGTGTTCTTTTATTGTGTTTGTTGTTTTTTTCCTAATAATATTTATTGATGGGTACATTATATATATATTTTTTTTGGTGGATTATTTATTTTTATTTTTTTTTTATATTTTTACAATTTTTTTTTCCATTTTTTAACACTTTTTGAACTTTTATTCTGTTTCCCACTTTGGGACTTTCACTTTTTTTATTCTGATCGCCTGTATAGCACAGGGATGGAGCACCATCCCTGAGCTATACAGGCTGTCAACGCTGCAGATGCAGAAGATACTTTGGTCATGCACTGCGCATGACCAAAATATCTTCCTGCTGTCTGATGACCTGGATGTTGTCATGACGACATCCGGGAAGCTGCGGCAAACAGCGCTGGAGGCCGGGAGAGGAGGTGAGTATTGCGATCACCTCCACTTGCCCCCGCAATGTTGCGATCGACTTCGATCGCAGCATTGAGGGGGTTAATGTGCCGGGAGCAGTGCGGGACCGCTCCCTGCACATAGTCACAGCTAATACCTGGTGCTATCAGCTGACACCCGGCGGCGATCGCCCCGCACCGCTTGTGTGCGGGCGCGATGGCCATATGACCTAATAGTACGTCATTGGTCCAATCGGCCCAGGTCACCATGATGTACTATTAGGTCACACATCAGAAAGGGGTTAATTTTTAGTGTATTATTGGTTTTAATGATTTGTAATCATGAAAATTATATGTAGATTTATTTATTTCTAAAGCCTGTATGCAATTATCAATCACATCAGTGCCTATCTATTTAAAGCACTCAGCGTGGTATACATTCTGGAATCACCTGATGAAGGGGACAGATCGTCTCTGAAACGCGTTAAGTGTTGAATAAATCGACTTCTCTTGCCTAACCTGGTGGTTCCTAACTCAGAGCGTGGCGACCTGTGGATCTCCACCACCCACTGTTCATTATCTTTCGCTGTATCATGGCTCCTGAGCATGATGCCGGGGAGGGCAGAAGGTGCTGCAGTGCTCCAGGACCGCAGTCATTACCGCTTAGTATCAGCTTTGTGTCTGGCATGCACAACTACCAGAGGTGAGTGGAATACCTCTCACCCTCCATCTATATGCTGTGACATTCTTCACATGGCGCGCCTTCTCTTTTTGGTTTACTCATTTTTCTGTCTGTGAGCATAGAGCTGATGTGACTTGCCAAAAAGCACAGGTTTGTTTCATCTGTCCAAAGGACATTCTCCCAGAAACTTTGGAAAATTCCCGTCTTGCCTTTTTTATGATTTGCTTTGAACAAAGGTTTCCTCCTCTTCTTCCATGAATTTCACTTTGGTCAAGACAGCGACAAATGGTGCTCATCTTTAATCTCTTTGAAAGTTGTTCTGGGCTCTTTTGTAACCATTCAAATTATCCATCTCTTCAATTTGTCATTAATTTACTCTTGCGGCCACATCCAGGGACATTGGCTGCCGCCTCATAGACCTTAAAGCTCTGAATAATATGTGCAAATGTTGTAACAGGAACATTTGTTTGGAAATGGTCTTATAGCATCTACCTTCAACATGTTTGTCTATAATTTTCTTTCTAATTTCCTGAGACAGTTCTCTCCTTACCTTTCTTTGGTCCATGTTCACACACCATGATACCTTTGCAGGAATTGTCTGGTCCAAATTGATAAGTCTGCGGTCACTCTGTGTGACTGCAATAAGATGAAAAACTTGGCACTCAAGATGACTCAATGAATTTTGAGAATTTAATAGTAGAAAAAGTAGTACAAAACAAACGTTTCGGTCATGTAAGACCTTCCTCTGTGTACAGAAATTTTGTTAGTGGACATGTGTAGCGCCCCGAGGGTTCGGCCGCTACAGGGGTATTGCACCTCTACCAGAGGTGTGATATTCCACTCCCAGGTAAGGATGGAGTGTGGACCAGGACTCAGTTAGCTGCATGCAGCACACACACCCCATTTCCGAGGGACAGCTCAACGGTGCTCCCACTAGACAGAAGTGCAGGCACGACCGACCATGTCCCTGCTGGAGTGGGGAGGGAGGGGTGGAACACCCAGTGCTGTAGGGGCAGATAGGGGGCGGTTCCTGAGCGTAGGAAGGAGCCCATTGGTTGCTGGTCACCTGGGCTCATGGCTAGAGGGAGGTATAAAAGGTGGGCACCATCTTAGATCTAGGTTCGTTCTGTGGAGAGGAGAAGACAGGGAGCAGCAGCTCAGGCTGAGTGCTGCTCCAGAGGCAGGCCTAGGGAAGAGGCCGGGGCCTGAGAGGAGAAGGAGAAGTGGGCCTGGAGAAGAGGCCGAGGAGGAGGTGAAGGGGAGCTGAGATTCTAGCTCATCTCAGCTCCAAGAGAAAGGAACAGAAGCAGAAAGGAACTGCAAAGAAGGAGAGACAGAGAAACAGAAGGGCTCAGGAACAAGAAGGTGGAAGGGACCCTAAGAACCCACGAGAATCCAGGGTGAAGGGTCAGGCAGATTAAGGGTACCGGATCCCAAGTTGGAGGAGAAACTACCCTCAGCCAAAGACCGGTCGTCGTGATCATATATTGGTGCGACACCTCATCAAACCTGCTAGGAAGGCACCATATAGGACAGCGGAGGACGGGGCCCACGTTTAACCGCACAGGTCCGCGGCAGCTGGACAAAAGTGGGTCACTGGTGAGGCAGGCCAGAGAAAGGATAAAAGGGGGTCCTGTGCCATGCTCCTGAACTGCCTGGGAGTTGACCGAGCCCCTCACCTGGTGGACGCAGCACGGCTCGGGCGGTCACTGCTGGCCGAAGTGACCTGGAAGTGACCTGGAACAAACGAACTGTGAGTAAAGACCCTGGACTGTAACTTGTTGTCTGTGTGCTCCTTCGCGCCTCCAGCACTATCAGCACCGGGACCCGCACTACCATCACTCCCAACATCCACTACACTGCCTTGGGGCTGCACTCTTCCCGTGGGGAGTCACATCACCTCAGCTGCACCCATCATCAGCCCCAGCGGACTGCCTTGCAGCGGCGGTTCCTAATAACCGCAATCCACGGGTGGCGTAGTCGGACATTATTTGGAGCGCATAGCAGACTACCACTGGCCTGACCACCCTGAGCCGCGGGACCGGGCCGCCACTACTACTACCCCCATCGTTCCCCTATCGCCCGGATCCGCGTGCCCCACGGCCCAGGGGGCGAGTCACATGAATGAGAGGTGCAGTGTCCAGCTTCTATATAAACCACTGTGTGGTATCTTATAACAAGGGTGATGGCGGTGGGAACACGGTGTCTGTATACGTCACTATCAATGCTGATCTGTGTAACATCCCCTCCATCACCTGATGTGACCCTGTTGAGTGTTGCGTCTCACATATTGGAGACAGCACCCACATTCCAACAGGTAAACAGTAAATGACATACCACAGGTTAGATGTTGGTAAAACAGAAAAGTTTCTCCTGTCACCTTCGATTGAAAGTAGGTACATCCATGCTTCAACACTGTGTAGCATAAACGCTTAATGTTTGCATTTGGGAGCTATTGGGAGATTCTTAGAAGGTTTATCCCTACTGTTAAAGGAAACCCGTCATCAGGATTTTGCTAAGTAAACTATAGGCATTGTCAGGTTGGTGCTGTTACACTGATTAAAATGATATCTGGTTTGAAGAAATCTGTCTAGTGGTTCTTGTTTAATCTGTTTGCAGTTTGGAGTTAATGAGATGCTTGTGCTTCGAGACCGGCCTGTGGGCAGGTCTTTTTTTTGGTTCTCTGGCCTCATTGTCATCATTCTGGGCTTAAATGACAGGTCACTGAACCTTTAAATACTGCGCTTGCACAGATAGATGCTACTGTGCATGCACCGGCGCCATTTTGTTGGAGGCAAATTTTTTTTTTTAAGACCACAATATTAAATGTGCAGTATTTAAAATAGGAGGAAGGTCATGGAAGGTTATTTAAGCCCAGAGCACGAGCATCTCATTAACTGCAAACACAGATTAAAATGATACCTGGGTTGAAGAAATCTGTCTTATGGTTCTTGTTTAATCAGTGTAACAGTGCCAACCTTTCACTACCTGTAGTTTACTTATCAAAATGCTGAGACAGATTAATTGACCACCAAGGTCACATACACAATTAGTTCTCTATAGTAGGACAATGAGACTCTGTTCAACGTCTATAATAGCAAATCATATAGAAAAAATGACGTATAGGAACATAATTTTGCAAAAAAATCATAAATTTATTAATACACATTAATTAAAAAAACATCCATATTGAAAAAGTGGCATAAATACATAAGTAGTGAGCTGTAATAGAGATGCCAAGACCAATACAATCATATAATAAATAGATTAAACCTACATAGTTGAAGAAAATACGGGTATGGGTAAGTAAACCACATGCCCTATCCCAGCTGTAAGCATAATATCAAAGCTTCAATGCAAATGCTAAGGTGCACAGTGCATAAATAGTTGATATAAAAGTAAATCCATTTAGCACTTGAAAATAAGTGGGAATGTAGTATTACTCACATATGTATTGTTTGTCAGTTCAGGTATCGTCACCCCTACGCGCGTTTCGGCGCTGTGCCTTCTTCTGGGGGTTATAGTATGTCTGGAACCGGTATCCCTTAAGTATTGCTTATTGTCCAATGGGTGAAAGTAAGACAGGACGCAGCTATTAGAATAGCCAACCGCTCACCATAATACATACATATAGAGTCACGTGTGCCCCTGTATTACCACTCACATCTGGAAGTATATAGTAGGACCCCTTCGCTTCAGGACGCAATCATCCGCCCCTCGCCCCCCGTGATAACAAACCACACCTCCCAGGTCACATGAGCGGGACTTGCTATGACGCGTCGGGACACAGTCATCCGCCCCTCGCCACACATAAATACAAGCCACACCCCCCAGGTCACATGGACGAAAATCGCTGTGACATCACAATCTGACCAATGGGGAAAGCCCATAACAGGGGACATAGCGCTATAATGTGGTAAGTATACATTATAAAACGCCCAACAAAAGTGTAGATAAATGAATATAGGAAGTGGACAATCGGATCTAATGAGAAGAGTCGTGGCTAAACCACAGCTATTTAACCCAATAGTGCCCAACTAACGCAATAATGAACCAATCACAGAATAATAAGTGTGAACAGATAACATATCACAACGGAAACAAATCGCAGATCAAAACAAGCAGGATATATCTCAGTAGATGCATATGTAGCACCCTGAGGATTCGGCTGCTACAGGGGTATTGCACCTCAACCCAGAGGTGTGATATTCCACTCCCGGGTAAGGATGGAGTGTGGAACTGAGCTCAGTTAGCTGCATGCACTACACACATCTCATTTCCGAGGAACAGACCGATGGTACTCCCACTAGAGAAATGTGCAGGTACGACAGTGTCTGTTCCTGGCTGGAGTGGGAGGGGGGTGGAACATCCCAGTAGTGTAGGGGCAGATAGGGGGAGCAGCCTGGGTAAAGCTAGGAGCTCATTGGGTGCTGGTCACCTGAGCTCACACATAGAGGGAGTATATAAGGTGGGAACCATCTTAGATCAGGGTCAGTCTGTGAGACGTCAGTCTTTTGTAGAGGTTTGGTCAGTCTGAGAGAGCCTGAGAAGCAGAGAGAGAGGAGAAAGAAGGACCCAGAAGGGGGAGAAGAGGGAACTCCAAGAACCCAAAATTAGATCAGAGGGTGAAGAGTTGGCAACAGGGTACCGGATCCCAAGCTGGTGGAGGCTACAGCACACCTTAGCCAGAGACCGGAGGTCGTGGGCAGGATCTGCCACGACCACCCACTAAATCCACCCAGAAGGCAAACCAAGAATAGGGTCAGGGAACCCAGAGACAAGGGTTTACCAACAAGAGGCCCGAGGGAGCCGGACTTAGGTGGATCCCTGGTGGGGAAGGCCAGAGAGAAGGACAAGTCAGAAAGGGAGCTCAGGACCACGCTCCAGAATCACCTGGGGGTTGGCCGAGTCCAAGACCTGGTGGACGCAGCACGGCTTGGGCGGTCACTTAAGGCCAGAGTGACCACAAGAACAGCAGTAAGTAAAAACCCTGAACTGCACAGCCCGGCTCGGAGTCTTCTTAACATCCACACTGCACCACCCCTACCACCATCCTCTACACCTGACCCCCTGAGGCTATACCCCTCCCATTGGGGGTTATACTACCAGAGCTGCACAAGCACCACCAGCCTCAGCGGACCCTGCTGCAGCGGCGGCCGTATTGACCGCAAATCAACGGGTGGCGTAGTCGACACAAAGAACACTAATAACATCTGTAAGGACTGCCACACACTGAGCTTGACACCCTGGGCACGGACCGGGTCACCGCCACTCGGAGACTACAACCCCCATCTGATCCGTCTCCGGGTATCCCCCAAACAACACTGGCCCAGGGGGCGCGTCAACTTTGGCGTAGTCGGCAGGATAACGTGCCCGCAACAACCGGGTACTGCGTGCCTGAAGAAATGTTCACCGTTACCTCAAAAAGAAGTCTCCTGCCGGTTCCGGAGGGTCCCCGCCAACGGACCCCATCACAGGTCGTTTCCCGCCGGTTGTCCGCCATTTGCAGCTTTTTCCCGCCATCCATGGAGTTTCCCGCCACTGGGAGACGATTCCCGCCATTTCCAAGGATTTCCCGCCTTGGGGGAGCGGACGCCATTATGGGCGTGCCAGAGGGTGGCAAAAGGCCACCTCCCATCGTGAGCCAGGTCGAAGAATGGCGCCAAAAGCGGAAACCGCGCCCACCAACAGAGACTGTGATGCTGGAAGTGTCCATCAGCGTGAGAGAACTGCCTCTGGAACTGAAGTTGCCCCGGGACCACCCTCAATGTGGGCGGAGACAGAACAAGAAAACGAAGATGGGTGCAGCCTGGAGGAGTCTGGAGAGAGCGCACCCGGAGACAAGACGTCTGGAGGAGAGTCCAGAGAGAGCGTACCCGGAGATGGAGGGAGAGACAGGCAGCACCGACCCAGTGGTCAGGAGCCTGCTGCAAGCAACAACCCCACTAGGCTTAGTGGAGATCCTGGCACAGCTCCCCCGAGACCGGGAGTGTGCACAGACCGCGCTGGAGGGCCTCGCACGGAGGATGGCCCGGGTGCAGCGGGAGACGTTGGCGGAGTGGAGCCGAGAGATGGCCCAGCAGACCGGAACCCGTCAGCGGAGCACGCCGCCCGAGACGAGGAGACAGACCGCCTCTGAGGATGGCGCAGGAGGAATGAAGGCAGGAGACGGCGCCAGGAAGGGAGCTGAACGGACGGAGGCAGGTAAAGGGGACGTCTCTACCCCGAGCCGAGAAACCGTGTACCTGCCCCAGCTCCCCGTCGCAGAGCCCGAAGTTCCCCCTGCCGTGCCCGTCGCTGCATCGTCACCGCCGCAGACTAGGCCTCAAGCAGTAACCGTGGCCGCGACCCCTGTGACGTCACGCGTTTCGACCCTGAGCGCGGCAAAGCAGGAAATACCATCGGCCTGGTCGCAAGGCCTAGTACCTCCGGGCGCCGCAATACCAACAGCGCCCCCTACCTCCGCGGAGCCACCGGCCTGGTCGCAGGGCCGAGTAACCCAGGGCGCCGCCGTTCTTACGGTGCCCTTTGCCTTTAGGGTGCCCCAAGCCTGGTCGCAAGGCCTGGTCGACCCGGGCGCAGCTACCATCAACGCGCCCTCAACATCTAGAGTGCCGCACCTGGGTGAAGACCTGTTCGCCCAGCATACGTGCCCGGATGGGCAGCCCTTTGTATGGCCCCAGGAGTATATTCAGCTGGAACTCCAGAGAGCAAGGCCCATGTGCGAGCCCCTGATTCCGGCTCCGAAGCCCGTAAGGAGGACCTCGCCCCCACTGGAGGAGATCCAGTTCGAGTGGGACCCCACCGGAGAAGACCTCATGGGGTTCACTCAGGAGACTCGGGCGGCCGCAGCGGAGCGTGCAGAGTGCTGCCGGCAGCAGCTCGAGGTCTTCGAGAGGGAGCGGAGAGAGAGGCGGGTCCGGGAACAGCAAATGCAGATAAGGAGCGCGGAGCAGAAGAGCCAGACCAGGAGGAAACCCCGTGCAGCTCATGGTCCCCGTGCCACCGGGACTGTGATAAAATTCAATATGCAGCACGGATGGGGCTTTATTAGAGACCATCAGACCCCCGGCGACGTCTTTGTAACCCGCAGAGACGTAGAAAGCCATCTGCCGGAGGGACACAGAGGTCGTGACCTGTACGTAGGGGACGAGGTCACCTTCACCCGGCACAAGTGTGCCAAAGGACCCTACGCCCTCCATGTGCATCGCCTGACGGAGGAGGAGCTGCGGTGTGAGGAGGAGCAAGAGGACCCGGACGGGTCTGAAGAATCTAAAGAAGGAGCAGGAGGACGCCGTCGTTGAAGTACGGTAGAGAGAGACTGTACATAGTTACCCGTCAGGGTATAAGAACTGTTCTAGTTAAAATATAGTCCCCGTTGGGACTAGCCAATTGAACTGAAACCCGTGTGTCCCTATTCCCACTGACCGAGGACTGAGAGCGGTCATTCCTCCCTAATACCTGGCCGAGGACTGAGAGCGGCCATATTTCCCTTGTATATAGTTGCGCTTCCTAAAGCGCCCCCTACCGGTTTTATAGGAAACTGTTTTCTTCCAAGAGAGACTGTCGCACCTTACCCGGTCACAAGTTGCACCGTGGCCGGAGGAACAAGAATGTTATTTATGAAAAGTTTTATATGAAAAGTTTGATAGCTGATAATATATATGATGTTTTATATGTTGATGTTTATGAAAAAAAAAAATTGTATGTTTTGATGTTTTGTTATCTTACAGCCCGAGGACGTGCTGTGGTTTACCAGGGGGGAATGTAGCACCCTGAGGATTCGGCTGCTACAGGGGTATTGCACCTCAACCCAGAGGTGTGATATTCCACTCCCGGGTAAGGATGGAGTGTGGAACTGAGCTCAGTTAGCTGCATGCACTACACACATCTCATTTCCGAGGAACAGACCGATGGTACTCCCACTAGAGAAATGTGCAGGTACGACAGTGTCTGTTCCTGGCTGGAGTGGGAGGGGGGTGGAACATCCCAGTAGTGTAGGGGCAGATAGGGGGAGCAGCCTGGGTAAAGCTAGGAGCTCATTGGGTGCTGGTCACCTGAGCTCACACATAGAGGGAGTATATAAGGTGGGAACCATCTTAGATCAGGGTCAGTCTGTGAGAAGTCAGTCTTTTGTAGAGGTTTGGTCAGTCTGAGAGAGCCTGAGAAGCAGAGAGAGAGGAGAAAGAAGGACCCAGAAGGGGGAGAAGAGGGAACTCCAAGAACCCAAAATTAGATCAGAGGGTGAAGAGTTGGCAACAGGGTACCGGATCCCAAGCTGGTGGAGGCTACAGCACACCTTAGCCAGAGACCGGAGGTCGTGGGCAGGATCTGCCACGACCACCCACTAAATCCACCCGGAAGGCAAACCAAGAATAGGGTCAGGGAACCCAGAGACAAGGGTTTACCAACAAGAGGCCCGAGGGAGCCGGACTTAGGTGGATCCCTGGTGGGGAAGGCCAGAGAGAAGGACAAGTCAGAAAGGGAGCTCAGGACCACGCTCCAGAATCACCTGGGGGTTGGCCGAGTCCAAGACCTGGTGGACGCAGCACGGCTCGGGCGGTCACTTAAGGCCAGAGTGACCACAAGAACAGCAGTAAGTAAAAACCCTGAACTGCACAGCCCGGCTCGGAGTCTTCTTAACATCCACACTGCACCACCACTACCACCATCCTCTACACCTGACCCCCTGAGGCTATACCCCTCCCGTTGGGGGTTATACTACCAGAGCTGCACAAGCACCACCAGCCTCAGCGGACCCTGCTGCAGCGGCGGCCGTATTGACCGCAAATCAACGGGTGGCGTAGTCGACACAAAGAACACTAATAACATCTGTAAGGACTGCCACACACTGAGCTTGACACCCTGGGCACGGACCGGGTCACCGCCACTCGGAGACTACAACCCCCATCTGATCCGGCTCCGGGTATCCCCCAAACAACACTGGCCCAGGGGGCGCGTCACATAGCTGTGGGACCCCTTCCCCCATATAATTGCCATCAGTAGCCAATTATAATCAAAAGACAAAGACATTCTTCATATCAATTGTATGGCTAATGTTAATCCAATATTGTAACTAAATATTACCGAAAAATACTGTCCATGGGGGCATGGCGCCATTGCCCCAACGGAGAGCACCAGTCAAAAACCACAAAAAATGCGGTGTAATATGTACATATAAAAGATACAGTACACTGTGTAATGGAGAAAAATGATAGAAACATTCAACAATTAAATCCTACACAATAGGTTGTAAGCATAAAATACAAAAAACACAATACACCGCATAATACAGCTCAATATCAAGTATATCCAGCAATTAGATGAATTCATTCGTTGCGTAGCTTTTCTTTGTCCCAGTAGATGATAATATCTCTGTGACCTATTGTCAGTAGTCCAGGAGAATCATTGATTAATCAAGATGTATAAATCGTCCACAGCCATCCATCAATAGGAGTAACCAGCAGAAAGAGACACGGAAGGACAAAAGAGTATGTACTAAGGAAAAAATGAACATTAATTAGACAACAGAGGATAAAACAAGGGGGGGGGGATTATAAACATCATTAAAATACAGATAAATCTAGCGGGTGCAGGGGTGGGGGAGAGATAGAGGCAATCAGAGGAATGGTGAAAAGCTTAAGGATTCCTTGAGGCCCTGAGGATGTAATGTTTGCAATAGCCAAATCCATCTGGATTCTTTCTGTGCAAGTAGGCGACTAGCACTACCTCCACGCAACGTACTATACACATGATCGATGCCTTTAACTTGAAGACCTGATGGATCACAGGCATGATAGTTTTTAAAGTGTCTAGGGATTGTTTTCAACAACTCCAAATTATCCTCAGTGGCTGCTGCCATAATATCACGTCCATGTTCCCTCGCTCTGGTCTTTAACATCCTAGTGGTCAGACCTATGTATACCAAAGAGCAAGGACATGTAGCGTGATAAATGACATTACGTGTTGTACACGTAATGGAGTGTAGGATAGTCAATTCTTTCCCACTAGATGAAAGAAACTTTTTAGTATGTTCGATGTTTGGACACGAAATACATGAACCACATGGGGTACAACCCCACGTTTGTCTTATTTCAGCCAGTCCTATTTCGCCAATTTTCTTCTGAGTATTAGGTGTAAGGTAGCTCCTTACCAAGTGATCTCAGAGGCTCGGAGATCGACGGGCTGTGACTGACGGATACATAGGCAAATATTGGCGCAACGTCTGATCCGCAAGTAAAATGGGCCAGTGTTTCCTAAGCACATCACACATTTTGCGCCATTGTGAATGGTACCGTGTCACCATCCTGACACAGTTCTCTTGTTTGTGAGCTCGATTAGAATACATTAATTGTTGACGATTACTGGTTTTGGCTCGATTATAGGCATGCTTAATACTTCTTCGACTATATCCGCGATCTAAGAACCTGTGTTTCAATTCCTCCGCTCTCCTTTCAAAATCAACCTCTGTTGAACAAATACTCAAAATTATCAAAATCCTGATGACAGGAGCGCCGCATAAAAGCAGGAATATGCGGCTATTATGCTGCGTGGGAAACTAAGTCTTAAGGACTCCATCTTTAATTTAAAAAAATCCTCGCTCCGACGTCATCCATGGGTCTTCTGTCTTCAGCTCTGCTAGATCTTTGCCATCAGACAAATATGTCTGCTGACAGATGAGCAGGCACAGAATGACACTGGAGCACTGTTACTGTGTAGTGCTGAGCTATGTTTCTTTTTTTGTCATTTCATGTAGTGTAGAAATCTTGGGAAAAGTGTGGATTGTGCTCTGGAAGTGATCAGTTATAGCTAACTATGTTATTTTCTGCAGAGATAAGTCCTGCATAGAAGATGTGATATATCGGTCTGCAGATAAAGAACTTGTGAGTATGTGTTACCTATACATTCACACTGACACTATATACAGAGCTCCTGTGTATAATATCAATGGTGATCATTGTATTACCTGTACACTGACACTATATACAGAGCTCCTGTGTATAATGTCACTGGTGATCACTGTATAACCTGTACACTGACACTATATACAGAGCTTTTTTTTACATTTTTATTATTTTAGTATTATTTGTCACTATGTGGTGCCATTATGTGCTTTGGTCATGACATGACGATATTTGTCCCTTGTATGTGGTATTATTCAGTCACTATGTGGTGGTAATATGTGGTCTCATGGTGTGTCAGTATTTATACCTTGTATCTGGTAGCATTTGATCACTATGTGGTGGTATTATGTGCTTTGGTCATGGTGTGGCGGTATTTGTGCATTGTATGTGGCATTATTTGGGCACTATGTGGTGGTAATATGTGATCTGGTCATGGTGTGGTGGTATTTCTGCCTTCTATCTGGTAATATTGGTCTTGGTAGAGTGGATTGTGGTTGGTCATTTGTTTTATCTGATATCAATAAGGGGAAACCTCTTTATTTCCAATATATATTAAATATTTGGATGTTTAACCCCTCCCTGCCCTGTGACTATTACACAGCAGCAGAGATGCAGTTACAGAGGTTCACCAGAGAAAGCAAGTTGGCATTTGGTGTGATTTTCCCCTCTGTATTTATAAGACAAAACCATGACCGTGTACTGCCAACACGGGTTCCATGGATCAACATGCCCCCACCTTTCAGCACTCACCTTCCCCCACCAAATAAAAACACTGCACCTGTATTTCTTTGGATAAATTTGGCCACAGCGGCCATTTTATTAACAAACAACATTAACATATTAACAGTGTTATAAAATAAATAAGAAGGGAGGGTTCTTGGAGTTAAAATTAGATCTGGCATAAATTAAACCGAACTCGAACCACCATATTACCCTCAGCCGTCCATCACCAGCTCAAGGGCACCAAAAGCTCCCAGGGTAAAACCCCGTCCAGAGCCCAAAACCAAATGCCAGATCACCCCGGTTAATCAAGGCACTGCCTGTGATTATCCAATATTCTTTCCACCGACACTTCTGTGCCAACTCCAAGAACCCCACCCCCCGCCACCAACGAACAGCCCTGACCACCTCAGGCTCGTGAGCGCCCCAACACCGCAAAAGCCCTTTCGATCCCCTCCGGTATGGCCAATGCCCATAAATCAATGCCAGTATCATTCAAATGTACGCCGTCCTTTTCCCAAAAATCTCCAACTCCCGCTTCCAGATCAAGATGCCGCACGCTTACTCCCCCGTTCCTGGTAACAAAAGCTGATATAGCTCTGTTCAACTTTATACGTGCCCTATTAATTCCCTTCAATGATCTGGCCTCCCTCCATTTTCCTCTGGGCACAATGTCAGACCACACTGTCAACACCTCAGGAAAAGATGTCCATAACCTTAACAGATCGATTCGAATGTCCCTCATCAATTCCCTGACCGGCCGAGCCCTCCAAATCATTTCCCCCCATATGCACCACCAAAATATCCGGCGCCCGATCCAAACGAGCTGCTTTATGGAATTCTGGCAGCACCCTTCTCCAAACCATCCCTCGAAAACCCAACCACCGAACCACCGCTTGCTCCCTGCTAAAAAACCAATTGCCTACCGTCCGGCCTCAAGTCCGCCCTCACCGCTCCCAATGGACGAAAGAGTGTCCTAGCATCCAAACTAACAACGGGACGCCACCAGCAACAAGACAACCAAAAGGTATTTGAATCTCAAAAGGCAAATTACCTAAGTCCGCATACCTAATGCCTTACATAAGACAGGTAACGATCAGAACTCCACCTCCCAATACGTTTTATCACATCCTTGCCTAACCCCAAGCCATCCGCTTCTGATGCCGCACCAATTCTGAATGAATGCGACCCGTATACCTCAGGGCTAAGGCCCAGCTCAGCAATCCCCTTTTTAAACACCGCTATGAATTGAAAACGTGACAAAAAGTCTCCATTTTCATGACACAATAATGGGCCCTTCCACCCTGACCAAACCTGCCAATAAGCCAATAAACATCTCCTAGGACAAAGAAAAGATCCCATAACCTCACCCAATATTACTCGTTTACCTTTGCCCAATTGTCCGTCTTTTCCCCACCTAATCCAAAATTCAATACCCCCATCTCGACCACTCATATCCAAACAAACCCCCAACCTTATTCCTGCTTGGTGCCACCAATTCACCTACTCTCAGCGCGCCAAAAAACGCCAATGAAAAAGCCAACCTAAATAGTGTGGCTTCAAAAACTGAACAACAAATCTTATCCAATACAAAACCCAAACGTTCCAAAATACTAAAGGTTACCAGTCTCCGTTTATCCAACTCTTTACCTCTTGTCCTAAAGCCCTTGAGAGCTTGCTTCACTAAAAAGGACTTCGTAACATCCTTCGTACCCAGCAATTTAAAACCAAACGCTAAACCTGCAACAAACTTCCCAACTTTTGAAACCGACCAACCGCTCTCCGCTGCCCTTCCCACGAGAAACAACACCGCCATCTCTCTATCTCCATCACTCTCCATCACACCCCACTGCATAATCCAACTTTGCCATACTCGCCACGATGCCTCGTATGATGCCCAGGTCTGCCTTGTGATGGACTCCCGTATTAACCGTCCCGCTCTTCCATAACCAGCTGCCACAAACGCGAAGGGCATTCCTGTCCCACGTCCTCTGCCTCTGGAGCTAGCGTCCGAAAACGATCCCACTGAAAACGAGACAAGGCATCTGCTATGGAATTTTGTACACCTGGAACATGTACCGCTGTAATCTAAGCGTTCAGCTTAAGACAACAAAGTACTAGTTCCCTCAGCAGCCTAATCACAGGCGGAGACGAGGCCGACAAACTGTTGATGACAGACACCACTCCCATGTTATCGCAGTGAAACCGAATTCTCCTGTTGGCGAAACACTCTCCCCAAATAGTAACCGCAACAACAATAGGAAACAATTCCAAAAATGCCAAGTTCCTCGTAAGACCCCTCTCTTTCCACACCTTCGGCCACTCGCCAACGCTCCACCGCCCTTTCCAGTAGGCCCCGTAACCAGCACCTCCTGCCGCATCCGTAAATATCTCACAATCAAAACTGTTCAAGAACTCCTGCTGGATTACTGACCTGCCGTTATAACTTTCCAAAACAATTTCCAAACTTTTAGATCCTCCTTGTGGTCCTTATTAAGGCGAATGAAATGATGCGGCGCGCGCACTCCTGCTGTCGCTCCTGACAATCTGTGACAAAATATTCTGCCCATTGGCATAATCCTGCAAGCAAAATTCAAACGCCCTAACAGCGACTGTAGCTCCCTCAGGGTAACCTTGCGCAACTTCCTGATCCTATCGACCTCCTGCTTAAGCAAACTCAATTTATCATCCGGTAACCGACACTCCATTCTTTCGGTATCAATTACAATGCCCAAAAAACTTAAAATGGTGCCAGGTCCTTCCGTTTTTTCTTCTGCTAACGGCACGCCAAAATGCTCCGCTACCCACACCATAGTACCTAACAAATTCCTACACAACAACGATTGCGGGGGGCCTATAAACAAGAAGTCATCCAAATAATGAATGACTGACTTAACAGAAGCCAGGCCCTTCACTACCCATTCCAAAAAGGAGCTAAACGTTTCAAACAAAGAACACGAAATCGCACAACCCATTGGCAAACACCTATCCACATAGTACTCCCCTTCCCAAAAAGAACCTAACAACGGGATGCTATCCGGGTGAACTGGCAACAACCTAAAGGCTGACTCGATATCAGTCTTAGCTAGCAACGAGCCTGGCCCGTATCTCCGTACCCAATGCACCGCCGCGTCGAATGATGTACAGTATAGACCAAAAGTTTGGACACACCTTCTCATTTAAAGATTTTTCTGTATTTTCATGACTTTTAAAATTGTACATTCACACTGAAGGCATCAAAACTATGAATTAACACATGTGGAATTATATACTTAACAAAAAAGTGTGAAACAACTGAAAATATGTCTTATATTCTAGGTTCTTCCAAGTAGCCACCTTTTGCTTTGATGACTGCTTTGCACACTCTTGGCATTCTCTTGATGAGCTTCTAGAGGTAGTCACCAGAAATGGTTTTCACTTCACAGGTGTGCACTGTCAGGTTTAATAAGTGGGATTTCTTGTCTTATAAATGGGGTTGGGACCATCAGTTCTGTTGTGCAGAAGTCAGGTGGATGCACAGCTGATAGTCTTACTGAATAGACTGTTCGAATTTGAATTATGACAAGAAAAAAGCAGCTAAGTAAAGAAAAACGAGTGGCCATCATTACTTTAAGAAATGAAGGTCAGTCAGTCCGAAAAATTGGGCAAACTTTGAAAGTGTCCCCAAGGGCAGTTGCAAAAACCATAAAACGCTACAAACAAATTGGCTTACATGAGGACCGCCCCAGGAAAGGAAGACCAAGAGTCACCTCTGCTTCTGAGGATAAGTTTATCTAAGTCACCAGCCTCAGAAATCGCAGGTTAACAGCAGCTCAGATTAGAAACCAGGTTAATGCCACACAGAGTTCTAGCAGCAGACACATCTCTACGACAACTGTTAAGAACAGACTTTGTGCAGCAGGCTTTCATGGTAAAATAGCTGCTAGGAAACCACTGCGAAGGACAGGCAACAAGCAGAAGAGACTTGTTTGGGCTAAAGAACACAAGGAATGGACATTATACCAGTGGAAATCTGTGCTTTTGTCTGAATGAGTACAAATTTGAGCTCTTTGGTTGCAACCACCGTGTCTTTGTGCGACGCAGAAAAGGTGAACGGATGGACTCTACATTCCTGGTTCCCACCGTGAAGCATGGATGAGGAGGTGTGATGGTGTGGGAATGCTTGGCTGGTGACACTGTTGGGGATTTATTCAAAATTGAAGGCATACTGAACCAGCATGGCTACCACAGCATCTTGCAGCGGCATGCTATTCAATCCGGTTTGCGTTTAGTTGGACCATCATTTATTTTTCAACAGGACAACGACCCCAAACACACCTCCAGGCTGTGTAAGGGCTATTTGACAAAGAAGGAGAGTGATGGGGTGTTACGCCAGATGACCTGGCCCCCACAGTCACCAGACCTGAATCCAATCGAGATGGTTTGGGGTGAGCTGGACCGCAGAGTGAAGGCAAAAGGGCCAACAAGTGCTAAGCATCTCTGGGAACTCCTTCAAGATTGTGGGAAGACCATTTCCGGTGACTACCTGTTGAAGCTCATCAAGAGAATGCCAAGAGTGTGCAAAGCAGTCATCAAAGCAAAAGGCTACTTTGAAGAACCTAGAATATGAGACATATTTTCAGTTGTTTCACACTTTTTTGTTAAGTATATAATTCCACATGTGTTAATTCATAGTTTTGATGCCTTCAGTGTGAATGTACAATTTTCATAGTCAAGAAAATACAGAAAAATCTTTAAATGAGAAGGTGTGTCCAAACTTTTGGTCTGTACTGTATATTCAACCGAATACAACTCCTGCGCAATACCATCATTAACCGAAAGCCCCTTCGGGTACGATAAATGCTGAATTAAACGAAACTTATTCAGCTCTTTCTTGGGCACAACCCCCAACGGCAAGATAATCACCTTGCTAATAGGCAATTCCTGAAACGGTCCAGCCATCCTGCCCAATTCCACCTCCTTAGCCAACTTCACACTAACCACTTCCGGATGAAGGGAAGCCGACGTCAAATTTTTAACTGAAAAAGGGGACCTCATGATCAGGAGGAGGGATTCTAAACCCTTCCAAAAAAAAACAAAAAAACATCCGCAATGACCTTAGCCTTCAACTGATCCGGATACCTACTTAGAAAGGGGGCCATCGCGTGAACCCTCACCGGAGTCACCCCTTTGACCGGTACCCACTGTCGGCTTTCCCTTACACTTCTTAAAGCATTTTGATGCTCCGTGCGAACTTCCGTTACAATGGGAGCACACATGTTTAAATTTACAGGAGGTCCCGAACTTGCATTGGCCGTCATTAAATTGCCAGCATGTTCCCGCTTCCTTTTTTTGTGCTGTGTGCCCCTTGACTACTTCCCCCGTGTCCTGCTGACTGATTCCCGCTACTGTTGCTCCCGTGAAAGGACTGCCCATACCTCAGTGGGGCCATAACCTTCAACCACAACCCAATGTCCTTTTGATCCCATCTGATCTCCGGGCGGACAGCTTTCCTCTGCCTAAATTGCTCGTCATATCGTAACCACACCTGACCCCCATAAGTACGATGAGCCTCCCCAATAGAATCAAGGTAGCAAAATAAACCTGAGCAATTATCCGGAGCTTTTTCCCCAATAACGCTAGCCAATATTGCAAAAGCCTGTAACCAATTAACAAACGTCTGAGGAATCAACCTCCACCTACGTTTCTCTTCTTCCTCTTTTTTACTATCGTCCTTTTTACCCTTATCCAGATTAAACTTTTCCAGCGGAAGAAGGGAAAAAATTTCAACTTAGTCATCCCGCCAAACTTTTCCTTCACCTCTCTTTTTTTTTTTTTTTTTTTTTTTAAGTGTGCCCCCAACGGCCCCTCAAAGCACACATATACCTCCCCTTTTGCCCTATCATCCAGCTTTACGGTATCCGCTTTGTCCTTCTCTGTCTGTACGCAAACCGATGCCCCAGAAGGTGTCCCGGCTGCATTCACCGCCGACCTGGCCGACTTGCTCCCCACCTGCGACAACACCGGTTGACTAGGTACCCACGCCGCCGCAGGTAACAAACCTCCTTGATTAACTCCACCACCGTCTATTCTAGCCAAAATTTGCGACATGCTAAACAAAATGTCCCTAAGACCCACTGCATCTGACCCACGACCTCCCCTAGTATTTTCCCCCCTGGGCCCAGCCAACTGCCTATCACCTCCCCCATCCACTAATGACCCAGCGGGCGACAAACAATACATGGACGCATGCTCACCAAGCTGTGCAGGTGCTGTGTCCCTGCCAGCCGAACGTCCCGAGTCCTGATGAATCCTGGATTCGCTTTGATCCTCGCCACACTCCGATTCGCCAGACTCCTGCTGCTGCTCAAGGCCCGCGCCCCTGGCCTCCTCGTCACCAGGGGGGACCTGAGCGCGTGCCGATGTCCCCGCCGATCGTCCCCCGTCAGTCTCGGCTCCGGTCCTCCCCGCCATCCGTGGCACTCCGCGACTTCCAGACCCGGACTCCCTAGCCCGATCCGTGGTGGTCCGTGGGTGACTGCCAGGCAGCCCCATGCTGCTTCCCGCCGCTCCACCGCCCTGGATGTGCCGACTCGAGCCTGGCAGCAGGTCCTCCAATTACTGCTGCCTGCCCGTGCACCTGCGCTGCTGTATCCCTCGGCTGATGTTTCTGGCAGGCACCCCGACTGGTACATCGCCAGGTGTGCCTGCCGTGCTGGTGGTCCCTCTGGTCACCTCATCCGCTCTGGCACTCCGTTTTCTTATGGGCAAGCGGCGTCATGAATCGCTGACTCCTGCTGCGGGGGGTGTGTCCATGCGCCCACCGCTCACTTCCTGAACGCCCCTGTCACATGACGCCGGGGCCGGAAGTGACGTAGGCCGCACTTCCGGTGAAGCCCCGCCCCCCGGATGATGACGCGGCTGCAGCGCGGGCCTTGCTTCCGGCGCGGCCCGGGCTCTGGTATTGCGGCGCGCCGCCGTAGCTGGCCGCACTACAGCTGAGCGGGGCACTTCAGTCGCGGACCGCGACCCGATGCTGGAGGAGCCCGCAGGCCGGCTGGGCGGATTCCTGCCGCGGCGGGCGCGCTGGCGGGGGGTTCCGCCAGCGTGCTCACCGGACGCAGGGTCCCATGAGGGGCTCCGCAGCCTGCGCCTGCTGCCCGTACTAACCATCTCCGGGGAAAGCCTCTCGGGGGGGGGGCTGTGTCCTCCTGCCGCTTCTTCCGGATCCCAACGGAGAATCTTCTGCTCCGGCATTCCCCAGCAATCCAGACAGCTGGGACTCAAGCCACCCTCCACGCCTGGATCTGGCAGCCTCCCTCAGCTTGGTGATCAGGGAATCAACGGTTTCCATAAGATTGGTAAGTGTACTCAAACAATGGGAAAGTTGTAGTTTTTTTTTTTTTTTTTGAGTTCTGCAACTTTCCCCGCTGACTTCCTTCCTGGACTGACCGTTTTCCCGCACTTTTCCTTATTATATCTCCCCAGCCCCTTCCAATGCCCGCCCCTCCAGGCTTATAACCAATCCGGATATTGGGATTAAAATTACACCCTCCTGGCACATCCCGGTCATGTGGGGCTTCCTTCTAGTTACACTTGCTTCCAGCCCCCTTCTGGAGTGGGTGAGAAATGCATAAAACATGACCTCGGATTGCTCCACTCCTGGTTTTGTCTTACAAATACTGAGGTAAAAATCTCACCAAATACTCAAGTGCCACAATCTTCTGACAGTGCGGATTCCACCAATAAATAAGTGATCCCCTTCCCAACCTGTGCATCGCTGATAACTTGTTTTCACCAATAAAAACCCTTTAATGCAAACTACAGTAATTGTACATCACATTTCTAGTGAGCGCACAGTGATGGGCAGGAGCCGCCAATATAATGGGTATAACGGCTAACAGGTATTTGTAAATAGCTGAAGGGTGGGCCCGGGTGGGTGGGCCCCTGGAGTTAATTTCCCTGGTGGGCCCCAGACACCCCAGTCCAGTAGGATCGTGTCTGTGTTGTCAGAGGAGAAAAAATATATTTTTTCCCTTCTTCTGGGGATTCTGAGCATATCTTGCCTTCCTCATCCTGATCAGAATCAAGGGATTGTATGTCCTCTTCTGAGCTTAGCTCCATCTCCAATCTTGGTCTCTTAGCACGGGGACCTGGCTGAGATGTCTGTGGGGGAACGAAATTAGAGATTGAAGTTTGCACCTCCTCTCTAATCATGGACCTCATGTCAGATAGAAAAGTAGACTGTTCATCCCTGATGATTTTAGAGGTCCACCTCTCACATAGCTGTTTCCCAGGCAATTTTATACTGCAGAGAGCACATCTTCTAGATTTCCCTGAGACCTAGACAGCCCTTTTGGGTGCAGATACTGGTGCAGCAGGGGCTCCCTTGTCCTAGAATTGTAAGAATGGGGAAGATACTAAGTATACAGGATTTTTAATAGTGAGTAATTAACGCGCCCCCTCGGCCGTGGGGTACTCGGCAGCCGGGCCTCTGTGTATGCCGGTGGGGGATATCACGGTGGCTGGTCCGGTCTGTGACCCAGGGCGGTCAGCAAAAAGGGGAAATATATAGGGGATTTGGAAAGTTCGTGGAACGCGGCAAAAGGGAGCCGCCGCTGTGGAGCAGTCCTCTGAAGCTGATGTTACTGCAGCAGGGATGGTGTGGCTCCAGGGCAGTGTAGGTAGTGTAAGTTGCGCTGGGCGTTGTAGTGCAGGGAAGGAAAGATGGCGCAGATGAAAGGAATGGACGGAGGCAGTGTGGTGCAGTCATCCGAGTCTTTACTCACAGTTCTTATGACAGTTCCACTCGTGCACTTTACAGGTGTCAGCCTTCCACGTCGCGCTGCGTTCACCAGGCAGGGGTTCAGCACTTCCTCAGGCCGATTAGGAGTACCTGACAGAACCCCACTTTCTTGTGTTCCTAGCTAGACCGTCTTCACGCTGGGTCTTTCTCCCTCCTGCCCTGCGCTTCCCCACTCTCAATCCCGCTCGGGTGCTCTGAAGTCCTTCCTGTCTCGTCGGAGTTCCCGGACCTGCTTGACCCTCACGGGGATTAGAATGAGGCTTCGGCAACTGACTATATAAGTCAGAAGCCTCCGGTTTTCCCAGCCGAGACTTAGAGTAACACGGCTGGACCAGGGGCCGGTCCCCTTCTTGCGGCCTACGATCCCTCTGTCTTCTGGCAGATTCGGGGCGTACGGGTGCTGTCCTGCACTCGCCGTACCCCCTGGGATCCCTTACTTAGAACGGAGCCCATCTCCTCTGCTCCCCACCTGGGCCTCTAGGACTGGGCCCTACTTATGGAGCAGAGGTCCTAAAAAGCCTCTGCTCCCAGACTGTCCTCACTCACTCACTCCTCTTACTCCACTGCCACCCTAAGATGGCTTCCCTTTATATACCTACTGTCAAAGTGCTCCCTCTAACTACTTCCTCCACCCACACCCACTACTGGTTCCCCCTACCTTTAGGTTCCCCCCACTCCAGCCAGGGACAGGGCTCAGCAGGAAAACACATTGCATCTTGCCCTTCCAGCCGGCCTGGAGTAGTGTAGTGTTGGATGCAGGTTTTGGGGTTCCGGGCAGCACTCCCTCCTTACCTGAGAGAAGGGGATACCACACCTCTGGGTGAGGTGCAGTACCCCTTTGGCAACTGAACCCTCAGGGGCGCCACATAATCTCTTTACCAATTACTCACATGTACCAGGGTCTGCTCTGCAGGGGCATCTGATCGACCAGAATCCAAAAGGAGGAGACAGTTAAGCAAAAGGCATCAATAGGTGGGAAATACAGCTGGGAAGAGCGGAGGCATTGGAAGTGCTTCCACACACCCAAAGTACTTCAGCCTCGTTTGCTTATCGATTCAAATGCAGCTTTCTCTGTAATGGAGGAATAGACTCTAGCCAAAGGAAATACTGTACTTGTATTTGCAAGAGTTACATGTGCATATAAATAGTTTGAGGCGTGTAATCCTTCTGACAGATTCCTTTTAAAGGGTACCTGTCCTTTCAGGTGACTAGTCAGAACAGGCTGTCACTATTTCTGGTTATTATATGACTTGAATCGTGTGTTTTCATCAGTTTCCCCTCTGCAGGCTCTATCTCTGATTTTCAGTCCTCTCTGAGCTAGTGGGTGGAGATTAGCTACTATGATGTCTATACCGTACACGGACATGATGGATTCTTGCTGCTCTTGCTCTGAGCACAAAGACCGTAGCAACAGAAGCAATGTGAACATTATACAGCATTACTGTGCTGTGGCTGTAAATCCATCAAAGAGAAATACATTACCTATAAGCTGTGGCTCCATCCGCCTGTGTCTTTTTGTCTCTGCCCCCTCCTCTCCCTTCCCTCTCCTTGCAGTATAAATGCAGGTGTAACCTGACACCTCACTGTTCTGGCAGTCTATCTTGTTTTGTCCAAGACAGATTTGAGTTTGTTTTTATTCCTGAGCAGGGCAGTATTAGCCGCTAGGCACTGGAGGGCGGGTGCCTAGGGTGGCAGGTTGCTGGGGCGCACTAATCAGCTTCTTGTCCAAATGGAAGAAAACACATCTGAGTAGTAAGGGGTGTGGGATAAAGGGGTGCAGGGTGTGTGGTATAGTAGGTCGACTCACTCAGCTTCTTAGAGGTAGATACAGGAACATTTTCTGTTTAAGTTTTCAACTGATTTATTAAAATTGTACTGCATAAACCAGTCCAAAATTAGGAAAACAAATAGGTTCAGTTCTTTTTAACATGAGCACAGCTCTGGTGCTCTCATCTACAGACACACCAAACACTGAATGAGTCCAAAAGATTCGTATTTACCTTCTGGCCCATACCCTGGGGTGGAGATATGGTGAACAGCCTCCTACCCACTCTTTAGCTGTTCACTAAACCGAGCCCTTAGCATGGTCGATTAACCCCTCTCAGCACTAAGTATGCTGGAGCATTTTTCCGGGTTCATATCACTGATGGTAACATCCTGATTGACACATATTTCCCCTCCAGTATTTTACCAGTGACCTTCGCACAGTTGATAAGTGTGCATGGATATGCAGGGTGTGTGGGATAGAGGGATGCAAGGGGGTGCTGTGTGCGTGAGCTAGCGGGGTGCGAGGCGGTGCAGGTTGCTTGAGTTAGTGAGCGAGAGCGGTGCAGACTTTGAGAGGGATGCTCTGCCGATATATATGACGCGCCCCCTGGGCCGTGGGGTACCCGGTGCCGGGCCGGTAGATGCTGGGGGATGTCACAGTGGCGGTGACCCGGTTCGTGATCCAGGGCGGTCAATAAAAGGGGATATATTTACAGGGGATTTTTATAGTTTATGTTAAAGTTTGTGACGCCACCTGTGGATTGCGGCTAAAGGGAGCGGCCGCTGCGGAGCAGTCCTCTGAAGCTGATGTTACTGCAGCAGGGATGGTGTGGCTCTCCACAGGAAGAGCTAGCTCCAGGGCAGTGTAGATGTTGTTGTAGGTTGCGCTGGGCGTTGTAGTGCAGGGAGTGATGGCTCTGCAAGAAACACAGACAAGGTGGTGCAGTCCTCTGGATCTTTACTCACGGTTATTGCAGTCCAAGTTACAGATGTCAAGGTAACTTCCCGTGCCGTGCAGCATTTACTCAGTGAGGGGTTCAGTCCACCCCCAGGTAACTCCGGAGTACATAGCAGGACCCCCTTCTGTGTCCTCTCTCTGGCTGTCTCCCTGAACCTCATACCAAGTGTCCCAGTCCAGTACCTGCGGGCCTTGGCGGGCGACGTCTGTTCCGTCCCCTGGGTCCTATATAGCTACCTTCCTGGTGAGACTGGTATGGAATGTTGGCTACTGGACATGAAATACTGCAGTCTCCGGTTTCTAGTTAAGACGTGCAATCTTCTACTAGTTGAGGGACCAGTTCCCTGTATGCAGCCTGACCCCTCCACCTCCCGGCAGATTCGGGCGTACGGGTGGCCTATCGCACTGCCTGTACCCCTGGGATCCTTTCTTCTGGTTCCTGGAGCCTTCCTGCTCCCTCTCCTCTCCTTCTTTTCTTCCTCTCAGCCTTGGGCCTCACTGGCTAGGCCCGCCTCTGGAAAAGAGCTCCTACAGAGCCTCTGCTCCTGGCACTTTCCTCCTCAGACTAATCTGTCTTTCTAAGGTGGTTTCTCTTTTTATTTCTTCCTTCTATGTGCTCCCCTTAACTACGTCCTCCACCCACACCCCTTTACTAGGTTCCCCCCACTCCAGCCAGGGACCAGGGACTGTGCTCTCCCGTAGGAGCAATCTCGCCCCGCCCTCTGAAGTGTGGTGTAATGAATGCAGGTGTTGGGGTCCTGAGCTGTACTCCTTCCTTACCTGAGAGTGAGATACCACACCTCTGGGTGAGATGCAGTACCTCTGTGGTGACCGAACCCTCAGGGGCGCCACATATATATGTGTGTGTGTATATAATATAATGTGTGTATGTATATAATGTGTGTGTGTATATATCTATATATATCTATATATACACAGCTCATTTTCATTTTCTCTGATTTTTCTCTTTATAGGTCTATTTTTGAGTAAAATGTACATTGTTGTTTTATTCTATAAGCTACTGACAACTTGTCTCCGAAATTCAAAGCTAAAAATTTTGTATTTATTTGCAGCAAATGAGAAATCGTCAAAATAATAAAAAAGAAACAGAGAACCAGAGAACCAGCGCTGTCAGACCTCAAATACTGCAAAGAAAACAAGTTCTTATTCATTTAGAAACAACAATACTCCTGTTTTAACTCAGGAAGAGTTCAGAAATCAATATTTGGTGGAATAACCATGATTTTTAATCCCAGCTTTCCTGTGTCTTGGCTGCTTTCCTCCAGTCTTTCACGCTGCTTTTGGGTGACCTTATGCCACTCCTGGCACAAAAATGTAAGCAGTTCTTCTTTGTTTGATGGCTTGTGACTATCCATCTTCCTCTTGATTACATTCCAGAGGTTTTCAATAGGGTTCAGGTCTGGAGATTGGGCTGGCCATGACAGGGTCTTGATGTGGTGCTCCTTCATCCACACATTGATTGACCTAGCTGTGTGGCATGGGGCATTGTCCTGCTGGAAAAACCAGTCCTCAGAGTTGGGGAACATTGCCTGAGCAGAAGGAAGCAAGTGTTTTTTCAAGGATAACCTTGTATGCGGCTTGATTCATACGTCCTTCGCAAAGATTAACCTGCCCAATTCCAGCCTTGCTGAAGCATCCCCAGATCATCACCGATCCTCCACCAAATTTCACAGTGGGTGCAAGACACTGTGGCTTGTATGCCTCTCCAGGTCTCCGTCTAACCATTAGACGACCAGGTGTTGGGCAAAGCTGAAAATTAGACTCATCAGAGAAGATTACCTTACTCCAGTCCTCTATGGTCCAATCCTTATGGTCTTTGGCAAACTTCAGCCTGGCTCTCCTTTGCTTCTCATTGATGAAAGGCTTTTTTCTAGCTTTACATGGCTTGAGGTCTCTAGGAGCCAGTTATGAACTGTTCTTGCCGTGCACTTCACCCCAGCTGCCATTTGCCATTCCTTCTGTAGGTCACTTGATGTCATCCTGCGGTTGCTGAGTGACATTGGAATAAGATGACGGTCATCCCGGTCAGTGGAGAGTCCCTTTCGCCCTCTGCCGGTCTGTAGCTTTGTTGTCCCCAATGTCTGCTGCTTGACCTTGTTGTAATGGACTGCCGTCTGAAATTTTATGGATGGAGGCAACATGACGCTCACTGTATCCCTCTGCTAGAGAAGCCAGAATTGAGCCCTTCTTTTCCTCACTCAAGACTTCTTTTCAACTCCTTTGGCATGGTTAAAAGTTAGTTTTTCATTCAGATTAGTTTTGTGCTATTCCTAGCACTTGTTTTGCCATCCAGCTTGTCCTATTGCAAGAGGATTGTGAAGAAAACAGCAGTGTTTTTTATACTTTCCCTCATTACATAAGATTTGGTTCAGGTGATCACCTAATCAGAAGCACATTAAGTAGAATGAGGTGGACTGTGGTTGGAATTCAACTGACGCTGGAATAGAATGGCTGTCAGACATGTAGAGATGGGGATTTTTTCCATTGATTTGAACAAAGGCAAACCGAGCCTAAAGTATGAATCTTTAGGCTCCATTTGCTCTGCTTTCAGATGTCTCATTTCAGACAGCACAATCCTGAATTTCAGGGATTCAGTTGTAAGCCTTGTGTAAAGACCTGAATGCAGCGCTGAATGTAGTGTGAATAGGTCCTTACATCCTACACCACCTCAGGGGATTGTTGTTATGGAGTATTGCCCCTGGGTGGCCGCAGTTATGACCACCACCAGGGCTTGCGGTCACCCACCCTAGCTTTGGTATTCTGGGGAGCTGGTATAATGAATATCTGAGAAGAGCCCTAGAGAAGCAAGAACATTGGACAACCAAGAGGTGGTGGCCTCAAGTCAGGTGTAGCATTCAACAGGGCAAGACTTTCTAACTTGTATCTATTGTGTATGGGTATCGTGGTTGTGGGGGACTTCATGTGTCCAGTAACCATAGTGGATGCCCATTCCTAAACTAATCAAGGATTCCTGTGGACCTATTGAGCTAATAGAACCAGCAGTCAAATTAATGTACCAAATTATACCCACAAATTAATAACTAATAGGGAATTAGGTAATGCACACGGAGCATGATGCTTCGCACTTGTCTTTGGTTTGCTGCTGATTGCAGGTTTATGGACTAGTTGATGTGCGGCCCCACAACTTGTCTATAGTAGATACCAGCCCCATCATCTTTTTTTCAACCTTTGTATGTGAGGACCCTGCACACGACTGGTCCCATTTCCATACTTTTTCCATTAATAGCCGGTCATAATAGAGTAAACCAGAGATGTGGGTCATCCATTTCAGGTGTTGTAGGTGTTCTCAGTCTTCTGAAATCCCTTTAAATAGAACCTGTCACTTTCCATAACGATGTAATTTTTTACCTGGTGTAAATGCCCCTGTTCTGAATACGGCGTTGCTTTTCTTGTGTTCCTGCCCATCTGTCCCTCTTCCCTGGATGTAAATCATCTTTTTAGCCAAGTGGACTAAGAGTGGGATATATCAACCAATTCATCTCCACCCACCTGTCAGACAGATATGTTACATCTCCTCAGATGGATGCCAGCTCTGCAGGGAATTATTTGACATAAAGAGGTTGTCCGGCGCCACTCACATCTGCATTGGTGGTGAGCGACACTGATGACATTGCTCTGGGAGATACAAAACAGGACATGTACTTTATTAAAGGGAATCTGTCAGCAGATTTTTGCTACTTAATCTGAGAGCAGCAAGATGTAGAGCAAGATATCCTGATTCCAGGGATGTGTCACTTATTAGGCTGTGTGTTGTAGTTTCAATACAATCCATGTTTTATCAACAGGAGATGATCACTGCCTGACTAGGTCTCAGGTACAGGCCAGTCAGGCTCATCTGTGTAACCCCGCCCTCACCACTGATTTGCAGTTTGTACACAGGAATCTGCCAGCGTGGGCGGGGTTACACAGGGCTTAACATTCTGAGCACTGCTTCATTTACAACAGAGAAAGCAGGGATTCTATCAAAACTGCACCAAGCAGTCTAGTAAGTGATACATCGCTGGAATCAGGCTCTCTGCCCCTACATCATGCTGATCTCGGATTACGTAGCAAAACCTTCTGACAGATTCCCTTTAACTGGAATTGTGTATCTGTCCTATCCTATTGCAATAACTATAGATGCAAGTCGGAAACGCATTTGCGGTTAAACATTATTCTGGTTAGGATCGCGACCTATGGTGATGTTTTTATATATTTTTTGCTACAAATAAACTCACAAGATTTTTAACCCTATCCTGACCCTGTAACACTATTTTCTTCGTTCTAATAAATAGGTGGAAAATTTGGCACAAATCCCTCCAAGTATCTGCTTTACTACCTATAGCCAGCCTTGGTAAATGGGCTATTGTGTTCATTTCTGAGTGCGGCCCTAGTTTTGTCTTGGGGCCCATGGCTACTTATTGCACCCTGTGACACCTATTTAGCCATTTTCCTGGGTTTCCTGCATTCTGCTTTGCTATGATCTGGTCATCAGTCTTTCAGGTAGTGTGTTTTATAGGACCAATACAATATAAGTGCCCCCATCACAGAGACCGACCCCCAAAACACTGGTGATGTCACTTGGGCTGGAGTTATATGTGACCTGCTCTATTACAGGTGCATCTCACAGAACTAGAATATCATCAAAAAGTTACTTTATTTCAGTTCCTCAATACAAAAAGTGAAACTCCTATATTATATAGAGTCATTACACACAGAGGGATCTATTTCACGTGTTTATTTCTGTTAATGTTGATGATTATGGCTTACAGCCTATGAAAACACAAAAGTCATTATCTCAGTAAATTAGAATACTTTATAACAGCTTGAAAAATTATTTTAAAATCCGAAATATTGGCCTATTGAAATGTATATTCAGTAAATGCACTCAATACCTGGTCGGGGCTCCTTTTGCATCAATTACTGCATCAATGCGGCAATGTGGCATGGAGGTGATCAGCCTGTGGCCCTGCTGAGGGGTTATGGAAGCCCAGGTTGCTTTGATAGCAGCCTTCAGCTCGTCTGCATTGTTGGGTCTGATGTCTCTCATCTTCCTCTTGACAATACCCCATAGATTCTCTGGCCAATCAAGCTCAGTGATACTGTTGTGTGTAAACCAGGTATTGCTACTTTTGGCCGTGTGGACAGGGGCCAAGTCCTGCTGGAGAATGAAATTTCCATCTCCAAAAGTTTGTCAGCAGAGGGAAGCATGAAGTGCTCTAAAATGTCCTGGTAGACGGCTGCGCTGACTTTGGTCTTGATAAAACACAGTGGACCTACACCAGAAGATGACATGGCCCCCCAAACCATCACTGATGGTGGAAACTTCACACTAGACCTCCAGCAGCTAAACAAATGAAATGAAACAAATTAAAATTGGAACTCTGGGACCTTGTGGAGTGTGTCAATGACTGCCTTCTGGATATCTGTCAAGTCAACAGTCTTCCCCATGATTGCGGAGCCTACTGAAATAGACTAAGGGACTTTTTAAATGCTTAGGAAGCCTTTGCAGGTGTTTTTTGCTAATTATTTAAGTTTACTGAGATAATGACTGTTGTGTTTTCATTGGCTGTAAGCCATAACCATCAACATTAACAGAAATAAACACTTGAAATAGATCACTCTGTTTGTAATGACTCTATATAATATATGACTTTGACTTTTTATATTGAAGAACTGAAATTAACTTTTTGATGATATTCTAATTTTGTGAGATGCTCCTGTATGTAGCACCCTCTATACTCCCTGGTCCTGCAGCAGCTGCCATCATGTATACAGCAGATGAGACAGACACTTTATTATATGCCGGATGAGCCAAGTCTGGTTCTAGTTCTGGAATATTGAGCGTCAGCGTTCACTCTCATCATTGTTTCTGTAGGGTGAAGTCCACACAAATAAAACACGCAACACAATATATTATTATTAATTTTTTTATTGGAATAGCAATAAGCCACATTGTAATAAAAATATTACTGGCCCTTTAATAAATTAAAGTTCACAATGACTCTCAGGTCAGGCCCGATAGAGACTACAGAACTTGCTGCGGATAGTGCAGACCTGATGAGAGCCACTGGAACCAAAGATCCAGAAGAAGGCGAAGAAAACCCCCTAGGGGGGAAAAAAATTCCTTCCTGACCCCAGTTCTGGCGATCGGATATCTCCCTGGATCTTGTCTCTCCTGCTGCATATTGCTGTATATCTGTACGTCAGGGGCGGACACAGCCGGAAGAGGGCCCCTCTATCAGAACAGTATATCTAGCCCCGTGTCTGAACTGTTGGGCGGGCCGCCTCGGGCATGGCCCCGTGTCTGGACTGTTGGGCCGCCCACCTCGGGCCTGGCTTCGTGTCTGGACTGTGGGACTTCCCGCCTTGAGTCTGGACTGTTGGACCTCCTACTTCGGGTCTGGACAGTTGGGCCGCCCGCCTCGGGTCTGGACAGTTCCCCTCTATCAGTATATTGGCATAGCTCATCATAATGCACAATTCACCTGATTAGGAGGTGGTGGTGGCCCCTTTACATCTTGGGTCCCTGTGGAACTGCACATGTTGCACCAATTGGCCACCCTCCTCGGGTCTGGCCCCATGTCTGGACTGTTGGGCCGCCCGACTCGGGTCTGGACTGTTGGGCCGCCCGCCCTGGGTCTGGACTGTTGGGCCGCCCGCCCTGGGTCTGGACTGTTGGGCCGCCCGCCCTGGGTCTGGACTGTGGGGCCCGTCCGCCCTGTGTCTGGACTTTGGGGCCGCCTGCCCTGGGTCTAACCCCAGGTCTGGACTGTGGGGCCGCCTGCCCCGGGACTATCCCCGTGTCTGGACTGTGGGGCCCGTCCGCTCCGAGCCTTGACTGTGGGGCCCGTCCACCCCAAGCCTTGACTGTGGGGCCCGTCCACCCCAAGCCTGGACTGTGGGGCCCATCCGCTCCGAGCCTGGCCTGTGGGGCCCGTCCGCCCCGAGCCTGGACTGTGGGGCTCGTCCGCCCCGAGCCTGGAGTTTGGGGCCCGTCTGCCCAGAGCGTGGACTGTGGGGCCCGACCGCCTCGAGCGTGAACTGTGGGGCCCATCCGCCCCGAGCGTGGATTGTGGGGCAAGAACGTGGACTGTGGGGCCTGTCCGCCCCGAGCCTGGACGGTGGGGCCCATCCGCCCCGAGCCTGGACAGTGGGGCCCGTCCGCCCTCTGTCCGTACTGTGGCCGCCCCATGTCCGGACTGTGAGGTTGCCTGCCCCGGGTCTAGCCCCAGGTCTGGATTGTGGGGCATGCCCACCCCGTGTCAGGACTGTGGGGCCCGTCCGCCCCTTGCCCTAACTATGGGCCCGCCCGCCCCGTGTCCTGACTGTGAGGCCCGCCCACCCCGTATACAGACTGTTGGGCCTGCCCGCCCAGTGTCCTGACTGTGGAGCCCGCCCGCCCCGTGTCCTGACTTTGGGGCTCGCCCGCCCCAACTCCAGACTGTGGGGCCCATCCGCCCCGAGTCCGGACTTTGGGGCCGCCTGCCCCGGGTCTAGCCCCAGGTCTGGACTGTGGGGCCACCAGTCCCGGGACTAGCCCCGTGTCCGGACTGTGGGGCCCGCGCGCCCCGAGCCTGGACTGTGGGGCACGCCCGACCCGAGCGGGAAAGGGGGGCCCGTCCGCCCCGAGCCTGGACTGTGGGGACCATCCGCCCCGAGCCTGGACTGTGGGGCCCGTCCACCCCGAGATTGGACTGTGGGGCCCGAGCATGGACTGTGGGGCCTGTCCGCCCGAGCCTGGACTGTGGGGCCCCCCGTCCGCCAAGGGTCTGGACTGTGGGGCCGGCTGCCCCCGGGTATAGCCCCGAGCCTAGACTGTGGGGCCCGCCGGCCCTATGTCCGTACTGTGGCCGCCCCGTGGCTGGACTGTGGGGCCGCCTGCCCCAGGTCTAGCCCCAGGTCTGGACTGTGGGGCATGCCCACCCCGTGTCAGGACTGTGGGGCCGCCTGCCCCGGGACAAGCCCAGTCCCCGGACTGTGGGGCCCGCCCCATGTCCTAACTATAGGCCCGCCCACACTGTGTCCTGAATGTGGGGCCCGTCCGCCCCGAGCCTGGACTGTGGGGCCGGTTGCCCCCGGGTCTAGCCCCGAGCCTGGACTGTGGGGACCGCCTGCCCTATGTCCGGACTGTGGCCGCCTCGTGTCCGGACTGTGGGGCTGCCTGCCCCGGGTCTAGCCCCAACTCTGGACTGTGGGGCATGCCCGCCCCGTGTCAGGACTGTGGGGCCCGTCCAACCCGTGTTCGGACTTTGCGGCCGCCAGCCCCGGGTCTAGCCGCAGGTCTGGACTGTTGGGCCGCCTGCCCCAGGACTAGCACCGTGTCCTAACTATGGGCCCGCCCACCCCGTGTCCTGACTGTGGGGCCCGTTCGCCCCGTGTCCTTACTGTGGGGCTCGCCCGCAGAGTGTCCCGACTGTGGGGCCAGCCCGCCCTGTGTCCTGACTGTGGGGCCCCCCGCCCCGGGTCTGAACTGTGGGGCCGACTGCCCCCGGGTCTAGCCCCGAGCCTGGACTGTGGGGCCCGCCCGCCTTATGTCCGGACTGTGGTCCCCCCCCGTGTCCGGACTGTGGGACCATCCACCCCGTGTCTGGACTGTGGGCCGCCTGCTCCGGGTCTAGCCCCAGGTCTGGACTGTGGGGCATGCCCGCCCCGTGTCCGGACTGTGAGGCCCGTCCACCCCGTGTCCGGACAGTGGGCCGCCTGCCCGGACTGTGGGCCGCCTGCCCCGGGTCTAGCCCCAGGTCTAGACTGTGGGGCCGCCTGCCCCGGAATTAGCTCCGTGTCCGGACTGTGGCCCGCCCCGTGTCCTGACTGTGGAGCCCGCCCGTCCCGTGTCCTGACTGTGGGCACCGCACGCCCCGAGCCTGGACTGTGTGGCACGCCCGCCCCGAGCGGCAAAGGGGGGCCCGTCCGCCCCGAGCCTGGACTGAGGGACCCGTCCGCCCCGAGCCTGGACTGTGGGGCCCGTCCGCCCCGAGCCTGGACTGTGGGGCCCGTCCGCCCCGAGCCTGGACTGTGGGGCCCGTCCGCCCCGAGCCTGGACTGTGGGGCCCGCCCTATGTACGGACTGTGGCCGCACTGCATCTGGACTGTGGGGCCCGTCCACCCAGTGTCCGGATTGTGGGGCCGCCTGCATCGGGTCTAGCCCCTGGACTGGACTGTGGGGCCCCCCACCCCAGGTCCGGATGGTGGGGCCCCCCGCCCGCCCCGAGTCTAGCCCCAGGTCTGGACTGTGGGCCCCCTCGTCAGCCCCGGCCACGGACTGTGGGGCCCCCCACCCGCCCCGGGTCTGAACTGTGGGGCCGGCTGCCCCGGGTCTAGCCCCGAGCCTGGACTGTGGGGCCCACCCTATGTCCGGACTGTGGCCGCCCCGTGTCCGGACTGTGAGGCTCGTCCACCCCGTGTCCGGACTTTGGGGCTGCCTGCCCCGGGTCTAGCTCCAGGGCTGGACTGTGGGGTATGTCAAGCCCGTGTCAGGACTGTGGGGCCCATCCTCCCCGTGTCTTGACTGTGGGGCCACCTGCCCCTGGTCTAGCCTCAGGTCTGGACTGTGGGGCCGCCAGCCCTGGTACTAGCCCTATATCCGGACTGCGGCCGCCCCGTGTCCGGACTGTGGGGCCACCTGCCCCGGGTCTAGCCCCAGGTCCGGACTGTGGGCCCCCCCGCCCGCCCCGATTCCAGACTGTGGGGTCCCTCGCCCGCCCCGGGTCCAGACTGTGGGATCCCCCGCTTGCCCCGGGTCTGGACTGTGGGGCCGACTGCCCCCGGGTCTAGCCCCGAGCCTGGACTGTGGGGCCCGCCAACCTTATGTCCAGACTGTGCCCCCCCCGTGTCTGGAATGTGGGGACCGTCCACCCCGTGTCCGGACTGTGGGCCGCCTGCTCCGGGTCTAGCCCGAGGTCTGGACTGTGGGGCATGCCCGCCCCGCATCCGGACTGTGGGGCCCGTCCACCCCTTGTCCGGACTGTGGGCCGCCTGCCCCGGGTCTAGCCCCAGGTCTGGACTGTGAAGCCGCCTGTCCCGGGATTAGCCCCGTGTCCGGCCTGTGGGTGTCCTGACTGTAGGGCTCGCCCGCCCCGAGTCCAGACTGTGGGGCCCATCCGCACCGTGTCCTGACTTGGGGCCGCCTGCCCCGGGTCTAGCCCCAGGTCTCGACTGTGGGGCCACCTGCCCCGGGACTAGCCCCGAGCCTGGACTGTGGGGCACGCCCACCCCGAGCGGGAAAGGGAGGCCCATCCTCTCCGAGCCTGGACTGTGGGGCCGCCTGCCCCGGGACAAGCCCAGTCCCCGGACTGTGGGGCCCGCCCCATGTCCTAACTATGGGCCCGCCCACACTGTGTCCTGACTGTGGGGCCCGTCCGCCCTGAGCCTGGACTGTGGGGCCGGTTGCCCCCGGGTCTAGCCCCGAGCCTGGACTGTGGGGACCGCCCGCCCTATGTCCGGACTGTGGCCGCCTCGTGTCCGTACTGTGGGGCCCGTCCACCCCGTGTCCGGACTGTGGGGCTGCCTGCCCCGGGTCTAGCCCCAACTCTGGACTGTGGGGCATGCCCGCCCCGTGTCAGGACTGTGGGGCCCGTCCGACCCGTGTTCGGACTTTGCGGCCGCCAGCCCCGGGTCTAGCCGCAGGTCTGGACTGTTGGGCCGCCTGCCCCAGGACTAGCACCGTGTCCTAACTATGGGCCCGCCCACCCCGTGTCCTGACTGTGGGGCCCGTTCGCCCCGTGTCCTTACTGTGGGGCTCGCCCGCAGAGTGTCCCGACTGTGGGGCCCCCCACCCCGGGTCTGAACTGTGGGGCCGACTGCCCCGGGTCTAGCCCCGAGCCTGGACTGTGGGGTCCACCCTATTTCCGGACTGTGGCCGCCCCGTGTCCGGACTGTGGGGCTCGTCCACCCCGTGTCCGGACTTTGGGGCTGCCTGCCCCGGGTCTAGCTCCAGGTCTGGACTGTGGGGCATGTCAACCCCGTGTCAGGACTGTGGGGCCCATCCTCCCCGTGTCTTGACTGTGGGGCCACCTGCCCCTGGTCTAGCCTCAGGTCTGGACTGTGGGGCCGCCAGCCCTGGTACTAGCCCCGTGTCCGGACTGTGGGGCCCGTCCGCTCCGAGCCTAGACTGCGGGACCCGTCCGCTCCGAGCCTGGAATGTGGGGCCCGCCTGTCCCGGGTCTAGCCCCGAGCCTAGACTGTGGGGCCCGCCCTATATCCGGACTGCGGCCGCCCCGTGTCCGGACTGTGGGGCCGGTTGCCCCGGGTCTAGCCCCGAACCTGGAATGTGCGGCCCGCCCACCCTATGTCCGGACTGTGGCCGCCCCGTGTCCGGACTGTAGGGCTCGTCCACCCCGTGTCCGGACTGTGGGGCATGTCCGCCCCATGTCAGGACTGTGGGGCCGGTTGCCCCGGGTCTAGCCCCGAACCTGGAATGTGCGGCCCGCCCACCCTATGTCCGGACTGTGGCCGCCCCGTGTCCGGACTGTAGGGCTCGTCCGCCCCGTGTCCGGACTGTGGGGCCCGTCCGCCCCGAGCCCGGACTGTGGGGCCCGTCCGCCCCGAGCCCAGACTGTGGGGCCCGTCCGCCCCGAGCCCGGACTGTGGGGCCCGTCCGCCCCGAGCCTGGACTGTGGGGCCCCTCCGCCCCGAGCCTGGACTGTGGGGCCCCTCCGCCCCGAGCCTGGACTGTGGGGCCCCTCCGCCCCGAGCCTGGACTGTGGGGCCCCTCCGCCCCGAGCCTAGACTGTGGGGCCCCTCCGCCCCGAGCCTGGACTGTGGGGCCCGTCCGACCTGAGCCTGGACTGCGGGGCCCGTCCGCAGCGAGGATGGACTGTGGGGCCTGTCCGCCCTGAGCCTGGACTGTGGGGCCCCTCCGCCCCGAGCCTGGACTGTGGGGCCCGTCCGACCTGAGCCTGGACTGCGGGGCCCGTCCGCAGCGAGGATGGACTGTGGGGCCTGTCCGCCCTGAGCCTGGACTGTGGGGCCCATCCGTCCCGGGTCTAGCCCCGAGCCTGGACTGTGGGGCCCGCCCTATATCCGGACTGCGGCCGCCCCGTGTCTGGACTGTGGGGCCGCCTGCCCCGGGTCTAGCCCCAGGTCCGGACTGTGGGGCCCCCCGCCCGCCCCGATTCCAGACTGTGGGGCCCCTCGCCTGCCCCGGGTCCAGACTGTGGGATCCCCCGCTTGCCCCGGGTCTGGACTGTGGGGCCGACTGCCCCCGGGCCTAGCCCCGAGCCTGGACTGTGGGGCCCGCCAACCTTATGTCCAGACTGTGCCCCCCCCGTGTCTGGAATGTGGGGACCGTCCACCCCGTGTCCGGACTGTGGGCCGCCTGCTCCGGGTCTAGACCTAGGTCTGGACTGTGGGGCATGCCCGCCCCGCATCCGGACTGTGGGGCCCGTCCACCCCTTGTCCGGACTGTGGGCCGCCTGCCCCGGGTCTAGCCCCAGGTCTGGACTGTGAGGCATGCCCGCCCCATGTCCGGACTGTGGGGCCCGTCCACCCCGTGTCCGGACAGTGGGCCGCCTGCCCGGACTGTGGGCCGCCTGCCCCGGGTCTAGCCCCAGGTCTAGTCTGTGGGGCCGCCTGCCCCGGGATTAGCTCCGTGTCCGGACTGTGGGGCCCGGCGGGGCCCGCCCGCCCCGTGTCCAGACTGTGGAGCCCGCCCGTCCCGTGTCCTGACTGTGGGCACCGCACGCCCCGAGCCTGGACTGTGTGGCACGCCCGCCCCGAGCGGGAAAGGGGGGCCCGTCCGCCCCGAGCCTGGACTGAGGGGCCCGTCCGCCCCGAGCCTGGACTGTGGGGCCCGTCCACCCCGAGCCTGGACAGTGGGGCCCATCCGCCCCGAGCCTGGACTGTGGGGCCCGTACGCCCCGAGCCTGGAGTGTGGGGCCCGTACGCCCCGAGCCTGGACTGTGGGGCCCGCCCTATGTACGGACTGTGGCCGCACTGCATCTGGACTGTGGGGCCCGTCCACCCCGTGTCCGGACTGTGGGGCCGCCTGCATCGGGTCTAGCCCCTGGACTGGACTGTGGGGCCCCCCACCCCAGGTCCGGATGGTGGGGCCCCCCGCCCGCCCCGAGTCTAGCCCCAGGTCTGGACTGTGGGCCCCCGCGTAAGCCCCGGGCACGGACTGTGGGGCCCCCCACCCGCCCCGGGTCTGAACTGTGGGGCCGGCTGCCCCGGGTCTAGCCCCAAGCCTGGACTGTGGGGCCCACCCTATGTCCGGACTGTGGCCGCCCCGTGTCCGGACTGTGGGGCTCGTCCACCCCGTGTCCGGACTTTGGGGCTGCCTGCCCCGGGTCTAGCTCCAGGTCTGGACTGTGGGTCATGTCAAGCCCGTGTCAGGACTGTGGGGCCCATCCTCCCCGTGTCTTGACTGTGGGGCCACCTGTCCCTGGTCTAGCCTCAGGTCTGGACTGTGGGGCCGCCAGCCCTGGTACTAGCCCCGTGTCCGGACTGTGGGGCCCGTCCGCTCCGAGCCTGGACTGTGGTGCCCATCCGCTCCGAGCCTAGACTGCGGGGCCCATCCGCCCCGTGTCCGGACTATGGGGCCGGTTGCCCCGGGTCTAGCCCCGAACCTGGAATGTTCGGCTCGCCCACCCTATGTCCGGACTGTGGCCGCCCCGTGTCCGGACTGTAGGGCTCGTCCACCCCGTGTCCGGACTGTGGGGCATGTCCGCTCCGAGCCTGGACTGTGGTGCCCGTCCGCTCCGAGCCTAGACTGCGGGGCCCATCCGCCCCGTGTCCGGACTATGGGGCCGGTTGCCCCGGGTCTAGCCCCGAACCTGGAATGTGCGGCCCGCCCACCCTATGTCCGGACTGTGGCCGCCCCGTGTCCGGACTGTAGGGCTCGTCCGCCCCGTGTCCGGACTGTGGGGCCCGTCCGCCCCGAGCCCGGACTGTGGGGCCCGTCCGCCCCGAGCCCGGACTGTGGGGCCCGTCCGCCCCGAGCCCGGACTGTGGGGCCCGTCCGCCCCGAGCCCGGACTGTGGGGCCCGTCCGCCCCGAGCCCGGACTGTGGGGCCCGTCCGCCCCGAGCCCGGACTGTGGGGCCCGTCCGCCCCGAGCCCGGACTGTGGGGCCCCTCTGCCCCGAGCCCGGACTGTGGGGCCCCTCTGCCCCGAGCCTGGACTGTGGGGCCCCTCCGCCCCGAGCCTGGACTGTGGGGCCCCTCCGCCCCGAGCCTGGACTGTGGGGCCCCTCCGCCCCGAGCCTGGACTGTGGGGCCCCTCCGCCCCGAGCCTGGACTGTGGGGTCCCTCCGCCCCGAGCCTGGACTGTGGGGCCCGTCCGACCTGAGCCTGAACTGCGGGGCCCGTCCGCAGCGAGGATGGACTGTGGGGCCCATCCGTCCCGGGTCTAGCCCCGAGCCTGGACTGTGGGGCCCGCCCTATATCCGGACTGCGGCCGCCCCGTGTCTGCACTGTGGGGCCGCCTGCCCCGGGTCTAGCCCCAGGTCCGGACTGTGGGGCCCCCCGCCCGCCCCGATTCCAGACTGTGGGGCCCCTCGCCCGCCCCGGGTCCAGACTGTGGGATCTCCCGCTTGCCCCGGGTCTGGACTGTGGGGCCGATTGCCCCCGGGTCTAGCCCCGAGCCTGGACTGTGGGGCCCGCCAACCTTATGTCCGGACTGTGCCCCCCCCGTGTCTGGAATGTGGGGACCGTCCACCCCGTGTCCGGACTGTGGGCCGCCTGCTCCGGGTCTAGCCCTAGGTCTGGACTGTGGGGCATGCCCGCCCCGCATCCGGACTGTGGGGCCCGTCCACCCCTTGTCCGGACTGTGGGCCGCCTGCCCCAGGTCTAGCCCCAGGTCTGGACTGTGAAGCCGCCTGTCCTGGGATTAGCCCCGTGTCCGGCCTGTGGGTGTCCTGACTGTAGGGCTCGCCCGCCCCGAGTCCAGACTGTGCGGCCCATCCGCACCGTGTCCTGACTTGGGGCCGCCTGCCCCGGGTCTAGCTCCAGGTCTCGACTGTGGGGCCACCTGCCCCGGGACTAGCCCCGAGCCTGGACTTTGGGGCACGCCCGCCCCGAGCGGGAAAGGGAGGCCCATCCGCTCCGAGCCTGGACTGTGGGGCCAGTCCACCCCGAGCATGGACTGTGGGGCCAGCCCGCCCCGAGCCTGGACTGTGGGGCCCGCCCGCCCCGAGCCTGGACTGTGGGGCCCGCCCGCCCCGAGCCTGGACTGTGGGGCCCGCCCGCCCCGAGCCTGGACTGTGGGGCCCGCCCGCCCCGAGCCTGGACTGTGGGGCCCGTCAGCCCCGAGCCTGGACTGTGGGGCCCGTCAGCCCCGAGCCTGGACTGTGGGGCCCGTCAGCCCCGAGCCTGGACTGTGGGGCCCGTCAGCCCCGAGCCTGGACTGTGGGGCCCGTCAGCCCCGAGCCTGGACTGTGGGGCCCGTCAGCCCCGAGCCTGGACTGTGGGGCCCGTCAGCCCCGAGCCTGGACTGTGGGGCCCGTCAGCCCCGAGCCTGGACTGTGGGGCCCGTCAGCCCCGAGCCTGGACTGTGGGGCCCGTCAGCCCCGAGCCTGGACTGTGGGGCCCGTCAGCCCCGAGCCTGGACTGTGGGGCCCGTCCGCCCCGAGCCTGGACTGTGGGGCCCGTCCGCCCCGAGCCTGGACTGTGGGGCCCGTCCGCCCCGAGCCTGGACTGTGGGGCCCATCCGCCCCGAGCCTGGACTGTGGGGCCCGTCCGCCCGCCCCGGGCCTGGACTGTGGGGCCCATCCGCTCCGAGCCTGGACTGTGGGGCCCGTCCGCCCCGAGCCTGGACTGTGGGGCCAGTCCACCCTGAGCATGGACTGTGGGGCCCGAGAGTGGACTGTGGGGCCCGCCCACCCCGAGCCTGGACTGTGGGGTCCGCCCGCCCCGAGCCTGGACTGTGGGGTCCGCCCGCCCCGAGCCTGGACTGTGGGGCCCGTCAGCCCCGAGCCTGGACTGTGGGGCCCGTCAGCCCCGAGCCTGGACTGTGGGGCCCGTCAGCCCCGAGCCTGGACTGTGGGGCCCGTCCGCCCCGAGCCTGGACTGTGGGGCCCGTCCGCCCCGAGCCTGGACTGTGGGGCCCGTCCGCCCCGAGCCTGGACTGTGGGGCCCGTCCGCCCCGAGCCTGGACTGTGGGGCCCGTCCGCCCGCCCCGGGTCTGGACTTTGGGGCCAGCTGCCCCCGGGTCTAGCCCCGAGCCTGGACTGGCCCGCCCTATGTCCGGACTGTGGGGCCCGTCCACCCCGTGTCCGGACTGTGCGGCTGCCTGCCCCGGCTCTAGCCCCAGGTCAGGACTGTGGGGCATTCCCGCCCCGTGTCAGGACTGTGGGGCCCGTCCGCCCCGTGTCCGGATTGTGGGGCCGCCTGCCCTGGGACTAGCCCCGTGTCCGGACTGTAGGGCCCGCCCACAGGGCCCGCCCACCCCGTGTCGTAACTATGGGCCCGCCCGCCCCGAGCCTGGACTGTGGGGCCCGTCCGCTCCAAGCGTGGACTGTGGGGCCCGTCCATCCAGAGCATGGACAGTGGGGCCCGAGCGTGGACTGTGGGGCCCGTTCGCCCCGAGCCAGTACTGTGGGGCACATCCGCCCCGAGCCTGGACTGTGGGGCCCGTCCGCCCCAAGCCTGGACTGTGTGGCTCCCCGCCCCAGGTCAGAAATGTGGGGCCGGCTACCCCGGGTCTAGCCCCGAGCCTGGACTGTGGGGCCCGCCCACCCTATGTCTGGACTGTGGCCTCCCCGTGTCCGGACTGTGGGGCTCGTCCACCCCGTGTCCGGACTTTGGGGCTGCCAACCCCGGGTCTAGCCCCAGGTCTGGACTGTGGGGCCCGTCCACCCCGTATCTGGACTGTGGGGCCGCCTACCCCAGGTCTAGCCTCAGGTCTGGACTGTGGGGCCTGTCCGCCCCGAGCCTGGACTGTGGGGCCCGTCCGCCTCGAGCCTGGGCTGTGGGGCCCGTCCGCCCCAAGCCTGGGCTGTGGGGCCCGTCCGCCCCGGGTCTAGCCCCGAGCCTGGACTGTGCGGCCCGTCCGCCCTATATCCGGACTGCGGCCGCCCCGTGTCTGGAGTGTGGGCCCGTCCGCCCCGTGTACGGACTGTGGGGCCGTCTGCTTCGGATCTAGCCCCAGGTCTGGACGGTGGGGCCGCCCGCCCCGAGTCTAGCCCCAGGTCTGGACTGTGGAGCCCCCCGCCAGCCCCGGGTACGGACTGTGGGGCCCGCCCGCCCCGTGTCCGGACTGTGGGGCCCCCCGCCCGCCCCGAGTCTGGACTGTGGGGCCGGTTGCCCCGGGTCTGGCCCCGAGCCTGAACTGTGCGGCCAGCACACCCTATGTCCGGACTGCGGCTGCCCCGTGTCCGGACTGTAGGGCTCGTCCACCCTGTGTCCGGACTGTGGGGCCGCCTTCCCTGGGTCTGGACTGTGGGGCATATCCGCCCCATGTCAGGACTGTGGGGCCGCCTGCACCGGGACTAGCCCCGTGTCCGGACTGTGGGGCCCGTCCGCCCCGAGCCTGGACTGTGGGGCCCCCCGCCCCTGGTCTGAAATGTGGGGCCGGCTGCCCCGGGTCTAGCCCCGAGCCTGGACTTTGGAGCACGCCCACCCTATGTCTGGACTGTGGCCGCCCCGAGTCCAGACTGTGGGCCTCGCCCTATATCCGGACTGCGGTCGCCCCGTGTCCGGACTGTGGGGCCGCCTGCCCCGGGTCTAGCCCCAGGCCCGGACTGTGGGGCCCGACGTCCGCCCCGATTCCAGACTGTGGGGCCCCTCGCCCGCCCCTGGTCCGGACTGTGGGATCCTCTGCTTGCCCCGGGTCCGGACTGTGGGGCCACCCGCCCTGGGACTGGACTGTGGGGCCGACTGCCCCCGGGTCTAGCCCCGAGCCTGGACTGTGGGGCCCGCCCGCCTTATGTCCGGACTGTGGCCACCCCCCGTGTACGGACTGTGGGGACCGTCCACCCCGTGTCCGGACTGTGGGCCACCTGCTCCGGGTCTAGCCCCAGGTCTGGACTGTGGGCCGCCTGCTCCGGGTCTAGCCCCAGGTCTGGACTGTGGGGCATGCCCGCCCCGTGTCCGGACTGTGGGGCCCATCCACCCCGTGTCCGGACTGTGGGCTGCCTGCCCCTGGTCTAGCCCCAGGTCTGGACTGTGGGGCCACCTGCCCCGGGATTAGCCCCGTGTCCGGACTCCCGCCCGCCCCATGTCCTGACTGTGGGGCCCGCCCGCCCTGTGTCCTGACTGTGGGGCCCGCCCTGTGTCCTGACTGTGGGGCCCGCCCTGTGTCCTGACTGTGGGGCCCGCCCTGTGTCCTGACTGTGGGGCCCACCCTGTGTCCTGACTTTGGGGCCCGCTCGCCCTGTGTCCTGACTTTGGGGCCCGCCAGCCCTGTGTCCTGACTGTGGGGCGCACCCACCCACCCGGGGCGCACCCACCCACCCACCCCGTGTCCTGACTGTGGGGCTCGCCCGCCCCGAGCTTGGACTGTGGGGTCCGTCTGCCCCGAGCTTGGACTGTGGGGCCCGTCCGTGCCGGGTCTAGCCCCGAGCCTGGACTGTGGGGCCCGGCCGCCCTATATCCGGACTGCGGCGGCCCCGTGTCCGGACTGTGGGCCCGTCCGCCCCGTGTCCGGACTGTGGGGCTGCCTGCATCGGGTCTAGCCCCAGGTCTGGACTGCGGGGCCCCCCGCCCCGAGTCTAGCCCCAGGTCTGGACTGTGGGACCCCCCGCCTGCCCCGGGTACGGACTGTGGGGCCCCCCGCCCGCCCCGAGTATGGACTGTGGGGCCGGTTGCCCCGGGTCTGGCCCAGGGTCTGGCCCCGAGCCTGGACTGTGCGGCCCGCCCACCCTATGTCCGGACTGCGGACGCCCTGTGTCCGGACTGTAGGGTTCGCCCACCCCGTGTCCGGACTGTGGGGCCGCCTGCCCCGTGTCTGGACTGTGGAGCATGTCCGCCCCATGTCAGGACTGTGGGGCATGTCCGCCCCATGTCAGGACTGTGGGGCTTGTCCACCCCGTGTCTGGACTGTGGGGCTGCCTGCCCCGAGTCGAGCCTCAGGTCTGGACTGTGGGGCCGCCTGCCCCGGGACTAGCCCCATGTCTGGACTGTGGGGCCCGTCCGCCCCGAGCCTGGACTGTGGGGCCCGTCCGCCCCGAGCCTGGACTGTGGGGCCCGTCCGCCCCGAGCCTGGACTGTGGGGCCCGTCCGCCCCGGGTCTGAAATGTGGGGCCAGATTCCCCGGGTCTAGCCCCGAGCCTGGACTGCGGGGCCCGCCCACCCGGGGCCCGCCCACCCTATGTCTGGACTGTGGCCACCCCGAGTCCAGACTGTGGGGCTCGCCCTATATCCGGACTGCGGCCGCCACGTGTCCGGACTGTGGGGCCGCCTGCCCCGGGTCTAGCCCCAGGTCCGGACTGTGGGGCCCCCCGCCCGCCCTGATTCCAGACTGTGGGGCCCCTCGCCCGCCCCGGGTCCGGACTGTGGGATCCCCCGCTTGCCCCGGGTCCGGACAGTGGGGCCCCCTGCCCCGGGTCTGGACTGTGGGGCCGACTGCCCCCGGGTCTAGCCCCGAGCCTGGACTGTGGGGCCCGCCCGCCTTATGTCCCCACTGTGGCCCCCCCCCCCCGTGTCTGGACTGTGGGGACCGTCCACCCCGTGTCCAGACTGTGGGCCGCCTGCTCCGGGTCTAGCCCCAGGTCTGGACTGTGGGGCTCGCCCGCCCCGTGTCCAGACTGTGGGGCTCATCCGCCCCGTGTCCAGACTGTGGGGCTGCCTGCCCCGGGACTAGCCCCGTGTCCGGACTGTGGGGCCCGTCCACCCCGTGTCCGGACTGTGGGGCCCGTCCACCCCGTGTCCGGACTGTGGGGCCCGTCCACCCCGTGTCCGGACTGTGGGTCGCCTGCCCCGGGTCTAGCCCCAGGTCTGGACTGTGGGGCATGTCCGCCCCGTGTCAGGTCTGTGAGGCCCATCCACCCCGTGTCTAGAATATGGGACCGCCTGCCCCGGGTCTAGCCTCAGGTCTGGACTGTGGGGCCGCCTGCCCCGGGTCTAGCCCCAGGTCTGGACTATGGGGCATGCCCGCCCCGTGTCCGGACTGTGGGGCCCGTCCACCCCGTGTCTGGACTGTGGGCCGCCTGCCCCAGGTCTAGCCCCAGTCTGGACTGTGGGGCCCGCCTGCCCCGTGTCCTGACTGTGGGGCCGGCCCGCCCCGTGTCCTGACTGTGGGGCTCGCCCGCCCCGTGTCCTGACTGTGGGGCCGGCCCGCCCCGTGTCCTGACTGTGGGGCTCGCCCGCCCCGTGTCCTGACTGTGGGGCCCGCCCGCCCCGTGTCCTGACTGTGGGGCCCGCCCGCCCCGTGTCCTGACTGTGGAGCCCGCCCGCCCCATGTCCTGACTGTGGGGCCCGCCCGCCCTATGTGCGTACTATGGCCGCCCCGTGTCCGGACTGTGGGGCCCGTCCACCCCGTGTCCGGACTGTGGGGCCGCCTGCCCCGGCTCTAGCCCCAGGTCAGGACTGTGGAGCATGCCCGCCCCGTGTCAGAACTGTGGGGCCCGTCCGCCCCGTGTCCGGACTGTGGGGCCGCCTGCCCCGGGACTAGCCCCGTGTACGGACTGTGGGGCCCGCCCGCCCCGTGTCGTAACTATGGGCCCGCCCGCCCCGAGCCTGGACTGTGGGGCCCGTCCGCCCCGAGTCTGGACTGTGGGGCCTGTCCGCTCCAAGCGTGGACTGTGGGGCCCGTCCGCCCCGAGCGTGGACTGTGGGGCCAGAGCGTGGACTGTGGGGCCCGTTCGCTCCGAGCCAATACTGTGGGGCCCATCCGCCCCGAGCCTGGACTGTGTGGCCGCCTGCCCCGGGCCGAGCCTCAGGTTTGGACTGTGGAGCCCGTCCGCCCCGAGCCTGGACTGTGGGGCCCGTTCGCCCCGAGCCAATACTGTGGGGCCCATCCGCCCCGAGCCTGGACTGTGGGGCCCATCCGCCCCGAGCCTGGACTGTGGGGCCCCCCGCCCCGGGTCTGAAATGTGGGGCCGGCTTCCCCGGGTTTAGCCCCGAGCCTGGACTGTGGGGCCCGCCCACCCGGGCCCGCCCACCCGGGCCCGCCCACCCTATGTCTGGGCTGTGGCCGCCCCGTGTCCAGACTGTGGGGCTCGTACACCCCGTGTCCGGACTTTAGGGCAGCCTACCCTGGGTCTAGCCCCAGGTCTGGACTGTGGGGCATGTCCGCCCCGTGTCAGGACTGTGGGGCCCGTCCACCCTGTGTCTAGAATGTGGGGCCGCCTGCCCCGGGTCTAGCCTCAGGTCTGGACTGTAGGGCCGCCTGCCCCGGGTCTAGCCCCAGGTCTTGACTATGGGTCATGCCCGCCCCGTATCCGGACTGTGGGGCCCGTCCACCCCGTGTCTAGAATGTGGGGCCGCCTGCCACGGGTCTAGCCTCAGGTCTGGACTGTGGGGCCGCCAGCCCCGGGTTTAGCCCCAGGTCTTGACTATGGGGCATGCCCGCCCCGTATCCGGACTGTGGGGCCCGTCCACCCCGTGTCTGGACTGTGGGCCGCCTGCCCCGGGTCTAGCCCCAGGTCTGGACTGTGGGGCCACCTGCCCCGGGATTAGCCCCGTGTCCGGACTGTGGGGCCTGCCCGCCCTGTATCCTGACTGTGAAGCCTGCCCGCCCAATGTCCTGACTGTGGGGCCCGCCCTGTGTCCTGACTGTGGGGCCCGCCCGCCCCGTGTCCTGACTGTGGGTCCCGCCCGCCCCGTGTCCAGACTGTGGGTCCCGCCCGCCCCGTGTCCAGACTGTGGGTCCCGCCCGCCCCGTGTCCAGACTGTGGGTCCCGCCCGCCCCGTGTCCAGACTGTGGGTCCCGCCCGCCCCGTGTCCAGACTGTGGGGCTCTTCCGCCCCGTGTCCAGACTGTGGGGCCGCCTGCCCCGGGACTAGCTCCGTGTCCGGACTGTGAGGCCCGTCCGCCCCGAGCCTGGACTGTGGGGCCCGTCCGCCCCGTGTCCTGACTGTGGGTCCCGCCCGCCCCGTGTCCTGACTGTGGGGCTCGCCCGCCCCGTGTCCAGACTGTGGGGCTCGCCCGCCCCGTGTCCAGACTGTGGGGCTCGCCCGCCCCGTGTCCAGACTGTGGGGCTCGCCCGCCCCGTGTCCAGACTGTGGGGCTCGCCCGCCCCGTGTCCAGACTGTGGGGCTCGCCCGCCCCGTGTCCAGACTGTGGGGCTCGCCCGCCCCGTGTCCAGACTGTGGGGCTCGCCCGCCCCGTGTCCAGACTGTGGGGCTCGCCCGCCCCGTGTCCAGACTGTGGGGCTCGCCCGCCCCGTGTCCAGACTGTGGGGCTCGCCCGCCCCGTGTCCAGACTGTGGGGCTCTTCCGCCCCGTGTCCAGACTGTGGGGCTCTTCCGCCCCGTGTCCAGACTGTGGGGCTCTTCCGCCCCGTGTCCAGACTGTGGGGCCGCCTGCCCCGGGACTAGCTCCGTGTCCGGACTGTGAGGCCCGTCCGCCCCGAGCCTGGACTGTGGGGCCCGTCCGCCCCGTGTCCTGACTGTGGGTCCCGCCCGCCCCGTGTCCTGACTGTGGGGCTCGCCCGCCCCGTGTCCAGACTGTGGGGCTCGCCCGCCCCGTGTCCAGACTGTGGGGCTTGCCCGCCCCGTGTCCAGACTGTGGGGCTCGCCCGCCCCGTGTCCAGACTGTGGGGCTCGCCCGCCCCGTGTCCAGACTGTGGGGCTCGCCCGCCCCGTGTCCAGACTGTGGGGCTCGCCCGTCCCGTGTCCAGACTGTGGGGCTCGCCCGCCCCGTGTCCAGACTGTGGGGCTCATCCGCCCCGTGTCCGGACTTTGGGGCCGCCTGCCCCGGGACTAGCCCCATGTCCGGACTGTGGGGCCCGTCCACCCCGTGTCCGGACTGTGGGGCCCGTCCACCTCGTGTCCGGACTGTGGGGCCCGTCCACCCCGTGTCCGGACTGTGGGGCCCGTCCACCCCGTGTCCGGACTGTGGGGCCCGTCCACCCCGTGTCCGGACTGTGGGGCCCGTCCACCCCGTGTCCGGACTGTGGGGCCCGTCCACCCCGTGTCCGGACTGTGGGGCCCGTCCACCCCGTGTCCGGACTGTGGGGCCCGTCCACCCCGTGTCCGGACTGTGGGGCCCGTCCACCCCGTGTCCGGACTGTGGGGCCCGTCCACCCCGTGTCCGGACTGTGGGGCCCGTCCACCCCGTGTCCGGACTGTGGGTCGCCTGCCCCGGGTCTAGCCCCAGGTCTGGACTGTGGGGCATGTCCGCCCCGTGTCAGGTCTGTGAGGCCCGTCCACCCCGTGTCTAGAATATGGGACCGCCTGCCCCGGGTCTAGCCTCAGGTCTGGACTGTGGGGCCGCCTGCCCCGGGTCTAGCCCCAGGTCTGGACTATGGGGCATGCCCGCCCCGTGTCCGGACTGTGGGGCCCGTCCACCCCGTGTCTGGACTGTGGGCCGCCTGCTCCGGGTCTAGCTCCAGGTCTGGACTGTGGGGCCAGCCCGCCCCGTGTCCTGACTGTGGGGCCCGCCCGCCCCGTGTCCTGACTGTGGAGCCCGCCCGCCCCGTGTCCTGACTGTAGGGCGGGCCGCCAGCCCCGTGTCCTGACTGTGGGTCCCGCCCGCCCCGTGTCCTGACTGTGGGGCTCGCCCGCCCCGTGTCCAGACTGTGGGGCTCGCCCGCCCCGTGTCCAGACTGTGGGGCTCGCCCGCCCCATGTCCAGACTGTGGGGCTCGCCCGCCCCGTGTCCGGACTGTGGGGCTAATCCGCCCCGTGTCCGGACTTTGGGGCCACCTGCCCCGGGACTAGCCCCGTGTCCGGACTGTGGGGCCCGTCCACCCCGTGTCCGGACTGTGGGGCCCGTCCACCCCGTGTCCGGACTGTGGGGCCCGTCCACCCCGTGTCCGGACTGTGGGGCCCGTCCACCCCGTGTCCGGACTGTGGGTCGCCTGCCCCGGGTCTAGCCCCAGGTCTGGACTGTGGGGCATGTCCGCCCCGTGTCAGGTCTGTGAGGCCCGTCCACCCCGTGTCTAGAATATGGGACCGCCTGCCCCGGGTCTAGCCTCAGGTCTGGACTTTGGGGCCGCCTGCCCCGGGTCTAGCCCCGTTTCCGGTCTGTGGGGCACGCCCGCCCCAAGCTTGGACTGTGGGGCCCGTCCGTCCCGGGTCTAGCCCCGAGCGTGGACTGTGGGGCCCGGCCGCCCTATATCCGGACTGCGGCCGCCCAGTGTCCGGACTATGGGCCCGTCCGCCCCGTGTCCGGACTGTGGGGCCGCCTGCATCGGTTCTAGCCCCAGGTCTGGACTGTGGGGCCCCCCGCCCGCCCCGAGTCTAGCCCCAGGTCTGGACTGTGGGGCCCCCCAGCCAGCCCCGGGTACGGACTGTGGGGCCCCCCGCCCGCCCCAGGTACGGACTGTGGGGCCCCCCGCTCGCCCCGAGTCTGGACTGTGGGGAAGCCTGCCCCGGGTCTGGACTGTGGGGCATGTCCGCCCCATGTCAGGACTGTGGGGCCCGTCCACCCCGTGTCTGGACTGTGGGGCCGCCTGCCCCTGGTTTAGCCTCAGGTCTGGACTGTGGGGCCGCCTGCCCCGGGACTAGCTCCGTGTCCGGACTGTGGGGCCCGTCCGCCCCGAGCCTGGACTGTGGGGCCCGTCCGCCCCGAGCCTGGACTGTGGGGCCCGTCCGCCCCGAGCCTGGACTGTGGGGCCCCCCGCCCGCCCCGGGTACGGACTGTGGGGCCCCCCGCTCGCCCCGAGTCTGGACTGTGGGGCCGCCTGCCCCGGGTCTGGACTGTGGGGCATGTTCGCCCCATGTCAGGACTGTGGGGCCCGTCCACCCCGTGTCTGGACTGTGGGGCCGCCTGCCCCTGGTCTAGCCTCAGGTCTGGACTGTGGGGCCGCCTGCCCCGGGACTAGCCCCGTGTCCGGACTGTGGGGCCAGTCCGCCCCGAGCCTGGACTGTGGGGCCCGTCCGCCATATGTCCGGACTGTGGCTCCCCCCGTGTCCGGACTGTGGGGACCGTCCACCCCGTGTCCGGACTGTGAGCCGCGTGCTCCGGGTCTAGCCCCAGGTCTGGACTGTGGGGCATGCCTGCTCCGTGTCCGGACTGTGGGGCCCGTCCACCCCGTGTCCGGATTGTGGGCCGTCTGCCCCAGGTCTAGCCCCAGGTCTGGACTGTGAAGCCGCCTGCCCCGGGATTAGCTCAGTGTCCGGACTGTGGGGCCCGCCTGCCCCGTGTCCTGACTGTGGAGCCCGCCCGCCCCGTGTCCTGACGGTGGGCCCCGTGTCCTGAATGTGGGGCCCGCACGCCGTATGTCCGTACTATGGCCGCCCCGTGTCCGGACTGTGGGGCCCGTCCACCCCGTGTCCGGACTGTGGGGCCGCCTGCCCCGGGACTAGCCCCGTGTACGGACTGTGGGGCCCGCCCGCCCCGTGTCGTAACTATGGGCCCGCCCGCCCCGAGCCTGGACTGTGGGGCCCGTCCGCCCCGAGTCTGGACTGTGGGGCCCGTCCGCTCCAAGCATGGACTGTGGGGCCCGTCCACCCCGTGTCTGGACTGTGGGCTGCCTGCCCCGGGTCTAACCCCAGGTCTGGACTGTGGGCCGCCTGCCCCGGGTCTAGCCCCAGGTCTGGACTGTGGGGCATGCCTGCTCCGTGTCCGGACTGTGGGGACCGTCTACCCCGTGTCCGGACTGTGGGCCGTCTGCCCCAGGTCTAGCCCCAGGTCTGGACTGTGAAGCCGCCTGCCCCGGGATTAGCTCAGTGTCCGGACTGTGGGGCCTGCCCGCCCTGTATCCTGACTGTGGAGCCCGCCCGCCCAATGTCCTGACTGTGGGGCCCGCCCGCCCCGTGTCCTGACTGTGGGGCCCGCCCGCCCCGTGTCCTGACTGTGGGTCCCGCCCGCCCCGTGTCCAGACTGTGGGTCCCGCCCGCCCCGTGTCCAGACTGTGGGTCCCGCCCGCCCCGTGTCCGGACTGTGGGTCCCGCCCGCCCCGTGTCCGGACTGTGGGTCCCGCCCGCCCCGTGTCCGGACTGTGGGGCTCCTCCGCCCCGTGTCCAGACTGTGGGGCTCCTCCGCCCCGTGTCCGGACTTTGGGGCCGCCTGCCCAGGGACTAGCCCCGTGTCCGGACTGTGAGGCCCGTCCGCCCCGAGCCTGGACTGTGAGGCCCGTCCGCCCCGAGCCTGGACTGTGGGGCCCGTCCGCCCCGAGCCTGGACTGTGGGGCCCGCCCGCCCCGTGTCCGGACTGTGGGGCCCGCCCGCCCCGTGTCCGGACTGTGGGGCCCGCCCGCCCCGTGTCCGGACTGTGGGGCCCGCCCGCCCCGTGTCCGGACTGTGGGGCCCGCCCGCCCCGTGTCCGGACTGTGGGGCCCGCCCGCCCCGTGTCCGGACTGTGGGGCTCGCCCGCCCCGTGTCCGGACTGTGGGGCTCGCCCGCCCCGTGTCCAGACTGTGGGGCTCGCCCGCCCCGTGTCCAGACTGTGGGGCTCGCCCGCCCCGTGTCCAGACTGTGGGGCTCGCCCGCCCCGTGTCCAGACTGTGGGGCTCGCCCGCCCCGTGTCCAGACTGTGGGGCTCGCCCGCCCCGTGTCCAGACTGTGGGGCTCGCCCGCCCCGTGTCCAGACTGTGGGGCTCGCCCGCCCCGTGTCCAGACTGTGGGGCTCGCCCGCCCCGTGTCCAGACTGTGGGGCTCGCCCGCCCCGTGTCCAGACTGTGGGGCTCGCCCGCCCCGTGTCCAGACTGTGGGGCTCGCCCGCCCCGTGTCCAGACTGTGGGGCTCCTCCGCCCCGTGTCCAGACTGTGGGGCTCCTCCGCCCCGTGTCCAGACTGTGGGGCTCCTCCGCCCCGTGTCCAGACTGTGGGGCTCCTCCGCCCCGTGTCCAGACTGTGGGGCTCCTCCGCCCCGTGTCCAGACTTTGGGGCCGCCTGCCCCGGGACTAGCCCCGTGTCCATACTGTGAGGCCCGTCCGCCCCGAGCCTGGACTGTGGGGCTCCCCTGCCCCGTGTCCAGACTGTGGGGCTCCCCTGCCCCGTGTCCAGACTGTGGGGCTCCCCTGCCCTGTGTCCAGACTGTGGGGCTCGCCTGCCCCGTGTCCAGACTGTGGGGCTCGCCCGCCCCGTGTCCAGACTGTGGGGCTCATCCGCCCCGTGTCCGGACTTTGGGGCCGCCTGCCCCGGGACTAGCCCCGTGTCCGGACTGTGGGGCCCGTCCACCCCGTGTCCGGACTGTGGGGCCCGTCCACCCCGTGTCCGGACTGTGGGGCCCGTCCACCCCGTGTCCGGACTGTGGGGCCCGTCCACCCCGTGTCCGGACTGTGGGGCCCGTCCACCCCGTGTCCGGACTGTGGGGCCCGTCCACCCCGTGTCCGGACTGTGGGGCCCGTCCACCCCGGGTCTAGCCCCAGGTCTGGACTGTGGGACATGTCCGCCCCGTGTCAGGACTGTGGGGCCCGTCCACCCTGTGTCTAGAATGTGGGGCCTCCTGCCCCGGGTCTAGCCTCAGGTCTGGACTGTGGGGCCGCCTGCCCCGGGTCTCGCCCCAGGTCTTGACTATGGGTCATGCCCGCCCCGTCCCCGGACTGTGGGGCCCGCCCGCCCCATGTCCTGACTGTGGAGCCCGCCCGCCCCGTGTCCTGACTGTGGGGCCCGCCCGCCCCGTATCCTGACTGTGGGGCCCGCCCGCCCCGTGTCCTGACTGTGGGGCCCGCCCGCCCCGTGTCCTGACTGTGGGGCTCGCCCGCCCCGTGTCCTGACTGTGGGGCTCATCCGCCCCGTGTCTGGACTTTGGGGCCCCCTGCCCCGGGTCTAGCCCCGTTTCCGGTCTGTGGGGCACGCCTGCCCCATGCTTGGACTGTGGGGCCCGTCCGTCCCAGGTCTAGCCCCGAGCCTGGACTGTGGGGCCCGGCCGCCCTATATCCGGACTGCGGCCGCCCAGTGTCCGGACTATGGGCCCGTCCGCCCCGTGTCCGGACTGTGGGGCCGCCTGCATCGGTTCTAGCCCCAGGTCTGGACTGTGGGGCCCCGCGCCAGCCCCGGGTACGGACTGTGGGGCCCCCCACCCACCCCGGGTACAGACTGTGGGGCCCCCCGCTCGCCCCGAGTCTGGACTGTGGGGAAGCCTGCCCCGGGTCTGGACTGTGGGGCATGTCCGCCCCATGTCAGGACTGTGGGGCCCGTCCACCCCGTGTCTGAACTGTGGGGCCGCCTGCCCCTGGTCTAGCCTCAGGTCTGGACTGTGGGGCCGCCTGCCCCGGGACTAGCCCCGCGTCCGGACTGTGGGGCCCGTCCGCCCCGAGCCTGGACTGTGGGGCCCGTCCGCCATATGTCCGGACTGTGGCTCCCCCCGTGTCTGGACTGTGGGGCCCCCCGCCCGCCCCGTGTCCTGACTGTGGGGCCCCCCGCCCGCCCCGTGTCCTGACTGTGGGGCCCCCCGCCCGCCCCGTGTCCTGACTGTGGGGCCAGCCAGCCCCGTGTCCTGACTGTGGGCCGCCTGCCCCGGGTCTAGCTCCAGGTCTGGACAGTGGGGACCCACGCCTGCCCCGGGTCCGGACTGTGGGGCGACCCACGCCTGCCCCGGGTCCGGACTGTGGGGCCCCCCGTCCGCCCCGATCCTGGACTTTGGGGCCTGTTCGCTCGAGCCTGGACCGTGCGGCCCGTCCTCCCCGAGCCTGGACCGTGGGACCCGTCCTCCCCGAGCCTGGACCGAGGGACCCGTCCTCCCCGAGCCTGGACCGAGGGGCCCGTCCTCCCCGAGCCTGGACCGAGGGGCCCGTCCTCCCCGAGCCTGGACCGAGGGGCCCGTCCTCCCCGAGCCTGGACCGAGGGGCTCGTCCGCCCCGAGCCTGGACCGTGGGGCCCGTCCAACCCGAGCCTGGAATGTGGGGCCCGTCCAACCCGAGCCTGGACTGTGGGGCCCGTGGCCCGTCCGCCCTGTGTCTGGATTGTTAGGTCGCCTGTCCCGGATCTAGCCTCGGGTCCGGACTGTGGGGGCCGCCCGCCCCGGGTCCGGACTGTGGGGCCCGCCCGCCCCGGGTCCGGACTGTGGGGCCCGCCCGCCCCGGGCTACTTTCAGTGGTATGTCAGCCGATTGTGGTTTGTAGGCTTCTTTTCTTTACTGTCTCAATGCTTCATTAACTAGCAATTCTGCTGATATTGGTAAGAATGACTTCCGGGTGATAACGGCTGATCCTATCAAACAACAAGGAGGTGCCTTAATAAAGTACAGTCCTGAGGGTAGCTGGTGAGGCCAACAAATTTCCAGTCCATCCCTCATACTTAGATGATAAAGGCAGACCTGTTCAATGTGCTATCCATGTCCCAGTTTGGCCTCTTGTTGGTAGGAGGTGTAAATGGTTGCTTTAAACAGAATGAAGCTATTTTAAGTCTGATGTCGGGAGTCTCAGAATGGACTGGTCGACATTTTACTTAGCAAAATATTTATGTCCCAGTTATCCTTCTAGTTGAAGTTGGTCATGGTTGTGATTAGTAGGGGAGTAACGACTGCGGTCGCAGCAAGTCACAAAGGCCCGGAGGATCAGGGGCCCGCCGACACCAGCAGAACCTTTAATTAGATGTGTGTCCTCCTACGCACATCCAGTTGAAGTGTATTGCTGTGGACATACCTATTGGGTCCTTTAGCGACAATGCATTCTGTCGGCCAATCATAGGCCAGCACATGACGGGGCGCATGGCAGTAACGTCATGCACTCCCGTCACAGGCCGAAGTCAGCTGCCTGCTTCACAACAGGACTTGCGGAGCGGGAGTGAAGGGAAGGTGGGTAGAGTATTTAAATATTTATTTTAAATAAGTTGCCATACTACTATATGTAGCATCGGCATCTCTGCCCCCTGCAAGGCAGAGACGCCGTCCCATTCACCTCCTCGCTCCCCGCTCTGCGTTCACCAGCGCTCCTCTTCCTGTTGCCGGCGCGCGCAGCTCCCCGGGCACTGTGCTTAGGGCGCGCTCGCTCCCTCCCTCTTAAAGGGGCCGCATGCGCCGTCCTAAGGAGTCCTCGGCCAATAGCCGAGGGTCCTCCCATATATAAGGCACCTCCTCCAAAATGGAGGTGCCCGAGCAAAAGTTGTTGCACAGTGTTTCTGACTTCTGCTTCAGCCCTCAGGTCCTGCTGCTAGCCTGACTACCAGTCTTGCCCACCAGCCTGTTACCTGCCGTGCCTGCCAGCCCGCTCACCTGGGAGCACTTGCCTGTTGCCTGCCTGGTACCTGCCGTGCTTGTCAGCCCGCTCACCTGGGAGCACTTGCCTGTGACCTGCCTGTTACCTGCCGTGCCTTCCTGGAGGCTCCTGCCGTCACTTGCCGTGACCACTTGCCAGCCCACCTAGAGACTCCTGCCGTCACTTGCCGTGACCACCTAGAGACTCCTGCCGTCACTTGCCGTGACCACCTGCCAGCCCACCTAGAGACTCCTGCTCGCCAGCCTGCCTGCTGTGCCTACCTGCTATTCCGGTCAGTCCCTGCCATCTGTACCGTGAAGGTCACCTGCTCCCTTACAAGGTCATCCCCAGAGTAGCACCTGGTCCCTCGGCTCGGTCCCTCCCTGGTCACGGAGTCGTTAGCCGCCGTACGACCAGGGTCGGTCTGGGTTGATACTTAGTTACGCCCCTCTGGGTCCCTCCTTGCACCATAGCACAGAGGTTCCACCCCCCGGACCCGTAACACTATATATGACTATGAGGTGCTTTATACTACTATATATGACTACGGGGTGCATTATACTGCTATATGACTATGGAGTACATTATACTACTATATATGAATATGGGGTATACTATACTACTATATATGGCTATAAGGGTGCATTATACTGCTATATATGACTATGATGTACATTATACTGCTATATATGACTATGGGGGTACATTATACTGCTATATATGACTGAAGTGCAATATAGTGCTATATATGACTATAGGGTGCATTTTACTACTATTTATGACTATGGTGGTGCATTATACTACTATTTATGACTATGGAGGTGCATTACACTACTATATATGACTATGGGGGTTGTATTATACTACTACGGATGACTATTGGGGTTGTATTATACTACTACGGATGACTATAGGGGTGCATTATACTTCTGTATATGACTATGAAGGTGTATTATACTACTATATATGACTATGTGGGTGCATTATACTACTATATATGACTATGGGGGTGCATTATACTGATATGACAGTGGGGTGCATTATACTACTATATATGACTATGGGGGTACATTATACTACTATAAATGACTATGGGGTGCTTTATACTACTATATATGACTATGGGGTGCTTTATACTACTATATATGACTATGGGATGCTTTATACTAGTGTATATGACTATGGGGGTGCAGTATACTATTATATATGACTATGGGGGTACATTATACAACTATATATGACCAGGAGGTGCAATATACTGCTATATATGACTATGGGGTGCATTATACTACTATATAAACTATATGGGGTACATTATACTGCCTTATATGACTATGGAGTGCATTATACTGCTTTATGTGACGATGGGGGTGCATTATACTTCTATGGATGACTATGAAGTGTATTATACTACTATATATGACTATGAGGATGCATTATACTACTGTACATGTCTATGGGGTGCATTATACTACTATATATGACTGGGGGTGCATTATACTGCTATATAGGACTATGGCTTGCATTATACTGCTATATATGACGATGGGGTGCATTATACTGCTATATATGACGATGGGGGTGCATTATACTGCTATATATGACTATGGAGGTGCATTATACTACTATATATGACTATGGGGTGCATTACACTACTTTATATGACTATGGAGGTACAATATATTACCATATATGACTATGGGGGTGAATTATACTGCTATATATTATGATGTGGTGCATTATACTACTATGTATGCCTGTGGAGGTGCTTTATACTTTATTGAAAACTATGGGGTGCATTATACTACATGTATGACTAGGAGCTGTGCATTATACTTTATGGACGACTATGGGCTGTACAGTATATTATATAGAGGAGAATGGGATGCATTATACTATATGGAGGACTATGGGATGCATTATACTATATGAAGGACTGTGGGAAGTGCGTTATACTTAAGCTCTGGAGCCCCATGACTTGAATGTACACCCCTGGTGAGTATAATGGCTTAGTTTTTTTTTTATACAATAAAGAACAGCGGCAGAATGGGGGACATATTCGGGATATATATATTCAGACTCTAGTTACGCCACTGGTCATAAGACACATGAAATCATTGTAAGTTCAATTAATATTCGGGGTCTGGAGTCATAAATTGGACTGGTTGGCGTTTAAATTGGTTAACCATTTAGTTTCCAGGTTATCCTTTAAGTTGGATTTGTAAGTTGGGTATGGCTGAGCTGAGCAAAACCAGCGTAAGTCCAGCTGCTCCTCCTGGTCCGGTGTCATAGGATGGACTGCTCAGCATTTAAGCTGATAAACATCTACATTTCAGTTTACTCTCCTTGTTGGAGGTGCAAGCTGGACATGGCTGCAATAAGCTGAATAAAACCACTGTAAGTCCAGTTAAGGCTCCTAGTTGGAAGAGATGGCCTTGTGGACACAAAGTGATTAAACTGTTAATGCCCCAATCTACCCTCCTGGTATGGAGTGGTAAGATGAGCTTGATGGTGTCATGTTGGACAGCACTACAGTGGAGAAAATAAGTATTTGATACACTGCCGATTTTGCAAGTTTTCCTACCTACAAAGAACGTAGAGGTCTGTCATTTTTATCGTAGGTCACTTCATCTGTGAGAGACAAAATCTAAAAATTAGAAAATCACATTATATGATTTTTAAATAATTAAATTGCATTTTATTGCATGAAATAAGTATTTGATCACCTACCAACCAGCAAGAATTCTGGCTCTCACATACTTGTTAGCTTTTCTTTAAGAAGCCCTCCTACTCTGCACTCATTACCTGTATTAATTGCACTTGTTTGAACTTATTACCTGTATAAAAGACACAAGGCTGGGATGGGCTACAGGACAATAAGCAAGCAGCTTCACGAGACGGCAACAACTGTTGGCGCAATTATTAGAAAATGGAAGAAACACAAGATGATTAAGTCTTCCTCGGTCTGGGGCTCCATGCAAGATCTCGCCTCGTGGGGTAAGGATGATTCTGAGAAACGTCAGGAATCAGCCCAGAACTACATGGGAGGACCTGGTCAATGACCTAAATAGAGCTGGCACCACAGTCTCAAAGATTACCATTAGTTACACACTACGCTATCATGGATTAAAATCCTGCAGGGCACACAAGGTCCAGTGCTCACCCCAGCACATATCCAGGCCTGTTTGAAGTTGCCAATAACCATCTGGATGATCCAGAGGAGGCATGGGAGAAGGTCATGTGGTCAGATGAGATCAAAATAGAACTTTTTGGTGTCCACTCCACTCACCTTGTTTGGAGAAAGAAGAAGGATGAGTACAACCCCAAGAACACTCTCCCAACCATGAAGCATGGCGGGGGAAACCTCATACTTCGGAGGTGCTTTTTTTTGCAAATGGGACAGGACTGCAATGTATTGAAGGGAGGATGGATGGGGTCATGTATCTTCCTTCCCTCAGTAAGCACATTGAAGATGGGTTGTGGTTGGGTCTTCCAGCATGACAATGATCCGAAACACACAGCCAGGGCAACCTAAGGCTTGGCTCCATAAGAAGCATTTCAAGGTCCTGTAGTGGTCTAGCCAGTCTCCAGACCTGAACCCAGTAGAAAATCTTTGGAGGGAGCTGAAACTCAATATTGCCCAGAGACAGCCCCGAAACCTGAAAGATCTGGAGAAGATCCGTATGGAGGAGAGGGCCAAAATCTCTGCTTTATTATGTGCAAACCTGGTCAAGAACTACAGGAAATATCTGACCTCTGTAATTGGAAACAAAGGTTTCTGTACCAAATATTAAGTTCTATTTTTCTATTGTATCAAATACTTATTTCATGCAATAAAATGCAAATGAATTATGTAATGTTAATCATACAATGTGATTTTTCTGGATTTTATTTTTAAACTCGGTCTCTCACAGGTGAAGTGACCTACGATAAAAATTACAGACCTCTCCATTCATTGTAGGTGGGAAAACTTGCAAAATCGGCAGTGTATTAAATACTTCTTTTCCCTGCTGTATACCAGTCTGCCCTCCTAATGGAAGTTGGATCTGGATTCGCCAGTGTGGGGCTGATAAACCATCAATATCCCAGTCTATCCTCCTAACTGGAGGAGCATGATGGACGTAGTTATACCGGTTCTAGTGAAAATATTCCAAGACCAGCATATCCTCTTGGTTGAAGTTGGAAAATGGACATATTAGAAATTAAGTCAGTGAAGCCATTATACCCAATAAGTATTTCAGGATTGAAGTCCTAAAATTGCTAGATTGAACTAAGTGGTGAGTTGGTTAAATATCCGGTCAATGCGCTTTTTGGGTGATTAAAACGGCAATTCTGCAATAAATATACAAGGGGAGGAATTGATGGATGAGATAAAATGTCCACTTACCTGTCAGACTCCTGTAGCAAAGGAGTAACCTCTCCGCTAGTCAAGACGAATGCCTTCTCACTGCGTTTCTTCAGACGACTTAACGTTCCGCCCTATGGGACAAACCAAAAAAAAAAAAAGATTGGTGAAGTTTGATTGAAATAAGGTATTAAATATTCTGGTTTCTGGATCCCCTTTGGCATTCTGGGATGCTCAATCTACACTTTATAGCAAAAAGTGGGGTAGATATTTTTGAACCATTAGGTGGTCATTGACACTGGAAGGGTTTCTTACTATCCAGACCTTCGCCTTATGGGGGCCTTACTTCAATGGAAAATATCAACAATATTGTGTTTGTGATCCAATTCTCTCGCTTGCGAGATTCGGATCACAGGTGTGGAGAAGATGGAGCATTTAATTTCTCCATCTTCTCAATTGTGTGAGTCAGCTGGCGTATATTGGACTGCACTCAGATGACATCTGAGTGCAGTCCGATGTTTTTCACGTATCCATAGACTTGTATGGGCGCGTCGTCTGATATACTCTGCCAATTGCAGCATGCAGCAATTTTTTGCTCATGCCGACTTGGCATGAGAAAATAAACACTAGTTGGCACTGCCCCATAGTATAACATTGGAGTGAGTGCTATACTCATCCGAGTTATATGCCGGCTACTCACCAGTGTCAGCGATCCCTAAAGGCATCACCTTGACAATCACAGCAATAAGCACATGACACAGACGTGTTGGCTCTGATTTTTTGGGGGGCAAAATGGTGCAGTGCTGAACTTCACCACAGACACCCCCAGCTACATGATGTGTAAACAGGACCCCAAGATTGTGTGAAGAGACGCTTACCTGGACCAGTCTCCTTCAAGCTGTCCGGGGTTAAAGACATAAAATGATTCAGGTTTAGCAATGTGCACATTCTATTTCATCTGTGATGTCATGGGATGTCGATGACGTCACGCGCCCGGTGTTGTCATTAAAACTCTCACTGCTTTTTATGGATCCAGTTTACAACATCAACAAAAAATTAATTCAATAAAAAGACAAAACCCCGACCTCATTTTATAATTCTATGACGCACATTTAAAAGGAGCCTTTTATTTTATCTATATTACCTACTGCTCTATGTACTAAAATACCACCCAGGACCCCATACTGCCATCCCTGACCCCAGTAACCTACAACTCCAATGTCCCCCCTGAATTCAACAGGAACAAAAGAGCTGACAACAGAGAATGATGGCATACGCTACTAAATTTCTGTTACAAAGTGCTGTAATTCTACCACGTCAATGGCAAAACGATCCAAAAATGGAGCCCCATAAAGATGTCCCAACTTGAGCCCCCCCTATCTACATGCCTTACTAGAGCATAGGGGGGACATAGGGGGCGAGCTCCATTGTAGTCTGCCATAGTGGGGAGCCAGTGCAAAGAGCTGGAAGACCCCCAACAAATATGTATCATCACATTGTCATCCTCCTGCTATAGGGGGCATGGAAAACGCTGCTTCCCCAGCAATATAGCAGCTCATTGCTGGGGGTTTAGCTGCCATACTTGTTCATATCAACAGATCATCAGTGACTCCTCATTTAGGTAAGGGGTGGTCCTGAAAATGTCTTATTACAGAGTGTTTCTGGCGATCCATGATAAATCCGGGGGATACGCTATAAGTATACCAAAGCTTAAAAGTAATGTGCTCCCTACCTGGACTCGTCCCCTTCCAGCTGTCAGATCCTAGTGACACAAGATGGCTCTGGTGCAGAGCTTCATACATTCTACTCCAGCTGTCATGTCTATGATGTCATGTGCATTGTGATGTCATCATGGCTCTCACTGTTATTTCACATTTACAACCACAAGAAAAAGTTGATATTAATTGTTTAAAAAAACAAAACTAAAAAACATTGTGGGTAATTGCAGCCTGTGATTATTTTACACACTATCATTAATATTTGGGGGGATTAGTCAGGTCCTTCACCTTCCCCTCCTGCACTGCACTTTATATGTTGTATATTAGAATAATGGACAATCCACAAGCCCTGCTTGTAGAATATGTAATATATATACAGTACAGACCAAAAGTTTGGACACACCTTCTCATTTAAAGATTTTTCTGTATTTTCATGACTATGAAAATTGTACATTCACACTGAAGGCATCAAAACTATGAATTAACACATGTGGAATTATATACTTAACAAAAATGTGTGAAACAACTGAAAATATGTCTTATATTCTAGGTTCTTCAAAGTAGCCACCTTTTGCTTTGATTACTGCTTTGCACACTCTTGGCATTCTCTTGATGAGCTTCAAGAGGTAGTCACCGGAAATGGTTTTCACTTCACAGGTGTGCCCTGTCAGGTTTAATAAGTGGGATTTCTTGCCTTATAAATGGAGTTGGGACCATCAGTTGTGTTGTGCAGAAGCCTGGTGGATACACAGCTGATAGTCCTACTGAATAGACTGTTAAAATTTGTATTATGGCAAGAAAAAAGCAGCTAAGTAAAGAAAAACGAGTGGCCATCATTACATTAAGAAATGAAGGTCAGTCAGTCTGAAAAATTGGGAAAACTTTGAAAGTGTCCCCAAGTACAGTTGCAAAAACCATCAAGCGCTACAAAGAAAATGGCTCACATGAGGACCGCCCCAGGAAAGGAAGACCAAGAGTCACCTCTGCTTCTGAGGATAAGTTTATCTGAGTCACCAGCCTCAGAAATCGCAGGTTAACAGCAGCTCAGATTAGAGACCAGGTCAATGCCACACAGAGTTCTAGCAGCAGACACATCTCTTCAACAACTGTTAAGAGGAGACTTTGTGCAGCAGGCCTTCATGGTAAAATAGCTGCTAGAAAACCACTGCTAAGAACAGGCAACAAGCAGAAGAGACTTGTTTGGGCTAAAGAACACAAGGAATGGACATTAGACCAGTGGAAATCTGTGCTTTGGTCTGAGGAGTCCAAATTTGAGATCTTTGGCTCCAACCACCGTGTCTTTCTGCGACGCAGAAAAGGTGAACGGATGGACTCTACATGCCTGGTTCCCACCGTGAAGCATGGAGGAGGAGGTGTGATGGTGTGGGGTGCTTTGCTGGTGACACTGTTGGGGATTTATTCATAATTGAAGGCATACTGAACCAGCATGACTACCACAGCATCTTGCAGCGGCATGCTATTACATCCGGTTTGCGTTTAGTTGGACCATCATTTATTTTTCAACAGGACAATGACCCCAAACACACCTCCAGGCTGTGTAAGGGCTATTTGACCAAGAAGGAGAGTGATGGGGTGCTACGCCAGATGACCTGGCCTCCACAGTCACCAGACCTGAACCCAATCGAGATGGTTTGGGGTGAGCTGGACAGCAGAGTGAAGGCAAAAGGGCCAACAAGTGCTAAGCATCTCTGGGAACTCCGTCAAGATTGTTGGAAGACCATTTCCGGTGACTACTTCTTGAAGCTCATCAAGAGAATGCCAGGAGTGTGCAAAGCAGTCATCAAAGCAAAAGGTGGCTACTTTGAAGAACCTAGAATATAAGACATATTTTCAGTTGTTTCACACTTTTTTGTTAAGTATATAATTCCACATGTGTTAATTCATAGTTTTGATGCCTTCAGTGTGAATGTACAATTTTCATAGTCATGAAAATACAGAAAAATCTTTAAATGAGAAGGTGTGTCCAAACTTTTGGTCTGTACTGTATATACTAGATGGAGGCCCGATGCTGTCTCATCGGGAGGGCAGTAATGTCACGATGGGGGCAGGCTTTGCACAGTTGAGAATCTCTCCCCCCCCATGTGCTCACCCACCTATCCACTCTCTCTTTTCCTCCTTCCTGTGCTGTGTTCTCCCCTCATGTGCTGTCCCGTTTGAGCTGTCTCCCCCCCCCTGTGCTCTGCCTCTCTCCCCCTGTGCGCTTTCTCTCTCCCCCATCTGCTGTCTTCTCCTCTTATGTGATCTCTTCTTTGACCCGCGTACCCCATGTGCTATCCCCCTTGTCTGCTGTCTCTCTCCTTCCTGTGCTGTGTTCTCCCCTCATGTGCTGTCCCGTTTGAGCTGTCTCCCCCCCCCTGTGCTCTGTCTCTTTCCCCTCCGTGCACTTTCTCTCTCCCCCATCTGCTGTCTTCTCCTCTTATGTGATCTCTTCTTTGACCTATCTTCTCCATGTGCTCTCCCCCTTGTCTGCTGTCTCTCTCCTTCCTGTGCTGTGTTCTCCCTTCATGTGCTGTCCCGTTTGAGCTGTCTCCCCTCTGTGCTCTGTCTCTTTCCCCTCTGTGCGCTTTCTCTCTCCCCCATCTGCTTTCTTCTCCTCTTATGTGATCTCTTCTTTGACCTGTGTACCCCATGTGCTCTCCCCCTTGTCTGCTCTCTCTCTCTCTCTCCACCCCTGTGCTGTCTTCTTCCCTCATGTGTTCTCTCGTTTGAGCTGTCTCCCCACGCAGTAAATCAGATCGCTTCCATCTTTGTGCAGGCAGATAGCGGCGGTCACATTAAAACTGCGCATGCGCTCCTCCTGTACAAAGATGGCAGTGGTCAGTGAATCATTCGGCTGATCCCGGCGGCGGCGTGTTTGCGACAGTGTTCTGCTGGTGGTACCACGCAAGAGGCTGCGTACGGCGTATACCGTGTGTGTGGTGCGTACGGCGTATACAGAGTGTGTGTGTGGTGCGTACGGCGTATACAGAGTGTGTGTGTGGTGGTGCATATAGCGTATACAGAGTGTGTGTGTGTGGTGGTGCGTACGGCATATACAGTGTGTGTGGTGTGTACAGCATATACAGTGTGTGTGTTGTGCGTACGGCGTATACTGTGTGTGTGGTGTGTGCAGCGTATACAGTGTGTGTGTGTGTGTGGTGCGCAGGGTGTATACAGAGTGCGTGTGTGTGGTGGTGCGCACGGCGTATACACTGTGTATGTGTGTGTGTGTGTGTGGTGCGTACGGCGTATACACTGTGTGTGTGTGTGTGTGGTGCTTACGGCATGTACAGTGTGTGTGTGTGGTGCGCAGGGTGTATACAGAGTGCGTGTGTGTGGTGGTGCGTACGGCATATACAGTGTATGTGTGTGTGTGGTGCGTACGGCGTATACAGTGTGTGTGTGTGTGGTGCGCAGGGTGTATACAGAGTGCGTTTGTGTGGTGGTGCGTACGGCATATACAGTGTATGTGTGTGTGTGGTGCGTACGGCGTATACAGTGTGTGTGTGTGGTGGTGTATATGGCGTATACAGTGTGTGTGGTATGTATGGCCAGGGGCATACATAGGAATCATGGGGCCCCATAGCAGAAGCTCTAATTGCCCCCCCCCCCAAAAAAAAAAATTAAATAATTGTCGGGGTCACCAAAGATCAGATCTCACAACTTTCCATCTTTACATAGTAATTTTCCTCCTGCTGACGTCCTAGATCTCTTTCATTGCCCCATAAAGTGTGATGCCAATAAAAGTGCCCCCCAAACACAGTATAATACCCCCATGGTGAATTCCTCCACATGCACAGTATAATGACCCTACTGTACCCCACCTCAACTCCCAGGGTAAAGTATGCTGTCCCCAACACAGTATGATCCCCCAACTGTGAGCCGCTAGAGAGGATGGTACATAATAAGGGAGGGTGTTATACATAATAAAAGAGGAAACTATATAACTAAGGATGGCGCTATACATAATAAGTGAGTACACTATATACTAAGGGACTGTGCTATACATAATAAGGCTACATTCCTGCATCTGTGTGCAGTGTCGGTGTGCTGCCCTGCATTGAGCATGTCCTATTCTAATCCTCAATATCGGATCAGAACAGGACATTCTCTGACCCTCTTAGATCTCATTCTCAGATCCGTGATTTTCATGGATGTGTGAATGGATCTATAAAACTGTACGAGTCCGTGGACCATCCGATAAAAAACATCTGGCAGCACACGGACATTTCACACAAATGTGAGAATGTGGCCTAAGGGATTTTACAGATAACATTATCACTCCAAGTCACACAGTGCAGATACAGAATAATATTTACATCCAGGCACTTACCGCTGACGTCTCATCTGATCAGAGTCGGTTTCTGCTGCTTCTTCTCCATCTGGTCAGACCTTCATGTCGACATCTCCCAGCCACGACTCGTCTTGTCACGATGATCTCCAGCCTAGAAAATAACAAGGTCACATATTGTATGTATACATGTGTCTCCCCCGCTCTGCGTCCTCGAATACAGATATGTAACCCCCCCCATTAATATACTATTAACCACCTAGTAATCAAAATATAAAGTGATAAGCAGCACTGTGCCCCCCATTAACTATAATCTGCACCGGCCAATAATATAAATTATTCAGTCTCTGTGACTCTTCCCAATTAACTGTAAGGCTATGTGCACACGGAAAACATACAAGGCTTCACAGTACAAGCAAAGTGAAACCCCCATAATTGCTCTCTCCCAGCACCCCCATCATTGCTCTCTCCCAGCACCCTTGTCATTGCTCTCTCCCAGCACCCCCATCATTACTCTCTCCCAGCACCCCCATCATTGCTCTGTCCCAGCACCCCCGTCATTGCTCTGTCCCAGCACCCACGTCATTGCTCTGTCCCAGCACCCACGTCATTGCTCTCTCCCAGCACCCCCATCTTTGCTCTCTCCCAACACCCCCATCATTGCTCTCTCTCTTAGCACCTGCATCATTGCTCTGTCCCACCACCCCCATCATTGCTCTCTCCCAACCCCCATCATTGCTCTGTCCAGCACCCCCATCATTGCGCTGTCTCAGCAACTCCATCATTGCTCTCTCCCAGCCCCCCATCATTGCTCTGTCCCAGCACCTCCATCATTGCTTCTCCCAGCACTCCCATCATTGCTCTCTCCCAGCACCCCCATCATTTCTCTGTCCCAGCACCTCCATCATTGCTCTCTCCCAGCCCCACATCATTGCTCTCTCCCAGCCCCCCACCATTGCTCTGTCCCAGCACCCCCACCATTGCTCTCTCCCAGCACCCCCACCATTGCTCTCTCCCAGCACCCCCATCATTGCTCTCTCCCAGCACCCACGTCATTGCTCTCTCCCAGCACCCACGTCATTGCTCTGTCCCAGCACCCCCGTCATTGCTCTGTCCCAGCACCCACGTCATTGCTCTGTCCCAGCACCCACGTCATTGCTCTCTCCCAGCACCCCCATCTTTGCTCTCTCCCAACACCCCCATCATTGCTCTCTCTCTTAGCACCTGCATCATTGCTCTGTCCCACCACCCCCATCATTGCTCTCTCCCAACCCCCATCATTGCTCTGTCCAGCACCCCCATCATTGCGCTGTCTCAGCAACTCCATCATTGCTCTCTCCCAGCCCCCCCATCATTGCTCTGTCCCAGCACCTCCATCATTGCTTCTCCCAGCACTCCCATCATTGCTCTCTCCCAGCACCCCCATCATTTCTCTGTCCCAGCACCTCCATCATTGCTCTCTCCCAGCCCCACATCATTGCTCTCTCCCAGCCCCCCACCATTGCTCTGTCCCAGCACCCCCACCATTGCTCTGTCCCAGCACCCCCACCATTGCTCTCTCCCAGCACCCCCACCATTGCTCTCTCCCAGCACCCCCATCATTGCTCTCTCCCAGCACCCCCATCATTGCTCTCTCCCAGCACCCACGTCATTGCTCTCTCCCAGCACCCACGTCATTGCTCTCTCCCAGCACCCCCATCTTTGCTCTCTCCCAGCACCCCCATCATTGCTCTCTCTCTTAGCACCTGCATCATTGCTCTGTCCCACCACCCCCATCATTGCTCTCTCCCAACCCCCATCCTTGCTCTGTCCAGCACCCCCATCATTGCGCTGTCTCAGCAACTCCATCATTGCTCTCTCCCAGCCCCCCATCATTGCTCTGTCCCAGCACCTCCATCATTGCTTCTCCCAACACTCCCATCATTGCTCTCTCCCAGCACCCCCATCATTTCTCTGTCCCAGCACCTCCATCATTGCTCTCTCCCAGCCCCACATCATTGCTCTCTCCCAGCCCCCCACCATTGCTCTGTCCCAGCACCCCCACCATTGCTCTGTCCCAGCACCCCCACCATTGCTCTCTCCCAGCACCCCCACCATTGCTCTCTCCCAGCACCCCCATCATTGCTCTCTCCCAGCACCCCCATCATTGCTCTCTCCCAGCACCCACGTCATTGCTCTCTCCCAGCACCCACGTCATTGCTCTCTCCCAGCACCCCCATCTTTGCTCTCTCCCAGCACCCCCATCATTGCTCTCTCTCTTAGCACCTGCATCATTGCTCTGTCCCACCACCCCCATCATTGCTCTCTCCCAACCCCCATCCTTGCTCTGTCCAGCACCCCCATCATTGCGCTGTCTCAGCACCTCCATCATTGCTCTCTCCCAGCCCCCCATCATTGCTCTGTCCCAGCACCTCCATCATTGCTTCTCCCAACACTCCCATCATTGCTCTCTCCCAGTGTGGCACCCCAGGGGTCTGGTTTCCACAGTAATGTAATGTTATGTCTGAGAGCAGGTGGGAGGTCCTTTGGTCAGGGATCCTGTGCATGCCACACCTCCTGCCCAGTCTTGGGAGGGGAAGAACTTCCCCTATATAAACCCGGGGCTGAAGCAGGGTTAGCAGTCAAGGAGAGTAGAGACAAGAAACAGCAGAAGCAATACTACTACGAGTCAGGGGCTGGCAGCTGCAGAGCTCGCCCTGACTGAGAAGCTTTCTTACCGGACCCGGCGTCCGAGGCTGTGGGGACTAACTCTTACACAGCAGCAGAAGCCGACCGGCAGGGGATTTCAGGTCCTCAGGCCCAGAAACCCGAAGGCACGGTCACACGCGTGGGACCAGCACCGCCATCGTGGAGCGGAAGCCATTAGAAGGCCCCGAGTCACCGGCCATACGGGTGAGCACCACACGGTACACTCAGGGACGTGGGCTACTTATATCCGCTTCTAGCAAGGTAGCCAGAAGAGTACAGTCAGTTTGGGAGGCCTACAACTCCGCCTGGCCAGGGGAGATCCCATCTGCTCAAGGACTGACCAGGCCCCGTTCACCAGCAAGTACTCCGGGAGGGTCTATCGTTGTTACCAGTAAAGACCCTGAATTACACCGCACCGTTTCTGAGTGGTTCCTGCTACCCCCATCATCCACATCTGCTGCCCTGAGGCCATACCCCTCCCGTTGGGGGTTATACCATCTACGCTGCACCATCCATCCACCGGCCTCAGCGGACTGTCCTGCAGCGGCAGCTCCATAGCTGCATTCAACGGGTGGCGTAGTCGTCCTGCATCTACCGCTGTTACATCGCCGCTCAGTTTGACTCCCTGGGCACGGACCGGGTCACCGCCACGAGACTACAACCCTCAAGAGATCCGGCTCCGGGTAAGCTCCCGCGTGCGCAACGCAGCGCGACACAGGCCCAGGGGCGCGTCACCAGCACCCCCCTCATTTCTCTGTCCCAGCACCTCCATCATTGCTCTCTCCCAGCCCCACATCATTGCTCTCTCCCAGCCCCCCACCATTGCTCTGTCCCAGCACCCCCACCATTGCTCTCTCCCAGCACCCCCATCATTGCTCTCTCCCAGCAACCCCATCATTGCTCTCTCCCAGCACCCCCATCTTTGCTCTCTCTCTTAGCACCTGCATCATTGCTCTGTCCCACCACCCCCATCATTGCTCTCTCCCAACCCCCATCATTGCTCTGTCCAGCACCCCCATCATTGCGCTGTCCCTGCACCTCCATCATTGCTCTCTCCCAGCCCCCCATCATTGCTCTGTCCCAGCACCTCCATCATTGCTCTGTCCCAGCACCTCCATCATTGCTCTCTCCCAGCACCCCCATCATTTCCTCTCAGCACCCCCACCATTGCTCTGTCCCTGCACCCCCATCATTGCTCTCTCCCAGCACCCCCATCATTGCTCTCTCCCAGCACCCCCATCATTGCTCTCTCCCAGCACCCCCATCATTGCTCTCCCCTTCCCCACCATCCCCATCATTGCTCTCCCCAGCTCTATCCGCCCCATTATTGCTCTTCCCAGCCCCATCCCCTCCCCAGCATTTCAGTAAAAAAAAAAAAAAAACTTACCTCAGCTCGCTCCCCTGCAGCAGCATCCTCCTGGTTGCCGGCAGCTTTCTTCCTGGCCCAGGTGCGCGCTGCATGATGACGTCATCAAGCTGCGCGCGCCTGGGTCAGGGAGGAAGTAGAGGATGAACCCTTCAGCTCCGCTGCTATTCTCCTCCTGACAGCAGCGGAGCTGTAGGAATCACTCCCTGACTGCCGCGTGCAGGGAGCAGCTGCACCTTGTGGGCCCCTTGGTGCAGCTGCATGGTGGGGACCCGGCGCAGCTGCACCGGTGGCGGTATATCCACCCCTGGACTGCTATGGGCCCCCTCGGCTCACGGGCCCCATAGCAGTCGCCTGGTCTGCCGCCATTGGCAGTACGCCACTGTGTACGGCATATACAGTGTGTGTGTGGTGTGTACGGTGTATACAGAGTGCGTGTGTGTGGTGCGTACGGTGTATACAGAGTGCGTGTGTGTGTGGTGGTGCGTACGGCGTATACAGTGTGTGTGTGTGTGGTGTGTATGGCATATACAGTGTGTGTGTGTGGTATGTACAGCGTATACAGTGTGTGTGTGTGTGGTGTGTACGGCGTATACAGAGTGTGTGTGTGTGTGGTGTGTACGGCGTATACAGTGTGTGTGTGGTGTGTACGGCATATACAGTGTGTGTGTGGTATGTACAGCGTATACAGTGTGTGTGTGGTGTGTACGGCGTATACAGTGGATGTGTGGTGCGTACGGCGTATACAGTGTGTGGTGCGTACGGTGTATACAGAGTGCGTGTGTGTGGTGCATACGATGTATACAGACTGCGTGTGTGTGGTGGTGCGTACGGCGTATACAGTGTGTGTGGTGTGTACGGCGTATACAGTGTGTGTGGTGGTGCATATGGTGTATACAGTGTATGTGGTATGTACAGCGTATACAGTGTGTGTGTGTGGGGTGCGTACGGCGTATACAGTGTGTGTGTGTGGTGTGTACGGCTTATACAGAGTGTGTGTGTGGTGTACGGCGTATACAGTGTATGTGGTGTGTACGGCGTATACAGTGTGTGTGGTGTTTACGGCGTATACAGTGTGTGTGGTGTGTACGGCGTATACAGTGTGTGTGTGGTGTGTAAGGCGTATACAGTGTGTGTGTGGTGTGTAAGGCGTATACAGTGTGTGTGGTGGTGCGTACGGCGTATACAGTGTATGTGGTATGTACAGCGTATACAGTGTGTGTGTGTGTGGTGCGTACGGTGTATACAGTGTGTGGTGTGTACGGCTTATACAGAGTGTGTGTGTGTGGTGTACGGCGTATACAGTGTATGTGGTGTGTACGGCGTATACAGTGTGTGTGTGTGTGGTGTGTACGGCGTATACAGTGTATGTGGTGTGTACGGCGTATACAGTGTGTGTGTGTGTGGTGTGTACGGCGTATACAGTGTGTGTGGTGTGTGCGGCGTATACAGTGTATGTGGTATGTACAGCGTATACAGTGTGTGTGTGGTGCGTACGCCGTATACAGTGTGTGTGTGTGGTGTGTACGGCGTATACAGTGTATGTGGTGCGTACGCCGTACTCAGTGTGTGTGTGTGTTGCATATGGAGTATACAGTGTGTGTGTGTGTGTGGTGCGTACGCCGTATACAGTGTGTGTGTGTGTGGTGTGTGCGGCGTATACAGTGTGTGTGGTGTGTGCGGCGTATACAGTGTGTGTGGTGTGTACGGTGTATACAGTGTATGTGGTATGTACAGCGTATACAGTGTGTGTGTGGTGTGTACGCCGTATACAGTGTGTGGTGTGTACGGCGTATACAGTGTGTGTGTGTGTGTTGCGTATGGAGTATAAAGTGTGTGTGGTGTGTGCGGCGTATACAGTGTGTGTGGTGTGTACGGTGTATACAGTGTATGTGGTATGTACAGCGTATACAGTGTATGTGTGGTGCGTACGCCGTATACAGTGTGTGTGGTGCGTACGGCGTATACAGTGTGTGTGTGGTGCGTACGCCGTATACAGTGTGTGTGGTGCGTACGGCGTATACAGTGTATGTGTGGTGCGTACGCCGTATACAGTGTGTGTGGTGCGTACGGCGTATACAGTGTGTGTGGTGTGTACGGAGTATACAGTGCGTGTGTGTGTGTGTGTGTAAATTAACCTTAAAGAGTAAATCAACTTTTGGGACGTTTTTAATGTGATTTAGGGTCATTAATTCTGAGCAGATTTGTGGGGACCCCAATCCTTTGCTCCTTTGCTTAAAAGACCTCCTAGAAGAGCGCAGCTCAGTAGATAGGAGAGTGCACTGAGCAGAGCAAATGCAGCAGAAAGTCACAGTCATGTCTCCTCACCTCTTCACTTCTAAGAGATCTTCTGAGTGATCAGGGTCTCAGATTCGCACTAATCTGCTCAAAATTATAGGACCTAAATCATGTAATATATATCCCAAAATGTAAGTTACTTTTTAAACGTTTAATAGTTCCACTGCTTGCATCTAATCAGTACATTGGTTCCTATATGGTCCACAGTCTGATGATGACTGGTAACAACTCCCAGTATCTCCTTACCATTGCTAAGGACATACTGGGAGTTGTAGTTGAGTCCTCCATTCTCTGGAATTCCTATTGTTAGCAATGCCCTTCCTCCACCAATTGCAAATACAAAGGATCCATCCATGGGGTGAGATCTTGGGAATAATTGAATCGTACCTACATTTAAAAAAAAAATAAATCTCCTATTCTTAATAATTACCGTATTTTTCGGACTATAAGATGCACTTTTTTCCTCCAAAATTTTGGAGGAAAGTGGGGGGTGCGTCTTATAGTCCGAATACTATATTATTGTATGGCCGCATGGTGGTGGGTGTGGGGGAGTCACAGGGGTGGATTAAGAGTAGCAAGTGCCCCGGGCAGTTTAGAAGGCACGGCCCTTCTCCTCCCCCCCACACCACCCCACACACACACACACACACATGCACACATACCTGTATGTATGACATGTCACATGATCCCCTGTGATAGATCATGTGATAGTTCACGTGAAATTAATTTGGCACAATATTAATTATAATAATTTTTTTTAGGCTGTGTGCTCACTACGCGTTTTTTAAGCTTTTCCGCAGCGGCAATTCCACTGCAGAAACGCTTAAAAACCGCTTGGTAGAAGGTCTGCCATGTTCCCCAATGATAATCCGCATGTGCTGTTCACATGCTGCGGAAATTTCCGCTGCGGATTATCATTGCGGAAAAATCCGCAGCAATAACAATTATTTTGCGGAAGTGTGGCGCTTTCGCCGCCATTGACTTGCATTGGAACACATGGAATCCGCATCACAGCATCTGTACATGCAGAATCCATGCGTTTCAATGTGCGGATGGTACCCGGGTTTGGAGAAGAGGAGACTGTCCTCCGGTCCCCGGTACCATAGAACCTGTAAAAAAAGAATAAAATTAAAAATAAATATTATACTTACCTTCTGATGGCCCCCGGTGTCTTTATCCAATGCGTCCTGGCTTGCCGGCAGCTCGCGATGGTCTGAAAAGGACCTGCCGTGATGTCATTTAGTCATGTGACGGGTCACGCAACCGCTGACGTCGACAGGCCATCAGAAGGTAAGTATATATTTATTTTTTACCATTCTTTTACGGTCACACTATATACAGTTATATGAAAAAGTTTGGGCACCCCTATTAATCTTAAGCTTAATGTTTTATAAAAATTGGTGTTTTTGCAACAGCTATTTCAGTTTGATATATGTAATAACTGTTGGACACAGTAATGTTTCTGCCTTGAAATGAGGTTTATTGTACTAACAGAAAATGTGCAATCTGCATTCAAACAAAATTTGACAGGTGCATAAGTATGGGCACCCTTATCATTTTCTTGTTTTAAATACGCCTACCTACTTTTTACTGACTTACTAAAGCACTTTTTTTGGTTTTGTCACCTCATTGAGCTTTGAACTTCAGAGCCAGGTGTATGCAATCATGAGAAAAGCTACTTAAAGTGGCCACTTGCAAGTTGTTCTCCTGTTTGAATCTCCTCTGAAGAGTGGCATCATGGGCTCCTCAAAACAACTGTCAAATGACCTGAAAACAAAGATTATTCAACATAGTTGTTCAGGGGAAGGATACAAAAAGCTGTCTCAGAGATTTAACCTGTCAGTTTCCACTGTGAGGAACATAGTAAGGAAATGGAAGAACACAGGGACAGTTCTTGTTAAGGCCAGAAGTGGCAGGCCAAGAAAAAGATCAGAAAGGCAGAGAAGAAGAATGGTGAGATCAATCAAGGACAATCCTCAGACCACCCCCAGAGAGCTGCAGCATCAACTTGCTGCAGATGGTGTCACTGTGCATCGGTCAACTATACAACGCACTTTGCACAAGGAGAAGCTGTATGGGAGAGTGATGCGAAAGAAGCCATTTCTGCAAGCACGCCACAAACAGAGTCGGCTGAGGTATGCAAAAGCACATTTGGAGAAGCCAATTTCTTTTTGGAAGAAGGTCCTGTGGACTGATGAAACCAAGATTGAGTTGTTTGGTCATACAAAATGGCGTTATGCATGGCGGCAAAAAAACACAGCATTCCAAGAAAAACACATGCTACCCACAGTAAAATTTGGTGGAGGTTCCATCATGCTTTGGGGTTGTGTGGCCAATGCCGGCACCGGGAATCTTGTTAAAGTTGAGGGACGCATGGATTCCACTCAGTATCAGCAGATTCTTGACAATAATGTTCAAGAATCAGTGACAAAGTTGAAGTTACGCAGGGGATGGATCTTTCAGCAAGACAATGATCCAAAACACCGCTCCAAATCTACTCAGGCATTCATGCAGAGGAACAATTACAATGTTCTGGAATGGCCATCCCAGTCCCCAGACCTGAATATCATTGACCATCTGTGGGATCATTTGAAGAGGGCTGTCCATACTCGGCGACCATCAAACTTAACTGAACTGGAATTGTTTTGTAAAGAGGAATGGTCAAAAATACCTTCATCCAGGATCCAGGAAATCATTAAAAGCTACAGGAAGCGACTAGAGGCTGTTATTTTTGCAATAGGAGGATCTTCTAAATATTAATGTCACTTTTCTGGTGAGGTGCCCATACTTATGCACCTGTCAAATTTTGTTTGACTGCAGATTGCACATTTTCTGTTAGTACAATAAACCTCATTTCAAGGCAGAAACATTACTGTGTCCAACAGTTATTACATAGATCAAACTGAAATAGCTGTTGCAAAAACACCAATTTTTATAAAACATTAAGCTTAAGATTAAAAGGGGTGCCCAAACTTTTTCATATAACTGTAAATCCATGCCGGTTGCATGGATTTATATAGTGTGACCAAGTTGTCAAGTACTTTCCAAGTGATGCTAAAATCGCTTGGAAAGCGCTTGTCAACCCGCATGCGGAAATGCATGTGAAGAACGCTTCACATCCGCATGTCCCTGGCAGGTAATTTTATGACTCAATATTGAGCACACGTAACCATCTATACACAGCAGGAGGCCGCACTGCGCCATCTATACACAGCGGGAGGCCACACGTAGCCATCTATACACGGCAGGAGGCCGCACGTAGCCATCTATACACAGCTGGAGGCCGCACGTAGCCATCTGTACACAACGGGAGGCCGCACGTAGCCATCTATACACAGCGAGAGGCCGCACGTAGCCATCTATACACAGCGGGAGGCCACACGTAGCCATCTATACAAAGCGGGAGGCCACACGTAGCTATCTATACACAGCAGGGAGCCGCACGGTGCCATCTATACACAGTGGGAGGCCGCATGTAGCCATCTATACACAGCGGGAGGCCGCACGTAGCCATCTATACACAGCGGGAGGCCGCACGTAGCTATCTATACACAGCAGGGAGCCGCACGGTGCCATCTATACACAGTGGGAGGCCGCATGTAGCCATCTATACACAGCGGGAGGCCGCACGTAGCCATCTATACACAGCGGGAGGCCGCACGTAGCCATCTATACACAGCAGGGAGCCGCACGGTGCCATCTATACACAGCAGGAGGCCGCACGGTGCCATCTATACACAGCAGGAGGCCGCACGGTGCCATCTATACACAGCAGGAGGCCGCACGGTGCCATCTATACACAGCAGGAGGCCGCACGGTGCCATCTATACACAGCAGGAGGCCGCACGGTGCCATCTATACACAGCAGGAAGCCGCACGGTGCCATCTATACACAGCGGGAGGCTGCATGGAGCCATCTATACACAGCGTGAGGCAGCACGGAGCCATCTATACACGGCAGGAAGCCGCAAGTAGCCATCTATACACAGCGGGAGGCCGCACGTAGCCATCTATACACAGCGGGAGGCCGCACGGTGCCATCTATACACAGCGGGAGGCCGCACGGTGCCATCTATACACAGCGGGAGGCCGCACGTAGCCATCTATACACAGCGTGAGGCAGCACGGAGCCACCTATACACAGCGGGAGGCCGCACGGCGCCGTGCAGCCTCCCGCTGTGTATAGATGGCACCGTGCGGCTTCCTGCTGTGTATAGATGGCACCGTGCGGCTTCCTGCTGTGTATAGATGGCTCCGTGCGGCCTCCCGCTGTGTATAGATGGCACCGTGCAGCCTCCCGCTGTGTGTAGATGGCACCGTGCGGCCTCCTGCTGTGTATAGATGGCACCGTGCGGCCTCCTGCTGTGTATAGATGGCACCGTGCGGCCTCCACACACACAGACACACACACACTCACTCACTCACTCACTCACTCACCATCCCCCGGCTCTGCTCCAGTCCTCCTGGCTCCAGCTCTTTTCCGGTGCAGCACTGCAGGCCGGGTGCGCACTGCGTGACGTCACAGCTAGGAGACACGGCCGCGCACAGGGCCGTGTCTCCTAGCAGTGACGCGGCCGGGTCAGCAGAGGGAAGTTAACTGCTGCAGTGCTGGCCCGGCCGAAGAAGAAGCAGCGGCTGCGCACCGCTGCTGGGGGAGTGCCACTGTCTGCCGGTATGTGCCGCGGTGCTGCACATATAATGAGGGCAATCCGGCCATAGAGATCCGAGGCCCCGGGCGGTAGCCCGGATTGCCCTCATTATAATCCACCTATGGGGAGCCGCAGCGGGGGATCAGCGGGGCGCAGGATTTTACAAATCGCAGAAAACCCATTTGATGTTAATTGTTTGGGCTTTTCTCATGCGCCGAGCATCACTCACGAGAAAAACAAGCTTCAAAGAACAAATGAGAGGAGACAGTCCATGCATTATGTGTCACGGTGGCGTGTCATTACCAACCCCCTTGCTGCAGCGCTCCCTAAATTCCTGACAATGTAGAAAAACCTTGTCCACACGTCACGGCTCTGAGCTGACTAGTCCTGGAGGATCGGGAGGTTCCTTCCTTACATCTCTCCTCAATTATCTCGGCTTCTGTAGAATAGGCCGAGTCTAATGGGATGAAAACTGCGGCTGCAGAATAAAGGTTCTCTGGCATTTATCTACTCTGTGATCACCGTTCCTAATCCAATCATGGAGGCGTTCCTGGCTGTTACAAGGAATTAGTAGGATTACTAAAGTGTGACAGGCGAGGGTACAGCGCCTGTGCCGGTCATGGATTCTCAATAGAGGTGGCTGGGAATGGTCGCTCTCCACTGAAATGATCGGGGGGTGCACATACTTCCCACAAGAAAGCACTTGAATTGTCAAGGTCAATCTATTCTATAGCTGTAACTTTAGCCTTAAAGGAATGGATACAGTGGGTTACATCTGGTGCCCGGGGGGCAGTGTTTGGTTAACTCTGTGTCCCTCTGAAGAAGCTAAAAAAGTGAAACGCGTGTTTAGGAGAGTGGCAGGCACATAATGGGTAAGGATCTCCTCATTACTGGTACTCAGGCGCAAAATATGTAGAATTTACACTACACTAGGGATGAGCGAACCCCGTGGATGTTCGGTTTCGACCAAACTTTAGTCCAAAGTTTGGTTCGGGTACCAGAACTTGAACCCAAACCCCATAGAAGTCAATGGAGACACAAACTTTGATCCTGTAAAATGGTTGTAGTAAGGGCTAGGAGGTCTCTCTTTCTTAAAACGGACTTGTCAGTGTTCGGAGTTCAGCATTGGACACTAGGTGTCCGGTATGAACCCCAAACTTTACAGTTCGGGTTCGCTCATCTCTACACAACACTCGTTATACTGTTGTACTGATCCATTACACGTCTAGTCCCTGTGGTTGACTATATATTCATTGTTGAGGACGCTCTTGCAGATGTGTCTAATCTCTGATGTCACGCCATCTGGAGGCGGAATCTTGAACTAAGTGCTCTTGTAATACAGGTTTTAATATTCCGCTAATAAAATATATACTGTATACTGTACAATAGCTTTCTGACCCCGTTACACAGTTTTTGAGCACTTGAGCTGAAGTTGTTAAAGCTCAATTGGTGTTTTGCATAGTCTGAGGGGGCTATAGGTGTAATTCTGCCGAGATTTTGACTTCGATGCGTGTTGCAGTTACATTGGCATAATACTCTGTTCCATGTACAATATTATGTAGAACAGAGTTTTGATTCTAAATGGACTGTAGATAAAACAGTATGTCCTGGAACAGTACCAATACACATGCTCTGTAACTTGCCATCCACTCTTTTGGAGTGGACGATTGCTCTTTATCAGCATTCTGTCAGCACTATAGGTCCTGGGACATCCCTTCTCTCATTACTCAGCACGTATTGCTTCCGCCATTGCTTAATGAAATGCCTGCAATTAACTGAAAGACTGAATCTCTGTTAAGCCTGCATATACAGTTTGACAGGCAGGAGCAGAGAGACGAAGGCCAAGCCCCACTTCCGGTAATCCATATAGGGGGGTTTCTGCTGCTAGAGACAAATTACACTTAGACAGAAGGGAGACCCTACCGGCCGACACTTTTAGGTTATCTAACCCCTGAAAAGTAACTCCAACTTAATTGAACTTTATAAAGGGATTTTGCACATTATCTATTGAATGAGATCAAGTACAGGGACCAATTAATTTGTATTAGGGTTCAACTCACCTGCAAACACCATGGGTTTCGCAGGCTTAAAGCCGGGCAGAGCCACTGGCTGCTTCAGTAAATGCAGAGTGTCTCCTATTTGTGCTTCCTGTGCGTCCTTCATCCCAGCGATTAGATAACCTACTTGCCCAGCATATCTTAGAAACAATGAGAGTAATATATATTCACAATTAGTGCAGATTCATCAAATTCTACATTGAATATCAGGTACAAATCAGCCATAAAAGAAGGTAGCAACGGCTCTGAGACCCAGCACTGCATGAGTTCACTACAGCTATATACAGCTGGCACTAGAGGGCGCTCACTGGAGACAGACTTCTACTGCTGCGGATGGGTCCAATACTAGCTGTACATAATCACATGTCAACAGCTCCCCCTGGTGGTGGCTGCATGCAGCAAAAATAGTATTTCATCTAGTTACATTCATTTAAGTCAGAAATGCTGTGACATTAGTCAGCACTGAATTTTGGATGTAAAACTATTTTGGATCTATCAACATATATGTTATAACTTCCCAGAGCCTAAATACCACATCAGAGAGCTCTGCTAATCACACTGTAACCAGCTGAGAACCATCATACGGCCACAACAGATTTGTATTGAATGGCAATAAAAACACAAAATTGTATTTTAATTTGCAGAACTTTCCATAACACAATATTGACATTTTATTTGCTTTAATAACAGATTCCCCTTTCAGCTCTGCTCTCTCCTGGGCACCAAACATCCATGTATATTCATAGAAAGCAGCACCGAGGAGCATCAGTGCTGCATGCAGGATTAGAGCGCCATCTAGTGGCACTATAAGAATATTCCTAGTGTGCTAAAATGTCGCTCTATTATATCCTGCACAGGGTCGTACACAATTTTAAATGCTTTGGATATCGGAAAAAATTACTTTAAAAAAATGATGGAAAAACCCTTTTAAAAAGACACAGAAAGCAATAAGGAAAAAGAAGAAACAAAAGAAGTGGTGCTGAGATGGGCCGGCTGCAGTTTATGCAGATCCTTGGGTGACAAAGTGCATGTGGGATAATCTTCACTTTTACAATTTTTTTTTATCCTTGCCTTCTAAAAGCTATAAAACTTTTTTTTCCCGTAGATTCGTTGTATCTGGGCTTTTTTTCCAGTAGATTCGTTGTATCTGGGCTTTTTTCCCAGTAGATTCGTTGTATCTGGGCTTTTTTCCCAGTAGATTCGTTGTATCTGGGCTTTTTTCCCAGTAGATTCGTTGTATCTGGGCTTTTTTCCCAGTAGATTCGTTGTATCTGGGCTTTTTTCCCAGTAGATTCGTTGTATCTGGGCTTTTTTCCCAGTAGATTCGTTGTATCTGGGCTTTTTTCCCAGTAGATTCGTTGTATCTGGGCTTTTTTCCCAGTAGATTCGTTGTATCTGGGCTTTTTTCCCAGTAGATTCGTTGTATCTGGGCTTTTTTCCCAGTAGATTCGTTGTATCTGGGCTTTTTTCCCAGTAGATTCGTTGTATCTGGGCTTTTTTCCCAGTAGATTCGTTGTATCTGGGCTTTTTTCCCAGTAGATTCGTTGTATCTGGGCTTTTTTTGCAGTAGATTCGTTGTATCTGGGCTTTTTTTGCAGTAGATTCGTTGTATCTGGGCTTTTTTCCCAGTAGATTCGTTGTATCTGGGCTTTTTTTGCAGTAGATTCGTTGTATCTGGGCTTTTTTTCCAGTAGATTCGTTGTATCTGGGCTTTTTTCCCAGTAGATTCGTTGTATCTGGGCTTTTTTTCCAGTAGATTCGTTGTATCTGGGCTTTTTTCCCAGTAGATTCGTTGTATCTGGGCTTTTTTTCCAGTAGATTCGTTGTATCTGGGCTTTTTTTCCAGTAGATTCGTTGTATCTGGGCTTTTTTCCCAGTAGATTCGTTGTATCTGGGCTTTTTTCCAGTAGATTCGTTGTATCTGGGCTTTTTTTGCAGTAGATTCGTTGTATCTGGGCTTTTTTTCCCAGTAGATTCGTTGTATCTGGGCTTTTTTTCCCAGTAGATTCGTTGTATCTGGGCTTTTTTCCAGTAGATTCGTTGTATCTGGGCTTTTTTTGCAGTAGATTCGTTGTATCTGGGCTTTTTTTCCCAGTAGATTCGTTGTATCTGGGCTTTTTTTGCAGTAGATTCGTTGTATCTGGGCTTTTTTTCCCAGTAGATTCGTTGTATCTGGGCTTTTTTTCCCAGTAGATTCGTTGTATCTGGGCTTTTTTTCCCAGTAGATTCGTTGTATCTGGGCTTTTTTCCCAGTAGATTCGTTGTATCTGGGCTTTTTTCCCAGTAGATTCGTTGTATCTGGGCTTTTTTCCCAGTAGATTCGTTGTATCTGGGCTTTTTTCCCAGTAGATTTGTTGTATCTGGGCTTTTTTTGCAGTAGATTCGTTGTATCTGGGCTTTTTTTGCAGTAGATTCGTTGTATCTGGGCTTTTTTCCCAGTAGATTCGTTGTATCTGGGCTTTTTTTGCAGTAGATTCGTTGTATCTGGGCTTTTTTTCCAGTAGATTCGTTGTATCTGGGCTTTTTTCCCAGTAGATTCGTTGTATCTGGGCTTTTTTTCCAGTAGATTCGTTGTATCTGGGCTTTTTTTCCAGTAGATTCGTTGTATCTGGGCTTTTTTCCCAGTAGATTCGTTGTATCTGGGCTTTTTTCCAGTAGATTCGTTGTATCTGGGCTTTTTTTGCAGTAGATTCGTTGTATCTGGGCTTTTTTTCCCAGTAGATTCGTTGTATCTGGGCTTTTTTCCAGTAGATTCGTTGTATCTGGGCTTTTTTCCAGTAGATTCGTTGTATCTGGGCTTTTTTTGCAGTAGATTCGTTGTATCTGGGCTTTTTTTCCAGTAGATTCGTTGTATCTGGGCTTTTTTTGCAGTAGATTCGTTGTATCTGGGCTTTTTTCCAGTAGACTCGTTGTATCTGGGCTTTTTTCCCAGTAGATTCGTTGTATCTGGGCTTTTTTTGCAGTTAGAGCTGTAGTTTTTATAAATATTTTCTGATCTTTTTATTACTTTTCTTGGTGAGGCAAAGTGAACAAAATAAACTCCAGAGATTCTGCCGCTTCATCTTTTTTTTTCTTTTTCATTCCATCATCCACTCGATAGGATTTCTAGAAGATATTTTTTTTAGTTTTAACACGAACAGATGTGGTGAAGCCAAAAATGATGTAACGGGAGAATTTAACTTTGCAGGCTCAGGTCACCGAAAACATCCAATGGCTTTACCGCTACAGTGTAGAGTAAAATGACCAATCTGATATTAATCCCAGTTATGGGACGGGCTTCATAGTTGTACAATCATGGAAGACATGGAGGCCTTCAGTAGGATCCTTGGCTGTCAAGACAATGCCATTGCCACATAACACTCATATGATTGATGACATGACATGGCTTTATAACTGATGGGGAGCCGTACCCCTTCAAGCCCCACTGATTCTCAGAAAGAGGGGGATGCAGTCTTTGCCTGCACAGCGGCAAAGTGCTTGACAACTTGGTCACACTATATAAATCCATGCAACCGGCATGGATTTTATATAGTGTGACCAAGTTAGTTAAAAAAAAGAATAAAAATGGTAAAAAATTAAAAAAAACATTATACTCACCTTCCAATGGCCCCCGGTCTCCTTATCCGATGCGACCCGTCACATGACTAAATGACGTCATGAAAGGTCCTTTTAGACCATCGCGAGCCGCCGGGGAGCCAGGACGCATCACTAAGGAGACCGGGGGCCATCAGAAGGTGAGTATAAGGTTTATTTTTTATTTTAAATTCTTTGTTTTTAACAGGAACTATGGTACCCGGGGCTGGAGGAGAGTCTCCTCTTCTCCAGACCCGGGTACCATCCGCACATTGAATCGCTTAATATCCGCATGTGTACATGTAGTCATGTGGATATTAAGCGATTCAATGCAAGTCAATGGCGGCAAAAACGCCGCACTTACGCAAAATAATTGGTAGTGCTGCGGATTTTTCCGCAATGATAATCCGCAGCGGAAATTTCCGCAGCATGTGCACAGCACGTGCGGATTATCATTGGGGAACATGGCAGACCTTCTACCAAGCGTTTAAGCGTTCCTGCGGCGGAATTGCCGCTGCGGAAACGCTTAAAAAACGCATAGTGGGCACATAGCCTTACGCGGTGAAATGAGCTGCATCTGGATCTCGTCCACCTAAAGGGACTGTCAGCACAGAATGACTGTTCAAACTAAGTCCCAACTCTCGGTGCTTCATGACGGGGCCAATCATTTATATACACCTTCCCACCTGCTTGTTTGCCCTCTATCCACACCCTCCTCTTCTTTGATTGACAGCTCTGGCTTCATAGAACCAGAGAAGGAAGGAGACAGAGGTAAAACAAGCAGGTGGGAAGGTGTATATAAAGGATTGGCCCACGCCGTGATCCACGGAGCGCTTGTACTTGGTTTCAACAGTCATTCTGTGCCGACAGTCCCTTTAAAATCAGTGTTTCCCAAACTCCAGTCCTCACGGCCCCCCACAGGTCATGTCTTCAGGATTTCCATAGTATTGCACAGGTGAGAGAATTCCTGATTCCTTGATGATACTTTCATCACATGTGTAATACTGAGGAAATCCTGAAAACCTGACCTGTTGGGGGCCATGAGGACTGGAGTTTGGGAAACACTGCTTTAAATGGAGCTGCAGTTTTATTATTCAGCAATTAGCAGGATCCCCCAACAATTTCTTAAGCAATGAGAAAATGCAGTCCCTAATGATGTCCTCTGACAATAAGCGGATGACGGACAGCAGATGCATTGGGTTCTGCATTTCTTGGAGAATGGGATGGGGCAGCTTCTGTCTTCTCAGTGATACAATCAGGAAGGAGATGCAGCGTGAGACAATCCCTGTCTACATCTTTGATCTGATCATCAATACAGAGGGCTGATTGGTGAAGACAGAGGGAAAGGCTAATAAAATTATTAGAAAAAACCTTAGTTTTTTGGCTGGCACTTCCTCTGGGGTCAGTATGCCAACCTCATTGACTTCATAGCACTTGCCAGAGTGGGCAGACACGATTTTATTGCCTTTACACACGTCACCTCCACACAGGGCGATGCTGCTACGACGCCTCTGTAGTGATCAAACGTTGAGTCAAACAGCAGGGCTTTAAGAGGGCTGCCCTTTTCAATCTTGGGACTAAAACACAAAAATAAGACATCCTGTTAAGGGGGATAAAGGTAAGTAACAGCGTTCAGTCCAGAGTGATGAATTCCAAAAGACAAAGTTTATTCCGCCATCACATAACGATTCGACCTGTTATAGGTCTTTATCAAGTACAGTACAGACCAAAAGTTTGGACACACCTTCTCATTTAAAGATTTTTCTGTATTTTCATGACTATGAAAATTGTACATTCACACTGAAGGCATCAAAACTATGAATTAACACATGTGGAATTATATACTTAACAAAAAAGTGTGAAACAACTGAAAATATGTCTTATATTCTAGGTTCTTCAAAGTAGCCACCTTGTGCTTTGATGACTGCTTTGCACACTCTTGGCATTTTCTTGATGAGGTGCAAGAGGTAGTCACCGGAAATGGTCTTCCAACAATCTTGAAGGAGTTCCCAAAGATGCTTAGCACTTGTTGGCCCTTTTGCCTTCACTCTGCGGTCCAGCTCACCCCAAACCATCTCGATTGGGTTTAGGTCTAGTGACTGTGGAGGCCAGGTCATCTGGTGTAGCACCCCATCACTCTCGTTCTTGGTCAAATAGCCCTTACACAGCCTGGAGGTGTGTTTGGGGTCATTGTCCTGTTGAAAAGTAAATGATGGTCCAACTAAGCACAAACCGGATGGAATAGCATGCCGCTGCAAGATGCTGTGGTAGCCATGCTGGTTCAGTATGCCTTCAATTTTGAATAAATCCCCAACAGTGTCACCAGCAAAGCACCCCCACACCATCACACCTCCTCCTCCATGCTTCACGGTGGGAACCAGGCATGTAGAGTTCATCCGTTCACCTTTTCTGCATCGCACAAAGACACGGTGGTTGGAACCAAAGATCTCAAATTTGGACTCATCAGACCAAAGCACAGATTTCCACTGGTCTAATGTCCATTCCTTGTGTTCTTTAGCCCAAACAAGTCTCTTCTGCTTGTTGCCTGTCCTTAGCAGTGGTTTCCTAGCAGCTATTTTACCATGAAGGTCTGCTGCACAAAGTCTCCTCTTAGCAGTTGTTGAAGAGATGTGTCTGCTGCTAGAACTCTGTGTGGCATTGACCTGGTCTATAATCTGAGCTGCTGTTAACCTGCGATTTCTGAGGCTGGTGACTCGGATAAACTTATCTTCAGAAGCAGAGGTGACTCTTGGTCTTCCTTTCCTGGGGCGGTCCTCATGTGAGCCAGTTTCTTTGTAGCACTTGATGGTTTTTGCAACTGCACTTGAGGACACTTTCAAAGTTTTCCCAATTTTTCGCACTTATTGACCTTCATTTCTTAAAGTAATGATGGCCACTCGTTTTTCTTTACTTAGCTGCTTTTTTCTTGCCATAATACAAATTCTAACTGTCTATTCAGTAGGACTATCAGCTGTTTATCCACCAGACTTCTGCACAACACAACTGTTGGTCCCAACCCCATTTATAAGGCAAGAAATCCCACTTATTAAACCTGACAGGGCACACCTGTGAAGTGAAAGCCATTTCCGGTGACTACCTCTTGAAGCTCATCAAGAGAATGCCAAGAGTGTGCAAAGCAGTCAAAAAGCAAAAGGTGGCTACTTTGAAGAACCTAGAATATAAGACATATTTTCAGTTGTTTCACACTTTTTTGTTAAGTATATAATTCCACATGTGTTAATTCATAGTTTTGATGCATTCAGTGTGAATGTACAATTTTCATAGTCATGAAAATACAGAAAAATCTTTAAATGAGAAGGTGTGTCCAAACTTTTGGTCTGTACTGTATATACAAAGACATACAGGGATATAGATCCCCTTTAAGGAAAATCAGTGGCCAGAACCCTTTAAATTCCCCTTAAATGGTCCAAAACTGAAACAGTGGGAACAATATAATCCACTTAGGGTTCAGCAAACTTACAGTCAAGGGTTTGATAAAATGATCTACACCCTTGTGTCTCCAGAAAGCATAGCGTACGTTCACGTGCTGAAAATGCCGACCAGTGCTGGAGTGAGCGGAGGTCCGCAGCTTGTGACACTCCTGCTGTAGTGAAACTACAGGTCCCAGCAGACTGACGGTCTCTCATCAAGTTATGCTGGGAGCCGCAGTTTCACAAATAGTGCTAGAGGATCCATGTCAGAAATAGGAGGCTGCCACTAGGGTTTCTCCCACAAATATGTAATCGGACGTGGAGCAGATCCGCACGTGGATGAGCCATATTCTCTATCTGTGAACATACTACTCCTTCACTCAGATTCTAAGTGGTTCTGCAGCGCATCTGTGCAGAGCAAGCTGTCAATCAAAATCCGGGCCGGGTTTACAGCCGTCACCCCTGATATAGCGAGCCGTGCTGTGATCCAAGACTGTAGCCGCTCCGTGCACAACGATGAGTGAAGGCCGGCGGCTGCAGGGAGGAAAGAAGTTAATTTTCTCCCGGTACCTACACTATCAATAAGGCGGCCGGGCAGCATTGTAACAATATTTATCTGCAGATTAACCCTATACCTGCAGGTACATAGCATTTTCCAAGGTGACAGGTTCCCTTTAATAAAGAGAAGATGGATAGAGCCGCATTAGTCCGTACTCACGGTGGAAGCCTCCTGACAACTTCTTGAAGAACACTTTCCACATTTGTTCCAAGCTTCCCCGACATCTAATAGAAATAAACAGAGAAATGAATTTCTTAATACAGTTTAGAACTCGGCTACAACGAATCAGAAGAAATGAAACCTGTTTGAAGCTGACAAGCAATCAAGCCCCTCCGTAAGCCACACAGAACATGGCTACTTATGTCATCTGCAGGTGATTAAAGGAACCTGTCATGCTGAAATGGTATAAGATCTGTAGGGGGGTGTTGTAGAGCAGAGAAGCTGATCAGACTGATAGACATATCTGTGGGAAGAGAGTCAGCAAAACTGGCATTTTATGCAGTGAAAAGTCCTGCCGTATGTACACTAGTCCAGTGGGCGGTCCTACTAAGTGATTGACAGTTCCCTGTATGACTATGCAGGCAAAGATAGCTGTCAATCACTAGTAGGACCGCCCACTGGACTCATCTGTACAAACAGCAGGATTCCACTGAATAAATTGATACAGGAAAAACATCTATCTTTGTACCGTATTAGCCAGTAGATAGAAGAGTATTTAGATTTGAGAGTCCTCAGTGGTTGATACCATCTTTTCCGTTAGCCATTAAAAGGTAACAAATTGCAGGCTTTCCAGACTACTCAGGTCTCAGGTCTGCCTGATGAAGAAGCCCGAGTAGGCTGGAAAGCTTGCAATTTGTTACCATCTTTTCAGTTAGCCATTAAAGGTATCAACCACCGAGGACTCTCAAATCTAATGAATAAATTACAATTTATACTGAATCTTCTCCCACAAACCTATATATCGTTCTGCTCAGTTTCTCATGGATAAAACCTGTACATCTGAATGGGGCTTTAATGTTGTTATTACAATCATGTAACCGCAGATCACAAAATGTTTCATATGATCATTTTTTTAACACCTAAAACCCCAATGGATGTTTATGTTTACTAAAGGATTCCTTTCCCATTCTTTTGGCAGCTCTTCTTTAGGTATGGACACAGACCGGCATCCGGCATAAAGACATCTGGAGACTTTTCCTTTTTCTGGGATATTGGATAATCTTCTTCATTTCTAACGCTTTAAATCTTTCAAATTCTTTCCGAAAAATGTATCATAAAGGGACTTTCTCAGGTCAGTTTTGCTTGTGGTTGTGTTACCATTATTTGTGCCAAATGTATCAAAGTGTTGCGCGATGTTTGATAAATGTTTATGTAGCACTTCCATCTATCTTTATTTATTTTACTCACTTATATGGCGCCATTAATTTCACAGCACTTTACAGACATTATCATCACTGCCCCCATCGGGGCTCACAATCTACATTCCCTATCAGTATGTCTTTGGAGTGTGAGAGAAAACCGGAGAACCCGGAGGAAACCCACGCAAACACAGGGAGAACATACAAACTTCTTGCAGATGTCGTCCTTGGTGGGATTTGAACCCAGGATCCCAGTGCTGCAAAACAACAATGCTAACCACTGAGCCACCGTGTATCTTTATCCACTTTTAACGCCACCCGTCGTTCTTAGACCTGTGTGGCTTACCAAGCCCAATTTCTAAAAGTTGCAAGAGTGCTGTAAAATAGGAAGCTGCACATTTTTACGCAAAAATGATGCGTCACAAAAGTTTTTTGCTTTTTTTTAACACAAAAATTGATGTAAATTCCTCGCTACATTGCCCCTTTTCCAGCCACATTTTGTAGAAAAAAATAAAAGACAAGGTGCAGACAGCGGAGTTAAATTTGCCTACAGGAATGATTTTGATCTGGAGCGCATCGTACCCGGATACAGTCACTAGCGGGAACGTCAAACATCTTCTCAATTTGTTTCTCCACCCTTTCCGGATCTGCATTCTTCAAGTCTATCTAAAAGCAAAAGTATAAATACTAATTATTTATCAAAGCTGGACAACATCTAGAAACCATATAATAAAACTAGCTTAAAATATAGTGTGAACAAGAGTTTAGGGAGAGATGTACAACTGGCACTGGCCTATAAAAGGGATTGTGTAATCGTACAAAACTAGCAAAAATGTAAAGTGCCTGGAAAACAAGGAACGTGCAATTTACCTCTTAGTAAAAATCCTATGCTTTCTCAAGAACAGAGGAATTTTAATTTCATATTTTTTTTAATCAAATCATTTTTATTGAAAAACTCCAACTACAAATATTCCATCTTTCAAATAACATACATGACATAGTAATTCCATAGTAAAAATATGAACAAAGTATCTGAACTTCAATTCCCATAACCCACCCTAAACCCAAATCCCAACACTCCAGAGAGAACCATTTTCAGGGCAGTTCTAGAATAACGGACTATAGCATTCGTAGAAGGGGAAGAAGATAAAAAAGTGACTAACAAAGGGGTAGCAGCGTTTTAATGTTATCATTTACTGCTTGATGCCTGAGCCGGGGAGTGCACGCCTGAAAACTGTTGCAGGCTGCTGTAATCACAGGACACAAGCAAACAGCATGGCATTTCCTATCAGCAGGGAGGAAGTAAAGGGAACAGTAATGAAAGTCTCCTCCTACTCCGCTCCATATTGAAATGAATAGTGTGCATCCTACAAATGAGATGCATACAGCAAACAATTGATTTTCCATACATAGGTTTTGAGTTGACCACTGGATATACACATGTGTATCACTAATTACCAGAACTGGAAATCGAAAAAAAAGACGAGCAAGTTTGGGGTGAATCCTGCCTTCATTACTGCACAGCCGCTCAGAGGGATCGGTACTAGGAACAGCAGGAGTGCCGGCGATGTTCACAGATTTACCTGCTGCGGGACTGAAGGAGTCTGATCGCGCTCGGCTCGAAGCTTTTTACCTGGTTTACGATAGGAATAATTGAAAGCTGTACTTCAAAGGCGAGGAAGAAGTTTGCCACCATCTATTAGAAAATCAACAAACTTAGGATAGAAACAATATGAACATATACCCTGCTATAAGTAAGTAAAAAGCAATAGGAAATATATATAATATAGGGTACTTAGTAAACATGTTGTTTGATTAAAAAAAAAAAAAAAGCCATCCCACCAGCACCAAGGTGTACCCAGTCAGTTATGTGAAGTATATAATAAAATACACTTTAGTACAATATTAGTATCTTGTCCCTTTAAATCTGCTGCTACTTCTGTCACCATGGTAACTGCATTCATACTCAGCCAATAGGATTGCTCGGTTTGAATTAGAAGAAAAAAAAAAAAAAAAGTCCTATATGGTCAGTTTGTTCCATCTCATCTGAGTGTGAAGACAGACACCTGCGATCAGCGAGATTATAGGTATAAGACGTGATATAATATAACGGACGGAGCCACATCCCATCACACGCACTCAGCGACCACAACTGACAGGAATCAGCACATTTATCAGAGGAGAAGTCATTATTCCCCAACACATGATAAGTGACAACTTCTAGATCTGCTGGGAACCCAACTAATCCCTGCTAGTACCTCCCCGGCCACCGCTCCATTCATTCTCTATGCAGGAGAAAGCTGAGTACAGCGCCCCCCATAGAGAATGAACGGACCGGCGGTTGAACATTTGCACTTCGCTCACTTCTATCTATAAGTGCTGTTCTGCTGATTGGGTCATAGCGGCCAAACCCACCGATCTAAGAGTCATCACCTATCCAGAGATCAGTGAGAACTTGTTCCAACTAGACATCCCCTTTAATGGAAGAGATCACATATCTAACAGCCAATCCTATTCATTCCCAATCTTCCCTGTGCCCAGTAATGCCCCTGGGTATATCGCCAATATGAGCCAATCACCAAACCCTCTGCTGACTGTTCCCCATGTTTTATAGATTTTGGATACGTTTCTACAAGAGAAGATATCAGCGGACACCATGGGGATGGGTTACTCTGCCAGCGATGGAGCAGGTAGTATCCACCAGCCTGTGATATCTCACCTTCCTCCATATTCTGCTGTTACATGCGTTTCTTCAGCTTTACCCCTTCCCAACAGAACCAATTGATGTTTTTTTTCTGTTTTTTCCTTGGCTTTTTCCAAGGGCTATAACTTTTTCATGTCTGTCCACATATGTGAGGTCTTGTTATTTTGCAGGACGAGCGGTACTTATAAATCCCACCATTCATTTACCACATAGTACTAGAAAACGGGAAAAAAAGACCAAGTGCAGTAAAAGTGCGAGGAAAAAAAAAGCCTGACCCTGTTTATCTGGGAAGGGTTTTAACGGCGTACATAGTGTGGTGAAAATGACCTGGTAATAGGATCCTACTCCTCAGTGTGATCACAGCAAGACCAAACTTCTCCAAGAGTTTTGGCAAAAGAAAAAAACTTCATTTTTTCTGAGACCCGTAACATTTTCGTTTTTCGGGTTGATGGAGCTGTGTGGGGCTTATTTTTTGAAGGGCAAGAGGACTTTATTGATAACATTTTGGGACACATATGACATGGTCATCGCTTCTTACAGGGTTTTCTGCAGTATTGTGCCGAACGAAAAAAATGCAATTTTGGCTTTTTGAATTTTTTTCTGTGTTCACTGATCGTTTGTTTTTTATATTTGGATAGATTGTATTTCTCTGAAAGAGACCATACCACAAATGTGTATATTTTTATTATCTTTATTTTTAGTGGGAGGTGAGTTGAACTTGTGGGGTTTTAATATTTTACACTTTTTTTTTTTTAATTTTCACTGCATTTGTATACATTATCTGATTGCTTGTGCTATATACAGCGATACCACAGTAATGCTCCATATAGCAAAATCACGGTCTTCTTTACAGCCCAAATGAAGCTTTATGATGACAGGCACGGAGGCTTCAGCAGACCCCCGGATGTCATAGCAGTCCATCTGCACCCTGTGATCGCGTCACAGGAGCGCCGGTGGGTGCATGGAACGATGCGTCCCAATGCCGGCGCGCTGTTAATGCTGCTGTTAGTGATTGACAGCAGCACTGAACAGGTTAACAGTGGTGGGCAGATCTTCGCTCCACTCGCAGCTCTTAGAGGCAGGTCCTGGTTGTTTGTCACAGCCATTATCTGCCATGTACGGGGCGAGCTGACTCTGCTCCATACAGTCATGGCCAAAAGTTTTGAGAATGACACCAAAATTATATTTTCACATGATCTGCTGGCCTCTGGTTTTTATTAGTGTTTGTCTGATGTTTATATCACATACAGAAATATAATTGCAATCATATTATGAGTACCAATAGGTTATATTGACAGTTAGAAAGAGTTAATGCAGCAAGTCAATATTTGCAGTGTTGCCCCTTCTTCAAGACCTCTGTAATTCTCCCTGGCATGCTCTCAATCAACTTTTGGACCAAATCCTGACTGATAGCAGTCCATTCTTGCATAATCAATGCTTGCATTTTGCCAGAATTTGTTGGTTTTTGTTTGTCCACCCGTCTCTTGATGATTAACCACAAGTTCTCAATGGGATTAAGATCTGGGGAGTTTCCAGGCCATGGACCCAAAATCTCTATGTTTTGTTCCATGAGCCATTTAGTTATCACCTTTGCTTTATGGCAAGGTGCTCCATCATGCTGGAAAAGGCATTGTTGGGCGCCAAACTGCTCTTGGACGGTTGGGAGAAGTTGCTCTTGGAGGACATTCTGGTACCATTCTTTATTCATGGCAGTGTTTTTAGGCAAGACTGTGAGTGAGCCGATTCCCTTGGCTGAGAAGCAACCCCACACATGAATGGTTTCAGGATGCTTTACAGTTGGCATGAGACAAGACTGGTGGTAGCGCTCACCTCTTCTTCTCCGAATAAGCTGTTTTCCAGATGTCCCAAACAATCGAAAAGGGGATTCATCAGAGAAAATGACTTTGCCCCAGTCCTCAGCAGTCCACTCCCTGTACCTTTTGCAGAATATCAGTCGGTCCCTGATGTTTTTTCTGGAGAGAAGTGGCTTCTTTGCTGCCCTCCTTGAAACTAGCCCTTGCTCAAAGAGTCTCCGCCTCACAGTGCCTGCAGAAGCACTCACACCAGCCTGCTGCCATTCCTGAGCAAGCTCGGCACTGCTGGTAGTCCGATCCCGCAGCTGAAACAGTTTTAAGATCTGGTCCTGGCGCTTGCTTGTCTTTCTTGGGCGCCCTGGAGCCTTTTTGACAACAATGGAAGCTCTCTCCTTGAAGTTCTTGATGATGCGATAGATTGTTGACTGAGGTGCAATCTTTGTAGCTGCAATACTCTTCCCTGTTAGGCCATTTTTGTGCAGTGCAATGGTGGCTGCACGTGTTTCTTTAGAGATAACCATGGTTAACTGAAGAGAAACAATGATACCAAGAGCCAGCCTCCTTTTAAAGTGTCCAGTGATGTCATTCTTACTTAATCATGACTGATTGATCGCCAGCCCTGTCCTCATCAACACCCACACCTGTGTTAATGGATCAATCACTAAAACGATATTAGCTGCTCCTTTTAAGGCAGGACTGCTATGATGTTGAAATGTGTCTTGGGGGTTAAAGTTCATTTTCTGGGCAAATATTGACTTTGCAAGTACAGTAATTGCTGTTAAGCTGATCACTCCTTGACATTCAGGAGTATATGCAAATTGCCATTACAAAAAATGAAGCAGTAAACTTTGGAAAAATTACTATTTGTCTCATTCTCAATACTTTTGGCCATGACTGTACACCCGCTACTGACTTATACCAGACACGTACGGCAGATGTTGGTAAGGAGTTAAAGCGGTTGTCCTGCTTTGGGGCCATTTGTTTTTTTTACTTTAATGCAAGTATTTGGGGCTAAAATTGATTTCCGTTATTGAGTTTCATTAAAAATGTTGCCTTCTGTAGCATCTGCGCTGCACTGTCTATTCCTGGCTGCAAAATTAGCTAACTGAGAATCTATCAGTGAGCTCCTTCTGGCAGTCTTAAGGGAGAGTTTGTAGATCTTTCATCTGTTTTTTTTCCTGAGTGCCTTTTAACTGATCTATGCCCAAAGAAAACATGAAACTTGAATGTGCAGGGAAGCAATAAGTCTGTAATAACCAGTGAAAAATGAAATCTAAATGTAAAAAATTACTTTTAGTAGTAAATACATGGACATAAGAAAATACACACTGCTCAAAAAACTAAAGGGAACACTTAAACAACAGAATATAACTCCAAGTAAATCAAACTTCTGTGAAATCAAACTGTCCACTTAGGAAACAACACTGATTGACAATCAATTTCACATGCTGTTGTGCAAATGGAATAGACAATAGATGGAAATTATTGGCAATTATCAAGACACCCTCAATAAAGGAGTGGTTCTGCAGGTGGGGACCACAGACCACATCTCAGTACCAGTGCTTTCTGGCTGATGTTTTGGTCACTTTTGAATGGTGGTTGTGCTTTCACACTCGTGGTAGCATGAGAAGGACTCTACAACCCACAGAAGTTGCTCAGGTAGTGCAGCTCATCCAGGATGGCACATCAATGCGAGCTGTGGCAAGGAGGTTTGCTGTGTCTGTCAGCGTAGTGTCCAGAGGCTGGAGGCGCTACCAGGAGACAGGCCAGTACACCAGGAGACGTGGAGGGGGCCGTAGGATGGCAACAACCCAGCAGCAGGACCGCTACCCCCGCCTTTGTACAAGGAGGAACAGGAGGAGCACTGCCAGAGCCCTGCAAAATGACCTTCAGCAGGCCACAAATGAGCATATGTCTGCACAAATGGTTAGAAACCGACTCCATGAGGGTGGTATGAGGGCCCGACGTCCACACATGGGGGTTGTGCTCACAATCCAACACCGTGCAGGACGTTTGGCATTTGCCACAGAACACCAGGATTGGCAAAGTCGACCACTGGCTCCCTGTGCTCTTCACAGATGAAAGCAGGGTCACACTGAGCACATGTGACAGACGTGACAGAGTCTGGAGACGCCGTGGAGAACGATCTGCTGCCTGCAACATCCTTCAGCATGACCGGTTTGGCAGTGGGTCACTAATAGTGTGGGGTGGCATTTCTTTGGAGGGCTGCAAAGCCCTCCATGTGCTCGCCAGAGGTAGCCTGACTGCCATTAGGTACAGAGATGAGATCCTCAGACCCCTTGTGAGACCATATGCTGGAGCGGTTGGCACTGGGTTCATCCTAATGCAGAACAATGCCAGACCTCATGTGGCTGGAGTGTGTCAGCCTCATTTTGACTTGTTTTAAGTACATTACATCAAAGTTGGATCAGCCTGTAGTGTGTTTTTCCAATTTAATTTTGGGGGTGACTCCAAATCCAGGCCTCCATTGGTTAATAAATTTTATTTCCATTGATGATTTTGTATGAACATTTGCTAAAGAAGAACTGCGCCCAGCGGAGCCAAGCTGAAGGAAGAGAATGGACTTGATCTGACTTCAGACATTTTTTCAAGTTTCCCCCCAGGAGGGGGCCAGTTCACTTTTTAGCTGGGTTAAAATACACTGCTCAAAAAAATAAAGGGAACACTCAAATAACACATCCTAGATCTGAATGAATGAAATATTTGTAAGGTGCCCCAGCGAGGTAGTCGTGGGCGAGCTGTAGCCCCCTCTCGCTATGGCACCCTACAGACAATACGTGTCCTCTCTCTGAAGCGTGGCTGTGTATGTAGTGCTCTTCACTTACTTCACGCCATCCGATCGCGGCTGTCTCCAGGCAATTTTCTTCTGGGACCAGGGCAGCAATAATTTCAGAGGACACGAGGATCTTAACCAGAACTTGGACTTTACTTCGGGAAGAGGAATATTTACAGTATTTACAGTCAGATATAATGGATAAGGCCCGACAGGCAATCATCTCCCTCACAGGCGCTGTTAACTGCTTCAGCCCTGGTTCCCTCTTTAGGCGGAGCATCTCTGTGGCTATAATTCCTGGCCCTAGAGACTCCTCTGTATTAACAGTGAACGGATCCGATATCTCTCCCCACGTCTTGGCTTGGAGTACTGTTTAGCTTCCTCTGCTGCCTGCAGACCAGAAGTGCCCCGTGTCCTCACTACGCTTTGGTGAGTTTCTACGGCGAGCGAACAGGACTCGTGCTCATGCGTGGGGAGAACTGCGCACTGGGATCTCACTGTCTGAGGGTTCGGAGCTCCCGTCTACCCTAGCAGCCACTATAGTAAGGCTGTCTCATCAGGTCGCAATCCCTTCTTGTACTACTCAATCACTTCCTGATACAGGAAATTAAAACAGAGACTTTCCTAATATGCCCACCCTCAGTGAGCTGTCATCACAGAACCTTAACCCATCACTGTCTATAGCTCGGCTAGCAGACTCAACCTGACATCTGCACCCCGAACAGTGGCATCTTGTGGCTGTTTTCAGGTACTACAGCCCAGAAGGAACTATACCAGGAACAAGCTCTATATCTCTCTAGGCTTGATAAGGGCACTAAGTTCCCCCTCTGCTCTACCAACTGGACCACTAAAGCTAACCCCCTTAGCTTGGCCTACCACAGTTGGGGAGGTCTGTCTTCAGGAACTCTTCCTTTTACTCTCTCAGTCTCAAGGGAAGGCTACGACCTTCCCCACTATTACATTTTCTCATTGAATACTTTGTTCTGTACAAAGTTGAATGTGCTGACAACAAAATCACACAAAAGTCATCCATGGAAATCAAATTTATTAACCAATGGAGGCCTGGATTTGGAGTCACCCCCAAAATTAAAGTGAAAAAACACACTACAGGCTGATCCAACATTGATGTAATGTCCTAAAAACAAGTCAAAATGAGGCTCAGTATTGTGTGGCCTCCACGTGCCTGTATGACCTCCCTACACCACCTGGGCATGCTCCTGATGAGGTTGCGGATGGTGTCCTGTGGGATCTCCTCCCAGACCTGGACTAAAGCATCCGCCAACTCCTGGACAGTCTGTGGTGCAATGTGATGTTGGTGGATGGAGCGAGACATGATGTCCCAGATGTGCTCAATCGGACTCAGATCTGGGGAACAGGCGGGCCAGTCCATAGCTTCAAAGACTTCATCTTGCAGGAACTGCTGACACACTCCAGCCACATGAGGTCTGGCATTGTCCTGCATTAGGAGGAACCCAGGGCCCACTGCACCAGCATATTGTCTCACAAGGGGCCTGAGCATCTTATCTCGGTACCTAATGGCAGTCAGGCTACCTCTGGCAAGCACATGGAGGGCTGTGCGGCCCTTCAAAGAAATGCCACCCCACACCATTACTGACCCACTGCCAAACCGGTCGTGCTGAAGGATGTTGCAGGCAGCAGATCGCTCTCCACGGTGTCTCCAGACACTGTCACGTCTGTCACATGTGCTCAGTGTGAACCTGCTTTCCAGTGGCGAGTTTGCCAATTCTGGTGTTCTGTGGCAAATGCCAAGCATCCTGCACAGTGTTAGGCTGTGAGCACAACCCCCATCTGTGGACGTCGGGCCCTCATACCACCCTCATGGAGTCAGTTCTAACCGTTTGTGCAGACATGCACATTTGTGGCCTGCTGGAGGTCATTTTGCAGGGCTCTGGCAGTGCTCCTCCTGTTGCTTCTTGCACAAAAGCGGAGGTAGCGGTCCTGCTGCTGGGTTGTTGCCCTCCTAAGGCCCACTCCATCTCTCCTGGTGTACTGGCCTGTCTCCTGGTAGCGTCTCCAGCCTCTGGACACTACACTGACAGACACAACAAACCTCCTTGCCACAGCTCTCACTGATGTGCCATCCTGGATGAACTGCACTACCTAAGCATCTTCTGTGGGTTGTAGAGTCCGTCTCATGCTACCACGAGTGTGAAAGCACAACCAACATTGAAAAGTGACCAAAACATCAGCCAGAAAGCACTGGTACTGAGATGTGGTCTGTGATCCCCACCTGCAGAACCACTCCTTTATTGAGGGTGTCTTGATAATTGCCAATAATTTCCATCTATTGTCTATTCCATTTGCACAACAGCATGTGAAATTGATTGTTAATCAGTGTTGTTTCCTAAGTGGACAGTTTGATTTCAGAGAAGTTTGATTTATTTGGAGTTATATTCTGTTGCTTAAGTGTTCCCTTTATTTTTTTGAGCAGTGTATATAAAAAAATTACTGCAGCTTTAATGCTATTTATTACGTCTCAGGTAATTTTGTGACTAACTATACAGCATCAAAAATACCAAAAAGCTTAAATCGCCAATGGAAGCCGATAGCACTAGTGAGAACATGGCATAAGCGTAATTTAAAGGAAGAGGAGGACATTATTCACTCCAGTTTCCTGCGGCCCCTCGGGAGTATAGGTTGCTGCACAGTAGTCTGCATTCTGTGTAAAACAGGAAAAAACACTTTCTTAGAGGGATGAGGGCAGCGCGGTGGTCAGTAGTAGCACTCTGTCAGTTGAGGATTGCTCCTAATATCTGGTTGTGTTTCCTGAGAAGAGGAGACCCCACCCAAGAGGAGACCCACCGAAGAGGAGACCCCACCGAAGAGGAGACCCCACCGAAGAGGAGACCCCACCGAAGAGGAGACCCAACCGAAGAGGAGACCCCACCGAAGAGGAGACCCACCGAAGAGGAGACCCAAGAGGAGACCCCACCGAAGAGGAGACCCCACCGAAGAGGAGACCCCACCGAAGAGGAGACCCACCGAAGAGGAGACCCCACCGAAGAGGAGACCCCACCGAAGAGGAGACCCCACCGAAGAGGAGACCCACCGAAGAGGAGACCCCACCGAAGAGGAGACCCCACCGAAGAGGAGACCCACTGAAGAGGAGACCCCACCGAAGAGGAGACCCCACCGAAGAGGAGACCCCACCGAAGAGGAGACCAAACCGAAGAGGAGACCCCACCGAAGAGGAGACCCACCGAAGAGGAGACCCAAGAGGAGACCCCACCGAAGAGGAGACCCCACTGAAGAGGACACCCACCGAAGAGGAGACCCCACCAAAGAGGAAACCCCACCGAAGAGGAGACCCCACCGAAGAGGAGACCCACCGAAGAGGAGACCCCACCGAAGAGGAGACCCCACCGAAGAGGAAACCCCACCGAAGAGGAGACCCCACCGAAGAGGAGACCCACCGAAGAGGAGACCCACCGAAGAGGAGACCCAAGAGGAGACCCCACCCAAGAGGAGACCCCACCCAAGAGGAGACCCACCCAAGAGGAGACCCCACCCAAGAGGAGACCCCACCAAAGAGGAGACCCCACCGAAGAGGAGATCCACCGAAGAGGAGACCGCACCGAAGAGGAGACCCCACCGAAGAAGAGACCCAAGAGGAGACCCACCGAAGAGGAGACCCCACCGAAGAGGAGACCCACCGAAGAGGAGACCCCACCGAAGAGGAGACCCCACCGAAGAGGAGACCCACCGAAGAGGAGACCCCACCGAAGAGGAGACCCCACCGAAGAGGAGACCCACCGAAGAGGAGACCCAAGAGGAGACCCCACCGAAGAGGAAACCCCACCGAAGAAGAGACCCCACCGAAGAGGAGAACCACCGAAGAGGAGACCCCACCGAAGAGGAGACCCCACCGAAGAGGAGACCCAGGAGGAGACCCCACCGAAGAGGAGACCCCACCGAAGAGAAGACCCCACCGAAGAGGAGATCCACCGAAGAGGAGACCCCACCGAAGAGGAGACCCAAGAGGAGACCCCACCGAAGAGGAGACCCAAGAGGAGACCCCACCGAAGAGGAGACCCACCGAAGAGGAGACCCCACCGAAGAGGAGACCCAAGAGGAGACCCCACCGAAGAGGAGACCCCACTGAAGAGGAGACCCCACCGAAGAGGAGACCCAAGAGGAGACCCCACCGAAGAGGAGACCCACCAAAGAGGAGGCCCACCAAAGAGGAGACCCACCAAAGAGGAGACCCACCAAAGAGGAGACCCACCAAAGAGGAGACCCACCAAAGAGGAGACCCCACCGAAGAGGAGACCCAAGAGGAGACCCCACCGAAGAGGAGACCCAAAAGGAGACCCCACCGAAGAGGAGACCCCACCGAAGAGGAGACCCCACCGAAGAGGAGACCCACCGAAGAGGAGACCCACCGAAGAGGAGACCCCACCGAAGAGGAGACCCACCGAAGAGGAAGCCCCACCGAAGAGGAGACCCAAGAGGAGACCGCACCGAAGAGGAGACCCACCGAAGAGGAGACCCCACCAAAGAGGAGACCCATGAGGAGACCCCACCGAAGAGGAGACCCACCGAACAGGAGACCCAAGAGGAGACCCACCGAAGAGGAAACCCCACCGAAGAGGAGACCCAAGAGGAGACCTCAACGAAGAGGAGACCCCACCGAAGAGGAGACCCACCGAAGAGGAGACCCCACCGAAGAGGAGACCCCACCGAAGAGGAGACCCCACCGAAGAGGAGACCCAAGAGGAGACCCACCGAAGAGGAGACCCCACCGAAGAGGAGACCCCACCGAAGAGGAGACCCCACCGAAGAGGAGACCCCACCGAAGAGGAGACCTCACCGAAGAGGAGACCCACCGAAGAGGAGACCCCACCGAAGAGGAGACCCAAGAGGAGACCCACCGAAGGGGAGACCCCACCGAAGAGGAGACCCATGAGGAGACCCCACCGAAGAGGAGACCCACCGAACAGGAGACCCAAGAGGAGACCCACCGAAGAGGAAACCCCACCGAAGAGGAGACCCAAGAGGAGACCTCAACGAAGAGGAGACCCCACCGAAGAGGAGACCCACCGAAGAGGAGACCCCACCGAAGAGGAGACCCCACCGAAGAGGAGACCCCACCGAAGAGGAGACCCAAGAGGAGACCCACCGAAGAGGAGACCCCACCGAAGAGGAGACCCCACCGAAGAGGAGACCCCACCGAAGAGGAGACCTCACCGAAGAGGAGACCCACCGAAGAGGAGACCCCACCGAAGAGGAGACCCAAGAGGAGACCCACCGAAGGGGAGACCCCACCGAAGAGGAGACCCGACCGAAGTGGAGACCCAAGAGGAGGCCCACCAAAGAGGATACCCAAGAGGAGACCCACTGAAGAGGAGACCCACCGAAGAGGAGACCCCACCGAAGAGGAGACCCACCGAAGAGGAGACCCACCGAAGAGGAAACCCAAGAGGAGACCCACCGAAGAGGAGACCCAAGAGGAGACCCACCAAAGAGGATACCCAAGAGGAGACCCACCGAAGAGGAGACCCAAGAGGAGACCCACCGAAGAGGAGACCACACCGAAGAGGAGATCCCACCAAAGAGGAGACCCACCGAAGAGGAGACCCAAGAGGAGACCCACCGAAGAGGAGACCCCACCGAAGAGGAGACCCCACCGAAGAGGAGACCCCACCGAAGAGGAGACCCCACCAAAGAGGAGACCCCACCAAAGAGGAGACCCAAGAGGAGACCCCACCGAAGAGGAGACACCACCGAAGAGGAGACCCCACCGAAGAGGAAACCCCACCGAAGAGGAGACCCACCGAAGAGGAGACCCAAGAGGAGACCCCAGCCAAGAGGAGACCCCACCCAAGAGGAGACCCCACCCAAGAGGAGACCCACCCAAGAGGAGACCCCACCGAAGAGGAGACCCCACCGAAGAGGAGATCCACCGAAGAGGAGACCCCACCAAAGAGGAGACCCCACCGAAGAGGAGACCCAAGAGGAGACCCCACCAAAGAGGAGACCCCACCGAAGAGGAGACCCAAGAGGAGACCCCACCGAAGAGGAGACCCACCGAAGAGGAGACCCCACCGAAGAGGAGACCCCACCGAAGAGGAGACCCACCGAAGAGGAGACCCAAGAGGAGACCCCACCGAAGAGGAAACCCCACCGAAGAAGAGACCCCACCGAAGAGGAGAACCACCGAAGAGGAGACCCCACCGAAGAGGAGACCCAGGAGGAGACCCCACCGAAGAGGAGACCCCACCGAAGAGAAGACCCCACCGAAGAGGAGACCCACCGAAGAGGAGACCCCACCGAAGAGGAGACCCAAGAGGAGACCCCACCGAAGAGGAGACCCAAGAGGAGACCCCACCGAAGAGGAGACCCACCGAAGAGGAGACCCCACCGAAGAGTAGACCCAAGAGGAGACCCCACCGAAGAGGAGACCCCACCAAAGAGGAGACCCAAGAGGAGACCCCACCGAAGAGGAGACCCACCAAAGAGGAGACCCAAAGAGGAGACCCCACCGAAGAGGAGACCCCACCGAAGAGGAGACCCCACCGAAGAGGAGACCCAAAAGGAGACCCCACCGAAGAGGAGACCCACCGAAGAGGAGACCCACCGAAGAGGAGACCCCACCGAAGAGGAGACCCACCGAAGAGGAAGCCCCACCGAAGAGGAGACCCAAGAGGAGACCCCACCGAAGAGGAGACCCCACCGAAGAGGAGACCCACCGAAGAGGAGACCCCACCAAAGAGGAGACCCAAGAGGAGACCCCACCGAAGAGGAGACCCACCGAACAGGAGACCCAAGAGGAGACCCACCGAAGAGGAGACCCCACCGAAGAGGAGACCCAAGAGGAGACCTCAACGAAGAGGAGACCCCACCGAAGAGGAGACCCCACCGAAGAGGAGACCCACCGAAGAGGAGACACCACCGAAGAGGAGACCCCACCGAAGAGGAGACCCAAGAGGAGACCCACCGAAGAGGAGACCCCACCGAAGAGGAGACCCCACCGAAGAGGAGACCCAAGAGGAGACCCACCGAAGAGGAGACCCCACCGAAGAGGAGACCCACCGAAGAGGAGACCCCACCAAAGAGGAGACCCCACCGAAGAGGAGACCCCACCGAAGAGGAGACCCCACCGAAGGGGAGACCCCACCGAAGAGGAGACCCCACCGAAGTGGAGACCCAAGAGGAGGCCCACCAAAGAGGATACCCAAGAGGAGACCCACTGAAGAGGAGACCCAAGAGGAGACCCACCGAAGAGGAGACCCCACCGAAGAGGAGACCCACCGAAGAGGAGACCCACCGAAGAGGAAACCCAAGAGGAGACCCACCGAAGAGGAGACCCAAGAGGAGACCCACCAAAGAGGATACCAAAGAGGAGACCCACCAAAGAGGAGACCCAAGAGGAGACCCACCGAAGAGGAGACCACACCGAAGAGGAGATCCCACCAAAGAGGAGACCCACCGAAGAGGAGACCCAAGAGGAGACCCACCGAAGAGGAGACCCCACCGAAGAGGAGACCCCACCGAAGAGGAGACCCACCGAAGAGGAGACCCCACCGAAGAGGAGACCCACCGAAGAGGAGACCCCACCGAAGAGGAGACCCACCGAAGAGGAGACCCAAGAGGAGACCCACCGAAGGGGAGACCCCACCGAAGAGGAGACCCCACCGAAGAGGAGACCCACCGAAGAGGAGACCCCACCGAAGAGGAGACCCCACCGAAGAGGAGACCCACCGAACAGGAGACCCACCGAAGAGGAGACCCACGAAGGAGACCGAAGAGGAGGCCCACCGAAGAGGAGACCCACCGAAGAGGAGACCCACCGAAGAGGAGACCCACCGAAGAGGTGACCCACCGAAGAGGAGACCTACCGAAGAGGAGACCCACCGAAGAGGAGACCCACCGAAGAGGAAACCCAAGAGGAGCCCCACCGAAGAGGAGCCCCACCGAAGAGGAGAACCACCGAAGAGGAGAACCACCGAAGAGGAGACCGAAGGGGAGACCCACCGAAGAGGAAACCTAAGAGGAGACCGAAGAGGACAGACCTGCACCTTAAGATCCCTAGGGGGAAAGGGATGGCCCAAGGCCAGAAAAGACATCAATCGATCCTACAACAAAAAAGAAGAAGCAGAACCAGAACAAAGTCCGCCATTACATCAACCGGTATTTGAGAGGAAAGAGGAACATCATGTGGACCATCCTGCTGGGACCTCTCTGCCGATAACATCATACGGCAATACCGGCTGGTAAGTATAAATCCAACAAAGTAATAATAGCAGGATTGTAGGAATATAGTGGCAGTATGTCAGTATTAGTGTAATTTGAGTAATAATACTAGTGATAATAGTAAGAAAGTAATAAAATAACAGTAGTAATAGTAGTAGGTAGAATAGCAGTGTGATCCAGGGTTCTAGGACTGATCGCCTTTTCTCGGGGTCAAGAAGGAATTTTTCCGCTGTGACACAAATTGGCTGAAGGTGTCCTGAGGTTTTTGCCTTCTTTTGGATCAACACTCTAGGTATAGGGTAGTATTAGTAGCAATAGGAAAGAAGAATAATACCGTAATAAGATAGCACAATGTTAATAATAACCATATCAAATAGTTAGATTTATACAAACAAATTAAAATAACTCCAGTAATACAATAATTAGTGTAATATTTAACTTGTAATAACATTATTAGGTTTGATCCAGGGTCCTAGGACTGATCGCCTTTTCCCGGGGTCAAGAAGGAATTTTTCCCGTGACACAAATTGGCGTTAGGTGTCCTGGGGTTTTTGCCTTCTTCTGGATCAACAGCTTTAGGCATAGGGATTTTAGTAATACCATTATTAGAATCACAAGATTAATAAAAAAATTAGAATTTATTTTTTTTAATTAGTTTTATAACAGTTATAATTAATTGGATTAATGCAAAAATAATAAATAGTAAAAATGGTGGTAATAATAAAAAAAAATAGTCCCAGTTACTAAGTTAGTGTAGTGTTAGTGTAGGGACCCATCTGAAGAGGTCGCCTTGACGTTGGCAGATGGGCTCGCACAATTTGCTCAAAATGTGCGCTAAGAACCTCATATTTCTATGTACAGGAGATCTAGCAGTAATTCCATTCAGGAGATAGATATCTGTGTACACACACACTTTGTTATATACTTTTGTGCAGCACACAGGGCAGGCATACAGGTACAGGGCGAGAGGAGACCCACCGAAGAGGAGACCCACCGAAGAGGAGACCCCACCGAAGAGGAGACCCCACCGAAGAGGAGACCCCACCGAAGAGGAGACTCCACCGAAGAGGAGACCCACCGAAGAGGAGACCCCACCGAAGAGGAGACCCACCGAAGAGGAGACCCAAGAGGAGACCTACCGAAGAGGAGACCCTCCGAAGAGGAGACCCTCCGAAGAGGAGACCCACCAAAGAGGAGACCCACCGAAGAGGAGAACCACCGAAGAGGAGACCCACTGAAGAGGAAACCGAAGAGGAGACCGAAGAGGACAGAACTGCACCTTAAGATCCCTAGGGGGAAAGGGATGGCCAAAGGCCAGAAAAGACAACAATCGATCCTACAACAAAAAGGAAGAAGCAGAACCAGACCAAAGTCCGCCATTACATCAACCGGTATTTGAGAGGAAAGAGGAACATCATGTGGACCATCCTGCTGGGACCTCTCTGCCGATAACATCATACGGCAATACCGGCTGGTAAGTATAAATCCACCAAAGTAATAATAGCAGGATAGTAGTAATATAGTGGCAGTATATCAGTATTAGTGTAATTTGAGTAATAATACTAGTGATAATAGTAAGAAAGTAATAAAATAACAGTAGTAATAGTAGTAGGTAGAATAGCAGTGTGATCCAGGGTTCTAGGACTGATCGCCTTTTCTCGGGGTCAAGAAGGAATTTTTCCGCTGTGACACAAATTGGCTGAAGGTGTCCTGAGGTTTTTGCCTTCTTTTGGATCAACACTCTAGGTATAGGGTAGTATTAGTAGCAATAGGAAAGAATAATAATACCGTAATAAGATAGCAGGTTATTATTGAGCTCCTAGATTGGGCAGAGGAGCTCAGTCTTCAGCAGGAGCTGGCCGAGGAGAGCAGAGCAACTTGCATGGGGCTGCTGCACAAGAAGTAACTCAAAAGGTGGAGATTAACCCGGAGATGTGGTGCCCGGGCTGTGATCTGCTGTGCAGGCTGCATAGACGATGCCTCCTAGGACCCGAACTTCACCCCTAACAGGCACAGCAGAGCTCGGACGGCTGCAAGTGAATGGAGAGCGGCTGATTAGTAACTGCTGCGTCTCCTGCAGCTCAGATAAGAGCCGTACAGAGCGGGGGCTCAGTAATGATGAATACGGGAAGTGTCCGCCCCTCACATGTCCTATATGCGGCCTCCAGAGGTAAAGTCTCCCCTGTAACCAGCGCCTTCTCCCACCTTCTCTGCTGGCATGCTCCATTGCTTAAAGGGGATGTCTGAAGAAAACAAGTTATCACTTATCCACAGGCTCGGTAATCACTTACTGATTGTGGGGTCTGACCGCTGCGAACCATTGTCTGATCGGGAAGGAGTGGAAAGTCAGGGATCAACTGCAGCTCCATTCATTCTCTATGGGGCTCCAGAAAAGCTGAGCTCAGGGCTTGAATGCCACATAGGGAAGGAATGGAGCAGATCCTGGAGTAATAACATGTCCTCCTCTCCTCAGCTTTCTGTCTGTGTAAGTGGCTCAGCCCTTGTCTCCCTTTCTCACCGGCTTCTGTACTGGTCCCTGTGGACTTTCTCCTATGAGGAAGAGGAAACCCCTCTGCCCTTCTGTTCTCAGTCCTCTGCGGCTTTTCCCCATCGCTCAGTGCAGCCATTATATGTAATAAGGATCATTCTTGTCCGGCTTTCATTCCGCCCAGCTGACAAGATAATAAACATGTGAGGTGGAAGGTTCACAATTATTAGATGTGTTGTGAAAAGTCTCCACAGCAAATTCAGAGAAAACTGCAGGGTGACCGCTTGTGAAACCAGCACAAAATCCAGCGGACAGCGCCTCCCTGCCCCCCGCCGGTCTCTGTATCCTGGCATTCAGCTATTCCATTTGGTGCTTATTCAGGGAGGAAAACAAAAATGTGATGTTCTTACACAGACGCCTGAAGACGCGACGTTCGCTGCTGTGACGCCCAGCTGAGCTTGGTATCACAGATCCTAGAAGTGTGCATTGATGGATTCCTCCACAAGACGCCCTCATAAGCATTCACACACCTCCACCTTCCACCTCAGACCACCAGAGGGAGCCCGCTAGGGATATATAAAGGGAAGGTGGAGCCAGGCAGCCCAGAAAGTGATTCAGCAGTTTCCTGCTCAGACACAGAAGGACTCAGTGCAGTCGAGCCAGAGCCTAGCAGTTCCTGCAGAAAGAGTTCAGTACAGTCTGTAGAGTGATTCCAGACTAGAACTCAGCTCAGGATAGAGAGCTAGGAGTGTGCCGACGCTCTGAGAGCGGCGAAGAAGAGCAGTGTCCCGGCTGCAGTGTGTGTTGCCTAGTGAGGGCCCGAGCGGGACCAAAGGTGAGTGGAGAGTGAGTACATAGGGGGCAGAGGAGCTTAATTAGCTCACCCCGAAGAATTTACCGGACACCAGGTCCGAAGCTTAGCGGGATCTCTACGACCTAGTAAGGCATAACCGGAATCCCTGGAGAACTACAGGTCCCAGGATCGCTAGAGTGCTGATACGTAACAGAGCCGGGAGACACATAGGCCCCGCAAGCTGAGGAGCGTGTACTCCAAGAAAAGGCCCTACCACAAGGTCAGCCAGCGCAAGACAGAGACAAAGTTAGGCCTAGCTCCAGGCAGGTCAGAAACTTACTACGCAGAGGCAAGAAACAGGAAGCCCTACACCCGCTCATGGGGGAGGATCCTGATATGCACCCTTCACCCTACAGTGCTCCGGGATGTGCCTGACTTTCCATCAGTAAAAGGTACTGAAGTGACTACAGTGTCCGTCCCCGTTCTTGCTCTGACCCGGCTGGGTCTCGCCTGTCCTGCATTCCCCTTGCATACGCTGCCCTGAGGCCTAGCTCCGCCTGTGGGGAGCTATACCATCGAGCAACCTTATCACCGGCCTCAGTGGACTGCTGCAGCGCTGGTGATTATCATCAGAAACCACAGGTGGCGTCACGAACGTTCATAAAATTAACAAACAACCACCCTTTTAAAGAGTGACCCCAGGGTACGGGCCTGGGAGCCGACCACCGCGACATCCCCAAGGCCAGGCAAAGGCCCGGGTACCGAGTCATCCCCATCCCCTGGGCTGGTCACTGCTTTTCATCATCCATGTTGGGCTGTTGTACGACGTGTGGACTACTCTGCTTGTTGGATTCTTGCATTACCACAAACACTGCCTTTATTTTGTGATTTCTGTGCCGCTTCCCATTTCTATTGGCAGCGTGATATACCAGCACGTGAGGGCTGCCACAATCATGTGTCAATAGGTTATTGATGGAGGCCGTGATACAGAGACTGTCCTGGACCAGGGAGGAGTTGGTACAGAAGCACCTAGAGAGGAGGGTACAGGGGCTTCATTTCAATTTTAAAACTTAGCTGGATTGTGTTTAGCTACAAGAATGGAAAGAAAAATAGAAAAAAAAAATGAAGAGTTTATTATTTGGCAAAATCGTCCATCAGAGGTTTGGCCACTACCAAAAAGTTTTTGATGAACTTACAGTAGCAGCTGGCAAAACCCAAAAAACTTTGTAACGCCTTTAAGTCCTGAATATTATACCAATCCAGTACCATCCGGACTTTTGCCAGATCCATGCAAAAACAGTGAATGATAAGAAATAACCCAAAAAAGGGACCTCCTGATGGAGAACATAAATTATTTGTCAAACCAGAGAAATGTATTATCTTTGAGTATCTGTAAGACCTGCCTGACATGTACCTGATGTGATACGAGGTGAATAAATTAGACTGTGGGGACCCCCAACGAAACCCCGACGCTCAGCCCCCCTACCGCCACCCCTTCCTTAACAATACAATAATGTAACTCTTACAATTGGATGGGTGAGGATCAGTCACAGCTAGTGTTGAGCGATACCTTCCGATATCGGGAAATATCGGATCGGATTGGATCGGACCGATACCGAAAAAGTATCGGATATCGCCGATTCCGATACCGGAAACCAATGCAAGTCAATGGGACAGAAATATCGGAATGAAAATAAACCCTTTCTTTCCTTGTAGGTTAATTCTACATGGAGGAAAACAACGAAGAATAATGTAGAATGTATTGGGGGAGGTGGGGGAGACAATAAAGGCATAGAGGTTTAGCCCAATCAAATGGAATAGCAGGAATTAATATTTTTTTTTAAGACGTTCTGAGTTACGGAAATATTGACTATGTTAAGTATTTTTATATTTTGTCAGATATTTATGTTTCACTACTTCCATGCTCTTCACCTTCTTTTTTACTTCTCCCACACTTTCTCCTTCATCATCCTCAGCATCTTTTTCATCCACTTCTTCTTCACCTTCTTCATTTTCTTCTTCTTCACCTTCTTCGTATTATTCTTTTTTTTTACATTCTTCATATTCTACTTCTTCATCTTCTTCATCTTCTTCTTCTTCATCATATTCTTATTTGTGGCAGGCATTCCTGTAGTTGTTATCTATAAAAGGTTGGACATTACACCTTTCGTTCTGCCCGTCACAAAAGATTTACAACAGGATTTGTCCGCGTTCAGTTTGGCCTGCAGCAGCAGGTCTTTTCCAGGGGCACCACGAGGAGGAACGGACTCACCCCCATACACTGCTTAGTCATCTTCTGCTTATAATTTAGATATTATCTTTTGCTCTGATTTTTAGTCTTATGCTTAATGTTCTTCCGCTTTTTGTTCTGCAGCTTCTTGTATTTCTGCTTCTTGGTTTTCTGTCTCTTGTTCTTCTGTATCTTGGTGCTTGTCTTCTCTTCTTTGTCCTCTTGGTCAACTTCTTCAGGGTCATCTTCTTGGTCTTCTTCGGGGTGGTCTTCAGGGTCGTCGTCTTCGGGGGTCCTCGTCTTCGGGGTCCTCGTCTTCTTCGGGTTGGTCTTCTGGGTCCTCGTCTTCGGGGTCCTCGTCTTCTTCGGGGTGGTCTTCAGGGTCCTCGTCTTCTTCGGGGTGGTCTTCAGGGTCCTCATCTTCAGGGTCGTCGTCTTCGGGGTCCTCGTCTTCTTAGGGTTCGTCTTCAGGGTCCTCGTCTTCAGGGTCCTCGTCAGGGAGATCTAGAGTGATTACCAAGAACCATTTCAAAAAGCTTGAACTTGGAAATGTAGCAGAAGGTACAAGAAAGCTGAGGAACTACCGAGGACCAGCTGACGGTACTGGAACCCGGATGGGTAGCAGAAGGTACAAGAGCCAATGGAACTGCCGAAGACCAGCTGACGGTACTGGAACTCGGTTACTAAGCAGGAGGTACCTGTGCCAGAAAGCACTACCAAGGACCAGCAGACGTTGGTGGAACTTGGATACCGAGAAGGAGTCACCTAATCCAAAGGCACTGCCGAGAACCAGCTGACGGTACTGGAACCCGGATGGGTAGCAGAAGGTACCCATGTAAAAAAAGTTCAAGGCCGCGAGCCGGCCGCAGTTACCAAAACCCACAGTCCTACAGGGGGTGCTTGTCCTATTGGCACTATGGAACCAGCCTTCATTGCCAGATCCCGCAGCCCACAAAGGAGTCACCTAAACTGCAGGCACCATAGAGTCGGCTAACCTGACCGCAACACGACAGGACAACGCATTGGAGGCAAAGTGACGTTGACACTACTCGGAAACAGCTGGCGTGCTGGAACCAGGCTGGGCAGGAGGGAGTACCCGTGCCAAAGTCACTGCCGAGAACCAGCTGACGGTACTGGAACCCGGATGGGTAGTAGAAGGTACAAGAGCAAATGGAACTACCGAGGACCAGCTGACGGTACTGGAACCCGGATGGGTAGCAGAAGGTACAAGAGCCAATGGAACTGCCGAAGACCAGCTGACGGTACTGGAACTCGGTTACTAAGCAGGAGGTACCTGTGCCAGAAAGCACTACCAAGGACCAGCAGACGTTGGTGGAACTTGGATACCGAGAAGGAGGCACCTAATCCAAAGGCACTGCCGAGAACCAGCTGACGGTACTGGAACCCGGATGGGTAGCAGAAGGTACCCATGTAAAAAAAAGTTCAAGGCCGCGAGCCGGCCGCAGTTACCAAAACCCACAGTCCTACAGGGGGTGCTTGTCCTATTGGCACTATGGAAACAGCCTTCATTGCCAGATCCCGCAGCCCACATAGGAGTCACCTAAACTGCAGGCACCATAGAGTCGGCTAACCCGACCGCAACACGACAGGACAACGCATTGGAGGCAAAGTGACGTTGACACTACCCGGAAACAGCTGGCGTGCTGGAACCAGGCTGGGCAGGAGGTAGTACCCGTGCCAAAGTCACTGCCGAGAACCAGCTGACGGTACTGGAACCCGGATGGGTAGTAGAAGGTACAAGAGCAAATGGAACTACCGAGAACCAGCTGGCGGTGCTGGAACCCAGGGTAAATACTAAAAACAGAGTGGAGCCAGAGGTGTAATTGGAGCAAGTTTTAAATCCGTAGTACAGTGGATGTGGACAAAGCAGGAGAATTTGCCGGACACACAGCTGGGGATCAGCTGACGTTACTGAACCCCAATAACACTGGAGCAAGCGTTGACTGTGCAGATGGCACTTCTGAGCAGCAACTAGCGGTATTGGAGCCCAGGGTAAATACTAAAAACAGAGGAGCCAGAGGTGTATTTGGAGGAGGTTTTAAATCCGTAGTACAGTGGATGTGGACAAAGCAGGAAAATTTGCCGGACACACAGCTGGGGATCAGCTGACGTTACTGAACCCCAATAACACTGGAGCAAGTGTTGACTGTGCAGACGGCACTTCTGAGCAGCAACTAGCGGTATTGGAGCCCAGGGTAAATACTAAAAACAGAGGAGCCAGGGGTGTATTTGGAGGAGGTTTTAAATCCGTAGTACAGTGGATGTGGACAAAGCAGGAGAATTTGCCGGACACACAGCTGGGGATCAGCTGACGTTACTGAACCCCAATAACACGGCAGCAAGTGTTGACTGTGCAGACGGCACTTCCGAGCGCCAACTGGTGGTGTTGGAGCTCAGGGATAATACTGAAAACAGAGGAGCCAGAGGTGTAATTGGAGCAACTTTAAAATCTGTAGTAGTGAGAATGTGGACAGAGCAGGAGAAATTGCCGTCCGCACAGCAGGGGAACAGCTGACGTTACTGAACCCCAATAACACGGCAGCAAGTGTTGACTGTGCAGACGGCACTTCCGAGCGCCAACTGGCGGTGTTGGAGCTCAGGGATAATACTGAAAACAGAGGAGCCAGAGGTGTAATTGGAGCAACTTTAAAATCACTAGTAGTGAGAATTTGGACAGAGCAGGAGAAATTGCCGTCCGCACAGCAGGGGAACAGCTGACGTTACTGAACCCCAATAACACGGCAGCAAGTGTTGACTGTGCAGACGGCACTTCCGAGCGCCAACTGGCGGTGTTGGAGCTCAGGGATAATACTGAAAACAGAGGAGCCAGAGGTGTAATTGGAGCAACTTTAAAATCTGTAGTAGTGAGAATGTGGACAGAGCAGGAGAAATTGCCGTCCGCACAGCAGGGGAACAGCTGACGTTACTGAACCCCAATAACACGGCAGCAAGTGTTGACTGTGCAGATGGCACTTCCGAGCGCCAACTGGCGGTGTTGGAGCTCAGGGATAATACTGAAAACAGAGGAGCCAGAGGTGTAATTGGAGCAACTTTAAAATCAGTAGTAGTGAGAATGTGGACAGAGCAGGAGAAATTGCCGTCCTCACAGCAGGGGAACAGCTGACGTTACTGAACCCCAATAACACGGCAGCAAGTGTTGACTGTGCAGACGGCACTTCCGAGCGCCAACTGGCGGTGCTGGAGCTCAGGGATAATACTGAAAACAGAGGAGTCAGAGGTGTAATTGGAGCAACTTTAAAATCTGTAGTAGTGAGAATGTGGACAGAGCAGGAGAAATTGCCGTCCGCACAGCAGGGGAACAGCTGACGTTACTGAACCCCAATAACACGGCAGCAAGTGTTGACTGTGCAGACGGCACTTCCAAGCGCCAACTGGCGGTGTTGGAGCTCAGGGATTACAGTTCAGGTGGTAGAAACATGAACACAACAGGAGACCTGGATACTGTTGCCAACCAATTATTTATTCTGGAAGAGGACTGGCAAATTCATGAGAGATCCAGGCCTTGTTCATTTTGAGAAAAGTAAGCCGGTCAACGTTATCGGAGGATAGTCGCATGCGACGGTCTGTTAGTACACCACCTGCGGCACTAAAGACGCGTTCCGATAATACACTAGCAGCAGGGCAAGCTAGCACCTCCAATGCATACTGACTAAGCTCTGGCCATGTATCCAGCTTACAGACCCAAAACTTGAAGGGAGAAGAGCCGTCTGGGAGTATACTAAGAGGGCAAGACATGTAGTCTGTCACCATCTGACGGAAACGTTGCCTCCTGCTGACTGGAGCCGTCTGTGATGGTGTAGACATTTGTGGCGGCGGGGACACAAAACTTTGCCACATTTCGGCCATACTGGTCTTGCCTTGTGCTGAGGCGCTGCTTCTGCTCCCTCTTTGTGCAGAGCTTCCTCCACTGCCTCGACGCACTGAGCTGCTTTGTAAAGCACTAGCAGCACTGCTCTCGGTTGGAATGGAGAACATGATGGAATGCACCAGTGCGTCTTGGTACTCCAGCATTTTACGCTCCCGGTTCAACGGTGTTATGAGGCTTTGTAAGTTGTCCCGGTAGCGAGGATCTAGGAGGGTGGACACCCAATAATCAGCCGTGTTGAGAATGTGGGCGATGCGGCGGTCGTTTCTCAGGCACTGCAGCATGAAATCAACCATGTGCTGCAGACTGGCAACTGGCCAAGAAACGCTGTCCCCTGCTTGAGGCGTGATCTCTGCCTGCTCTGCATCACCCCACCCTCGCTCTAGATCAGGGGTCTCAAACACGCGGCCCGCGGGCCGCATGCGGCCCCTGAGGCTGCTTTATGCAGCCCGCAGGCACAGACCCCTTGATGATCCCGACCAGGTCCAGGAGGAGCCGCCGACAGCAGCGCTGCATTGCCGCACAGAGACTGTCTCCCAGCACTGCATTTCCAATGCCAGCCGCCGGCCAATCAGAGGCCAGCAGCTGATATCTGCGTGTCGGCACAGCGAGTATGACGTCATTGCCATATGCAGATGTCAGCTGCTGGCCTCTGATTGGCCGACGGCTGACATTGAAAATGCTGTGCTGGGAGACAGTCTCTGTGCGGCAATGCAGCGCTGCTGTCGGCGGCTCCTCCTGGACCAGGTCGGGATCGTCAAGGGGTCGGACTCTGTGGTGCCTGCGGGCCACATCTGCAGGAAGGCCGCCGAGGGAACGGAGGACAGGTGAGAATCATCTTTTTTTTTTTTTTATGTGTGTGAAGAACAGCACAGGGGGCACATAGCCACAAGAGGGGACCTGGATGGGGCACATAGCCACAGGATGGGGACCTGGATGGGGCACATAGCCACAAGAGGGGACCTGGATGGGGCACATAGCCACAGGATGGGGACCTGGATGGGGCACATAGCCACAAGAGGGGACCTGGATGGGGCACATAGCCACAAGATGGGGACCTGGATGGGGCACATAGCCACAAGATGGGGACCTGGATGGGGCACATAGCCACAGGATGGGGACCTGGATGGGGCACATTAGTACAAGATGGGGACTTGGATGGGGAACATTACTACAAGATGTTTGCCATTATTACTATATGATGCTAATTGTAAGACAATATTACTGAATGTGGCCAATTGGGGGAAACAAAATTGTAAAAATCAAAAAAATAAAAATAAAGCATGAAAAAATATTGTGCACTAAAAATGCTGTTTTATATGTAAACTAAAGTAAACACAAAAAAGTGCATGTTTATTATCGCCACATCCATAACGACCCAAGCCATAAAAAAATAAACACGGAAAAAATGTTCAAAAGGTGTATACAAAAAAAAATGGTATCACTAAAAATGTCACATTGAACAAAGAATGCGGCCCCCCAAATTCAAATTTTTTCCATGTGCGGCCCATATACCCAGCCGAGTTTGAGACCCCTGCTCTAGATACTGACTACTAGAGCATTGTGTACCTCCCTCCTCTGGACAGATGTCTTCCTCATCCATTGACTCCTCCTCATCCTCCTCACAAAGTGTCCCCTGCCTAGGCCTTTGTGAGGAACCACGTTGCGCAGACTGTAGAGAAGCAGATTGCATTTGTGACTCCTCATCCTCCACCTCTTCCAAAACCTCGTCCCTTAGTGCTTGCAGTGTTTTTTCAAGCAGGCAGATAAGGGGGATAGTCATGCTGACTAGTGCATCATCTGCACTCGCCATCCGCGTGGAATAATCGAAGGCACGCAAAACGTGGCAAATGTCCTTCATAGAGGCCCACTCAGTGGTGGTGAAGTGTCACTGCGACTTGTTTGCGCCTGCTGCAGCTGGTACTCCATTACTGCTGCCTGCTGCTCACACAACCTCTCCAACATATGTAACGTTGAATTCCACCTGGTGGGTAGGTCACATATGATGCGATGTTCCGGAAGACGTAATCGGCGCTGCAGAGCTGCAATGCGTGATCTTGCATTGCTGGAACGCCGCAAGTGAGCGCACTCTATGCGGACCTTGTGAAGCAGTGCATCAAGATCCGGATAGTCCCTCAAATAACTCTGCACGACCAAGTTGAGCACATGTGCCAGACATGGGATGTGAGTGAGGTTGCCTAGGCCCAGAGCTGCCACCAGATTTAGGCCATTGTCACACACTACCATGCCTGGCTGGAGATTCGCTGGCACAAACCACACGTCGCTCTGCTGCTTGATGGCATTCCAGAGCTCCTGCGCTGTGTGGCTTCGATTTCCCAAAGAAACTAATTTTAATACGGCCTGTTGACGTTTGGCCACGGCTGTGCTCATATTGGTCACCATAACAGGTAACAGTTCACGGGTCGATGTGGAGGTAGACCGTGACGGCTCCTGCAGCGCTGATTCAGAGGAACTGGAGTATGAGGAGGAGTCAATGTGTACAGACTGGATTCCTGCAATCCTTGGAGTTGGCAGAACACGTACAGTGCCACTCTCAAGATCTGTACCCGGCTCCACAACATTTACCCAATGGGCAGTGAGGGAAAGGTATCGTCCCTGTCCATGCTTACTGGTCCACGCATCGGTGGTCAGGTGGACCTTGCTACTGACGGCGTTTTGTAGCGCATGTTTAATTTTTCCCTCCACATGATGTTGCAGGGCAGGGACGGCTTGCCTGCTGAAATAAAATCGGCTGGGCACGTTGTATTGTGGGACTGCCAATGCCATAAAGTTACGGAATGTGTCAGTCTCCACCAGCCTGAATGATAGCATTTCAAGGGCCAGTAGTTTAGCAATGCCAGCATTCAGAGCCTGTGCTCGGGGGTGGTTTGCCGAGTATGGGCGCCTTTTCTCCCATGCCTGTGCTAACGATGGCTGTAGACTGGCCTGGGAGTGTGAGGATGACTGGGAAAGTGGTGCTGTGGGTGGAATTACACTGTGTCTCTGTACAACAGTGCCAGAGATTCTTCCATGGCGATCCTGTGAGGAAGCCGAACCAGCTGTGTGTGAGCTGGAGGAAGAGGCTACAACACGAGCTGAAGAGGTGGTAGGTGGCGCTGTAGGTGGGCCTAGGTCTTCAGTGTGTTTTTGTAACTCCACCACATGCTTGGTCCGCACATGTTTCCACATATTTGTGGTATTGAGGTTGCTGACACTTTTCCCTCTTTTCACCTTCTGATTACACAGCTTGCATTTGACAAAGCAAATGTCATCTGCAACTGTGTCAAAAAAGGACCAGGCACTGCAAGTCTTGGGAGCGCCCGCTTTGGATTTTGGAAGAGCCATGCTCCTAATAGGTGCCGAAGTGGAGGCTACAGGCAACCAAGTCTGCCCCCTCCCTCTCCCTCCTTTTTGGGCTGTTCGGGGAATCTCTTCCTCAGAGCTGCTCCCACCACCTTCCTGTCCCTCACGCCATGATGGGTCAAGGACCTCATCATCTACACCACCCTCTTCAAACAACTGCTTCTCCTGGGTAGTCTCGACAGCACAGTACGCACCAGAAAGAGTCTCATCATCAGATGCGTACTGAGGTGTGCTGCTGACCATAGGCACTGGCCCACCCGCCTCTTCACATTCAGAGAGACAAAACGGTTGTGCATCACTGCATACTACCTCTTCTTCAAATTCTCGAATTCTGCTTGGCTGGCCCCCTCTTTCCAAGCCAAGAGATTCAGAGAACAGAAGTAGAGATGGCTCCTGTCCAGGGCTCTTTGACTGCCTGGGCAATTTGGCAGGTGGTGAAGAGACAGATGGGTGCTCTTCAGTGCTCAGGACCTGAGAGGATCTGGAACTAATTGAAGTCGATGCATTAGCTGCCATCCATCCGACAACGGCTTCAATTTGGTCCTCCCGCAGCAGTGGGGTACGGCTAGCTCCTACAAAGCTGCGCATAAAGGACTGTTCCCTGGTAAAACTGGGGGATGCTGAGTCACTGGTGCCCGCTGCAGGCACAGAATCCCCACGTCCTCTCCCTGCAGGCACAGAATCCTCACGTCCTCTCCCTGCAGAAACTCCACGCCCACGCCCACGATCACATGCCTTACTCCCTGCCTTCTTCATCTTGGTAGACTGATAAAAATAGGCAGAAAAGTACTAAGGGCTTAGTGTGCTTATTCCTGAACAGCTGCTAACAGGTATAAGAAACACTAATTTTATAAAGTGTGGACTAGACTTTAATATGAGCTAATGTGGCCTACACAACTGTAAAGTGGAGTGTTTGGTGAACTTTATTTAGGTTTTTTTTGTCACAAAAAGACACTGGATGTGCCTGAAGATGTAATAACGATAGTATCACAAACTTTTTGTAGCTATTACAATGTAGGAAGGTAACCTACAATGCAATAGATGAGGCTACAAAAAATAGGCTAATACTAATCTGGCTGGGGCTGCAGGGCCCAATGCTGCAGAAAGGCTCCTCTATCTACTCCTATATAGTGTGTTTGGAACCAGTTTAGCTGAATACGGATGGAACCACCACACTAATAGGAGATATCAGGAAAAATTATGAATTGGCAAAAAAGGACAATGTATGAGGCAGTGACACACACTGAGTGCACTACAACCAGACGTGGCTGAAGCACACACTACAGGGTGAGCTGCACTCACACACAGAGACCTTGCAGAAAGCGGTGAACAGCACAGAGAACTGTGCACTAGCACTGCAAGGCACAGCGATTTATAAAGTAGCTTGGGTAAAGCAGAATAGACCAAATAGGTAGCTAAAACTGTCCCTCAGAACAACAGCGTCCTATCCCTAACTGAATTCACAGCAGCCAAAATGGCGGCGGCGGCTTTTATAGTGCATCATGACATCATTTCAGCAGCCAATCACAGCCATGCCATTAGTTAAGATGCCTACATGCCTAACAGGATGTGCCCACACTTCTTAGGATCCTCATTGGCTGAATAAAATGAAAATGGCTCATTGCATTATGGGAACTTCCGATTCTGGTATACGATATTGCAAAAGTATCGGAATTAAGTATCGGAATTCCGATACCGCGAATATCGGCCGATACCCGATATTTCAGTATCGGAATGCTCAACACTAATGACAATTGAAAAGCACTACAATGATAAATAAGTGCTACAGCTCCTAAGTCTAATAGATGAGATACAAGGGCGGCAGTAGAAGCATTTACCTCACTGCCCACTAATGAATGAAACCAAATATTGCCGAATAAGGCTCATTTGGATATGAAAAGATATCTATTGTGATCCAAATAGTTTTCTATCTATAGAAACTGGAGAGACGGCTGAACACCTTGATGACCAGTTTAGTTGTACATATAAGCAGTTTTCTCTTGCTACGTATAGCATAATCCCTTTTATCCAATTTCCTGATAAATAAGCCCTGATAATAAAGTGAGTAGTGTATACCGAGTAGGATTATATTGAGGACTCACTATTGGTGGTGATTTATTCTGAAGAATAATATATTAGACAGATAAGCCCTCGATACACAACTGCCATAACAGAAGCACAAGCACTTCAATAGTTCTGGCTCATAGAACTCATCGCTGAATTATCAGAAACATTCAGTACTGTGTGATTTTAAGTGTGTGTTATCTTTTCCGTTATTATATCTAATAATCAAAATAAAAGTTATGTTTTATATTTAGGTCTTTATTAAGGGATCTCTATTTTCCTTTGGCAATTTGTGTGTACATGAAGTAAACCCTAAGCCGACCTTTGAACAGAGTTTTTGTGTGTCTGATCCACACAATGTTACTCCACATTATGAGCTAAAGAGGACTTAAAAATGAGCAATTGATGCCTATTTGCTTCTGTGCTGATCTGACACATGGGCCCATCAGGTAAAGTGATGGGATGAAGTTTTCTCTCCTCATGTTGAAAAATGACATTTTCTGCCACCTATTGATGAGAGAAAAAAAGTGATGAAGATTTACAAACTTCTAACATTAGTCAGTGAAAAACATACAGAACAAGGATGCAAATGGATCTTTTTTTGGCAATCCAATCATTTGAATGGGCCAGTTTTATCTGCAAATCAGATTACAATCAAACATGTCTCAAATTTCTTTTGTGAACCATCAGCATCAGAGAAGGTTCATAGACTATAATTATTATGTTTTTATAAGCAAAGAAAAGGAACACAATGCAAACTCTAAAATCAGACATTTAAATGGATGAGTTTGGTGGGCAAACAGGGTCTGACTGGAGCACCGGGACACTGGACGATTATCCGGTGGGCCAGGGTCCTTGGCAGGACCCTGAGCAGGACGTAGAGGGGGCCCACTGGTTTCAACTGAATGTGCATCCGAGGACATTTCATTAATGATCAGTATTGTAATATTCGGTCACTATGTTGTAATATCTGGTCCGGGCATGGTGTGGTATTTATCCCTGTATGTGTTATTATTTGGTCACTATGTGGTGTGGACATGGTGTGGTGGTATTTCTCCCTTGTATGTGCAATTATTTGGTCGCTATATGTTGGTAATATCTAGTCTGGTCATGGTGTGGCGATATTTCTCCCTTTTACAGTCTGAGGTATTGTTCGGTCACTATGTGGTGGTAATATGTGGTCTGGTCACGGTGTGGCTGTATTTCTCCCTTCTACGTGGGATTATTCGGTCGCTTTATGCTGGTAATATGTGGTCTGGTCACAGTGTCACCTTAGTTCTCCCTTGAATGTCGTGTTATTGGTCTTGAAAAAGTGGATTGTGTTGTGTATATCAGTGAATTGTTCTCTCTGATATTAATTAGGAGAATAATCTATATTTAGATTTGTGATTAAATACTTGGAAAAAGATGCACTTACAGGAATTCTACTGTGAAAACAAGTAATCATCTTTCCAAAGGATAAGTGATAAGTTATTGATTGGTGGGGGTCTGACTGCTGGGACCCGCACCGATTGGTAGAATGTGGAGCTTTTATCCCCACTAGACTGGAGCAGCATGTGCGACTTCACCACTGATCCATTCATTCCCTCAATGGCTGTGAGCGCTGCTCTTATTTTTTTCTGGAAGCCCCAAAGAGAATGAATGGATCTGCGGTCAGACATCCCACCTGCCGCTGCATTTTAAAATGGGGATAAAAGTGTCCTGTCAGGGATAAAACTTCCCAATTCTGATCAGTGCGGTTTCCAATGGTCGGACCCAAACGATCATTAAGTTATCACCAATCCTGAGGAGCCCAGGGATCGGTGATAACTTGTTTTCACCAAAGAAGCCCTTTAATGCAAACGACCGTAATTGTCCATCCCAGTTGTGCTGTGCGCACAGTAGATGTGCAGGAGCCGCCTGTGTTTTACAGTCGAGGTCCCACTATAACGGGGATAACGGCTATCAGGTATCTGCATCTAGCTGTAGGGTGGGCCCCAGTCTCCCCAGTCCGACGCTGTGGGCAAATATAACCTGTCTGGGCAATTGTAGCCAATTTTGCTGCAAAAAAAGAAAAGTCTTTTTACCTTTTTAACCATAACTTTCAATGTCTTGGATAAATGTGTAACCCTTTATTAAATTCTGCCTTTATTATGGGGATCTCATGGTAGTAGAGCATACCAGAGGTTGACTATATTTTATTTTTTATTTCTCTTTTACAGAAAGATCCACGTAAAGAAAAAAAAAAAAGTAAAAAAAAATGGAAACCAAAAGAAAATAAACAGACCACACCTTTTTGGTAAATTTTTATACTTTGAGCAGCCCCATGATATAAGCTGGTGCAGGTCACTAATCAGACAAATCCACATGAATGAGTGTAAGAAGTGAATGCAGCACTCACCGCTATAATAAAACATTGTATTCCATCATTAATAACCATCAGCTTCTCACAGAGGGAGGTCGGCGAGTGGTAGATACAGCGCATTGTGAAAGGATTTGGCCCCCTTGAACTTTTCCACCTTTTGCCACATTTCTGGCTTCAAACATAAAGATATAAAATTCAAATTTTTGGGAAGAATCAACAAGTGGGAATGAAATTTATTGGATATTTTAAACTTGTTAAAAAAAAATAAAAAATGAAAAGTGCAATATTATTCGGCCCCTTTACTTTCAGTGCAGCAAACTCACTCCAGAAGTTCAGTGAGGATCTCTGAATGATCCAATGTTGTCCTAAATGACTGGTAATGATAAATAGAATCCACTGATCCAATGTTGTTCTAAATGACTGGTAACGATAACTAGAATCCACCTGTGTGTAATCAAGTCTCTGTATAAATGCACCTGCTGTGTGATAGTCTCAGGGTTCTGTTTCAAGTGCAGAGAGCATCATGAAGACCAAGGAACACACCAGGCAGGTCCGAGATACTGTTGTGGCGAAATTCAAAGCCGAATTTGGATACAAAAAGATTTCCCAAGTTTTAAACATCTCAAGGAGCACTGTGCAAGCGATCATATTGAAATGGAAGGAGTATCAGACCAATGCAAATCTACCAAGACCCGGCCGTCCCTCTAAACCAGTGTTTCCCAAACTCCAGTCCTCACGGACCCCCACAGGTCGTGTTTTCAGGATTTCATTAGTATTGCATAGATGATGGAAGTATCATCAAGGCATCAGGAATTCTCTCACCTGTGCAATACTATGTAAATCCTGAAAACATGAACTGTGGGGTCTGTGAGGACTGGAGTATGGGAAACACTGCTCTAAACTTTCATCTCCAACAAGGAGAAGACTGATCAGAGATGCAGCTAAAAGGCCCATGATCACTCTGAATGAACTGCCGAGATCTAGAGCTGAGGTGGGTTAGTCTGTCCATAGGACAACAATCAGTTATACACTGCACAAATCTGGGTTTTACGGAAGAATGGCAAGAAGAAAGCCATTTCTCAAAGATATCCATAAAAAGTCTCGTTTGAAGTTTGCCACAAGCCATCTGGGAGACACACCAAACATGTGGAATAAGGTGCTCTGGTCAGATGAAACCAAAATCAAACTTTTTGGCCACAATGCAAAACGATATGTTTGGCGTAAAAGCAACACAGCTCATTACCCTCAAAACACCATCCTCACTGTCGAACATGGTGGTGGCAGCATCATGGTTTGGGCCTGCTTTTCTTCAGCAGGGACAGAGAAGATGGTTAAAATTGATGGGAAGATGGATGGAGCCAAATACAGGACCATTCTGGAAGAAAACTTGTTGGAGTCTGCAAAAGACCTGAGACTGGGACGGAGATTTATCTTCCAACAAGACAATGATCCCAAACATAAAGCAAAATCTACAATGTAATGGTTCAAAAATAAACATATCCAGGTGTTAGAATGGCCAAGTCAAAGTCCAGACCTGAATCCAAACGAGAATCTGTGGAAAGAGCTGAAAACTGCTGTTCACAAACGCCCTCCATCCAACCTCAATGAGCTCGAGCTGTTTTGCAAGGAAGTATGGGCAAGAATTTCAGCCACTCGATGTGCAAAACTGATAGAGACATACCCCAAGCGATTGCAGCTATAATCGCAGCAAAAGGTGGCACTACAAAGTATTAACTCAAGGGGGCCGAATAATATTGCACGCCCCACTTTTCAGTTTTTAATTTGTTAAAAAAGTTTAAAATAGCAAATAAATTTCATTCCACTTCACGATTGTGTCCCACTTGTTGTTGATTCTTTCCCCAAAAAATAGAATTTTATATCTTTATGATTGAAGCCAGAAATGTGGCGAAAGGTAGAAAAGTTCAAGGGGGCCAAATCCTTTCACAATGCAGTGTATAGGCGACGGCAGTGCTGTGTATCTGCAGGATTCCAGGCCAGTATCTGCCACCCGCTGGATTTCCCATGGGAGAAGCTCTGGGATTTTATTACAGGGAAACTGTCATCAGGTTTTTGCTATGTAATCTAAAAGCAACAAGTCGGGGCAGAGGACCTTATGCCAGCGATGTGTCACTTGCTGGTCTGCATGATGGCATTTTGATATAATCCCTCTTTTATCTGCTGCAGATCGAGCAGTTCCCTGAATTCACAGATCATGTAGAGACCAATGCGGGAAAGTTACCCCAAATGTTCTAGAAGTCAGCATTGGATTTTCTGCTTTCAGATCACCTCACAGACCAATGTAAGTTAAGGGACAAGTTCAGATGACGGTTTATCCCACTGTTTTTTGAAAGAAATTCGCCATTAAAACTCATGCATCCAGTACAAAAAGAAATAGATGCCACAACCAGGGCCGGCTCCAGGATTTCATGGGCCCCGGGCAAAAGTCTCAGTGGGCCCCTTTCACACCTACCACGATTCATGATGCACAGAAATATAGGTATAGTACAATGCTAAAGATCTCACTGACTTCTCACATTACATGAGTGATATCTATTGTAAAGTCTACAACAGCTCAGAAACCGGCGAATCCTTCCAGCGCACAGTTCAGACCAGACAATATAGTCCTCTATACAGTATTATGGGCCCCACGTAGTCCTCCATATACAGTATTATGGGCCCCACGTGGTCCTCCATATACAGTATTATGGGCACCACATGGTCCTCCATATACAGTATTATGGGCCCCACGTGGTCCTCCATATACAGTATTATGGGCCCCACATAGTCCTCCATATACAGTATTATGGGCACCACGTGGTCCTCCATATACAGTATTATGGGCACCACATGGTCCTCCACACAGTATTATGGGCACCACGTAGTCCTCCATATACAGTATTATGGGCCCCACGTGGTCCTCCATATACAATATTATGGGCACCACGTGGTCCTCCATATACAGTATTATGGGCCCCATGTGGTCCTCCATATACAGTATTATGGGCCCCACGTGGTCCTCCATATACAGTATTATGGGCCCCACATAGTCCTCCATATACAGTATTATGGGCACCACGTGGTCCTCCATATACAGTATTATGGGCACCACGTGGTCCTCCATATACAGTATTATGGGCACCACATGGTCCTCCATACAGTATTATGGGCACCACATGGTCCTCCATACAGTATTATGGGCACCACATGGTCCTCCATACAGTATTATGGGCACCACATGGTCCTCCATATACAGTATTATGGGCCCCACGTGGTCCTCCATATACAATATTATGGGCACCACGTGGTCCTCCATATACAGTATTATGGGCCCCATGTGGTCCTCCATATACAGTATTATGGGCCCCACGTGGTCCTCCATATACAGTATTATGGGCCCCACATAGTCCTCCATATACAGTATTATGGGCACCACGTGGTCCTCCATATACAGTATTATGGGCACCACATGGTCCTCCATATACAGTATTATGGGCACCACATGGTCCTCCATACAGTATTATGGGCACCACATGGTCCTCCATACAGTATTATGGGCACCACATGGTCCTCTATACAGTATTATGGGCACCACGTGGCCTCCATACAGTATTATGGGCACCACGTGGTCCTCCATATACAGTATTATGGGCACCACGTGGTCCTCCATATACAGTATTATGGGCACGACGTGGTCCTCCATATACAGTATTATGGGCACCACATGGTCCTCCATATACAGTATTATGGGCACCACATGGTCCTCCATATACAGTATTATGGGCCCCACGTGGTCCTCCATATACAGTATTATGGGCCCCACATAGTCCTCCATATACAGTATTATGGGCACCACGTGGTCCTCCATATACAGTATTATGGGCACCACATGGTCCTCCACACAGTATTATGGGCACCACGTAGTCCTCCATATACAGTATTATGGGCCCCACGTGGTCCTCCATATACAATATTATGGGCACCACGTGGTCCTCCATATACAGTATTATGGGCCCCATGTGGTCCTCCATATACAGTATTATGGGCCCCACGTGGTCCTCCATATACAGTATTATGGGCCCCACATAGTCCTCCATATACAGTATTATGGGCACCACGTGGTCCTCCATATACAGTATTATGGGCACCACGTGGTCCTCCATATACAGTATTATGGGCACCACATGGTCCTCCATACAGTATTATGGGCACCACATGGTCCTCCATACAGTATTATGGGCACCACATGGTCCTCCATACAGTATTATGGGCACCACATGGTCCTCTATACAGTATTATGGGCCCCACGTGGTCCTCCATATACAATATTATGGGCACCACGTGGTCCTCCATATACAGTATTATGGGCCCCATGTGGTCCTCCATATACAGTATTATGGGCCCCACGTGGTCCTCCATATACAGTATTATGGGCCCCACATAGTCCTCCATATACAGTATTATGGGCACCACGTGGTCCTCCATATACAGTATTATGGGCACCACATGGTCCTCCATATACAGTATTATGGGCACCACATGGTCCTCCATACAGTATTATGGGCACCACATGGTCCTCCATACAGTATTATGGGCACCACATGGTCCTCTATACAGTATTATGGGCACCACGTGGCCTCCATACAGTATTATGGGCACCACGTGGTCCTCCATATACAGTATTATGGGCACCACGTGGTCCTCCATATACAGTATTATGGGCACGACGTGGTCCTCCATATACAGTATTATGGGCACCACATGGTCCTCCATATACAGTATTATGGGCACCACATGGTCCTCCACACAGTATTATGGGCACCACATGGTCCTCCATACAGTATTATGGACACCACATGGTCCTCCATACAGTATTATGGGCACCACATGGTCCTCCATACAGTATTATGGACACCACATGGTCCTCCATACAGTATTATGGACACCACATGGTCCTCCATACAGTATTATGGGCAGCACAATAGTGGGCCCAATATATTGCTCCATAAAGAATAGGCCCCATATAATGCTCCATAGATAATGGGCCCTATATAATACTCCATACATAATGGGCCCCATATATTGTTCAATAGATAATGAGCCCCATATAATACTCCATACATAATGAGTCCCATATATTGTTCAATAGATAATGAGCCCCATATAATACTCCATACATAATGAGCCCCATATATTGTTCAGTAGATAATAAGCCCCATATAATACTCCAAACATAATGAGCCCCATATATTGTTCAATAGATAATGATCCCCATATATTACTCCATACATAATGATCCCCATATATTACTCCATACATAATGGGCCCCATATATTGTTCAATAGATAATGAGCCCCATATAATACTCCATACATAATGAGCCCCATATATTGTTCAATAGATAATAAGCCCCATATAATACTCCATACATAATGAGCCCCATATATTGTTCAATAGATAATAAGCCCCATATAATACTCCATGCATAATGGGCCCCATATATTGTTCAATAGATAATGAGCCCCATATAATACTCCATACATAATGAGCCCCATATAATGTTCCATAGATAATGAGCCCCATATAATACTCCATACATGAGCCCCATATATTGTCCAATAGATAATGATCCCCATATATTACTCCATACATAATGAGCCCCATATATTGTTCAATAGATAATGAGCCCTATATAATACTCCATACATAATGGGCCCCATATATTGTTCAATAGATAATGAGCCCCATATAATACTCATTACATTAAAAAAAAAAAATCAAATACTCACCGCTCCTTGCTGGAAGCAGGCCTGTCTCATCAGGATCTTCCGACTCTCTGCACTGGGACTGCTTAGCAGAGGGTGCTCTGTAGTGACGTCATTGCGCCCTCTGCCCTGAGATGTCACAGAGTAAGAAGACGCAGAAGACAGAGGAGCAGCAGAGGAACAGGGAGAGGTAAGTATTGCAAACAGTTTAAAGCACTGGGGAAGGCCCAGTGCAGGTGCCCATTCGCTGGCATCAGGCCCCGCTGACTCATGGGCCCCATAGCGCGCTGGTGTTCCAGAGGGTGAGTGGGCCCCCCTGCTCGCTCAGGGCCCAGGCACTTGCCCGGGTGGTGATGCCGGCCCTGGGTACAACACATACGGCACCCGTTTTTAACTGATCCGCTGCAATGATTATGTAGGAAACTGTATTCATTTACAATCATCCACAGCGTGAGAGAAAACAGCTACAACATTACTGAATAAACAGAAACCCTGCAAGTATAAGAAAATGATTTTATTAAAAATATTTTGCATATCAATCCAGTTTGAAAAAAAATAACTCATTAAGCATTTTTTGCAACGTAGCAGTCCACATCTGACAGAGTCCTGTAACTCTGGACACAGTATAATAGTGTGGCCGCTGTTCTCTAGCAGGACCCTCTAATGATAGAAGCAGGACGGCATACTGGATCTCGCACAACGCTACCTGCATGCCATCTGATTGGCTACTGTAAGTGCTCCAGCCGTATAAAGATCACTATGTATACAATATACTCCGAAAAGATGTCAGTGATTACTGTGAAGTCAAAATATTGTGGCCCCCATTGAGCAGGAATGATTAGAGATGGACAAGCTCCAGTTGGCAGACAGTCAGTGATGGCGGAGAGCTGATCATCTTTACTCGCTGCTCATTAGGAAAGTGGTCGCTTTCTGAAACCATTTGACTCTGAACTCGGCGTCAGACGGCATTATGTAAGAGGCCAATGTCTGAGTGGTTTTTGTGTCCATTTGTCCTTCCTCTGTTCTTTCTGCCAAAAGATCCTCACCCATAACCTAAGCATTAAAATAAAGCTGAATTGTTACTAATATTTTTGTAAATTTAGGACATGAATTGAATTTCATAAATTAAAAGAAAACTTTCCCTCCCATGTCCACAAAACTGAGCGCCACTACATAAGCCCCAAATAGTCTCCCCTCTCTCTCCCAGTCTGTGCAGCGGACGGGAACCATTTAAATGGGTGCAGGGCCGATTTTAGATAAAGTGGGGCCCTGGGGAAAAGTTTAAGGTGGGGTCCCAAATGCTGACATACAGCACCACACAAACATTTAGCTTGTATGTACATGCGCTGAGATCAGGCCGCTAAACGAGCGCAATCCACAATACTGAAGCCGTTCGACGCTTGTTTCCCGACCTCTTTATACCAGCTGAGGAAGAATGATGGATACAGAACAATCACTAATAGATCAATCTGTCCCCATACAGCATCATGTTATCAGCAGCACATCTGCAGGTTACACCGGCCGATGTGCTGCTGAGAACAAGGATTTTTGTTCTGGTAAAAACAATCCAATTACTCGATGAATAGGCAGCATTTTGCTTGTTTAGTATAATACATGCCATAGTCCTCCATATTTTATAATGTGCCCCACAGCCCCCCATATTGTATAATGAGGCCCATAGTCCTCCATATAGTATAATACACTCCCGATAGCCCTCCATATAGTATAATGCACTCCCCATAACCCTCTATATAGTATAATATACTCCCCATAGTCCTCCATACAGCCCTCCATATTGTATAATGTGGCCCATATTCCTCCAAATAGTATAATGCACTCCCCATAGCTCTCTATATAGTATAATGCACCTCATAGTTCTCCATATAGTATAATGCACCTCATAGTCCTCCATATAGTATAATGCACCTCATAGTCCTCCATATAGTATAACGCACCTCATAGCCCTCCATATAGTATAATGCACCTCATAGTTCTCCATATAGTATAATGCACCTCATAGTCCTCCATATAGTATAACGCACCTCATAGCCCTCCATATAGTATAATGCATTCCCCATAACCCTCTATATAGTATAATATACTCCCCATAGTCCTCCATATTGTATAATGTGCCCCACAGCCCTCCATATTGTATAATGTGGCCCATATTCCTCCAAATAGTATAATACACTCCCCATAGCTCTCTATATAGTATAATGCACCTCATAGTTCTCCATATAGTATAATGCACCTCATAGACCTCTATATAGTATAAGTCACCTCATAGCCCTCCATATAGTATAATATACTCCCCATAGTCCTTCATATAGTATAATGCACTCCCCATAGGCTTTCATATTGTATAATGTGCCCCACAGCCCTCCATATTGTATAATGTGGCCCATATTCCTCCAAATAGTATAATACACTCCCCATAGCTCTCTATATAGTATAATGCATCTCATAGTTCTCCATATAGTATAAAGCTCCTCATAGTCCTCCATATAGTATAATGCACCCCATAGTCCTCCATATAGTATAATACACTCCCAATAGCCCTCCATATAGTATAATGCACTCCCCATAGCCCTCCATATAGTATAATACACTCCCTATAGTATAATGCACTCCCCAAAATCTTCAATATTGTATAATGTGCCCCACAGAGCTCCATATTGTATAATGTGACCCATATTCCTCCAAATAGTATAATACACTCCCCGTAGCCCTCCACATAGTATAATACACTCCCCATAGCCCTCCATATAGTATAATGCACTCCCCATAGCCCTCCATATAGTATAATGTGCCCCACAGCCCTCCATATTGTATAATGTGACCCATATTCCTCAATATAGTATAATACATTCCCCATAGTCCTCCATATAGTATAATACACTTCCCATAGCCCTCCATATAGTATAATGCACTCCCTATAGCCCTCCCTATAATATAATGTACTCCCCATAGTCCTCCATATTGTATAATGTGCCCCACAACGCTCAATATTGTATAATGTGGCCCATATTCCTCCAAATAGTATAATACACTCCCCATAGCCCTCCACATAGTATAATATACTACCCATAGTCCTCCATATAGTATAATGCACCTCATATTACTCCATATAGTATAATACACTCCCCATAGTCCTCCATATAGTATAATGCACCTCATAGCCCTCCATATAGTGTAATGCACTCCCCATAGCACTCCATATTAGTATAATGCACCTCATAGTCCTCCATATACTATAATACACTCCCCATAGCCCTCCATATAGTATAATGCACCTCATAGTCCTCCAAATAGTATAGTACACTACCCATAGCCCTCCATATAGTATAATACACTCCCCATAGCCCTCCATATAGTATAATACACTCTCCATAGCCCTCCATATAGTATAATGCACTTCATAGTCCTCCATATAGTATAATACACTCCCCATAGCCCTCTAAATAGTATAATGCACTCCCCAAAGTCCTCCATATAGTATAATATACTCCCCATAGTCCTCCATATAGTATAATGCACTCCCAATAGTCCTTCATATAGTATAATGTGCCCCACAACCCTCCAAATGGTATAATGTGACCCATATTCCTCAATATAGAATAATACATTCCCCATAGTCCTCCATATAGTATAATACACTTCCCATAGCCCTCCATATAGTATAATGCACTCCCTATAGCCCTCCCTATAATATAATGTACTCCCCATAGTCCTCCATACTGTATAATGTGCCCCACTGCGCTCAATATTGTATAATGTGGCCCATATTCCTCCAAATAGTATAACACACTCCCCATAGCCCTCCACATAGTATAATATACTACCCAGAGTCCTCCATATAGTATAATGCACCGCATATTCCTCCATATAGTATAATACACTCCCCATAGCCCTCCATATGGTATAATGCACCTCATAGTCCTCCATATAGTATAAAACACTCCCCATAGCCCTCCATATAGTATAATGCACCTCATAGTCCTCCATATAGTATAATACACTCCCCATAGCCCACCATATAGTATAATATACTCCCCATAGCCCTCCATATAGTATAATACACTCCCCATAGCCCTCCATATAGTATAATGCACCTCATTGCCCTCCATATAGTATAATGCACCTCATTGTCCTCCATATAGTATAATGCACTCACCATAGCCCTCCATATAGTATAATATACTCCCCATAGTCCTCCATATAATGGAATGCACCTCATAGTCCTCCATATAGTATAATGTACTCCCTATAATCCTCCCTATAGTATAATGCACTCCCCATAGCCCTCCCTATAGTATAATGCACTCTCCATAGTCCTTCATAGTGTATAATGCACTCCCCATAGTTCTTCATATAGTATAATGCTTTCTCCTCAGTCCTTAATAGAGTATAATGCAGCCTCCCTATAGTATAATGCAGCCAAACATACAGTACATATAATATAATGCAACCCATAGATCTCGATAAAGTATAATTGGGCCCCAACCATAGAGTATAATTCCATATGCCTATAATGAATTAAATAAACCATTTTCTGGTCTCCATGGGAATCAAACCCACAACCGCTATCATTGCCGGTAACAACTAAAGCTATGAGCAACAGCCTCTGCTGATATCACGGAGGATTTTCGATATTTGCACAATCTGAACCCACAGGCAAATGCTACTGATACATAGAGATACATCTATACATAGCAGTGTATTTTTTGTCCCTGTATTATAGAGGAAAATTAAAAGATTTTTTTCCTATAACATTACTAAAAAATAATGAAAAACAATTACAATAATGGCATTTCATTGAGCTTTTTTAGATAATAAACATCACAAATCAGCAAATACCATGGACATATGTGTTCCTGTACCTATAACGACCCGCACAACACAGCGATCAGACGATTTATGGCAGGGATGTCAAACTCAAATACACAGATGGCCAAAATTAAAAACTTAGACAAAGTCGCAGGCTAATGTTCATATTTAAAAAAATGTCTAGAATTGCAGACGTTTTTCCTTATCAAATATAATGATGATACTTTTCTTAAAGGGGTTGTGCCACGAACAAAGTACATTTTAATTAATAGATCTTAGAATAAAATAAAACACAATCACAAATAGGGCATACTGGAATAATATAATGTTATGTAAGAGCAGTAAAAAGCAAATGGCCCAATGGCCTAATTTAAATATGTAATAACAAAGGATAAAAAACTTTGACTTAATAAATAATACAGATAATAAAGTATGATGCAAACAAAAGTGCCTCCCAAACACAGTATGATACCCTCACAGTGAATTCCTCCACTGTATCATCCATACACACGGTATGATGACCCTACTGTGACGCGAACACAATATGATGCCGCAACTGTGATTTGCACAAAGTCCTCCATACAGTATAATGGGCCCCATAGAGTCCTCCATACAGAATAATGTGCCACCTCATAGTCCTCCATACAGAATAATGGGCCTCACATAGTCCTCAATACTGAATAATGGGCCCACATAGTGCTCCATACAGTTTAATGTGCCACCTCATAGTCCTCCATACAGTATAATGGGCCCCACATAGTCCTCCATACTGAATAATGGGCCCACATAGTGCTCCATACAGTATAATGAGCCCCTCATAATCCTCCATACAGTATAATGGGACCCTCATAATCCTCCATACAGTATAATGGGCCTCATATAGTCACCCATACAGTATAATGGGCCCCACATAGTCCTCCACACAGTATAATGGGCCTCACATAGTCATCCACACAGTATAATGGGCCCCACATAGTCCTCCATACAAAATAATGGGCCCCACATTTTCCTCCATACAGAATAATAGGCCCCACATAGTCCTCCATACTGAATAATGGGCCCACATAGTGCTACATACAGTATAATGTGCCCCACATAGCCCTCCATACAGAATAATGAGCCAACTCATTGTCCTCCATACAGAATAATGGCCCCCACATATTCCTCCATACAGAATAATGGGCCCTAGATAGTCCTCCATACAGAATAATGGGCACCACATATTCTTTCATACAGAATAATGGGCCCTAGATAGTCCTCCATACAGAATAATGGCCCCACAAAGTCCTCCATACAGAATAATGGGTCTCACATAGTCCTCCATACAGAATAATGGCCCCACATCGTCCGCCATACAGAATAATGGCCCCACATAGTTATCCATACAATGTAATGTGCCACCTCATAGTCATCCATACAGTATAATGGGCCTCACAGTCGTCCATACAGAATAATGGGCCCCACATAGTCCTCCATACAGAATAATGGGCCCCACATATTCCTCCATACAGAATAATGGGCCCTAGATAGTCCTCCATACAGAATAATGGCCCCACATACTCCTCCATACAGAATAATGGGCCCCACATAGTCCTCCATACAGAATAATGGCCCCACATCGTCCTCCATACAGAATAATGGCCCCACATAGTTATCCATACAAAGTAATGTGCCACCTCATAGTCCTCCATACAGTATAATGGGCCTCACAGTCATCCATACAGAATAATGGGCCCCACATAGTCCTCCATCCAGAATAATGGGCACCACATGGTCCTCCATACAGAATAATGGGCCCACATAGTGTTCCATACAGTATAATATGCCACCTCATAGTCCTCCATACAGTATAATGGGCCCCACATAGTCCTAGATACAGAATAATAGTCTCCACATAGTCCTTCATACTGAATAATGGGCCCACATAGTGCTCCATACAGTATAATGGGCCCCTCATAATCCTCCATACAATTTAATGTGCCACCTCATAGTCCTCCATGCAGTATAATGGGCCTCACACAGTCATCCATACAGAATAATGGGCCCCATATAGTCCTCCATACAGTATAATGGGCCTCACATAGTCCTCCGTACAGAATAATGGGCACCACATGGTCCTCCGTACAGAATAATGGGCACCACATAGTCCACCATACAGAATAACAAGCCAACTTATTGTCCTTCATACAGTATAATGGGCCCCACATAGTCATCCACCCAGAATAATGAGCCCCTCATAGTCCTCCATACAGAATAATGGCCCCAAATAGTCCTCGATAAAATATAATGGGCTCCACATAGTCCTCCATAGAGAATAATGGCCCCACATAGTACTCCATTCAATATAATGGGCCCCTCATAATCCTCCCTACAGTATAATGGGCCTCACATAGTCACCCATTCAGTATAATGAGCCCCACATAGTCCTCCATACTGAATAATGGGCCAACATAGTGCTCCATACAATATAATGGGCCCCACATAGTCCTCCATACAGAATAATGGGCCCCACATAGTCCTCCATACAGAATAATAGGCCCCACATAGTCCTCCATACAGAATAATGGGCCAACTCATTGTCCTCCATACAGAATAATGGGCCAAACATAGTCCTCCATAAAGAATAATAGTCCCTAGATAGTCCTCCATACAGAATAATGGGCCCCGCATAGTCCTCCATACAGAATATTGGCCCCACATAGTCCTCCATACAGTATAATGGCCCTACATAGTCCTCCGTACAGGATAATAGGCCCCACATAGTCCTCCATACAGTATAATGGGCCTCACACAGTCATTCATACAGAATCATGGGCCCCACATAGTCCTCCATACAGTATAATGGGCCCCACATAGTCCTTCATACAGAATAATGGGCATCACATTGTTCTCCATACAGAATAATGGACCAACTCATTGTCCTTCTTACAAAAAATAGGCCCCACATAGTCCTCAATATGAAATAATGTGTCACCTCATAGTCCTCCATACAGTATAACGGGCCTCACATAGTCATCCATACAGTATAATGAGCCCCACAAAGTCCTCCACATAGTATAATGGGACTCACATAGTCCTCCATACAGAATAATGGCCCCACATAGTCCCCCATACAGAATAATGGCCCCACATAGTCCTCCATGCAGAATATTGTGTGCCACATCGTCCTCCATACACAATAATGGCCCCACATAGTTTTCCATACAATATAATGTGACACCTCATAGCCCTCCATACAGTATAATGGGCCCCACATAGTCCTCCATACAGAATAATGGGCACCACATATTCCTGCATACAGAATAATAGGCCCACATAGTGCTCCATACAGAATAACGTGCCACCTCATAGTCCTCCATACAGTATAATGGGCCCCACATAGTCCTCCATACTGAATAATGGGCCCAAATAGTGCTCCATACAGTATAATGGGCCCCTCATAATCCTCCATACAATATAATGTGCCACCTCATAGTCCTCCATACAGTATAACGGCCCTCAGATAGTCATCCATACAGAATAATGGGCCCCACATAGTCCTCCATACAGTATAATGGGCTTCACATAGTCCTCCATACAGATTAATCGGCACCACATAGTCCTCCATACAGAATAATGGGCCAACTTCTTGTCCTTCATACATTATAATGGGCCCCACATAGTCATCCACCCAGAATAATGGGCCCCTCATAGTCCTCCATACAGAATAATGGCCCCAAATAGTCCTCAATACAATATAATGGGCCCCACATAGTCCTCCATACAGAATATTGGCCCCACATAGTCCTCCATACAATATAATGTGCCACCTCATAGTCCTCCATAGAGTATAATGGGCCTCACATAGTCATCCATACAGTATAATGGGCCCCACATAGTAGTCCATACAGAATAATAGGCCCCACATCTTCCTCCATACAGAATAATAGGCCCCACATAGTCCTCCATACTGAATAGTGGGCCCACATAGTGCTCCATACAGTATAATGAGCCCCTCATAATCCTCCATACAGTATAATGGGCCTCTCATAATCCTCCATACAGTATAATGGGCCTCATATAGTCACCCATACAGTATAATGGGCGCCACATGGTCCTCCACACAGTATAATGGGCCCCACATAGTCCTCCATACAGTATAATGGGCCTCACATAGTCATCCATACAGAATAATGGGCCCCACATAGTCCTTCATACATTATAATGGGCCCCACATAGTCCTCCATATAGAATAATGGGCCACACATCTTCCTCCATACAGAATAATAGGCCCCACATAGTCCTCCATACTGAATAATGGGCCCACATAGTGCACCATAGAGTAAAATGTGCCCCACATAGTCCTCCATACAGAATAATGGGCCAACTCATTGTAATCCATAAAGAATAATGGGCCCCACATATTCCTCCATACAGAATAATGGGCCCTAGATAGTCCTACAAACAGAATAATGGGCCCCACATAGTCCTCCATAAAGAATAATGGGCCCAACATAGTCCTCCATACCGAATAATAGGCCCCACATAGTCGCCTATACTGAATAATGGGCCCACATAGTGCTCCATACAGTATAATGTGCCACCTCATAGTCCTCCATACAGTATAATGGGCCCCACATAGTCCTCCATACAGAATAATAGGCCCCACATAGTCCTCCATACTGAATAATTGTCCCACATAGTGCTTAATACAGTATAATGGGCCCCTCATAATACTCCATACAGTATAATGGGCCCCTCATAATCCTCCTTACAGTATAATGGGCCTCACATAGTCACCCATACAGTATAATGGGCCCCACATAGTCCTCCACACAGTATAATGGGCCTCACATAGTCATCCATACAGTATACTGGGCCCCATATCTTCCTCCATGCAGAATAATAGGCCCCACATAGTCCTCCATTCTGAATAATGGGCCCACATAAGGCTCCATACATTATAATGTGCCCCAGATAGTCCTCCATACAGAATAATGGGCCATCTTATTGTCCTTCATACAGAATAATGGGCCCCACATATTCCTCTATACAGAATAATGGGCCCTAGATAGTCCTCCATACAGAATAATGTGCCCCACATAGTCCTCCATACATAATATTGGCCCCACATAGTCCTTCATATAGTATAATGGCCTCACATAGTCCTCCATACAGTATAATGGCCCCACATAGTCCTCCATACAGTATAATGGCCTCACATAGTCCTCCTTACAGGATAATAGGCCCCACATAGTCCTCCAGACAGTATAATGGCCCCACATAGTCCTCCAGACAGTATAGTGGCCCCATATAGTCCCCAGCGTCGCAGGTCAAACACAATCACCCTGAGAGCCAGACTTGGCCCGTGGGCCAGAATGTGACACGTGTGCTCTACATAGCGCACCTGTAGGACTGGTATCTACTACTTTATGCTCACCGTATGGTGGGAATATTGGTTTTTGTACAGCAGTTTTGTCAATGATCAGTATATAGTCAGTACTGTAGTGCTGGTGATATGCGGTTATGGCCTGTTGATATATTGTGTAGTATTAATGGTAGTATCTCTATAAATTAAAATTAAAAATTCTAAAAAAATATCTGATTCATGACGGATAATTGGCACAAGTCCATTAACCTTCATTCAGATGCACGTGGTGGATCACTGAGGCGTCACATCACTTTTTTATATACGATATGTATATCTCTTTTTTTATTTTTTTTTTTTATTTTTTTTTTCTTTAGTGCAGACACTGAGGTGTCACATCACTTTTTTATATACGATATGTATATCTTTTTTTTTTTTTTTTTTTCTTTAGTGCAGACTACTCCTCACCTCCAATATACTCCTGCGACCTATACTGTATTTATAGTCCGTAAAATGAGAAACTTTGACTTTAGGGAGAGAAACTTTTTTTTCTGCTAATATAATGAGCCGCCCCTGCTGGACACCCTCCTGCTATAGAAAGCTTAACTACGGCGAAAATTTAGGAGATTTACCCTGAATACACGTTGCCTCTGTCCCTTTTCCCAGAAGCTCATTTGCATATGTCACTGATGGAGCTCAGTGATTGGCTGACACAGTAGCTCAGTAGTTAGTGCAGCCCTGCCCACACAGAGCTTCATTGTAGTCTTCATCCTGCCGCCATAGGCCCGGGCTGCAGACAAACGGCTTATAGTGCGACAGTTATTGTAAAACTTGTTATTCATGATGGATGTGCTCTGCTCTAGGAAACGCCCCAGACATCATCCAGCAGGGGGCAGTGTTAATGCCTTCATCAGGCTCTCTTTCCCAACAGTAAGCAGTGATGGATATCTGCTCTGTCCTAATAGAAAGGGGTTGTCTAATAACTGATGCAGATGGGAGCAGAGCGACCCCATTGATTTCTGCATGATGTGATTTTTTTCTGAGAGCGGTGTACGGACACAAGGACTTACCATTGAGCCCCCACACAGCTTATGCAGGCGCTGCGTACTTCAGAGTGGTCTTTTGACCAATAGGTGCTGGGATCAGGACCTTATATCCCATTGATTGGCAGCATAAACAGCACCTATAATATATACAAATGATTGATACATTTTTTAAGTATTTTTATTTTTTTAAGTGGGAAGGATAGATATCTTTATAGTCTCTAGCAACAGCTATGGCTCCAACACCAAGACCGAAGAAAAATGTTTTTTTTTTCCTAATCTATAGGGGATTTGAAGATCCAATCTCCTGATCACTTAGATCAGGGCTTTTCAGTCTTCTTATCATTGGGGATCACTTTTTCTTATGCGGACTTTTATGTTCCATCCCTAACCCTGCCTCTTCTTGCCTCATCAGAAATTCTCACTTCTAGGTGGGGTTAAAATAAAACCCACTACACTTTTTGTCCAATGGGTGTCAGCACATGCTCCTTTGGGTGGGGTCTGCATCTCTGCTTTGTTCTTACATGAATGAAATAAACCATTTTCTGGTCTCCATGGGAATCAAACCCACAACCGCTATCATTGCCGGTAACAACTAAAGCTATGAGCAACAGCCTCTGCTGATATCACGGAGGATTTTCGATATTTGCACACTCTGAACCCACAGGCAAATGCTACTGATACATAGAGATACATCTATACATAGCAGTGTATTTTTTTGTCCCTGTATTATAGAGGGAAATTAAAAGATTTTTTTCCTATAACATTACTAAAAAATAATGAAAAACAATTACAATAATGGCATTTTCATTGTGCTTTTTAAGATAATAAACATCACAAATCAGCAAATACCATGGACATATGTGTTCCTGTACCTATAACGACCCGCACAACACAGCGATCAGACGATTTATGGCAGGGATGGCAAACTCAAATACACAGATGGCCAAAATTAAAAACTTAGACAAAGTCGCAGGCTAATGTTCATATTTAAAAAAATGTCTAGAATTGCAGACGTTTTTCCTTATCAAATATAATGATGAAACTTTTCTTAAAGGGGTTGTGCCACGAACAAAGTACATTTCAATTAATAGATCTTAGAATAAAATAAAACACAATCACAAATAGGGCATACTGGAATAATATAATGTTATGTAAGAGCAGTAAAAAGCAAATGGCCCAATGGCCTAATTTAAATATGTAATAACAAAGGATAAAAAACTTTGACTTAATAAATAATACAGATAATAAAATATGAAGCAAAAAAAAGTGCCTCCCAAACACAGTATGATACCATCACAGTGAATTCCTCCATGGTAACCCTTCACACACACGGTATGATGACCCTACTGTGACCCCAACACAATATGATGCCGCAACTGTGATCCCCACAAAGTCCTCCATACAGAATAATGGGCCTCACATAGCCCTCCATACAGAATAATGGGCCTCACATAGTCCTCCATACAGAATAATAGGCCCACATAGTCCTCCATACAGAATAATGGGCCTCACATAGCCCTCCATACAGAATAATAGGCCCACATAGCCCTCCATACAGAATAATAGGCCCACATAGTCCTCCATACAGAATAATGGGCCTCACATAGCCCTCCATACAGAATAATAGGCCCACATAGCCCTCCATACAGAATAATAGGCCCACATAGTCCTCCATACAGAATAATGGGCCAACTCATAGTCTTCCGTAAAGTATAGTGGGCTTCACATAGTCGTTCATACAGTATAATGGGCCCCACATAGTTCTCCATACAGTATAATGGGACCCACTTAGTCCTCCATACAGTATAATGGGCCCCACTTAGTCCTCTATATAGTAAAATGGCCTCACATAGTCCTCCATACAGTGTAATGGGCCCCACATAGTCCCCAGCGTCGCTGGCCAAATATAGTAGAGTGTGACGTGTCTTAAAGGGGTTTTCCCACAAGCAAAAGTTAATTTTAATCAATGAATCTTGGAATAATAATTATTTCCACAATTGAATGTATTTAAATAAAATGTTCCTGTGCGGAGATAATCTTATAAATGTGCCTCTGCTGTGTATTGTGTAATGACTGTTTCTGACTGTGTAGGAACATGGTCTGATCATACCACAGCTCCTGAACAGGGGAGGAAGCAAAAGAGTATACAGACATTACAGGACGGGATCACAGCTGATTCTTTCTTAGAAGTAAAACATTGTTTAAAAACAGGCAGGGAAATGTTTTACCTCAGAAAATGAATCAGCTGCGTTCCCTGCTGTAATGTCTGTATACTCTTTTCCTTCTTCCCCTGCCCAGGAGCTGTGGAATGATCAGACCATGTTCCATACACGGTCAGACACGGCCATTACACAGGGGAACATTTATAAGATTATCTCCGCACAGGAACATTTTATTAAAACACATCCAATTGTGGAACTTATTATTATTCCAAGATCTATTGATTAAAATCAACTTTCATTAGTGAGAAAACCCCTTTAAGTCTCTTTCACACGTACCGGAGACACTGACACACATAGACCCATTCAAATTAATGGGTCTGCGCACATGTCAATGTGTTTCCACAGACCGTGTGTCCATGGGCAAAACATGCTGACATGTCCGTTTTTGGATGACAGCAGCACGGATCACAAGTACCCATTCAAGTCAATGGGACCGTGTAAACACATACCGCACACAGATGCCATCTGTGTGACACGTACCGGCGCCTGGGAATCAGCAGTACAGTTAGCGCTGTTTCCAAGCACCGGGTTCTGAATGCTGCCCTCATCACGATTCCCTGGCAACGCTGCGATCAGCACCAGCAGGGGACCATGATGAGAGTAGTAGTGTCTGCTCCTCCAGTGTCCGACTGTCAGAATAAGAATAAAATAAAAACTCCTTATACTCACCTGTTCTACTGTAAGTGTCCACCGCTGTAATCCATGTGACCGCTCAGCAGAGGAGCTGGTGAGAATGAGCTGCTGCAGTGAGCGGGCCGCGGAGCTGCGCTGCACTCAGTGAGTGCCAGGACACCGCTTACTGAGCACAGCTCTGGGGCCAGCTTGCTGCAGTAGTCATTCTCCCCGGCTCCTCTGCCTGAGCGGTCGTATGGATTACAGCGGTGGACACTTAAGACAGGTGAGAATAAGGATTTTTTATTCTATTCTTATTCTTACAGTCGGACACTGCGGGAGCAGACACTACTACTCTCATCATGGTCCCTGCTGGTGCTGATCGCAGCGCCGGCAGGGAACCATAATGAGGGCAGCGTTTAGAACCCAGCGCTTGGTAACAGCGCTAACTGTACCACTGATTTCCAAGCGCCGGTACGTTTGCTCCTGATGCGGCACACAGCTGCTACATGTGTGCCACACATGGACATGGATATCTCCTGTATGGGTTTTCCCAGTACCAGAAATATCTGGACGTGTGAAACTGGCCTTAGTCTGACTGATTAGTAGGGGGCGTGACCCCTTAACATGCCTAGGGCAGCATGAATGCCAAATATGGCCCTGCTGCTGACCATCTTATTGTTAGGCTGCCTGCAGGTGTTTTATAAATTAGCCAGTAGGGCAGCATTGATTCTCCAATATAGAAAAAGGCTTGGATGGTGATATACTCAGCTTCTAGCGTTCCTGTAGATCCAGTGCAGATCACTATGGAGGTCTGCACCAGCTCTGAAAACGATGATTGCGCCATTCGTAAGTAGAAGGACTGCTACAACCTGTGATTGGCCACAGTGGTGAGGTGATGAGAAGAGCACGTCATCATATGTTTCACTAATGATGGGCTCTGCTAGTCACTTGCCTGCTGCTAAGGCTGTGTGCCCACGATGCAGAAATGCTCCGGATTTTTCCTGAGCGTTTCTGCATCTCCCTGGCAGAAAAAACGCATGCGGATTGTACATGCAGATTGTACATGCGGATTGGGCATGCGGATTGTGCATGCAGATTGTGCATGCGGATTGTACATGCGGATTGTTAATGCGGATTGTACATGCAGATTGTACATGCAGATTGGGCATGCGGATTGTGCATGCAGATTGTGCATGCGGATTGTGCATGCAGATTGTGCATGCGGATTGTGCATGCGTTTTTCCTGCCAGGGACATGCGGATGTAAAGTGTTCTTCACTTGCATTTCCGCATGCGGGTTGACAAGCGCTTTCCAAGCGATTTTAGCATCACTTGGAAAGTGCTTGTCAACTTGGTCACACTATATAAATCCATGCAACCGGCATGGATTTATATAGTGTGACCCGAGAGAATGGTTAAAAATAAAAAAATAAATCAATACTTAACTTCCGATGGCCCCCGCAGTCTTGCTTCGCTCCGTCCTGGCTGCCGGCAGATCATGGTACACTGAAGGACCTGCCGTCACATGACTATGACGTCAGCGCAGGTCTTTCAGTCCACCGCGATCTGCCGGCATGGGAGGACGAGCGCAGCGGGGGCCATCAGAAGGTAAATATAACATTTATTTTTTATTTTATTCTTTTTTTCACAGGTTCTATGGTACCCGGGTTCGAAGGAGAGTCTCCTGTCCTCCACACCCGGGTACCATCCGCGCATTGGAACGCATGGATTCTGCATGTACAGATGCAGTGATGCGGATTCCATGCGTTCCAATGCAAGTCAATGGCGGCGAAAACGCAGCGCTTCCGCAAAATAATGCGGATTATCATTGGGGAACATGGCAGGCCTTCTACCATGCGTTTTTTAAGCGTTTCTGCAGCATTTTTGCCGCTGCAGAAACTCTTAAAAAACGCATCGTGGGCACACAGCCTAAAACAATCACAGACTGAAGTGATTTTGCTACTTCTTGAAAGAGCAGGCATTGCAGTCAGAGCCAGTAGAGACCTCTATTGCAACCTGCACTAGATCAGTGTCTGCACCAAAAGGTGAGTTTAAGGCCACGTGCACACGTTGAGTGTTTGGTCAGTATTTTATCTCAGAATTTGTAATCCAAAACCAGGAGTGGGTGATAAATACAGAAGTGGTGACGAGTTTCTATTATACTTTTCCTCATTGTTTCACTCCTGGTTTTGGCTTACAAATACTGAGATAAAATACTGACCAAATACTGAACGTGTGCACGTGGCCTAATGCCATTTTTATATTAAGCCCATCCGTGAGTTAAAAATGTTTTTTCCTATATTGCGCAACCTCTTTAAGATTATACCTTAATGGGGTTGTTCAGCCGAGTGCAATTTGCCAAACCTTAAAAGCGAGTAATATACACAGTGTTAGGCTATGCATGAGTTTTTTTGAGATGTTAAAAAACGACAGCTTTTTCAAGGGTAAATTGCTTCAGCAAAGTATTCTCTTTTCCTTTTGGTTTTAGAAGAATTTTTTTCCTAAAGCATTATTTCCTGCCTTCAGATTGGACAGTGCCTAGTTTGGTGCAGTTTCCATCAGGATACACTACAAAGAAGTGACATGTACTTTATTTTTTTAGACCAGGATTTTTTTTTCATTTTTTAGAAAAAAAAATCTCATTATCAGCAAAGTGGATTTGCCACAGAAATGAATAGGGAGAGTTTTCCAAGTGTTTTTGAAAAGGTTTTTGATGGGAATTTTGGAAAGCAAAAGCAAAAAAAAGCTCCTAAATAAACTCTGCATGTATATAGAATTAGGGTTTGAGTCTGCTTGCCAATTTGAATAGTCGTCACTTGACCACAAGTTAGCGATTTGTATCCTTATGTCACATGCCAACTAGTTTCTTTTCCTGCCACTCTCAATAGAACACTGAGAGAAGCAGATGAGAATCTAGTCGGCATGTGAGTGCAGCTAAGCAAATCCCATACTTGGGGTCACATGGCGACCACTTGAATTGGCAAGAATATTACACACTATTAGGACTCAATTAACTGCAGTGCTTGTCAAAAATGTTGGGAACCTGACAACTGATACATGCTGCCCAATCCTAGGGTAACCTGCATGTATCAGTCACTGGCTGTAAGATTTCAGCAATGTTTGTTTGACCTGAAACACTGCAGCATTTCAGAGAAAAAGATACTTAAAAAGCCACCTGGACTGAGCTGCACATGTGACTAGTCAGAAAGGCGGGTCCCTGGCAGCTCATCCCTGCCTGCTCCCCTTGAGTGACTGGTCTCTCTCTATGCATGCACACAGGGGACTGGCCTTCTCGACTAGTCACTGCGTGGCTTGGTCCTTGACAGCTTTTAAAGTAAATGCTGTGGCGTTTCAGAGTCAAACATACCTGGCTGTGATAATACAGCCAGTGACTGATACACGCATGGTATCAGTGGACCGGGCAGCATGTATCAGCTGTCAGGTTCCCTTTAAGGACAGGAACAATGAATTTTCAGATAAGTGTTTTAATACCATAGATGGTCCATATTGAACAAGGACTACTTATGGCTGATGTCTCATTTTACTGCTTTTAAAGCCTTTAAAGAAGAGTGGACCAAAAATTCATTTCATAAAAGCTTTAACCGATGAAGTAAAAACCTTCAATGAATTAACCTTGAAAACTGAAATGAAGTCTTTTAAAAGATTCCAAGTATGGACACCTGTCCTGTCTCATATATATGAATACACCGTCTCAACAATACAGACAGCAATCTAAGGGATTTTCAAGTGATTCTATAAAATGTGTTGAATATAGAGTTTAGGTGACTTTTATCTAACTTTCAATGCCCATTTAACGCTATCAGAAACGTTCAGCATATGGATCCATATGTGTGTATTTTAACTCTTCTTATGCTCTCCTCCAGGTCGTCAACCAGATCTCCAATGTTTTACCAAGGATTTGTTAGGTCTTATAATGTGATTCTTCCTTTGAGAGTACATTCTTGTTTCCCTCCCGCGCTCTTCGCAGCTCCCTTCAGTCAGATACAGTTAGGTCCATATATATTTGGACAGAGACAACATTTTTCTAATTTTGGTTCTAGACATTACCACAATTTATTTTAAACAAAACAATTCAGATACAGTTGAAGTTCAGACTTTCAGCTTTCATTTGAGGGTATCCACATTAAAATTGGATGAAGGGTTTACGAGTTTCAGCTCCTTAACATGTGCCACCCTGTTTTTTAAAGGGACCAAAAGTAATTGGACAATTGACTCCAAGGCTATTTCATGGACAGGTGTGGGCAATCCCTTCGTTATGTCATTCTCAATTAAGCAGATAAAAGGCCTGGAGTTGATTTGAGGTGTGGTGCTTGCATTTGGAAGGTTTTGCTGTGAAGTAAACATGCAGTCAAAGGAGCTCTCCATGCAGGTGAAACAAGCCATCCTTAAGCTGCAAAAACAGAAAAAACCCATCCGAGAAATTGCTACAATATTAGGAGTGGTAAAATCTACAGTTTGGTACATCATGAGAAAGAAAGAAAGCACTGGTGAACTCATCAATGCAAAAAGACCTGGGCAGCCACGGAAGACAACAGTGGTGGATGATCACAGAATAATCTCTATGGTGAAGAGAAACCACTTCACAACAGCCAACCAAGTGAACAACACTCTCCAGGAGGTAGGTGTATCAATATCCAAATCTACCATAAAGAGAAGACTGCATGAAAGTAAATACAGAGGGTTCACTGCACGGTGCAAGCCACTCATAAGCATCAAGAAGAAAAAGGCTAGACTGGACTTTGCTAAAAAAACATCTAAAAAAGCCAGCACAGTTCTGGAAGAACATTCTTTGGACAGATGAAACCAAAATCAACCTCTACCAGAATGATGGAAAGAGAAAAGTATGGCGAAGGCGTGGTAGAGCTCATGATCCAAAGCATACCACATCATCTGTAAAACATGGCGGAGGCAGTGTGATGGCTTGGGCATGCATGGCTGCCAGTGGCACTGGGTCACTAGTGTTTATTGATGATGTGACACAGGTCAGAAGCAGCCGAATGAATTCTGATGTATTCAGAGCCATACTGTGTGCTCAGATCCAGCCAAATGCAGCCAAACTGATTGGTCGCTGTTTCATACTACAGATGGACAATGACCCAAAACATGAAGCCAAAGCAACCCAGGAGTTTATTAAAGCAAAGAAGTGGAATATTCTTGAATGGCCAAGTCAGTCACCTGATCTCAACCCAATTGAGCATGCATTTCACTTGTTAAAGACTATAAACTTCAGACAGAAAGGCCCACAAACAAACAGCAACTGAAAACCACCGCAGTGAAAGCCTGGCAAAGCATCAAAAAGGAGGAAACACAGCATCTGGTGATGTCCATGAGTTCAAGACTTCAGGCAGTCATTGCTAACAAAGGGTTTTCAACCAAGTACTAGAAATGAACATTTTATTTACAATTATTTAATCTGTACAATTACTTTTGGTCCCTTTAAAAACAGGGTGGCACATGTTAAGGAGCTGAAACTCCTAAACCCTTCATCCAATTTTAATGTGGATACCCTCAAATGAAAGCTGAAAGTCTGAACTTCAACTGCATCTGAATTGTTTTGTTTAAAATTCATTGTGGTAATGTCTAGAACCAAAATTAGAAAAATATTGTCTCTGTCCAAATATATGTGGACCTAACTGTAGAATACAGTAGTTAGACTGGATCCAGCTTTGTTCTGGTAGTTATTGCAGCTTTTATCTCACAAGCGACCATTTTAACTCACGGTGAGACAAAATGGGTTCACAGTCATCAATGCTTTTCCCCATTCTTTTCATAAAAGTACACTATTATACTAAACTAATTGATCAAATAATAGGAGGACAATTTTGAAAATGTTTCTGAAAAAGTCATGAAAAGCTACCTTGCTGATAATCTCTGCGGGAAGCTAATGGCATAGTGCTCTTATGATTACTAAGAGAAACACGCAATTCTGTTACTGACATGTAATTGATTCTGACGGATTGCCAAGGGCAGTGTCACACTCTGCTGTGCACTCGTTCTAGAAATGTTGCCCACTTTGCTAGTGTCAGTTAATGGTTACAGTATGTGTAGGAGACAATTGTCGGAGCTTTGGTATTGGTTTGACATTATACAATAAAAGCATAAAGAAGAGGGCAAGCAGTGATCTATGGACGCTGTCCTCCCATTAGTTCCCAGCATTGACTGAAAATATAATCTCTTAGTGGTGGGCAATTAATATTCCCGAGGGGCCACATGACAGACAGTTACTATTCTGGAGGCCGAACTAGAAGTCTAAAATTAATTCTACTCAATATTAATATTAACATATTAATTATAATTATTATATTATATATTAATATTAATTGTATCATTTAATATTGAGCAGAATTAAGTATGCTGACACCCTCCCATATACCATATGAGCCTGCACACAGCCCCATATATACAGTATGAGCCCCCACACAGCCTCCTACATACAGTGTAAGCAGGTGACCAGATGCAACGCGCAGGGACAAGGTGGAAGTACCCAATGAAACTGTTTGTGTCCCTAATGTGGCTGGAAATTGTGGTAACTATAGCAATGGTAAATAATAGTGTTGAGCGAGCATGCTCGACACTGCTCGGTACTCGCCCGAGCATCACGCTACTCGGGATATTCGGCGACCACCGAGCATTTCCGGGTTACTCGGGGTGGAGCTCGGGTCTCCGCCCTGCACGTTTGGCGCTCTTTACAGAGCCAATGAACATGCAGGGATTGCCAGGCAGTCACTGTAATGTCGCAGCCATGTTGGTTGTGGGCATTACAGTGATTGGCTGACCGCACAGCGTCATCTCGAGTATTTAAAACAGGGCGCCGCCATCTTGGACACAGTCGCTCCGGATCAGACAGTGTAGGCACAGCACTGCTGATTTAGGGAGAGATATATCCTGCGAAATAGTTAGTGTAGGGTCTGTAAAGGCTGCCAGATCAAACAAACAGTCCTTCTCAGGACTAATATCCATCCCAGATATCAGGCAGGCAGGCAGGCAGGCTGTATAGGAGACGCAGTGGTTATACCAGCAAACGCTGCATTACAGTCCTGTGTGCTCCTGCTGCTGAAATTAATGGACTTAGCTCCAGGTCTCGGGGGCCAGGAAAAATCCTTTTTTTTTTTCATCTAAATCCTCTTTTTTTTCCCTCCTTCACACTGTACAAATACCCGTCTTATTAACCTTTTGGTGTGTCCCCCCCCCCCCCCCAAAAAAAAAAAGTGTGTCTCTTTTTCAGACACAAATATATCTGTTGAAAATAGTGTGGTGTAGGCCCGAGAAATACAAGTGTGGTTTTGCAGTTCCACGGTTGAAACCTCTGTATTACCCACTTTTGGACCATTTATATCTAAAAAAACCAGTTTGAGTGTGTCGCTCACTGTTCAACCGCAAATATATATATTTAAAAAAGTCTAGTATACCCTAGTAAACAATAACTGTGGTTTTGCCATTCCATGGTAAAAAATCTCTATTATCCAGCTTTTGGTATTTTTTCCGTAAACAGTAATAGTTTCTCCCTGATTGTTCAGATTGTTTAAAAGAGTCGGGTGTAGGCCAGAGAAACAGAACTGTGGTTTTCCTCTTCCACAGTTCTAATATGCTTTTAATTACCCTTTTGCCATTGATAGTGCGAGTGTCAGCTATTTTACTTCATTTACAATGGGCAAGGCGCGTGGCAAGGGACGTGGAACTGGACGTTCTGGTGATGGTGCGTGTAGAGGACGGGGCCGTGGCCAAGGTGAAAATGTGCCACAACCAACAGCCACATCTTCTCGCTCCCACTTCTTGACCGAATTACTAGGGAAGCACAGAACAACACCAGTATTGTGAACTGATCAGTGCGAACAGGTTATTAATTGGATAGCAGATAATACTTCCAGTTACCTGGCACCACCACCTCCGGTCTGTCTTCCACATGGTCAACTCTTAGAAGCCGTGAGTTTCGACCGCATACTCCTCCTCACCCTGATGTTCCTTCCTCCCACCATGCCGAGTGTCGTCAGACAGCAACTGATCCCACACTTGGACACTCTGAAGAGCTGTTCACTGGTCCATTTCCAGATTTGTGCCCCTCGCCTGATCCGCTTGAAGTGGTGGAAGAGGAGATCCCATGTAGCGATGCCCAAATATTTGAACAGCCACGGCCACAGGAAGTCGACGCTGGCAATTTGTCACAAGAGGTGGACGATGACGAGACACAATTGCCAGGAAGTGAGGAGGAGGATCGTGGTGTGCAAGTGGAAGAGGAGGAGGTGGTGGATGATCTAGTAACTGACCCAACGTGGCAGGAGGACATGCAGAGCGAGGCCAGCAGCACACAGGGTGAGGGAGGCAGAGTACCCCAACAGGCAGGAAGAAGCAGTGTGGTGGCCGCACACAGAAGGCGGGCAACAGTTTCCCGTAACACCAACATGAGGTCAGGAATTTTTTTAAAGACTCTACTGATAACCCCAAAAAGGCCATTTGTACCACCTGCCATGCCAGTATCAGCAGGTGTGACAAAACTACCAGCCTGACCACCACCAGCATGATCAGGCACATGGCAGCAAAGCACCCGACTTTATGGGGCGAACCCCAGGGTCCACAACCCATGTCAGCGGGTATCATCACTGCTTCTTCCCCTGGGCCGCGTGGGGAACCCGGAACCGGGCCTGTTGTAGGATGCTGGGGGTTGTAGTCTCCGTGTGGCGGTGACCCGGTCCGTGCCCAGGGCGGTCAAACCAGTGGCAGTCTATTGGTGTTATAATAAGCGTCCGACTACGCCACCCGTGGATTGCGGTCAGTGGGGACCGCTGCCGACCGCTGAGGCTGATGTTGTTTGCGCAGCCGAGTATGGGATAACTCCCCACGGGAGAAGTATTGCCTCAGGGCAGCTAATGTGGATGATGATGGGAGTGATGGTGTGAGTGTCCCGGTAGAAATGGTGCTGGTGCGGCGATGAAACACAGAGACTTGTAATTGCAGTTTCCAAAGCTTTACTCACGGTTGTTATTCTGGTCACTTGTTCACATGAGGGACCGCCCAAGCCGTGCTGCGTTCACCAGGCAAGGGACTCGACCAACTCCCAGGCAATTCCAGAGCGTGGCATAGGGCTCCCTTCCTTTCCTTTCTCTGGCCGTCCCCACCAGTGACCCACCTTTGTCCAGCTTTCTCGGGCCTTCTGTTGGCGAAACCTCTCCCGGTTTCCCTGACCCTATGTGGTATGCCTTTCTGGTGGATGTAGTGAGGGGTCGCACCAAGATGTGGTAACAACCTCCGGTCTTTGGCTGAGGAATCTGTTGCCTCCACCAATTTGGGTTCCGGTACCCTATTCTGCCAACCCTTCACCCAGTATCTCCTCTGGGCATATGGGGTTCCTTCTGCCTTCGTGTCTCTGGGCCTTTCTCTGTGTTCCTTGCTTCCTTTCTCCTCTGTTCCAGTTCCTTTCCTACTTTCCTTTCTGTTCCTTCTTCTCTCTCTCTCTCTCAGGCTCCAGCCTCCTGACAAGGCCTGCCTGCAGAGCAGAGCCCATGCAGGGGCTCTGCTTCCTGTCTTCTCCTCAGACTGTCTCCACTGAACTGAACACTGTCGTAAGATGGTGCCCACCTTATATACCTCCTTCTATGTGTGAGCCCAGGTGACTAGCAACCAATGGGCTCCTACCTATGCTCAGAGACCCACCCCTTTCTGCTCCTACACCACTGGGTATTCCACCCCTCCCCACTCCAGTCAAGGACAGATGCTGTCGTGCCTGCACTTCTATCTTGCGGGAGCACCGTTGAGCTGTCCCTCGGAAATGGGGTGTGTGTGGTGCATGCAGCTTACTGAGTCCTGGTCCACACTCCATCCTTACCCGGGAGTGGAATATCACACCTCTGGTTCGAGGTGCAATACCCCTGTAGCAGCCGAGCCCTCGGGGTGCTACACAATCCCCTGTCCATACTGCATGCAAAGATGCCCCCTCCTCTCAGTCTTCACTTGTTATGGCAGTTTCTCAAGAAACAGCATCAACGTCCACCTCCACGTCCCACCGCAGCGTTCAATTGTCCATATCCCAGACCTTTGAATGACCTTACCTGGTGAACGCAGCACGGCTCAGGCGGTCCTTCATGTGCACAAGTGACCTGGATGAGAACTGTGAGTAAAGCATTGGAAACTGCAACCACACGTCTCTGTGTTTCATCGCCGCACCAGCACCATTAGTACTGGGACGCTCACACCATCACTACCATCATCTACTCTAGCTGCCCTGAGGCAATACTTCTCCCGTGTGGAGTTATCCCATTCTTGGCTGCGCATATAACATCAGCCTCAGCGGTCTGCAGCGCAGCGGTGGTCCCCACTGACCGCAATCCACGGGTGGCATAGTCGGACAATTACAACACAAATAGACTGCCACTGGTTTGACCACCCTTAGCCACGGACCGGGTCGCCGCCACACGGAGACTACAACCCCCAGCATCCCACAAGAGGCCCGGTTCCGGGTTCCCTACGCTGCCCAGGGGGCGAGTCAACTTTGGCGTAGTCGGCAGGATCTTTACCAACCCGCCACAAGAGGGTATTGCGTGCCTGAAGAAGATCGTACATGTACCTTGAAAAGAAGTCTCCCGCCATTTCCAGAAGTTTCCCGCCGTCCGGAGTCGTTTCCCGCCATCCGGAACCGATTCCCGCCATCAGACGCCATCTTGGACCGTTTCCCGCCATCTTCATCCGTTTTTCCCGCCCTGGCAGAGCGGACACCATTATGTGCGCACCAAAAGACAGCAGGAAGCCGCCTCCCATCGTGGGCCAGGTCCCAGAGTGGCGCCAAAGAAGGAGCCCGCCCCCAGCAACAATGAGTGCAGCAGTGGAGATGTCCATCAACGTGGGGGGGCTGCTCCTGAAGGTGATTGTCAGCAGATGCCCCCAAGACCAACCCCCATGGGGGCGGATAGGAAAGAAAACTGTGGGGCCGGGCGCGGCCTGGATCAGTCTGGACCTGCTGCACCCGGAGATGGAGGGAGCAGCGAACCCCACCAGCACCCTGGCCCGCAGCCTGCTGCAAGCTGAGCCACCCTGCAGCCTGACAGAGTTGCTAGCCCAGCTGCCCAGGGACCCGGACAGTGCGCGCGCAGCGCTGGAAGACCTGAACAGGAGGATGGTCCGGGCGCAGTGGGATGTGTTTGCCGGGTGGAGAGAGGAGATGGCCCGGCAGCACGAAGGCAGCCAGCTGAGGACCCCGCCGGGACAGGGCAGTGCGCTTACCGCTGGGCGCGGAGAAGAGGGACCGGCAGCTGCAGACGACGCCGCGGAGGAGGCCACGGAGACCGAGGCAGGTAATGGGGACGCCACCACCCCAAGCCCTGGGAACACCAGCCTGCCCTCACCCTCAGCTGCGGGACCCGAAGCCCCGGGGACCGTACCTGACATCATGCCTCCACCGCCGCCAGCTAGGCCTCAGGCTGCAAACGTCACTGTCACGCCCCGCCCCGCGCTGTGCCCTCTGAACCCGGGCGCCGTAAAGCGGGAGACGTCACAGGCCGGGACGCAAGGCCCAGCACACCCGGGCGCCACTGCCTCACCAGCGCCCCCTACCTTGGGGGTGCCACCCCCGGGCGCGACCAACAAGCGACAACCGGCCTGGTCACAAGGCCGAGTGCCCCCGGGCGCTGCCACCCGTCCGAAGCCCGCGGTGCCACCCCTGGTTGCGGACCTGTACGCCCAACATACTAGCTCGGACGGGCTGCCCTTTGAGTGGCCACCGGAGTTTGTCAACCCCCGTCTCCGGAGAGAACAACCCCTGAGCGAGCCTCTGATCCCGGCCCCGGAGCCTGCCAACATCGCTCCACCCCCGCCGGAGGATGCCCAGTTTACATGGGACCCCACCGGCGAGAATCTCATGGGGTTCACCCAGGAGACCCGGGCGGAAGCAGCCCATCGCCTGGATTGCTGCCGTCAACAGCTGGCCACCTTTGAAAGGGAGCGGCGGCAGAGGCGCATCAGGGAGGAGCGACTCCAAGCCCGGAGCGCGGAGCAGAAGAGGAGGGCCCGACAAGACTCCCAGGCCATCCGCGGTCCCAGAGCCACCGGGACTGTAGTAAAGTTCCAGCTGGAGCATGGCTGGGGCTTCATCCGAGATCCGGAGGCTGACACCGACGTCTTTGTCACCAGAAGGGACGTGGAAAGCCACCTGCCGAGGGACATCACGGACGTGACCTGTACCCCGGTGACGTGGTCACTTACACCTGGCATAAGGGCGCAAAGGGACTGTATGCCCTCCATGTCCACCGTCTAACAGAGGAGGAGCTGCGGTACCGCCCAGACATGGACTACCCTGAGGATCAGGACGGATCTGAAGGCTATGAGGAAGGAGCATCAGGAGGACACCGTTATTGAATAAACGGTAAAATTAACTGTAAATAGTTACCCGTCAGGGTATCAGAATTGTGGATGAAACTGTTTCCTGATAAAAGTTACCCCCCTACATCCCCTACAAGGCTGAGGACTGTGAGCAGCCATTCCCCCTTTCCAACCGGCCGAGGACTGGGAACGGCCAATCACTTGTAAATAGTTGCGCTTCCTAAAGCGCCCCTTACTGGTTTTATGAAAAAGACTGCAACGTCTACCTCAGGATTAAATGGACTGTTGCACCTTTACCTGGTCGCAAGTTGCACAGCGGCCAGAGCTCAAGAATGTTTTACTTGAAAAAGTTTTATATTGAAAAGTTTAATTTGCTGCTAAAAGAGTTTATGGTATTATATGTGTGTGTGTGAAGAAAGTCTTATAATGTTTATTAATGCTTATACCAGTAACGTTGGAAAGAAAAGAGTACCTCCCATAAAGGGATGAGTTTTTGGTTAAATGTCTTATATGCGAATGCATTCTAAAAATTTTGTATGTCGAAAATTGTTTTATTCTTTTCCAGCCCGAGGACGTGCTGTGATTTACCAGGGGGGAATGTAGCACCCCGAGGGCTCGGCTGCTACAGGGGTATTGCACCTCGAACCAGAGGTGTGGTATTCCACTCCCGGGTAAGGATGGAGTGTGGACTAGGGCTCAGTAAGCTGCATGCACCACACACACCCCATTTCCGAGGGACAGCTCAACGGTGCTCCCACTAGACAGAAGTGCAGGCACGACAGCATCTGTCCCTGGCTGGAGTGGGGAGGGGAAAGTAAACCCAGTGGTGTAGGAGCAGAATGGGGACGGGTCTCTGGGCATAGGTAGGAGCCCATTGGTTGCTAGTCACCTGGGCTCACACATAAGGGAGGTATATAAGGTGGGCACCATCTTAGATCAGTGTGCAGTGCAGAGAAGAAGTTAAGAGTGAGAGGAGAAGACAGGAAGCAGAGCCTCTGCATGGGCTCTGCTCCACGGGCAGGCCTTGTCAGGAGGCCGGAGCCTGGGAGAGAGAAGAAGGAACAGAAAGGAAAGCAAGAAAGGAAACAAGGAACAGGAACACAGAGAAAGGCCCAGAGACACGAGTGAAGAAGGAACCCTAAGAACCCACGAGATAACGGGTGAAGGGTTGGCAGAGCAGGGTACAGGAACCAAAATTGGTGGAGGCGACTAATCCTCAGCCAAAACCGGAGGTTGTGACCACATCTTGGTGCGACCCCTCACTACATCCACCAGGAAAGCATACCACATAGGGTCAGGGAAACCGGAGAGAGGTTTCGCCAACAGAAGGCCCGAGGAAGCTGGACAAATGTGGGTCACTGGTGGGGACGGCCAGAGAAGGGAAGAGAAGGGAGCCCTGTGCCACGCTCTGGAATTGCCTGGGAGTTGGTCGAGCCCCTTGCCTGGTGAACGCAGCACGGCTCAGGCGGTCCTTCATGTGCACAAGTGACCTGGATGAGAACTGTGAGTAAAGCATTGGAAACTGCAACCACACGTCTCTGTGTTTCATCGCCGCACCAGCACCATTAGTACTGGGACGCTCACACCATCACTACCATCATCTACTCTAGCTGCTCTGAGGCATTACTTCTCCCGTGGGGAGTTATCCCATTCTTGGCTGCGCATATAACATCAGCCTCAGCGGTCTGCAGCGCAGCGGCGGTCCCCACTGACCGCAATCCATGGGTGGCGTAGTCGGACAATTACAACACAAATAGACTGCCACTGGTTTGACCACCCTGAGCCACGGACCGGGTCGCCGCCACACGGAGACTACAACCCCCAGCATCCCACAAGAGGCCCGGTTCCGGGTTCCCCACGCGGCCCAGGGGGCGAGTCAAATACAAAAGTGCAAAAAAGCATAAAAAAATGCTACTTGTGAACATAGCCCAAGGTGTGGAGGAGTATTTTTGTTTTTGGTTATTTATTTTACCTTTTACACAAGTCTTTACCCTGGAAAGGAACTTCCTTAACATATTTCACAGAAAAGCAGTTTCAGTTTCGTTTTTGAACGTTTTATTGTGAGCCCGTAAAAGTGGCTTAATACCTCTGACCACGTTGTTGACAGCAGTGACCTGGGGGTCAGAAATGCTTCCTGGGGTGATCCCCATGCTGCCCCCATGTCATATGAGTACTGTCACTATCGTTTTGGGCACTTGTTAGGCTTTTAAAAGACTGCCGGGGGTGCCACCGCAAAAATGCTTGGGTCTCCCATAGACTAACATTGGGCTCGCTGCTCGGGTCGAGCACCCGAGTATCACGGCGAGCTCGGCCCGAGCTTCGAGCACCCGAGCATTTTAGTGCTCGCTCAACACTAGTAAATAATGAATAACAGGGTAATTACAGCATGAAATATACAATATCAATCATATAATGAATCCTCAGGTCCACTCTATTATAACAGTCTCTTCTTATATACAGTATTTGTATAGTCTTCTAGCAGGCATGGTGTTCCCGATAACGAGAGTCACTGTACTGTTTCTTCCTCTAGCACAGGCACTAGCGGGCGTTTCCAGTTCTTCCCTCTAGTCCGCAAGAACTCCTGACAAAGTCTAGCAAGGCTCACTGGGCCTCCTTCACTTCTCCCTTTCTGTTGCACTGGCCCAGGCCGACAGCTGTACCGTACGTCAGTGCTGGAAGCAACGGCCCAGCTCACTCGCGCCTCCTGTTGACACAGGTGTCCACCCCCAAGCATAGTTTCCTCAAAATCTTCAGGTATTGACCAACGGCGGATGTCTCTCGTACCCGGTGGGATGAGGGCTGGGCCTCGGCTTTTGACTTGCGTCATCTGGGCTCCGGTTCTTGGGTCTGATCTTTAGGACTTGAAACTTGTCTTGGGCAGGTCTGGTCTTTGGGCCTTGACTGGCATCATCTGGATTCCGGGGCTTGTCCGGGACTGCCTAGGTCTTGCTTCCAGGCGCGCCACAAGGTTTGCGCTTCCTGTAACGGCCCGGCACCCTGCCCTCAGCATCTCTCTAGACACACATCCTGTCCATCCCTTCTCTTGGCGCCAAATTTCCTCCCGTTTTGGAGTGCTGGCCTTTTATACCAGGGAACTGCATCATCAAGGTCACCTGATCGGGTGCTCCATCTAAACTCAGCCCTCCTGAAACTCTCCCTCTTCTGGTCTGTCCCGCAGGGTCCCGTTTGGACAGTAGATAGCAGTCCTCATGCACAAATGCTACACAGCGCTGGGGATTCTCATCCTTAATGTCACACCCTCTTACAACAGTATGAGCCCTCAAATAGCCACTGTATACAGACACTCTTCCCATATAAATATGAAAAAGAAAACTACACAAACTCAATTCGCTCCCCCAACACTCTGTTAAGATCTTTGGTGCACTCACACTCTGGAAAGCAGATGCGATGTAGTGACGTCATTACTAGTGTTGAGCAAGCATGCTCGACACTGCTCGGTACTCTCCCGAGCATCTCAATACTCGGGATGTTCGGCGACCACCGAGCATTTTCGGTTAACTCAGGCGGGAGCTCGGGTCTCCGCCCTGCACGTTTGGCGCTCTTTACAGAGCCAGTGAACATGCAGGGATTGCCAGCCAGTCACTGTAATGCCGCAGCCATGTTGGTTGTGGGCATTACATTGATTGGCTGGCCGCACAGCGTCACCTCGGGTATTTAAAACCGGGCGCTGTAATCTTGGACACAGTCGCTCCGGATCAGATGGTGTAGGGAGAGTGCTGCTGAGCTAGGGAGAGATTTATACTGCAAAATAGGTAGTGTAGGGCCACTAAAGCCTGCAAAAATCGTCTTATTAACCTTTTGGTATTTCCCCCCCAAAATAAAAATTGAGTGTGTCTGTGAGTGTTCAGACACAAATAAATCTGTTTAAACGAATCTGGTGTATGCCAGATAACTAGAACTGTGGTTTTCCTCTTCCACAGTTCAAATCTCCTTTTTATTACCCTTTTGCCATTGATAGTGTGAGTGTAAGCTATTTTACTTCATTTACAATGGGCAAGGCGTGTGGCAAGGGACGTGGAACTGGACGTTCTGGTGATGGTGCGTGCAGAGGACGGGGCCGTGGCCAAGGTGAAAATGTGCCACAACCAACAGCCACATCTTCTCGCTCCCAGTTCTTGACCGAATTACTAGGGAAACGCACAACAGCACCACTATTGCCAACTGATCAGTGTGAACAGGTTATTAATTGGACAGCAGATAATAATTCCAGTCACCTGGGCACCACCACCTCCGGTCTGTCTTCCACATGGTCAAGTGTTAGTAGCCGTGAGTCTCGACTGCATACTCCTCTTCACTCTGATGCACCTTCCTCCCACCATGCCGAGTGTCATCAGACAGCAACTGATCCCACAGTTGGACACTCTGAAGAGCTGTTCACTGGTCCATTTCCATATTTGGGCCCCTCGTCTGCTGCGCTTGAAGTGGTGGAAGAGGAGATCCCATGTAGCGATGGCCAAATATTTGAACAGCTATGGCCACAGGAAGGCGACGCTGGCAATTTGTCACAAGAGGTGGACGATGACGAGACACAATTGCCACGAAGTGAGGAGGAGGACTGTGGTGCGGAAGTGGAAGAGGAGGAGGTGGTGGATGATCTAGTAACTGACCCAATGTGGCAGGAGGACACGCAGAGTGAGGCCAGCAGCACACAGGGTGAGGGAGGCAGAGTACCCCAACAGGCAGGAAGAAGCAGTGTGGTGGCCGCACAGAGAAGGCAGGCAACAGTTTCCCGTAACACCAACATGAGGGACGTTGCCAGTACAACCGGTAGGTCTTCCAGAGTCAGGAATTTTTTTAAAGACTCTGCTGATAACCCCAAAAAGGCCATTTGTATCACCTGCCAGGCCAGCATCAGCAGGGGTGACAAAACTACCAGCCTAACCACCACCAGCATGATCAGGCACATGGCAGCAAAGCACCCGACTTTGTGGGGCGAACCCCAGGGTCCACGACCAGTGTCAGTGGGTGTCACCACTGCTTCTTCCGCTGTTGTGCGTGTAAGAGAACCCCCTGTTGTGCGTGCAAGGCAATCCCCTGTCCATACTGCATACTCCTCTCAGTCTTCACTTGTTATGGCAGTTTCTCAAGAAACAGCATCAACAGCTACGTCCCACCGCAGTGTTCAATTGTCCATATCCCAGACCTTTGAACGGAAGCGCAAATTCGCAGCCAATGCCCCACAGGCCACAGTCCTAAATTCGCACATTTCACGACTACTTGCGTTGGAAATGCTGCCTTTTAGGCTGGTGGAGACGGAATCCTTCCGCAACCTTATGGCGGCGGCCGTCCCTCGGTACTCGGTCCCCAGCCAACACTATTTTGCCCGGTGTGCCATCCCCACACTACACAAGCACGTGTCCCAAAACATCTGCCGTGCCCTCAACAGCGCAGTTACTGGGAGAGTCCACCTGACAACGGACAAGTGCTTGTGGCCAGGGACGGTACATCTCCCTGACGGCACACTGGGAAAACATAGTGGAAGCCGGGACCCAGTCGCACCTTGGGACGGAACACAGCCTCCCCACACTGAGGATTGTGGGCCCTATGTCAGTCAGAGTTAAGGCCCTCTAACCTCCATGTCATTTCCAAGGGGCATTAAAACTGTCTTGTTAAGCTACTGCGACCTCCACCACTTTTCCCAGGGGCATTAAAACCATCTTGTTAAGCTACTGCGACCTCCATCACTTTTCCCAGGGGCATTGATATTGTCTTTTTATTCCACTGCAACCCCCATCACTTTTCCAAGGGGCATTAAAACCGTCTTGTTAAGCTACTGCGACCTCCATGTCTCTTCCAAGGGGCATTAAAACCATCTTGCTAAGCTACTGCGACCTCCACCACTTTTCCCAGGGGCATTGATATTGTCTTTTTATTCCACTGCAACCTCCACGTCTCTTCCAAGGGTCATTAAAACCGTCTTGTTAAGCTACTGCGACCTCCACCACTTTTCCCAGGGGCATTAAAACCGTCTTGTTAAGCTACTGCGACCTCCACCACTTTTCCCAGGGGTATTAAAACCATCTTGTTAAGCTACTGCGACCACCACTTTTCCCAGGGGCATTGATATTGTCTTTTTATTCCACTGCGACCTCCACCACTTTTCCCAGGGGCATTAAAACCATCTTGTTAAGCTACTGCGACCTCCACCACTTTCCCCAGGGGCATTAAAACCGTCTTGTTAAGCTACTGCGACCTCCACCACTTTTCCCAGGGGCATTAAAACCGTCTTGTTAAGCTACTGCGACCACCACTTTTCCCAGGGGCATTGATATTGTCTTTTTATTCCACTGCGACCTCCACCACTTTTCCCAGGGGCATTAAAACCGTCTTGTTAAGCTACTGCGTCCACCACTTTTCCCAGGGGCATTGATATTGTCATTTTATTCCACTGCGACCTCCACCACTTTCCCAGGAGCATTAAAACCATCTTGTTAAGCTACTGCGACCTCCACCATTCTTCCAAGGGGCATTAAAACCGTCTTGTTAAGCTACTGCGACCTCCACCACTTTTTCAAGGGCCATTGATATTGTCTTTTTATTCCACTGCGACCTCCACCATTCTTCCAACGGGCATTGCATTTCCTCCTAATTTAGTCAGCTTTTGCTTTTCAATGCATAGGTGAACACTAAGGGAGACCCACCCCCCAATAATGGGCAGAAGGTTTTTAGTATGCTGTCATTCACGTCTGTTTCAAGGGGCATTGCAATTCCTCATAATTTTTGGAAAGCCTTCCATTCACTGCTTAGGCCAAAAGTGCACAGGAGACCCAGTTGCTATAAATGGAAAAAACAGTTTAGTTAAGGCCCTCTGACCTCCATGTCATTTCCAAGGGGCATTGGAGTGCCTCAAAATTTTTGGTAGGCATTCCACTCACTGTATGCCCTATAACTGTGTAGCCGAACCACTCCTTTTGGTACAGAAACATATCCTACAAGACATGTTTGGTTGACTGGCCTGATATTGATGTGAATGGTCCCTGTTCCTCCTGTTCTCTCCTTTGCCACCACCTCATCCATCATTCATCTGTAAGGTGCCCCAGCAAGGTAGTCGTGGGCGAGCTGTAGCCCCCTCTCGCTCTGACACCCTACAGACAATTCGTGTCCTCCCTCTGATGTGTGGCTGTGTATGTGGTGCTCTCCACTTACTTCAAACCATCCGATCACGGCTGTCTCCAGGCATTTCTCTTCTGGGACCAGGGCAGCAATAAATTCAGAGGACACTAAGTTCTTAACCAGAACTTGAACTTTACTTGGGGTTGAGGAATATGTACAATATTTACAGGCAGATATAATGGATAAGGCCCGACAGGTTATTATCTCTCTCACAGGCACTGGCAACATCTTCAGCCCTTGTTCCCTCTTTAAGTGAAGCATCTCTGTGACTCTAATCTCTAGCCCAAGAGACTCTTCTGCAATACCAACATTGATCTGGATCCGATCTCTCCCCCACGTCTTAGCCGGGAGTCCTATTTATCTTCCTCTGCTTCCTGCAGACTAGAAGTGCCCCGGGTCCTCACTACCTCTGATGAGTTTCTCCGGCTGGCTAACAGGACTCTTGCTCTTGCGTAGGGAGACTTTCACACTAGTGATCCCACTGTCTGAGGGTATGGAGCTCCCGTCTACCCTAGCAGCCACCATACATTCAGGCTGCCCGTACGGTTCACCGTCCTATCTCTAACGGAAGAATCACTTCCTGATCCTGGAAACTAAACAGAGATTTTCCTAATGTGCCCACCCTCAGTGAGCTGTCTTCACACAGCATTAACCCATCACTGTCTGTAACACTGCCAGCAGACTCAACCTGACATCTGCACCCAGGACAGTGGCATCTTGTGGCTGTTTACAGGTACTGCAGCCCACAAGGAATTATGTCAGGAACAAGCTCTATATCACTCAAGGCTTGATCAGGGCACTAAGTTCCCCCTCCACTCTACTGAATGGACCACTAAAGCTAACCCCTTAGCTTGGTCTACCAACAGTTCAGAGAGGTCTAACTACGGGAACACTTTCTTTAACTACTTCAGTGCCAAAGGAAGGTTACGTCCTTCCCCACTATTACACATCACCTGAAGCTTTGTTTAAACGGGAGTCATAGAACTGGGATAGTAGCAGGAAAACATCCAGCAATCCTTGGAGGAGGTAGGATATGCGCCAAAACGCTGACCACCTCAGGCCTAGCCGCTACTACATACATGCGCTTGCATTCCAAGAAAACAAAGCAGACGCTAACTTCTATCATCATTATGCTCCTCACCTTGGCACTCTCAACTCCCCTGATGGAGAAGCCAAGGCCCACCGGAGGAGTCTGGTTCTCTGGTGGGCTCGTCCAATGCTGCTCTAAAGCAGGCCGGGCTAAGAAAAGTGTGGGGGAACTTCCAAGGAGAAATAGGGGCGGCTGGGGACCGTTTATGGACACCCGGCCGCCCCCTGGCGGCTGGGGACCGAGCGTGGACACCCGGCCGCCGGGCGGCTGGGGACTGAGTATGGATACCTCGCTGCCAAAGCAGTCATGAGGTAATGGCCAGCTTTGGCCTCCTCCAAACTAAAAGGCCCCAATTCAAGTGCAAGTTAGCAGTATGGTATTGCAGTCTGGGGGTGGGTGAGTGGCAGGCTGCATACTTGCGCTTGCATTGCAAGGAATGGGGGAGGTACAAATTGAACACTGCCCTGGGACAAGGACTAGCACGGGGATAGTTGCAAGTCTGCATCTTCTGATGCGGCAAGGATCACTTCTGATGGGCACACTTTTAGGCAGTAACCTGGGTGTTAGAGATGCTTCCAGGGGTCTTCCCCATGCTATTCCCATGTCTTTTCAGCACTGTATGCATGTGTCACACAGCACATGGCCAGATAAGGTTGTAAAATGTTAAAATGACATTTCCCGTTGAATGCATTTGTCACTGTTGAAAGCAATACAAAAGTGCAAAAACGCATAAAAAATGCTACTTGTGAACATAGCCCAAGGTGTGGAGGAGTATTTTTGTTTTTGGTTATTTATTTTACCTTATACACAAGTCTTTACCATGGAAAGGAAGTTCCTTAACCAGGGGCATGCATAGAAATCATGGGGCCCCATAGCAAAAGTCCAAATTGCCCCCCCCCCCAATAAAAAATAATAATAAATTCTGCAGTGTAAGTAGAATCGCAGTATATAGGTGCTTTCACAAAGGGCATAGCTCAACTTTTGAAGACAGGGAAATGAACATGTCTTGTGGCATGCACATAGTGAATGTGCCCATACTGAAGTCCTTTAGTGTTCTCATCCCTTTTTATCACCCTGTTGATTTAAATACAACAAAACATGCATCCAACACACAGTATTATACCCCCCTACAGTAAATTCCCCTACAGTAACCCTGACACACACACAGTAAGATGACTCCATAGTCCCCCCAGTAAGGTATGATGCCCTCACAAACACCCACACAGCATGATGGCCCCCCCATATACCCACACTGTATGATGGCTCCCTAGCAACTCCCCTGCTTCACACAGTATTATGGTTCCCAAGAAGTATGATGGTCCCCACAGACCCACATTGTATGATGGCCCTCACAGCTGCCCACACAGTATAATGGCCCACAGGTCCTCCACTGTATCATGGTCTCCACAGGACCTCTATACAATATGATGAAAGTACCCACAGTATAATGGCCTGCACAGGTACCCCACACACAGTATGATGACCCCACAGTAGGCGCCTCCACAGTATAAGGCTCCACAACCCCCTACAAGTCCTGACTGATAAAAAAATATATAAAAATTAATCACCTACCCCGGTTTCCCCAATGAGCTGCTCTATGCACCGTGTGAATGGAGGCGATGCACAGCAGATGTGACATAGTGACATCATGCTTGGTGCGCTGAGACACAGACTCATGGCTGAATGGTACAGCAGGGAGCCTTTAAGCATCTGGTCTCCTAAAGAGCTCAAATGTGGCCATATGATCTGCCGCTATTAGTGGTATGCCACTGGTACTATAGTAAGAGCTATTTTACACAGTGACATTCTTATGTACATATGTGTGACGCTGTAAGCCCTACCCTGGGAGATGGGGGACTCGGAGTCGGGTCCTGTGTTGTAGATGGGGTGCAGCCGTGGCCCGGACCCGCTCCGTGCCCAGAGCCGTCACATTAAAAAGGATGGTATGGGCTTATCCGGGTTGAGTGGCTGATCTCGACTACGCCACCTGTGGCACCTGGTGAAGGCCACCAGCGCCGCTACAATCCGCTGAGGCAGGGTGTTATTGCAGCCATCGTTGTTACTACTCCCCACAGGCGGGGCAGGGCCTCAGGGCAGAGGGACAGGATGGAGGGGGTTGTAGTCTAGGAGGTCTGGTACTGCGTAGTGCGGTGTAATGCAAAATAAAGAGTCCGGAGGCTATAGGGGTTAACTTCCAGAGTTTTTACTCACGGTGGAGATTGCAGTTGGAAGGCTTCTCCCTGCTCCTCGCGGAGTTCTGCGGTCACCAGAGACGGGGGGGGGTGGGGGTCTGACAACCTCCGAGTAAGTCCAGTGTTCAATCAGGACCCCGCCCCAGAGTGTTCCTAGACTTCAGACGGGGCCTTTCCTGTCTGTGTGTGTGTAGATAGGCCTGGTCTCCCTCTGAACTTCACTCAGAAAAAGGGTACGGGTGGCAGCTCCGCTCCTTCCGTTACCCGGTGGGATCCTCAGGGCCTACCGGACTTCGCTGACCAGGACGTAGAGTGGCAAGGTCAGGTGTCGGGGGCCGGTACCCCTCTTGCAGCCGGAATCCCTCTGAATAAATCAGGTTGGCGAGGACAGGTGGCGTATACCGCTCCGTCTGCATCCCCCTGGGATCCATTTGCGGTGGAGCTACACTCCTGAGCTCCGGCCCTTCTTGGTCATGGTCCTTGACCGGGCTGAGACATTCATTATCTGCAACCTGCCCCTCGACCCAAAGCCAGGGTACGAGGGCCGTGCCTCCATCCTCTGGAGGTCCACACAGGATCCACGCTCAGGGAGGAAGGTCACGATCAAAGAACGATCAAAGAACCCAGAACCAAGATGGCTTTGTATTAAATATGAAATTTAAAGTGTCACTAAAATGTGAATCCTCCACCCTCACCCACTAATTGATTCCCCTATCTCTTGGTTCCCCAGTCTCCCAATTCCCAGTAGGGGCAGCACCTAGTGCCTACTAGCCCCCTCTGGTGGGAGAAGTGTGGTGTTGGTTGTGGAGGTAGGGTCCTGACCATCGCACTGTTCTTACCTCAGAGGAGGAACACTACACCCCATTAAAGAGGTGCAGCATCCCTGTGGCGGTCGAACCCTCAGGGGCGCCACATTCCCCCCTGGTGAAACACAGCACGTCCGCAGCCTGCAAAAGAGCAATACCTGGTACAGTTTTTTTTTTTTTTATATATATATATGAACAATAAACTATCTTCCCTTTATGGGAGGCACTTCTTCTTAAACGTTTCGAACAGCATATAATATAAAAGTACAAAGGTATAAAAATATAAAAGTACAAGAATCATCCAGAGACATTTATGCACAGACAGATGGGTTAAAGTGCAGGGACTTAAAGGCAGTTCAGAAGCACGAGGGACCGGTCCCAAACCCCCAACGTAGGCCCTGGGGTGGCTGCAGGGCATGAAGATCCTGAGTTGGACCTACAGGAGAGCCACTCCAGACAGGTTTTTCTTCTGAGGTCTGAGGTAGAAATAGCCACGGTTTTACATAAAACCAATAAGGAGCACCTAAAGAGATGCAAACTATTTACAGGGTATGAGTCTGTCTGCTGCAAGTCCGCAGGGCCAAATGTCTCTAGAAATCGGGAATGTAAATTAAAACATAAACACAACCATTACAACTTTAAACAAGTTACAGCCGCTGGGGCTGCTTAATTCTCGGGTCCCCTCCGGGGAAAAGGCTCATTCCTCCCGACGGAGGCTGACCGGTCCTCTAAGGCCGAGCGCGAGGGGGCATCACTCCCGGACACCTTGTGGACATCCAGGGCGTACCACCCCCGCACCCCGTGGTGGCGGGTGTACGTGACTATGTCACCCGGGACGAGGTTCCGGCCAGGGTGTCCCTTTTTCAGCCGCGACTCGACGTCCTGCCGGCTGATGAAGACGTCGTGCTCATGCTGGGAACTCCGAATGAATCCCCACCCCGACTCATGGTGGAAGAGGACAACTTGCCCTTCCACACGGGGGCTTGGACGGGTCTTCTCCTCCTGGAGGGCCCGGGACTTTGCAGCCTTGGCGTGCACCTCGAGGCGCTTGCAGCGAATCTCCCTCTGGCATTGCTCCCGGCTGAGTTGAAGGATCTGCTGACGGCACAGCTCGCTCCTCCTGCGCGCTTCAGCCCGGGTCTCCCGGGGGAAGCCCATCAGGTCCCCCCCCTGGTTGTCCCAGGCCCACTCCTCAGTCGCCGGCCAGGTGACTGTCGGTGCGGGTAGCGGTGTCAGCAGAGGTCGCTGCGGGTCCTCTGCAAGTGCGGACCGGTCCGGGTTGGGGTCGGTGGATACCCCAGCAGCCTCAGGTATTTCCGAATCAGGAGTTGGACGGCAGTGCAGGTCTCCGCCTATAGCAGAAGCTTGCAGCTCCGGGGCAAAGACCTGCTCCCAGGTGACCGCGCCAGGCAGGAGATACTCGGCCATGAGGTCCAGTACGGGCACGGTAGGTTCAGCAGCCGGGGCAGGCGAAGCACACTCACCCACCTCTGGGCCGCTCACGACCTCTGTCACCAATTCTCCCTGAGCTTCAGCTCCTTGATGGCGGGTTCGTATGCGCAGCAGCATTTCTTCCTGCCACGCAGCAGACACCGCCTTCTGGGCCTCATCCAGTCTATGTGCAAGACCCGGGGCTTCCTGGTGGAGAAATTCAATATCTCCCGCTGTAAGTATTGTGCCGCTTCGCTCCCTGCCGGGGGAAGGACCTGGGCCAGGTTCGGAAGGTTCCGTTTGTTGCGCTCCAGCAGCGTCCATGTCCGCTCCTGAAGGCCGCCAAACCTCAACTGCAATGGCCGCACCTTGTTTTTTTTCTTTTTCCTCCTCTTTTGGGGCGGCTCCAGGGCGGTATGCTGACAGCCACACCTTCGTTCGGCCCATCCATTTTGACGGGCATTACCCCGCGGACAGTTTCTGATGGAAGGGGCGGTCCACACTTTTGGCGCCATGTGGGAGCCTGGTCCATGATAGGAGGTGTTAGAAGACCGTCTTTCTAATACACTATGGCGTCTGTTCTTCTTGGGCGGGCGCCATTTTAAGTGGAAATGACAGTCTAAGGTGTAAGGCACACAGTACCCTGTAGCAATGGGTAATTCCTTCCTTTGCTGCGGGCACACGATCCTGCCGACTACGCCAGTTGAGTGATGCTGTAAGCCCTACCCTGGGAGATGGGGAACTCGGAGCCGGGTCCTGTGTTGTAGATGGGGTGCAGCCGTGGCCCGGACCCGCTCTGCGCCCAGGGCCGTCACATTAAAAAGGATGGTATGGGCTTATCCGGGTTGAGTGGCTGATCTCGACTACGCCACCTGTGGCACCACGTGAAGGCCACCAGCGCCGCTACAGTCCGCTGAGGCAGGGTGTTATTGCAGCCATCGTTGTTACTACTCCCCACAGGTGGAGCAGGGCCTCAGGGCAGAGGGACAGGATGGAGGGGGTTTTAGTCTAGGAGGTCTGGTACTGCGTAGTGCGGTGTAATGCAGAATAAAGAGTCCAGAGGACATAGGGGTTAACTTCCAGGGTTTTTATTCACGGTGGAGATTGCAGTTGGAAGGCTTCTCCCTGCTCCTCGCGGAGTTCTGCGGTCACCAGAGACGGGGGGGGGGGGGGGGGTCCGACAACCTCCGAGTAAGTCCAGTGTTCAATCAGGACTCCGCACCGGAGTGTTCCTAGACTTCAGACCGGGTCGTTTCCTGTCTGTGTGTGTGTAGATAGGCCGGGTCCCCCTCTGAACTTCACTCAGAAAAAGGGTGTGGGTGGCAACTCTGCTCCTTCCGTTACCCGGTGGGATCCTCAGGGCCTACCGGACTTCCCTGACCAGGACGTAGAGTGGCAAGGTCAGGTGTCGGGGGCCGGTACCCCTCTTGCAGCCGGAATCCCTCTGAATAAATCAGGTTGGCGAGGACAGGTGGCATATACCGCTCCGTCTGCATCCCCCTGGGATCCATTTGCGGTGGAGCTACACTCCTAAGCTCCGGCCCTTCTTGGTCATGGTCCTTGACCGGGCTGAGACATTCATTATCTGCAACCTGCCCCTTGACCCAAAGCCAGGGTACGAGGGCCGTGCCTCCATCCTCTGCAGGTCCACACAGGATCCACGCTCAGGAGGAAGGTCACGATCAAAGAACGATCAATGAACCCAGAACCAAGATGGCTTTGTATTAAATATGAAATTTAAAGTGTCACTAAAATGTGAATCCTCCAACCTCACCCACTAATTGGTTCCCCAGTCTCCCGATTCCCAGTAGGGGCAGCACCTGGTGCCTACTAGCCCCCTCTGGTGGGAGAAGTGTGGTGTTGGATGTGAAGGAAGGGTCCAGACCATCACACTGTTCTTACCTCAGAGGAGGAACACTACACCCCATTAAAGAGGTGCAGCATCCCTGTGGCGGTCGAACCCTCAGGGGCGCCACACATACATATATAGTGAAGTCTATATTACGTATAGAGCTTCACTTATAAAGACAACCTTTGTGCATTTGACGAAATATCAACATCGTGGATGAAATCCCCTGATCAGAAACTGGGCTAACTTTAGGCTATGTTCACACATTGTGTTTTTGCAGCGTTTATGAATTTTCTGCTGCGTTTTACAGTACCAGCAAAGACTGAGATTTCAGAAATCTCATGCACACTCTTTGTTTTTTTTTCCTGACTGTTTTGTCAAAGAGCTGCGTTTTTGCAAACAGCAGCATGTCACTTCTTTTAGCGTTTTTCACCCATAGAAAGCAATGGGTAGCGCAAAATTGCAGCAAAAACGCAGGTATCAAGTTTTGCTGTGTTTTTGATGCAAAAACCTGAGGAAATTGAATCATGTTTCTTTTTATGCACTAAACTTTATCAGCATGCACAAGAAACAAATGTACCCTGACAAAAACGCAGAAAAAAACTCAGCAAAACCTGCTTTTTCTCTACTGCCAAGAGAGCAGGTTTTGGCAGCGGAAAAAAAATTTGCAAAAACACAATGTGTGAATATAGCCTTACGGGTTGTAACCTGTGAAGATTGTGCAAAGCGCATCTCTCTACACTCCACTGTGTTAGCACTCAGAACGTCAGCTGGCTGTGAAGAACAGACTGGCCTGCCGAGAATCTGATCAAAAATATGGATGTGTGAATGAGGTCTTAGGCTGATGGGAGGGGATCAGTCAGATATGGAGACAGTCACCACCTCCAATAGTATATGATCTCCCATCAGCCTAAGGCCTCAATCACACGTGCAATATTTGCATACGAGTGCTATCCATCGTCTTCAAGGATAGCACTCGTACCTGTGGTAGTCTATGGGGCCATTCACATGTCTGTGATTTTAGAGACATGCCCGATTTTGATCCAAGGGTCAGATTACACTTGGCCATGCAAGGTCAATGGGTTTGTGAAAAAAAAAAACGGACTGCACTCTGATGACATCTCAGTGCAGTCGATTTTTATGGTCTGTAAGAATGAAGAAGGTGGAGAATTGTTTTATTTTTTTATTTCTCCAGATACGAGAACAACGGATGACACTCAGGTCACACTCTGATTAAAGTCTGATCAGAATAATTGGCCATTTTTCTTGTATGTGGAAAAATCAGAAGTGTGAATGAGTCCTAAGGTTGTTTTTAATTAGTAGTGGATCCTACCTGCCCTTTAAATTTGGTTAGACAAAAAAGGGGGTGGGGTGGAAAAGCGCAGTGCTTGTGTGAACCTGTATGGAAGTGGAATATACGTGCAGATACAGTGGTCTGCTCACCTGAGTGGGTTGTGCAGACCGCACAACCCAGGTTAAACAGCTACTGGCGCTGATAGCGCTGCCACGATGCCTTCAGTGTCTCCTCTGGATTAGCAGATGGAGCTTCCAATCATGTGATTCCGGGTGGGGTCACATGGGTGATGACATCATCGCAGGTCCTACAGGTCCTGCAGCTGAAATTGTATCCAGTTCTCTGCAGCCTCCAGCCACAACTCCCAAGGGAAAAGTGAACAGTGTGCAAATTGAAGTGGTCAGTGGGGCGCTAGAAACTGGATAAGGCGCTGGAAAAGGATAAAACAAACCTCTTTATTGAAGTATTAATGCCCACAACACGTTTCTGCAGCGGTCTGCTGCCTTCATCAGGTGGAGTTATGGGAAAATGGCAGAAACAGGCACTTTTTGGCACTGACCACTTCAATTTGCACACTTTAAATTTGGTTAGTCCCATGAAAGAATGGTACATCTTGTCGTTCTTGATGGGCTCCCATGAATTGGCCAATTTATGCACCAAGTACCTTCATTTTCCATATCTCTACGCTTACAGAGGCGACTGTATTCTTTATTATGCAGTGATAGCAGCAGCGCCTGTTCACACTTAATTTATTCTGTCTGGAGGCGATATACATACATAAACACAGAGGGGTTGTCCAAGTTTGGGCTGAAAGTCTACAATCGCTCTATATGACTACGGTCATCTGAATCCTCACATCATACGCTGTCAGGATTCTTCGATGACAGTGGCAAGAGCAGCCGGTCACGTACAAGTATGTGTTTTGCATATCTGTGGTCACGTGTCGATTAAACGTGCTCGGCCGCATTCAGTTCCCTTGTATTGATCGAGGACGAACACGTCTAGTCAGAATGTGACTGGAAGCATGCAAATTGTTAGAACCCTCCTGTTTGTTTGTTTTTTCCTTCCTGTGTATAGCGGTCATGTGACCATTTGCCTTTATATTACAGCTCCGCCCTTTTGGCTCTGTTGGACTTCAGTGTTGTTTGACTGCTTCACTAGCCAGGTGCTTCTGTGCCTATCTGGCAGCTCGCTTGGTCCTTCTGGGACCTCTAGTACCCTTTTGTCAGTTTGTATTTTTGTGTTCTGCAACTACTCTGTTTAGGAGGTGTCCCATTTTTGTCCCAGTCCTTAGTTCTTTTAGGGACCCCTCTCCTTTATGCTATAGGTCTCCGTTCAGACTAGCTGAAGACTAAGGCGGGTCTGTTCACTCGGAACAGGCAGCCCGCTACATCGTAGGGATTCAGCTTAGTCTTATTGTAGGGACAGCCTTCCCCTATCTTTCCTTAGTTCATGTTGCAGATCATAACACAAATCACATACTTGTGGTGGCATGACCGCCTGCACGCGATGTGTGCGCTCTGAGGATTCAGAAGTCTGCAGTCATAGAGTGATTGCAGACTTTCATCTCAAGCCTGGACAACCCTTTAAAGGGGTTGTCCACTACTTTGACATTGATGCCCTGTCCTTAGGATAGGGCATCAATGTATGATCGGCTGGGGTCCCACACGTGGCATCGCTGCCGATCAGCTGTTATCGTGCCGGTGGCCGCCGGCCGGAAGTCCTTGCCTGTGGTGCCTGGCCGTCAAGTTGTAGTGGCGGCCGCTTGTAACTGTATATCCGCCTCCTATTCAATTGAATGGGAGGCGGATGTGCAGTTACGAGCGGCGGCCACTACAGATGGACGGCCAAGCACCGCAGATAAGGACTTGTGGCCGCTGCCGCCGGCATAACAGCTGATTGATGGGGATGGGGCGTCCGGGACCCCGGCCGATCATACATTGGTGCCCTATCCTATGGATAGAGCATCAATGTCAAAGTAGTGGATAACTTTTTTAAGAGTACATTCCCACTTTCAGGATTTGTTGCGGTTTTCACGCTGCAGAATTTTTGTACTTATTATGTAAATTACTGGACACGCATTTTTACACATGCGGATCTTCCTCAACTAAGCAAGTCTATGAGGAAAGTCTACATGCGGACCCACAAGAGAAATCGACATGCTCGGGGTCTGAAGGACACGCCGCATCTCAGTTTCCGCTGGTGATCCGCTGGTGCACAGAGATGCATAGTGGACAGTAAAGAACATCCACTATGCTGTAACATCTGGCTGTTGCGGGTTTGACGCTGCATAAATATGCAGCGTCAAAACCGCAGCAAATCTTGAACGTGGGAACATACCCTTAGGCTATGTGCCCATGATCCGGAGCCCCTGCGGGTTTGACGCTGCGTGTTTATGCAGCGTCCAAGGAAAGTCTGCAGGTGAAAAAAAAATGGTAGCTATTCCGCAGCATTGGGGCCGCAGGCTGGTATGCATTGTGCGCACATACAGTGTGGCTAGCTGCAGCAATACTAGTGATTAGTGATGGTCTGGGGTCAGATGTACTCACTCTGACAGCCGTGTCCTTTGCTCTGCTGTGCACTCTGCAGCCTGTCCATTCCTCCTTCAGTTAATCCTTCATTAGGAGTGCATGATCTGCAATGCAGATAAATGTGTGTAAAGAAGTCATTTAAACAATTTATTAATAGGCTTCCATTGTCACAGGTGTCCTAATGTTTAGCTCAACCGTCTGGTCCCAGGTTCAGGATCTCTGTGGTGACTGACAGACACAAGACAGTGGCTTGGTGTGAGGGGCTTCCTGACTTTTTATTTGTTTGCAGCCCTCCTCCCCAGTTACCCTAGATAGTTGGCAGAATTCCAAACACGACCCCTCCCCCCTGCCTTAACACCCGCACATCCAAAACAGGACACAAAGTAAAAGAAATTCATTTACATTTCACACTTACAGTACAGAGTGCCAGTCAGAGACTTACCCTGCAGCCAGGCCGGCTCCTCTGCAGCCAGTCAGAGACTTACACTGCAGCCAGGCCGGCTCCCTGAGCAGCCAGTCAGAGACTTATTCTGCAGCCAGGCCGGCTCCCTCTGCAGCCAGTCAGAGACTTACCCTGCAGCCAGGCCGGCTCCCTCTGCAGCCAGTCAGAGACTTACCCTGCAGCCAGGCCGGCTCCCTCTGCAGCCAGTCAGAGACTTACCCTGCAGCCCTGCCGGCTCCCTCTGCAGCCAGTCAGAGACTTACCCTGCAGCCCTGCCGGCTCCCTCTGCAGCCAGTCAGAGACTTACCCTGCAGCCAGGCCGGCTCCCTCTGCAGCCAGTCAGAGACTTACCCTGCAGCCAGGCCGGCTCCCTCTGCAGCCAGTCAGAGACTTACCCTGCAGCCCTGCCGGCTCCCTCTGCAGCCAGTCAGAGACTTACCCTGCAGCCCTGCCGGCTCCCTCTGCAGCCAGTCAGAGACTTACCCTGCAGCCAGGCCGGCTCCTCTGCAGCCAGTCAGAGACTTACCCTGCAGCCAGGCCAGCTCCTCTGCAGCCAGTCAGAGACTTACCCTGCAGCCAGGCCGGCTCCCTGAGCAGCCAGTCAGAGACTTACTCTGCAGCCAGGCCGGCTCCTCTGCAGCCAGTCAGAGACTTACCCTGCAGCCAGGCCGGCTCCCTCTGCAGCCAGTCAGAGACTTACCCTGCAGCCAGGCCGGCTCCTCTGCAGCCAGTCAGAGACTTACCCTGCAGCCAGTCAGAGACTTACCCTGCAGCCAGGCTGGCTCCCTCTGCAGCCAGTCAGAGACTTACCCTGCAGCCAGGCCGGCTCCCTCTGCAGCCAGTCAGAGACTTACCCTGCAGCCAGGCCGGCTCCTCTGCAGCCAGTCAGAGACTTACCCTGCAGCCAGTCAGAGACTTACCCTGCAGCCAGGCCGGCTCCCTCTGCAGCCAGTCAGAGACTTACCCTGCAGCCCTGCCGGCTCCCTCTGCAGCCAGTCAGAGACTTACACTGCAGCCAGGCCGGCTCCTCTGCAGCCAGTCAGAGACTTACCCTGCAGCCCTGCCGGCTCCCTCTGCAGCCAGTCAGAGACTTACCCTGCAGCCAGGCCGGCTCCCTCTGCAGACAGTCAGAGACTTACCCTGCAGCCAGGCCGGCTCCCTGTGCAGCCAGTCAAAGACTTACCCTGCAGCCAGGCCGGCTCCTCTGTAGCCAGTCAGAGACTTACCATGCAGCCAGGCCGGCTCCTCTGCAGCCAGTCAGAGACTTACCCTGCAGCCAGGCCGGCTCCCTGAGCAGCCAGTCAGAGACTTACACTGCAGCCAGGCCGGCTCCCTGAGCAGCCAGTCAGAGACTTATTCTGCAGCCAGGCCGGCTCCTCTGCAGCCAGTCAGAGACTTACCCTGCAGCCAGGCCGGCTCCCTCTGCAGCCAGTCAGAGACTTACCCTGCAGCCAGGCCGGCTCCTCTGCAGCCAGTCAGAGACTTACCCTGCAGCCAGTCAGAGACTTACCCTGCAGCCAGGCCGGCTCCCTCTGCAGCCAGTCAGAGACTTACCCTGCAGCCAGGCCGGCTCCCTCTGCAGCCAGTCAGAGACTTACCCTGCAGCCAGGCCGGCTCCTCTGCAGCCAGTCAGAGACTTACCCTGCAGCCAGTCAGAGACTTACCCTGCAGCCAGGCCGGCTCCCTCTGCAGCCAGTCAGAGACTTACCCTGCAGCCCTGCCGGCTCCCTCTGCAGCCAGTTAGAGACTTACCCTGCAGCCAGGCCGGCTCCTCTGCAGCCAGTCAGAGACTTACCCTGCAGCCAGGCCGGCTCCCTCTGCAGACAGTCAGAGACTTACCCTGCAGCCAGGCCGGCTCCTCTGCAGCCAGTCAGAGACTTACCCTGCAGCCAGGCCGGCTCCTCTGCAGCCAGTCAGAGACTTACCCTGCAGCCAGGCCGGCTCCCTGTGCAGCCAGTCAAAGACTTACCCTGCAGCCAGGCCAGCTCCTCTGCAGCCAGTCAGAGACTTACCCTGCAGCCAGGCCGGCTCCTCTGCAGCCAGTCAGAGACTTACCCTGCAGCCAGGCCGGCTCCTCTGCAGCCAGTCAGAGACTTACACTGCAGCCAGGCCGGCTCCCTGAGCAGCCAGTCAGAGACTTACTCTGCAGCCAGGCCGGCTCCTCTGCAGCCAGTCAGAGACTTACCCTGCAGCCAGGCCGGCTCCCTCTGCAGCCAGTCAGAGACTTACCCTGCAGCCAGGCCGGCTCCTCTGCAGCCAGTCAGAGACTTACCCTGCAGCCAGTCAGAGACTTACCCTGCAGCCAGGCCGGCTCCCTCTGCAGCCAGTCAGAGACTTACCTTGCAGCCAGGCCGGCTCCCTCTGCAGCCAGTCAGAGACTTACCCTGCAGCCAGGCCGGCTCCTCTGCAGCCAGTCAGAGACTTACCCTGCAGCCAGTCAGAGACTTACCCTGCAGCCAGGCCGGCTCCCTCTGCAGCCAGTCAGAGACTTACCCTGCAGCCCTGCCGGCTCCCTCTGCAGCCAGTCAGAGACTTACCCAGCAGCCAGGCCGGCTCCTCTGCAGCCAGTCAGAGACTTATCCTGCAGCCCTGCCGGCTCCCTCTGCAGCCAGTCAGAGACTTACCCTGCAGCCAGGCCGGCTCCCTCTGCAGACAGTCAGAGACTTACCCTGCAGCCAGGCCGGCTCCCTCTGCAGACAGTCAGAGACTTACCCTGCAGCCAGGCCGGCTCCTCTGCAGCCAGTCAGAGACTTACCCTGCAGCCAGGCCGGCTCCTCTGCAGCCAGTCAGAGACTTACCCTGCAGCCAGGCTGGCTCCCTGTGCAGCCAGTCAAAGACTTACCCTGCAGCCAGGCCGGCTCCTCTGCAGCCAGTCAGAGACTTACCCTGCAGCCAGGCCGGCTCCCTCGGCAGCCAGTCAGAGACTTACCCTGCAGCCAGGCCGGCTCCCTGTGCAGCCAGTCAAAGACTTACCCTGCAGCCAGGCCAGCTCCTCTGCAGCCAGTCAGAGACTTACCCTGCAGCCAGGCCGGCTCTTCTGCAGCCAGTCAGAGACTTACCCTGCAGCCAGGCCGGCTCCTCTGCAGCCAGTCAGAGACTTACACTGCAGCCAGGCCGGCTCCCTGAGCAGCCAGTCAGAGACTTACTCTGCAGCCAGGCCGGCTCCTCTGCAGCCAGTCAGAGACTTACCCTGCAGCCAGGCCGGCTCCCTCTGCAGCCAGTCAGAGACTTACCCTGCAGCCAGGCCGGCTCCTCTGCAGCCAGTCAGAGACTTACCCTGCAGCCAGTCAGAGACTTACCCTGCAGCCAGGCCGGCTCCCTCTGCAGCCAGTCAGAGACTTACCCTGCAGCCAGGCCGGCTCCCTCTGCAGCCAGTCAGAGACTTACCCTGCAGCCAGGCCGGCTCCTCTGCAGCCAGTCAGAGACTTACCCCGCAGCCAGTCAGAGACTTACCCTGCAGCCAGGCCGGCTCCCTCTGCAGCCAGTCAGAGACTTACCCTGCAGCCCTGCCGGCTCCCTCTGCAGCCAGTCAGAGACATACCCAGCAGCCAGGCCGGCTCCTCTGCAGCCAGTCAGAGACTTATCCTGCAGCCCTGCCGGCTCCCTCTGCAGCCAGTCAGAGACTTACCCTGCAGCCAGGCCGGCTCCCTCTGCAGACAGTCAGAGACTTACCCTGCAGCCAGGCCGGCTCCCTCTGCAGACAGTCAGAGACTTACCCTGCAGCCAGGCCGGCTCCTCTGCAGCCAGTCAGAGACTTACCCTGCAGCCAGGCCGGCTCCTCTGCAGCCAGTCAGAGACTTACCCTGCAGCTAGGCTGGCTCCCTGTGCAGCCAGTCAAAGACTTACCCTGCAGCCAGGCCGGCTCCTCTGCAGCCAGTCAGAGACTTACCCTGCAGCCAGGCCGGCTCCCTCGGCAGCCAGTCAGAGACTTACCCTGCAGCCAGGCCGGCTCCCTCTGCAGCCAGTCAGAGACTTACCCTGCAGCCAGGCCGGCTCCTCTGCAGCCAGTCAGAGACTTACTCTGCAGCCAGGCCAGCTCCCTGTGCAGCCAGTCAGAGACTTACCCTGCAGCCAGGCCGGCTCCTCTGCAGCCAGTCAGAGACTTACCCTGCAGCCAGGCCGGCTCCTCTGCAGCCAGTCAGAGACTTACCCTGCAGCCAGGCCGGCTCCTCTGCAGCCAGTCAGAGACTTACCCTGCAGCCAGGCCGGCTCCTCTGCAGCCAGTCAGAGACTTACCCTGCAGCCAGGCCGACTCCCTCTGCAGCAAGTCAGAGACTTACCATGCAGCCAGGCCGGCTCCCTGTGCAGCCAGTCAGAGACTTACCCTGCAGCCAGGCCGGCTCCTCTGCAGCCAGTCAGAGACTTACCCTGCAGCCAGGCCGGCTCCTCTGCAGCCAGTCAGAGACTTACACTGCAGCCAGGCCGGCTCCCTGAGCAGCCAGTCAGAGACTTACTCTGCAGCCAGGCCGGCTCCTCTGCAGCCAGTCAGAGATTTACCCTGCAGCCAGGCCGGCTCCTCTGCAGCCAGTCAGAGACTTACCCTGCAGCCAGGCCGGCTCCCTCTGCAGCCAGTCAGAGACTTACCCTGCAGCCAGGCCGGCTCCTCTGCAGCCAGTCAGAGACTTACCCTGCAGCCAGGCTGGCTCCCTCTGCAGCCAGTCAGAGACTTACCCTGCAGCCAGGCCGGCTCCCTCTGCAGCCAGTCAGAGACTTACCCTGCAGCCAGGCCGGCTCCTCTGCAGCCAGTCAGAGACTTACCCTGCAGCCAGTCAGAGACTTACCCTGCAGCCAGGCCGGCTCCCTCTGCAGCCAGTCAGAGACTTACCCTGCAGCCCTGCCGGCTCCCTCTGCAGCCAGTCAGAGACTTACACTGCAGCCAGGCCGGCTCCTCTGCAGCCAGTCAGAGACTTACCCTGCAGCCCTGCCGGCTCCCTCTGCAGCCAGTCAGAGACTTACCCTGCAGCCAGGCCGGCTCCCTCTGCAGACAGTCAGAGACTTACCCTGCAGCCAGGCCGGCTCCCTCTGCAGACAGTCAGAGACTTACCCTGCAGCCAGGCCGGCTCCTCTGCAGACAGTCAGAGACTTACCCTGCAGCCAGGCCGGCTCCTCTGCAGCCAGTCAGAGACTTACCCTGCAGCCAGGCCGGCTCCCTGTGCAGCCAGTCAAAGACTTACCCTGCAGCCAGGCCGGCTCCTCTGTAGCCAGTCAGAGACTTACCATGCAGCCAGGCCGGCTCCTCTGCAGCCAGTCAGAGACTTACCCTGCAGCCAGGCCGGCTCCCTGAGCAGCCAGTCAGAGACTTACACTGCAGCCAGGCCGGCTCCCTGAGCAGCCAGTCAGAGACTTATTCTGCAGCCAGGCCGGCTCCTCTGCAGCCAGTCATAGACTTACCCTGCAGCCAGGCCGGCTCCCTCTGCAGCCAGTCAGAGACTTACCCTGCAGCCAGGCCGGCTCCTCTGCAGCCAGTCAGAGACTTACCCTGCAGCCAGTCAGAGACTTACCCTGCAGCCAGGCCGGCTCCCTCTGCAGCCAGTCAGAGACTTACCCTGCAGCCAGGCCGGCTCCCTCTGCAGCCAGTCAGAGACTTACCCTGCAGCCAGGCCGGCTCCTCTGCAGCCAGTCAGAGACTTACCCTGCAGCCAGTCAGAGACTTACCCTGCAGCCAGGCCGGCTCCCTCTGCAGCCAGTCAGAGACTTACCCTGCAGCCCTGCCGGCTCCCTCTGCAGCCAGTCAGAGACTTACCCTGCAGCCAGGCCGGCTCCTCTGCAGCCAGTCAGAGACTTACCCTGCAGCCAGGCCGGCTCCCTCTGCAGACAGTCAGAGACTTACCCTGCAGCCAGGCCGGCTCCTCTGCAGCCAGTCAGAGACTTACCCTGCAGCCAGGCCGGCTCCTCTGCAGCCAGTCAGAGACTTACCCTGCAGCCAGGCCGGCTCCCTGTGCAGCCAGTCAAAGACTTACCCTGCAGCCAGGCCAGCTCCTCTGCAGCCAGTCAGAGACTTACCCTGCAGCCAGGCCGGCTCCTCTGCAGCCAGTCAGAGACTTACCCTGCAGCCAGGCCGGCTCCTCTGCAGCCAGTCAGAGACTTACACTGCAGCCAGGCCGGCTCCCTGAGCAGCCAGTCAGAGACTTACTCTGCAGCCAGGCCGGCTCCTCTGCAGCCAGTCAGAGACTTACCCTGCAGCCAGGCCGGCTCCCTCTGCAGCCAGTCAGAGACTTACCCTGCAGCCAGGCCGGCTCCTCTGCAGCCAGTCAGAGACTTACCCTGCAGCCAGTCAGAGACTTACCCTGCAGCCAGGCCGGCTCCCTCTGCAGCCAGTCAGAGACTTACCCTGCAGCCAGGCCGGCTCCCTCTGCAGCCAGTCAGAGACTTACCCTGCAGCCAGGCCGGCTCCTCTGCAGCCAGTCAGAGACTTACCCTGCAGCCAGTCAGAGACTTACCCTGCAGCCAGGCCGGCTCCCTCTGCAGCCAGTCAGAGACTTACCCTGCAGCCCTGCCGGCTCCCTCTGCAGCCAGTCAGAGACTTACCCAGCAGCCAGGCCGGCTCCTCTGCAGCCAGTCAGAGACTTATCCTGCAGCCCTGCCGGCTCCCTCTGCAGCCAGTCAGAGACTTACCCTGCAGCCAGGCCGGCTCCCTCTGCAGACAGTCAGAGACTTACCCTGCAGCCAGGCCGGCTCCCTCTGCAGACAGTCAGAGACTTACCCTGCAGCCAGGCCGGCTCCTCTGCAGCCAGTCAGAGACTTACCCTGCAGCCAGGCCGGCTCCTCTGCAGCCAGTCAGAGACTTACCCTGCAGCCAGGCTGGCTCCCTGTGCAGCCAGTCAAAGACTTACCCTGCAGCCAGGCCGGCTCCTCTGCAGCCAGTCAGAGACTTACCCTGCAGCCAGGCCGGCTCCCTCGGCAGCCAGTCAGAGACTTACCCTGCAGCCAGGCCGGCTCCCTGTGCAGCCAGTCAAAGACTTACCCTGCAGCCAGGCCAGCTCCTCTGCAGCCAGTCAGAGACTTACCCTGCAGCCAGGCCGGCTCTTCTGCAGCCAGTCAGAGACTTACCCTGCAGCCAGGCCGGCTCCTCTGCAGCCAGTCAGAGACTTACACTGCAGCCAGGCCGGCTCCCTGAGCAGCCAGTCAGAGACTTACTCTGCAGCCAGGCCGGCTCCTCTGCAGCCAGTCAGAGACTTACCCTGCAGCCAGGCCGGCTCCCTCTGCAGCCAGTCAGAGACTTACCCTGCAGCCAGGCCGGCTCCTCTGCAGCCAGTCAGAGACTTACCCTGCAGCCAGTCAGAGACTTACCCTGCAGCCAGGCCGGCTCCCTCTGCAGCCAGTCAGAGACTTACCCTGCAGCCAGGCCGGCTCCCTCTGCAGCCAGTCAGAGACTTACCCTGCAGCCAGGCCGGCTCCTCTGCAGCCAGTCAGAGACTTACCCTGCAGCCAGTCAGAGACTTACCCTGCAGCCAGGCCGGCTCCCTCTGCAGCCAGTCAGAGACTTACCCTGCAGCCCTGCCGGCTCCCTCTGCAGCCAGTCAGAGACATACCCAGCAGCCAGGCCGGCTCCTCTGCAGCCAGTCAGAGACTTATCCTGCAGCCCTGCCGGCTCCCTCTGCAGCCAGTCAGAGACTTACCCTGCAGCCAGGCCGGCTCCCTCTGCAGACAGTCAGAGACTTACCCTGCAGCCAGGCCGGCTCCCTGTGCAGACAGTCAGAGACTTACCCTGCAGCCAGGCCGGCTCCTCTGCAGCCAGTCAGAGACTTACCCTGCAGCCAGGCCGGCTCCTCTGCAGCCAGTCAGAGACTTACCCTGCAGCCAGGCTGGCTCCCTGTGCAGCCAGTCAAAGACTTACCCTGCAGCCAGGCCGGCTCCTCTGCAGCCAGTCAGAGACTTACCCTGCAGCCAGGCCGGCTCCCTCGGCAGCCAGTCAGAGACTTACCCTGCAGCCAGGCCGGCTCCCTCTGCAGCCAGTCAGAGACTTACCCTGCAGCCAGGCCGGCTCCTCTGCAGCCAGTCAGAGACTTACTCTGCAGCCAGGCCAGCTCCCTGTGCAGCCAGTCAGAGACTTACCCTGCAGCCAGGCCGGCTCCTCTGCAGCCAGTCAGAGACTTACCCTGCAGCCAGGCCGGCTCCTCTGCAGCCAGTCAGAGACTTACCCTGCAGCCAGGCCGGCTCCTCTGCAGCCAGTCAGAGACTTACCCTGCAGCCAGGCCGGCTCCTCTGCAGCCAGTCAGAGACTTACCCTGCAGCCAGGCCGACTCCCTCTGCAGCAAGTCAGAGACTTACCATGCAGCCAGGCCGGCTCCCTGTGCAGCCAGTCAGAGACTTACCCTGCAGCCAGGCCGGCTCCTCTGCAGCCAGTCAGAGACTTACCCTGCAGCCAGGCCGGCTCCTCTGCAGCCAGTCAGAGACTTACACTGCAGCCAGGCCGGCTCCCTGAGCAGCCAGTCAGAGACTTACTCTGCAGCCAGGCCGGCTCCTCTGCAGCCAGTCAGAGATTTACCCTGCAGCCAGGCCGGCTCCTCTGCAGCCAGTCAGAGACTTACCCTGCAGCCAGGCCGGCTCCCTCTGCAGCCAGTCAGAGACTTACCCTGCAGCCAGGCCGGCTCCTCTGCAGCCAGTCAGAGACTTACCCTGCAGCCAGGCCGGCTCCTCTGCAGCCAGTCAGAGACTTACACTGCAGCCAGGCCGGCTCCCTGAGCAGCCAGTCAGAGACTTACTCTGCAGCCAGGCCAACTCCCTCTGCAGCCAGTCAGAGACTTACCCTGCAGCCAGGCCGGCTCCTCTGCAGCCAGTCAGAGACTTACCCTGCAGCCAGGCCGGCTCCCTCTGCAGCCAGTCAGAGACTTACCCTGCAGCACGGCCGGCTCCTCTGCCTCCACTAGGCAGCTCTAATGATGGTCGCTCAGGCTGCTCAGCCTCAACTCCTCTCTGCTGTGCACGCAGCGTAGCCATCTAGAGGGGCGTGTCTATGGACAGGACATCCGACGCCGGGCCCCCTGATCATTCGGGCCCCATAGCAGTTGCGTGGTCTGCCTCTATGGACGGTACGCCACTGCCTCTGAGTTTGTTTGTATGTTGTTAGTTTTTGTCTTAGGCTATGTGCCCACAATGCAGAAATGCTCAGGATTTTTTCCTGAGCGTTTCTGCATCTCCCTGGCAGAAAAAAACGCATGCGGATTGTACATGCGGATTGTACATGCGGATTGTACATGCGGATCGTACATACGGATCGTACATGCGGATTGTACATGTGGATTGTACATGCGGATTGTACATGCGGATTGTACATGCGGATCGTACATACGGATCGTACATGCGGATTGTACATGTGGATTGTACATGCGGATTGTACATGCGTTTTTCCTGCCAGGGACATGCGGATGTGAAGCGTTCTTCACATGCATTTCCGCATGCGGGTGTCAAGCGCTTTCCAAGCGATTTTAGCATCACTTGGAAAGTGCTTGACAACTAGGTCACACTATATAAATCCATGCAAACGGCATGGATTTATATAGTGTGACCCGAGAGAATGGTTAAAAATAAAAAAATTAACCTATACTTACCTTCTGATGGCCCCTGCAGTCTTGCTGCGCTCCTGTGCTGGCTGCCGGCAGATCACGGTACGCTGTACTGAAAGACCTGCCGTCACATGACTGTGACGTCACCGCAGGTCCTTCAGTCCTGCGCGATCTATCGGCAAGCACAGGGAAGGAGTCCGGGGGCCATCGGAAGGTGAATATAATCTTTATTTTTTATTTTATTCTTTTTTTTACAGCTTTTAATGGTACCTGGGTGTGGAGGAGAGTCTCCTGTCCTCCACACCCGGGTACCATCCGCACATTAGAACGCGCCAATTACGCAAGTACAGATGCAGTCTTGCCGAATTGGCGCGTTCTAATGCAAGTCAATGGCGGGGAAAACGCAGCGCTTCCGCAAAATTAATGGACATGCTGCAGATTTTTGAGCGCAGCATAAACGCTGCGGAAAAATCCGCAGCATGGGCATTGAAAGTGCGGAATTGCATTGGAGACCATGGGGGAAGGTTTACCAAGCGTTTCCCAAGCGTTTACGCTGCGGAAATTCCGCAGCATAAACGCTTGAAAAACGCATCGTGGGCACACAACCTTACTGGATGACATATTATTGTACCCTTTTAATTGCACTAAGTAAAGGTTATATTTTAACTAAACTTTGATACCACTTTGCTTGGATTAATGTCTATAAGGACGTCCTCTGTACAGTAACTTCAATCTAGATGTCTCAGTACAGAGGTGACTAGATCGGAGTTGCTGCACTGAGGTCCATGATCTCTGTGCACTGTACTGTGTATAAGGACGTCCTCTGTACAGTAACTTCAATCTAGATGTCTCAGTACAGAGGTGACTAGATCGGAGTTGCAGCACTGAGGTCCATGATCTCTGTGCACTGTACTGTGTATAAGGACGTCCTCTGTACAGTAACTACAATCTAGATGTCTCGGTACAGATGTGACTAGATCGGAGTTGCAGCACTGAGGTCCATGATCTCTGTGCACTTTACTGTGTATAAGGACGTCCTCTGTACAGTAACTACAATCTAGATGTCTCAGTACAGAGGTGACTAGATCGGAGTTGCAGCACTGTGGTCCATGATCTCTGTGCACTGTACTGTGTATAAGGACGTCCTCTGTACAGTAACTTCAATCTAGATGTCTCAGTACAGAGGTGACTAGATCGGAGTTGCTGTAGTGAGATTCATAGTTTGTGTGCACTGTACTGTGTATAAGGACGTCCTCTGTACGGTAACTTCAATCTAGATGTCTCAGTACAGAGGTGACTAGATCGGAGTTGCTGTACTGAGGTCCATGATCTCTGTGCACTGTACTGTGTATATGGACGTCCTCTGTACAGTAACTTCAGTCTAGATGTCTCAGTACAGAGGTGACTAGATCGGAGTTGCTGTACTGAGGTCCATGATCTCTGTGCACTGTACTGTGTATATGGACGTCCTCTGTACAGTAACTTCAATCTAGATGTCTCAGTACAGAGGTGACTAGATCGGAGTTGCTGTACTGAGGTCCATGATCTCTGTGCACTGTACTGTGTATATGGACGTCCTCTGTACAGTAACTTCAATCTAGATGTCTCAGTACAGAGGTGACTAGATCGGAGTTGCTGTAGTGAGATTCATAGTTTGTGTGCACTGTACTGTGTATAAGGACGTCCTCTGCACAGTAACTTCAGTCTAGATGTCTCAGTACAGAGGTGACTAGATGGGAGTTGCTGCACTGAGGTCCATGATCTCTGTGCACTGTACTGTGTATAAGGACGTCCTCTGTACAGTAACTACAATCTAGATGTCTCAGTACAGAGGTGACTAGATCAGAGTTGCAGCACTGAGATTCATAGTTTGTGTGCACTGTACTGTGTATAAGGACGTCCTCTGTACAGTAACTTCAATCTAGATGTCTCAGTACAGAGGTGACTAGATCAGAGTTGCTGCAGTAAGGATCATGATCTCTGTGCACTGTACTGTGTATAAGGACGTCCTCTGTACAGTAACTTCAGTCTAGATGTCTCAGTACAGAGGTGACTAGATGGGAGTTGCTGCACTGAGGTTCATGATCTCTGTGCACTGTACTGTGTATAAGGACGTCCTCTGTACAGTAACTTCAGTCTAGATGTCTCAGTACAGAGGTGACTAGATCAGAGTTGCAGCACTGAGATTCATAGTTTGTGTACACTGTACTGTGTATAAGGACGTCCTCTGTACAGTAACTTCAATCTAGATGTCTCAGTACAGAGGTGACTAGATGGGAGTTGCTGCACTGAGGTCCATGATCTCTGTGCACTGTACTGTGTATAAGGACGCCCCTTGTACAGCAACTCCATGCTAGCCGTCTCACTACAGAGGTGACTAGCTTGGAGTTGCTGTATGGAGGCTCGTGATGTCTGTGCACTGTAAGGAATATAAGTATGTTCTCTATACAGTAACTCCATTCTGTCTCACTACAGAGATGACTAGAACTGAGTTGCTGCAGTGAGGTACATGATTTCTGGGCACAGTAGTACAGCTTGCCTAACGGACGTATCTAAATAATAATGATTGTGCCTGCGCACAGAAGCATTTTTTGGGGGGCTTGCACCAAGATCCCTTGGAAATGAGCAGTAAACATTATTCTGCATTAATTTATTGATCAAATTGGGGTAAATAAACAGCAAAACAGCTATGTTAGGCATGTGTGAGAAGCACACGATCACTCATGTCTATGGATGGGACTAGCTAGACTATTATTATAACCACGTGCACTCTGCCTAAAGGATAGTAACTCTGCAAAGGGATTCTGTCATAAAGACAAAAAAAGACGGCTCCAATGTAGTACAGGCACTCGGTGCACCCTTGTTGTGCCGGACAGCTCAGTGCACTTTACCACATACTTGCTTTTCTCTAGTCGAGGTGTATGAGCCTTAATGGGGTATAATTGTCCGCACCTAGAAAAATAAATAATTTGAGTGGGGTGAGGGGGGTTGTGCTTCATTCTTAGCAAGACAAAGTGCCATTTTCAGGGACACCATATTTCTTTTCTACAACACCTGGCAAAAATTATGGAATCACCGGGCTCGGAGGATGTTCATTCAGTTGTTTAATGTTGTTGAAAAAAAGCAGATCACAGACATGGCACAAAACTAAAGTCATTTCAAATGGCAACTTTATGGCTTTAAGAAACACAAAAAGAAATCAAGATTAAAAATGTGGTACCACATCCTGATCCTCATCTTCTAGTCCTGTTCCCATCCTGGTCCCCTGCGGACATTCGCTGCTGGCCTGTGATTGACCCACAGTTGGCATTGGTAGAGCTGAGCAAAGAGCTTGTCTGTGCACGGCGCCTGCAATATGTTCCACTGAAAAAGTGCTGACGTGCCACAATCCTCCAGGTGTATGGTGCCTGCGGCCTGCATGAAGCAGCCCCTGTGGCCAAATGTTTGAGACCCCCACTCGAGTCTATAAAGCTACAGCTGCCAATCAAAATACAGGGTGCCATGATACACTGAGGGGCTGCGATTGGTTTGATTAGTTATTCTGTGATGACAGAATCTCTTTACCCCCTGAGTGATTTCAGACCAATCACCTATTCTGTGGAGAAGTGATAAAGATTTACAAGACAGTGACTTGAAGGGTCAACGTGATATTTGACATTTTTTCTCAACATTTTATTTCAGTTCTATTTTCAAGCAGATCAGGGGGTGTTCATATCCTGAGACGACCATAAGCTGCCCCCAAAAAACTCACTGTCTTCACCGAGGGGTGCGCAGTTCAGGCATAAGAAAGGTATACTCAGTCTATAATATGGATATCCATGGAAAACGGAGGGCTTGTAGTGATCGATGGGTTATTGTATTGTGGGGTGTCTAGGTTCTGCTTGAAAGTATAAGGACATTCACAAATGAAAAAGATATAATACAAGGTTTACTTAAATCTTGCAAATGAGAAAACAGGTGTACTGGTGTGATAATTCTAATAATCCAGGTGCATCTCACTAAATTAGAATATCATCAAAAAGTTAATTTATTTCAGTTCTTCAATGCAAAAAGTGAAACTCATATAGAGTCATTACAGACAGAGTCATCTATTTCAAGTGTTTATTTCTGTTAATGTTGATGATTATGGCTTACAGCCAATGAAAACACAAAAGTCATTATCTCAATAAATTAGAATAATTAACAAAAAACACCTGCAAAGGCTTCCTAAGCATTTAACAAGGTCCTTTAGTCTGTTTCAGTAGGCTCCACAATCATGGGGAAGACTGCTGACTTGACAGATGTCCAGAAGGCAGTCACTGACACACTCCACAAGGTCTCAGAGTCTGGAGGAAGAGTGGAGAGCCCACAATCCAAGCTGCTTGAGGTCTAGTGTGAAGTTTCCACAATCGGTGATGGTTTGGGGAGCCATGTCATCTGCTGGTGTAGGTCCACTGTGTTTTATCAAGACCAAAGTCAGCACAGCCGTCTACCAGGACATTTTACAGCACTTCATGCTTCCCTCTGCCGACAAGCTTTTTGGAGATGGAAATGTCATTCTCCAGCAGGACTTGGCCCCTGTCCACACTGCCAAAAGTACCAATACCTGGTTTAAAAACAACAGTATCACTGTGCTTGGTTGGTAGCAAACTCGCCTGACCTTAACCCCATAGAGAATCTATTATAGAGAATCTATGGGGTATTGTCAAGAGGAAGATGAGAGACATCAGACCCAACAACGATGACGAGCTGAAGGCTGCTATCAAAGCCATTTAAAAGTGTACTCAATAGTACAACTAGGACAAAAATTAACTACACATATCAATAAAAGCACCATATGAGGGATGGATAATAAGGGTGGTAGGTAGTACAGACAGACTTGCCCTAAGCAGCCCTAGTGGAGTATCTCTCCCTCCCTAACATCGGAGTGTTTTCACCCTAGTAGTGCAGATTGGTGTCCCCGCTCCTCGGAGGCTGTCCCTTGCTTATCCCTACGTATCCCTAAGCACACACACAAACAATAAACATATTGACCAGCAGTATATACTAGTCATGCCATAATTGACATGCTAAGCATCAAAAAATCACACAACATTTATGTCAGTGGAAAAAAAAATAAATACACAGAGGAATGGATCCCATAAATAATTTGTCAACAAATAAGGACCACCCCCTCTAAATTTTTGCTCATATAGGTAGATAGATAAGAGCAGCAATCACCCACTTATACAAATGAGTACCATTACATGACAGAAATACTGGTCAAAACACCAAAAAGGAGAAATGGACTTATCTGATCTCTAGTCCATCTGAGGTCACGGTAGATGCCTTGGGCGATGTTTCTTTTAAATCCCTCAATAGGTAACTGTCCAGGACAAATCACAGAGGTTCTACAATGTTTCAAAGTATGGTTCCAAACACACCAGACATCCGCTTTTCCAATCCCTCAAAGAAATATATAGCCATCAGCAAAGAACAAAAGTCCCAACGCGTTTCACCCCCTCCTCGATATGGGGCTCATCAGGGGACAGGGAAATGTTAGAGGAGAGAGACCATAATAGGTGCACCCAGGATAAGTGCTTCCATTCCTATATTTCTTTGAGCGATTGGAAAAGCGGATGCCTGGTGTGTTTGGAACCATACTTTGAAACATTGTGGAACCTCTGTGATTTGTCCTGGACAGTTACCTATTGAGGGATTTAAAGGAAACATCGCCCAAGGCATCTACCGTGACCTCAGATGGACTAGAGATCAGATAAGTCCATTTCTCTTTTTTGGTGTTTTGAACAGTATTTCTGTCATGTAATGGTACTCATTTGTATAAGTGGGTGATTGCTGCTCTTATCTATCTACCTACAGTACAGACCAAAAGTTTGGACACACCTTCTCATTTAAAGATTTTTCTGTATTTTCATGACTATGAAAATTGTACATTCACACTGAAGGCATCAAAACTATGAATTAACACATGTGGAATTATATACTTAACAAAAAAGTGTGAAACAACTGAAAATATATCTTATATTCTAGGTTCTTCAAAGTAGCCACCTTTTGCTTTGATGACTGCTTTGCACACTCTTGGCATTCTCTTGATGAGCTTCAAGAGGTAGTCACCAGAAATGGTTTTCACTTCACAGGTGTGCCCTGTCAGGTTTAATAAGTGGGATTTCTTGCCTTATAAATGGGGTTGGGACCATCAGTTGTGTTGTGCAGTAGTCTGGTGGATACACAGCTGATAGTCCTACTGAATAGACTGTTAGAATTTGTATTATGGTAAGAAAAAAGCAGCTAAGTAAAGAAAAACGAGTGGCCATCATTACTTTAAGAAATGAAGGTCAGTCAGTCCGAAAAATTGGGAAAACTTTGAAAGTGTCCCCAAGTGCAGTTGCAAAAACCATCAAGCGCTACAAAGAAACTGGCTCACATGAGGACCACCCCAGGAAAGGAAGACCAAGAGTCACCTCTGCTTCTGAGGATAAGTTTATCTGAGTCACCAGCCTCAGAAATCGCAGGTTAACAGCAGCTCAGATTAGAGACCAGGTCAATGCTACACAGAGTTCTAGCAGCAGACACATCTCTTCAACAACTGTTAAGAGGAGACTTTGTGCAGTAGACCTTCATGGTAAAATAGCTGCTAGGAAACCACTAAGGACAGGCAACAAGCAGAAGAGACTTGTTTGGGCTAAAGAACACAAGGAATGGACATTAGACCAGTGGAAATCTGTGCTTCGGTCTGATGAGTCAAATTTGAGATATTTGGTTCCAACCACCGTGTCTTTGTGCAACGCAGAAAAGGTGAACGGATGGACTCTACATGCCTGGTTCCCACCGTGAAGCATGGAGGAGGAGGTGTGATGGTGCTTTGCTGGTGACACTGTTGGGGATTTATTCAAAATTGAAGGCATACTGAACCAGCATGGCCACCACAGCATCTTGCAGCGGCATGCTATTCCATTCGGTTTGTGTTTAGTTGGACCATCAATTATTTTTCAAAAGGACAATGACCCCAAACACACCTCCAGGCTGGGTAAGGGCTATTTGACCAGGAAGGAGAGTGATGGGGTGCTACGCCAGATGACCTGGCCTCCACAGTCACCAGACCTGAACCCAATCGAGATGGTTTGGGGTGAGCTGGACCGCAGAGTGAAGGCAAAAGGGTCAACAAGTGCTAAGCATCTCTGGGAACTCCTTCAAGATTGTTTGAGGACCATTTCCGGTGACTACCTCTTGAAGCTCATCAAGAGAATGCCAAGAGTGTGCAAAGCAGTCATCAAAGCAAAAGGTGGCTACTTTGAAGAACCTAGAATATAAGACATATTTTCAGTTGTTTCACACTTTTTTGTTAAGTATATAATTCCACATGTGTTAATTCATAGTTTTGATGCCTTCAGTGTGAATGTACAATTTTCATAGTCATGAAAATACAGAAAAATCTTTAAATGAGAAGGTGTGTCCAAACTTTTGGTCTGTACTGTATATGAGCAAAAATTTAGGGGGGTGGTCCTTATTTGTTGACAAATTATTTATGGGATCCATTCCTCTGTGTATTTATTGTTGGGTTCAGGTCTGGTGACTGTGGAGGCCAGGTCATCTGGCGTAGCACCCCATCACTCTCCCTCCTGGTCAAATAGCCCTTACACAGCCTGGAGGTGTGTTTGGGGTCATTGTCCTTTTGAAAAATAAATGATGGTCCAACTAAACGCAAACCGGATGGAATAGCATGCCGCTGCAAGATGCTGTGGTAGCCATGCTGGTTCAGTATGCCTTCAATTTTGAATAAATCCCCAACAGTGTCACCAGCAAAGCACCCCCACACCATCACACCTCCTCCTCCATGCTTCACGGTGGGAACCAGGCATGTAGAGTCCATCCGTTCACCTTTTCTGCGTTGCACAAAGACACGGTGGTTGGAACCAAAGATCTCAAATTTGGACTCATCAGACCAAAGCACAGATTTCCACTGGTCTAATGTCCATTCCTTGTGTTCTTTAGCCCAAACAAGTCTCTTCTGCTTGTTGCCTGTCCTTAGCAATGGTTTCCTAGCAGCTATTTTACCATGAAGGTCTACTGCACAAAGTCTCCTCTTAACAGTTGTTGAAGAGATTTGTCTGCTGCTAGAACTCTGTGTAGCATTGACCTGGTCTCTAATCTGAGCTGCTGTTAACCTGCGATTTCTGAGGCTGGTGACTCGGATAAACTTATCCTCAGAAGCAGAGGTGACTCTTGGTCTTCCTTTCCTGGGGTGGTCCTCATGTAAGCCAGTTTCTTTGTAGCGCTTGATGGTTTTTGCAACTGCACTTGGGGACACTTTCAAAGTTTTCCCAATTTTTCGGACTGACTGACCTTCATTTCTTAAAGTAATGATGGCCACTCGTTTTTCTTTACTTAGCTGCTTTTTTCTTGCCATAATACAAATTCTAACAGTCTATTCAGTAGGACTATCAGCTGTGTATCCACCAGACTTCTGCACAACACAACTGATGGTCCCAACCCCATTTATAAGGCAAGAAATCCCACTTATTAAACCTGACAGGGCACACCTGTGAAGTGAAAACCATTTCCGGTGACTACCTCTTGAAGCTCATCAAGAGAATTCCAAGAGTGTGCAAAGCAGTCATCAAAGGAAAAGGTGGCTACTTTGAAGAACCTAGAATATAAGATATATTTTCAGTTGTTTCACACTTTTTTGTTAAGTATATAATTCCACATGTGTTAATTCATAGTTTTGATGCCTTCAGTGTAAATGTACAATTTTCATAGTCATGAAAATACAGAAAAATCTTTAAATGAGAAGGTGTGTCAAAAAATTTGGTCTGTACTGTAGGTAGATAGATAAGAGCAGCAATCACCCACTTATACAAATGAGTACCATTACATGACAGAAATAGTGTTCAAAACACCAAAAAAGAGAAATGGACTTATCTGATCTCTAGTCCATCTGAGGTCACGGTAGATGCCTTGGGCGATGTTTCTTTTAAATCCCTCAATAGGTAACTGTCCAGGACAAATCACAGAGGTTCTACAATGTTTCAAAGTATGGTTCCAAACACACCAGACATCCGCTTTTCCAATCCCTCAAAGAAATATATAGCCATCAGCAAAGAACAAAAGTCCCAACGCGTTTCACCCCCTCCTCGATATGGGGCTCATCAGGGGACAGGGAAATGTTAGAGGAGAGAGACCATAATAGGTGCACCCAGGATAAGTGCTTCAATTCCTATATTTCTTTGAGCGATTGGAAAAGCGGATGCCTGGTGTGTTTGGAACCATACTTTGAAACATTGTGGAACCTCTGTGATTTGTCCTGGACAGTTACCTATTGAGGGATTTAAAGGAAACATCGCCCAAGGCATCTACCGTGACCTCAGATGGACTAGAGATCAGATAAGTCCATTTCTCTTTTTTGGTGTTTTGAACAGTATTTCTGTCATGTAATGGTACTCATTTGTATAAGTGGGTGATTGCTGCTCTTATCTATCTACCTACAGTACAGACCAAAAGTTTGGACACACCTTCTCATTTAAAGATTTTTCTGTATTTTCATGACTATGAAAATTGTACATTCACACTGAAGGCATCAAAACTATGAATTAACACATGTGGAATTATATACTTAACAAAAAAGTGTGAAACAACTGAAAATATATCTTATATTCTAGGTTCTTCAAAGTAGCCACCTTTTGCTTTGATGACTGCTTTGCACACTCTTGGCATTCTCTTGATGAGCTTCAAGAGGTAGTCACCAGAAATGGTTTTCACTTCACAGGTGTGCCCTTTCAGGTTTAATAAGTGGGATTTCTTGCCTTATAAATGGGGTTGGGACCATCAGTTGTGTTGTGCAGTAGTCTGGTGGATACACAGCTGATAGTCCTACTGAATAGACTGTTAGAATTTGTATTATGGTAAGAAAAAAGCAGCTAAGTAAAGAAAAACGAGTGGCCATCATTACTTTAAGAAATGAAGGTCAGTCAGTCCGAAAAATTGGGAAAACTTTGAAAGTGTCCCCAAGTGCAGTTGCAAAAACCATCAAGCGCTACAAAGAAACTGGCTCACATGAGGACCACCCCAGGAAAGGAAGACCAAGAGTCACCTCTGCTTCTGAGGATAAGTTTATCCGAGTCACCAGCCTCAGAAATCGCAGGTTAACAGCAGCTCAGATTAGAGACCAGGTCAATGCTACACAGAGTTCTAGCAGCAGACACATCTCTTCAACAACTGTTAAGAGGAGACTTTGTGCAGTAGACCTTCATGGTAAAATAGCTGCTAGGAAACCACTAAGGACAGGCAACAAGCAGAAGAGACTTGTTTGGGCTAAAGAACACAAGGAATGGACATTAGACCAGTGGAAATCTGTGCTTCGGTCTGATGAGTCAAATTTGAGATCTTTGGTTCCAACCACCGTGTCTTTGTGCAACGCAGAAAAGGTGAACGGATGGACTCTACATGCCTGGTTCCCACCGTGAAGCATGGAGGAGGAGGTGTGATGGTGCTTTGCTGGTGACACTGTTGGGGATTTATTCAAAATTGAAGGCATACTGAACCAGCATGGCTACCACAGCATCTTGCAGCGGCATGCTATTCCATTCGGTTTGTGTTTAGTTGGACCATCAATTATTTTTCAAAAGGACAATGACCCCAAACACACCTCCAGGCTGTGTAAGGGCTATTTGACCAGGAAGGAGAGTGATGGGGTGCTACGCCAGATGACCTGGCCTCCACAGTCACCAGACCTGAACCCAATCGAGATGGTTTGGGGTGAGCTGGACCGCAGAGTGAAGGCAAAAGGGTCAACAAGTGCTAAGCATCTCTGGGAACTCCTTCAAGATTGTTTGAGGACCATTTCCGGTGACTACCTCTTGAAGCTCATCAAGAGAATGCCAAGAGTGTGCAAAGCAGTCATCAAAGCAAAAGGTGGCTACTTTGAAGAACCTAGAATATAAGACATATTTTCAGTTGTTTCACACTTTTTTGTTAAGTATATAATTCCACATGTGTTAATTCATAGTTTTGATGCCTTCAGTGTGAATGTACAATTTTCATAGTCATGAAAATACAGAAAAATCTTTAAATGAGAAGGTGTGTCCAAACTTTTGGTCTGTACTGTATATGAGCAAAAATTTAGGGGGGTGGTCCTTATTTGTTGACAAATTATTTATGGGATCCATTCCTCTGTGTATTTATTGTTGGGTTCAGGTCTGGTGACTGTGGAGGCCAGGTCATCTGGCGTAGCACCCCATCACTCTCCCTCCTGGTCAAATAGCCCTTACACAGCCTGGAGGTGTGTTTGGGGTCATTGTCCTTTTGAAAAATAAATGATGGTCCAACTAAACGCAAACCGGATGGAATAGCATGCCGCTGCAAGATGCTGTGGTAGCCATGCTGGTTCAGTATGCCTTCAATTTTGAATAAATCCCCAACAGTGTCACCAGCAAAGCACCCCCACACCATCACACCTCCTCCTCCATGCTTCACGGTGGGAACCAGGCATGTAGAGTCCATCCGTTCACCTTTTCTGCGTTGCACAAAGACACGGTGGTTGGAACCAAAGATCTCAAAATTGGACTCATCAGACCAAAGCACAGATTTCCACTGGTCTAATGTCCATTCCTTGTGTTCTTTAGCCCAAACAAGTCTCTTCTGCTTGTTGCCTGTCCTTAGCAATGGTTTCCTAGCAGCTATTTTACCATGAAGGTCTACTGCACAAAGTCTCCTCTTAACAGTTGTTGAAGAGATTTGTCTGCTGCTAGAACTCTGTGTAGCATTGACCTGGTCTCTAATCTGAGCTGCTGTTAACCTGCGATTTCTGAGGCTGGTGACTCGGATAAACTTATCCTCAGAAGCAGAGGTGACTCTTGGTCTTCCTTTCCTGGGGTGGTCCTCATGTGAGCCAGTTTCTTTGTAGCGCTTGATGGTTTTTGCAACTGCACTTGGGGACACTTTCAAAGTTTTCCCAATTTTTCGGACTGACTGACCTTCATTTCTTAAAGTAATGATGGCCACTCGTTTTTCTTTACTTAGCTGCTTTTTTCTTGCCATAATACAAATTCTAACAGTCTATTCAGTAGGACTATCAGCTGTGTATCCACCAGACTTCTGCACAACACAACTGATGGTCCCAACCCCATTTATAAGGCAAGAAATCCCACTTATTAAACCTGACAGGGCACACCTGTGAAGTGAAAACCATTTCCGGTGACTACCTCTTGAAGCTCATCAAGAGAATTCCAAGAGTGTGCAAAGCAGTCATCAAAGGAAAAGGTGACTACTTTGAAGAACCTAGAATATAAGATATATTTTCAGTTGTTTCACAATTTTTTGTTAAGTATATAATTCCACATGTGTTAATTCATAGTTTTGATGCCTTCAGTGTAAATGTACAATTTTCATAGTCATGAAAATACAGAAAAATCTTTAAATGAGAAGGTGTGTCAAAAAATTTGGTCTGTACTGTAGGTAGATAGATAAGAGCAGCAATCACCCACTTATACAAATGAGTACCATTACATGACAGAAATAGTGTTCAAAACACCAAAAAAGAGAAATGGACTTATCTGATCTCTAGTCCATCTGAGGTCACGGTAGATGCCTTGGGCGATGTTTCCTTTAAATCCCTCAATAGGTAACTGTCCAGGACAAATCACAGAGGTTCCACAATGCTTCAAAGTATGGTTCCAAACACACCAGGCATCCGCTTTTCCAATCCCTCTTTTCGCCGCACTTCCGCAGAATAATTGGTAGTGCTGCGGATTTTTCCGCAATGATAATCCGCAGCGGAAATTTCCGCATGTGCACAGCACATGCGGATTATCATTGGGGAACATGGCAGACCTTCTACCAAGCATTTTTAAGCGTTTCTGCAGCGGAATTGCCGCTGCGGAAACGCTTAAAAAGCGAATAGTGGGCACACAGCCTAAAAAAAATTATTATAATTAATATTGTGCCAAATTAATTTCACGTGAACTATCATATGATCTATCACAGGGGATCATGTGACATGTCACATGATACATCAGGTGTGTGTGTGTCCTGGGCCCTTGCCACTCTTAATCCACTCCTGGCCCCCTCACACCACCCACACAGCCCCCTGGATGCCCCTCACACCACCCCCCTTTATGCCAGCACAGCATTTATTCACATGGTCAGTTCTCCCCGCCTCAGTCCTCACAGCACAACGCTGAACACGAGCTCCTCATCACCAGTCCTCCTGTCCCGGCACAATGTGCGCACTGCTGCAGCTGCAGGTGGAATAGTGTCCACTGGACTGAGAAGGCCCCGCCCCTTCCGGTGACGTCATGATTCCATAAAATCACTCCTCACCCTCAAGAAATCAACTCCAATCTAGACGCTCCCCTGTTGCTGAGGCGTGGTGACGCTGTAGCTGGGTGATTGCAGTCAGAGTAGTGGTGTTTGGCGTCTGTACTACAGGTAAGAAGATGGGAATGTGCCAAGGTGATTACTACATTCAGGACAATAAGTAGCTAGCTGTAGGTGTGCAGAATCCCACTCCCAATATTGTCAGGCTCAGGCACCCCCTGGTGTCATGGGCTGTCGGGCTCCCGCACCCCCTGGTGTCGTGGGCTGTCGGGCTCCCGCACCCCCTGGTGTCGTGGGCTGTCGGGCTCCCGCACCCCTTCGTGTCGTGGGCTGTCGGGCTCCCACACCCCCTCGTGTCGTGGGCTGTCGGGCTCCCGCACCCCCTCGTGTCGTGGGCTGTCGGGCTCCCGCACCCCCTCGTGTCGTGGGCTGTCGGGCTCCCGCACCCCCTGGTGTCGTGGGCTGTCGGGCTCCCACACCCCCTCGTGTCGTGGGCTGTCGGGCTCCCGCATCCCCTCGTGTCGTGGGCTGTCGGGCTCCCGCACCCCCTCGTGTCGTGGGCTGTCGGGCTCCCGCACCCCCTCGTGTCGTGGGCTGTCGGGCTCCCGCACCCCCTCGTGTCGTGGGCTGTCGGGCTCCCGCACCCTTCATGTCGTGGGCTGTCGGGCTCCCGCACCCCCTCGTGTCATGGGCTGTCAGGCTCCCGCACCCCCTCGTGTCGTGGGCTGTCAGGCTCCCGCACCCCCTCTTGTCGGGGGCTGTCAGGCTCCCACACCCCCTCGTGTCGTGGGCTGTCAGGCTCCCACACCCCCTCATGTCGTGAGCTGTCAGGCTCCCGCACCCCCTCGTGTCGTGGGCTGTCAGGCTACTGCGCCCCATCGTGCCGTGGGCTGTCAGGCTCCCGCACCCCCTGGTGTCGTGGGCTGTCAGGCTCCCGCACCCCCTGGTGTCATGGGCTGTCGTGCTCCCGCACCCCCTGGTGTCGTGGGCTGTCGGGCTCCCGCACCCCCTGGTGTCGTGGGCTGTCGGGCTCCCGCACCCCCTGGTGTCGTGGGCTGTCGGGCTCCCGCACCCCTTCGTGTCGTGGGCTGTCGGGCTCCCACACCCCCTCGTGTCGTGGGCTGTCGGGCTCCCGCACCCCCTCGTGTCGTGGGCTGTCGGGCTCCCGCACCCCCTCGTGTCGTGGGCTGTCGGGCTCCCGCACCCCCTGGTGTTGTGGGCTGTCGGGCTCCCGCACCCCCTCGTGTCGTGGGCTGTCGGGCTCCCGCATCCCCTCGTGTCGTGGGCTGTCGGGCTCCCGCACCCCCTCGTGTCGTGGGCTGTCGGGCTCCCGCACCCCCTCGTGTCGTGGGCTGTCGGGCTCCCGCACCCCCTCGTGTCGTGGGCTGTCGGGCTCCCGCACCCTTCATGTCGTGGGCTGTCGGGCTCCCGCACCCCCTTGTGTCATGGGCTGTCAGGCTCCCGCACCCCCTCGTGTCGTGGGCTGTCAGGCTCCCGCACCCCCTCTTGTCGGGGGCTGTCAGGCTCCCACACCCCCTCGTGTCGTGGGCTGTCAGGCTCCCACACCCCCTCATGTCGTGAGCTGTCAGGCTCCCGCACCCCCTCGTGTCGTGGGCTGTCAGGCTACTGCGCCCCATCGTGCCGTGGGCTGTCAGGCTCCCGCACCCCCTGGTGTCGTGGGCTGTCAGGCTCCCGCACCCCCTGGTGTCGTGGGCAGTGGGGCTCCCGCGCCCCCTCGTGCCATGGGCTGTCAGGCTCCCGCACCCCCTGGTGTCGTGGTCTGTCAGGCTCCTGCACCCCCTGGTGTCGTGGGCTGTCAGGCTTCCGCACCCCCTCGTGCCGTAGGCCGTCAGGCTCCCACACCCCCTCGTGTCGTGGGCTGTCAGGCTTCCGCACCCCCTCGTGTCGTGGGCTGTCAGGCTCCCGCACCCCCTCGTGCCGTGGGCTGTCAGGCTCCCGCACCCCCTCTTGCCCTGGGCTGTCAGTCTCCCGCACCCCGTCGTGACGTGGGCTGTCAGGCTCCCGCACCCCCTCGTGTCGTTGGCTGGCAAGGTCCCGCACCCCCTCGTGTCGTGGGCTGTCAGGCTCCCGCACCCCCTCGTGCCCTGGGCTGTCAGTCTCCCGCACCCCGTCGTGCCATGGGCTGTCAGGCTCCCGCACTCTCCCCTTGTCGTTGTCTGTGGAGAAGATTAATACATATTTTCATTTTTCAGGTTTTCTCTTATAAAACAAGATCCCTGAGCTTCTGTCTTTGACCGAAAAAATGGCGTCTGACAAGTCGCTGCTGTCTGCAGAAATGAACACAAACATGGAGGAAGCGCTGTATGAACAGATGCTGATGAAGGTACGAAAGATGAATTGGAGAGGCCAGCAATCACCGGGTGAATGTCTCCTCCGTCAGCCACCGGGGGCGCTGCAGTCTCCAACATTTACCTAATGTGTATTGTTGGCTTTAGACCCCTCACAGTTGTACTATTTTGGTGCAGGAAAAATCAGTTTGCAGAACCATCCTGTTCATGTTACTCACTGATTCTCACTTGTTGCCTCATTTCAGGCCAAACAGGAGATGGAGAGCAGAATACCGAACTTACCAGAAAGCAGACAGATCAGACCCCAATCGGGTGAGATGGGCGTCCTCTGATTATTATCCAGATTACTTTGTGCATATTATGTGACAGATACCACAGTGGGGCAGTGGGGTCTTATTGACTGCAACGGTCACATGATGCAACCAACGTGGGGGGTCACATCGTTTTTTCTTATACAGTTGGTTACATGTAAATGCTGCTTGGCTTTTGCCAATTTTATTGTATTTTTGTTCACTTTTTGTTTTTATTTCTGTGTTAGGTTTCTGCATTAAAACTCACACATCCAAAAATACCAAAATCTTTATTAACATCTGCAAGTCGAACCAGATCCCAGCGTCCCCGGACCTGACGGAGCAGGAGTTAGTCAGCATCCTGGAATCTGATGATCCCTCTGGCTATCGAGTCCCCATGAGCCTTGGAGAGCCCCACGTTGAAGTTGATAATAGTACGGTTTTTTTTAATACAGCGCGTCTCTTTTTAAAGGGGTAGTCCAGAGATATCCTTAAAGGGGTTAAAATAGCAAGTATTACAACTTACTAATCCTCAATGGTCAAAGGTGCCATCTCCACAGGTTCTGGTAGGTCCACTTCCAGTCTGCGGAATAAAGTTTGACATCTTGTTGTTAACTTTTGAACTTTTTTGGTTTAGATTTGGGACTTAAAGGGATTGTCCACTACTTGGATTCCCCTTTAAGAACTTATACCACTTATTCATAGCAGCCCTACTAAGGTCAATGGATTGAGTCGGCACCGCAAAGTATCTAAGTCCTGGTGCACTTTGTCCTACAGGTGGATGCGGCTGCACTGCATACGACATAGTGATTAATGGCACCTTCTTTGAGAAAATTAAGGTAACTGCAATTGCTTATTTTGACATACGAGTTGTCTGCTCTCCTTTGTGTCAGCTCCTTACTTTGTATTTTTTTATTAGAATAATGAGCTTTTCAGGGAATTTTTTATCACCGTGGCCATGGAGGGACTAGAGAACAAGTACCAAATGGAGCTGTCAAGAGGTAACGACCGCATCACTGATATTTTCCTTGCTTTTTCCATCGACCACACAAGGACTTGTTCTTTCGTGGAGCAAGTTTACCATATAATATATTGAAAATTTTTATGTACCAACCTGTTGTATGGCACCGTATCAAATGCCTTTGAAAAGTCCAGATAGACAACATCCACTAAGTTTCCCTGGTCCAACCTAGAACTTACCTCCCCATAGAATCTTTTCAGATTAGTTTGCAGGACAGATCCCTCATAATCATATGTTTAGGTTATTCTTATTGAGGTGCTCCAGGTTAGTATCTCTTAGAAAACCCTCAAAGATGTTGCCCACAGTACAAGTTAAACTTACCGGTCTATAAATTCCAGGCTCAGATGTTATCCCCTTCTTGAATATTGGTACCACATTTGCTATGTGGGTGCAACACTGGTGGATATGGACCCACTGCCCCACGGGAGGGTTGTGATTAGGTGTCTACTGGGTCTCCACTAGAACCTCTGGCGGTGAGGATAGACTGGGCCGCCGATAGACACCAGGTACCACTTCAGGGCAGTCCCCGGGACTGTAGCAGCATTCCGGAGGTACCAGGGTACCAGACACAGGAGAGCGAAGACAAGGACTAGGTCAGACAGTCTGAGATCGGGGCAGGCAGCACAGGTTCAGGATAGAGAAAAATGGCAAGGGGGACAGGGGTTTTTGATACCAGAAAACTCCTTTAACGCTTGCAACCTCTGTTGCTTGACTGCAACTCAAACAGTCAAATCAGTCAGTAAGAATTTAGGGCACTTCCATGGCGATATTTTGCATCAGTATTTGTTAGCAGATGCCAAGAGTGGATCCAAAACAGAAGAGGTGAAAGTGTTTCAGTTACTATTTTTCACTGTGTTTGTTCCCCTCTGGTTTTCAGCTTACAAATACTGATGTAAATTAGTGCCCAAAATACTCACTGTGTGAATGAGGCGAGGAAGCTGCTTGTAGTACTGTAATAGAAGTCCTTATTCTGAGGATGAGTGCTATAATTCTTGTCTTCTCTGCTCCATCAAACTCCCCAGAGCAGGGGCAACCCCTGGGGCAAAACTGCTGGCAGCAGATGTCCAGACGTATGACTCAGTGAAGTGTGATGGACCCCGACTCCCAAACAAAATGAATCAGACACATACAAAATAAATACACAAAGCATTGCAATTAGGTGTCAAACGTTCTCAACTTTATTTAAATTTACATGACACCGAAAATGGCACAACCCTCGACTCACGAAGAGTCACCCTCCAGCACTCAGGAGAGGAAAAACCCATGTGGAGGAAACCTCTAGGGAACCATGGCTGGAGGGCTGCCCTTCCCTTGGGCTTAGAGAGTTAGTGCCGATATATGACGGAGTTTTAGAATTTCTACATATTTACAGAGAACGACATAACAAATATAGACTATTAATGTGATAAACTGGATGTGGGAGAGATCTGGCTGCGATATCTGTCACCACATTTGTTGCTGGAACGAATTTAGTTGATCTGATTTCCCAGATTTATCTACCACTTCTCCCTTACAGATCCAGCTCCGTCTCTCAAGAAGTTGGGTACTTGGTTACAGGGGTTGCTCATTATGGATAACCCCTAATAGGATGAGTATCCCCTCCCCCTCCCAATTTATCACCCATTAAAGTCAAGGATCCATCCATGAACTCCCAAAGAAGAGCAGCTGTTTGTACATAGTAACAGAAGGGGATCCTGTTTTGGGGACCCCCCGTTCTGTTACCTTCCCTTCCCCCCGGGGTGTCTAAGAAGACAACCCCTTTCCCTGCTAGAACCTCCAAATTACACCAACGTTGGCACATTACGTGGGGTGGTCAAGCTCAAGGTCCTCAGGCGCATCATCAGTAATGGCGCTGATCGTGGCAGCGCGGCATTCTTTTATGGAATCTTCTTTATGACACTTGTTTATGCCCTCACAATAGTTGTCATGATTACTACAAGGGCTATTACTGATGCAGGGTCCAAGTATTAACCCTTTCATCATTGGTAATTCATTTTCATTATGGAGGCAAATAACTGCACTTGTTACCAAGCAGGAGTCTTATCATTACGGCTTCCCTTAGGCACCATAAGAAACATAGATTATAGAACATACGTACAAGTGTTTCAGGAGTGTTTTGCACTTTTTAGATCCATAGATTGGGCTTATAACTAGCACTTTACAAAGCAGAAAATTAAGAGGAAATTACTTGTAAAATAATATTATAGGGAATTGCATTTCAAGCATTTTCCTAATGTGCATTCTGCATACTTGCATAGTTACATAGGTTGAAAAAGTTTGAACTTTAATGTCCTTGGTCTATCTCCAAAGTTATCCATTTTCTTTTTACTAGATTATTTATAACCCACAATGTCATGTTTTGTTAAAAAAGTATCCAGCCCTTCTATAAATGCTGTTATACTATCTGCCATTACTATATCTTGTGGTTGGCATTCCACAGTCTGACTGCTCTAACTGTAAAGAATCCTTTCCTATTAAGTTGCCAGAATCGCTTCTCCTCCGCTTGTTATGAATGTTCCTGGTGCTTTGTAAGGTCCTGGAAAGTGATAAGTCATGTGCCAGTACTATGCATTGACCACATATGTATTTATACATATAAATGTATATTTATGAAGGAGATGATAATTACCCTTCATAGAGGTGTTACGATCATTCATAAATTGCTTTCATAGGTTTGATCTCCAGGATTAGCAGAGATTTGGGGTGTAAACGTAATAAATAATGAGTAAAACATCAAAGCAAACGAAAAAGGGTTTTTGACTCAAACTGGTAGGTGAGACCGGCTAGCCCCATATTATACGAGGTCACAACCAGGTTTCGCCTGAGGAGGGCAGCACTAATGAGTCCTCAGGAGCGCATAACCCTGAAATATGCAGCGATTCTACACTGCCCATTATAAAAGGGTTTAATATGCTACTTACTACCATGTTTTAGCTAAGATACAAGGCATACTTGTAAGGAGAGATGAAAAAGGTGATGGGGGACAACATATAAATATACTGAGGAACTCTATACACTAGTGGCCAAAATTGAGGCAACACCCCCAAGATTTATAAATTTTTAGCATTTTGCCAATACAAATACAAATTTCATGAATGTTTTTGATTTCACAGTAAAGTTTTTAAGTAGAAATAAAATCTCATATAGAAACACAATATTAGCAGGAAATTTGTTCATTTGTCAACAAATTGGACACTATTGTCACTCAGATGACTGTGGGAGAAAAGCCATTGATTTGTCCTATTTTCATATCTAACACTAAATGTTAATACTCAGTTGGACAGCCCTCGGCCTTGATGACTGCCTGGCATCTACTTGGCATGCTATCTACCAGTTTGTGTAAATCAGATGGTGTGATGATATGAAGCCATGATTTGATGATGGCTGCAATGAGTTCCTGCTTGTGTGAAGCCCGCTGTTTTGACACCGCTCTTTTGAGGCGAGCCCAGAGATTCTCAATAGGATTGAGATCTGGGCTGTTTCCTGGCCAATTCAATAGCTGGACATTTTTGTCCTTGAACCAAGAGAGACATTTTTTAGCTGTATGGCATGGGGCTCCATCTTAAAATAAACGGTGTCCCTTCACTAAATACATCATGTGCCGAAGGAATGAGTTTAGGCTGAAGGACTTCCTTGACGTACTTTTCAGCATTAACTGTTTCTTCAATTACCTGCAGCCTACCACCTGCATCTCTGGACACGCAGCCCCCTACCATAACACTCAGAGGAGGCTTCATGGTGGGTACTGTACCCTCTGGCAACCAGTCCTCTCCAGGTCGTCGTCGAACGTAGCGGACACCGTCGCTGCCAAAGATGGATATGCGTGTCTCATCGCTCCATATAACATTTCTCCATTGTTCAATGGTCCATTTACAATGTTCTTTGGCCCCTGCAGACGTTTCTGACGCTGTGAGGCATTCAAAAATGGCTTTTTACCTGGTATTCTGGCTCTTAACCCCGCGTTTACCAGTCGTCGTCGAACCATCCGATCAGACACTGTCACTCCGGTGTTGATAAGCTCCTTGTTGATGTTAACAGCAGTTTATTCCCTGTTATTTAGGGTGATTCTAACAATTCTTCTATCAGTCTGAGGAGTTGTAGCCTTCTTCCTTTCTCTACCTGGTTTATTCTTTATCGAACCAGTCTCTTGAAACCGCTTACACACTTTGAGAACGAATACATGTAATTGCTTACCTTCTGATGACAAACTGGCTTTAAAATATAAAAACCGCATTTTAATCGCACAATATCTGTCTTAAATCACACCCAGGTCACTATAAACCAACATAGAATACATATCGCAGAAGAGGGCGTGTGTACAAGTAAGTAGGTCAGTGAAAACTTCCATTAAATATTGGTCATGGTGAAAAACTGAAAGTGTTGCCTCAATTTTGGCCACTAGTGTATAACACAAAATATAAACAAAAAAGAAAGGGAAGAACATTTCTGCACAAAAAACATGTCGCTCAGCAGGAAAATCCCCTTGATATTGCGTTTTTTGAGATTTTTTTTGTCCCGTTCTTTAGAAACGCTGCAAAAATACTGAAAGAATAGACATGAAACTGCTTCAAATCTGCAAGGATTCACTTTTCCTGCTTTTCCTGGTACTATCAAACATAGCGTTTTTGGGAACATGGAGCTCTATATTACAAATATGTCCGTCCCTCCAGTTGAAAGAAATTAACATTTTCCTGGAGGGAAGTTTATATTTTACATTATGTCAGTTTTTGTCTATCGATGATAAAGTGCAGTTTGCAGCAATTTTTATTGTGACATATACCCAAATAATTGACGAAAATATTTCAAATTTAACGCGCGTCGGGCGGGCCTGCGTGCTCTCACATGCCAGAGCTGAGTTTCAGTTCCAGTCCGACCCTGTTAATCATCTATGGTTTCCCTTCAGAGTGGAAAATGCCGAAAAATCGGAAGTTCCTGGGATCCATTTTTGAACAGAATATCAGAACCAAATCAAAACCGATGATTCAGGAAATGGACACAATGGGGTAAGTCCAAACTCTAAGGTACAAGTCTATGGCATACAGTCTGTAAAAGACGACAGAGTAGGCTGCTGTTGAGCATCGGCGGCTTCTTCTCTGATGTTCCTCGCTCATCCATGCAGTACATGGTCGGCCATTCAATTGATTGGATGTCTTATAATACCACATTTCCTCTAGGTACACAAAGTATGAAGAGCGCCACTCCTCCTGGTGATAGGTTATACCCAACAGAAGCGGCAGCGCCACTCCTCATGGTGATAGGTTACACCCAACAGATGGGGGAGCGCCACTCCTCATGGTGATGGGTTACACCCAACAGATGGGGGAGCGCCACTCCTCGTGGTGATGGGTTAAACCCAACAGATGGGGGAAGTTGCAGAATGGCTTGTTATGGTGCAAGAACAATGTGGACATTGTTTTTTTTTTGTTTTAACTATTATGCCTTTATGTTCTTTATTTTTTTCCTACAGACCCTCCCAGCTAACTCCAAGCAAGTCCCTCATCTCAGAAGTTGAAAGGTTTGGGTTACTTTGAGGTTTAATGCCTGCATTTACTTTTTTTAGAATCCCATCTTACAAAAGATATAGGATATCCAACTTCTTGGACTCCAAGAATAAGGGGGCTGCAGCCTGGAAGTAACCCCGCTGCCCTTTTTAAAGAATATGCTGGTGTGGGGCAGCTACCCGGATATTCACTATGCAGGAGAACTGCAGCTAAGCCCATTCACTTTGCTGGATCTATGCTGTCGTTCCGCTGCACAGTGGAGGCCATGATGCCAATGTGCAGGGAATGACTGTGATAGGGGCTGTTCCTCATTACCAGCATCAGTGCCCCTTTATTATATTAGAGATTGACCCCAACAGATCATAAATTGATGGTGTACCCTTGCAATATACTGCTGCCTTCCTTTTTTTTATCAGTTCACCCGTGAAACCAGATTACATGATTGTGGCGGAACCTCCTGTAGGACACCCAAGTTTTCTGGTGGCTGAAATCTCTTTACCTAAAGTGGTGAGACCCTCAGATGTGGTTTAGGATTGTGACCTTTTTGCATTTCATGTGATTTCCAAAAGTCTTCCCTTATTAAAAGTCTGTGCCAACCTCGTGCTACCGGTCCTCCTCTGCCAACTTTTATCATCACAGCTTTGATGTGTCCACAGTAGCCAATTGCTGGCAGCTGTGACACATTTGCTGGATGATGATGATATAATTTTTTTTTCATACCATGGTGGGTTGTTTGCAAGCTGTTGGAATTGGAAAGAAGATCTCTGTAAACGACTCTGTCAGCAGAGAACGACTGTTCAAACCAAGCACAGACGCCCAGTGCTTCACGGCGGGACCAGTCATTTATATAAGCCTTCCCCCCTGCTTGTTTCCCCTCCATCTCCACCATCACCTCTTCTTTGACAGTTCTGGCTTCATAGATCCAGAGAGGAGATAGAGGGAAAACAAGCTGGTGGGAAGATGTATATATTATTATTATTATTATTTAATTATATAGTGCCATTGATTCCATGGTGCTGGTGCATATAAATGATGTTATAATGATGATATAAATGATGAAAGAGGCTTGTTGCAATAGTGTAGAACACGCCGCTCTTTATTTTTTCTATATTAATGCGACATTTGGAGGAATCGCACAGAAAATGCTTTAAATGTATTTATTTTTTAATTTGATTTTTCTCATGTCCATGATTCACATTGCGTTAAATGAGGCATAATGAAGATTAAGAATGTTTCAGCTAATGTAGCCTTCATCAGACAGGATAATGTAGCTTAAGGGGACCCACTTGGTTAAATATAGGGGTCAGTTCTGGTCTTCCCAAAAAGCAGATTAAGTAGTCACCACACGGGAATCTGGTGATTACTGGGTTTGCTTTTGGGGACCCCAGATTTCTTCATATAACCGAGTGGGCCTTCTGCCTAATGAAGGCTACATTATCTGAAATTCTGGTACCATTCATTATGCCTCACTTAAAGGGGTTGTCTGGCACTTTAATATTGATGACCTATCCTAAGGAAATTCCATTAGTATTAAAGTGGTGGACAACCCCTTTTAATGCGGTGTGAATCCTAAAAAATATTTGAAGCCTTTTCTGTGAGCAGTTCCTCCACGTGTCAGATTTAATCTTTGAGACGTGTGGAGCTACACAGTAACTTCTAGTTGGCCACGTATCAAGATAAAAGTTTAGATTTTTGTGCACTTGTTGGTTACAACTTTCTTTCCCGTACAGAAGCATTCAGCGACATAAGCGTTGTTACCACGCTGGTCTTCTCTTTACAGTCTTCTGCTAGATCTCTTGTGTTGGACTTGGGTGAAGACAGAATAGTCAGACGTCCCGATTTGTATCATCTAGACGTCTTCATTCCTTACAATATCATCCAAGAACAAAGTGGAGCTCAGTTCAACAAGGACAGTAAGGTGAGACAATTAAGCAAAGCTGGACATGTCTTCTAGCCCATTCTGAAATCTCCTTCTTAAAGAGGTTCTCTGAGAAAATGTATAAAATAAAATTTTAAAAAATGTATACATTTATTTACCAAAAATAAATTATTTTAATTAGTGGATAATTCTATGTGAATACTTTTATGCCCAAAAATGGCAAAAGTATTCTTGGAGTGATACCTTTATTGGCTAACCAGAAAAAAAAAATATATGCAAGCTTTCAGAGCACAGATGCTCCTTCTTCAGGCAATATTACAAATGAATTCTTAACATTTGTAATCCTGCCTGAAGAAGGTATCACTCCGAGAATACTTTTGCCATTTTTGGGCATAAAATTATTTCCATCAAATTTTCTGGCTAACATGGTACCACAATATAAATTTGTACTGTACATCACAATTAGCGGATAATAATTGCGTATGGACATAATGGCCAACGATGTCAGCAGCCATCCATCCTAGATGGGTGAAGGTAAACTGTTTGAGACGGACATCTCTGACCTACCTGTCGGAATCAAGAACGTTCATCTATGTCATTGATTGACTGACTGATCACGTCCATGAGTCAACATGTTGTAAACCTGTCATGATGAGTGAGCAGATAGGATGCTGCCCCTCACCCTGACAGGAACTTATCTATCACAACATATAGTTGCCCAGAGACATCTGAATGCATCGGCTTTCCTTTATGCCATTCATCAAACATGTCGTATATTTTGTGTATAGCGAGTCACAAGCCTCGCACTGCTCTGCGTCTTATCATTTGGTTCTATGAGCTGCAGTAAAACGTGACGTATATATTCCAGGTGCTGACGATCACAATGCCGGTCCAGCCAGCATAGCGGTGGGCTCAGAAGATCAGCTTTGGAAAGCGTTCCTCTTATATAGATCCAGTGGATCCTACTTACATTTGCTGCTGTTTACATTGTATGGTTACAATTCTATTTACACTTCAATATGACTCCAGAATAAATTTTTGTCTTTCTTATACTTGCCGTATATTTTTCCCAAGGAAGGGGTTTAGGTATTGTGTTTTTTTTTTTTTATTTCTACTGTAATATTTCATAATATCTGTGAATAAGTCTTGAAAATAATTTGCATTGAAAAGGTTGAGATCCTCTGAATCTACAGGGATTTTTAGGAATTAAAAATCTACAGCAGTAAATCTGCAGCAGAATTTACATTTTGCACCATGTCTGGATTTAGTAGCAGCTGCCCCTTTAAATGGAATATGTCAGCAGGTTTTTGCTATCCCATTTGAGAGCAGCATAATCCGAGGCCCTGATTCCAACGATGTATCACTTACTGGGCTGCTTGGTGTTATTTTGATAAAATTGCAGGTTTTTTTTTCTCATGCAGATCTCTGAATGCTGAGCTCTGTATAATAACTCCACCCACACCTCTGATTGGCAGCTTTCTGTGTACACTGTATTTAAACTGCCAATCAGTGGTGGGGGGCGTGGTTGGACTACCTGGCAGCAGGTTTACTAGTCCTCTAGTGATAATCTTCTGCTAATAAAAGTGTGATTTTTATCAAAACTACAACAAGCAGCCCTGTAAGTGAGACGTCCCTAGAATCAGGGTCTTTGTCTCTACATCATGCTGCTCTCAACAACAACCAATATATAGTACATCCGACAAGGGGTCAATGTGTTAAAAAAGACCTTTATTATAATAATTTGGGTACATGGCGGCAAAGAAAAGAGCACACACACATATATATAGTAATACCATGTAATAGTGAGGAGGTATAATGTAAATATTTGAATTGCAGAGACACCAGGGCTAAATAGTAGTAGCTCCAATTGTGCTAATGCATACTGATAGTATATCCTAGGTCACATAGTAAAAGGATATAATCCCAAATAATAAAAGCCAATATAGGCATTCCCAAGATAATGACCTTTTGGTATATACATATCAAGGGATGTATTATATCCAAGTAGGTTAATTCCTAAGTAACAATAATGTTGTATTGGATTCATTCATACCTGGTATATATTGTCTGCACGTCTTGCCATAGCTCTGGGCTCGGTGGTCCTACTCCTAGTGTGGCGCTCACCCCATCATGCTGCTCTCAGAATAGCCAAGAAAAACCTGCTGACAGATTCCCTTTACAAATAGCTGAAATGGCTCCTAGATACCAGAGAAGGAAAACGTTATTAAAACGGTTTTGTTTCCTCAATAGAAAAGCAAATTAAACACCACTGGATAATGTGGTGTGTGAAACCGTCCATTGGATTGCTGTTTCGGGTGGGCTCAGGAGCAGAGCCCCCATCCTACACAGCTGACATCTTGCTGTAACAGCAGCGGCCAGAGCGAAGCGTCAATCACTGCTGTTTAACCATTTATATGCCGTCAATCACTGATGGCAAGTTAAATAGCGCAATCGCCGGTACGCTATGCAATGTTACTAGAAATTTTTTTTTTACTTTTCCATTTCCTTGAATTACTTGTTGTGATTTGCGGATCCATTGACTGGCCACGTGGAAGGGCTGCAGCCGATCATTCATGTCCGTAGCAGATACACATTTACATGTGTAAATAGGCCCTTATAGAAATCAATCAATAGAACGTATACCTGGATATCCAGGTTTATCCTTTGCATACATTTAAAGAGGTATAAGTCATGGCATATTACTAGGATGTCATTCTTGGGGGTCTGACAGCCTGATTTAGAAAGAAGTGGATGCATTATTTTTTTCACGCTCCCAATTTAACAATTTGAGTACAGTTGGATCTATTGTTTTTTTTATTTTTTGCACTATGGGTGGGTGGTTGGGAGCACAGCTGTGCAGGAAAAAAAAAGCTTATAGGTGCTCAATTCCTTCATTCTTGGGATCGGTGGCGGAACCACAGGTCGGACCATCGCCAATCAGGATATTATATTCCTTCACACTCATCATTGCTCCCAATTAACAATTTGAGTACGTGCATTTTTTTAGGGTATTTTTGCGCAATGGGTGGGAGCACAGCTGTGCAGGAAAAAAAGCTGATAGGTTCCCCATTCCTTCTTTCTCAGAATCAGTGGATGGAACATCGCCAATCACAATATTATATCCTTCACACTAATCGTTGCTCCCAATTATCAATTTGAGTACGGTTATACCTATTGTTTTTTTAGGGGTTTTTTTGAACTGTGGGTGGTTGGGAGCACAGCTGTGCAGGAAAAAAAAAAGCTGATAGGTTCCCCATTCCTTCATTCTCAGGATCAGTGGTGGAACCAGAGGTTGGATCATCTCCAATCAAAATATTATTTTATTCACACTAATGATTGCTCCTAGTTAACAATTTGAGTACGGTTGAACCCATTGTGTTTTTTTGGGGTTTTTGTTTTTTTTTGCACTATGGGTGCAAGTTATAGTAATATGTGTCACCGTAAAAAAAAAAACTAATAGTGTCTCCTGATTGTTCAGACACAAATATATCTGTTGAAAATAGTCTGATATACACCAGTAAATTATAACTGTGGTTTTGCTGTTCCACGGTAAAAAATCTCTATTATCCTGCTTTTGGCATTTTTTGCTGCAAAGAAAAACAGTAGTAGTGTCTCCTGATTGTTCAGACACAAATATATCTGTTGAAAATAGTCTGGTGTAGGCCCGAGAAATACAAGTGTGGTTTTGCAGTTCCACGGGTCAAATCTCTGTATTATCCTGCTTTTTTGCATTTTTTGCTGTAAAGAAAAACAGTACTGTCTCCTGATTGTTCAGACACAAATATATCTATTTAAAATTTTCTGGTATACCCCAGTAAACAATAACTGTGGTTTTGCCATTCCACGGTAAAAAATCTCTATTATTCACCTTTTGGTATTTTTTCCGTAAAGAAAAACAGTAATAGTTTCTCCCTGATTGTTCAGATTGTTTAAAAGAGTCGGGTGTAGGCCAGAGAAATAGAACTGTGGTTTTCCTCTTCCACGGTTCTAATCTACTTTATTACCCTTTTTCCATTGATGGTGCGAGTGTAAGCTATTTTACTTACTTTACAATGGGCAAGGCGCGTGGCAAGGGACATGGAAGTGGACGTTCTGGTGATGGTACATGCAGAGGACGGGGCCGTGGCCAAGGTGAAAATGTGCCACAACCAACAGCCATATCTTCTCGCTCCCACTTCTTGACCGAATTACTAGGGAAGCACAGAACAACACCAGTATTGCGAACTGATCAGTGTGAACAGGTTATTAATTGGATAGCAGACCACCACTTCCGGTCTGTCTTCCACACGGTCAACTCTTAGTAGCCGTGAGTCTCGACCGCATACTCCTCCTCACCCTGATGCTCCTTCCTCCCACCATGCCGAGTGTCGTCAGACAGCAACTGATCCCACACTTGGACACTCTGAAGAGCTGTTCACTGGTCCATCTCCAGATTTGTGCCCCTCGCCTGCCCCGCTTGAAGTGGTGGAAGAGGAGATCCCATGTAGAGATGCCCAAATATTTGAACAGCCACGGCCACAGGAAGTCAACGCTGGCAATTTGTCACAAGAGGTTGACGATGACGAAACACAATTGCCAAGAAGTGAGGAGGAGGATCGTGGTGCGCAAGTGGAAGAGGAGGAGGTGGTGGATGATCTAGTAACTGACCCAACGTGGCAGGAGGACATGCAGAGCAAGGCCAGCAGCAGACCGGGTGAGGGAGACAGAGTACCCCAACAGGCAGGAAGAAGCAGTGTGGTGGCCGGACACAGAAGGCCGGCAACAGTTCCCCGTAACACCAACACGAGGGACGTTGCCAGTACAACCTGTGGGTCTTCCAGAGTCTGGAATTTTTTTAAAGACTCTGCTGATAACCCCAAAAAGGCCATTTGTACCATCTGCCATGCCAGCATCAGCAGGGGTGACAAAACTACCAGCCTGACCACCACCAGCATGATCAGGCACATGGCAGTAAAGCACCCGACTTTGTGGGGCGAACCCCAGGGTCCACGACCAGTGTCAGCAGGTGTCACCTGTTGTGTGTGCATGGCAATCCCCTGTCCATACTGCATGCAAAGATGCCCCCTCCTCTCAGTCTTTATGGCAGTCTCTCAAGTGTGTGCAAAGCAGTCATCAAAGCAAAAGGTGGCTACTTTGAAGAATCTAGAATATAAGACATATTTTCAGTTGTTTCACACTTTTTTGTTAAGTATATAATTCCACATGTGTTAATTCATAGTTTTGATGCCTTCAGTGTGAATGTACAATTTTCATAGTCATGAAAATACAGAAAAATCTTTAAATGAGAAGGTGTGTCCAAACTTTTGGTCTGTAATGTATGTACCATCTTGACCAACTTTGAGGAGTCCACCAAGATGGTGAGTGGCGATGACTCCATCATTAGCGTCAGCATTCCACTTGTCTGTCTTTTGCAATGCTCTCTGCAGAGAATTAAAGAGGAGGCATTGCAGCCAGAGTATGATGAGATGGATCAAGAAGCTGTAGCGGTCGATTACACACAGCCCAGCCTCATCTCATCCCAACGTGCATTGGGGGACAATGAGGGAGAGGAGGAGGAGGAAGAACAGGAGCTTGTATCATGCGCTGTAGGCGGTAGTACCTGTACAACTGTCATACCGTCGGTTCAGCGTGGGTGGCCTGAGGACAGGGGGGAGGAGGAGGAGGAGAGCATGGTCATTCGTCATCTTGGTGTGGACACGGAAGTCTTGCCCGTTACCAGTCTGGCGCGCATGGCTGACTTTGTTACTCTGCCTTAACCGTGACCCTCGCGTTGTCAAAATGTTGGGTGACAGTCATTACTGGTTGGTGACACTTTTAGACCCCCGCTACAAGGAGAACGTTCACTCTCTTATTCCTGAGGTGGAGAGGTCTACAAAAATGGGGCAGTACCAGAAGGCCCTTGCTGCAGAACTGTTAAAAAAAAATTCCCATCTGAAGACACTAGCGGCAGAGGTCACAGTTCGTTGACCAACCAAGGCGTACAAGCGAGAGAGAGGCAACTCCAATCCAGCAGAGGCAGGGGAACACTGTCAACATTCTGGGAAAGTTTTCTGAGACCTGCCCAGCTTACAGGCCCTGAGGCGCGGGGTACTCTCACAAGGAGTGGAAAGTTTCAAAAGATGGTGAGGGAGTACCTTGCCGACCGTACCAGCGTCCTCCGTGATTCCTCTGTGCCTTTTAATTATTGGGTATCCAAGCTGGACACTTGGAATTAAATCGCTCTGTACGCCTTGGAGGTCCTGGCCTGCCCTGCCGCTAGCGTGTTATCGGAGCGTGTTTTTAGTGCTGCTGGGGTAATTATAACTGATAAGCGCACTCGCCTGTCAACTGACAATGCTGACAAGCTGACCCTTATCAAAATGAAAAAGAGCTGGATTGGGCCAGACTTCTCATCACCACCAAATGACAGCAGAGTAACATAAAGTCAAATCCACTGTGTTATTTCGGGAGGTGTATTCAAATGCACCACTTCACACCCACACATGGGTATACGCTTCCTCATTTCGGCTGTTTTATGTTCTTCTCCTTATCCTCAGCCTCCACCACCACTATACCACCAGGGTGACCGTGGTCCGTGTTGCCATTATTGAAAGTTCCTCAGTCCTTATTTTTGTCAGCTTTTGCTTGGAAGGCATAAGCAAAGACTGTGGGAGACCCACTCCCCAATAATGGGAATAATATATTTAAAATGCTGTACTGTATGGCTCTTGTAAGGGGCATTAAAAGCATCTTGTTAAGCTACTGCGACCTCCACCACTTTTCCGAGGGCCATTAAAAGCGTCTTGTTAAGCTACTGGGACGTCCACCACTTTTCCGAGGAGCATTAAAACCGTCTTGTTAATCTACTGGGACTTCCACGTCTCTTCCAAGGGGCATTCAAACCGTCTTGTTAAGCTACTGCGATCTCCACCACTTTTCCGAGGGGCATTAAAAACGTCTTGTTAAGCTAGTTGGACCTCCACGTCTCTTCCAAGGGGAATTCAAACTGTCTTGTTAAGCTACTGGGACATCCACGTCTCTTCCAAGGGGCATTCAAACCGTCTTGGTAAGCTACTGCGACCTCCACCTCTTTTTCGAGGGGCATTAAAAGCGTCTTATTAAGCTACTGGGACCTCCACCACTTTTCCGAGAAGCATTAAAACCGTCTTGCTAAGCTACTGGGACCTCCACGTCTCTTCCAAGGGGCATTCAAACCGTCTTCTTAAGCTACTGGGACCTCCACATCTCTTCCAAGGGGCATTCAAACCGTGTTGTTAAGCTACTGGGACCTCCACGTCTCTTCTGAGAGGCATTAAAAGCGTCTTCTTAAGCTACTGGGACCTCCACCACTTTTCCGAGGGGCATTAAAACCGTCTTTTTAAGGTACTGGTACCTCCACGTCTCTTCCAAGGGGCATTCAAACCGTCTTGTTAAGCTACTGGGACCTGCACCACTTTTCCAAGGGGCATTCAAACAGTCTTGTTAAGCTACTGCGAACTCCACCACTTTTCCAAGGGGCATTAAAACCGTCTTGTTAAGCTACTGGGACCTCCACCACTTTTCCGAGGGGCATTAAAAGCATCTTGTTAAGCTACTGGGACCTCCACCACTTTTCTGAGGAGCATTAAAACCGTCTTGTTAAGCTACTGGGACCTCCATGTCTCTTCCAAGGGGCATTCAAACAGTCTTGTTAAGCTACTTAGACCTCCACGTCTCTTCTGAGGACATTAATAGCGTCTTGTTAAGCTACTGTGACCTCCACCACTTTTCCGAGGGGCATTCAAACCGTCTTGTTAAGCTACTGGGACCTCCACGTCTCTTCCAAGGGGCATTCAAACAGTCTTGTTAAGCTACTGGGACCTCCACGTCTCTTCCAAGGGGCATTCAAAGCGTCATGTTAAGCTACTGGGACCTCCACCACTTTTCCGAGGGGCATTAAAAGCATCTTGTTAAGCTACTGGGACCTCCACCACTTTTCCGAGGAGCATTAAAACCATCTTGTTAAGCTACTGGGACCTCCACCACTTTTCCGAGGAGCATTAGAACCATCTTGTTAAGCTACTGTGACCTCCACGTCTCTTCCAAGGAGCATTCTGACCGTCTTGCTAAGCTACTGCGACCTCCACCACTTTGGCGAGGGGCATTAAAACCGACTTGTTAAGCTACTGGGACCTCCACGTCTCTTCAAAGGGGCATTTAAACCGTCTTGTTAAGCTACTGGGACCTAAACGTCTCTTCCAAGGGGCATTCAAACCGTCTTGTTAAGCTACTGCGACCTCCACCACTATTCAAAGGGGCATTAAAACCGTCTTGTTAAGCTACTGGGACTTCCACCACTTTTCCGAGGGGCATTAAAACAGTCTTGTTAAGCTACTGGGACCTCTACGTCTCTTCCAAGGGGCATTCAAACCGTCTTGTTAAGCTACTGGGACCTCCACTTCTCTTCTGAGGGGCATTAAAAGCGACGTGTTAAGCTACTGTGACCTCCACCATTTTTCCGAGGGGCATTAAAAAAGTCGTGTTAAGCTACTGCTACCTCCACCACTTTTTCGAGGGGCAGTAAAAGTGTCTTATTAAGCTACTGGGTCCTCCACCACTTTTCCGAGAAGAATTAAAACCGTCTTGTTAAGCTACTGGGACCTCCACGTCTCTTCCAAGGGGCATTCAAGCCGTCTTGTTAAGCTCCTGGGACCTCCACGTCTCTTCCAAGGGGCATTCAAACAGTCTTGTTAAGCTACTTAGACCTCCACGTCTCTTCTGAGGACATTAATAGCGTCTTGTTAAGCTACTGTGACCTCCACCACTTTTCCGAGGGGCATTCAAACCGTCTTGTTAAGCTACTGGGACCTCCACGTCTCTTCCAAGGGGCATTCAAACAGTCTTGTTAAGCTACTGGGACCTCCACGTCTCTTCCAAGGGGCATTCAAAGCGTCATGTTAAGCTACTGGGACCTCCACCACTTTTCCGAGGGGCATTAAAACCGTCTTTTTAAGGTACTGGGACCTCAAAGTCTCTTCCAAGGGGCATTCAAACCGTCTTGTTAAGCTACTGGGACCTCCACGTCTCTACCAAGGGGCATTCAAACCGTCTTGTTAAGCTACTGCGACCTCCACCACTTTTTCAAGGGGCAGTAAAAGCATCTCATTAAGCTACTGGGTCCTCCACCACTTTTCCGAGAAGCATTAAAACCGTCTTGTTAAGCTACTGGGACCTCCACGTCTCTTCCAAGGGGCATTCAAGCCGTCTTGTTAAGCTCCTGGGACCTCCACGTCTCTTCCAAGGGGCATTCAAACCATCTTGTTAAGCTACTGGGACCTCCACGTCTCTTCTGAGAGGCATTAAAAGCGTCTTTTTAAGCTACTGTGACCTCTACCACTTTTCCGAGGGGCATTAAAACCGTCTTGTTAAGCTACTGGGACCTCCATGTCTCTTCCAAGGGGCATTCAAACCGTCTTGTTAAGCTAATGGGACCTCCACCACTTATCTGCGGGGCATTAAAAGCGTCTTGTTAAGCTACTGTGACCTCCACCACTTTTTCGAGGGGCATTAAAACCGTCTTGTTAAGCTACTGGGACCTCCACGTCTCTTCCGAGGGGCATTCAAACCGTCTTGTTAAGCTACTGGGACCTCCACGTCTCTTCCAAGGGGCATTCAAACCATCTTGTTAAGCTACTGCAACCTCCACCACTTTTCCAAGGGGCATTAAAACCGTCTTGTTAAGCTACTGGGACCTCCACCACTTTTCCGAGGGGCATTGAAAGCATCTTGTTAAGCTACTGGGACCTCCACCACTTTTCTGAGGAGCATTTAAACCATCTTGTTAAGCTACTGGGACCTCCACGTCTCTTCCAAGGGGCATTCAAACCGTCTTGTTAAGCTACTGGGACCTCCACGTCTCTTCTGAGGGGCATTAAAAGCGTCTTGTTAAGCTACTGTGACCTCCACCACTTTTCCGAGGGGCATTAAAACCGTCTTGTTAAGATACTGGGACCTCCACATCTCTTCCGAGGGGCATTCAAACCGTCTTGTTAAGCTACTTGGACCTCCACGTCTCTTCCGAGGGGCATTAAAAGCGTCTTGTTAAGCTACTGTGACCTCCACCACTTTTCCGAGGGGCATTAAAACCGTCTTGTTAAGCTACTGGGACCTCCACCACTTTTCTGAGGAGCATTAAAACCGTCTTGTTAAGCTACTGGGACCTCCACGTCTCTTCCAAGGGGCATTCAAACCGTCTTGTTAAGCTACTGGGACCTCCACGTCTCTTCTGAGGGGCATTAATAGCGTCTTGTTGAGCTACTGTGACCGCCACCACTTTTCCAAGGGGCATTAAAACCGTCTTGTTAAGCTACTGGGATCTCCACTTTTCTTCTGAGGGGCATTAAAAGCTTTTTCTTAAGCTACTGTGACCTCCACCACTTTTCCGAGGGGCATTAAAACCGTCTTGTTAAGCTACTGGGACCTCCACCACTTTACCAAGGGGTATTAACACCGTCTTGTTAAGCTACTGGGACCTCCACATCTCTTTTGAGGGGCATTAAAAGTGTCTTGTTAAACCACTCTGAACTCCACAGCTCTTCCAAGGGGCATTGATATGTTGTTTTTAATTAACTCTAACCTCCACGACTCTTCGAACGGGCATTGCATTTCCTCTTAATATAATGTTTGTAATATGCTGTACTGCATGGCTCTTGTAAGGGGCACTGCAAGTTCCTCCGTCCTAATTTTTGTCATCTTTTGCTTGGAAGGCATAAGCAAAGACTATGGGAGACCCACTCCCCAATAATGGGAATAATGTTTGTAATATGCTGTACTGCATGGCTCTTGTAAGGGGCATTGCAAGTTCCTCCGTCCTAATTTTTGGCAGCTTTTGCTTGGAAGGCATAAGGAAAGACTATGGGAGACACATTCCAAATAATGGGAATAATGTTTGTAATATGCTGTACTGCATGGCTCGTGTAATGGGCATTGCTAGTTCCTCCGTCCTAATTTTTGGCAGCTTTTGCTTGGAAGGCATAAGCAAATACTATGGGAGACCCACTCCCCAATAATGGGAATAATGTTTGTACTATGCTGTACTGTATGGCTCTTGGAAGGGGCATTCAAATCGTCTGGTTAAGCTATTGGGACCTCCACGTCTTTTCCGAGGGGCATTAAAACCATCTTGTTAAGCTACTGTGACCTCCACGTCTGTTCAAAGGGACATCAAAAGTCTTCTTAAGCCACTCTGAACTCCACAGCTCTTCCTAGGGGCATTGAAATGTTGTTTTTAATTACCTCTTACCTCCACGACTCTTCCAACGGACATTGCATTTCCTCCTAATTTTAGTCAGCTTTTGCTTTTCAATGCAAAGGCGAAAACTAAGGGAGACCCACTCCCCAATAGTGGGTAGAAGGTTTTTAGTACGCTGTAATCCATGTCTGTTTCAAGGGGCATTGCAGTTCCTCATAATTTTTGGAAAGCCTTCCATTCACTGCTTAGGCCAACAGTGTACAGGAGACCCAGTTGCTATAAATGGAAAAAAACGGTTTAGTTAAGGCCCTCTGACCTCCATGTCATTTCCAAGGTACATTGGAGTGCCTCGAAATTTTTGGTAGGCATTGCACTCACTGTATGCCCTATAACTGTGTAGCCAAACTGCTCCTTTTGTTACAGAAACATATCCTACAAGACATATGTGGTTGACTGGCCTGATATTGATGTGAATGGTCCCTGTTCCTCCTGCTCTTTCTCCTTTGCCACCACCTCATCCATCATTCATCACCTGAAGCTTTGTTTTAACGGGAGTCATAGAACTGGGATAGTAGCAGGAAAACATCCAGCAATCCTCGGAGGAGGTAGGATATGCGCGAAAACGCTGACCACCTCAGGCCTAGCCGCTACTACATACATGCGCTTGCATTCCAACAAAACAAAGCAGATGCTAACTTGTATCATTATCATCATGGTCCTCACCTTGTCACTCTCAACTCCCCTGATGGAGAAGCCAGGGCCCACCGGAGGAGTCTGGTTCTCTGGTGGGCTCGTCCAATGCTGCCCTAAAGCAGGCCAGGCTAAGAAAAGTGTGTGGGGGGATGTTCCAAGGAGAAATAGGGGCGACTGGGGACCGTTTATGGACACCCGGCTGCCCCCAGGCGGCTGGGGACCGAGTGTGGACACCTGGCAGCCGGGCGGCTGGGGACTGAGTATGGATTACAAGCCGCCAATGCTGCCTTGACGCGGTTGTCAGATTCCGCCTCCACGTGCCTAAAAAGGTCCAATTTCAAGTGCAAGCAAGCAAGCAGTATGGTATTGCAGCCTGGCGGTGGGTGGGTGGATGGCAGGCTGCACACTTTGCTTGCATTCCAAGAAAACAAAGCAGATGCTAACTTGTATCATCATCATCATGGTCCTCACCTTGTCACTCTCAACTCCTCTGATGGAGAAGCCAGGGCCCACCGGAGGAGTCTGGTTCTCTGGTGGTCTCGTCCAATGCTGCCCTAAAGCAGGCCGGGCTAAGAAAAGTGTGTGGGGGGATGTTTCAAGGAGAAATAGGGGCGGCTGGGGGCCGTTTATGGACACCCGGCTGCCCCCAGGCGGCTGGGGACCGAGTATGGACACCCGGCCGCCCCCTGGCGGTTGGGGACCGAGTGTGGACACCCCGCCGCCGGGCGGCTGGGGACTGAGTATGGATACCAATCCGCCAACGCTGCCATGACATGGTGGCCAGATTCCGCCTCCACATGCCTAAAAGGCCCAATTTCAAGTGCAAGCAAGCAGTATGGTATTGCAGCCTGGGGGTGGGTGGGTGGTTGGCTGCATATTTGAGCTTGCATTGCAAGGAATGGGAGAGGTACAATTGAACCCTGCCCTGGGACAAGAACTTGCACGGGGATAATTGCAAGTCTGCATCTTCTGATGCTTCAAGGATGACTTCTGATGGGCACACTTTTAGGCAGTGACCGGGGAGTCAGAGATGCTTCCAGGGGTCTTCCCCATGCTGTCCCCATGTCTTTTCAGCACTGTATGCATGTGTCACACAGCACATGGCCAGATAAGGTTGTAAAATGTTAAAATGACATTTCCCGGTGAATGCATTTGTCACGGTTGAAGCAATACAAAAGTGCAAAAACGCATAAAAAATGCAACTTGTGAACATAGCCCAAGGTGTGGAGGAGTATTTTTTTTTTGTTATTTATTTTACCTTATACACAAGTCTTTACCCTGGAAAGGAACTTCCTTAACTGAAAGCAGTTTCAGTTTAGTTTTTGAACGTTTTATTGTGAGCCCTTAAAAGTGGCTTAATACCTCTGACCACGTTGTTGACAGCAGTGACCTGGGGGTCAGAAATGCTTCCTGGGGCGATCCCCATGCTGTCCCCATGTCATTTTAGCACTGTCACTATCGTTTTGGGCACTTGTTAGGCTTTTAACAGACAGCCGGGGATGCCGCCGCGAAAATTCTCGGGTCTCCCATTGACTAACATTGGGCTCGTGGCTCAGGTCGAGCAACCGAGTATCATGGCGAGCTCGGCCCGAGCTTCGAGCCCCCGAGCATTTTAGTGCTCGCTCTTCACTACTAAATACCCTTCATTATTTATTATTTTTGCACTTTGCGATTTACCCATTCACTTCCGGTTACTTGGGTATTTTGCTTGTCTTTGGTTTTTCTTTGTCTAGTGGCCTTGTGTGAACATACATTTACATTTTGCATGCACATCAATTTATGTTTCAGTTCAGACTTCTAGGTTTTTTCTTTGTAGTTCAGTGTGCTTTAGTACATATAAGGGTGTGGCCGCCCTTTGTCTGAGCTGAAATGTTTATTCTGCCTCAGGTCTATGCTTCTACTAGGGGGTCAGTCTCTCTGCCCTTATCCATATGTACGTCACTTGACAAATGGTAAGGTTTTAATATTAGAGTTAGGACTGTCCCATAAGGGTTGCCGTGATGTGGCGGTATAGCTTTTGCATTATTTTTATCAAAATTATGTTAACTAAATACCCTTCATTATTTATTATTTTTGCACTTTGCGATTTACCCATTCACTTCCGGTTACTTGGGTATTTTGCTTGTCTTTGGTTTTTCTTTGTCTAGTGGCCTTGTGTGAACATGCATTTACATTTTGCATGCACATCAATTTATGTTTCAGTTCAGACTTCTAGGTTTTTTCTTTATATGCTATATATGCTGTATGTGCGGGAAGGGAGCTTGTATGTACACTGCTTGCTATGTATGGGGGAGGGAAGCTGTCGGACAAAGAGGGGTCCTGCAAACATCCAACTAATGGCCCCCCATATATATTACAGGAAGGTAGGTCAAACCCAAGGAATTTTGCTGGAGCAGCCGACCATGTGCTGTGTATGGGGCCATCTCCCCCACACATATAACCACATTCATGTATATGGGGGAGTCGGGATGTGTTGTGTGGACAAGCGTCCGGTCTAAAGCTAACAAGTGTATGGGCATCTGAGACTAAGGCAAGTTATCATCCAGAAAGTCTTTCTCCAGCCTGCTGAAAAAATGCCGGATAGAGAAAGGCTTTTATCACCTAAGCCAGATCTCACAGGAGGGGAAGCAAGAAGAAAAAAGGAGAAATGTAAAATAAGACACAAGTGCAGACAGTTGTCATCCAAAACTTTATCTGGTATCGACCAAGAAAATTACAATCAGTAAAAGTATAATCCACATTTAGGAAAAACACAGATGAGATGCGGGACCATCGCTTCTTCTTCTGGGACTTTTTGGCGGACAGGTTGCTCTGCTGTCGGAGGCCTTTCTTGTTCTTGGACTTCTCCTTCATGTGGATTCTGAAGACTAGGAGGCTCCTGAGGGTCCATCTCTCCTGCCGGCAGCTCAGAGTGACTTGGAGATATGTTTCCTTCAGTCCAGGAAAGCAAGAGAGGAAAAAGATGAATGTGATGTAATAACAAGACAAAGCTAAAAAAAAACATGTATAAAAAATCATGTAACTGCAAACTGCACAAAAATGACCCCAATAACGTAAGTGCTGTAGTATTAAAGAACCTGCAAAACGAGTGGTGTGAAAAGACCTGGGACTTGTCAGAAATATGTAATGTTTTGTCTAAAATGACAAAAAAAAAAGAAAAGATTCAAGGGATGAGCAGCATTTTATAACAGGTAAAAAATATACAAATTTGTGACAAGTGATCGGTATTAAGTATTGTGGATGATACCCAGACGTTTATTTCAAATGAAGAGTTTAATGAACGTCTTGTATTCGGCCAATTGGAACCTTCCCGGAAATGTCTGCGCCGGTGATAAAATCTACTTACTAATAGAGCTCCCGACTGGACACAAAGAACTGCAGCTCATGGAGGAATGAAGCTTCTTTCCTTCTCAGCCAAGAACTTCTTATATCAGTCCCGTACGGCCTCTATCATGTGCTGATATCTAGCAGAAAGAGAAAAAATCAATTATAAACTAAATAAAATTTATTAAAGAAAAAAAAACCTCCTGCAAACATGAAGCATTTGTAGCAAAGCACAGCCATTATTTACAGAGCACAATTGTTTTACTTTATTCTATATTAGTGGCCGCTCTGTGCAAAAACTTGTGGGAAATTACTGCAGCACTAATATTGTCCGTCCAGAGAGCACCCAAGTATTCCCCAATTTCTGACTCCTCCGCCCGATTGCCCCCACAAGCACAATGCTGCACCGCTGTCCCCTGCCTGGTACAGGCTCCTTTATAGGGTCCTTTCAGCTGTTGTTCACCAAGATGTGAAGTAATCCGAGTACAGGGTTTCCCATGTCTGAGTGCAGGGGTGGAGAGCAGAGAGGATCAGACAGGGACAGGCCCATACACAGACTGCTGGTATATAGAGGACAAATCTCGCTGAACAGCAGCTACAAGAAGCTTCTGGATGGGGGCAGTGGGGGTGAGACAGCACTTCAGCAACGTGTTTGGGAGAGAAGGAAGAAAATAAGCAAATGAAGAAAATTTATAAAGTTCACAAGTCTGCAATGTGAGGAGGATAATTACATGAAGAAAACCCTCTAGGTGCAGCGTCGGCAACGAGAAAACCGCTCAAGGTCCACCTGTGTCATCAGCGCCCCCCTGCTGGACCCCTAATCAGTTGTACTGCAGACTCTGATGATTGATAGTGACACTAGGTCAGCTCTTTCCCTATGGCGGCACTAGCTGACCATCCTGTGGATAGTACAGGTGCCGGATCATTCAGTCCTTTCCCTCTTCCCCAACGTGAAGCAAACATCCCTCTGACCAGACAAACATCCCCCTGACCAGACAAACATCCCCCTGACCAGACAAACATCCCCCTGACCAGGCAAACATCCCCCTGACCAGGCAAACATCCCCCTGACCAGGCAAACATCCCCCTGACCAGACAAACATCCCCCTGACCAGACAAACATCCCCCTGACCAGGCAAACATACCCCTGACCAGGCAAACATCCCTCTGACCAGGCAAACATCCCTCTGACCAGGCAAACATATAACCCCTTATTTTCTTTCCCATTTTACTTCCTTTATTAATTTCTCCTCCAACATTACTGACAACTCCAAGTTCGATAGTTTGATAGTCTCATCTCCTGCCTTTGTATGTGGAGGAGACAATAAACAGCCATATACATCCTAAACCTGTCACAAGGACTTTCTCTGCAACTCCCTACTCTCAGCTGTCCCCCTGTAACAATCCACCTTTTTCTCTTTCTCGCTCATACATTTCAGACACTTTATTAACATGTTAATCATATTTCTAAACTTACTGCATTCCACTTCATCTGATCATACATCACCGTTTAAAAGAATCACACTCACTTACTTGTCTGCTGCTGTAATTCTTGGATTGTTTTCTTGCTGTTACTTGGTCTTATTTTGCTGTTTGCTGTCCTTAAACCACCATCTGCCGCACAGTGTCCACATCTTGTTCCACCGGGTCGCTCTTTTGATCCCTGCAACAACAGACACTATGCGAGTATGACTTCACATGTGACATTTCCAAGTCCCTTTACCATTGTGGTGCCAATGGAGTACCCCTTTTCTCATTATCATGCCCCCGAAGCACACCATTTCCCGCTAGCATGCCACCGTAGCACACCTTTTCCCGTTAGTATGCCACCGGGCACACCTATTCCCGTTAGCATGACATCGCAGCACACCTATTCCCGTTAGCATGCCACCGGAGCACACCTTTACCTTTAGCATGTCACGTCTCCACGTCTCTTCCAAGGGGCATTCAAACCGTCTTGTTAAGCTACTGGGACCTCCACCACTTATCTGAGGGGCATTAAAAGCTTCTTGTTAAGCTGCTGTGACCTCCACCACTTTTTCGAGGGGCAATAAAACCGTCTTGTTAAGCTACTGGGACCTCCACGTCTCTTCCGAGGGGCATTCAAACTGTCTTGTTAAGCTACTGGGACCTCCACGTCTCTTCCAAGGGGCATTCAAACCGTTTTGTTAAGCTACTGCGACCTCCACGTCTCTACCAAGGGGCATTCAAACCGTCTTGTTAAGCTACTGCGACCTCCGCCACTTTTTCGAGGGGCAGTAAAAGCGTCTTATTAAGCTACTGGGACCTCCAGCACTTTTCTGAGAAGCATTAAAACCGTCTTGTTAAGCTACTGGGACCTCCACGTCTCTTCCAAGGGGCATTAAAAGCGACTTGTTAAGCTACTGTGACCTCCACCACTTTTCCGAGGGGCATTAAAACCATCTTGTTAAGCTACTGGGACCTCCACGTCTCTTCCAAGGGGCATTCAAACCGTCTTGTTAAGCTACTGGGACCCCCACGTCTCCACCAAGGGGCATTCAAACCGTCTTGTTAAGCTACTGCGACCACGACTTTTTCGAGGGGCAGTAAAAGCGTCTTATTAAGCTACTGGGACCTCCACCACTTTTCCGAGAAGCATTAAAACCATCTTGTTAAGCTACTGGGACCTCCACGTCTCTTCCAAGGGGCATTCAAACCGTCTTGTTAAGCTACTGGGACCTCCACGTCTCTTCCAAGGGGCATTCAAACCATCTTGTTAAGCTACTGGGACCTCCACGTCTCTTCTGATAGGCATTAAAAGCATCTTGTTAAGCTACTGTGACCTCCACAACTTTTCCGAGGGGCATTAAAACCATCTTGTTAAGCTATTGGGACCTCCACGTCTCTTCCAAGGGGCATTCAAACCGTCTTGTTAAGCTACTGGGACCTCCACCACTTATCTGAGGGGCACTAAAAGTGTCTTGTTAAGCTGCTGTGACCTCCACCACTTTTTCAAGGGGCAATAAAACCGTCTTGTTAAGCTACTGGGACCTCCACGTCTCTTCCGAGGGGCATTCAAACCGTCTTGTTAAGCTACTGGGACCTCCACGTCTCTTCCAAGGGGCATTCAAACCGTCTTGTTAAGCTACTGCGACCTCCACCACTTTTCCAAGGGGCATTAAAACCGTCTTGTTAAGCTTCTGGGACCTCCACCACTTTTCCGATGGGCATTAAAAGCATCTTGTTAAGCTACTGGGACCTCCACCACTTTTCTGAGGAGCATGAAAACCGTCTTGTTAAGCTACTGGGACCTCCACGTCTCTTCCAAGGGGCATTCAAACCGTCTTGTTAAGCTACTGGGACCTCCACGTCTCTTCTGAGGGACATTAAAAGCGTCTTGTTAAGCTACTGTGACCTCCACCACTTTTTCGAGGGGCATTAAAACCACCTTGCTAAGATACTGGGACCTCCACGTCTCTTCCGAGGGGCATTCAAACCGTCTTGTTAATCTACTGGGACCTCCACGTCTTTTCCAAGGGGCATTCAAACCGTCTTGTTAAGCTACTTGGACCTCCACGTCTCTTCCAAGGGGCATTAAAAGCGTCTTGTTAAGCTACTGTGACCTCCACCACTTTTCCGAGGAGCATTAAAACCGTCTTGTTAAGCTACTGGGACCTCCTCGTCTCTTCCAAGGGGCATTCAAACTGTCTTGTTAAGCTGCTGGGACCTCCACTTCTCTTCTGAGGGGCATTAATAGTGTCTTGTTAAGCTACTGTGACCTCCACCACTTTTCCGAGGGGCATTTAAACCGGCCAGTTAAGCTACTGGGACCTCCACGTCTCTTCCAAGGAGCATTCAAACAGTCTTGTTAAGCTACTGGGACCTCTACCACGTTTCTGAGGGGCATTAAAATCATCTTGTTAAGCTACTGGGACCTCCACCACTTTTCTGAGGAGCATTAAAACCGTCTTGTTAAGCTGCTGGGACCTCCACGTCTCTTCTGAGGGGCATTCAAACCGTCTTGTTAAGGTACTGTGACCTCCACGTCTCTTCCAAGGATCATTCAAACCGTCTTGTTAAGCTACTGCGACCTCCACCACTTTTCCAAGGGGCATTAAAACCATCTTGTTAAGCTACTAGGATCTCCACGTTTCTTCTGAGGGGCATTAAAAGCGTCTTCTTAAGCTACTGTGACCTCCACCACTTTTCTGAGGGGCATTAAAACCGTCTTGTTAAGCTACTGGGACCTCCACATCTCTTTTGAGGGGCATTAAAAGTGTCTTGTTAAACCACTCTGAACTCCACAACTCTTCCAAGGGGCATTGATATGTTGTTTTTAATTAACTCTAACCTCCACGACTCTTCGAACGGGCATTTCATTTCCTCTTAATTTTTGGCTGCTTTTTCTTGGAAGGCATAAGCAAATACTATGGGAGACCCACTCCCCATTAATGGGAATAATGTTTGTAATATGCTGTACTGCATGGCTCTTGTAAGGGGCACTGCAAGTTCCTCCGTCCTAATTTTTGGCAGCTTTTGCTTGGAAGGCATAAGCAAAGACTATGGGAGACCAACTCCCCAATAATGGGAATAATGTTTGTAATATGCTGTACTGCATGGCTCTTGTAAGGGGCATTGCAAGCTCCTTCGTCCTAATTTTTGGCAGCTTTTGCTTGGAAGGCATAAGCAAAGACTATGGGAGACCCACTCCCCAATAATGGGAATAATGTTTGGAATATGCTGTACTGCATGGCTCTTGTAAGGGGCATTGCAAGTTTCTCCATCCTAATTTTTGGCAGCTTTTGCTTGGAAGGCATAAGCTATGACTATGGGATACACACTCCCCAATAATGGGAATAATGTTTGTACTATGCTGTACTGTATGGCTCTTGGAAGGGGCATTAAAAGCCCCTTTTCCGAGGGGCATTCAAAATGTCTGGTTAAGCTACTGGGACCTCCACGTCTTTTCCGAGGGGCATTAAACCCATCTTGTTAAGCTACTGTGACCTCCACGTCTGTTCAAAGGGACATCAAAAGTCTTCTTAAGCCACTCTGAACTCCACAGCTCTTCCTAGGGGCATTGAAATGTTGTTTTTAATTACCTCTAACCTCCACGACTCTTCCAACGGACATTGCATTTCCTCCTAATTTTAGTCAGCTTTTGCTTTTCAATGCAAAGGCGAAAACTAAGGGAGACCCACTCCCCAATAGTGGGTAGAAGGTTTTTAGTACGCTGTAATCCACGTCTGTTTCAAGGGGCATTGCAGTTCCTCATAATTTTTGGAAAGCCTTCCATTCACTGTTTAGGCCAACAGTGTACAGGAGACCCAGTTGATATAAATGGAAAAAACGGTTTAGTTAAGGCCCTCTGACCTCCATGTCATTTCCAAGGTACATTCGAGTGCCTCAAAATTTTTGGTAGGCATTGCACTCACTGTATGCCCTATAACTGTGTAGCCAAACCGCTCCTTTTGTTACAGAAACATATCCTACAAGACATATGTGGTTGACTGGCCTGATATTGATGTGAATGGTCCCTGTTCCTCCTGCTCTTTCTCCTTTGCCACCACCTCATCCATCATTCATCACCTGAAGCTTTGTTTTAATGGGAGTCATAGAACTGGGATAGTAGCAGGAAAACATCCAGCAATCCTCGGAGGAGGTAGGATATGCGCCAAAACGCTGACCACCTCAGGCCTAGTCGCTACTACATACATGCGCTTGCATTCCAAGAAAACAAAGCAGATGCTAACTTGTATCATCATCATCATGGTCCTCACCTTGGCACTCTCAACTCCCCTGATGGAGAAGCCAGGGCCCACCGGAGGAGTCTGGTTCTCTGGTGGGCTCGTCCAATGCTGCCCTAAAGCAGGCCAGGCTAAGAAAAGTGTGTGGGGGGATGTTCCAAGGAAAAATAGGGGCCCCTGGGGACCGTTTATGGACACCCGGCTGCCCCCAGGGGGCTGGGGACCGTGTGTGAACACCCGGCCGCGGGGCGGCTGGGGACCGAGTATGGACACCCGGCCGCCCCCTGGCGGCTGGGGACCGAGTGTGAACACCTGGCAGCCGGGCGGCTGGGGACTGAGTATGGATTCCAGGCCGCCAATGCTGCCATGACTCGGTGGTCAGATTCCGCCTCCACGTGCCTAAAAAGGCCCAATTTCAAGTGCAAGCAAGCAGTATGGTAATGCAGCCTGGCGGTGGGTGGGTGGGTGGCAGGCTGCACACTTACGCTTGCATTCCAAGAAAACAAAGCAGATGCTAACTTGTATCATCATCATCATGGTCCTCACCTTGTCACTCTCAACTCCCCTGATGGAGAAGCCAGGGCCCACCGGAGGAGTCTGGTTGTCTGGTGGGCTCGTCCAATGCTGCCCTAAAGCAGGCCGGGCTAAGAAAAGTGTGTGAGGGGATGTTCCAAGGAGAAATAGGGGCGGCTGGGGACCGTTTATGGACACCCGGCTGCCCCCAGGCGGCTGGGGACTGAGTATGGACACCCGGCCGCCACCTGGCGGTTGGGGACCGAGTGTGGACACCCCGCCGCCGGGCGGCTGGGGACTGAGTATGGATACCAGGCCGCCAACGCTGCCATGACATGGTGGCCAGATTCCGCCTCCACATGCCTTAAAGGCCCAAGTTCAAGTGCAAGCAAGCAGTATGGTATTGCAGCCTGGGGGTGGGTGGGTGGTTGGCTGCATATTTGCGCTTGCATTGCAAGGAATGGGGGAGGTACAATTGAACCCTGCCCTGGGACAAGAACTTGCACGGGGATAGTTGCAAGTCTGCATCTTCTGATGCGGCAAGGATGACTTCTGATGGGCACACTTTTAGGCAGTGACTGGGGAGTCAGAGATGCTTCCAGGGGTCTTTCCCATGCTGTCCCCATGTCTTTTCAGCACTGTATGCATGTGTCATACAGCACATGGCCAGATAAGGTTGTAAAATGTTAAAATTACATTTCCCAGTGAATGCATTTGTCACGATTGAAGCAATACAAAAGTGCAAAAACGCATTAAAAATGCTACTTGTGAACATAGCCCAAGGTGTGGAGGAGTATTTTTTTTTGGGGTTATTTATTTTACCTTATACACAAGTCTTTACCCTGGAAAGGAACTTCCTTAACATATTTCACAGGAAAGCAGTTTCAGTTTAGTTTTTGAACGTTTTATTGTGAGCCCTTAAAAGTGGCTTAATACCTCTGACCACATTGTTGACAGCAGTGACCTGGGGGTCAGAAATGCTTCCTGGGGCGATCCCCATGCTGTCCCCATGTCATTTGAGCACTGTCACTATCGTTTTGGGCACTTGTTAGGCTTTTAAAAGACATCCGGGGATGCCGCCGCGAGAATGCTGGGGTCTCCCATAGACTAACATTGGGCTCGTGGCTCAGGTCGAGCACCCGAGTATCATGGCGAGCTCGGCCCGAACTTCGAGCACCCGAGCATTTTAGTGCTCGCTCTTCACTACTAAATACCCTTCATTATTTATTATTTTTGCACTTTGCGATTTACCCATTTACTTCCAGTTACTTGGGTATTTTGCTTGCCTTTGGTTTTTCTTTGTCTAGTGGCCTTATGTGAACATGCATTTACATTTTGCCTGCAATTTATGTTTCAGTTCAGACTTCTAGGTTTTTTCTTTGTAGTTCAGTGTGCTTTAGTGCATATTAGGGTGTGGCCACCCTTTGTCTGAGCTGAAATGTTTATTCTGCCTCAGGTCTATGCTTCTATTAGGGGGTCAGTCTCTCTGCCCTTATCCATATGTACGTCACTTGACAAATGGTAAGGTTTTAATATTAGAGTTAGGACTGTCCCATAAGGGTTGCCGTGATGTTGCGGGATAGCTTTTGCATTATTTTTATCAAAATTATGTTAACTAAATACCCTTCATTATTTATTATTTTTGCACTTTGCGATTTACCCATTCACTTCCGGTTACTTGGGTATTTTGCTTGTCTTTGGTTTTTCTTTGTCTAGTGGCCTTGTGTGAACATGCATTTACATTTTGCATGCACATCAATTTATGTTTCAGTTCAGACTTCTAGGTTTTTTCTTTATATGCTATATATACTGTATGTGCGGGAAGGGAGCTTGTATGTACACTGCTTGCTATGTGTGGGGGAGGGAAGCTGTCGGACAAAGAGGGGTCCTGCAAACATCCAACTAATGGCCCCCCATATATATTACAGGAAAGTAGGTCAAACCCAAGGATTTTTGCTGGAGCAGCCGACCATGTGCTGTGTATGGGGCCATCTCCCCCACACATATAACCACATTCATGTATATGGGGGAGTCGGGATGTGTTGTGTGGACAAGCGTCCGGTGTAAAGCTAACTAGTGTATGGGCACCTGAGACTAAGGCAAGTTATCATCCAGAAAGTAATTCTCCAGCCTGCTGCAAAAATGCTGGATAGAGAAAGGCTTTTATCACCTAAGCCAGATCTCACTGGAGGGGAAGCAAGCAGAAAAAAGGAGAAATGTAAAATAAGACACAAGTCCAGACAGTTGTCATCCAAAACTTTATCTGGTATCGACCAAGAAAATTACAATCAGTAAAAGTATAAACCACATTTAGGAAAAACACAGATGAGCTGCGGGACCATCGCTTCTTCTTCTGGGACTTTTTGGCGGACAGGTTGCTCTGCTGTCGGAGGCCTTTCTTGTTCTTGGACTTCTCCTTCATGTGGATTCTGAAGACTAGGAGGCTCCTGAGGGTCCATCTCTCCTGCCGGCAGCTCAGAGTGACTTGGAGATATGTTTCCTTCAGTCCAGGAAAGCAAGAGAGGAAAAAGATGAATGTGATGTAATAACAAGACAAAGCTAAAAAAAAACATGTATAAAAAATCATGTAACTGCAAACTGCACAAAAATGACCCCAATAACGTAAGTGCTGTAGTATTAAAGAACCTGCAAAACGAGTGGTGTGAAAAGACCTGGGACTTGTCAGGAATATGTAATGTTTTGTCTAAAATGACAAAAAAAAAAGAAAAGATTCAAGGGATCAGCAGCATTTTATAACAGGTAAAAAATATACAAATTTGTGACAAGTGATCGGTATTAAGTATTGTGGATGATAACCAGACGTTTATTTCAAATGAAGAGTTTAATGAACGTCTTGTATTTGGCCAATTAGAACCTTCCCGGAAATGTCTGCGCCGGTGATAAAATCTACTTACTAATAGAGCTCCTGACTGGACACAAAGAACTGCAGCTCATGGAGGAATGAAGCTTCTTTCCTTCTCAGCCAAGAACTTCTTATACCAGTCCCGTACGGCCTCTATCATGTGCTGATATCTAGCAGAAAGAGAAAAAATCAATTATAAACTAAATAAAATTTATTAAAGAAAAAAAAACCTCCTGCAAACATGAAGCATTTGTAGCAAAGCACAGCCATTATTTACAGAGCACAATTGTTTTACTTTATTCTATATTAGTGGCCGCTCTGTGCAAAAACTTGTGGGAAATTACTGCAGCACTAATATTGTCCGTCCAGAGAGCACCCAAGTATTCCCCAATTTCTGACTCCACCGCCCGATTGCCCCCACAAGCACAATGCTGCACCGCTGTCACCTGCCTGGTACAGGCTCCTTTATAGGGTCCTTTCAGCTGTTGTTCACCAAGATGTGAAGTAATCCGAGTACAGGGTTTCCCATGTCTGAGTGCAGGGGTGGAGAGCAGAGAGGATTAGACAGAGACAGGCCCATACACAGACTGCTGGTATATAGAGGACAAATCTCACTGAACAGCAGCCACAAGAAGCTTCTGGATGGGGGCAGTGGGGGTGAGACAGCACTTCAGCAACGTGTTTGGGAGAGAAGGAAGAAAATAAGCAAATGAAGAAAATTTATAAAGTTCACAAGTCTGCAATGTGAGGAGGATAATTACATGAAGAAAACCCTCTAGGTGCAGCGTCCGCAACCGGAAAACCGCCCCAAGGTCCACCTGTGTCATCAGCGCCCCCCTGCTGGACCCCTAATCAGTTGTACTGCAGACTCTGATGATTGATAGTGACACTAGGTCAGCTCTTTCCCAATGGCGGCACTAGCTGACCATCCTGTGGATAGGACAGGTGCCGGATCATTCAGTCCTTTCCCTCTTCCCCAACGTGAAGCAAACATCCCTCTGACCAGACAAACATCACTCTGACCAGACAAACATCCCTCTGACCAGACAAACATCCACCTGACCAGACAAACATCCTCCTGACCAGGCAACCATCCCCCTGACCAGGCAAACATCCCCCTGACCAGGCAAACAGGCAAACACCCCCTGACCAGGCAAACATCCCTCTGACCAGGCAAACATCCCCCTGACCAGACAAACATCCCCATGACCAGGCAAACATGCTCCTGACCAGGCAACCATCCCCCTGACCAGGCAAACATCCCCCTGACCAGGCAAACATCCCCCTGACCAGGCAAACATCCCCCTGACCAGACAAACATCCCCATGACCAGGCAAACATCCCTCTGACCAGGCAAACATACAACCCCTTTTTTTCTTTCCCATTTTACTTGCTTTATTAATTTCACCTCCAACATTACTGACAACTCCAAGTTCAATAGTTTGATAGTCTCATCTCCTGCCTTTGTATGTGGAGGAGGCAATAAACCGCCGTATACATCCTAAACCTGTCACAAGGACTTTCTCTGCAACTCCCTACTCTCAGCTGTCCCCCTGTAACAATCCACCTTTTTCTCTTTCTCGCTCATACATTTCAGACACTTTATTAACATGTTAATCATATTTCCAAACTTACTGCATTCCACTTCATCTGATCATACATCACCGTTTAAAAGAATCACAATCACTTACTTGTCTGCTGCGGTAATTCTTGGATTGTTTTCTTGCTGTTGCTTTGTCTTATTTTGCTGTTTGCTGTCCTTAAACCACCATCTGTCGCACAGTGTCCACATCTTGTTCCACCGGGTCGCTCTTTTGATCCCTGCAACAACAGACACTATGCGAGTATGACTTCACATGTGACATTTCCAAGTCCCTTGACCATTGTGGTGCCAATGGAGTACCCCATTTCTCGTTATCATGCCACCGAAGCACACCATTTCCCGCTAGCATGCCACCGTAGCACACCTTTTCCCGTTAGTATGCCACCGTGCACACCTATTCCCGTTAGCATGCCATCGGAGCACACCTATTCCCGTTAGCATGCCACCGGAGCACACCTTTACCATTAGCATGTGACCGCAGCACACCTTTACCGTTAGAATGCCACTGGAGCACACCTTTACCATTAGCATGCCACCGGAGCACACATTTTCCCGTTGGCTTGCCACCGGAGCACGCCACTTTCCCGTTGGCTTGCCACCGGAGCACGCCACTTTCCCGTTGGCTTGCCATCGGAGCACGCCACTTTCCCGTTGGCTTGCCACCGGAGCACGCCACTTTCCCGTTGGCTTGCCACCGGAGCACGCCTCTTTCCCGATGGCTTGCCACCGGAGCACGCCACTTTCCCGGTGGCTTGCCACCGAAGCACTACACAGTCCCGTTGGCTTGCCACCGGAGCACGCCACAGTCTCGTTGGCTTGCCACCGGAGCACACCACTTTCCCGTTGGCTTGCCACCGGAGCACGCCACTTTCCCGTTGGCTTGCCACCGGAGCACGCCTCTTTCCCGATGGCTTGCCACCGGAGCACGCCACTTTCCCGGTGGCTTGCCACCGAAGCACTACACAGTCCCGTTGGCTTGCCACCAGAGCACGCCACTTTCCCGTTGGCTTGCCACCGGAGCACGCCTCTTTCCCGATGGCTTGCCACCGGAGCACGCCACTTTCCCGGTGGCTTGCCACCGAAGCACTACACAGTCCCGTTGGCTTGCCACCGGAGCACGCCACAGTCTCGTTGGCTTGCCACCGGAGCACACCACTTTCCCGTTGGCTTGCCACCGGAGCACGCCACTTTCCCGTTGGCTTGCCACCAGAGCACGCCACTTTCCCGTTGGCTTGCCACCGGAGCACGCCACTTTCCCGTTGGCTTGCCACCGAAGCACGCCACTTTCCCGTTGGCTTGCCACCGAAGCACTACACAGTCCCGTTGGCTTGCCACCAGAGCACGCCACTTTCCCGTTGGCTTGCCACCGGAGCACGCCTCTTTCCCGATGGCTTGCCACCGGAGCACGCCACTTTCCCGGTGGCTTGCCACCGAAGCACTACACAGTCCCGTTGGCTTGCCACCGGAGCACGCCACAGTCTCGTTGGCTTGCCACCGGAGCACACCACTTTCCCGTTGGCTTGCCACCGGAGCACGCCACTTTCCCGTTGGCTTGCCACCAGAGCACGCCACTTTCCCGTTGGCTTGCCACCGGAGCACGCCACTTTCCCGTTGGCTTGCCACCGAAGCACGCCACTTTCCCGTTGGCTTGCCACCGGAGCACGCCACTTTCCCGTTGGCTTGCCACCGGAGCACGCCACTTTCCCGTTGGCTTGCCACCGGAGCACGCCACTTTCCCGTTGGCTTTCCACCGGAGCACGCCACTTTCCCGCTGGCTTGCCACCGAAGCACGCCACAGTCCCGTTGGCTTGCCACCGGTGCACGCCACAGTCCCGTTGGCTTGCCACCGGAGCACGCCACTTTCCCGTTGGCTTGCCACCGGAGCACGCCACTTTCCCGTTGGCTTGCCACCGGAGCACGCCACTTTCCCGTTGGCTTGCCACCGGAGCACGCCACTTTCCCGCTGGCTTGCCACCGAAGCACGCCACAGTCCCGCTGGCTTGCCATCGGAGCACGCCACAGTCCCGCTGGCTTGCCACCGGAGCACGCCACTTTCCCGATGGCTTGCCACCGGAGCACGCCACTTTCCCGTTGGCTTACCACCGAAGCACGCCACTTTCCCGTTGGCTTGCCACCGGAGCACGCCACTTTCCCGTTGGCTTGCCACCGGAGCACGCCACTTTCCCGTTGGCGTGCCACCGGAGCACGCCACTTTCCCGTTGGCTTGCCACCGGAGCACGCCATTTTTCCGTTGGCTTGCCACCGGAGCACGCCACTTTCCCGTTGGCTTGCCACCGGAGCACGCCACTTTCCCGTTGGCTTGCCACCGGAGCACGCCACTTTCCCGTTGGCTTGCCACCGGAGCACGCCACTGTCCCGTTGGCTTGCCACCGGAGCACGCCACTGTCCCGTTGGCTTGCCACCGGAGCACGCCACTGTCCCGTTGGCTTGCCACCGGAGCACGCCACTTTCCCGTTGGCTTGCCACCGGAGCACGCCACTTTCCCGTTGGCTTGCCACCGGAGCACGCCACTTTCCCGTTGGCTTGCCACCGGAGCACGCCACTTTCCCGTTGGCTTGCCACCGGAGCACGCCACAGTCCCGTTGGCTTGCCACCGGAGCACGCCACTTTCCCGTTGGCTTGCCACCGGAGCACGCCACTTTCCCGTTGGCTTGCCACCGGAGCACGCCACTTTCCCGTTGGCTTGCCACCGGAGCACGCCACTTTCCCGTTGGCTTGCCACCGGAGCACGCCACTTTCCCGTTGGCTTGCCACCGGAGCACGCCACTTTCCCGTTGGCTTGCCACCGGAGCACGCCACTTTCCCGTTGGCTTGCCACCGGAGCACGCCACTTTCCCGTTGGCTTGCCACCGGAGCACGCCACTTTGCCGTTGGCTTGCCACCGGAGCACGCCACTTTCCCGTTGGCTTGCCACAGGAGCACGCCACTTTCCCGTTGGCTTGCCACCGGAGCACGCCACTTTCCCGTTGGCTTGCCACCGGAGCACGCCACTTTCCCGTTGGCTTGCCACCGGAGCACGCCACTTTCCCGTTGGCTTGCCACCGGAGCACGCCACAGTCCCGTTGGCTTGCCACCGGAGCACGCCACTTTCCCGTTGGCTTGCCACCGGAGCACGCCACTTTCCCGTTGGCTTGCCACCGGAGCACGCCACTTTCCCGTTGGCTTGCCACCGGAGCACGCCACTTTCCCGTTGGCTTGCCACCGGAGCACGCCACAGTCCCGTTGGCTTGCCACCGGAGCACGCCACTTTCCCGTTGGCTTGCCACCGGAGCACGCCACTTTCCCGTTGGCTTGCCACCGGAGCACGCCACTTTCCTGTTGGCTTGCCACCGGAGCACGCCACTTTCCCGTTGGCTTGCCACCGGAGCACGCCACTTTCCCGTTGGCTTGCCACCGGAGCATGCCACAGTCCCGTTGGCTTGCCACCGGAGCACGTAACTTTCCCGTTGGCTTGCCACCGGAGCACGCCACTTTCCCGTTGGCTTGCCACCGGAGCACGCCACAGTCCCGTTGGCTTGCCACCGGAGCACGCCACTTTCCCGTTGGCTTGCCACCGGAGCACGCCACTTTCCCGTTGGCTTGCCACCGGAGCACGCCACTTTCCCGTTGGCTTGCCACCGGAGCACGCCACTTTCCCGTTGGCTTGCCACCGGAGCACGCCACTTTCCCGTTGGCTTGCCACCGGAGCACGCCACTTTGCCGTTGGCTTGCCACAGGAGCACGCCACTTTCCCGTTGGCTTGCCACCGGAGCACGCCACTTTCCCGTTGGCTTGCCACCGGAGCACGTCACTTTCCCGTTGGCTTGCCACCGGAGCACGCCACTTTCCCGTTGGCTTGCCACCGGAGCACGCCACAGTCCCGTTGGCTTGCCACCGGAGCACGCCACTTTCCCGTTGGCTTGCCACCGGAGCACGCCACTTTCCCGTTGGCTTGCCACCGGAGCACGCCACTTTCCCGTTGGTTTGCCACCGGAGCAAGCCACTTTCCCGTTGGCTTGCCACCGGAGCACGCCACTTTCCCGTTGGCTTGCCACCGGAGTACGCCACAGTCCCGTTGGCTTGCCACCGGAGCACGCCACTTTCCCGTTGTCTTGCCACCGGAGCACGCCACTTTCCCGTTGGCTTGCCACCGGAGCACGCCACTTTCCCGTTGGCTTGCCACCGGAGCACGCCACAGTCCCGTTGGCTTGCCACCGGAGCACGCCACTTTCCCGCTGGCTTACCACCGGAGCACGCCACTTTCCCGTTGGCTTGCCACCGGAGCACGCCACTTTCCCGTTGGCTTGCCACCGGAGCACGCCACTTTCCCGTTGGCTTGCCACCGGAGCACGCCACTTTCCCGTTGGCTTGCCACCGGAGCACGCCACTTTGCCGTTGGCTTGCCACCGGAGCACGCCACAGTCCCGTTGGCTTGCCACCGGAGCACGCCACTTTCCCGTTGGCTTGCCACCGGAGCACGCCACTTTCCCGTTGGCTTGCCACCGGAGCACGCCACTTTCCCGTTGGCTTGCCACCGGAGCACGCCACTTTCCCGTTGGCTTGCCACCGGAGCACGCCACATTCCCGTTGGCTTGCCACCGGAGCACGCCACTTTCCCGTTGGCTTGCCACCGGAGCACGCCACTTTCCCGTTGGCTTGCCACCGGAGCACGCCACTTTCCCGTTGGCTTGCCACCGGAGCACGCCACTTTCCCGTTGGCTTGCCACCGGAGCACGCCACTTTCCCGTTGGCTTGCCACCGGAGCACGCCACAGTCCCGTTGGCTTGCCACCGGAGCACGCCACTTTCCCGTTGGCTTGCCACCGGAGTACGCCACTTTCCCGTTGGCTTGCCACCGGAGCACGCCACTTTCCCGTTGGCTTGCCACCGGAGCACGCCACTTTCCCGTTGGCTTGCCACCGGAGCACGCCACTTTCCCGTTGGCTTGCCACCGGAGCACGCCACTTTCCCGTTGGCTTGCCACCGGAGCACGCCACTTTCCCGTTGGCTTGCCACAGGAGCATGCCACTTTCCCGTTGGCTTGCCACCGGAGCACGCCACTTTCCCGTTGGCTTGCCACCGGAGCACGTCACTTTCCCGTTGGCTTGCCACCGGAGCACGCCACTTTCCCGTTGGCTTGCCACCGGAGCACGCCACTTTCCCGTTGGCTTGCCACCGGAGCACGCCACTTTCCCGTTGGCTTGCCACCGGAGCACGCCACTTTCCCGTTGGCTTGCCACCGGAGCACGCCACTTTCCCGTTGGCTTGCCACCGGAGCACGCCACTTTCCCGTTGGCTTGCCACCGGAGCACGCCACTTTCCCGTTGGCTTGCCACCGGAGCACGCCACTTTCCCGTTGGCTTGCCACCGGAGCATGCCATTTCCCGTTGGCTTGCCACCGGAGCACGCCATTTCCCGTTGGCTTGCCACCGGAGCACGCCACTTTCCCGTTGGCTTGCCACCGGAGCACGCCACTTTCCCGTTGGCTTGCCACCGGAGCACGCCACTTTCCCGTTGGCTTGCCACCGGAGCACGCCACTTTCCCGTTGGCTTGCCACCGGAGCACGCCACTGTCCCGTTGGCTTGCCACCGGAGCACGCCACTTTCCCGTTGGCTTGCCACCGGAGCACGCCACTTTCCCGTTGGCTTGCCACCGGAGCACGCCACTTTCCCTTTGGCTTGCCACCAGAGCACGCCACTTTCCCGTTGGCTTGCCACCGGAGCACGCCACTTTCCCGTTGGCTTGCCACCGGAGCACGCCACTTTCCCGTTGGCTTGTCACCGGAGCACGTCACTTTCCCGTTGGCTTGCCACCGGAGCACGCCACTTTCCCGTTGGCTTGCCACCGGAGCACGCCACAGTCCCGTTGGCTTGCCACCGGAGCACGCCACTTTCCCGTTGGCTTGCCACCGGAGCACGCCACAGTCCCGTTGGCTTGCCACCTGAGCACGCCACTTTCCCGTTGGCTTGCCACCGGAGCACGCCACTTTCCCGTTGGCTTGCCACCGGAGCACGCCACTTTCCCGTTGGCTTGCCACCGGAGCACGCCACTTTCCCGTTGGCTTGCCACCGGAGCACGCCACTTTCCCGCTGACTTGCCACCGGAGCACGCCACTGTCCCGCTGGCTTGCCACCGGAGCACGCCACTGTCCCGCTGGCTTGCCACCGGAGCACGCCACTTTCCCGCTGGCTTGCCACCGGAGCACGCCACTTTCCCGCTGGCTTGCCACCGGAGCACGCCACTTTCCCGCTGGCTTGCCACCGGAGCACGCCACTTTCCCGTTGGCTTGCCACCGGAGCACGCCACTTTCCCGTTGGCTTGCCACCGGAGCACGCCACTTTCCCGTTGGCTTGCCACCGGAGCACGCCACTTTCCCGTTGGCTTGCCACCGGAGCACGCCACTTTGCCGTTGGCTTGCCACCGGAGCACGCCACAGTCCCGTTGGCTTGCCACCGGAGCACGCCACTTTCCCGTTGGCTTGCCACCGGAGCACGCCACTTTCCCGTTGGCTTGCCACCGGAGCACGCCACTTTCCCGTTGGCTTGCCACCGGAGCACGCCACAGTCCCGTTGGCTTGCCACCGGAGCACGCCACTTTCCCGTTGGCTTGCCACCGGAGCACGCCACTTTCCCGTTGGCTTGCCACCGGAGCACGCCACTTTCCCGTTGGCTTGCCACCGGAGCACGCCACTTTCCCGTTGGCTTGCCACCGGAGCACGCCACTTTCCCGTTGGCTTGCCACCGGAGCACGCCACAGTCCCGTTGGCTTGCCACCGGAGCACGCCACTTTCCCGTTGGCTTGCCACCGGAGCACGCCACTTTCCCGTTGGCTTGCCACCGGAGCACGCCACTTTCCCGTTGGCTTGCCACCGGAGCACGCCACTTTCCCGTTGGCTTGCCACCGGAGCACGCCACTTTCCCTTTGGCTTGCCACCGGAGCACGCCACTTTCCCGTTGGCTTGCCACCGGAGCACGCCACTTTCCCGTTGGCTTGCCACCGGAGCACGCCACTTTCCCGTTGGCTTGCCACAGGAGCACGCCACTTTCCCGTTGGCTTGCCACCGGAGCACGTCACTTTCCCGTTGGCTTGCCACCAGAGCACGCCACTTTCCCGTTGGCTTGCCACCGGAGCACGCCACTTTCCCGTTGGCTTGCCACCGGAGCACGCCACTTTCCCGTTGGCTTGCCACCGGAGCACGCCACAGTCCCGTTGGCTTGCCACCGGAGCACGCCACTTTCCCGTTGGCTTGCCACCGGAGCACGCCACTTTCCCGTTGGCTTGCCACCGGAGCACGCCACTTTCCCGTTGGCTTGCCACCGGAGCACGCCACTTTCCCGTTGGCTTGCCACCGGAGCACGCCACTTTCCCTTTGGCTTGCCACCGGAGCACGCCACTTTCCCGTTGGCTTGCCACCGGAGCACGCCACTTTCCCGTTGGCTTGCCACCGGAGCACGCCACTTTCCCGTTGGCTTGCCACAGGAGCACGCCACTTTCCCGTTGGCTTGCCACCGGAGCACGCCACTTTCCCGTTGGCTTGCCACCGGAGCACGTCACTTTCCCGTTGGCTTGCCACCGGAGCACGCCACTTTCCCGTTGGCTTGCCACCGGAGCACGCAACAGTCCCGTTGGCTTGCCACCGGAGCACGCCACTTTCCCGTTGGCTTGCCACCGGAGCACGCCACTTTCCCGTTGGCTTGCCACCGGAGAATGCCACTTTCCCGTTGGCTTGCCACCGGAGCATGCCATTTTCCCGTTGGCTTGCCACCGGAGCACGCCACTTTCCCGTTGGCTTGCCACCGGAGCACGCCACTTTCCCGTTGGCTTGCCACCGGAGCACGCCACTTTCCCGTTGGCTTGCCACCGGAGCACGCCACTTTCCCGTTGGCTTGCCACCGGAGCACGCCACTTTCCCGTTGGCTTGCCACCGGAGCACGCCATTTCCCGTTGGCTTGCCACCGGAGCACACCATTTCCCGTTGGCTTGCCACCGGAGCACGCCACTTTCCCGTTGGCTTGCCACCGGAGCACGCCACTTTTCCGTTGGCTTGCCACCGGAGCACGCCACTTTCCCGTTGGCTTGCCACCGGAGCACGCCACTTTCCCGTTGGCTTGCCACCGGAGCACGCCACTGTCCCGTTGGCTTGCCACCGGAGCACGCCACTTTCCCGTTGGCTTGCCACCGGAGCACGCCACTTTCCCGTTGGCTTGCCACCGGAGCACGCCACTTTCCCTTTGGCTTGCCACCGGAGCATGCCACTTTCCCGTTGGCTTGCCACCGGAGCACGCCACTTTCCCGTTGGCTTGCCACCGGAGCACGCCACTTTCCCGTTGGCTTGTCACCGGAGCACGTCACTTTCCCGTTGGCTTGCCACCGGAGCACGCCACTTTCCCGTTGGCTTGCCACCGGAGCACGCCACAGTCCCGTTGGCTTGCCACCGGAGCACGCCACTTTCCCGTTGGCTTGCCACCGGAGCACGCCACAGTCCCGTTGGCTTGCCACCTGAGCACGCCACTTTCCCGTTGGCTTGCCACCGGAGCACGCCACTTTCCCGTTGGCTTCCCACCGGAGCACGCCACTTTCCCGTTGGCTTGCCACCGGAGCACGCCACTTTCCCGTTGGCTTGCCACCGGAGCACGCCACTTTCCCGCTGACTTGCCACCGGAGCACACCACTGTCCCGCTGGCTTGCCACCGGAGCACGCCACTTTCCCGCTGGCTTGCCACCGGAGCACGCCACTTTCCCGCTGGCTTGCCACCGGAGCACGCCACTTTCCCGCTGGCTTGCCACCGGAGCACGCCACTTTCCCGCTCGCTTGCCACCGGAGCACGCCACTTTCCCGCTGGCTTGCCACCGCAGCACGCCACTTTCCCGCTGGCTTGCCACCGGAGCACGCCACTTTCCCGCTGGCTTGCCACCGGAGCACGCCACTTTCCCGCTGGCTTGCCACCGGAGCACGCCACTGTCCCGCTGGCTTGCCACCGGAAGCACGCCACTTTCCCGCTGGCTTGCCAAGGGAGCACGCCATCATCCATTTAATAAAATGGGCCACACTTAGCTTTTTCTTTTATATAATGGGCCCATATAGTTTTTCATTGAATATATTGGGCCTTACATAACCTTACATTTAATATATATAATCGTCTTATCATGTCTGTCTGTCTGTCCTTCTGTCCAGGAAGTCCTGCGTCGCTGATTGGTCCGACCGTGGTCAATCAGCGACGTGGGATTTCAGAAAAAGATGGCGGCCATTAGCAGCTCATCTGCCGCACGGAGGTCAGCGGCGATGTAGCCGGGAGATGACCGACGCTAGCCGGTCAACTCCCGGTTGCTCGCAGCAGAAGTACCCCGACCAGCGGCGCCGCTGACCTCCATGCGGCTACCGTCGGGAGATCAGCGGTTAGGGCCGCTAATCTTCCGACGGAAAGTGTGAAGGGAGGATCGGGGAGCGGCGCCACCGGTCCGGATACTTCTGCTGCGAGCAGCCGGTCATTTCCCGGCTGCTCGCAGTGGAAGTACCCGCACAGGCAGCGCCGCTCCCCTGTCCTCACTAATACGATTCGGCGGCCACGACCAATCAGCGATATTGGCTCCAAATTTAAACACCGCTCTGCACAGAGGTCAGTGGCGATGCAGCCGGTCATCTCCCGGCTGCTTGCAGCAGAAGTACCCTGACCTGCGGCGCCGCTGACCTCCATGCGGCTACCGTCGCTAGATCAGCGGCTAGGGCCGCTGATCTCCCGACGGCAAGTGTGAAGGGAGGACCGGGGAGCGGCGCCGCCGGTTGGGATACTTCTGCTGCGAGTAGCCGGTCATCTCCCGGCTGCTCACAGTGGAAGTACCCGCTCCCCGGTTCTCACTAATACGATTCGCTGATTGGTCGCGGCCGCCAGCCGTGACCAATCACCGGTTTTGGCGCCAAATTTAAACATGCTCTCCAGTCCTCACTAACACGGTTCGCTGATTGGTCGCGGCCGGCCGCATACATATTCTAGAATACCCGATGAGTTAGAATCGGGCCACCATCTAGTTTAATATAATGGGCCACAAATTGCCTTCTAGTTATTCAAGAGGTCCTGCATAGTCTTCCATTTATTTTAATAGGCCCCATATAACCTTTCAGCATCTGAAACAACGGATACTGAAAGCCTGTGCTAGCATTTCTTCTGCGGTGTTGCTATCAGTGTGTCAAGAGTGGGAGAAGAGGGTTGCATTGACAATCCAACACAATGGGCAGCACTTTAAACACATTTTATAAGTGGTCATAAACTTGTAAAAAATTCATGAAAGAATAAAGTTATGTTAAAACCAAGCACACCATTGTATTTTCTTATGAAATTCTCAATGAGTTTGATGTGTCACATCACCCTCTTCCCATTGAAAAAAATAAAGTTAGATCCAAAATGGCCGACTTCAAAATGGCCGCCATAGTCACCATCCATCTGGAAAAGTTTCCCCCTCCCATATACTAATGTGCCATAAACAGGAAGTTGACATCACCAACCATTCCCATTTAATTTAGGTGTATCCATATAAATAGCCCACCCTGTATTATTACCATTTTTATTATTGCTGTACATACTGTAGCTTTTCATTTAATTTATTGGGCCCCATATAGGCTTCCATTTAATATAATGGGCCCCACATAGCCTTCCATTTAATTTAATGGGGTCCACATAGCCTTCCATTTAATTTAATGGGGTCCACATAGCCTTCCATTTTATTTAATGGGACCCACATATGTTTTTATTTAATATAAAGAGCCCCACATAAGCCCCTAATTAATATAATGGGCCCCACCTTGCTTTCCATATAAAATAATGGGTCCCACATAGCCCTCCCTTTTGTTATGATGAGCCTTACATATCACACCATTTCCCGATGATCTGCCACCGAAGTACACCATTGGCTGCTGGGGTGCCACTGGAACACACTCTTTACAGTTGGGGTGCTAACAGAGCACACCTTTCACCATTAGCATGCCACCGGAGTACACTTTTTGCCACTGGCATGCCACTGAAGCACACCCTTTACCATTGGAGTACCATCGGGCACACCCTTTACCATTGGTGTGCCATCGGAGAACTCTATTTCCCGTAGGCCTACCAGAGGGGCCCAATATGTGACCTTTTTTGCTTACCACCGGGGCACCCATCTTGGGCTTTTTAGCTTCCACCGGGGTGCACTCTTTGGCCTTTTAGCTTACCACCGGGGCACCCAACTTGGGCTTTTTAACTGCGACCGGGGTACACTCTGACCATTTTGCTTACCACCGGGGCACTCATTTTAGGCTTTTTTAGTCTGCCACCGGGGTGCACTTTTTGGCCTTATTGCTTACCACTGGGACGCACTCTAGGGCTTTTTAGCCTACCACCAGGGTACATTCTTTGGCCTTATTGCCTATCACTGGGGCGCACTCTAGGGCTGCTCAGTCTGCCACCAGAGTCTACTCTTTGGCCTTTTTGCCATTGGTGTGCCACCAGAGCACACCCTATGACGTTGGAGTGCCACCGGAGCACACCCTTTACCTTTGGAGTGCCACCGGAACACACAATTTGCCATTGGCAAAAGTATAATGGACCCCCACATAGAATTCTATAAAGTATAATGGCCCCCACATAGCCCTCTATATAGTATAATGAGCCGCACATTGCCTTCCATGTACTATAATTTAATTTATTGGGCTCCACATAGCTTTTCATTTAATTTATTGAACCCCACATAACCGTCAATTTAATATAATAGGCCGCACTGGACTCCATTTAATATATTGGACCTGACATAGCCTTCCATTTAATAAAATGGGGCCAAAATATCCCTCTATTTAATATAATGGGCACCAAAAAGCCTTCCATGTTTTATATTGGGCACCACATAGCCCTCTATTTAATACAATTGGCCCCACTTAACCTTCCATTTAAAATATTGGGCCCCACATAGCTTTACATTTAATTTACTGGGCTCCATATAGGCTTCCATTTAATATAATGGTCCCCACATTGCCTTCCATTTATTATAATGGAGCCAAGATACATCTCTATTTAATATAATGGACAAAACACAGGCTTCCATTTAATATAATTGGCGCTACATAGCCCTTTATTTGATAAATGCGCCTCACATAGCCCTCCATATAATATTATGGGCCCCGCAACGCTTTCCATTTAATTTAATAGGCCTCACATAGCCCTCAATTTAATACAGAGGGCCCCACAAAACCTTCCAGATAACATAGTGGGCCCCAATATAGCTTTCTTTTTAATGTATTGGTCCCCACATAGCTCTCTATTTAATATAATGGGCCTCACATAGACTTCCATTAAATATCATGGGCCCCATATAGAATTTATCATATACGTAGATGTCCCTTTAAGACAACGGGCCCCACATAGCTTTCCCTTTAATATAATGGGCCCCACATAGATTTTATTATTATATAATGGGCCCCACATAGCTTTCCCTTTAATATAATGGGCCCCACATAGCTTTCTCTTTAATATAATGGGCCCCACATAGCTTTCCCTTTAATATAATGGGCCCCACATAGCTTTCTCTTTAATATAATGGGCCCCACATAGCTTTCTCTTTAATATAATGGGCCCCACATAGCTTTCTCTTTAATATAATGGACCCCACATAGCCATCCATTTAATATAATGGGCCCTACGTAGATGTCCCTTTAAGATAACAGGCCCCACATAGCTTTCCCTTTAATATAATGGGCCCCACATAGCTTTCCCTTTAATATAATGGGCCCCACATAGCTTTCTCTTTAATATAATGGGCCCCACATAGCTTTCCCTTTAATATAATGGGCCCCACATAGCTTTCCCTTTAATATAATGGGCCCCACATAGCTTTCCCTTTAATATAATGGGCCCCACATAGCTTTTTCTTTAATATAATGGGCCCCACATAGCTTTTTCTTTAATATAATGGGCCCCACATAGCTTTCCCTTTAATATAATGGGCCCCACATAGCTTTCTCTTTAATATAATGGGCCCCACATAGCTTTCTCTTTAATAAAATAGGCCCCACATAGCTTTCTCTTTAATATAATGGGCCGCACATAGCTTTCCCTTTAATATAATGGGCCCCACATAGCTTTCCCTTTAATATAATGGGCCCCACACAGCTTTCCCTTTAATATAATGGGCCCCACATAGCTTTTTCTTTAATATAATGGGCCCCACATAGCTTTTTCTTTAATATAATGGGCCCCACATATCTTTCTCTTTAATATAATGGGCCCCACATAGCTTTCTCTTTAATATAATGGGCCGCACATAGCTTTCTCTTTAATATAATGGGCCCCACATAGCTTTCTCTTTAATATAATGGGCCCCACATAGCTTTCTCTTTAACATAATGGGCCCCACATAGCTTTCCCTTTAATATAATGGGCCCCACATAGCTTTCTCTTTAATATAATGGGCCCCACATAGCTTTCCCTTTAATATAATGGGCCCCACATAGCTTTCTCTTTAATATAATGGGCCCCACATAGCTTTCTCTTTAATATAATGGGCCCCACATAGCTTTCCCCTTAATATAATTGGCCCCACATAGCTTTCCCTTTAATATAATTGGCCCCACATAGCTTTCCCTTTAATATAATGGGCACCACATAGATTTATTATAATATAATGGGCCCCACATAGATTTATTATAATATAATGGGCCCCACATAGATTTATTATAATATAATGGGCACCACATAGATTTATTATAATATAATGGGCCCCACATAGATTTATTATAATATAATGGGCCCCACATAGATTTATTATAATATAATGGGCACCACATAGATTTATTATAATATAATGGGCCCCACATAGATTTATTATAATATAATGGGCCCCACATAGATTTATTATAATATAATGGGCCGCACATAGATTTATTATAATATAATGGGCCCCACCTAACCCTCCAGTTTATACACTGCAGTCGCTCTCTTTCTTCTCTTCTTTACCTAGTCCAGTCTTTCGTGACGACTTCCCGCCATGATTCGTCTTTGCAGTTTGCTGTCCAGGTTTCGGCTGCTCCGCACTTTTCAGCAGATCACCGCACTCCTGAAAAACAAAAATGTTACAAATATAAGCGACTTAAATAAATAATGCCGCCCACTGTGCCACCAAATGCAAATATGTGCCACACTGTGCCCATGAGTATATCATTCACCGCAATGAAGTCTGCTCCACTGAGAATATAAATCAGTCACTAGCTTGTGCCCCCGTTATAAATAGTGTTGAGCGAGCACTAAAATGCTCGGGTGCTCGAAGCTCGGCCTGAGCTCGCCGTGATACTCGGGTGCTCGACCTGAGCAACGAGCCCATGTTAGTCTTTGGGAGTCCCGAGCATTTTTGCGGAGGCACCCCCGGCAGTCTGTAGAAAGCCTAAAAAGTGCCCAAAATGATAGTGACAGTGCTCAGATGACATGGGGACAGCATGGGGATCGCCCCAGGAAGCATTTCTGACCCCCAGGTCACTGTTGTCAACAACGTGGTCAGAGGTATTAAGCCACTTTTACAGGCTCATAAGAAAATGTTCAAAAACGAAAGTGAAACTTTTTTCCTGTGAAATATGTTAAGGAATTTCTTTTCCAGGGTAAAGACTTGTGTATAAGGTAAAATAAATAACCAAAAACAAAAATACTCCTCCACACCTTGGGCTATGTTCACAAGTAGAATTTTTTATGCGTTTTTGCACGTTTGTATTGCTTTCAACTGTGACAAATGCATTCACCGGGAAATGTCATTTTAACATTTTACAACCTTATCTGGCCATGTGCTGTGTGACACATGCATACAGTGCTGAAAAGACATGGGAACAGCATGGGGAAGCATCTCTGACTCCCAGGTCACTGCCTAAAAGTGTGCCCATCAGAAGTGATCCTTGCCGCATCAGAAGATGCAGACTTGCAACTATCCCCGTGCAAGTCCTTGTCCCAGGGCAGTGTTCAATTGTACCTCCCCCATTCCTTGCAATGCAAGCGCAAATATGCAGCCAACCACCCACCCACCCCCAGGCTGCAATACCATACTGCTAGCTTGCACTTGAAATTGGGCCTTTTAGTTTTGAGGAGGCCGAAGCTGGCCACTACCTCATGGCTGCTTCGGCAGCGAGGTATCCATACTCAGTCCCCAGCCGCCCGGCGGCCGGGTGTCCACACCTGGTCCCCAGCCGCCTGGGGGCGGCGGGGTGTCCATAGACGGTCCCCAGCCACCCCGATTTCTCTGCGGAACATCCCCACACACTTTTCTTAGACTGGCCTGCTTTAGGGCAGCATTGGATGAGCCCACTAGAGAACCCGACTCCATCAGGGGAGGTGAGAATGCCAAGGTGAGGAGCATGATGATGATAGAAGTTAGCATCTGCTTTGTTTTGTTGGAATGCAAGCATAAGTGTGCAACCTGCCACCAACCCACCCCGAGGCTGCAATACCATACTGCTAGCATGCGTGCACTTGAAATTGGGCGTTTTAGGCATGTGGAGGCCAGAGCTGGCCACTACCTCATGGCTGCTTCGGCAGCGAGGTATCGATACTCCATGCTCGGTCCCCAGCCGCCAGGGGGCGGCCGGGTGTCCACACTCGGTCCCCAGCCGCCCCGCGGCCAGGTGTCCATAAACGGTTCCAAGCCGCCCCGATTTCTCCGCGGAACATCCCCACACACTTTTCTTAGACTGGCCTGCTTTAGAACCCGACTTCTCCGGTGGGCCCTGGCTTCTCTATCAGGGGAGTTGAGAGTGCCAAGGTGAGGAGCATGATGAGGATGATAGAAGTTAGCATCTGCTTTGTTTTCAAGGAATGCAAGCGCATGTATGTAGTAGCGGCTAGGCCTGAGGTGGTCAGCGTTTTGGCGCATATCCTACCTCCTCCGAGGATTGCTGGATGTTTTCCTGCTACTATCCAAGTTCTATGACTCTCGTTAAAACAAAGCTTCAAGTGATAAATGATGGATGAGGTAGTGGCAAAGGAGAAAGAGCAGGAGGAACAGGGACCATTCACATCAATATCAGGCCAGTCAACCACATATGTCTTGTAGGATATGTTTCTGTAACAAAAGCAGCGGTTTGGCTACACAGTTATAGGGCATACAGTGAGTGCAATGCCTACCAAAACTTTTGAGGCACTCCAATGCCCCTTGGAAATGACATGGAGGTCAGAGGGCCTTAACTAAACCTTTTTTTCCATTTATGGCAACTGGGTCTCCTGTGCACTGTTGGCCTAAGCAGTGAATGGAAGGCTTTCCAAAAATTATAAGGAACTGCAATGCCCCTGGAAACAGACGTGGATTACAGCGTACTAAAAACCTTCTACCCATTATTGGGGAGTGTGTCTCCCTTAGTTTTCACCTTTGCATTGAAAAGCAAAAGCTGACTAAAATTAGGAGGAAATGCAATGTCCGTTGGAAGAGTCGTGGAGATTAGAGGTAAGGTAATTAAAAACAACATTTCAATGCCCCTTGGAAGAGCTGTGGAGTTCAGAGTGGCTTAAGAAGACGCTTTTAATGCCCCTTTGAAGAGACGTGGAGGTCACAGTAGCTTAACAAGACGGTTTTAATGCCCCTTACAAGAGCCATACAGTACAGCATTTTAAAAACATTATTCCCATTATTGGGGAGTGGGTCTCCCATAGTATTTGCTTATGCCTTACAAGCAAAAGCTTCCAAAAATTATGAGGAAATGCAATGCCCGTTCGAAGAGTCGTGGAGATCCCAGTAGCTTAACAAGACGCTTTTAATGCCCCTCACAAGAGACGTGGAGGTCAGAGTGGCATAACAAGACAGTTTTAATGCCCCTTACAAGACACGTGGAGGTCAGAGTGGTATAACAAGACGCTTTTAATGCCCCTCAGAAGAGACGTGGAGGTCAGAGTGGTATAACAAGACGGTTTTAATGCCCCTTACAAGAGATGTGGAGGTCAGAGTGGTATAACAAGATGGTTTTAATGCCCCTCAGAAGAGACGTGGAGGTCAGAGTGGTATAACAAGACGGTTTTAATGCCCCTCTGAAGAGACGTGGAGGTCAGAGTGGTATAACAAGACGGTTTTAATGCCCTTTACAAGACACGTGGAGGTCAGAGTGGTATAACAAGACGGTTTTAATGCCCCTTACAAGACACGTGGAGGTCAGAGTGGTATAACAAGACTCTTTTAATGCCCCTTACAAGAGACGCTCATTATTCTGGCATTTGGCAAATATTAAAAATGATGGTAATCCTAATTGACCTAAAATGGGAAAGGTTTATTCTGATTTCATGTCAGATATTGAGAAAAACCTGCAGATGTGTCTATTTATACAGTGTATGGAAACTTCTGATTTCAACTGTGTATGTATATATATATATATATATATATATATATATATATATATATATATATATGTGTATAATATATACACGGCGAAGCTCACACAACACAACACCCACAGCAGAGGAACTGGCTGCACAGACACCTGCTCCTGTCAGTGCTGTGAGCGCTCCTCATGTCGCTGCTGGCTCCGCCCCTCATATCGCTGCTGGCTCCGCCCCTCATATCGCTGCTGGCTCTGCCCCTCACATCGCTGCTGGCTCCGCCCCTCATATCGCTGCTGCCTCCGCCCCTCATATCGCTGCTGGCTCCGCCCCTCATGTCGCTGCTGGCCCCGCCCCTCATATCGCTGCTGGCTCCGCCCCTCATATCGCTGCTGGCTCCGCCCCTCATATCGCTGCTGGCTCTGCCCCTCACATCGCTGCTGGCTCCGCCCATCAGCCGCTCACAGTCCTCAGCAATATGGAGACATCCGCACTGATCAGAATCCTCGGGGGCGTGGCCTGTCACTGTAGTCACACAAGGGTTGTCATGGAGATCTCAAGGGAAGGCAGGTGGGCGGGGCTTAGAGCAGGAAGTAGAAGCCGTGCAGTGTGATTGGCTCCTTACCTTCTGCCAGTAATGGAGCAGATATATGGCTCCTATATAATGGAGGGGGTTCAGGAGGGGTTCCCCACCCTAAAGGTCAGGGGATAAATAATACTGGACATGAGCGAGGGCAGGAGGACATTATTCTATATTGTAAGAAATCTGATTTCTTCTTTCCTCACAGTTTTTCCTGTGCAAGACCACATGTATTGTGCGATAATCTGTGAATATGGGGGGGATCTGCTCCTCACATCCACATCAATCCCCCCACGTCTGAGCTCTCCCTTACAGGGGTCTTCTGCTCTGCACATTGATGCCGTATCCATGGAGATGACATCATGGCCGGTACATGCGGATCTCCCCGATGGGACCCTCATGTATCTGGAGGACGAGGCACTGCTGCTCCTCGGGGAGAGGGGGCACAATTCCTGTACACATGATACAGGGGCTTCTGCCATCTCTGGGCTGAGAATAATGCTGGCAGCGCGCAGTCTACATGATGTGAGGATTACAAGTCTGCAGTCACAGAGAGTCACACAGATGACTGCAGCCTTCAGCTTCACACCGGACAATCCCTTTAAATACATGTATATTGCTCTAAAAATACTTTTTACTATTTTGCTTCTTGTAACATTTGCTCTGTTCGGCCTTTACCAGCTTATTGTTTCCCAGCAGCACATTGATGGCTTCAGAATGAGTTAACTTGAGATTCAGTCAGTGAGCTCCTTATGATGTGGAGTTTCCAGCGCTTTTATTTCTGCGATGATTTATGACTGCATCAGAGATCAGCCCAACTTTCATGCTGGTCTGTGAACATAATCAGCACAGAGAAGGTCAGAATGAGCGCACTGATAAATTCTCAGTGAGCTCATTCTGCAACTAGCAATGCAAAGGAAATAAAAAAGCCAAATTGTTTATGAAACGTTATTGAAAAAATATTTGTATGTATATATTTAGCCCAAAATGTCTGAGTGTCCATATCCTTAGTACCAGCACAGCTGAGGATTTGGTATAATCAGGGGAGTACATAGGACGCAGAAGTTCTAATTGGGCCCCCCCCCCCCCCCCCCAGCAACAAAAATGTAAATAATTGTCGGGGTCGCAGAAGATCAGATCTCACAACCTTCCAGCCTTTACATAGTAATTTTCCTCCTGCTGAAGTCCTAGATCCATTTTTCATTGCCCATAAAGTGTGGTGCCAACAAAAGTGCCCCCCAAACACGGTATGATACCCCCATGGTGAATTCCTCCATATGCGCAGTATAATGACCCTACTGTACCCGACCTCAACTCCCAGGGTAAAGTATGATCCCCCAACTGCCCCACACCTCTCCACACTCCATAGAGTATAATGCACTCAGTATAAGACTCTCGCCATGGTTCTCCACACAGTATAAGGCACTCGCCATGGTCCTCCACGCAGTATAAAGCACTCCCTCGTGGCCCTCCACGCAGTATAATGCACTCCCACGTGGTCCGCCACGCAGTATAATGCACTCCCTCGTGGTCCTCCACGCAGTATAATGCACTCCCACGTGGTCCTCCACACAGTACAATGCACTCCCTCGTGGTCCTCCACGCAGTATAATGCACTCCCATGTGGTCCGCCACGCAGTATAATGCACTCCCTCGTGGTCCTCCACACAGTACAATGCACTCCCTGTGGTCCTCCACACAGTATAATGCACTCCCCCATGGTCCTCCACACAGTACCATGCACTCCCCCATGGTCCTCCACACAGTACAATGCACTCCCCCATGGTCCTCCACACTGTACAATGTACTCCCCCATGGTCCTCCACACAGTATAAAGCCCCCGTCTCACATAGCGATATCGCTAGCGAGATCGCTGCTGTGTCACGGTTTTGGTGACTCACCAGCGACCTCACCAACGATGTCGCTATGTGTGACACTTTGCAACGATCAGGCCCCTGCTGTGAGGTTGCTGATCGCTGCAAAGTGTCCTGGACCATTTTTTGGTCGTTGGCCTCCCGCTGGCCAGCACACATCGCTGTGTGTGACCAGCGGAACCAACGATCTGGCTGGTAATCATGGTAAACATCGGGTTACTAGGGGCACGCGCGCACTTAGTAACCCGCTGTTTACCATGGATACCACTCTGCTACGGTGCGCGGAGGCTACCGTTCACCTTAGCAGAGTCGTATCCATGATAAACAGCGGGTTACTAGGGGCACACGCGCACTTAGTAACCCGATGTTTACCATAGTTACCAGCCTGCTCCTGCTTAAGCAGCAGGCTGGTAACAGGAGCAGGACATCGTGGAACGATTCTTTCCACGATATCGCTGCTCCCCTGATCGCTGGTGAGCCTGCCTGTTTGACAGCTCCCCAGCGATGTATTAGCGATGCAGCAACGATCCCTGACAGGTCGTATCGTTGTCGGGATCGCTGCTGCATCGCTTAGTGTGACGGGGCCTTAAGACACTCGCCATGGTTCTCCACTCAGTATAATGCATTCCCCCATGGTCCTGTACGCAGTATAATGCAGCCCCCCATAGGGTAAAATGCAGCCCCCCCCACCCGTAGGGTAAAATGCAGCCCCAGTCCTCCAGTATTATCAGTACACAATGATTTAAAAAATAAATACATACTTACCGCTCCTCGTTCCCCGCTGCTTCAGTCTCTGCAGCTGATCACCTCAGCCGCTGCCAGCTCCACTGTCTGACACAGCGTGGCGCGTCATCATGCTGCTGCGTCAGACGCAGAGGAGGAATGATGGGAGAGGGAGTGTCACATGATGCTCCCTCCTCCAGGTTTTCGTGGGCCCCGGGCGAAAGAGTCTCAGTGGCCCCTTTAACACATCCAACCATTCATGATGCACAGATACAGCAGATAAATTATAGATATAGATATAGTACAATGCCAAAAATTTCACTGACTTCTTACATTTCATGAGTGATATCTACTGTAAATTCTACAATAGCTCAGAAACCGGTGAATCCTCACAGCGCACAGTGCAGACCGGACAGTATAGTCCTCCATACAGTGTTATGGCACCACATAGTCCTCCATACAGTATTATGAGCCCTATATAATGCTCCATACAAAATACTGGATCCCATATAATTCACCATAGAGAATACTGCCTGGTCCCCATGTAATGCCATATGCAGGCTGGACCTCATACAGAGGCCCCATAAGCCCGCTGCATCCTCCCCGGGGCCCCCACAAGCCGGCTGCATCCCCCCAGGGCCCCCCTCAAGCCTGCATCACCCCCCCCAGAGCCCCCACATGCCTGCAGCATCCCCCCCATAGACCCCACAAGCCTGCAGCATCCCCCCCAGAGCACCCACAAGCCCACAGCATCCCCTCCAGGGCCCCACAAGCCCGCAGAATCCCCCCCAGGGCCCCACAAGCCCGCAGCATCCCCTTAGGGCCCCCACAAGCCCGCAGCATCCCCCCGGGGCCCCCACAAGCCCTGGACCGTACCTGCATCACCACCAGTAAAGGTATTGAAGTTTACCCTTGTGTGTGCCTGTACTTCCTCTGGAACCGTCCTGCCATCTCCCTCCTGCTTCCACCATCTTTCTACACCTCCACACTGCCCTGAGGCCTGCTCTACCTGTGGGGAGCCGTACCATCATAGCTGCCCCTAACATCAGCCTCAGTGGACTGTCGCAGCGCTGGTAACCTCTTACCAGAATCCACAGGTGGCGTCACGACAATTTCCCCTATAAGCATCCCCCCCCCCTTTGAGTGACCGCCCTGGGCCACGGACTGGGCCAGCCACCGTGATATCCCCTGGCAACCAGAGGCCCGGCTTCCGAGTGCCCCACGGCCCTGGGGGCGAGTCACTATGCACAGTGGTTCATGAATTAATATTCACAGTGACCCTCCATCCTGTGATTAAAAGGGTCCGTACATTTGACACCTCCGTCTGACTCCCACAGTCTCCTCCGCACAGATCGATATTAAGATGGCCACCGCAATGGCATGGGGAGTGCAGCGGTGAGTCCAGAGCGCAGCTCCTCGCTCTAAAATGCCCATCAGAAAGAAGAGGTCAGACATTTATTTTCTATGAGCGCTCTATTATCCTATTTATCAAACATCAGCACTACAAGAATCCGTCCTGAGCCGTGCTGGGATCTTTGAACGTGGGCCCCCGGGAGAATCGGGCCCCTCATGGTGGAGCAGATCACACTCATTATAATCCATCACTGATAGAAGATACATAAACAACAACACAGGATGATTGTAAAACACTGAGGTAATATTTTATTGAGCCACCAAACACACAATAAACATATCGAACAGTCCCAGCAAATACCTAATATGGTGCAAATTACAGAGTCTCACCCTTCCGCTGACTCGCTGGGATTAAAGCAGCTGCCAATCCGAGGGGCTTCTGGGGCTGACTACCCCCACCAATGGCACCCCCACCAAAGAGCACCCACAAAGAGGAGGTAACAACAAGCTTAGAAAGCTGACAGTCCATTGAGGTACGTGGCCAGGAGACCAGAAAGTTCCAACCTGGCTTCTCCGAACATATCCATGGAACTAGGTGACCGGAAGGTCCCGACTTGGCTTTTTCCGAGCATATTCACGAGTTCCAGGTGGCCGGAGTGTCCCAACCTGGCTACTCCAAACATCTCCATGGGACCAGGTGACTGGTGGGTCCCAACCTGGTTTTCCCAGATGTATCCATGGGTTCTATAGTAGTCAATGGAGCAGATCTGTATTCCTCCAGCCAGGGCTGTGGTCCCTTAAGCTGGCATCCTGTAGAAACCAAATCTATGTCCCTCTTAATGGATTCATGGTGTTCTGTAGAGCTGTCCCATAGAGTGTTCCTGGCAGTGGTTTTGTAAAAAGACTCCTTTATGTAGTTCACAACTGTCCTTCTTCAAGACTTCATCCACAGGTCAAGAGAAAAGGGTGGTGTTACTAATTCCCATTACTGGAGCATCCACAGTTCATCCCCCAATGTTGACTTGCAAACATTGCAAACATTGAAGGATAAACTATAAATTCCGAAACAATGCAAGTCAACAAATTGCATGGACTTCTAAAATGGTAATCAACATATTTAACAAACATCCATTGTTCAAAGAGCCTGCGTCCCTGTATTGCAAAGATAACAGTACAATAAACCAGAAGAGTTGATATAAGAGGTAAATAACCATTTATCAATGAACAAATATCACCTCAACCTACAAGATGAGTCAACATTCGGACTAATGACAAAAGATCATGTGCGTTGACCAACCGAAGAAAGAAACACATAAATTTAATAGTTAATAATTCAGGCAATAGTCTATCATTCTGGGCCTATGGAATTTACATCTGGATAATTACGATTAAATGCTGTGTCGTCACAGGCCCCTTTAGTTTTAGGGACTGGCAGGGGTCCTTTACAGTTGCTCTCCCACTAGTTCATCCTTCTTTCCTTTACTCCGTTTCAATAAAATATTTGGAAATATACAAAGTAAAAACTCAAATATAATTTTTTTTCTTACATTAAAACTTGATTTTATTAAAATAAACCCCCAAAAAACAAGAACAAAAAAACTAAACCTGATTAACATCGCAGAGAACAACAATCCAAACTGTACAACGATCACATGATTTATCCGGCACGAAAAACAGCATCAAGAATAAAATAGAAATAATTAATGGCAAAATTGTAGCTTTTGTTCATTTTGTCTCTATACTGCACGATAAACGCTGGAAAGAAAAAATATAAGAACCATTCCTGGGGTTTTGCCATTGAATGCTGGAAAAAATAAAAAAACATCAGCAGAATTGTTTTTTTATTAATCTCACGCAAAAGAAAAATGGAATAAAAATTATAAAAACGTTGTCTGTTCCCCAAAATGTTACCAGTGAATCCTATAGCAGCTCCGCATAGACCCAAACTGGTAAACTAAAAACTCCTGCATGCCCCGTGTGTGTGTATGTATATATATATATATATACATACACATATATATATACTCCTCTGTACTATATACACGGCAGAGCTCACACACCACAACACGCTCCGCGGCGGCGCCACAAAAAGAGCGGACCTGGCTGCACACACACCTGCTCCTGTCACCTGTATACACAGTTGAAACCAGAAATTTACATACACTATATAAATGTTAGAACCCTCCTGTTTGTTTTTTCCATCTTGTGTTTTGCGGTCACAAGACCATCTGCCTTTATATTCCAGCTCCGCCCTTTTGGCTGTGTTGGACTTCAGTGTTGTTTGACTGCTTTTCTAGCCAGGTGCTTCTGTGCCTTTCTCTGTCAGTTCGCTTGGTCCTTCTGGGACCTCTAGTACCTTTTTGTCAGTTTATCTTTTTGTGTTCTGTAACAACTTCTCTGTTTAGGAGATGTCCCATTTTTGTTCCAGTCCTTAGTTCTTTTTGGGACCCCTCTCCTTTATGCTATAGGTCTTCGTTCAGACTAGCCGAGGACTAAGGCGGGTCTGTTCGCTAGGAACAGGCAGCCCGCTACATCGTAGGGATTCAGCTTAGTCTTACTGTAGGGATAGCTTTCTCCTTTCTTTCCTTAGTACTTGTTGCAGATCATAACAATAAAAAGACACATCTGCATGTTTTTCTCAATATCTGACATGAAATCAGAATAAACCTTCCCGTTTTAGGTCAATTAGGATTACCATAATTTTTAAGATTTGCCAAATGCCAGAATAATAAGAGAGAGAGAGAATGTTTTAAAGCATTTTTATTACTTACTGCAAAGTCATAAGTTTACATACACTAATATTGCTATACCTTTAAACAATTCTGGACTGCCCATATGATGATGTCATGTGTTTGGAAACTTCTGATAGTTTTTTTGGCAACATCTCAGTTAATTAGAGACACACCTGTGGATGTATTTTAATGCACACCTGAAACACACTGCTTCTTTGTGTAGCATCATGGGAAAGTCTAAAGAAATTAACCAAGATATCAGGAAGAGAATTGTGGACTTGCACAAGTCTGGCTCATCCTTGGGTACAATTTCAAGATACCTGAAGGTGCCTCGTTAATCTGTACAAACAATTATATGCAAGTACAAACAAGATGGGAATGTCCAGCCATCATACCGCTCAGGAAGGAGACGGGTTCTGTGTCCCAGAGATGAACGTGCTTTGGTCCGATATGTGCATATCAAGGACAAAAGCAAAAGATCTTGTGAAGATGATAGGGAAAGCTGATAAGATTGTGTCAATATCCACAGTGAAATGAGTACTGTATCAATATAGGCTGAAAGGCCACTGTGCCAGGAAGAAGCCATTACTCCAAAAGAAAGATAAAAAAAGCCAGATTAATGTTTGCAAATGCACACAGGAACGAAGACCTTAATTTTTGGAGACATGTCCCGTGGTCTGATGAAACTAAAATTGAACTTTTTGGGCATAGTGACCATCGTTACTTTTGTAAGGAAAAAGGAGAAGCTTGGAAGCCTAAGAACACCATCCCAACTGTGAAACATGGGGGTGGCAGCATCATGTGGGGATGATTTCCTGTAGGAGGGACTGGCGATAGCGCCACTCACAGGCATCACGTGACCTCGCGGCTGCAGCCGGCTCTTTCTTCCGCTGATGTCACGTCAAATGAGGCGTGACATTAGTGTCGCGGACCCCGCGGTGGATGCTGGGCTGTGGGCGGGGGTTACCCCGCGCGTCCCACCCAGCATCCTCCGCGCCCCACTCCCAATGAATGAGGAGAGGGAAAGAGGTAAACTATTGACTTAGCAGTAAGTAATAAAAATGTCCTAAAACATTCTCTCTCTCTCTCATTATTCTGGCATTTGGCAAATATTAAAAATGATGGTAATCCTAATTGACCTAAAAAGGGAAAGGTTTATTCTGATTTCATGTCAGATATTGAGAAAAACCTGCAGATGTGTCTATTTATACAGTGTATGGAAACTTCTGATTTCAACTCTGTATATATATATATATATGTGTATATTATATACACGGCGAAGCTCACACACCACAACACCCACAGCAGAGGAACTGGCTGCACACACACCTGCTCCTGTCAGTGCTGTGAGCGCTCCTCATATCGCTGCTGGCTCCGCCCCTCATATCGCTGCTGGCTCCGCCCATCATATCGCTGCTGGCTCTGCCCCTCATATCGCTGCTGGCTCCGCCCATCATATCGCTGCTGGCTCCGCTCCTCATATCGCTGCTGGCTCCGCCCATCATATCGCTGCTGGCTCTGCCCCTCATATCGCTGCTGGCTCTGCCCCTCATATCGCTGCTGGCTCCGCCTCTCACATCGCTGCTGGCTCCGCCTCTCACATCGCTGCTGGCTCCGCCTCTCATATCGCTGCTGGCTCTGCCCCTCATATCGCTGCTGGCTCTGCCCCTCATATCGCTGCTGGCTCCGCTCCTCATATCGCTGCTGGCTCCGCCCATCATATCGCTGCTGGCTCCGCCCCTCATATCGCTGCTGGCTCTGCCCCTCATATCGCTGCTGGCTCCGCCCCTCGTATCGCTGCTGGCTCTGCCCCTCATATCGCTGCTGGCTCCGCCCATCATATCGCTGCTGGCTCCGCCCCTCATATCGCTGCTGGCTCCGCCCATCATATCGCTGCTGGCTCCGTCCCTCATATCGCTGCTGGCTCCGCCCCTCATATCGCTGCTGGCTCCGTCCCTCATATCGCTGCTGGCTCCGCCTCTCATATCGCTGCTGGCTCCGCCCCTCATATCGCTGCTGGCTCCGCCTCTCATATCGCTGCTGGCTCTGCCCCTCATGTCGCTGCTGGCTCCGCCCCTCATATCGCTGCTGGCTCCGCCCCTCATGTCGCTGCTGGCTCCGCCCTTCATATCGCTGCTGGCTCCGCCCCTCACATCGCTGCTGGCTCCGCCCATCAGCCGCTCACAGTCCTCAGCAATATGGAGACGTCCGCACTGATCAGAATCCTCGGGGGCGTGGCCTGTCACTGTAGTCACACAAGGGTTGTCATGGAGATCTCAAGGGAAGGCAGGTGGGCGGGGCTTAGAGCAGGAAGTAGAAGCCGTGCAGTGTGATTGGCTCCTTACCTTCTGCCAGTAATGGAGCAGATATATGGCTCCTATATAATGGAGGGGGCTCAGAAGGGGTTCCCCACCCAAAAGGTCAGGGGATAAATAATACTGGACATGAGCGAGGGCAGGAGGACATTATTCTATATTGTAAGAAATCTGATTTCTTCTTTCCTCACAGTTTTTCCTGTGCAAGGCCACATGTATTGTGCGATAATCTGTGAATATGGGGGGGATCTGCTCCTCACATCCACATCAATCCCCCCACGTCTGAGCTCTCCCTTACAGGGGTCTTCTGCTCTGCACATTGATGCCGTATCCATGGAGATGACATCATGGCCGGTACATGCGGATCTCCCCGATGGGACCCTCATGTATCTGGAGGACGAGGCACTGCTGCTCCTCGGGGAGAGGGGGCACAATTCCTGTACACATGATACAGGGGCTTCTGCCATCTCTGGGCTGAGAATAATGCTGGCAGCGCGCAGTCTACATGATGTGAGGATTACAAGTCTGCAGTCACAGAGAGTCACACAGATGACTGCAGCCTTCAGCTTCACACCGGACAATCCCTTTAAATACATGTATATTGGTCTAAAAATACTTTTTACTATTTCTCTTCATGTAACATTTGCTCTGTTCGGCCTTTACCAGCTTTTTGTTTCCCAGCAGCACATTGATGGCTGCAGAATGAGTTAACTTGAGATTCAGTCAGTGAGCTCCTTATGATGTGCACTCCCCCATGGTCCTCCACACAGTACAATGCACTCCCCCATGGTCCTCCACACAGTACAATGCACTCCCCCATGGTCCTCCACACAGTATAAGACACTCGCCATGGTTCTCCACTCAGTATAATGCATTCCCCCATGGTCCTGTACACAGTATAATGCAGCCCCCCATAGGGTAAAATGCAGCCCCCCCCACCCGTAGGGTAAAATGCAGCCCCAGTCCTCCAGTATTATCAGTACACACTGATTTATAAATAAATACATACTTACCGCTCCTCGTTCCCCGCTGCTTCAGTCTCTGCAGCTGATCACCTCAGCAGCTGCCAGCTCCACTGTCTGACACAGCGTGGCGCGTCATCATGCCGCTGCGTCAGACGCAGAGGAGGAATGATGGGAGAGGGAGTGTCACATGATGCTCCCTCCTCCAGGTTTTCGTGGGCCCCGGGCGAAAGAGTCTCAGTGGCCCCTTTAACACATCCAACCATTCATGATGCACAGATACAGCAGAGAAATTATAGATATAGATATAGTACAATGCCAAAAATGTCACTGACTTCTTACATTTCATGAGTGATATCTATTGTAAATTCTACAATAGCTCAGAAACCGGTGAATCCTCACAGCGCACAGTGCAGACCGGACAGTATAGTCCTCCATACAGTGTTATGGCACCACTATGTCCTCCATACAGTATTATGGGCACAACATAGTCCTCCATACAGTATTATGAGCCCCATATAATGCTCCATACAAAATACTGGATCTCATATAATTCACCATAGAGAATACTGCCTGGTCCCCATGTAATGCCATATGCAGGCTGGACCCCATACAGAGGCCCCACAAGCCTGCAGCATCCCCCCCAGAGCCTCCACAAGCCCGCAGCATCCCCCCCCAGAGCACCCACAAGCCGGCAGCATCCCCCCCAGAGCACCCACAAGCCCGCTGCATCCCCCCCAGAGCACCCACAAGCCCGATGCATCCCCCCCAGGGCCCCCACAAGCCTGCTGCATCCCCCCGGGGCCCCCACAAGCCTGCAGCACACCCCCCCAGAGCTCCCACAAGCCCGCAGTATCCCCCAAGGGCCCCCACAAGCCCACAGCATCCCCCCCAGGGCCCCCACAAGCCCACAGCATCCCCCCACCAGAGCCCCCACAAGCTCACAGCATCCCCCCCCAGAGCCCCCACAAGCTCGCAGCATCCCCGCCAGAGCCTCCACAAGCCCGCAGCATCCCCCCAGAGCACCCACAAGCCCGCAGCATCCCCCCCCAGAGCACCCACAAGCCCACAGCATCCCCCCAGGGCCCCACAAGCCCGCAGCATCCCCCCCAGAGCACCCACAAGCCCACAGCATCCCCCCAGGGCCCCACAAGCCCACAGCATCCCCCAGGGCCCCACAAGCCCGCAGCATCCCCCCCAGGGCCCCACAAGCCCACAGCATTCCCGCCCCAGAGCCCCCACAAGCCCACAGCATCCCCCCCAGGGCCCCACAAGCCCGCAGCATCCCCCCCAGAGCACCCACAAGCCCACAGCATCCCCCCAGGGCCCCACAAGCCCGCAGCATCCCCCCCAGGGCCCCACAAGCCCACAGCATTCACCCCCCCAGAGCCCCAACAAGCTCGCAGCATCCCCCCCAGAGCCCCCACAAGACCGCAGAATCCCCCTTAGGGCCCCCCTAAGCCCGCAGCATCCCCCCCAGAGCCCTCACAACCCCGTAGCATCCCCTTAGGGCCCCCACAAGCACGCATTATCCCTGCATTATTCTCCAGAGCCCCCTAAGATCTCCACAAGCATTAATTAACCCCACCAGACTGCCCTCCAGCATTAACCCCCCCAAATCCCTCACTCGCAAGTATCAAGCCCCCTCACCCCAAAAACAACAAGAAGAAAAGACATCAGACCAGCAATTAATAGAACAATCTCCTGTTTCTCAGCTTAGGATACTGACCTCCTCCTGCAGCTTCACCGGCAGCTCTGTCTCTGCATGAGACTCTGGCGTCTGGTGCTGAACTAGAACACGCCCCCGGAAATGACATCACACCTGGAAGGATCCCATACATTCTAGTGTCTAGGGCACAGGAAGAGGTAATTATTGTGACGGCCGGGGCGGGGGGGCCCATAGTGCGCCGGGATGCCCGACGGCGAGTAAGCCCCCCGCCTGCTCAGGGCCCCGCCGCTTGCCTGGGTGCAGGAGGGGGACCTGATGCGGGGGTACACAGTGCAGGCGACTGCTATGGGGCCCCCCCAGCTCACGGGCCCCATAGCAGTCGCGTGGCCTGCCGCCATTGGCGGGACGCCACTGGGTACAATGGTGTCTGGCCTGGACAATCTTCTGTAAGGGAAACCAAGTCCAAACTGATAGATTTTCCCTGCACTGATACATTGTAGCAAACGGTCAGGACAGGAGGGGGATTGTCTACACTGAATACCATTGTAATAAATGCTCCGCTGCTGTCAGGATTAGATTTTTTTCAGGTTCTGGATATTAACAAGAATGATTTTATTCTCAGACAACAAGCAGAGATCTTACAAATGGCAGAAAAGTTGAATAATCCTTCATTGCAGAGAGGAGAACTTTCCTCCTGTATCCGGTGGATCGTCCTGTGGCTGAGAACAGTCTTTGCGGAGCGATTCCTCCCTATGAGGGGAACGTCGGCGCGGTGGAGCTGCTGTATCAGCCACGGAGGGGAATGAAGAGCAAGAAAGATTTATCCCTCATCCTGGAGGATCCGGAACTGAAGACTGCGGAGATCAAAGCTGAAGGTGAAGCCACATGTGATCTGTATACATCGGCAGAGGGGTCGTCACATGAGGAAATCCCCCCATATATATGGAGATGGCGATCTGTGGGGGCCGGACACAGAATGGGTGTGTGGTGTAACCAAAGAGAACACTAAGTCAGCACAGGAGCTGTGTACACAAAACGGAAGCATTCTGCAAAGTTACTTTATTCTCTTTATCCCCTTCCCGACATCCGCAGAATTTAAGTGTCGCAATTCCAATGAGTTGTGGATTTTTGATTCAAGTTGCCCAACGGGACCAAAAAATAATGTGATAGAAAAGTATTAAAATTGAAATTTATATATATAAATAATCCTTTGAAATTTCCTACCTCCATTTGTCAATACAAAGCAAGACTAAAAGATTATATATATATATATATTTATTTATTTAGTATTGACACACTGACAAAAAGTCCGATCTATCAAATCATAAATATATTAACCCCTACAGCAAATGCCCAACAGCAAAGATGATCTAAACACCCAATTTTTTTTTCTTTTTGGGTAATTTTACCTCCCAAAAAATGCATCAAAAAGAGATGAAAAGTTTGTAGACAGCAGAGAATGGCATCAATAACCCCCGCAGGTCGGCGAGCAGAAAGCGAACCTCGCCCAGATTCATCAGCAGAAACATGGAACAAATACCGGGTCTCACAAAATGGTGACACAATACCGGGTTATTTATTACTGTTTGGTGACACCATAATACGGCAATTCTGGCTTCTTAATTTATTTTTCCGCTATTTAACGTGCGGTTTAAATAATTTGGGCTTTGATAGGTCGGACTTTTACAGACATGACAATATAAAATGTTTCTTTTTTAATTTCTTTTTTTTTACCTCGGAAAATAGGGGTGATTTAACATTTTTGTTTATTTTTTTTCCTTTATAAAACTTTTTCTTTTTTTTCCATTTTTACTTTCTTTTTTTATGTCCCCTTAGGGCACTTGAACCTGCAATCTCTTGACTGCTTATTCTATATACAGTAATCCTCTAGTAATGCAGTATACAGTTTATAAGATTAAGTCCAGACTGTGGATGAACTTCACAGGAGTATCAAGATGGCAGCCATGCAGGCCTTCACCATTCCCCTGACTGCCATTGTCATCCATTTCCTGGCGATAGTTCAATATAAATGCCGCTGTTGGCTCAGGTGGCCACAGTCTACTCAAGTCGCTGCTGTCGGCTCATGTCACCGCTGTTCTGGGCTGGCTGGCAAATTGCACACAGTAGCAACCCATCCTTATTGAGTTTTATCTGTGGCTGATTCATAAAGTGAGTAAAGGTTACAAAGCTTTAAAAAGATAAAGCCGGTGTTATGATGTAATAGTTGAGGTCAAATGCCGACTAGATTCTCATCCACTTCTATCAGTGGGCTACTCAGAGAGGTGTCTGAGACTCTAGTCAGCATGTGACCAGGCTCGGACTGGCCTGCTGGGGAATTCCCTGGTGGGCTCCACTGCAGGGCCAGCACTGACAAGAGAAGGAAGGCTCCTCCCACTCCTACCCTAGCACAGCTATGCACTTGTCTATACATCGTATGCTGTGTGTGTGGGGATGTGTGGTTTGACTTGTCTATATACCGTATGATGTGTGGGGGGGACTTGTCTTTATACCGTATGCTGTGTGTGGGGGGGACTTGTCTATATACCGTATGATGTGTGGGGGGGACTTGTCTATATACCGTATGCTGTGTGTGGGGGACTTGTCTATATACCGTATGCTGTGTGGGGGGGACTTGTCTATATACCGTAAGCTGTGTGTGGGGGACTTGTCTATATACTGTATGCTGTGTATGGGGGACTTGTCTATATACCTTATGCTATGTATGAGGGACTTGTCTACATACCTTATGCTGTGTGTGGGGGGACTTGTCTATATACCGTATGCTGTGTGTGGGGGACTTGTCTATATACCGTATGCTGTGTGTGGGGGACTTGTCTATATACCGTATGCTGTGTGGGGGGGACTTGTCTATGTACTGTATGCTGTGTGTGGGGGGACTTGTCTATATACCGTATGCTGTGTGTGGGGGACTTGTCTATATACTGTATGCTGTGTGGGGGGGACTTGTCTATATACCGTATGCTGTGTGTGGGGGACTTGTCTATATACTGTATGCTGTGTGGGGGGGACTTGTCTATATACCGTATGCTGTGTGTGGGGGACTTGTCTATGTACTGTATGCTGTGTGTGGGGGGACTTGTCTATATACCGTATGCTGTGTGTGGGGGACTTGTCTATATACTGTATGCTGTGTGGGGGGGACTTGTCTATATACCGTATGCTGTGTGGGGGGGGACTTGTCTATATACTGTATGCTGTGTGTGGGGGACTTGTCTATATACTGTATGCTGTGTGGGGGGACTTGTCTATATACTGTATGCTGTGTGTGGGGGACTTGTCTATATACCGTATGCTGTGTGTGGGGGGCTTGTCTATATACTGTATTCTGTGTGTGGGGGACTTGTCTATATACCGTATGCTGTGTGGGGGGGACTTGTCTATATACCGTATGCTGTGTGTGGGGGACTTGTCTATATACCGTATGCTGTGTGTGGGGGACTTGTCTATATACCGTATGCTGTGTGTGGGGGGACTTGTCTATATACCGTATGCTGTGTGTGGGGGACTTGTCTATATACTGTATGCTGTGTGTGGGGGACTTGTCTATATACCGTATGCTGTGTGTGGGGGACTTGTCTATATACTGTATGCTGTGTGGGGGGGACTTGTCTATATACCGTAAGCTGTGTGTGGGGACTTGTCTATATACTGTATGCTGTGTATGGGGGACTTGTCTATATACCTTATGCTGTGTGTGGGGGACTTGTCTATATACCGTATGCTGTTGTGTGGGGGACTTGTCTATATACCGTATGCTGTGTGGGGGGGACTTGTCTATGTACTGTATGCTGTGTGTGGGGGGACTTGTCTATATACCGTATGCTGTGTGTGGGGGACTTGTCTATATACTGTATGCTGTGTGGGGGGGACTTGTCTATATACCGTATGCTGTGTGTGGGGGACTGTCTATATACTGTATGCTGTGTGGGGGGGACTTGTCTATATACCGTATGCTGTGTGTGGGGGACTTGTCTATGTACTGTATGCTGTGTGTGGGGGGACTTGTCTATATACCGTATGCTGTGTGTGGGGGACTTGTCTATATACTGTATGCTGTGTGGGGGGGACTTGTCTATATACCGTATGCTGTGTGGGGGGGACTTGTCTATATACCGTATGCTGTGTGTGGGGGACTTGTCTATATACCGTATGCTGTGTGTGGGGGACTTGTCTATATACCGTATGCTGTGTGTGGGGGACTTGTCTATATACCGTATGCTGTGTGTGGGGGACTTGTCTATATACTGTATGCTGTGTGTGGGGGACTTGTCTATATACTGTATGCTGTGTGTGGGGGACTTGTCTATATACTGTATGCTGTGTATGGGGGACTTGTCTATATACCGTATGCTGTGTGTGGGGGACTTGTCTATATACCGTATGCTGTGTGTGGGGGACTTGTCTATATACCGTATGCTGTGTATGGGGGACTTGTCTATATACCGTATGCTGTGTGTGGGGGACTTGTCTATATACTGTATGCTGTGTGGGGGGGACTTGTCTATATACCGTATGCTGTGTGTGGGGGACTTGTCTATGTACTGTATGCTGTGTGTGGGGGGACTTGTCTATATACCGTATGCTGTGTGTGGGGGACTTGTCTATATACTGTATGCTGTGTGGGGGGGACTTGTCTATATACCGTATGCTGTGTGGGGGGGACTTGTCTATATACCGTATGCTGTGTGTGGGGGACTTGTCTATATACCGTATGCTGTGTGTGGGGGACTTGTCTATATACCGTATGCTGTGTGTGGGGGACTTGTCTATATACCGTATGCTGTGTGTGGGGGACTTGTCTATATACTGTATGCTGTGTGTGGGGGACTTGTCTATATACTGTATGCTGTGTGTGGGGGACTTGTCTATATACTGTATGCTGTGTATGGGGGACTTGTCTATATACCGTATGCTGTGTGTGGGGGACTTGTCTATATACCGTATGCTGTGTGTGGGGGACTTGTCTATATACCGTATGCTGTGTGTGGGGGACTTGTCTATATACCGTATGCTGTGTGTGGGGGACTTGTCTATATACCGTATGCTGTGTGTGGGGGACTTGTCTATATACTGTATGCTGTGTATGGGGGACTTGTCTATATACTGTATGCTGTGTGTGGGGGACTTGTCTATATACCGTATGCTGTGTGTTGGGGACTTGTCTATATACCGTATGCTGTGTGTGGGGGACTTGTCTATATACCGTATGCTGTGTATGGGGACTTGTCTATATACTGTATGCTGTGTGTGGGGGACTTGTCTATATACCGTATGCTGTGTATGGGGGACTTGTCTATATACCGTATGCTGTGTATGGGGGACTTGTCTATATACTGTATGCTGTGTGTGGGGGACTTGTCTATATACCGTATGCTGTGTGTGGGGGACTTGTCTATATACCGTATGCTGTGTATGGGGGACTTGTCTATATACTGTATGCTGTGTGTGGGGGACTTGTCTATATACTGTATGCTGTGTGGGGGGACTTGTCTATATACTGTATGCTGTGTGGGGGGACTTGTCTATATACTGTATGCTGTGTGGGGGGGACTTGTCTATATACCGTATGCTGTGTGGGGGGGACTTGTCTATATACCGTATGCTGTGTGTGGGGGACTTGTCTATATACTGTATGCTGTGTGGGGGGACTTGTCTATATACTGTATGCTGTGTGGGGGGGGACTTGTCTATATACCGTATGCTGTGTGGGGGGGACTTGTCTATATACCGTATGCTGTGTGGGGGGGACTTGTCTATATACCGTATGCTGTGTGTGGGGGACTTGTCTATATACGTGCTGTGTGTGGGGGACTTGTCTATATACCGTATGCTGTGTGGCGGGCTTGTCTATATACCGTATGCTGGGTGTGGGGGACTTGTCTATATACTGTATGCTGTGTGTGGGGACTTGTCTATATACTGTATGCTGTGTGTGGGGGACTTGTCTATATACCGTATGCTGTGTGTGGGGGACATGTCTATATACTGTATGCTGTGTGTGGGGACTTGTCTATATACCGTATGCTGTGTGTGGGGGACTTGTCTATATACCGTATGCTGTGTGTGGGGGACTTGTCTATATACCGTATGCTGTGTGTGGGGGACTTGTCTATATACCGTATGCTGTGTGTGGGGGACTTGTCTATATACCGTATGCTGTGTGTGGGGGACTTGTCTATATACCGTATGCTGTGTGTGGGGGACTTGTCTATATACTGTATGCTGTGTGTGGGGGACTTGTCTATATACTGTATGCTGTGTGTGGGGGACTTGTCTATATACTGTATGCTGTGTATGGGGGACTTGTCTATATACCGTATGCTGTGTGTGGGGGACTTGTCTATATACCGTATGCTGTGTGTGGGGGACTTGTCTATATACCGTATGCTGTGTGTGGGGGACTTGTCTATATACCGTATGCTGTGTGTGGGGGACTTGTCTATATACCGTATGCTGTGTGTGGGGGACTTGTCTATATACTGTATGCTGTGTATGGGGGACTTGTCTATATACTGTATGCTGTGTGTGGGGGACTTGTCTATATACCGTATGCTGTGTGTGGGGGACTTGTCTATATACCGTATGCTGTGTGTGGGGGACTTGTCTATATACCGTATGCTGTGTATGGGGGACTTGTCTATATACTGTATGCTGTGTGTGGGGGACTTGTCTATATACCGTATGCTGTGTATGGGGGACTTGTCTATATACCGTATGCTGTGTATGGGGGACTTGTCTATATACTGTATGCTGTGTGTGGGGGACTTGTCTATATACCGTATGCTGTGTGTGGGGGACTTGTCTATATACCGTATGCTGTGTATGGGGGACTTGTCTATATACTGTATGCTGTGTGTGGGGGACTTGTCTATATACTGTATGCTGTGTGGGGGGACTTGTCTATATACTGTATGCTGTGTGGGGGGACTTGTCTATATACTGTATGCTGTGTGGGGGGGACTTGTCTATATACCGTATGCTGTGTGGGGGGGACTTGTCTATATACCGTATGCTGTGTGTGGGGGACTTGTCTATATACTGTATGCTGTGTGGGGGGACTTGTCTATATACTGTATGCTGTGTGGGGGGGGACTTGTCTATATACCGTATGCTGTGTGGGGGGGACTTGTCTATATACCGTATGCTGTGTGGGGGGGACTTGTCTATATACCGTATGCTGTGTGTGGGGGACTTGTCTATATACCGTATGCTGTGTGGCGGGCTTGTCTATATACCGTATGCTGGGTGTGGGGGACTTGTCTATATACTGTATGCTGTGTGTGGGGACTTGTCTATATACTGTATGCTGTGTGTGGGGGACTTGTCTATATACCGTATGCTGTGTGTGGGGGACATGTCTATATACTGTATGCTGTGTGTGGGGACTTGTCTATATACCGTATGCTGTGTGTGGGGGACTTGTCTATATACCGTATGCTGTGTGTGGGGGACTTGTCTATATACCGTATGCTGTGTGTGGGGGTCTTGTCTATATACCGTATGCTGTGTGGGGGGGACTTGTCTATATACCGTATGCTGTGTGGTGGGGGAGGGGGTGCTGGACTTGGTTCTTTTTGCTATATGTGGGGGAGGGAGACCTGGATAAATATGCTATACATGGAGAAGGGGATCTTGGCTATATACTTTGTGTGGGGGAGCGAGGACCTGGATAAATATGCTATACATGGAGGAGGGGACCTGGCTATATACTTTGTGTGGGGGAGCGGGGACCTTGTCTATATACTTTGGGTGGGGGAGCGGGGACCTTGTCTATATACTTTGTGTGGGGGAGCGGGGACCTTGTCTATATACTTTGTGTGGGGGAGCGGGGACCTGGCTATATACTTTGTGTGGGGGAGCGGGGATCTTGGCTATATACTGTGTGTGGGGGAGCGGGGACCTGGATAAATATGCTATACATGGAGGAGGGGACCTTGGCTATATACTTTGTGTGGGGGAGCGGGGACCTGGATAAATATGCTATACATGGAGGAGGGGACCTGGCTATATACTTTGTGTGGGGGAGCGGGGACCTGGATAAATATGCTATACATGGAGGAGGGGACCTTGGCTATATACTTTGTGTGGGGGAGCGGGGACCTGGATAAATATGCTATACATGGAGGAGGGGACCTTGGCTATATACTTTGTGTGGGGGAGCGGGGATCTGGATAAATATGCTATACATGGAGGAGGGGATCTTGGCTATATACTGTGTGTGGGGGAGCGGGGACCTGGCTATATACTTTGTGTGGGGGAGCGGGGACCTGGCTATATACTTTGTGTGGGGGAGCGGGGACCTGGCTATATACTGTGTGTGGGGGAGCGGGGACCTTGGCTATATACTTTGTGTGGGGGAGCGGGGACCTGGCTATATACTTTGTGTGGGGGAGCGGGGAGCTTGGCTATATACTTTGTGTGGGGGAGCGGGGACCTGGCTATATACTTTGTGTGGGGGAGCGGGGACCTGGATAAATATGCTATACATGGAGGAGGGGAGCTTGGCTATATACTTTGTGTGGGGGAGCGGGGAGCTTGGCTATATACTGTGTGTGGGGGAGCGGGGACCTTGTCTATATACTTTGTGTGGGGGAGCGGGGACCTGGCTATATACTTTGTGTGGGGGAGCGGGGACCTTGTCTATATACTTTGTGTGGGGGAGCGGGGATCTTGGCTATATACTGTGTGTGGGGGAGCGGGGACCTGGCTATATACTGTGTGTGGGGGAGCGGGGACCTGGCTATATACTGTGTGTGGGGGAGCGGGAACCTGGCTATATACTTTGTGTGGGGGAGCGGGGATCTTGGCTATATACTGTGTGTGGGGGAGCGGGGATCTTGGCTATATACTGTGTGTGGGGGAGCGGGGACCTGGCTATATACTTTGTGTGGGGGAGTGGGGACCTGGCTATATACTTTGTGTGGGGGAGCGGGGACCTGGCTATATACTGTGTGTGGGGGAGCGGGGACCTGGCTATATACTGTGTGTGGGGGAGCGGGGACCTGGCTATATACTGTGTGTGGGGGAGCGGGGACCTGGCTATATGTGGTAGGTGTGGGGCAGTTGATGTTACGGGGGCAGCTTTATTGTGAATGTATATGTAGTGGGTACAATGTGGAGGACTCTTTATAGATCACAGACATCATATGTGCTGATCAGGAGCCTTTCTGTGAATGCTATGTGTCAGGTCAGAGCTGCATTATTGCTAGATGATCTTGTGGGTGAACGTCTCATTCAGACGTCTGTTTTTTTACATCCATGTTATTGACAGACATAATACGCACCTTTATCATCTATGGGGCAGCTCACATATCCATATATATATATATTTTTTTATTTGCATATAGTAACAAACATTGATACAATTCGGATCGATCCCTTTGATGAAAATCAGTTTTGTTTTTTTTCCTTTTTTTTAATGTACCAGAAAACTACAGATGTCTGAATGAGGCCTGAAGATCTGTTCAAATGTGGCAGATTGTTCCTGGAGGATTTCCATAGAAAATCAGAGCAAATTAGCAAAAAACCGCAAGAAAATCCACAACAGCAAATTTGCACTCCATGATTTTGGTGCAGATCTTTCTGGTAATTCACTATGGAAAACAGCAGCGTGTAAAATAAAAAGAAATAAACTTGCTGGGAGTTGTAGTCCCTCACCACATACTGCAGTGCTATTATGACGCAGTGATGGTTTAGTTACATGATCGGTGCCTGCGCTGTCACTTGCTGGGAGTTGTACTCCCTCACCACATACTGCAGTGCTATTATGACGTAGTGATGGTTTAGTTACATGATCGGTGCCTGCACTGTCACTTGCTGGGAGTTGTAGTCCCTTACCACATACTGCAGTGCTATTATGACGCAGTGATGGTGAACTGTGTATCTAATCCTATCCTGTGTGATACTGTTTGCTGAGCCGTGTATCTAATCCCGCCCTGTGCGATACTGTCTGCTGAGCTGTGTATCTAATCCACTCCTGTGTGATACTGTCTGCTGAGCTGTGTTTCTAATCCTATGCTGTGTGATACTGTCTGGTGAGCTGTGTATCTAATCCTCTCCTGGTGAAACTGTGCTGAGCTGTGTATCTAATGCCATCCTGTGTGATACTGTCTGCTGAGCTGTGTATCTAATCCTCTCCTGTGTGATACTGTCTGCTGAGCTGTGTATCTAATCCTCTAATGTGTTATACTGTCTGCTGAGCTGTGTATCTAATCGTCTCCTGTGTGATACTGTCTGATGAACTGTGTATCTAATCCTATCCTGTGTGATACTGTCTGCTGAGCCGTGTATCTAATCCCGCCCTGTGCGATACTGTCTGCTGAGCCGTGTATCTAATCCACTCCTGTGTGATACTGTCTGCTGAGCTGTGTATCTAATCCTATGCTGTGTGATACTGTCAGCTGATCTGTGTATCTAATCCTCTCCTGTGTGATACTGTCTGCTGAGCCGTGTATCTAATCCTCTGTGTAATACTGTGTGTTGAGCCGTGTATCTAATCCTCTCCTGTGTGATACTGTCTGCTGAGCAGTGTATCTAATCTTATCCTGTGTGATACTGTCTGCTGAGCTGTGTATCTAATCCCCTCCTGTGTGATACTGTCTGCTGAGCTGTGTATCTAATCCTATGATGTGTATCTAATCCTCTCCTGTGTGATACTGTCTACTGAGCCGTGTATCTAATCCCCTCCTGTGATACTGTCTGCTGAGCCGTGTATCTAATCCTCTCCTGTGTGATACCGTCTGCTGAGCTGTGTATCTAATTCTCTCCTGTGTGATACTGTCTGCTGAGCTGTGTATCTAATACTCTCCTGTGTGATACTGTCTGCTCAGCCGTGTATCTAATCCACTCCTGTGTGATACTGTCTGCTGAGCTGTGTATCTAATCCTACGCTGTATGATACTGTCTGCTGAGCTGTGTATCTAATCCTCTCCTGTGTGATACTGTCTGCTGAGCTGTGTATCTAATCCTGTCCTGTGTGATACTGTATGCTGAGCCGTGTATCTAATCCTATGCTGTGTGATACTGTCTGCTGAGCTGTGTATCTAATCCTCTCCTGTGTGATACTGTCTGCTGAGCTGTGTATCTAATCCTGTCCTGTGTGATACTGTCTGCTGAGCCGTGTATCTAATCCTATGCTGTGCGATACTGTCTGCTGAGCTGTGTATCTAATCCTATGCTGTGTGATACTGTCTGCTGAGCTATGTATCTAATCCTATGCTGTGTGATACTGTCTGCTGAGCTGTGTATCTAATCCTCTCCTGTGTGATACTGTCTGCTGAGCTGTGTATCTAATCCTGTCCTGTGTGATACTGTCTGCTGAGCCGTGTATCTAATCCTATGCTGTGCGATACTGTCTGCTGAGCTGTGTATCTAATCCTATGCTGTGTGATACTGTCTGCTGAGCTATGTATCTAATCCTCTCCTGTGTGATACTGTCTGCTGAGCTGTGTATCTAATCCTGTCCTGTGTGATACTGTATGCTGAGCCGTGTATCTAATCCTATGCTGTGTGATACTGTCTGCTGAGCTGTGTATCTAATCCTCTCCTGTGTGATACTGTCTGCTGAGCTGTGTATCTAATCCTGTCCTGTGTGATACTGTCTGCTGAGCCGTGTATCTAATCCTATGCTGTGCGATACTGTCTGCTGAGCTGTGTATCTAATCCTATGCTGTGTGATACTGTCTGCTGAGCTGTGTATCTAATCCTATGCTGTGTGATACTGCCTGCTGAGCTGTGTATCTAATCCTATGCTGTGTGATACTGTCTCCTCAGCTGTGTATCTAATCCCCTCCTGTGTGATACTGTCTGCTGAGCCGTGTATCTAATCCTATGCTGTGTGATACTGTCTGCTGAGCCATGTATCTAATCCTCTCCTGTGAGATACTGTCTGCTGAGCTGCGTATCTAATCCTCTCCTGTGTGATACTGTCTGATGAACTGTGTATCTAATCCCCTCCTGTGTGATACTCTCTGCTGAGCTGTGTATCTAATCCCCTCCTGTGTGATACTGTCTGTTGAGCCGTGTATCTAATCCTATGCTGTGTGATACTGCCTGCTGAGCTGTGTATCTAAACCTATGCTGTGTATCTCATCCTCTCCTGTGTGATACTGTCTGCTGAGCTGTGTATCTAATCCTCTCCTGTGTGATACTGTCTGCTGAGCTATGTATCTAATCCTGTGTGATACTGTCTGCTGAGCTGTGTATCTAATTCTCCCTGTGTGATACCGTCTGCTGAGCTGTGTATCTAATACTCTCCTGTGTGATACTGTCTGCTGAGCAGTGTATCTAATACTCTCCTGTGTGATACTGTCTGATGAACTGTGTATCTAATCCTATCCTGTGTGATACTGTCTGCTGAGCCGTGTATCTAATCCCGCCCTGTGCGATACTGTCTGCTGAGCCGTGTATCTAATCCACTCCTGTGTGATACTGTCTGCTGAGCTGTGTATCTAATCCTATGCTGTGTGATACTGTCTGCTGAGCCGTGTATCTAATCCTCTCCTGTGTGATACTGTCAGCTGATCTGTGTATCTAATCCTCTCCTGTGTGATACTGTCTGCTGAGCCGTGTATCTAATCCTCTGTGTAATACTGTGTGTTGAGCCGTGTATCTAATCCTCTCCTGTGTGATACTGTCTGCTGAGCAGTGTATCTAATCTTATCCTGCGTGATACTGTCTGCTGAGCTGTGTATCTAATCCCCTCCTGTGTGATACTGTCTGCTGAGCTGTGTATCTAATCCTATGATGTGTATCTAATCCTCTCCTGTGTGATACTGTCTACTGAGCCGTGTATCTAATCCCCTCCTGTGATACTGTCTGCTGAGCCGTGTATCTAATCCTCTCCTGTGTGATACCGTCTGCTGAGCTGTGTATCTAATTCTCTCCTGTGTGATACTGTCTGCTGAGCTGTGTATCTAATACTCTCCTGTGTGATACTGTCTGCTGAGCAGTGTATCTAATACTATCCTGTGTGATACTGTCTGCTCAGCCGTGTATCTAATCCACTCCTGTGTGATACTGTCTGCTGAGCTGTGTATCTAATCCTACGCTGTATGATACTGTCTGCTGAGCTGTGTATCTAATCCTCTCCTGTGTGATACTGTCTGCTGAGCTGTGTATCTAATCCTGTCCTGTGTGATACTGTATGCTGAGCCGTGTATCTAATCCTATGCTGTGTGATACTGTCTGCTGAGCTGTGTATCTAATCCTCTCCTGTGTGATACTGTCTGCTGAGCTGTGTATCTAATCCTGTCCTGTGTGATACTGTCTGCTGAGCCGTGTATCTAATCCTATGCTGTGCGATACTGTCTGCTGAGCTGTGTATCTAATCCTATGCTGTGTGATACTGTCTGCTGAGCTGTGTATCTAATCATATGCTGTGTGATACTGCCTGCTGAGCTGTGTATCTAATCCTATGCTGTGTGATACTGTCTCCTCAGCTGTGTATCTAATCCCCTCCTGTGTGATACTGTCTGCTGAGCCGTGTATCTAATCCTATGCTGTGTGATACTGTCTGCTGAGCCATGTATCTAATCCTCTCCTGTGAGATACTGTCTGCTGAGCTGCGTATCTAATCCTCTCCTGTGTGATACTGTCTGATGAACTGTGTATCTAATCCCCTCCTGTGTGATACTCTCTGCTGAGCTGTGTATCTAATCCCCTCCTGTGTGATACTGTCTGTTGAGCCGTGTATCTAATCCTATGCTGTGTGATACTGCCTGCTGAGCTGTGTATCTAAACCTATGCTGTGTATCTCATCCTCTCCTGTGTGATACTGTCTGCTGAGCTGTGTATCTAATCCTCTCCTGTGTGATACTGTCTGCTGAGCTATGTATCTAATCCTGTGTGATACTGTCTGCTGAGCTGTGTATCTAATTCTCCCTGTGTGATACCGTCTGCTGAGCTGTGTATCTAATACTCTCCTGTGTGATACTGTCTGCTGAGCAGTGTATCTAATACTCTCCTGTGTGATACTGTCTGATGAACCGTGTATCTAATCCCGCCCTGTGCGATACTGTCTGCTGAGCCGTGTATCTAATCCACTCCTCTGTGATACTGTCTGCTGAGCTGTGTATCTAATCCTATGCTGTGTGATACTGTCTGCTGATCTGTGTATCTAATCCTCTCCTGTGTGATACTGTCTGCTGAGCTGTGTATCTAATCCTACGCTGTGTGATACTGTCTGCTGAGCTGTGTATCTAATCCTCTCCTGTGTGATACTGTCTGCTGAGCTGTGTATCTAATCCTGTCCTGTGTGATACTGTCTGCTGAGCCGTGTATCTAATCCTATGCTGTGTGATACTGTCTGCTGAGCTGTGTATCTAATCTTATACTGTGTGATACTGCCTGCTGAGCTGTGTATCTAATCCTATGCTGTGTGATACTGTATGCTGAGCAGTGTATCTAATCCTCTCCTGTGTGATACTGTCTCCTCAGCTGTGTATCTAATCCCCTCCTGTGTGATACTGTCTGCTGAGCCATGTATCTAATCCTCTCCTGTGAGATACTGTCTGCTGAGCTGCGTATCTAATCCCGCCCTGTGTGATACTGTCTGCTGAGCCGTGGATCTAATCCACTCCTGTGTGATACTGTCTGCTGAGCTGTGTATCTAATCCCGCCCTGTGCGATACTGTCTGCTGAGCCGTGTATCTAATCCACTCCTGTGTGATACTGTCTGATGAACTGTGTATCTAATCCTATCCTGTGTGATACTGTCTGCTGAGCCGTGTATCTAATCCCGCCCTGTGCGATACTGTCTGCTGAGCCGTGTATCTAATCCTCTCCTGTGTGATACTGTCAGCTGAGCTGTGTATCTAATCCTCTCCTGTGTGATACTGTCTGCTGAGCTGTGTATCTAATCCTCTCCTGTGTGATACTGTCTGCTGAGCCGTGTATCTAATCCTACCCTGTGTGATACCGTCTGCTGAGCAGTGTATCTAATCCTCTCCTGTGTGATACCGGCTGCTGAGCTGTGTATCTAATCCTCTCCTGTGCGATACTGTCTACTGAGCTGTGTATCTAATCCTCTCCTGTGTAATACTGTCAGCTGAGCTGTGTATCTAATCCTCTCCTGTGTGATACTGTCTGCTGAGCTGTGTATCTAATCCTCTCCTGTGTGATACTGTCTGATGAGCTATGTATCTAATCCTCTCCTGTGCGATACTGTCTGCTGAGCTGTGTATCTAATCCTCTCCTGTGTGATACTGTCTGATGAGCTATGTATCTAATCCTCTCCTGTGCGATACTGTCTGCTGAGCTGTGTATCTAATCCTCTCCTGTGTGATACTGTCAGCTGAGCTGTGTATCTAATCCTCTCCTGTGTGATACTGTCTGCTGAGCCGTGTATCTAATCCTGTCCTGTGTGCTACTGTCTGATGAGCTATGTATCTAATCCTCTCCTGTGTGATACTGTCTGCTGAGCTGTGTATCTAATCCTGTCCTGTGTGATACTGTCTGATGAGCTATGTATCTAATCCTCTCCTGTGCGATACTATCTGCTGAGCCGTGTATCTAATCCTCTCCTGTGTGATACTGTCTGCTGAGCCGTGTATCTAATCCTCTCCTGTGTGATACTGTCTGCTGAGCTGTGTATCTAATCCTCTCCTGTGTGATACTGTCTGCTGAGCCGTGTATCTAATCCTCTCCTGTGTGATACTGTCTGATGAGCTATGTATCTAATCCTCTCCTGTGCGATACTGTCTGCTGAGCCGTGTATCTAATCCTGTCCTGTGTGATACTGTCTGATGAGCTATGTATCTAATCCTCTCCTGTGCGATACTGTCTGCTGAGCTGTGTATCTAATCCTCTCCTGTGTGATACTGTCAGCTGAGCTGTGTATCTAATCCTCTCCTGTGTGATACTGTCTGCTGAGCCGTGTATCTAATCCTGTCCTGTGTGCTACTGTCTGATGAGCTATGTATCTAATCCTCTCCTGTGTGATACTGTCTGCTGAGCTGTGTATCTAATCCTGTCCTGTGTGATACTGTCTGATGAGCTATGTATCTAATCCTCTCCTGTGCGATACTATCTGCTGAGCCGTGTATCTAATCCTCTCCTGTGTGATACTGTCTGCTGAGCCGTGTATCTAATCCTCTCCTGTGTGATACTGTCTGCTGAGCTGTGTATCTAATCCTCTCCTGTGTGATACTGTCTGCTGAGCCGTGTATCTAATCCTCTCCTGTGTGATACTGTCTGCTGAGCCGTGTATCTAATCCTCTCCTGTGTGATACTGTCTGCTGAACCGTGCATCTAATCCTGCCCTGTGTGATACTGTCTGCTGAGCAGTGTATCTAATTCTATCCTGTGTGATACCATCTGCTGAGCTGTGTATCTAATCCTCTCCTGTGTGATACTGTCTGCTGAGCTGTGTATCAAATCCTCTCCTGTGTGATACTGTCTGCTGAGCCGTGTATCTAATCCTACCCTGTGTGATACTGTCTGCTGAACCGTGTATCTAATCCTGCCCTGTGTGATACTGTCTGCTGAGCTGTGTATCTAATCCTATCCTGTGTGATACCATCTGCTGAGCCGTGTAACTAATCCTCTCCTGTGTGATACTGTCTGCTGAGCCCTGTATCTAATCATATCCTGTGTGATACCATCTGCTGAGCAGTGTATCTAAACCTGTCCTGTGTAATACCAGCTGCTGAGCTGTGTATCTAATCCTATCCTTTGTTATACTGTCTGCTGAGCTGTGTATCTAATCCTCTCCTGTGTGATACTATCTGCTGAGCAGTGTATCTAATCCTCTCCTGTGTGATACTGTCTGCTGAGCCGTGTATCTAAGCCTCTACTGTGTGATACTATCTGCTGAGCAGTGTATCTAATCCTATCTTGTGTGATACCATCTGCTGAGCTGTGTATCTAATCCTCTCCTGTGTGATAATGTCTGCTGAGCCGTGTATCTAATCCTCTCCTGTGTGATACTGTCTGCTGAACTGTGTATCTAATCCTGTCCTGTGTGATACAGTCCGCTGAGCTATGTATCTAATCCTCTCCTGAGCGATATTGTCTGCTGAGCTGTGTATCTAATCCTCTCCTGTGTGATACTGTCTGCTGAGCTGTGCATCTAATCCTATCCTGTGTGATACTATCTGCTGAGCAGTGTATGTAATCCTATCCTGTGTGATACTGTCTGCTGAGCCGTGTATCTAATCCCGCCCTGTGCGATACTGTCTGCTGAGCCGTGGACCTAATCCACTCCTGTGTGATACTGTCTGCTGAGCTGTGTATCTAATCCCGCCCTCTGCGATACTGTCTGCTGAGCCGTGTATCTAATCCACTCCTGTGTGATACTGTCTGATGAACTGTGTATCTAATCCTATCCTGTGTGATACTGTCTGCTGAGCCGTGTATCTAATCCCGCCCTGTGCGATACTGTCTGCTGAGCCGTGTATCTAATCCACTCCTGTGTGATACTATCTGCTGAGCTTTGTATCTAATCCTGTGCTGTGTGATACTGTCAGCTGAGTTGTGTATCTAATCCTATCCTGTGTGATACCATCTGCTGAGCTGTGTATCTAATCCTTTCCTGTGTGATACTGTCTGCTGAGCTGTGTATCTAATCCTCTCCTGTGTGATACCGTCTGCTGAGCCGTGTATCTAATCCTCTCCTGTGTGATACTGTCTGCTGAGCTATGTATCTAATCCTCTCCTGTGTGATACTGTTTGCTGAGCTGTGTATCTAATCCTTTCCTGTGTGATACTGTCTGCTGAGCTGTGTATCAAATCCTCTCCTGTGTGATACTGTCTGCTGAGCTGTGTATCTAATCCTATGCTGTGTGATACTGTCTGCTGAGCTGTATCTCTAATCCTATCCTGTGTGATACTGTCTGCTCAACCGTGTATCTAATCCTCTCCTGTGTGATACCGTCTGCTGAGCAGTGTATCTAATCCTCTCCTGTGTGATACCGGCTGCTGAGCTGTGTATCTAATCCTCTCCTGTGCGATACTCTCTGCTGAGCTGTGTATCTAATCCTTTCCTGTGTGATACTATCTGCTGAGCTGTGTATGTAATCCTCTGTGTGATACTGTCTGATGAGCTGTGTATCTAATCCTCTCCTGTGTGATACTGTCTGCTGAGCTGTGTATCTAATCCTCTCCTGTGTGATACTGTCTGATGAACTGTGTATCTAATCCTATCCTGTGTGATACTGTCTGCTGAGCCGTGTATCTAATCCACCCGTGTGATACAGTCTGCTGAGCTGTGTATCTAATCCTATGCTGTGTGATACTGTCTGCTGAGCTGTGTATCTAATCCTCCTGTGTGATACTGTCTGCTGAGCTGTGTATCTAATCCTCTCCTGTGTAATACTGTCTGCTGAGCTGTGTATCTAATCCTCTCCTGTGTGATACTGTCTGATGAACTGTGTATCTAATCCTCTCCTGTGTGATACTGTCTGCTGAGCTATGTCTCTAATCCCCTCCTGTGTGATACTGTCTGCTGAGCTGTGTATCTAATCCTCTCCTGTGTGATACTGTCTGCTGAGCTGTGTATCTAATCGTCTCCTGTGTGATACCGTCTGCTGAGCTGTGTATCTAATCCTCTCCTGTGTGATACTGTCTGATGAGCTGTGTATCTAATCCTCTCCTGTGTGACTCTGTCTGCTGAGCCGTGTATCTAATCCCCTCCTGTGTGATTCTGTCTGCTGAGAAGTGTATCTAATCCTATGCTGTGTGATACTGTCTGCTGAGCTGTGTATCTAATCCTATGCTGTGTATCTAATCATCTCCTGTGTGATAATGTCTGCTGAGCCGTGTATCTAATCCTCTCCTGTGTGATACTGTCTGCTGAGCTGTGTATCTAATCCTACCCTGTGTGATACTGTCTGCTGAACCGTGCATCTAATCCTGCCCTGTGTGATACTGTCTGCTGAGCAGTGTATCTAATTCTATCCTGTGTGATACCATCTGCTGAGCTGTGTATCTAATCCTCTCCTGTGTGATACTGTCTGCTGAGCCGTGTATCTAATCCTACCCTGTGTGATACTGTCTGCTGAACCGTGTATCTAATCCTGCCCTGTGTGATACTGTCTGCTGAGCTGTGTATCTAATCCTATCCTGTGTGATACCATCTGCTGAGCCGTGTAACTAATCCTCTCCTGTGTGATACTGTCTGCTGAGCCCTGTATCTAATCATATCCTGTGTGATACCATCTGCTGAGCAGTGTATCTAAACCTGTCCTGTGTAATACCAGCTGCTGAGCTGTGTATCTAATCCTATCCTTTGTGATACTGTCTGCTGAGCTGTGTATCTAATCCTCTCCTGTGTGATACTATCTGCTGAGCAGTGTATCTAATCCTCTCCTGTGTGATACTGTCTGCTGAGCCGTGTATCTAAGCCTCTACTGTGTGATACTATCTGCTGAGCAGTGTATCTAATCCTATCTTGTATGATACCATCTGCTGAGCTGTGTATCTAATCCTCTCCTGTGTGATAATGTCTGCTGAGCCGTGTATCTAATCCTCTCCTGTGTGATACTGTCTGCTGAGCTGTGTATCTAATCCTGTCCTGTGTGATACAGTCCGCTGAGCTATGTATCTAATCCTCTCCTGAGCGATATTGTCTGCTGAGCTGTGCATCTAATCCTATCCTGTGTGATACTATCTGCTGAGCAGTGTATCTAATCCTATCCTGTGTGATACTGTCTGCTGAGCCGTGTATCTAATCCCGCCCTGTGCGATACTGTCTGCTGAGCCGTGGATCTAATCCACTCCTGTGTGATACTGTCTGCTGAGCTGTGTATCTAATCCCGCCCTCTGCGATACTGTCTGCTGAGCCGTGTATCTAATCCACTCCTGTGTGATACTGTCTGATGAACTGTGTATCTAATCCTATCCTGTGTGATACTGTCTGCTGAGCCGTGTATCTAATCCCGCCCTGTGCGATACTGTCTGCTGAGCCGTGTATCTAATCCACTCCTGTGTGATACTATCTGCTGAGCTTTGTATCTAATCCTGTGCTGTGTGATACTGTCAGCTGAGTTGTGTATCTAATCCTATCCTGTGTGATACCATCTGCTGAGCTGTGTATCTAATCCTTTCCTGTGTGATACTGTCTGCTGAGCTGTGTATCTAATCCTCTCCTGTGTGATACCGTCTGCTGAGCCGTGTATCTAATCCTCTCCTGTGTGATACTGTCTGCTGAGCTATGTATCTAATCCTCTCCTGTGTGATACTGTTTGCTGAGCTGTGTATCTAATCCTTTCCTGTGTGATACTGTCTGCTGAGCTGTGTATCAAATCCTCTCCTGTGTGATACTGACTGCTGTGCTGTGTATCTAATCCTATGCTGTGTGATACTGTCTGCTGAGCTGTGTATCTAATCCTATGCTGTGTGATACTGTCTGCTGAGCTGTATCTCTAATCATACCCTGTGTGATACTGTCTGCTCAACCGTGTATCTAATCCTCTCCTGTGTGATACCGTCTGCTGAGCAGTGTATCTAATCCTCTCCTGTGTGATACCGGCTGCTGAGCTGTGTATCTAATCCTCTCCTGTGCGATACTCTCTGCTGAGCTGTGTATCTAATCCTTTCCTGTGTGATACTATCTGCTGAGCTGTGTATGTAATCCTCTGTGTGATACTGTCTGATGAGCTGTGTATCTAATCCCGCCCTGTGCGATACTGTCTGCTGAGCTGTGTATCTAATCCACCCGTGTGATACAGTCTGCTGAGCTGTGTATCTAATCCTATGCTGTGTGATACTGTCTGCTGAGCTGTGTATCTAATCCTCCTGTGTGATACTGTCTGCTGAGCTGTGTATCTAATCCTCTCCTGTGTAATACTGTCTGCTGAGCTGTGTATCTAATCCTCTCCTGTGTGATACTGTCTGATGAACTGTGTATCTAATCCTCTCCTGTGTGATACTGTCTGCTGAGCTATGTCTCTAATCCCCTCCTGTGTGATACTGTCTGCTGAGCTGTGTATCTAATCCTCTCCTGTGTGATACTGTCTGCTGAGCTGTGTATCTAATCCTCTCCTGTGTGATACTGTCTGCTGAGCTGTGTATCTAATCCTCTCCTGTGTGATACTGTCTGATGAGCTGTGTATCTAATCCTCTCCTGTGTGACTCTGTCTGCTGAGCCGTGTATCTAATCCCCTCCTGTGTGATTCTGTCTGCTGAGAAGTGTATCTAATCCTATGCTGTGTGATACTGTCTGCTGAGCTGTGTATCTAATCCTATGCTGTGTATCTAATCATCTCCTGTGTGATAATGTCTGCTGAGCCGTGTATCTAATCCTATCCTGTGTGATACTGTCAGCTGAGCTGTGTATCTAATCCTATCCTGTGTGATACTGTCTGCTGAGCTGTGTATCTAATCCTCTCCTGTGTGATACTGTCTGCTGAGCTATGTATCTAATCCTCTCCTGTGTGATACTGTTTGCTGAGCTGTGTATCTAATCCTTTCCTGTGTGATACTGTCTGCTGAGCTGTGTATCAAATCCTCTCCTGTGTGATACTGACTGCTGTGCTGTGTATCTAATCCTATGCTGTGTGATACTGTCTGCTGAGCTGTGTATCTAATCCTATGCTGTGTGATACTGTCTGCTGAGCTGTATCTCTAATCCTACCCTGTGTGATACTGTCTGCTCAACCGTGTATCTAATCCTCTCCTGTGTGATACCGTCTGCTGAGCAGTGTATCTAATCCTCTCCTGTGTGATACCGGCTGCTGAGCTGTGTATCTAATCCTCTCCTGTGCGATACTCTCTGCTGAGCTGTGTATCTAATCCTTTCCTGTGTGATACTATCTGCTGAGCTCTGTATGTAATCCTCTGTGTGATACTGTCTGATGAGCTGTGTATCTAATCCTCTCCTGTGTGATACTGTCTGCTGAGCTGTGTATCTAATCCTCTCCTGTGTGATACTGTCTGATGAACTGTGTATGTAATCCTATCCTGTGTGATACTGTCTGCTGAGCCGTGTATCTAATCCCGCCCTGTGCGATACTGTCTGCTGAGCTGTGTATCTAATCCACCCGTGTGATACTGTCTGCTGAGCTGTGTATCTAATCCTATGCTGTGTGATACTGTCTGCTGAGCTGTGTATCTAATCCGCCTGTGTGATACTGTCTGCTGAGCTGTGTATCTAATCCTCTCCTGTGTAATACTGTCTGCTGAGCTGTGTATCTAATCCTCTCCTGTGTGATACTGTCTGATGAACTGTGTATCTAATCCTCTCCTGTGTGATACTGTCTGCTGAGCTATGTCTCTAATCCCCTCCTGTGTGATACTGTCTGCTGAGCTGTGTATCTAATCCTCTCCTGTGTGATACTGTCTGCTGAGCTGTGTATCTAATCCTCTCCTGTGTGATACTGTCTGCTGAGCTGTGTATCTAATCCTCTCCTGTGTGATACTGTCTGCTGAGCTGTTTATCTAATCCTCTCCTTTGTGATACTGTCTGCTGAGCTGTGTATCTAATCTTGTCCTTTGTGATACCGTCTGCTGAGCTATGCATCTAATCCTGTCCTGTGTGATACCGTCTGCTGAGCAGTGTATCTAATCTTATCCTGTGATACTGTCTGCTGAGCTGTGTATCTAATCCCCTCCTGTGTGATTCTGTCTGCTGAGAAGTGTATCTAATCCTATGCTGTGTGATACTGTCTGCTGAGCTGTGTATCTAATCCTATGCTGTGTATCTAATCATCTCCTGTGTGATAATGTCTGCTGAGTCGTGTATCTAATCCTATCCTGTGTGATACTGTCAGCTGAGCTGTGTATCTAATCCTATCCTGTGTGATACTGTCTGCTGAGCTGTGTATCTAATCCTCTCCTGTGTGATACTGTCTGCTGAGCCGTGTATCTAATCCTCTCCTGTGTGATACTGTGTGCTGAGCTGTGTATCTAATCCTCTCCTGTGCGTTACTGTCTGCTGAGCTGTGTATCTAATCCTCTCCTGTGTGATACTGTCTGATGAACTGTGTATCTAATCCTGTCCTATGTGATACTGTCAGCTGAGCTGTGTATCTAATCCTCTCCTGTGTGATACTGTCAGCTGAGCTGTGTATCTAATCCTCTCCTGTGCGTTACTGTCTGCTGAGCTGTGTATCTAATCCTATCCTGTGTGATACCATCTGCTGAGCCGTGTATCTAATCCTCTCCTGTGTGATACTGTCTGCTGAGCCGTGTATCTAATCCTCTCCTGTGTGATACTGTCTGCTGAGCTGTGTATCTAATCCTCTCCTGTGTGATACTGTCTGCTGAGCTGTGTATCAAATCCCCTCCTGTGTGATACTGTCTGCTGAGCCGTGTATCTAATCCTACCCTGTGTGATACTGTCTGCTGAACCGTGTATCTAATCCTGCCCTGTGTGATACTGTCTGCTGAGCAGTGTATCTAATCCTATCCTGTGTGATACCATCTGCTGAGCTGTGTATCAAATCCTCTCCTGTGTGATACTGTCTGCTGAGCCGTGTATCTAATCCTACCCTGTGTGATACTGTCTGCTGAACCGTGTATCTAATCCTGCCCTGTGTGATACTGTCTGCTGAGCTGTGTATCTAATCCTTTCCTGTGTGATACCATCTGCTGAGCCGTGTAACTAATCCTCTCCTGTGTGATACTGTCTGCTGAGCCCTGTATCTAATCATATCCTGTGTGATACCATCTGCTGAGCAGTGTATCTAAACCTATCCTGTGTGATACCAGCTGCTGAGCTGTGTATCTAATCCTATCCTTTGTGATACTGTCTGCTGAGCTGTGTATCTAATCCTTTCCTGTGTGATACCATCTGCTGAGCTGTGTATCTAATCCTCTGATGTGTGATAATGTCTGCTGAGCCGTGTATCTAATCCTCTCCTGTGTGATACTGTCTGCTGAGCTGTGTATCTAATCCTGTCCTGTGTGATACAGTCCGCTGAGCTATGAATCTAATCCTCTCCTGTGCGATATTCTCTGCTGAGCTGTGTATCTAATCCTCTCCTGTGTGATACTGTCTGCTGAGCTGTGCATCTAATCCTATCCTGTGTGATACTATCTGCTGAGCAGTGTATCTAATCCTATCCTGTGTGATACTGTCTGCTGAGCCGTGTATCTAATCCCGCCCTGTGCGATACTGTCTGCTGAGCCGTGGATCTAATCCACTCCTGTGTGATACTGTCTGCTGAGCTGTGTATCTAATCCCGCCCTGTGCGATACTGTCTGCTGAGCCGTGTATCTAATCCACTCCTGTGTGATACTGTCTGATGAACTGTGTATCTAATCCTCTCCTGTGTGATACTGTCTGCTGAGCTGTGTATCTAATCCTCTCCTGTGTGATACTGTCTGCTGAGCCGTGTATCTAATCCTACCCTGTGTGATACCGTCTGCTGAGCAGTGTATCTAATCCTCTCCTGTGTGATACCGGCTGCTGAGCTGTGTATCTAATCCTCTCCTGTGCGATACTGTCTGCTGAGCTGTGTATCTAATCCTCTCCTGTGTAATACTGTCAGCTGAGCTGTGTATCTAATCCTCTCCTGTGTGATACTGTCTGCTGAGCTGTGTATCTAATCCTGTCCTGTGTGATACTGTCTGATGAGCTATGTATCTAATCCTCTCCTGTGCGATACTGTCTGCTGAGCTGTGTATCTAATCCTCTCCTGTGTGATACTGTCAGCTGAGCTGTGTATCTAATCCTCTCCTGTGTGATACTGTCTGCTGAGCCGTGTATCTAATCCTGTCCTGTGTGATACTGTCTGATGAGCTATGTATCTAATCCTCTCCTGTGTGATACTGTCTGCTGAACTGTGTATCTAATCCTGTCCTGTGTGATACTGTCTGATGAGCTATGTATCTAATCCTCTCCTGTGCGATACTATCTGCTGAGCCGTGTATCTAATCCTCTCCTGTGTGATACTGTCTGCTGAGCCGTGTATCTAATCCTCTGCTGTGTGATACTGTCTGCTGAGCCGTGTATCTAATCCTGCCCTGTGTGATACTGTCTGCTGAGCTGTGTATCAAATCCTCTCCTGTGTGATACTGACTGCTGTGCTGTGTATCTAATCCTATGCTGTGTGATACTGTCTGCTGAGCTGTGTATCTAATCCTATGCTGTGTGATACTGTCTGCTGAGCTGTATCTCTAATCCTACCCTGTGTGATACTGTCTGCTCAACCGTGTATCTAATCCTCTCCTGTGTGATACTGTCTGCTGAGCTGTGTATCTAATCCTCTCCTGTGCGATACTCTCTGCTGAGCTGTGTATCTAATCCTTTCCTGTGTGATACTGTGTGCTGAGCTGTGTATGTAATCCTCTGTGTGATACTGTCTGATGAGCTGTGTATCTAATCCTCTCCTGTGTGATACTGTCTGCTGAGCTGTGTATCTAATCCTCTCCTGTGTGATACTGTCTGATGAACTGTGTATCTAATCCTATCCTGTGTGATACTGTCTGCTGAGCTGTGTATCTAATCCACCCGTGTGATACAGTCCGCTGAGCTGTGTATCTAATCCTATGCTGTGTGATACTGTCTGCTGAGCTGTGTATCTAATCCTCCTGTGTGATACTGTCTGCTGAGCTGTGTATCTAATCCTCTCCTGTGTAATACTGTCTGCTGAGCTGTGTATCTAATCCTCTCCTGTGTGATACTGTCTGCTGAGCCGTGTATCTAATCCTCTCCTGTGTGATACTGTCTGATGAACTGTGTATCTAATCCTCTCCTGTGTGATACTGTCTGCTGAGCTGTGTATCTAATCCTCTCCTGTGTGATACTGTCTGCTGAGCTGTGTATCTAATCCTCTCCTGTGTGATACTGTCTGATGAACTGTGTATCTAATCCTCTCCTGTGTGATACTGTCTGCTGAGCTGTGTATCTAATCCTCTCCTGTGTGATACTGTCTGCTGAGCTGTGTATCTAATCCTCTCCTGTGTGATACTGTCTGATGAGCTGTGTATCTAATCCTCTCCTGTGTGACTCTGTCTGCTGAGCCGTGTATCTAATCCTCTCCTGTGTGATACTGTGTGCTGAGATGTGTATCTTATCCTATCCTGTGTGATACTGTCTGATGAACTGTGTATCTAATCCTCTCCTGTGTGATACTGTCTGCTGAGTCGTGTATCTAATCCCGCCCTGTGCGATACTGTCTGCTGAGCCGTGTATCTAATCCACTCCTGTGTGATAATGTCTGATGAACTGTGTATCTAATCCTCTCCTGTGTGATACTGTCTGCTGAGCTGTTTATCTAATCCTCTCCTTTGTGATACTGTCTGCTGAGCTGTGTATCTAATCTTGTCCTTTGTGATACCGTCTGCTGAGCTATGCATCTAATCCTGTCCTGTGTGATACCGTCTGCTGAGCAGTGTATCTAATCTTATCCTGTGATACTGTCTGCTGAGCTGTGTATCTAATCCCCTCCTGTGTGATTCTGTCTGCTGAGAAGTGTATCTAATCCTATGCTGTGTGATACTGTCTGCTGAGCTGTGTATCTAATCCTATGCTGTGTATCTAATCATCTCCTGTGTGATAATGTCTGCTGAGCCATGTATCTAATCCTATCCTGTGTGATACTGTCAGCTGAGCTGTGTATCTAATCCTATCCTGTGTGATACTGTCTGCAGAGCTGTGTATCTAATCCTCTCCTGTGTGATACTGTCTGCTGAGCCGTGTATCTAATCCTCTCCTGTGTGATACTGTCTGCTGAGCAGTGAATCTAATACTATCCTGTGTGATACTGTCTGCTCAGCCGTGTATCTAATCCACTCCTGTGTGATACTGTCTGCTGAGCTGTGTATCTAATCCTACGCTGTATGATACTGTCTGCTGAGCTGTGTATCTAATCCTCTCCTGTGTGATACTGTCTGCTGAGCTGTGTATCTAATCCTGTCCTGTGTGATACTGTATGCTGAGCCGTGTATCTAATCCTATGCTGTGTGATACTGTCTGCTGAGCTGTGTATCTAATCCTCTCCTGTGTGATACTGTCTGCTGAGCTGTGTATCTAATCCTGTCCTGTGTGATACTGTCTGCTGAGCCGTGTATCTAATCCTATGCTGTGCGATACTGTCTGCTGAGCTGTGTATCTAATCCTATGCTGTGTGATACTGTCTGCTGAGCTGTGTATCTAATCCTATGCTGTGTGATACTGCCTGCTGAGCTGTGTATCTAATCCTATGCTGTGTGATACTGTCTCCTCAGCTGTGTATCTAATCCCCTCCTGTGTGATACTGTCTGCTGAGCCGTGTATCTAATCCTATGCTGTGTGATACTGTCTGCTGAGCCATGTATCTAATCCTCTCCTGTGAGATACTGTCTGCTGAGCTGCGTATCTAATCCTCTCCTGTGTGATACTGTCTGATGAACTGTGTATCTAATCCCCTCCTGTGTGATACTCTCTGCTGAGCTGTGTATCTAATCCCCTCCTGTGTGATACTGTCTGTTGAGCCGTGTATCTAATCCAATGCTGTGTGATACTGCCTGCTGAGCTGTGTATCTAAACCTATGCTGTGTATCTCATCCTCTCCTGTGTGATACTGTCTGCTGAGCTGTGTATCTAATCCTCTCCTGTGTGATACTGTCTGCTGAGCTATGTATCTAATCCTGTGTGATACTGTCTGCTGAGCTGTGTATCTAATCCTCTCCTGTGTGATACCGGCTGCTGAGCTGTGTATCTAATACTCTCCTGTGTGATACTGTCTGCTGAGCAGTGTATCTAATACTCTCCTGTGTGATACTGTCTGATGAACTGTGTATCTAATCCTATCCTGTGTGATACTGTCTGCTGAGCCGTGTATCTAATCCCGCCCTGTGCGATACTGTCTGCTGAGCCGTGTATCTAATCCACTCCTGTGTGATACTGTCTGCTGAGCTGTGTATCTAATCCTATGCTGTGTGATACTGTCAGCTGATCTGTGTATCTAATCCTCTCCTGTGTGATACTGTCTGCTGAGCCGTGTATCTAATCCTCTGTGTAATACTGTGTGTTGAGCCGTGTATCTAATCCTCTCCTGTGTGATACTGTCTGCTGAGCAGTGTATCTAATCTTATCCTGTGTGATACTGTCTGCTGAGCTGTGTATCTAATCCCCTCCTGTGTGATACTGTCTGCTGAGCTGTGTATCTAATCCTATGATGTGTATCTAATCCTCTCCTGTGTGATACTGTCTACTGAGCCGTGTATCTAATCCCCTCCTGTGATACTGTCTGCTGAGCCGTGTATCTAATCCTCTCCTGTGTGATACCGTCTGCTGAGCTGTGTATCTAATTCTCTCCTGTGTGATACTGTCTGCTGAGCTGTGTATCTAATACTCTCCTGTGTGATACTGTCTGCTGAGCAGTGTATCTAATACTATCCTGTGTGATACTGTCTGCTGAGCTGTGTATCTAATCCTGTCCTGTGTGATACTGTCTGCTCAGCCGTGTATCTAATCCACTCCTGTGTGATACTGTCTGCTGAGCTGTGTATCTAATCCTACGCTGTATGATACTGTCTGCTGAGCTGTGTATCTAATCCTCTCCTGTGTGATACTGTCTGCTGAGCTGTGTATCTAATCCTGTCCTATGTGATACTGTATGCTGAGCCGTGTATCTAATCCTATGCTGTGTGATACTGTCTGCTGAGCTGTGTATCTAATCCTCTCCTGTGTGATACTGTCTGCTGAGCTGTGTATCTAATCCTGTCCTGTGTGATACTGTCTGCTGAGCCGTGTATCTAATCCTATGCTGTGCGATACTGTCTGCTGAGCTGTGTATCTAATCCTATGCTGTGTGATACTGTCTGCTGAGCTGTGTATCTAATCCTATGCTGTGTGATACTGCCTGCTGAGCTGTGTATCTAATCCTATGCTGTGTGATACTGTCTCCTCAGCTGTGTATCTAATCCCCTCCTGTGTGATACTGTCTGCTGAGCCGTGTATCTAATCCTATGCTGTGTGATACTGTCTGCTGAGCCATGTATCTAATCCTCTCCTGTGAGATACTGTCTGCTGAGCTGCGTATCTAATCCTCTCCTGTGTGATACTGTCTGATGAACTGTGTATCTAATCCCCTCCTGTGTGATACTCTCTGCTGAGCTGTGTATCTAATCCCCTCCTGTGTGATACTGTCTGTTGAGCCGTGTATCTAATCCTATGCTGTGTGATACTGCCTGCTGAGCTGTGTATCAAAACCTATGCTGTGTATCTCATCCTCTCCTGTGTGATACTGTCTGCTGAGCTGTGTATCTAATCCTCTCCTGTGTGATACTGTCTGCTGAGCTATGTATCTAATCCTGTGTGATACTGTCTGCTGAGCTGTGTATCTAATTCTCCCTGTGTGATACCGTCTGCTGAGCTGTGTATCTAATACTCTCCTGTGTGATACTGTCTGCTGAGCAGTGTATCTAATACTCTCCTGTGTGATACTGTCTGATGAACCGTGTATCTAATCCCGCCCTGTGCGATACTGTCTGCTGAGCCGTGTATCTAATCCACTCCTCTGTGATACTGTCTGCTGAGCTGTGTATCTAATCCTCTCCTGTGTGATACTGTCTGCTGAGCTGTGTATCTAATCCTACGCTGTGTGATACTGTCTGCTGAGCTGTGTATCTAATCCTGTCCTGTGAGATACTGTCTGCTGAGCTGTGTATCTATTCCCGCCCTGTGTGATACTGTCTGCTGAGCTGTGTATCTAATCCTGTCCTGTGTGATATTGTCTGCTGAGCCGTGTATCTAATCCTATGCTGTGTGATACTGTCTGCTGAGCTGTGTATCTAATCTTATACTGTGTGATACTGCCTGCTGAGCTGTGTATCTAATCCTATGCTGTGTGATACTGTATGCTGAGCAGTGTATCTAATCCTCTCCTGTGTGATACTGTCTCCTCAGCTGTGTATCTAATCCCCTCCTGTGTGATACTGTCTGCTGAGCCATGTATCTAATCCTCTCCTGTGAGATACTGTCTGCTGAGCTGCGTATCTAATCCCGCCCTGTGTGATACTGTCTGCTGAGCCGTGGATCTAATCCACTCCTGTGTGATACTGTCTGCTGAGCTGTGTATCTAATCCCGCCCTGTGCGATACTGTCTGCTGAGCCGTGTATCTAATCCACTCCTGTGTGATACTGTCTGATGAACTGTGTATCTAATCCTATCCTGTGTGATACTGTCTGCTGAGCCGTGTATCTAATCCCGCCCTGTGCGATACTGTCTGCTGAGCCGTGTATCTAATCCTCTCCTGTGTGATACTGTCAGCTGAGCTGTGTATCTAATCCTCCTGTGTGATACTGTCTGCTGAGCTGTGTATCTAATCCTCTCCTGTGTAATACTGTCTGCTGAGCTGTGTATCTAATCCTCTCCTGTGTGATACTGTCTGATGAACTGTGTATCTAATCCTCTCCTGTGTGATACTGTCTGCTGAGCTATGTCTCTAATCCCCTCCTGTGTGATACTGTCTGCTGAGCTGTGTATCTAATCCTCTCCTGTGTGATACTGTCTGCTGAGCTGTGTATCTAATCCTCTCCTGTGTGATACTGTCTGCTGAGCTGTGTATCTAATCCTCTCCTGTGTGATACTGTCTGCTGAGCTGTTTATCTAATCCTCTCCTTTGTGATACTGTCTGCTGAGCTGTGTATCTAATCTTGTCCTTTGTGATACCGTCTGCTGAGCCGTGTATCTAATCCTCTCCTGTGTGATACTGTCTGCTGAGCTGTGTATCTAATCCTCTCCTGTGTGATACTGTCTGCTGAGCTGTGCATCTAATCCTGTCCTGTGTGATACCGTCTGCTGAGCAGTGTATCTAATCTTATCCTGTGATACTGTCTGCTGAGCTGTGTATCTAATCCCCTCCTGTGTGATTCTGTCTGCTGAGAAGTGTATCTAATCCTATGCTGTGTGATACTGTCTGCTGAGCTGTGTATCTAATCCTATGCTGTGTATCTAATCATCTCCTGTGTGATAATGTCTGCTGAGCCGTGTATCTAATCCTATCCTGTGTGATACTGTCAGCTGAGCTGTGTATCTAATCCTATCCTGTGTGATACTGTCTGCTGAGCTGTGTATCTAATCCTCTCCTGTGTGATACTGTCTGCTGAGCCGTGTATCTAATCCTCTCCTGTGTGATACTGTGTGCTGAGCTGTGTATCTAATCCTCTCCTGTGCGTTACTGTCTGCTGAGCTGTGTATCTAATCCTCTCCTGTGTGATACTGTCTGATGAACTGTGTATCTAATCCTGTCCTATGTGATACTGTCAGCTGAGCTGTGTATCTAATCCTCTCCTGTGTGATACTGTCAGCTGAGCTGTGTATCTAATCCTCTCCTGTGCGTTACTGTCTGCTGAGCTGTGTATCTAATCCTATCCTGTGTGATACCATCTGCTGAGCTGTGTATCTAATCCTCTCCTGTGTGATACTGTCTGCTGAGCCGTGTATCTAATCCTCTCCTGTGTGATACTGTCTGCTGAGCTGTGTATCTAATCCTCTCCTGTGTGATATTGTCTGCTGAGCCGTGTATCTAATCCTACCCTGTGTGATACTGTCTGCTGAACCGTGTATCTAATCCTGCCCTGTGTGATACTGTCTGCTGAGCAGTGTATCTAATTCTATCCTGTGTGATACCATCTGCTGAGCTGTGTATCTAATCCTCTCCTGTGTGATACTGTCTGCTGAGCTGTGTATCTAATCCTCTCCTGTGTGATACTGTCTGCTGAGCCGTGTATCTAATCCTACCCTGTGTGATACTGTCTGCTGAACCGTGTATCTAATCCTGCCCTGTGTGATACTGTCTGCTGAGCAGTGTATCTAATTCTATCCTGTGTGATACCATCTGCTGAGCTGTGTATCTAATCCTCTCCTGTGTGATACTGTCTGCTGAGCTGTGTATCAAATCCCCTCCTATGTGATACTGTCTGCTGAGCCGTGTATCTAATCCTACCCTGTGTGATACTGTCTGCTGAACCGTGTATCTAATCCTGCCCTGTGTGATACTGTCTGCTGAGCAGTGTATCTAATCCTATCCTGTGTGATACCATATGCTGAGCTGTGTATCAAATCCTCTCCTGTGTGATACTGTCTGCTGAGCCGTGTATCTAATCCTACCCTGTGTGATACTGTCTGCTGAACCGTGTATCTAATCCTGCCCTGTGTGATACTGTCTGCTGAGCTGTGTATCTAATCCTTTCCTGTGTGATACCATCTGCTGAGCCGTGTAACTAATCCTCTCCTGTGTGATACTGTCTGCTGAGCCCTGTATCTAATCATATCCTGTGTGATACCATCTGCTGAGCAGTGTATCTAAACCTATCCTGTGTGATACCAGCTGCTGAGCTGTGTATCTAATCCTCTCCTGTGTGATATTGTCTGCTGAGCCGTGTATCTAATCCTACCCTGTGTGATACTGTCTGCTGAACCGTGTATCTAATCCTGCCCTGTGTGATACTGTCTGCTGAGCAGTGTATCTAATTCTATCCTGTGTGATACCATCTGCTGAGCTGTGTATCTAATCCTCTCCTGTGTGATACTGTCTGCTGAGCTGTGTATCAAATCCCCTCCTATGTGATACTGTCTGCTGAGCCGTGTATCTAATCCTACCCTGTGTGATACTGTCTGCTGAACCGTGTATCTAATCCTGCCCTGTGTGATACTGTCTGCTGAGCAGTGTATCTAATCCTATCCTGTGTGATACCATATGCTGAGCTGTGTATCAAATCCTCTCCTGTGTGATACTGTCTGCTGAGCCGTGTATCTAATCCTACCCTGTGTGATACTGTCTGCTGAACCGTGTATCTAATCCTCTCCTGTGTGATACTGTCAGCTGAGCTGTGTATCTAATCCTCTCCTGTGTGATACTGTCTGCTGAGCCGTGTATCTAATCCTGTCCTGTGTGATACTGTCTGATGAGCTATGTATCTAATCCTCTCCTGTGTGATACTGTCTGCTGAGCTGTGTATCTAATCCTGTCCTGTGTGATACTGTCTGATGAGCTATGTATCTAATCCTCTCCTGTGCGATACTATCTGCTGAGCCGTGTATCTAATCCTCTCCTGTGTGATACTGTCTGCTGAGCCGTGTATCTAATCCTCTCCTGTGTGATACTGTCTGCTGAGCTGTGTATCTAATCCTCTCCTGTGTGATACTGTCTGCTGAGCCGTGTATCTAATCCTACCCTGTGTGATACTGTCTGCTGAACCGTGCATCTAATCCTGCCCTGTGTGATACTGTCTGCTGAGCAGTGTATCTAATTCTATCCTGTGTGATACCATCTGCTGAGCTGTGTATCTAATCCTCTCCTGTGTGATACTGTCTGCTGAGCTGTGTATCAAATCCTCTCCTGTGTGATACTGTCTGCTGAGCCGTGTATCTAATCCTACCCTGTGTGATACTGTCTGCTGAACCGTGTATCTAATCCTGCCCTGTGTGATACTGTCTGCTGAGCTGTGTATCTAATCCTATCCTGTGTGATACCATCTGCTGAGCCGTGTAACTAATCCTCTCCTGTGTGATACTGTCTGCTGAGCCCTGTATCTAATCATATCCTGTGTGATACCATCTGCTGAGCAGTGTATCTAAACCTGTCCTGTGTGATACCAGCTGCTGAGCTGTGTATCTAATCCTATCCTTTGTGATACTGTCTGCTGAGCTGTGTATCTAATCCTCTCCTGTGTGATACTATCTGCTGAGCAGTGTATCTAATCCTCTCCTGTGTGATACTGTCTGCTGAGCCGTGTATCTAATCCTCTACTGTGTGATACTATCTGCTGAGCAGTGTATCTAATCCTATCTTGTGTGATACCATCTGCTGAGCTGTGTATCTAATCATCTCCTGTGTGATAATGTCTGCTGAGCCGTGTATCTAATCCTCTCCTGTGTGATACTGTCTGCTGAGCTGTGTATCTAATCCTGTCCTGTGTGATACAGTCCGCTGAGCTATGTATCTAATCCTCTCCTGAGCGATATTGTCTGCTGAGCTGTGTATCTAATCCTCTCCTGTGTGATACTGTCTGCTGAGCCGTGTATCTAATCCTATCCTGTGTGATACTGTCTGCTGAGCCGTGTATCTAATCCCGCCCTGTGCGATACTGTCTGCTGAGCCGTGGATCTAATCCACTCCTGTGTGATACTGTCTGCTGAGCTGTGTATCTAATCCCGCCCTGTGCGATACTGTCTGCTGAGCCGTGTATCTAATCCACTCCTGTGTGATACTGTCTGATGAACTGTGTATCTAATCCTATCCTGTGTGATACTGTCTGCTGAGCCGTGTATCTAATCCCGCCCTGTGCGATACTGTCTGCTGAGCCGTGTATCTAATCCACTCCTGTGTGATACTATCTGCTGAGCTTTGTATCTAATCCTGTGCTGTGTGATACTGTCAGCTGAGTTGTGTATCTAATCCTATCCTGTGTGATACCATCTGCTGAGCTGTGTATCTAATCCTTTCCTGTGTGATACTGTCTGCTGAGCTGTGTATCTAATCCTCTCCTGTGTGATACCGTCTGCTGAGCCGTGTATCTAATCCTCTCCTGTGTGATACTGTCTGCTGAGCTATGTATCTAATCCTCTCCTGTCTGATACTGTTTGCTGAGCTGTGTATCTAATCCTTTCCTGTGTGATACTGTCTGCTGAGCTGTGTATCAAATCCTCTCCTGTGTGATACTGACTGCTGTGCTGTGTATCTAATCCTATGCTGTGTGATACTGTCTGCTGAGCTGTGTATCTAATCCTATGCTGTGTGATACTGTCTGCTGAGCTGTATCTCTAATCCTACCCTGTGTAATACTGTCTGCTCAACCGTGTATCTAATCCTCTCCTGTGTGATACCGTCTGCTGAGCAGTGTATCTAATCCTCTCCTGTATGATACCGGCTGCTGAGCTGTGTATCTAATCCTCTCCTGTGCGATACTCTCTGCTGAGCTGTGTATCTAATCCTTTCCTGTGTGATACTGTGTGCTGAGCTGTGTATGTAATCCTCTGTGTGATACTGTCTGATGAGCTGTGTATCTAATCCTCTCCTGTGTGATACTGTCTGCTGAGCTGTGTATCTAATCCTCTCCTGTGTGATACTGTCTGATGAACTGTGTATCTAATCCTATCCTGTGTGATACTGTCTGCTGAGCTGTGTATCTAATCCACCCGTGTGATACAGTCCGCTGAGCTGTGTATCTAATCCTATGCTGTGTGATACTGTCTGCTGAGCTGTGTATCTAATCCTCCTGTGTGATACTGTCTGCTGAGCTGTGTATCTAATCCTCTCCTGTGTAATACTGTCTGCTGAGCTGTGTATCTAATCCTCTCCTGTGTGATACTGTCTGCTGAGCTATGTCTCTAATCCCCTCCTGTGTGATACTGTCTGCTGAGCTGTGTATCTAATCCTCTCCTGTGTGATACTGTCTGATGAACTGTGTATCTAATCCTCTCCTGTGTGATACTGTCTGCTGAGCTGTGTATCTAATCCTCTCCTGTGTGATACTGTCTGCTGAGCTGTGTATCTAATCCTCTCCTGTGTGATACTGTCTGATGAGCTGTGTATCTAATCCTCTCCTGTGTGACTCTGTCTGCTGAGCCGTGTATCTAATCCTCTCCTGTGTGATACTGTGTGCTGAGATGTGTATCTTATCCTATCCTGTGTGATACTGTCTGATGAACTGTGTATCTAATCCTATCTTGTGTGATACCATCTGCTGAGTCGTGTATCTAATCCCGCCCTGTGCGATACTGTCTGCTGAGCCGTGTATCTAATCCACTCCTGTGTGATAATGTCTGATGAACTGTGTATTTAATCCTCTCCTGTGTGATACTGTCTGCTGAGCTGTTTATCTAATCCTCTCCTTTGTGATACTGTCTGCTGAGCTGTGTATCTAATCTTGTCCTTTGTGATACCGTCTGCTGAGCTATGCATCTAATCCTGTCCTGTGTGATACCGTCTGCTGAGCAGTGTATCTAATCTTATCCTGTGATACTGTCTGCTGAGCTGTGTATCTAATCCCCTCCTGTGTGATTCTGTCTGCTGACAAGTGTATCTAATCCTATGCTGTGTGATACTGTCTGCTGAGCTGTGTATCTAATCCTATGCTGTGTATCTAATCATCTCCTGTGTGATAATGTCTGCTGAGCCATGTATCTAATCCTATCCTGTGTGATACTGTCAGCTGAGCTGTGTATCTAATCCTATCCTGTGTGATACTGTCTGCAGAGCTGTGTATCTAATCCTCTCCTGTGTGATACTGTCTGCTGAGCCGTGTATCTAATCCTCTCCTGTGTGATACTGTGTGCTGAGCTGTGTATCTAATCCTCTCCTGTGCGTTACTGTCTGCTGAGCTGTGTATCTAATCCTCTCCTGTGTGATACTGTCTGATGAACTGTGTATCTAATCCTGTCCTATGTGATACTGTCAGCTGAGCTGTGTATCTAATCCTCTCCTGTGTGATACTGTCTGCTGTGTCATATATCTAATCCCGCCCTGTGCGATACTGTCTGCTGAGCTGTGTATCTAATCCACTCCTGTGTGATACTGTCTGATGAACTGTGTATCTAATCCTGTCCTATGTGATACTGTCAGCTGAGCTGTGTATCTAATCCTCTCCTGTGTGATACTGTCTGCTGAGCTGTGCATCTAATCCTGTCCTGTGTGATACCGTCTGCTGAGCTATGTATCTAATCCTTTCCTGTGTGATACTGTCTGCTGAGCTGTGTATCTAATCCTCTCTTGTGTGATACTGTCTGCTGAGCTGTGTATCTAATCCTCTCCTGTGTGATACTGTCTGTGGAGCCGTGTATCTAATCCTCTCCTGTGCGATACCGTCTGCTGAGCTGTGTATCTAATCCTCCCCTGTGCGATACTGTCTGCTGAGCTGTGTATCTAATCCTCTCCTGTGTGATACTGTCTGCTGAGCAGTGTATCTAATCTTATACTGTGTGATACTGTCTGCTGAGCTGTGTATCTAATCCTCTCCTGTGTGATACTGTCTGTTGAGCAGTGTATCTAATCTTATACTGTGTGGTACTGTCTGCTGAGCTGTGTATCTAATCCCCTCCTGTGTGATACTGTCTGCTGAGCCGTGTATCTAATCCTCTCCTGTGTGATACTGTCTGCTGAGCTATGTATCTAATCCTGTCCTGTGTGATACTGTCTGCTGAGCTGTGTATGTATCTAATCCCCTCCTGTGTGATAATGTCTGCTGAGCTGTGTATCTAATCCTCTCCTGTGTGATAATGTCTGCTGAGCTGTGTATCTAATCCTGTCCTGTGTGATACCGTCTGCTGAGCTGTGTATCTAATCCTATCCTGTGTGATACTATCTGCTGAGCCGTGTATCTAATCCTCTCCTGTGTGATACTGTCTGCTGAGCTGTGTATCTAATCCTACCCTGTATGATACTGTCTGCTGAGCCGTGTATCTAATCCTCTCCTGTGTGATACTGTCTGCTGAGCCGTGTATCTAATCCTCTCCTGTGTGATACTGTCTGCTGAGCCGTGTATCTAATCCTCTCCTGTGTCATACTGTCTGCTGAGCCATGTATCTAATCCTCTCCTGTGTGATACTGTCTGCTGAGCTGTATCTCTAATCCTCTCCTGTGTGATACCATCTGCTGAGCCGTGTATCTAATCCTCTCCTGTGTGATACTGTCTGCTGAGCCGTGTATCTAATCCTCTCCTGTGTGATACTGTCTGCTGAGCCGTGTATCTAATCCTCTCCTGTGTGATACTGTCTGCTGAGCTATGTCTCTAATCCCCTCCTGTGTGATACTGTCTGCTGAGCTGTGTATCTAATCCTCTCCTGTGTGATACTGTCTGATGAACTGTGTATCTAATCCTCTCCTGTGTGATACTGTCTGCTGAGCTGTGTATCTAATCCTCTCCTGTGTGATACTGTCTGCTGAGCTGTGTATCTAATCCTCTCCTGTGTGATACTGTCTGATGAGCTGTGTATCTAATCCTCTCCTGTGTGACTCTGTCTGCTGAGCCGTGTATCTAATCCTCTCCTGTGTGATACTGTGTGCTGAGATGTGTATCTTATCCTATCCTGTGTGATACTGTCTGATGAACTGTGTATCTAATCCTATCTTGTGTGATACCATCTGCTGAGTCGTGTATCTAATCCCGCCCTGTGCGATACTGTCTGCTGAGCCGTGTATCTAATCCACTCCTGTGTGATACTGTCTGATGAACTGTGTATCTAATCCTCTCCTGTGTGATACTGTCTGCTGAGCTGTGTATCTAATCCTTTCCTGTGTGATACTGTCTGCTGAGCTGTTTATCTAATCCTCTCCTTTGTGATACTGTCTGCTGAGCTGTGTATCTAATCTTATCCTGTGATACTGTCTGCTGAGCTGTGTATCTAATCCCCTCCTGTGTGATTCTGTCTGCTGAGAAGTGTATCTAATCCTATGCTGTGTGATACTGTCTGCTGAGCTGTGTATCTAATCCTATGCTGTGTATCTAATCATCTACTGTGTGATAATGTCTGCTGAGCCGTGTATCTAATCCTATCCTGTGTGATACTGTCAGCTGAGCTGTGTATCTAATCCTATCCTGTGTGATACTGTCTGCTGAGCTGTGTATCTAATCCTCTCCTGTGTGATACTGTCTGCTGAGCCGTGTATCTAATCCTCTCCTGTGCGTTACTGTCTGCTGAGCTGTGTATCTAATCCTCTCCTGTGTGATACTGTCTGCTGAGCTGTGTATCTAATCCTCTCCTGTGTGATACTGTCTGATGAACTGTGTATCTAATCCTGTCCTATGTGATACTGTCAGCTGAGCTGTGTATCTAATCCTCTCCTGTGTGATACTGTCTGCTGTGTCATATATCTAATCCCGCCCTGTGCGATACTGTCTGCTGAGCTGTGTATCTAATCCACTCCTGTGTGATACTGTCTGATGAACTGTGTATCTAATCCTGTCCTATGTGATACTGTCAGCTGAGCTGTGTATCTAATCCTCTCCTGTGTGATACTGTCTGCTGAGCTGTGCATCTAATCCTGTCCTGTGTGATACCGTCTGCTGAGCTATGTATCTAATCCTTTCCTGTGTGATACTGTCTGCTGAGCTGTGTATCTAATCCTCTCCTGTGCGATACTGTCTGCTGAGCCGTGTATCTAATCCTCTCCTGTGCGATACCGTCTGCTGAGCAGTGTGTCTAATCCTTTCCTGTGCGATACTGTCTGCTGAGCTGTGTATCTAATCCTCTCTTGTGTGATACTGTCTGCTGAGCAGTGTATCTAATCTTATACTGTGTGATACTGTCTCCTGAGCTGTGTATCTAATCCCCTCCTGTGTGATACTGTCTGCTGAGCTGTGTATCTAATCCTCTCCTGTGTGATACTGTCTGCTGAGCCGTGTATCTAATCCTATGCTGTGTGATAGTCTGCTGAGCAGTGTATCTAATCTTATACTGTGTGATACTGTCTGCTGAGCTGTGTATCTAATCCCCTCCTGTGTGATACTGTCTGCTGAGCAGTGTATCTAATCCTCTCCTGTGTGATACTGTCTGCTGAGCAGTGTATCTAATCTTATACTGTGTGGTACTGTCTGCTGAGCTGTGTATCTAATCCCATCCTGTGTGATACTGTCTGCTGAGCTGTGTATCTAATCGTCTCCTGTGTGATACTGTCTGATGAACTGTGTATCTAATCCTATCTTTCGTGATACTGTCTGCTGAGCCGTGTATCTAATCCACTCCTGTGTGATACTGTCTGATGAACTGTGTATCTAATCCTGTCCTATGTGATACTGTCAGCTGAGCTGTGTATCTAATCCTCTCCTGTGTGATACTGTCTGCTGAGCTGTGCATCTAATCCTGTCCTGTGTGATACCGTCTGCTGAGCTATGTATCTAATCCTTTCCTGTGTGATACCATCTGCTGAGCTGTGTATCTAATCCTCTCCTGTGTGATACTGTCTGTGGAGCCGTGTATCTAATCCTCTTCTGTGCGTTACCGTCTGCTGAGCTGTGTATCTAATCCTCTCCTGTGCGATACTGTCTGCTGAGCTGTGTATCTAATCCTCTCCTGTGTGATACTGTCTGCTGAGCAGTGTATCTAATCTTATACTGTGTGATACTGTCTGCTGAGCTGTGTATCTAATCCTCTCCTGTGTGATACTGTCTGCTGAGCAGTGTATCTAATCTTATACTGTGTGGTACTGTCTGCTGAGCAGTGTATCTAATCCCCTCCTGCGTGATACTGTCTGCTGAGCCGTGTATCTAATCCTCTCCTGTGTGATACTGTCTGCTGAGCTATGTATCTAATCCTGTCCTGTGTGATACTGTCTGCTGAGCTGTGTATGTATCTAATCCCCTCCTGTGTGATAATGTCTGCTGAGCTGTGTATCTAATCCTCTCCTGTGTGATAATGTCTGCTGAGCTGTGTATCTAATCCTGTCCTGTGTGATACTGTCTGCCGAGCTGTGTATCTAATCCTATCCTGTGTGATACTATCTGCTGAGCCGTGTATCTAATCCTCTCCTGTGTGATACTGTCTGCTGAGCTGTGTATCTAATCCTACCCTGTATGATACTGTCTGCTGAGCCGTGTATCTAATCCTCTCCTGTGTGATACTGTCTGCTGAGCCGTGTATCTAATCCTCTCCTGTGTGATACTGTCTGCTGAGCCGTGTATCTAATCCTCTCCTGTGTCATACTGTCTGCTGAGCCGTGTATCTAATCCTCTCCTGTGTGATACTGTCTGCTGAGCTGTATCTCTAATCCTCTCCTGTGTGATACCATCTGCTGAGCCGTGTATCTAATCCTCTCCTGTGTGATACTGTCTGCTGAGCCGTGTATCTAATCCTCTCCTGTGTGATACTGTCTGCTGAGCCGTGTATCTAATCCTATCCTGTGTGATACTGTCTACTGAGCATTGTATCTAATCCTCTCCTGTGTGATACTGTCTGCTGAGCAGTGTTTCTAATCCTCTCCTGTGTGATACTGTGTGCTGAGCCGTGTATCTAATCCTCTCCTGTGTGATACTGTCTGCTGAGCTGTGTATCTAATCTTCTCCTGTGTGATACTGTCTGCTGAGCTGTGTATCTAATCTTCTCCTGTGTGATACTGTCTGCTGAGCTGTGTATCTAATCCTATTCGGTGTGATACTGTCTGCTGAGCTGTGTATCTAATCCTATTCGGTGTGATACTGTCTGCTGAGCTGTGTATCTAATCCTATCCGGTGTGATACTGTCTGCTGAGCTGTGTATCTAATCCTATCCGGTGTGATACTGTCTGCTGAGCTGTGTATCTAATCCTACCCTGTATGATACTGTCTGCTGAGCCGTGTATCTAATCCTCTCCTGTGTCATACTGTCTGCTGAGCCGTGTATCTAATCCTCTCCTGTGTGATACTGTCTGCTGAGCCGTGTATCTAATCTTCTCCTGTGTGATACTGTCTGCTGAGCTGTGTATCTAATCCTATTCGGTGTGATACTGTCTGCTGAGCTGTGTATCTAATCCTATTCGGTGTGATACTGTCTGCTGAGCTGTGTATCTAATCCTATCCGGTGTGATACTGTCTGCTGAGCTGTGTATCTAATCCTATCCAGTGTGATACTGTCTGCTGAGCTGTGTATCTAATCCTACCCTGTATGATACTGTGTGCTGAGCTGTGTATCTAATCCTCTCCTGTGTGATACTGTCTGCTGAGCCGTGTATCTAATCCTCCCCTGTGCGATACTGTCTGCTGAGCCGTTTATCTAATCCTCTCCTGTGTCATACTGTCTGCTGAGCCGTGTATCTAATCCTCTCCTGTGTGATACTGTCTGCTGAGCTGTGTATCTAATCCTCTCCTGTGTGATACTGTCTGCTGAGCCGTGTATCTAATCCTGTCCTGTGTGATACTGTCTGCTGAGCTGTGTATCTAATCCTCTCCTGTGCGATACTGTCTGCTGAGCCGTGTATCTAATCCTCCCCTGTGCGATACTGTCTGCTGAGCCGTGTATCTAATCCTCCCCTGTGTGATACTGTCTGCTGAGCCGTGTATCTAATCCTCTCCTGTGTGATACTGTCTGCTGAGCTGTGTATCTAATCCTCTCCTGTGTGATACTGTCTGCTGAGCCGTGTATCTAATCCTCTCCTGTGTCATACTGTCTGCTGAGCTGTATCTCTAATCCTCTCCTGTGTGATACCATCTGCTGAGCCGTGTATCTAATCCTCTCCTGTGTGATACTGTCTGCTGAGCTGTGTATCTAATCCTCTCCTGTGTGATACTGTCTGCTGAGCTATGTATCTAATCCTCTCCTGTGTGATACTGTCTGCTGAGCTGTGTATCTAATCCTCTCCTGTGTGATACTGTCTGCTGAGCTGTGTATCTAATCCTCTCCTGTGTGATACTGTCTGCTGAGCTGTGTATCTAATCCTCTCCTGTGTGATACTGTCTGCTGAGCTATGTATCTAATCCTCTCCTGTGTGATACTGTCTGCTGAGCTGTGTATCTAATCCTCTCCTGTGTGATACTGTCTGCTGAGCATTGTATCTAATCCTCTCCTGTGTGATACTGTCTGCTGAGCAGTGTTTCTAATCCTCTCCTGTGTGATACTATCTGCTGAGCCGTGTATCTAATCCTATCCTTTGTGATACTGTCTGCTGAGCTGTGTATCTAATCCTCTCCTGTGTGATACTGTCTGCTGAGCTGTGTATCTAATCCTCTCCTGTGTGATACTGTCTGCTGAGCTATGTATCTAATCCTCTCCTGTGTGATACTGTCTGCTGAGCTGTGTATCTAATCCTCTCCTGTGTGATACTGTCTGCTGAGCATTGTATCTAATCCTCTCCTGTGTGATACTGTCTGCTGAGCTGTGTATCTAATCCTCTCCTGTGTGATACTGTCTGCTGAGCTGTGTATCTAATCCTATTCGGTGTGATACTGTCTGATGAGCTGTGTATCTAATCCTATTCGTTGTGATACTGTCTGCTGAGCTGTGTATCTAATCCTCTCCTGTGTGGTACTGTCTGCTGAGCTGTGTATCTAATCCTCTCCTGTGTGATACTGTCTGCTGAGCATTGTATCTAATCCTCTCCTGTGTGATACTGTCTGCTGAGCTGTGTATCTAATCCTCTCCTGTGTGATACTGTCTGCTGAGCTATGTATCTAATCCTCTCCTGTGTGATACTGTCTGCTGAGCTGTGTATCTAATCCTCTCCTGTGTGATACTGTCTGCTGAGCATTGTATCTAATCCTCTCCTGTGTGATACTGTCTGCTGAGCTGTGTATCTAATCCTCTCCTGTGTGATACTGTCTGCTGAGCTGTGTATCTAATCCTATTCGGTGTGATACTGTCTGCTGAGCTGTGTATCTAATCCTATTCGGTGTGATACTGTCTGCTGAGCTGTGTATCTAATCCTATCCGGTGTGATACTGTCTGCTGAGCTGTGTATCTAATCCTATCCGGTGTGATACTGTCTGCTGAGCTGTGTATCTAATCCTATCCGGTGTGATACTGTCTGCTGAGCTGTGTATCTAATCCTATCCGGTGTGATACTGTCTGCTGAGCTGTGTATCTAATCCTATCCTGTGTGATACTGTCTGCTGAGCTGTGTATCTAATCCTGTTCTATGTGATACTGTCAGCTGAGCTGTGTATCTAATCCTCTCCTGTGTGATACTGTCTGCTGAGCTGTGCATCTAATCCTGTCCTGTGTGATACCGTCTGCTGAGCTATGTATCTAATCCTTTCCTGTGTGATACTGTCTGCTGAGCTGTGTATCTAATCCTCTCCTGTGCGATACTGTCTGCTGAGCCGTGTATCTAATCCTCTCCTGTGCGATACCGTCTGCTGAGCAGTGTGTCTAATCCTTTCCTGTGCGATACTGTCTGCTGAGCTGTGTATCTAATCCTCTCTTGTGTGATACTGTCTGCTGAGCAGTGTATCTAATCTTATACTGTGTGATACTGTCTCCTGAGCTGTGTATCTAATCTCCTCCTGTGTGATACTGTCTGCTGAGCTGTGTATCTAATCCTCTACTGTGTGATACTGTCTGCTGAGCCGTGTATCTAATCCTATGCTGTGTGATAGTCTGCTGAGCAGTGTATCTAATCTTATACTGTGTGATACTGTCTGCTGAGCTGTGTATCTAATCCCCTCCTGTGTGATACTGTCTGCTGAGCAGTGTATCTAATCCTCTCCTGTGTGATACTGTCTGCTGAGCAGTGTATCTAATCTTATACTGTGTGGTACTGTCTGCTGAGCTGTGTATCTAATCCCATCCTGTGTGATACTGTCTGCTGAGCTGTGTATCTAATCGTCTCCTGTGTGATACTGTCTGATGAACTGTGTATCTAATCCTATCTTTCGTGATACTGTCTGCTGAGCCGTGTATCTAATCCACTCCTGTGTGATACTGTCTGATGAACTGTGTATCTAATCCTGTCCTATGTGATACTGTCAGCTGAGCTGTGTATCTAATCCTCTCCTGTGTGATACTGTCTGCTGAGCTGTGCATCTAATCCTGTCCTGTGTGATACCGTCTGCTGAGCTATGTATCTAATACTTTCCTGTGTGATACCATCTGCTGAGCTGTGTATCTAATCCTCTCCTGTGTGATACTGTCTGTGGAGCCGTGTATCTAATCCTCTTCTGTGCGATACCGTCTGCTGAGCTGTGTATCTAATCCTCTCCTGTGCGATACTGTCTGCTGAGCTGTGTATCTAATCCTCTCCTGTGTGATACTGTCTGCTGAGCAGTGTATCTAATCTTATACTGTGTGATACTGTCTGCTGAGCTGTGTATCTAATCCTCTCCTGTGTGATACTGTCTGCTGAGCAGTGTATCTAATCTTATACTGTGTGGTACTGTCTGCTGAGCTGTGTATCTAATCCCCTCCTGTGTGATACTGTCTGCTGAGCCGTGTATCTAATCCTCTCCTGTGTGATACTGTCTGCTGAGCTATGTATCTAATCCTGTCCTGTGTGATACTGTCTGCTGAGCTGTGTATGTATCTAATCCCCTCCTGTGTGATAATGTCTGCTGAGCTGTGTATCTAATCCTCTCCTGTGTGATAATGTCTGCTGAGCTGTGTATCTAATCCTGTCCTGTGTGATACTGTCTGCCGAGCTGTGTATCTAATCCTATCCTGTGTGATACTATCTGCTGAGCCGTGTATCTAATCCTCTCCTGTGTGATACTGTCTGCTGAGCTGTGTATCTAATCCTACCCTGTATGATACTGTCTGCTGAGCCGTGTATCTAATCCTCTCCTGTGTGATACTGTCTGCTGAGCCGTGTATCTAATCCTCTCCTGTGTGATACTGTCTGCTGAGCCGTGTATCTAATCCTCTCCTGTGTCATACTGTCTGCTGAGCCGTGTATCTAATCCTCTCCTGTGTGATACTGTCTGCTGAGCTGTATCTCTAATCCTCTCCTGTGTGATACCATCTGCTGAGCCGTGTATCTAATCCTCTCCTGTGTGATACTGTCTGCTGAGCCGTGTATCTAATCCTCTCCTGTGTGATACTGTCTGCTGAGCCGTGTATCTAATCCTATCCTGTGTGATACTGTCTACTGAGCATTGTATCTAATCCTCTCCTGTGTGATACTGTCTGCTGAGCAGTGTTTCTAATCCTCTCCTGTGTGATACTGTGTGCTGAGCCGTGTATCTAATCCTCTCCTGTGTGATACTGTCTGCTGAGCTGTGTATCTAATCTTCTCCTGTGTGATACTGTCTGCTGAGCTGTGTATCTAATCTTCTCCTGTGTGATACTGTCTGCTGAGCTGTGTATCTAATCCTATTCGGTGTGATACTGTCTGCTGAGCTGTGTATCTAATCCTATTCGGTGTGATACTGTCTGCTGAGCTGTGTATCTAATCCTATCCGGTGTGATACTGTCTGCTGAGCTGTGTATCTAATCCTATCCGGTGTGATACTGTCTGCTGAGCTGTGTATCTAATCCTACCCTGTATGATACTGTCTGCTGAGCCGTGTATCTAATCCTCTCCTGTGTCATACTGTCTGCTGAGCCGTGTATCTAATCCTCTCCTGTGTGATACTGTCTGCTGAGCTGTGTATCTAATCCTCTCCTGTGTGATACTGTCTGCTGAGCCGTGTATCTAATCTTCTCCTGTGTGATACTGTCTGCTGAGCTGTGTATCTAATCTTCTCCTGTGTGATACTGTCTGCTGAGCTGTGTATCTAATCCTATTCGGTGTGATACTGTCTGCTGAGCTGTGTATCTAATCCTATTCGGTGTGATACTGTCTGCTGAGCTGTGTATCTAATCCTATCCGGTGTGATACTGTCTGCTGAGCTGTGTATCTAATCCTATCCGGTGTGATACTGTCTGCTGAGCTGTGTATCTAATCCTACCCTGTATGATACTGTCTGCTGAGCCGTGTATCTAATCCTCTCCTGTGTCATACTGTCTGCTGAGCCGTGTATCTAATCCTCTCCTGTGTGATACTGTCTGCTGAGCTGTGTATCTAATCCTCTCCTGTGTGATACTGTCTGCTGAGCCGTGTATCTAATCTTCTCCTGTGTGATACTGTCTGCTGAGCTGTGTATCTAATCCTATTCGGTGTGATACTGTCTGCTGAGCTGTGTATCTAATCCTATTCGGTGTGATACTGTCTGCTGAGCTGTGTATCTAATCCTATCCGGTGTGATACTGTCTGCTGAGCTGTGTATCTAATCCTACCCTGTATGATACTGTCTGCTGAGCTGTGTATCTAATCCTCTCCTGTGTGATACTGTCTGCTGAGCCGTGTATCTAATCCTCCCCTGTGCGATACTGTCTGCTGAGCCGTGTATCTAATCCTCCCCTGTGTGATACTGTCTGCTGAGCCGTGTATCTAATCCTCTCCTGTGTGATACTGTCTGCTGAGCTGTGTATCTAATCCTCTCCTGTGTGATACTGTCTGCTGAGCATTGTATCTAATCCTCTCCTGTGTGATACTGTCTGCTGAGCAGTGTTTCTAATCCTCTCCTGTGTGATACTGTCTGCTGAGCTGTGTATCTAATCCTCTCCTGTGTGATACTGTCTGCTGAGCTGTGTATCTAATCCTATTCGGTGTGATACTGTCTGCTGAGCTGTGTATCTAATCCTATTCGGTGTGATACTGTCTGCTGAGCTGTGTATCTAATCCTATCCGGTGTGATACTGTCTGCTGAGCTGTGTATCTAATCCTATCCGGTGTGATACTGTCTGCTGAGCTGTGTATCTAATCCTATCCGGTGTGATACTGTCTGCTGAGCTGTGTATCTAATCCTATCCGGTGTGATACTGTCTGCTGAGCTGTGTATCTAATCCTATCCTGTGTGATACTGTCTGCTGAGCTGTGTATCTAATCCTATCCTGTGTGATACTGTCTGCTGAGCTGTGTATCTAATCCTATCCGGTGTGATACTGTCTGCTGAGCTGTGTATCTAATCCTATCCGGTGTGATACTGTCTGCTGAGCTGTGTATCTAATCCTATCCGGTGTGATACTGTCTGCTGAGCCGTGTATCTAATCTTCTCCTGTGTGATACTGTCTGCTGAGCTGTGTATCTAATCTTCTCCTGTGTGATACTGTCTGCTGAGCTGTGTATCTAATCTTCTCCTGTGTGATACTGTCTGCTGAGCTGTGTATCTAATCTTCTGTGTGATACTGTCTGCTGAGCTGTGTATCTAATCTTCTCCTGTGTGATACTGTCTGCTGAGCTGTGTATCTAATCTTCTCCTGTGTGATACTGTCTGCTGAGCTGTGTATCTAATCTTCTTCTGTGTGATACTGTCTGCTGAGCAGTGTATCTAATCTTCTCCTGTGTGATACTGTCTGCTGAGCTGTGTATCTAATCCTATCCGGTGTGATACTGTCTGCTGAGCTGTGTATCTAATCCTATCCGGTGTGATACTGTCTGCTGAGCTGTGTATCTAAACCTATCCGGTGTGATACTGTCTGCTGAGCAGTGTATCTAATCCTCTCCTGTGTGATACTGTCTGCTGAGCTGTGTATCTAATCCTATCCGGTGTGATACTGTCTGCTGAGCCGTGTATCTAATCCTCTCCTGTGTGATACTGTCTGCTGAGCAGTGTATCTAATCCTTTCCTGTGTGATACTGTCTGCTGAGCTGTGTATCTAATCTTCTCCTGTGTGATACTGTCTGCTGAGCTGTGTATCTAATCTTCTCCTGTGTGATACTGTCTGCTGAGCTGTGTATCTAATCTTCTCCTGTGTGATACTGTCTGCTGAGCTGTGTATCTAATCTTCTGTGTGATACTGTCTGCTGAGCTGTGTATCTAATCTTCTCCTGTGTGATACTGTCTGCTGAGCTGTGTATCTAATCTTCTCCTGTGTGATACTGTCTGCTGAGCTGTGTATCTAATCTTCTTCTGTGTGATACTGTCTGCTGAGCAGTGTATCTAATCTTCTCCTGTGTGATACTGTCTGCTGAGCTGTGTATCTAATCCTATCCGGTGTGATACTGTCTGCTGAGCTGTGTATTTAATCCTATCCGGTGTGATACTGTCTGCTGAACTGTGTATCTAATCCTATCCGGTGTGATACTGTCTGCTGAGCTGTGTATCTAATCCTATCCGGTGTGATACTGTCTGCTGAGCTGTGTATCTAATCCTATCCGGTGTGATACTGTCTGCTGAGCTGTGTATCTAATCCTATCCGGTGTGATACTGTCTGCTGAGCCGTGTATCTAATCCTCTCCTGTGTGATACTGTCTGCTGAGCCGTGTATCTAATCCTCTCCTGTGTGATACTGTCTGCTGAGCCGTGTATCTAATCCTCTCCTGTGTCATACTGTCTGCTGAGCCGTGTATCTAATCCTCTCCTGTGTGATACTGTCTGCTGAGCTGTATCTCTAATCCTCTCCTGTGTGATACCATCTGCTGAGCCGTGTATCTAATCCTCTCCTGTGTGATACTGTCTGCTGAGCCGTGTATCTAATCCTCTCCTGTGTGATACTGTCTGCTGAGCCGTGTATCTAATCCTATCCTGTGTGATACTGTCTACTGAGCATTGTATCTAATCCTCTCCTGTGTGATACTGTCTGCTGAGCAGTGTTTCTAATCCTCTCCTGTGTGATACTGTGTGCTGAGCCGTGTATCTAATCCTCTCCTGTGTGATACTGTCTGCTGAGCTGTGTATCTAATCTTCTCCTGTGTGATACTGTCTGCTGAGCTGTGTATCTAATCTTCTCCTGTGTGATACTGTCTGCTGAGCTGTGTATCTAATCCTATTCGGTGTGATACTGTCTGCTGAGCTGTGTATCTAATCCTATTCGGTGTGATACTGTCTGCTGAGCTGTGTATCTAATCCTATCCGGTGTGATACTGTCTGCTGAGCTGTGTATCTAATCCTATCCGGTGTGATACTGTCTGCTGAGCTGTGTATCTAATCCTACCCTGTATGATACTGTCTGCTGAGCCGTGTATCTAATCCTCTCCTGTGTCATACTGTCTGCTGAGCCGTGTATCTAATCCTCTCCTGTGTGATACTGTCTGCTGAGCTGTGTATCTAATCCTCTCCTGTGTGATACTGTCTGCTGAGCCGTGTATCTAATCTTCTCCTGTGTGATACTGTCTGCTGAGCTGTGTATCTAATCTTCTCCTGTGTGATACTGTCTGCTGAGCTGTGTATCTAATCCTATTCGGTGTGATACTGTCTGCTGAGCTGTGTATCTAATCCTATTCGGTGTGATACTGTCTGCTGAGCTGTGTATCTAATCCTCTCCTGTGCGATACTGTCTGCTGAGCCGTGTATCTAATCCTCTCCTGTGCGATACCGTCTGCTGAGCAGTGTGTCTAATCCTTTCCTGTGCGATACTGTCTGCTGAGCTGTGTATCTAATCCTCTCTTGTGTGATACTGTCTGCTGAGCAGTGTATCTAATCTTATACTGTGTGATACTGTCTCCTGAGCTGTGTATCTAATCTCCTCCTGTGTGATACTGTCTGCTGAGCTGTGTATCTAATCCTCTACTGTGTGATACTGTCTGCTGAGCCGTGTATCTAATCCTATGCTGTGTGATAGTCTGCTGAGCAGTGTATCTAATCTTATACTGTGTGATACTGTCTGCTGAGCTGTGTATCTAATCCCCTCCTGTGTGATACTGTCTGCTGAGCAGTGTATCTAATCCTCTCCTGTGTGATACTGTCTGCTGAGCAGTGTATCTAATCTTATACTGTGTGGTACTGTCTGCTGAGCTGTGTATCTAATCCCATCCTGTGTGATACTGTCTGCTGAGCTGTGTATCTAATCGTCTCCTGTGTGATACTGTCTGATGAACTGTGTATCTAATCCTATCTTTCGTGATACTGTCTGCTGAGCCGTGTATCTAATCCACTCCTGTGTGATACTGTCTGATGAACTGTGTATCTAATCCTGTCCTATGTGATACTGTCAGCTGAGCTGTGTATCTAATCCTCTCCTGTGTGATACTGTCTGCTGAGCTGTGCATCTAATCCTGTCCTGTGTGATACCGTCTGCTGAGCTATGTATCTAATACTTTCCTGTGTGATACCATCTGCTGAGCTGTGTATCTAATCCTCTCCTGTGTGATACTGTCTGTGGAGCCGTGTATCTAATCCTCTTCTGTGCGATACCGTCTGCTGAGCTGTGTATCTAATCCTCTCCTGTGCGATACTGTCTGCTGAGCTGTGTATCTAATCCTCTCCTGTGTGATACTGTCTGCTGAGCAGTGTATCTAATCTTATACTGTGTGATACTGTCTGCTGAGCTGTGTATCTAATCCTCTCCTGTGTGATACTGTCTGCTGAGCAGTGTATCTAATCTTATACTGTGTGGTACTGTCTGCTGAGCTGTGTATCTAATCCCCTCCTGTGTGATACTGTCTGCTGAGCCGTGTATCTAATCCTCTCCTGTGTGATACTGTCTGCTGAGCTATGTATCTAATCCTGTCCTGTGTGATACTGTCTGCTGAGCTGTGTATGTATCTAATCCCCTCCTGTGTGATAATGTCTGCTGAGCTGTGTATCTAATCCTCTCCTGTGTGATAATGTCTGCTGAGCTGTGTATCTAATCCTGTCCTGTGTGATACTGTCTGCCGAGCTGTGTATCTAATCCTATCCTGTGTGATACTATCTGCTGAGCCGTGTATCTAATCCTCTCCTGTGTGATACTGTCTGCTGAGCTGTGTATCTAATCCTACCCTGTATGATACTGTCTGCTGAGCCGTGTATCTAATCCTCTCCTGTGTGATACTGTCTGCTGAGCCGTGTATCTAATCCTCTCCTGTGTGATACTGTCTGCTGAGCCGTGTATCTAATCCTCTCCTGTGTCATACTGTCTGCTGAGCCGTGTATCTAATCCTCTCCTGTGTGATACTGTCTGCTGAGCTGTATCTCTAATCCTCTCCTGTGTGATACCATCTGCTGAGCCGTGTATCTAATCCTCTCCTGTGTGATACTGTCTGCTGAGCCGTGTATCTAATCCTCTCCTGTGTGATACTGTCTGCTGAGCCGTGTATCTAATCCTATCCTGTGTGATACTGTCTACTGAGCATTGTATCTAATCCTCTCCTGTGTGATACTGTCTGCTGAGCAGTGTTTCTAATCCTCTCCTGTGTGATACTGTGTGCTGAGCCGTGTATCTAATCCTCTCCTGTGTGATACTGTCTGCTGAGCTGTGTATCTAATCTTCTCCTGTGTGATACTGTCTGCTGAGCTGTGTATCTAATCTTCTCCTGTGTGATACTGTCTGCTGAGCTGTGTATCTAATCCTATTCGGTGTGATACTGTCTGCTGAGCTGTGTATCTAATCCTATTCGGTGTGATACTGTCTGCTGAGCTGTGTATCTAATCCTATCCGGTGTGATACTGTCTGCTGAGCTGTGTATCTAATCCTATCCGGTGTGATACTGTCTGCTGAGCTGTGTATCTAATCCTACCCTGTATGATACTGTCTGCTGAGCCGTGTATCTAATCCTCTCCTGTGTCATACTGTCTGCTGAGCCGTGTATCTAATCCTCTCCTGTGTGATACTGTCTGCTGAGCTGTGTATCTAATCCTCTCCTGTGTGATACTGTCTGCTGAGCCGTGTATCTAATCTTCTCCTGTGTGATACTGTCTGCTGAGCTGTGTATCTAATCTTCTCCTGTGTGATACTGTCTGCTGAGCTGTGTATCTAATCCTATTCGGTGTGATACTGTCTGCTGAGCTGTGTATCTAATCCTATTCGGTGTGATACTGTCTGCTGAGCTGTGTATCTAATCCTATCCGGTGTGATACTGTCTGCTGAGCTGTGTATCTAATCCTATCCGGTGTGATACTGTCTGCTGAGCTGTGTATCTAATCCTACCCTGTATGATACTGTCTGCTGAGCCGTGTATCTAATCCTCTCCTGTGTCATACTGTCTGCTGAGCCGTGTATCTAATCCTCTCCTGTGTGATACTGTCTGCTGAGCTGTGTATCTAATCCTCTCCTGTGTGATACTGTCTGCTGAGCCGTGTATCTAATCTTCTCCTGTGTGATACTGTCTGCTGAGCTGTGTATCTAATCCTATTCGGTGTGATACTGTCTGCTGAGCTGTGTATCTAATCCTATTCGGTGTGATACTGTCTGCTGAGCTGTGTATCTAATCCTATCCGGTGTGATACTGTCTGCTGAGCTGTGTATCTAATCCTACCCTGTATGATACTGTCTGCTGAGCTGTGTATCTAATCCTCTCCTGTGTGATACTGTCTGCTGAGCCGTGTATCTAATCCTCCCCTGTGCGATACTGTCTGCTGAGCCGTGTATCTAATCCTCCCCTGTGTGATACTGTCTGCTGAGCCGTGTATCTAATCCTCTCCTGTGTGATACTGTCTGCTGAGCTGTGTATCTAATCCTCTCCTGTGTGATACTGTCTGCTGAGCATTGTATCTAATCCTCTCCTGTGTGATACTGTCTGCTGAGCAGTGTTTCTAATCCTCTCCTGTGTGATACTGTCTGCTGAGCTGTGTATCTAATCCTCTCCTGTGTGATACTGTCTGCTGAGCTGTGTATCTAATCCTATTCGGTGTGATACTGTCTGCTGAGCTGTGTATCTAATCCTATTCGGTGTGATACTGTCTGCTGAGCTGTGTATCTAATCCTATCCGGTGTGATACTGTCTGCTGAGCTGTGTATCTAATCCTATCCGGTGTGATACTGTCTGCTGAGCTGTGTATCTAATCCTATCCGGTGTGATACTGTCTGCTGAGCTGTGTATCTAATCCTATCCGGTGTGATACTGTCTGCTGAGCTGTGTATCTAATCCTATCCTGTGTGATACTGTCTGCTGAGCTGTGTATCTAATCCTATCCTGTGTGATACTGTCTGCTGAGCTGTGTATCTAATCCTATCCGGTGTGATACTGTCTGCTGAGCTGTGTATCTAATCCTATCCGGTGTGATACTGTCTGCTGAGCTGTGTATCTAATCCTATCCGGTGTGATACTGTCTGCTGAGCCGTGTATCTAATCTTCTCCTGTGTGATACTGTCTGCTGAGCTGTGTATCTAATCTTCTCCTGTGTGATACTGTCTGCTGAGCTGTGTATCTAATCTTCTCCTGTGTGATACTGTCTGCTGAGCTGTGTATCTAATCTTCTGTGTGATACTGTCTGCTGAGCTGTGTATCTAATCTTCTCCTGTGTGATACTGTCTGCTGAGCTGTGTATCTAATCTTCTCCTGTGTGATACTGTCTGCTGAGCTGTGTATCTAATCTTCTTCTGTGTGATACTGTCTGCTGAGCAGTGTATCTAATCTTCTCCTGTGTGATACTGTCTGCTGAGCTGTGTATCTAATCCTATCCGGTGTGATACTGTCTGCTGAGCTGTGTATCTAATCCTATCCGGTGTGATACTGTCTGCTGAGCTGTGTATCTAAACCTATCCGGTGTGATACTGTCTGCTGAGCAGTGTATCTAATCCTCTCCTGTGTGATACTGTCTGCTGAGCTGTGTATCTAATCCTATCCGGTGTGATACTGTCTGCTGAGCCGTGTATCTAATCCTCTCCTGTGTGATACTGTCTGCTGAGCAGTGTATCTAATCCTTTCCTGTGTGATACTGTCTGCTGAGCTGTGTATCTAATCTTCTCCTGTGTGATACTGTCTGCTGAGCTGTGTATCTAATCTTCTCCTGTGTGATACTGTCTGCTGAGCTGTGTATCTAATCTTCTCCTGTGTGATACTGTCTGCTGAGCTGTGTATCTAATCTTCTGTGTGATACTGTCTGCTGAGCTGTGTATCTAATCTTCTCCTGTGTGATACTGTCTGCTGAGCTGTGTATCTAATCTTCTCCTGTGTGATACTGTCTGCTGAGCTGTGTATCTAATCTTCTTCTGTGTGATACTGTCTGCTGAGCAGTGTATCTAATCTTCTCCTGTGTGATACTGTCTGCTGAGCTGTGTATCTAATCCTATCCGGTGTGATACTGTCTGCTGAGCTGTGTATTTAATCCTATCCGGTGTGATACTGTCTGCTGAACTGTGTATCTAATCCTATCCGGTGTGATACTGTCTGCTGAGCTGTGTATCTAATCCTATCCGGTGTGATACTGTCTGCTGAGCTGTGTATCTAATCCTATCCGGTGTGATACTGTCTGCTGAGCTGTGTATCTAATCCTATCCGGTGTGATACTGTCTGCTGAGCCGTGTATCTAATCCTCTCCTGTGTGATACTGTCTGCTGAGCCGTGTATCTAATCCTCTCCTGTGTGATACTGTCTGCTGAGCCGTGTATCTAATCCTCTCCTGTGTCATACTGTCTGCTGAGCCGTGTATCTAATCCTCTCCTGTGTGATACTGTCTGCTGAGCTGTATCTCTAATCCTCTCCTGTGTGATACCATCTGCTGAGCCGTGTATCTAATCCTCTCCTGTGTGATACTGTCTGCTGAGCCGTGTATCTAATCCTCTCCTGTGTGATACTGTCTGCTGAGCCGTGTATCTAATCCTATCCTGTGTGATACTGTCTACTGAGCATTGTATCTAATCCTCTCCTGTGTGATACTGTCTGCTGAGCAGTGTTTCTAATCCTCTCCTGTGTGATACTGTGTGCTGAGCCGTGTATCTAATCCTCTCCTGTGTGATACTGTCTGCTGAGCTGTGTATCTAATCTTCTCCTGTGTGATACTGTCTGCTGAGCTGTGTATCTAATCTTCTCCTGTGTGATACTGTCTGCTGAGCTGTGTATCTAATCCTATTCGGTGTGATACTGTCTGCTGAGCTGTGTATCTAATCCTATTCGGTGTGATACTGTCTGCTGAGCTGTGTATCTAATCCTATCCGGTGTGATACTGTCTGCTGAGCTGTGTATCTAATCCTATCCGGTGTGATACTGTCTGCTGAGCTGTGTATCTAATCCTACCCTGTATGATACTGTCTGCTGAGCCGTGTATCTAATCCTCTCCTGTGTCATACTGTCTGCTGAGCCGTGTATCTAATCCTCTCCTGTGTGATACTGTCTGCTGAGCTGTGTATCTAATCCTCTCCTGTGTGATACTGTCTGCTGAGCCGTGTATCTAATCTTCTCCTGTGTGATACTGTCTGCTGAGCTGTGTATCTAATCTTCTCCTGTGTGATACTGTCTGCTGAGCTGTGTATCTAATCCTATTCGGTGTGATACTGTCTGCTGAGCTGTGTATCTAATCCTATTCGGTGTGATACTGTCTGCTGAGCTGTGTATCTAATCCTATCCGGTGTGATACTGTCTGCTGAGCTGTGTATCTAATCCTATCCGGTGTGATACTGTCTGCTGAGCTGTGTATCTAATCCTACCCTGTATGATACTGTCTGCTGAGCCGTGTATCTAATCCTCTCCTGTGTCATACTGTCTGCTGAGCCGTGTATCTAATCCTCTCCTGTGTGATACTGTCTGCTGAGCTGTGTATCTAATCCTCTCCTGTGTGATACTGTCTGCTGAGCCGTGTATCTAATCTTCTCCTGTGTGATACTGTCTGCTGAGCTGTGTATCTAATCCTATTCGGTGTGATACTGTCTGCTGAGCTGTGTATCTAATCCTATTCGGTGTGATACTGTCTGCTGAGCTGTGTATCTAATCCTATCCGGTGTGATACTGTCTGCTGAGCTGTGTATCTAATCCTACCCTGTATGATACTGTCTGCTGAGCTGTGTATCTAATCCTCTCCTGTGTGATACTGTCTGCTGAGCCGTGTATCTAATCCTCCCCTGTGCGATACTGTCTGCTGAGCCGTGTATCTAATCCTCCCCTGTGTGATACTGTCTGCTGAGCCGTGTATCTAATCCTCTCCTGTGTGATACTGTCTGCTGAGCTGTGTATCTAATCCTCTCCTGTGTGATACTGTCTGCTGAGCCGTGTATCTAATCCTCTCCTGTGTCATACTGTCTGCTGAGCTGTATCTCTAATCCTCTCCTGTGTGATACCATCTGCTGAGCCGTGTATCTAATCCTCTCCTGTGTGATACTGTCTGCTGAGCTGTGTATCTAATCCTCTCCTGTGTGATACTGTCTGCTGAGCATTGTATCTAATCCTCTCCTGTGTGATACTGTCTGCTGAGCAGTGTTTCTAATCCTCTCCTGTGTGATACTGTCTGCTGAGCTGTGTATCTAATCCTCTCCTGTGTGATACTGTCTGCTGAGCTGTGTATCTAATCCTATTCGGTGTGATACTGTCTGCTGAGCTGTGTATCTAATCCTATTCGGTGTGATACTGTCTGCTGAGCTGTGTATCTAATCCTATCCGGTGTGATACTGTCTGCTGAGCTGTGTATCTAATCCTATCCGGTGTGATACTGTCTGCTGAGCTGTGTATCTAATCCTATCCGGTGTGATACTGTCTGCTGAGCTGTGTATCTAATCCTATCCGGTGTGATACTGTCTGCTGAGCTGTGTATCTAATCCTATCCTGTGTGATACTGTCTGCTGAGCTGTGTATCTAATCCTATCCTGTGTGATACTGTCTGCTGAGCTGTGTATCTAATCCTATCCGGTGTGATACTGTCTGCTGAGCTGTGTATCTAATCCTATCCGGTGTGATACTGTCTGCTGAGCTGTGTATCTAATCCTATCCGGTGTGATACTGTCTGCTGAGCCGTGTATCTAATCTTCTCCTGTGTGATACTGTCTGCTGAGCTGTGTATCTAATCTTCTCCTGTGTGATACTGTCTGCTGAGCTGTGTATCTAATCTTCTCCTGTGTGATACTGTCTGCTGAGCTGTGTATCTAATCTTCTGTGTGATACTGTCTGCTGAGCTGTGTATCTAATCTTCTCCTGTGTGATACTGTCTGCTGAGCTGTGTATCTAATCTTCTCCTGTGTGATACTGTCTGCTGAGCTGTGTATCTAATCTTCTTCTGTGTGATACTGTCTGCTGAGCAGTGTATCTAATCTTCTCCTGTGTGATACTGTCTGCTGAGCTGTGTATCTAATCCTATCCGGTGTGATACTGTCTGCTGAGCTGTGTATCTAATCCTATCCGGTGTGATACTGTCTGCTGAGCTGTGTATCTAATCCTATCCGGTGTGATACTGTCTGCTGAGCAGTGTATCTAATCCTCTCCTGTGTGATACTGTCTGCTGAGCTGTGTATCTAATCCTATCCGGTGTGATACTGTCTGCTGAGCCGTGTATCTAATCCTCTCCTGTGTGATACTGTCTGCTGAGCAGTGTATCTAATCCTTTCCTGTGTGATACTGTCTGCTGAGCTGTGTATCTAATCTTCTCCTGTGTGATACTGTCTGCTGAGCTGTGTATCTAATCTTCTCCTGTGTGATACTGTCTGCTGAGCTGTGTATCTAATCTTCTCCTGTGTGATACTGTCTGCTGAGCTGTGTATCTAATCTTCTGTGTGATACTGTCTGCTGAGCTGTGTATCTAATCTTCTCCTGTGTGATACTGTCTGCTGAGCTGTGTATCTAATCTTCTCCTGTGTGATACTGTCTGCTGAGCTGTGTATCTAATCTTCTTCTGTGTGATACTGTCTGCTGAGCAGTGTATCTAATCTTCTCCTGTGTGATACTGTCTGCTGAGCTGTGTATCTAATCCTATCCGGTGTGATACTGTCTGCTGAGCTGTGTATCTAATCCTATCCGGTGTGATACTGTCTGCTGAACTGTGTATCTAATCCTATCCGGTGTGATACTGTCTGCTGAGCTGTGTATCTAATCCTATCCGGTGTGATACTGTCTGCTGAGCTGTGTATCTAATCCTATCCGGTGTGATACTGTCTGCTGAGCTGTGTATCTAATCCTATCCGGTGTGATACTGTCTGCTGAGCTGTGTATCTAATCCTATCCTGTGTGATACTGTCTGCTGAGCAGTGTATCTAATCCTCTCTCATGTTATGTCTTCATCTTTTAATATTTCTAACGGCACCAGGCAGGGATGCCCGCTTTCCCCTCTCCTTTTTATTCTTACACTAGAACCTTTACTACAAAAGCTCAGAGAGGAGGGGAGGATCGTTGGCATCAAATCAGCTGGTACTGAACATAAAATCGCAGCATACGCAGACGATCTACTGATCATGACCTCTAACCCGAGAATATCTGTCCCAGTTATCCTGACATTACTCAAGGAATACGGTGCACTATCAAATTTTAAGGTGAATCTTAGCAAATCTCAAGTCTTAAATATAAATATCCCAGAACCACAAAAAACACAAATGGCAATCGGGTCCCCCTTTACCTGGTCCCCCCCATCAATACGTTTCTTGGGAGTTGAGATTTCTCCAAACCTACAAGAACTTTATAAGTTAAACTTCCCACCGCTATTGCAGAAAATCCAGAAACTTACCCCCAACTGGAATATCTCATACATCTCCTGGTTGGGTAGGAAAAATCTCCTTAAATGTATGATATGGCCAAAAATAACTTATCTAGTGCAAGCCCTTCCAATCCACCTACCTAATTCTTTTTTCATTGACATACGAAAACTCCTCAGCCGTTTTCTGTGGCACAACCAAAAACCCAGACTTCCCTTACAAATATTATCCCTCCCACACTCTGAAGGAGGTATAGATCTGCCAGATCTAAAGATACTTCAACAAGCCACTCATCTCCAAAGAGTCGTGGATTGGATCAGGCTCCCACCACAGAAGCAATGGATTAAAGTAGAAGAAACAATCCTTAAATTCCCCCTTAGACAGCTCATCCTCACGCCCTCAAGTAGTACTAGGTATACATCAATTAAAAACCCTTTCACCGCCACTACTTTTAAAATCTGGTCCAATCCCCATATAAGACAAATATGCTCCCCGTTTCCCTCCCCTCTCCTACAAGTTAGAGACCTAGTTCTCTCCACTTCTCCAGCCCATAATGCCACAATACACAACTCAATTCACAACTTGATAACACCACTCCAAAAAATTACAGATAATGGGGTCATGCCCTGCTTGGCAGAACTCAATCAAATGCTAGATACTATCTCTTTTCACCCCTTTATGTACCAGAAATTTATGTCTAACTTAAAACTAGTCTTTAAAACTCCAAATTATATTAGGGAAATGACTGATTTTGAAAAACTTATAGCTGCAAAAAACCCCCAAAAAAGAACGTTATCAGCTCTACAAAAACAATTATGCCTAGCCAGAACCCCTAAGAAACTGCCATATGTAATGAAGTGGGAACAGGATCTGAATAGGCCTTTCACCCCATCTGAAATTAAAAGATTACTACTAGCACCTAAAGTCTCCTCTAGATGTGTTAGAGTACAAGAGAATGGCTATAAAGTTCTCTCCAGGTGGTATATGACTCCATCAAAACTTCAGAAATGTTACAAAGGACTTGATCCTGACTGCTGGAGATGCTCTTCTGATGTGGGCACTATGCTCCACATGTGGTGGAACTGTACATTGATTAAGCCCTTCTGGACAAAAATAATTCAAACTATTAATACAATTTTAAACTTGCAACTCTTGACCTTGCCGGAGATCTGCCTTCTGTTTCTGTTCCTAGATAACTTCCCTAAAATAAAATTAACCCTTCTTAGACAGCTCCTGGCCTCGGCTAAGTTACTTGTGACATCCTTATGGAAATCTGCGAAGACCCCAAATATCTCACTCTGGGAAATGAAGGTTGAACAAGTATACAGGCTAGAAGAATTGACTAGTTGGGATGAAAAAAGGCATAAACAATTCTCGTTGATATGGCGTCCCTGGCACAAATATATTACAGACCGCACAATACTAACCTAAAATACTCAGATCGCTAGCCCATTCTAATCCCAACTCCCCCCCCCTCCCATCATCTATATCTTTGTAGTCCCCCCCCCCCCCCATCATCTATATCTTTGTAGTCCCCCCCCCCCCTCCATCTCATCTCCCCGTTCATCCCACTTCCCTTTCAACCTTCCCCCCTTCTCCAGGTTTTTTTTTTCTTTTTCTCTTCTGAAGTTTTTATTTCCAGGATATCACAATAAACCTTCTTGAATATGATAACATGTTATGTGACCACAATTTTGTACTACGACATGTTCAAAAGAATTGAACCTCTCTTATATTTTTTCTCTCTTCCGAAACGTGTCAATGTTTGGCTGAAATTTATGCAGTCTGGTCAATTTCTGCTCTTATAATCTATGTGATATCGTTATCTTTGATTTGTTTCATTAACAATGTGACTTTTCTTTGTTCAATTGTTAACCTTCTTTAAAAAAAACCTTAATAAAAAGATGTTTAAAAGAAAAGAATAAGCAGGACAAATAAAGGGTTTATCCAACATGTAAAACTAATTTGGAAGCTACAGTTAGGCTTTTAATAGGACTCTTTCAGCATGACTGTGCAAACCAAGCACAGGAGCTCACAGCCAATCATTTAACTACTGTTTTTCCACTATATGATTAGATATTAAGTGCAAATTGCTTGTTTCTTGGTAATGGCCGCATGCTTTTGCAAAAACTGTGCAGCCATTAACAATAAGTGAACCATTTGTAATTAATTTCTACCAGTACAGCTCAAAAAAGCTGTGATCTTTATGAAATGGGTTGTTAGCAGATGTACCTTGGTCGCACACATGCTATACTCATCAGGTGCTACATGAAACTCAAGCCTAAAGATGGCCGCGACACTCATGGGCCGCTGCATTGTGCTTGCCCCCCAGGCTAAAATTTGCCAGCCAATAATATGTGACTGGTATATCAAATACTGTGATACAGACATCAGATGTTTTACACTGTCATATATATGACTACCAACATAAGGAGCATGAGTAATCCAAGACTTTATCACTACAGACAACACCAAAACTATAGATACCACCAAAATGAAACAATAGGCGCTTATTGCCGCTAAAATAAATCTCTATTAAATATTGCAAAAATTAAAAGACAATCATACAGAGTAGAGCAATGGAGGATCACAAACACATGAGTATCACATTTATAGAGACATAGTAGTCACATATATATATATATATATATATATATATATATATATATATATATATATATATATATACAGTACAGACCAAAAGTTTGGACACACCTTCTCATTTAAAGCTTTTTCTGTATCTTCATAACTATCAAAATTGTACATTCACACTGAAGGCATCAAAACTATGAATTAACCCATGTGGAATTATATACTTAACAAAAAAGTGTGAAACAACTGAAAATATGTCTTATATTCTAGGTTCTTCAAAGTGGCCACCTTTTGCTTTGATGACTGCTTTGCACACTCTTGGCATTCTCTTGATGAGCTTCAAGAGGTAGTCACCGGAAATGGTTTTCACTTCACAGGTGTGCCCTGTCAGGTTTAATAAGTGGGATTTCTTGCCTTATAAATGGGGTTGGGACCATCAGTTGTGTTGTGCAGAAATCAGCTGGATACACAGCTGATAGTCCTACTGAATAGACTGTTAGCTGCTTTTTTCTTACCATAATACAAATTCTAAGTAAAGAAAAACGAGTGGCCATCATTACTTTAAGAAATGAAGGTCTGTCAGTCCGAAAAATTGGGAAAACTTTGAATGTATCCCCAAGTGCAGTTGCAAAACCCATCAAGAAAACAAAGAAACTGGCTCACATGAGGACCGCCCCAGGAAAGGGAGACCAAGAGTCACCTCTGCTTCTGAGGATAAGTTTATCCGAGTCACCAGCCTCAGAAATCGCAGGTTAACAGCAGCTCAGATTAGAGACCAGGTCAATGCCACACAGAGTTCTAGCAGCAGACACATCTCTACAACAACTGTTAAGAGGAGACTTTGTGCAGCAGGCCTTCATGGTAAAATAGCTGCTAGGAAACCACTGCTAAGGACAGGCAACAAGCAGAAGAGACTTGTTTGGGATAAGGAACACAAGGAATGGACATTAGACCAGTGGAAATCTGTGCTTTGGTCTGATAAGTCCAAATTTGAGATCTTTGGTTCCAACCACTGTGTTTTTGTGCGACGCAGAAAAGGTGAGCGGATGGACTCTACATGCCTGGTTCCCACCGTGAAGCATGGAGGAGGAGGTGTGATGGTGTGGGGGTGCTTTGCTGGTGACACTGTTGGGGATTTATTCTAAATTTAAGGCATACTGAACCAGCATGGATACCACAGCATCTTGCAGCGGCATGCTATTCCATCCGGTTTGCGTTTAGTTGGACCATCATTTATTTTTCAACAGGACAATGACCCCAAACACACCTCCAGGCTGTGTAAGGGCTATTTGACCAAGAAGGAGAGTGATGGGGTGCTATGCCAGATGACCTGGCCTCCACAGTCACCAGACCTGAACCCAATCGAGATGGTTTGGGGTGAGCTGGACCGCAGAGTGAAGGCAAAAAGGCCAACAAGTGCTAAGCATCTCTGGGAACTCCTTCAAGATTGTTGGAAGACCATTTCCGGTGACTCCCTCTTGAAGCTCATCAAGAGAATGCCAAGAGTGTGCAAAGCAGTCATCAAAGCAAAAGGTGGCTACTTTGAAGAACCTAGAATATAAGACATATTTTCAGTTGTTTCACACTTTTTTGTTAAGTATATAATTCCACATGTGTTAATTCATAGTTTTGGTGCCTTCAGTGTGAATGTACAATATTCAGAGTCATGAAAATACAGAAAAATCTTTAAATAAACTTTTGGTCTGTACTGTATATATAATATAACACTACAAGCCTCCCTCTGTCTGAAGCCTTTAAAGACTTGGCAAGTGCTACATGCCTGCGCAGTCTGGCTCTAGACAGAAGAACCCATTACGTTACAGGTAAGAGTAGTGTGTATGGCGCCGGAGATTGCGGTATGCGTAGACACTGAACACATACCGCGATCTCCGGCGCCATACTTACCTGACCGGGAGGAGCGTTGCAGCGGTGCTTCTCTTCTCGCCGGAGACCAGGGCAGGAGTGAAGGCGTTGGAATCGGCACATATGCATAGCTCTATCCGGCGCCATTTTACTGAAGACATATTTGCAGTGTGTCTTCAGCAAAATGGCGTTGAACAGCACGGTATGGGCACACGCGTACTCTGGCGCCGCACTGCTCCCCGGCAGAACAGGATACAGAAGCGCTGGAGCACAGGGAAGAAAGGTGAGTATGTGTTTATTTTTTTGTATCTGTGCACCGTGAAAGGGATGAGGGGTGCCATACATACCAGCAATGGGGTGTGAAGGGTACCATACATACCAGGAAAGGGGTGTGAGGGGTACAATGCATACCAGGATTTGGGGGCTGACTGAACCATGAAAACCAGGATTGGGGGGTGAGGGGTGCCATACATACCAGGATTGGGGGGTGAGGGGTGCCATACATACCAGGATTTGGGGGGTGACTGAACCATGAAAACCAGGATTGGGGGTGAGGGGTGCCATACATACCAGGATTGGGGGGTGAGTGGTGCCATACATACCAGGAATGGGGGGTGAGGGGTACCATACATACCAGGAAAGGGGTGTGAGGGGACCATGCATACCAGGATTGTGGGATGAGGGGTACAATGCATACCAGGATTTGGGGGGTGACTGAACCATGAAAACCAGGATTGGGGGGTGAGGGATGCCATACATACCAGGATTGGGGGGTGAGGGGTGCCATACATACCAGGATTTGGGGGGTGACTGAACCATGAAAACCAGGATTGGGAGTGAGGGGTGCCATACATACCAGGATTGGGGGGTGAGTGGTGCCATACATACCAGGATTGGGGGGTGAGGGGTACCATGCATACAAGGATAGGAAAGTGGGGTTCTATGCATACCAGAATAGGGATGAGGGGTACCATGCATACCTGGATTGGGGGATGAGGGGACCATGCATACCTGGATTGGGGGATGAGGGGACCATGCATACCAGGATTGGGGGATGAGGGAACCATGCATACCAGGATTGGGTGATGAGGGAACCATGCATACCAGGATTGGGGGATGAGGAGGCCATATGTACCAGGATTGGGGATGAGAGAGTCATGCATACCAGGATTGGGGATGAGAGAGCCATGCATACCAGGATGGGGGATGAGGAGGCCATACATACCAGGGTAACGCTGAGGGGGCCATGTGCAGCATGATGGGGATTAGAGGTGCCATACATACCAGGACAGGGATGAGGGGTGCCATGCATACCACTATACCAGGACAGGGATGAGGGGTGCCATGCATACCACTATACCAGGATAAGGATGAGGGGTGTCATGCATACCGGGACAGGGATGAGGGGTGCCATGCATACCGGGACAGGGATGAGGGGTGCCATGAATAACGGGACAGGGATGAGGGGTGCCATGCATACCGGGACAGGGATGAGGGGTGCCATGCATACTGGGACAGGGATGAGGGGTGCCATGCATACCGGGATAGGGATGAGGGGTGCCATGCATACCGGGATAGGGATGAGGGGTGCCATGCATACCAGGATGGGGATGGGGACCACGTATAAAAGGAAGGGGGGGGGCATATATACCAGGATGGGGGATATTGTCAGAATTGGGGGACATTACCCCTATACCAGTGTCAGCAGAAGACCCCCTCCCCCTTAAAAGTGCATCAGGAACACATTTTTGGCTTAAATTTTTTTATTTTTATTTTCCTCCTCTAAAACCTAGGTGCGTCTTATGGTCCGGTGCATCTTATAGTCCGAAAAATACGGTACTTCTTACATTACATGAGTGATATCTATTGTAAATTCTATAATAGCTCAGAAACCGGCGAATCCTCACAGTGCATGGGGCGTGTCATGGGGGGATTCAAAAGTTTTCATTTTAGACTGTACATTATAGTCCTCCATACAGTAGTATGAGCACCACATAGTCCTCCATACAGTATTGTGGACACCACATAGTCCTCCATACAGTATTATGGGCACTACATAGCACTCCATACAGTATTATGGGCACCACATAGTCCTCTATACAGAATGGGCTCCATACTGAATAATGGACCCCATATAATGTTCCATACAGAATAATAGGCCCCATATAATGCTCTATACAGAATAATGAACCCCATATAATGCTCATTACACCATAATTGACCCCATATATTACTCCATGAAGAATAATGGGCGTCATGTAATATGCCATACAGAATAATGGGCCCCATATAATGCTCCATAGAGAATGGGCCCCATATAATGCTCCATAGAGAATGGGCCCCATATAATGCACCATAGAGAATGGGCCCCATATAATGCACCATAGAGAATGGGCCCCATATAATGCTCCATAGAGAATGGGCCCCATATAATGCTCCATAGAGAATGGGCCCCATATAATGCTCCATAGAGAATGGGCTCCATACATAAAAAATAAATAATAAAATACTCACCTCTCCTCATACCCTGCTGGCTACAGGTCCTGTCTCTTCAACACACCCAGACGTGACAGAGTCAGAAGACGCAGGGGAGACTGGACCTGCGGCCAGCAGGGTATGACGAGAGGTGAATATTTCAAACACCGTAAAGCACGGGGGGGGGGGGTTACACCGGGCCCCCCCAACTCACAGGCCCAATAGCGTTCCAGTGTCCCCAACTGTGAGTGGGGCTCCCCTCTTGCCCAGGGCCCTGGCACTTGCCCTGGTGCAATGGGTGGTTATGCCGGCTCTGGCCCTGTAGCTGGTGCAGGATCAGTCTGGGGCAGGGGTCTGTATAGTAAGGTCTGAAGTGTCTCGATCTCAGGTCCGATGTGATTTGAACATTCAAACAGATCGAAAGCCGATGATCTCACACTGACAGCACGACCCCAACCTGCTTGAAGGGTCCATCTGCTACAATAAATCTTTCTGATCCTCAGCAGAGCGACCATAGATAACATTCAGGATCTGGCCCTGGACTTGTCAGGAGGTGAGCAGCATCCTGCCACTTCCACACTCTACAAAAAGTATAAATCTACTGTCCTGACCACTATCCGGAGCTCAGGCTAAGGCCACGGCCCCACTATCAGTATTTGGTCAGTATATTTTCTCAGGAGTGGGAGCCAAAACCAGGTCAGTAACAATCAGAGAAAAGGTATAATAGAAACAAGTCACCAATTCTGCATTTATCACCAACTCCTGGTTTTGTCTCCCACTCCTGTGAAAAAATACTGACCGAATACTGACCGAATACTGATAGTGGGGTCGTGGCCTTACAAGAATCAAAGATGTCTGCCCTCTCGTACTGCTCAGCGGCTGAAGCTTCTCTCCGGCAGGCATAAGAACGTGGCCTGTGCCGGCTGTTCTGGGCTGCAGATGCCCAGCTGGCACATGTACACAATGAAAGATACAGGGCCGCCCTGCAGTCTGTAAAGAAGCAGCTGCTTGGCCACCGGCTTGGAGGGCATGTGCCCCTCTGGCCCACCTCGCCCCTGGTCAATATGATACCATCTTTTTCATTAGTTGGTGAGGTTAGAAGAAATTTCACTCCAAGACAGTGGATTTTGTACTTTATTCCAGTATATTTATACATAGAAAACATGGCAATGAAAAACAAGTAGATGCACGTGCATAAAAATGTCCCAACATTAATTAAAAAACCCTTTAAGATACAGATAATACTTGTATACAAAAATATTAACACATTCTCAAATTGTATATAAAGTGCACAAAAGTCAATAGCCCTGACATATAGTGTACACAGGGTCCCCCACATGGTATACACAAAATACAATGTCATCCAGGAAATAACAAAAATAACAAATACATTTAATCTATTCTGAAATCCCATGTCTATACAAGATAATAATATGTAAAATCCTACAGTGTCAAAGAAATGAGCTAGAGACTACTACATGGCGATGATGCCTCCAAACAAGATAATGCCCAGCTAATGCTGCAAATTATACAGATATTACCAGTCACCCAATTAGACACATGAGGTCCGGGCAAGTGATTTTCTACAGTTCATTGACCTCTATGATGACATCTAATATTTTCAATCATTTATACAGCGGGGTACATTGGGCCTCATTAATAAATCTGCTCACTAGAAAACTAGTTGCCCATACTAACCAATTAGAGCTCAGCTAAGGTTGTTTTAACTGACCTGGAAAAGTAAAAGCTGTTCTGTGATTGGCTGGGATAAGTAAAAAGGCTGTTTTAATAAATGATTCCCAATGTACCAAGCCCCGCCATAAATGTTATTGATTACAGTAGGGGCCACAATATCCCATGTGTATAGTCATCACATTCATCTTATTGTCAGCGGTTACCTTGGGACATGCTATATTGAAATGTAAGATGATATCAGTGGGGTCCATGAGGCAGAGCAGTGTGTGGTACGTGTGACATTTCCTAATATCGAGCAATCAATACTGTACCTTGGTCTGGAATGCAAAGTCTGCGTGGACAAGGAAGGGGCTCCCAGATGCCAGCTGTAAAACCCGTCGCTCCACCATCACACGCTCATCACCATCAGCAAGCAGGGCTCTTTTGCCGATGATCTTAACAGCAAAATGTTTGCGGGTAGATGAATCTTCCGCCAGCAGGACCGTTCCATAGCATCCCAGGCCAAGCACTTGATGGAATAATAATCTCCTCTTGATGGTATCAGAGACTGTGCTTTTGGAGCCGGTTGGCCGAACACCGCTGCTTCCTTCAGCTTCTTCAGCCTTCTGCTTTAGATCCATGGGTTTCTGTCCTAATGTAATCCTTCTTCTTTTCTTCTCCTTTTTGTCCCCTGATGAGATGAAGATGGCTCCTCTCTTCTTGGCTTCCATCTTCTGACTTTCTACCTTCTCCTTTTCTTCCACTTCTTCTTTCTTCTGGACTGGTTGTTTTGTCCTGTTGACTGAAGACTTCCTCTCATCATCAGATGTGTCATGGGAAGGTCTTAGTCTCTTCGCTCCTTCCCTCCTCACCACGTTCTCCTTTACTTCTTTCTTCTGGACTGGTGGTTTTGTCCTGTTGACTGAAGACTTCCTCTCATCATCAGATGTGTCATGGGAAGGTCTTCGTGTCTTCACTCTTTCTCTGCTCACCACAATCTCCTCCTCTTTTATATCCATATTATTGCTTTGCTTAGAGTTAGCCGACATCTCCTCCACTGTTGTTGGTCAATTCCAACTGTCACTTCCAACTGTCACTCAGTGCATTTCATATGGAATCATCATGCATGCACCACCACTGGTCATGTGATCAGCATCTGACCAATGATATTTAAGAGATAAATGAACATTAGCTGAGATTAAATATTCAGGTAATATTCAGATATTCTGTGGAACACAAGGTGCCACATTTACTAATAGTAATAGAACTGCACTAAGTCGCCAATTTAATTTACATTGTTACTACAGAGCATCAGATGAATGTAATATAATAAATATTAGCAAGATGTATGATTTCCATCCACTCTACGTATCATAGAAATACAGATATACTATCTTTTTATATAGAGATGTAGCAGAAGCCATCCTGATTGTTTGCAGCATGCTATGGTGATAGAGAAGCATGCATGACTGTGCCATGCAAATGGTGAGGAGCACCAAAATGGGACATATGATTCACGTAGCCAGGGGCGTAATGTCCGCGGTCGCAGTGGCAGTCACTGCGACCGGGCCCAGGGGGGGTTGGGGCTTGTAAACGCCAGCAGAAATTTCAACAGGATGTGTGTATCGCAGTGCACAGTCGCTTCGGGTCCGTGCGTGACAAATCAGGGGCGGACTGGGTCAGGGGCAGAGCCGGACTGGGGTGTCTGGGGCCCACCAGGGACATTGACTCCAGGGGCCCACCCACCCTTCAGCTATTTGCAAATACCTGTTAGCCGTTATACCCATTATACTGGCGGCTCCTGCCCATCACTGTGCGCTCACCAGAACTGCGATGTACAATTACTGTAGTTTGCATTAAAGGGTTTTTATTGGTGAAAACAAGTTATCAGCGATGCACAGGTTGGGAAGGTGATCACTTATTTATTGGTGGAATCCGCACTGTCAGAAGATTGTGGCACTTTGACTATTTGGTGAGATTTTTACCTCTGTATTTATAAGACAAAACCAGGAGTGGAGCAATCCGAGGTCATGTTTTATGCATTTCTCACCCACTCCTGGTTTTGTCTTATAAATACAGAGGTGAAAATCTCACCAAATGCCAACTTGCTTTCTCTGGTGAACCTCCGTAACTGCATCTCTGCTGCTGTGTAATAGTCACAGGGCAGGGAGGGGTTAAACATCTAAGTATTTAATATCTATTGGAAATAAAGAGGTTTCCCCTTATTGATATCAGATAAAACAAATGACCAACCACAATCCACTCTACCAAGACCAATATTACCAGATAGAAGGCAGAAATACCACCACACCGTGACCAGATCACATATTACCACCACATAGTGCCCAAATAATGCCACATACAAGGCACAAATACCGCCACACCATGACCAAAGCACATAATATCACCACATAGTGATCAAATGCTACCAGATACAAGGTATAAATACTGACACACCATGAGACCACATATTACCACCACATAGTGACTGAATAATACCACATAGAAGGGACAAATATCGTCATGTCATGACCAAAGCACATAATGCCACCACATATTGACAAATAATGCTAAAATAATAAAAATGTAAAAAAGCTCAGTATATTGGGTCAGTGTACAGGTTATACAGTGATCACCAGTGACATTATGCACAGGAGCTCTGTATATAGTGTACAGGTTATACAGTCATCACCAGTGACATTATACACAGAAGCTCTGTATATAGTGTCAGTGTACAGGTAATGCAATGATCACCATTGATATTATACACAGGAGCTCTGTATATAGTGTACAGGTAATACAGTGATCACCAGTGACATTATACACAGGAGCTCTGTATATAGTGTCAGTGTACAGGTAATACAGTGATCACCAGTGACATTATGCACAGGAGCTCTGTATATAGTGTCAGTGTGTGTGTGTATAGGTAATACACATACTCACCAGTGATGTCTCTAGGTGAAGTTCTTTATCTGCAGACCGATATATCACATCTTCTATGCAGGACTTATCTCTGCAGAAAATAACATAGTTAGCTATAACTGATCACTTCCAGAGCACAAGCCACACTTTTCCCAAGATTTCTACACTGCATGAAATGACAAAATGCAACATAGTGCCGCACTACACAGTAAAAATAAAACACAAAATACATTTAGGGACTCCATCTTTAATAAAAAAAAAAAACATCATGAGAGATCAGAGATTATGGGGCCCAGTCAGGGATCGTACATAGAAATCATGTGGCCCAGTCAGGGGAGTATACAGAAATCATGGGGCCAATCAGGTTAGGGGTGTACATAGAGATCATGGGGCCCAGTCAGCGGCGTACATAGAGATCATGGGGCCAATCAGGTTAGGGGTGTACATAGAGATCATGGGGCCCCCTCAGCGGCGTACATAGAGATCATGGGGCCCAGTCAGCGGAGTACATAGAGATCATGGGGCCCAGTCAGCAGCGTACATAGAGATTATGGGGCCTAGTCAGGGATCGTACATAGAGATCATGGGGCCCAGTCAGCGGCGTACATAGAGATCATGGGGCCAATCAGGTTAGGGGTGTACATAGAGATCATGGGGCCCCCTCAGCGGTGTACATAGAGATCATGGGGCCCAGTCAGCGGAGAACATAGAGATCATGGGGCCCAGTCAGCGGCGTACATTGAGATCATGGGGCCCAGTCAGCGGTGTACATAGAGATCATGGGGCCCAGTCAGCGGCGTACATAGAGATCATGGGGCCGAGTCAGAGGCGTACATAGAGATCATGGGGCCAATCAGGTTAGGGGTGTACATAGAGATCATGGGGCCCCCTCAGCGGCGTACATAGAGATCATGGGGCCCAGTCAGCGGAGTACATAGAGATCATGGGGCCAAGTCAGCGGCGTACATAGAGATCATGGGGCCCAGTCAGCGGTGTACATAGAGATCATGGGGCCCAGTCAGCGGCGTACATAGAGATCATGGGGCCCAGTCAGCGGCGTACATAGAGATCATGGGGCCCAGTCAGGGATCGTACATAGAGATCATGGGGCCCTATGAGGTGAGGCTCTCACCTCCTCAGGGAGCTCTCACAGGGCATCACAGGCCTTAGTATGAAGCAATACTAGAAGACTTGTGGAATTGCTTCATACTAAGGCCTGTGATGCCGTGTGGGAGCTCCTGAGGGCACCATACTGGGGAGGTGAGATCCTCACTTGGCAGTAGTAGGAGCAGCATCTCCATAGTGTGGCATTCACATCATACTACATGCTGCACTGTACAGGACTCCCAGCCGGCAGCAGGACAAATGAGGAGGTAACTGTCTGGGACCAGCGCCGGACTGGAGTACCTGGGGCCCACCAGGAAAAAATCAATCTTGGGGCCCACCAGCACCATGCAGTTACCGTATATAGGAATAACATAAGTCCACAAACTCTTTCAAAATGAATCAACTTTATTAACCAATAAATCTCTGCTGCTGTGTAGTAGTCACAACACAACACATCACCAGTGACATTATACACAGAAGCTCTGTATATAGTGTCAGTGTACAGGTAATGCAATGATCACCATTGATATCATACACAGGAGCTCTGTATATAGTGTACAGGTAATACAGTGATCACCAGTGACATTATACACAGGAGCTCTGTATATAGTGTCAGTGTACAGGTAATACAGTGATCACAAGGGAGATTATGCACAGGAGCTCTGTATATAGTGTCAGTGTGTGTGTGTATAGGTAATACACATACTCACCAGTGATGTCTCTAGGTGAAGTTCTTTAACTGCAGACCGATATATCACATCTTCTATGCAGGACTTATCTCTGCAGAAAATAACATAGTTAGCTATAACTGATCACTTCCAGAGCACAATCCACACTTTTCCCAAGATTTCTACACTGCATGAAATGACAAAAAAAGAAACATAGCACTGCACTACACAGTAACAGTGCTCCAGTGTCATTCTGTGCCGGCTCATCTGTCAGCAGACATATTTGTCTGATGGCAAAGATCTAGCAGAGCTGAAGACAGAAGACCTATGGATTACTTTGGGAGTGAGGATTTTTCTTTATTAAAGGTGGAGTCCCTAAATGTGTTTTATTTTTAATAATAAAAAAAAAAAATTCTATCTATTTTTCTCTGTTTACTAGAAATTGATGGTGGCTATGTCTAATTTGGCGTGAAACCATGAATTTCGGGCTTAGTACCAGCTGATAAGGCAAAGATGGCCTGGTACTAACCCTATTATTACCCAGGGTGCCACTCACCACCAGGGCCGCTGGAAGAGCCGGGTAAAGCACCTGGAAATGGTGCCATGATGAATGCGCCATTTTCAGGGGTGGCTGTGGGCTGCGATTTTCAGTGTGGAGGGCCAAGAACGCTTGGGCCTTGCCATGCTGCGAATCCCAGCCCCCAGCAGCCTGGTTTTATCTGGCTGGCGATCAACATATGGCGGGAAAAAAAAAAGTTAAGTTTAAAACAAATATTCGGCTTCTCTGTCCTTTGATCGCCAGACAAGGTAAAGCCAGGCAGCTGGGGGTGGCAGTACGTAGCTGTCTGCTTTATCTGCGGTGAGAATCAAAAATTCGTTTTTAAAATTTTCTATTCACACTTTTATATGTGACAGACCCAACAGTCAATCGCAGATGCTGTCAAAGAGGATGGGCGTCGGTGATTGGCTGTTTGAGTAATGTACAATCAGCCCATACATTCTAGTATGGTACTATGTATGGGCTGCTTTCAGGTTACTCAAGCAGCCAATCACAGACGCCCATTTTCTGTGTCAGCCTCTGTGATTGGCTGTTGGGACTGTCACACATATAGAAGTGTGAAAATAAATAAATAATAAAACAAAAATGACATAGCGCTCTGCAGAAATTTTGATTCTCAGCGCAGATAGAGGTGGCAGCCCGTAGCTGTCTGCTTTATCTGCCTGGTTTTACCTTGACTGGCGATCAAAAGTCAGGAAAGCCCAATGTTTTTTTTAAATTATTTAAAAAAATAATTTAAAAAAAAAAATGCGTGGGCTCCCGCCATATTTTGATCGGGGGGGGCTGGGGGCTGGGATTCTCAGCATGGTAAGGCCCAAGCATTCTGGGCCCCCCACGCTGAAAATGGCAGCCTGCAGCCACCCCTGGAATTGGTGCATTCATCGTAGCGCCATTTCCAGGCACTTTATCCGGCTCTTCCAACGGCCCTGGTGGGGGGTGGCACGCTGGGTAATAATGGGGTTAGTACCAGCTTTGTATTATCAGCTGGCACTAAGCCTGAAATTCATGGCATCACGCCAAACTACACATGGCCACCATGAATTTCCAGTAAACAGAAAAAAACACAACACAGAATTTTTTTTTTAATAAAAATAAAACACAAAACACATGTAGGGACTCCATCTTTAATAAAAAAACAAAACCCTCGCTCTGACGTAATCCACGGATCTTCTGTCTCCAGCTCTGCTACATCTTTGCCATTAGACAAATATGCCTGCTGACAGAGATGAGCAGGCACAGAATGACACTAGAACCCAGTTGTCAGAGAAGTGCTCAGCTGGCCTCCAGCCGCCGACCATGTTTTCCTGTGCGTTGCAAATAATGTATACTTTCAAACACATGCCTATTTTTGCAATGCAAGTCTACGGTACATTGCGTCTGCGCTGATTTACAACGGATGCGTTGTAACGCACAGCATAAACGCAATGCTAACCCAGCCTAACAGCAGCGAGAAGGGGAGACGGAGCCCTGGAGACCGCCTAGTCAGTCTACTGGTGGTACTATCATGCCCATTGCCCAGTATGTACTGCCAGCCTCTGTGGTATTAGCATTCAAGCTCACATGGCATGTCCTGCCAGCCAGCCACTGGTGTTAGTACTAGCATGATAGTACCACACCACCAGTGGCTGGGCAATGGGCATGCATGATGGTACCACCAGTGGCTGGGCAATGGGCATGCATGATGGTACCACCAGTGGCTGGGCAATGGGCATGCATGATGGTACCAACAGTGGCTGGCAGGACATGCTGGGCATGATTCATGCCTTGTATGTCTTGTCAGCCTCAGTGGTACTATCATGCCCACCCACTATGTCCTGCCAGCCCCTGGTGGTAGTACATGCTGCTGGGCATAGTACCAGTAACCAGAGGCTGGCAGCAGGACATGCTAGGCAATGGGCATGATGATAACCATGCCCATTGTCCAGTAGTATTTACTGCCAGCCCCGGCCAGGGGTCCTCCCAGTCACCCCTCCCCCCTATCCCTTCCTCCCTCCCCTCCCCGTTTCATACACACGAGTCGAGATGAGCGGCAGCCGCTGCCTGGAGCGACGCAGGGTCCGTACTCCACAGCGCGCACAGGAAGCAGTCCCAGGGCGATGACGTCATCACCCTGAGACTGACCTCCTGCGCACGCGCCAGCAGTGTCGCTGCGCAGAGGAGGCAGAGGGCCCATCACTAATCATATCGGCAGTGCTGCGAACCGGGGGGGGGGGCCCTCTGTTCTCTGTACAGGGCCCAGGGGCGTAGGGGACGGGGCCATCGGGACCCGGGGGTTTTCCCGATCCTCCGGTGGGCCAGTCCGCCCCTGTAGAGGGGCATATGTATATATGCAGGTCGGCCACATCCCAGTGGTGCAGACACATCCACACTGCACCCTGTATACTTGTGCACTGCCGTCTGCTGCAGTGGTAGGAGCCGCCTGAATGCATCTTCCTGCCGGAGAGGAGCTTGTGGGCCTCTGCGGTGAGGAGGTGGACGCTGCGCACCTCCTGAGAAGTATATGGCTCTCCATGTATCTGTGCACATAGTATACCACTCTAGTATATAGCAGAAAGGAGACATCGACCAGAAGAGTCCAGGCATGTGGGTGATGCTAATAATTATTATATTGATAACCAGGTGGAAGAGGAGGAAATGCAGAAAAAAGGGGGGAATTAAAAACTATACGCAAAGGGGACGTCGAGACAGGAATTACAATTAACACCAGTGGGAATGGATCATGATTAGAACAGCAAAGGGATAATACAGAGAATCAAGCCACAAATTAATCCAGTATATAAAAATATATATACATATCATTAGTTAGATATATCTGTACATATGATTGTTTAATTATCATAAACTTTACATAAAGTGCAAGTGTGACGCCTCTACTCAGAGAAGCCAGTGTTTTACCCTGGGTGTTGGGGGACTCGGTGTCGGGCCCTGTGATGGAGAGGTGGGATGCAGCCGTGGCCCGGGCCCGACCCGTGCTCAGGGCTGTCACATTAGAAAGAGATGGTTTGGGCTAGTCCGGCTTGAGTGGCTGATTAAAGACTACGCCACCTGTGGTGCCTGGTGAAGGGTCACCAGCGCCGCTACAGTCCGCTGAGGCATGGTGTTATGGCGGCCAAAGTTCTCACTGCTCCCCACAGGCGGAGCAGGGCCTCAGGGCAGGCAGGCAGGATGGAAGCGGGGTAGTAGTGCGAGGAGTACGGGCACCGCGTCGCATGGTATGGCGCATAATGAACAGTCTGGAGGCCATAGGGGTGAACTTCCAAGGCTTTACTCACTTAGAGATGACAGCGGGAAGGCGACTCCCTGCTCCCCGCGGAGTCCTGCGGCCACCAGGGACGGGGGTCCGACTACCTCCGAGAAAGTCCAGTGTTCGGTAGCGGCCCTACACCAGAGTGTTCCTGCACTACAGACTTCACCCTTTCCCGTCTGTGCGTGTGTAGCTAGGCCGGGCCTCCCTCTGAGCTCCTCTCAGGACTAGGGCACGGGTGGCAATTCCTCTCCATCCGATGCCCGGTGGGATCCTCAGGGCCTAACCGGGCTTTCCCGTCCAGGACATAGACTACAGTGTCGGGGGCCGGTACCCCTCATGCAGCCGGAATCCCTCTGAATAGATCAGGTAGGCGAGGACAGGTGGCGTACTCCGCTCCGTCTGCATCCTCCCTGGGACCCATTTGCTGGGGAGCCACACTCTACAGCTCCCGGGCCTTCTTGGTCCTGGTCCTTGGCCGGGTTGAGACATTCCTTGTCTGCAACCTACCTCTCGTCCCAAGGCCAGGGTACGAGGGCTGTGTCCCATGCCGGTGCAGGCCCACACAGGATCTGCACTCCCGGAGGGAAGTCACATTAACACGTAGTAGTTTGACAGCACAGTACGACCACTAGGACTTGACTAACTAGGACCAACGAACGACTAGCAGAAAAGGACTAAGATCAAAAATGGCTTTTCATTAAATATTAGATCAAAAGTGTCACTAACTTGTAAGGTCTCCACCCTCACCCACTAACTGGTTCCTACCACTTTGTGTTCCCCAGTCTCCCTGTAACCAGGGGAGCAGCACCTAGTGCATACTAGCTCCCTCTGGTGGAGAAGTGTGGTGTTGGATGCAAAAGGTTAGGTCACAACTATCACACTGGCCTTACCTCGGAGGAGGAACGCTACACTCCACTAAAGAAGTGCAGCATTCCTGTGGCGGTCGAACCCTCAGGGGCGCCACATTCCCCCCTGGTAAAACACAGCACGTCCGCGGGCTGAAAAAGAAGTAACACCCAGGAAATTTTCTTTTTATAATAACAAAACTATCTTCCCTTTATGGGAGGCACATTTCTTAAACGTTGCATAACAGGTATAAAAATACAAAAGTATAAAATTATAAAAGTGCTCGCATTTTTCCAGAGACATTTTGTACAAACAGGTAAAGTGTAAGGTAGCCGAGTCACTTCAGAAGTGCGAGGGACCTGTCCTAAACCCCCAACGTGGGCCCTGGGGTGGCTGCAGGGCATGAAGATCCCGGGTTGGCCCTCCCGGAGAGCCACCCCGACAGGTTTTTCTTCTGAGGCTTTGAGGTAGAGAATATCTGCGGTTTTGTATAAAACCAATATGGAGCACCTAAACAGATGCAAACTATGTACAATTTTAAAGAGTCTGCTGCCAGTCCGCAGGGACACGTGTCTCTAGAAAAACCGGGTAGAAATCAAACAATAATAGAAGAAAGTCAACACACACTAAAACTTGTAAACAAATTGCAACAACAGCCGGGGGCTGCTTTAAACCTCGGGCTGTCTTCTTGGAAAGGGCTCATTCCTCCCGGCGGAGGCTAGCCGGTCCCCTGAGGCTGATCACGGGGTGGCGTCGCTCCCGGACACTTTGTGTACGTCCAGGGCGTACCACCCATGCTCCCCCTGGTGGCGAGAGAAAGTCACTGTGTCGCCCGGGAAGAGGTTCCGACCGGGGTGTCCATTCTTGAGGCGCGGCTCAACGTCTCGCCGGCTGACGAACACATCGTCCTGGAACTGGGGACACCGGATGAACCCCCACCCCGCCTCATGATGAAAACGGACAGGTGGCCTCCTCCTGACGCGCCCGAGATTTGGCAGCTTTGGTCCAGACCTCGAGGCGCTCGCAGCGCTGCTCCCGCCGACGCTGCTCCCATGCAAGCTAGAAAATCTGGTCGCTGCACCACTGGCTCCTCCTCTGCGCTTCAGCCCTGGTCTTCCCGGGGAAGCCCATCAGGTCGCCCCCCTGGTTTTCCCAGGCCCACTCCTCAGCCTCGGGCCAGGTTACTGCTGATGCGGGTAGCGGAGTAAGAACGGGTTGCTGAGAGTCCTCTGTAGGCGCGAACCAGTCCGGGTTGGAGCCGGTAGTTTCCTCCGCAGCTTCAGCACCTCCGTGTCAGGGTTTGGGCGGCATCGCAGGTCCCCACCGATGGCTGCCGATTGCAGCTCTGGAGCCAACGCTTGCTCCCAAGTGACCGCGTGGGGAGTTAGATACTCCGTCATGAGGTCCAGAATATTCACGGTAGGCTCTGCAGCCGGGGCAGGGGTTGCACACTCACCCGCCGCTGGGCCGCCCTCGACCTCTGTCACCGAGTCGACTTGTCCTGGGACCTCAACTCCTTGGCGGCGGTCCCGGATACGCAGCAGCATCTCCTCCCGCCACGCAGCCGTCGCCGCCTCCTGGGCCTCTCTTTGCTTTCTTAAGAGTCCCGGAGCTTCCTGCTGGAGAAATGCGATATCTTCCGGGGTCAACACACTGCCGCCTTGCCCTCTGCCGGGTGAAGGGCCTGAACCGGGTTCAGTAGATGCGTGGTCTTGCTCCCCACAGGCATCCATGTCTGCCTCTGTTGATTGCCAAGCGCCGACTGCAATGGCTGCACCTTGTTGCTTTTCTTCTTCCTCCTCTTTCGGGGCGGTTCCTGGGCGGAATGCTGACAGGCCCGCCTTCGTTCAGCCCATCCAGTTTGACGGGCATTACCCCGCGGACAGACTCTGATGGAAGGGGCAGTCCACATTTTTGGGGCCAAGCGGGAGCCCAGCCCACGATGGGAGGCGTTCAATGGCAGTCTTTTCACAGCATTATGGCGCCTGTTCTTCTTGGGCGGGCGCCATTTTAAGTGTAAACGACAGTTCAAGGTGTAAGGCACACAGTACCCGGTAGCAATGGGTACTTCTTCCTTAGCTGCGGGCACGCGATCCTGCCGACTACGCCAGGTTGTGACGACTCTACTCGTAAAGCCCGTGTTTTACCCTGGGTGTTGGGGGACTCGGTGTCGGGCCCTGTGATGGAGAGGTGGGATGCAGCCGTGGCCCGGGCCCGACCCGTGCTCAGTGCCGTCACATTAGAAAGAGATGGTGTGGGCTTGTCCGGGTTGAGTGGCTGATTAACGACTACGCCACCTGTGGTGCCTGGTGAAGGGTCACCAGCGCCGCTACAGTCCGCTGAGGCCCGGTGTCATGGCGGCCAAAGTTCTCACTGCTCCCCACAGGCGGAGCAGGGCCTCAGGGCAGGCAGACAGGATGGAAGGGGGGTAGTAGTGCGAGGAGTACGGGCACCGCGTCGCATGGTATGGCGCATAATGAACAGTCCGGAGGCCATAGGGGTGAACTTCCAAGGCTTTACTCACTTAGAGATGACAGCGGGAAGGCGACTCCCTGCTCCCCGCGGAGTCCTGCGGCCACCAGGGACGGGGGTCCGACTACCTCCGAGAAAGTCCAGTGTTCTGTAGCGACCCTACACCAGAGTGTTCCTGCACTACAGACTTCACCCTTTCCCGTCTGTGCGTGTGTAGCTAGGCCGGGTCTCCCTCTGAGCTCCTCTCAGGACTAAGGCACGGGTGGCAATTCCTCTCCATCCGATGCCCGGTGGGATCCTCAGGGCCTAACCGGGCTTTCCCGTCCAAGACATAAGGTACAAGGTCGGGTGTCGGGGGCCGGTACCCCTCATGCAGCCAGAATCCCTCTGAATAGATCAGGTAGGCGAGGACAGGTGGCGTACTCCGCTCCGTCTGCATCCTCCCCAGGACCCATTTGCTGGGGAGCCACACTCTACAGCTCCCGGGCCTTCTTGATCCTGGTCCTTGGCCGGGTTGAGACATTCCTTGTCTGCAACCTACCTCTCGTCCCAAGGCCAGGGTACGAAGGCTGTGTCCCTTACCGGTGCAGGCCCACACAGGATCTGCGCTCCCGGAGGGAAGTCACATTAACACGTAGTAGTTTGACAGCACAGTACGACCACTAGGACTTGACTAACTAGGTCCAATGATCGACTAGCAGAAAAGGACTAAGATCAAAAATGGCTTTTCATTAAATATTAGATCTAAAGTGTAACTAACTTGTAAGTCCTCCACCTTCACCCACTAACTGGTTCCTACCACTTTGTGTTCCCCAGTCTCCCTGTAACCAGGGGAGCAGCACCTAGTGCATACTAGCTCCCTCTGGTGGAAATGTGGTGTTGGATGCAAAAGGTTAGGTCACAACTATCACACTGGCCTTACCTCGGAGGAGGAACACTACACTCCACTAAAGAAGTGCAGCATTCCTGTGGCGGTCGAACCCTCAGGGGCGCCATACAAGTGCCTCCGAAGTATAAATATACATAAATTATATATCTCATATGTGAACAAATACAGGTGTTTCTCACTAAATTAGAATATCATCAAAAAGTTAATTTATTTCAGTTCTTCAATGCAAAAAGTGAACCTCATATATTATATAGAGTCATTACAGAGTGATCTATTGTTTATTTCTGTTAATGCTGATGATTATGGCTATACGAGTTTCACTTTTTTGTATTGAAGAACTGAAACAAAGTAACTTTTTGATGATATTCTATTTTAGTGAGATGCACCTGTATATGTATATACACAAGGGCTGGTCCCTTATTATTTGGAGGTCGGTGTGAATCCTGTAGAGAGTAGTGCACTGACTTGGGCATATGTGCTGTTGACAGATATGTATTTGTATCCACTTTAAGCGTTTTTAGAAAAGGTGACCACATGTGCATTGTACTCACGCTATAGCAGATGCAGATCCCACTCCTGAATGGCGTCCACCCCGACGTATGTTTCGGCTTCTTGTCTTCGTCAGGGGGTGGCATCATTCGGAAAGAGCTAAGAGTTAAACGGCCAACTATAGCCAATCAGGATGGAGGTATGTCTCCACCAACCAATGGGTGCTGAGGAGGCGTGGCGCGATACACAACGCGCACCAACGCTGCGAGGAAACTATGTGACCTGTGATGCTGCGAGCACGTGATGGAGACACTTGATCGGGGGTCACGGGGCACATATAGATACAGTCGGGGAGGATGATGTGGAGACGTTCATGTGTATTGCCTCTTCAGCAGACATCTAATCTACTGATTGAGTGTGGATATATCGGATAAAGTGGAAAATCTTCTTCATTTATAATGATGGATAACGAGTATAGGTTACATATTACAGCAATACACAGGAATAGGGGGTAGTGAGTGTTACATGTATATAAGAATATAAAGAATATCATAAATTATTATGTGTGATCAGGTGATAAATAAATAATATATACTGTATATTATACGGATATTAGTCCCCATATACAATACAAAGATTAATGAATTAGACTAAAAATAACCATTATAATAGATGGAGAAAAAGGGGGAATAAATACTAAGTCATTATTAAAGGGGTTTTCCCACAAACAAAAGTTCATTTGAATCATTGTCTGTGTCTGACCCTGTACGGAACATACCACAGCTCCTGGGCAGGGGGAGAGCAAAAGACAATACAGACATTACAGCCGGGGATCGCAGAGGATTCATTTTCTGAGGTAAAACAATTCACTGCCTGATTTAAACTATATTGTCCCTCACAAAATGAATCCTCTGTTATTCCCTGCTGTAATGCCTGTATACTCCTTTGCTTCCTCCCCTGCCCAGGAGATGTGGTATGATCAGACCATGTTCTGCACACCATCAGACACAGCCATTCATTACAATTACTTCTGTTTGTGGGAAAACCCCTTTAATACATATATCGAAATCGTGAAAATCAATAGTGAATATGTTTATATAAATATATAAAAGTGCAGTGACAATAAAGGGTGAAAAATATATAAAATATATATAAAAGAAAAAAATGTATAAAATAATAAAATTTCAGTGACATGTGACCAATTAATAAAGGGGAAGGGAAGGAAAAAAGGAGGGGAGAGGTGTGGACGGGAGGGTTGGGGAGGGGGAAAAGGTGAACGTGAGGAAAAACTAAAAAGATAATATTAATACATATATATACTGTAGAGAATTGTACTCACTCAGCCGCGTTAGAGGTAGGCACAGGATGCTGTTTCTTTAAAAATGTCCAAGGCAAGTTTATTCAGACCTCATAAACCGCACTTCCAAAGTAAACAAAAGACAGCCTTGTCCAGCACAAAGTAACAAAACAGAAAATAACTAGTCCATACAATACTGCAGGTTCACCTGCTCACGGTCAGTGTCCTATAGCACAGACACGCTGGAGGTCTCCACACCTCCAGCCACAGACACTGAATGAGACACTTGGTCTCCATTTTATACACAGGCCCTTGGGTGGGGATATGTGAGCAGCCAATCCTTCCCAACTCTAATGACTGCTCGTAAAAACCAGCCCTGATACGCCCAATTAACTCTCTCTGGGTTTATATCACCGAAGCTACTAACCTTGGTAACGCATATCTCCCCTCAAGGACCTGTCCGGCAGCCATCTTACAATACATAATAACATAACAACGTAATTCTTTTATTAATATCCATATGTGTACTCTCTTAGTGTTTACACTATAGTATAAAGAATAATACAGACATCAGCTGTTATACATTATACACACTGTCATATATCTGTATATACATACAATGTGTATAATGTATAACAGTATATCAAATCAGTCAGTCATATAAATCATATATTATCCTGTATGTGTGAGGGTCTGTGCAGACGTTGCAGATTGTCGCAGATTTTTCAGCACAGATTTGTCACAAAACCTGAAGGGTTTCCGGATGTCAGCGGAGTGAAAGAGAATCCTGAAGTCTCATGCACATATTGCTTATTTTTTCCTTACAGATTTAAATCTGCAGCATGTCAATTCTTTCAGAGTTTTTGCTGCAGATTTCACCCATATTAATGGGTGAGAAGAAGAACAGTGCACAGTGACAGGAATCTACTGAGCATATATCAGAATTGACAACCAACACATGCTCGGTAAAGCAGGGACTAGCCCAGCCCCCGAAACAGAGGCCACTAATGACGCTTCATTTCAGGGAGTGGGCAAAGGCTGTGGCAATGACTGTAGCCTCTGCCCCCTGATGACGATTCGTTTCATCATCAAAGAGAAAGTAATATAAATAAATCAGAGTAGTGAGGGAAGGATAGGGAATTTTAAATTAAAGTATATTAGAAAAAAAGATCAGATTATGACATTAAATAGCTAGAGATTTAGGAGTAAAATAAAATTTGGTTTTGGACCACCCCTTTAACCCCTTAAGCCCCGAGGGTGGTTTGCACGTTAATGACCAGGCCAATTTTTACAATTCTGACCACTGTCACTTTATGAGGTAATTACTCTGGAACGCTTCACCGGATTCCCCTGATTCTGAGATTGTTTTTTCGTGACATACTGTACTTCATGATTGTGTTAAAATTTCTTCGATATCACTTGCGTTTATTTGTGAAAAAAATGGAAATTTGGCGAAAATTTTGAAAATTTTGCAATTTTCAAAATTTGAATTTTTATGCCCTTAAATCAGAGAGATATGTCACACAAAAGAGTTAATAAATAACATTTCCCACATGTCTACTTTACATCAGCACAATTTTGGAACCAAAATTATTTTTTGTTAGGGAGCTATAAGGGTTAAAAGTTGACAAGCGATTTCTCATTTTTCCAACAAAATTTACAAAACCATTTTTTTAGGGACCACATCACATTTGAAGTCACTTTGAGAGGTCTTTATGACAGAAAATACCCAAAAGTGACACCATTCTAAAAACTGCACCCCTCAAGGTGCTCAAATCCACATTCAAGAACTTTATTAACCCTTCAGGTGCTTCACAGGAATTTTTTGAATGTGGAAGAAAAAAATGAACATTTAACTTTTTTCACAAAAATGTTACTTTAGACCCAATTTTTTTTATTTTCACAGGGGTAACAAGAAAAAATGGACACCAAAATTTGTTGTGCAATTTCCCCTGGGCACGCAGATACCCAATATTTGGGGAAAAAACACTGTTTGGGCGCACGGCAGGGCTCGGAAGGGAAGGAGCGCCATTTGACTTTTTGATTGTAAAATTTGCATGAATAATTAGCGGACGCCATGTTGTGTTTGGAGAGCCCCTGTGTGCCCAAACATTGGAGCTCCCCCACAAGTGACCCCATTTTGGAAACTAGACCCCCCAAGGCACCTATCTAGATGCATAGTGAGCACTTGGAACCCCCAGGTGCTTCACAAATTGATTCATAAAAATGAAAAAGTGAAAAATAAAACACTTTTTCATTTTTATGAATCAATTTGTGAAGCACCTGGGGGTTCCAAATGCTCACTATGCATCTAGATAGGTGACTTGGGGGGTCTAGTTTCCAAAATGGAGTCACTTGTGGGGGAGCTCCAATGTTTGGGCACGCAGGGGCTCTCCAAATGCAACATGGCGTCCGCTAACAATTTGAGACGATTTTTCCATTCAATTTGTTAGCGGACACCATGTTGCGTTTGGAGAGCCCGTGATGTGCCTAAACAGTGGAGCTCCCCCACAAGTGACCCCATTTTGGAAACTATACCCCTCAAGGATTTTATTAAGGTGCATAGTGAACATTTTGAACCCAGAGGTACAACACAGAATTTGTTTACATTAGGTCATCATATTGAATAAGTTGTCATTAGTCTTGAGCGCAAGTGCTCGCTACTTGAGTTTGCATCGGGTACTCAGGTATGCACCATGTACAGCGTGTGCTCGAATGACATGCTCGAGTCCCTGCTCCGCATGTTTCATGGTTATTAGACACCCAAAAAAAAACATGCGGGGATCGCTCGTGCATGGCAGGCAATCCCCGTAAAGTTTTTTTGGCCGCGAAGCATATGGGGCAGAGACTCGAGCATGTCACTCAAATACCCACGATACTCAATGCATACCAGAGCACCCGATGCAAACTCAAGTAGCGAGCACTTGCGCTCAACACTAGTCGCCATATCGTCATCTTTTTTTCTTACTTTTGAAAAAAATCCCAACCCCATCACAACCCTAACCCCAACCCCAGCCCTAACCCTAGCACAACCCTAACCGTAGCACAACCCTAACCCTAGCACAACCCTAGCCCTAGCACAACCCTAACCCTAGCACAACCCTAACCCCAAACCCAGCCCTAACCCTAGCCTAATCCTAACCCAAGAGTTTATTTTTGACGCCGTTCCTTGTGCGGTATAAGTGATTAGACGACTTTATTCTTCGGGTCGGTGTGATTACAGCAATACCAGAATCATATGGGGTTTTTATGACTGACAGCTGTCACACACTAAAAGATGCATTTTTTGTAAAATCTAGTTTTTGCATCGCCATATTTTGAGAGCTATAATTTTTCCAGATTTTGGCAGACAGTCATGTGACGGCTCGTTTTTTGCGGGATGACTTGACGTTGTTATTGGTGCCATCTTCAGGCACGTGACATTTTTTGATCGCTTTCTATTCTGATTTTTGGAAGGCAGAATAAACAAAAACCAACAATTCAGGAATTGTTTTTTTTTATTCTGTTCCGCGTGTGGTAAAATTGATAAGGCAGCTTTATTCTTCGGGTCAGTACGTTTACAGCGGTACCACATTTATATCGTTTTTCTATGTTTTGCACTTTTACATAATAAAAGCAATTTTATAGAAAAAAAATTTTTTTAGCATCGCTTTATTCTGAGAGCTATAACTTTTTTATTTTTCGGCTGATGGAGCTGTATGTTGGCTTGTTTTTTGCGGGACGAGATGACGTTTTCAGCGGTACCATTTTTCTTTATATTTGTCTTTTTGATCGCGTGTTATTCCATTTTTTGTTTGGCGGTATGGTGATAAAGCATTGTTTTTTGCTTTTTTTTTTTTTTTTTTTACCGTGTTCACTGAAGGGGTTAACTAGTGGGACAGTTTTATAGGTCAGGTTGTTCCGGACGCGCCGATACCAAATATGTGTACTTTTATTGTTTTTTTTTTTTTTTTTATAATAATATTTATTGATGGGTACATTATATTTTTTTTTTGGTGGATTATTTTTTTTATTTTTTTTTTATATTTTTGCAATTTTTATTTTTATTTTTTTTTTCACTTTCTGGAAGCTTATATAGTTTATTACTTTGTCCCACTCTGGGACTTTCACTTTTTTTTCTCTGATCGACTACATGGCACGGGAATGCAGCACCATCCCTGTGCCATGCAGGCTGTCAGCGCTGGACAGGGTTCACCGGGCCGGGGTTCCATCCTTCCTCAGGCAGTTCGGGTGTACCTGGCAGAACCCCACTTTCTTATGTACCTCTCTAGACCGACTTCACGCTGGGTCTTACTCCCTCCTGCCCTGCGCTTCCCATTGTGAATCCTGTTCGGGTGACTGCGAGGTCCCCCCTGTCCGTCGGAGTTGCACAGACATGCTTGACCTTACTTGGATTGAAGTGGGGGTTTGGCTCCTGGCTATAGAAGTCAGAAGCCTCGGGTTTTTCCAGCCGAGGCCTGAAGCTGCACGACTGGGCCAGGGGCCGGTCCCCTTCTTGCGGCCTAGATCCTCCTGACACTTGGCAGGTTCGGGGTGTACGGGTGCCGCCTGCACTCGCCGTACTCCCCTAGGATCCCGTCTACAGAACAGAGCTTACTCCCTGCTCCCCTCCTGGGCCTCAGTCCTGGGCCCTTGTAGTGGAGCAGAGCTCCTACAGAGACTCTGCTCCCAGACTGTTCCTCTGAACCACACTCCTCAACTCCCTGCTCTTGTTAAGATGTCTACCTTTTTATATATCTACTGTATGAGTGCTCCCATAAACTACTTCCTCCACCCACACCCACTACTGGTTCCCCCTAACTTTGGGTTCCCCCCACCCCAGCCAGGGTCATGGCTCAGCAGAAAACTACATTGCGTCTTGCCCCTCCTGCTGGCCTGGGGTAGTGTAGTGTTGTATGTAGGTGTTAGGGTTCCGTGCTGCACTCCCTCCTTACCTGAGAGAAGGGAGACACCACACCTCTGGGTGAGGTGCAGTATCTCTGTGGCGACCGAACCCTCAGGGGCGCCACACTACTACATGGATGACTATGGAGATGCATTATACTTTATGGATGACTATGGGGCTGCATTATAGTACATGGATGATTATGGGCTGTGCATTATAATTTATGGATGACTATAGGGTGCAATATGTTTTATGGATGACTATGGGGTGCATTATATTTTATGGATGACTATGGGGGTGCATTATAGTACATGGATGACTATGGGCTGTGCATTATACGTTATGATTGACTATGGATTGTGCATTATAATTTATGGATGACTATGGGGTGCACTATACTACATGGATGACTATGGGCTGTACATTATACTTTATAGAGGACTAATGGCTGTGTATTATATTATATGAAGGATATGGGCTGTGTATTATGCTAATATGGATGACTATGGGCTGTGCAGTGTATTATATGGAGGACTATGGGATGTATTATATAATATAAAGGACTATGAGATGTCCATTATACTTCTTCTATGGAGCCCCGTGACTTTTACATACGCCCCTGATGAGCATAGTTTATTTTCTTCTATACATTAAAGAACAGTAGCAGAATGGGTAAAATATACCAGGATGAGGGATATACTGTATATACCAGAATGGGCCCGGGATAAGGGACATATACCAGAATGGGCGATATAAATACCAGGATGGGGCCAGGATGAGGGACATATATACCAGGATGAGTGATATATGGTATATACCAGGGTGGAGGACGCGCATATATATATATATATATATATATATATATATATACAGTGGTGGCCAAAAGTATTGGCACCCCTGCAATTCTGTCAGATAATACTCAGTTTCTTCCTGAAAATGATTGCAATCACAAATTCTTTGGTATTATTATCTTCATTTAATTTGCTTGCAAGGAAAAAACACAAAAGAGAATGAAGCAAAAATCAAATCATTGATCATTTCACACAAAACTCCAAAAAAGGGCCAGACAAAAGTATTGGCACCCTCAGCCTAATACTTGGTTGCACAACCTTTAGCCAAAATAACTGCGAACAACCGCTTCCGGTAACCATCAATGAGTTTCTTACAATGCTCTGCTGGAATTGTAGACCATTCTTCTTTGGCAAACTGCTCCAGGTCCCTGATATTTGAAGGGTGCCTTCTCCAAACTGCCATTTTGAGATCTCTCCACAGGTGTTCTATGGGATTCAGGTCTGGACTCATTGCTGGCCACCTTAGAAGTCTCCAGTGCTTTCTCTCAAACCATTTTATAGTGCTTTTGGAAGTGTGTTTTGGGTCATTGTCCTGCTGGAAGACCCATGACCTCTGAGGGAGAGAGCTTTCTCACACTGGGCCTTACATTATGCTGTAAAATTTGTTGGTAGTCTTCAGACTTCATAATGCCATGCACACGGTCAAGCAGTCCAGTGCCAGAGGCAGCAAAGCAACCCCAAAACATCAGGGAACCTCCGCCATGTTTGACTGTAGGGACCGTGTTCTTTTCTTTGAATGCCTCTTTTTTTCTCCTGTACAGTCTATGTTGATGCTTTTTCCCAAAAAGCTCTACTTTTGTCTAATCTGACCAGAGAACATTCTTCCAAAACGTTTTAGGCTTTCTCAGGTAAGTTTTTGCAAACTCCAGCCTGGCTTTTTTATATCTCTGGGTAAGAAGTGGGGTCTTCCTGGGTATCTTACCATACAGTCCCTTTTCATTCAGACCCCGACGGATAGTACGGGTTGACACTGTTGTACCCTCAGACTGCAGGGCAGCTTGAACTTGTTTGGATGTTAGTTGAGGTTCTTTATCCACCATCTGCACAATCTTGCATTGAAATCTCTCTTCAATTTTTCTTTTCCGTCCACATCTAGGGAGGTTAGCCACAGTGCCATGGGCTTTAAACTTCTTGATGACACTGCGCACGGAAGACACAGGAACATTCAGGTCTTTGGAGATGGACTTGTAGCCTTGAGATTGCTCATGCTTCCTCACAATTTGGTTTCTCAAGTCCTCAGACAGTTCTTTGGTCTTCTTTCTTTTCTTCACGCTCAATGTGGTACACACAAGGACACAGGACAGAGGTTGAGTCAACTTTAATCCATGTTAACTGGCTGCAAGTGTGATTTAGTTATTGCCAACACCTGTTAGGTGCCACAGGTAAGTTATAGGTGCTGTTAATTACACGAATTAGAGAAGCATCACATGATTTTTCAAACAGTGCCAATACTTTTGCCCACCCCCTTTTTTAGGTTTGGTGTGGAATTATATCCAATTTGGCTTTAGGACAATTCTTTTTGTGTTTTTTCATTGAAGACAAATTAAATTAAGAGAATAATACCAAAGAATTTGTGATTGCAATGATTTTCAGGAAGAAACTGAGTATTATCTGACAGAATTGCAGGGGTGCCAATACTTTTGGCCACCACTGTACATATATATATATATATATAATATAATATAATAATTTATTCAAGTTGGAAGGGGGACCCGGTCCAGATCTTGCACTTGGGCCCATAAGACTCTAGTTACGCCACTGCATGCAGCTATAACCAGTCAGTCAAATGGGTACATACAGTACTGTGCAATATTTTTAAACAGGTATGGAAAAATGCTGCAAAACAACATCAAAGCATCAGGTACACTTGCATACAGTTTTGTGAAGGACCTCAACAAGGAGACTGTTCCCAATATCTTGGCTCACTAAAAAATAACCACAGATTTTCTGTGGATGTAGGCTTGGACAAAAATACTTCTGTCTCTCTATGTAATCCAAGACAGACTTGATGATTTTGAGATCAGTGTTCTGCGGGGGCCATATCATCATTTCCAGGTTCGTTGTTCTTTTTTATACTGTAGATAGTACTTAGTCACATTGGCTTTATGTTTGGGGTCATTGTCCTACTTGTTAGGTATTGTGGTTCTGTGCTCCCACCTGGGAATGGATCAAGTCCAGTGCTACGCTACTCCGGTCGCAGGGGCCACCATTGTCCTGACTCTGCAGGCGAAGCTACAATGCATGCCGGAAAACCGTCTCAATCTTATGGAGCATCGCGCTCTGGAGTAGTAGGATTTGTGAGGACGCGGGACGCCGTATCTCCCACTGATATAATGCCCGGTTAACATGGGATGCTGTGTTCCCCCGGTTGTCAGGCAACACACGATACTGCTGTGTCTGGCACTAGGCAGTGGTGGGATTGGGTCCAAGCTGCTGTGCAAGTTAGCAGGGAGTGGTTGTCTTGGGTTGATTGATTGAGAGGTATTCAACACCTGATCATTAGATGGGCTATTTAACCCTGTTCCCTGCTCAGTCCTTTGCTGTTTATTACAGTTTCAATGTGCTGTGGTGGTGAGGGGGTGCTATCATTGTTAGTTGTTATCTTTCCAGCGTTTTGTCTTAGGAGTCTTCTCTTTCCCTTTTAATTTTTCCTAGGTGTTCTTACAGAGGTACCCACCTGGTTCTTGACTAGGCACCGGCCGTGTCACCAGACTCCAGCTGGCTGGCGACAGTGGGCCTGGGAAGGCTCTGCCAAAGTCCCCCTTCCATCACTGGGAGCTGAGTGAAAAGTGTTCCCAGTCCTAAAGAGCTCACCTAGCTGGGCATCTTGCGCCAAGTGCGTCTATCCCTGCGGATTTGCTGGTTTGGTGCCAGTCTTGCTGGGTCTTTCTGCGTTAGCGCATTACACTGCTGAATAATAAATTTAGAGCCAGTCAGACGCTTAACTGATGGTATTGCATGATGGATAATTATTAGTGTTGAGCAAGTATGTTCTGTTAACTCTTTCGGCGAGTATGCTTGGGCCGAGCACCGAGTAGCTACAGCTGCTCGGTGTTATGTTTGAATCACTCCCGTGTGCATGATTTGCGACTGTTTGACAGCTTTAGTACATGTAAGGAATGTCTATTTCTTACACATTCCTCACATGTATTAAAGTTGTCCAAACAGTCGCAAATCATGCACATGGGAGTGATTCAAACATAACACTGAGCAACTGTAAATACTCGGTGCTCGGCATGAGCATACTCGCCAAAAGGGTTAACAGAACATACTCGCTCAACACTAATAATTATCTGCTATATTTCTCTGCATTGAAGACACCATTAATGATGACCAAATCCCCAACTCCATTTGTTGAACTGGAGTTCTAAATATGCCAGGTCCCTCTGTAATGGTGTAGAAGACGTCTGAACACCCTCTCTGAAGACTCCTGACTGTATAGTTAGTGTGACCTGTGGTTTTATGTGTTTTATCCTTATGTAGGCTCCAGTTTTCCTCTGTACAGGGGTGGACATGGTTAACTGTAGGGCCAGCCCATAGTTTGGGGAGGAGTGAGTGGGCACCAGGAGTTAGTTCCTGTTTTAATAGAGAGTCTGAGTAGAGCTGCAGAGAAGAAAGGACACCCTCAATCGGATCTAGCCATAATTTTGTGTGTGTGAAGAGCAGACATACTAGGGAATACATTTCAGCATTCAAGTAACAGTGGCAGCAGTGCTCCATACCAAAGGCAAGTTGGGGCACTCACAGAAAAATAAATCATTTTAAAGCTAGTCTCAGTGTTAGCCAGACCTGGAGGTCTTTGTGAAAAAATATGGGATCAGCCAGGCTGGTACAATGGTCACAGCGCAATACATCGACCCATGTAGCCCTGTACTGGGAATATGAAGGCCCTTGGTGGAGCTTGTTGTTCATTTGCAAAGTTCTACACAAGTATTGCGCCGTCCTCAACCATTAAGTGTGAACCTCTGTCATACTATACAGATGAAAGTTTAAAGCATTATTCCTGCTACCCATTGTACATTTTTTCCAGACCTAGTAAGTGACTTTATTTTCGTAAACATGTCTGTCTTCTTCTTTGCGGAGTTAAAGAGTCCCAGTGTCTCACCAACTGTGGCAGAACATAGTCTGAATGTGCCTTTAGCTGAATCAGTAATATGTGCACACAACGAGGAGCCCCTTGTCTCGTCCCTTACACCTTCACCATACTTCAGTTGCTTGCAGACCCTCTATATTGTTCCACTCTCCAGCCCTTTGACAAACTAACTGTCTTCTGTGACCGGCAAATATTTCACATTTTTGCTCATTAGTCCATAGCCAAGGCTGCCATTTTTCTGCACCCTTGTTTCTATGACTAAGATATTGTTTTTGATTACAATTCTTCCTTGAAGACCACTTCTGGCCAGAATTTTGGATGGGATGGGAGCATTTTTGTGCCAGCTCTGTGCTCAGGCTTGGACTGGCCGACAGGAGAACAGGAGAATCCTCCAGTGGGCCCCTGTGCAGAGTGGCCACCACCCTCTTATATGAGCAGTACTTGGCACAATATACTTTACTCACTATGTGCAGACAAAGGTAGCATCTTATTCATTTACCAATCTACCCAGTTCATTGTTATATACATTTGTGATTGAGGATAATGTCACATTTGCATGTAGTTGAGAAGTGGGGCCCTAGAGTTGGATAGTGGGGGCCCCTGGCACCAGTCAGACACTGCTTGTGTCTCTTGTATTCGGTGGCTCTGTGTCCCGGTCTTCAGTCTTCTATCAGGTAGTTTGTTGTGTAGGACATACACTATTTTAGTGCCCTTCCCCCATCACAGAGATTGGTCTCCTTAAGGCTGTGTGCCCACGATGCGTTTTTAAGCTTTCCCGCAGCGGCAAAAAAGCTGCATAAACGCTTAAAAAACACATGGTAGAAGGCCTGCCATGTTCCCCAATGATAATCCGCTTGTGCTGTGCACATGCTGCGGAAATTTCCGCTGCGGATTATCATTGCGGAAAAAAACGCAGCACTACCAATTATTTTGCGGAAGTGCTGCTTTTTCGCCGCCATTGACTTGCATTAGATCGCATGGATTACGCATCACTGTATATGTAGATGCGCATTCCATGCGTTCTAATGTGTGGATCGAACCCAGGTCTAGAGAAGAGGAGACTCTCCTCCGGACCCGGGTACCATAGAAAACTGTAAAAAAAAAAGAATAAAATATTTATTTATTTTTTACCTTCTGGCGGCCCCCGATGCGCTCCTCCTCTCATGCCGGCAGTTCGATGGACTGAAGGACCTGCGCTGACGTCATAGTCATGTGACGGGTCACGCGACACTGACGTCGGCAGGTCCTTCAGTGTAACATGATCTGCCGGCAGCCGGGACGGTGAAGCTAGACACCGGGTGCCATAGGAAGGTAAGTATATATTTATTTATTTTTTACCTTCTGGCGGCCCCCGATGTGCTCCTCCTCTCATGCCGGCAGTTCGCGATGGACTGAAGGACCTGCGCTGACGCCATAGTCATGTGACGGGTCACGCGACACTGACGTCGGCAGGTCCTTCAGTGTAACATGATCTGCCGGCAGCCGGGACGGTGAAGCTAGACACCGGGGGCCATCGGAAGGTAAGTATATATTTATTTTTTATTTTTTGACATTTTCTCGGGTCACACTATATAAATCCATGCTGTTTGCATGGATTTATATAGTGTGACCAAGTTGTCAAGCACTTTCCAAGTGATGCTAAAATCGCTTGGAAAGCGCTTGTCAACCCGCATGCGGAAATGCATGTGAAGAACGCTTCACATCCGCATGTCCCTGGCAGGAAAAACGCATGTACAATCCGCATGTACAATCCGCATGCGTTTTTTCTGCCAGGGGAGATGCAGAAATGCTCAGGAAAAATACGGAGTGTTTCTGCATCGTGGGCACATTGTTAGAACCCTCCTGTTAGTTTTTGCTATCTTGTGTTTTGCGGTCACGTGACCATCTGCCTATATATTCCAGCTCCTCCCTTCTGGCTTTGCTGGACTTCAGTGTTGTTTGACTGTTTTGCTAGCCAGGAGCTTCGGTGCCTATCTCTGTTAGTTTGCTTGGTCCTCTTGGACCTCTAGTACTTTTTGTCAGTTTGTCTTTTGTGTTCTACAACAATTTCTGTTTAGGAGGTGTCCCATTTTTGTCCCAGTCCTTAGTTCTTTAGGGACCCCTCCCTTATTTCTATAGGTCTTCGTTCAGACTAGCCGAGGACGAAGGTGGGTCTGTTCACTAGGAACAGGCAGCCCGCTACATCGTAGGGATTCAGCTTAGTGTTACTGTAGGGACAGCTTTCCCCTATCTTTCCTTAGTTCTTGTTGCAGATCACAACAGTAAGTCCAGCCCAAAAAAAAAACTAAAAGGAAAGAAATTTGGGGATCAGTATGGTTTCCGTCCAGGAGTTGGCTCAACGCCTGCAGGATTGTCTCTGGAGGTGGCCGAGCTTCAGCAACACGTGAGTAGCTGTCCTGGAGCGCATTTTGTGGAACCAAAGGTAGGACTGCCTGACGTTTTTTATGGTAAACAGCAAGATTTTTTTTCCTTTAAAAATGCTTGTTTGTTATATTTTCGTTTGAGACCAAGATCCTCTGGGAATGAATCACAGCGCATTGGTTTTATTATGTCACTTTTGCGCAAAGAACCACAGGGTTGGGCCTTTTCTCTCCAGCCTAATGATCCTTGTTTAAGTTCTGTTGAAGAATTTTTTTCTGCTATGGGGCTATTATATGACGATCCTGATCGAATCTCATCTGCTGAATCAGAACTTAAACGTTTGAATCAGGGGTCTGATGATGTTGAAAATTATTGCACACACTTCTGGAGATGGGCTTCAGAAGTTAAGTGGAATGATTCGGCGCTGAGATGTTTATTTCTTGCTGGTCTGAGTGAAAGGGTTAAGGATTTGCTAATTGCATTCCCTGCACCTGAGACTCTGCAGGAGGCTATGCAGGTAGCTGTTCGTATAGACAGGAGACTGAGGTGCAGGCTCAATGAGGTAAAGACTCCTGTAATGTCAGGTCCTAGTCCCCAGAAAATCTGCTCTGACGGCGGGGAACCGATTGAGGTTGGGGGGATGTTACTCCGTCCTCAGGAAAAAGACCGGAGATTCGCCGAGGGATTGTGTCTTTATTGTGGTAAAGGTGACCATGTGATTAAGTATTGTGAGCGTCGTTTAAGTAAAGAAAAAAAAAATGTCAGTTACGCCCGTATAGCTTGTTTACGCTCTGCAGGAGTGTTCCTTTTTGGGTGTACTACTCTGCAGGGAGATTTGATTGAATTTCAGGTATTTGTGGATTGTGGTTCAGCACTTAATGTGATTGATAAAGGGTTTTTGGAAAACCTTAAATTGAAATCCAAACCTTTGTCATCACCTATTTCTGTGGTTGCAATTGATAACACTCCTTTGAAATGTATTACTCACAAGGTTGCTGCATTTCCTCTCACTATCAATGGAGTTCACCAAGAAATTTTGGACTTGGTTGTTTTGGATAATTTACCCTCTCCAGTTGTTCTAGGATTGCCTTGGTTAAAACTGCACAATCCTTTATTGGACTGGTCTACTAATGTGATTAAGTCTTGGAGTCTGAAGTGCTATGATAAATGTTGTAATGGTCGCTCTGCGGCTGTGGAAAAAGTGGAATTACCTGTACCTATTCAAGATTTTTGGAGGTTTTTTTCGGAGGAGGAGTCGCAAGTTTTACCTCCTCATAGGGATTATGATTGCGCCATTGAGTTTGTTCCGGGTGCTACTCTTCCCAAAAGTCGCTTGTTTAATCTGACTATCCCTGAAAGAAAGGTGTTATAGCAGAAGATGGAGTCCCTCAAGTTTAAGGGCCCCATCTATGCTATATAAGTCTGACAGTTATTTTAGGTGAAAACAACAGCTATGAATGTTCTTTCTTGTATCAATAGCGTGTCCTTGGGAGAAGATAAAGTGATTCTCCCTGGCCAGATGTTTCTTCTTGTAGCAATAATGTGTTCTTGCAGAAAGATGAAATGACCTTGCTAACTAGATAAGTCTAATTAAATATTTTAAAGCATACAGAAACTAGCTTTTTTCGCTTGTTCAGCTAAACTGTATAATCGAACCATATATGGCAAATCCGTTTCCTGCCTTTAGGGTGTATATTAGCCCTGTGTTTTGTAATAAAGTTTTTATAGTATGTTTAGACACAAACATCCTGTCCTGTGTCTTCATTCTCTCCGAGCTCGTAATCCAAAGGATAGAAGACCCAAAATTCAGTGACGACAGCTGGCGCCTCGAACAGGGACCTTGAGTTAATCTACCCAGGGGTGCTCGACCGGTCCGAGACGTGGGAAGAGTGAAGCTCTCTGTTGGTGATATATACAGCGCTGAGGTAAGAATAACTGTTATATTCTACCTAATTATATCACTGCATAGAAGAGACTCCCTCACCCCCGAGCGGTTGGCTCCCCAGGTAATTCACAGATTGTTGTCTGGCTCAGGTCCCTTTGAACCAGTAGAATCCCCTCAGATCAGTCCTGCCTTCTATCCTTTGGAAGAATTTAAGAATGAAAGTATGGATCCGATGATTGTGTTGTGGATGTGTCCCGGGATTGGTGTTTTTGGTCTGTTTTTCTGGTTGGCGTATAAGTCCTAGAGAGGCTAGTAGTGGAATGGTTCAGAAACCTTTGTGGCCCATTGTCTAAGTGACCATTGTCTAAGTGACTGAGGAGTCTCTTCTAGGTGAGGAGAACCGAAAAAAAATGGGGAACCAAAATGCCAAGGAAGGCATTATAGCCAAAGACTTAGTGGTACGCAGAGAAGGGAAACAGGCACTGATTGGAATTAACAAAATATTGTGTAAAGCGGGAATGAATGAGAATGGAGAGATGAATGGAGAGAAATGGAAATCCTTTTTTAACTCCTATCATGGATGGCTGAAAGATAAGGGTCTGTTAGGGACAGTAGATGTATGGATGAATGCATGCGCTTATTTTGAAGGAAAGATTGAAGAATTAGGAGACGGACGTTACAGACTGACAAAAACTGGAATGACAGATTTTCCTCCCTGTCCGCTCCCGACGTCACCCCCACCCCAGTATCAGAATTCCCAGGAACCTAAATGTTGGGTTTGCCCCAGATGTGGACAGCAGAATCCCTTGACAGTAGACATCTGTGTGGCATGTGGAGGACCGAGACCCCACCCAGCTAGTCTATTCCCAATGAGGACGGTAGTTGTGCCAGGAGCACCGGGAGCAGCACCAGCAGCAGCAGGGGGGGATGCAGTGGTTCCAGGTCAGGAAGCTCGCACAATGTTAATGTATAGACCATGGAGTCCTTCAGAGCAGTTGGCACTGATCTCCCAGCTGCCAGACCCATCCCAGTCCCCTATGGGTTTTGCTAGAATCATCACCACCATAGAGGATACGTATCATGCCACTAGAATAGATCTGCAGGGGGTAATTAAAGGGAAATTGGCAGATGAAGCTCGGTATGACAGACTGACGGACGAAACTTATAAACAATATGACAGTAGAACAGGCCCTGATGTAGCGGAGGCTAATGATGCAGCAGCCGGGGTTCTGTACGCAAAAGCGTTGGTAAAAGCATGTAAAGATAGGCAAGCAGAAAAGCAAGTTACACTAGAAGATAGAGTGCAGGGGAAGGAGGAAGGTCCTAAGGATTATTTCTATGCACTAAAGAAAACCTGGTCAGAAATGGGGTTCAACCCCGGGAATAAGACTAGTGAGAGGGTATTAGCAAGTGCTTTCATGAATGGACTAAAGAAAGAGATTGCAGAGAAGGTAAAAGCAAGTAGACCGGACTGGAGATCAGTGAAGGCAGAAGATTTAGCTAGAATAGCTCAGGGGGCACAGCATGACATAGCGCAGGCAAAAAGAGCTGCCAGAATACATATAGTAGAGACGACCCCCAGAAACAACAGAGGCAGAGGACGGACTGAAGGAGGAGGACAGAAACTGTGTTACGGATGTAAAAAGCCAGGACATTTTAGAAAGAACTGTAGGACCAACCCGTATCCAAATGCTCAGAGTACGGGTCCTCCAGCCGACCAAACAACGCCCCCATAGGATGAGGGTAGCTTGCACATGAACCCCCTCATCTCCTTACCCCCAACTCCCAGTTGTATAGTGCAGGTGAACCTACCAGGGGGACATGAAATCGATTTCCAAGTAGATACGGGGGCCGACAATTCAGTAATTACGCAAGGTGATTGGCCATATACTGACACTGATTTTTCACATCTTGTCATTGCCACCCCCTTCAATTCCCCGTCTGTCCTGCTTCCTGTCACTAAAAGAATTCCCCTGCAAATTCAAGGAGCTACTGTACATAGCCAGCTCATGGTATCGCCCCGAGGCCAATGAAATCTATTGGGAAATGATGTGTTGTCCCAATTACAAGCACATATTGAGTATCATCCCGATGGCACTGTCACCATGACCCCAGGTTTAAAACCAAGTACCCTTTGCAAAATTATGTTACTAGATATTGCCAGCATAGAAGAGACAAATGAGTTTCCCCCGATATTGGAGCAGGCTGTACCACATGATTTTTGGGCCTCAGACAAAACAGATGTTGGTAGGTTAAGAGTTCAACCAGTAATGGTGAAATTAAAACCAGGAGCCATCTTGCCTCAACAGAGGCAGTATCCCCTTAGCTCGGCTCAGGAGAATGCCATAGCCCAGCAGGTCCAAAAATTACTACAGAGAGGAGTCCTAGTCAAAACCCAGTCCCCTTGCAACACTCCCCTGTTCCCAGTAAAGAAAAAGAGTGTGCCAGGACAACCAGCCGCATATAGAATGGTCCATGACCTCCGGTTGGTTAACAAAGCCACAGAACTTCTAACACCAGTTGTGCCCAACCCGCATACTCTTCTGTCACAGATACCTTCTAACTCTCTTTGCTTTTCAGTGGTTGATTTGGCAAATGCATTTTTCAGTGTACCATTACATCCTGACTGCCAGTACCTGTTTGCTTTCACATTCCAGGGTAGTCAATATACATGGACAGTGTTGCCACAGGGTGCCCAGAATTCACCCACAATGTACACTGCAAGTCTGCAGGAAATACTGGAGGGATGGTCTGAACCACATATCGTTGTTTTGCAATATGTCGATGAACTGCTCATTTGTGCCCCCTCCAGGAAACAATGTCATAGTGCAACTATATCGCTTATGTTGTTTCTCTATCACGCTGGCTGCAAGGCATCGAAAGATAAGCTTCAGTTTTGTAAATCTTCAGTCACCTTTTTGGGACATTACATTACACCAGGAGCTCGTCATTTAACAAATGCACGAAAACAAGCAGTACAGGCATTCACCGTCCCCATTAATGTTGCAGCCCTCAGAACTTTTCTTGGACTTGTTTCCTATTGCAGACAGTGGATTCATGCCATCTCTATTTTGATGCAGCCCCTCTATGACTGTCTTACTCCAACACCTTTTGTACTAACACCAGAGGCAATAGACTGTTTTTATTCTCTCAAGAACCGTATTTTGGCCGCTCCAGCTTTGGGTACTCCTAATTATGAGCTCCCATTTACTCTGTACCTTCATGAACAAGCTGGACATGCAGCAGGAGTTTTAACTCAAACACACGGTGATAATCAGAGACCTGTTGCCTACTTTAGTGGCAGATTGGATGCGGTAGCCAGAGGTGCACCATCCTGCGTACGTGCTCTGCATGCTGTTGGACTATTACTCCATAAATCCGCAGACATTGTTCTTGACCACCCGCTCACCGTTCTAACACCTCATGATGTCTACACTATATTGAATCAAGTGCAACCCGCTCACCTCTCAGCAGCACGTCATCTCAGGTTACCATGTGCACTGTTAATGCCTCCCAATGTTTCTTTACAGAGGTGTACTACTCTGAACCCAGCAACTTTGTTACCTCTCTCGGATCTAAAGGAGGAGTCAGGTACTGTGCTTTATAAGGAAGATCCAAGAGAGGAAGTTCCTCATGACTGTGTACAAATGATGGCACAAGAAACGGCAGGTTTACCTACTGTATTTGAACATGAATTACAAAATGCAGATTTTGAATTTTTTGTAGATGGATCCCGTCATCAGGACGATTCAGGTACCTTCCATACTGGATATGCAGTTGTCTCCCTCAATGCAGTAATCAAGGCAGAACCAATGCTCCCACACCAGTCGGCTCAAGAAGCTGAACTTAGGGCCCTAACCGAGGCCTGTAAACTAGCGGAAGGTAGTATTGTTAACATTTACACAGATTCTAGGTACGCATTCGGTATATCGCATGATTTTGGTCCAATATGGAAGTCAAAAGGTTTCCTGACGGCAGCAGGACACCCCATTAAGAATGCTGATGCGGTCCAGCAGTTAATTGATGTGCTACAACTACCTAAACAAGTAGCTGTCATAAAGGTAAGAGCACATACCAGACGCACCGACCAGGTAAGCAGAGGAAACGCGATGGCAGATGCAGCGGCAAAAACAGCAGCCTGTAAGCCGCAACAAGGGTCAACAGTATGTCAGTTAAGTGCCCCTAAAAACCCCTTTGTGTCAGAAGACATCTTATCCCAAATGCAGGCTCAGGCTCAAAAGGAGGAGGTTGATAAGTGGTTAAAGGAAGGTGCATGCCTGAATGAAGCAAATGGGGTATGGGGGAAAGGGACACGACGATGCCTTCCAAGGGCACTGTACCCAGCAGCTGCCCAGATACTACATGGGCCGACACACCAATCTAAAACCGGTGTGATGCAGAAACATTGGGTGGCACCAGGATTCTCCACCTGTATTGAAAACCTGGTACAAGGGTGCATGATATGTGCTACACATAATCAGGGTAGAGTAGTTAAAACACCACCCAAACACACCCCCCGGCCCCTCTATCCATTCCAGAGACTGCAAATTGATTATATTCAGCTGCCAAAGTCAGGATCATGGGAATATGTGTTGGTCTGTATTGATTTGTTCTCAGGATGGCCAGAGGCTTTCCCGATTGCCAAAGTCACGGCTGCGGCAACCGCAAAGAAACTGCTTGCGGAGGTGGTCTGCAGGTATGGGGTACCAGAGGTAATTGAGAGTGACAGAGGTACACACTTCACAGGTGAAATAATGAATGAAGTCATGTCAGCTCTAGGAATTCAACAAGCATTCCATACCCCATATCACCCACAAAGTAGTGGTAAAGTGGAAAGACTGAATGGGACATTGAAATTAAAAATTCAGAAAGCCATGGCTGAGACAGGAAAACCATGGCCGGACTGTTTACCACTTGCTCTGTTTTCAGTAAGATACACGCCTAATAGAAAGACTGGACTCTCTCCATATGAGATATTGTTTGGCAACGTACCCAGCCTAGGGTGTTTCTATCCGCAAGCATTAGAAATGAACAACCATGTGCTAAGTTCCTATGTGAGGGCTTTACACAAAAAGATTAAGCAAGTACATGATAATGTCTTCAGTTCTCTTCCAGATCCAGATCAAGACTCTAGCAGCCATACGCTGCAACCTGGAGACTGGGTGGTTATAAAAAGACACGTGAGGAAAAGCCTAGATCCACGGTTTGACGGACCCTTTCAAGTTCTGCTGGCCACAAGTACAGCCGTTAAGCTAGAGGGAAAAGAGACCTGGATCCACGCGTCCCATTGCAAAAAGATACTAGGAGAACCAGCGGACAAAGAATGATGACATTGTTTATACTTACCTGCATACTTGCGACCACAGGTGCATGGACTAGGTTAGGCACCATGGATGGAGACGACAATAGATTAATTAGACACCATCTTGCTCTAATCGATGGACTAAAGGAGCAAAACCAGACCATTGCTAATTGTTGGATATGTACACATGCCCCTGTGACGTCCACTAGCATACCCTTTCTCGCTGTCCCGGTCTCATGGGAAGAGATAAACTTTTGAGTGAACTGTTCAGATACTTTGGCCAATAATTCCACACAGAGATTTTCCTTTCTAAATCCCGCAAATTGGTTTAAAGGTATTGGTGGGTGGTTGGCTGGTATAGTACAAGCTATTTTACAGGTTTTGCTAATGTGTCTTGCGGTTTATTTGGTTTTTAAGCTTTTTTTAATGTGTATTCAGCGTTGTACTAAAAGAAAACATAGAAATTCGTATTGATAAATGAAGGAACAAAAGAATGGAATGTTATAGCAGAAGATGGAGTCCCTCAAGTTTAAGGGCCCCATCTATGCTATATAAGTCTGACAGTTATTTTAGGTGAAAACAACAGCTATGAATGTTCTTTCTTATATCAATAGTGTGTCCTTGGGAGAAGATAAAGTGATTCTCCCTGGCCAGATGTTTCTTCTTGTAGCAATAATGTGTTCTTGCAGAAAGATGAAATGACCTTGCTAACTAGATAAGTCTAATTAAATATTTTAAAGCATACAGAAACTAGCTTTTTTCGCTTGTTCAGCTAAACTGTATAATCGAACCATATATGGCAAATCCGTTTCCTGCCTTTAGGGTGTATATTAGCCCTGTGTTTTGTAATAAAGTTTTTAGAGTATGTTTAGACACAAACATCCTGTCCTGTGTCTTCATTCTCTCCGAGCTCGTAATCCAAAGGATAGAAGACCCAAAATTCAGTGACGACAAAGGCCTTGGAGGAATAAATACAGACCAGCCTGGCTGCTGGTCACATTAAACCTTCTAAGTCGCCTGTGGCAGTCGGATTCTTCTTTGTTAAAAAAAAGGACAGCGGTTTACGTCCATGTCTGGTTTTTCGTGAAATTAATAAGATTACCGTACGCAATTCCTACCCATTGCCGTTAATTCCTGACTTGTTTAACCAGTTAGTGGGAGCCAAGTGGTTCTCAAAAATTGATCTCCGAGGGGCATACAATTTGTTACGTGTGAAGGAGGGTGATGAATGGAAAACTGCTTTTAACACTCCGGTAGGTCACTTTGAGAATCTGGTGATGCCTTTTGGTCTTACCAATGCACCTGCATTTTTTCAGAACCTTATTAATGACATCCTGAGACCTTTGATTGGTAAGAATGTGGTTGTGTATTTGGATGACATTTTGATTTATTCACCAGATCTAGAGTCCCATTGGCAGAGTGTACGTGAAGTTTTGCAGTTATTGAGTGATAATTCACTCTTTGCTAAGCTGGAGAAATGTGAGTTCGCTGAGCAGAAAATTAGTTTTTTGGGCTGCATTGTCTCCAGCGAGGGCTTTGAGATGGACCCTGTGAAGGTTCAGGCTGTGCAGGAATGGCCTAGGCCTATTGGTTTGAAATCTATACAGAGGTTTTTGGGTTTTGACAGTTATTACAGGAAATTCATTAAGAATTTTTCTGTAATTGTTAAACCTCTAACCGATCTCACCAGGAAAGGTGCGAATACGGTCCAGTGGACTACTGAAGCCATTGAAGCGTTTGAGTATCTCAAAGAGAGGTTCAGTTCTGCCCCTATCCTTATACAGCCTGATGAGACCAAACCTTTTTTGGTCGAGGTCGATGCTTCATCGGTGGGGATCGGAGCAGTTTTGTCTCGGGAGAACAAAGATGGAGTACATCCTTGTGCCTTCTTTTCGAAAAAGTTTTCGGAAGCCGAACTGAATTATGATGTTGGAAATCGGGAATTTCTGGCTATTAAACTTGCGTTTGAACACTGGCGTCATTTTTTGGAAGGCGCTAGATTTCCTATTCAGGTTTTCACAGATCATAAGAATTTGATCTTTCTGGATGCTGCCAAGCGCTTGAATGCCCGTCAAGCTAGGTGGGCACTTTTTTTTTCTCGGTTTCATTTTTCTGTTACCTATATCCCTGGTACTAAGAATGTTAAAGCAGATGCTTTATCTCGCAGCTTCTCTCCTACGGTCGGTGCCGAGGAGGAAGAGAGCATTTTGCAGAAAGGAGTTGTGGTGGCGGCATTGGACTCTGATTTGGAGAATGGGATTCTGAATGCTCAAAATGATGCTCCATCTAACACTCCCTATGGGAGGTTGTTCGTGCCTAGAGCCTTTAGGAGAGATTTGTTTGTGGAGTGTCATGAGTCTCGGTTGGCAGATCATCCAGGAGTTTCGGAGACTAAGAGACTGATCAGTCGCAGTTTTTGGTGGCCTGGATGGCAGAAGGAAGTCATCAAGTGGGTGCGTCAGTGTACTGTGTGTGCTAGGTCAAAGGCTTCACATACTCCTGCTGTGGGGTTGCTTTGCTCTCTGGAGGTTCCTAGTGCGCCTTGGACGCATCTCTCTATGGATTTTATTGCTGATCTTCCTGTGTCTGAGTGTTTTACTGTCATCTGGGTGGTCGTAGACCTTTTTAGTAAGATGTGTCATTTGGTTCCATTCATTAAGTTGCCCTGCGCCAAGACACTCGCTAAGGCGTTTTTTAAGGAGATTGTCAAGCTCCATGGCGTTCCCACGGATATTGTTTCTGATAGAGGACCTCAGTTTGTGGCTCGCTTTTGACGTGCTTTTTGTGACAGGTTGGGAGTCCATTTGTCATTTTCGTCTGGTTATCATCCTGAGTCTAATGGATAGACTGAAAGAAAGAACCAGGATGTTGAACAGTTTTTGCTTTGTTTTGTGGCGGACAATCAAGAGGTGTGGTCTGAGTTTCTGCCTCTCGCAGAATTTGCTCTTAGCAATCATATATCCTCCTCTGCTGTGTGTTCTCCTTTTTTTAGTTGCACTGGGAGACATCCGTCTTTTGGTTCGTTCTCCAAATTGGGGTCGGCGTTGCCAGAGTAGGAGAATTTTTCCGGTGATTTGGAGAGAGTTTGGACTAATGTACGTTGTAACCTGCAAGAGGCTAACAAGAAGTCCAAGAAGTATTTTGACAGGAAACGTAAAGAGGTTTTGTTTACTGTGGGTGACATGGTTTGGTTGTCCTCGAAGAACTTGCGGTTGAGGATTCCCTCTAAAAAACTGGGTCCTAAGTTTATGGGTCCATTTAAAGTGCTTCAGGTTGTTAACCCATCTACTGTCAGGTTGGATGTCCCTACTTCCTGGAAGATTAATCCTGTGTTTCATGTTTCCTTGTTGAAAAAGGCTGACGTTTCTAATAGGGATGCCACTGTCACAGTTCCTCCTGTGGTGGAAGACGGTGAATATGAAATCTCTCGTATTTTGAATTCAAGATGGCATTGAGGGATATTAAAGTATCTTGTCTCCTGGAAGGGTTTTGGTCCCGAAGACAACTCCTGGGTAAGGACGGATGATGTCTCTGCTCCTATGCTTGTTAAAGCTTTCCACAGGAGGTTTCCTGATAGGCCTGGGCCTGGAGGATCCGGAGGATCCTCATAGAAGAGGGGGTACTGTTAGAACCCTCCTGTTAGTTTTTGCTATCTTGTGTTTTGCAGTGACGTGACCAGCTGCCTATATATTCCAGCCCCACCCTTCTGGCTTTGCTGGACTTCAGTGTTTTTTGCCTGTCTCTCTAGCCAGGTGCTTCGGTGCCTATCTCTGTCTAGTTTGCTTGGTCCTCTGGGACCTCTAGTACTTTTTGTCAATTTGTCTTTTTGCTCTGCAACAACTTCTGTTAGGAGGTGTCACATTTTTGTCCCAGTCCTTAGTTCTTTTAGGGACCCCTCCCTTTATTCTATAGGTCTCCGTTCAGACTAGCCGAGGACGAAGGCGGGTCTGTTCACAAGGAACAGGCTGCCCACTACATCGTAGGGATCCAGCTTAGTCTTACTGTAGGGACAGCTTTTCCCATTCTTTCCTTAGTTTATGTTGCAGATCATAACACTAGGGGGCAGAGGAGCTTAACCAGCTCACCCCGTTGAATTTACCGGACACCGGGTCCGAGCTTACCGGGATCTCTAAGACCCAGTAAGGCATAACCGGAATCCCTGGAGAACTACAGGTCCCAGGTTCACTAGAGAGCTGATACGTAACAGAGCTTGGAGAAACATAGGCCCCGTAAACTGGGAGCGTGTGCTCCAAGAGAAGGCGGTGCAGGACAGAGATAAAGTTAGGCCTAGCTCCAGGCAGGTCAGAAACTTACTATGCAGAGGCAAGAAACAGGAGGCCCTACACCCGCTCATTGGGAAGGATCCTGATATGCACCCTACACCCTACAGTGCTCCGGGATGTGCCTGAACTACCACCAGTAAAAGGTACTGAAGTGACTACCGTGTCCGTCCCCGTTCTTGCTCTGACCCGGCTGGGTCCCCTCTGTCCTGCATCCCCCCTCGTACGCTGCCCTGAGGCCCTGCTCCACCTGTGGGGAGCGATACCATCTAAGCTGCCACAACACCGGCCTCAGTGGACTGCTGCAGCGCTGGTGATCCTCACCAGACACCACAGGTGGCGTCACGAACTTTCATAAAAATTTACAGACAATCCCCTTTTTAAAGCTGACCCCAGTGTACGGGCCCGGGAGCCGACCACCGCGACATCCCCAAAGGCCAGCAGGCAAAGGCCCGGGTACCGAGTCGTCCCCATCCCCCCAGGGCGTGTCACAAGTCTATGAAGGAAGCTCTTCACTTAACACTAAGGCCCTATTCACACATTGTGTAACTGTGGGGAGTTTGTGGTGAAGTTTAGAACTTCACCATTTACCCCTAAAAAATCTCAGCAAACATCTCTGAGTGACGTGTTCTCTCTTGTGCATCAGGATGATTCCTTAAATAGGACCTATCATTTAATCCTCTTTTTTGTAATGATAGGTGTTATGTCTCATCTAGTTCAGATGAGCAGCAGTAATGAAGCACGGACAGATGACGGTGGCGCAGCAGGATGGCCGAGCAGAAACAACGGAGAACGTAGTGGCTTGATGGCAGCAGGAAGACCAGAACTGGAACCACAGGATATAATGAGCAAAATTGAGGCAACTGGTGTAATAGAGTTACAGACTCTAATCAGACTTTGATCAGAGTGGTATCAGTTTATCTCGGACATGGAGAGGAGAAACAAAAGGTTTCTCATCTTCTCCCTTCTGTCAGTCGGTGAAAATCGAACCACACTCAGATGTCAACGTGCGGTCCAATTTTTCCACAGACGCATAGACTTGCATTGCAATTACCATATTTTGCAGACTATAAGACGCACTGGACCATAAGATGCACCCCAAATTTTGGGGTGGAAAATCATTTTTTTAAATAAAATGGTGGTGCCTCTTATAGTCTATTTAACAGTAGTTCACCAGGGGGCGGCGGCAGCGGAGCGGGGTCACCAGAGACAGGGCCGCTGCTTCAGGGGCCGGCGGCGGCAGGACATATCGGCACCGGTGAGCAGAGTCCCCTTTCCTATAGATTGCCCTGCAGTAGGCTTTGAGAAAATGGCTGCTGGAGGAGACGAATGCGCAGATTGAGATCTCGGGAGATGCATGCGCCGCGTCCAGCGTCCATTTTAAAAAAGCCCACTGCAGGGTGATCAATGGGAAAAGTTACTCTGCTCACCGGCGCCGACATCTTATGAGATCCCACGGCCCGCCGACACCGGCCTCCTGTGACCCCGCTCCACCGTAGCCACCCCTCGGTAAGCTACATTCGGATATTGTATATTAGATTGTAAGCTCCTAGGACAGGGTGTGCATTATTCTGCATTCCCTCAGGCGCAGTCTGTATATTAGATTGTAAGCTCCTAGGACAGGGTGTGCATTATTCCACATGCCCTCAGGAGCAGCCTGTATATTGTATATTAGATTGTAAGCTCCTAGGACAGGGTGTACATTATTCTGCATGCCCTCAGGAGCAGTCTGTATATTATATATTAGGCTGTAAGCTCTTAGGACAGGGTGTACATTATTCCACATGCCCTCAGGAGCAGCCTGTATATTGTATATTAGACTGTAAGCTCCTAGGACAGGGTGTGCATTATTCTGCATGCCCTCAGGAGCAGTCTGTATATTGTATATTAGATTGTCAGCTCCTAGGACAGGGTGTACATTATTCTGTATGCCCTCAGGAGCAGTCTGTATATTGTATATTAGATTGTAAGCTGCTAGGACAGGGTGTACATTATTCTGTATGCCTTCAGGAGCAGTCTGTATAGTGTATATTAGATTGTAAGCTCCTAGGACAGGGTGTGCATTATTCTGCCTGCCCTCAGGAGCAGTCTGTATATTGTATATTAGATTGTAAGCTCCTAGGACAGGGTGTATATTATTCTGCATGCACTCAGCAGCAGCCAGTATATTATATATTAGATTGTAAGCTCCTAGGACAGGGTGTACATTATTCTGCATGCCCTCAGGAGCAGTCTGTATATTGTATATTAGATTGTAAGCTCCTAAGACAGGGTGTACATTATTCTGCATGCCCTCAGGAGCAGTTTGTATATTGTATATTAGATTGTAAGCTCCTAGGACAGGGTGTACATTATTCTGCATGCCCTCAGGAGCAGTCTATATATTGTATATTAGATTGTAAGCTCCTAGGACAGGGTGTACATTATTCTGCATGCCCTCAGGAGCAGCCTGTATATTGTATATTAGATTGTAAGCTCCTAGGACTGGGTGTGCATTATTCTGCATGCCCTCAGGAGCAGTCTGTATATTGTATATATTAGATTCTAAGCTCCTAGGACAGGGTGTACATTATTCCACATGCCCTCAGGAGCAGTCTGTATATTGTATATTAGATTGTAAGCTCCTAGGACAGGGTGTACATTATTCTGCATGCCCTCAGGAACAGTCTGTATATTGTATATTAGATTGTAAGCTCCTAGGTCAGGGTGTGCATTATTCTGCATGCCCTCAGGAGCAGTCTGTATATTGTATATTAGATTGTAAGCTCCTAGGACAGGGTGTACATTATTCTGCATGCCCTCCGGAGCAGTCTGTATATTATATATTAGATTGTAAACTCCTAGGACAGGGTGTGCATTATTCTGCATGCCCTCAGGAGCAGCCTGTATATTAGATTGTAATCTCCTAGGACAGGGTGTGCATTATTCTGCATGCCCTTAGGAGCAGTCTATATATTATATATTAGATTGTAAGCTCCTAGGACAGGGTGTGCATTATTCTGCATGCCCTCAGGAGCAGCCTGTATATTATATATTAGATTGTAAGCTCCTAGGACAGGGTGTACATTATTCTGCATGCCCTCAGGAGCAGTCTGTATATTGTATATTAGATTGTAAGCTCCTAGGACAGGGTGTGCATTATTCTGCATGCCCTCAGGAGCAGTCTGTATATTGTATATTAGATTATAAGCTCCTAGGACAGGGTGTACATTATTCTGCATGCCCTCAGGAGCAGTCTGTATATTATATATTATATTGTAAGCTCCTAGGACAGGGTGTACATTATTCTGCATGCCCTCAGGAGCAGTCTGTATACTGTATATTAGATTGTAAGCTACTCGGACAGGGTGTACATTATTCTCCATGCCCTCAGGAGCAGTCTGTATATTGTATATTAGATTGTAAGCTCCTAGGACAGGGTGTGCATTATTCTGCATGCCCTCAGGAGCAGCCTGTATATTAGATTGTAAGCTCCTAGGACAGGGTGTGCATTATTCTGCATGCCCTCAGGAGCAGTCTATATATTATATATTAGATTGTAAGCTCCTAGGACAGGGTGTGCATTATTCTGCATACCCTCAGGAGCAGTCTGTATATTGTATATTAGATTGTAAGCTCCTAGGACAGGGTGTACATTATTCTGCATGCACTCAGGAGCAGTCTGTATATTGTATATTAGATTGTAAGCTCCTAGGACAGGGTGTACATTATTCTGCATGCCCTCAGGAGCAGTCTGTATATTATATATTAGATTGTAAGCTCCTAGGACAGGGTGTACATTATTCTGCATGCCCTCAGGAGCAGTCTGTATATTATATATTAGATTGTAAGCTCCTAGGACAGGGTGTACATTATTCTGAATGCCCTCAGGAGCAGTCTGTATATTATATATTAAATTGTAAGCTCCTATGACAGGGTGTACATTATTCTGCATGCCCTCAGGAGCAGTCTGTATATTGTATATTAGATTGTAAGCTCCTAGCACAGGGTGTACATTATTCTGCATGCCCTCAGGAGCAGTCTGTATACTGTATATTAGATTGTAAGCTACTCGGACAGGGTTTACATTATTTTCCATGCCCTCAGGAGCAGTCTGTATATTGTATATTAGATTGTAAGCTCCTAGGACAGGGTGTGCATTATTCTGCATGCCCTCAGGAGCAGCCTGTATATTAGATTGTAAGCTCCTAGGACAGGGTGTGCATTATTCTGCATGCCCTCAGGAGCAGTCTATATATTATATATTAGATTGTAAGCTCCTAGGACAGGGTGTGCATTATTCTGCATACCCTCAGGAGCAGTCTGTATATTGTATATTAGATTGTAAGCTCCTAGGACAGGGTGTACATTATTCTGCATGCCCTCAGGAGCAGTCTGTATACTGTATATTAGATTGTAAGCTCCTAGGACAGGGTGTACATTATTTTCCATGCCCTCAGGAGCAGTCTGTATATTGTATATTAGATTGTAAGCTCCTAGGACAGGGTGTGCATTATTCTGCATGCCCTCAGGAGCAGCCTGTATATTAGATTGTAAGCTCCTAGGACAGGGTGTGCATTATTCTGCATGCCCTCAGGAGCAGCCTGTATATTAAATTGTAAGCTCCTATGACAGGGTGTACATTATTCTGCATGCCCTCAGGAGCAGTCTGTATATTGTATATTAGATTGTAAGCTCCTAGCACAGGGTGTACATTATTCTGCATGCCCTCAGGAGCAGTCTGTATACTGTATATTAGATTGTAAGCTCCTAGGACAGGGTGTACATTATTTTCCATGCCCTCAGGAGCAGTCTGTATATTGTATATTAGATTGTAAGCTCCTAGGACAGGGTGTGCATTATTCTGCATGCCCTCAGGAGCAGCCTGTATATTAGATTGTAAGCTCCTAGGACAGGGTGTGCATTATTCTGCATGCCCTCAGGAGCAGTCTATATATTATATATTAGATTGTAAGCTCCTAGGACAGGGTGTGCATTATTCTGCATACCCTCAGGAGCAGTCTGTATATTGTATATTAGATTGTAAGCTCCTAGGACAGGGTCTACATTATTCTGCATGCCCTCAGGAGCAGTCTGTATATTGTATATTAGATTGTAAGCTCCTAGGACAGGGTATACATTATTCTGCATGCCCTCAGGAGCAGTCTGTATATTATATATTAGATTGTAAGCTCCTAGGACAGGGTGTACATTATTCTGCATGCCCTCAGGAGCAGTCTGTATATTATATATTAGATTGTAAGCTCCTAGGACAGGGTGTACATTATTCTGCATGCCCTCAGGAGCAGTCTGTATATTGTATATTAAATTGTAAGCTCCTATGACAGGGTGTACATTATTCTGCATGCCCTCAGGAGCAGTCTGTATATTGTATATTAGATTGTAAGCTCCTAGGACAGGGTGTGCATTATTCTGCATGCCCTCAGGAGCAGTCTGTATATTGTATATAAGATTGTAAGCTCCTAGCACAGGGTGTACATTATTCTGCATGCCCTCAGGAGCAGTCTGTATATTATATATTATATTGTAAGCTCCTAGGACAGGGTGTACATTATTCTGCATGCCCTCAGGAGCAGTCTGTATACTGTATATTAGATTGTAAGCTACTCGGACAGGGTGTACATTATTCTCCATGCCCTCAGGAGCAGTCTGTATATTGTATATTAGATTGTAAGCTCCTAGGACAGGGTGTGCATTATTCTGCATGCCCTCAGGAGCAGCCTGTATATTAGATTGTAAGCTCCTAGGACAGGGTGTGCATTATTCTGCATGCCCTCAGGAGCAGTCTATATATTATATATTAGATTGTAAGCTCCTAGGACAGGGTGTACATTATTCTGCATGCCCTCAGGAGCAGCCTGTATATTAGATTGTAAGCTCCTAGGACAGGGTGTGCATTATTCTGCATGCCCTCAGGAGCAGTCTATATATTATATATTAGATTGTAAGCTCCTAGGACAGGGTGTGCATTATTCTGCATACCCTCAGGAGCAGTCTGTATATTGTATATTAGATTGTAAGCTCCTAGGACAGGGTGTACATTATTCTGCATGCCCTCAGGAGCAGTCTGTATATTGTATATTAGATTGTAAGCTCCTAGGACAGGGTGTACATTATTCTGCATGCCCTCAGGAGCAGTCTGTATATTATATATTAGATTGTAAGCTCCTAGGACAGGGTGTACATTATTCTGCATGCCCTCAGGAGCAGTCTGTATATTATATATTAGATTGTAAGCTCCTAGGACAGGGTGTACATTATTCTGCATGCCCTCAGGAGCAGTCTGTATATTGTATATTAAATTGTAAGCTCCTATGACAGGGTGTACATTATTCTGCATGCCCTCAGGAGCAGTCTGTATATTGTATATTAGATTGTAAGCTCCTAGGACAGGGTATACATTATTCTGCATGCCCTCCGGAGCAGTCTGTATATTATATATTAGATTGTAAACTCCTAGGACAGGGTGTGCATTATTCTGCATGCCCTCAGGAGCAGCCTGTATATTAGATTGTAAGCTCCTAGGACAGGGTGTGCATTATTCTGCATGCCCTCAGGAGCAGTCTGTATATTGTTTATTTGATTGTAAGCTCCTAGGTCAGGGTGTGCATTATTCTGCATGCCCTCAGGAGCAGTCTGTATATTGTATATTAGATAGTAAGCTCCTAGGACAGGGTGTGCATTATTCTGCATGCCCTCAGGAGCAGTCTGTATATTGTTTATTAGATTGTAAGCTCCTAGGACAGGGTGTACATTATTCTGCATGCCCTCAGGAGCAGTCTGTACATTGTATATTAGATTGTAAGCTCCTAGGATAGGGTGTACATTATTCTGCATGCCCTCAGGAGCAGTCTGTATATGGTTTATTAGATTGTAAGCTCCTAGGACAGGGTGTACATTATTCTGCCTGCCCTCAGGAGCAGTCTGTACATTGTATATTAGATTGTAAGCTCCTAGGACAGGGTGTACTTTATTCTGCATGCCCTCAGGAGCAGTCTGTATATTGTTTATTAGATTGTAAGCTCCTAGGACAGGGTGTGCATTATTCTGCATGCCCTCAGGAGCAGCCTGTATATTATCTATTAGATTGTAATCTCCTAGGACAGGGTGTACGTTATTCTGTATGCCCTCAGGAGCAGCCTGTATATTATATATTAGGCTGTAAGCTGCTAGGACAGGGTGTGCATTATTCTGCATGCCCTCAGGAGCAGTCTGTATATTGTATATTAGAGTGTAAGCTCCTAGGACAGAGTGTGCATTATTCTGAATGCCCTCAGGAGCAGTCTGTATATTGTATATTAGATTGTAAGCTCCTAGGACAGTGTGTACATTATTCTGCATGCCCTCAGGAGCAGTCGGTATATTATATATTAGATTGTAACCTCCTAGGACAGGGTGTACATTATTCTGCATGCCCTCAGGAGCAGTCTGTACATTGTATATAAGATTGTAAGCTCCTAGGACAGGGTGTGCATTATTCTGCATGCCCTCAGGAGCAGTCTGTATATTGTGTATTAGATTGTAAGCTCCTAGGACAGAGTGTACATTATTCTGTATGCCCTCAGGAGCAGCTTGTATATTATATATTAGATTGTAAGCTCATAGAAGAGGGTGTACATTATTCTCCATGCCCTCAGGAGCAGCCTATATATTATATATTAGGCTATATGCTACTAGGACAGGGTGTACATTATTCTGCATGCCCTCATGAGCAGTCTGTATATTATATAATAGAATGTAAGCTCCTAGGACAGGGTGTACATTATTCTGCATGCCCTCAGGAGCAGTCTGTATATTATATATTAGATTGTAAGCTCCTAGGACAGGGTGTGCATTATTCTGCATGCCCTCAGGAGCAGTCTGTATATTGTATATTAGATTGTAAGCTCCTAGGACAGGGTGTACATTATTCTGCATGTCCTCAGGAGCAGTCTGTATATTGTATATTAGATTGTAAGCTCCTAGGACAGGGTGTACATTATTCTGCATGCCCTCAGGAGCAGTCAGTATATTGTATATTAAATTGTAAGCTCCTATGACAGGGTGTACATTATTCTGCATGCCCTCAGGAGCAGTCTGTATATTATATATTAGATTGTAAGCTCCTAGGACAGGATGTGCATTATTCTGCATGCCCTCAGGAGCAGTCTATATATTGTATATTAGATTGTAAGCTCATAGGACAGGGTGTACATTATTCTGCATGCCCTCCGGAGCAGTTTGTATATTATATATTAGATTGTAAACTCCTAGGACAGGGTGTGCATTATTCTGCATGCCCTCAGGAGCAGCCTGTATATTAGATTGTAAGCTTCAAGGACAGGGTGTGCATTATTCTGCATGCCCTCAGGAGCAGTCTGTATATTGTTTATTTGATTGTAAGCTCCTAGGTCAGGGTGTGCATTATTCTGCATGCCCTCAGGAGCAGTCTGTATATTGTATATTACATTGTAAGCTCCTAGGACAGGGTGTACATTATTCTGCATGCCCTCAGGAGCAGTCTGTATATTGTTTATTAGATTTTAAGCTCCTAGGACAGGGTGTGCATTATTCTGCATGCCCTCAGGAGCAGTCTGTATATTGTTTATTAGATTGTAAGCTCCTAGGACAGGGTGTACATTATTCTGCATGCCCTCAGGAGCAGTCTGTACATTGTATATTAGATTGTAAGCTCCTAGGATAGGGTGTACATTATTCTGCATGCCCTCAGGAGCAGTCTGTATATGGTTTATTAGATTGTAAGCTCCTAGGACAGGGTGTACATTATTCTGCCTGCCCTCAGGAGCAGTCTGTACATTGTATATTAGATTGTAAGCTCCTAGGACAGGGTGTACATTATTCTGCATGCCCTCAGGAGCAGTCTGTATATTGTTTATTAGATTGTAAGCTCCTAGGACAGGGTGTGCATTATTCTGCATGCCCTCAGGAGCAGCCTGTATATTATCTATTAGATTGTAATCTCCTAGGACAGGGTGTACGTTATTCTGTATGCCCTCAGGAGCAGCCTGTATATTATATATTAGGCTGTAAGCTGCTAGGACAGGGTGTGCATTATTCTGCATGCCCTCAGGAGCAGTCTGTATATTGTATATTAGAGTGTAAGCTCCTAGGACAGGGTGTGCATTATTCTGCCTGCCCTCAGGAGCAGTCTGTACATTGTATATTAGATTGTAAGCTCCTAGGACAGGGTGTACTTTATTCTGCATGCCCTCAGGAGCAGTCTGTATATTGTTTATTAGATTGTAAGCTCCTAGGACAGGGTGTGCATTATTCTGCATGCCCTCAGGAGCAGCCTGTATATTATCTATTAGATTGTAATCTCCTAGGACAGGGTGTACGTTATTCTGTATGCCCTCAGGAGCAGCCTGTATATTATATATTAGGCTGTAAGCTGCTAGGACAGGGTGTGCATTATTCTGCATGCCCTCAGGAGCAGTCTGTATATTGTATATTAGAGTGTAAGCTCCTAGGACAGGGTGTGCATTATTCTGAATGCCCTCAGGAGCAGTCTGTATATTGTGTATTAGAATGTAAGCTCCTAGGACAGAGTGTACATTATTCTGTATGCCCTCAGGAGCAGCTTGTATATTATATATTAGATTGTAAGCTCATAGAAGAGGGTGTACATTATTCTCCATGCCCTCAGGAGCAGCCTATATATTATATATTAGGCTATATGCTACTAGGACAGGGTGTACATTATTCTGCATGCCCTCATGAGCAGTCTGTATATTATATAATAGATTGTAAGCTCCTAGGACAGGGTGTACATTATTCTGCATGCCCTCAGGAGCAGTCTGTATATTATATATTAGATTGTAAGCTCCTAGGACAGGGTGTGCATTATTCTGCATGCCCTCAGGAGCAGTCTGTATATTGTATATTAGATTGTAAGCTCCTAGGACAGGGTGTACATTATTCTGCATGCCCTCAGGAGCAGTCTGTATATTGTATATTAGATTGTAAGCTCCTAGGACAGGGTGTACATTATTCTGCATGCCCTCAGGAGCAGTCAGTATATTGTATATTAAATTGTAAGCTCCTATGACAGGGTGTACATTATTCTGCATGCCCTCAGGAGCAGTCTGTATATTATATATTAGATTGTAAGCTCCTAGGACAGGATGTGCATTATTCTGCATGCCCTCAGGAGCAGTCTATATATTGTATATTAGATTGTAAGCTCATAGGACAGGGTGTACATTATTCTGCATGCCCTCCGGAGCAGTTTGTATATTATATATTAGATTGTAAACTCCTAGGACAGGGTGTGCATTATTCTGCATGCCCTCAGGAGCAGCCTGTATATTAGATTGTAAGCTCCAAGGACAGGGTGTGCATTATTCTGCATGCCCTCAGGAGCAGTCTGTATATTGTTTATTTGATTGTAAGCTCCTAGGTCAGGGTGTGCATTATTCTGCATGTCCTCAGGAGCAGTCTGTATATTGTATATTACATTGTAAGCTCCTAGGACAGGGTGTACATTATTCTGCATGCCCTCAGGAGCAGTCTGTATATTGTTTATTAGATTTTAAGCTCCTAGGACAGGGTGTACATTATTTTGCATGCCCTCAGAAGCAGTCTGTATATTGTTTATTAGATTGTAAGCTCCTAGGACAGGGTGTACATTATTCTGCATGCCCTCAGGAGCAGTCTGTATATTGTATATTAGATTGTAAGCTCCTATGACAGGGTGTACATTGTTCTGCATGCCCTCAGGAGCAGTCTGTATATTGTATATTAGATTGTAAGCTCATAAGACAGGGTGTACATTATTCTGCATGCCCTCAGGAGCAGTCAGTATATTGTATATTAGATTGTAAGCTCCTAGGACAGGGTGTACATTATTCTGCATGCCCTCCGGAGCAGTTTGTATATTATATATTAGATTGTAAACTCCTAGGACAGGGTGTGCATTATTCTGCATGTCCTCAGGAGCAGCCTGTATATTAGATTGTAAGCTCCTAGGATAGGGTGTACATTATTCTGCATGCCCTCAGGATCAGTCTGTATATTGTTTATTTAATTCTAGACTCCTAGGTCAGGGTGTGCATTATTCTGCATGCCCTCAGGAGCAGTCTGTATATTGTATATTACATTGTAAGCTCCTAGGACAGGGTGTACATTATTCTGCATGCCCTCAGGAGCAGTCTGTATATTGTTTATTAGACTGTAAGCTCCTAGGACAGGGTGTACATTATTCCACATGCCCTCAGAAGCAGTCTGTATATTGTTTATTTGATTGTAAGCTCCTAGGACAGGGTGTGCATTATTCTGCATGCCCTCAGGAGCAGCCTGTATATTATATATTAGATTGTAAGCTCCTAGGACAGGGTGTACATTATTCTGCATGCCCTCAGGAGCAGTCTGTATATTGTATATATTAGATTGTAAGCTCCTAGGACAGGGTGTGCATTATTCTGCAAGCCCTCAGGAGCAGTCTGTATATTGTATATTAGATTGTAAGCTCCTAGGACAGGGTGTACATTATTCTGCATGCCCTCAGGAGCAGTCAGTATATTGTATATTAAATTGTAAGCTCCTATGACAGGGTGTACATTATTCTGCATGCCCTCAGGAGCAGTCTGTATATTATATATTAGATTGTAAGCTCCTAGGACAGGGTGTGCATTATTCTGCATGCCCTCAGGAGCAGTCTGTATATTGTTTATTTGATTGTAAGCTCCTAGGTCAGGGTGTGCATTATTCTGCATGCCCTCAGGAGCAGCCTGTATATTGTATATTAGACTGTAAGCTCCTAGGACAGGGTGTGCATTATTCTGCATGCCCTCAGGAGCAGTTTGTATATTATATATTAGATTGTAAGCTCCTAAGCTATGGTGTGCATTATTCTGCATGCCCTCAGGAGCAGTCAGTATATTGTATATTAGATTGTAAGCTCCTAGGTCAGGGTGTGCATTATTCTGCATGCCCTCAGGAGCAGCCTGTATATTGTATATTAGACTGTAAGCTCCTAGGACAGGGTGTGCATTATTCTGCATGCCCTCAGGAGCAGTCTGTATATTGTATATTACATTGTAAGCTCCTAGGACAGGGTGTACATTATTCTGCATGCCCTCAGGAGCAGTCTGTATATTGTTTATTAGATTGTAAGCTCCTAGGACAGGGTGTACATTATTTTGCATGCCCTCAGAAGCAGTCTGTATATTGTTTATTAGATTGTAAGCTCCTAGGACAGGGTGTACATTATTCTGCATGCCCTCAGGAGCAGTCTGTATATTGTATATTAGATTGTAAGCTCCTATGACAGGGTGTACATTGTTCTGCATGCCCTCAGGAGCAGTCTGTATATTGTATATTAGATTGTAAGCTCATAAGACAGGGTGTACATTATTCTGCATGTCCTCAGGAGCAGTCAGTATATTGTATATTAGATTGTAAGCTCCTAGGACAGGGTGTACATTATTCTGCATGCCCTCCGGAGCAGTTTGTATATTATATATTAGATTGTAAACTCCTAGGACAGGGTGTGCATTATTCTGCATGCCCTCAGGAGCAGCCTGTATATTAGATTGTAAGCTCCTAGGACAGGGTGTACATTATTCTGCATGCCCTCAGGATCAGTCTGTATATTGTTTATTTAATTCTAGGCTCCTAGGTCAGGGTGTGCATTATTCTGCATGCCCTCAGGAGCAGCCTGTATATTGTATATTAGACTGTAAGCTCCTAGGACAGGGTGTGCATTATTCTGCATGCCCTCAGGAGCAGTTTGTATATTATATATTAGATTGTAAGCTCCTAAGCTATGGTGTGCATTATTCTGCATGCCCTCAGGAGCAGTCAGTATATTGTATATTAGATTGTAAGCTCCTAGGTCAGGGTGTGCATTATTCTGCATGCCCTCAGGAGCAGCCTGTATATTGTATATTAGACTGTAAGCTCCTAGGACAGGGTGTGCATTATTCTGCATGCCCTCAGGAGCAGTCTGTATATTGTATATTACATTGTAAGCTCCTAGGACAGGGTGTACATTATTCTGCATGCCCTCAGGAGCAGTCTGTATATTGTTTATTAGATTGTAAGCTCCTAGGACAGGGTGTACATTATTTTGCATGCCCTCAGAAGCAGTCTGTATATTGTTTATTAGATTGTAAGCTCCTAGGACAGGGTGTACATTATTCTGCATGCCCTCAGGAGCAGTCTGTATATTGTATATTAGATTGTAAGCTCCTATGACAGGGTGTACATTGTTCTGCATGCCCTCAGGAGCAGTCTGTATATTGTATATTAGATTGTAAGCTCATAAGACAGGGTGTACATTATTCTGCATGCCCTCAGGAGCAGTCAGTATATTGTATATTAGATTGTAAGCTCCTAGGACAGGGTGTACATTATTCTGCATGCCCTCCGGAGCAGTTTGTATATTATATATTAGATTGTAAACTCCTAGGACAGGGTGTGCATTATTCTGCATGCCCTCAGGAGCAGCCTGTATATTAGATTGTAAGCTCCTAGGACAGGGTGTACATTATTCTGCATGCCCTCAGGATCAGTCTGTATATTGTTTATTTAATTCTAGGCTCCTAGGTCAGGGTGTGCATTATTCTGCATACCCTCAGGAGCAGTCTGTATATTGTATATTACATTGTAAGCTCCTAGGACAGGGTGTACATTATTCTGCATGCCCTCAGGAGCAGTCTGTATATTGTTTATTAGACTGTAAGCTCATAGGACAGGGTGTACATTATTCCACATGCCCTCAGAAGCAGTCTGTATATTGTTTATTTGATTGTAAGCTCCTAGGACAGGGTGTGCATTATTCTGCATGCCCTCAGGAGCAGCCTGTATATTATATATTAGATTGTAAGCTCCTAGGACAGGGTGTACATTATTCTGCATGCCCTCAGGAGCAGTCTGTATATTGTATATATTAGATTGTAAGCTCCTAGGACAGGGTGTGCATTATTCTGCATGCCCTCAGGAGCAGTCTGTATATTGTTTATTAGATTGTAAGCTCCTAGGACAGGGTGTACATTATTCTGCATGCCCTCAGGAGCAGTCTGTACATTGTATATTAGATTGTAAGCTCCTAGGACAGGGTGTACATTATTCTGCATGCCCTCAGGAGCAGTCTGCATATTGTTTATCAGATTGTAAGCTCCTAGGACAGGGTGTGCATTATTCTGCATGCCCTCAGGAGCAGCCTGTATATTATATATTAGATTGTAAGCTCCTAGGACAGGGTGTGCATTATTCTGCATGCCCTCAGGAGCAGCCTGTATATTATATATTAGGCTGTAAGCTGCTAGGACAGGGTGTGCATTTTTCTGTATGCCCTGAGGAGCAGTCTGTATATTGTATATTAGAGTGTAAGCTCCTAGGACAGGGTGTGCATTATTCTGAATGCCCTCAGGAGCAGTCTGTATGCTGTATATTAGAGTGTAAGTTCCTAGGACAGGGTGTACATTATTCTGCATGCCCTCAGGAGCAGTCTGTACATTGTATATTAGATTGTAAGCTCCTAGGACAGGGTGTACATTATTCTGCATGCCCTCAGGAGCAGCCTGTATATTGTATATTAGATTGTAAGCTCCTAGGACATGGTGTACATTATTCTGCATGCCCTCAGGAGCAGTCTGTATATTGTGTATTAGATTGTAAGCTCCTAGGACAGGGTGTGCATTATTCTGCATGCCCTCAGGAGCAGTCTGTACATTGTATATTAGATTGTAAGCTCCTAGGACAGGGTGTACATTATTCTGCATGTCCTCAGGAGCAGTCTGTATATTCTGTATTAGATTGTAAGCTCATAGGAGAGGGTGTACATTATTCTCCATGCCCTCAGGAGCAGCCTATATATTATATAATAGGCTATATGCTACTAGGACAGGGTGTACATTACTCTGCATGCCCTCAGGAGCAGTCTGTATATTGTACATTAGATTGTAAGCTCCTAGGACAGGGTGTGCATTATTCTGCATGCCCTCAGGAGCAGTCTGTACATTGTATATTAGATTGTAAGCTCCTAGGACAGGGTTTACATTATTCTGCATGCCCTCAGGAGCAGTCTGTATATTGTGTATTAGATTGTAAGCTCCTAGGACAGGGTGTACATTATTCTGTGTGCCCTCAGGAGCAGCTTGTATATTATATATTAGATTGTAAGCTCACAGGAGAGGGTGTACATTATTCTCCATGCCCTCAGGAGCAGCCTATATATTATATATTAGGCTATAAGCTCCTAGGACAGGGTGTACATTATTCTGCATGCCCTGAGGAGCAGTCTGTACATTGTATATTAGATTGTAAGCTCCTAGGACAGGGTGTACATTATTCTACATGCCCTCAGGAGCAGTCTGTATATTATATATTAGATTGTAAACTCCTAGGACAGGGTGTACATTATTCTGCATGACCTCAGGAGCAGCCTGTATATTATATTAGATTGTAAGCTCCTAGGACAGGGTGTACATTATTCTGCATGCCCTCAGGAGCAGTCTGTATATTGTATATTAGATTGTAAGCTCCTAGGACAGGGTGTACATTATTCTGCATGCCCTCAGGAGCAGTCTGCATATTATATATTAGGTTGTAAGCTCCTAGGACAGGGTGTACATTTTACTGCATGCCCTCAGGAGCAGTCTGTACATTGTATATTAGATTGTAAGCTCCTAGCACAGGGTGTACATTATTCTGCATGCCCTCAGGAGCAGTCTGTATATTGTATATTAGATTGTTAGCTCCTAGGACAAGGTGTACATTATTCCACATGCCCTCAGGAGCAGTCTGTATATTATATATTAGATTGTAAGCCCCTAGGACAGGGTGTACATTATTCTGCATGCCCTCAGGAGCAGTCTGTATACTGTATATTAGATTGTAAGCTCCTCGAACAGGGTGTACATTATTATGCATGCCCTCAGGAGCAGTCTGTGCTTTGTATATTAGATTGTAAGCTCCAAGAACAGGGTGTGTATTATTCTTCATGCCCTCAGGAGCAGTCTGTATATTGTATATTAGATTGTAAGCTCCTAGGACAGGGTGTACATTATTCTGCATGCCCTCAGGAGCAGACTGTATACTGTATATTAGATTGTAAGCTCCTAGGACAGGGTGTACATTATTCTGCATGCCCTCAGGAGCAGCCTGTATATTATATATTAGATTCTAAGCTCCTAGGACAGGGTGTACATTATTCTGCATGCCCTCAGGAGCAGTCTGTATATTATATATTAGGCTGTAAGCTCCTAGGACAGGGTGTGCATTATTCTGCATGCCCTCAGGAGCAGTCTGTACATTGTATATTAGATTGTAAGCTCCTAGGACAGGGTGTACATTATTCTGCATGCCCTCAGGAGCAGTCTGTATATTCTGTATTAGATTGTAAGCTCATAGGAGAGGGTGTACATTATTCTCCATGCCCTCAGGAGCAGCCTATATATTATATATTAGGCTATATGCTACTAGGACAGGGTGTACATTATTCTGCATGCCCTCGGGAGCAGTCTGTATATTATATATTAGATTGTAAGCTCCTGGAACAGGGTGTGCATTATTCTGCATGCCCTCAGGAGCAGTCTGTACATTGTATATTAGATTGTAAGCTCATAGGGCAGGGTGTGCATTATTCTGCATGCCCTCAGGAACAGTCTGTACATTGTATATTAGATTGTAAGCTCCTAGGACAGGATGTGCATTATTCTGCATGCCCTCAGGAGCAGTCTGTATATTGTATATTAGATTGTAAGCTCCTAGGACAGTGTGTACATTATTCTGCATGCCCTCAGGAGCAGCCTGTATTTTATATATTAGATTGTAAGCTCCTAGGACAGGGTGTACATTATTCTGCATGCCCTCAGGAGCAGTCTGTATATTATATTAGATTGTAAGCTTCTAGGACAGGGTGTACATTATTCTGCATGCCCTCAGGAGCAGCCTGTATATTATATTAGATTGTAAGATCCTAGGACAGGGTGTACATTATTCTGCATGCCCTCAGGAGCAGTCTGTTCATTGTATATTAGATTGTAAGCTCCTAGGACAGGGTGTACATTATTCTGCATGCCCTCAGGAGCAGTCTGTATACTGTATATTAGATTGTAAGCTCCTAGGACAGGGTGTACATTATTCTGCATGCCCTCAGGAGCAGTCTGTATACTGTATATTAGATTGTAAGCTCCTAGGACAGGGTGTACTTTATTCTGCATGCCCTCAGGAGCAGTCTGTATATTGTATATTAGATTGTAAGCTCCTAGGACAGGGTGTACATTATTCTGCATGCCCTCAGGAGCAGTCTGTATATTATATATTGTATTGTAAGCTCCTAGGACAAGGTGTACATTATTCTGCATGCCCTCAGGAGCAGTCTGTATACTGTATATTAGTTTGTAAGCTCCTCGGACAGGGTGTACATTATTCTGCATGCCCTCAGAAGCAGTCTGTATACTGTGTATTAGAGTGTAAGCTCCTAGGGCAGGGTGTGCATTATTCTGCATGCCCTCAGTAGCAGCCTGTATATTATATATTAGGCTGTAAGCTCCTAGGACAGGGTGTGCATTATTCTGCATGCCCTCAGGAGCAGTCTGTATATTATATATTAGATTGTAAGCTCCTAGGACAGGGTGTACATTATTCTGCATGCCCTCAGAAGCAGTCTGTATATTATATATTAGATTGTAAGCTCCTAGGACAAGGTGTACATTATTCTGCATGTCCTCAGGAGCAGTCTGTATACTGTGTATTAGAGTGTAAGCTCCTAGGGCAGGGTGTGCATTATTCTGCATGCCCTCAGGAGCAGTCGGTATATTATATTTTAGATTGTAAGCTCCTAGGACAAGGTGTACATTATTCTGCATGTCCTCAGGAGCAGTCTGTATACTGTGTATTAGAGTGTAAGCTCCTAGGGCAGGGTGTGCATTATTCTGCATGCCCTCAGGAGCAGCCTGTATATTATATATTAGATTGTAAGCTCATAGGACAGGGTGTACATTATTCTGCATGCCCTCAGGAGCAGTCTGTACATTGTATATTAGATTGTAAGCTCCTGGGACAGGGTGTACATTATTCTGCATGCCCTCAGGAGCAGTCTGTATATTGTATATTAGATTGTAAGCTCCTCCTAGGACAGGGTGTGCATTATTCTGCATGCCCTCAGGAACAGTCTGTACATTGTATATTAGATTGTATGCTCCTAGGACAGGATGTGCATTATTCTGCATGCCCTCAGGAGCAGTCTGTATATTGTATATTAGATTGTAAGCTCCTAGGACAGGGTGTACATTATTCTGCATGCCCTCAGGAGCAGTCTGTGCATTGTATATTAGATTGTAAGCTCCTAGGACAGGATGTGCATTATTCTGCATGCCCTCAGGAGCAGTCTGTATATTGTATATTAGATTGTAAGCTCCTAGGACAGTGTGTACATTATTCTGCATGCCCTCAGGAGCAGCCTGTATTTTATATATTAGATTGTAAGCTCCTAGGACAGGGTGTACATTATTCTGCATGCCCTCAGGAGCAGCCTGTATATTATATTAGATTGTAAGATCCTAGGACAGGGTGTACATTATTCTGCATGCCCTCAGGAGCACCCTGTATATTATATTAGATTGTAAGATCCTAGGACAGTGTGTACATTATTCTGCATACCCTCAGGAGCAGTCTGTATACTGTATATTAGATTGTAAGCTCCTAGGACAGGGTGTGCATTATTCTGCATGCCCTCAGGAGCAGTCTGTATATTGTATATTAGATTGTAAGCTCCTAGAACAGGGTGTGCATTATTCTGCATGCCCTCAGGAGCAGTTTGTACATTGTATATTAGATTGTAAGCTCCTAGGACAGGGTGTGCATTATTCTGCATGCCCTCAGGAGCAGTCTGTATATTATATATTAGATTGTAAGCTCCTAGGACAGGGTGTACATTATTCTGCATGCCCTCAGGAGCAGTCTGTATACTGTATATTAGATTGTAATCTCCTCGGACAGGGTGTACATTATTCTGCATGCCCTCAGGAGCAGTCTGTATATTATATATTAGATTGTAAGCTCCTAGGACAGGGTGTACATTATTCTGCATGCCCTCAGGAGCAGTCTGTATATTATTTATTAGATTGTAAGCTCATACGACAAGGTGTGCATTATTCTGCATGCCCTCGGGAGCAGTCTGTATATTGTTTTTAAGATTGTAAGCTCCTAGGACAGGGTGTACATTATTCTGCATGCCCTCAGGAGCAGTCTGTATATTGTATATATTAGATTGTAAGCTCCTAGGACAGGGTGTACATTATTCTGCATGCCCTCAGGAGCAGTCTGTACATTGTATATTAGATTGTAAGCTCCTAGGACAGGGTGTGCATTATTCTGCATGCCCTCAGGAAGAGTCTGTACATTGTATATTAGATTGTAAGCTCCTAGGACAGGATGTGCATTATTCTGCATGCCCTCAGGAGCAGTCTGTATATTATTACTTAGATTGTAAGCTCCTACGACAAGGTGTGCATTATTCTGCATGCCCTCAGGAGCAGTCTGCATACTGTATATTAGATTGTAAGCTCCTCGGACAGGGTGTACATTATTCTGCATGCCCTCAGGAGCAGTCTGTATATTATATATTAGATTGTAAGCTCCTAGGACAGGGTGTACATTATTCTGCATGCCCTCAAGAGCAGTCTGTATATTATTTATTAGATTGTAAGCTCCTACGACAAGGTGTACATTATTCTGCATGCCCTCAGGAGCAGTCTGTATATTGTTTATTAGATTGTAAGCTCCTAGGACAGGGTGTACATTATTCTGCATGCCCTCAGGAGCAGTCTGTATATTGTATATATTAGATTGTAAGCTCCTAGGACAGGGTGTACATTATTCTGCATGCCCTCAGGAGCAGTCTGTACATTGTATATTAGATTGTAAGCTCCTAGGACAGGATGTGCATTGTTCTGCTTGCCCTCAGGAGCAGTCTGTACATTGTATATTAGATTGTAAGCTCCTAGGACAGGGTGTACATTTTTCCACATGCCCTCAGGAGCAGTCTGTATATTGTATATTAGATTGTAAGCTCCTAGGACAGTGTGTGCATTATTCTGCATGCCCTCAGGAGCAGCCTGTATTTTATATATTAGATTGTAAGCTCCTAGGACAGGGTGTACATTATTCTGCATGCCTTCAGGAGCAGTCTGTTCATTGTATATTAGATTGTAAGCTCCTAGGACAGCGTGTACATTATTCTGCATGCCCTCAGGAGCAGTCTGTATATTATATATTATATTGTAAGCTCCTAGGACAGGGTGTACATTATTCTGCATGCCCTCAGGAGCAGTCTGTATACTGTATATTAGATTGTAAGCTCCTCGGACAGGGTGTACATTATTCTCCATGCCCTTAGGAGCAGCCTGTATATTATATATTAGGCTGTAAGCTCCTAGGACAGGGTGTGCATTATTCTGCATGCCCTCAGGAGCAGTCTGTATATTATATATTAGATTGTAAGCTCCTAAGACAGGGTGTACATTATTCTGCGTGCCCTCAGGAGCAGTCTGTATATTATATATTAGAATGTAAGCTCCTAGGACAAGGTGTACATTATTCTGCATGTCCTCAGGAGCAGTCTGTATACTGTGTATTAGAGTGTAAGCTCCTAGGGCAGGGTGTGCATTATTCTGCATGCCCTCAGGAGCAGTCTGTATATTATATATTAGATTGTAAGCTCCTAGGACAAGGTGTACATTATTCTGCATGTCCTCAGGAGCAGTCTGTATACTGTGTATTAGAGTGTAAGCTCCTAGGGCAGGGTGTGCATTATTCTGCATGCCCTCAGGAAGAGTCTGTACATTGTATATTAGATTGTAAGCTCCTAGGACAGGATGTGCATTATTCTGCATGCCCTCAGGAGCAGTCTGTATATTATTACTTAGATTGTAAGCTCCTACGACAAGGTGTGCATTATTCTGCATGCCCTCAGGAGCAGTCTGCATACTGTATATTAGATTGTAAGCTCCTCGGACAGGGTGTACATTATTCTGCATGCCCTCAGGAGCAGTCTGTATATTATATATTAGATTGTAAGCTCCTAGGACAGGGTGTACATTATTCTGCATGCCCTCAAGAGCAGTCTGTATATTATTTATTAGATTGTAAGCTCCTACGACAAGGTGTACATTATTCTGCATGCCCTCAGGAGCAGTCTGTATATTGTTTATTAGATTGTAAGCTCCTAGGACAGGGTGTACATTATTCTGCATGCCCTCAGGAGCAGTCTGTACATTGTATATTAGATTGTAAGCTCCTAGGACACGATGTGCATTGTTCTGCTTGCCCTCAGGAGCAGTCTGTACATTGTATATTAGATTGTAAGCTCCTAGGACAGGGTGTACATTTTTCCACATGCCCTCAGGAGCAGTCTGTATATTGTATATTAGATTGTAAGCTCCTAGGACAGTGTGTGCATTATTCTGCATGCCCTCAGGAGCAGCCTGTATTTTATATATTAGATTGTAAGCTCCTAGGACAGGGTGTACATTATTCTGCATGCCTTCAGGAGCAGTCTGTTCATTGTATATTAGATTGTAAGCTCCTAGGACAGCGTGTACATTATTCTGCATGCCCTCAGGAGCAGTCTGTATATTATATGTTATATTGTAAGCTCCTAGGACAGGGTGTACATTATTTTGCATGCCCTCAGGAGCAGTCTGTATACTGTATATTAGATTGTAAGCTCCTCGGACAGGGTGTACATTATTCTCCATGCCCTCAGGAGCAGCCTGTATATTATATATTAGGCTGTAAGCTCCTAGGACAGGGTGTGCATTATTCTGCATGCCCTCAGGAGCAGTCTGTATATTATATATTAGATTGTAAGCTCCTAAGACAGGGTGTACATTATTCTGCATGCCCTCAGAAGCAGTCTGTATATTATATATTAGAATGTAAGCTCCTAGGACAAGGTGTACATTATTCTGCATGTCCTCAGGAGCAGTCTGTATACTGTGTATTAGAGTGTAAGCTCCTAGGGCAGGGTGTGCATTATTCTGCATGCCCTCAGGAGCAGTCTGTATATTATATATTAGATTGTAAGCTCCTAGGACAAGGTGTACATTATTCTGCATGTCCTCAGGAGCAGTCTGTATACTGTGTATTAGAGTGTAAGCTCCTAGGGCAGGGTGTGCATTATTCTGCATGCCCTCAGGAGCAGCCTGTATATTATATATTAGATTGTTAGCTCCTGGGACAGGGTGTAGATTATTCTGCATGCCCTCAGGAGCAGTCTGTACATTGTATATTAGATTGTAAGCTCCTAGGACAGGGTGTGCATTATTCTGCATGCCCTCAGGAACAGTCTGTACATTGCAGATTAGATTGTAAGCTCCTAGGACAGGATGTGCATTATTCTGCATGCCCTCAGGAGCAGTCTGTATATTGTATATTAAATTGTAAGCTCCTAGGACAGGGTGTACATTATTCTGCATGCCCTCAGGAGCAGTCTGTGCATTGTATATTAGATTATAAGCTCCTAGGACAGGATGTGCATTATTCTGCATGCCATCAGGAGCAGTCTGTATATTGTATATTAGATTGTAAGCTCCTAGGACAGGATGTGCATTATTCTCCATGCCCTCAGGAGCAGTCTGTATATTGTATATTAGACTGTAAGCTCCTAGGACAGTGTGTACATTATTCTGCATGCCCTCAGGAGCAGCATGTATTTTATATATAAGATTGTAAACTCCTAGGACAGGGTGTACATTATTCTGCATGCCCTCAGGAGCAGCCTGTATATTATATTAGATTGTAAGATCCTAGGACAGGGTGTAAATTATTCTGCATGCCCTCAGGAGCAGTCTGTACATTGTTTATTAGATTGTAAGCTCCTAGGACAGGGTGTACATTATTCTGCATGCTCTCAGCAGTCTGTATATTATATATTAGATTGTAAGCTCCTAGGACAGGGTGTACATTATTCTGCATGCCCTCAGGAGCAGTCTGTATACTGTATATTAGATTGTAAGCTCCTCGGACAGGGTGTACATTATTCTGCATGCCCTCAGGAGCAGTCTGTATATTATATATTAGATTGTAAGCTCCTAGGACAGGGTGTACATTATTCTGCATGCCCTCAGGAGCAGTCTGTATATTATTTATTAGATTGTAAGCTCCTACGACAAGGTGTACATTATTCTGCATGCCCTCAGGAGCAGTCTGTATATTGTTTATTAGATTGTAAGCTCCTAGGACAGGGTGTACATTATTCTGCATGCCCTCAGGAGAAGTCTGTATATTGTATATATTAGATTGTAAGCTCCTAGGACAGGGTGTACATTATTCTGCATGCCCTCAGGAGCAGTCTGTACATTGTATATTAGATTGTAAGCTCCTAGGACAGGGTGTGCATTATTCTGCATGCCCTCAGGAACAGTCTGTACATTGTATATTAGATTGTAAGCTCCTAGGACAGGATGTGCATTATTCTGCATGCCCTCAGCAGCAGTCTGTATATTGTATATTAGATTGTAAGCTCCTAGGACAGGGTGTACATTATTCTGCATGCCCTCAGGAGCAGTCTGTGCATTGTATATTAGATTGTAAGCTCCTAGGACAGGATGTGCATTATTCTGCATGCCCTCAGGAGCAGCCTGTATTTTATATATTAGATTGTAAGCTCCTAGTACAGTGTGTACATTATTCTGCATGCCCTCAGTAGCAGCCTGTATATTATATTAGATTGTAAGATCCTAGGACAGGGTGTACATTATTCTGCATGCCCTCAGGAGCAGTCTCTTCATTGTATATTAGATTGTAAGATCCTAGGACAGAGTGTACATTATTCTGCATGCCCTCCGGAGCAGCCTGTATATTATATATTAGATTGTAAGCTCCTAGGACAGGGTGTACATTATTCTGCATGCCCTCAGGAGCAGTCTGTACATTGTATATTAGATTGTAAGCTCCTAGGACAGGGTGTACATTATTCTGCATGCCCTCAGGAGCAGTCTGTATATTATATATTAGATTGTAAGCTCCTAGGACAAGGTGTACATTATTCTGCATGTCCTCAGGAGCAGTCTGTATACTGTGTATTAGAGTGTAAGCTCCTAGGGCAGGGTGTGCATTATTCTGCATGCCCTCAGGAGCAGCCTGTATATTATATATTAGATTGAAAGCTCCTGGGACAGGGTGTACATTATTCTGCATGCCCTCAGGAGCAGTCTGTACATTGTATATTAGATTGTAAGCTCCTAGGACAGGGTGTGCATTATTCTGCATGCCCTCAGGAGCAGTCTGTATATTGTATATTAGATTGTAAGCTCCTAGGACAGTGTGTACATTATTCTGCATGCCCTCAGGAGCAGTCAGTATATTGTATATTAGATTGTAAGCTCCTAGGACAGGGTGTACATTATTCTGCATGCCCTCCGGAGCAGTTTGTATATTATATATTAGATTGTAAACTCCTAGGACAGGGTGTGCATTATTCTGCATGCCCTCAGGAGCAGCCTGTATATTAGATTGTAAGCTCCTAGGACAGGGTGTGCATTATTCTGCATGCCCTCAGGAGCAGTTTGTACATTGTATATTAGATTGTAAGCTCCTAGGACAGGGTGTGCATTATTCTGCATGCCCTCAGGAGCAGTCTGTATATTGTATATTACATTGTAAGCTCCTAGGACAGGGTGTACATTATTCTGCATGCCCTCAGGAGCAGTCTGTATATTGTTTATTAGACTGTAAGCTCCTAGGACAGGGTGTACATTATTCCACATGCCCTCAGAAGCAGTCTGTATATTGTTTATTTGATTGTAAGCTCCTAGGACAGGGTGTGCATTATTCTGCATGCCCTCAGGAGCAGCCTGTATATTATATATTAGATTGTAAGCTCCTAGGACAGGGTGTACATTATTCTGCATGCCCTCAGGAGCAGTCTGTATATTGTATATATTAGATTGTAAGCTCCTAGGACAGGATGTGCATTATTCTGCATGCCCTCAGGAGCAGCCTGTATTTTATATATTAGATTGTAAGCTCCTAGTACAGTGTGTACATTATTCTGCATGCCCTCAGTAGCAGCCTGTATATTATATTAGATTGTAAGATCCTAGGACAGGGTGTACATTATTCTGCATGCCCTCAGGAGCAGTCTCTTCATTGTATATTAGATTGTAAGATCCTAGGACAGAGTGTACATTATTCTGCATGCCCTCAGGAGCAGTCTGTACATTGTATATTAGATTGTAAGCTCCTAGGACAGGGTGTACATTATTCTGCATGCCCTCAGGAGCAGTCTGTATATTATATATTAGATTGTAAGCTCCTAGGACAAGGTGTACATTATTCTGCATGTCCTCAGGAGCAGTCTGTATACTGTGTATTAGAGTGTAAGCTCCTAGGGCAGGGTGTGCATTATTCTGCATGCCCTCAGGAGCAGCCTGTATATTATATATTAGATTGAAAGCTCCTGGGACAGGGTGTACATTATTCTGCATGCCCTCAGGAGCAGTCTGTACATTGTATATTAGATTGTAAGCTCCTAGGACAGGGTGTGCATTATTCTGCATGCCCTCAGGAGCAGTCTGTATATTGTATATTAGATTGTAAGCTCCTAGGACAGTGTGTACATTATTCTGCATGCCCTCAGGAGCAGTCAGTATATTGTATATTAGATTGTAAGCTCCTAGGACAGGGTGTACATTATTCTGCATGCCCTCCGGAGCAGTTTGTATATTATATATTAGATTGTAAACTCCTAGGACAGGGTGTGCATTATTCTGCATGCCCTCAGGAGCAGCCTGTATATTAGATTGTAAGCTCCTAGGACAGGGTGTGCATTATTCTGCATGCCCTCAGGAGCAGTTTGTACATTGTATATTAGATTGTAAGCTCCTAGGACAGGGTGTGCATTATTCTGCATGCCCTCAGGAGCAGTCTGTATATTGTATATTACATTGTAAGCTCCTAGGACAGGGTGTACATTATTCTGCATGCCCTCAGGAGCAGTCTGTATATTGTTTATTAGACTGTAAGCTCCTAGGACAGGGTGTACATTATTCCACATGCCCTCAGAAGCAGTCTGTATATTGTTTATTTGATTGTAAGCTCCTAGGACAGGGTGTGCATTATTCTGCATGCCCTCAGGAGCAGCCTGTATATTATATATTAGATTGTAAGCTCCTAGGACAGGGTGTACATTATTCTGCATGCCCTCAGGAGCAGTCTGTATATTGTATATATTAGATTGTAAGCTCCTAGGACAGGGTGTGCATTATTCTGCATGCCCTCAGGAGCAGTCTGTATATTGTTTATTAGATTGTAAGCTCCTAGGACAGGGTGTACATTATTCTGCATGCCCTCAGGAGCAGTCTGTACATTGTATATTAGATTGTAAGCTCCTAGGACAGGGTGTACATTATTCTGCATGCCCTCAGGAGCAGTCTGCATATTGTTTATCAGATTGTAAGCTCCTAGGACAGGGTGTGCATTATTCTGCATGCCCTCAGGAGCAGCCTGTATATTATATATTAGATTGTAAGCTCCTAGGACAGGGTGTGCATTATTCTGCATGCCCTCAGGAGCAGCCTGTATATTATATATTAAGCTGTAAGCTGCTAGGACAGGGTGTGCATTTTTCTGTATGCCCTGAGGATCAGTCTGTATATTGTATATTAGAGTGTAAGCTCCTAGGACAGGGTGTGCATTATTCTGAATGCCCTCAGGAGCAGTCTGTATGTTGTATATTAGAGTGTAAGCTCCTAGGACAGGGTGTACATTATTCTGCATGCCCTCAGGAGCAGTCTGTACATTGTATATTAGATTGTAAGCTCCTAGGACAGGGTGTACATTATTCTGCATGCCCTCAGGAGCAGCCTGTATATTGTATATTAGATTGTAAGCTCCTAGGACATGGTGTACATTATTCTGCATGCCCTCAGGAGCAGTCTGTATATTGTGTATTAGATTGTAAGCTCCTAGGACAGGGTGTGCATTATTCTGCATGCCCTCAGGAGCAGTCTGTACATTGTATATTAGATTGTAAGCTCCTAGGACAGGGTGTACATTATTCTGCATGCCCTCAGGAGCAGTCTGTATATTCTGTATTAGATTGTAAGCTCATAGGAGAGGGTGTACATTATTCTCCATGCCCTCAGGAGCAGCCTATATATTATATAATAGGCTATATGCTACTAGGACAGGGTGTACATTATTCTGCATGCCCTCAGGAGCAGTCTGTACATTGTATATTAGATTGTAAGCTCCTAGGACAGGGTTTACATTATTCTGCATGCCCTCAGGAGCAGTCTGTATATTGTGTATTAGATTGTAAGCTCCTAGGACAGGGTGTACATTATTCTGTGTGCCCTCAGGAGCAGCCTGTATATTGTATATTAGACTGTAAGCTCATAAGAGAGGGTGTACATTATTCTCCATGCCCTCAGGAGCAGCCTATATATTATATATTAGGCTATAAGCTCCTAGAAAAGGGTGTACATTATTCTGCATGCCCTGAAGAGCAGTCTGTACATTGTATATTAGATTGTAAGCTCCTAGGACAGGGTGTACATTATTCTACATGCCCTCAGGAGCAGTCTGTATATTATATATTAGATTGTAAACTCCTAGGACAGGGTGTACATTATTCTGCATGACCTCAGGAGCAGCCTGTATATTATATTAGATTGTAAGCTCCTAGGACAGGGTGTACATTATTCTGCATGCCCTCAGGAGCAGTCTGTATATTGTATATTAGATTGTAAGCTCCTAGGACAGGGTGTACATTATTCTGCATGCCCTCAGGAGCAGTCTGTATATTATATATTAGGTTGTAAGCTCCTAGGACAGGGTGTACATTTTACTGCATGCCCTCAGGAGCAGTCTGTACATTGTATATTAGATTGTAAGCTCCTAGCACAGGGTGTACATTATTCTGCATGCCCTGAGGAGCAGTCTGTATATTGTATATTAGATTGTTAGCTCCTAGGACAGGGTGTACATTATTCCACATGCCCTCAGGAGCAGTCTGTATATTGTATATTAGATTGTTAGCTCCTAGGACAGGGTGTACATTATTCCACATGCCCTCAGGAGCAGTCTGTATATTATATATTAGATTGTAAGCCCCTAGGACAGGGTGTACATTATTCTGCATGCCCTCAGGAGTAGTCTGTATACTGTATATTAGATTGTAAGCTCCTCGAACAGGGTGTACATTATTCTGCATGCCCTCAGGAGCAGTCTGTGCTTTGTATATTAGATTGTAAGCTCCAAGGACAGGGTGTGTATTATTCTTCATGCCCTCAGGAGCAGTCTGTATATTGTATATTAGATTGTAAGCTCCTAGGACAGGGTGTACATTATTCTGCATGCCCTCAGGAGCAGTCTGTATACTGTATATTAGATTGTAAGCTCCTAGGACAGGGTGTGTATTATTCTTCATGCCCTCAGGAGCAGCCTGCATATTGTATATTAGATTGTAAGCTCCTAGGACAGGGTGTGTATTATTCTGCATGCCCTCAGGAGCAGTCTGTATATTGTATATTAGCTTGTAAGCTCCTAGGACAGGGTGCACATTATTCTGCATGCCCTCAGGAGCAGACTGTATACTGTATATTAGATTGTAAGCTCCTAAGACAGGGTGTGCATTATTCTCCATGCCCTCAGGAGCAGCCTGTATATTATATATTAGGCTGTAATCTACTAGGACAGGGTGTACATTATTCTGCATGCCCTCAGGAGCAGCCTATATATTATATATTAAATTGTAAGCTCCTAGGACAGCGTGTATATTATTCTGCATGCCCTCAGGAGCAGTCTGTATATTATATATTAGGCTGTAAGCTCCTAGGACAGGGTGTGCATTATTCTGCATGCCCTCAGGAGCAGTCTGTACATTGTATATTAGATTGTAAGCTCCTAGGACAGGGTGTACATTATTCTGCATGCCCTCAGGAGCAGTCTGTATATTCTGTATTAGATTGTAAGCTCATAGGAGAGGGTGTACATTATTCTCCATGCCCTCAGGAGCAGCCTATATATTATATATTAGGCTATATGCTACTAGGACAGGGTGTACATTATTCTGCATGCCCTCGGGAGCAGTCTGTATATTATATATTAGATTGTAAGCTCCAGAAAAAAGGGTGTGCATTATTCTGCATGCCCTCAGGAGCAGTCTGTACATTGTATATTAGATTGTAAGCTCCTAGGGCAGGGTGTGCATTATTCTGCATGCCCTCAGGAACAGTCTGTACATTGTATATTAGATTGTAAGCTCCTAGGACAGGATGTGCATTATTCTGCATGCCCTCAGGAGCAGTCTGTATATTGTATATTAGATTGTAAGCTCCTAGGACAGTGTGTACATTATTCTGCATGCCCTCAGGAGCAGCCTGTATTTTATATATTAGATTGTAAGCTCCTAGGACAGGGTGTACATTATTCTGCATGCCTTCAGGAGCAGTCTGTATATTATATATTAGATTGTAAGCTCCTAGGACAAGGTGTACATTATTCTGCATGTCCTCAGGAGCAGCCTGTATTTTATATATTAGATTGTAAGCTCCTAGGACAGGGTGTACATTATTCTGCATGCCCTCAGGAGCAGTCTGTATATTATATATTAGATTGTAAGCTCCTAGGACAAGGTGTACATTATTCTGCATGTCCTCAGGAGCAACCTGTATATTATATTAGATTGTAAGAACCTAGGACAGTGTGTACATTATTCTGCATGCCCTCAGGAGCAGTCTGTATACTGTATATTAGATTGTAAGCTCCTAGGACAGGGTGTGCATTATTCTGCATGCCCTCAGGAGCAGTCTGTATATTGTATGTTAGATTGTAAGCTCCTAGAACAGGGTGTGCATTATTCTGCATGCCCTCAGGAGCAGTCTGTACATTGTATATTAGATTGTCAGCTCCTAGGACAGGGTGTGCATTATTCTGCATGCCCTCAGGAGCAGTCTGTATATTATATATTAGATTGTAAGCTCCTAGGACAGGGTGTACATTATTCTGCATGCCCTCAGGAGCAGTCTGTATACTGTATATTAGATTGTAATCTCCTCGGACAGGGTGTACATTATTCTGCATGCCCTCAGGAGCAGTCTGTATATTATATATTAGATTGTAAGCTCCTAGGACAGGGTGTACATTATTCTGCATGCCCTCAGGAGCAGTCTCTATACTATTTATTAGATTGTAAGCTCATACGACAAGGTGTGCATTATTCTGCATGCCCTCGGGAGCAGTCTGTATATTGTTTTTTAGATTGTAAGCTCCTAGGACAGGGTGTACATTATTCTGCATGCCCTCAGGAGCAGTCTGTACATTGTATATTAGATTGTAAGCTCCTAGGACAGGGTGTGCATTATTCTGCATGCCCTCAGGAAGAGTCTGTACATTGTATATTAGATTGTAAGCTCCTAGGACAGGATGTGCATTATTCTGCATGCCCTCAGGAGCAGTCTGTATATTATTACTTAGATTGCAAGCTCCTACGACAAGGTGCGCATTATTCTGCATGCCCTCAGGAGCAGTCTGTATACTGTATATTAGATTGTAAGCTCCTAGGACAGGGTGTACATTATTCTGCATGCCCTCAGGAGCAGTCTGTATATTATTTATTAGATTGTAAGCTCCTAGGACAGGGTGTACATTATTCTGCATGCCCTCAGGAGCAGTCTGTATATTGTTTATTAGATTGTAAGCTCCTAGGACAGGGTGTACATTATTCTGCATGCCCTCAGGAGCAGTCTGTATATTATTTATTAGATTGTAAGCTCCTACGACAAGGTGTACATTATTCTGCATGCCCTCAGGAGCAGTCTGTATATTGTTTATTAGATTGTAAGCTCCTAGGACAGGGTGTACATTATTCTGCATGCCCTCAGGAGCAGTCTGTATATTGTATATATTAGATTGTAAGCTCCTAGGACAGGGTGTACATTATTCTGCATGCCCTCAGGAGCAGTCTGTACATTGTATATTAGATTGTAAGCTCCTAGGACAGGATGTGCATTGTTCTGCTTGCCCTCAGGAGCAGTCTGTACATTGTATATTAGATTGTAAGCTCCTAGGACAGAGTGTACATTTTTCCACATGCCCTCAGGAGCAGTCTGTATATTGTATATTAGATTGTAAGCTCCTAGGACAGGGTGTACATTATTCTGCATGCCCTCAGGAGCAGTCTGTTCATTGTATATTAGATTGGAAGCTCCTAGGACAGCGTGTACATTATTCTGCATGCCCTCAGGAGCAGTCTATATATTATATATTATATTGTAAGCTCCTAGGACAGGGTGTACATTATTCTGCATGCCCTCAGGAGCAGCCTGTATTTTATATATTAGATTGTAAGCTCCTAGGACAGGGTGTACATTATTCTGCATGCCCTCAGGAGCAGTCTGTTCATTGTATATTAGATTGGAAGCTCCTAGGACAGCGTGTACATTATTCTGCATGCCCTTAGGAGCAGTCTATATATTATATATTATATTGTAAGCTCCTAGGACAGGGTGTACATTATTCTGCATGCCCTCAGGAGCAGTCTGTATACTGTATATTAGATTGTAAGCTCCTCGGACAGGGTGTACATTATTCTCCATGCCCTCAGGAGCAGCCTGTATATTATATATTAGGCTGTAAGCTCCTAGGACAGGGTGTGCATTATTCTGCATGCCCTCAGAAGCAGTCTGTATATTATATATTAGATTGTAAGCTCCTAGGACAGGGTGTACATTATTCTGCATGCCCTCAGGAGCAGTCTGTATATTATATATTAGAATGTAAGCTCCTAGGACAAGGTGTACATTATTCTGCATGTCCTCAGGAGCAGTCTGTATACTGTGTATTAGAGTGTAAGCTCCTAGGGCAGGGTGTGCATTATTCTGCATGCCCTCAGGAGCAGCCTGTATATTATATAGTAGATTGTTAGCTCCTGGGACAGGGTGTACATTATTCTGCATGCCCTCAGGAACAGTCTGTACATTGCAGATTAGATTGTAAGCTCCTAGGACAGGATGTGCATTATTCTGCATGCCCTCAGGAGCAGTCTGTATATTGTATATTAAATTGTAAGCTCCTAGGACAGGGTGTACATTATTCTGCATGCCCTCAGGAGCAGTGTGTGCATTGTATATTAGATTGTAAGCTCCTAGGACAGGATGTGCATTATTCTGCATGCCCTCAGGAGCAGTCTGTATATTGTATATTAGATTGTAAGCTCCTAGGACAGGATGTGCATTATTCTCCATGCCCTCAGGAGCAGTCTGTATATTGTATATTAGATTGTAAGCTCCTAGGACAGTGTGTACATTATTCTGCATGCCCTCAGGAGCAGCCTGTATTTTATATATAAGATTGTAAACTCCTAGGACAGGGTGTACATTATTCTGCATGCCCTCAGGAGCAGCCTGTATATTATATTAGATTGTAAGATCCTAGGACAGGGTGTAAATTATTCTGCATGCCCTCAGGAGCAGTCTGTACATTGTTTATTAGATTGTAAGCTCCTAGGACAGGGTGTACATTATTCTGCATGCTCTCAGCAGTCTGTATATTATATATTAGATTGTAAGCTCCTACGACAGGGTGTACATTATTCTGCATGCCCTCAGGAGCAGTCTGTATACTGTATATTAGATTGTAAGCTCCTCGGACAGGGTGTACATTATTCTGCATGCCCTCAGGAGCAGTCTGTATATTATATATTAGATTGTAAGCTCCTAGGACAGGGTGTACATTATTCTGCATGCCCTCAGGAGCAGTCTGTATATTATTTATTAGATTGTAAGCTCCTACGACAAGGTGTACATTATTCTGCATGCCCTCAGGAGCAGTCTGTATATTGTTTATTAGATTGTAAGCTCCTAGGACAGGGTGTACATTATTCTGCATGCCCTCAGTAGAAGTCTGTATATTGTATATATTAGATTGTAAGCTCCTAGGACAGGGTGTACACTATTCTGCATGCCCTCAGGAGCAGTCTGTACATTGTATATTAGATTGTAAGCTCCTAGGACAGGGTGTGCATTATTCTGCATGCCCTCAGGAACAGTCTGTACATTGTATATTAGATTGTAAGCTCCTAGGACAGGATGTGCATTATTCTGCATGCCCTCAGCAGCAGTCTGTATATTGTATATTAGATTGTAAGCTCCTAGGACAGGGTGTACATTATTCTGCATGCCCTCAGGAGCAGTCTGTGCATTGTATATTAGATTGTAAGCTCCTAGGACAGGATGTGCATTATTCTGCATGCCCTCAGGAGCAGCCTGTATTTTATATATTAGATTGTAAGCTCCTAGGACAGGGTGTACATTATTCTGCATGCCCTCAGGAGCAGTCTGTATATTGTATATTAGATTGTAAGCTCCTAGGACAGGGTGTACATTATTCTGCATGCCCTCAGGAGCAGTCTGTATATTGTATATTAGATTGTAAGCTCCTAGGACAGGGTGTACATTATTCTGCATGCCCTCAGGAGCAGCCTGTATATTATATTAGATTCTAAGATCCTAGGACAGGGTGTACATTATTCTGCATGCCCTCAGGAGCAGTCTGTTCATTGTATATTAGATTGTAAGGTCCTAGGACAGGGTGTACATTATTCTGCATGCCCTCAGGAGCAGTCTGTACATTGTATATTAGATTGTAAGCTCCTAGGACAGGGTGTACATTATTCTGCATGCCCTCAGGAGCAGTCTGTATATTATATATTAGATTGTAAGCTCCTAGGACAAGGTGTACATTATTCTGCATGTCCTCAGGAGCAGTCTGTATACTGTGTATTAGAGTGTAAGCTCCTAGGGCAGGGTGTGCATTATTCTGCATGCCCTCAGGAGCAGCCTGTATATTATATATTAGATTGAAAGCTCCTGGGACAGGGTGTACATTATTCTGCATGCCCTCAGGAGCAGTCTGTATATTGTATATTAGATTGTAAGCTCCTAGGACAGTGTGTACATTATTCTGCATGCCCTCAGGAGCAGCCTGTATTTTATATATTAGATTGTAAGCTCCTAGGACAGGGTGTACATTATTCTGCATGCCCTCAGGAGCAGCCTGTACATTATATTAGATTGTAAGCTCCTAGGACAGGGTGTACATTATTCTGCATGCCCTCAGGAGCAGTCTGTACATTGTATATTAGATTGTAAGCTCCTAGGACAGGGTGTACATTATTCTGCATGCCCTCAGGAGCAGCCTGTATATTATATTAGATTGTAAGCTCCCTAGTACAGGGTGTACATTATTCTGCATGCCCTCAGGAGCAGTCTGTACATTGTATATTAGATTGTAAGCTCCTAGGAAAGGGTGTACATTATTCTGCATGCCCTCAGGAGCCGTCTGTATATTATATATTAGATTGTAGGCTCCTAGAACAGGGTGTACATTATTCTGCATGCCCTCAGGAGCAGCCTGTATATTATATATTAGATTGTAGGCTCCTAGGACAAGGTTTACATTATTCTGCATGCCCTCAGGAGCAGTCTGTGTACTGTTTATTAGATTGTAAGCTCCTAGCACAGGGTGTACATTATTCTGTATGCCCTCAGGAGCAGTCTGTATATTGTATATTAGATTGTTAGCTCCTAGGACAGGGTGTACATTATTCTGCATGCCCTCAGGAGCAGCCTGTATTTTATATATTACATTGTAAGCTCCTAGGACAGGGTGTACATTATTCTGCATGCCCTCAGGAGCAGCCTGTATATTATATTAGATTGTAAGATCGTTGGACAGGGTGTACATTATTCTGCATGCCCTCAGGAGCAGTCTGTACAATGTATATTAGATTGTAAGCTCCTAGGACAGGGTGTACATTATTCTGCATGCCCTCAGGTGCAGTCTGTATATTATATATTAGATTGTAAGCTCCAAGGACAGGGTGTACATTATTCTGCATGCCCTCAGGAGCAGTCTGTGTACTGTATATTAGATTGTAAGCTCCTCGGACAGGGTCTACATTATTCTCCATGCCCTCAGGAGCAGCCTGTATATTATATATTAGGCTGTACGCTCCTAGGACAGGGTGTGCATTATTCTCCATGCCCTCAGGAGCAGTCTGTATATTATATATTAGATTGTAAGCTCCTAGGACAGGGTGTACATTATTCTGCATGCCCTCAGAAGCAGTCTGTATATTATATATTAGATTGTAAGCTCCTAGGACAAGGTGTACATTATTCTGCTTGTCCTCAGGAGCAGTCTGTATACTGTGTATTAGAGTGTAAGCTCCTAGGGCCGGGTGTGCATTATTCTGCATGCCCTCAGGAGCAGCCTGTATATTATATATTAGATTGTAAGCTCCTGGGACAGGGTGTGCATTATTCTGCATGCCCTCAGGAGCAGTCTGTACATTGTATATTAGATTGTAAGCTCCTAGGACAGGGTGTGCATTATTCTGCATGCCCTCAGGAACAGTCTGTACATTGTATATTAGATTGTAAGCTCCTAGGACAGGATGTACATTATTCTGCATGCCCTCAGGAGCAGTCTGTATATTATTTATTAAATTGTAAGCTCCTACGACAAGGTGTACATTATTCTGCATGCCCTCAGGAGCAGTCTGTATATTGTTTATTAGATTGTAAGCTTCTAGGACAGGGTGTACATTATTCTGCATGCCCTCAGGAGCAGCCTGTATATTATATCTTAGGCTGTAAGCTCCTAGGACAGGGTGTACATTATTCTGCATGCCCTCAGGAGCAGTCTGTATATTGTATATATTAGATTGTAAGCTCCTAGGACAGGGTGTACATTATTCTGCATGCCCTCAGGAGTAGTGTTGAGCCACCCCCGTAGTGTTCGAGTTCGGTTCGGTTCGTCGAACACCCGTGTGTTCGCCGAACTGTTCGTCGAACTGTTCGTCGAACACCTTCGAACACCGTTAAAACCAATGGCAGGCAAACAAAAACACATAGAAACACATAGAAAACACCTTCAAAGGTGTCCAAAAGCTGACAAACTGCTCAGAAGACACAACTAACACATGGAAAAGTGACAAGTACATATAGTCATGCGAAAAGAAAAGAGGTGGAGGAGTAAAAGGAGGGGGAGACACAGATATAGGCATGTCATGCCCTTCTAAAATCCAAAAAGTGAGAAGCCGAGACGGCCAGTCCGCTCCTGCCCGTGCCACCTCCGTGTCGCCGGGTTTGTGCCAGAGCCGCGGTGAACCCTGACGGCCAGCCCCCCTCTCCCAATACTGGTGCCTGTCCGCTGGTTGGTCGAGAGAGCCCCCCTGTGGTGGAGGCAGCTCTAAGCTTTTTAATTTAAATTGTCCCTCTAATTTGAATGAATACACTTTAAATCCATTTACAAGGATCTATTGGAGGGCAAGTCTCATGCCAGCAGCCGCGTAATTCCAGCTCCAGTAGCGTCCACTAAAGCTGCTGCAGTTAAAAAGCTTTTATAAGGATCGAGCTCGGCTGTCCACCGCAAGGCATCCTAGTGCCAGTCCCAGCCCCTATGCCTTGGGGTGCCTCCTGATGCTCTTCACTAAGTATCCCGTGGTCCCGAAGCATTTCCTTTGAAAAAATTAAGTGTCCAAACTACAGGTGGTGTAGCTTGCTTAACAGCCGGGATAATCCGCTGACTAGCAGACACTGCTACTAGGCACAAAGTATTTCCTGGGCTAGATGCAGTTAAAAATTTGTAAGTAGATACTCTCGTTGGATGCTGAGAAAGCATTCCATAGAGTCTCCTGGCACGCCATATATGATTCTCTTAAAAAGCTTGGGGTAGGGGTCTAGGGGACCCTTTTATAGCCAAAATCACGGCCCTGTATCACAATACGTCACCTAGGCTGAAGATAAATGGAACTGTAGCACCGAGGGCTCGGTTGCTACAGACGTATTGCACCTCACCCAGAGGTGTGATATCTCACTCTCAGATAAGGATGGAGTGTGGATCAGGACCCGACACCTGCATGCATTACACCACATTGCCGTGGGGCAGGGCGACCAATATGCCCCTGAGATGGGCACGACAGTCCCTGTCCCTGGCTGGAGTGGGGGGAGGGAACACTGAGGAAGGGGAACCCTGCAGTGCAGGAGCAGGGAGGAAGCAGTTCCTGGGTGCATTGAGAAGGGAGTATAAAAGGTGGGCACCATCTTAGTTCAGTGCAGAGAAGTCTGAGCAGAAGTGGCAGGGAGCAGGGGCTCTGCATGAGCTCTGCTCCGGAGGCGGGCCTAGTAACAGAGGCCCAGGCCTGCAAGAGGGAGAAGGAAGGAAGAGGAGCGGAGAAGGCTCCAGGAACGAGGAATGAAGGGATCCCAGGGGTGCGGACGGGCGAGTCGCCACCGCACGCCCGAATCCACCTGCGTGGAGGGGTCAGGCCAAAGGGGGAGACCGGTCCCCGAACTAGTGGAGGCAGGAAACGACCCTCAGCTAGAAACCGGAGGCTCTGACATTTTATGTGGCGCAGCCCCTTGCTCCACCCGCTAGGAAGGCACCACATAGGGTCAGGGAAACTGGCGCCAAGTTTACCAAGAGGAGGCCCGAGGCAGCCGGACAGAAGTGTTGGTAAGAAAGGCCAGACAAAGGACACACAAAGGGGGTCCTGTGAAGCGCTCCAAAGTTATCTGGGAGTTGTCTGAGCCCCTCACCTGGTGAGCACAGTACGACGTGGGCAGCCGTTACCTGCAGACGTGGTCTGGATAATAAGAACTGTGAGTAAAGGCCCTGAACTGCATCACTGACTCCGTGTCGTTACTGCTGCTGCCCTGCACCATCACCCCCATCCTCCGCATACACTGCCCTGAGGCTATACTCCTCCCGTGGGGAGTTATGCTACGCTCTGCTGCACCCACAACACCAGCCTTAGCGGTCTGCCCTGTAGCGGCGGTTCACTCTGACCGCAATCCACGGGTGGCGTAGTCGGACATTTAAACATCAAAACCACATAAATAGTTCCGCCACTGGTTTGACCGCCCTGAGCCACGGAACCGGATCGCCGCCACGAAGACTACAACCACCAGCATCCACCAAAAAGGGTCCGGCTCCGGGTGTCCCAAGGCCCAGGGGGTCCGTCAGAACATTTTCATCACCTTTCACAATCACCAATGGGACAAGGCAGGGATGTCCTCTGTCCCCTCTCTTATACATCCTAGTGACGGAGCACCTGCTCTCATCAATTCGCCATAACCCCAATATTAGGTGGATTGAGGTGGGAGGCACCGAGTACAAGTGCTCTCTATTTGCTGATGATGTCCTAGTATATATCACTCAATCACATATATCCATCCCTGCTGTTATGGCTGAAATAGATCACTTTGTTACATGGTAAAATTTTAAAATCAATGCAGCGAAGTCTGAGGCCCTCGATGTCTCCCTCCCTAAATCCATATAGGATTCCATCCAGTCCAACTTTCCCTTTGCCTGGCCCTCACAGGGTATCAAATACTTAGGAATTCCTATTCATAGAGACCTCTCCCATCTATGTTATCTTAATTTTGGGCCCTTTATTGAACAATTCCATACAGACCACGGTTGGCAAGTTAGAACTGTAAGATTCACTACGTGAACCACTGGTGTTTTGTGGAAAAGCACATGTACACCGCGTTCCAAATTATTATGCAAAAAGTGTTTAGGAGTGATAAGGGAAGAATTTGTTTGTTTGTCAGTTAAACTCATTGATGGTGATGTGTGTCAGGGCTCTTTATATTACTGTAAGCAATTGCAGACACCTGTGCTAATTAGTTTGGCAGGTGTGTCCAATGAAAGGCAAGACTACTTAAGAAGGCTCTCTCACATTATTAAGCAGCCTACATTTTCTGCCAAAATGGGAAAGAAAAAGGATGTGTCGGCTGCTGAGAAGCAACAAATTGTGGAGTGTTTAGGTCAAGGCATGACTACAATCAACATTGTGCGATGATCAGGATGAAGTGTCTTGGCAATCAAGAAGTATGTAGCTGATTCACAGTACACACGTGTGCGTGCTGATAAGGGCAAATTGAGGACTCTTTCCTACAGGCAATTACGTCAGGTTGAAAGAGCAGCGGCAAAAAAGCCTTGTCATAGCAGCAGACAAGTTTTTGAAGCTGCTTGTGCCTCCAACGTCCCCCGAACAACAAGATGCAGGGTCCTTCAGAGGTTTGCAGCTGTGCATACGCCATCCTGTCGACCTCCTCTATCCACTTCACACAAGCAGAAACGGCTCCAGTGGGCCAAACATTACATGAAGACTGATTTCAAAACTGTTTTGTTCACGGATGAGTGCCGTGCAGCGCTCGATGGTCCAGATGGATGGAGTGGAGGATGGCTGGTTGATGGACACCGCACGCAAACACGGCTACAGCGCCAACAAGGAGGAGGTGGAGTAATGTTTTGGGCTGGAATCATGGGGAGAGAGATTGTCGGCCCCTTTAGGATCCCTGAAGGCGCTAAAGATGAACTCCATAATGTATGTGGATTTTCTCAAACAGCACTTCCTGCCATGGTTCAAGAAGAAGAACCGTGTATTTCACAGCAAGATCATTTTTCTGCATGATAATGCACCATCTCATGCTGCACATAAAACATCTGCATCTCTGGCTGATATGGGCATAAAAGGGGACAAACTTATGGTGTGACCCCCATGCTCCCCTGACCTCTACCCCATTCAGAACCTTTGGAGCATCATTAAAAGGAGTGTCTATGATGGCGGGAGGCAGTTCACATCTAAGCAACAGCTCTGGGAGGGTATTCTGTCCTCATGCAAAACAATTGAAGCAGAAACCATCCAAAACCTGACAAATTCAATGGACGAGAGAGTTCAGAAGCTCCTTTCGAACAAGGGGTCCTATGTGAAAATGTAACATCACCTAGAATAAAGTTTTGAGTTGAAAACTGTTTGATTTCAGTTTCTAACAACCTGCTAATGCTTATAATTTCAAAAATGACCATTTTTTTGGTCTTTATTAAAATGAAAAGGTTGATCGAAAAGTTTGGGGGATCTAAGAGTGTGGCAACCCAGTAGTCATGATTACTTCGAATTCTGACAATATGAGGGTCATGCTGCAGGTAGTGCAGCAAGAAGGCACTTATGTGTCTTGCGCATCTCGGAGCCCCAAAATTATTTTCCGGGCTAGATGCAGCTAAAAATTATTTTTAATTTTAAATCTGGTGGAGCTTATTATAGATGGCCTAATAGGATCAGTGCTGCACACTGCTACAAAGCCCAAATTATTTTCCAGTCAAGATACAGATAAACATGATTAGTAATTTGAAAGCTTAAAACGGTTGGTAGGGTGATTTTAACCAATCATCAAGCTTTTACTCTCCCCAGGATGACACAGGGGTAGAAAAGTCGTTTCGGATCCATGATTTGTTCATCTTTATGAACGTGAGTCTGTCTACATTATCAGTGGACAGCCGCGTGCGCTTATCTGTCAGCACACCACCAGCAGCGCTGAACACACGTTCAGACAGAACGCTGGCTGCGGGGCATGACAAGATCTCCAAGGCGTAAGTGGCTAGCTCCGGCCATTTATCCAGATTGGAAGCCCAAAAAGAGCAAGGGTCCAGTGACACAGTCGTGGTTTCAATGTTTACTTGGAGATACTCCTGTACCATCGTCTCTAGGCGTTGACTATGTGTCAGACTTCTTGTCTCCTGTGGCCTTGCAAAGGATGGGCTAAAAAAGTGGTGAAATGATTCCGCAAAATTGATGTTACCAGCAGATACTGTGGTTCTGTTACGGTTTGAGTGCTGAACACTTGACGGTCCCACGGTTGGCAAGTTGGAACTGTGAGATTCACTACGTGCACCACTGGTATTTTGTGGAAAAGCACATGTAAGATTCTGCAACAGTCTCTGCTGATACTCCTGCATGCGTGCATCCCTTTCTATGGCAGGAATAATTTCTGCAAATTTACTTTTGTACCGGGGATCTAACAGTGTGGCAACCCAGTAGTCAGGATTATTTCTAATTCTCACAATTCGAGGGTCATGTTGCAGGTAGTGCAGCAAGAAGGCACTCATGTGTGTTGCGCATCCAGGAGCACCAAGTCCCTGTTGTGTTGGTGGCGAGGTAACAATCATGCTTCCTTCCTCTGTCCTCTCCCCCCAACCTCGCACAACAGAAATGTGATCAAGGTCTCCCTCATCTGATGAGTCTTCCATCAGTTCGTCCTCCACTTCTTCCTGGGCTCCTGCACCTTCCTCACTAGTTTGGCTGCTACCATGCGCCCTGGTAAAACCATCTCCCCCACCCTCACATGCCTGCCGCCTTGGTGCTGCCGACCTTCTGGACCTTGCAGATGTTAGCCCTTCCGCATACAACTCCTCCTCCTCTACTTCCTCCACCTCCTCTTGTGCCACCACCTGACTCCGAATTCTGTTTAACATGTGCTCCAGCATGTAAATCACCGGAATAGTCATGCTGATAATGGCATCGTCAGCACTAAACATCTTCGTCGCCATTTCAAAACTGTGCAGAAGGGTGCATAGGTCCCTGATCTGAGACCACTCCTCCAGCGTGATTTGCCCCACCTCTGAATCTCGTTGGCCCAGGCTATACGTCAGAACGTATTGCACCAGGGCTTGTCGGTGCTGCCACAGTCGCTGCAACATGTGCAGAGTTGAATTCCACCGGGTAGGCACATCGCATTTTAGCCGGTGAAGTGGCAGGCCCAACGACTTCTGTAGAGATGTAAGTCGCTGAGCTGCGGGATGCGAACGGCGGAAGTGAGCACACAGCGACCGTGCCCTCTGCAGAAGGCCATCTAGTCTGGGATAGTGGGCTAAAAATTGCTGGACAACCAGGTTCAACACGTGAGCCATACAAGGCACGTGTGTGACATTGCCCCGGCGAAGGGCCGCACCCAGGTTTGCAGCATTGTCGCACACGGCCTTCCCTGGTTTCAGGTCCAGTGGAGACAACCATTCATGAAATTGGTTCTCCAGAGCTGACCACAACTCCTCAGCTGTGTGACTCACATTTCCCAGACATTTCAATGTAAAAACCGCCTGATGACGTTGAGCCCTACTGCCAGCATAGTAAGGAGGTGTGCAGGATCCCTTCTGCGCAGTTAGAAAGCTTGTGGCATGACCAGACAGGCTTTGGGTGCAGGTGGAAGACCGAGAGGAGGTTGAGGAGGCAGAAGCAGTGGTGGAACTTTGACATAAAGAGGATTGACGCACAACTCGTGGGGACGGCAAGACTTGGACAGCAGCCCCTTGTCCTGCTGTCACCATAGTTACCCAGTGCCCAGTCAGCGACATGTAACGCCCCTGTCCATGCCTACTCGTCCAAGTGTCTGTGGTGAAATGCACCCTGTCACACACAGAGTTTCTCAAAGAAGCGGTGATGTTGTGTGCGACATGCTGGTGGAGCGCAGGCACACCTTTCTTTGAGAAGTAGTGCCGACTGGGCATCTGGTACTGGGGCACTGCGACGGACATAAGGTCTCGAAAATCCTCTGTGTCCACCAGGCGGAAAGGCAGCATTTCTGTAGCCAAGAGCTTGCAGATGGTGAAATTCAACCTCTTAGCTTTCTCATGGCTAGGAGGAAATGGTCTTTTACTTGTCCACATCTGAGGGACCGAGGGCTGGCTATTGTGCTTAGACGGGGTTGATAAGGGTGTCCCCGGCAAACTGCCGGTCTGTGAGGAAGATGCAGGCGGACATGTTAGGTTGCCTTCATCCAAAGGTGGTGCTATCGATGTCGGACAGCGCTCAACACCAGCTGGTGTTACCACCTCCAAAGAAAATGATGACCTGCCAATCACGCTGGCTGTTGCGGGTAAAGAGGTGGCAGGTCTGCGCCCCAAAACAGGTGTGACTGCTGTCCCCCCAGTCACAGAGGATGAAGAGGCCGCGGATGCACAAGATATGGCAGACGGTGGTTGGCCCGGCCGGCTAGGCCGCATTGTAGCACACTGAGCTTCCCACTGCAACTTATGCTTCATGTCCATGTGCCGGTTCATGCATGAAGTACTCAAACTATGTATTTTTTGGCCTCTACTTAGCTTTTGCTGACAAATGTTACAGATAACACGAGTTGGGTCATCTTTATCGATCTGAAAAAATGCCCAGGCTATGCAAGGCTTAGCACCCATGCGACCTGAAGAGCCACCACGACTTGTGGTGAGAGGCAGAGTTGTGTTTGAGGATGCAGTTGTTGACGTGCTTCCAGTACTACGTCTCTGTCCAGGAAGGCGCAACCTGACCTCGTCGTCACTAGCATCTTCCTCCACCTCCTCTGCTGACCTCATCTCTTGGCTGACTGTGGGTTGACAGTAAGTGGGATCTCCGACCTCATCAACATCACCCTGTGCGTTATCACACCCGTTGTCCTCAGAGCCAACCTGTTCCTGCCCTGACAAAAAACTAAAGTTGTCGCTCCAATCAGGTATTTGAGTCTTATCATCGTCTTCCTCATTGTCTCCACCAACAGGAGTTACAGTTTGGGAATGAGGGTCTACATTATGGTCAGAACCTTCTGCGTCTGGTCCTGGATCCGACTCATAAAGATTCTGGGCATCAGTGCAGATCATTTCCTCGTCTGGATTCACAGAAGCGCTGGAGTCGACCTCTGATTCCCAGGCTATAGTATGAGTAAACAGCTCTGCAGACTCAACCATCTGTTCTACCTCATACTCAGACGGGCAGCTGGAGATTTGGGAGCTGTGAGGAAGCAAGTGCGATTTGGGTGACACCTTTGAGGACTGGAGTATTTGTGATGTTGAAGTTGATGTGGAGGAGAGCCCACTTAAAGGAGCACTTGATATCCGTTGAAGCACCTGCTGTTTTTGTGCCTCATCTGGAATTTGTAGCGATTGGCGTGGCCGTAAGAAAGGGATCTTATCACATTGTCCGCTAAAAGAAGTAGACATTTTAGTTTGGCTGGAAGATGGTCTTTCTTCTGCAGATGTTACTGTTGCTTTAACACCTACCCCACGGACACAACCTTTTTTCCCCTTCCCAACACGCCTATTCCCCTTTCCACCAGCAGCAGGCCTTTTTCCACTCATTTTGGTGGTTAACTAATTCACAACTCTGGAGTTGTTTGCACAAAAAAACAATGGATGGTAACAGAGCAGAGCTGAGTGGCCAAACTGTGGTATTAGGCCAAAACTATTGGCTGGGTTAGATGCAGAAAAAAATTATTTTGAATTTGCAACCTGATGGAGGTCAGTATAGATGGACTAATAGAACAAGTCCCACACACTGCTAGAAGCCCAAATATTTTTTCAGAGGTACTGTAGATGCAGATAAAAATTAGTTTTAATTTGCAACCTGATGGAGGTCAGTATAGATGGACTAATAGAGAAAGTCCGACACACTACTAGAAGTCCAAATATTTTTTCAGAGCTAGATGCAGAAAAAAATTATATTCAGTTTGCATTCTGATGGAGGTCAGTATAGATGGACTAATACAACAAGTCCCGCACACAGCTAGAAGCCCAAATATTTTTTCAGAGGTACTGTAGATGCAGATAAAAATTATTTTTAATTTGCAACCTGATGGAGGTCAGTATAGATGGACTAATAGAGAAAGTCCGACAACACTACTAGAAGGCCAAATATTTTTTCAGAGGTAGATGCAGAAAAAAATATATTCAGTTTGCAACCTGATGGAGGTCAGTATAGATGGATTAATAGAACAAGACCCACACACAGCTAGAAGCCCAATATTTTTTCAGAGGTAGATGCAGAAAAAAATATATTCAGTTTGCAACCTGATGGAGGTCAGTATAGATGGACTAATAGAACAAGTCCCACACACTGCTAGAAGCCCAAATATTTTTTCAGAGGTACTGTAGATGCAGATAAAAATTAGTTTTAATTTGCAACCTGATGGAGGTCAGTATAGATGGACTATTAGAGAAAGTCCGACACACTACTAGAAGGCCAAATATTTTTTCAGAGGTAGATGCAGAAAAAAATATATTCAGTTTGCAACCTGATGGAGGTCAGTATAGATGGACTAATACAACAAGTCCCGCACACAGCTAGAAGCCCAAATATTTTTTCAGAGGTACTGTAGATGCAGATAAAAATTATTTTTAATTTGCAACCTGATGGAGGTCAGTATAGATGGACTAATAGAGAAAGTCCGACACACTACTAGAAGGCCAAATATTTTTTCAGAGGTAGATGCAGAAAAAAATATATTCAGTTTGCAACCTGATGGAGGTCAGTATAGATGGACTAATAGAACAAGTCCCACACACTGCTAGAAGCCCAAATATTTTTTCAGAGGTACTGTAGATGCAGATAAAAATTAGTTTTAATTTGCAACCTGATGGAGGTCAGTATAGATGGACTAATAGAATGATGCTATGCCCAAAAGATTTTACTTCACTAGGTGCAGTAAAAAAATTGGTATTCTATACACAGGTGGTATATCTTGCAACACAGATAGGCTACTCCACTGACTAACACACTCTGCAATAGGCCAAAAAGGATTAGCTTTGCTAGATTCAGCCAAATGCTGTGAAAAAAACTTGCACAGCACTGGCACAGACCTGCCTGGCAAAAACTGATAGGAACTGATGTAACCTAGTCCTGAAAAGGACTCCAATTACAATTAGTCTTTACTCCCACAACCTATCTATTTAAGAGCACAGACCTCCCTGATAAAAGTCGTAGGAAATGCTGTAACCTAGTCCTTAAAAGGACTGCAATCACAACTATTCCCTACTCCCAAGCTATCTGTATATTTGTGCGAAAATTGGCTTGAAATTAACAAGGTATAGCGCACACAGCAACAGCGGTGCCGTCTAACACGCAGCTGCAGCAGTGAGAAAATGGTGGCGACGGGGAAAATGGCTTGGTCTTATAGGGCAAGGACATGTGACATACACTGCCAATGACACATGCCCTTGCTTGTGTGAAAAAAAGCACTTAGCTCCGTGTGTGCGCTGCTGATAGGCTGACAGATTGCACCGCCCCACTGTAAATGCGGGAAAGAGAAAAAAAAATGGAGATCTTCATTGTTCCTGCAGAGATCCATCCCCTGCCCCTCCCCCCGCCCCGCTGTACACTCAAACTGCGTATTAACATTAATTTTCATCATTACTGAGAAAAAATCCAGTTATGATTTTGGTGCACGAACAGTTATCGAACATAACCTCGAACAGCCGAATTTTTCTCAAATTGTTCGTGTTCGCCGAACGGCTCGAACACCGCCCAAAACAGCTCGAATTTGAGATTGGCGAACAGTTCGAGTAGAACAACGCTCATCTCTAGTCATAAGTATTCAGACCCTTTGCTCATATTTAAGTCACATGCTGTCCATTTCCTTGTGATCCTCCTTGAGATGGTTCTACTCTTTCATTGGAGTCCAGCTGTGTTTAATTAAACTGATAGGACTTGATTTGGAAAGGCACACACCTGTCTATATAAGACCTCACAGCTCACAGTGCATGTCAGACCAAATGAGAATCATGAGCTCAAAGGAACTGCCTGTTACGATGTTAGTAGATACCCTGAAGTCCAATGGCGTGGGCCAAAAGCAGAGACTGAGACAAGAGTAGTGTGAAAGTCTATTTTAAACTCAAGTGCAAAAGATCACAGCAAACAGTTTATGAAGGTAAGTTCATTCCAAACAATACTTCTTAGAACCTAATCTGTAAGGCACGGCCTTCATTACTATTAGGGTATGTAAACGTTAACGATAGTCCAAGTTTACTTAGGTACAGTAGTATGCAAACAGAAATAAGGATAGTAAGCAGACGTAGGCATTCCTCAGTTGATTGTGGACTCACGTAGTGCAGAAGAGAAGACAAACTGGAATATGGATCTGGATATTGAAGAATGCAGAAGGTGCAGCGGAGCAAACAGCGATGTCTTAAACCAGAATGAGGGAAATTATGCCAGAATGGGGACAATATGCCAGAGAGGGGCCCATGATGGGGGAAAATGTTATAGCATGAGGTCTGACCCAATTCCCAACTCCATTTGCTGAAATGCAGCCCCAAACTTACAGGACCCTTCACCGTGGTTATGCATCACTATTGACCACAGACACTCATTATTGTTCTGCTCTCCAGCCCTTCAGTGAACAAACTCCCTACAGTAACAACCACATTTTTCATATTTTGGCTCAACCGCGCACATCTTGCCAATCCCCCCCCCTCCTTCCCCGTTTTCTCTGTTTTAATGCAGTGACTCAGCGTCACTTGGCCTTGTTTTGATGTGGAAGATATGGCTTTTTCACCATAATTCTGCTATGAAGACCACTTCTGGCCAGTCTTCTCTGAACAGTAGATGAGTGAAGCTGAGTCCCACTGGTTGCTGCCAGTTCTGAGCTGATGGCACTGCTGGACATCTTCCGCTTTTGAAGGAAAGTAACCATAATGTGTCATACATCTGCTGCACTAAGTTTCCTTGGCCGACCACTGCATCTATTGACCTCAACCTTGCACATTTTCTTGTGCTTCTTCACTAGTGCTTGAATGACACATCTTGAACCCTCAATCTGCTTTGAAATTTGTGCCTTAGAGACCTTGCTGATGTAGTATAACTTCCTTGTGTATTCTTGCTCAGTCTTGCCATGGTGTATGACCAGACACCTGACTGCATTATTACAAAATCCCTGACTTTGCGCAGGTGTACCTAGAAGAATTGACGCTGTTTTAAAGTGAAAAGTTGGTCACACCAAATATTGATTGGATCTAGATTTTTCGTTTGTTCATTCACTTGTATTTTGTTAATTGATTAAATAGATCATTAACATTTCTATTTTTGAAGCATTCTTACTTTACAGCATTTTTTCTACACATTTCTAAAAATTATTTTTATGTGTCTTTTATTTGCTCATTAATAATCTGATATACCTTTTGGTATTTTGTGTATAGTTGTTTTTTTGCTGTTGGGGTAAATTGTAGGATATTGATTTCAGAGGGGTTTCCTGATCCTTTGATTGTAGGAATGAGTGGTATATATGTGCTAATAAATTAGGACAAACGTAGGAAATTTAGGAAAAAAATTGGACATATCGGCAGTAATAACATGCTGATTGTGATGTCATGAAGATGACTTGAATTTCCACCATTAAGAGAACAGCATTGCTGGTCATTTATATTAAGTAAATTGGATATTCATTCTTCTCGATTGTGATGTCATGAAGATGACTTGAATTTCAACCAATCAGAGATCAGCATGTTTCAGGTCACCCAGATAGAACAGTCCATGAAACATGAGTCACGGCCACTGTGAGGTCATAATGCTGATTAGAATTTCCACCAATCAGAAAACAGAATTGCCCAGAAGAACCACCCAGGAGGTATGAGTCATCGCCACTGTGAGGTCATAATGCTGACCAATCACAGAGCAGCCATGCCCAGATTTTCCACCAATCACAGAGCAGGCACCCCCAGATTTTCCACCAATCAGAGATAAGCAGTGGGTATAAATAGCAGCCACACCCAGATTTTCCACCAATCAGAGATCAGCAGTGGGTATAAATAGCTGCTGCCGCCTGCCCGGCTTAGCCTTGCACTGGTTGGGTCTCTCTCTTTTTCTCTCTCTTGGTATCTCCCGGTATCTCTCCCTCCCCTCTCTCTTCTCTCTCTCTCTCTTTGACCCAACGGCCCTCTTAAGGGCTACCCCAAATGTGTAAAAGATAGAACCAATATTTGTGTTGTTTGTCCGTTTTATGAGCCTTTGATTAACCCCTTCCCACTCTTTGCTATATATATATATATATATATATATATTTATTTATTATGTGCAGGTGGGCCTTAAAGGGATTTTCCAGGACAAACATTTTGATGGCTTATCCCCTGGTTAGCTCATTAATATCAGATTTGTGGTGGTCCGGCACACGGCACCTCCACTAATCAGCTGTTTGCAGCTTTGGCCGAGGTCAGATGTAAACAGTGTTGAGGAGCTGAAAAATCACTGATCTGTTCACTCTGTAGTGGCCGCTCCCTGGTGCTGCAGATCAGCTCCTATTACATGAATATTAGCTGATCTGCAGGACCCACAGTACAGTGAATGGAGCTGTGATGTTCAATCTTCACACTATTTACACTTGAGCGCTGCAATCAGCTGATGGGTAGAGCTGGTGCCGCGTGTCAGAGCCCCACCGATCTGATATTGATAACCCATCCCCAGGATAAATCATCATTATTATACTACTCATACATGAAGAAAGCGAGGTGGCACACCGATTTAATAAAATCTTCTTTTATTCCATTTCCATTAAAAATACAGGGAAGCTGCGCCTTTTGCGGACGACGGCCGTTTCGCGTGTCTATCACGCTTCTACGGGTCGAGGCATATGGTCATGGGGGTGTGCAGGGGTTAAAATACTCCCGACCCCACACCCTGCACCAAACAGCCATACAAAATGTTACAACAAAAAATACATTAAAAACAACCACCCAGGAGGTATGAGTCATCGCCACTGTGAGGTCATAATGCTGACCAATCACAGAGCAGCCACACCCAGTTTTTCCACCAATCAGAGCAGCCATACCCAGATTTTCCACCAATCAGAGATCAGCAGTGGGTATAAATAGCCGCTGCCGCCTGCCCGGCTTAGCCTTGCACTGGTTGGGTCTCTCTTTTTTCTCTCTCTTGGTATCTCCCGGTATCTCTCCCTTCCCTCTCTCTTCTCTCCCTCCCCTCTCTCTTCTCTCTCTCTCTTTGACCCAATGGCCCTCTTAAGGGCTACCCCAAATGTGTAAAAGATAGAACCAATATTTGTGTTGTTTGTCCGTTTTATGGATGGAGCGAGACATGATGTCCCAGATGTGTCCCGGATTCAGGTCTGGGGAACAGGCGGGCCAGTCCATAGCTTCAATGCCTTCATCTTGCAGGAACTGCTGACACACTCCAGCCACATGAGGTCTGGCATTGTCCGGCATTAGGAGGAACCCAGGGCCAACCGCACCAGCATATGGTCTCACAAGGGGTCTGAGGATCTCATCTCGGTACCTAATGGCAGTCAGGCTACCTCTGCCGAGCACAAGGAGGGCTGTGCGGCCATCCAAAGAAATGCCACAGAACACCAGGATTGGCAAAGTCGCCACTGGCGCCCTGTGCTCTTCACAGATGAAAGCAGGTTCACACTGAGCACATGTAACAGACGTGACAGAGTCTGGAGACGCCGTGGAGAGCGATCTGCTGCCTGCAACATCCCTCAGCATGACCGGTTTGGTAGTGGGTCAGTAATGGTGTGGGGTGGCATTTGTTTGGAGGGCCGCACAGTTCCCTTTATTTTTTGAGCAGTGCATATACATATATAAAATGTTCCTCCCCCACCATGTGACATACTGCATACCTCATAGGGACAGCAGTCAGGAAGCACCAGTAGTACCAGCAGCTTCCACAGTACAATGCAAATGTAGCATTCTCAGCGTGTACTGACCAATGCTGTCCACCAGGTGGCATCAGCAGGAAATTACAGGGATGAGACAAGCACTGCATGACAGCCCCGCCCCAATCTGCCCTATACCAGACACGCCCCCTACCAACGCCCCACCCCCGCTGCCATGACAACCGAATTGTTTAATGGCAGAATGAGACCTTATATGAGCAAAGAAGTAGCGGCCGGAGAGCGGGGTCCGCACAGGTGAGCGCCCCCATAACACAGTGTATGTACTGCACGTCAGCTCTATGGCAGACTGTCACCTGTGCTGGATCCAGTACGTGTTACACTTATATCTGTACAGAGACACAGAGGACGCAGCGGGGCCCTGTCGCCAGATATATATATTTCTATATATTTGTGTGTGTGTATATATACAGTATATATATATATGTGTGTGTATATACAGTATATATATATATATATGTGTGTGTCTATATACAATATATATATGTGTGTGTCTATATACAGTATATACTGTATATGTGTGTGTGTATATACAGTATATATATATGTGTGTGTCTATATACAGTATATATGTGTGTGTGTCTATATACAGTATATATATATATGTGTGTGTGTGTATATATACACAATATATATATGTGTTGTGTATATATACAATATATATATATATATATATATATATATATATATATGTGTGTGTATATATACAGTATATATATGTGTGTGTATATACAGTACAGAAAAAAGTTTGGACACACCTTCTCATTTAAAGACTTTTCTGGATTTTCATGATTTTGAAAATTGTACATTCACACTGAAAGCATCAAAACTATGAATTAACACATGTGGAATTATATACTTAACAAAAAAGTGTGAAACAACTGAAAATATGTCTTATATTCTAGGTTCTTCAGAGTAGCCACCTTTTGGTTTGATGACTGCTTTGCACACTCTTGGCATTCTCTTGATGAGCTTCAAGAGGTAGTCACCGGAAATGGTCTTCCAACAATCTTGAAGGAGTTCCCAGAGATGCTTAGCACTTGTTGGCCCTTTTGCCTTCACTCTGTGGTCCAGCTCACGCCAAACCATCTCGATTGAGTTCAGATCTGGTGACTGTGGAGGCCAGGTCAACTGGTGTAGCACCCCATCACTCTCTTTCTTGGTCAAATAGCCCTTACACAGCCTGGAGGTGTGTTTGGGGTCATTGTCCTGTTGAAAAATAAATGATGGTCCAACTAAACGCAAACCAGATGGAATAGCATGCCACTGCAAGATGCTGTGGTAGCCATGCTAGTTCAGTATGCCTTCCATTTTGAATAAATCCACAACAGTGTCAGCAGCAAAGCACCCCCACACCATCACACCTCCTCCTCCATGCTTCACGGTGGGAACCAGGCATGTAGAGTCCATCCGTTCACCTTTTCTGCGTCGCACAAAGACACGGTGGTTGGAACCAAAGATCTAAAATTTGGACTCATCAGACCAAAGCACAGATTTCCACTGGTCTAATGTCCATTCCTTGTGTTCTTTAGCCCAAACAAGTCTCTTTTGCTTGTTGCCTGTTCTTAGCAGTGGTTTCCTAGCAGCTATTTTACCATGAAGGCCTGCTGCACAAAGTCTCCTCTTAACTGTTGTTGTAGAGATGTGTCTGCTGCTAGAACTCTGTGTGGCATTGACCTGGTCTCTAATCTGAGCTGCTGTTAACCTGCGATTTCTGAGGCTGGTGACTCGGATAAACTTATCCTCAGAAGCAGAGGTGACTCTTGGTCTTCCTTTACTGGGGCGGTCCTCATGTGACCCAGTTACTTTGTAGCGCTTCATGGTTTTTGCAACTGTACTTGGGGACACTTTCAAAGTTTTCCCAATTTTTCGGACTGACTGACCTTCATTTCTTAAAGTAATGATGGCCACTCGTTTTTCTTTACTTAGCTGCTTTTTTCTTGCCATAATACAAATTCTAACAGTCTATTCAGTAGGACTATCAGCTGTGTATTCACCTGACTTCTGCACAACACAACTGATGGTCCCAACCCCATTTATAAGGCAAGAAATCCCACTTATTAAACCTGACAGGGCACATCTGTGAAGTGAAAACCATTTCCGGTGACTACCTCTTGGCTACTTTGAAGAACCTAGACTATAAGACATATTTTCAGTTGTTTCACACTTTTTTGTTAAGTATATAATTCCACATGTGTTAATTCATAGTTTTGATGCCTTCAGTGTGAATGTACAATTTTCATAGTCATGAAAATACAGAAAAATCTTTAAATGAGAATGTGTGTCCAAACTTTTGGTCTGTACTATATAATCAAAAGATGTCAGCAGAACATCGGATGGAGTCAGTTTATTATCTGCAATGGAGCAGCTTAACATTGTATGTACCTTTGACATTGCTATGTAGTCCAAACCATCAGAGCAGTTAAAGACCACACACTGCACGGCCAGCGCCTTGGCCAAATCTTTGGTGGTCTCAGTTTTTCCTGTGCCGGCCGGACCTTCTGGAGCTCCACCAAGATTTAGATAAAAAGCACCGATCTACCAATGAAACATGAAAGAACTGGTATGAAATATCAATAATAATTGCTAATAAGTTTCATGCATCATACAAAAGTCAAAAACATTTCTGAGCATAACCCATCACATCATAGCAGAGTCCGCTAGCATCTGTCAGTAAGCGGAGTGATGACCAGGCGTGGGGAGCTGCCCAGGTACTCATAGGCGGACTTCACATTGCAGTTGATGATTCGCACTCTCGCATTCTCATTCTCCCAGTAATAGCGGAGTTGGGCAAGCCACCGGAAGTCTGTTCATGAGAAACTCCTGAGGAATGTAGGAAAAGATAGTCAACCTCTAAGACACTGCAGAATCACAAGGGAGAGTTTCTAAAGGGAAGGCAAATGCACATACATTATAGGACAAAACTCCTAGTCACCGAATTCTGCTTTTTTCATTTAGTCCCATTGCCCACGGTGTATAATATCCGGACTCTCAGCCCCCAGTTTATAAAATCCGGCCTCTCGCCTCCCCCGGTGTATAACATCCACCCCTCGCCCCTAGTTTAGTATAACATCTCTCCCCTCGCCCCCCCCGCCAGTGTATAAAATCCATCCCCTCAACCCCACTGTATAACATCCAACCCCAAGCGCTCCATTGCATAACATCTGGCCCCCAGGGTATAACATCCGGCCCCCAGCCCCGGTGTATAACATCTGTCCCCTCGCTCCCTCCCCCTGGTGTATAACATCCGGCCTCTCGCCCCCCCGGTGTATAATATCCGTCCCCTCGCCCCCCCCCGCCAGTGTATAAAATCCATCCCCTCAACCCCACTGTATAACATCCAACCCCAAGCCCTTCTTTGCATAATATCCGGCCCCCAGCCCCGGTGTATAACATCTGTCCCCTCGCTCCCTCGTGTATAATATCCGTCCCCTCGCCCCTGGTGTATAATATCCGTCCCCTCACCCCTGGTGTATAATATCCGTCCCCTCACCCCTGGTGTATAATATCCGTCCCCTCGCACCTGGTGTATAATATCCGTCCCCTCGCCCCTGGTGTATAATATCCGTCCCCTCGCCCCTGGTGTATAATATCCGTCCCCTCGCCCCTGGTGAATAATATCCGTCCCCTCGCCCCTGGTGTATAATATCCGTCCCCTCGCCCCTGGTGAATAATATCCGTCCCCTCGCACCTGGTGTATAATATCTGTCCCCTCACCCCTGGTGTATAATATCCGTCCCCTCGCACCTGGTGTATAATATCCGTCCCCTCGCCCCTGGTGTATAATATCCGTCCCCACGCCCCCCGGTGTATAATATCCGTCCCCTCACCCCGGTATATAATATCCGTCCCCTTGCTCCTCAGTGTATAACATCCAGCCCTCGGACAGTATAACATCTAGCCCCTCGTACCCCTAGGGTATAACATCTGGCCCCTCGGCCTTGTATAACATTAAGACTCTCGCCCCCCACCAGTGTATAACATCAATCCCCACGCCCCCCGGTGTATAACATCCGCCCTCCCATGCTGTGTGCTGTTACTAACATATGACAGAACGGCTGGTGGTGCAGAGCTCTCTGATACCAGCGCGGTCCTGTAATAGGAGCCACCGGGGTAACAAGTCTGGATATTACATTTCTTCCCTCCTAAATCTTCCCCCATCACATGTGAGTGATATTATTAAGGAGTGGAAGGAACTGCAGCACCTCAGGAGACCCCGGAACATTACAGAGCGGGGTCACTGAGTGCTGAGGAGCAGAGGGCAGAACGCTCTCCTGACTCCATAACTGCAGAGTCCAGATCTACTTTGGTAACAACATCACCGCAAACACTGCGCCCCCGCCTGGAGCTTTATGGCCGAGCAGCTGCATGCAGCCTTACATCACCAAGCACGATGCCGAGCGTGTGAAGCCGCCACCACAGGACTCTGGAGGAGACCTGTTCTGTGCAGTGACGGATCACACTTCTCTATCTGGCATCTGATGGACGAGTCTGGATTTGGTGAATGCCAGGAGAACGTTACCCTATTAACTGCATTGTGCCCGCTGGGCAGTTTGGTGGTGGAGGTATGGCCTTGTTTTTAGGGGGTGGTCTAGGCCCCTTAGTTCCAGTGAAAAGATATCTTAATGCTTCAGCACAAGACATTTTAAACAATTGTAGCTTCCAACCCTAAGGGAATAGAAGAGCAGAACTGTTTCCCACACGTTCTCAACCTCAACCCCACTAAACACCTTTAGGATGATTAATTAGAACAAATACTGGAGAATGGCAGCATAAATATGTCACCGCCACATAGGGAAGAGCAATGTCAGGCACACATCAATTACATTGCCATATGTCTGCTCAGGCTTAGAATGGCTGACCACTCGGAGAATGACATAATACCTACAAAGAAACCGAACAAAAGGTCATTAAAGGAATTGACATAAAACCCCTTTATTAGTCCATCCATGGTTATAGAACGACACTGCACAGAGGAGGGCGCACACACCATTGATAGAAAATATTACAAACCGCACCTAGGCCATCCAAACCACTGACTATAAAGAAGATCAATTGTGGCAATGAGTCATATACAGGGGATGCCGACACCTACAGATGCCAAAACATTCCTATATAGTGACCACCATCTCAATATGCAGAAATGACTACTGCCCCATAGACGTCATTGTAAGTACACCCCAAGATTGCTTTACTGTGACAAGATCAATTGTGTCCTATGAAAACTCAAAGAAAAGAGGGGGGAACATAACATAGATATGGAAAGAACATAGGAATATGGTGAAATGTATGAAGGTGCTCGGCATACTGAGCTGTGATATCTGTAGAGGGACGGACTCCATATTAACATCCTGGATATGGATTAGAATAGGAGGCCATAAAAGCCCCTGTAGGTGTAATGTGGAGGGGGCACAATACCTTTCTCCATGTAGTGTATAATAAATAGAACATGGTATTGGAAAGTTTGCTGCCAGCCATGATGTTTGCACAAACCTGTTTCGATCATTTCCGTGACCACGTCACGAGCGTGCCCCTCTATGGTGACGAGAGCCCCCAATGTGCTGCGAGTCTGCTGGGACAATTTGCCTCCTCGCAAATTGCTCCAAATACCCAGATGTACCTCTATAAAACCCTGCTACAAACAGCATGGAAAACTCAATGCAGATGGATTAATTTTATGCTGGTATTATGGGAAATCCCATACAATGTCTTCCCTTATTGGTAGATATGACGAGAGTAGAGATGAGCGAATGGATTTGCAGGACTCTGGTCCAACAGTCCGGTCAGTATTCCACGGCCGCAGGACCGGAGCCCCGTGAACCGGCATCTCCGGCTCCTCTTTTGATGTCGATGTCATAGTTGTGGTGTGAGGCACAAATGACATCACGCCTGGCCGGCTAATCAAAAGAGGAGCCAGGGATGCCGGCATGTAAGAGGAGGTTAGCAAGGCTCCCATCCAACAGCCACAGACTACTAACCTGCTCTCTTAGACCAAGGTCCTGCAAATTTAGTTGCGCATCTCTAGACAAGATGCATGAATCAATGCAAAATCCCAGCAATACTATGGAGCCTTTTGGGTACCTTCAAGATATTGAGCCGCTGTACAACTGCAACCCCCAGGAGAAGACCCCTGGGCAAGAACACTACATGGGCTCTTTGCAGTCTAATAACGTACTGTGAAATAAGCTGCTTGCATCTTTGGATGTGAATGTGGGTCCCCTTACCTCTGTTGCACCAATGGTATATCCCCCCCTGGAAACTCCTATAAGCTGCGTCTCTGGGTATGACAGTCTATTAGCAGGAGAACTCATGAAGTCTGTCTATGAATGTATATATATGTATTTCTCCCAGAAAATTATTACAATTACACGTTTTGTTGTTCACATGTTTATTTCATTTGTGTATATTGGAACAACACAAAAAGAAGATATTAGTCAACAATTTTGGTTCTCAAGTCCTCAGACAGTTCTCTTCTCCTCTTTCTGTTCTCCCTGCTTAGTGTGGCACGTAACAACGCAAAGACTGAGTCAACTTTGTATCAGGTTTCAGGTGTGATTTTCATATTGCCCGCACCTTTTACTTGCCACAGGTGACTTTGAACGAGCATCACATGCTTGAAACAAAATTGTTTACCCACAATTTTGGAAAGATGCCAACAATTTTGTCCGACCCATTTATGGGGTTTTGTGTGAAATTATATCCAATTTGCCTTTTTTTGTGTTGTTCCAATACATACAAAGGAAATAAACATGTGTATAACAGAAAATACACATGCAATTTTTTATGGAAAAATACTTCATTTTCTGGAACAACTTCAAGGGTGCCAACACTTCCGGCCATGACTGTTTATAGTGAAGCAACCTTGATCAGTAAAGGAGCTTATGCCGTACCTCCGGGCCACTGTCGATAGCTTCATGCACTTCACTTGTCCAGAACATGAGACACACAGAGCACTACCTGTCCCGGCCATTCCCTCACCCAGTCTTTTCTTGCAGTCGCAGGGTATGCCTTTTAAAAAAGAAAGTTAAATTACGTTGACAGAAGCATTTAAGAGAGGGACAACCTTACTAGTATTATCTAGCAAATTCATTTCTACCGATTGCAGGTAGAAGATCTGCTACCTGGCTCTATTGCAAGAGATACATCATCCACAAATCATTCACTGCCGCCAAATAATCTTATACAAATATAAAAGAACTAGATGGTGGCCCGATTCTAATGCATCGGGTATTCTAGAATAGGTATGCGGCCGACCGGGTGCAATCAGCAGAGCTGTGTTTAAATTTGGCGCCAAAATCGCTGATTGGTCGCGTTCGGCAACCGCGACCAATCAGCAAAGCGGTGTTTAAATTTGGCGGCAATATCGATGATTGGTCGCGGGCGGCGGCCGCGACCAATCAGCGAACCGTGTTAGTGAGGACTGGAGAGCGTGTTTAAATTTGGCACCAAAATCGCTGATTAGTCGCGACCAATCAGCCGAGCGGTGTTTAAATTTGGCGCCAATACTGCTGACTGGTCATGGCCGCCGACCGCGACCAATCAGCAGAGCGATGCAGAGCGGGGTTTAAATTCGGCGCCAAAATCACAGATTGGTCGCCGGCCGCGACCAAACAGCAGAGCATTCTTTAAATTTGGCGCCAAAATCGCTGATTGGTCGAGGCCGGCGACAGCGAACAATCATAAGAGCGTTGTTTAAATTTGGCGCCAATCTCGCTGATTGGTCGCGGATGGCGGCCGCGACCAATCAGCAGAGCGGCGTTTAAATTTGGCGCCAATCTCGCTGATTGGTCGCGGCTGGCGGCCGCGACCAATCAGCAGTGCGGTGTTTAAATTTGGCACCAAAATCGCTGATTAGTCGCGGCTGGTGGCTGCGACCAATCAGCAGAGCAGGGTTTAAATTTGGCACCAATAATGCTGATGGGTCTTTGCCGGCGACCGCGACCAATCAGCACAGCGGGGTTTACATTTGGCCCCAATGCTGCTGATTGGTCTCGGCCGGCGACTGTGACCAATCAGCAGAGCGTTGTTTAAATTTGGCACCAAAAACGCAGATTGGTCGCGGCCGGTGGTTGCGACCAATCAGCAGAGTGAGGTTTAAATTTGGCGCCAATACTGCTGACTGGTCACGGCCGACATCCGCGACCAATCAGCAGAGCGTTGTTTAAATTTTGCGCCAATACTGCTGATTGATCTCGGCCAGCGACCGCGATCAATCAGCAGAGCGTTGCTTAAATTTGGCGCCAATCTCGTTGATTGGACGCGTCCGGCGTCCGCGTCCAATCAGCACAGCAGTGTTTAAATGTGGCGGCAAGATCGGTGAATGGTCGCGGCCGCTATTTAAATGTGGCGCCCAAATCGGTGATTGGTTGCGGGCAGCGGACGCGACCAATCAGCAGAGCGGTGTTTAACTTTAGCGCCAAGATCACTGATTGGTCGGGTGTGGAGAGCGCGACCAATCAGCGAATCGTATTGGTGAGGAGCGGGGAGTGGAATCGTATTAGAGAGGACAGGGGAGCGCCCCTGCCTGTGCGGCTACTTCCGCTGTGAGAACCCGGGACATGAGCGGGCGCTCGGAGCAGAAGTATCCCGACCCGCAGCGCCGCTCCCCGGTCCTCCCTTCACACCCTAGCCGCTGATGTCCCCACAGTATCCGCAGGGTGTTACAAAGGTCCGGACATTTGTGTTCAAAATCGCTGATTGGTCGCTGGCGCTGCCCGCGACCAATCACCGATTTGGGCGCCAATTTTAAATATCGGCCGCGACCAATCACCGATCTTGGCTCCACATTTAAACACCGCTGTGCTGATTGGTCGCCGACGCTGGGCGCGACCAATCACCGATTTTGGCGCCACATTTAAATTTAAATAGCGGCCGCGACCAATTGGATGTCAGCACCGCTCCCCGGTCCTCCCTTCACACCCTAGCCGCATGGATGTCAGCGCCGCTGCCTGTGCGGATAGTTCCGCTGCAAGAACCCGGGACATGAGCGGGCGCTCGCAGCAGAAGTATCCGGACTCGCAGCGCCGCTCCCCGGTCCTCCCTTCACACCCTAGCCACTGATGTCCCCACAGTATCTGCATGGTGTTACAAAGGTCAGGACATCTGTGTTAAAAATCGCTGATTGGTCGCTGGCGCTGGCCGCGACCAATCACCGATCTTGGCGGCAAATTCAAACACCGCTGTGCTGATTGGTCGCCGACGCTGTGCGCGACCAATCACCAATTTTGGCGGCACATTTAAATAGCGTCCGCGACCAATCAGTACAGCGGTGTTTAAATGTTGAGCCAAGATCGGTGATTGGTCGCGGCCGATATTTAAATTTGGCGCCTAAATCGGTGATTGGTCGGCGGCAGCGTCAGCGACCAATCAGCGATTTTTAACACAAATGTCCGGACCTTTGTAACACCATGCGGATACTGTGGGGACATCAGCGGCTAGGGTGTGAAGGGAGGACCGGGGAGCGGCGCTGCGGGTCGGGATACTTCTGCTGCGAGCGCCCGCTCATGTCCCGGGTTCTCGGAGCGGAAGTATCCGCACAGGCAGCGGCGCTGACATCCATGCGGCTAGGGCGTGAAGGGAGCACCGGGGAGCGGCGCTGACATCCAATTGGTCGCGGCCGCTATTTAAATGTGCCGCACAAATCGGTGATTGGTCGCCGACTTGGCCCGCAACCAATCACTGATCTTGCGGCCAAAGTTAAACACTACGGTGCTAATTGGTCGCGGACGCTGACAGCGACCAATCACCGATTTGGGCGCCACATTCAAATATCGGCCGCGACCAATCACCGATCTTGGCTCCACATTTAAACACCGCTGTGCTGATTGGTCGCCGACGCTGGGCGCGACCAATCACCGATTTTGGTGCCACATTTAAATAGCGTCCGCGACCAATCCGCACAGCGGTGTTTAAATGTGGAGCCAAGATCGGTGATTGGTCGCGGCCGATATTTGAATGTGGCGCCCAAATCGGTGATTGGTCGCTGTCAGCGTCCGCGACCAATCAGCACTGTAGTGTTTAACTTTTGCGGCAAGATCCGTGATTGGTTGTGGGCCAAGACCGCGACCAATCACCGATTTGTGCGGCACTTTTAAATAGCGTCCGCGACCAATTGGATGTCAGCGCCGCTCCCCGTTCCTCCCTTCACACCCTAGCCGCATGGATGTCAGCGTCGCTGCCTGTGCGGATACTTCCGCTCCGAGAACCCGGGACATGAGCGGGCGCTCGGAGCAGAAGTATCCCGACCCGCAGCGCCGCTCCCCGGTCCTCCCTTCACACCCTAGCCGCTGATGTCCCCACAGTATCCGCATGGTGTTACAAAGGTCCGGACATTTGTGTTAAAAATCGCTGATTGGTCGCTGGCGCTGCCCGCGACCAATCACCGATTTGGGCGCCAAATTTAAATATCGGCCGCGACCAATCACCGATCTTGGCTCCACATTTAAACACCGCTGTGCTGATTGGTCGCAGCTGATATTTAAATTTGGCGCCCAAATCGGTGATTGGTCGCGGGCAGCGCCAGCGACCAATCAGCGATTTTTAACACAAATGTCCGGACCTTTGTAAGACCATGCGGATACAGTGGGGACATCAGCGGCTAGGGTGTGAAGGGAGGACCGGGGAGCGGCGCTGCGAGTCCAGATACTTCTGCTGCGAGCGCCCGCTCATGTCCCGGGTTCTCGGAGCGGAAGTATCCGCACAGGCAGCGCCGCTGACATCCATGCGGCTAGGGTGTGAAGGGAGGACCGGGGAGCGGCGCTGACATCCATGCGGCTAGGGTGTGAAGGGAGGACCGGGGAGTGGCGCTGACATCCAATTGGTCACGGACGCTATTTAAAAGTGCCGCACAAATCGGTGATTGGTCGCTGTCTTGGCCCGCGACCAATGACTGATCTTGGCGCCAAAGTTAAACACTATTGTGCTGATTGGTCACGGACGCTGACCGCGACCAATCACCGATTTGGGCGCCAAATTGAAATATCGGCCGCGACCAATCACCGATTTTGGCGCCAAATTTAAATATCGGCCGCGACCAATCACCACAGCGGTGTTTAAATGTGGAGCCAAGATCGGTGATTGGTCGCGGGCAGCGTCGGCGACCAATCAGCACAGCGGTGTTTAAGTTTTGCGCTAAGATCAGTGATTGGTCGGGTCCGAAGACCGCGATCAATCATCGAATCGTCTTGGTGAGGACCGGGGAGCGGCGCTGCCTGTGCGGCTACTTCCGCTGCGAGAACCCGGGACATAGCGGGCGCTCACAGCAGAAGTATCCCGACCTGCGGCGCCGCTCCCCGGTCCTCCCTTCCGCATGGAGGTCAGCGACGCCGGCGGTCCTTCCGCTGCTACCGGCCGGGAGATGAGCGCCTCGCGGCGCTCATCTTCCGGCTGCATCTCCATCCCGCAGATGGGTCCGTCGGTCGGGTTCCTTCTGCTGTTGCCGGCCGGGAGATGAGCGCCTTGCGCCGGTCATCTCCCGGCTGCATGGCCGCTCAGCTCCGTCCCGCAGATGAGCCGCTAACGGCCGCCATCTTTTTTTAGAAATCCCCCGGCGCTGATTGGCCGCTGCCGGACCAATGAGCGACGCGGGATTTCCTGGACAGACAGACACACAGACAGACAGACAGACGGGATAAGACGATTATATATATAGACTAGATTAGTTCCAATTAATGCTTTTGGTCTGTAGGTAGATCCGTACCATTCGTGACCGAGCAATAACATCATGCACGCTCCTTAACATGACATCTTCCCCTTGGATGAGCCACTTCTCCACGGCCCCCCGAGCCTCGGAGGTGGAGATGGTCTGGATGAGCTCTACGCGTTCCCCCTCGGTGCTGTACATGGCTTTGATGTCCAGGTTAGGAAGGAGCTCCAGCTTTGCGATGCCTTCAAAGCCCTTCTTTAGATGTGGTTGGACCCGCAGAGGATCTTTAGTCTCAGAGAGAATTTCTAGCATTTCGTCGTTGGACAGGAAGAAAAAGCTAAAGCGAAAATGCACAATATGATAAAGATGTCATTAAAGTATTGGGTCAGGCGCCATTTGTATTAGTGTCTATGTGAGAAAATAGAAAAGCAAAGCTTTAAAGTAAAGATTCAGTCCCCATACACATTGGATTAAAATAGTTTAAACCTGACGATTGCAGCAGGACCGGCCTACCCACTGATGTGTATGGGGGTCTCCTGACTCTCCCCCGATAGAGGATGTCAGGGCCAGAAGGATCGGGCAGATGGGATTTCAATACCCGGTCTTTTGGTTCTCAGGGGAGATAACCCGCTGCCGGAGGTGTCCAGTACCGACTTTCTCCTCTCTCCCCATTAAAACCACATGACTGTTCAGCAGAATAGGTGGGAGTCAGGAGAAATAGCCAAATAACCATTCAGACCACGGGTATCTCATATGTCATGCGTATGGTTAGCTTAAAGGGGCTATCCAGCTTTGGGAACTTTTTTTTATTTAACTGAAATGTGTATTCCCATCTCCAGGATTCTACCCCAATATGTAGTATGCGTAATAATAATAATATTAGCAAATACCTCCAATTAGAAGTTTAGTATAGTTCTTCTGATTTGTTTTGTCGCTTACCCCATGTGCAGGGCATTGCAGTAGCTTAGGTTACGACCACTAGCAAATAACTGTCACTATATGAGTGGTCGTAACCATGGATACCGAAGCTACTGCAATGCCTTGCACATGGGGAAAGCGACATAGTGAATCAGAAGAACTATACTACACTTCTAATTGGAGGTATTTGCTAATATTATTATTATTACTACGCCTACTACATATTGGGATAGGATCTTGGAGATGGGAATACCCATTTAATTGCGAGTATTTGCGACAATTCAGTTTCATTAAAAATGTTGCACCGTTAGGCTTTTTGTTTCCTGCACATTCAGCTTTGATGTGATCTGTGGTCATAAATCGGCTAAGAGGAGCTGAAAAAAGACAGATTAAAAATAAGTCCAATAGCCAGCGCAACACAGAGCCAATAGAAGGCAAACAGTGCAAAATTATTAATGAAATCCAATTACAAAAATGATTTCAATGCGTTTAAATAAGAAAAAAAAAAATTTAAGGAATATATACAATCATTGCAACAAGTGAAAGGACTATACCGTGGGAAAAAAGCCTCTTCTTCTCCAGATAGGCATTCAGCCCTTTCATGATTTTATCCAGAAGCACATTGCTGTCCTGAAGTTTCTCCAGAAGTCCGGTCAGAGAAGTGGCGCTTAAAACCTAAAACAAAGTAGATAGCCCATAAGTAAGATTCCATTATATAGTTATAGAGACTGAAAAAAGGTCACATTCATTGACTATTGTGCCAATAGTTTATATTAAAAGAAAAATTAGAACCTATTTGGATAGAAAATAGAAGATGCGGGAGGCTGGAGTCCAGGCAGTGCGGAGCCCCATAACCCGGGATCCTTGTGATGGAAGCATCAGGACACGGACTCTTGGAAAACATCAATCCTGGATGCAAGATGACCGTGCTTTCTTGTATCAGTCCACCATGAAGCATCCATTTACCTTCGGGTCTTTAACGCAATGTTTCATGATCTCTCTCCAGTTTCTGTCCACAGTCTGGAATAAGCGTCCTTCTTCAGGCATTTGCTGCATGATGTCCTCAGAAGAGAAGATTAAAGCCACTGGGTCGGCACCTTCAGCCATTCATCAATGGTTTCCTGGATCCTTATCAGTCGTTCCTCCCATTGCTTAAAGGAGGAGAGCAAAAAGTTAATTACACATAAAATGAAAAGGATAGAAAAAAAATGCTATCATTTTAGAAGATAAATTATCAATGGATATGAATTCTGAATTGTTGGACATTTGTAGGGAAAGTTTGGCGAGACTCCTTGATACCATCCCCTTTACATGTAAGCTGGAGCCGCATGTAACTTTAGCCTCGGAGATCCTAATGAAACCTTAGCTTCTGCTAATAAGCAAGTGAAGATTTTAAGCTGAGTGACAACATTTACTGTGGGTGGGAACTCCTTAATCCCTTCAGGACCGGATAATTTTTTGTTTTGCATTTTTTCCTTCCCTTCTTCAAAAAGCCATACATTTTTTAATTTTTCCATTGATATAGCTGCAAGAGGCTATGTAATGTGCTGTAGCTTAACCCCTTCCCAACATATGACATACTGTTAAGCCATATGCCATGTTCCTGCAGATGTGCAAAATTTGGACCTGGGCCCCCACCAGCATGTTGGTCAGATGTATGGGCCCTTGTAGCATTCTAGATCCGATAATGATGCGCGTGTTCGTCCCTGCCTTGGATGTTTCCCATTGTAGCCCCATCCTATAATAATGTCTCTCATTCTAGGCCCCTTCCTGGTATAATGTTCCCCATCCTGCGCCCCTTCCTGTTATAATATCCCCGATCCTGGGCCTCTTCCTGTTATAATATCCACCTTCTGTGTATAATACCCCCCATCCTGAGCCCCTTTCAGCAATAACGTCCCAATCCTGGGCTCCTTCCTGGTATAATGTCCTTGGTCCTGGGCCTCTTACTGTAATAATGTCCCCCATCCTGGCCCCTTCCTGTAACAATGTCCCCAATCCTGGTACAATGTCCCCCATCCTATAACAATGTCCTCCATCCTGGTATCCTGTCCCCCATCCTAGGCCCCATTCTGGTATAATGACCTCCATCCTTGTGCCCTTCCTGGTGTAATGTCCTTCATCCTGGCCCATGTCATGGTATAATGACCCCCATTCTGGTATAATGCTCCCTATCCTGGGCCCTTTCCTTGTATAATGTTCCCCATCCTGGGCCCCTTCTTTATATAATGCTCCCCATCCTGGGCCCCTTCCTTGTCTAATTCTCCCCACCCTGAGCCCCTTCCTTGTCTAATGCTCCCCATCCTTGGCCCTTTCCTGGTATAATGTTCTGTCGTTCTTTTCTAATACATTAAATAAACAAAAATAAATGATTCTTCTTACCTTCCTGCGCTCCCACGACATGCGGCGTCTTCTTCTGTAGCTGATTTCAGTGTGCCGGCAAGGGCAGCGCATGACGTCACTTCCATGCGTCGCTCGTGACTGGCACGCCGACATCAGCTACTGGCCTTTGATTGGCTGGCGGCATGCATTGCAGCTCAGGGACCCGGCATGTCCCTGCGCAGCAATATACTTCAGCCGAATGTGCGTCCTCAGACTGTGGAAGTGCCATAAATATATGAGATGGGAATACCACTCTGCCACTGTGCGTTCCTTTATGCACTTTACCCTCCTTTTTGGCACTCTTTGTGGTAAGAGACTACCTTAAAAAATGTTTTATATGACATGTATCTGATTATTTGTGGGCAGGAGCATTATTTAGATGGATACCTGATGCATATGGCAAGTGTAAATCCAATGACTATGGAATACTTATGGATTACTTTTTGATATATTATTACACTCCTTGGATTGTCTTGATATACTAACCTTATGCTATATTATCTATATTGCTCATGTCCCACTGTGACCATATGCGTGACCATATATGTATACTTTGTAACATATCTTGCTACATTGGTAATCTAATTAGTGTCTTTATACTATCCGTATTATGTCATTTCTCTTTTTACTATGTACGTTTTTTAACTTGATGGAATAAAAATTTATATTTTTTACGCCAATTAACTCTTTCTTCTCCTATGTACCCATGTGTTTCATGAGTTGGCTCAGTTTGGCAAATCTGGGATATATTTCCCCCCGGATATGCCAACTTTACCCCTATAGGGTCTATTTAGTTGTATCACTCTGAGTCTATGTCTGATCCAGAGATACAATAATGAACATGAATCCTTATATATCACGGATCTTGCAGCCGCCTTTACCTGCTTGGACATAAGTGTTACATAGTTACATAGTTTAAAAGGCCGAAAAAAGACAAGCGTCCATCCAGTTCAGCCTATTTCTTGTGCACTGCAGCTATTCCGCAGCGTTGATCCAGGGGAAGGCAAAAAAAAACCATGCGGTATAGGCCAATTTACATCATTGAGGAAAAATTCACTTCCCGACTCCAATCTGGCAGTCAGATTAAATCCCTGGATTAATTAACTATCACTAAACATAAGATGTAATTTTATTGTTCTCAAGAAAGGCGTCCAGTCCTCTCTTGAACTCATTAAGTGAGTTGGACATCACCACTTCCTCTCCCAGAGAATTCCAGAGTCTCACAGCTCTGACCGTAAAGAATCCCCTTCTATGCTGGTGCAGGAACCTCCTTTCCTCCAGACGCATAGTGTGCCCCCTCGTCTTTGTCACCATCCTTGGTATAAACAGGTCATGGGAGAGATCTCTGTACAGCCCCCTGATGTATTTATACATGTTTATGAGGTCTCCACTAAGCCTTCTCTTTTCCAACGTAAATAGGCCTAATTTGGACAACCTCTCTGGGTATTTTAGTCCCTCCATTCCCTTTATTACCTTAGTCGCCCTCCTTTGTACCCTCTCTAGCTCCAATATGTCTTTCCTGAGTACCGGAGCCCAGAACTGTGCACAATATTCTAAGTGCGGCCTTACCAGCGCTTTACACAGAGGAAGAACAATGTTCTCATCATATGCCCCTATTCCTCTTCTGATGCATGCCATGACTCTATTTGCCTTCGCAGCTGCTGCCTGACACTGGGCACTCCAATTTAATTTGCTGTTAACCAAGACGCCCAGGTCCTTCTCCATGTCAGATTTCCCCAACGGTTTCCCATTTAATATGTATGGGTGACTGCTGTTTTTCTTTCCCATGTGCATGACCTTACATTTATCGGCATTGAACCCCATTTGCCATTTTTTGGCCCAACTCCCCAATTTATCTAAATCCTCCTGTAGCTGTGCCCTATCCTCATCTGTATTAACTACGTTACAAAGTTTAGTATCATCTGCAAATATTGCTATTTTACTATGCAACCCTTCCACTAGATCATTAATAAATATATTAAATAATATAGGGCCCAAGACAGACCCTTGAGGCACCCCGCTAGTCGAGACGCAGTTATAAAAGGAATCCAATTTGTCCGCATTAATCAACTGCAGGGCATCTTGATTGGCAAATAGATTGATCACTTTGGGGTACCAAGTGTTCAGCAACTTTTCTTCTGTCTTGGCACAAGCCAAGGATCCGCTGTTCCTCAGGGATTCACATTCTACAGGACCCCTGGACCTGACAAAGAATAAAGCACTTTATCATATTAAACCTGACAGGGCACACCTGTGAAGTGAAGACCATTTCCGGTGACTACCTCTAGAAGCTCATCAAGAGAATGCCAAGAGTGTGCAAAGCAGTCATCAAAGCAAAAGGTGGCTACTCTGAAGAACCTAGAATATAAGACATATTTTCAGTTGTTTCACACTTATTTGTTAAGTATATAATTCCACATGTGTTAATTCATAGTTTTGATGCCTTCAGTGTGAATGTACAATTTTCATAGTCATGAAAATACAGAAAAATCTTTAAATGAGAAGGTGTGTCCAAACTTTTGGTCTGTACTGTATATATCCACCCATATACAGTATACATATACACACATATACAGTATACATATATACACACATATACAGTATACATATATACACACCCATATACAGTATACATATATACACACATATACCAGTATACATATATACACACCCATATACAGTATACATATATATACACACATATACAGTATACATATATACACACATATACAGTATGCATATATACACCCATATACAGTATACATATATACACACATATACCAGTATACATATATATACACCCATATACAGTATACATATATATACACACTTATACAGTATACATATATACACACCCAGTATACAGTATATATATATATACACACCCATATACTGTATATATATATATATATATACACACCCATATACAGTATACATATATACACACATATACAGTATACATATATACACACATATACAGTATACATATATACACACCCATATACAGTATACATATATACACACATATACCAGTATACATATATACACACCCATATACAGTATACATATATATACACACATATACAGTATACATATATACACACATATACAGTATGCATATATACACCCATATACAGTATGCATATATACACACATATACAGTATACATATATACACCCATATACAGTATACATATATATACACACTTATACAGTATACATATATACACACCCAGTATACAGTATATATATATATACACACCCATATACTGTATATATATATATACACACCCATATACAGTATACATATATACACACATATACAGTATACATATATACACACATATACAGTATACATATATACACATATATACACACATATACACACACATACCAGTATACATATATATATACACACGCCCATATACAGTATACAGTGGTGGCCAAAAGTATTGGCACCCCTGCAATTCTGTCAGATAATGCTCAATTTCTTCCTGAAAATGATTGCAATCATAAATTCTTTGGTATTATTCTCTTCATTTAATTTGTCTTCAATGAAAAAAACACAAATAGAATTGTCCTAAAGCCAGATTGGATATAATTCCACACCAAACCTAAAAAAGGGGGTGGACAAAAGTATTGGCACTGTTTGAAAAATCATGTGATGCTTCTCTAATTCGTGCAATTAACAGCACCTGTAACTTACCTGTGGCACCTAACAGGTGTTGGCAATAGCTAAATCACACTTGCAGCCAGTTAACATGGATTAAAGTTGACTCAACCTCTGTCCTGTGTCCTTGTGTGTACCACATTGAGCATGGAGAAAAGAAAGAAGACCAAAGAACTGTCTGAGGACTTGAGAAACCAAATTGTGAGGAAGCATGAGCAATCTCAAGGCTACAAGTCCATCTCCAAAGACCTGAATGTTCCTGTGTCTTCCGTGCGCAGTGTCATCAAGAAGTGTAAAGCCCATGGCACTGTGGCTAACCTCCCTAGATGTGGACGGAAAAAAAAATTGACGAGAGATTTCAGCGCAAGATTGTGCGGATGGTGGATAAAGAACCTCGACTAACATCCAAACAAGTTCAAGCTGCCCTGCAGTCCGAGGGTACAGCAGTGTCAACCCATACTATCCGTTGGCGTCTGAATGAAAAGGGACTGTATGGTAGGATACCCAGGAAGACCCCACTTCTTACCCCGAGACATAAAAAAGCCAGGCTGGAGTTTGCCAAAACTTACCTGAGAAAGCCTAAAACGTTTTGGAAGAATGTTCTCTGACCAGATGAGACAAAAGTAGAGCTTTTTGGGAAAAAGCATCAACATAGAGTGTACAGGAAAAAAAAAGAGACATTCAAAGAAAAGAACACGGTCCCTACAGTCAAACATGGCGGAGGTTCCCTGATGTTTTGGGGTTGCTTTGCTGCCTCTGGCACTGGACTGCTTGACCGTGTGCATGGCATTATGAAGTCTGAAGACTACCAACAAATTTTGCAGCATAATGTAGGGCCCAGTGTGAGAAAGCTGGGTTTCCCTCAGAGGTCATGGGTCTTCCAGCAGGACAATGACCCAAAACACACTTCCAAAAGCACTATAAAATGGTTTTAGAGAAAGCACTGGAGACTTCTAAGGTGGCCAGCAATGAGTCCAGACCTGAATCCCATAGAACACCTGTGGAGAGATCGCAAAATGGCAGTTTGGAGAAGGCTCCCTTCAAATATCAGGGACCTGGAGCAGTTTGAAGTGACCGCGGGCAAGGCCGCGCATTGGTATCTATGATCTGGCCCAGCAAGATCCCCACACACAGACTCTATCTTGACAACCGTATCTTTACTCGCATACATTTTTAACACAGCAAAGAAAAAAAAACAATAAATGACAACCGTAAATATGCACAGTAATAACGTGTACTGATAAGCTGACCCTCACTGTCCCTACTCACACGTTACCAGTCCTTTACTCCAGAAGGATGTGTCCCCCGTCGCAGGCCTGTCTGTCTTTGCAGGAAGGCGTCCCAGCCGGAAAAAAAACAGGAACAGCAGAATTCGCGGAAACAAAGGAAGGGATACTTCGGCCTCTCGCCAGAGGTCCCGCTTACAGTCTCTCTGATCCGGATAGAAGCTCTGGTGGGTCCCCTTATGTAGTCCACACTCCAGTAGCAGGGAGTGTAACAGCTGAATCCTTCAGCAGTGCAGGAGCTGGGGAAGGCTCCGAGGATATGGTGTCAGATAGAAGAAATCACGTTGAGAGTCTCTCCTGCGCCACACACGAGGGCCTGCACACCGTCCTGGCTCTTTTCACAGACCACAGCAGACTCTGCGCGCGCTTTTTCCTGCTTCCCACTTTGGTCACGTGACTCTCTAGGGCGGGACACAGGAGGCTCAGTCTTTTTCTCTGTCATCACACCCTGCGCAGGTGCAACCTCTGGCCACAAGGTGGCAACATCATCCTGTGTAATCACTTCTGTAACAGGCTCTATATCAATTATCACAGAACAGCCAGAGACGGCCAGCTCACTACAAGTTTGCCAAAGAAGAATGGTCTACAATTCCAGCAGAGCATTGTAAGAAACTCATTGATGGTTACCGGAAGCGGTTGTTCGCAGTTATTTTGGCTAAAGGTTGTGCAACCAAGTATTAGGCTGAGGGTGCCAATACTTTTGTCCGGCCCATTTTTGGAGTTTTGTGTGAAATGATCAATGATTTTATTTTTGCTTCATTCTCTTTTGTATTTTTTCCTTGCAAGCAAATTAAATGAAGATAATAATACCAAAGAATTTGTGATTGCAATCATTTTCAGGAAGAAACTGAGTATTATCTGACAGAATTGCAGGGGTGCCAATACTTTTGGCCAGCACTGTACATATATATATACACACACATACAGCATACATATATACACCCATATACAGTATACATATACACACATCTACAGTATACATATATATACACCTATATACAGTATACATATATACACCCATATACAGTATACATATACACACATCTACAGTATACATATATATACACCTATATACAGTATACATATATACACACCCATATACAGTATACATATATACACAGTATAGATATACACACACATATACAGTATACATATATATACACACACATACAGTATACATATATACACACCCATATACAGTATACATATACACACCCATATACAGTATACATATATACACACCCATATACAGTATACATATATATATACATACAGTATGCATATACACATATACAGTATACATATATATATATACATACATATAGAGTATCTATAATATAACGCTACAAGCGTCCCTCTGTCTGAAGCCTTTATAGTCTGCGCTAGTGCGACACGCCTGCACAGTCTGGCTCCAGACTGAAGAACGCATGGAGCCGTTACAGGTAAGAGGAGTGTATGGTGCAGGAGATCACGGTATGCTTATACACTGAACACATACCGCGATCTCTGGCGCCATACTTACATACTTACCTGACCGGGATGAGCGCTACCGCGGCGCTTCTGTTCGGTCCGGAGTCCGGGGGAAGAGGGAGGCATTGAAATCGGCACATGCGCATAGCGCTATCCGGCGCCATTTTACTGAAGACACATTTGCAATGTGTCTTCAGCAAAATGGAGCCGGACAGCGTGGTATGAGCACACGCGTACTTCGGCGCCGCACTCCTCCCCCGGCCTCCAGCAGAACGGGAAACAGCGCTGGAGCACAGGGAAGAAAGGTGAGTATAAGTGTTTATTTTCTTGTATTTGTGTGTAGCATGATAGGGATGAGGGGTGCCATACATACCAGGATTGGGGGGTGAGGGGTGCCATACATACCAGGATTGGGGGGTGAGAGGACCATACATACCAGGATTGGCGGGTGAGGGGACTATCCATACCAGGATTGGGGGGTGAGGGGTGCCATGCATACCAGGATTGGGGGGTAAGGGGACCATGCATAACAGGATTGGGGGTGAGGGGACCATGCATAACAGGATTGGGGGTGAGGGGTGCCATGCATAACAGGATTGGGGGTGAGGGGTGCCATGCATATCAGGATAGGGATGAGGGGTACCATGCATACCAGGATTGGGGATGTGAGGGGGTACCATAGATACCAGAATAGGGATGAGGGGGTACCATGGATACCAGGATTGGGGGTGAGGGGTACCATGTATACCAGAATTGGGGGGTGAGGGGACCATGCATACCAGGATTGGGGCTGAGGGGTGCCATGTATACCAGAATTGGGGGGGACCATGCATACCAGGATTGGGGATGAGGGGTGCCATGCATACCAGGATTGGGGAATGAGGGGTGCCATGCATACCAGGATTGGGGAATGAGGGGTGCCATGCATACCAGGATTGGGGGTGAGGGGTGCCATGCATACCAGGATTGGGGAATGAGGGGTGCCAAGTATACCAGGATTGGGGGTGAGGGGTGCCATGCATACCAGGATTGGGGGGTGAGGGGTGCCATGTATACCAGGATTGGGAGGTGAGGTGACCATGCATACCAGGATTGGGGAATGAGGGATGCCATGTATACCAGAATTGGGGGGTGAGGGGACCAAACATACCAGGATTGAGGGGTGAGGGGACCATGCATACCAGAATTAGGGGGTGAGGGGTGCCATGTATACCAGGATTGGGGAATGAGGGATGCCATGTATACCAGAATTGAGGGGTGAGGGGACCATGTATACCAGGATTGGGGGATGAGGGGTGCCATGTATACCAGGATTGGGGGTGAGGGGTGCCATGCATACCAGGATTGGAGAATGAGGGGTGCCATGTATACCAGGATTGGGGGGTGAGGGGACCATGCATACCAGGATTGGGGGGTGAGGGGACCATGCATACCAGGATTGGGGGGTGAGGGGACCATGCATACCAGGATTGGGGGGTGAGGGGACCATGCATACCAGGATTGGGGGGTGATGGCTGCCATGTATACCAGGATTGGGGAATGAGGGGTGCCATGCATACCAGGATTGGGGAATGAGGGGTGCCATGCATACCAGGATTGGGGAATGAGGGGTGCCATGTATACCAGGATTGGGGGTGAGGGGTGCCATGCATACCAGGATTGGGGGGTGAGGGGTGCCATGTATACCAGGATTGGGAGGTGAGGGGACCATGCATACCAGGATTGGGGAATGAGGTGTGCCATGCATACTAGGATTGGGGGGTGAGGGGTGCCATACATACCAGGATTGGGGGGTGAGAGGACCATACATACCAGGATTGGCGGGTGAGGGGACTATCCATACCAGGATTGGGGGGTGAGGGGTGCCATGCATACCAGGATTGGGGGGTAAGGGGACCATGCATAACAGGATTGGGGGTGAGGGGACCATGCATAACAGGATTGGGGGTGAGGGGTGCCATGCATAACAGGATTGGGGGTGAGGGGTGCCATGCATATCAGGATAGGGATGAGGGGTACCATGCATACCAGGATTGGGGATGTGAGGGGGTACCATAGATACCAGAATAGGGATGAGGGGGTACCATGCATACCAGGATTGGGGGTGAGGGGTACCATGTATACCAGAATTGGGGGGTGAGGGGACCATGCATACCAGGATTGGGGCTGAGGGGTGCCATGTATACCAGAATTGGGGGGGGACCATGCATACCAGGATTGGGGATGAGGGGTGCCATGCATACCAGGATTGGGGAATGAGGGGTGCCATGCATACCAGGATTGGGGAATGAGGGGTGCCATGCATACCAGGATTGGGGGTGAGGGGTGCCATGCATACCAGGATTGGGGAATGAGGGGTGCCAAGTATACCAGGATTGGGGGTGAGGGATGCCATGCATACCAGGATTGGGGGGTGAGGGGTGCCATGTATACCAGGATTGGGAGGTGAGGTGACCATGCATACCAGGATTGGGGAATGAGGGATGCCATGTATACCAGAATTGGGGGGTGAGGGGACCAAACATACCAGGATTGGGGGGTGAGGGGACCATGCATACCAGAATTAGGGGGTGAGGGGTGCCATGTATACCAGGATTGGGGAATGAGGGATGCCATGTATACCAGAATTGAGGGGTGAGGGGACCATGTATACCAGGATTGGGGGATGAGGGGTGCCATGTATACCAGGATTGGGGGTGAGGGGTGCCATGCATACCAGGATTGGAGAATGAGGGGTGCCATGTATACCAGGATTGGGGGGTGAGGGGACCATGCATACCAGGATTGGGGGGTGAGGGGACCATGCATACCAGGATTGGGGGGTGAGGGGAAAATGCATACCAGGATTGGGGGGTGAGGGGACCATGCATACCAGGATTGGGGGGTGATGGGTGCCATGTATACCAGGATTGGGGAATGAGGGGTGCCATGCATACCAGGATTGGGGAATGAGGGGTGCCATGCATACCAGGATTGGGGAATGAGGGGTGCCATGTATACCAGGATTGGGGGTGAGGGGTGCCATGCATACCAGGATTGGGGGGTGAGGGGTGCCATGTATACCAGGATTGGGAGGTGAGGGGACCATGCATACCAGGATTGGGGAATGAGGTGTGCCATGCATACTAGGATTGGGGGGTGAGGGGACCATACATACCATGATTGGGGGGTGAGGTGTGCCATGCATACCAGGGTTGGGGGGTGAGGGGACCATACATACCATGATTGGGGAATGAGGTGTGCCATGTATGCCAGGATTGGGGGGTGGAGGGACCATGCATACCACAATAGGATGGGGGCAGCACAAATACCAGGATGGGAGACCATATACCAATAAAAATGCTCGCCACCCGGGCGTAGAACGGGTTCAATAGCTAGTACATATATACACGCATATATACAGTAATACAGCATATACATACACATATATACTGTATACACACACACACACATATATACAGTAATACAGCATATACATACACATATATACTGTATATCCCCACACACACACATATATACAGTAATACAGCATATACATACACATATATACTGTATATACACACACACACACACACATATATACAGTAATACAGCATATACATACACATATATACTGTATATACACACACACATATATATATCTGGCGACAGGGCCCCGCTGCGTCCTCTGTGTCTCTGTACAGATATAAGTGTAACACGTACTGGATCCAGCACAGGTGACAGTCTGCCATAGAGCTGACGTGCAGTACATACACTGTGTTATGGGGGCGCTCACCTGTGCGGACCCCGCGCTCCGGCCGCTACTTCTCTGCTCATATAAGGTCTCTCTTTCTGCCATTAAATAATTCGGTTGTCATGGCAGTGGAGGCGGGGCGTTGGTAGGGGGCGTGTCTGGTATAGGGCAGATTGGGGCGGGGCTGTCATGCAGTGCTTGTCTCATCGCTGTAATTTCCTGCTGATGCCACCTGGTGGACAGCATTGGTCAGTACGCGCTGAGAATGCTCACATGGTGGGGGAGGGGCAGCTTATATATGTATATACACAGTCACAATCCAGTTAGGGTTATGTTCACACAGTGTTTTTTTAAACGTTTTTTTCCACATTATAAAACTCAGAGTTGTCAGGAAAAGCATTGCCTGTATTTTTGATGTATGCCTCATACAAAATACATTTTTGAAGATTTTTTTTAATCTTCCATCCTATACTCGGGCACTGGCTGTATATTGTTGTGGCCCCGGGACTTGCTTAGATCCGCTGGGTGGCATTGCCAGCTGCATTGCAGTAAATGGGTGACCTGAAATCCCACATTCATCCTGTGACCAGTTAGGGACTGTTTTTTCTTAAAGAAGGGGCTCATGTTATTAATCCCAGACAATCCATTAATGGAGTTTCCAGTAGTATAATAATGATGATTTATCCTGGGGATGGGTTATCAATATCAGATCGGTGGGCTCTGACACGCGGCACCGGCTCTACCCATCAGCTGATTGCAGCGCTCAGATGTAAATAGTGTGAAGATTGAACATCACCGCTCCATTCACTGTACTGCGGGTCCTGCAAGTCAGCTAATATTCATGTAATAGGAGCTGATCTGCAGCACCAGGGAGCGGCCACTACACAGTGACCAGAGCTGTGATGTTCAGCTCCTCAACACTGTTTACATCTGACCTCGACCGAAGCTGCAAACAGCTGATTAGTGGAGGAGCCACGTGCCGGACCCCCACAAATCTGATATTAATGAGATAACCAGGGGATAGGCCATCAATATGTTTGTCCTGGAAATTCCCTTTAAGGCCCACCTGCACATACTATGTATATATATATATATATATATATATATGGCAAAGAGTGAGAAGGGGTTAATCAAAGGCTCATAAAACGGACAAACAACACAAATATTGGTTTCTATCTTTTACACATTTGGGGTAGCCCTTAAGAGGGCCGGAGAGAGAGAGAGAGAGAGAGAGAGAGAGAGAGAGAGAGAGAGAGAAAAGAGAGAGAGAGAAGAGAGAGAGAGAGAAGAGAGAGAGAAGAGAGAGAGAAGAGAGAGAGAAGAGAGAGAGAGAAGAGAGAGAGAAGAGAGAGAGAGAGAAGAGAGAGAGAAGAGAGAGAGAAGAGAGAGAGAGAGAGACCAAGAGAGAGGAAAAAAAAGAGAGACCCAACCAGTGCAAGGCTAAGCCGGGCAGGCGGCAGCGGCTATTTATACCCACTGCTGATCTCTGATTGGTGGAAGATCTGGGTGTGGCTGCTCTCTGATTGGTGGAAAATCTGGGTGTGGCTGCTCTGTGATTGGTTAGCATTATGACCTCACAGTGGCGATGACTCATACCTCCTGGGTGGTTCTTCTGGGCGGTTCTGTTTTCTGACTGGTGGAAATTCTAATCAGCATTATGACCTCACAGTGGCCGTGACTCATGTTTCATGGACTGTTCTATCTGGGTGACCTGAAACATGCTGATCTCTAATTGGTGGAAATTCAAGTCATCTTCATGACATCACAATCAGCATGTTATTACTGCTGAGATGTTCAGTTTTTTCCTAAATTTCCTACGTTTTGTCCTAATTTATTAGCACATATATACCACTCATTCCTACAATCAAAGGGTCAGGAAACCCCTCTGAAATCAATATCCTACAATTTACCCCAACAGCAAAAAAACAACTATACACAAAATACCAAAAGATATATCAGATTATTAATGAGCAAATAAAAGACACTATCACATAAAAAGAATCTTTAGAAAGGTGTAGAAAAAATGCTGTAAAGTAAGAACGCTTCAAAAATAGAAATGTTAATGATTTATTTAATCAATTAACAAAATACAAAGTGAATGAACAAACGAAAAATCTAGATCCAATCAATATTTAGTGTGACCAACTTTTCACTTTAAAACAGCGTCAATTCTTCTAGGTACACCTGCGCAAAGTCAGGGATTTTGTAATAATACAGTCAGGTGTCTGGTCATACACCATGGCAAGACTGAGCAAGAATACACAAGGAAGTTATACTACATCAGCAAGGTCTCTAAGGCACAAATTTCAAAGCAGATTGAGGGTTCAAGATGTGTCATTCAAGCACTTGTGAAGATGCACAAGAAAATGTGCAACATCGAGGTCAGTAGATGCAGTGGTCGGCCAAGGAAACTTAGTGCAGCAGATGTATGACACATTATGGTTACTTTCCTTCAAAAGCAGAAGATGTCCAGCAGTGCCATCAGCTCAGAACTGGCAGCAACCAGTGGGACTCAGCTTCACTCATCTACTGTTCAGAGAAGACTGGCCAGAAGTGGTCTTCATAGCAAAATTGTGGTGAAAAAGCCATATCTTCCACATCAAAACAAGGCAAGTGACTCAACTATGCATTAAAACAGAGGAACCAGGGTGTAGAAAATTGGCAGGATGTGCTCTGGACGGTTGAGTCAAAATATGAAAAATGTTATTACAGAAGAGATTTTGTTCACTGAAGGGCTGGAGAGCAGTACAATAATGAGCGTCTGTGGGCAATAGTGATGCATAAGCACGGTGGAGGGTCCAGTAAGTTTGGGGCTGCATTTCAGCAAATGGAGGTGGAAATTGGGTCAGAATTATTGGTTCCCTCAATGCTGAGATATAGAGGCAGATACTTATCCATCCTGCAATATCATCAGGGAGGTGTCCGATTGGATCTAAATGTTTTCTTCAGCAGAACAACAACCCCAAACATACAGCCAATGTCATTAAGAATTATCTTCAATGTAAAGAACAAGGAGTCCTGGAAATGATCTGGTCCCACCTAGTGGAGTAACTAGAGTCTGATAGGCCCCCACCGGCATGTTGGTCAGATGTATGGGCCCTTGTAGCGTTCTGGATCCTATAAAGAAATATGTGTTCTCTCCCTATGTAGTAATGTCCCCCATCCTGGCTCCTTCTTGTAATAATCTCCCACATGCTGGGCCTTATGCTATGACATTTTCCCCCACCTGTGCCCCTGTCTGGTAATGTCCCCATTCTGGCATCATTTACTTCATTCTGGTTTAATGTCCCCATCCTGGTATAGTGTCCCCATTCTGATATAATGTCCCCATTTTGGTATAATGTCTCTAACCTGGTATAATATCCCCCATGCTGGTGTAATGCTCCCAATTCTGCTATAATGTCCCCAAAGCTGGTATAATGCCCCACATCCTGGTATGGTATCTCCAGTTCTGGCATAATGTCCCCCATGCTGCTATAATATCCCCCATACTGGTATAATATCATCATTGTGATGTAATGTCCCCATTCTGATATAGTGTCACCCATCCAGGTATGGTGTACCCCATTCTGGTATAGTGTCCCTTATTCTGGTATAATGTCCCCAATTCTGGTATAATGTCCCCAATTCTGATATAATGTCCTCATTCTGATATAATGTCCCCATCCTGGTATAATGACCCCCCATCCTGGTATAATGACCCCCCATCCTGGTTTAATGACCATCATACTGGTTTAATGCCCCCCATCCTGGTACAATGCACTCCATTCTGTTACAGTGTCTCACATTCTGGCATAATGACCTAATTCTGGTATAATGTACCCATTCTGGCATAATGTCCCCCATCCTGGTATGGTATCTACTGAGATGCCATCCTGGGGATGGGTTATCAATATCAGATAGGTGGGCTCCCACACGTGGCACTGGCTCTACCCATCAGTTGTTTGCAACGCTCAGATGTAAATAGTTTGAAGATCTGAACATCACTGCTCCATTCACTGTACTGTGGGTCCTGCAAGTCAGCTAATATTCATGTAATAGGAGCTGATCTGCAGCACCAGGTAGCAGCCACTACACAGTGACCAGAGCTGTGATGTTCAGCTCCTCAACAATGTTTACATCTGACCTCTGCCGGAGTTTCAAACAACTGAGTAGTGGAGGTGCCACGTGCCGGACCCCCACAAATCTGATATTAACTCCTTACTGATGTCAGGCGTAATAATATGTACCTGCGACCTGGGCCTATTGGACCAGGTGCGTATTATTATGCCTTGGCGATCGCACCCATACAGAGGCTGTGCTGGCGCGATCGCTGCCGGGTGTCAGCTGATTCTCACAGCCAACACCCGATGCTTTGTGCCAGGAGTGGGGCCGCACCGCTCCCTCGAAATGTTGCGAACTAAGTCGATCGCAGCATTCCGGGAGCAGGGGGGAGGTAAGCGCGACTCTCTTACCTTGAATCAAAAACTGCACTGTGAGCACGGGGTCCCGATCGTTGCTATGATGACCCGATGTCGTCATGACAACATCCGGGTCACCAGAAAGTTACTTTGATCATGCGCAGTGCACAATCAAAATAACTTGTGTGTGTGCAGCGCTGACAGGCTGCATGCATAGAGATGCTGCTGCTGCATCTCTATGCTGTACAAGCGATCGGCCTGCAAAAAATGAAAGTCCCATAGTGGGACAAAGTGTAAAAGTAAAAAAAAGTGTAAGAAAGTGAAATATATATATATATATATATATATATATATATATATATATACACATAATCAAAATATTTGGGTATATATATATATTGTATATGTGTGTGTATATATATGTATACTGTATATGTGTGTATATATACAGTACAGACCAAAAGTTTGGAAACACCTTCTCATTTAAAGATTTTTCTGTATTTTCATTACTTTGAAAATTGTACATTCACACTGAAGGCATCAAAACTATGAATCAGCTGTGACGCCTCTTACTCGAAAAAGCCCTTTTCTTTACCCTGGGAGATGGGGGACTCGGAGTCAGGTCCTGTGATGGAGAGATGGGGTGTAGCCGTGGCCCGGACCCGACCCGTGCTCAGGGCCGTCACAGTAAAAAAAGAGATGGTGTATGCTTGTCCGGGTTGAGTGGCTGATTAACGACTACGCCACCGGTGGTACCTGGTGAAGGGCCACCAGCGCCGCTTCAGTCCGCTGAGGCATGGTGTTATGGCGGTCAAAGTTATTACTACTCCCCACAGGCGGAGCGTGGCCTCAGGGCAGAGGGACAGGATGGAGGGGGTAGTAGTGAAGGAATGCGGGCTCCGCGTCTCATGGTGTGGCGCAGAATGAACAGTCCGGAGGCTGTAGGGGTGAACTTCCAAGGCTTTACTCACATAGATGGCATGAGGAAGGTGACTCCCTGCTCCCCGCGGAGTCCTTCGGTCACCAGAGACGGGGGTCCGACAACCTCCGAGTAAGTCCAGCATTCAGTCGGGACACTACACCAGAGTGTTCCTGAACTACGGGCCTAATCCTTTCCTGTCAGTGTGTGTGCAAATAGGCCGGGTCTCCCTCTGAGCTCCTCTCAGAACAAGGGCTCGGGTGGCAGCTCCGCTCCGTCCGGTACCCGGTGGGATCCTCAGGGCCTACCGGGCTTCCCCGACCAGGACATGGAGTAGCAAGGTCGGGTGTCGGGGGTAGGTACCCCTCTTGCAGCCGGACTCCCTCTGAATATATCAGGTTGGCGAGGACAGGTGGCGTACACCGCTCCGTCTGCATCCTGCCTGGGATCCATTTGCTGTGGAGTCACACTCTTAAGCTCCAGGCCTTCTTGGTCATGGTCATTGGCCGGGTTGAGACATTCCCCGTCTGCAACTTGCCTCTCGTCCCAAGACCAGGGTACGAGGGCCGTGTCTCCGACCTCTGCAGGCCCACACAGGGTCCACTATCAGAGTGGGAGAGCACAGTAACACACAGTATTTAACAGCACAAAGACCAAAACCAAAGATGGCTTTTTATTAAATATGAAATTTAAAGTGTAACTAACTTGTAGGTCCTCCACCCACACCCACTAACTGGTTCCCCTCACTCTTGGTTCCCCAGTCTCCCTGTAACATACTAGCCCCCTCTGGTGGAGAAGTGTGGTGTTGGATGCAAAGATTGGGTCACGACTATCACACTGTTCTTACCTCAGAGGAGGAACACTACACTCCATTAAAGAAGTGCAGCATCCCTGTGGCGGTCGAACCCTCAGGGGCGCCACACAACACATGTGGAATTATATACTTAACAAAAAAGTGTGAAACAACTGAAAATATGTCTTATATTCTAGGTTCTTCAAAGTAACCACCTTTTGCTTTGATGACTGCTTTGCACACTCTTGGCATTCTCTTGATGAGCTTCAAGAGGTAGTCACCGGAAATGGTTTTCACTTCACAGGTGTGCCCTGTCAGGTTTAATAAGTGGGATTTCTTGCCTTATAAATGGGGTTGGGACCATCAGTTGTGTTGTGCAGAAGTCAGGTGGCTACACAGCTGATAATCCTACTGAATAGACTGTTAGCTGCTTTTTTCTTGCCATAATACAAATTCTAAGCAAAGAAAAACGAGTGACCATCATTACTTTAAGAAACGAAGGTCAGTCAGTCTGAAAAATTGGGCAAACTTTGAAAGTGTCCCCAAGTGCAGTTGCAAAAACCATCAAGCGCTACAAAGAAACTGGCTCACATGAGGACCCCCCAGGAAAGGAAGACCAAGAGTCACTACTGCTTCTGAGGATAAGTTTATCCGAGTCACCAGCCTCAGAAATCACAGGTTAACTGCAGCTCAGATTAGAGACCAGGTCAATGCCACACAGAGTTCTAGCAGCAGACACATCTCTTCAACAACTGTTAAGAGGAGACTTTGTGCAGCAGGCCTTCATGGTAAAATAGCTGCTAGGAAACCACTGCTAAGGACAGGCAACAAGCAGAAGAGACTTGTTTGGGCTAAAGAACACAAGGAATGGACATTAGACTAGTGGAAATCTGTGCTTTGGTCTGAGGAGTCCAAATTTGAGATCTTTGGTTCAAACCATCGTGTCTTTGTGCAACGCAGAAAAGGTGAACGGATGGACTCTACATGCCTGGTTCCCACCGTGAAGCATGGAGGAGGAGGTGTGATGGTGTGGGGGAGCTTTGCTGGTGACACTGTTGGGGATTTATTCAAAATTGAAGGCATACTGAACCAGCATGGCTACCACAGCATCTTGCAGCGGCATGGTATTCCATCCGGTTTGCGTTTAGTTGGTATCACGGTCTCCACACTTTCCTTGTCTGCTAGGTTACTATTGTGTGGAGGCTGTCAGTCTGTTTTGGGTTTGCTGGGTTGTTTCTGCAATCATCTGTGTTCACTTCCCTTGATTAGTCTTCTACTTAAGCATGCTAGCTCCTTCACCCAGTGTCAATTGTACATTTGGTATTACCTGTGTAGGACTGATCTCTCTGTGCTCTGTGCCTGACCCCGCCTGACTATTTTCCCTTACCTGGATTTTGACCATTTGCTTGTTATCTGACTACTCTTTTGTCTGCTCCCTTTGTACTGCGCCATCTTCCTGGACTTGACTTTGGATTGTTTGACCTCCCTATTTTTATCTAGTAAGTAGCTCTAATATTATATTTCTTTCAGTAATATTAGTCTTTTCTCTCCTCTTCTGAGACTGTTATTTCTGTAGTGACTCGCGTCACAGTTGGACCATCATTTATTTTTCAACAACACAATGACCCCAAACACACCTCCAGGCTGTGTAAGGGCTATTTGACCAAGAAGGAGAGTGATGGGGTGCTACGCCAGATGACCTGGCCTCCACAGTCACCAGAACTGAACCCAATCGAGATGGTTTGGGGTGAGCTGGACCACAGAGTGAAGGCAAAAGGGCCAACAAGTGCTAAGCATCTCTGGGAACTCCTTCAAGATTGTTGGAAGACTATTTCCAGTGACTACCTCTTGAAGCTTATCAAGAGAATGCCAAGAGTGTGCAAAGCAGTCATTAAAGCAAAAGGTGGCTACTTTGAAGAACCTAGAATATAAGACATATTTTCAGTTGTTTCACACTTTTTTGTTAAGTATATAATTCCACATGTGTTAATTCATAGTTTTGATGCCTTCAGTGTGAATGTACAATTTTCATAGTCATGAAAATACAGAAAAATCTTTAAATGAGAAGGTGTGTCCAAACTTTTGGTCTGTTCTGTATATGTATACTGTATGTGTGTGTGTGTATATATATATATATATATAATATATGCTCTGTCCTCAGTGGCTAGCGGTACACTGCAGGGCGCGGACCTGCGCACCGCAGTGTGCTGCCAGGACCTGCGGTGAAGTCAGCGTTCACCTGATGGTCACGTGACCATCAGGTGATCAGTGCCGTCAGCGATCACCTGATGGTTACGCGACCATCAGGTGATCAGTGAAGTCAGCGGTCAGCTGATGGTCGCGTGATCATCAGCTGATCAGTGCTGGCAACAATCAGCTGATGACCACGTGACCATTAGCTGATTGCTGACGCCGGTAATCAGCTGATCAGTCTCATGTCCGATCAGCTGATGTTCAACCTGAGAACATTTGCAAGAATGTTCCCATGGTGGTAAACTCACAGGGGCTCATCAGCTGATCTTCAGCTGATGAACCACAGTGACCCCCTGAAGCACTGTATTCTGACTAGGGGTGATTTTACACCCCTGTCAGTATACATTAAAATACTTTATTCTGGCCGTGTTTTTATTGAAAAAGCGCCGTTCACTTTACTACACGGTTAGTATTGGGGAACTTATGCGCCATTTCTGGGACTGCTGAGGGGTGATATTAATAGCCGCGAAGGGGGCTAGTATTCATGACCCCTTCCCTGGCTATTAATATCAGCCCACAGCTGTCTAGTTTAGCCTTTGCTGGTTAGGTTTTATAGGGGGACCCCATGTCAATTTTTTTCTGGGCTGCTCCTGTAATCTAGTCAGTTAAGGCTAAACAAACAGCTGTGGTTTGATATTAATAGCCAGGGAACATTGTTGGCTAATGGAGCCTTCTGCGGCTACTAATATCAGCCCCCACAGGTGGAGGTCCTGGGGAGAGGTCTTACATTTTCTCCAACTAATGCTTTCAACTTCTTCACAGGGATAAAAGATCTACACCTATTTTCTCGCAAATTGGTATTGAAGAAGTTGCATCACAAGAGCCCGGAGGTTATGGATGCAGCAGTGACTGAGAGAGAAGCATTGAGATGTTTGGAAGAACTGGCAGAGGAACACTGCAATCCTTCACGAGGTGGGTTCCCTCAATCTATTATGCCGAAATCTACAAGGTTCCCCCCTTATCTCTATGCCCTGCAGTAGAGATTTTCACCAAACTTGTCACTGAAGATTTCCTTAGATTACCAACAAAACGGAAATTTGATAATCTCACATATAACCATCGCCGAGCTTTACAACAGCTTCAGGAACTCAGTGACGTGGTTATCAAGGGTGTAGATAAGGGGGGCAACATTGTTATTTGGCCTATCAACAAGTATGAGCGGGAGGCTTTCCGCCAATTGAGAGACCCCAATACCTATGTTAGATTGCCCTCTTGTCTTTTGACCCACTTCACTGCTAGGCTGCAGGACATCCTAACCCAGGCTCTGGAGTGCTCAATAATCTCCAAAAAGGTTTATGAGGGCTTGACAGTGGCCTTCCCCAGGATCCCAACCTTTTACCTTCTACCCAAAATCCACAAAGATCCCGTCGACCCTCCAGGGTGTCCGATTGTGTCTGGTATTGGGGGACTATGTGAACCCATATGTAGATTTATTGATCACTATTTAAAACCCTTAGTGACCAATTTACCATCATACATCAAAGACACAACGGACGCCCTTACTAGGGTCGACGGTATCACGGTGGATGAGGGGACTCTCTTGGTCACTGCCGACGTTGAAAGCCTGTATACCAGCATTAACCACACTGATGGTTTGAACGTGGTGCGTCTCTTTCTCGGAGCCTCCGACCTGGATAGTCCCTTGTGTGAACTCATCCTTGAGCTGATGGAATTTGCCCTGACTCATAACTTTTTTGTTTTCAAAGATCAATTTTATCTCCAGAAGCGTGGCACAGCCATGGGGGCGGCCTGTGCCCCCTCATATGCCAACCTCTTCCTAGGGCTGTGGTAAAGGGAAATCTTTGATGGGGATACAATCCCTGCTGCCCACCATGTGCTGTGCTGGCTGAGATATATTGATGACATTTTATTTTTGTGGCGGGGCTCTATACAGCAGCTCGGAGAGTTCATGGACTGTCTTAACATGAATCAATATAACATCAAGCTGACCTATATACATGACACTAAGAGGGTGGACTTTCTGGACATATCCCTGTGTGTCGACATCCATGGGGGCCTGCAGACGGACGTGTTCAGAAAGCCCACCTCGGTCAATGCTTTGATTCATGCGGGATCTGCCCACAGTCCAGCCACAATTGGAGCTGTCCCGGTCGGACAGTTCCTGAGGATGAGGCGCATCTGCTCTACTGAACAGAGCTTTCAGCGTCAGGCACAGGACCTTAAACAGCGCTTCCTGCAACGTGGTTATAGTCGGAGATGTATTAGGAGGGGGTATGATAGAGTATGTAAGACTCCTCGTACTGTCCTCCTGCATCCGAAAATACGATCTTCGGATAGGGAAGAAACCATACGTTTCATCTCCACCTATAACCACGAATGGGATAGCATGAGAGCCATCCTTCAAAAACATTGGAGTATCTTGATGGTGGAGCCCTCCCTGAGGGGACACCCGGGGTCTCTTCCATCAATGACACCAATGAGATGTCGGAATCTTGGCAACATATTGACCAAGAGTCACTACGTTGCACCGGTAACGCGACCCTTTGGCTCTGGGGGCCCTATTAAAGGCAATTATAAATGTGGACACTGTGTGGCCTGTCCAAATGTTTTGCGGTACACCAGCTTTTGTTCAGCTGATGGCCACAGAACATTCGATATCAGACACCATATTTCCTGCGGTACATCCAACATCATTACTATGCCACGTGTAGCTGCCCCATGATCTATGTTGGTTTAACCACAAGGGAACTACGGGTTCGCACACGTGAGCATATTTGTGACATTGCAGCAGCTACCTCGGCGAGCGATCTAGCTCAGCTAAAAACAATACCACGGCACTTTAAATTGAAACATAACTGTAATCCCTGCTCTTTCATGGTGCGTGGTATTGATGCAATACACATGGGGATACGGGGTGGTAATGCCAAAAAGCTATTGGCTCAGAAAGAGTCACAATGGATTGTGCGATTAAACACTGTGACACCTTATGGCTTGAACGAATCTCTGAGCTTCTCTCCATTCTTATAGCCACAATCTATGCATTTCTTATTTGGAGCTATATAATCTCCTTACACATGCATATATTGGGTGGTTGTTCATTATTTATATTTTATTTTTTCATTTTATTTTTCATTCTGGTTTTTATCTGTGGCCTTTCTATTTGTGTTTTCTTTTTGGTTTCAGGAGTGTATAGATTTGGCTGCTTCCCTAACCCAATTTGATTTGGCGAATTCTGTGATCACATCCATTATGGGATATATGTCCTGATGAGAGCATTACAAATTAGAATACACACCTATGCCGGGATGATGCTGCTGAATATGGCTAATCTCTATTACTCTGTAGTGGCATTTGTATTATTACTGTTTCATCCCTGTATTGTTATACTGTTATACTCTCTCGTGGCTGCTCCTAGTCGTTGTCCCCGTTCTTCTCCTTTCTTATATCTACAATTGGCAGTGCCATTCACTGACGTGATGTGCGCGTGCGTGTATGATGGGGGAGATTGCGTCGCGCGCTTGCCTGGCTGTCTCCATGCCTCTCTGCGCCTGCGCGAACCTTTTTGGTTCGCGCTTGCGCAGTAGCGGCTTGACGGCCGGGTCGTGCGCGGTGCGCCCCTCTCGCCCGCGCGCATGCGCCGTTACAGCTTTACTTCATGTCATGTGATTTGCGGGACACGCCCCCGGTTTAGCTGGCTACTTCCGGGTGCGCGCCCCGCATCACAGCTGCATGTATTTTCGCTAGTATCAAAGGGATATGGACATATATATATATGCCTTGGGGGCGCCATACATCTATCACCCGCCCTTGAGAAAGCGGTTTTACCGCGAAACGCGCATCAGGCTCCATGCTACCACCACACTCTCTTCTCTCCCCCTCCTCCCCTCTCTGACTGTGAGAGCTTTCTACAAGTAATATACTTCTCATTATATATTTTGCCCTGGTATTAGGTAGATGTTGGTGCGCCCCCTTGACATATGGCAATGCTTTTCTCTGTTACATTAAGAATACTCCTTTACCCGACACAAGTGACAAGTGGAATGCTTTTATTATATATAGCACATTCATTGCTTCCACTATTTATGATTCATGTTTTGCCTTGGGCTAGTGTGCAATCCTATCTATATCAAAGGGCTAAAACCATTGTCTTATTAGTGCATATATTTGAGTATTAGTATGTTCCTACTCAGTCATCTTTTACCTACAATTTGTCTGGTCTAAATACCTATTTTTCTATATATGTTTAAATAAAGATACTTTTTTGCAATGATATGCTGAGCTTTCCTCCTTTTTTTGATATGATGTTTTCAGCGTGCTTTTGGACGGATGCTCGCCATTTGGCTGGCTATCCGCCCACCTTTTTGTAGCTATTGTGTGGCTTTTTTCTGTATTATTAATATCAGCCCCCAGCGGTCGGCTTTCCCTCTGCTGGTTATAAAAATGATGCGGGAGCCCACACCATTTTTTTTTTCTTAGGCTCTGTGCCCATAATTCAGACGTAGCAGCGCTTTGGAAGCAAAGTTTTCCTGCGTCCAAAATGCTGCATTCTATTGAACACAGGTAAATCCACATGTGTTCACTGAACCATGCTGATTTACCGCATTCAATACATTCTGGTGGTCAATTTTCTGTTGCGGAGACTAGCGACTCCGCAAGAGAACTTGACATGCTGCGGTCCTGAAAGACGCACCGCATGTCAGTGTCCACGGGTGATTCGCAGCCTCTGATGCACGCATAGTGGACGTGGGATTTCTAGAGATCCCATCCACTATGCTGTAACATCTGGACGCTGCGGGTTTGACGCTGTATAAACACGCCGCATCAAACCTGCAGCGGCTCCTGATCGTGGCCACGAACCCAAACTCACACGCTAGTCTCTGCTGCAGATTTTGACTGACCTGAAGTGTCATTATATGTGGTGGATTCACATGTACTGACAACAAAAGTGCGGCGTTAGAACATCACGTTTTGGATGCAACATAAATACGTTGTGTCCAAAGCGCTGCTGAGTGCTGATCGGGGGATGTAGCGGCTAACAAACCAGCTGTGAGATGTTATTTAATGGCCAGGGACCATGTTTGCCTAATGGCACCTTCCCAGGCTAAAATTAGCATCTCACACAAGTCGCATAAATTACATGAATAGAAATGCTAATGAAGATTGATTGAATGGGACTAGCTGACACCCAGCTCTTTTGTTTAGTGATGTCAAGGTGTCAATTAGACCTTTTCATGACCAAACTTTAATTTAAAAAAGCATAGACACAGTGTAAACACTTTATCTGAAATACAACAGACCCATTCTTTAATCATTTAAATGAACCAGTATAAACACCCAAGTTCTTATGGTAATCCAAGAGCTTAAGCAATGTCCCACCACCTTTATTTAGCTCCAAAAAGCATTCATTGATGTACAAAAACACTTAAAAAAGCGCATGTAAATCCGCATGCCTTTTACTCTGTCGCCTCTTTGGGGGACACAGGACCTTGGGTGTTATGCTGCTGTCCACTAAGGGAACACTATGCATAATCTGAAAAAGATTAACCGTGGCTCCTCCTCTGCAGTATACACCCCTGGACGGCATCAGCCTTCTCCAGTTTTTGCTTAGTGTCGCATAGGAGGCACACCTAAAACTTTTACTCCGTTTTCTCCGACGGGATTACAGATGAAGAAAAGTGGGTCTACTGCGAGACTCCCGGCATGGCTCCTTCCTCGGCCTCTTATTACGAGGTGCACGGTTGAAGTCGAGATGGCTATTCCCCATGTCGCTCCTTCCCCAGCCCCTCGGGTGCTGGTTCGAAGTCGAGACCCCCCTCCTTCCCCAATTCCTTTTGGTTTCTGGGTTGAGGTCGAGGCGAGGATATAGCCCCCTGACGGTGACAGCAGCACCTCCCTAATCCCCACCCTGGGGGTATTAGGTTGAAACGCCTCAGGTAGGGCCTGTACAGGCAGCAGCTCCCAGCAGCCAGCACACTACGGCTCAATCCAGGGACCCCAGTCCTGCTGCGGGCTCCTGTTGGGGCCAGGGGGTGTGCAGGCAGGCATGACACAACAGAGGCACAGGCCTCCCTGCGCCCTGTTTCTGCGGCAGCACCAGCTCTATGGTGCCTCAGGGGGACTCTTCACAGGGCCCCCCCTTCCGCTCATACCCCACCGCTATCCTGCCTTTAAATCCGGAGGGGTCCGGTTCAGATCCGTCCCCCTCCTGGACTTCCGCGCCAGTCTGGAGTCCCTTTGGGCATCAGGCATCTAATTTAGGCCGCGGCTTCGGCCTAGCCGAAGCCACCACCTCCTCTCCCCGGCCCGCCCCCCCGGATGACAAATTTGACACTCTACAGTGTCATAGAGGGGGCAGATCGAGACTGAAAGGGCGCGATTTCACACAGTTCTGCCGCCCTTTTCAGCTCTCAACCCCACTTCTTTCTTAACTTTACTCCGGCGGCCATTATCTGCTGCAGGATAAGGGAAGACCAGCCAGTCTCCGGGGGGCACAGGACTGTGGATCTTCGGCGCTGGAACTACGGACACACTGGTGGGATAAGATCACAGCTTGAGTTCTTCCTCGGCTGTGAATCCATTATTCCTTATAGGCTCCTCTGCATAGCCAACCCTGTAGGGCCCTCTGCATAGCCACCCCAGTGCACTATGCCTGGCTCAAGGTCCAAGAGAACCAGGCAGGACTGCTATTATGCACTCTGTACAGCCTGCAGCAATACTCTCCCCAGTGGCAGCACGTACCCGTGCTGCCAGGACTGCATCCAGACTACTGTGCCAGAGCCCCAAGAAGCCCCTGTCAATGCTTCGGTGTCTAATTCCATGCCGGAATGGGTCACTCAGATGTCGCAATCTATGACGCAGTCTATAGATAACCTAACCTCCACATTGCTTCAGGCTCTGCAGAGTCATGCCTCGGCTATGAACGCTACCCAGCAAAGGGAAGGCTCGACTCAGGGACATGACGACCCGGGCACATCCACGTCTAGGTCACGACGCAAGCGGACCCACAGGTCACGTTCATCTGCGTCATCCTATAGCACACGGTCATCCCCTTCTAGAGAGAGACACCGTAGTTCCAGGTCATCTAGACCGTCCCCTACCAGGGACAGACAATGCAGTTTTCCACAGCGATCCCCGACCAGACCTCCACCCCGGTTCACCCAGCAGGAGATGCCTTAGCGATACACAGGATTCGGAAGGCATCTGTAATTCCGACTCAGACAAGGAAACTGAAGGGTCCCTGATCCCAATTCCCCCTAGCAATACAGCGCTAGTTGAGGACGTAACCTCGTCCATCCATCGGGTGCTGGACATTTCTGATCCGCCCCCGGAGGCACCACAACACAAGATTTCCTTTTGAAGGAGTTCTGAAGCCGCCTAAGGTCTTCTTTGACCACCCAGAGTTTAAGTCGATCCTTAAAAAGCAGTTCTCACAGCCTGAGTAGAAGTTTACTAATCGCAAATATCTGGAGGCGCGGTACCCCTTCTCACAGGAGGCCACCAAGGAATGGACAGATCCACCCGAAGTGGATCCCCCAGTCTCTAGGCTAGCAGCACAGTCACTCCTTTACAAGCTGGCCTCCAAGTATCTGCTCCTGAGCTGTTGGACCAAGCGGTTCAAATAGCAGTTGTAGCAGATTGCACGCTTCATGCAGCTCTGGATTCTGCAAGGGGTGCAGCGGGGATAGCATCAAACGCCATCAATATTCGGTGTATCCTCTGGCTGCGGGAATGGAAAGCAGATGCAGCCTCTAAGAGGTCCCTCACGCACCTCCCGTACCTCAGTGGTCGACTTTTTGGTGAATAGTTGGACACGATGATATCCAACGCCACCGGGGGTAAGAGTACCTCTCTCCCCCAACTGCAACCCAAACGCACTTACAAGAAGAGTAACCAAACTCGATTCCGATCCTTTCGGAACTCTTCGTGCTGGTCCGTCTCGAGGCCAGCACAAAATAGCAACCACTCCCCACACAGGGACAACTCACGGTCGACTCAAAAGTCGGACAAGACCTGGCAGTCAAAAGCAGGCTAGTCAAAGTCCAAAGGAGGAAAATCTCAGACTTCCTCCTCATCATGACTCATGGACTCCGGAAGACACCCCACCTATAGGTGACCGACTTTTGCTTTTTCATCAAGTCTGGCTGCCTATTACAGAAGACAGGTGGGTCAGGGAACTAGTGTCTTCGGGATGCAAAATAGAGTTCACTTCCAACCCACCAAACAGACTCTTTCTTTCTGTTCCCCCAAAACCGCCAGCCAAGGCTCGTGCCTTCCGCCAAGCGGTCTTCTCGCTTCTTCAAGCATGAGTCATATTACCGGTCCCCGCGGCCGAGGGTTCTACTCCAATTTATTCGTAGTCCCCAAGAAAGGAGGAGGCATACGGCCCATACTGGACCTAAAACAGCTCAACAAATATGTACGGGTACGTCACTAACGCATGGAGTCCCTTCGGTCAATCATTGCGTCCATGGAAAAGGGAGAATTTCTCGCCTCCATAGACATACAAGACGCATACCTGCATATACCAATTGCACCTCCCCATCAGAGATTTCTCAGGTTCGCAATCGACCAGGACCACTACCAGTTCGTGGCTCTCCCGTTCGGACTCGCCACGGCTCCCAGAGTGTTTACCAAAGTCATGGCAGCCACCATGGACGTCCTGCACTCCAGAGGCATAGTAGTCGTTCCATACCTGGACGATCTCCTTATCAAGGCTCCCACCTTCAAGGACTGCGAGCTCAGCGTCTCAATCACAATCGACACTCTGAGTCGCCTGGGCTGGTTAGTCAACCTACAAAAGTCATCACCAACCCCGAGTCAGTCTCTGACCTTCCTGGGAATGCTACTCAACACCTTCAGGGGTCTAGTGCTCCTTCCCAAGGACAAGGCACTGCCTCTCCGTCTAGAAGTTCGCACTCTCCTCAGCAAACCCCCTCGATCTCTCCGGTTTGCCATGAGAGTCCTTGGCAGGATGGTGGCGGCAATAGAAGCGGTCCCATTTCCCCAGCCTCTCCAACTAGCCATCCTCAAGTCATGGGACAGGAACCCTTTTTCTCTCGACAGGGAGTTCCAGCTGACGTCGTCAACCAGGAGGTCCCTGCACTGGTGGCTCAAGCCAACCTCACTAACAAAGGGGAAATCCTTTCTCACGGGTCAATGGAAGGTTCTGACCACCGACGCGAGCCTGACGGGTTGGGGTGCGGTGCACCTACACCACAGAGCACAGGGCAAGTGGTCCCCAGCGGAAGCGACCATGCCCATCAACATCTTGGAAATTCGTGCCATCCTTCTGGCGTTGAGAGCCTTCCATTTCTTACTGGCAGCCTCTCACATTAGAGTACAGTCGGACAATGCCACGGCTGTGGCATATGTGAATCACCAAAGGGGGACCCGCAGTGCCCAGTCGATGCGAGAAGTGACACACATTCTCCACTGGGCGGAAGACACAGGTTCGATTCTCTCTGCGGTCCACATTCCGGGGGTGAACAACTGGGAAGCAGACTTCCTCAGCCGGCAAGGAATGGACTCGGGAGAGTGGTCTCTCCATCCCGAAGTTTTTAGACAGATCTGCCATCGCTGGGGGACTCCGGACGTGGACCTAATGGCATCCCACTTCAATGCCAAGGTCTCCAACTTCATGGCCAGAACACACGACCCGTGGGCGCTAGGAGCGGATGCCCTGGTTCAGGACTGGACCCAGTTCCAGCTCCTGTACATTTTTCCACCTCTCCCCCTGATATCCAGAGTCGTGAGGAAGATCAAGCAAGAGGGAGTTCCAACCATCCTAATCGCACCGGACTGGCCCAGACGTACATGGTATGCCGACATCGTACAGCTCACAGCAGACGTCCCCTGGCATCTCCCCGACCGCCCGGATCTTCTGTCATAAGGCCCGTTCTACCACCAGAACTTAGGGGCCCTCAAATTGACGGCGTGGCCATTGAGACCTGGGTTCTAACCCAGTCAGGGTTCTCGCCGGACGTCATTGGAACCATGATCAGGGCACGGAAGCCAACCTCTGCTAAGATTTATTACCGTACCTGGAAAGCCTTCTTTACCTGGTGTGAATCTCGTGGCCAGACCCCATTCCCTTATTCCCTCCCCAGGGTACTTGGGTTTCTACAATCGGGTCTGGAGGCCAGACTGTCCCTGGCCTCCCTTAAGAGCCAGGTATCAGCTCTCTCAGTGCTTTTTCAAAGGTGCATTGCTAACAAGCCACAAGTAAGGACATTTCTTCAGGGGGTTTCACGATTGGTTCCCCCCTACAGACGACCACTAGAAGCGTGGGACCTCAACCTGGTGCTGACAGCATTGCATGAAAAACCCTTTGAACCCCTTAGGGAAGTCCCACTCTGCTTCTATCCCAGAAAGTGGTTTTCCCGGTGGCAATCACCTCGCTACGCAGGGTGTCTGAACTAACAGCACTCACCTGCAGATGGCCCTTCCTGGCTTTTTACCAGGACAAGGTAGTTCTCCATACGGTCCCATCCTTCCTTCCGAAGGTTGTGTCCAACCTCCACCTCAATGAGGAAATTTCACTGCCATCCCACTGTCCGGTCCCGGTTGATAGAGTGGAGAATGCTCTGCATACGCTTGACCTTGTCAGGGCATTGCGTATCTATGTGTTTAGGACTACGCCCTTACTGAAATCTTATTCTTTTTTCCTTCTTCTGGAAGACGGTCGCAAGGGTCTGCCAGCTTCCAACGCTACCCTTGCCAGGTGGATCAAATCCACCATACAAGAGGCCTTCCGCCTCAAATTCTCCTCTTCCAGCAGGTATTACGGCACACTCTACACGTGCGGTTGGACCTCCTGGGCCATTCGGCACCAGGCTTCGGCACAACAATTGTGTAAGGCAGCCACCTGGACTAGCCTACACACGTTTACCAAACACTACAGGGTTCATACCCAATCCTCGGCAGATGCGAGCCTGGGTAGGTGTATCCTGCAGGCGGCGGTGCCCCAATTATAGGGGCCTGTCTACACAATATTTGTCCATTGCTTTCCACCCAGGGAATGCTTTGGGACGTCCCATGGTCCTGTGTCCCCCAATGAGGCAACAGAGTAAAGGAGATTTTTGTGTGCTCACCCTAAAATCTCTTTCTCTTAGCCTCTAATTGGGGGACACAGCTCCCACCCTGTTGCCCGTTTCGGGCCGTTGTTATGTTGAGTTCTCATATTGTTTTTTTTTTTTGAGCTCGTACATAGTTATATGAAAAAGTTTGGGCACCCCTATTAATCTTAAGCTTAATGTTTTCGAAAAATTGGTGTTTTTGCAACAGCTATTTCAGTTTGATATATGTTATAACTGTTGGACACAGTAATGTTTCTGCCTTGAAATGAGGTTTATTGTACTAACAGAAAATGTGCAATCTGCATTCAAACAAAATTTGACAGGTGCATAAGCATGGGCACCTCACCAGAAAAGTGATATTAATATTTAGTAGATCCTCCTTTTGCAAAAATAACAGCCTCTAGTCGCTTCCTGTAGCTTTTAATGAGTTCCTGGATCCTGGATGAAGGTATTTTTGACCATTCCTCTTTACAAAACAATTCCAGTTCAGTTAAGTTTGATGGTCGCCGAGCATGGACAGCCCTCTTCAAATGATCCCACAGATGTTCAATGATATTCAGGTCTGGGGACTGGGATGGCCATTCCCAAACATTGTAATTGTTCCTCTGCATGAATGCCTGAGTAGATTTGAAGCGGTGTTTTGGATCATTGTCTTGCTGAAAGATCCATCCCCTGCGTAACTTCAACTTTATCACTGATTCTTGAACATTATTGTCAAGAATCTGCTGATACTGAGTGGAATCCATGCGTCCCTCAACTTTAACAAGATTCCCGGTGCCGGCATTGGCCACTCAGCCCCAAAGCATGATGGAGCCTCCACCAAACTTTAATGTGGGTAGCAAGTGTTTTTCTTGGAATGCTGTGTTTTTTGCCGCCATGCATAACGCCTTTTTGTATGACCAAACAACTCAATCTTGGGTTCATCAGTCCACAGGACCTTCTTCCAAAAAGAAATTGGCTTCTCCAAATGTGCTTTTGCATACCTCAGCCGACTCTGTTTGTGGCGTGCTTGCAGAAACGGCTTCTTTCGCATCACTCTCCCATACAGCTTCTCCTTGTGCAAAGTGTGTTGTATAGTTGACCGATGCACAGTGACACCCTCTCCAGCAAGTTGATGCTGCAGCTCTCTGGAGGTGGTCTGAGGATTGTCCTTGACTGATCTCACCATTCTTCTTCTCTGCCTTTCTGATGTTTTTCTTGGCCTGCCACTTCTGGCCTTAACAAGAACTGTCCCTGTGTTCTTCCATTTCCTTCCTATGTTCCTCACAGTGGAAACTGACAGGTTAAATCTCTGAGACAGCTTTTTGTATCCTTACCCTGAACAACTATGTTGAATAATCTTTGTTTTCAGATCATTTGACAGTTGTTTTGAGGAGCCCATTATGCCACTCTTCAGAGGAGATTCAAACAGGAGAACAACTTGCAAGTGGCCACTTTAACCCCTTAATAACATCTGACGTACTAATACGCGTCTGTGCCCTGGGACTTAAGAGTCAGACCCGTATTAGTACGTCATATCTTTAATGCGGCACCGCGACTTAAGTCGCGGTGACAGCATTAAAGTTACGGTGCCATCTTACCTCCTGGTAGATGGCGTCATCATCCCGGGGGCTGTCGCCGCCCCCCCCCACCAGCGATCGCTGTGATTGGCTGTTCAAATCTGAACAGCCAATCACAGCATTTCTCACTGTTTCCGGCAATGTGACTGCCGGAAACAGTGATCTGCAGCCTAGGATCGGTGCTCCTATGAGCACCGATCCTAGACTGTTGCTAGGACACCCCAGCCCTGGCCCCGGACTGCTATCATCGGTGCGATCGCCGATCACATCGATCGCACCTATCGTAGCGCGACCGCGCGGTGACAGGGCGGTCATGGGGCGGTGACCGGCTTGTGACCTGCCTGTCACCGCCCCATGACCCCCTGTAATGTGATTCAATCCCCCAGACTGCTGTGATTGGAGCGATCGATGATGACATCGATTGCTCCAATCAGAGTACCCTCATCCACCCCAATCCCCCTCTTCCCACTCCCCTGTTTTCTTACCCCTCTTCCCACTCCCCTGTCTTTTTACCCCCCTTCCCACCCCAATCCGCCTCACCCCAGTGTCCCTGTTAATTCTTTTGCTTCTGATCTCCAGCTCCAGTACTGGTCTCCTGCTCCGGGCTCCTGGTCTCCTGCTCCGGGCTCCTGGTCTACTGCTCCTGGGCTCCTGCGCCGGGCTCCCGGTCACCAGCTTCGGGCTCCCGGTCAACAGCGCCGGGCTCCTGGTCTCCTGCACCGGGCTCCTGGTCTCCTGCACCGGGCTCCTGGTCTCCTGCTCCGGGTTCCTGGTCTCCTGCTCCGGGCTCCCGGGCTCCTGCTCTGGGTCTTCTGTTCCAGTCCTGCTGACCCTTTGGTAAGTCCATCTCTGATCTCCCCTCATCCACCCCAATCCCCCTCTTCCCACTCTCCTGTCTTTTTACCCCTCTTCCCACTCCCCTGTCTTTTTACCCCCCTTCCCATCCCAATCCGCCTCACCCCAGTGTCCCTGTTAATTCTTTAATTCTTTTGCTTCTGATCTCCAGCTCCAGGACCAGTCTCCTGCTCCGTGCTCCTGGTCTCCTGCTCCGGGCTCCCGTCTTCCTGCTCCGGGCTCCCGGTCTCCTGCTCCGGGCTCCCGTCTTCCTGCTCCGGGCTCCCGGTCTCCTGCTCCGGGCTCCCGGTCTCCTGCTCCGGGCTCCCGTCTTCCTGCTCCGGGCTCCCGGTCTCCTGCTCCGGGCCCCCGGTCTCCTGCTCCGGGCCCCCGGTCTCCTGCTCTCGGTCTCCTGCTCCGGGCTCCCGTCTTCCTGCTCCGGGCCCCCGGTCTCCTGTTCCGGGCCCCCGGTCTCCTGCTCCGGGCCCCCGGTCTCCTGCTCCGGGCTCCCGGTCTCCTGCTCCGGGCCCCCGGTCTCCTGCTCCGGGCTCCCGGTCTCCTGCTCCGGGCTCCCGGTCACCAGCGCCGGGCTCCCGGTCACCAGCGCCGGGCTCCTGCTACGGGCTCCCGGTCCTGAAAGAACAGAGAGGACTTTGGTAAGTAATCTGATCTCCCCTCCTCCAACCCAATTCCCCTCTTCCCACTCCCCACACATTTGTGCGCACATCCAGCAGCCGCCGAGTATTGATCGGTGGCATAGTTCACCAATCCACACTCGTGCTCGCTGTTTGCACCACATACAGTATTTCCTTTTTCCACACACTCTAAATAAAGTACTGACACACACACACTCTCAAAGAATTGACACACACGCACCACATACATAACAAACAATGTCCTGCTCATCCCAAACTCATTATTCAGCGGAGGAGGCTTACGCTATTCTTGCCTCCGACACTGACAGTGAGGGTGAGGATCCCACATTTCTTTCTTTTTCCGACTCCTCGTCGTCTTCCTCCTTCTCTTCTTCCTCCTCTTCCTCAGGTTCTGCTGGCCCGCCCCGCCGTCGTCGCAGGAGAGATGTTCCAGCGCCCCCCACTACTGAGCCTATATGGACTTCGCCCCCCGAAAATTATGAGCCGCTGATTCCTGATTTCGTAGCGGAATCAGGAATCAAGTTTGACACCACCGGCCTCACAGAAATAGAGTTTTTCAAAGTCTTTTTCTCTGAGGATTTTATAAACCTCATGGTGGGCCAAACTAATTTATACGCTCATCAATTTTTAGAACAAAACCCCTCTTCACCATTTTCTAACTGGTCTCCTGTAGACGCAGTAGAAATGATGACGTTTTGGGGCCTGGTCCTTCTTATGGGGAACTTGAAGAAGCCCGAGCTTCGGCAATACTGGAGTGTTGACGTTTTGTATAACACTCCAGTGTTCCGAATGGTCATGCCCCGGACACGTTTTCAGGCCATCTACAAGTTCTTGCATTACCAAGATAATGCAAGGTGTCCTGCATGCGATGACCCGAACTTTGATCGTCTTTTCAAAGTTCGGCCGGTCATCGAACACTTCAACAACAAGTTTGGTGAAGTGTACGTGCCCCAAAGGGACATTTGTGTGGATGAGTCCTTAATTTCTTTTAAGGGGCGGCTTGGATTCCGGCAGTACCTGCCCAGTAAGAGGGCAAGGTATGGGATCAAGCTGTATAAACTTTGTGAGAGTACCTCAGGATACACTCACAAGTTTAGAGTTTATGAAGGGAAGGACTCCCGGATTGAACCCCCTGAATGCCCCCCTGTTCTGGGAGTGAGTGGGAAAATTGTGTGGGACTTGGTGCACCCACTGCTTGATAAAGGTTATCACTTCTACGTGGATAACTTTTATACAAGTATCCCACTCTTCCAGTCCCTCTCTGCGCGACGTACCGCAGCCTGCGGTACTGTCCGCAAAATTCAGAAAGGCCTCCCAAAGACGCTAATTGGGCAGCTGCTCAAAAGGGGTGAGAGCAGAGCCCAATGTAGCGACCACCTGTTGATGGTCAAGTAGAAGGACAAAAGGGATGTCCTTATCTTGACCACCATACATGGTGATGGCAGCACACTCAGCACTGTACGAGGTTCCACTACACAGGTCGTCAAACCAGACTGTGTAGTGGGGTACAACAAGTACATGGGGGGAGTTGATCTCTCTGATCAAGTCCTCCAGCCATACAGTGCTTTGAGAAAGTCCAGAGTGTGGTACAAGAAGCTGGCCGTGCACATTGTACAGATGGCAATGCACAATGCTTTTCTTCTGTCACAATGTGCAGGCCAGACTTCTGCGTCGTACCTTCAGTTTCAGGAAACAGTTATCAAGGCCCTGATATTTGGCAGCAGTGACAGAGAGGGCCCCAGTACTTCTGGAATTGAAGGACCAAGAATTGTACCAGGCCAGCATTTCCCAGGGCAGATCCCTCACAGCGGAAAAAAAGGAAAGTCACAAAAGAGGTGCCGAGTGTGTTATAAAAGTGGAATACGCAAGGACACCATTTATCAATGTGACACCTGCCCTGACAAACCTGGCCTGTGTATGAAAGACTGCTTCAAAAGGTACCATACTTCGATGACTATTGAATTAATTTATGAAGTATGACAACCTGACGAACACTGCACAGCTGACGTAGTGTTCGTCAGGTTGTCATACATCAGTTGTGTAGTGTTCGTCAGATTGTCCTACACAACTGATGTATAACACTACATTACAAAATTCAAAAATCAACTAACACTACCAAAAAGGGGGCACTTGTTAGGCATTTCACTGTTTAGGCACATCAAGGGCTCTGAGAACATGACATGACGCCCGCAGACCATTCCATCAAAGTCTGCGTTCAAAAGCGTCACTCCTTCCATTCCGAGCCCTTACATGCGCCCAAACAGTAGTTTTTTTCCAACACATGGGGTATATGAGTACTCAGGAGAAATTGCACAACAACTTATGGGGTGCAATTTCTCCTAGTACCCTTGTGAAAATATTTTTTTTTGCATTTTTGTGGAAAAAATGTTTTTTTTTTTATTTTCACAAGTCAACATTATGATTTTCTGAGAGGCACCTGGGGGTTCAATGGGCTCACCACACATCTATATAAGTTCCCTGGGGGGTCTAGTTTCCAAAATGGGGTCACTTGTGGGGGAGCTCCAATGTTTACACACAGGGGCTCTCCAAACGCAACATGGTGTCCGCTAACAAATTGGAACCATGTCGCGTTTGGAGAGATCCTGTGTGTCTAAACATTGGAGCTCCCCCACAAGTGACCCCATTTTGGAAACTAGACCCCCCAAGGCACCTATCTAGATGCATAGTGAGCACTTGGAACCCCCAGGTGCTTCACAAATTGATCCATAAAAATGAAAAAGTGTTTTTTTTTCACTTATTCAATTTTACGAATCAATTTGTAAAGCACCTGAGGGTTCCAAGTGCTCATTATGCATCTAGATAGGTGCCTTGGGGGGTCTAGTTTCCAAAATGGGGTCACTTGTGGGGGAGCTCCAATGTTTGGGCACACAGCGGCTCTCCAAATGCAACATGGTGTCCGCTAACAAATTTAACGGAAAATCGGCTCAAATTGTTAGCGACACCATGTTGCGTTTGGAGAGCCGCTGTGTGCCCAAACATTGGAGCTCCCCCACAAGTGACCCCATTTTGGAAACTAGACCCCCCAAGGCACCTATCTAGATGCATAGTGAGCACTTGGAACCCCCAGGTGCTTCACAAATTGATTCGTAACAATGAAAAAGTGAAAAAAAAAACACTTTTTCATTTTTATGAATCAATTTGTGAAGCACCTGAGGGTTCCAAGTGCTCACAATGCATCTCGATAGGTGCCTTGGGGGGTCTAGTTTCCAAAATGGGGTCACTTGTGGGGGAGCTCCAATGTTTGGGCACACAGCGGCTCTCCAAATGCAACATGGTGTCCGCTAACAAATTTAACGGAAAATCGGCTCAAATTGTTAGCGACACCATGTTGCGTTTGGAGAGCCGCTGTGTGCCCAAACATTGGAGCTCCCCCACAAGTGACCCCATTTTGGAAACTAGACCCCCCAAGGCACCTATCTAGATGCATAGTGAGCACTTGAAACCCCCAGGTGCTTCACAAATTGATTCGTAACAATGAAAAAGTGAAAAAAAAAACACTTTTTCATTTTTATGAATCAATTTGTGAAGCACCTGAGGGTTCCAAGTGCTCACAATGCATCTCGATAGGTGCCTTGGGGGGTCTAGTTTCCAAAATGGGGTCACTTGTGGGGGAGCTCCAATATTTGGGGACACAGCGGCTCTCCAAATGCAACATGGTGTCCGCTAACAAATTTAACGGAAAATCGGCTCAAATTGTTATCGACACCATGTTGCGTTTGGAGAGCCGCTGTGTGCCCAAACATTGGAGCTCCCCCACAAGTTACCCCATTTTGGAAACTAGACCCCCCAAGGCACCTATCTAGATGCATAGTGAGCACTTGGAACCCCCAGGTGCTTCACAAATTGATTCATAACAATGAAAAAGTGAAAAAAAAAACACTTTTTCATTTTTATGAATCAATTTGTGAAGCACCTGAGGGTTCCAAGTGCTCACTATGCATCTAGATAGGTGCCTTGGGTGGTCTAGTTTCCAAAATGGGGTCACTTGTGGGGGAGCTCCAATGTTTGGGCACACAGGGACTCTCCAAATGCAACATGGTGTCCGCTAACAAATTTAACGGAAAATCGGCTCAAATTGTTAGCGACACCATGTTGCGTTTGGAGAGCCGCTGTGTGCCCAAACATTGGAGCTCCCCCACAAGTGACCCCATTTTGGAAACTAGACCATCCAAGGCACCTATCTAGATGCATTGTGAGCACTTGGAACCCTCAGGTGCTTCACAAATTGATTCATAAAAATGAAAAAGTGTTTTTTTTTCAGTTTTTCATTGTTACGAATCAATTTGTGAAGCACCGTGGGGTTCCAAGTGCTCACTATGCATCTAGATAGGTGCCTTGGGGGGTCTTGTTTCCAAAATTGGGTCACTTGTGGGGGAGCTCCAATGTTTGGGCACACAGGGACTCTCTAAATGCAACATGGTGTCCTCTAACAAATTTAACGGAAAATCGGCTCAAATTGTTAGCGACACCATGTTGCGTTTGGAGAGCCGCTGTGTGCCCAAACATTGGAGCTCCCCCACAAGTGACCCCATTTTGGAAACTAGACCCCCCAAGGCACCTATCTAGATGCATTGTGAGCACTTGGAACCCTCAGGTGCTTCACAAATTGATTCATAAAAATGAAAAAGTGTTTTTTTTTTCACTTTTTCATTGTTACGAATCAATTTGTGAAGCACCTGGGGGTTCCAAGTGCTCACTATGCATCTAGATAGGTGCCTTGGGGGGTCTAGTTTCCAAAATGGGGTCACTTGTGGGGGAGCTCCAATGTTTGGGGACACAGGGGCTCTCCAAACGCAACATGGTGTCCGCTAATTATTCAAGCAAATTTTACAATCAAAAAGTCAAATGGCGCTCCTTCCCTTCCGAGCCCTGCCGTGCGCGCAAACAGTGTTTTTTCCCCAAATATTGGGTATCTGCGTGCCCAGGGGAAATTGCACAACAATTTTTGAGGTCCATCTCTTCTTGTTACCCCTGTGAAAATAAAAAAATTGGGTCTAAAGTAACATTTTTGTGAAAAAAGTTAAATGTTCATTTTTTTCTTCCACATTCAAAAAATTCCTGTGAAGCACCTGAAGGGTTAATAAAGTTCTTGAATGTGGTTTTGAGCACATTGAGGGGTGCAGTTTTTAGAATGGTGTCACTTTTGGGTATTTTCTGTCATAAAGACCTCTCAAAGTGACTTCAAATGTGATGTGGTCCCTAAAAAAATGGTTTTGTAAATGTTGTTGGAAAAATGAGAAATCGCTGGTGAACTTTTAACCCTTATAGCTCCCTAACAAAAAAAAATTTTGGTTCCAAAATTGTGCTGATGTAAAGTAGACATGTGGGAAATGTTATTTATTAACTCTTTTGTGTGACATATCTCTCTGATTTCAGGGCTCAAAAATTCAAATTTTGAAAATTGCAAAATTTTCAAAATTTTTGCCAAATTTCCATTTTTTTCACAAATAAACGCAAGTGATATCGAAGAAATTTCACCACAATCATGAAGTACAATATGTCACGAAAAAACAGTCTCAGAATCAGGGGGATCCGTTGAAGCGTTCCAGAGTAATTACCTCATAAAGTGACAGTGGTCAGAATTGTAAAAATTGGCCTGGTCATTAACGTGCAAACCACCCTCGGGGCTTTAGGTTGTTAAGTAGCTTTTCTCATGATTGCATACACCTGCCTATGAAGTTCAAAGCTCAATGAGGTTACAAAACCAAAAAAAGGGCTTTAGTAAGTCAGTAAAAAGTAGGTAGGAGTATTTAAAACAAGAAAATGATAAGGGTGCCCATACTTATGCACCTGTCAAATTTTGTTTGAATGCAGATTGCACATTTTCTGTTAGTACAATAAACCTCATTTCAAGGCAGAAACATTACTGTGTCCAACAGTTATTACATATATCAAACTGAAATAGCTGTTGCAAAAACACCAATTTTTATAAAACATTAAGCTTAAGATTAATAGGGGTGCCCAAACTTTTTCATATAACTGTAGTTGCCTTCTTATAGGCATGGTTATGTTATCCATGTTACGTTCCTCCTAATGCTTTTGCACAAAACTGGAGAAGGCTTATGCCGTCCAGGGGTGTATACTGCAGAGGAGGAGCCACGCTGAATCTTTTTCAGATTATGCACAGTGTCGCCTCCTAGTGGACAGCAGCATAACACCCATGGTCCTGTGTCCCCCAATTAGAGGCTAAGAGAAAGAGATTTTACAGTGAGTACACAAAAATCTCCTTTTTTCTGCCAGGGAGAGGCAAAAATGCTCAGGAAATTTCTGCTTCAAATCCTGATAGTGTGCACATACCCTTAAGAGGAATTCGACCCTCCCTTCCTGCTATGAACATCATGCTGAGCAGGCTGCAGGGAGACTAATGCAAAGGAAATATCCCAGGTGGATGCTGAACAGGGCTAATGACATAGTGGAGAACAAACAAAGGGTTAATATGCTGCAGGACTGCAAAACAGATATGCCTGGCATTTTAACTGGAATGTGAATTTTTTTATGGAACGCATTTAATAAAGACAAGTTTTTAAGAAGGAAGTCTGGACGTTGGATTTATCCGTTTACCCAAATTTTATTTATGGTACAGTATATGTTTTATTTTTTGTAGATTATTTTTTCATTTAAAAAAAATATTTTGATTATGTGTATATATATATATATATATATATATATATATATATATATATATTTTTTTTTTTTCACTTTCTTACACTTTTTTTTACTTTTACACTTTGTCCCACTATGGGACTTTCATTTTTTGCAGGCCGATCACTTGTACAGCATAGAGATGCAGCAGCGGCATCTCTATGCTATGCAGCCTGTCAGCGCTGCACACGCACAAGTTATTTTGATTGTGCACTGCGCATGATCAAAGTAACTTTCTGGTGACCCGGATGTTGTCATGACGACATCGGGTCACCATAGCAACGATCGGGACCCCGTGCTCACAGTGCGGTTTTTGATTCAAGGTAAGAGAGTCGCGCTTACCTCCCCCTGCTCCCGGAATGCTGCGATCGACTTAGTTCGCAACATTTCGAGGGAGCGGTGCGGCACGACTCCTGGCACAAAGCAACGGGTGTTGGCTGTGAGAATCAGCTGACACCCGGCAGCGATCGCGCCAGCACAGCCTCTGTGTGGGTGCGATCGCCAAGGCATAATAATACGCACCTGGTCCAATAGGCCCAGGTCACAGGTACATATTATTACACCTGACATCAGGAAGGGGTTAATATCAGATTTGTGGGGGTCCGGCACGTGGCACCTCCACTACTCAGTTGTTTGAAACTCCGGCAGAGGTCAGATGTAAACATTGTTGAGGAGCTGAACATCACAGCTCTGGTCACTGTGTAGTGGCTGCTACCTGGTGCTGCAGATCAGCTCCTATTACATGAATATTAGCTGACTTGCAGGACCCACAGTACAGTGAATGGAGCAGTGATGTTCAGATCTTCAAACTATTTACATCTGAGCGTTGCAAACAACTGATGGGTAGAGCCAGTGCCGCGTGTCGGAGTCCACCGATCTGATATTGATAACCCATCCCCAGGATGGCAGCTAAGTAGATACCGTACCAGGATGGGGGACATTATGCCAGAATGGGGACATTATATCAGAATTAGGTCATTATGCCAGAATGTGAGACACTGTAACAGAATGGAGTGCATTGTACCAGGATGGGGGACATTAAACCAGGGCGAGGGACGTTAAACCAGGATGGGGACAATATATCAGAATGGGTACAATATACCAGGAATGGGGACATTATATCAGAATGGGGACATTATATCAGAATGGGGAAATTATAACAGAATTGGGGACATTATACCAGAATAAGGGACACTATACCAGAAAGGGGTACACCATACCCGGATGGGTGACACTATATCAGAATGGGGACATTATATCACAATGATGATGTTACACCAGGATGGGGGACATTATATCACAATGATAATATTATACCAGTATGGGGGATATTATAGCAGCATGGGGGACCTTATGCCAGAATTGGAGATACCATACCAGGATGTGGGGCATTATACCAGCTTTGGGGACATTATAGCAGAATTGGGAGCATTACACCAGCGTGGGGAATATTATACCAGGTTAGAGACATTATACCAAAATGGGGACATTATATCAGAATGGGGACACTATACCAGGATGGGGACATTAAACCAGAATGAAGGAAATGATGCCAGAATGGGGACATTACCAGACAGGGGCACAGGTGGGGGAAAATGTTATAGCATAAGGCCCAGCATGTGGGAGATTATTACAAGAAGGAGCCAGGATGGGGGACATTACTACATAGGTAGAGAGCACATATTTCTTTATAGGATCCAGAACGCTACAAGGGCCCATACATCTGACCAACATGGCGGTGGGGGCCTATCAGACTCTAGTTACTCCACTGGGTGGCACCAGATCATTTCCAGGACTCCTTGTTCTTTACATTGAAGATAATTCTTAATGACATTGGCTGTATGTTTGGGGTTGTTGTTCTGCTGAAGAAAACATTTGGATCCAATCAGACACCTCCCTGATGATATTGCATGATGGCTAAGTATCTGCCTCTATATCTCAGCATTGAGGGAACCAATAATTCTGACCCAATTTCCACCTCCATTTGCTGAAATGCAGCCCCAAACTTACAGGAGCCTCCACCGTGCTTATGCATCACTATTGCCCACAGACGCTCATTATTGTTCTGCTCTCCAGCCCTTCAGTGAACAAAATCTCTTCTGTAATAACAACATTTTTCATATTTTGACTCAACCGTCCAGAGCACATCCTGCCAATTTTCTACACCCTGGTTCCTCTGTTTTAATGCATAGTTGAGTTGTGGCACCCCAGGGGTCTGGTTTCCACAGTAATAGCAATATTACGTCTGTGAGCAAGTGGGAGGTCTCCTGGTCAGGAATCCTATGCATGCCACACCTCCTGCCCAGTCCTGGGAGGGGAAGAACTTCCCCTATATAAAACTGGGGCTGAGGCAGGGTTAGAGTGAGAAGAGAGAGAGAAGAAGAGGAGTCCCAGACAGAGACATAGTCTGGTCTGGAGAGGAGCAGCTATAGGAAAGAAAGATCAGGAGCTCAGTGGGAGCAGTGCTAAAAGGAGTCAGGGGCTGGAAGCTGTAGAGCTCGCCCTGATTGAAGAATTATCACCGGACCCGGAGTCCGAGGCTGTGGGGACTAATCCTTACCCAGCAGCAGAAACCGACCGGCAGGGGATTTCAGGTCCTCTGGCCCAGAAACCCGAAGGCACGGTCACACGCGTGGGACCAGCACCGCCGTCGTGGAACGGAAGCTACCAAAAGGCCCCGAGTCACCGGCCATATGGGTGAGCACCACACGGTACACTCAGGGACGTGGGCTACTTTTACCCGCCTCTAGCAAGGTAGCCAGAAGAGTACAATTAGTTGGGGTGGCCTACAACTCCGCCTGGCCAGGGGAGATCCCATCTGCTCACGGACTGACCAGGCCCCGACCACTAGCCAGTACTCCGGGAGGGTCTACCTTTGTCACCAGTAAAGACCCTGAACTACACCGCACCGTCTCTGAGTGGTTCCTGCTACCTGCATGCTCTCCTGCTACCCCCATCATTCACGTCGGCTGCCCTGAGGCCATACCCCTCCCGTTGGGGGTTATACCATCTACGCTGCACAATCGTACCACCGGCCTCAGCGGTCTGCCCTGCAGCGGCGGCCTCATAGCCGCATTCAACGGGTGGCGTAGTCGAACATTCTAACATCTACTGCTAATACTGCCGCTCAGTTTGACTCCCTGGGCACGGACCGGGTCCCCGCCACGAGACTACTACCCCTATCGGATCCGGCTCCGGGTAGGCTCCCGCGTGCGCAACGCTGCGCGACTCAGGCCCAGGGGCGCGTCAGAGTCACTTGGCCTTGTTTTGATGTGGAAGATATGGCTTTTTCACCACAATTCTGCTATGAAGACCACTTCTGGCCAGTCTTCTCTGAACATTAGATGAGTGAAGCTGAGTCCCACTGGTTGCTGCCAGTTCTGAGCTGATGGCACTGCTGGACATCTTCCACTTTTGAAGGAAAGTAACCATAATGTGTCATACATCTGCTGCACTAAGTTTCCTTGGCCGACCACTGCATCTACTGACCTCGACGTTGCACATTTTCTTGTGCTTCTTCACAAGTGCTTGAATGACACATCTTGAACCCTCAATCTGCTTTGAAATTTGTGCCTTAGAGTCCTTGCTGATGTAGTATAACTCCCTTGTGTATTCTTGCTCAGTCTTGCCATGGTGTATGACCAGACACCTGACTGTATTATTACAAAATCCCAGACTTTGCGCAGGTGTACCTAGAAGAATTGATGCTGTTTTAGGCTATGTGCCCACGATGCAGAAATGAAGCAGAAAATTTCTGCAGCATTTCTGCATCTCCCTGGCAGAAAAAACGCATGCAGATTGTGCATGCGTTTTTCCTGCAGAATACATGCGGATCCACATGCGGATTCACATGCGTTTCCGCATGCAGATTGACAAGCGCTTTCCAGGCGATAGCATCACTTGGAAAGTGCTTGACAACTAGGTCACACTGTATAAATCCATGCAAACAGCATGGATTTATACAGTGTGAACCATAAAAATGAAAACAAATAAAGCTATACTCACCCCCGAGGCCCCGGCGTGGCTGCAGCGCTCGTTCCTCTCTGCTTCCTGGATGCCGGCATATCGCGAGACAGAGCGGTGAAGGGCCTGCGGTCACATGACTGTGACGTCGCCGCAGGTCCTCAAGCGATGCCGGCATTCAGAGAGAAGCCTTCGGAAAGGTGAGTATAAACTTTATTTATTTTATTCTTTTTTTACAGGTACAATGGTACCCAGGTCTGGAGGAGAGTCTCCTCTCCGCCAGAACTGGGTACCATCCGCACATAGAGACGCATAGAAGCCGCTTGTACAAATGTACAGTCGCGGTTTCTATGCGTCTCAATGCAAGTCAATGGCGGGAGTTCCGCTGCGCTTCCGCAAAATTAAATGACATACTGCGGATTTTTGTACGCAGCATAAACGCTGCGGAAAAATCCGCAGCATGTGCATAGAACATGCGGAATCCCCTTGGGGACCATGGGGGGCCGATAACCTAGCGTTTAACAAGCGTTTACGCTGCGGAAATTCTGCAGCATAAACGCTTGAAAAATGCTACGTGGGCACCCAGCCTTAAAGTGAAAAGTTGGTCACACCAAATATTGATTGGATCTAGATTTTTTGTTTGTTCATTCACTTGTATTTTGTTAATTGATTAAATAGATCATTAACATTTCTATTTTTGAAGCGTTCTTACTTTACAGCATTTTTTCTACACCTTTCTAAAAATTATTTTTATGTGATTGTGTCTTTTATTTGCTCATTAATAATCTGATATACCTTTTGGTATTTTGTGTATAGTTGTTTTTTTGCTGTTGGGGTAAATTGTAGGATATTGATTTCAGAGGGGTTTCCTGATCCTTTGATTGTAGGAATGGGAACAATATACCAGGAAGGGGGACATTATACCAGTATGATGGTCATTAAACCAGAATGGGGGGCATTATACCAGTATGATGGTCATTAAACCAGAATGGGGGGCATTATACCAGGATGGGGACATTATACCAGAATGGGGACATTATACCAAGATGAAGGACACTATATAAGAATGGGGACAATATATCAGAATAGGAACAATATACCAGGAAGGGGGACATTATACCAGAATAAGGGACACTATACCAGAAAGGGGTACACCATACCCGGATGGGTGACACAATATCAGAATGGGGACATTATATCACAATGATGATGTTACACCAGGATGGGGGACATTATATCACAATGATAATATTATACCAGTATAGGGGATATTATAGCAGCATGGGGGACCTTATGCCAGAACTGGAGATACTATACCAGGATGTGGGGCATTATACCAGCTTTGGGGACATTATAGCAGAATTGGGAGCATTACACCAGCATGGGGGATATTAATAATCTGATATATCTTTTGGTATTTTGTTTATAGTTGTTTTTTTGCTGTTGGGGTAAATTGTAGGATATTGATTTCAGAGGGGTTTCCTGACCCTTTGATTGTAGGAATGAGTGGTATATATGTGCTAATAAATTAGGACAAAACGTAGGAAATTTAGGAAAAAACTGAACATCTCAGCAGTAATAACATGCTGACTGTGATGTCATGAAGATGACTTGAATTTCCACCAATCAGAGATCAGCATGTTTCAGGTCACCCAGATAGAACAGTCCATGAAACATGAGTCACGGCCACTGTGGGGTCATAATGCTGATTAGAATTTCCACCAGTCAGAAAACAGAACCGCCCAGAAGAACCACCCAGGAGGTATGAGTCATCGCCACTGTGAGGTCATAATGCTGACCAATCACAGAGCAGCCACACCCAGATTTTCCACCAATCAGAGAGCAGCCACACCCAGATTTTCCACCAATCAGAGATCAGCAGTGGGTATAAATAGCCGCTGCCGCCTGCCCGACTTAGCTTTGCACTGGTTGGGTCTCTCTTTTTTTCTCTCTCTTGGTATCTCCCGGTATCTCTCCCTCCCCTCTCTCTTCTCTCTCTCTCTCTCTTTGACCCAACGGCCCTCTTAAGGGCTACCCCAAATGTGTAAAAGATAGAACCAATATTTGTGTTGTTTGTCCGTTTTATGAGCCTTTTATTAACCCCTTCCCACTCTTTGCCATATATATATATATTATATACATAGTATGTGCAGGTGGGCCTTAAAGGGAATTTCCAGGACAAACATATTGATGGCCTATACCCTGGTTAGCTCATTAATATCAGATTTGTGGGGGTCCGGCACGTGGCTCCTCCACTACTCAGCTGTTTGCAGCTTCGGTCGAGGTCAGATGTAAACATTGTTGAGGAGCTGAACATCACAGCTCTGGTCACTGTGTAGTGGCCGCTCCCTGGTGCTGCAGATCAGCTCCTATTACATGAATATTAGCTGATCTGCAGGACCCGCAGTACAGTGAATGGAGCGGTGATGTTCAATCTTCACACTATTTACATCTGAGCGCTGCAATCAGCTGATGGGTAGAGCCAGTGCCGCGTGTCGGAGCCCACCGATCTGATATTGATAACCCATCCCCAGGATAAATCATCATTATTATACTACTGGAAACTCCATTAATGGATTGTCTGGGATTAATAACTCGAGCCCCTTCTTTAAGAAAAAACAGTCCCTAACTGGTCACAGGATAAATGTGGGATTTCAGGTCACCCATTTACTGCAATGCAGCTGGCAATGCCACCCAGCGGATCTAAGCAAGTCCCGGGGCCTCAACAATATACAGCCAGTGCCCGAGTATAGGATGGAAGATTAAAAAAAATCTTCAAAAATGTATTTTGTATGAGGCATACATCAAAAATACAGGCAATGCTTTTCCTGACAACACTGAGTTTTATAATGTGGAAAAAAACGTTTAAAAAAACACTGTGTGAACATAACCCTAACTGCATTGTGACTGTGTATATACATATATAAGCTGCCCCTCCCCCACCATGTGAGCATTCTCAGCGCGTACTGACCAATGCTGTCCACCAGGTGGCATCAGCAGGAAATTACAGCGATGAGACAAGCACTGCATGACAGCCCCGCCCCAATCTGCCCTATACCAGACACGCCCCCTACCAACGCCCCGCCTCCACTGCCATGACAACCGAATTATTTAATGGCAGAAAGAGAGACCTTATATGAGCAGAGAAGTAGCGGCCGGAGCGCGGGGTCCGCACAGGTGAGCGCCCCCATAACACAGTGTATGTACTGCACGTCAGCTCTATGGCAGACTGTCACCTGTGCTGGATCCAGGACGTGTTACACTTATATCTGTACAGAGACACAGAGGACGCAGCGGGGCCCTGTCGCCAGATATATATATGTGTGTGTGTATATACAGTATATATGTGTATGTATATGCTGTATTACTGTATATATGTGTGTGTGTGTGTGTATATACAGTATATATGTGTATGTATATGCTGTATTACTGTATATATGTGTGTGTGTGTGTGTATATACAGTATATATGTGTATGTATATGCTGTATTACTGTATATATGTGTGTGTGTGGGGTGATATACAGTATATATATGTGTATGTATATGCTGTATTACTGTATATATGCGTGTATATATGTACTAGCTATTGAACCCGTTCTACGCCCAGGTGGCGAGCATTTTTATTGGTATATGGTCTCCCATCCTGGTATTTGTGCTGCCCCCATCCTATTGTGGTATGCATGGTCCCTCCACCCCCCAATCCTGGTATGCATGGCACCCCTCACCCCCTAATCCTGGTATGCATGGTCCCCTTACCCCCTAATCCTGGTATGCATGGTCCCCTTACCCCCTAATCCTGGTATGCATGGTCCCCTCACCCCCTAATCCTGGTATGCATGGTCCCCTCACCCCCGAATCCTGGTATGCATGGCACCCCTCATTCCCCAATCCTGGTATACATGGCACACCTCATTCCCCAATCCTGGTATGCATGGTCACCTCACCCCCCAATCCTGGTATACATGGCATCCCTCATTCCCCAATCCTGGTATGCATGGCTCCCCTCACCCCCCAATCATGGTATGTATGGTCCCCTCACCCCCCAATCCTGGTATGCATGGCACCCCTCACCCCCCAATCCTGGTATGCATGGTCCCCTCACCCCCGAATCCTGGTATGCATGGCACCCCTCATTCCCCAATCCTGGTATACATGGCACACCTCATTCCCCAATCCTGGTATGCATGGTCACCTCACCTCCCAATCCTGGTATACATGGCACCCCTCACCCCCCAATCCTTGTATGCATGGCACCCCTCACCCCCAATTCTGGTATACTTGGCACCCCTCATTTCCCAATCCTGGTATGCATGGCACCCCTCACCCCCAATCCTGGAATGCATGGTCCCCTCATCCCCCAATCCTGGTATGCATGGCACCACTCATCCCCAATCCTGGTATGCATGTTCCCCTCCCCCAATTCTGGTATACATGGCACCCCTCACCCCCAATCCTGGTATGCATGGCACCCCTCATCCCCAATCCTGTTATGCATGGTACCCCCTCATCCCTATCCTGGTATCTATGGTACCCCCTCACATCCCCAATCCTGGTATGCATGGTACCCCTCATCCCCATTCCTGGTATGCATGGCACCCCTCATCCCTATCCTGATATGCATGGCACCCCTCACCCCCAATCCTGGTATGCATGGCACCCCTCATCCCCAATCCTGTTATGCATGGTCCCCTCACCCCCAATTCTCGTATGCATGGCACCCCTCACCCCCCAATCCTGGTATGGATAGTCCCCTCACCCGCCAATCCTGGTATGTATGGTCCTCTCACCCCCCAATCCTGGTATGTATGGCACCCCTCACCCCCCAATCCTGGTATGTATGGCACCCCTCATCCCTATCATGCTGCACACACATACAAGAAAATAAACACTTATACTCACCTTTCTTCCCTGTGCTCCAGCGCTGTTTCCCGTTCTGCTGGAGGCCGGGGGAGGAGTGCGGCGCCGAAGTACGCGTGTGCTCATACCACGCTGTCCGGCTCCATTTTGCTGAAGACACATTGCAAATGTATCTTCAGTAAAATGGCACCAGATAGCGCTATGCGCATGCGCCAATTTCAACGCTTCCCTCTTCCCCCGGACTCTGGACCGAACAGAGGCGCCGCTGTAGCGCTCATCCCGGTCAGGTAAGTATGTAAGTATGGCGCCAGAGATCGCGGTATGTGTTCAGTGTATACGCATACCGTGATCTCCAGCACCATACACTCCTCTTACCTGTAACGGCTCCATGCGTTCTTCAGTCTGGAGCCAGACTGTGCAGGCGTGTCGCACTAGCGCAGACTATAAAGGCTTCAGACAGAGGGACGCTTGTAGCGTTATATTATAGATACTCTATATGTATGTATATATATATATGTATACTGTATAAGTGTATATGCATACTGTATGTATATATATATGTATACTGTATATGGCTGTATATATGTATACTGTATATGTGTGTATATATGTATACTGTATGTGTGTATATATATGTATACTGTATATGGGTGTATATATGTATACTGTATATGTGTGTATATATGTATACTGTATATGTGTATATATGTATACTGTATATGTGTGTATATATGTATACTGTATAAGTGTGTATATATATGTATACTGTATATGTGTGTGTATATATATGTATACTGTATATGTGTGTATATATATGTATGCTGTATGTGTGTGTATATATATGTATACTGTATATGTGTGTATATATATGTATGCTGTATGTGTGTGTATATATATGTATGCTGTATGTGTGTGTATATATATGTATACTGTATATGTGTGTGTATATATGTATACTGTATATGTGTGTGTATATGTATACTGTATATGTGTGTGTATATGTATACTGTATATGTGTGTGTATATATATGTATACTGTATAAGTGTGTATATATATGTATGCTGTATGTGTGTGTATATATATGTATACTGTATATGTGTGTATATATATATACTGTATATGGGTGTATATATATGTATACTGGTATATGTGTTTATATATGTATACTGTATAAGTGTGTATATATATGTATGCTGTATGTGTGTGTATATATATGTATACTGTATATGTGTGTATATATATACTGTATATGGGTGTATATATATGTATACTGGTATATGTGTGTATATATGTATACTGTATATGGGTGTATATATATGTATACTGTGTATGTGTGTATATGTATACTGTATATGGGTGTGTATATATGTATACTGTATATGTGTGTATATATATGTATACTGTATATGGGTGGATATATACAGTACAGACCAAAAGTTTGGACACACCTTCTCATTTAAAGATTTTTCTGTATTTTCATGACTATGAAAATTGTACATTCACACTGAAGGCATCAAAACTATGAATTAACACATGTGGAATTATATACTTAACAAAAAAGTGTGAAACAACTGAAAATATGTCTTATATTCTAGGTTCTTCAAAGTAGCCACCTTTTGCTTTGATGACTGCTTTGCACACTCTTGGCATTCTCTTGATGAGCTTCTAGAGGTAGTCACCAGAAATGGTCTTCACCTCACAGGTGTGCCCTGTCAGGTTTAATATGATAAAGTGCTTTATTCTTTGTCAGGTCCAGGGGTCCTGTAGAATGTGAATCCCTGAGGAACAGCGTATCCTTGGCTTGTGCCAAGACAGAAGAAAAGTTGCTGAACACTTGGTACCCCAACGTGATCAATCTATTTGCCAATCAAGATGCCCTGCAGTTGATTAATGCGGACAAATTGGATACCTTTTATAACTGCGTCTCGACTAGCGGGGTGCCTCAAGGGTCTGTCTTGGGCCCTATATTATTTAATATATTTATTAATGATCTAGTGGAAGGGTTGCATAGTAAAATAGCAATATTTGCAGATGATACTAAACTTTGTAACGTAGTTAATACAGATGAGGATAGGGCACAGCTACAGGAGGATTTAGATAAATTGGGGAGTTGGGCCAAAAAATGGCAAATGGGGTTCAATGCCGATAAATGTAAGGTCATGCACATGGGAAAGAAAAACAGCAGTCACCCATACATATTAAATGGGAAACCGTTGGGGAAATCTGACATGGAGAAGGACCTGGGCGTCTTGGTTAACAGCAAATTAAATTGGAGTGCCCAGTGTCAGGCAGCAGCTGCGAAGGCAAATAGAGTCATGGCATGCATCAGAAGAGGAATAGGGGCATATGATGAGAACATTGTTCTTCCTCTGTATAAAGCGCTGGTAAGGCCGCACTTAGAATATTGTGCACAGTTCTGGGCTCCGGTACTCAGGAAAGACATATTGGAGCTAGAGAGGGTACAAAGGAGGGCGACTAAGGTAATAAAGGGAATGGAGGGACTAGAATACCCAGAGAGGTTGTCCAAATTAGGCCTATTTACGTTGGAAAAGAGAAGGCTTAGGGGAGACCTCATAAACATGTATAAATACATCAGGGGGATGTACAGAGATCTCTCCCATGACCTGTTTATACCAAGGATGGTGACAAAGACGAGGGGGCACACTATGCGTCTGGAGGAAAGGAGGTTCCTGCACCAGCATAGAAGGGGATTCTTTACGGTCAGAGCCGTGAGACTCTGGAATTCTCTGGGAGAGGAAGTGGTGATGTCCAACCCACTTAATGAGTTCAAGAGAGGACTGGACGCCTTTCTTGAGAACAATAAAATTACATCTTATGCTTAGTGATAGTTAATTAATCCAGGGATTTAATCTGACTGCCAGATTGGAGTCGGGAAGTGAATTTTTCCTCAATGATGTAAATTGGCCTATACCGCATGGTTTTTTTTGCCTTCCCCTGGATCAAGGCTGCGGAATAGCTGCAGTGCACAAGAAATAGGCTGAACTGGATGGACGCTTGTTTTTTTTGCCCTTATAAACTATGTAACTATGTAACTATGTGACTTAAATATGAGCAAAGGGTCTGAATACTTATGACCATGTGATATTTCAGTTTTCCTTTTTTAATAAATTTGCAAAAATTTCTACATTTCTGTTTTTTTCAGTCAACATGGGGTGCAGAGTGTACTTTAATGAGAAAAAAATGAACTTTTTAGAATTTACCAAATGGCTGCAATGAAACAAATAGTGAAAAATGTAAAGGGGTCTGAATGCTTTCCGTACCCACTGTATATAGTACTCAATGGGTGTGGCCTGCCTCTGATTGAGAAGTGCCTCTTCCAGCAGTCTAAATAAGGGTCTATCGTTAGGGGTGTGACTAATTTGTTTTCACTTAGGGTGATATATGTCCCGCTTTTAATGAGATTTAATAACATTTGTATTTTAGGGTTTCTATTATAATTCTGGGATTTCCTAATTTGTTTATAGAATTTTTGAATTGCATAACACATAGGATAAGGATAATAGGTTTAGTATATGAGATAGGAAATAGTTATTGATAGAACTAGTGCAGTGGATGGGCACTAGTGTTAATAAAAAGAGGGGCATTTCCTGATAGTGTGCGCCATGTCCCATGATTTGGGAATCTTACAGACCATATTGCACTATCATTAAGTTGCTGTTTTGTTGCTATGCAGTTAGGTTTTCCTTTCTTATAAGTTTGTCCTTTGTCTCTCCCTGTCTCTCTCAGATGTAGCTGTGATGTCAGTTACTCGCCCCCTGGGCCGTGGGGCACTCGGATCCGGGCAGTAGGGGAACGATGGGAGTAGTAGTGGCAACCCGGTTCCGTGGCTCAGGGTGGTCAGGCCAGTGGTAGTCCGTTATGTGCTGATGTTTATGTCTGACTACGCCACCCGTGGAGTTGCGGTTATTAGGAACCGCCGCTGCATGCAGACCGCTGGGGCTGATGAGGTGTGCAGCTAGGGTAGTGTGACTCCCCACGGGAAGAGTGCGGCCCCAGGGCAGTATAGTGGATGGTGGGAGTGATGGTAGTGAGGGTCCCAGTGCTGATAGTGCTGGAGAAGCAAGGAGCACACAGACAACAGGTTGCAGTCCAGGGTCTTTACTAGAACAGGTAAATTGACCCATAAACAGTCCCGGCTAGGAGGGGGACCTGGATGTCTGAGAGCAACGGGGAAATTGGCCCTGGTCAGGGTGAGGGTGTAGGCCTACCTTGCTTTCTGCGCTCCTTCTGGCTATCTCCTCCTGATAGGGTAACAGCCCACGTTTCCGAGCTTTCAGTGTATTCTCGCCTGTATGGCCTGCGACGTGGGTTCCTTTCTGCTCCCAGCCTTGTACGGCTTTACTGGTCCCTTCGGTTGTGGCAGGGCCTCCAGGCTTCTTAGGCCAAGGAATATACAGTCCCTTGCGGACTGGTTCTCTGCTGGGGGATGTGGAATCCTTCCAGCCTCAGACACCAAAGTCTGGTAAGGTCAGTCTCTGATTTGCCAAGACAGGCTCTCTTCGCCTCTCGTCTCTGGCTGGTGGCTCTCCTACTGCCACACTTCCTCTTAGGTGCAATCAACTTTCTGTCCCTGCTCCACTCTGGGACACGTCTCAGTGCTGAGACAGGCCATCCAGTTCTTTCTAACCCTGCCCCCAGCACCAGCTTTTATAGGGGCAGCCTGCTCCCCCTACTGGCCTGAGACAGGAGGTACTGCATGCTAATGTTCCCCTGACTAGAGAACCTCCCCCTTGCTCTCAGACACAGCTTTATTACATTTTGTGGCATCCAGGCCAGGGTGACACATTCCCCCCTAGTGAAATTTAGTACTCCGGGACTAAACAATAAACAAAGACAATATGCATAACCATAAAACATTAATAGACAGACGACGCACAAATTGAGTTCTTAAGGTCACAGTGTGGCCTGTGACCGGGTGTCCATATCACCAATACAACGGGGAGCCTTAACCAGGTGGGGGTCTGTCCTACCCCAAGTCCTTTACAGTCTTAGTTCATTCCTGGGTTAGGCTCCGAATGCTGTCCATACAAGGTCCCGGTTATAAAAAGTCCATAACCTTTGAGTCCTTACGGTAGCTGCAAGAAACTGAAACACACTATTAATAAACATGCAGGTAACTTTGGCAAACATTTCAACATTTGGCAACAAGGTTATTTACAATTTTAGTACACTCTATATTCTCCAGCGAGCGGGTATCAGCCCCTTTGTGCTCCTGGTTGACCTCCTTAACCCACTGTCTGGTGGTGGACCAACCTGGCTTTCCCCACTAGCGTTAGGGGTACAGCTACCAGCTGGGTGTACAGGTAGGGCAGGCAGCTGTCTGCGGGTCCTTTGGCTTACCGCAGGCATGGCAGGCTCACTGTCAGCAGAGGGTTGACTCTCCTGGGCTGCTGGTACAGGCTCTTCTGCCTCTGGAACCGCTTGCTCCTCTTCACCTTCCGGCTCTGGTGTTGGCTGTTGCTGGGCCGGTTGCAGGAAATGCAGGACGGGTACCACTATGGCATCATTTATGCGAGTCCAGGACTGAGGGAACTCTCCGAGAACGGTGCTGATCATTTCTTCCTTGTCCTCTGCGGGTTCAAGGTCACTCTGATCCTCTTCTGCACTACGGAGTTGCTCGGGGCATCTTTTGAGGTGGTCTCTGGAGACGACACTAGTGGTTTCTCCTCCGTCCTTGGTGATTACGCACACCTTTGGGTTGTCGTGGTCAGACTGCAGTACGGTGTAGGGTTTCCTTTCCCACTGGTCGTCCAACTTATGTAGCCTTCTCTTCCGCTTCAGCACTTGCTCACCAGGTTCTAGGGGACCAGCAGGGGCGTGTTGGTTGAAGAGTTTTTCTTGCCTTTCTCTCACCTGGGCCAGGCTCTTCTCCACACTCTACTGTACCTTCTTGTACTGCAGTTGCCTTTCCGTATCCCAGTCCGCATCCGGGGAGGTGTCCTCAGGTATTAGGACTCCCATCTCCAGGTCTACGGGCAGCTTACCTGGTCTAGCTCGCATCAGGTAAGCCGGGGTGCAGTTGGTAGCATTCACCGGGATGTCATTGTATAAGTCTATCAGGTCTGGCAGTTTTTCTGGCCACAGGCTGCGTTCCTCCAGGGGCAACGTCTTCAGGAGATCAATGACTATATTGTTCATCTTCTCACACATCCCGTTAGTTTGGGGGTGGTAAGGCATTATACGAATCTTCTTACAGCCATAGAGGTTGCAGAACTCCTGGAAGATTTCAGCCTCGAACGCTGGACCCTGGTCTGTCAGGACCTGTTCCGGATACCCGTGTGGACGGCAGAAATATTGCTGGAAGGCTCTGGCCGCTGTTTGGGCTGTCAAGTCCTTTACCGGGACCACCACTAGAAAACGGGAATAGTGGTCCACGATTGTCAGGGCATAGATGTATCCAGACCGGCTTGGAGCCAATTTGACGTGGTCCAGAGCTACCAGCTCAAGAGGCTGCGTGGTGACGATGGGCCTCAAGGGTGTCTTCTGGCTGGTGAGGTCCTTCCTCCTCAGGTGACAAGGGCCACAGTCTCTGCACCACTTTTCTACAGCTCCTCTCATGCCGACCCAAAAGAACCTTCCTCTTAGCAGGAACTCCAGTTTCTTCCAACCGAAGTGCCCCGCTCTGTCATGGTAAGCCCCCAGGACCATAGCTGCATCTCGCCTTGGGACCACGACTTGCCAGGTCAGCTCATGCGTCCGGTGGTTGACAATCCTTCTGCACAACTTGCCTTCGTAGAGGAACAGCTTGCTCTTCTCCTTCCACAGCTGCTTGGCTTCCTCTGGAGCATCCGGATCCATGCGGGCGTCTTCCTGGGTCAGCAGATCTTTCACCAGGCGGATGGCAGGGTCACTATCTTGGGTCTCGGCCCATCTGTGGTGAGGTAGGGGATTTATCATCACGGTTGTCAGATCCTCCTCCTTCACACGGTGGGAGTATTGAGCGGCTCCATACCGGTGAAACGCGGGGAGTTCTACCTCCTCCAGCTCTTCTGGGTCTTCGTCACCTTCAGGTAAGTGAGGCATCCTCGATAGGGCGTCAGCATTGGCATTGGTTTTGCCGGCCCGGTACTTGATCACGAAGTCATAGTTGGAGAGACGGGCCATCCACCGCTGTTCTAGGGCACCCAGTCTTGCATTGTCCAGGTGTGTCAACGGGTTGTTGTCCGTGTACACGGTGAACTTTGCGGAGGCCAGGTAATGCTTGAAGCGTTCCGTCACGGCCCACACTACCTCCAAGAATTCTAGCTTGAAGGAGCTGTAATTCTCTGGGTTCCTCTCGGTGGGCCTCAGCTTCCGGCTGGCGTATGCGATCACCCGTTCTCTGCCCTGTTGGTTTTGGGACAGTACAGCTCCCAGTCCCACATTACTGGCGTCCGTGTGGAGAATAAAAGGCTGGCCATAATCAGGGTAGGCCAGGATCTCATCCCCCGTGAGGGCCATCTTCAACTGGCGGAAGGACTCCTCTTCCGGTTTATCCCACTTGAAGGGTGGCTTTTGACTTCTGGATTAGACTGTCCGATTAGGAGGTCCTGCATAGGAGCTGCCATCTTAGTGGACCCGGGGATGAACCTTCGGTAGTAGCCTACCAACCCGAGAAACTGTCTCACCTCCTTGATGTTTGAGGGGCTTGGCCAGCTCTTGATTGCCGTGACCTTGTCAGCGTCGGGGGCTACTCCTTCCGCACTTACCACGTGCCCTAGGTACTGGACCTTTGGTTTCAGCAGGTGACACTTCGATGGTTTCACCTTCAGGCCGTAGCCTGCCAGGGCTTCGAACACCTCGGCCAGGTGCTTTAGATGGTCCTCGTAGGTTTTCGAATAGACGATCAAGTCGTCCAGGTAAAGGAGGACCGTCTCGAAGTTTCGGTGCCCTAGACAGCATTCCATCAGCCGCTGGAAGGTCCCTGGTGCGTTGCAGAGCCCGAAAGGCATACAGTTGAACTCACTCAGTCCCATCGGGGTGGTGAAGGCGGTCTTCTCCTTGTCAGCCTCTGCCACAGGAACCTGCCAGTACCCGCTAGTAAGGTCCAAAGTAGAAAAGAAGTTAGCTGATTTTAGTGCGGCTAAAGACTCCTCTATTGTAGGCATCGGATATGCGTCTTTGTGGGTGATACGGTTGATTTGTCTATAGTCGACGCACATTCTCATGGTGCCGTCTTTCTTTTTGACCAGAACCAAGGGGGCTGCCCAGGGGCTACAGCTGTCTCTAAGGACCCCAGCTTCTTTCATCTCTCTTAGCATGCCCTTTGCGTTCTGGTAGTTTGCAGGGGGTACAGGCCTGTGTCTCTCTTTTATTGGTGGGTGGCTCCCTGTGGGGATGTGGTGTTCTATCCCCTTTACTCTGCCGAAGTCCAGCGGGTGCTTACTAAAGACTCTCTCGTACTCCTGTACCACCCGGTAGACTCCTTGTTTTTGGTGCAGGGGAGTGGAGTCAGCACCCACATGCAGTTTCTGGCACCAGTCCTCCTTTTGTTTCTGGGAGCCATTACCCTCCGCCTGTGGAGATGGAGGCAAGGGTTCCACGGCCCTGATAGCTTTGTGTTCGACGACAAACAGTTTGGCGAGTGTAGCGTACCTGGGTAAGTGTACTTCCCTCTCCCCAATGTTGAGGATGCGGATGGGCACCCTCCCATGACGGACATCAACCACCCCCCGGGCTGTCAAAATGGTGGGCCTGCTGTCTGAGTACACGGGTTCTACCATGGCTTGGTAGTCTCTACCTCTCAACCCAATTGCAGTCCGACACCAGATCGTCATTTCACTTTTGGGAGGCATGGAAATGGGGAATGGGTCACTCATTCTTACGCTACCGATCTCACCACCAGACAGTTCTACCTGCTGCCGTCTCATCAGGGCTTTTATTTCCTTGTTGAGGACTCTCTGTTGGCTGGAACTAGCATTCACCGCCACCTGTTGTAAGATCACAATTACCTCTGAAAGACAATTTTCAATTACGTTAGTACCCACAGTTATTTTAGGGTGACTTTCACGACGGTCAATGTCCACAATAATCACTCCCTGTGCCGGTAGTTCAACTTTACCAATTTTAATGGTCATCTCCTTGAACCCCATCTGCGGCACGGGTAAGCCATTACTGGCGATGATGCTGAAGTTACTGTCTGGATACCGTGTGATATCAGCATCAGTCCAATACTGCTTAAAAAGTACATAAGGGATAGTGGTTACTTGTGACCCAGTATCCAGCAAGGCGCTCATGGGGATACCGTCCAGCACCACGGGTAAAACCGGGCGCCCCCCAACGTACTTATTACGCCAATTGTAAGGGCCTGGTGATCTTATGTCTGGGGGTTGGCCCTCTGCCCCAGGTTGGACCCGTTTAAATTACAGTACCTGGAAATGTGTCCGGGCTGATTGCATCGACGGCAAATGGGATGTCCATCCTCTGCGTAGCGGTCTGTGGGCCTCCCTCGGAATGACGGGATCCTCCTCTGTCGACGCCACGGGACATCCTCCGGACTTGAAGCCAGCTCGATGGGTCTTGACGGGTCCACTTGCAACGCCTGGACGGTCCTGGTCAACGCCGCGACGCTCCTGGACTTGGTGGTGCAGGTCTTTCGACGGGGCTTGGTTCAGGGCCTGTGTATCAGCCCCCACGGGATCCATAGAGGAGGGCGCCGCCTCCTGGTGGTTGGTGAGAGCAGGGCGCCGGGGGTTTATAGCGCCACTGGTTGCAGATTCACGGAGCACCCTTATGGCCCTGTCCTTAAATTGGGCAAAGGTCAAGTCGGGGTTCTGAAAGAACATGAGGCTCAGTTGGGCCCTGTGGGCGCTAGACAGCAGACCTTCTATGAATTGTTCTGTTAGCAGCTTATCCGTTTCCTGCACACTGCCAGGGTCAGTTTGTTGAATAGCCCTCAAGGCTTCCTGCAGATTTAGGGCATAGTCTCTGATGCTGTCCTGTGCCCGCTGCTTACATCCATAGAACCTCATTTTAATTTCAGCGGAGGTACGTGTGTCAAAGGTACCCCGCAGCCGGGACAGAATACCTTTCACAGTCCTTTTCTCCTCAGTGGGCCATGATTTTACCTCCCTTTGGGCTGCGCCAGTTAACTGCCCTGTTAGTATGCTGACCTTCTGTTCCTCTGTCAGGGGGTAAACCTGGAAAAAACTGTATAGCCTTTCCTTGAAGTCAGTTAGGGCATGGGGCTCCCCTGAATATTTGGGCAGCCAGGCCGCTCCAGGGATGTAGGGCAGGGAATAGGGCATCACCGCTGCTGCAGCTGCGTTGGTGGTAGTGGGCGCCTCTGTGTCCGACATCTTCCTCCCCCCTAGTCAAGAGTGGCCTACCTTCCGACGATCCTCTTCTGTAGGCCGCGGCTCCGCTGCTGCTGCTATGGACGAGGACCTGGCGTCGCGTCCTGATGACGTCAGCGTCGCTCTCTCTCCCTTCCAGGACCTTGCGCAGCGTCGGTGCGTGGGGCGGAGCTTCGGATCTCGGGCGGTTTTGACGTCCACGCCCCTCTTCTTCCCGCGCGGCGTCCTGAAGATGGCGTCCGATGGCGGGAAACAGCTGCGGATGGCGGGAAGACGGCAGAAGACGGCAGGAAACGGTCCAAGATGGCGTCTGATGGCGGGAATCGGCTCCGGATGGCGGGAAACGACACCGGACGGCGGGAAACTTCGCCACAGGTAAGTTACAAAAGTCTTTTTCAGGCACGCAGTACCCGGTGGTTGCGGGCACGAAATCCTGCCGACTACGCCAAAGCTGACTCGCCCCCTGGGCTTTGGGGCACTCGGATCCGGGCAATAGGGGGGACGATGGGAGTAGTAGTGGCGACCCGGTTCCATGGCTCAGGGTGGTCAGGCCAATGGTAGTCTGCTACGTTCTGCTGATAATGTCCGACTACGCCACCCGTGGATTGCGGTTATTAGGAACCGCCGCTGCATGCAGACCGCTGGGGCTGATGAGGTGTGCAGCTAGGGTAGTGTGACTCCCCACGGGAAGAGTGCGTCCCCAGGGCAGTATAATGGATGGTGGGAGTGATGGTAGTGAGGGTCCCAGTGCTGATAGTGCTGGAGAAGCAAGGAGCACACAGACAACAGGTTGCAGTCCAGGGTCTTTACTAGAACAGGTAAATTGACCCATAAGCAGTCCCAGCTAGGAGGGGGACCTGGATGTCTGAGAGCAACGGGGAAATTGGCCCTGGTCAGGGTGAGGGTGTAGGCCTACCGTGCTTTCTGCGCTCCTTCTGGCTATCTCCTCCTGATAGGGTAACAGCCCACGTTTCCGAGCTTTCCGTGTATTCTCGCCTGTATGGCCTGCGACGTGGGTTCCTTTCTGCTCCCAGCCTTGTACGGCTTTACTGGTCCCTTCGGTTGTGGCAGGGCCTCCAGGCTTCTTAGGCCAAGGAATATACAGTTCCTTGCGGACTGGTTCTCTGCTGGGGGATGTGGAATCCTTCCAGCCTCAGACACCAAAGTCTGGTAAGGTCAGTCTCTGATTTGCCAAGACAGGCTCTCTTCGCCTCTCGTCTCTGGCTGGTGGCTCTCCTACTGCCACACTTCCTCTTAGGTGCAATCAACTTTCTGTCCCTGCTCCACTCTGGGACACGTCTCAGTGCTGAGACAGGCCATCCAGTTCTTTCTAACCCTGCCCCCAGCACCAACTTTTATAGGGGCAGCCTGCTCCCCCTACTGGCCTGAGACAGGAGGTACTGCATGCTAATGTTCCCCTGACTAGAGAACCTCCCCCTTGCTCTCAGACACAGCTTTATTACATTTTGTGGCATCCAGGCCAGGGTGACACATCAGTAACCCCTCCCTTCTTCTCCATTCTTCTTCCTCATTCACCATCTTCAGCCATGTTAGAAGCTTATGTGCTTCCAGCCCGTTTCTAAAAAAGTCTTTTTACCTGCTGTACATTTGCACATCATCGAGTATTCTGCTAGAAAATAAATCTTCTTCTGAATCTTCAACAATGTGCTTCTTGCAGTCGAGTTAAACTATCTGAAGACATCACTATGTGTGAGTACGGTAAAGAGACAGCCTAGAAACGGTGTCTCACAGCGCCCTATGCTTGCAGCTTAGTCATGGAGTCAGAATAGTGTGAGTTCAGTGAGAGTTAGTGAAGTGCATAGTGAAGGTCAAGTTCAGGTGCGGTGGGCTGCTAGGGGCAGCATGTGTCACTTGTTCCAGGCAGTGGGAGGCATTACTGGGATCCAGAGCAGTCGCTCCAGTCAGGTCCAGAGCCTAAGGTCTGGCATAGGAGCTGCCGGACACTTTGTGTGCTCTGAAGTACAAAGGAAGATGGACAGGGACCTGCATAGATGGAAGTTGAAGGCCAGTCCCGGGTGCACTGTAGAGGTGGACGAGAAATACAGGATGAGCTAGCAACAGGGCTGAAGAGGAGTTATGCTAAGAAGGAGGATAATGTGAATTGCTGTGCCTTATCCCATCTGTACCCACCTGATGAACTTGAACTGTCAAGTATATGTTTGACTGTTACAAAGAACTTTGTGTCCCCTAAATTGTGTGCGGTGGCTTCTGAGGACAGAAGCCTGAAGGCAGTGGAGGCCTGCGGCCTTCAAGAGAGTGTGCTGCACCCCACACCCTAGAGCACACTGGGACTGGGACACCCATTGTCTGTAAAGTGCCAGAGCGAAATCAGACAGACGTTCAGTCACGACTACCGCTCTGTGCCACTTTACAAGATGAGTGATAAGGGAACTTCTCGATCAGAAGAGAAGAGGAAATAATGGTCGCTGCCCAAACTGTGACAAGAACAGGACCACAATGCAACAAGAACTGTCTCACAATGCTCTTGGAACTTTCCCATAATGCATTGCAAATTGAAACTAGAGCAAATACATTAAATCACTAGCAGACAGTGCAGTTATCAAACAATAAAAAATAGACAGGATTCAAATGCAAGCAACATAATGTCAGAACTGATATACACATAAAGTGACTAGATTCCCTGGATAGCTAAATTCGCAGATGAGGCCAGAACACGGGCTGCCCAGCACTATTTAAGTGCACCCCATGAAGATAGACACTCTAATTTACAAGGCCATAACATATAGGTGCATCTCACAAAATTAGAATATCATCAAAAAGTTAATTTATTTCAGTTCTTCAATGCAAAAAGTGAACCTCATATATTATATAGAGTCATTACAAACACAGTAATCTATTTCTAGTGTTTATTTCTGTTAATGTTGATGATTATGGCTTACAGCCAATGAAAACACAAAAGTCATTAACTCAGTAAATTAAAATAATTAACAAAAAACACCTGCAAAGACTTCCTAAGCATTTAAAAAGGCCCCTTAGTCTGTTTCAGTAGGCTCCACAATCATGGTGAAGACTGCTGACTTGACAGATGTCCAGAAGGCAGTCATTGACACACTCCACAAGGTCCCAGAGTTCCAATTTTCATTTGAAATCAAGGTCCCAGAGTCTGGAAGAAGAGTGGAGAGGCCACAATCCAAGCTGCTTGAGGTCTAGTGTGAAGTTTCCACAATCAGTGATGGTTTGGGGAGCCGTGTCATCTGCTGGTGTAGATCCACTGTGTTTTTTCAACACTAAAGTCAGCGCAGCCGTCTACCAGGAAATTTTAGAGCACTTCATGCTTCCCTCCGCCACAGTATCATAGCTACCAGGGGGGCAAAGGGGGCGGTGGCCCCGGGCCCCTCGCTCTTAGGGGGCCCATCCAGGGCTACGCCAGTGTAACTGTATCTGGCATGCCCCTGGTGCCAGCATCGGGCCCCACCGCCCGTCACCGCCGCAAGTTTACTGATGAGAGGGAGCGCGGATCTCTCTCCCATTAGTCCCTTCTGTGACTGACGTCTCTGACATCATCACTTGGTGCCCGGCCCGCTGTGCTGAAGATGTGTGCGGGCTGGGTGCTCTGAGCAGTGAGGGAACCAGGAGGAGAGATGAGTACTGTTTATTTATTTTTTGCCGGGAGGGGGGCGGCATTATATTACAGACTCTGCCTATGGGAAGGGGGAGGTGCATTATACTACAGACTCTGCCTATGGGGGAGCATTATCCTAAAGACTCTGCCCACAGAGAGGGGGGGGCATTATACTAAAGACTCTGCCTATGGGGAGGGGGGGCATTATACTACAGACTGTCTATGGGGAGGGGGGAGCATTATACTAAAAACTCTGTCTACGGGGGGGCATTATACTACAGACTCTGCCTATGGGGGGCATTATACTACAGACTCTGTTTATGAGCAGGGGAGAGCAGTATACTACAGACTCTGCCTATGGGGGGGGACATTGTACTACAGACTCTGCCTATAAGAGGGGGAGCATTAATCTACAGACTCTGCCTATGGGGGGTGCATTTTACTACAGACTCTGCCTATGAGATGGGGGGGCATTATACTACAGACTCTGCCTATGAGGAGGGGGGGCACATTATACTACAGACTCTGCCTATGAGATGGGGGGGCATTATACTACAGATTCTGCCTATGAGGAAGGGGGGGCATTATACTACAGACTCTGCCTATGAGAAGGGGGGGAGCATTATACTACAGATTTTGACTATGGGGGGGAGCATTATACTACAGACTCTGTCAATGGGGGAGCATTTTACTACAGACTCTGCCTATGGGGGCGCATTATACTATACGAAGGACTATGGGGAGTGCATTATACTATATTGAGGATTATCTGGTGCATTATACTATATGTAGGCTATTTATACAGTGTGGGAGATAATGTGGGTTCTTTGAACAGTGTGGGGGCCATCATACAGTGTGGGAGATAATGTGGGGTCTTTGTATAGTGTGGAGGCCATCATACAGTGTTGGAGCCATCAGCTTGGGGGCTACTAAGGGGTCAGTATACTTTGTGGGGGTACTATACAGTGAGGGGGAATTATATCGTGAATAGGAGAACATCATACTGGTTAGAGCGGAGCTCTACATGGGGGGAGACTCAGGACATTATTAAATCTTAGGTGGGCACTTATTGTTATAGGGGAACTCAGGTTATCGTGACTGTCGAAGGGGCACTATTACTTTCTAGGGGGCACAATGTGGGCACTGTTTTCTAGGACACTTGCACACGGCATTACTTTATTTTAGAGGTTTGTTTTACCATCTAGAGGGCACACAGTAGGTGCAGTAATAGGGACACATTTTGCAGCAGAGGCTCAGTATTGGGGTATCAGCAGGACGAGAAGTTTGTGCAGGTTGGGGATAGATCTGGTCAGTGCCTGAAATGTAAGGAGTCAAATGTGTCTTTGTTGTGATCTCTGCATACCTGAGACTCTGAGTCCTGGCTGGAGAAGTTGTCGTGTCGGTCTGGGCCAGATGGAAAACACGGGAAAAGTGAACAATTTAATCAGAAAGAACGACAGCTGTAAGGTACTATATAAAACTGAGCTGTGATCTCTTATATGTTCTGCAGGACTGGCATCAATCAATATATGTCACCATATGGCGGTAATATCAGTGCTGGTCTTTGTATAGAGATTATTTTTAGTAACAGCGCGGTCATCTGCTGAGGTTTTCCTACATCCACTATCTGGGTGCGCCGCTATAGTTGGAATCAGGGTTACCTGGTTAGAGGCCCACTCAGAAGTTTCGGCCCCCTGAACCAAAACCTTAGCTACGCCAAGCTTTTTGGAGATGGAAATTTCATTTTCCAGCAGGACTTGGCCCCTGTCCACACTGACAAAAGTACTAATACCTGGTTTAAACACAACAGTATCACTGTGCTTGATTGGCAGCAAACTGGCCTGACCTTAACCCCATAAAGAATCTATGGGGTATTGTCAAGAGGAAAATGAGAGACACCAGACCCAACAATGTAGACGAGCTGAAGGCTTCTATCAAAGCCACCTGGGCTTCCATAACCCCTCAGCAGTGCCACAGGCTGATCCCTCCATGCTACATTGCCGCATTGATGCAGTAATTGATGTAAAAGGATCCCCGACCAAGTATTGAGGGCATTTATTGAACATACTTTTCAGTAGGATAACATTTTGGATTTTAAAAACATTTTTCAAGCTGTTGTTATAAGGTATTCTAATTAATTGAAATAATGACTTTTGAGTTTTCATTGGCTGTAAGCCATAATCATCAACATTAACAGAAATAAACACTTGAAATAGATCACTCTGTTTGTAATGGCTCTACATAATATAAGAGTTTCACTTTTTGTACTGAAGAAATGAAATAAATTAACTTTTCTGGTGATATTCTAATTTTGTGAGATGCACCTGTAAATGGGCTTGGCTGCACCCTGAATAAAAATAGCATGTAAAAAATATATATGATATATATGAGGTATTGGTCGATATTTTGGCCAAAATATACAAGCTCGCAACCTGCTCAAGGGTCCTCATACTTGCGAGTCCCTACACTAACATTAAAAGCAAAGTCACAAAAACAAGGAATTAAAGTTCCCACCAAAATTCAAGAATTAACACCGCAAATACAGCAACAATAATTACAAGGATGCAGCAAACCCATATAATGAAGAAGTCAGCAACACAGGTGCAAAATATTGATGAGACAACCACTCACAACCTACCAATTCATGGAGGGGGTGATTGCTCAGTATTAAAACTGCACACAAATAAGCCTTGTATAGGGCACTGGTCACACACAGGTAGTGCACAATGTCTGGCTTACAGCCTATTAGTGAAGCCGAAACTATTAGATTAGGTGGGCTGCCGAGCACTTTTTAAGTGCACCCCATGAAGACAGACACCCTAGTTTACAAGGCCAACATTGATGGGTCTGGCTGCACGCTGAATAAAAATAACGTGCAAAAATTATATATGATATATATGAGGTATTAGTAAATATTTTGGCCAAAATACACAAGCTCGCAATCCGCGTCAAGGGTCCTCATACTTGCGAGTCCCTACACTAACATTAAAAGCAAAGACAAATTTAAATTCCCACCAAAATTCAAGAATTATCACAGCAAAAAAAGGGCAACAGTGTTTACCTGCCTAGGTCTCAGTACTAATCATACCATATAATAACGATGACAGCAACACAGGTGCAAAATACTGATGCGACAACCACTCACATATTACCAATTAATGGAGGGGGGTGATTACATAGTATTAAAACTGCACACAAAATTATATGGGATTGCTACATCCTAATAGTGCATTAGTTCTGAGATCTGGGCAGGTAAATGCTATATTAATAATTGATTTTTGTGGGAAAGTTAAATTCTCTTTTGTTGGCTTTACTTTTAATCTAACTGAAATAAACAAAAGCTTTTTTCCTAAACATTAGGATCTGTGTAGAGCCATCAGCTCAAAAAGGCTTCCTCGGACAGACTTGGCATAAGCAGGTCAAAAGGAACCCTGACTTTTACCATTACACCCCTGTACTGGAATGGAGACTTACTACATGCTCAGGGTTGCATCTACAGAGTAGCTGCTGGCCAGAGGAGCGAGCTTGAGGCTATAACTCTAACTACAGCTTTTTTATTACCAAATGATGGGTTCTGTCTAAGGCCGTTGGCTCAAACAGGCTTCCTTGGACAGACTTGGCGCAAAACACACCATTTCTGATGGTTCCAAATTAACCCTGGGCTTCACCCTTGAACCTCAATACAGGGACAGTTTCATAGTTTTAAGGTTGAAAGACACAAGTCCATCAAGTTCAACCTTAAAGCTAATGTGTTGATCCAGAGGAAGGCAAAAAACCCATGAGGCAGATGCTGATTGCTCCATATTAGGGGAAAAATTCCTTCCCGACTCCACATATGGCAATCAGACTAGGTCCCTGGATCAACGTCCCATAACAAAATCTAGTACGGATAACCTGCAATTTTATATTATTCAAGAAAGGCACACACATGCCCTCCTTGAATTTTTTTTAGAAAATTAAGTATTTCAAGTTCATGTGGTAGAGAGTTCCATAACCTCATTGCTCACACAATAAAAATTTGCCAACTAACTTCCTTTAGACAAAGTGAATTAGGATCTTTATGCTAGAGTAATTGAATTAACTCTAACTGAAATAGATTAATGCTTTTTTCCTAAATGTTGAAATTTGTTTAAATCCATCAGCTCAAAAAGGCTTTCTCGGACAGACTTGGCGCAAGCTACTCCATTCTGCAGATCCCAAGGGAACCCTAGCCTTTACCATTACACCCCTGTACAGGGATAGATACTTACCATAGGCCCAGGGCTGCATCTACAGAGTAGCAACTGGCCGGAGGAGCGAGCTTGAGGCTATAGTGGTTGATTCAACTCTAACTAAAGCTTTTTTTTCCTAAATACTGGGATCTGTTTAAGGCTGTTGGCTCAAACAGACTTCCTCGGACAGACTTGGCGCAAGCTACTCCATTCTGCAGATCCCAAGGGAACCCTGGTTTTTACCATTACACCCCTGTACAGGGATAGATACTTACCATAGGCCCAGGGTTGCATCTACAGAGTAGCTGCTGGCCCGAGGAGTGCGCTTGAGGCTTGAGTAGTTGAATCAATCCTAACTAAAGAAAAACCTATCTAATGCCTTTTTCTTGTTAGGACCTCTCTGAGGCCTATGGCTCAAAAAACTTCTTTGGAAAGACTTGGCAAAAGCCAGTCTATCCTTCAGGTTCCAAAGGAACTCTGGCCTTCACTCTTCCAGCCCTGTACAGCGATAAAGACTTATTACAGGGCCTTGATTGCATCTACATAGTAGATGCTGACTGGAGGGGCAAACTTAAGGCTAGAATGGTTCAGCCAACCCTAACTATTGCTACTTTCTTAAATGTTAAGATATTTCTGAGGCCGTTGGCTCAAACAGGCTTCCTCGGACAGACTGGGCGCAAAACACACCATTTCTGATGGTTCCAAATGAACCCTGGGCTTCACCCTTGAACCTCAATACAGGGACAGTTTCATAGTTTTAAGGTTGAAAGACACAAGTCCATCAAGTTCAACCTAAAAGCTAATGTGTTGATCCAGAGGAAGGCAAAAACCCCATGAGGCAGATGCTAATTGCCCCATATTAGGGGAAAAATTCCTTCCCGACTCCACATATGGCAGTCAGACTAGTTCCCTGGATCAACGTAACATAACAAAATCTATTACCACTAACCTGAAATGTTATATTATTCAAGGAACATTTTTCATCAAGCAGTTTTCTCCGGAAATGTGTTGCACAACTGTTTGAATCTCAGTAAATTCCTGCGCAACTTACATTTAAATACTCTGACCTTTTTACTCCCACTCTTTTAACTTCTTAAATAGTGAACAGAGCTTATCTGGACCGCTTGTGGCTTAGCTTTACCTGAAAACTTATTACAAATTAGGCTGGAAAAGTGGTGTAAATTAGGACTGAAATTGACTCCATCTTTTGACTGGAGTACATTTCTTGAGGTGTAGTACGTCAGCTTTAAGGGGATATTTCAATAAATGAATGACCCTGGCTGCAGGTATAAAGAATCAAACTGTGCTGTCCTGACCCATTCCTGGGATTGTGTATGGCACTGACATCACCTCAATACTGCCGCAGCCAACAAATGTAATCAGACGGACTGCCCAGCTGAGCGCACTGAGCTACTGCAGCTCTGAGATGGTGGAACCTCTTTTTTTTAATTAAATGACCTGCAGCTAGGGACATTCATTTATTGAAAGGGAACAACCTCTATATACTGGTTATTTCTGTAGCACATCTCTAACTGCTTAATACTCCTTCTGCATCACATTGCTACCCTGCCTAATTCTCCCTCTCCTGTAGCACATCGCTTCCTGCCTAATCCCCTCTCTCCTGCATTTCATCAGTCCCCTGCCTAATCCTCCTTTTCTTGCAGCACATCGCTCCCCTGCCTAAGCCTCCCCCTCCTGCAGCACATTGCACCCCTGCCTAATCCCCTCCCCTTCCTGCAGCACATCGCACCCCTGCCTAATCCCCTCACCATTCTGCAGCACATTGCACCCCTGCCTAATCCCCTCCCCTTTCTGCAGCACATCGCACCCCTGCCTAATCCCCTCACCTTCCTGCAGCACATCTCTCCATCCCCGCCTAATTCTCCCCCTCCTGCATTATATCACTCCCCTGCCTAATCCTCCTTCTTCTGCAGCATATTACTCCCCTCCCTCCGGCAACACATCTCTCCCTGCCTAGTCCTCTCCTCCTGCATTACATCACTCCGCTGCCTAATATTGCTCTTCCTGCAGCACATCGTTCCCCCGCTTAAGCACAGCACTCCCTGCCTAATCCCCTCCTCTTGCATTACATCACTCCCCTGCATAAGCCACCTCTTCCTGCAGCACATCGCTCCCCTGCCTAAGCCTCCCGCTCCTGCAGCACATTGCACCCCTGCGTATGCCTAATCCCCTCCTCTTGCATTACATCACTCCCCTGCATAAGCCACCTCTTCCTGCAGCACATCGCTCCCCTGCCTAAGCCTCCCGCTCCTGCAGCACATTGCACCCCTGCGTAATCCCCTCCCCTTCCTGCAGCACATCGCACCCCTGCCTAATCACCTCACCTTTCTGCAGCACATTGCACCCCTGCCTAATCCCCTCCCCTTTCTGCAGCACATCGCACCCCTGCCTAATCTCCTCACCTTCCTGCAGCACATCTCTCCATCCCCGCCTAATTCTCCTCCTCCTGCATTATATCACTCCCCTGCCTAATCCTCCTTCTTCTGCAGCATATTACTCCCCTCCCCCCGGCAACACATCCCTCCCTGCCTAATCCTCTCCTCCTGCATTACATCACTACCCTGCCTAATATTGCTCTTCCTGCAGCACATCGCTCCCCCGCTTAAGCACAGCGCTCCCTGCCTAATCCTCTCCTCCTGCATTACATCACTCCCCTGCATAATCCTCCTCTCCCTGCAGCACACCACTCCCCTGGCTAATCTTCCCCCTCCTGCAGCACATCGCTCCCCTGACCCCCTCTTACGTGACATCTTTTCTATCAGTTACATTTGTGAAGTAACTGCTGTCTCCTGTGAGCAGTGGAGAGCGAAGCTGAGAGCCAGGAGGCTCTGCCCCTCTGCCCCTTCTTGCCACATCATCATCCATCTACATCAGGGCTGTCAAACTCAAATATATAGAGGGCCAAAAGGAAGAGTTTAACTCAGAAAAATAAGTCAACACTTTATCAGATGTTTCTGTGAAAACTTGAGTACAACAAATAAGATTTTGTTAATTTCCCTCAGTTATAAAAAAAATAGTTATGAGAAAAGTGTGACAAAAAGGAGTCATAAAATGCACCAAAATGAAATATCACAATTTATGGCTCAAATTGAGGTGAAGCAAGGAAGAGGTTGAGCTTAGCTAATGAGATGCATCAAACATACAGGTGCTTCTCACAAAATTAGAATATCATCAAAAAGTTAATTTATTTCAGTTCTTCAATCCAAAAAGTGAAACTCATATATTATACAGAGTCATTACAGAGTGATCTATTTTAAGTGTTTATTTCTGTTAATGTTGATAATGATGGCTTACAGCCAATGAAAACACAAAGTCATTATCTCAGTAAATTAGAATAATTAACAAAAATCACCTGCAAAGGCTTCTTACGCATTTAAAAAGGTCCCTTTGTCTGTTTCAGTAGGCTCCACAATCATGGGGAAGACTGATGACTTGACAGATGTCCAGAAGGCAGTCATTGACACACTCCACAAGGAGTGTAAACCACAAAAGGTCATTGCTAAAGAAGCTGTCTGTTAACAGAGTGCTGTATCCAAGCATATTTATGGAAAGTTGAGTGGAAAGAAAAAGTGTGGTAGGAAGAGGTGCACAAGCAACCGGGATAACCGCAGCCTTGAAACGATTGTTAAGGAAAGGACATTCAAACATTTGGGGAAGATTCACAAGGAGTGGACTGCTGCTGGAGTCATTGCTTCAAGAGCCACCACACACAGACGTATCCAGGACATGGGCTACAAGTGTCACATTCCTTGTGTCGAGCCACTCATCACCAATAGACAACGCCAGAAGCATCTTACCTGGGCCAAGGAGAAAAACACCTGGACTGTTGCTCAGTGGTCCAAGGTGTTGTTTTCTGATGAAAGTAAATTTTGCATTTAATTTGGAAATCAAGGTCCCAGAGTCTGGAGGAAGAGTGGAGAGGCCACAATCCAAGCTGCTTGAGGTCTCGTGTGAAGTTTCCACAATCGGTGATGGTTTGGGGAGCCATGTCATCTTCTGGTGTAGGTCCACTGTGTTTTATCAAGACCAAAGTCAGCGCACCCGTCTACCAGGACATTGTAGAGCCCTTCATGCTTCCCTCTGTCCACAAGCTTTTTGGAGATGGAAATGTCATTTTCCAGCAGGACTTGGCCCCTGTCCACACTGCCAAAAGTACCAATACCTGGTTTACACAACAGTATCACTGTGCTTGATTGGCAGCAAACTCACCTGACCTTAACCCCATAGAGAATCTATTATAGAGAATCTATGGGGTATTGTCAAGAGAAAGATGAGAGACACCAGACCCAACAATGCAGACGAGCTGAAGGCTTCTATCAAAGCCACCTGGGCTTCCATAACACCTCAGCAGTGTCACAGGCTGATCGCCTCCATGCCACATTGCCGCATTGATGCAGTAATTGATGCAAAAGGAGCCTGGCCAAGTATTGAGGGCATTTACTGAACATATATTTCAGTAGGACAACATTTCAGATTTTAAAAACATTTTTCAAGCTGGTGTTATAAAGTATTCTAATTTACTGAGATAATAGCATTAACAGAAATAAACACTTAAAATAGATCACTCTGTCTGTAATGACTCTATATAATATGAGTTTTACTTTTTGTATTGAAGAACTGAAATAAATTAACTTTTTGATGATATTCTAATTTTGTGAGAAGCACCTATAGTATGCTATATGCCCAATTTTAACAAATGTACTGCAATTTTTCCTGAATGTGTTCAGAAATGTACAGATGTGTAAGCAGACAAATGCAGAGACTTAGGCTATGTGCCCACGATGCACAAAAGCTCCGGATTTTTCCTGAGCGTTTCTGCATCTCCCTGGCAGAAAAAACGCATGCGGATTGTACATGCGGATTGTACATGCGGATTGTACATGCGGATTGTATATGCGGATTGTACACGCGGATTGTACACGCGGATTGTACACGCGGATTGTACATGCGGATTGTACATGTGGATTATACATGCGGATTGTACATGCGGATTGTACATGCGGATTGTACATGCGGATTATACATGCGGATTGTACACGCGGATTGTACACGCGGATTGTACATGCGGATTGTACACGCGGATTGTACATGCGGATTATACATGCGGATTGTACATGCGGATTGTACATGCGGATTATACATGCGGATTGTACATGCGGATTGTACATGCGGATTGTACATGCGGATTGTATATGCGGATTGTACATGCGGATTGTATATGCGGATTGTACATGCGGATTGTACATGCGGATTGTACATGCGGATTGTACATGCGTTTTTCCTGCCAGGGACATGCAGAAGTGAAGCGTTCTTCACATGCATTTCCACATGCGGGTTGACAAGCGCTTTACAAGCGATTTTAGCATCACTTGGAAAGTGCTTGTCAATTTGGTCACACTATAGAAATCCATGAAAACGGCATGGATTTATATAGTGTGACCCCAAAGACTGGTTAAAAATAAAAAAATCTACTGTATAATTGTCTTTTCCCATCTGTCTGTCTGTCTGTTTGTCCGTCTGTCCTGGAAATCCCGCGTCGCTCATTGGTCCGGCAGCGGCCAATCAGCGTCGCGGGATTTCTGAAAAAAGATGGCGGCCGTTAGCGGCTCATCTGCGGGACGGAGCTCAGCGGCGATGCAGCCGGGAGATGAGCGCCGCGAGGCGCTCATCTCCCGGCCGGTACCAGCAGAAGGACATCGACCGCCGGACCCATCTGCGGGACGGAGATGCAGCCGGGAGCCAAAATCGTGTAGCCAAGATCGGTGATTGGTCGCGGCCGATATTTAAATTTGGCGCCCAAATCGGTGATTGGTCGCGGGCAGCGTCCGCGACCAATCAGTACAGTAGTGTTTAACTTTTGCGGCAAGATCAGTGATTGGTCGCGGGCCAAGACCGCGACCAATCACCGATTTGTGCGGCACATTTAAATAGCGGCCGCGACCAATTGGATGTCAGCGCCGCTCCCCGGTCCTCCCTTCACCCCCTAGCCGCATGGATGTCAGCGCCGCTCCCCGGTCCTCCCTTCACACCCTAGCCGCATGGATGTCAGCGCCGCTCCCCGGTCCTCCCTTCACCCCCTAGCCGCATGGATGTCAGCGCCGCTCCCCGGTCCTCCCTTCACACCCTAGCCGCTGATGTCCCCACAGTATCTGCATGGTGTTACAAAGGTCCGGACATTTGTGTTAAAAATCGCTGATTGGTCGCCGACGCTATTTAAATGTGGCGCCAAAATCGGTTATTGGTCGCGCCCAGCGTCGGCGACCAATCAGCGATTTTTAACACAATTGTCCGGACCTTTGTAACACCATGCGGATACTGTGGGGACATCAGCGGCTAGGGTGTGAAGGGAGGACCGGGGAGCGGCGCTGACATCCAATTGGTCGCAGCCGCTATTTAAATGTGCCGCACAAATCGGTGATTGGTCGCGGTCTTGGCCCGCGACCAATCACTGATCTTGCCGCAAAAGTTAAACACTACTGTGCTGATTGGTCGCGGACGCTGCCCGCGACCAATCACCGATTTGGGCGCCAAATTTAAATATCGGCCGCGACCAATCACCGATCTTGGCTCCACATTTAAACACCGCTGTACTGATTGGTCGCGGACGCTATTTAAATGTGGCGCCAAAATCGGTGATTGATCGCGCCAAGCGTCGGCGACCAATCAGCACAGCGGTGTTTAAATGTAGAGCCAAGATCGGTGATTGGTCGCGGCCGATATTTAAATTTGGCGCCCAAATCGGTGATTGGTCGCGGGCAGCGCCAGCGACCAATCACCGATTTTTAACACAAATGTCCGGACCTTTGTAACACCATGCGGATACTGTGGGGACATCAGCGGCTAGGGTGTCAAGGGAGGACCGGGGAGCGGCGCTGCGGGTCCGGATACTTCAGCTGCGAGCAGTCGCTCATCTCCCGGCTTCTCGCAGCGGAAGTAGCCGCACAGGCAGCGGCGCTCCCCGGTCCTCACTAATACGATTCCGCTCCCCGGTCCTCACCAATACGATTCGCTGATTGGTCTCGCTCTCCACACGCGACCAATCAGTGATCTTGGCGCTAAAGTTAAACACCGCTCTGCTGATTGGTCGCGGCCGCTGCCCGTGACCAATCACCGATTTGGGCGCCACATTTAAATAGCGGCCGCGACCAATCACCAATCTTGCCGCCACATTTAAACACTGCTGTGCTGATTGGTCGCGGACGCCAGACGCGACCAATCAGCGATTTTGGCGCCAAATTTAAACCCGCTCCGCTAGTTGGTCGCGGATGCCGGCCGCGACTAATCAGCATTACTGGCGCCAAATTTAAACACCGCTCTGCTGATTGGTCGCGGTCGCCGTCCGCGACCAATCAGCAGTATTGGCGCCAAATTTAAACCCCGCTATGCTGATTGGTCGCGGTTGCCGGCCGCGACCAATCAGCAGTATTGGCGCCAAATTTAAACACCGCTCTGCTGATTGGTCGCGGTGGCCAGCCGCGACCAATCAGCGGTTTTGGCGCCAAATTTAAACACCGCTCTGCTGATTGGTCGCGGGCGGCGATTGCGACCAATCAGCATTATTGGCGCCAAATTTAAACCCCGCTCTGCTGATTGGTCGAGACAGCCGGCCGCCACCAATCAGCAATTTTGGCGCCAAACTTAAACCCTGCTCTGCTGATTGGTCGCGGTTGCCGGCCGCGACTAATCAGTATTGTTGGCGCCAAATTGCCGGCCGCGACTAATCAGCATTATTGCCGCCAAATTTAAACACCGCTCTGCTGAATGGTCGTGGCCGTGACCAGTCACCACTATTGGCGCCAAATTTAAACACCGCTTTGCTGATTGGTCGCGACCGGCGGCTGCAACCAATCAGCATTATTGGCGCAACATTTAAACCCCGCTCTGCTGATTGGTCACGTTCGCTGGCCGCGACCAATCAGCATTATTGGCGCAAAATTTAAACCCCGCCCTGCTGATTAGTCGCGACTGCCGGCCGTGACCAATCAGCGATATAGCCGCCAAATTTCAACACCGCTTTGCTGATTGGTCGCGGTTGTTGGCCGCGACCAATCAGCGATTTTGGTGCCAAATTTAAACACCGCTCTGCTGATTGCGCCCGGTCTGCCGCATACATATTCTAGAATACCCGATGCATTAGAATCAGGCCACCATCTATAAATCTCTACTTAACTTCCGATGGCCCCCGCAGTCTTGCTTCGCTCCGTCCTGGCTGCCGGCAGATCGCGGTACACTGAAGGACCTGCTGTCACATGACTATGACGTCAGCGCAGGTCCTTCAGTCCATCGCGAGCTGCCGGCATGGGAGGACGAGCGCAGCGGGGGCCGTCAGAAGGTAAATATAACATTTATTTTATATTTTATTCTTTTTTTTGACAGGTTCTATGGTACCCGGGTCCGGAGGAGAGTCTCCCATCCTCCACACGCGGGTACCATCCGCACATTGAACGCATGTATTCCGCATGTGCTTATCTAGTGAACCGGAATCCATTTGTTCCAATGCAAGTCAATGGCGGCGAAAAAGCAGCGCTTACGCGAAATAATTGGTAGTGCTGCGTTTTTTTCCGCAATGATAATCCGCAGTGGAAATTTCCGCAGCATGTGCACAGCACATGCGGACTATCATTGGGGAACATGGCAGACCTTCTAACATGCGTTTTTAAGCGTTTCTGCAGCATTTTTGCCATGCCGAAACGCTTAAAAAACGCATTGTGGGCACACAGCCTTAGGCCATGTGCCCACGTAGCGTTTTTGTAGCATTTTTGCGGCATTTTTACGGCCGCGAAAACGTTTGTAGAACAGTCTGCCATGCAAAGCCATGTGAATTCGGATGTGCTGTGCACATGATGCGCTAATTTGCGCGCCGAATTCGCATTACTTTGCAAAACGCAGCATGACCATTTCTACTGCGATTACGCTGAAGCTTATTCGCAATGCGTGTGGTATCTGGGAGGAAGACGAGACTACAACTCCTCTTCATCCCGGCTACCACGCGGTGAAAAAAAGAAATAAAAAAGTTAAAAGCAAACAAAACCTGTATATTCACCTCTCCGGCGGCCCCCGGTCTGCTCTCCGGTCTCCTCCGGTCTGCTGTCTGTACTGTCAGGACCTGCGGTGACGTCATTTAGTCAGGTGATGGTCGCATGACCGCTGACGTCGGCATCAGGTGATGGTCGCGTGACCATCAGCTGACTAAATGACGTCACCGCAGGTCCTGACCGTACACTGCAGGACGCTGAAGAGAGAAGACGCGGCCAGGAGCAGACCGGAGGAGACCGGAGAGCAGACCGGGGGCCGCCGGAGAGGTGAATATACAGTTGTTTTTTTTTATTTATTAACGTTTTCTTTTTTTTACTATAGATGCTGCATTTAAAGCATCTAAGTTGTTCACACATTATAGATCCATGTTGGTTGCATGGATTTATATTGTGTGATCAACTTGTCAAGCACTTTTCCAAGTGATGCTCAAAATTGCTTGGAAAAGTGCTTGAAAAAACGCATGTGAAAACGCTTCTCTCTGGCAAAAAAAACGCATGTAAATCTGCATCAAATCTGCTAGGTGTGCACACAGCCTTATAGCTGGTTTTGCTCTGAGCTGAGATGTCCAGGCTGAATAATGCTCTGGGAGCAGAACCCATCAGCAGAATCTGTCTGTTTCCTGCCTTGTAGCAGTGGATCCCGGCTATTTAGCTCACAGAGCATTGTCTACACAAGATACAATTGTATCCAATTTTCAGCTGGGAACAGGACTATGTACAAGTTTTGCAGCAACTGCATTTGTGATATTAAATGTTGATCAATCTAGATTTTCTTCAGTGTTCTTATTCATTGCAGAAAATCTTAAAAAAGCCGAGGAATGTGGGCAACATGGTGGGTCAATGATTAACGCTGTGGGGCTGGGTTCATATAATAGCAAGGACAACATCTGCAAGGAGTTTGTATGTTCTCCCCGTGTTTGTGTGGGTTTCCTCCGGGTTCTCCGGTTTCCTCCCACACTCCAAAGACATACTGATAGGGAATTCATATTGTGAGCCCCAATGGGGACAGTGATGATAATGTCTGTAAGGTGCTATAAAATCTAACGGCGCTATATAAGAGAGTAAAATAAATATATAACTAAATAAAATGAATGTATTAAAAGGCTAAGATTGCAAAGAGCTTGTAAAAACAAGAAACTTTGCAATTTCCTTCTTATTCAAAATCTTCTCTGTTCTCAAGAAGGAAAAGATTTTTAATTCTGCAGTGTACAGCTCATTGCTATGGTTACTGACCACCTGAGAAGTGGCTGGTCTCCTTGGCAAGAAGCGCTCACTTGCAGACTGGTGGACTTCAGCGCCCCTGTGCCTGTCCCATTCTGCAGAGGCAAAGCCGCCTCTGCCCGCAGAATGCAAGAGGGCACAATTCAGACAAGCGGCTCAGCCAAGCCACCGGCCAGAACTGTAAATCTTCAGCTTCTGATGAGAGGAACACAAGACCACCCCTTTAATAAAGGAGTAGAGCAGAACTCATACAGTGATTAGTGGGGGTCTGACACCTGAAATCCCCAGACATCAGCTACTTCTGCAAGATGATGTACACAGTGTTAAGAGCTGGAATAGCACAGCTCCGCACACTGTGCAATGGCTGGTTTCAGGTACTACAGCTCAGATCACAATCATTTCAATAGGAGCTGCAGTACCAAGATCGGCCACTACACAGTGTACAGCGCTGTGCTGTTTGGTCTCTACGCTGAGTATTTCCAGCTGCTGTCTTATTGGTGAGGGGGCCGTGTGTTGGAACCTCACTGATCTGATATTGATGACCAGGGTCGGACTGCGGTGTCTGGGGCCCACAGGGGAAATTAACTCTAGGGGCCCACCTACAGCAAGATGCAAATATCTGTTATCCGCTCTCGCTGTTATAGTGGAGCATTGACTGGCGGCTCCTGCACATCTACTGGGCGACACTCTAACTGGGATGGACATGTTTGCATTAAAGGGCTTCTTTGGTTAAAACTAGTGTTGAGCGAGTATGTTCTGTTAACCCTTTCGGCGAGTATGCTCGGGCCGAGCTCCGAGTATTTATAGCTCCTCGGTGATATGGTTGAATCGCTCCCGTGTGCATGATTTGCGACTGTTTGACGGTTTTAATACATGTGAGGAATGTGTAAGAAATAGACATTCCTCACATGTATTAACCCCTTAAGCCGCGGAGCATTTTCCGTTTTTGCATTTTCGCTTTTTGCTCCACTTGTTCCCAGAGCCATAGCGTTTTTATTTTTTGGTCAATATGGCCATGTTAGGGCTTATTTTTTGCGGGACGAGTTGTACTTTTTAACGCCATTACTAGTTTTACCATGCCGTGTACGGGAAAACGGGAAAAAAATTCCAAGCGCCGTGAAATTGCAAAAAAAGTGCAATACCACTGAGGTTTTTTTTTATTTTTTTTACCACGTTCACTGAATGCTAAAACTGACCTGCCATTATTATTCTCCATGTCATTAAGAGCTCGTAGACACCAAACATGTATAGGTTCTTTTTTATTTAAGTGATGAAAAAAAAATCCAAAGTTTGGTAAAAAAAAAAAAAAAATGGTGCCATTTTCCGAGACCCGTAGCGTCTCCATTTTTCGGGATCTGGGGCAGGGTGAGGGCTTATTTTTTGTGAACCGAGCTGAAGTTTTTATAGATGCTATTTTGGGGTAGATCCGATGTTTTGATCGTCCGTTATTGCATTTTATTGCAATTTTACGGTGACCAAAAAACGTAATTCTGGCGTTTAGAATTTTTTTCTCATTACGCCATTTACCGATCGCATTAATTCTATTTTTATATTGATAGATCAGGCGATTCTGAACGCGGCAATACCAAATATGTGTATGTGGGGTTTATTTTATGATTTTAGGGGGTGATTTAAACTTTTAAATTTTTTTATTTTTTTTCATATTTTTTAAAACTTTTTTTTTCACTTTTTGCTTGCTTCTGTACTCTACATAGGAGACTTGAAGCAGCAACTGTCCGATCACCTCTGCTACATACAGGGAACCAGCAGATCCCCTGTATGCAGCAGAAATGGTCCTGTCCTATGAGCACCGACCACTAGATGGCGCTCATAGCAATTCCACCCGCGCCTGTTGCGGGCACATGTCAGCTGTAAGAATCAGCTGACATGTGCTTGGTTCAGTGCGGGCTCAGCGCCGGAGCCCTCACTGAACCGGAGGATAACGACATGCGCGTACTAATACGTGACATGTCGTTAAGGGGTTAAAGCTGTCAAACAGTTGCAAATCATGCACACGGGAGCGATTCAACCATATCACCGAGCAGCTGTAAATACTCGGCGCTCGGCCCGAGCATACTCGGACAGAACATACTCGCTCAACACTAGTTAAAACAAGTTATCACCGATCCATGGGCTCTACAGGATAGGTGATCACTTATTGAGCATTTGTGTCCGAACATTGGAAAACGCACCTATCGGAAGAATGGGGAAGTTTTATCCCTGACAGAACACTTATCCCTATTTTAAAATGCTGCGGCAGGTGGGACGTCTGACCGCAGCTCTATTCATTCTCTTAGAGACTTGCAAAAAAGAGCAGCGCTCACAGCCACTGAGAGAATGAATGGATCAGTGGTCGCATCTCACATGCCGCTCCAGTCTAATGGGGAGAAAAGCTCCACATTCTGCCGGTGTGTACAAGCAGTCAGACCCCCACCAATCAATATTATCAATGATCCTGTGGAGAGGTGATTACTTGTTTTCACCGGAGAACCCCTGTAAGTGCATCTCTGCCGCTCTGGTCCAAGTATTTAATCGCTAAGGCCACGGCCCTACTATCAGTATTCGGTCAGTATCCAGTCAGTATTTTTTCTCAGGAGTGGGAGCCAAAACAGGTGATGAACAATCAGAGAAAAGGTATAATAGAAACAAGTCACCAATTCTGCATTTATCAACCATTCCTGGTTTCGGCAGCCACTCCTGAGAAAAATACTGACCAAATACTGATGGTGGGGCTGTGGCCTAATGGAAAAAAATCTTTTCCTAGTTAAGATCAGCGAGAACAAAATGACCGCCATACACAGCACAGTCCACTATATCAACACCAATAATACCACATACAAAAGGGACAAATATCGCCACACCTTGACTAGATCACATATTACCACTACATAGTGACTGAATAATACCACATACAAGGAACAAATATGGCCAAACTATGACCAGACCATATATTACCACCCCAAGGTGACCAAATACTACAGTACTGATCATGAATACAAAACCACAAAACTAACAACACTGTTATTACCACCAGCGACATTATGCACAGGAGCTCTGTATATAGTGTCAGTGTACAGGTAACACAGTGATCACCAGTGACATTATAGACAGGAGCTCTGTATATAGTGTATCGGTAATACAGTGATCACCAGTGACATACACAGGAGCTCTGTATATACTATATACACACGTGGTCAAAATTGTTGGTACCCCTCGTTTAATGAAAGAAAAACCCACAATGGTCACAGAAAAAACTTGAATCTGACAAAAGTAATAATAAATTAAAAATCGATGAAAATGAACAAATGAAAGACAGACATTGCTTTTCAACCCTGCTTCCACAGAATTTAAAAAAAATTAAACTCTTGAAATAGGCCTGGACAGAAATGATGGTACCCCTGAAAATAATGTGACAAAAGGGACATGTTAAATCAAGTTGTGTCCACTAATTAGCATCACAGGTGTCTACAATCTTGTAATCAGTCAGTGGGCCTGTATATAGGGCTACAGATACTCACTGTGCTGTTTGGTGACATGGTGTGTACCACACTCAACATGGACCAAAGGAAGCAAAGGAAAGAGTTGTCTCAGGAGATTAGAAAGAAAATTATAGACAAGCATGTTAAAGGTAAAGGTTATAAGACCATCTCCAAGCAGCTTGATGTTCCTGTAACTACAGTTGCACATATTATTCAGAAATTTAAGATCCATGGGACTGTAGCCAACCTCCCTGGACGTGGCCGCAGGAGGAAAATTGATAACAAATCAAAGAGACGAATAATATGAATGGTAACAAAAGAGCCCAGGAAAACTTCTAAAGAGATTAAAGGTGAACTTCAAGCTCAAGGAACATCAGTGTCAGATCGCACCATCCGTCGTTGTTTGATCTAAAGTGGACTTCATGGGAGACGACCAAGGAGTACACCATTGTTGAAAAAAAATCATAAAAAAGCCAGACTGGAATTTGCCAAACTACATGTTCACAAGTCACAAAGCTTTTAGGAGAATGCCCTATGGACAGATGAGACAAAAATGGAAGTTTTTGGCAAGGCACATCAGATCTATGTTCACAGATGGAAAAATGAAGCATATCAAGATAAGAACACTGTCCCTACTGTGAAACATGGAGGAGTCTCTTTTATGTTTTGGGGCTGGTCTGCCGCATCTGGCACAGGGTGTCTTGAATCTGTGCAGGGTACAATGAAATCTCAAGACTATCAAGGGATACTAGAGAGAAATGTGCTGCCCAGTGTCAGAAAGCGTGGTCTCAGTCGCAGGTCATGGGTCTTGCAACAGTATTATGACCCAAAACACACAGCTAAAAACACCCAACAATGGCTAAGAGGAAAACATTGGACTATTCTGAAGTGGCTTCTATGAGCCCTGACCTAAATCCTATTGAGCATCTTTGGAAAGAGCTGAAACATGCCGTCTGGAAAAGGCAACCTTCAACCATGAGACAACTGGAGCAGTTTGCTCATGAGGAGTGGCCAAAATACCTGTGGAGAGGTGCAGAAGTCTCATTGACAGTTACAGGAGTCGTTTGATTGCAGTGATTGCGTCAAAAGGTTGTTCAGCAAAATATTAAGTTAAGAAGAACCATCATTTCTGTCCAGGCCTATTTCATCAGTTTATTTTATTTTTTTTATTCTGTGGAAGCAGAAAAGCAATGTCTGACTTTCATTTGTTCATTTTCATAGATTTTTAATTTATTATTACTTTTGTCAGATTCAAGTTATTTCTGTGACCATTGTGGGTTTTTCTTTCATTAAACGAGGGGTACCAACAGTTTTGACCACGTGTGTAGTGTAAGTGTACATGTGTGTCACCCTGGCCTGGATGCCACAAGTGTAATTAAAGCTGTGTCTGAGAGCAGGGGGGAGGTTCTCTAGTCAGGGGAACATTAGCATGCAATGCCTCCTGTCTCAGGCCAGTAGGGGGAGCAGGCTGCCCCTATAAAAGCTGGTGCTGAGGTCAGGGTTAGAGAGAACCCAGATGACCTGTCTCAAGACTGAGACGTGTCTCAGCAGAGCAGGGACAGACAGTTGCACTGCACCTAAGAGGAAGTGTGGCAGGAGGAGAGCCACAAGCCAGAGACAAGAGGCGAAGAGAGCCTGTCTTGGCAGATAACAGACTTAATCTACCAGACTTTGGTGTCTGAGGCTGGAAGGATTCCACATCCCCCAGCAGAGAACCAGTCCGCAAGGGACTGTATATTCCTTGGCCTAAGAAGCCTGGAGGCTCTGCAACAACAGAAGGGACCAGTAAAGCCATACAAGGCTGGGAGCAGAAAGGAACCCACGTCGCAGGCCATACAGGCGAGAAAACACGGAAAGCTCGGAAACGTGGGCTGTTACCCTATCAGGAGGAGATAGCCAGAAGGAGCGCAGAAAGCACGGTAGGCCTACACCCTCACCCTGACCAGGGCCAATTTCCCCGTTGCTCTCAGACATCCAGGTCCCCTCCTAGCCGGGACTGTTTGTGGGTCAGTTTACCTGTTTAGTAAAGACCCTGGACTGCAACCTGTTGTCTGTGTGCTCCTTGCTCCTCCAGCACTATCAGCACTGGGACTCCCACTACCATCACTCCCAACATCCATTATACTGCCCTGGGGCCGCACTCTTCCCGTGGAGAGTCACACTACCCTAGATGCACACCTCATCAGCCCCAGCGGTCTGCATGCAGCGGCAGTTCCTAATAACCGCAATCCACGGGTGGCGTAGTCGGACATTATCAGCAGAACATAGCAGACTACCATTGGCCTGACCACCCTGAGCCACGGAACCGGGTCGCCACTACTACCCCCATCGTCTCCCTATTGCCCGGATCCGAGTGCCCCACGGCCCAGGGGGCGAGTCAGCTTTGGCGTAGTCGGCAGGATTTCGTGCCCGCAACCACCGGGTACTGCGTGCCTGAAAAAGACTTTTGTAACTTACCTGTGGCAAAGTTTCCCGCCGTCCGGAGTCGTTTCCCGCCATCCGGAGCCGATTCCCGCCATCGGACGCCATCTTGGACCTTTTCCCGCCGTCTTCTGCCGCCTTCCCACCATCCGCAGCTGCTTCCCGCCATCGGACGCCATCTTCAGGACGCCGCGCGGGAAGAAGATGGGCGTGGACGTCAAAACCGCGCGAGATCCGAAGCTCCGCCCCACGCACCGACGCTGCGCAAGGTCCTGGAAGGGAGAGAGAGCGACGCTGACGTCATCAGGACGCGACGCCAGGTCCTCGTCCATAGCAGCAGCAGCGGAGCCGCGGCCTACAGAAGAGGATCGTCGGAAGGTAGGCCACGCGTAACTAGGGGGGGAGGAAGATGACGGACACAGAGGCGCCCACTACCACCAACGCAGCTGCAGCAGCGGTGATGCCCTTTTCCTTGCCCTACATCCCTGGAGCGGCCTGGCTGCCCAAATACTCAGGAGAGCCCCATGCCCTAACTGACTTCAAGGAAAGGCTATACAGTTTGTTCCACGTTTACCCCCTGACAGAGGAACAGAAGGTCAGCATATTAACAGGGCAGTTAACTGGCGCAGCCCAGCGGGAGGTAAAATCATGGCCCACTGAGGAGAAAAGGACTGTGAAGGGTATTCTGGCCCGGCTGCGGGGTACCTTTGACACACGTACTTCCGCTGAGATTAAAATGAGGTTCTATGGATGTAAGCAGCGGGCACAGGACAGCATCAGAGACTATGCCCTAAATCTGCAGGAAGCCTTGAGGGCTATTCAACAAACTGACCCTGGCAGTGTGCAGGAAACGGATAAGCTGCTAACAGAACAATTCATAGAAGGTCTGCTGTCTAGCGCCCACAGGGCCCAACTGCGCCTCATGTTCTTTCAGAACCCCGACCTGACCTTTGCCCAATTTAAGGACAGGGCCATAAGGGTGCTCCGTGAATCTGCAACCAGTAGCGCTATAAACCCCCGGCGCCCTGCTATCACTTACCACCAGGAGGCGGCGCCCTCCTCTATGGACTCCGTGGAGGCTGATGCACAGGCCCTGAACCAAGCCCCGTCGAAAGATCTGCACCACCAAGTCCAGGAGCTGACCAGGAGCGTCGCGGCGTTGACCAGGACCGTCCAGGCGTTGCAAGTGGACCCGTCAAGACCCATCGAGCTGGCTTCAAGTCCGGAGAATGTCCCATGGCGTCGACAGAGGAGGATCCCGTCGTTCCGAGGGAGGCCCACAGACCGCTACGCAGAGGATGGACAGCCCATTTGCCGTCGATGCAACCAGCCCGGACACATTTCCAGGTACTGTAATTTAAACGGGTCTACCTGGGGCAGAGGGCCAACCCCCAGGCATAAGATCACCAGGCCCTTACAATTGGCGTAATAAGTACGTTGGGGCGCGCACGGTTTTACCCGTGGTGCTGGACGGTATCCCCATGAGCGCCTTGCTGGATACTGGGTCACAAGTAACCACTATCCCTTATGTACTTTTTAAGCAGTATTGGACTGATGCTGATATCACACGGTATCCAGACGGTAACTTGAGCATCATCGCCAGTAATGGCTTACCCGTGCCGCAGATGGGGTTCAAGGAGATGACCATTAAGATTGGTAAAGTTGAACTACCGGCACAGGGAGTGATTATTGTGGACATTGACCGTCATGAAAGTCACCCTAAAATAACTGTGGGTACTAACGTGATTGAAAATTGTCTTTCAGAGGTAATTGTAATCTTACAACAGGTGGCGGTGAATGCTAGTTCCAGCCAACAGAGAATCCTCAACAAGGAGATAAAGGCCCTGATGAGACGGCAGCAGGTAGAACTGTCTGGTGGTGAGATCGGTAGCGTAAGACTGAGTGACCCATTCCCCATTTCCATGCCTCCCAAAAGTGAAATGATGATCTGGTGTCGGACTGCAATCGGGTTGAGAGGTAGAGACTACCAAGACATGGTAGAACCCGTGTACTCAGACAGCAGGCCCACCATTTTGACAGCCCGGGGGGTGGTTGATGTCCGTCATGGGAGGGTGCCCGTCCGCATCCTCAACATTGGGGAGAGGGAGGTACACTTACCCAGGTACGCTACACTTGCCAAGCTGTTTGTGGTCGAACACAAAGCTATCAGGGCCGTGGAACCTTTGCCTCCATCTCCACAGGCGGAGAGTAATGGCTCCCAGAAACAAAAGGAGGACTGGTGCCAGAAACTCCACGTGGGTGCTGACTCCACTCCCCTGCACCAAAAACAAGGAGTCTACTGGGTGGTACAGGAGTACGAGAGAGTCTTTAGTAAGCACCCGCTAGACTTCGGCAGAGTAGAGGGGATAGAACACCACATCCCCACAGGGAGCCACCCACCGATAAAAGAGAGGCACAGACCTGTACCCCCTGCACATTATCAGAACACAAGGGGCATGCTAAGAGAGATGAAAGAAGCTGGGGTTATTAGAGACAGCTGTAGCCCCTGGGCAGCCCCCTTGGTTCTGGTCAAAAAGAAAGACGGCACCATGAGAATGTGCGTCGACTATAGACAAATCAACCGTATCACTCACAAAGACGCATATCCGCTGCCTAGAATAGAGGAGTCTTTAGCCGCACTAAAATCAGCTAACTTCTTTTCTACTTTGGACCTTACTAGCGGGTACTGGCAGGTTCCTGTGGCAGAGGCTGACAAGGAGAAGACCGCCTTCACCACCCCGATGGGACTGAGCGAATTCAACTGCATGCCTTTCGGGCTCTGCAACGCACCAGGGACCTTCCAGCGGCTGATGGAATGCTGTCTAGGGCACCGAAACTTCGAGACGGTCCTCCTTTACCTGGACGACGTGATCGTCTATTCGAAGACCTACGAGGACCATCTGAAGCACCTGGCCGAGGTGTTCGAAGCCCTGGCAGGCTATGGCCTGAAGGTGAAACCATCGAAGTGTCACCTGCTGAAACCAAAGGTCCAGTACCTAGGGCACGTGGTAAGCGCGGAAGGAGTGGCCCCCGACCCTGACAAGGTCACGGCAATCAAGAGCTGGCCAAGCCCCTCGAACATCAAAGAGGTGAGACAGTTTCTCGGGTTGGTAGGCTACTACCGAAGATTCATCCCCGGGTTCACCAAGATGGCAGCTCCTATGCAGGACCTCCTGATCGGACAGTCTAAGTCCAGGAGGCAAAAGCCGCCCTTCAAGTGGGATAAACCGGAAGAGGAGTCCTTCCGCCAGCTAAAGATGGCCCTCACAGGGGATGAGATCCTGGCCTACCCTGATTATGGCCAGCCTTTCATTCTCCACACAGATGCCAGTAATGTGGGACTGGGAGCCGTATTGTCCCAAAACCAACAGGGCAGATAACAGGTGATCGCATACGCCAGCCGGAAGCTGAGGCCCACCGAAAGAAACCCGGAGAATTACAGCTCCTTCAAGCTAGAATTCTTGGCGGTGGTGTGGGCCGTGACGGAACGCTTCAAGCATTACCTGGCCTCCGCAAAGTTCACCGTGTACACGGACAACAACCCGTTGACACACCTGGACAATGCAAGACTGGGTGCCCTGGAACAGCGGTGGATGGCCCGTCTCTCCAACTATGACTTCGTGATCAAGTACCGGGCAGGCAAAACCAACGCCAACGCGGACGCCGTATCAAGGATGCCTCACTTACCTGAAGGTGACGAAGACCCAGAAGAGCTGGAGGAGGTAGAACTCCCCGCGTTTCACCGGTATGGAGCCGCTCAACACTCTCACCGCGTGAAGGAGGAGGATCTAACAACTGTGATGATGAATCCCCTACCTCACCACAGCTGGGCCGAGACCCAAGATAGTGACCCTGCAGTCCGCCTGGTGAAAGATCTGCTGACCCGGGAAGACGCCCGCTTAGATCCAGATGCCCCAGAGGAAGCCAAGCAGCTTTGGAAGGAGAAGAGCAAGCTGTTCCTCTACGAAGGCAAGTTGTGCAGAAGGATTGTCAACCACCGGACGCACGAGCTGACCTGGCAAGTCGTGGTCCCAAGGAGGGATGCAGCTATGGTCCTGGGGGCTTACCATGACAGAGCGGGACACTTCGGTTGGAAGAAACTGGAGTTCCTACTAAGAGGAAGATTCTTTTGGGTCGGCATGAGAGGAGCTGTAGAAAAATGGTGCAGAGACTGTGGCCCTTGTCACCTAAGGAGGAAGGACCGTGCCAGCCAGAAGACACCCTTGAGGCCCATCGTCACCACGCAGCCTCTTGAGCTGGTAGCTCTGGACCACGTCAAATTGGCTCCCAGCCGGTCAGGATACATCTATGCCCTGACAATCGTGGACCACTATTCCCGTTTTCTAGTGGTGGTCCCGGTAAAGGACTTGACAGCCCAAACAGCGGCCAGAGCCTTCCAGCAATATTTCTGCCATCCACACGGGTATCCGGAACAGGTCCTGACAGACCAGGGTCCAGCGTTCGAGGCTGAAATCTTCCAGGAGTTCTGCAACCTCTATGGCTGTAAGAAGATTCGTACAACGCCTTACCACCCCCAAACCAACGGGATGTGTGAGAAGATGAACAATATAGTCATTGATCTCCTGAAGACGTTGCCCCTGGAGGAACGCAGCCTGTGGCCAGAAAAACTGCCGGACCTGATAGACCTATACAACAATATCCCGGTGAATGCTACAAACTGCACCCCGGCTTACCTGATGCGAGCTAGACCAGGAAAGCTGCCCGTAGACCTGGAGATGGGAGTCCTAATACCTGAGGACACCTCCCCGGATGCGGACTGGGATACGGAAAGGCAACTGCAGTACAAGAAGGTACAGGAGAGTGTGGAGAAGAGCCTGGCCCAGGTGAGAGAGAAGCAAGAAAGACTCTTCAATCAACACGCCCCTGCTAGTCCCCTAGAACCTGGTGAGCAAGTCCTAAAGCGAAAAAGAAGGCTACATAAGTTGGACGACCAGTGGGAAAGGGAACCCTACACCGTACTGCAGTCTGACCACGACAACCCAAAGGTGTGCGTAATCACCAAGGACGGAGGAGAAACCACTAGTGTCGTCTCCAGAGACCATCTCAAAAGGTGCCCTGAGCAACTCCGTAGTGCAGAAGAGGATCAGAGTGACCTTGAACCCGCAGAGGACAAAGAAGAAATGATCAGCACCGTTCTCGGAGAGTTCCCTCAGTCCTGGACTCGCATAAATGATGCCATAGTGGTACCTGTCCTGCATTTCCTGCAACCGGCACAGCAACAACCAACACCAGAGCCGGAAGGTGAAGAGGAGCAAGCAGTTCCAGAGGCAGAAGAGCCTGTACCAGCAGCCCAGGAGAGTCAACCCTCTGCTGACAGTGAGCCTGCCATGCCTGCGGTAAGCCAAAGGACCCGCAGACAGCTGCCTGCCCTACCTGTACACCCAGCTGGTAGCTGCACCCCTAACGCTAGTGGGGAAAGCCAAGTCAGTCCACCACCAGACAGTGGGCTACGTAGGTCAACCAGGAGCACAAAGGGACAGATACCCGCTCGCTGGAGAATATAGAGTGTACTAAAATTGTAAATAACCCTGTTGCCAAATGTTGAATTGTTTGCAAAGTTACATGCATGTTTGGTAATACTCTGTTTCAGTTTCTTGCAGCTACCGTAAGGACTCACAGGTTATGGACTTTTTATAACCGGGACCTTGTATGGACTTCGTTCAGAGCCTAACCCAGGAATGAACTAAGACTGTGAAGGACTTGGGGTAGGACAGACCCCCACCTGGTTAAGGCTCCCCGTTGTGCTGGTGATATGGACACCCGGTCACAGGCCACACTGTGACCTTAAGAACTCAATTTGTGCGTCGTCTGTCTATTAATGTTTTATTGATATGCATATTGTCTTTGTTTACTGTTTAGTCCCGGAGTACTAAATTTCACTAGGGGGGAATGTGTCACCCTGGCCTGGATGCCACAAGTGTAATTAAAGCTGTGTCTGAGAGCAGGGGGGAGGTTCTCTAGTCAGGGGAACATTAGCATGCAATGCCTCCTGTCTCAGGCCAGTAGGGGGAGCAGGCTGCCCCTATAAAAGCTGGTGCTGGGGGCAGGGTTAGAGAGAACCCAGATGACCTGTCTCAGGACTGAGAGGTGTCTCAGCAGAGCAGGGACAGACAGTTGCACTGCACCTAAGAGGAAGTGTGGCAGGAGGAGAGCCACAAGCCAGAGACAAGAGGCGAAGCAAGCCTGTCTTGGCAGATAACAGACTTAATCTACCAGACTTTGGTGTCTGAGGCTGGAAGGATTCCACATCCCCCAGCAGAGAACCAGTCCGCAAGGGACTGTATATTCCTTGGCCTAAGAAGCCTGGAGGCCCTGCCACAACAGAAGGGACCAGTAAAGCCATACAAGGCTGGGAGCAGAAAGGAACCCACGTCGCAGGCCATACAGGCGAGAAAACACGGAAAGCTCGGAAACGTGGGCTGTTACCCTATCAGGAGGAGATAGCCAGAAGGAGTGCAGAAAGCACGGTAGGCCTACACCCTCACCCTGACCAGGGCCAATTTCCCCGTTGCTCTCAGACATCCAGGTCCCCTCCTAGCCGGGACTGTTTGTGGGTCAGTTTACCTGTTTAGTGAAGACCCTGAACTGCAACCTGTTGTCTGTGTGCTCCTTGCTCCTCCAGCACAATCAGCACTGGGACTCCCACTACCATCACTCCCAACATCCATTATACTGCCCTGGGGCCGCACTCTTCCCGTGGAGAGTCACACTACCCTAGCTGCACACCTCATCAGCCCCAGCGGTCTGCATGCAGCGGCGGTTCCTAATAACCGCAATCCACGGGTGGCGTAGTCGGACATTATCAGCAGAACATAGCAGACTACCATTGGCCTGACCACCCTGAGCCACAGAACCGGGTCGCCACTACTACCCCCATCGTCTCCCTATTGCACGGATCCGAGTGCCCCACGGCCCAGGGGGCGAGTCACATGTAATACACTGACTCACCAGTGACGTCTCTAGGTGAAGTCCTTCATCTCCGCTTTTCTTCTTCATCTGGCACAGACGGCCATCACTTCTTCCAGCCAGGAATCATCTCTGCAGAAAATAACACACAGTTATCAATAACTGATCTCTTCTAGGGAATATTCCCACTCCACCCCCCGACTTCTACGCTACACCAGTTGAAGAAAAAAAGCGAGATAGTGCCGCCCTGCACAGTAACAGGAGCCCGCTTTTGTCCTATCCCATGGAAAACAATTTCCTAAAAAGTAAATTATATTACAGAAGTAATAATGTCTCTAATTGGACTCTAAAATAATAATGTTCCTCACTGGCCACCATAAACTAATAAAGTATGTTCCTCAATCTGGCACCAAACAGTAATTAAGTCCCTTGTTCAGCCTGGCACCCCCATATATCCATCCTGGCCCCCCCTTCCCTGCATATATCCATCCTGACACCCCCCATATATCCCTTCTGGCCCCCATATGTCCAGTGTGACCCCTCCATATATTTATCCTAGCCCACGTGTATCGAGCCTGCCCCCTCCCATATACCCATCCTAGTCCCCCATGTGGCCCTCCTGTTCCCCCCATATATCCATCCTGGCCTCCATGTGTCCAGCCTGCCCCCCCACATATCCATCCTGGCCTCCATGTTTCCAGCCTGCCCCCCATATATCTGTCCTGGCCTCCATGTGTCCAGCCTGCCCCCTCCCATATATCTGTCCTAAAGCCCCATGTGTCAAGCCTGCCCCCCCATATATCCATCCTGGCCTCCATGTGTCCAGCATGCCCCCCCTACATAACCATCCTGGCCTCCATGTGTCCAGCCTGCCCCCCCCAATATCCATCCTGGCCTCCATGTTTCCAGCCTGCCCCCCATATATCCATCCTGGCCTCCATGTGTCCAGCCTGCCCCCTCATATATCCATCCTGCCCTTCCCCCTGCATATATCCATCCTGACACCCCCCCATATATCCATACTGGCCCCCATATGTCCAGCGTGGCCCCTCCATATATTTATCCTAGCCCACGTGTATCGAGCCTGCCCCCCCACATACCTATCCTAGCCCCCCATGTGTCCAGCCTGCCCCGCCCCCCATATATCCGGCCCGCCATATATCCATCCCCCTCATATATCCATCCTGGCCTCCATGTGTCCAGCCTGCCCCACCATATAGCCATCCTGCCCACCCTTTCCCATGTGTCCAGCCAGGCTCCCCCTTATGTGTCCAGCCAGGCTCCCCCCCTTGTGTGTCCAGCCAGGGTTCCCCCTTGTGTGTCCAGCCAGGCTCTCACCCTTGTGTGTCCAGCCAGTGTTCCCCCTTGTGTGTCCAGCCAGGGTTCCCCCTTGTGTGTCCAGCCAGGGTTCCCTCTTGTGTGTCCAGTCAGGGCTTCCCCTTGTGTGTCCAGCCAAGGCTCCCCCTTGTGGGTCCAGCCAGGGTTCCCCCTTGTGTGTCCATCCAGCTCCCTCCTTTTGTGTCCAGCCAGGGCTCCCCCTTGTGTGTCCAGTCAGGGCTATCCCTTGTGTGTCCAGCCAGGGCTTCTCCTTGTGTGTCCAGCCAGGGCTCCCCCTTGTGTGTCCAGCCAGGGTTCCCCCTTGTGTGTCCAGCCAGGGCTCCCCCTTGTGTGTCCAGCAAGGCCCCCCTTGTGTGTCCATCCGGTCCCCCCCTTGTGTGTCCAGCCAGGGTCCCCCCTTGTGTGTCTAACCGGGCCCCCCCTTGTGTGTCCAGCCAGGGGCCCATCCCATTCTGCATCCACTCATATACACACAGACACACACACAGACACCTCTTACCTTCCTGCTCTCCCGTGCGGTGTCCTCCTTCTCCGGCGGCTGAGTTGCGCGCCTCCTTCACTGCAGGCGCATGACGATGACGTCATACGCCGGCCGGGGAAGGGAGACGCGCAGCTTCAGCTGCTTCACTGGGACGTGTGTCACGGCGGTTCAGGTAATGAACGCCGCGTGAGCGCGTCCCTGCATACACTGTGCCTGCGCTTTTAAAGGGCCCGTGCCCCTTAAAACCGCAGGTTTTTTATTTTTTCATTCTCTTCTCCCCCTCTCCTCTGCAGAAGGGTACCCCGCCAGCCCAGTCCCACCCTGTTGATGACTTATCCTAAAATCGGTCATTAATATATAAGTCCTGGACAGTCCCGTTAAGCTTGTTTTACCTAGTTATAAAAGCCCTTTAAGTCCTCATTATAAGGTAAGGTATGAATGGATCTAATTAAATTCTCCAAAGAGAACTATTTATACATTTTAGTCACTGTGAGCTTTCTACAAGATATTGCGGGCAGTATATAGCGAATATACGGACACAGAGCCATTCGCCGGCTCAGATTGCCAATAAGCACCTTGTAAATATGAGACCTTGACATCATAGGTTACTTGGCTTAATATGAAATTGTCCCTCATGTGTACCGCATTGTGGGCAGGGACTATATGTACATCACTGCAGAATATGTTGGCAATAAAAAGTCAACAGAAATGAATATCATGCAGATCCTCACCAGGACTCCAGCAGTGTCACCATCCTGCCACCATACAGCTATAGAAGGACAATAAACCTGCAGGGTTCTCCCCTCAGTTATTTTTTCCTTTAATTTTATTATCTGTTTCTTACTCACAGTGAAAGAACAGTCATCAGATATTTTATTGTTCACTTTTTATTTTACAGTCTCAGCTCTGAAGAATAGAACGTCTTATGAATAAATGACAGCTCACTTATTACAGTGGTGGCCAAAAGTATTGGCACCCCTGCAATTCTATCAGATAATACTCAGTTTCTTCCTGAAAATGATTGCAATCACAAATTCTTTGGTATTATTATCTTCATTTAATTTGCTTGCAAGGAAAAAATACAAAAGAGAATGAAGCAAAAATCAAAACCTTGATCATTTCACACAAAACTCCAAAAATGGGCCAGACAAAAGTATTGGCACCCTCAGCCTAATACTTGGTTGCACAACCTTTAGCCAAAATAACTGCGAACAACCGCTTCCGGTAACCATCAATGAGTTTCTTACAATGCTCTGCTGGAATCGTAGACCATTCTTCTTTGGCAAACTGCTCCAGGTCCCTGATATTTGAAGGGTGCCTTCTCCAAACTGCCATTTTGTGATCTCTCCACAGGTGTTCTATGGGATTCAGGTCTGGACTCATTGCTGGCCACCTTAGAAGTCTCCAGTGCTTTCTCTAAAACCATTTTATAGTGCTTTTGGAAGTGTGTTTTGGGTCATTGTCCTGCTGGAAGACCCATGACCTCTAAGGGTGACCCAGCTTTCTCACACTGGGCCCTACATTATGCTGCAAAATTTGTTGGTAGTCTTCAGACTTCATAATGCCATGCACACGGTCAAGCAGTCCAGTGCCAGAGGCAGCAAAGCAACCCCAAAACATCAGGGAACCTCCGCCATGTTTGACTGTAGGGACCATGTTCTTTTCTTTGAATGCCTCTTTTTTTTTCCTGTACACTCTATGTTAATGGTTTTTCCCAAAAAGCTCGACTTTTGTCTCATCTGACCAGAGAACATTCTTCCAAAACATAGTAACATAGTTTGTAAACATAGTTAGTAAAAGCCGAATAAAGACTTGCGTCCATCAAGTTCGACCTGTTAGTTCTGTAATTGCTAAAGTTGATCCAGAGGAGGGCAAAAACCCCAAATGATTTGGCCAATCTTCACCTGAGGAAAAATTCCCTCCTGACTCTGAAACCAGCAGTCAGAATAAATCCCTGTATCAACTTACTATTTTATTTTATTTTTAAGTATATGCTGAAATCTGCCTGGTATCTAGAAATGCATCCAGTCCCCGCTTGAACTGGTGTAGTGAATCTGACATCACCGTCTCCTCACTCAGTGAATTCCATATTCTCACTGCTCTTACCGTAAAGAACCCCTTCCTATGCTGGTGCTGAAACCTTTTCTCTTCCAGTCTTAGTGAATGCCCTCTTGTTACCGTAATATCCCTCCTTTTGAACAAATCCCTGGCAAGGTCTCTATACTGTCCCCTAACATATTTGTACACATTTATTATGTCCCCCCTCAACCTTCTCTTTTCCAGGCTGAATAGTCCTAGTTTTGCCAACCTCTCTGGGTATTGCAGTCCCTCCATTCCCTTTATTAATTTTGTTGCCCTCCTTTGTACCTTTTCAAGCTCATTTATATCCTTTCTATATATTGGGGCCCATAACTGAGCACAGTATTCCAAGTGTGGTCTGACCAGTGCTTTGTACAGTGGAAGAACAATGTTCTCATCCTTTGCAGCTATACCTCTTCTGATACATCCCATTACCCTGTTTGCCCTTACAGCAGCGGCCTGACTTTGGGCACTCCAATTTAGTTTGCCATCAATCAAGATGCCCAAGTCCTTCTCCATCTCTGAATTCCCCAATGATTTCCCATTCAGTGAGTACTGGTGACTTCCATTTTTCCTTCCCATATGTATGACCTTACATTTCTCCTCGTTAAACCTCATTTGCCATTTAATGCTCCACCTACCCAGCTTATCCAAATCCCTCTGTAGGTCTGCACTGTCCTCTTTTGTATTAATTGTTTTACATAACTTTGTGTCATCTGCAAATATTGATATTTTACTATTTATCCCGTTGACTATGTCGTTAATAAAGATATTAAATAACATTGGGCCTAGTACAGACCCCTGTGGTACCCCACTAGTGACGCTTACCCAATCTGAGTATATTCCATTTATAACCACCCTCTGCCTTCTATCCCTTAGCCAGTTAGCTACCCACTTGCAGACATTTTCCCCCAGCCCCATCATTCTCATTTTGTATACCAACCTATTATGTGGCACGCTATCGAAAGCTTTTGAGAAGTCGAGATACACGACATCCACTGGTTCCCCCTGATCTACTCGAGAGCTAACCTCCTCGTAGAAGTCAATCAGGTTTGTTTGGCAGGAGCGATTCCTCATGAATCCATGTTGGTTCGGGATTAAAAGATTATTAGCATCAAGATGCTCCATAATTGCCTCTTTAATGAAGCTTTCAAAAATTTTGCCCACAACGGACGTCAGACTCACCGGCCGATAGTTTCCGGCGTCACTTTTCGCTCCCTTTTTGAATATTGGCACTACATTCGCCTGTCGCCAATCAAGTGGCACAGACCCAGTCTCAACAGAGTCCTTAAATATAAGATATAACGGTCTGTCTATCACATTACTTAGTTCCCTTAGTACCCGTGGGTGTATGCCATCAGGTCCTGGTGATTTGTTTATTTTAATGTTACTGAGGCGTTTCTGTACCCCAGCTTGGGTTAGATTTGTCATACTTAGTGGAGGATTAAGTTTGTCACTTCTCATTTCTCCTGTTAGTTCGATTTCCTTTGTGAAAGTTGTCGAAAAAAAATTATTTAATAGATTAGCTTTATCCTCATCTTTCTCTATGATTTTGCCTTCCTCACTTTTTATCGGTCCAATATTATCCGATTTAATCCTTTCACTATTTATATACGTAAAGAACAGTTTGGGATTTGATCTACTTTCCCTAGCAATACGTCTCTCTGTTTCCTCCTTCGCTATTTTTATTTGTTTTTTGCAGGTTCTCGTTTTTTCCTTGTAACACATTAGTGCCTCCTTACTGTTTTCCTGTTTTAATCTCTTGAATGCCTCTTTTTTGCTATTTAACGCCCCTTTTACGTTCTTGTTCAACCATATTGGTTTCCTCTTATTTCTGGCCCTTTTATTCCCATACGGTATATACCTCTCGCACTGAGTATTCAGAATTCTTTTGAAGGTTTCCCATTTACTATTCGTATTCCTTTGATTAAGAACTTTGTCCCAGTCAATAAGTTGAAGGCTTTCTTTCAGCTGATCAAACTTTGCCCTCCTAAAGTTTAATGTTTTTGTTGTTCCCTTATTGATAACCCTACTGAAGGGCATTTTGAAGTCGATAATATTATGGTCGCTATTACCTAGGTGCCCCCCTATCTGTACCTCAGTTATTCTATCAGGCCTATTAGTCAATATTAAGTCTAACATGGCCTTCCCTCTCGTTGGTTCCTGCACTAGTTGGGAGAGATAATTATCCTTAATATTTTTCAAGAACCTTTTTCCTTTCTGAGATCTACAGGTTTCTGTTTCCCAGTCAATATCCGGGTAGTTGAAATCCCCCATTACAATCACTTCATTATGTTTTGCTACTTTGTCTATTTGTCCTAATAGCAGTTTCTCATTCTCCTCTGTTATATTGGGTGGCTTATAGCAGACCCCCAGTAATATTTTATTATTATTTTTAGTTCCCTCTATCTCTACCCACATGGACTCGACCCCCTCTTCTCCCTCTCCTATATCTTCCCTTAGTCTGGGTTTTAGACATGACTTTACATATAAGCAGACTCCTCCGCCTTTCCCCTGTTTCCGGTCCCTTCTAAATAAACTATAATCTAATAAATTTACCGCCCAGTCGTAGCTATCGTCTAGCCAAGTCTCTGTTATACCTACGATGTCATACCTCTCCTCCCATATAAGCGCCCGCAGCTCATCCGCCTTATTGGTCAGGCTTCTTGCGTTGGTCAGCATGCAAGATAAAACTTTGTGGTTATTTAGCATCCTATTCTTCTCTAACGATCTAACTGTACTATCCCCACCCCCCTCTCCACCCTCATTATATTCACTTCTCCCCTTCCCCCTTGCTTGCCTCACATCCCACCTATTTCCTTGGTTCCCCCCCCCCCGTCTCTAGTTTAAAAACTCCTCCAACCTATTAGCCATCTTCTTCCCCAGCACCGCTGCACCCTCCCCATTGAGGTGCAGCCCGTCCCTACGGTAGAGCCTGTAGCCGACCGCGAAGTCGGCCCAGTTCTCCATGAACCCAAACCCTTCTGCCTTGCACCAACTCTTTAGCCACTTATTCACCTCCCTAACCTCCTGTTGGCGCTCCTGTGTGGCTCGCGGGATTGGTAGTATTTCTGAGAAAACTACCTTGGAGGTCCTTGTCCTAAGCTTCCTACCTAGGTCCCTGAAATAATTTTTAAGGACCCTCCATCTACCACTCACTTTGTCATTGGTGCCGATGTGGACCATGACCACTGGGTCTTCGCCAGCCCCACCCAGTAACCTGTCAACCCGATCCGCGATGTGCCGGACTCGAGCGCCAGGGAGGCAGCACACCGTTCGGCGATCCCGGTCTTTGTGACAGATTGCCCTGTCTGTCCCCCTAATAATAGAGTCACCCACTACCAGAACCTGTCTTGCCTGCCCTACACTTCCCCCCTCCCCCTCATTACTGGAGCATACACTCCCCCGGCGGTCAGAGGATCTGTCGTGCTCCAATAATGCCGGTTCTGAACCAGCCTTCCTATACTTCTTCCCTCTATCCCTCCTTACTGTTATCCAGCTCCCTGCCTGTTCAGCCTGCACTTCCCCTCTATGCTCCACCCCCAGTATTGACCCATTGAGTGTCTGCTCGGTGAGCAGCAAACTCCGTTCTATGTTGTCGATGCTCCTCAGTACCGCTATCTGAGCACTTAGATCCAGAATTTGGGCTTCCAAGTGCACGATATGCTCACATCTCTCGCAGCAGTATGGATCCTCGAGCGGGTGCTCACGGAATGCATACATTGCGCAAGATGTACACTGCACGGCTCCGTCCAACATGGACGTCATTCTAAATATGGGGATACAGTCAGTATATATATACAAGTACAAAACACAATTATTTATATATAGGTGTATGGACGGGGATCAATTAGGGATGTGCAAGTGTATCAATTAGATATCGGCGGGGGATCAGTTAAGAATGGACGGGGGATCAATTAAGTATCAAGTATGGACGGGGGAATCAGCTAAGTAGGTCAGGTGGATTAATTAAGTAAAAAGTAAAGTAAAGAAAGAATGAAATACAGTCAGCAATTCAGTCCTAAGTCCTCCCTTCCAAACTCCCTGAATCCAAAGTCACTGAAAAACAAGTCACACACTTACTTTCGTTCGCACTTACGCTCCGGACACACGCAGCTCGTTCACACTCGCAAACTAAGAGATTTAAAGTGGTTTTTTTTTTTTTTTTTCCTTTTCCAGCAATGTACCCTTCACCTCAATGCACTTCCAAAGGACTTTATGCCCAACCAGCTGCCCCTTATAAACCCTTAATTATGACCCCTTCCCCTTAATTAACCCCTTGTGAGTAAATCTACACCTCAGGATTTTAGTGCAATGTAGTTAACCCTTAAATACACAGGTAGTAAACTAAGAAACTAAAACTGTAGTGAGAAAATAGATTTTAAAAAGCCCAATAAATCTAAACAGGTAGAAAAGCACTCAGCAGATCACAATGCAGCACTCACTGCAATTCACACAGGTATTTTCTGCAGGATTCCCAATACCTCTTCACGCAATTCACACAGGTATTTTCTGCAGGATTCCCAATACCTCTTCACGCAATTCACACAGGTATTTTCTGCAGGATTCCCAATACCTCTTCACCTTCACCTCAATGCACTTCCAGTTTTAGGCTTTATCAGGTAAGTTTTGGCAAACTCCAGCCTGGCTTTTTTATGTCTCGGGGTAAGAAGTGGGGTCTTCCTGGGTATCCTACCATACAGTCCCTTTTCATTCAGACGCCGACGGATAGTACGGTTTGACACTGTTGTAGCCTCGGACTGCAGGGCAGCTTGAACTTGTTTGGATGTTAGTCGAGGTTCTTTATCCACCATCCGCACAATCTTGCGTTGAAATCTCTCGTCAATTTTTCTTTTCCGTCCACATGTAGGGAGGTTAGCCACAGTGCCATGGGCTTTAAACTTCTTGATGACACTGCGCACGGAAGACACAGGAACATTCAGGTCTTTGGAGACGGACTTGTAGCCTTCAGATTGCTCATGCTTCCTCACAATTTGGTTTCACAAGTCCGCAAACAGTTCTTTGGTCTTCTTTCTTTTCTCCATGCTCAATGTGGTACACACAAGGACACAGGACAGAAGTTGAGTCAACTTTAATCCATGTTAACTGGCTGCAAGTGTGATTTAGTTATTGCCAACACCTGTTAGGTGCCACAGGTGCTCTTTCAGCTGCTCATAAAACCCGGCCCTGTAATCCGGACTCATTAAATTCCTCTCAGCACTATGTGTGCTGGAGCCTGCTTCTCCGGATCCTACATCACCGAAGCATGGCACTTCGAGGACACATACCTCCCGTCTACGATCTGTCCGGCAGCAACCTTACATACACCCCCCCTCTGTCCAAAGCCGTAGGGCTTGGCACCTTCTGTCACCATACAATAAACCCTTGACAAGGCAGCGGCATTCCCATGTTGTTTCCCAGGCCTATGCTCTACCCGGAAACTAAAATCTTGTAGAGCCAGGAACCACCTAGTCACTCTGGCATTGTTTCCCTTCTTTTCTCGCATCCACCTCAATGGGGCATGGTCTGACACTAACCTGAACCTTCTGCCTAATAGGTAATACCTCAGAGTGTTTAACGCCCACTTAATGGCCAAACATTCTTTTTCTACAATGGAGTAGTCCTTCTCACAAGCGGAGAGCTTCAGACTGAGGTATTTTACAGGGTGTTCTTCTCCGTTAATCTCCTGGGACAAGACTGCTCCCAGCCCGACATCCGATGCATCCATCTGGACCACAAACTCCTTGGAGAAGCTGGGTGCCACCAAGACTGGTTGTTTACAGAGGACCAGTTTCAATTCCTGGCAGGTCACTTCTGCTTCCGGGGACCACTTGGCCATAGCTGACTTCATCCCTTTCAGAAGATCCATCAGTGGGGCTGCTATCAGGGCAAAGTTAGGGACAAATCTTCGATAGTAGCCCACAATGCCTAGAAACGCCATGACCTGCTTCTTCGAGAGGGGCTGTGGCCAGTTCAAGATCGCCTCGACCTTATTTATTTGTGGTTTTATTTCCCCTCTACCAACCACGTACCCTAGGTACTTGGCTTCGGGTTGATAGTAAAGCCCGCCTTCCTTAGGGCATCAAGTATGGCTTGAACTTTGTCCAGATGACTTTCCCAGTCCTGGCTAAATATGACGATGGCATCTAGGTAGGCCGCTGCATACTGTTTGTGGGGTGCTAAGATCCGGTCCATGGCTCTCTGGAAGGTGGCCGGAGCTCCCTTCAACCCAAACGGCATCCTGACGTATTGGCGTCGAGAAGGCTGTCTTCTCCTTAGCCTCTTTGGACAGGGGAATTTGCCAATATCCTTTGGTGAGGTCCAGAGTGGTGATGTACCGAGCGGGTCCTAGCCTTTCGATAAGCTCATCTACCCTAGGCATTGGGTAGGCGTCGAACTTTGAGACCTCGTTCAGCTTCCTATAGTCGTTGCAAAACCGCCATTCTCCATCTGGTTTCGGCACTAAGACTATAGGACTGGACCATCCACTTTTGGACTCTTCAATGACTCCCAGGTTTAGCATCCGCCTTACTTCTTTAGAGATCACCTCTCTGCGGGCTTCGGGGATCCGGTATGGTTTTAGATTGACGCGAACATGAGGCTCTGTGAGAACCTCATGCTCTATGACCTGAGTGAGTCCTGGCAACTCCGAAAACATGTCTTTATTTCGCTGTAACAACTCTTTGCACTGTTGCTTTTGGGCATGTGACAGTGACTCTGCCACCTTGACCTCTTTCACATCGGCCTCAGCCTCAGCCATTAAACAGGGAGCTTCCGCAGGCTCTCTATCTTGCCATGGCTTAATCAAGTTAACATGGTAAATTTGGTAGGGCTTCCTCTTCCCTGGTTGGTGGATCTTAAAGTTGACTTCCCCCACTTTCTCTACCACCTCATAGGGGTCCTGCCACTTGGCCATGAACTTGTCTCCACTGTGGGACTAGCACAAGCACTCGATCTCCTGGGTTGAACGATCTCACCCTGGCCGACCTATTATACACCCTGGACTGTGCCTCTTGTGCCTTAAGGAGGTGCTCCCTCACAATGGGCATCACATGGGCAATCCTCTCTTGCATCTGGGCAACGTGCTCCACCACTCTCCTATAGGGAGTGGTCTCAGCTTCCCAGGACTCTTTCTCCACCTCCAGGAGTCCTGAGGGTGTCGTCCATAGAGTGGTTCAAACGGGGAGAAACCTGTGGAAGCTTTGGGAACTTCCCTCATGGCGAACAACATATAGTCCCAGTCTCGGCCATCCTTTTCCACTGCTTTCCTCAACATTGCTTTCAAGGTTTTGTTAAACCTCTCTACCAGTCCGTCCGTCTGGGGAGAGTACACGGAGGTTCTCAGTTGTGCAATCTGCAGTGTCTTGCACAATTCCCTCATGACCTTCGACATAAATGGAGTTCCTTGGTCTGTTAGGATCTCGTTAGGCAACCCAGTTCTTGAAAACATGTGGACTAACTCCCGGGCTATACACCTGGTGGAGGAGTTTCGTAGTGGTACGGCCTCCAGATACCATGTAGCATAATCTAATACCACCAGGATATACTGATGCACTTGGGCGGACTTGACCAGAGGCCCCACTAGATCCATTGCTATGCGTTCGAATGGAACCTCGATGACTGGTAGTGGCACTAGGGGACTGCGGAAGTGGGCCACTGGGGAGGTTATCTGGCATGTGGGGCAGGAACGACAATAACTCTATATTTCTCTATAGCAACCTGGCCAGTAGAATCTTTGGAGGATCCGTTCTTGAATCTTGTCTGCACCCAGGTGACCACCCAACACATGAGAATGAGCCATGTCTAACACCCTGCGTCTATAGGGCCCTGGCACCAGCAACTGTTCTATTACCTCACCCCTTGGCTTGGTTATTCTGTACAGCAAATCCCCATTCACAGCAAAATGAGGGAACCGAGTGTCAGCCCCCGGTTCCTGAGGCACCCCATTTAACACAGTAACATTTTCAAAGGCCCCTTTCAGAGCTAAATCCCTGAGTTGGGCAGTTCCAAAGTTTCCCTCGGACACCTAAAGCTCAGGGATATTGGACTCAGGGGATGCTACTTCAGCCTCATTGCCCACCAGCACACACATGGGAAACTCATCTACTATGTTCTGCGGGTAAGTTTCCTTAGGGGCGATCTGGCTGTCGTCCAAGCAACCAGGTGTCCCCGCTTTCCCCCACATTTCCCAGAATAATGCAAAGTAACGTCCAATTATTATGGGATGCAATAGGTCCTTAACGACCGCCACTTCATGAGATGTGGTGCCACAGTCTGTGTTTACATCCACCTGGGCCACAGGATAGTTCTTAGCGTCCCCATTGATACACCGGACACCCACCACCTTCCCAGAAACCAGCCGATGAGGGAGTGTGGCCCTTATCAGGGTCACCAAACTTCCTGAGACCAATAGTCCAGAGACTTGTGCCCCGTTAACTGACACTGAGCATGCCTGAGGGCCCTTGCCATGTTGACGAACTGCGCTGCAGGCGGGGTAGGCAAAATAAGAGCAACGCCGGCCCATGTTACAGTCCATTGGTTCAGAGGTTATGGGACACCGGGAGGCAATATGGCCAGGGGTATGACATCTCCAACACACTATATTATGGGGTGGGACCTTGGGCAGCAACTCAGACCCCTCCTGAACTCTAGGATGCCCCCCAGGTGTGGCGCTAGCTCCCTTCTTTTGGGTGTCCGCCACCTTTTGGGAACCCCAGTATTGAGAGGCTACGACCCCTTGTTTTCCCAACGGACTCTCAACCGCCTGGTATCTTTCCACCAACCCCACCAAGTCATCAGCATTATAGGGATCTCCCTGGGCAACCCAGGATTTTACCGACTTCGGGAGAGAGTGTATAAACCTGTCTATAACGACCTCTATCTCATATCATAGGACTATCTATCATCTATCTATTATCTATATGACGCGCCCCCTGGGCCATGGGGCACCCGGGACCGGACTTCAGGGCAATGCTGGGAGTAGTTGTGGCGACCTGGTCCCGTGGCTCAGGGTGGCCAGACCAATATTGTGGCAGTCTCTGTATCAGTATAATGCAATGTCCGACTACGCCACCCGTGGATTGCGGTCAATAAGAACCGCCGCTGCTGAGCAGACCTCTGAGGCTGATGTTGTGAGGGCAGCAGAGTGTAGTATAACTCCCCACGGGAGGAGTATAGCCTCAGGCTAGTGAGTGTGGATGATAGGAGTGATGGTACACGAGCGCAGCAGGAACGACTCAGAGGCTTTGCAGTGCAGTTCAGGGTCTTTACTGATGGTGATAAGGCAGACCCTCCCGGGAGTACTGGCTAGCATAAGAGGCCTGGTCAGTCTGTGAGAAAACTGGAGTTCCCCTGGCCAGGTGGAGTTGTAGGCCTCCCCGACTATCTGCACTCTTCCTGGCTACCTTGCTGTAAGCGAGTGGAAGTAGCCCACGTCCCTGAGTGTTCCGTGTGGTGCTCACCTGTATGGCTGGTGACTTGGGGCCTTCTGATAGCCCCCGCTCCTCGATTGCAGTGCTGGTCCCTTGCTCGTGACTGAGCCTCCGGGCTTCTATGGCCAGAGGACTTGAAATCCCCTGCCGGCGGGTTTCTGCTGCTGGGTATATATAAGTCCCCGCAACCTCGGACTCCTGTGTCCGGTTCTCAGAGTCTTCAGCCAGGACGAACTCCGCTTAGCTCAAGTCCCTGGTCTTCAGCTCCTGCTCCTACAGAGCTCCTCGCTGTTACTTTCCCTGTGTCTGGAACTAACTCCAGGCTCTGACTTCACTAACCCCGCCCCAGATCCAGTTTATATAGGGCAGGTTCCTCCCCTATCTGGTCTGGGACAGGAGGTGTTGCATGTTTAAGGGCTCCGAACCAGGAAACCTCCCACTTGCTCTCAGACATAATATTTCTATTACAGTGGTAACCAGACCCCTGGGGTGCAACATATCCATCTATCTATCTCATATCTATCTATCTATCAATCTCATATCTATCTATCTTCTCCACTTTTTATCTGGTCTCAGGTATGACTTTCATATTACCCACGACTGTTACTTGCCACAGGTGAGTTTTAACGAGCATCACATGCTTGAAGCAAAGTTGTTTTTCCACAATTTTGGAAAAGTGCCAACAATTTTGTCCGGCCCATTTTTGGAGTTTTGTGTGAAATTATGTCCAATTTGCCTTTTTTTCCCATTTTTTTGTGCTGTTTCAATACACACAAAGGAAATAAATATTATAACAAATGTATAACAAAACATGTGTAATTGTAATAATTTTCTGGGAGAAATACTTCACTTTCTGGAACAATCTCAAGGTTGCTAAACACTTCCGGCCATGACTGTGTGTATATATGGGCCCTCAATAAACCATCCCTCTCAACGAAAAGGCCACAGCAAGGGTCAGGACTCGGTGGCCTTCCCTCTCCGAATCTTAGGGAGAGACGGTTGTGCTTCCAGCATCCACCTAGGCTGCCACCCCAGTGGAACTAATAGCAGGGTAGCCAACTGTCCAGAAATTCTTGGACAGTCCATAAAAATAGGGCACTTTTTTCCCTGTCCGTAAAAAAAAATGTGATGCGTCCATAATCTTTCTGAAGCTGGAGAGACTTGTTCAGATGGAGGGAGATGTAGGGGCATCATATTGTGTATAGGGAGATGTAGGGGCATCATATTGTGTATAGGTATCATATTGTGTATCTGCATGTGTGGGGACATCATACGGTGTATATGGAGCTGTGAGCACATCATACTGTATTTAGGGAACAATGAGGGAATCATACTGTATACAAGGAGCTGTGGAAACATAATGCTGTGTAAAGGGTCTGTGGGGTCATCATCTAATATACAGTACAGACCAAAAGTTTGGACACACCTTCTCATTTAAAGATTTTTCTGTATTTTCATGACTATGAAAATTGTACATTCACACTGAAGGCATCAAAACTATGAATTAACACATGTGGAATTATATACTTAACAAAAAAAGTGTGAAACAACTGAAAATATGTCTTATATTCTAGGTTCTTCAAAGTAGCCACCTTTTGCTTTGATGACTGCTTTGCACACTCTTGGCATTCTCTTGATGAGCTTCAAGAGGTAGTCACCGGAAATGGTTTTCACTTCACAGGTGTGCCCTGTCAGGTTTAATAAGTGGGAGTTCTTGCCTTATAAATGGGGTTCGGATCATCAGCTGTGTTGTGCAGAAGTCTGGTGGATACACAGCTGATAGTCCTACTAAATAGACTGTTAGAATTTGTATTATGGCAAGAAAAAAGCAGCTAAGTAAAGAAAAATGAGTGGCCATCATTACTTTAAGAAATGAAGGTCAGTCAATGCAAAAAATTGGTAAAACTTTGAAAGTGTCCCCAAGTGCAGATGCAAAAACCATCAAGCGCTGCAAGAAACTGGCTCACATGAGGACTGCCCCAGGAAAGGAAGACCAAGAGTCACCTCTGCTTCTGAGGATAAGTTTATCCGAGTCACCAGCCTCAGAAATCGCAGGTTAACAGCAGCTCAGATTAGAGACCAGGTCAATGCCACACAGAGTTCTAGCAGCAGACACATCTCTTCAACAACAGTTAAGAGGAGACTTTGTGCAGCAGGCCTTCATGGTAAAATAGCTGCTAGGAAACCACTGCTAAGGACAGGCAACAAGCAGAAGAGACTTATTTGGGCTAAAGAACACAAGGAATGGACATTAGACCAGTGGAAATCTGTGCTTTGGTCTGATGAGTCTAAATTTGAGATCTTTGGTTCCAACCACCGTGTCTTTGTGCGATGCAGAAAAGGTGAACGGATGGACTCTACATGTCTGGTTCCCACCGAGAAGCATGGAGGAGGAGGTGTGATGGTGTGGGGGTGCTTTGCTGGTGACACTGTTGGGGATTTATTCAAAATTGAAGGCATACTGAACCAGCATGGCTACAACAGCATCTTGCAGCGGCATGCTATTCCATCCGGTTTGCGTTTAGTTGGACCATCATTTATTTTTCAATAGGACAATGACCCCAAACACACCTCCAGGCTGTGTAAGGGCTATTTGACCAAGAAGGAGAATGATGGGGTGCTACGCCAGATGACCTGGCCTCCACAGTCACCAGACCTGAACCCAATCGAGATGATTTGGGGTGAGCTGGACCGCAGAGTGAAGGCAAAAGGGCCAACAAGTGCTAAGCATCTCTGGGAACTCCTTCAAGATTGTTGGAAGACCATTTCCATTGACTACCTCTTGAAGCTCATCAAGAGAATGCCAAGAGTGTGCAAAGCAGTCATCAAAGCAAAAGGTGGCTACTTTGAAGAACCTAGAATATAAGACATATTTTCAGTTGTTTCACACTTTTTTGTTAAGTATATAATTCCACATGTGTTAATTCATAGTTTTGATGCCTTCAGTGTGAATGTACAATTTTCATAGTCATGAAAATACAGAAAAATCTTGAAATGAGAAGGTGTGTCCAAACTTTTGGTCTGTACTGTATATAATCGTCTTATCCCGTCTGTCTGTCTGTCCTTCTGTCCAGGAAATCCTGCGTCGCTGATTGGTCCAGCCGCGGCCAATCAGCGACGCGGGATTTCAGAAAAAGATGGCGGCCGTTAGCAGCTCATCTGCCGCACGGAGGTCAGCGGCGATGCAGCCGGGAGATGACCGGCGCTAGCCGCTCATCTCCCGGCTGCTCGCAGCAGAAGTACCGCGACCGGCGGCGCCGCTGACCTCCATGCGGCTACCGTCGGGAGATCAATGGCTAGGGCCGCTGATCTCCCGATGGCAAGTGTGAAGCGAGGACCGGGGATATAGACAGGTGTGTGCCTTTCCAAATCAAGTCCTATCAGTTTAATTAAACACAGCTGGACTCCAATGAAAGAGTAGAACCATCTCAAGGAGGATCACAAGAAATGGACAGCATGTGACTTAAATATGAGCAAAGGGTCTGAATACTTATGACCATGTGATATTTCAGTTTTCCTTTTTCAATAAATTTGCAAAAATTTCTACATTTCTGTTTTTTTTCAGTCAAGATGGGGTGCACAGTGTACTTTAATGAGAAAAAAAATGAACTTTTTAGAATTTACCAAATGGCTGCAATGAAACAAAGAGTGAAAGATGTAAAGGGGTCTGAATGCTTTCCGTACCCACTGTATATAGTACTCAATGTTCCAGGCAGTGGGAGGCATTACTGGGATCCAGAGCAGTCGCTCCAGTCACGTCCAGAGCCTAAGGTCTGGCATAGGAGCTGCCGGACACTTTGTGTGCTCTGAAGTACAAAGGAAGATGGACAGGGACCTGCATAGATGGAAGTTGAAGGCCAGTCCCGGGTGCACTGCAGAGGTGGACGAGAAATACAGGATGAGCTAGCAACAGGGCTGAAGAGGAGTTATGCTAAGAAGGAGGATAATGTGAATTGCTGTGCCTTATCCCATCTGTACCCACCTGATGAACTTGAACTGTCAAGTATATGTTTGACTGTTACAAAGAACTTCGTGTTCCCTAAATTGTGAGCGGCGGCTTCTGAGGACAGAAGCCTGAAGGCAGTGGAGGCCTGCGGCCTACAAGAGAGTGTGCTGCACCCCACACCCTAGAGCACACTGGGACTGGGACACCCATTGTCTGTAAAGTGCCAGAGCGAAATCAGACCGACGTTCAGTCACGACTACCGCTCTGTGCCACTTTACAAGATGAGTGATAAGGGAACTTCTCCATCAGAAGAGAAGAGGAAATAATGGTCGCTGCCCAAACTGTGACAAGAACAGGACCACAATGCAACAAGAACTGTCTCACAATGCTCTTGGAACTTTCCCATAATGCATTGCAAATTGAAACTAGAGCAAATACATTAAATCACTAGCAGACAGTGCAGTTATCAAACAATAAAAAAGAGACAGGATTCAAATGCAAGCAACATAATGTCAGAACTGATATACACATAAAGTGACTAGATTCCCTGGATAGCTAAATTCGCTGCTGAGGCAAGAACACGGGCTGCCCAGCACTATTTAAGTGCACCCCATGAAGATAGACACTCTAATTTACAAGGCCATAACATATAGGTGCATCTCACAAAATTAGAATATCATCAAAAAGTTAATTTATTTCAGTTCTTCAATGCAAAAAGTGAACCTCATATATTATATAGAGTCATTACAAACACAGTGATCTATTTCAAGTGTTTATTTCTGTTAATGTTGATGATTATGGCTTATAGCCAATGAAAACACAAAAGTCATTAACTCAGTAAATTAAAATAATTAACAAAAAACACCTGCAAAGACTTCCTAAGCATTTAAAAAGGTCCCTTAGTCTGTTTTAGTAGGCTCCACAATCATGACAATCATGATGAAGACTGCTGGCTTGACAGATGTCCAGAGTTCCAATTTTCATTTGAAATCAAGGTCCCAGAGTCTGGAAGAAGAGTGGAGAGGCCACAATCCAAGCTGCTTGAGGTCTAGTGTGAAGTTTCCACAATCAGTGATGGTTTGGGGAGCCGTGTCATCTGCTGGTGTAGGTCCACTGTGTTTTTTCAACACAAAAGTCAGCGCAGCCGTCTACCAGGAAATTTTAGAGCACTTCATGCTTCCCTCTGCCACAGTATCAAGCTACCAGGGGGGCAAAGGGGGCGGTGGCCCCGGGCCCCTCGCTCTTAGGGGGCCCATCCAGGGCTACGCCAGTGTAACTGTATCTAGCATGCCCCTGGTGCCAGCATCGGGCCCCACTGCCCGCCACCGCTGCAAGTTTACTGATGAGAGAGGGAGCGCGGATCTCTCTCCCATTAGTCCCTTCTGTGACTGACGTCTCTGACATCATCACTTGGCGCCCAGCCCGCTGTGCTGAAGATGTGTGCGTGCTGGGTGCTCTGAGCAGCGAGGGAACCAGGAGGAGAGATGAGTACTGTTTATTTATTTTTTGCCGGGTGGGGGGCGGCATTATATTACAGACTCTGCCTATGGGAAGGGGGAGGTGCATTATACTACAGACTCTGCCTATGGGGGAGCATTATCCTAAAGACTCTGCCCACAGAGAGGGGGGGCATTATACTAAAGACTCTGCCTATGGGGAGGGGGGGCATTATACTACAGCATGTCTATGGGGAGGGGGGGAGCATTATACTAAAGCCTCTGTCTATGGGGGGGCATTCTACTACAGACTCTGCCTATGGGGGGCATTATACTACAGACTCTGTTTATGAGCAGGGGAGAGCAGTAGACTTCAGACTCTGCCTATGGGGGGACATTGTACTACAGACTCTGCCTATAAGAGGGGGAGCATTATACTACAGACTCTGCCTATGGGGGGTGCATTTTACTACAGACTCTGCCTATAGGTGGGGCATTATACTACAGACGCTGCCTATGAGATGGGGGGGGCATTATATCACAGACTCTGCCTATGAGGAGGGGGGGCACATTATACTACAGACTCTGCCTATGAGATGGGGGGGCATTATACTACAGATTCTGCCTATGAGGAGGGGGGGGGATTATACTACAGACTCTGACTATGAGGAGGGGGGAGCATTATACTACAGACTCTGCCTATGGGGGGGCATTATACTGCAGACTCTGCCTATGGGGGGGCATTATACTACAGACTCTGCCTATGAGGAGGGGGGGAGCATTATACTACAGACTCTGCCTATGGGGGGGACATTGTACTACAGACTCTGCCTATAAGAGGGGGAGCATTATACTACAGACTCTGCCTATGGGGGGTGCATTTTACTACAGACTCTGCCTATAAGTGGGGCATTATACTACAGACGCTGCCTATGAGATGGGGGGGGGCATTATACCACAGACTCTGCCTATGAGGAGGGGGGGCACATTACACTACAGACTCTGCCTATGAGATGGGGGGGGGGCATTATACTACAGATTCTGCCTATGAGGAGGGGGGGGCATTATACTACAGACTCTGCCTATGAGGAGGGGGGAGCATTATACTACAGACTCTGCCTATGGGGGGGGCATTATACTGCAGACTCTGCCTATGGGGGGGCATTATACCACAGACTCTGCCTATGAGGAGGGGGGGAGCATTATACTACAGACTCTGCCTATGGGGGGGAGCTTTATACTACAGACTCTGTCAATGGGGGGAGCATTTTACTACAGACTCTGCCTATAGGGGCGCATTATACTATACGAAGGACTATGGGGAGTGCATTATACTATATTGAGGACTATCTGGTGCATTATACTATATGTAGGCTATTTATACAGTGTGGGAGATAATGTGGGTTCTTTGAACAGCGTGGGGGCCATCATACAGTGTGGGAGATAATGTGGGGTCTTTGTATAGTGTGGAGGCCATCATACAGTGTTGGAGCCATCAGCTTGGGGGCTACTAAGGGGTCAGTATACTTTGTGGGGGTACTATACAGTGAGGGGGAATTATATCGTGAATAGGAGAACATCATACTGGTTAGAGCGGAGCTCTACATGGGGGGAGACTCAGGACATTATTAAATCTTAGGTGGGCACTTATTGTTATAGGGGAACTCAGGTTATCGTGACTGTCGAAGGGGCACTATTACTTTCTAGGGGGAACAATGCGGGCACTGTTTTCTAGGACACTTGCACACGGCATTACTTTATTTTAGAGGTTTGTTTTACCATCTAGAGGGCACACAGTAGGTGCAGTAATAGGGACACATTTTGCAGCAGAGGCTCAGTATTGGGGTATCAGCAGGATGAGAAGTTTGTGCAGGTTGGGGATAGATGTGGTCAGTGCCTGAAATGTAAGGAGTCAAATGTGTCTTTGTTGTGATCTCTGCATACCTGAGACTCTGAGTCCTGGCTGGAGAAGTTGTCGTGTCGGTCTGGGCCAGATGGAAAAGACGGGAAAAGTGAACAATTTAATCAGAAAGAACGTCAGCTGTAAGGTACTATATATAACTGAGCTGTGATCTCTTATATGTTCTGCAGGACTGGCATCTATCAATATATGTCACCATATGGCGGTAATATCAGTGCTGGTCTTTGTATAGAGATTATTTTTAGTAACAGCGCGGTCATCTGCTGAGGTTTTCCTACATCAACTATCTGGGTGCGCCGCTATAGTTGGAATCAGGGTTACCTGGTTAGAGGCCCACTCAGAAGTTTCGGCCCCCTGAAACAAAACCTTAGCTACGCCAAGCTTTTTGGAGATGGAAATTTCATTCTCCAGCAGGACTTGGCCCCTGTCCACACTGACAAAAGTACTAATACCTGGTTTAAAACAACAGTATCACTGTGCTTGATTGGCAGCAAACTCACCTGACCTTAACCCCATAAAGAATCTATGGGGTATTGTCAAGAGGAAAATGAGAGACACCAGACCCAACAATGCAGACGACCTGAAGGCTTCTATCAAAGCCACCTGGGCTTCCATAACCCCTCAGCAGTGCCACAGGCTGATCCCTCCATGCCATATTGCCGCATTGATGCAGTAATTGATGTAAAAGGATCCCTGACCAAGTATTGAGGGCATTTATTGAACATAGATTTCAGTAGGATAACATTTTGGATTTTGAAAACATTTTTCAAGCTGTTGTTATAAGGTATTCTAATTAATTGAAATAATGACTTTTGAGTTTTCATTGGCTGTAAGCCATAATCATCAACATTAACAGAAATAAACACGTGAAATAGATCACTCTGTGTGTAATGGCTCTATATAATATATGAGTTTCACGTTTTGTATTGAAGAACTGAAATAAATTAACTTTTATGTTGATATTCTAATTTTGTGAGATGCACCTGTAGATGGGCTTGGCTGCACCCTGAATAAAAATAGCATGTAAAAAATATATATGATATATATGAGGTATTGGTCGATATTTTGGCCAAAATATACAAGCTCGCAACCTGCTCAAGGGTCCTCATACTTACGAGTCCCTACACTAACATTAAAAGCAAAGTCACAAAAACAAGGAATTAAAGTTCCCACCAAAATTCAAGAATTAACACAGCAAATACAGCAACAATAATTACAAGGATGCAGCAAACCCATATAATGAAGAAGTCAGCAATACAGGTGCAAAATATTGATGAGACAACCACTCACAACCTACCAATTCATGGAGGGGGTGATTGCTTAGTATTAAAACTGCACACAAATAAGCCTTGTATAGGGCACTGGTCACACATAGGTAGTGCACAATGTCTGGCTTACAGCCTATTAGTGAAGCCCAAACTATTAGATTAGGCGGGCTGCCCAGCACTTTTTAAGTACACCCCATGAAGACAGACACCCTAGTTTACAAGGCCAACATTGATGGGTCTGGCTGCACCCTGAATAAAAATAACGTGCAAAAAATATATATGATATATATGAGGTATTAGTAAATATTTTGGCCAAAATACACAAGCTCGCAATCCGCGTCAAGGGTCCTCATACTTGCGAGTCCCTACACTAACATTAAAAGCAAAGACAAATTTAAATTCCCACCAAAATTCAAGAATTAACACAGGAAAAAAGGGCAACAGTGTTTACCTGCCTAGGTCTCAGTACTAATCATACCATATAATAACGATGACAGCAATACAGGTGCAAAATACTGATGCGACAACCACTCACATATTACCAATTAATGGAGGGGGGTGATTACATAGTATTAAAACTGCACACAAAATTATATGGGATTGCTACATCCTAATAGTGCATTAGTTCTGAGATCTGGGCAGGTAAATGCTATATTAATAATTGATTTTTTGGGGAAAGTTAAATTCTCTTTTGTTGGCTTTACTTTTAATCTAACTGAAATACACATAAGCTTTTTTCCTAAACATTAGGATCTGTTTAGAGCCATCAGCTCAAAAAGGCTTCCTTTGACAGACTTGGCATAAGCAGGTCAAAAGGAACCCTGATCTTTTCCATTACACCCCTTTACAGGAATGGAGACTTACCACATGCTCAGGGTTGCATCTACAGAGTAGCTGCTGGCCAGAGGAGCGAGCTTGAGGCTATAACTCTAACTAAAGCTTTTTTATTACTAAATGATGGGTTCTGTCTAAGGCCATTGGCTCAAAAAGACTTCCTCGGACAGACTTGGCGCAAGCTACTCCATTCTGCAGATCCCAAGGGAACCCTGGCCTTTACCATTACACCCCTGTACAGGGATAGATACTTACCATAGGCCCAGGGTTGCATCTACAGAGTAGCTGCTGGCCGGAGGAGCGAGCTTGAGGCTATAGTAGTTGATTCAACTCTAACTAAAGCTTTTTTTTCCTAAATACTGGGATCTGTTTAAGGCTGTTGGCTCAAACAGACTTCCTCGGACAGACTTGGCGCAAGCTACTCCATTCTGCAGATCCCAAGGGAACCCTGGTTTTTACCATTACACCCCTGTACAGGGATAGATACTTACCATAGGCCCAGGGTTGCATCTACAGAGTAGCTGCTGGCCGGAGGAGTGCGCTTGAGGCTTGAGTAGTTGAGTCAATCCTAACTAAAGAAAAACCTATCTAATGACACTTTCTTGTTAGGACCTGTCTGAGGCCTATGGCTCAAAAAAGCTTCTTTTGAAAAACTTGGCAAAAGCCAGTCTATCCTACAGGTTCCAAAGGAACTCTGACCTTCACTGTTACAGCCCTGTACAGTAATAAAGACTTATTACAGGGCCTTGATTGCATCTACATAGTAGATGCTGACTGGAGGGGCAAACTTAAGGTTAGAATGGTTCAGCCAACCCTAACTATTGCTACTTTCTTAAATGTTAGGATATTTCTGAGGCCGTTGGCTCAAACAGGCTTCCTTGGACAGACTTGGCGCAAAACACACCATTTCTGATGTTTCCAAATGAACCCTGGGCTTCACCCTTGAACCTCTATACAGGGACCGTTTCATAGTTTTAAGGTTGAAAGACACAAGTCCATCAAGTTCAACCTAAAAGCTAATGTGTTGATCCAGAGGAAGGCAAAAACCCCATGAGGCAGATGCTAATTGCCCCATATTAGGGGAAAAATTCCTTCCCGACTCCACATATGGCAATCAGACTAGTTCCCTGGATCAACGTCCCATAACAAAATCTAGTACGGATCACCTGCAATTTTATATTATTCAAGAAAGGCACACACATGCCCTCCTTGAATTTTTTTTTTAGAAAATTAAGTATTTCAATTTCATGTGGTAGAGAGTTTCATAACCTCATTGCTCACACAATAAAAATTTGCCAACTAACTTCCTTTAGACAAAGTGAATTAGGATCTTTATGCTAGAGTAATTGAACTAACTCTAACTGAAATAGATTAATGCTTTTTTCCTAAATGTTGAAATTTGTTTAAATCCATCAGCTCAAAAAGGCTTTCTCGGACAGACTTGGCGCAAGCTACTCCATTCTGCAGATCCCAAGGGAACCCTGGCCTTTACCATTACACCCCTGTACAGGGATAGATACTTACCATAGGCCCAGGGCTGCATCTACAGAGTAGCTGCTGGCCGGAGGAGCGAGCTTGAGGCTATAGTGGTTGATTCAACTCTAACTAAAGCTTTTTTTTCCTAAATACTGGGATCTGTTTAAGGCTGTTAGCTCAAACAGACTTCCTCGGACAGACTTGGCGCAAGCTACTCCATTCTGCAGATCCCAAGGGAACCCTGGTTTTTACCATTACACACCTGTACAGGGATAGATACTTACCATAGGCCCAGGGTTGCATCTACAGAGTAGCTGCTGGCCGGAGGAGTGCGCTTGAGGCTTGAGTAGTTGAATCAATCCTAACTAAAGAAAAACCTATCTAATGACACTTTCTTGTTAGGACCTGTCTGAGGCCTATGGCTCAAAAAAGCTTCTTTGGAAAGACTTGGCAAAAGCCAGTCTATCCTACAGGTTCCAAAGGAACTCTGTCCTTCACTCTTACAGCCCTGTACAGTGATAAAGACATATTACAGGGCCTTGATTGCATCTACATAGCAGATGCTGACTGGAGGGGCAAACTTAAAGTTAGAATGGTTCAGCCAACCCTAACTATTGCTACTTTCTTAAATGTTAGGATATTTCTGAGGCCATTAGCTCAAACAGGCTTCCTTGGACAGACTTGGCGCAAAACACACCATTTCTGATGTTTCCAAATGAACCCTGGGCTTCACCCTTGAACCTCTATACAGGGACCGTTTCATAGTTTTAAGGTTGAAAGACACAAGTCTGTCAAGTTCAACCTAAAAGCTAATGTGTTGATCAAGAGGAAGGCAAAAACCCCATGAGGCAGATGCTAATTGCCCCATATTAGGGGAAAAATTCCTTCCCGACTCCACATATGGCAATCAGACTAGTTCCCTGGATCAACGTCCCATAACAAAATCTAGTACGGATAACCTGCAATTTTATATTATTTAAGAAAGGCACACACATGCCCTCCTTGAATTTTTTTTAGAAAATTAAGTATTTCAATTTCATGTGGTAGAGAGTTTCATAACCTCATTGCTCACACAATAAAAATTTGCCAACTAACTTCCTTTAGACAAAGTGAATTAGGATCTTTATGCTAGAGTAATTGAATTAACTCTAACTGAAATAGATTAATGCTTTTTTCCTAAATGTTGAAATTTGTTTAAATCCATCAGCTCAAAAAGGCTTTCTCGGACAGACTTGGCGCAAGCTACTCCATTCTGCAGATCCCAAGGGAACCCTGGCCTTTACCATTACACCCCTGTACAGGGATAGATACTTACCATAGGCCCAGGGCTGCATCTACAGAGTAGCTGCTGGCCGGAGGAGCGAGCTTGAGGCTATAGTGGTTGATTCAACTCTAACTAAAGCTTTTTTTTCCTAAATACTGGGATCTGTTTAAGGCTGTTGGCTCAAACAGACTTCCTCGGACAGACTTGGCGCAAGCTACTCCATTCTGCAGATCCCAAGGGAACCCTGGTTTTTACCATTACACCCCTGTACAGGGATAGATACTTACCATAGGCCCAGGGTTGCATCTACAGAGTAGCTGCTGGCCGGAGGAGTGCGCTTGAGGCTTGAGTAGTTGAATCAATCCTAACTAAAGAAAAACCTATCTAATGCCACTTTCTTGTTAGGACCTGTCTGAGGCCTATGGCTCAAAAAAGCTTCTTTGGAAAGACTTGGCAAAAGCCAGTCTATCCTACAGGTTCCAAAGGAACTCTGGCCTTCACTCTTACAGCCCTGTACAGCGATAAAGACTTATTACAGGGCCTTGATTGCATCTACATAGTAGATGCTGACTGGAGGGGCAAACTTAAGGCTAGAATGGTTCAGCCAACCCTAACTATTGCTACTTTCTTAAATGTTAAGATATTTCTGAGGCCGTTGGCTCAAACAGGCTTCCTTGGACAGACTGGGCGCAAAACACACCATTTCTGATGTTTCCAAATGAACCCTGGGCTTCACCCTTGAACCTCTATACAGGGACCGTTTCATAGTTTTAAGGTTGAAAGACACAAGTCCATCAAGTTCAACCTAAAAGCTAATGTGTTGATCCAGAGGAAGGCAAAAACCCCATGAGGCAGATGCTAATTGCCCCATATTAGGGGAAAAATTCCTTCCCGACTCCACATATGGCAATCAGACTAGTTCCCTGGATCAACGTCCCATAACAAAATCTAGTACGGATAACCTGCAATTTTAGATTATTCAAGAAAGGCACACACATGCCCTCCTTGAATTTTTTTTAGAAAATTAAGTATTTCAATTTCATGTGGTAGAGAGTTTCATAACCTCATTGCTCACACAATAAAAATTTGCCAACTAACTTCCTTTAGACAAAGTGAATTAGGATCTTTATGCTAGAGTAATTGAATTAACTCTAACTGAAATAGATTAATGCTTTTTTCCTAAATGTTGAAATTTGTTTAAATCCATCAGCTCAAAAAGGCTTTCTCGGACAGACTTGGCGCAAGCTACTCCATTCTGCAGATCCCAAGGGAACCCTGGCCTTTACCATTACACCCCTGTACAGGGATAGATACTTACCATAGGCCCAGGGCTGCATCTACAGAGTAGCTGCTGGCCGGAGGAGCGAGCTTGAGGCTATAGTGGTTGATTCAACTCTAACTAAAGCTTTTTTTTCCTAAATACTGGGATCTGTTTAAGGCTGTTGGCTCAAACAGACTTCCTCGGACAGACTTGGCGCAAGCTACTCCATTCTGCAGATCCCAAGGGAACCCTGGTTTTTACCATTACACACCTGTACAGGGATAGATACTTACCATAGGCCCAGGGTTGCATCTACAGAGTAGCTGCTGGCCGGAGGAGTGCGCTTGAGGCTTGAGTAGTTGAATCAATCCTAACTAAAGAAAAACCTATCTAATGACACTTTCTTGTTAGGACCTGTCTGAGGCCTATGGCTCAAAAAAGCTTCTTTGGAAAGACTTGGCAAAAGCCAGTCTATCCTACAGGTTCCAAAGGAACTCTGGCCTTCACTCTTAAAGCCCTGTACAGTGATAAAGACTTATTACAGGGCCTTGATTGCATCTACATAGTAGATGCTGACTGGAGGGGCAAACTTAAAGTTAGAATGGTTCAGCCAACCCTAACTATTGCTACTTTCTTAAATGTTAGGATATTTCTGAGGCCATTAGCTCAAACAGGCTTCCTTGGACAGACTTGGCGCAAAACACACCATTTCTGATGTTTCCAAATGAACCCTGGGCTTCACCCTTGAACCTCTATACAGGGACCGTTTCATAGTTTTAAGGTTGAAAGACACAAGTCTGTCAAGTTCAACCTAAAAGCTAATGTGTTGATCAAGAGGAAGGCAAAAACCCCATGAGGCAGATGCTAATTGCCCCATATTAGGGGAAAAATTCCTTCCCGACTCCACATATGGCAATCAGACTAGTTCCCTGGATCAACGTCCCATAACAAAATCTAGTACGGATAACCTGCAATTTTATATTATTTAAGAAAGGCACACACATGCCCTCCTTGAATTTTTTTTAGAAAATTAAGTATTTCAATTTCATGTGGTAGAGAGTTTCATAACCTCATTGCTCACACAATAAAAATTTGCCAACTAACTTCCTTTAGACAAAGTGAATTAGGATCTTTATGCTAGAGTAATTGAATTAACTCTAACTGAAATAGATTAATGCTTTTTTCCTAAATGTTGAAATTTGTTTAAATCCATCAGCTCAAAAAGGCTTTCTCGGACAGACTTGGCGCAAGCTACTCCATTCTGCAGATCCCAAGGGAACCCTGGCCTTTACCATTACACCCCTGTACAGGGATAGATACTTACCATAGGCCCAGGGCTGCATCTACAGAGTAGCTGCTGGCCGGAGGAGCGAGCTTGAGGCTATAGTGGTTGATTCAACTCTAACTAAAGCTTTTTTTTCCTAAATACTGGGATCTGTTTAAGGCTGTTGGCTCAAACAGACTTCCTCGGACAGACTTGGCGCAAGCTACTCCATTCTGCAGATCCCAAGGGAACCCTGGTTTTTACCATTACACCCCTGTACAGGGATAGATACTTACCATAGGCCCAGGGTTGCATCTACAGAGTAGCTGCTGGCCGGAGGAGTGCGCTTGAGGCTTGAGTAGTTGAATCAATCCTAACTAAAGAAAAACCTATCTAATGCCACTTTCTTGTTAGGACCTGTCTGAGGCCTATGGCTCAAAAAAGCTTCTTTGGAAAGACTTGGCAAAAGCCAGTCTATCCTACAGGTTCCAAAGGAACTCTGGCCTTCACTCTTACAGCCCTGTACAGCGATAAAGACTTATTACAGGGCCTTGATTGCATCTACATAGTAGATGCTGACTGGAGGGGCAAACTTAAGGCTAGAATGGTTCAGCCAACCCTAACTATTGCTACTTTCTTAAATGTTAAGATATTTCTGAGGCCGTTGGCTCAAACAGGCTTCCTTGGACAGACTGGGCGCAAAACACACCATTTCTCATGTTTCCAAATGAACCCTGGGCTTCACCCTTGAACCTCTATACAGGGACCGTTTCATAGTTTTAAGGTTGAAAGACACAAGTCCATCAAGTTCAACCTAAAAGCTAATGTGTTGATCCAGAGGAAGGCAAAAACCCCATGAGGCAGATGCTAATTGCCCCATATTAGGGGAAAAATTCCTTCCCGACTCCACATATGGCAATCAGACTAGTTCCCTGGATCAACGTCCCATAACAAAATCTAGTACGGATAACCTGCAATTTTAGATTATTCAAGAAAGGCACACACATGCCCTCCTTGAATTTTTTTTAGAAAATTAAGTATTTCAATTTCATGTGGTAGAGAGTTTCATAACCTCATTGCTCACACAATAAAAATTTGCCAACTAACTTCCTTTAGACAAAGTGAATTAGGATCTTTATGCTAGAGTAATTGAATTAACTCTAACTGAAATAGATTAATGCTTTTTTCCTAAATGTTGAAATTTGTTTAAATCCATCAGCTCAAAAAGGCTTTCTCGGACAGACTTGGCGCAAGCTACTCCATTCTGCAGATCCCAAGGGAACCCTGGCCTTTACCATTACACCCCTGTACAGGGATAGATACTTACCATAGGCCCAGGGCTGCATCTACAGAGTAGCTGCTGGCCGGAGGAGCGAGCTTGAGGCTATAGTGGTTGATTCAACTCTAACTAAAGCTTTTTTTTCCTAAATACTGGGATCTGTTTAAGGCTGTTGGCTCAAACAGACTTCCTCGGACAGACTTGGCGCAAGCTACTCCATTCTGCAGATCCCAAGGGAACCCTGGTTTTTACCATTACACACCTGTACAGGGATAGATACTTACCATAGGCCCAGGGTTGCATCTACAGAGTAGCTGCTGGCCGGAGGAGTGCGCTTGAGGCTTGAGTAGTTGAATCAATCCTAACTAAAGAAAAACCTATCTAATGACACTTTCTTGTTAGGACCTGTCTGAGGCCTATGGCTCAAAAAAGCTTCTTTGGAAAGACTTGGCAAAAGCCAGTCTATCCTACAGGTTCCAAAGGAACTCTGGCCTTCACTCTTAAAGCCCTGTACAGTGATAAAGACTTATTACAGGGCCTTGATTGCATCTACATAGTAGATGCTGACTGGAGGGGCAAACTTAAAGTTAGAATGGTTCAGCCAACCCTAACTATTGCTACTTTCTTAAATGTTAGGATATTTCTGAGGCCATTGGCTCAAACAGGCTTCCTTGGACAGACTTGGCGCAAAACACACCATTTCTGATGTTTCCAAATGAACCCTGGGCTTCACCCTTGAACCTCTATACAGGGACCGTTTCATAGTTTTAAGGTTGAAAGACACAAGTCTGTCAAGTTCAACCTAAAAGCTAATGTGTTGATCCAGAGGAAGGCAAAAACCCCATGAGGCAGATGCTAATTGCCCCATATTAGGGGAAAAATTCCTTCCCGACTCCACATATGGCAATCAGACTAGTTCCCTGGATCAACGTCCCATAACAAAATCTAGTACGGATAACCTGCAATTTTATATTATTTAAGAAAGGCACACACATGCCCTCCTTGAATTTTTTTTAGAAAATTAAGTATTTCAATTTCATGTGGTAGAGAGTTTCATAACCTCATTGCTCACACAATAAAAATTTGCCAACTAACTTCCTTTAGACAAAGTGAATTAGGATCTTTATGCTAGAGTAATTGAATTAACTCTAACTGAAATAGATTAATGCTTTTTTCCTAAATGTTGAAATTTGTTTAAATCCATCAGCTCAAAAAGGCTTTCTCGGACAGACTTGGCGCAAGCTACTCCATTCTGCAGATCCCAAGGGAACCCTGGCCTTTACCATTACACCCCTGTACAGGGATAGATACTTACCATAGGCCCAGGGCTGCATCTACAGAGTAGCTGCTGGCCGGAGGAGCGAGCTTGAGGCTATAGTGGTTGATTCAACTCTAACTAAAGCTTTTTTTTTCTAAATACTGGGATCTGTTTAAGGCTGTTGGCTCAAACAGACTTCCTCGGACAGACTTGGCGCAAGCTACTCCATTCTGCAGATCCCAAGGGAACCCTGTTTTTTACCATTACACCCCTGTACAGGGATAGATACTTACCATAGGCCCAGGGTTGCATCTACAGAGTAGCTGCTGGCCGGAGGAGTGCGCTTGAGGCTTGAGTAGTTGAATCAATCCTAACTAAAGAAAAACCTATCTAATGCCACTTTCTTGTTAGGACCTGTCTGAGGCCTATGGCTCAAAAAAGCTTCTTTGGAAAGACTTGACAAAAGCCAGTCTATCCTACAGGTTCCAAAGGAACTCTGGCCTTCACTCTTTCAGCTCTGTACAGCGATAAAGACTTATTGCAGGGCCTTGATTGCATCTACATAGTAGATACTGACTGGAGGGGCAAACTTAAGGCTAGAATGGTTCAGCCAACCCTAACTATTGCTACTTTCTTAAATGTTAGGATATTTCTGAGGCCGTTGGCTCAAACAGGCTTCCTTGGACAGACTGGGCGCAAAACACACCATTTCTGATGTTTCCAAATGAACCCTGGGCTTCACCCTTGAACCTCAATACATGGACAGTTTCATAGTTTTAAGGTTGAAAGACACAAGTCCATCAAGTTCAACCTAAAAGCTAATGTGTTGATCCAGAGGAAGGCAAAAACCCCATGAGGCAGATGCTAATTGCCCCATATTAGAGGAAAAATTCCTTCCCGACTCCACATATGGCAATCAGACTAGTTCCCTGGATCAACGTCCCATAACAAAATCTAGTACGGATAACCTGCAATTTTATATTATTCAAGAAAGGCACACATATGCCCTCCTTGAATTTTTTTTAGAAAATTAAGTATTTCAAGTTAATGTGGTAGAGAGTTCCATAACCTCATTGCTCACACAATAAAAATTTGCCAACTAACTTCCTTTAGACAAAGTGAATTAGGATCTTTATGCTAGAGTAATTGAATTAACTCTAACTGAAATAGATTAATGCTTTTTTCCTAAATGTTGAAATTTGTTTAAATCCATCAGCTCAAAAAGGCTTTCTCGGACAGACTTGGCGCAAGCTACTCCATTCTGCAGATCCCAAGGGAACCCTGGCCTTTACCATTACACGCCTGTACATGGATAGATACTTACTATAGGCCCAGGGCTGCATCTACAGAGTAGCTGCTGGCCGGAGGAGCGAGCTTGAGGCTATAGTGGTTGATTCAACTCTAACTGAAGCTTTTTTTTTCCCTAAATACTGGGATCTGTTTAAGGCTGTTGGCTCAAACAGACTTCCTCGGACAGACTTGGCGCAAGCTACTCCATTCTGCAGATCCCAAGGGAACCCAGGTTTTTACCATTACACCCCTGTACAGGGATAGATACTTACCATAGGCCCAGGGTTGCATCTACAGAGTAGCTGCTGGCCGGAGGAGTGCGCTTGAGGCTTGAGTAGTTGAATCAATCCTAACTAAAGAAATACCTATCTAATGCCACTTTCTTGTTAGGACCTGTCTGAGGCCTATGGCTCAAAAAAGCTTCTTTGGAAAGACTTGGCAAAAGCCAGTCTATCCTACAGGTTCCAAAGGAACTCTGGCCTTCACTCTTACAGCCCTGTACAGCGATAAAGACTTATTACATGGCCTTGATTGCATCTACATAGTAGATGCTGACTGGAGGGGCAAACTTAAGGCTAGAATGGTTCAGCCACCCTAACTATTGCTACTTTCTGAAATGTTAGGATATTTCTGAGGCCGTTGGCTCAAACAGGCTTCCTTGGACAGACTGGGCGCAAAACACACCATTTCTGATGGTTCCAAATGAACCCTGGGCTTCACCCTTGAACCTCAATACAGGGACAGTTTCATAGTTTTAAGGTTGAAAGACACAAGTCCATCAAGTTCAACCTAAAAGCTAATGTGTTGATCCAGAGGAAGGCAAAAACCCCATGAGGCAGATGCTAATTGCCCCATTTTAGGGGAAAAATTCCTTCCCGACTCCACATATGGCAATCAGACTAGTTCCCTGGATCAACGTCCCATAATAAAATCTATTACCACTAACCTGAAATGTTATATTATTCAAGGAACATTTTTCATCAAGCAGTTTTCACCGGAAATCTGTTGCACAACTGTTTGAATCTCAGTAAATTCCTGCACAACTTACATTTAAATACTCTGACCTTTTTACACCCACTCTTTTAACTTCTTAAATAGTGAACAGAGCTTATCTGGACCGCTTGTGGCTTAGCTTTACCTGAAAACTTATTACAAATTAGGCTGGAAAAGTGGTGTAAATTAGGACTGAAATTGACTCCATCTTTTGACTGGAGTACATTTCTTGAGGTGTAGTACGTCAGCTTTAAGGGGATATTTCAATAAATGAATGACCCTGGCTGCAGGTATAAAGAATCAAACTGTGCTGTCCTGACCCATTCCTGGGATTGTGTATGGCACTGACATCACCTCAATACTGCCGCAGCCAACAAATGTAATCAGACGGACTGCCCAGCTGAGCGCACTGAGCTGCTGCAGCTCTGAGATGGTGGAACCTCTTTTTTTTAATTAAATGACCTGCAGCTAGGGACATTCATTTATTGAAAGGGAACAACCCCTTTAAGGATGAGTCAAGTTCATTAAGAGGTTTAGTCTTTTTAATGAATTTGGTGCACGTTCCTCCAATAGGCGCTTCATGAATGCTGGTATAGAAATCCACCAGCCTTGATGAATCGGCCACCATAGGTTTACATGGCATGAGCATATACAGAACAGTTGTGTAGTATACGTTACCAGGCCCTCATGATGCTCTTGGTCCTGGATGGCCTTCCACAGTCTGCTTTCTTGCTTCATCATCTTGAAGGGCTCCACTTTCTTTTCTTCTGGCTGGCATGGTGCGGCTCTATCATCCTGCTCCTTTAACACGAAGGGACGAATGACTGTAAAGCTGCCAGGAGCGTTTTTTTATCCCCTTAGATCATTGTGACACCACAAAGTGATGACATAGACAAGTGGGTGAGGCGCCTTTATTCAGTCATCGGGTGTGGTCAGAAGAAATTAGCATATTCCGTGATGTTACAACAATGAGAACAGACATGAACATTCTATTCGGAACCCGACCGCCATTATCAGCGGAACCTTCACTGCTGTCAGATTGGCACTAAAAACAAAAAGAGACCGCGGTGAACCTGGACAGTAACAATCTACAGGGACAGTGACTGCTAAGCGGACTTCATGTCAGATGTTATGCAGTTTTGTCAGAAAAAAAACCAATAAAATATATAAAAGACAGGCTCCAATAAACCTTAAACACTGGGCTGTAGTCACAGATTCTCCTTCCACCTGCAGCACATTGCTCCCCTGCCTAACCCTCCCCGTCCTGCAGCATGTTTCTCACCGCTTAATTCTCCCACTCCTGCAGCACATCACTTCCCTGTCTAAACCTCCCCCTCTTGCGGCACATTGCTCCCGTCTAATCCTCCCCTCCTTGCAGCACATTGTGCCCTTTCTAAATCTCCCCCTTCCTGCACCACATCACCCACTGCCAAATCCCCTCTTGCACCACATCGCCCACTGCCAAATCCTGCACTTCCTGCAGCACATCGCTCCCTGACTAATCCTCTCCTATTGCATTACATCACTCCCCTGCATAAGCCACCTCTTCCTGCAGCACATCGCTTCCCTGCCTAAGCCTCCCCCTCCTGCATTACATCACTCCCCTGCCTAATCCTCCTCTTCCTGCAGCACAGCGCTCCCTGCCTAATCCTCCTCTTCCTGCAGCACATCGCTCCCCTGACCCCCTCTTACGTGACATCTTTTCTATCAGTTACATTTGTGAAGTAACTGCTGTCTCCTGTGAGCAGTGGAGAGCGAAGCTGAGAGCCAGGAGGCTCTGCCCCTCTGCCCCTTCTTGCCACATCATCATCCATCTACATCAGGGCTGTCAAACTCAAATATATAGAGGGCCAAAAGGTAGAGTTTAACTCAGAAAAATAAGTCAACACTTTATCAGATGTTTCTGTGAAAACTTGAGTACAACAAATAAGATTTTGTTAATTTCCCTCAGTTATAAAAAAAATAGTTATGAGAAAAGTGTGACAAAGAGGAGTCATAAAATGCACCAAAATGAAATATCACAATTTATGGCTCAAATTGAGGTGAAGCAAGGAAGAGGTTGAGCTTAGCTAATGAGATGCATCAAACATACAGGTGCTTCTCACAAAATTAGAATATCATCAAAAAGTTTATTTATTTCAGTTCTTCAATCCAAAAAGTGAAACTCATATATTATACAGAGTCATTACAGAGTGATCTATTTCAAGTGTTTATTTCTGTTAATGTTGATAATGATGGCTTACAGCCAATGAAAACACAAAGTCATTATCTCAGTAAATTAGAATAATTAACAAAAAACACCTGCAAAGGCTTCTTACACATTTAAAAAGGTCCCTTTGTCTGTTTCAGTAGGCTCCACAATCATGGGGAAGACTGATGACTTGACAGATGTCCAGAAGGCAGTCATTGACACACTCCACAAGGAGTGTAAACCACAAAAGGTCATTGCTAAAGAAGCTGGCTGTTAACAGAGTGCTGTATCCAAGCATATTTATGGAAAGTTGAGTGGAAAGAAAAAGTGTGGTAGGAAGAGGTGCACAAGCAACCGGGATAACCGCAGCCTTGAAAAGATTGTTAAGGAAAGGCCATTCAAACATTTGGGGAAGATTCACAAGGAGTGGACTGCTGCTGGAGTCATTGCTTCAAGAGCCACCACACACAGACGTATCCAGGACATGGGCTACAAGTGTCACATTCCTTGTGTCGAGCCACTCATCACCAATAGACAACGCCAGAAGCATCTTACCTGGGCCAAGGAGAAAAACACCTGGACTGTTGCTCAGTGGTCCAAGGTGTTGTTTTCCGATGAAAGTAAATTTTGCATTTAATTTGGAAATCAAGGTCCCAGAGTCTGGAGGAAGAGTGGAGAGGCCACAATCCAAGCTGCTTGAGGTCTCGTGTGAAGTTTCCACAATCGGTGATGGTTTGGGGAGCCATGTCATCTGCTGGTGTAGGTCCACTGTGTTTTATCAAGACCAAAGTCAGCGCACCCGTCTACCAGGACATTGTAGAGCCCTTCATGCTTCCCTCTGCCCACAAGCTTTTTGGAGATGGAAATGTCATTTTCCAGCAGGACTTGGCCCCTGTCCACACTGCCAAAAGTACCAATACCTGGTTTACACAACAGTATCACTGTGCTTGATTGGCAGCAAACTCACCTGACCTTAACCCCATAGAGAATCTATTATAGAGAATCTATGGGGTATTGTCAAGAGGAAGATGAGAGACACCAGACCCAACAATGCAGACGAGCTGAAGGCTTCTATCAAAGCCACCTGGGCTTCCATAACACCTCAGCAGTGTCACAGGCTGATCGCCTCCATGCCACATTGCCGCATTGATGCAGTAATTGATGCAAAAGGAGCCCCGACCAAGTATTGAGGGCATTTACTGAACATACATTTCAGTAGGACAATATTTCAGATTTTAAAAACATTTTTCAAGCTGGTGTTATAAAGTATTCTAATTTACTGAGATAATAACATTAACAGAAATAAACACTTGAAATAGATCACTCTGTCTGTAATGACTCTATATAATATGAGTTTTACTATTTGTATTGAAGAACTGAAATAAATTAACTTTTTGATGATATTCTAATTTTATGAGAAGCACCTATAGTATGCTATATGCCCAATTTTAACAAATGTACTGCAATTTTTGCTGAATGTGTTCAGAAATGTACTGATGTGTAAGCAGACAAATGCAGAGACTTAGGCTATGTGCCCACGATGCAGAAATGCTCCGGATTTTTCCTGAGCGTTTCTGCATCTCGCTGGCAGAAAAAACGCATGCGGATTGTACATGCGGATTGTACATGCGGATTGTACACGCGGATTGTACACGCGGAATGTACACGCGGATTGTACATGCGGATTGTATATGCGGATTGTACACGCGGATTGTACATGCGGATTGTATATGCGGATTGTACACGCGGATTGTACATGCGGATTGTATATGCGGATTGTACACGCGGATTGTACACGCGGATTGTACATGCGGATTGTACATGCGGATTGTATATGCGGATTGTACATGCGGATTGTATATGCGGATTGTACATGCGGATTGTATATGCGGATTGTACACGCGGATTGTACATGCGGATTGTATATGCGGATTGTACATGCGTTTTTCCTGCCAGGGACATGCAGAAGTGGAGCGTTCTTCACATGCATTTCCGCATGCGGGTTGACAAGCGCTTTACAAGCGATTTTAGCATCACTTGGAAAGTGCTTGTCAACTTGGTCACACTATAGAAATCCATGAAAACGGCATGGATTTATATAGTGTGACCCCAACGACTGGTTAAAAATAAAAAAATAAATCTATACTTACCTTCCGATGGCCCCCGCAGTCTCGCTTCGCTCCGTCCTGGCTGCCGGCAGATCGCAGTACACTGAAGGACCTGCCGTCACATGACTATGACGTCAGCGCTGGTCCTTCAGTCCATCGCGAGCTGCCGACATGGGAGGACGAGCGCAGCGGGGGCCGTCAGAAGGTAAATATAACATTTATTTTTTATTTTATTCTTTATTTTGACAGGTTCTATGGTACCCGGGTCCGGAGGAGAGTCTCCCATCCTCCACACGCGGGTACCATCCGCACATTGAACGCATGTATTCCGCATGTGCTTATCTAGTGAAGCGGAATCCATGCGTTCCAATGCAAGTCAATGGCCAGGAAAACGCTGCGCTTCCGCAAAATAATTGGTAGTGCTGCGTTTTTTTCCGCAATGATAATCCGCAGCGGAAATTTCCGCAGCATGTGCACAGCACATGCGGACTATCATTGGGGAACATGGCAGACCTTCTAACATGCGTCTTTAAGCGTTTCTGCAGCGTTTTTGCCATGCGGAAACGCTTAAAATACGCGTCGTGGGCACACAGCCTTAGGCTATGTGCCCACGTAGCGTTTTTGTAGCGTTTTTGCGGCGTTTTTACGGCCGCGAAAACGCTTGTAAAACAGTCTGCCATGCAAAGCTATGTGAATTCGGATGTGCTGTGCACATGATGCGCTAATTTGCGCGCCGAATTCGCATTACTTTGCAAAACGCAGCATGACCATTTCTACTGCGATTACGCTGAAGCTTATTCGCGATGCGTGTGGTATCTGGGAGGAAGACGAGACTACAACTCCTCTTCATCCCGGCTACCACGCGGTGAAAAAAAGAAATAAAAAAGTTAAAAACAAACAAAACCTGTATATTCACCTCTCCGGCGGCCCCCGGTCTGCTCTCCGGTCTCCTCCGGTCTGCTGTCTGTACTGTCAGGACCTGCGCTGACGTCATTTAGTCAGGTGATGGTCGCATGACAGCTGACGTCGGCATCAGGTGATGGTCGCGTGGCCATCAGCTGACTAAATGACGTCACCGCAGGTCCTGACCGTACACTGCGGGACGCTGAAGAGAGAAGACGCGGCCGGGAGGAGACCGGAGGAGACCGGAGAGCAGACCGGGGGCCGCCGGAGAGGTGAATATACAGTTGTTTTTTTTTATTTATTAACGTTTTGATTCTTTTTTTTACTATAGATGCTGCATTTAAAGCATCTAAGTTGTTCACACATTATAGATCCATTTCGGTTGCATGGATTTATATTGTGTGATCAACTTATCAAGCACTTTTCCAAGTGATGCTCAAAATCGCTTGGAAAATTGCTTGAAAAAATGCATGTGAAAACGCTTCTCTCTAGCAGAAAAAACGCATGTAAATCTGCATCAAATCTGCTAGGTGTGCACACAGCCTTATAGCTGGTTTTGCTCTGAGCTGAGATGTCCAGGCTGAATAATGCTCTGGGAGCAGAACCCATCAGCAGAATCTGTCTGTTTCCTGCCTTGTAGCAGTGGATCCCGGCTATTTAGCTCACAGAGCATTGTCTACACAAGATACATTTGTATCCAATTTTCAGCTGGGAACAGGACTATGGACAAGTTTTGCAGCAACTGCATTTGTGATAGGAAATGTTGATCAATCTAGATTTTCTTCAGTGTTCTTATTCATTGCAGAAAATCTTAAAAAAGCCGAGGAATGTGGGCAACATGGTGGGTCAATGATTAACGCTGTGGGGCTGGGTTCATATAATAGCAAGGACAACATCTGCAAGGAGTTTGTATGTTCTCCCCGTGTTTGTGTGGGTTTCCTCCGGGTTCTCCGGTTTCCTCCCACACTCCAAAGACATACTGATAGGGAATTCATATTGTGAGCCCCAATGGGGACAGTGATGATAATGTCTGTAAGGTGCTACAAAATCTAACGGCGCTATATAAGAGAGTAAAATAAATATATAACTAAATAAAATGAATGTATTAAAAGGCTAAGATTGCAAAGAGCTTGTAAAAACAAGAAACTTTGCAATTTCCTTCTTATTCAAAATCTTCTCTGTTCTCAAGAAGGAAAAGATTTTTAATTCTGCAGTGTACAGCTCATTGCTATGGTTACTGACCACCTGAGAAGTGGCTGGTCTCCTTGGCAAGAAGCGCTCACTTGCAGACTGGTGGACTTCAGCGCCCCTGTGCCTGTCCCATTCTGCAGAGGCAAAGCTGCCTCTGCCCGCAGAATGCAAGAGGGCACAATTCAGACAAGCGGCTCAGCCAAGCCACCGGCCAGAACTGTAAATCTTCAGCTTCTGATGAGAGGAACACAAGACCACCCCTTTAATAAAGGAGTAGAGCAGAACTCATACAGTGATTAGTGGGGGTCTGACACCTGAAATCCCCAGACATCAGCTACTTCTGCAAGATGATGTACACAGTGTTAAGAGCTGGAATAGCACAGCTCCGCACACTGTGCAATGGCTGGTTTCAGGTACTACAGCTCAGATCACAATCATTTCAATAGGAGCTGCAGTACCAAGATCGGCCACTACACAGTGTACAGCGCTGTGCTGTTTGGGCTCTCTACGCTGAGTATTTCCAGCTGCTGTCTTATTGGTGAGGGGGCCGTGTGTTGGAACCTCACTGATCTGATATTGATGACCAGGGTCGGACTGGGGTGTCTGGGGCCCACAGGGGAAATTAACTCTAGGGGCCCACCTACAGCAAGATGCAAATATCTGTTATCCGCTCTCGCTGTTATAGTGGAGCATTGACTGGCGGCTCCTGCACATCTACTGGGCGACACTCTAACTGGGATGGACATGTTTGCATTAAAGGGCTTCTTTGGTTAAAACTAGTGTTGAGCGAGTATGTTCTGTTAACCCTTTCGGCGAGTATGCTCGGGCCGAGCTCCGAGTATTTATAGCTGCTCGGTGATATGGTTGAATCGCTCCCATGTGCATGATTTGCGACTGTTTGACGGTTTTAATACATGTGAGGAATGTGGAAGAAATAGACATTCCTCACATGTATTAACCCCTTAAGCCGCGGAGCATTTTCCGTTTTTGCATTTTCGCTTTTTGCTCCACTTGTTCCCAGAGCCATAGCGTTTTTATTTTTTGGTCAATATGGCCATGTTAGGGCTTATTTTTTGCGGGACGAGTTGTACTTTTCAACGCCATTACTAGTTTTACCATGCCGTGTACGGGAAAACGGGAAAAAAATTCCAAGCGCCGTGAAATTGCAAAAAAAGTGCAATACGACTGAGGTTTTTTTTTATTTTTTTTACCACGTTCACTGAATGCTAAAACTGACCTGCCATTATTATTCTCCATGTCATTACGAGTTCGTAGACACCAAACATGTATAGGTTCTTTTTTATTTAAGTGATGAAAAAAAAATCCAAAGTTTGGTAAAAAAAAAAAAATGGTGCCATTTTCCGAGACCCGTAGCGTCTCCATTTTTCGGGATCTGGGGCAGGGTGAGGGCTTATTTTTTGTGAACCGAGCTGAAGTTTTTATAGATGCTATTTTGGGGTAGATCCGATGTTTTGATCGTCCGTTATTGCATTTTATTGCAATTTTACGGTGACCAAAAAACGTAATTCTGGCGTTTAGAATTTTTTTCTCATTACGCCATTTACCGATCGCATTAATTCTATTTTTATATTGATAGATCAGGCGATTCTGAACGCGGCAATACCAAATATGTGTATGTGGGGTTTATTTTATGATTTTATTTTGAATGGGGCGAAAGGGGGGTGATTTAAACTTTTAAATTTTTTTATTTTTTTTCATATTTTTTAAAACTTTTTTTTTCACTTTTTGCTTGCTTCTGTACTCTACATAGGAGACTTGAAGCAGCAACTGTCCGATCACCTCTGCTACATACAGGGAACCAGCAGATCCCCTGTATGCAGCAGAAATGGTCCTGTCCTATGAGCACCGACCACTAGATGGCGCTCATAGCAATTCCACCCGCGCCTGTTGCGGGCACATGTCAGCTGTAAGAATCAGCTGACATGTGCTTGGTTCAGTGCGGGCTCAGCGCCGGAGCCCTCAGTGAACCGGAGGATAACGACATGCGCGTACTAATACGTGACATGTCGTTAAGGGGTTAAAGCTGTCAAACAGTTGCAAATCATGCACACGGGAGCGATTCAACCATATCACCGAGCAGCTGTAAATACTCGGAGCTCGGCCCGAGCATACTCGGACAGAACATACTCGCTCAACACTAGTTAAAACAAGTTATCACCGATCCATGGGCTCTACAGGATAGGTGATCACTTATTGAGCATTTGTGTCCGAACATTGGAAAACGCACCTATCGGAAGAATGGGGAAGTTTTATCCCTGACAGAACACTTATCCCTATTTTAAAATGCTGCGGCAGGTGGGACGTCTGACCGCAGCTCTATTCATTCTCTTAGAGACTTGCAAAAAAGAGCAGCGCTCACAGCCACTGAGAGAATGAATGGATCAGTGGTCGCATCTCACATGCCGCTCCAGTCTAATGGGGAGAAAAGCTCCACATTCTGCCGGTGTGTGCAAGCAGTCAGACCCCCACCAATCAATATTATCAATGATCCTGTGGAGAGGTGATTACTTGTTTTCACCGGAGAACCCCTGTAAGTGCATCTCTGCCGCTCTGGTCCAAGTATTTAATCGCTAAGGCCACGGCCCTACTATCAGTATTCGGTCAGTATCCAGTCAGTATTTTTTCTCAGGAGTGGGAGCCAAAACAGGTGATGAACAATCAGAGAAAAGGTATAATAGAAACAAGTCACCAATTCTGCATTTATCAACCATTCCTGGTTTCGGCAGCCACTCCTGAGAAAAATACTGACCAAATACTGATGGTGGGGCTGTGGCCTAATGGAAAAAAATCTTTTCCTAGTTAAGATCAGCGAGAACAAAATGACCGCCATACACAGCACAGTCCACTATATCAACACCAATAATACCACATACAAAAGGGACAAATATCGCCACACCTTGACTAGATCACATATTACCACTACATAGTGACTGAATAATACCACATACAAGGAACAAATATGGCCAAACTATGACCAGACCATATATTACCACCCCAAGGTGACCAAATACTACAGTACTGATCATGAATACAAAACCACAAAACTAACAACACTGTTATTACCACCAGCGACATTATGCACAGGAGCTCTGTATATAGTGTCAGTGTACAGGTAACACAGTGATCACCAGTGACATTATAGACAGGAGCTCTGTATATAGTGTATCGGTAATACAGTGATCACCAGTGACATACACAGGAGCTCTGTATATACTATATACACACGTGGTCAAAATTGTTGGTACCCCTCGTTTAATGAAAGAAAAACCCACAATGGTCACAGAAAAAACTTGAATCTGACAAAAGTAATAATAAATTAAAAATCGATGAAAATGAACAAATGAAAGACAGACATTGCTTTTCAACCCTGCTTCCACAGAATTTAAAAAAAATTAAACTCTTGAAATAGGCCTGGACAGAAATGATGGTACCCCTGAAAATAATGTGACAAAAGGGACATGTTAAATCAAGTTGTGTCCACTAATTAGCATCACAGGTGTCTACAATCTTGTAATCAGTCAGTGGGCCTGTATATAGGGCTACAGATACTCACTGTGCTGTTTGGTGACATGGTGTGTACCACACTCCACATGGACCAAAGGAAGCAAAGGAAAGAGTTGTCTCAGGAGATTAGAAAGAAAATTATAGACAAGCATGTTAAAGGTAAAGGTTATAAGACCATCTCCAAGCAGCTTGATGTTCCTGTAACTACAGTTGCACATATTATTCAGAAATTTAAGATCCATGGGACTGTAGCCAACCTCCCTGGACGTGGCCGCAGGAGGAAAATTGATAACAAATCAAAGAGACGAATAATATGAATGGTAACAAAAGAGCCCAGGAAAACTTCTAAAGAGATTAAAGGTGAACTTCAAGCTCAAGGAACATCAGTGTCAGATCGCACCATCCGTCGTTGTTTGATCTAAAGTGGACTTCATGGGAGACGACCAAGGAGTACACCATTGTTGAAAAAAAATCATAAAAAAGCCAGACTGGAATTTGCCAAACTACATGTTCACAAGTCACAAAGCTTTTAGGAGAATGCCCTATGGACAGATGAGACAAAAATGGAAGTTTTTGGCAAGGCACATCAGATCTATGTTCACAGATGGAAAAATTAAGCATATCAAGATAAGAACACTGTCCCTACTGTGAAACATGGAGGAGTCTCTTTTATGTTTTGGGGCTGGTCTGCCGCATCTGGCACAGGGTGTCTTGAATCTGTGCAGGGTACAATGAAATCTCAAGACTATCAAGGGATTCTAGAGAGAAATGTGCTGCCCAGTGTCAGAAAGCGTGGTCTCAGTCGCAGGTCATGGGTCTTGCAACAGTATTATGACCCAAAACACACAGCTAAAAACACCCAACAATGGCTAAGAGGAAAACATTGGACTATTCTGAAGTGACCTTCTATGAGCCCTGACCTAAATCCTATTGAGCATCTTTGGAAAGAGCTGAAACATGCCGTCTGGAAAAGGCAACCTTCAACCATGAGACAACTGGAGCAGTTTGCTCATGAGGAGTGGCCAAAATACCTGTGGAGAGGTGCAGAAGTCTCATTGACAGTTACAGGAGTCGTTTGATTGCAGTGATTGCGTCAAAAGGTTGTTCAGCAAAATATTAAGTTAAGAAGAACCATCATTTCTGTCCAGGCCTATTTCATCAGTTTATTTTATTTTTTTTATTCTGTGGAAGCAGAAAAGCAATGTCTGACTTTCATTTGTTCATTTTCATAGATTTTTAATTTATTATTACTTTTGTCAGATTCAAGTTATTTCTGTGACCATTGTGGGTTTTTCTTTCATTAAACGAGGGGTACCAACAGTTTTGACCACGTGTGTAGTGTAAGTGTACATGTGTGTCACCCTGGCCTGGATGCCACAAGTGTAATTAAAGCTGTGTCTGAGAGCAGGGGGGAGGTTCTCTAGTCAGGGGAACATTAGCATGCAATGCCTCCTGTCTCAGGCCAGTAGGGGGAGCAGGCTGCCCCTATAAAAGCTGGTGCTGAGGTCAGGGTTAGAGAGAACCCAGATGACCTGTCTCAGGACTGAGACGTGTCTCAGCAGAGCAGGGACAGACAGTTGCACTGCACCTAAGAGGAAGTGTGGCAGGAGGAGAGCCACAAGCCAGAGACAAGAGGCGAAGAGAGCCTGTCTTGGCAGATAACAGACTTAATCTACCAGACTTTGGTGTCTGAGGCTGGAAGGATTCCACATCCCCCAGCAGAGAACCAGTCCGCAAGGGACTGTATATTCCTTGGCCTAAGAAGCCTGGAGGCTCTGCAACAACAGAAGGGACCAGTAAAGCCATACAAGGCTGGGAGCAGAAAGGAACCCACGTCGCAGGCCATACAGGCGAGAAAACACGGAAAGCTCGGAAACGTGGGCTGTTACCCTATCAGGAGGAGATAGCCAGAAGGAGCGCAGAAAGCACGGTAGGCCTACACCCTCACCCTGACCAGGGCCAATTTCCCCGTTGCTCTCAGACATCCAGGTCCCCTCCTAGCCGGGACTGTTTGTGGGTCAGTTTACCTGTTTAGTAAAGACCCTGGACTGCAACCTGTTGTCTGTGTGCTCCTTGCTCCTCCAGCACTATCAGCACTGGGACTCCCACTACCATCACTCCCAACATCCATTATACTGCCCTGGGGCCGCACTCTTCCCGTGGAGAGTCACACTACCCTAGATGCACACCTCATCAGCCCCAGCGGTCTGCATGCAGCGGCGGTTCCTAATAACCGCAATCCACGGGTGGCGTAGTCGGACATTATCAGCAGAACATAGCAGACTACCATTGGCCTGACCACCCTGAGCCACGGAACCGGGTCGCCACTACTACCCCCATCGTCTCCCTATTGCCCGGATCCGAGTGCCCCACGGCCCAGGGGGCGAGTCAGCTTTGGCGTAGTCGGCAGGATTTCGTGCCCGCAACCACCGGGTACTGCGTGCCTGAAAAAGACTTTTGTAACTTACCTGTGGCAAAGTTTCCCGCCGTCCGGAGTCGTTTCCCGCCATCCGGAGCCGATTCCCGCCATCGGACGCCATCTTGGACCTTTTACCGCCGTCTTCTGCCGCCTTCCCACCATCCGCAGCTGCTTCCCGCCATCGGACGCCATCTTCAGGACGCCGCGCGGGAAGAAGATGGGCGTGGACGTCAAAACCGCGCGAGATCCGAAGCTCCGCCCCACGCACCGACGCTGCGCAAGGTCCTGGAAGGGAGAGAGAGCGACGCTGACGTCATCAGGACGCGACGCCAGGTCCTCGTCCATAGCAGCAGCAGCGGAGCCGCGGCCTACAGAAGAGGATCGTCGGAAGGTAGGCCACGCGTAACTAGGGGGGGAGGAAGATGACGGACACAGAGGCGCCCACTACCACCAACGCAGCTGCAGCAGCGGTGATGCCCTTTTCCTTGCCCTACATCCCTGGAGCGGCCTGGCTGCCCAAATACTCAGGGGAGCCCCATGCCCTAACTGACTTCAAGGAAAGGCTATACAGTTTGTTCCACGTTTACCCCCTGACAGAGGAACAGAAGGTCAGCATATTAACAGGGCAGTTAACTGGCGCAGCCCAGCGGGAGGTAAAATCATGGCCCACTGAGGAGAAAAGGACTGTGAAGGGTATTCTGGCCCGGCTGCGGGGTACCTTTGACACACGTACTTCCGCTGAGATTAAAATGAGGTTCTATGGATGTAAGCAGCGGGCACAGGACAGCATCAGAGACTATGCCCTAAATCTGCAGGAAGCCTTGAGGGCTATTCAACAAACTGACCCTGGCAGTGTGCAGGAAACGGATAAGCTGCTAACAGAACAATTCATAGAAGGTCTGCTGTCTAGCGCCCACAGGGCCCAACTGCGCCTCATGTTCTTTCAGAACCCCGACCTGACCTTTGCCCAATTTAAGGACAGGGCCATAAGGGTGCTCCGTGAATCTGCAACCAGTAGCGCTATAAACCCCCGGCGCCCTGCTATCACTTACCACCAGGAGGCGGCGCCCTCCTCTATGGACTCCGTGGAGGCTGATGCACAGGCCCTGAACCAAGCCCCGTCGAAAGATCTGCACCACCAAGTCCAGGAGCTGACCAGGAGCGTCGCGGCGTTGACCAGGACCGTCCAGGCGTTGCAAGTGGACCCGTCAAGACCCATCGAGCTGGCTTCAAGTCCGGAGAATGTCCCATGGCGTCGACAGAGGAGGATCCCGTCGTTCCGAGGGAGGCCCACAGACCGCTACGCAGAAGATGGACAGCCCATTTGCCGTCGATGCAACCAGCCCGGACACATTTCCAGGTACTGTAATTTAAACGGGTCTACCTGGGGCAGAGGGCCAACCCCCAGGCATAAGATCACCAGGCCCTTACAATTGGCGTAATAAGTACGTTGGGGCGCGCACGGTTTTACCCGTGGTGCTGGACGGTATCCCCATGAGCGCCTTGCTGGATACTGGGTCACAAGTAACCACTATCCCTTATGTACTTTTTAAGCAGTATTGGACTGATGCTGATATCTCACGGTATCCAGACGGTAACTTGAGCATCATCGCCAGTAATGGCTTACCCGTGCCGCAGATGGGGTTCAAGGAGATGACCATTAAGATTGGTAAAGTTGAACTACCGGCACAGGGAGTGATTATTGTGGACATTGACCGTCATGAAAGTCACCCTAAAATAACTGTGGGTACTAACGTGATTGAAAATTGTCTTTCAGAGGTAATTGTAATCTTACAACAGGTGGCGGTGAATGCTAGTTCCAGCCAACAGAGAATCCTCAACAAGGAGATAAAGGCCCTGATGAGACGGCAGCAGGTAGAACTGTCTGGTGGTGAGATCGGTAGCGTAAGACTGAGTGACCCATTCCCCATTTCCATGCCTCCCAAAAGTGAAATGATGATCTGGTGTCGGACTGCAATCGGGTTGAGAGGTAGAGACTACCAAGACATGGTAGAACCCGTGTACTCAGACAGCAGGCCCACCATTTTGACAGCCCGGGGGGTGGTTGATGTCCGTCATGGGAGGGTGCCCGTCCGCATCCTCAACATTGGGGAGAGGGAGGTACACTTACCCAGGTACGCTACACTTGCCAAGCTGTTTGTGGTCGAACACAAAGCTATCAGGGCCGTGGAACCTTTGCCTCCATCTCCACAGGCGGAGAGTAATGGCTCCCAGAAACAAAAGGAGGACTGGTGCCAGAAACTCCACGTGGGTGCTGACTCCACTCCTCTGCACCAAAAACAAGGAGTCTACTGGGTGGTACAGGAGTACGAGAGAGTCTTTAGTAAGCACCCGCTAGACTTCGGCAGAGTAGAGGGGATAGAACACCACATCCCCACAGGGAGCCACCCACCGATAAAAGAGAGGCACAGACCTGTACCCCCTGCACATTATCAGAACGCAAGGGGCATGCTAAGAGAGATGAAAGAAGCTGGGGTTATTAGAGACAGCTGTAGCCCCTGGGCAGCCCCCTTGGTTCTGGTCAAAAAGAAAGACGGCACCATGAGAATGTGCGTCGACTATAGACAAATCAACCGTATCACTCACAAAGACGCATATCCGCTGCCTAGAATAGAGGAGTCTTTAGCCGCACTAAAATCAGCTAACTTCTTTTCTACTTTGGACCTTACTAGCGGGTACTGGCAGGTTCCTGTGGCAGAGGCTGACAAGGAGAAGACCGCCTTCACCACCCCGATGGGACTGAGCGAATTCAACTGCATGCCTTTCGGGCTCTGCAACGCACCAGGGACCTTCCAGTGGCTGATGGAATGCTGTCTAGGGCACCGAAACTTCGAGACGGTCCTCCTTTACCTGGACGACGTGATCGTCTATTCGAAGACCTATGAGGACCATCTGAAGCACCTGGCCGAGGTGTTCGAAGCCCTGGCAGGCTATGGCCTGAAGGTGAAACCATCGAAGTGTCACCTGCTGAAACCAAAGGTCCAGTACCTAGGGCACGTGGTAAGCGCGGAAGGAGTGGCCCCCGACCCTGACAAGGTCACGGCAATCAAGAGCTGGCCAAGCCCCTCGAACATCAAAGAGGTGAGACAGTTTCTCGGGTTGGTAGGCTACTACCGAAGATTCATCCCCGGGTTCACCAAGATGGCAGCTCCTATGCAGGACCTCCTGATCGGACAGTCTAAGTCCAGGAGGCAAAAGCCGCCCTTCAAGTGGGATAAACCGGAAGAGGAGTCCTTCCGCCAGCTAAAGATGGCCCTCACAGGGGATGAGATCCTGGCCTACCCTGATTATGGCCAGCCTTTCATTCTCCACACAGATGCCAGTAATGTGGGACTGGGAGCCGTATTGTCCCAAAACCAACAGGGCAGATAACAGGTGATCGCATACGCCAGCCGGAAGCTGAGGCCCACCGAAAGGAACCCGGAGAATTACAGCTCCTTCAAGCTAGAATTCTTGGCGGTGGTGTGGGCCGTGACGGAACGCTTCAAGCATTACCTGGCCTCCGCAAAGTTCACCGTGTACACGGACAACAACCCGTTGACACACCTGGACAATGCAAGACTGGGTGCCCTGGAACAGCGGTGGATGGCCCGTCTCTCCAACTATGACTTCGTGATCAAGTACCGGGCAGGCAAAACCAACGCCAACGCGGACGCCCTATCAAGGATGCCTCACTTACCTGAAGGTGACGAAGACCCAGAAGAGCTGGAGGAGGTAGAACTCCCCGCGTTTCACCGGTATGGAGCCGCTCAACACTCTCACCGCGTGAAGGAGGAGGATCTAACAACTGTGATGATGAATCCCCTACCTCACCACAGCTGGGCCGAGACCCAAGATAGTGACCCTGCAGTCTGCCTGGTGAAAGATCTGCTGACCCGGGAAGACGCCCGCTTAGATCCAGATGCCCCAGAGGAAGCCAAGCAGCTATGGAAGGAGAAGAGCAAGCTGTTCCTCTACGAAGGCAAGTTGTGCAGAAGGATTGTCAACCACCGGACGCACGAGCTGACCTGGCAAGTCGTGGTCCCAAGGAGGGATGCAGCTATGGTCCTGGGGGCTTACCATGACAGAGCGGGACACTTCGGTTGGAAGAAACTGGAGTTCCTACTAAGAGGAAGATTCTTTTGGGTCGGCATGAGAGGAGCTGTAGAAAAATGGTGCAGAGACTGTGGCCCTTGTCACCTAAGGAGGAAGGACCGTGCCAGCCAGAAGACACCCTTGAGGCCCATCGTCACCACGCAGCCTCTTGAGCTGGTAGCTCTGGACCACGTCAAATTGGCTCCCAGCCGGTCAGGATACATCTATGCCCTGACAATCGTGGACCACTATTCCCGTTTTCTAGTGGTGGTCCCGGTAAAGGACTTGACAGCCCAAACAGCGGCCAGAGCCTTCCAGCAATATTTCTGCCATCCACACGGGTATCCGGAACAGGTCCTGACAGACCAGGGTCCAGCGTTCGAGGCTGAAATCTTCCAGGAGTTCTGCAACCTCTATGGCTGTAAGAAGATTCGTACAACGCCTTACCACCCCCAAACCAACGGGATGTGTGAGAAGATGAACAATATAGTCATTGATCTCCTGAAGACGTTGCCCCTGGAGGAACGCAGCCTGTGGCCAGAAAAACTGCCGGACCTGATAGACCTATACAACAATATCCCGGTGAATGCTACAAACTGCACCCCGGCTTACCTGATGCGAGCTAGACCAGGAAAGCTGCCCGTAGACCTGGAGATGGGAGTCCTAATACCTGAGGACACCTCCCCGGATGCGGACTGGGATACGGAAAGGCAACTGCAGTACAAGAAGGTACAGGAGAGTGTGGAGAAGAGCCTGGCCCAGGTGAGAGAGAAGCAAGAAAGACTCTTCAATCAACACGCCCCTGCTAGTCCCCTAGAACCTGGTGAGCAAGTCCTAAAGCGAAAAAGAAGGCTACATAAGTTGGACGACCAGTGGGAAAGGGAACCCTACACCGTACTGCAGTCTGACCACGACAACCCAAAGGTGTGCGTAATCACCAAGGACGGAGGAGAAACCACTAGTGTCGTCTCCAGAGACCATCTCAAAAGGTGCCCTGAGCAACTCCGTAGTGCAGAAGAGGATCAGAGTGACCTTGAACCCGCAGAGGACAAAGAAGAAATGATCAGCACCGTTCTCGGAGAGTTCCCTCAGTCCTGGACTCGCATAAATGATGCCATAGTGGTACCTGTCCTGCATTTCCTGCAACCGGCACAGCAACAACCAACACCAGAGCCGGAAGGTGAAGAGGAGCAAGCAGTTCCAGAGGCAGAAGAGCCTGTACCAGCAGCCCAGGAGAGTCAACCCTCTGCTGACAGTGAGCCTGCCATGCCTGCGGTAAGCCAAAGGACCCGCAGACAGCTGCCTGCCCTACCTGTACACCCAGCTGGTAGCTGCACCCCTAACGCTAGTGGGGAAAGCCAAGTCAGTCCACCACCAGACAGTGGGCTACGTAGGTCAACCAGGAGCACAAAGGGACAGATACCCGCTCGCTGGAGAATATAGAGTGTACTAAAATTGTAAATAACCCTGTTGCCAAATGTTGAATTGTTTGCAAAGTTACATGCATGTTTGGTAATACTCTGTTTCAGTTTCTTGCAGCTACCGTAAGGACTCACAGGTTATGGACTTTTTATAACCGGGACCTTGTATGGACTTCGTTCAGAGCCTAACCCAGGAATGAACTAAGACTGTGAAGGACTTGGGGTAGGACAGACCCCCACCTGGTTAAGGCTCCCCGTTGTGCTGGTGATATGGACACCCGGTCACAGGCCACACTGTGACCTTAAGAACTCAATTTGTGCGTCGTCTGTCTATTAATGTTTTATTGATATGCATATTGTCTTTGTTTACTGTTTAGTCCCGGAGTACTAAATTTCACTAGGGGGGAATGTGTCACCCTGGCCTGGATGCCACAAGTGTAATTAAAGCTGTGTCTGAGAGCAGGGGGGAGGTTCTCTAGTCAGGGGAACATTAGCATGCAATGCCTCCTGGCTCAGGCCAGTAGGGGGAGCAGGCTGCCCCTATAAAAGCTGGTGCTGGGGGCAGGGTTAGAGAGAACCCAGATGACCTGTCTCAGGACTGAGAGGTGTCTCAGCAGAGCAGGGACAGACAGTTGCACTGCACCTAAGAGGAAGTGTGGCAGGAGGAGAGCCACAAGCCAGAGACAAGAGGCGAAGCAAGCCTGTCTTGGCAGATAACAGACTTAATCTACCAGACTTTGGTGTCTGAGGCTGGAAGGATTCCACATCCCCCAGCAGAGAACCAGTCCGCAAGGGACTGTATATTCCTTGGCCTAAGAAGCCTGGAGGCCCTGCCACAACAGAAGGGACCAGTAAAGCCATACAAGGCTGGGAGCAGAAAGGAACCCACGTCGCAGGCCATACAGGCGAGAAAACACGGAAAGCTCGGAAACGTGGGCTGTTACCCTATCAGGAGGAGATAGCCAGAAGGAGTGCAGAAAGCACGGTAGGCCTACACCCTCACCCTGACCAGGGCCAATTTCCCCGTTGCTCTCAGACATCCAGGTCCCCTCCTAGCCGGGACTGTTTGTGGGTCAGTTTACCTGTTTAGTAAAGACCCTGAACTGCAACCTGTTGTCTGTGTGCTCCTTGCTCCTCCAGCACAATCAGCACTGGGACTCCCACTACCATCACTCCCAACATCCATTATACTGCCCTGGGGCCGCACTCTTCCCGTGGAGAGTCACACTACCCTAGCTGCACACCTCATCAGCCCCAGCGGTCTGCATGCAGCGGCGGTTCCTAATAACCGCAATCCACGGGTGGCGTAGTCGGACATTATCAGCAGAACATAGCAGACTACCATTGGCCTGACCACCCTGAGCCACAGAACCGGGTCGCCACTACTACCCCCATCGTCTCCCTATTGCACGGATCCGAGTGCCCCACGGCCCAGGGGGCGAGTCACATGTAATACACTGACTCACCAGTGACGTCTCTAGGTGAAGTCCTTCATCTCCGCTTTTCTTCTTCATCTGGCACAGACGGCCATCACTTCTTCCAGCCAGGAATCATCTCTGCAGAAAATAACACACAGTTATCAATAACTGATCTCTTCTAGGGAATATTCCCACTCCACCCCCCGACTTCTACGCTACACCAGTTGAAGAAAAAAAGCGAGATAGTGCCGCCCTGCACAGTAACAGGAGCCCGCTTTTGTCCTATCCCATGGAAAACAATTTCCTAAAAAGTAAATTATATTACAGAAGTAATAATGTCTCTAATTGGACTCTAAAATAATAATGTTCCTCACTGGCCACCATAAACTAATAAAGTATGTTCCTCAATCTGGCACCAAACAGTAATTAAGTCCCTTGTTCAGCCTGGCACCCCCATATATCCATCCTGGCCCCCCCTTCCCTGCATATATTCATCCTGACACCCCCCATATATCCCTTCTGGCCCCCATATGTCCAGTGTGACCCCTCCATATATTTATCCTAGCCCACGTGTATCGAGCCTGCCCCCTCCCATATACCCATCCTAGTCCCCCATGTGGCCCTCCTGTTCCCCCCATATATCCATCCTGGCCTCCATGTGTCCAGCCTGCCCCCCCACATATCCATCCTGGCCTCCATGTTTCCAGCCTGCCCCCCATATATCTGTCCTGGCCTCCATGTGTCCAGCCTGCCCCCTCCCATATATCTGTCCTAAAGCCCCATGTGTCAAGCCTGCCCCCCCATATATCCATCCTGGCCTCCATGTGTCCAGCATGCCCCCCCTACATAACCATCCTGGCCTCCATGTGTCCAGCCTGCCCCCCCCAATATATCCATCCTGGCCTCCATGTTTCCAGCCTGCCCCCCATATATCCATCCTGGCCTCCATGTGTCCAGCCTGCCCCCTCATATATCCATCCTGCCCTTCCCCCTGCATATATCCATCCTGACACCTCCCCATATATCCATACTGGCCCCCATATGTCCAGCGTGGCCCCTCCATATATTTATCCTAGCCCACGTGTATCGAGCCTGCCCCCCCACATACCTATCCTAGCCCCCCATGTGTCCAGCCTGCCCCCCACATATCCATCCTGGCCATCATGTGTCCAGCCTGCCCCGCCCCCCATATATCCGGCCCGCCATATATCCATCCCCCTCATATATCCATCCTGGCCTCCATGTGTCCAGCCTGCCCCACCATATAGCCATCCTGCCCACCCTTTCCCATGTGTCCAGCCAGGCTCCCCCTTATGTGTCCAGCCAGGCTCCCCCCCTTGTGTGTCCAGCCAGGGTTCCCCCTTGTGTGTCCAGCCAGGCTCTCACCCTTGTGTGTCCAGCCAGTGTTCCCCCTTGTGTGTCCAGCCAGGGTTCCCCCTTGTGTGTCCAGCCAGGGTTCCCTCTTGTGTGTCCAGTCAGGGCTTCCCCTTGTGTGTCCAGCCAGGGCTCCCCCTTGTGGGTCCAGCCAGGGTTCCCCCTTGTGTGTCCATCCAGCTCCCTCCTTTTGTGTCCAGCCAGGGCTCCCCCTTGTGTGTCCAGTCAGGGCTCCCCCTTGTGTGTCCAGCCAGGGCTTCTCCTTGTGTGTCCAGCCAGGGCTCCCCCTTGTGTGTCCAGCCAGGGTTCCCCCTTGTGTGTCCAGCCAGGGCTCCCCCTTGTGTGTCCAGCAAGGCCCCCCTTGTGTGTCCATCCGGTCCCCCCCTTGTGTGTCCAGCCAGGGTCCCCCCTTGTGTGTCTAACCGGGCCCCCCCTTGTGTGTCCAGCCAGGGGCCCATCCCATTCTGCATCCACTCATATACACACAGACACACACACAGACACCTCTTACCTTCCTGCTCTCCCGTGCGGTGTCCTCCTTCTCCGGCGGCTGAGTTGCGCGCCTCCTTCACTGCAGGCGCATGACGATGACGTCATACGCCGGCCGGGGAAGGGAGACGCGCAGCTTCAGCTGCTTCACTGGGACGTGTGTCACGGCGGTTCAGGTAATGAACGCCGCGTGAGCGCGTCCCTGCATACACTGTGCCTGCGCTTTTAAAGGGCCCGTGCCCCTTAAAACCGCAGGTTTTTTATTTTTTCATTCTCTTCTCCCCCTCTCCTCTGCAGAAGGGTACCCCGCCAGCCCAGTCCCACCCTGTTGATGACTTATCCTAAAATCGGTCATTAATATATAAGTCCTGGACAGTCCCGTTAAGCTTGTTTTACCTAGTTATAAAAGCCCTTTAAGTCCTCATTATAAGGTAAGGTATGAATGGATCTAATTAAATTCTCCAAAGAGAACTATTTATACATTTTAGTCACTGTGAGCTTTCTACAAGATATTGCGGGCAGTATATAGCGAATATACGGACACAGAGCCATTCGCCGGCTCAGATTGCCAATAAGCACCTTGTAAATATGAGACCTTGACATCATAGGTTACTTGGCTTAATATGAAATTGTCCCTCATGTGTACCGCATTGTGGGCAGGGACTATATGTACATCACTGCAGAATATGTTGGCAATAAAAAGTCAACAGAAATGAATATCATGCAGATCCTCACCAGGACTCCAGCAGTGTCACCATCCTGCCACCATACAGCTATAGAAGGACAATAAACCTGCAGGGTTCTCCCCTCAGTTATTTTTTCCTTTAATTTTATTATCTGTTTCTTACTCACAGTGAAAGAACAGTCATCAGATATTTTATTGTTCACTTTTTATTTTACAGTCTCAGCTCTGAAGAATAGAACGTCTTATGAATAAATGACAGCTCACTTATTACAGTGGTGGCCAAAAGTATTGGCACCCCTGCAATTCTATCAGATAATACTCAGTTTCTTCCTGAAAATGATTGCAATCACAAATTCTTTGGTATTATTATCTTCATTTAATTTGCTTGCAAGGAAAAAATACAAAAGAGAATGAAGCAAAAATCAAAACCTTGATCATTTCACACAAAACTCCAAAAATGGGCCAGACAAAAGTATTGGCACCCTCAGCCTAATACTTGGTTGCACAACCTTTAGCCAAAATAACTGCGAACAACCGCTTCCGGTAACCATCAATGAGTTTCTTACAATGCTCTGCTGGAATCGTAGACCATTCTTCTTTGGCAAACTGCTCCAGGTCCCTGATATTTGAAGGGTGCCTTCTCCAAACTGCCATTTTGTGATCTCTCCACAGGTGTTCTATGGGATTCAGGTCTGGACTCATTGCTGGCCACCTTAGAAGTCTCCAGTGCTTTCTCTAAAACCATTTTATAGTGCTTTTGGAAGTGTGTTTTGGGTCATTGTCCTGCTGGAAGACCCATGACCTCTAAGGGCGACCCAGCTTTCTCACACTGGGCCCTACATTATGCTGCAAAATTTGTTGGTAGTCTTCAGACTTCATAATGCCATGCACACGGTCAAGCAGTCCAGTGCCAGAGGCAGCAAAGCAACCCCAAAACATCAGGGAACCTCCGCCATGTTTGACTGTAGGGACCATGTTCTTTTCTTTGAATGCCTCTTTTTTTTTCCTGTACACTCTATGTTAATGGTTTTTCCCAAAAAGCTTGACTTTTGTCTCATCTGACCAGAGAACATTCTTCCAAAACATAGTAACATAGTTTGTAAACACAGTTAGTAAAAGCCGAATAAAGACTTGCGTCCATCAAGTTCGACCTGTTAGTTCTGTAATTGCTAAAGTTGATCCAGAGGAGGGCAAAAACCCCAAATGATTTGGCCAATCTTCACCTGAGGAAAAATTCCCTCCTGACTCTGAAACCAGCAGTCAGAATAAATCCCTGTATCAACTTACTATTTTATTTTATTTTTAAGTATATGCTGAAATCTGCCTGGTATCTAGAAATGCATCCAGTCCCCGCTTGAACTGGTGTAGTGAATCTGACATCACCGTCTCCTCACTCAGTGAATTCCATATTCTCACTGCTCTTACCGTAAAGAACCCCTTCCTATGCTGGTGCTGAAACCTTTTCTCTTCCAGTCTTAGTGAATGCCCTCTTGTTACTGTAATATCCCTCCTTTTGAACAAATCCCTGGCAAGGTCTCTATACTGTCCCCTAACATATTTGTACACATTTATTATGTCCCCCCTCAACCTTCTCTTTTCCAGGCTGAATAGTCCTAGTTTTGCCAACCTCTCTGGGTATTGCAGTCCCTCCATTCCCTTTATTAATTTTGTTGCCCTCCTTTGTACCTTTTCAAGCTCATTTATATCCTTTCTATATATTGGGGCCCATAACTGAGCACAGTATTCCAAGTGTGGACTGACCAGTGCTTTGTACAGTGGAAGAACAATGTTCTCATCCTTTGCAGCTATACCTCTTCTGATACATCCCATTACCCTGTTTGCCCTTACAGCAGCGGCCTGACTTTGGGCACTCCAATTTAGTTTGCCATCAATCAAGATGCCCAAGTCCTTCTCCATCTCTGAATTCCCCAATGATTTCCCATTCAGTGAGTACTGGTGACTTCCATTTTTCCTTCCCATATGTATGACCTTACATTTCTCCTCGTTAAACCTCATTTGCCATTTAATGCTCCACCTACCCAGCTTATCCAAATCCCTCTGTAGGTCTGCACTGTCCTCTTTTGTATTAATTGTTTTACATAACTTTGTGTCATCTGCAAATATTGATATTTTACTATTTATCCCGTTGACTATGTCGTTAATAAAGATATTAAATAACATTGGGCCTAGTACAGACCCCTGTGGTACCCCACTAGTGACGCTTACCCAATCTGAGTATATTCCATTTATAACCACCCTCTGCCTTCTATCCTTTAGCCAGTTAGCTACCCACTTGCAGACATTTTCCCCCAGCCCCATCATTCTCATTTTGTATACCAACCTATTATGTGGCACGCTATCGAAAGCTTTTGAGAAGTCGAGATACACGACATCCACTGGTTCCCCCTGATCTACTCGAGAGCTAACCTCCTCGTAGAAGTCAATCAGGTTTGTTTGGCAGGAGCGATTCCTCATGAATCCATGTTGGTTCGGGATTAAAAGATTATTAGCATCAAGATGCTCCATAATTGCCTCTTTAATGAAGCTTTCAAAAATTTTGCCCACAACGGACGTCAGACTCACCGGCCGATAGTTTCCGGCGTCACTTTTCGCTCCCTTTTTGAATATTGGCACTACATTCGCCTGTCGCCAATCAAGTGGCACAGACCCAGTCTCAACAGAGTCCTTAAATATAAGATATAACGGTCTGTCTATCACATTACTTAGTTCCCTTAGTACCCGTGGGTGTATGCCATCAGGTCCTGGTGATTTGTTTATTTTAATGTTACTGAGGCGTTTCTGTACCCCAGCTTGGGTTAGATTTGTCATACTTAGTGGAGGATTAAGTTTGTCACTTCTCATTTCTCCTGTTAGTTCGATTTCCTTTGTGAAAGTTGTCGAAAAAAAATTATTTAATAGATTAGCTTTATCCTCATCTTTCTCTATGATTTTGCCTTCCTCACTTTTTATCGGTCCAATATTATCCGATTTAATCCTTTGACTATTTATATACGTAAAGAACAGTTTGGGATTTGATCTACTTTCCCTAGCAATACGTCTCTCTGTTTCCTCCTTCGCTATTTTTATTTGTTTTTTTGCAGGTTCTCGTTTTTTCCTTGTAACACATTAGTGCCTCCTTACTGTTTTCCTGTTTTAATCTCTTGAATGCCTCTTTTTTGCTATTTAACGCCCCTTTTACGTTCTTGTTCAACCATATTGGTTTCCTCTTATTTCTGGCCCTTTTATTCCCATACGGTATATACCTCTCGCACTGAGTATTCAGAATTCTTTTGAAGGTTTCCCATTTACTATTCGTATTCCTTTGATTAAGAACTTTGTCCCAGTCAATAAGTTGAAGGCTTTCTTTCAGCTGATCAAACTTTGCCCTCCTAAAGTTTAATGTTTTTGTTGTTCCCTTATTGATAACCCTACTGAAGGGCATTTTGAAGTCGATAATATTATGGTCGCTATTACCTAGGTGCCCCCCTATCTGTACCTCAGTTATTCTATCAGGCCTATTAGTCAATATTAAGTCTAACACGGCCTTCCCTCTCGTTGGTTCCTGCACTAGTTGGGAGAGATAATTATCCTTAATATTTTTCAAGAACCTTTTTCCTTTCTGAGATCTACAGGTTTCTGTTTCCCAGTCAATATCCGGGTAGTTGAAATCCCCCATTACAATCACTTCATTATGTTTTGCTACTTTGTCTATTTGTCCTAATAGCAGTTTCTCATTCTCCTCTGTTATATTGGGTGGCTTATAGCAGACCCCCAGTAATATTTTATTATTATTTTTAGTTCCCTCTATCTCTACCCACATGGACTCGACCCCCTCTTCTCCCTCTCCTATATCTTCCCTTAGTCTGGGTTTTAGACATGACTTTACATATAAGCAGACTCCTCCGCCTTTCCCCTGTTTCCGGTCCCTTCTAAATAAACTATAATCTAATAAATTTACCGCCCAGTCGTAGCTATCGTCTAGCCAAGTCTCTGTTATACCTACGATGTCATACCTCTCCTCCCATATAAGCGCCCGCAGCTCATCCGCCTTATTGGTCAGGCTTCTTGCGTTGGTCAGCATGCAAGATAAAACTTTGTGGTTATTTAGCATCCTATTCTTCTCTAACGATCTAACTGTACTATCCCCACCCCCCTCTCCACCCTCATTATATTCACTTCTCCCCTTCCCCCTTGCTTGCCTCACATCCCACCTATTTCCTTGGTTTCCCCCCCCCGTCTCTAGTTTAAAAACTCCTCCAACCTATTAGCCATCTTCTTCCCCAGCACCGCTGCACCCTCCCCATTGAGGTGCAGCCCGTCCCTACGGTAGAGCCTGTAGCCGACCGCGAAGTCGGCCCAGTTCTCCATGAACCCAAACCCTTCTGCCTTGCACCAACTCTTTAGCCACTTATTCACCTCCCTAACCTCCTGTTGGCGCTCCTGTGTGGCTCGCGGGATTGGTAGTATTTCTGAGAAAACTACCTTGGAGGTCCTTGCCCTAAGCTTCCTACCTAGGTCCCTGAAATAATTTTTAAGGACCCTCCATCTACCACTCACTTTGTCATTGGTGCCGATGTGGACCATGACCACTGGGTCTTCGCCAGCCCCACCCAGTAACCTGTCAACCCGATCCGCGATGTGCCGGACTCGAGCGCCAGGGAGGCAGCACACCGTTCGGCGATCCCGGTCTTTGTGACAGATTGCCCTGTCTGTCCCCCTAATAATAGAGTCACCCACTACCAGAACCTGTCTTGCCTGCCCTACACTTCCCCCCTCCCCCTCATTACTGGAGCATACACTCCCCCGGCGGTCAGAGGATCTGTCGTGCTCCAATAATGCCGGTTCTGAACCAGCCTTCCTATACTTCTTCCCTCTATCCCTCCTTACTGTTATCCAGCTCCCTGCCTGTTCAGCCTGCACTTCCCCTCTATGCTCCACCCCCAGTATTGACCCATTGAGTGTCTGCTCGGTGAGCAGCAAACTCCGTTCTATGTTGTCGATGCTCCTCAGTACCGCTATCTGAGCACTTAGATCCAGAATTTGGGCTTCCAAGTGCACGATATGCTCACATCTCTCGCAGCAGTATGGATCCTCGAGCGGGTGCTCACGGAATGCATACATTGCGCAAGATGTACACTGCACGGCTCCGTCCAACATGGACGTCATTCTAAATATGGGGATACAGTCAGTATATATATACAAGTACAAAACACAATTATTTATATATAGGTGTATGGACGGGGATCAATTAGGGATGTGCAAGTGTATCAATTAGATATCGGCGGGGGATCAGTTAAGTATGGACGGGGGATCAATTAAGTATCAAGTATGGACGGGGGAATCAGCTAAGTAGGTCAGGTGGATTAATTAAGTAAAAAGTAAAGTAAAGAAAGAATGAAATACAGTCAGCAATTCAGTCCTAAGTCCTCCCTTCCAAACTCCCTGAATCCAAAGTCACTGAAAAACAAGTCACACACTTACTTTCGTTCGCACTTACGCTCCGGACACACGCAGCTCGTTCACACTCGCAAACTAAGAGATTTAAAGTGGTTTTTTTTTTTTTTTTTCCTTTTCCAGCAATGTACCCTTCACCTCAATGCACTTCCAAAGGACTTTATGCCCAACCAGCTGCCCCTTATAAACCCTTAATTATGACCCCTTCCCCTTAATTAACCCCTTGTGTGTAAATCTACACCTCAGGATTTTAGTGCAATGTAGTTAACCCTTAAATACACAGGTAGTAAACTAAGAAACTAAAACTGTAGTGAGAAAATAGATTTTAAAAAGCCCAATAAATCTAAACAGGTAGAAAAGCACTCAGCAGATCACAATGCAGCACTCACTGCAATTCACACAGGTATTTTCTGCAGGATTCCCAATACCTCTTCACGCAATTCACACAGGTATTTTCTGCAGGATTCCCAATACCTCTTCACGCAATTCACACAGGTATTTTCTGCAGGATTCCCAATACCTCTTCACCTTCACCTCAATGCACTTCCAGTTTTAGGCTTTATCAGGTAAGTTTTGGCAAACTCCAGCCTGGCTTTTTTATGTCTCGGGTTAAGAAGTGGGGTCTTCCTGGGTATCCTACCATACAGTCCCTTTTCATTCAGACGCCGACGGATAGTACGGGTTGACACTGTTGTAGCCTCGGACTGCAGGGCAGCTTGAACTTGTTTGGATGTTAGTCGAGGTTCTTTATCCACCATCCGCACAATCTTGCGTTGAAATCTCTCGTCAATTTTTCTTTTCCGTCCACATGTAGGGAGGTTAGCCACAGTGCCATGGGCTTTAAACTTCTTGATGACACTGCGCACGGAAGACACAGGAACATTCAGGTCTTTGGAGACGGACTTGTAGCCTTCAGATTGCTCATGCTTCCTCACAATTTGGTTTCACAAGTCCGCAAACAGTTCTTTGGTCTTCTTTCTTTTCTCCATGCTCAATGTGGTACACACAAGGACACAGGACAGAAGTTGAGTCAACTTTAATCCATGTTAACTGGCTGCAAGTGTGATTTAGTTATTGCCAACACCTGTTAGGTGCCACAGGTGCTCTTTCAGCTGCTCATAAAACCCGGCCCTGTAATCCGGACTCATTAAATTCCTCTCAGCACTATGTGTGCTGGAGCCTGCTTCTCCGGATCCTACATCACCGAAGCATGGCACTTCGAGGACACATACCTCCCGTCCACGATCTGTCCGGCAGCAACCTTACATACACCCCCCCTCTGTCCAAAGCCGTAGGGCTTGGCACCTTCTGTCACCATACAATAAACCCTTGACAAGGCAGCGGCATTCCCATGTTGTTTCCCAGGCCTATGCTCTACCCGGAAACTAAAATCTTGTAGAGCCAGGAACCACCTAGTCACTCTGGCATTGTTTCCCTTCTTTTCTCGCATCCACCTCAATGGGGCATGGTCTGACACTAACCTGAACCTTCTGCCTAATAGGTAATACCTCAGAGTGTTTAACGCCCACTTAATGGCCAAACATTCTTTTTCTACAATGGAGTAGTCCTTCTCACAAGCGGAGAGCTTCAGACTGAGGTATTTTACAGGGTGTTCTTCTCCGTTAATCTCCTGGGACAAGACTGCTCCCAGCCCGACATCCGATGCATCCATCTGGACCACAAACTCCTTGGAGAAGCTGGGTGCCACCAAGACTGGTTGTTTACAGAGGACCAGTTTCAATTCCTGGCAGGTCACTTCTGCTTCCGGGGACCACTTGGCCATAGCTGACTTCATCCCTTTCAGAAGATCCATCAGTGGGGCTGCTATCAGGGCAAAGTTAGGGACAAATCTTCGATAGTAGCCCACAATGCCTAGAAACGCCATGACCTGCTTCTTCGAGAGGGGCTGTGGCCAGTTCAAGATCGCCTCGACCTTATTTATTTGTGGTTTTATTTCCCCTCTACCAACCACGTACCCTAGGTACTTGGCTTCCTCCATCCCCATGGCACATTTCTTCGGGTTGATAGTAAAGCCCGCCTTCCTTAGGGCATCAAGTATGGCTTGAACTTTGTCCAGATGACTTTCCCAGTCCTGGCTAAATATGACGATGGCATCTAGGTAGGCCGCTGCATACTGTTTGTGGGGTGCTAAGATCCGGTCCATGGCTCTCTGGAAGGTGGCCGGAGCTCCCTTCAACCCAAACGGCATCCTGACGTATTGGCGTCGAGAAGGCTGTCTTCTCCTTAGCCTCTTTGGACAGGGGAATTTGCCAATATCCTTTGGTGAGGTCCAGAGTGGTGATGTACCGAGCGGGTCCTAGCCTTTCGATAAGCTCATCTACCCTAGGCATTGGGTAGGCGTCGAACTTTGAGACCTCGTTCAGCTTCCTATAGTCGTTGCAAAACCGCCATTCTCCATCTGGTTTCGGCACTAAGACTATAGGACTGGACCATCCACTTTTGGACTCTTCAATGACTCCCAGGTTTAGCATCCGCCTTACTTCTTTAGAGATCACCTCTCTGCGGGCTTCGGGGATCCGGTATGGTTTTAGATTGACGCGAACATGAGGCTCTGTGAGAACCTCATGCTCTATGACCTGAGTGAGTCCTGGCAACTCCGAAAACATGTCTTTATTTCGCTGTAACAACTCTTTGCACTGTTGCTTTTGGGCATGTGACAGTGACTCTGCCACCTTGACCTCTTTCACATCGGCCTCAGCCTCAGCCATTAAACAGGGAGCTTCCGCAGGCTCTCTATCTTGCCATGGCTTAATCAAGTTAACATGGTAAATTTGGTAGGGCTTCCTCTTCCCTGGTTGGTGGATCTTAAAGTTGACTTCCCCCACTTTCTCTACCACCTCATAGGGGTCCTGCCACTTGGCCATGAACTTGTCTCCACTGTGGGACTAGCACAAGCACTCGATCTCCTGGGTTGAACGATCTCACCCTGGCCGACCTATTATACACCCTGGACTGTGCCTCTTGTGCCTTAAGGAGGTGCTCCCTCACAATGGGCATCACATGGGCAATCCTCTCTTGCATCTGGGCAACGTGCTCCACCACTCTCCTATAGGGAGTGGTCTCAGCTTCCCAGGACTCTTTCTCCACCTCCAGGAGTCCTGAGGGTGTCGTCCATAGAGTGGTTCAAACGGGGAGAAACCTGTGGAAGCTTTGGGAACTTCCCTCATGGCGAACAACATATAGTCCCAGTCTCGGCCATCCTTTTCCACTGCTTTCCTCAACATTGCTTTCAAGGTTTTGTTAAACCTCTCTACCAGTCCGTCCGTCTGGGGAGAGTACACGGAGGTTCTCAGTTGTGCAATCTGCAGTGTCTTGCACAATTCCCTCATGACCTTCGACATAAATGGAGTTCCTTGGTCTGTTAGGATCTCGTTAGGCAACCCAGTTCTTGAAAACATGTGGACTAACTCCCGGGCTATACACCTGGTGGAGGAGTTTCGTAGTGGTACGGCCTCCAGATACCATGTAGCATAATCTAATACCACCAGGATATACTGATGCACTTGGGCGGACTTGACCAGAGGCCCCACTAGATCCATTGCTATGCGTTCGAATGGAACCTCGATGACTGGTAGTGGCACTAGGGGACTGCGGAAGTGGGCCACTGGGGAGGTTATCTGGCATGTGGGGCAGGAACGACAATAACTCTATATATCTCTATAGCAACCTGGCCAGTAGAATCTTTGGAGGATCCGTTCTTGAATCTTGTCTGCACCCAGGTGACCACCCAACACATGAGAATGAGCCATGTCTAACACCCTGCGTCTATAGGGCCCTGGCACCAGCAACTGTTCTATTACCTCACCCCTTGGCTTGGTTATTCTGTACAGCAAATCCCCATTCACAGCAAAATGAGGGAACCGAGTGTCAGCCCCCGGTTCCTGAGGCACCCCATTTAACACAGTAACATTTTCAAAGGCCCCTTTCAGAGTTAAATCCCTGAGTTGGGCAGTTCCAAAGTTTCCCTCGGACACCTAAAGCTCAGGGATATTGGACTCAGGGGATGCTACTTCAGCCTCATTGCCCACCAGCACACACATGGGAAACTCATCTACTATGTTCTGCGGGTAAGTTTCCTTAGGGGCGATCTGGCTGTCGTCCAAGCAACCAGGTGTCCCCGCTTTCCCCCACATTTCCCAGAATAATGCAAAGTAACGTCCAATTATTATGGGATGCAATAGGTCCTTAACGACCGCCACTTCATGAGATGTGGTGCCACAGTCTGTGTTTACATCCACCTGGGCCACAGGATAGTTCTTAGCGTCCCCATTGATACACCGGACACCCACCACCTTCCCAGAAACCAGCCGATGAGGGAGTGTGGCCCTTATCAGGGTCACCAAACTTCCTGAGACCAATAGTCCAGAGACTTGTGCCCCGTTAACTGACACTGAGCATGCCTGAGGGCCCTCGCCATGTTGACGAACTGCGCTGCAGGCGGGGTAGGCAAAATAAGAGCAACGCCGGCCCATGTTACAGTCCATTGGTTCAGAGGTTATGGGACACCGGGAGGCAATATGGCCAGGGGTATGACATCTCCAACACACTATATTATGGGGTGGGACCTTGGGCAGCAACTCAGACCCCTCCTGAACTCTAGGATGCCCCCCAGGTGTGGCGCTAGCTCCCTTCTTTTGGGTGTCCGCCACCTTTTGGGAACCCCAGTATTGAGAGGCTACGACCCCTTGTTTTCCCAATGGACTCTCAACCGCCTGGTATCTTTCCACCAACCCCACCAAGTCATCAGCATTATAGGGATCTCCCTGGGCAACCCAGGATTTTACCGACTTCGGGAGAGAGTGTATAAACCTGTCTATAACGACCTCTATCTCATATCATAGGACTATCTATCATCTATCTATTATCTATATGACGCGCCCCCTGGGCCATGGGGCACCCGGGACCGGACTTCAGGGCAATGCTGGGAGTAGTTGTGGCGACCTGGTCCCGTGGCTCAGGGTGGCCAGACCAATATTGTGGCAGTCTCTGTATCAGTATAATGCAATGTCCGACTACGCCACCCGTGGATTGCGGTCAATAAGAACCGCCGCTGCTGAGCAGACCTCTGAGGCTGATGTTGTGAGGGCAGCAGAGTGTAGTATAACTCCCCACGGGAGGAGTATAGCCTCAGGCTAGTGAGTGTGGATGATAGGAGTGATGGTACACGAGCGCAGCAGGAACGACTCAGAGGCTTTGCAGTGCAGTTCAGGGTCTTTACTGATGGTGATAAGGCAGACCCTCCCGGGAGTACTGGCTAGCATAAGAGGCCTGGTCAGTCTGTGAGAAAACTGGAGTTCCCCTGGCCAGGTGGAGTTGTAGGCCTCCCCGACTATCTGCACTCTTCCTGGCTACCTTGCTGTAAGCGAGTGGAAGTAGCCCACGTCCCTGAGTGTTCCGTGTGGTGCTCACCTGTATGGCTGGTGACTTGGGGCCTTCTGATAGCCCCCGCTCCTCGATTGCAGTGCTGGTCCCTTGCTCGTGACTGAGCCTCCGGGCTTCTATGGCCAGAGGACTTGAAATCCCCTGCCGGCGGGTTTCTGCTGCTGGGTATATATAAGTCCCCGCAACCTCGGACTCCTGTGTCCGGTTCTCAGAGTCTTCAGCCAGGACGAACTCCGCTTAGCTCAAGTCCCTGGTCTTCAGCTCCTGCTCCTACAGAGCTCCTCGCTGTTACTTTCCCTGTGTCTGGAACTAACTCCAGGCTCTGACTTCACTAACCCCGCCCCAGATCCAGTTTATATAGGGCAGGTTCCTCCCCTATCTGGTCTGGGACAGGAGGTGTTGCATGTTTAAGGGCTCCGAACCAGGAAACCTCCCACTTGCTCTCAGACATAATATTTCTATTACAGTGGTAACCAGACCCCTGGGGTGCAACATATCCATCTATCTATCTCATATCTATCTATCTATCAATCTCATATCTATCTATCTTCTCCACTTTTTATCTGGTCTCAGGTATGACTTTCATATTACCCACGACTGTTACTTGCCACAGGTGAGTTTTAACGAGCATCACATGCTTGAAGCAAAGTTGTTTTTCCACAATTTTGGAAAAGTGCCAACAATTTTGTCCGGCCCATTTTTGGAGTTTTGTGTGAAATTATGTCCAATTTGCCTTTTTTTCCCATTTTTTTGTGCTGTTTCAATACACACAAAGGAAATAAATATTATAACAAATGTATAACAAAACATGTGTAATTGTAATAATTTTCTGGGAGAAATACTTCACTTTCTGGAACAATCTCAAGGTTGCTAAACACTTCCGGCCATGACTGTGTGTATATATGGGCCCTCAATAAACCATCCCTCTCAACGAAAAGGCCACAGCAAGGGTCAGGACTCGGTGGCCTTCCCTCTCCGAATCTTAGGGAGAGACGGTTGTGCTTCCAGCATCCACCTAGGCTGCCACCCCAGTGGAACTAATAGCAGGGTAGCCAACTGTCCAGAAATTCTTGGACAGTCCATAAAAATAGGGCACTTTTTTCCCTGTCCGTAAAAAAAAATGTGATGCGTCCATAATCTTTCTGAAGCTGGAGAGACTTGTTCAGATGGAGGGAGATGTAGGGGCATCATATTGTGTATAGGGAGATGTAGGGGCATCATATTGTGTATAGGTATCATATTGTGTATCTGCATGTGTGGGGACATCATACGGTGTATATGGAGCTGTGAGCACATCATACTGTATTTAGGGAACAATGAGGGAATCATACTGTATACAAGGAGCTGTGGAAACATAATGCTGTGTAAAGGGTCTGTGGGGTCATCATCTAATATACAGTACAGACCAAAAGTTTGGACACACCTTCTCATTTAAAGATTTTTCTGTATTTTCATGACTATGAAAATTGTACATTCACACTGAAGGCATCAAAACTATGAATTAACACATGTGGAATTATATACTTAACAAAAAAAGTGTGAAACAACTGAAAATATGTCTTATATTCTAGGTTCTTCAAAGTAGCCACCTTTTGCTTTGATGACTGCTTTGCACACTCTTGGCATTCTCTTGATGAGCTTCAAGAGGTAGTCACCGGAAATGGTTTTCACTTCACAGGTGTGCCCTGTCAGGTTTAATAAGTGGGAGTTCTTGCCTTATAAATGGGGTTCGGATCATCAGCTGTGTTGTGCAGAAGTCTGGTGGATACACAGCTGATAGTCCTACTAAATAGACTGTTAGAATTTGTATTATGGCAAGAAAAAAGCAGCTAAGTAAAGAAAAATGAGTGGCCATCATTACTTTAAGAAATGAAGGTCAGTCAATGCAAAAAATTGGTAAAACTTTGAAAGTATCCCCAAGTGCAGATGCAAAAACCATCAAGCGCTGCAAGAAACTGGCTCACATGAGGACTGCCCCAGGAAAGGAAGACCAAGAGTCACCTCTGCTTCTGAGGATAAGTTTATCCGAGTCACCAGCCTCAGAAATCGCAGGTTAACAGCAGCTCAGATTAGAGACCAGGTCAATGCCACACAGAGTTCTAGCAGCAGACACATCTCTTCAACAACTGTTAAGAGGAGACTTTGTGCAGCAGGCCTTCATGGTAAAATAGCTGCTAGGAAACCACTGCTAAGGACAGGCAACAAGCAGAAGAGACTTATTTGGGCTAAAGAACACAAGGAATGGACATTAGACCAGTGGAAATCTGTGCTTTGGTCTGATGAGTCTAAATTTGAGATCTTTGGTTCCAACCACCGTGTCTTTGTGCGATGCAGAAAAGGTGAACGGATGGACTCTACATGTCTGGTTCCCACCGAGAAGCATGGAGGAGGAGGTGTGATGGTGTGGGGGTGCTTTGCTGGTGACACTGTTGGGGATTTATTCAAAATTGAAGGCATACTGAACCAGCATGGCTACAACAGCATCTTGCAGCGGCATGCTATTCCATCCGGTTTGCGTTTAGTTGGACCATCATTTATTTTTCAATAGGACAATGACCCCAAACACACCTCCAGGCTGTGTAAGGGCTATTTGACCAAGAAGGAGAATGATGGGGTGCTACGCCAGATGACCTGGCCTCCACAGTCACCAGACCTGAACCCAATCGAGATGATTTGGGGTGAGCTGGACCGCAGAGTGAAGGCAAAAGGGCCAACAAGTGCTAAGCATCTCTGGGAACTCCTTCAAGATTGTTGGAAGACCATTTCCATTGACTACCTCTTGAAGCTCATCAAGAGAATGCCAAGAGTGTGCAAAGCAGTCATCAAAGCAAAAGGTGGCTACTTTGAAGAACCTAGAATATAAGACATATTTTCAGTTGTTTCACACTTTTTTGTTAAGTATATAATTCCACATGTGTTAATTCATAGTTTTGATGCCTTCAGTGTGAATGTACAATTTTCATAGTCATGAAAATACAGAAAAATCTTGAAATGAGAAGGTGTGTCCAAACTTTTGGTCTGTACTGTATATAATCGTCTTATCCCGTCTGTCTGTCTGTCCTTCTGTCCAGGAAATCCTGCGTCGTTGATTGGTCCAGCCGCGGCCAATCAGCGACGCGGGATTTCAGAAAAAGATGGCGGCCGTTAGCAGCTCATCTGCCGCACGGAGGTCAGCGGCGATGCAGCCGGGAGATGACCGGCGCTAGCCGCTCATCTCCCGGCTGCTCGCAGCAGAAGTACCGCGACCGGCGGCGCCGCTGACCTCCATGCGGCTACCGTCGGGAGATCAATGGCTAGGGCCGCTGATCTCCCGACGGCAAGTGTGAAGCGAGGACCGGGGATATAGACAGGTGTGTGCCTTTCCAAATCAAGTCCTATCAGTTTAATTAAACACAGCTGGGCTCCAATGAAAGAGTAGAACCATCTCAAGGAGGATCACAAGAAATGGACAGCATGTGACTTAAATATGAGCAAAGGGTCTGAATACTTATGACCATGTGATATTTCAGTTTTCCTTTTTCAATAAATTTGCAAAAATTTCTACATTTCTGTTTTTTTTCAGTCAAGATGGGGTGCACAGTGTACTTTAATGAGAAAAAAAATGAACTTTTTAGAATTTACCAAATGGCTGCAATGAAACAAAGAGTGAAAGATGTAAAGGGGTCTGAATGCTTTCCGTACCCACTGTATATAGTACTCAATGTTCCAGGCAGTGGGAGGCATTACTGGGATCCAGAGCAGTCGCTCCAGTCACGTCCAGAGCCTAAGGTCTGGCATAGGAGCTGCCGGACACTTTGTGTGCTCTGAAGTACAAAGGAAGATGGACAGGGACCTGCATAGATGGAAGTTGAAGGCCAGTCCCGGGTGCACTGCAGAGGTGGACGAGAAATACAGGATGAGCTAGCAACAGGGCTGAAGAGGAGTTATGCTAAGAAGGAGGATAATGTGAATTGCTGTGCCTTATCCCATCTGTACCCACCTGATGAACTTGAACTGTCAAGTATATGTTTGACTGTTACAAAGAACTTCGTGTTCCCTAAATTGTGAGCGGCGGCTTCTGAGGACAGAAGCCTGAAGGCAGTGGAGGCCTGCGGCCTACAAGAGAGTGTGCTGCACCCCACACCCTAGAGCACACTGGGACTGGGACACCCATTGTCTGTAAAGTGCCAGAGCGAAATCAGACCGACGTTCAGTCACGACTACCGCTCTGTGCCACTTTACAAGATGAGTGATAAGGGAACTTCTCCATCAGAAGAGAAGAGGAAATAATGGTCGCTGCCCAAACTGTGACAAGAACAGGACCACAATGCAACAAGAACTGTCTCACAATGCTCTTGGAACTTTCCCATAATGCATTGCAAATTGAAACTAGAGCAAATACATTAAATCACTAGCAGACAGTGCAGTTATCAAACAATAAAAAAGAGACAGGATTCAAATGCAAGCAACATAATGTCAGAACTGATATACACATAAAGTGACTAGATTCCCTGGATAGCTAAATTCGCTGCTGAGGCCAGAACACGGGCTGCCCAGCACTATTTAAGTGCACCCCATGAAGATAGACACTCTAATTTACAAGGCCATAACATATAGGTGCATCTCACAAAATTAGAATATCATCAAAAAGTTAATTTATTTCAGTTCTTCAATGCAAAAAGTGAACCTCATATATTATATAGAGTCATTACAAACACAGTGATCTATTTCAAGTGTTTATTTCTGTTAATGTTGATGATTATGGCTTATAGCCAATGAAAACACAAAAGTCATTAACTCAGTAAATTAAAATAATTAACAAAAAACACCTGCAAAGACTTCCTAAGCATTTAAAAAGGTCCCTTAGTCTGTTTTAGTAGGCTCCACAATCATGACAATCATGATGAAGACTGCTGGCTTGACAGATGTCCAGAGTTCCAATTTTCATTTGAAATCAAGGTCCCAGAGTCTGGAAGAAGAGTGGAGAGGCCACAATCCAAGCTGCTTGAGGTCTAGTGTGAAGTTTCCACAATCAGTGATGGTTTGGGGAGCCGTGTCATCTGCTGGTGTAGGTCCACTGTGTTTTTTCAACACAAAAGTCAGCGCAGCCGTCTACCAGGAAATTTTAGAGCACTTCATGCTTCCCTCTGCCACAGTATCAAGCTACCAGGGGGGCAAAGGGGGCGGTGGCCCCGGGCCCCTCGCTCTTAGGGGGCCCATCCAGGGCTACGCCAGTGTAACTGTATCTAGCATGCCCCTGGTGCCAGCATCGGGCCCCACTGCCCGCCACCGCTGCAAGTTTACTGATGAGAGAGGGAGCGCGGATCTCTCTCCCATTAGTCCCTTCTGTGACTGACGTCTCTGACATCATCACTTGGCGCCCAGCCCGCTGTGCTGAAGATGTGTGCGTGCTGGGTGCTCTGAGCAGCGAGGGAACCAGGAGGAGAGATGAGTACTGTTTATTTATTTTTTGCCGGGTGGGGGGCGGCATTATATTACAGACTCTGCTTATGGGAAGGGGGAGGTGCATTATACTACAGACTCTGCCTATGGGGGAGCATTATCCTAAAGACTCTGCCCACAGAGAGGGGGGGCATTATACTAAAGACTCTGCCTATGGGGAGGGGGGGCATTATACTACAGCATGTCTATGGGGAGGGGGGGAGCATTATACTAAAGCCTCTGTCTATGGGGGGGCATTCTACTACAGACTCTGCCTATGGGGGGCATTATACTACAGACTCTGTTTATGAGCAGGGGAGAGCAGTAGACTACAGACTCTGCCTATGGGGGGACATTGTACTACAGACTCTGCCTATAAGAGGGGGAGCATTATACTACAGACTCTGCCTATGGGGGGTGCATTTTACTACAGACTCTGCCTATAGGTGGGGCATTATACTACAGACGCTGCCTATGAGATGGGGGGGGCATTATATCACAGACTCTGCCTATGAGGAGGGGGGGCACATTATACTACAGACTCTGCCTATGAGATGGGGGGGCATTATACTACAGATTCTGCCTATGAGGAGGGGGGGGGGATTATACTACAGACTCTGACTATGAGGAGGGGGGAGCATTATACTACAGACTCTGCCTATGGGGGGGCATTATACTGCACACTCTGCCTATGGGGGGGCATTATACTACAGACTCTGCCTATGAGGAGGGGGGGAGCATTATACTACAGACTCTGCCTATGGGGGGGACATTGTACTACAGACTCTGCCTATAAGAGGGGGAGCATTATACTACAGACTCTGCCTATGGGGGGTGCATTTTACTACAGACTCTGCCTATAAGTGGGGCATTATACTACAGACGCTGCCTATGAGATGGGGGGGGGCATTATACCACAGACTCTGCCTATGAGGAGGGGGGGCACATTACACTACAGACTCTGCCTATGAGATGGGGGGGGGGCATTATACTACAGATTCTGCCTATGAGGAGGGGGGGGCATTATACTACAGACTCTGCCTATGAGGAGGGGGGAGCATTATACTACAGACTCTGCCTATGGGGGGGGGCATTATACTGCAGACTCTGCCTATGGGGGGGCATTATACCACAGACTCTGCCTATGAGGAGGGGGGGAGCATTATACTACAGACTCTGCCTATGGGGGGGAGCTTTATACTACAGACTCTGTCAATGGGGGGAGCATTTTACTACAGACTCTGCCTATAGGGGCGCATTATACTATACGAAGGACTATGGGGAGTGCATTATACTATATTGAGGACTATCTGGTGCATTATACTATATGTAGGCTATTTATACAGTGTGGGAGATAATGTGGGTTCTTTGAACAGCGTGGGGGCCATCATACAGTGTGGGAGATAATGTGGGGTCTTTGTATAGTGTGGAGGCCATCATACAGTGTTGGAGCCATCAGCTTGGGGGCTACTAAGGGGTCAGTATACTTTGTGGGGGTACTATACAGTGAGGGGGAATTATATCGTGAATAGGAGAACATCATACTGGTTAGAGCGGAGCTCTACATGGGGGGAGACTCAGGACATTATTAAATCTTAGGTGGGCACTTATTGTTATAGGAGAACTCAGGTTATCGTGACTGTCGAAGGGGCACTATTACTTTCTAGGGGGAACAATGCGGGCACTGTTTTCTAGGACACTTGCACACGGCATTACTTTATTTTAGAGGTTTGTTTTACCATCTAGAGGGCACACAGTAGGTGCAGTAATAGGGACACATTTTGCAGCAGAGGCTCAGTATTGGGGTATCAGCAGGATGAGAAGTTTGTGCAGGTTGGGGATAGATGTGGTCAGTGCCTGAAATGTAAGGAGTCAAATGTGTCTTTGTTGTGATCTCTGCATACCTGAGACTCTGAGTCCTGGCTGGAGAAGTTGTCGTGTCGGTCTGGGCCAGATGGAAAAGACGGGAAAAGTGAACAATTTAATCAGAAAGAACGTCGGCTGTAAGGTACTATATATAACTGAGCTGTGATCTCTTATATGTTCTGCAGGACTGGCATCTATCAATATATGTCACCATATGGCGGTAATATCAGTGCTGGTCTTTGTATAGAGATTATTTTTAGTAACAGCGCGGTCATCTGCTGAGGTTTTCCTACATCAACTATCTGGGTGCGCCGCTATAGTTGGAATCAGGGTTACCTGGTTAGAGGCCCACTCAGAAGTTTCGGCCCCCTGAAACAAAACCTTAGCTACGCCAAGCTTTTTGGAGATGGAAATTTCATTCTCCAGCAGGACTTGGCCCCTGTCCACACTGACAAAAGTACTAATACCTGGTTTAAAACAACAGTATCACTGTGCTTGATTGGCAGCAAACTCACCTGACCTTAACCCCATAAAGAATCTATGGGGTATTGTCAAGAGGAAAATGAGAGACACCAGACCTAACAATGCAGACGAGCTGAAGGCTTCTATCAAAGCCACCTGGGCTTCCATAACCCCTCAGCAGTGCCACAGGCTGATCCCTCCATGCCATATTGCCGCATTGATGCAGTAATTGATGTAAAAGGATCCCTGACCAAGTATTGAGGGCATTTATTGAACATATATTTCAGTAGGATAACATTTTGGATTTTGAAAACATTTTTCAAGCTGTTGTTATAAGGTATTCTAATTAATTGAAATAATGACTTTTGAGTTTTCATTGGCTGTAAGCCATAATCATCAACATTAACAGAAATAAACACGTGAAATAGATCACTCTGTGTGTAATGGCTCTATATAATATATGAGTTTCACGTTTTGTATTGAAGAACTGAAATAAATTAACTTTTATGGTGATATTCTAATTTTGTGAGATGCACCTGTAGATGGGCTTGGCTGCACCCTGAATAAAAATAGCATGTAAAAAATATATATGATATATATGAGGTATTGGTCGATATTTTGGCCAAAATATACAAGCTCGCAACCTGCTCAAGGGTCCTCATACTTACGAGTCCCTACACTAACATTAAAAGCAAAGTCACAAAAACAAGGAATTAAAGTTCCCACCAAAATTCAAGAATTAACACAGCAAATACAGCAACAATAATTACAAGGATGCAGCAAACCCATATAATGAAGAAGTCAGCAATACAGGTGCAAAATATTGATGAGACAACCACTCACAACCTACCAATTCATGGAGGGGGTGATTGCTTAGTATTAAAACTGCACACAAATAAGCCTTGTATAGGGCACTGGTCACACATAGGTAGTGCACAATGTCTGGCTTACAGCCTATTAGTGAAGCCCAAACTATTAGATTAGGCGGGCTGCCCAGCACTTTTTAAGTACACCCCATGAAGACAGACACCCTAGTTTACAAGGCCAACATTGATGGGTCTGGCTGCACCCTGAATAAAAATAACGTGCAAAAAATATATATGATATATATGAGGTATTAGTAAATATTTTGGCCAAAATACACAAGCTCGCAACCCGCGTCAAGGGTCCTCATACTTGCGAGTCCCTACACTAACATTAAAAGCAAAGACAAATTTAAATTCCCACCAAAATTCAAGAATTAACACAGGAAAAAAGGGCAACAGTGTTTACCTGCCTAGGTCTCAGTACTAATCATACCATATAATAACGATGACAGCAATACAGGTGCAAAATACTGATGCGACAACCACTCACATATTACCAATTAATGGAGGGGGGTGATTACATAGTATTAAAACTGCACACAAAATTATATGGGATTGCTACATCCTAATAGTGCATTAGTTCTGAGATCTGGGCAGGTAAATGCTATATTAATAATTGATTTTTTGGGGAAAGTTAAATTCTCTTTTGTTGGCTTTACTTTTAATCTAACTGAAATACACATAAGCTTTTTTCCTAAACATTAGGATCTGTTTAGAGCCATCAGCTCAAAAAGGCTTCCTTTGACAGACTTAGCATAAGCAGGTCAAAAGGAACCCTGATCTTTACCATTACACCCCTTTACAGGAATGGAGACTTACCACATGCTCAGGGTTGAATCTACAGAGTAGCTGCTGGCCAGAGGAGCGAGCTTGAGGCTATAACTCTAACTAAAGCTTTTTTATTACTAAATGATGGGTTCTGTCTAAGGCCATTGGCTCAAAAAGACTTCCTCGGACAGACTTGGCGCAAGCTACTCCATTCTGCAGATCCCAAGGGAACCCTGGCCTTTACCATTACACCCCTGTACAGGGATAGATACTTACCATAGGCCCAGGGTTGCATCTACAGAGTAGCTGCTGGCCGGAGGAGCGAGCTTGAGGCTATAGTGGTTGATTCAACTCTAACTAAAGCTTTTTTTTCCTAAATACTGGGATCTGTTTAAGGCTGTTGGCTCAAACAGACTTCCTCGGACAGACTTGGCGCAAGCTACTCCATTCTGCAGATCCCAAGGGAACCCTGGTTTTTACCATTACACCCCTGTACAGGGATAGATACTTACCATAGGCCCAGGGTTGCATCTACAGAGTAGCTGCTGGCCGGAGGAGTGCGCTTGAGGCTTGAGTAGTTGAGTCAATCCTAACTAAAGAAAAACCTATCTAATGACACTTTCTTGTTAGGACCTGTCTGAGGCCTATGGCTCAAAAAAGCTTCTTTGGAAAAACTTGGCAAAAGCCAGTCTATCCTACAGGTTCCAAAGGAACTCTGACCTTCACTCTTACAGCCCTGTACAGTGATAAAGACTTATTACAGGGCCTTGATTGCATCTACATAGTAGATGCTGACTGGAGGGTAAAACTTAAGGTTAGAATGGTTCAGCCAACCCTAACTATTGCTACTTTCTTAAATGTTAGGATATTTCTGAGGCCGTTGGCTCAAACAGGCTTCCTTGGACAGACTTGGCGCAAAACACACCATTTCTGATGTTTCCAAATGAACCCTGGGCTTCACCCTTGAACCTCTATACAGGGACCGTTTCATAGTTTTAAGGTTGAAAGACACAAGTCCATCAAGTTCAACCTAAAAGCTAATGTGTTGATCCAGAGGAAGGCAAAAACCCCATGAGGCAGATGCTAATTGCCCCATATTAGGGGAAAAATTCCTTCCCGACTCCACATATGGCAATCAGACTAGTTCCCTGGATCAACGTCCCATAACAAAATCTAGTACGGATCACCTGCAATTTTATATTATTCAAGAAAGGCACACACATGCCCTCCTTGAATTTTTTTTTAGAAAATTAAGTATTTCAATTTCATGTGGTAGAGAGTTTCATAACCTCATTGCTCACACAATAAAAATTTGCCAACTAACTTCCTTTAGACAAAGTGAATTAGGATCTTTATGCTAGAGTAATTGAACTAACTCTAACTGAAATAGATTAATGCTTTTTTCCTAAATGTTGAAATTTGTTTAAATCCATCAGCTCAAAAAGGCTTTCTCGGACAGACTTGGCGCAAGCTACTCCATTCTGCAGATCCCAAGGGAACCCTGGCCTTTACCATTACACCCCTGTACAGGGATAGATACTTACCATAGGCCCAGGGCTGCATCTACAGAGTAGCTGCTGGCCGGAGGAGCGAGCTTGAGGCTATAGTGGTTGATTCAACTCTAACTAAAGCTTTTTTTTCCTAAATACTGGGATCTGTTTAAGGCTGTTGGCTCAAACAGACTTCCTCGGACAGACTTGGCGCAAGCTACTCCATTCTGCAGATCCCAAGGGAACCCTGGTTTTTACCATTACACACCTGTACAGGGATAGATACTTACCATAGGCCCAGGGTTGCATCTACAGAGTAGCTGCTGGCCGGAGGAGTGCGCTTGAGGCTTGAGTAGTTGAATCAATCCTAACTAAAGAAAAACCTATCTAATGACACTTTCTTGTTAGGACCTGTCTGAGGCCTATGGCTCAAAAAAGCTTCTTTGGAAAGACTTGGCAAAAGCCAGTCTATCCTACAGGTTCCAAAGGAACTCTGTCCTTCACTCTTACAGCCCTGTACAGTGATAAAGACATATTACAGGGCCTTGATTGCATCTACATAGTAGATGCTGACTGGAGGGGCAAACTTAAAGTTAGAATGGTTCAGCCAACCCTAACTATTGCTACTTTCTTAAATGTTAGGATATTTCTGAGGCCATTAGCTCAAACAGGCTTCCTTGGACAGACTTGGCGCAAAACACACCATTTCTGATGTTTCCAAATGAACCCTGGGCTTCACCCTTGAACCTCTATACAGGGACCGTTTCATAGTTTTAAGGTTGAAAGACACAAGTCTGTCAAGTTCAACCTAAAAGCTAATGTGTTGATCAAGAGGAAGGCAAAAACCCCATGAGGCAGATGCTAATTGCCCCATATTAGGGGAAAAATTCCTTCCCGACTCCACATATGGCAATCAGACTAGCTCCCTGGATCAACGTCCCATAACAAAATCTAGTACGGATAACCTGCAATTTTATATTATTTAAGAAAGGCACACACATGCCCTCCTTGAATTTTTTTTAGAAAATTAAGTATTTCAATTTCATGTGGTAGAGAGTTTCATAACCTCATTGCTCACACAATAAAAATTTGCCAACTAACTTCCTTTAGACAAAGTGAATTAGGATCTTTATGCTAGAGTAATTGAATTAACTCTAACTGAAATAGATTAATGCTTTTTTCCTAAATGTTGAAATTTGTTTAAATCCATCAGCTCAAAAAGGCTTTCTCGGACAGACTTGGCGCAAGCTACTCCATTCTGCAGATCCCAAGGGAACCCTGGCCTTTACCATTACACCCCTGTACAGGGATAGATACTTACCATAGGCCCAGGGCTGCATCTACAGAGTAGCTGCTGGCCGGAGGAGCGAGCTTGAGGCTATAGTGGTTGATTCAACTCTAACTAAAGCTTTTTTTTCCTAAATACTGGGATCTGTTTAAGGCTGTTGGCTCAAACAGACTTCCTCGGACAGACTTGGCGCAAGCTACTCCATTCTGCAGATCCCAAGGGAACCCTGGTTTTTACCATTACACCCCTGTACAGGGATAGATACTTACCATAGGCCCAGGGTTGCATCTACAGAGTAGCTGCTGGCCGGAGGAGTGCGCTTGAGGCTTGAGTAGTTGAATCAATCCTAACTAAAGAAAAACCTATCTAATGCCACTTTCTTGTTAGGACCTGTCTGAGGCCTATGGCTCAAAAAAGCTTCTTTGGAAAGACTTGGCAAAAGCCAGTCTATCCTACAGGTTCCAAAGGAACTCTGGCCTTCACTCTTACAGCCCTGTACAGCGATAAAGACTTATTACAGGGCCTTGATTGCATCTACATAGTAGATGCTGACTGGAGGGGCAAACTTAAGGCTAGAATGGTTCAGCCAACCCTAACTATTGCTACTTTCTTAAATGTTAAGATATTTCTGAGGCCGTTGGCTCAAACAGGCTTCCTTGGACAGACTGGGCGCAAAACACACCATTTCTGATGTTTCCAAATGAACCCTGGGCTTCACCCTTGAACCTCTATACAGGGACCGTTTCATAGTTTTAAGGTTGAAAGACACAAGTCCATCAAGTTCAACCTAAAAGCTAATGTGTTGATCCAGAGGAAGGCAAAAACCCCATGAGGCAGATGCTAATTGCCCCATATTAGGGGAAAAATTCCTTCCCGACTCCACATATGGCAATCAGACTAGTTCCCTGGATCAACGTCCCATAACAAAATCTAGTACGGATAACCTGCAATTTTAGATTATTCAAGAAAGGCACACACATGCCCTCCTTGAATTTTTTTTAGAAAATTAAGTATTTCAATTTCATGTGGTAGAGAGTTTCATAACCTCATTGCTCACACAATAAAAATTTGCCAACTAACTTCCTTTAGACAAAGTGAATTAGGATCTTTATGCTAGAGTAATTGAATTAACTCTAACTGAAATAGATTAATGCTTTTTTCCTAAATGTTGAAATTTGTTTAAATCCATCAGCTCAAAAAGGCTTTCTCGGACAGACTTGGCGCAAGCTACTCCATTCTGCAGATCCCAAGGGAACCCTGGCCTTTACCATTACACCCCTGTACAGGGATAGATACTTACCATAGGCCCAGGGCTGCATCTACAGAGTAGCTGCTGGCCGGAGGAGCGAGCTTGAGGCTATAGTGGTTGATTCAACTCTAACTAAAGCTTTTTTTTCCTAAATACTGGGATCTGTTTAAGGCTGTTGGCTCAAACAGACTTCCTCGGACAGACTTGGCGCAAGCTACTCCATTCTGCAGATCCCAAGGGAACCCTGGTTTTTACCATTACACACCTGTACAGGGATAGATACTTACCATAGGCCCAGGGTTGCATCTACAGAGTAGCTGCTGGCCGGAGGAGTGCGCTTGAGGCTTGAGTAGTTGAATCAATCCTAACTAAAGAAAAACCTATCTAATGACACTTTCTTGTTAGGACCTGTCTGAGGCCTATGGCTCAAAAAAGCTTCTTTGGAAAGACTTGGCAAAAGCCAGTCTATCCTACAGGTTCCAAAGGAACTCTGGCCTTCACTCTTAAAGCCCTGTACAGTGATAAAGACTTATTACAGGGCCTTGATTGCATCTACATAGTAGATGCTGACTGGAGGGGCAAACTTAAAGTTAGAATGGTTCAGCCAACCCTAACTATTGCTACTTTCTTAAATGTTAGGATATTTCTGAGGCCATTGGCTCAAACAGGCTTCCTTGGACAGACTTGGCGCAAAACACACCATTTCTGATGTTTCCAAATGAACCCTGGGCTTCACCCTTGAACCTCTATACAGGGACCGTTTCATAGTTTTAAGGTTGAAAGACACAAGTCTGTCAAGTTCAACCTAAAAGCTAATGTGTTGATCCAGAGGAAGGCAAAAACCCCATGAGGCAGATGCTAATTGCCCCATATTAGGGGAAAAATTCCTTCCCGACTCCACATATGGCAATCAGACTAGTTCCCTGGATCAACGTCCCATAACAAAATCTAGTACGGATAACCTGCAATTTTATATTATTTAAGAAAGGCACACACATGCCCTCCTTGAATTTTTTTTAGAAAATTAAGTATTTCAATTTCATGTGGTAGAGAGTTTCATAACCTCATTGCTCACACAATAAAAATTTGCCAACTAACTTCCTTTAGACAAAGTGAATTAGGATCTTTATGCTAGAGTAATTGAATTAACTCTAACTGAAATAGATTAATGCTTTTTTCCTAAATGTTGAAATTTGTTTAAATCCATCAGCTCAAAAAGGCTTTCTCGGACAGACTTGGCGCAAGCTACTCCATTCTGCAGATCCCAAGGGAACCCTGGCCTTTACCATTACACCCCTGTACAGGGATAGATACTTACCATAGGCCCAGGGCTGCATCTACAGAGTAGCTGCTGGCCGGAGGAGCGAGCTTGAGGCTATAGTGGTTGATTCAACTCTAACTAAAGCTTTTTTTTTCTAAATACTGGGATCTGTTTAAGGCTGTTGGCTCAAACAGACTTCCTCGGACAGACTTGGCGCAAGCTACTCCATTCTGCAGATCCCAAGGGAACCCTGTTTTTTACCATTACACCCCTGTACAGGGATAGATACTTACCATAGGCCCAGGGTTGCATCTACAGAGTAGCTGCTGGCCGGAGGAGTGCGCTTGAGGCTTGAGTAGTTGAATCAATCCTAACTAAAGAAAAACCTATCTAATGCCACTTTCTTGTTAGGACCTGTCTGAGGCCTATGGCTCAAAAAAGCTTCTTTGGAAACACTTGACAAAAGCCAGTCTATCCTACAGGTTCCAAAGGAACTCTGGCCTTCACTCTTTCAGCTCTGTACAGCGATAAAGACTTATTGCAGGGCCTTGATTGCATCTACATAGTAGATACTGACTGGAGGGGCAAACTTAAGGCTAGAATGGTTCAGCCAACCCTAACTATTGCTACTTTCTTAAATGTTAGGATATTTCTGAGGCCGTTGGCTCAAACAGGCTTCCTTGGACAGACTGGGCGCAAAACACACCATTTCTGATGTTTCCAAATGAACCCTGGGCTTCACCCTTGAACCTCAATACATGGACAGTTTCATAGTTTTAAGGTTGAAAGACACAAGTCCATCAAGTTCAACCTAAAAGCTAATGTGTTGATCCAGAGGAAGGCAAAAACCCCATGAGGCAGATGCTAATTGCCCCATATTAGAGGAAAAATTCCTTCCCGACTCCACATATGGCAATCAGACTAGTTCCCTGGATCAACGTCCCATAACAAAATCTAGTACGGATAACCTGCAATTTTATATTATTCAAGAAAGGCACACATATGCCCTCTTTGAATTTTTTTTAGAAAATTAAGTATTTCAAGTTAATGTGGTAGAGAGTTCCATAACCTCATTGCTCACACAATAAAAATTTGCCAACTAACTTCCTTTAGACAAAGTGAATTAGGATCTTTATGCTAGAGTAATTGAATTAACTCTAACTGAAATAGATTAATGCTTTTTTCCTAAATGTTGAAATTTGTTTAAATCCATCAGCTCAAAAAGGCTTTCTCGGACAGACTTGGCGCAAGCTACTCCATTCTGCAGATCCCAAGGGAACCCTGGCCTTTACCATTACACGCCTGTACATGGATAGATACTTACTATAGGCCCAGGGCTGCATCTACAGAGTAGCTGCTGGCCGGAGGAGCGAGCTTGAGGCTATAGTGGTTGATTCAACTCTAACTGAAGCTTTTTTTTTCCCTACATACTGGGATCTGTTTAAGGCTGTTGGCTCAAACAGACTTCCTCGGACAGACTTGGCGCAAGCTACTCCATTCTGCAGATCCCAAGGGAACCCAGGTTTTTACCATTACACCCCTGTACAGGGATAGATACTTACCATAGGCCCAGGGTTGCATCTACAGAGTAGCTGCTGGCCGGAGGAGTGCGCTTGAGGCTTGAGTAGTTGAATCAATCCTAACTAAAGAAATACCTATCTAATGCCACTTTCTTGTTAGGACCTGTCTGAGGCCTATGGCCCAAAAAAGCTTCTTTGGAAAGACTTGGCAAAAGCCAGTCTATCCTACAGGTTCCAAAGGAACTCTGGCCTTCACTCTTACAGCCCTGTACAGCGATAAAGACTTATTACATGGCCTTGATTGCATCTACATAGTAGATGCTGACTGGAGGGGCAAACTTAAGGCTAGAATGGTTCAGCCACCCTAACTATTGCTACTTTCTGAAATGTTAGGATATTTCTGAGGCCGTTGGCTCAAACAGGCTTCCTTGGACAGACTGGGCGCAAAACACACCATTTCTGATGGTTCCAAATGAACCCTGGGCTTCACCCTTGAACTTCAATACAGGGACAGTTTCATAGTTTTAAGGTTGAAAGACACAAGTCCATCAAGTTCAACCTAAAAGCTAATGTGTTGATCCAGAGGAAGGCAAAAACCCCATGAGGCAGATGCTAATTGCCCCATTTTAGGGGAAAAATTCCTTCCCGACTCCACATATGGCAATCAGACTAGTTCCCTGGATCAACGTCCCATAATAAAATCTATTACCACTAACCTGAAATGTTATATTATTCAAGGAACATTTTTCATCAAGCAGTTTTCACCGGAAATCTGTTGCACAACTGTTTGAATCTCAGTAAATTCCTGCGCAACTTACATTTAAATACTCTGACCTTTTTACACCCACTCTTTTAACTTCTTAAATAGTGAACAGAGCTTATCTGGACCGCTTGTGGCTTAGCTTTACCTGAAAACTTATTACAAATTAGGCTGGAAAAGTGGTGTAAATTAGGACTGAAATTGACTCCATCTTTTGACTGGAGTACATTTCTTGAGGTGTAGTACGTCAGCTTTAAGGGGATATTTCAATAAATGAATGACCCTGGCTGCAGGTATAAAGAATCAAACTGTGCTGTCCTGACCCATTCCTGGGATTGTGTATGGCACTGACATCACCTCAATACTGCCGCAGCCAACAAATGTAATCAGACGGACTGCCCAGCTGAGCGCACTGAGCTGCTGCAGCTCTGAGATGGTGGAACCTCTTTTTTTTAATTAAATGACCTGCAGCTAGGGACATTCATTTATTGAAAGGGAACAACCCCTTTAAGGATGAGTCAAGTTCATTAAGAGGTTTAGTCTTTTTAATGAATTTGGTGCACGTTCCTCCAATAGGCGCTTCATGAATGCTGGTATAGAAATCCACCAGCCTTGATGAATCGGCCACCATAGGTTTACATGGCATGAGCATATACAGAACAGTTGTGTAGTATACGTTACCAGGCCCTCATGATGCTCTTGGTCCTGGATGGCCTTCCACAGTCTGCTTTCTTGCTTCATCATCTTGAAGGGCTCCACTTTCTTTTCTTCTGGCTGGCATGGTGCGGCTCTATCATCCTGCTCCTTTAACACGAAGGGACGAATGACTGTAAAGCTGCCAGGAGCGTTTTTTTATCCCCTTAGATCATTGTGACACCACAAAGTGATGACATAGACAAGTGGGTGAGGCGCCTTTATTCAGTCATCGGGTGTGGTCAGAAGAAATTAGCATATTCCGTGATGTTACAACAATGAGAACAGACATGAACATTCTATTCGGAACCCGACCACCATTATCAGCGGAACCTTCACTGCTGTCAGATTGGCACTAAAAACAAAAAGAGACCGCGGTGAACCTGGACAGTAACAATCTACAGGGACTGTGACTGCTAAGCGGACTTCATGTCAGATGTTATGCAGTTTTGTCAGAAAAAAAACCAATAAAATATATAAAAGACAGGCTCCAATAAACCTTAAACACTGGGCTGTAGTCACAGATTCTCCTTCCACCTGCAGCACATTGCTCCCCTGCCTAACCCTCCCCGTCCTGCAGCATGTTTCTCACCGCTTAATTCTCCCACTCCTGCAGCACATCACTCCCCTGTCTAAACCTCCCCCTCTTGCGGCACATTGCTCCCGTCTAATCCTCCCCTCCTTGCAGCACATTGTGCCCTTTCTAAATCTCCCCCTTCCTGCACCACATCACCCACTGCCAAATCCCCTCTTGCACCACATCGCCCACTGCCAAATCCTGCACTTCCTGCAGCACATCGCTCCCTGACTAATCCTCTCCTATTGCATTACATCACTTCCCTGCATAAGCCACCTCTTCCTGCAGCACATCGCTTCCCTGCCTAAGCCTCCCCCTCCTGCATTACATCACTCCCCTGCCTAATCCTCCTCTTCCTGCAGCACAGCGCTCCCTGCCTAATCCTCCTCTTCCTGCAGCACATCGCTCCCCTGACCCCCTCTTACGTGACATCTTTTCTATCAGTTACATTTGTGAAGTAACTGCTGTCTCCTGTGAGCAGTGGAGAGCGAAGCTGAGAGCCAGGAGGCTCTGCCCCTCTGCCCCTTCTTGCCACATCATCATCCATCTACATCAGGGCTGTCAAACTCAAATATATAGAGGGCCAAAAGGTAGAGTTTAACTCAGAAAAATAAGTCAACACTTTATCAGATGTTTCTGTGAAAACTTGAGTACAACAAATAAGATTTTGTTATTTTCCCTCAGTTATAAAAAAAATAGTTATGAGAAAAGTGTGACAAAAAGGAGTCATAAAATGCACCAAAATGAAATATCACAATTTATGGCTCAAATTGAGGTGAAGCAAGGAAGAGGTTGAGCTTAGCTAATGAGATGCATCAAACATACAGGTGCTTCTCACAAAATTAGAATATCATCAAAAAGTTTATTTATTTCAGTTCTTCAATCCAAAAAGTGAAACTCATATATTATACAGAGTCATTACAGAGTGATCTATTTCAAGTGTTTATTTCTGTTAATGTTGATAATGATGGCTTACAGCCAATGAAAACACAAAGTCATTATCTCAGTAAATTAGAATAATTAACAAAAAACACCTGCAAAGGCTTCTTACACATTTAAAAAGGTCCCTTTGTCTGTTTCAGTAGGCTCCACAATCATGGGGAAGACTGATGACTTGACAGATGTCCAGAAGGCAGTCATTGACACACTCCACAAGGAGTGTAAATCACAAAAGGTCATTGCTAAAGAAGCTGGCTGTTAACAGAGTGCTGTATCCAAGCATATTTATGGAAAGTTGAGTGGAAAGAAAAAGTGTGGTAGGAAGAGGTGCACAAGCAACCGGGATAACCGCAGCCTTGAAAAGATTGTTAAGGAAAGGCCATTCAAACATTTGGGGAAGATTCACATGGAGTGGACTGCTGCTGGAGTCATTGCTTCAAGAGCCACCACACACAGACGTATCCAGGACATGGGCTACAAGTGTCACATTCCTTGTGTCGAGCCACTCATCACCAATAGACAACGCCAGAAGCATCTTACCTGGGCCAAGGAGAAAAACACCTGGACTGTTGCTCAGTGGTCCAAGGTGTTGTTTTCCGATGAAAGTAAATTTTGCATTTAATTTGGAAATCAAGGTCCCAGAGTCTGGAGGAAGAGTGGAGAGGCCACAATCCAAGCTGCTTGAGGTCTCGTGTGAAGTTTCCACAATCGGTGATGGTTTGGGGAGCCATGTCATCTGCTGGTGTAGGTCCACTGTGTTTTATCAAGACCAAAGTCAGCGCACCCGTCTACCAGGACATTGTAGAGCCCTTCATGCTTCCCTCTGCCCACAAGCTTTTTGGAGATGGAAATGTCATTTTCCAGCAGGACTTGGCCCCTGTCCACACTGCCAAAAGTACCAATACCTGGTTTACACAACAGTATCACTGTGCTTGATTGGCAGCAAACTCACCTGACCTTAACCCCATAGAGAATCTATTATAGAGAATCTATGGGGTATTGTCAAGAGAAAGATGAGAGACACCAGACCCAACAATGCAGACGAGCTGAAGGCTTCTATCAAAGCCACCTGGGCTTCCATAACACCTCAGCAGTGTCACAGGCTGATCGCCTCCATGCCACATTGCCGCATTGATGCAGTAATTGATGCAAAAGGAGCCCCGACCAAGTATTGAGGGCATTTACTGAACATACATTTCAGTAGGACAATATTTCAGATTTTAAAAACATTTTTCAAGCTGGTGTTATAAAGTATTCTAATTTACTGAGATAATAACATTAACAGAAATAAACACTTGAAATAGATCACTCTGTCTGTAATGACTCTATATAATATGAGTTTTACTATTTGTATTGAAGAACTGAAATAAATTAACTTTTTGATGATATTCTAATTTTATGAGAAGCACCTATAGTATGCTATATGCCCAATTTTAACAAATGTACTGCAATTTTTGCTGAATGTGTTCAGAAATGTACTGATGTGTAAGCAGACAAATGCAGAGACTTAGGCTATGTGCCCACGATGCAGAAATGCTCCGGATTTTTCCTGAGCGTTTCTGCATCTCGCTGGCAGAAAAAACGCATGCGGATTGTACATGCGGATTGTACATGCGGATTGTACACGCGGATTGTACACGCGGAATGTACACGCGGATTGTACATGCGGATTGTATATGCGGATTGTACACGCGGATTGTACATGCGGATTGTTCACGCGGATTGTACATGCGGATTGTACATGCGGATTGTATATGCGGATTGTACACGCGGATTGTACACGCGGATTGTACATGCGGATTGTACATGCGGATTGTATATGCGGATTGTACACGCGGATTGTACATGCGGATTGTATATGCGGATTGTACATGCGTTTTTCCTGCCAGGGACATGCAGAAGTGGAGCGTTCTTCACATGCATTTCCGCATGCGGGTTGACAAGCGCTTTACAAGCGATTTTAGCATCACTTGGAAAGTGCTTGTCAACTTGGTCACACTATAGAAATCCATGAAAACGGCATGGATTTATATAGTGTGACCCCAACGACTGGTTAAAAATAAAAAAATAAATCTATACTTACCTTCCGATGGCCCCCGCAGTCTCGCTTCGCTCCGTCCTGGCTGCCGGCAGATCGCAGTACACTGAAGGACCTGCCGTCACATGACTATGACGTCAGCGCTGGTCCTTCAGTCCATCGCGAGCTGCCGACATGGGAGGACGAGCGCAGCGGGGGCCGTCAGAAGGTAAATATAACATTTATTTTTTATTTTATTCTTTATTTTGACAGGTTCTATGGTACCCGGGTCCGGAGGAGAGTCTCCCATCCTCCACACGCGGGTACCATCCGCACATTGAACGCATGTATTCCGCATGTGCTTATCTAGTGAAGCGGAATCCATGCGTTCCAATGCAAGTCAATGGCCAGGAAAACGCTGCGCTTCCGCAAAATAATTGGTAGTGCTGCGTTTTTTTCCGCAATGATAATCCGCAGCGGAAATTTCCGCAGCATGTGCACAGCACATGCGGACTATCATTGGGGAACATGGCAGACCTTCTAACATGCGTCTTTAAGCGTTTCTGCAGCGTTTTTGCCATGCGGAAACGCTTAAAATACGCGTCGTGGGCACACAGCCTTAGGCTATGTGCCCACGTAGCGTTTTTGTAGCGTTTTTGCGGCGTTTTTACGGCCGCGAAAACGCTTGTAAAACAGTCTGCCATGCAAAGCCATGTGAATTCGGATGTGCTGTGCACATGATGCGCTAATTTGCGCGCCGAATTCGCATTACTTTGCAAAACGCAGCATGACCATTTCTACTGCGATTACGCTGAAGCTTATTCGCGATGCGTGTGGTATCTGGGAGGAAGACGAGACTACAACTCCTCTTCATCCCGGCTACCACGCGGTGAAAAAAAGAAATAAAAAAGTTAAAAACAAACAAAACCTGTATATTCACCTCTCCGGCGGCCCCCGGTCTGCTCTCCGGTCTCCTCCGGTCTGCTGTCTGTACTGTCAGGACCTGCGCTGACGTCATTTAGTCAGGTGATGGTCGCATGACCGCTGACGTCGGCATCAGGTGATGGTCGCGTGGCCATCAGCTGACTAAATGACGTCACCGCAGGTCCTGACCGTACACTGCGGGACGCTGAAGAGAGAAGACGCGGCCGGGAGCAGACCGGAGGAGACCGGAGAGCAGACCGGGGGCCGCCGGAGAGGTGAATATACAGTTGTTTTTTTTTATTTATTAACGTTTTGATTCTTTTTTTTACTATAGATGCTGCATTTAAAGCATCTAAGTTGTTCACACATTATAGATCTATTTCGGTTGCATGGATTTATATTGTGTGATCAACTTATCAAGCACTTTTCCAAGTGATGCTCAAAATCGCTTGGAAAATTGCTTGAAAAAATGCATGTGAAAACGCTTCTCTCTAGCAGAAAAAACGCATGTAAATCTGCATCAAATCTGCTAGGTGTGCACACAGCCTTATAGCTGGTTTTGCTCTGAGCTGAGATGTCCAGGCTGAATAATGCTCTGGGAGCAGAACCCATCAGCAGAATCTGTCTGTTTCCTGCCTTGTAGCAGTGGATCCCGGCTATTTAGCTCACAGAGCATTGTCTACACAAGATACAATTGTATCCAATTTTCAGCTGGGAACAGGACTATGGACAAGTTTTGCAGCAACTGCATTTGTGATATTAAATGTTGATCAATCTAGATTTTCTTCAGTGTTCTTATTCATTGCAGAAAATCTTAAAAAAGCCGAGGAATGTGGGCAACATGGTGGGTCAATGATTAACGCTGTGGGGCTGGGTTCATATAATAGCAAGGACAACATCTGCAAGGAGTTTGTATGTTCTCCCCGTGTTTGTGTGGGTTTCCTCCGGGTTCTCCGGTTTCCTCCCACACTCCAAAGACATACTGATAGGGAATTCATATTGTGAGCCCCAATGGGGACAGTGATGATAATGTCTGTAAGGTGCTACAAAATCTAACGGCGCTATATAAGAGAGTAAAATAAATATATAACTAAATAAAATGAATGTATTAAAAGGCTAAGATTGCAAAGAGCTTGTAAAAACAAGAAACTTTGCAATTTCCTTCTTATTCAAAATCTTCTCTGTTCTCAAGAAGGAAAAGATTTTTAATTCTGCAGTGTACAGCTCATTGCTATGGTTACTGACCACCTGAGAAGTGGCTGGTCTCCTTGGCAAGAAGCGCTCACTTGCAGACTGGTGGACTTCAGCGCCCCTGTGCCTGTCCCATTCTGCAGAGGCAAAGCCGCCTCTGCCCGCAGAATGCAAGAGGGCACAATTCAGACAAGCGGCTCAGCCAAGCCACCGGCCAGAACTGTAAATCTTCAGCTTCTGATGAGAGGAACACAAGACCACCCCTTTAATAAAGGAGTAGAGCAGAACTCATACAGTGATTAGTGGGGGTCTGACACCTGAAATCCCCAGACATCAGCTACTTCTGCAAGATGATGTACACAGTGTTAAGAGCTGGAATAGCACAGCTCCGCACACTGTGCAATGGCTGGTTTCGGGTACTACAGCTCAGATCACAATCATTTCAATAGGAGCTGCAGTACCAAGATCGGCCACTACACAGTGTACAGCGCTGTGCTGTTTGGGCTCTCTACGCTGAGTATTTCCAGCTGCTGTCTTATTGGTGAGGGGGCCGTGTGTTGGAACCTCACTGATCTGATATTGATGACCATGGTCGGACTGCGGTGTCTGGGGCCCACAGGGGAAATTAACTCTAGGGGCCCACCTACAGCAAGATGCAAATATCTGTTATCCGCTCTCGCTGTTATAGTGGAGCATTGACTGGCGGCTCCTGCACATCTACTGGGCGACACTCTAACTGGGATGGACATGTTTGCATTAAAGAGCTTCTTTGGTTAAAACTAGTGTTGAGCGAGTATGTTCTGTTAACCCTTTCGGCGAGTATGCTCGGGCCGAGCTCCGAGTATTTATAGCTCCTCGGTGATATGGTTGAATCGCTCCCGTGTGCATGATTTGCGACTGTTTGACGGTTTTAATACATGTGAGCAGGGTCGGTCTGGGCTGGCGGGATACCGGGAAATTTCCCGGTGGGCCCCGCCCCCTGCTGCAGAGTAGAGGGGGGAGAAGAGAACAAAAAAAAATCCTGCGGTTTTAAGGGGCACGGGCCCTTTAAAAGCGCAGGCACAGTGTATGCAGGGACGCGCGCACGCAGCGTTCATTACCTGAACCACCGCGGCGCACGTCCCTGTGAAGCAGCTGAAGCTGCGTGTCTCCCTTCGCCGGCCGGCGTATGACGTCATCGTCATGCGCCTGCTGTGAAGGAGGCGCGCAACTCAGGAGAAGGAGGACACCGCACGGGATCGCAGGAAGGTAAGAGGTGTGTGTGTGTGTGTGTGTGTGTGTGTGTATGTGTGTGTGTGTGTGTAATGGTCTGGACACACAAGGCGGGGGCCAGCAGGACACACAAGGGGGGTCCAGCTGGACAGACCCACAAGGGGGGGGGCCCAGCTGGACAGACACACAAGGGGGGGCCCAGCTGGACAGACACACAAGGGGGGACCAAGTTGGACAGACACACAAGGGGGGGGCCCAGCTGGACAGACACACAAGGAGGGGCCCAGCTGGACAGACACACAAGGGGGGGGCCAAGTTGGACAGACACACAAGGGGGGGGCCAAGTTGGACAGACACACAAGGGGGGGGGCCAGCTGGACAGACACACAAGGGGGTGCCAAGTTGGACAGACACACAAGGGGGGGCCCAGCTGGACAGACACACAAGGGGGGGGCCCAGCTGGACAGACACACAAGGGGGGGCCAAGTTGGACAGACACACAAGGGGGGGGCCAGCTGGACAGACACACAAGGGGGGGGCCCAGCTGGACAGACACACAAGGGGGGGCCCAGCTGGACAGACACACAAGGGGGGGCCAAGCTGGACAGACACACAAGGGGTGGGCCAGCTGGACAGACACACAAGGGGGGGCCCAGCTGGACAGACACACAAGGGGGGGCCCAGCTGGACAGACACACAAGGGGGGGCCCAGCTGGACAGACACACAAGGGGGGGCCCAGCTGGACAGACACACAAGGGGGGGCCCAGCTGGACAGACACACAAGGGGGGGCCCAGCTGGACAGACACACAAGGGGGGGCCCAGCTGGACAGACACACAAGGGGGGGCCCAGCTGGACAGACACACAAGGGGTGGCCCAGCTGGACAGACACACAAGGGGGGCCCAGCTGGACAGACACACAAGGGGGGCCCAGCTGGACAGACACACAAGGGGGGGCCAAGCTGGACAGACACACAAGGGGGGGCCAAGTTGGACAGACACACAAGGGGGGGGCCCAGCTGGACAGACACACAAGGGGGGGCCCAGCTGGACAGACACACGAGGGGGGACCCAGCTGGACAGACACACGAGGGGGGGCCCAGCTGGACAGACACACGAGGGGCGGCCCAGCTGGACAGACACACGAGGGGGGGCCCAGCTGGACGGACACACGAGGGGGGGCCCAGCTGGACGGACACACGAGGGGGGGCCCAGCTGGACGGACACACGAGGGGGGGCCCAGCTGGACGGACACACGAGGGGGGGCCCAGCTGGACACACGAGGGGGGAACCCTGGCTGGACACGCAAGGGGGGGGGCCCTGGCTGGACACGCAAGGGGGGGAGCCTTGGCTGGACACGCAAGGGGGGAGCCCTGGCTGGACACGCAAGGGAGGGGAGCCCTGGCTGGACACACAAGGGGGAGCCCTGGCAGGACACACAAGGGGGAACCAAGGTGGACCCAGGCAAAGGGGGGTGGGCAGGATGGGTATATGGGGGGCAGGCTGGACACATGGAGGCCAGGATGGATATATGGGGGGCAGGATGGATATATGGGGGGGCAGGATGGATATATGGGGGGCAAGATGGATATATGGAGGCCAGGATGGATATATGGGGGGGGGCAAGCTGGACTTATGGAGGCCAGGATGGATATATGGGGGAGGGGGGGCAGGCTGAACACATGGAGGCCAGGATGGATATATGGGGGGGGACAGGCTGGACACATGGGGAGCTAGGATGAATATGTGGGGGGGGCGGGCTCGATACACATGGGCTAGCATAAATATATGGAGGGGCACGCTGGATATATGGGGGGTGTCAGGATGGATATATGCAGGGGGTAAGGGCAGTATGGATATATGAGGGGAGAGGCTGGACACATGGAGGCCAGGATGAATATGTAGAGGGCAGGCTGGACACATGGAGGATATATGGGGGGGACATATGGGGGCGCAGGCTGGAAACATGGAAGCAAGGATGGATATGTGGGGGGGCAGACTGGCACATGGGGGGGCTAGGATGGGTATATGGGAGGGGGCAGGCTCGATACACATGTGCTAGGATAAATATATGGAGGGGTCACACTAGACAAATGGTGGCCAGAAGGGACATATGGGGGTGCCTGGCTAGACAAGGGACTTAATTACTGTTTGGGAGCCAGATTGAGGAACATACTTTATTAGTTTATGGTGACCAGTGGGGAACATTATTACTTTAGATTCCAATTATTATTACATTATTACTTCTGTAATATAATTTACTTTTTAGGAAATTGTTTTCCATGGGATGGGACAAAAGAGGAGTCCTGTTACTGTGCAGGACGGCACTATGTTGCTTTTTTTCTTCAACTGGTGTAGTGTAGAGGTCGGGGGGGGAAAGTGGGAATATTCTCTAGAAGAGATCAGTTATTAATAACTGTGTGTTATTTTCTGCAGAGATGATTCCTGGCTGGAAGAAGTGATGGCCGTCTGTGCCAGATGAAGAAGAAAAGCGAAGATGAAGGACTTCACCTAGAGACATCACTGGTGAGTCAGTGTATTACATGTACACTTACACTACACACGTGGTCAAAATTGTTGGTACCCCTCGTTTAATGAAAGAAAAACCCACAATGGTCACAGAAATAACTTCAATCTGATAAATTACAAATTTTTGAAAATGAAGAGATGAAGGTCAGACATTGATTTTCTGCTTCCACAGAATTTAAAAAAAAATTAACCTCATGAAATCGGCCTGGACAGAAATGATGGTTCTTCTTCTTAACTTAATATTTTGTTGAACCTTTTGAGGCAATCACTGCAATCAAACGATTCCTGTAACTGTCAATGAGACTTCTGCGCCTCTCGACAGGTATTTTGGCCGACTCCTCATGAGCAAACTGCTCCAGTTGTCTCGTGTTTGAAGGTTGCCTTTTCCAGAATATTTCAGCTCTTTCCAAAGATGCTCAATAGGATTTAGGTCAGGGCTCATAGAAGCCACTTCAGAATAGTCCAATGTTTTCCTCTTAGCCATTCTTGGGTGTTTTTAGCTGTGTGTGTTTTGGGTCATTATCCTGTTGCTAGACCTGCGACTGAGACCAAGCTTTCTGACACTGGGCAGCACATTTCTCTCTAGAATCCCTTGATAGTCTTGAGATTTCATTGTACCCTGCACAGATTCAAGACACCCTGTGCCAGGTGCAGCAAAGCAGCCCCAGAACATAACAGAGCCTCCACCATGTTTCACAGTAGGGACAGTGTTCTTTTCTTGATATTTTTCCATCTGTGAACATAGAGCTGATGTGCCTTGCCAAAAACTTCAATTTTTGTCTCATCTGTCCATAGTACATTCTCCCAGAAGCTTTGTGGCTTGTCAACATGTAGTTTGGCAAATTCCAGTCTGGCTTTTTTACTATTTTTTTTTTCAACAATGGTGTTCTCCTTGGTCGTCTTACATGAAGTTCACTTTGGATCAAACAACGGTGGATAGTACGATCTGACACTGATGTTCCTTGAGCTTGAAGTTCACCTTTAATCTCTTTAGAAGTTATTCTGGGCTCTTTTGTTACCATTCATATTATCCGTCTCTTTGATTTGTCATCAATTTTCCTCCTGCAGCCACGTCCAGGGAGGTTGGCTACAGTCCCATGGATCTTAAATTTCTGAATAATATGTGCACCTGTAGTCACAGAAACATCAAGCTGCTTGGAGATGGTCTTATAACCTTTACCTTTTAACATGCTTTTCTATAATTTTCTTTCTAATCTCCTGAGACAGCTCTTTCCTTTGCTTCTTCTGGTCCATGTTGAGTGTGGTACACACCATGTCACCAAACAACACAGTGAGTATCTGTAGCCCTATATACAAGCACAGTGAGTATCTGTAGCCCTATATACAAGCACAGTGAGTATCTGTAACCCTATATACAGGCACAGTGAATATCTGTAACCCTATATACAGGCACAGTGAGTATCTGTAACCCTATATACAAGCACAGTGAGTATCTGTAACCCTATATACAGGCACAGTGAATATCTGTAACCCTATATACAGGCACAGTGAGTATCTGTAACCCTATATACAGGCACAGTGAGTATCTGTAACCCTATATACAGGCACAGTGAGTATCTGTAACCCTATATACAGGCACAGTGAGTATCTGTAGCCCTATATACAGGCACAGTGAGTATCTGCAGCCCTATATATAGCACAGTGAGTATCTGTAGCCCTATATACAGGCCCACTGACTGATTACAAGATTGTAGACACCTGTGATGCTAATTAGTGGACACAACTTTATTTAACATGTCCCTTTTGTCACATTATTTTCAGGGGTACCATCATTTCTGTCCAGGCCGATTTCATGAGTTTAATTTTTTTTTTTAATTCAGTGGAAGCAGAAAAGCAATGTCTGACTTTCATTTGTTCATTTTCATAGATTTTTAATTTATTATTACTTTTGTCAGATTCAAGTTATTTCTGTGACCATTGTGGGTTTTTCTTTCATTAAACGAGGGGTACCAACAATTCTGACCACGTGTGTGTATATAGTATATACAGAACTCCTGTGTATGTCTCTGGTGATCACTATATTATGTATACACTATATACAGAGCTTCTGTGTATAATGTCACTTGTGACCACTGTATTACCTGTGCAATATATACAGAGCTCCTGTGTATAATGTCACTGGTGACCACTGTATTACCTGTACACTATATACAGAGCTCCTGTGTATAATGTCACTGGTGACCACTGTAATACCTGTACACTAAATACAGAGCTCCAGTGTATAATGTCACTGGTGATCACTGTATTACCTGTACACTGACACTCTATACAGAGCTCCTGTGTATAATGTCACTGGTGAACCCTGTATTACCTGTACACTGACACTATATACTGAGCTCCAGTGTATAATGTCACTGGTGGTCACTGTATTGCCTGTACACTGTACACTATATACAGAGCTCCTGTGTATAATGTCACTGGTGATCCCTGTATTACCTGTACACTGACACTATATACAGAGCTCCTGTGTATAATGTCACTGGTGATCCCTGTATTACCTGTACACTGACACTATATACAGAGCTCCTGTGTATAATGTCACTGGTGGTAATAACAGTGTTGTTAGTATTGTGGTTTGTATTCATGATCAGTATTGTAGTATTTGGTCACTTTGGGGTGGTAATATGTGGTCTGGTCATGGTGTGGCCGTATTTGTTCCTTGTATGTAGCATTATTCGGTCACTATGTGGTGGTAATATGTGATCTAGTCATGGTGTGGCGATATTTGTCTCTTTTGTATGTGGTATTATTGGTGTTGATATAGTGGACTGTGTTGTGTATGGCAGTCATTTTGTTCTTGCTGATATTAACTAGGAAAAGATTTTTTTCCATTAGGCCACAGCCCCACCATCAGTATTCGGTCAGTATTTTTTCTCAGGAGTAGCTGCCAAAACCAGGAGTGGGTGATAAATACAGAATTGGTGACTTGTTTCTATTATACCTTTTCTCTGATTGTTCCTCACCTGGTTTTGGCTTCCACTCCTGAGAAAAAATACTGACTGAATACTGACCAAATACTGATAGTAGGGCCGCAGCCTTAGAGATTAAATACTTGGACCAGAGCGGCAGAGATGCACTTACAGGGGTTCTCCGGTGAAAACAAGTAATCACCTCTCCACAGGATCAGTGATGATATTGATTGGTGGGGGTCTGACTGCTGGGACACAATCGGCAGAATGTGGAGCTTTTCTCCCCATTAGACTGGAGCGGCATGTGAGATGCGACCACTCATCCAGTCATTCCCTCAGTGACTGTGAGCGCTGCTCTTTTTTGGAAGCTGCATTTTAAAATGGGGATAAGTGTCCTGTCAGGGATGAAACTTCCCCATTCTTCTGATAGGCGCCTTTTCCAATGTTCGGACCCAAACGATCAATAAGTGATCACCGATCCTGTGGATCCCATGGATCGGTGATAACTTGTTTTAACCAAAGAAGCCCTTTAATGCAAACTACCGTAATTGCACATCCCAGTTATAGTGGTGCACAGTAGATGTGCAGGAGCCGCCAGTCAATGCTCCACTATAACAGGGATAGCGGAAAACAGATATTTGCATATGGCTGTAGGTGGGCCCCTAGAGTCAGTTCTCCCTGTGGGCCCCAGACACCCCAGTCCGACCCTGCATGTGAGGAATGTGTAAGAAATAGACATTCCTCACATGTATTAACCCCTTAAGCCGCGGAGCATTTTCTGTTTTTGCATTTTCGCTTTTTGCTCCACTTGTTCCCAGAGCCATAGCGTTTTTATTTTTTAGTCAATATGGCCATGTTAGGGCTTATTTTTTGCGGGACGAGTTGTACTTTTTAACGCCATTACTAGTTTTACCATGCCGTGTACGGGAAAACGGGAAAAAAATTCCAAGCGCCGTGAAATTGCAAAAAAAGTGCAATACCACTGAGGTTTTTTTTTTATTTTTTTTACCACGTTCACTGAATGCTAAAACTGACCTGCCATTATTATTCTCCAGGTCATTACGAGTTCGTAGACACCAAACATGTATAGGTTCTTTTTTATTTAAGTGATGAAAAAAAATTCCAAAGTTTGGTAAAAAAAAAAAAAATGGTGCCATTTTCCGAGACCCGTAGCGTCTCCATTTTTCGGGATCTGGGGCAGGGTGAGGGCTTATTTTTTGTGAACCGAGCTGAAGTTTTTATAGATGCTATTTTGGGGTAGATCCGATGTTTTGATCGCCCGTTATTGCATTTTATTGCAATTTTACGGTGACCAAAAAACGTAATTCTGGCGTTTAGAATTTTTTTCTCATTACGCCATTTACCGATCGCATTAATTCTATTTTTATATTGATAGATCAGGCGATTCTGAACGCGTCAATGCCAAATATGTGTATGTGGGGTTTATTTTATGATTTTAGGGGGTGATTTAAACTTTTACATTTTTTTATTTTTTTTCATATTTTTTAAAACTTTTTTTTTTCACTTTTTGCTTGCTTCTGTAGTCTCCATAGGAGACTTGAAGCAGCAACTGTCCGATCGCCTCTGCTACATACAGGGGACCAGCAGTTCCCCTGTATGCAGCAGAAATGGTCCTGTCCTATGAGCGCCGACCACTAGATGGCGCTCATAGCGACAGGATCATTACAACCACTGGTGTCTGCTGCAGACCCAGGGTTGTCATGACCACACATCGCCGACCCGCGATCATGTGACGGGGTCGCCGATGGGCGGGGTAAGTGACGCGCTTCCAGGAAGCGCGCATTAAATGCCGCTGTCGGAGATTGACAGCGGCATTTAATATGTTAACAGCCGCTGGTGGATCGCGATTCCACCCGCGCCTGTTGCGGGCACATGTCAGCTGTAATAATCAGCTGACATGTGCTTGGTTCAGTGCGGGCTCAGCGCCGGAGCCCTCACTGAACCGGAGGATAACGACATGCGCCTACTAATACGTGACATGTCGTTAAGGGGTTAAAGCTGTCAAACAGTTGCAAATCATGCACACGGGAGCGATTCAACCATATCACCGAGCAGCTGTAAATACTCGGCGCTCGGCCCGAGCATACTCGGACAGAACATACTCGCTCAACACTAGTTAAAACAAGTTACCAACGATCCATGGGCTCTACAGGATAGGTGATCACTTATTGAGCATTTGTGTCCGAACATTGGAAAACGCACCTATCGGAAGAATGGGGAAGTTTTATCCCTGACAGAACACTTATCCCTATTTTAAAATGCTGCGGCAGGTGGGACGTCTGACCGCAGCTCTATTCATTCTCTTAGAGACTTGCAAAAAAGAGCAGCGCTCACAGCCACTGAGAGAATGAATGGATCAGTGGTCGCATCTCACATGCCGCTCCAGTCTAATGGGGAGAAAAGCTCCACATTCTGCCGGTGTGTGCAAGCAGTCAGACCCCCACCAATCAATATTATCAATGATCCTGTGGAGAGGTGATTACTTGTTTTCACCGGAGAACCCCTGTAAGTGCATCTCTGCTGCTCTGGTCCAAGTATTTAATCGCTAAGGCCACGGCCCTACTATCAGTATTCGGTCAGTGTCCAGTCAGTATTTTTTCTCAGGAGTGGGAGCCAAAACAGGTGATGAACAATCAGAGAAAAGGTATAATAGAAACAAGTCACCAATTCTGCATTAATCAACCATTCCTGGTTTCGGCAGCCACTCCTGAGAAAAATACTGACCAAATACTGATGGTGGGGCTGTGGCCTAATGGAAAAAAATCTTTTCCTAGTTAAGATCAGCGAGAATAAAATGACCGCCATACACAACACAGTCCACTATATCAACACCAATAATACCACATACAAAAGGGACAAATATCGCCACACCTTGACTAGATCACACATTACCACTACATAGTGACCGAATAATACCACATACAAGGAACAAATATGGCCAAACTATGACCAGACCATATATTACCACCCCAAGGTGACCAAATACTACAATACTGATCATGAATACAAAACCACAATACTAACAACACTGTTATTACCACCAGGAACATTATACACAGGAGCTCTGTATATAGTGTCAGTGTACAGGTAACACAGTGATCACCAGTGACATTATAGACAGGAGCTCTGTATATAGTGTATAGGTAATACAGTGATCACCTGTGACATACACAGGAGCTCTGTATATACTATATACACACGTGGTCAAAATTGTTGGTACCCCTCGTTTAATGAAAGAAAAACTCACAATGGTCACAGAAAAAACTTGAATCTGACAAAAGTAATAATAAATTAAAAATCGATGAAAATGAACAAATGAAAGACAGACATTGCTTTTCAACCCTGCTTCCACAGAATTTAAAAAAAAATTAAACTCTTGAAATAGGCCTGGACAGAAATGATGGTACCCCTGAAAATAATGTGACAAAAGGGACATGTTACATCAAGTTGTGTCCACTAATTAGCATCACAGGTGTCGACAATCTTGTAATCAGTCAGTGGGCCTGTATATAGGGCTACAGATACTCACTGTGCTGTTTGGTGACATGGTGTGTACCACACTCAACATGGACCAAAGGAAGCAAAGGAAAGAGTTGTCTCAGGAGATTAGAAAGAAAATTATAGACAAGCATGTTAAAGGTAAAGGTTATAAGACCATCTCCAAGCAGCTTGATGTTCCTGTAACTACAGTTGCACATATTATTCAGAAATTTAAGATCCATGGGACTGTAGCCAACCTCCCTGGACGTGGCCGCAGGAGGAAAATTGATAACAAATCAAAGAGACGAATAATATGAATGGTAACAAAAGAGCCCAGGAAAACTTCTAAAGAGATTAAAGGTGAACTTCAAGCTCAAGGAACATCAGTGTCAGATCGCACCATCCGTCGTTGTTTGATCTAAAGTGGACTTCATGGGAGACGACCAAGGAGTACACCATTGTTGAAAAAAAATCATAAAAAAGCCAGACTGGAATTTGCCAAACTACATGTTCACAAGTCACAAAGCTTTTAGGAGAATGCCCTATGGACAGATGAGACAAAAATGGAAGTTTTTGGCAAGGCACATCAGATCTATGTTCACAGATGGAAAAATGAAGCATATCAAGATAAGAACACTGTCCCTACTGTGAAACATGGAGGAGTCTCTTTTATGTTTTGGGGCTGGTCTGCCGCATCTGGCACAGGGTGTCTTGAATCTGTGCAGGGTACAATGAAATCTCAAGACTATCAAGGGATTCTAGAGAGAAATGTGCTGCCCAGTGTCAGAAAGCGTGGTCTCAGTCGCAGGTCATGGGTCTTGCAACAGTATTATGACCCAAAACACACAGCTAAAAACACCCAACAATGGCTAAGAGGAAAACATTGTACTATTCTGAAGTGGCTTCTATGAGCCCTGACCTAAATCCTATTGAGCATCTTTGGAAAGAGCTGAAACATGCCGTCTGGAAAAGGCAACCTTCAACCATGAGACAACTGGAGCAGTTTGCTCATGAGGAGTGGCCAAAATACCTGTGGAGAGGTGCAGAAGTCTCATTGACAGTTACAGGAGTCGTTTGATTGCAGTGATTGCCTCAAAAGGTTGTTCAGCAAAATATAAAGTTAAGAAGAACCATCATTTCTGTCCAGGCCTGTTTCATCAGTTTATTTATTTATTTTTATTCTGTGGAAGCAGAAAAGCAATGTCTGACTTTCATTTGTTCATTTTCATAGATTTTTAATTTATTATTACTTTTGTCAGATTCAAGTTATTTCTGTGACCATTGTGGGTTTTTCTTTCATTAAACGAGGGGTACCAACAGTTTTGACCACGTGTGTAGTGTAAGTGTACATGTGTGTCACCCTGGCCTGGATGCCACAAGTGTAATTAAAGCTGTGTCTGAGAGCAGGGGGGAGGTTCTCTAGTCAGGGGAACATTAGCATGCAATGCTTCCTGTCTCAGGCCAGTAGGGGGAGCAGGCTGCCCCTATAAAAGCTGGTGCTGAGGTCAGGGTTAGAGAGAACCCAGATGACCTGTCTCAGGACTGAGACGTGTCTCAGCAGAGCAGGGACAGACAGTTGCACTGCACCTAAGAGGAAGTGTGGCAGGAGGAGAGCCACAAGCCAGAGACAAGAGGCGAAGAGAGCCTGTCTTGGCAGATAACAGACTTAATCTACCAGAGCTTGGTGTCTGAGGCTGGAAGGATTCCACATCCCCCAGCAGAGAACCAGTCCGCAAGGGACTGTATATTCCTTGGCCTAAGAAGCCTGGAGGCCCTGCCACAACAGAAGGGACCAGTAAAGCCATACAAGGCTGGGAGGAGAAAGGAACCCATGTCGCAGGCCATACAGGCGAGAAAACATGGAAAGCTCGGAAACGTGGGCTGTTACCCTATCAGGAGGAGATAGCCAGAAGGATCGCAGAAAGCACGGTAGGCCTACACCCTCACCCTGACCAGGGCCAATTTCCCCGTTGCTCTCAGACATCCAGGTCCCCTCCTAGCCGGGACTGTTTGTGGGTCAGTTTACCTGTTTAGTAAAGACCCTAGACTGCAACCTGTTGTCTGTGTGCTCCTTGCTCCTCCAGCACTATCAGCACTGGGACTCCCACTACCATCACTCCCAACATCCATTATACTGCCCTGGGGCCGCACTCTTCCCGTGGAGAGTCACACTACCCTAGCTGCACACCTCATCAGCCCCAGCGGTCTGCATGCAGCGGCGGTTCCTAATAACCGCAATCCATGGGTGGCGTAGTCGAACATTATCAGCAGAACATAGCAGACTACCATTGGCCTGACCACCCTGAGCCACGGAACCGGGTCGCCACTAGTACCCCCATCGTCTCCCTATTGCCCGGATCCGAGTGCCGCATGGCCCAGGGGGCGAGTCAGCTTTGGCGTAGTCGGCAGGATTTCGTGCCCGCAACCACCGGGTACTGCGTGCCTGAAAAAGACTTTTGTAACTTACCTGTGGCAAAGTTTCCCGCCGTCCGGAGTCTTTTCCCGCCATCCGGAGCCGATTCCCGCCATCGGACGCCATCTTGGACCGTTTCCCGCCATCTTCTGCCGCCTTCCCGCCATCCGCAGCTGCTTCCCGCCATCGGACGCCATCTTCAGGACGCCGCGCGGGAAGAAGAGGGGCGTGGACGTCAAAACCGCGCGAGATCCGAAGCTCCGCCCCACGCACCGACGCTGCGCAAGGTCCTGGAAGGGAGAGAGAGCGACGCTGACGTCATCAGGACGCGACGCCAGGTCCTCGTCCATAGCAGCAGCAGCGGAGCCGCGGCCTACAGAAGAGGATCGTCGGAAGGTAGGCCACGCGTAACTAGGGGAGGAGGAAGATGACGGACACAGAGGCGCCCACTACCACCAACGCAACTGCAGCAGCGGTGATGCCCTTTTCCTTGCCCTACATCCCTGGAGCGGCCTAGCTGCCCAAATACTCAGGGGAGCCCCATGCCCTAACTGACTTCAAGGAAAGGCTATACAGTTTGTTCCACGTTTACCCCCTGACAGAGGAACAGAAGGTCAGCATATTAACAGGGCAGTTAACTGGCGCAGCCCAGCGGGAGGTAAAATCATGGCCCACTGAGGAGAAAAGGACTGTGAAGGGTATTCTGGCCCGGCTGCGGGGTACCTTTGACACACGTACCTCCGCTGAGATTAAAATGAGGTTATATGGATGTAAGCAGCGGGCACAGGACAGCATCAGAGACTATGCCCTAAATCTGCAGGAAGCCTTGAGGGCTATTCAACAAACTGACCCTGGCAGTGTGCAGGAAACGGATAAGCTGCTAACAGAACAATTCATAGAAGGTCTGCTGTCTAGCGCCCACAGGGCCCAACTGCGCCTCATGTTCTTTCAGAACCTCGACCTGACCTTTGCCCAATTTAAGGACAGGGCCATAAGGGTGCTCCGTGAATCTGCAACCAGTGGCGCTATAAACCCCCGGTGCCCTGCTATCACTTACCACCAGGAGGCGGCGCCCTCCTCTATGGACTCTGTGGAGACTGATGCACAGGCCCTGAACCAAGCCCCGTCGAAAGATCTGCACCAACAAGTCCAGGAGCTGACCAGGAGCGTCGCGGCGTTGACCAGGACCGTCCAGGCATTGCAAGTGGACCCGTCAAGACCCATCGAGCTGGCTTCAAGTCCGGAGGATGTCCCATGGCGTCGACAGAGGAGGATCCCGTCGTTCCGAGGGAGGCCCACAGACCGCTACGCAGAGGATGGACAGCCCATTTGCCGTCGATGCAACCAGCCCGGACACATTTCCAGGTACTGTAATTTAAACGGGTCCAACCTGGGGCAGAGGGCCAACCCCCAGGCATAAGATCACCAGGCCCTTACAATTGGCGTAATAAGTACGTTGGGGGGCGCCCGGTTTTACCCGTGGTGCTGGACGGTATCCCCATGAGCGCCTTGCTGGATACTGGGTCACAAGTAACCACTATCCCTTATGTACTTTTTAAGCAGTATTGGACTGATGCTGATATCACACGGTATCCAGACGGTAACTTGAGCATCATCGCCAGTAATGGCTTACCCGTGCCGCAGATGGGGTTCAAGGAGATGACCATTAAGATTGGTAAAGTTGAACTACCGGCACAGGGAGTGATTATTGTGGACATTGACCGTCGTGAAAGTCACCCTAAAATAACTGTGGGTACTAATGTAATTGAAAATTGTCTTTCAGAGGTAATTGTAATCTTACAACAGGTGGCGGTGAATGCTAGTTCCAGCCAACAGAGAGTTCTCAACAAGGAGATAAAGGCCCTGATGAGACGGCAGCAGGTAGAACTGTCTGGTGGTGAGATCGGTAGCGTAAGACTGAGTGACCCATTCCCCATTTCCATGCCTCCCAAAAGTGAAATGATGATCTGGTGTCGGACTGCAATCGGGTTGAGAGGTAGAGACTACCAAGCCATGGTAGAACCCGTGTACTCAGACAGCAGGCCCACCATTTTGACAGCCCGGGGGGTGGTTGATGTCCGTCATGGGAGGGTGCCCGTCCGCATCCTCAACATTGGGGAGAGGGAGGTACACTTACCCAGGTACGCTACACTCGCCAAGCTGTTTGTGGTCGAACACAAAGCTATCAGGGCCGTGGAACCCTTGCCTCCATCTCCTCAGGCGGAGGGTAATGGCTCCCAGAAACAAAAGGAGGACTGGTGCCAGAAACTCCACGTGGGTGCTGACTCCACTCCCCTGCACCAAAAACAAGGAGTCTACCGGGTGGTACAGGAGTACGAGAGAGTCTTTAGTAAGCACCCGCTAGACTTCGGCAGAGTAAAGGGGATAGAACACCACATCCCCACAGGGAGCCACCCACCGATAAAAGAGAGGCACAGACCTGTACCCCCTGCACATTATCAGAACGCAAGGGGCATGCTAAGAGAGATGAAAGAAGCTGGGGTAATTAGAGACAGCTGTAGCCCCTGGGCAGCCCCCTTGGTTCTGGTCAAAAAGAAAGACGGCACCATGAGAATGTGCGTCGACTATAGACAAATCAACCGTATCACTCACAAAGACGCATATCCGCTGCCTAGAATAGAGGAGTCTTTAGCCGCACTAAAATCAGCTAACTTCTTTTCTACTTTGGACCTTACTAGCGGGTACTGGCAGGTTCCTGTGGCAGAGGCTGACAAGGAGAAGACCGCCTTCACCACACCGATGGGACTGAGCGAATTCAACTGCATGCCTTTCGGGCTCTGCAACGCACCAGGGACCTTCCAGCGGCTGATGGAATGCTGTCTAGGGCACCGAAACTTCGAGACGGTCCTCCTTTACCTGGACGACGTGATCGTCTATTCGAAGACCTACGAGGACCATCTGAAGCACCTGGCCGAGGTGTTCGAAGCCCTGGCAGGCTATGGCCTGAAGGTGAAACCATCGAAGTGTCACCTGCTGAAACCAAAGGTCCAGTACCTAGGGCACGTGGTAAGCGCGGAAGGAGTGGCCCCCGACCCTGACAAGGTCACGGCAATCAAGAGCTGGCCAAGCCCCTCGAACATCAAAGAGGTGAGACAGTTTCTCGGGTTGGTAGGCTACTACCGAAGATTCATCCCCGGGTTCACCAAGATGGCAGCTCCTATGCAGGACCTCCTGATCGGACAGTCTAAGTCCAGGAGGCAAAAGCCGCCCTTCAAGTGGGATAAACCGGAAGAGGAGTCCTTCCGCCAGCTAAAGATGGCCCTCACAGGGGATGAGATCCTGGCCTACCCTGATTATGGCCAGCCTTTCATTCTCCACACAGATGCCAGTAATGTGGGACTGGGAGCCGTATTGTCCCAAAACCAACAGGGCAGAGAACGGGTGATCGCATACGCCAGCCGGAAGCTGAGGCCCACCGAGAGGAACCCGGAGAATTACAGCTCCTTCAAGCTAGAATTCTTGGCGGTGGTGTGGGCCGTGACGGAACGCTTCAAGCATTACCTGGCCTCCGCAAAGTTCACCGTGTACACGGACAACAACCCGTTGACACACCTGGACAATGCAAGACTGGGTGCCCTGGAACAGCGGTGGATGGCCCGTCTCTCCAACTATGACTTCGTGATCAAGTACGGGGCAGGCAAAACCAACTCCAACGCGGACGCCCTATCAAGGATGCCTCACTTACCTGAAGGTGACGAAGACCCAGAAGAGCTGGAGGAGGTAGAACTCCCCGCGTTTCACCGGTATGGAGCCGCTCAACACTCTCACCGCGCGAAGGAGGAGGATCTAACAACTGTGATGATGAATCCCCTACCTCACCACAGCTGGGCCGAGACCCAAGATAGTGACCCTGCAGTCCGCCTGGTGAAAGATCTGCTGACCCGGGAAGACGACCGCTTAGATCCAGATGCCCCAGAGGAAGCCAAGCAGCTATGGAAGGAGAAGAGCAAGCTGTTCCTCTACGAAGGCAAGTTGTGCAGAAGGATTGTCAACCACCGGACGCACGAGCTGACCTGGCAAGTCGTGGTCCCAAGGAGGGATGCAGCTATGGTCCTGGGGGCTTACCATGACAGAGCGGGACACTTCGGTTGGAAGAAACTGGAGTTCCTACTAAGAGGAAGATTCTTTTGGGTCGGCATGAGAGGAGCTGTAGAAAAATGGTGCAGAGACTGTGGCCCTTGTCACCTAAGGAGGAAGGACCGTGCCAGCCAGAAGACACCCTTGAGGCCCATCATCACCACGCAGCCTCTTGAGCTGGTAGCTCTGGACCATGTCAAATTGGCTCCCAGCCGGTCAGGATACATCTATGCCCTGACAATCGTGGACCACTATTCCCGTTTTCTAGTGGTGGTCCCGGTAAAGGACTTGACAGCCCAAACAGCGGCCAGAGCCTTCCAGCAATATTTCTGCCGTCCACACGGGTATCCGGAACAGGTCCTGACAGACCAGGGTCCAGCGTTCGAGGCTGAAATCTTCCAGGAGTTCTGCAACCTCTATGGCTGTAAGAAGATTCGTACAACGCCTTACCACCCCCAAACCAACGGGATGTGTGAGAAGATGAACAATATAGTCATTGATCTCCTGAAGACGTTGCCCCTGGAAGAACGCAGCCTGTGGCCAGAAAAACTGCCGGACCTGATAGACCTATACAACAATATCCCGGTGAATGCTACAAACTGCACCCCGGCTTACCTGATGCAAGCTAGACCAGGAAAGCTGCCCGTAGACCTGGAGATAGGAGTCCTAATACCTGAGGACACCTCCCCGGATGCGGACTGGGATACGGAAAGGCAACTGCAGTACAAGAAGGTACAGGAGAGTGTGGAGAAGAGCCTGGCCCAGGTGAGAGAGAAGCAAGAAAGACTCTTCAATCAACACGCCCCTGCTAGTCCCCTAGAACCTGGTGAGCAAGTCCTAAAGCGAAAAAGAAGGCTACATAAGTTGGACGACCAGTGGGAAAGGGAACCCTACACCGTACTGCAGTCTGACCACGACAACCCAAAGGTGTGCGTAATCACCAAGGACGGAGGAGAAACCACTAGTGTCGTCTCCAGAGACCATCTCAAAAGGTGCCCCGAGCAACTCCGTAGTGCAGAAGAGGATCAGAGTGACCTTGAACCCGCAGAGGACAAGGAAGAAATGATCAGCACCGTTCTCGGAGAGTTTCCTCAGTCCTGGACTCGCATAAATGATGCCATAGTGGTACCTGTCCTGCATTTCCTGCAACCGGCACAGCAACAACCAACACCAGAGCCGGAAGGTGAAGAGGAGCAAGCAGTTCCAGAGGCAGAAGAGCCTGTACCAGCAGCCCAGGAGAGTCAACCCTCTGCTGACAGTGAGCCTGCCATGCCTGTGGTAAGCCAAAGGACTCGCAGACAGCTGCCTGCCCTACCTGTACACCCAGCTGGTAGCTGCACCCCTAACGCTAGTGGGGAAAGCCAAGTCAGTCCACTACCAGACAGTGGGCTACGTAGGTCAACCAGGAGCACAAAGGGACAGATACCCGCTCGCTGGAGAATATAGAGTGTACTAAAATTGTAAATAACCCTGTTGCCAAATGTTGAATTGTTTGCAAAGTTACATGCATGTTTGGTAATACTCTGTTTCAGTTTCTTGCAGCTACCGTAAGGACTCACAGGTTATGGACTTTTTATAACCGGGACCTTGTATGGACTGCGTTCAGAGCCTAACCCAGGAATGAACTAAGACTGTGAAGGACTTGGGGTAGGACAGACCCCCACCTGGTTAAGGCTCCCCGTTGTGCTGGTGATATGGACACCCGGTCACAGGCCACACTGTGACCTTAAGAACTCAATTTGTGCGTCGTCTGTCTATTAATGTTTTATTGTTATGCATATTGTCTTTGTTTACTGTTTAGTCCCGGAGTACTAAATTTCACTAGGGGGGAATGTGTCACCCTGGCCTGGATGCCACAAGTGTAATTAAAGCTGTGTCTGAGAGCAGGGGGGAGGTTCTCTAGTCAGGGGAACATTAGCATGCAATGCCTCCTGTCTCAGGCCAGTAGAGGGAGCAGGCTGCCCCTATAAAAGCTGGTGCTGGGGGCAGGGTTAGAGAGAACCCAGATGACCTGTCTCAGGACTGAGACGTGTCTCAGCAGAGCAGGGACAGACAGTTGCACTGCACCTAAGAGGAAGTGTGGCAGGAGGAGAGCCACAAGCCAGAGACAAGAGGCGAAGCAAGCCTGTCTTGGCAGATAACAGACTTAATCTACCAGACTTTGGTGTCTGAGGCTGGAAGGATTCCACATCCCCCAGCAGAGAACCAGTCCGCAAGGGACTGTATATTCCTTGGCCTAAGAAGCCTGGAGGCCCTGCCACAACAGAAGGGACCAGTAAAGCCATACAAGGCTGGGAGCAGAAAGGAACCCACGTCGCAGGCCATACAGGCGAGAAAACACGGAAAGCTCGGAAACGTGGGCTGTTACCCTATCAGGAGGAGATAGCCAGAAGGAGCGCAGAAAGCACGGTAGGCCTACACCCTCACCCTGACCAGGGCCAATTTCCCCGTTGCTCTCAGACATCCAGGTCCCCTCCTAGCCGGGACTGTTTGTGGGTCAGTTTACCTGTTTAGTAAAGACCCTGGACTGCAACCTGTTGTCTGTGTGCTCCTTGCTCCTCCAGCACTATCAGCACTGGGACTCCCACTACCATCACTCCCAACATCCATTATACTGCCCTGGGGCCGCACTCTTCCCGTGGAGAGTCACACTACCCTAGCTGCACACCTCATCAGCCCCAGCGGTCTGCATGCAGCGGCGGTTCCTAATAACCGCAATCCACGGGTGGCGTAGTCGGACATTATCAGCAGAACATAGCAGACTACCATTGGCCTGACCACCCTGAGCCACGGAACCGGGTCACCACTACTACCCCCATCGTCTCCCTATTGCCCGGATCCGAGTGCCCCACGGCCCAGGGGGCGAGTCACATGTAATACACTGACTCACCAGTGACGTCTCTAGGTGAAGTCCTTCATCTTCGCTTTTCTTCTTCATCTGGCACAGACGGCCATCACTTCTTCCAGCCAGGAATCATCTCTGCAGAAAATAACACACAGTTATCAATAACTGATCTCTTCTAGGGAATATTCCCACTCCACCCCCCCGACTTCTACACTACACCAGTTGAAGAAAAAAAGCGATATAGTGCCGCCCTGCACAGTAACAGGAGCCCGCTTTTGTCCTATCCCATGGAAAACAATTTCCTAAAAAGTAAATTATATTACAGAAGTAATAATGTCTCTAATTGGACTCTAAAATAATAATGTTCCTCACTGGCCACCATAAACTAATAAAGTATGTTCCTCAATCTGGCCCCAAACAGTAATTAAGTCCCTTGTTCAGCCTGGCACCCCCATATATCCATCCTGGCCCCCCCTTCCCTGCATATATCCATCCTGACACCCCCCATATATCCCTTCTGGCCCTCATATGTCCAGTGTGACCCCTCCATATATTTATCCTAGCCCACGTGTATCGAGCCTGCCCCCTCCCATATACCCATCCTAGTCCCCCATGTGGCCCTCCTGTTCCCCCCATATATCCATCCTGGCCTCCATGTGTCCAGGCTGCCCCCCCACATATCCATCCTGGCCTCCATGTTTCCAGCCTGCCCCCCCATATATCTGTCCTGGCCTCCATGTGTCCAGCCTGCCCCCTCCCATATATCTGTCCTAAAGCCCCATGTGTCAAGCCTGCCCCCCATATATCCATCCTGGCCTCCATTTGTCCAGCATGCCCCCCCTACATATCCTTCCTGGCCTCCATGTGTCCAGCCTGCCCCCCACAATATATCCATCCTGGCCTCCATGTTTCCAGCCTGCCCCCCATATATCCATCCTGACCTCCATGTGTCCAGCCTGCCCCCTCATATATCCATCCTGCCCTTCCCCCCTGCATATATCCATCCTTACACCCCCCCATATATCCATACTGGCCCCCATATGTCCAGCGTGGCCCCTCCATATATTTATCCTAGCCCATGTGTATCGAGCCTGCCCCTCCACATATCTATCCTAGCCCCCCATGTGTCCAGCCTGCCCCCCACATATCCATCCTGGCCATCATGTGTCCAGCCTGCCCCGCCCCCCATATATCCGGCCCCCCCATATATCCATCCCCCTCACATATCCATCCTGGCCTCCATGTGTCCAGCCTGCCCCACCATATAGCCATCCTGCCCACCCTTTCCCATGTGTCCAGCCAGGCTCCCCCTTATGTGTCCAGCCAGGCTCCCCCCCTTGTGTGTCCAGCCAGGGTTCCCCTTTGTGTGTCCAGCCAGGCTCTCACCCTTGTGTGTCCAGCCAGTGTCCCCCCTTGTGTGTCCAGCCAGGGTTCTCCCTTGTGTGTCCAGCCAGGGTTCCCTCTTGTGTGTCCAGTCAGGGCTTCCCCTTGTGTGTCCAGCCAGGGCTCCCCCTTGTGGGTCCAGCCAGGGTTCCCCCTTGTGTGTCCATCCAGCTCCCCCCTTGTGTGTCCAGCCAGGGCTCCCCCTTGTGTGTCAAGTCAGGGCTCCCCCTTGTGTGTCCAGCCAGGGCTTCCCCTTGTGTGTCCAGCCAGGGCTCCCCCTTGTGTGTCCAGCCAGGGTTCCCTCTTGTGTGTCCAGTCAGGGCTCCCCCTTGTGTGTCCAGTCAGGGCTCCCCCTTGTGTGTCCAGCCAGGGCTTCCCCTTGTGTGTCCAGCCAGGGCTCCCCCTTGTGTGTCCAGCAAGGCCCCCCTTGTGTGTCCATCCGGGCCCCCCCTTGTGTGTCCAGCCAGGGTCCCCCCTTGTGTGTCTAGCCGGGCCCCCCCTTGTGTGTCCAGCCAGGGGCCCATCCCATTCTGCATCCACTCATATACACACAGACACAGACACCTCTTACCTTCCTGCTCTCCCGTGCGGTGTCCTCCTTCTCCGGTGACGTCATACGCCGGCCGGGGAAGGGAGACGCGCAGCTTCAGCTGCTTCACTGGGACGTGTGTCGCGGCGGTTCAGGTAATGAACGCCGCGTGCGCGCGTCCCTGCATATGTGGCACCCCAGGGGTCTGGTTTCCACAGTAATGTAATGTTATGTCTGAGAGCAGGTGGGAGGTCCTTTGGTCAGGGATCCTGTGCATGCCACACCTCCTGCCCAGTCTTGGGAGGGGAAGGACTTCCCCTATATAAACCCGGGGCTGAGGTAGGGTTAGGCAGTCAAGGAGAGTAGAGACGAGAAACAGTCATAGGAAGAGACAGCAGAAGCAATACTACTACGAGTCAGGGGCTGGCAGCTGCAGAGCTCGCCCTGACTGAGAAGATTTCTTACCGGACCCGGAGTCCGAGGCTGTGGGGACTAACTCCTACCCAGCAGCAGAAACCGACCGGCAGGGGATTGCAGGTCCTCTGGCCCAGAAACCCGAAGGCACGGTCACACGCGTGGGACCAGCACCGCCATCGTGGAGCGGAAGCCATTAGAAGGCCCCCAGTCACCGGTCATACGGGTGAGCACCACACGGTACACTCAGGGACGTGGGCTACTTTTACCCGCCTCTAGCAAGGTAGCCAGAAGAGTACAGTTAGTTGGGAAGGCCTACAACTCCGCCTGGCCAGGGGAGATCCCATCTGCTCAAGGACTGACCAGGCCCCGATTGCTAGCAAGTACTCCGGGAGGGTCTATCTTTGTCACCAGTAAAGACCCTGAACTACACCGCATCGTCTCTGAGTGGTTCCTGCTACCCCCATCATCCACGTCGGCTGCCCTGAGGCCATACCCCTCCCGTTGGGGGTTATACCATCCACGCTGCACCATCCTTCCACCGGCCTCAGCGGTCTGCCCTGCAGCGGCAGCTCCATAGCTGCATTCAACGGGTGGCGTAGTCATCCAACATCCACTGCTAATTTACCGCCACTTAGTCTGACTCCCTGGGCACGGACCGGGTCACCGCCACAAGACTACTACCCTCATCTGATCCGGCTCCGGGTAAGCTCCCGCGTGCGCAACGCAGCGCGACACAGGCCCAGGGGCGCGTCAACTTTTGGCGTAGTCGGCAGGATTTCGTGCCCGCAACCACCGGGTACTGCGTGCCTGAAAAAGAGACTTTTCAAACTCACCTGTGGTGAAGATTCCCGCCATCCGGCGCCATCTTCAGCCTTCTTCCCGCCATCGGTGAAGTTTCCCGCCATCCGGCGCCATCTTCAGCCTTCTTCCCGCCATCGGTGAAGATTCCCGCCATCCGGCGCCATCTTCAGCCTTCTTCCCGCCATCCGTGGAGTTTTCCCGCCATTGGACGCCATCTTGAGGACGCCGCGCGGGAAGAAGAGGGGCGTGGACTCCGAAAGCGCGCGAGAACTGAAGCCCCGCCTCACGTCCGGACGTTGCGTAAGGTCCTGGAAGGAGCCCAGCAGACGCCGACGTCACAGGAGCGCGACGGAAGGTCCTCAACCCTGACGATCCACTGCGGAGCCGCGGCCTACGGAAGAGGATCATCGCAAGGTAGGCCATGGTCCACTAGGGGGGAGGAAGATGTCGGATACGGAGGAGAGCTTCACTGCCTCAACCCCCGCTAGCGCTACCGCTGCTGCAGTTATGCCCTTCACCATGCCCTATATCCCGGGAGCAGCTTGGCTACCCCAGTACTCAGGGGAGTCGCATACCCTGCATGACTTTAGAGAGAAGCTGGATAGCCTCTTCCAGGTGTACCCCCTCACAGAAGAGCAAAAAGTGAGCATCCTGGTGGCCCAACTAACCGGGGCAGCCAAAAGGGAAGTAAAATCTTGGCCACCTGGGAGGAAGACTGTCGCAGGGATACTAACCCGGCTGAAGGACACCTTTGATACCCGCACCTCAGCCGAGATTAAGCTTAGATTCTACGGGTGCAAGCAGCGAGCGCATGAGAGTATAAGGGACTATGCACTAAACCTACAAGAGGCCCTGAGGGCCATTAAGCAGACCGACCCTGATGGAGTGGGAGATGAGGACAGGCTGTTGACCGAACAGTTTATAGAGGGACTATATTGTAATACCCACCGAACCCAGTTGCGGGCAATGGCTTTACAGGATCCCCATCTGGGCTTTGCACAGTTCAAGGACAGAGCCATCCGGGTGCTCCGAGAACCGGCACCGGGTGGCGTTGTGACCCACAGGCGCCCTGCTATCACTTACCACCAGGAGGCGGCGCCCTTGTCGGCAGGGCCTGTGGGAGCTGATGCACAGGCTTTGGACAATGACCCGGCTCCAGACCTACACCATCAGGTCCAAGAGCTAGCTAAGAGCGTTGCTGCGCTAACCCGAACTGTGCAGTCTTTACAGGCTTCCACTCCAGGGAAGATCCAGCTGGCATCCGGACCGGAGGACATCCCGTGGCGTCGACCAAGGAGGACCCCACCGGCCAGAGGAAGACCCAGTGACCGATACAGCGAGGACGGACGACCCATCTGCCGCCACTGCAATCAACCCGGACATATGGCAAGGTACTGTTCTTTAAACGGGCACAACCTGGGGTAGAGGGCCAACCCCCAGGAAAAAGATCACCAGGCCCATCGAACTGGTGCGACAGATATGTGGGAGGACATCCAGTCTTGCCTGTGGTACTGGATGGCATTCCCATGAGTGCCCTACTGGACACCGGGTCACAGGTCACCACCATCCCGTACGTGCTCTTTAAGCAGTACTGGAATGACTCGGATATTACCCGCTACCCTGACGACGACTTGAGTATCATCGCCAGCAATGGCCAGCCCGTGCCACAGATCGGATTTAAAGAGGTGACCATCAAAATCGGTAGAGTCGAACTGGCAGCACAGGGACTGATCATTGTAGACATTGACAAACATGAGAGCCACCCAAAAATAACTCTAGGAACTAATGTAATTGAAAATTGTCTTGCAGAGGTGATTTTCCTTCTACAGCAGGTTGCCAAGAACGCCAGCTCCGGCGAGCAGCGAGTGCTCCAGAAAGAGATCCGGGCACTGATGCGACGGCAACAGGTGGAACTCTCCGGCGGTGAGATTGGTAGCGTAAGAATGTGTGACCCTTTCCCTATTGCCATGCCCCCAAAAAGTGAAATGATGATTTGGTGCCGGGCAGCTATTGGTCTGAGAGGTAGAGATTACCAGGCAATGGTAGAACCAGTTTACTCAGACAGTAGGCCCACCATTTTGACAGCACGGGGGGTGGTCAATGTACGCCATGGGAGGGTGCCCGTTCGCATAATCAATATCGGGGAGAGGGAAGTGTACCTGCCCCGGTATGCCACGCTAGCCAAATTATATACCATCAACCAAAACTCTATACAGTCTGTGGAACCCTTGCCTCCATCTCACCCGGAGGAAGGTAACGGCTCTAAGAAAGTAATGGAGGATTGGTGTCAGCAACTACACTTGGGAACTGACGCCACTCCCTCCCACCAGAAACAGGGAGTCTACCGGGTGGTTCAAGAGTATGAGAGAGTGTTTAGTAAACACCCGTTAGACTTCGGGCGAGTCAAGGGGGTAGAACACCGCATCCCCACGGGAGATCATCCTCCCATAAAAGAGAGGTATCGACCCGTACCCCCTGCACATTACCAACACGCCAAGGGGATGCTTAGAGACATGAAGGAGGCTGGGGTAATCCGGGATAGCTGTAGCCCCTGGGCAGCCCCACTAGTTTTAGTCAAAAAGAAAGACAACACCATGAGGATGTGTGTAGATTACCGGAAAATCAACCGTATCACACACAAGGATGCGTACCCCTTACCAAGGATAGAGGAGTCATTGGCTGCTTTAAGATCTGCTAACTTCTTCTCTACCTTGGATCTCACTAGCGGGTACTGGCAGGTTCCTGTAGCAGAGGCGGACCGGGAGAAGACCGCATTCACCACCCCGATGGGACTTAGCGAGTTCACCTGCATGCCGTTCGGACTCTGCAACGCCCCAGGAACCTTCCAACGATTAATGGAGTGCTGTCTGGGCCACAGAAACTTCGAGACGGTCCTGTTGTACCTGGACGATGTCATCGTATACTCCAAGACTTATGAGGACCACCTGAAACACCTGGCGGAGGTGTTCGAAGCTCTGGCGAGTTACGGCCTAAAGGTGAAACCCTCCAAGTGTCACCTCCTGAAACCAAAGGTGCAGTACCTGGGACACGTGGTGAGCGCTGACGGAGTGGCTCCCGACCCTGATAAGATCACCGCAATTAAGGGATGGCCAAGCCCCTCCAGCGTAAAAGAAGTGCGGCAGTTCCTCGGGTTGGTAGGCTACTACCGAAGGTTTATTCCCGGTTTCACCAAAAAGGCAGCGCCTATGCAGGACCTCCTGATAGGCCAGTCCCGGAAGGCCAAGAACCAGAAGCCGCCCTTCAAATGGGAGGAGCTAGAAGAAGAGTCCTTCCGCCAGCTGAAGATGGCCCTCACGGGGGATGAAATCTTGGCATACCCGGATTATAGCCAGCCCTTCATCCTCTACACCGACGCCAGTAACATCGGGCTAGGAGCCGTACTGTCCCAGATCCAGCAGGGGAAAGAACGAGTAATCGCCTACGCCAGCCGAAAACTGCGACCCACCGAAAGGAACCCCGAGAATTATAGCTCATTTAAGCTAGAGTTCCTGGCCGTGGTATGGGCAGTCACTGAGCGCTTTAAGCATTACCTTGCTTCTTCCCGGTTCACCGTGTACACGGATAACAACCCGTTGACACACCTGGACACGGCAAGACTCGGTGCCCTGGAGCAGAGGTGGATGGCCCGTCTGTCCAACTACGAGTTCACAATCAAATACCGGGCAGGGCGCTCCAATACTAACGTGGACGCCCTGTCCAGGATGCCCAACCTGCCGGACGAAGGAGAAGATCCGGAGGGACTGGAAGAAATTGAACTCCCTGCGTTCCACCGTCATGGGACTATCCAGTATTCCCACCGGGTAAGGAGTAAGCAGGCTGCTACGTTGAACCCCTTACCTCACCACAACTGGGCGGAAACGCAAGACAGCGACCCTGCCGTCCGACTGGTGAAGGAGATGCTGACTCGGCCGGAGGCTCGCCTTGAACCAGACGCTCCGGAGGAAGCCAAACAACTATGGGCGGAGAAGAGTCGACTGTTCCTTTACAAGGGGAAGTTGTGCCGCAGAATGGTCAACTCCCGGACGCATGAACTACTCTGGCAAGTAGTGGTGCCACGAAGAGACGCAGCCATGGTGATGGAGGCATACCACGACGGAGCTGGACACTTCGGGTGGAAGAAGCTGGAGTTCCTGCTGCGCGAGCGGTTCCACTGGGTAGGCATGAGGGGAACCATCGAGAAGTGGTGCAGGGACTGTGGCCCGTGCAATCTGAGAAGGAAGGACCGGGCCAGCCAGAAGACTCCCCTGCAATCTATCGTCACCCGGCAACCGTTGGAACTGGTAGCCTTGGATCATGTAAAACTGACCCCAAGCAGAAGTGGCTACGTCTACGCGTTAACCATCGTGGATCATTACTCCCGGTTCTTGGTTGTCGTCCCCGTCAAGGACTTAACGGCTCAAACAGCAGCTAGAGCCTTCCAGCAGCACTTCTGCCGTCCACACGGGTACCCGGACCAAGTGCTGACGGACCAGGGACCTGTCTTTGAAGCGGAGGTCTTCCAGGAATTCTGCAATCTGTATGGCTGCCGGAAGATAAATACGACACCCTACCATCCGCAAACTAATGGACTTTGTGAAAAAATGAACCAGGTGGTAATGGATCTTCTAAAAACGTTGCCCCTGGAAGAACGCAGTCTGTGGCCTGAGAAGTTGCCCGATCTGGTGGACCTATACAACCACATCCCGGTAGGTTCCACCAACTGTACCCCGGCTTACCTAATGAGGGCGAGACCTGGTAAGTTACCTGTTGACCTGGAAATGGGAGTCCTGACACCTGAGGACACTTCACCAGAAGCAGACTGGGACACAGAGAGGCAACAGCAGTACCGGAAAGTACAGGAGAGCGTGGAGCGAAGTCTCTGTCAGGCTAGGGAAAGGCAAGAGAAAACTTACAACCAGTATGCTCCCGCTGTTCCCCTGGTACCCGGAGAGCAGGTCTTGAAGAGGAAAAGACGGCTCCACAAGTTGGACGACCAGTGGGAGAAGGACCCGTACACCGTACTGCCCTCAAGCCACGAGAACCCGAAGGTCTGTACCATCAGTAAAGACGGAGGGGAGACCACAGCCATTGTATCCCGGGACCACCTGAAGAAGTGTCCCGAACAACTGAGGAACCCTGAAGAGGAACAAGAAGACCATCGACCCGTAGAGGAAAGGGAAGATATGGTTAGTACCGTGCTCGGGGACTTCCCTCGGTCTTGGACTCAAGTCAATGGTGCAGTTGTGGTACCCGTACTCACCTTCCTCCAACCATCATCCCAAGTACCTACGGAGCAACCGGTAGAGCTGGAAGAACAGCCGGTCCAGGAGGCAGAAGACTCTACACAAGCAGACCCGGAAAATCAACCCTCTGCTTATAGTGAGCCTGCCATACCCCTAGTGAGCCAGAGGGCCCATAGACAGCGGCCCAGTTTACCCTTGACAGCTCCTACACCCTGTAGTTCAGGGCCAGACAGTCAGCTCCGTAGGTCCACTAGGGCCACTAGAGGCCAGTTACCCACACGTTGGAGGATCTAAATGTTTAAGCTATCTTATAATGTTTACCTGTTTATAGTTGCTTGTGTATAATTTTGTGTTTCTAGTTATTTTTAGGAGTCCTTGGTGGATTTACCGGGAATCCTTGTACAATTAGTTGGAGCGTAACCCAGGATGGACTAAAGACTGTTAAGGACTCGGGGCAGGACAGGCCCCTACCTGGTTACGTCTCCCTGTTTTGGTGAAATGGACACCTTGCTTTCCCTCAAAGACTGCACCCGGTTGCGGACACGCCGTGACCATCGTTATGTGTCTCTTTATTATAATGTTTTGGTTGTACTCTGTTATGTTTTTCCAAAAATATGTTTAGTCCCGGAGTACTAAATTTCACTAGGGGGGAATGTGGCACCCCAGGGGTCTGGTTTCCACAGTAATGTAATGTTATGTCTGAGAGCAGGTGGGAGGTCCTTTGGTCAGGGATCCTGTGCATGCCACACCTCCTGCCCAGTCTTGGGAGGGGAAGGACTTCCCCTATATAAACCCGGGGCTGAGGCAGGGTTAGGCAGTCAAGGAGAGTAGAGACGAGAAACAGTCATAGGAAGAGACAGCAGAAGCAGTACTACTACGAGTCAGGGGCTGGCAGCTGCAGAGCTCGCCCTGACTGAGAAGATTTCTTACCGGACCCGGAGTCCGAGGCTGTGGGGACTAACTCCTACCCAGCAGCAGAAACCGACCGGCAGGGGATTGCAGGTCCTCTGGCCCAGAAACCCGAAGGCACGGTCACACGCGTGGGACCAGCACCGCCATCGTGGAGCGGAAGCCATTAGAAGGCCCCGAGTCACCGGCCATACGGGTGAGCACCACACGGTACACTCAGGGACGTGGGCTACTTTTACCCGCCTCTAGCAAGGTAGCCAGAAGAGTACAGTTAGTTGGGAAGGCCTACAACTCCGCCTGGCCAGGGGAGATCCCATCTGCTCAAGGACTGACCAGGCCCCGATTGCTAGCAAGTACTCCGGGAGGGTCTATCTTTGTCACCAGTAAAGACCTTGAACTACACCGCATCGTCTCTGAGTGGTTCCTGCTACCCCCATCATCCACGTCGGCTGCCCTGAGGCCATACCCCTCCCGTTGGGGGTTATACCATCCACGCTGCACCATCCTTCCACCGGCCTCAGCGGTCTGCCCTGCAGCGGCAGCTCCATAGCTGCATTCAACGGGTGGCGTAGTCATCCAACATCCACTGCTAATTTACCGCCACTTAGTCTGACTCCCTGGGCACGGACCGGGTCACCGCCACAAGACTACTACCCTCATCTGATCCGGCTCCGGGTAAGCTCCCGCGTGCGCAACGCAGCGCGACACAGGCCCAGGGGCGCGTCACATACACTGTGCCTGCGCTTTTAAAGGGCCCGTGCCCCTTAAAACCGCAGGTTTTTTTATTTTTTCATTCTCTTCTCCCCCTCTCCTCTGCAGAAGGGTACCCCGCCAGCCCAGTCCCACCCTGTTGATGACTTATCCTAAAATCGGTCATTAATATATAAGTCCTGGACAGTCCCGTTAAGCTTGTTTTACCTAGTTATAAAAGCCCTTTAAGTCCTCATTATAAGGTAAGGTATGAATGGATCTAATTAAATTCTCCAAAGAGAACTATTTATACATTTTAGTCACTGTGAGCTTTCTACAAGATATTGCGGGCAGTATATAGCGAATATACGGACACAGAGCCATTCGCCGGCTCAGATTGCCAATAAGCACCTTGTAAATATGAGACCTTGACATCATAGGTTACTTGGCTTAATATGAAATTGTCCCTCATGTGTACCGCATTGTGGGCAGGGACTATATGTACATCACTGCAGAATATGTTGGCAATAAAAAGTCAACAGAAATGAATATCATGCAGATCCTCACCAGGACTCCAGCAGTGTCACCATCCTGCCACCATACAGCTATAGAAGGACAATAAACCTGCAGGGTTCTCCCCTCAGTTATTTTTCCTTTAATTTTATTATCTGTTTCTTACTCACAGTGAAAGAACAGTCATCAGATATTTTATTCTTCACTTTTTATTTTACAGTCTCAGCTCTGAAGAATAGAACGTCTTATGAATAAATGACAGCTCACTTATTACAGTGGTGGCCAAAAGTATTGGCACCCCTGCAATTCTATCAGATAATACTCAGTTTCTTCCTGAAAATGATTGCAATCACAAATTCTTTGGTATTATTATCTTCATTTAATTTGCTTGCAAGGAAAAAACACAAAAGAGAATGAAGCAAAAATCAAATCATTGATCATTTCACACAAAACTCCAAAAATGGGCCAGACAAAAGTATTGGCACCCTCAGCCTAATACTTGGTTGCACAACCTTTAGCCAAAATAACTGCGAACAGCCACTTCCGGTAACCATCAATGAGTTTCTTACAATGCTCTGCTGGAATTGTAGACCATTCTTCTTTGGCAAACTGCTCCAGGTCCCTGATATTTGAAGGGTGCCTTCTCCAAACTGCCATTTTGTGATCTCTCCACAGGTGTTCTATGGGATTCAGGTCTGGACTCATTGCTGGCCACCTTAGAAGTCTCCAGTGCTTTCTCTAAAACCATTTTATAGTGCTTTTGGAAGTGTGTTTTGGGTCATTGTCCTGCTGGAAGACCCATGACCTCTAAGGGCGACCCAGCTTTCTCACACTGGGCCCTACATTATGCTGCAAAATTTGTTGGTAGTCTTCAGACTTCATAATGCCATGCACACTGTCAAGCAGTCCAGTGCCAGAGGCAGCAAAGCAACCCCAAAACATCAGGGAACCTCCGCCATGTTTGACTGTAGGGACCATGTTCTTTTCTTTGAATGACTCTTTTTTTTCCTGTACACTCTATGTTGATGGTTTTTCCCAAAAAGCTCGACTTTTGTCTCATCTGACCAGAGAACATTCTTCCAAAACATAGTAACATAGTTTGTAAACATAGTTAGTAAAGCCGAATAAAGACTTGCGTCCATCAAGTTCGACCTGTTAGTTCTGTAATTGGTAAAGTTGATCCAGAGGAGGGCAAAAACCCCAAATGATTTGGCCAATCTTCACCTGAGGAAAAATTCCCTCCTGACTCTGAAACCAGCAGTCAGAATAAATCCCTGTATCAACTTACTATTTTATTTTATTTTTAAGTATATGCTGAAATCTGCCTGGTATCTAGAAATGCATCCAGTCCCCGCTTGAACTGGTGTAGTGAATCTGACATCACCGTCTCCTCACTCAGTGAATTCCATATTCTCACTGCTCTTACCGTAAAGAACCCCTCTAGTGACGCTTACCCAATCTGAGTATATTCCATTTATAACCACCCTCTGCCTTCTATCCCTTAGCCAGTTAGCTACCCACTTGCAGACATTTTCCCCCAGCCCCATCATTCTCATTTTGTATACCAACCTATTATGTGGCACGCTATCGAAAGCTTTTGAGAAGTCGAGATACACGACATCCACTGGTTCCCCCTGATCTACTCGAGAGCTAATCTCCTCGTAGAAGTCAATCAGGTTTGTTTGGCAGGAGCGATTCCTCATGAATCCATGTTGGTTCGGGATTAAAAGATTATTAGCATCAAGATGCTCCGTAATTGCCTCTTTAATGAAGCTTTCAAAAATTTTGCCCACAACGGACGTCAGACTCACCGGCCGATAGTTTCCGGCGTCACTTTTCGCTCCCTTTTTGAATATTGGCACTACATTCGCCTGTCGCCAATCAAGTGGCACAGACCCAGTCTCAACAGAGTCCTTAAATATAAGATATAACGGTCTGTCTATCACATTACTTAGTTCCCTTAGTACCCGTGGGTGTATGCCATCAGGTTCTGGCGATTTGTTTATTTTAATGTTACTGAGGCGTTTCTGTACCCCAGCTTGGGTTAGATTTGTCATACTTAGTGGAGGATTAAGCTTGTCACTTCTCATTTCTCCTGTTAGTTTGATTTCCTTTGTGAAAGTTGTCGAAAAAAAATTATTTAATAGATTAGCTTTATCCTCATCTTTCTCTATGATTTTGCCTTCCTCACTTTTTATTGGTCCAATATTATCCGATTTAATCCTTTTACTATTTATATACGTAAAGAACAGTTTGGGATTTGATCTACTTTCCCTAGCAATACGTCTCTCTGTTTCCTCCTTCGCTATTTTTATTTGTTTTTTACAGGTTCTCGTTTTTTCCTTGTAACACATTAGTGCCTCCTTACTGTTTTCCTGTTTTAATCTCTTGAATGCCTCTTTTTTGCTATTTAACGCCCCTTTTACGTTCTTGTTCAACCATATTGGTTTCCTCTTATTTCTGGCCCTTTTATTCCCATACGGTATATACCTCTCGCACTGAGTATTCAGAATTCTTTTGAAGGTTTCCCATTTACTATTCGTATTCCTTTGATTAAGAACTTTGTCCCAGTCAATAAGTTGAAGGCTTTCTTTCAGCTGATCAAACTTCGCCCTCCTAAAGTTTAATGTTTTTGTTGTTCCCTTATTGATAACCCTACTGAAGGGCATTTTGAAGTCGATAATATTATGGTCGCTATTACCTAGGTGCCCCCCTATCTGTACCTCAGTTATTCTATCAGGCCTATTAGTCAATATTAAGTCCAACACGGCCTTCCCTCTCGTTGGTTCCTGCACTAGTTGGGAGAGATAATTATCCTTAATATTTGTCAAGAACCTTTTTCCTTTCTGAGATCTACAGGTTTCTGTTTCCCAGTCAATATCCGGGTAGTTGAAATCCCCCATTACAATCACTTCATTATGTTTTGCTACTTTGTCTATTTGTCCTAATAGCAGATTCTCATTCTCCTCTGTTATATTGGGTGGCTTATAGCAGACCCCCAGTAATATTTTATTATTATTTTTAGTTCCCTCTATCTCTACCCACATGGACTCGACCCCCTCTTCTCCCTCTCCTATATCTTCCCTTAGTCTGGGTTTTAGACATGACTTTACATATAAGCAGACTCCTCCGCCTTTCCCCTGTTTCCGGTCCCTTCTAAGTAAACTATAATCTAATAAATTTACCGCCCAGTCGTAGCTATCGTCTAGCCAAGTCTCTGTTATACCTACGATGTCATACCTCTCCTCCCATATAAGCGCCCGCAGCTCATCCGCCTTATTGGTCAGGCTTCTTGCGTTGGTCAGCATGCAAGATAAAACTTTGGGTTTATTTAGCATCCTATTCTTCTCTAACGATCTAACTGTACTATCCCCACCCCCCTCTCCACCCTCATTATATTCACTTCTCCCCTTCCCCCTTGCTTGCCTCACATCCCACCTATTTCCTTGGTTTCCCCCCCCCCCATCTCTAGTTTAAAAACTCCTCCAACCTATTAGCTATCTTCTTCCCCAGCACCGCTGCACCCTCCCCATTGAGGTGCAGCCCGTCCCTACGGTAGAGCCTGTATCTGACCGCGAAGTCGGCCCAGTTCTCCATGAACCCAAACCCTTCTGCCTTGCACCAACTTTTTAGCCACTTATTCACCTCCCTAACTTCCTGTTGGCGCTCCTGTGTGGCTCGCGTGATTGGTAGTATTTCTGAGAAAACTACCTTGGAGGTCCTTGCCCTAAGCTTCCTACCTAGGTCCCTGAAATCATTTTTAAGGACCCTCCATCTACCACTCACTTTGTCATTGGTGCCGATGTGGACCATGACCGCTGGGTCTTCGCCAGCCCCACCCAGTAACCTGTCAACCCGATCCGCGATGTGCCGGACTCGAGCGCCAGGGAGGCAGCACACCGTTCGGCGATCCCGGTCTTTGTGACAGATTGCCCTGTCTGTCCCCCTAATAATAGAGTCACCCACTACCAGAACCTGTCTTGCCTGCCCTACACTTCCCCCCTCCCCCTCATTACTGGAGGATACACTCCCCCGGCGGTCACAGGATCTGTCATGCTCCAATAATGCCGGTTCTGAACCAGCCTTCCTATACTTCTTCCCTCTATCCCTCCTTACTGTTATCCAGCTCCCTGCCTGTTCAGCCTGCACTTCCCCTCTATGCTCCACCCCCAGTATTGACCCATTGAGTGTCTGCTCGGTGAGCAGCAAACTCCGTTCTATGTTGTCGATGCTCCTCAGTACCGCTATCTGAGCACTTAGATCCAGAATTTGGGCTTCCAAGTGCACGATATGCTCACATCTCTCGCAGCAGTATGGATCCTCGAGTGGGTGCTCACGGAATGCATACATTGCGCAAGATGTACACTGCACGGCTCCGTCCAACATGGACGTCATTCTAAATATGGGGATACAGTCAGTATATATATACAAGTACAAAACACAATTATTTATATATAGGTGTATGGACGGGGATCAATTAGGGATGTGCAAGTGTATCAATTAGATATTGGCAGGGGATCAGTTAAGTATGGACGGGGGATCAATTAAGTATCAAGTATGGACGGGGGAATCAGCTAAGTAGGTCAGGTGGATTAATTAAGTAAAAAGTAAAGTAAAGAAAGAATGAAATACAGTCAGCAATTCAGTCCTAAGTCCTCCCTTCCAAACTCCCTGAATCCAAAGTCACTGAAAAACAAGTCACACACTTACTTTCGTTCGCACTTACGCTCCGGACACACGCAGCTCGTTCACACTCGCAAACTAAGAGATTTAAAGTGTTTTTTTTTTTTTTTTTTTTCCTTTTCCAGCAATGTACCCTTCACCTCAATGCACTTCCAAAGGACTTTATGCCCAACCAGCTGCCCCTTATAAACCCTTAATTATGACCCCTTCCCCTTAATTAACCCCTTGTGAGTAAATCTACACCTCAGGATTTTAGTGCAATGTAGTTAACCTTTAAATACACAGGTAGTAAACTAAGAAACTAAAACTGTAGTGAGAAAATAGATTTTAAAAAGCCCAATAAATCTAAACAGGTAGAAAAGCACTCAGCAGATCACAATGCAGCACTCACCGCAATTCACACAGGTATTTTCTGCAGGATTCCCAATACCTCTTCACGCAATTCACACAGGTATTTTCTGCAGGATTCCCAATACCTCTTCACGCAATTCACACAGGTTTTTCTTGCAGGATTCCCAATACCTCTTCACGCAATTCACACAGGTATTTTCTGCAGGATTCCCAATACCTCTTCACCTTCACCTCAATGCACTTCCAGTTCTAGGCTTTATCAGGTAAGTTTTGGCAAACTCCAGCCTGGCTTTTTTATGTCTCGGGGTAAGAAGTGGGGTCTTCCTGGGTATCCTACCATACAGTCCCTTTTCATTCAGACGCCGACCGATAGTACGGGTTGACACTGTTGTAGCCTTGGACTGCAGGGCAGCTTGAACTTGTTTGGATGTTAGTCGAGGTTCTTTATCCACCATCCGCACAATCTTGCGTTGAAATCTCTCGTCAATTTTTCTTTTCCGTCCACATGTAGGGAGGTTAGCCACAGTGCCATGGGCTTTAAATTTCTTGATGACACTGCGCACGGAAGACACAGGAACATTCAGGTCTTTGGAGACGGACTTGTAGCCTTCAGATTGCTCATGCTTCCTCACAATTTGGTTTCACAAGTCCTCAGACAATTCTTTGGTCTTCTTTCTTTTCTCCATGCTCAATGTGGTATACACAAGGACACAGGACAGAGGTTGAGTCAACTTTAATCCATGTTAACTGGCTGCAAGTGTGATTTAGTTATTGCCAACACCTGTTAGGTGCCACAGGTAAGTTACAGGTGCTGTTAATTACACGAATTAGAGAAGCATCACATGATTTTTCAAACAGTGCCAATACTTTTGTCCATCCCCTTTTTTAGGTTTGATGTGGAATTATATCCAATTTGGCTTTAGGACAATTCTATTTGTGTTTTTTCATTGAAGACAAATTAAATGAAGATAATAATACCAAAGAATTTGTGATTGCAATCATTTTCTGGAAGAAACTGAGTATTATCTGACAGAATTGCCGGGGTGCCAATACTTTTGGCCACCACTGTATTTCATGCGGCAGAAGTTAGCCTCCAGCAATGGAAGAGGGAACCAAGAAAGTGTAGAAAATGCTCTATCATGGCAGCAGTGGTAAGAGACATTGGAAATGCACGATCAAACCTATCATATCATAGGATTATCTATCATCTATCTATCCTTATATACTCTATTTCATATCTATCTATCCATCTATCTATCCATATATGTATCTATCTATCTTTCTATCTATCCATGTATGATGGATGGATAGATAGATGGATAGATGAATAAATAGATGGATAGATAGATGGATAGATAGATAAATAGATAGATAGATAGTGTAGGGATTTGGAGGTAGGCACAGGTTCACACAGTGATGCAGTCCACGGGTTCAAACAAACTGGTGGCTTATTTTAGTGTCCATACACCAGTTAAGAAACAAAAGTTACAGCCTTTTCCTGGCACAAAAAGGAATAACAGAACAAAGCTCAAAATAACAAGTCCATGCAGCACGGCTTCAGCCGCTTAAACAAGGTGCTTTTCTCTGCCTCCTGCAGAGTCTAAGAAGCACCTGCAAGGTCTGCTCACCTTGCCCAGCAAACACAGACAGACAGAGACAGGCGCAGCTGTCTTAAATTAGCCTTCCAAGACCTGGACTGGAGGTAAGTGAGCAGCTGTTCCCCCCAGCTCTTTCAGCTGCTCACAAAACCCGGCCCTGTAATCCGGACCCATTAAATACCTCTCAGCACTATGTGTGCTGGAGCCTGCTTCTCCGGATCCTACATCACCGAAGCATGGCACTTCGAGGACACATACCTCCCGTCCACGATCTGTCCGGCAGCAACCTTACATACACCCCCCCTCTGTCCAAAGCCGTAGGGCTTGGCACCTTCTGTCACCATACAATAAATCCTTGACAAGGCAGCGGCATTCCCATGTTGTTTCCCAGGCCTATGCTCTACCCGGAAACTAAAATCTTGTAGAGCCAGGAACCACCTAGTCACTCTGGCATTGTTTCCCTTCTTTTCTCGCATCCACCTCAATGGGGCATGGTCTGACACTACCCTGAACCTTCTACCTAATAGGTAATACCTCAGAGTGTCTAACGCCCACTTAATGGCCAAACATTCTTTTTCTACAATGGAGTAGTCCTTCTCACAAGCGGAGAGCTTCAGACTGAGGTATTTTACAGGGTGTTCTTCTCCGTTAATCTCCTGGGACAAGACTGCTCCCAGCCCGACATCCGATGCATCCATCTGGACCACAAACTCCTTGGAGAAGCTGGGTGCCACCAAGACTGGTTGTTTACAGAGGACCAGTTTCAATTCCTGGCAGGTCGCTTCTGCTTCCGGGGACCACTTGGCCATAGCTGACTTCATCCCTTTCAGAAGATCCATCAGTGGGGCTGCTATCAGGGCAAAGTTAGGGACAAATCTTCGATAGTAGCCCACAATGCCTAGAATCGCCTTGACCTTATTTATTTGTGGTTTTATTTCCCCTCTACCAACCACGTACCCTAGGTACTTGGCTTCCTCCATCCCCATGGCACATTTCTTCGGGTTGATAGTAAAGCCCGCCTTCCTTAGGGCATCAAGTATGGCTTGAACTTTGTCCAGATGACTTTCCCAGTCCTGGCTAAATATGACGATAGCATCTAGGTAGGCCGCTGCATACTGTTTGTGGGGTGCTAAGATCCGGTCCATGGCTCTCTGGAAGGTGGCCGGAGCTCCCTTCAACCCAAACGGCATCCTGACGTATTGGCGTCGAGAAGGCTGTCTTCTCCTTAGCCTCTTTGGACAGGGGAATTTGCCAATATCCTTTGGTGAAGTCCAGAGTGGTGATGTACCGAGTGGGTCCTAGCCTTTCGATAAGCTCATCTACCCTAGGCATTGGGTAGGCGTCGAGCTTTGAGACCTCCTTCAGCTTCCTATAGTCGTTGCAAAACCGCCATTCCCCATCTGGTTTCGGCACTAAGACTATAGGACTGGACCATCGACTTTTGGACTCTTCAATGACTCCCAGGTTTAGCATCCGCCTTACTTCTTTAGAGATCACCTCTCTGCGGGCTTCGGGGATCCGGTATGGTTTTAGATTGACGCGAACATGAGGCTCTGTGAGAACCTCATGCTCTATGACCTGAGTGAGTCCTGGCAACTCCGAAAACATGTCTTTATTTCGCTGTAACAACTCTTTGCACTGTTGCTTTTGGGCATGTGACAGTGACTCTGCCACCTTGACCTCTTTCATATCGGCCTCAGCCTCAGCCACTAAACAGGGAGCTTCCGCAGGCTCTCTATCTTGCCATGGCTTAATCAAGTTAACATGGTAAATTTGGTAGGGCTTCCTCTTCCCTGGTTGGTGGATCTTAAAGTTGACTTCCCCCACTTTCTCTACCACCTCATAGGGGCCCTGCCACTTGGCCATGAACTTGCTCTCCACTGTGGGACTAGCACAAGCACTCGATCTCCTGGGTTGAACGATCTCACCCTGGCCGACCTATTATACACCCTGGACTGTGCCTCTTGTGCCTTGAGGAGGTGCTCCCTCACAATGGGCATCACATGGGCAATCCTCTCTTGCATCTGGGCAACGTGCTCCACCACTCTCCTATAGGGAGTGGTCTCAGCTTCCCAGGACTCTTTCTCCACCTCCAGGAGTCCTGAGGGTGTCGTCCATAGAGTGGTTCAAACGGGGAGAAACCTGTGGAAGCTTTGGGAACTTCCCTCATGGCGAACAACATATAGTCCCAGTCTCGGCCATCCTTTTCCACTGCTTTCCTCAACATTGCTTTCAAGGTTTTGTTAAACCTCTCTACCAGTCCGTCCGTCTGGGGAGAGTACACGGAGGTTCTCAGTTGTGCAATCTGCAGTGTCTTGCACAATTCCCTCATGACCTTCGACATAAATGGAGTTCCTTGGTCTGTTAGGATCTCGTTAGGCAACCCGGTTCTTGAAAACATGTGGACTAACTCCCGGGCTATACACCTGGTGGAGGAGTTTCGTAGTGGTACGGCCTCCAGATACCATGTAGCATAATCTAATACCACCAGGATATACTGATGCCCTTGGGCGGACTTGACCAGAGGCCCCACTAGATCCATTGCTATGCGTTCGAATGGAACCTCGATGACTGGTAGTGGCACTAGGGGACTGCGGAAGTGGGCCACTGGGGAGGTTATCTGGCATGTGGGGCAGGAACGACAATAACTCTATATTTCTCTATAGCAACCTGGCCAGTAGAATCTTTGGAGGATCCGTTCTTGAATCTTGTCTGCACCCAGGTGACCACCCAACACATGAGAATGAGCCATGTCTAACACCCTGCGTCTATAGGGCCCTAGCACCAGCAACTGTTCTATTACCTCACCCCTTGGCTTGGTTATTCTGTACAGCAAATCCCCATTCACAGCAAAATGAGGGAACCGAGTGTCAGCCCCCGGTTCCTGAGGCACCCCATTTAACACAGTAACATTTTCAAAGGCCCCTTTCAGAGTTAAATCCCTGAGTTGGGCAGTTCTAAAGTTTCCCTCGGACACCTCTAGCTCAGGGATATTGGACTCAGGGGATGCTACTTCATCCTCATTGCCCACCAGCACACACATGGGAAACTCATCTACTATGTTCTGCGGGTAAGTTTCCTTAGGGGCGATCTGGCTGTCGTCCAAGCAACCAGGTGTCCCCGCTTTCCCCCACATTTCCCAGAATAATGCAAAGTAACGTCCAATTATTATGGGATGCAATAGGTCCTTAACGACCGCCACTTCATGAGATGTGGTGCCACAGTCTGTGTTTACATCCACCTGGGCCACAGGATAGTTCTTAGCGTCCCCATGGATACACCGGACATCCACCACCTTCCCAGAAACCAGCCGATGAGGGAGTGTGGCCCTTATCAGGGTCACCAAACTTCCTGAGACCAATAGTCCAGAGACTTGTGCCCCGTTAACTGACACTGAGCATGCCTGAGGGCCCTCGCCATGTTGACGAACCGCGCTGCAGGCGGGGTAGGCAAAATAAGAGCAACGCCGGCCCATGTTACAGTCCATTGGTTCAGAGGTTATGGGACACCGGGAGGCAATATGGCCAGGGGTATGACATCTCCAACACACTATATTATGGGGTGGGACCTTGGGCAGCAACTCAGACCCCTCCTGAACTCTAGGATGCCCCCCAGGTGTGGCGCTAGCTTGCTTCTTTTGGGTGTCCGCCACCTTTTGGGAACCCCAGTATTGAGAGGCTACGACCCCTTGTTTTCCCAACGGACTCTCAACCGCCTGGTATCTTTCCACCAACCCCACCAAGTCATCAGCATTATAGGGATCTCCCTGGGCAACCCAGGATTTTACCGACTTCGGGAGAGAGTGTATAAACCTGTCTATAACGACCTCTATCTCATATCATAGAACAATCTATCATCTATCTATTATCTATATGACGCGCCCCCTGGGCCATGGGGCACCCGGGACCGGACTTCAGGGCAATGCTGGGAGTAGTAGTGGCGACCCGGTCCCGTGGCTCAGGGTGGCCAGACCAATATTGTGGCAGTCTCTGTATCAGTATAATGCAATGTCCGACTACGCCACCCGTGGATTGCGGTCAATAAGAACCGCCGCTGCTGAGCAGACCTGAGCAGACCTCTGAGGCTGATGTTGTGAGGGCAGCAGAGTGTAGTATAACTCCCCACGGGAGGAGTATAGCCTCAGGCTAGTGAGTGTGGATGATAGGAGTGATGGTGCACGAGCGCAGCAGGAATGACTCAGAGGCTTTGCAGTGCAGTTCAGGGTCTTTACTGATGGTGATAAGGCAGACCCTCCCGGGAGTACTGGCTAGCATAAGAGGCCTGGTCAGTCTGTGAGCAAACTGGAGTTCCCCTGGCCAGGTGGAGTTGTAGGCCTCCCTTACTATCTGCACTCTTCCTGGCTACCTTGCTGTAAGCGAGTGGAAGTAGCCCACGTCCCTGAGTGTTCCGTGTGGTGCTCACCTGTATGGCTGGTGACTTGGGGCCTTCTGATAGCCCCCGCTCCTCGATTGCAGTGCTGGTCCCTTGCTCGTGACTGAGCCTCCGGGCTTCTATGGCCAGAGGACTTGAAATCCCCTGCCGGCGGGTTTCTGCTGCTGGGTATATATAAGTCCCCGCAACCTCGGACTCCTGTGTCCGGTTCTCAGAGTCTTCTGCCAGGACGAACTCCGCTTAGCTCAAGTCCCTGGTCTTCAGCTCCTGCTCCTACAGAGCTCCTCACTGTTACTTTCCCTGTGTCTGGAACTAACTCCAGGCTCTGACTTCACTAACCCCGCCCCAGATCCAGTTTATATAGGGCAGGTTCCTCCCCTATCTGGTCTGGGACAGGAGGTGTTGCATGTTTAAGGGCTCCGAACCAGGAAACCTCCCACTTGCTCTCAGACATAATATTTCTATTACAGTGGTAACCAGACCCTGGGGTGCCACATATCCATCTATCTATCTCATATCTATCTATCTATCAATCTCATATCTATCTATCTTCTCCACTTTTTATCTGGTCTCAGGTATGACTTTCATATTACCCACGACTGTTACTTGCCACAGGTGAGTTTTAACGAGCATCACATGCTTGAAGCAAAGTTGTTTTTCCACAATTTTGGAAAAGTGCCAACAATTTTGTCCGGCCCATTTTTGGAGTTTTATGTGAAATTATGTCCAATTTGCCTTTTTTTCCCATTTTTTTGTGCTGTTTCAATACACACAAAGGAAATAAATATTATAACAAATGTATAACAAAACATGTGTAATTGTAATAATTTTCTGGGAGAAATACTTCACTTTCTGGAACAATCTCAAGGTTGCTAAACACTTCCGGCCATGACTGTGTGTATATATGGGCCCTCAATAAACCATCCCTCTCAACGAAAAGGCCACAGCAAGGGTCAGGAATCGGTGGCCTTCCCTCTCCGAATCTTAGGGAGAGACGGTTGTGCTTCCAGCATCCACCTAGGCTGCCACCCCAGTGGAACTAATAGCAGGGTAGCCAACTGTCCAGAAATTCTTGGACAGTCCATAAAAATAGGGCACTTTTTTCCCTGTCCGTAAAAAAAAATGTGATGCGTCCATAATCTTTCTGAAGCTGGAGAGACTTGTTCAGATGGAGGGAGATGTAGGGGCATCATATTGTGTATAGGGAGATGTAGGGGCATCATATTGTGTATAGGTATCATATTGTGTATCTGCATGTGTGGGGACATCATACGGTGTATATGGAGCTGTGAGCACATCATACTGTATTTAGGGAACAATGAGGGAATCATACTGTATACAAGGAGCTGTGGAAACATAATGCTGTGTAAAGGGTCTGTGGGGTCATCATCTAATATACAGTACAGACCAAAAGTTTGGACACACCTTCTCATTTAAAGATTTTTCTGTATTTTCATGACTATGAAAATTGTACATTCACACTGAAGGCATCAAAACTATGAATTAACACATGTGGAATTATATACTTAACAAAAAAAGTGTGAAACAACTGAAAATATGTCTTATATTCTAGGTTCTTCAAAGTAGCCACCTTTTGCTTTGATGACTGCTTTGCACACTCTTGGCATTCTCTTGATGAGCTTCAAGAGGTAGTCACCGGAAATGGTTTTCACTTCACAGGTGTGCCCTGTCAGGTTTAATAAGTGGGAGTTCTTGCCTTATAAATGGGGTTCGGATCATCAGCTGTGTTGTGCAGAAGTCTGGTGGATACACAGCTGATAGTCCTACTAAATAGACTGTTAGAATTTGTATTATGGCAAGAAAAAAGCAGCTAAGTAAAGAAAAATGAGTGGCCATCATTACTTTAAGAAATGAAGGTCAGTCAATGCAAAAAATTGGTAAAACTTTGAAAGTGTCCCCAAGTGCAGATGCAAAAACCATCAAGCGCTGCAAGAAACTGGCTCACATGAGGACTGCCCCAGGAAAGGAAGACCAAGAGTCACCTCTGCTTCTGAGGATAAGTTTATCCGAGTCACCAGCCTCAGAAATCGCAGGTTAACAGCAGCTCAGATTAGAGACCAGGTCAATGCCACACAGAGTTCTAGCAGCAGACACATCTCTTCAACAACTGTTAAGAGGAGACTTTGTGCAGCAGGCCTTCATGGTAAAATAGCTGCTAGGAAACCACTGCTAAGGACAGGCAACAAGCAGAAGAGACTTATTTGGGCTAAAGAACACAAGGAATGGACATTAGACCAGTGGAAATCTGTGCTTTGGTCTGATGAGTCTAAATTTGAGATCTTTGGTTCCAACCACCGTGTCTTTGTGCGATGCAGAAAAGGTGAACGGATGGACTCTACATGTCTGGTTCCCACCGAGAAGCATGGAGGAGGAGGTGTGATGGTGTGGGGGTGCTTTGCTGGTGACACTGTTGGGGATTTATTCAAAATTGAAGGCATACTGAACCAGCATGGCTACAACAGCATCTTGCAGCGGCATGCTATTCCATCCGGTTTGCGTTTAGTTGGACCATCATTTATTTTTCAATAGGACAATGACCCCAAACACACCTCCAGGCTGTGTAAGGGCTATTTGACCAAGAAGGAGAATGATGGGGTGCTACGCCAGATGACCTGGCCTCCACAGTCACCAGACCTGAACCCAATCGAGATGATTTGGGGTGAGCTGGACCGCAGAGTGAAGGCAAAAGGGCCAACAAGTGCTAAGCATCTCTGGGAACTCCTTCAAGATTGTTGGAAGACCATTTCCATTGACTACCTCTTGAAGCTCATCAAGAGAATGCCAAGAGTGTGCAAAGCAGTCATCAAAGCAAAAGGTGGCTACTTTGAAGAACCTAGAATATAAGACATATTTTCAGTTGTTTCACACTTTTTTGTTAAGTATATAATTCCACATGTGTTAATTCATAGTTTTGATGCCTTCAGTGTGAATGTACAATTTTCATAGTCATGAAAATACAGAAAAATCTTGAAATGAGAAGGTGTGTCCAAACTTTTGGTCTGTACTGTATATAATCGTCTTATCCCGTCTGTCTGTCTGTCCTTCTGTCCAGGAAATCCTGCGTCGCTGATTGGTCCAGCCGCGGCCAATCAGCGACGCGGGATTTCAGAAAAAGATGGCGGCCGTTAGCAGCTCATCTGCCGCATGGAGGTCAGCGGCGATGCAGCCGGGAGATGACCGGCGCTAGCCGCTCATCTCCAGGCTGCTCGCAGCAGAAGTACCGCGACCGGCGGCGCCGCTGACCTCCATGCGGCTACCGTCGGGAGATCAATGGCTAGGGCCGCTGATCTCCTGACGGCAAGTGTGAAGCGAGGACCGGGGAGCGGCGCCGCCAGTCGGGATACTTTGGCTGTGAGCAGCCGGCCATCTCCCGGTTCCTTGCAGCGGAAGTACCCGCACAGGTAGCGTCGCTGCCCGGTCCTCAGTAATACGATTCGCTGATTGGTCGGAATCAGCGATATTGGCGCCGCGACCAATCAGCGATACTGGCGCCAAATTTAAACACCGCTCTGCTGATTGGTCGTGGCCGGCGGCCGCGACCAATCAGCGATTTTGGCGCCACATTTAAACACCACTCTGTTGATTGCGCCTGGTCGGCCGCATACAGATTCTAGAATACCCGATGCGTTAGAATCGGGCCACCATCTAGTACTGTATATAAAGAGCTGTGGGAGCCATCACACTATATATAGAGACCTGTGAAAAGCTTATGTGTTGATCCAGAGGAAGTCAAAAAAACCCATGAGGCAGATGCTGCTTGCCCAAAATTAGGGGAAAAATTCCTTCCCGACTCCACATATGGCAATCAGACTAGTTGCTTGGATCAACGTCCCATAACAAAATCTAGTATGAATAACCTGTAATGTTATTCAAGAAAGTCACACAGGACCTCCTTGAACTTTTTTTTAGAGAATTAAGTATTACAAGGTCATGTGGTAGAGAGTTCCATACCTCACACAATAAAACATTGCCATCTAACTTCCTTTAGACAAAGCGAATTAGGAGCTTGATGCTAGAGTAGTTGAATTAAAACTGAAAAAAATTATTAACACAGCAAAAAAGAGGAACAGTATTTATTCTCCAGCCCAGGTCTCAAAACGAATGCACTAATCAGGATGAAGCAAACCATATAATAAAGGCAGGGGCAGCACAGGTGCAAAATACTGATGAGACAACCAACTCATAACCTACCAATTCTTGGAGGGGGTCATTGCTTAGTATTAAAACTGCACACAAAAAATGGCTTGTATAGGTCACTGATCACACACAGATTGTTAGGGGAATGGTTGCAAACAACTTTATTAAATAATGGAAAGCAAACGAACCCGGGGTCCGTGATGCAGCCTGGAGGACTGCGGACGAACACCTTCCGGGTAAGAAGGTAAAACAACCAACTGAAATAACAATCCCCCCCGTGTTACTGCACACCGGAACGGGAATAGGGATTCGCTCCGTTAACTGCACGAGAGATGTGCGACAAATAATGGAGCCGTAGCCCTGTTAACTGCACAGCGGCTACGCAGCAGGTGCTCGGATGCGTGTGTGATTCACGCCGGCTTATACGTGCTTCCAGCCGGCTTGCTACCGGACTGAGGAGTATCTCTCCACGTGGCTAACAGGCGGTGCCGGGAATACGGAGTCCGCAGTCTGCTCGGGGTGTATAGCGACCCCCTTGTTGGAGCCAGAGTGTCAGACGAAGCTACCTGCCTCCCTCCATCTAAGGCTGTCTATCCCCTGCTAAACCTGCCTGTCAGAAGCTATAACAGCAAAAGCACACGTGGAGCCGAAACGACCAAGCGTCCACACAATAACACCAACTCAGCTCAATGATCAGAGTGCGCCGCCATGTTTGTGGGCGTGCTATTTAAATATTAAATATTAAGCCCTGCCCATCGTCACATTATTGGTGACGTCACCCGCGACCAATCAGGCGGTGCCAGGTCACCGGATCAGCTGACTCCCAAACCACTAATCACGGTCCGCCATGTCACGGGCATGCTCAGTGCAGTGTATCCTGGACTTAGGCTGTAACAGCCCTGTTTCCCTCCGCAACCTATCTTTCATGTTGCTAGGAACAAAGACCCAAGAGACAGCTTGTACATCTCGTGCACCAGCTAGGCGTTGGGACTGACGATGATGCTGAGCAGCATCTGGACCGGAACGGGAGACCACAGAATCCACTGATGATTCTGAACCCATTTCAGATCCAGAAAACACCTGACGCCTAACACAGATAGTGCTCAATATAGGGTTTACAGCCTATTAGTGACCCTCATACTGTTAGATTAGGCAGGCTGCAAAGCACTATCTAAGTGCACCCCATGAGGACAGACCCCCTAGTTTACAAATCCAGCATTGATGGGCTTGTCTGAACCCTGAATAAAAATAACGTGCAAAATCTATATATGAGGTACTGGTAGATATTTTGGCGCTGGTCACGCACAGTGTCTGGTTTACAGCCTATTAGTGACGCCCATACTATTAGATTAGGCAGGCTATGCTCCCCTCATACACCTTACCACGGTGTGTAGTGTGACATGGAGCTAAACCCCCTGTCTTCTTAAGAATAAGGCTGCGAAAACCCTTCTCTTTATTGATAGTAGAGAAACCTCCATACAGTAGATGCGGAAAACATACGATGAACCCCAGTATTGTACCACATAGATAGGGCTCTTACCGGCTAAGCTTGGAGCAGGCTGTGTGCACAGAGCCCAAGATACAAAACTGTAGGGATGTGGACTGTCTTACCCTGTTCCTGCCCCTGAAGACAACAAACACGTCATGTGAATACTGTCTTGCGGTTTTATATCTAAAAGTGATATGTGTCTTATGTAATGTATAATGGTGATGTAACAGCATGTGAAGTGTTAATGCATAATGTGAGTATAGCATAAGATAAGCTTAGGATACCATAAGACATAAGTATAACATAAACCCTAAAATACAAATTTTATTAAATCTCTTTAAAATCGGGACATGCGGCATAAAGATGATCCGCATCAGTATTGCACTTTATCAAGATAAGTTGCTTTTATTGTTTAGTCTTGTGATCATTTATGTCATTGATACCTCTATGGGTGATTAATTCCAGGGCTGGCTAGGGTTATCCAGGGATAGCCGCCGTGGAGCGGGGGCGCCACAGTGTCAACATTAACTAGGGTGTCACCCTCCACTATAAGGCAGGTAATCAGCATCTAGGGTGTTGAACAGGGCTGATTGTAGCCTTTGTTTGGATGCCCGAATGTATCCTTTGGCTTGGAGGTCCAAAGATATTAGGAACGTTCTTGGGTGTTTTTATAAATTTGCACATTGTCACTTTATTCACTGTTGTCACTTTAATCATTTAGTACACACTGAGGATTGATTGTTTGATGTGATATCTGTACCAGTTTCTGGTAGACTGTCAGATCTTTGGTCTATGTAAGTACGAATAAGGGACTTTTAGGGTCTAGGGGCAGCTGCCGTTCAGCAAGGGTGCCATTGTCATCTATATGTAGGATGCCCATCTCCATTGACATGCAGGTTCAGGCTAGGGTATCTATAGGGTGAGTTTTATTGAAGTACAGTGGGTACGGAAAGCATTCAGACCCCTTTAAATTTTTCACTCTTTGTTTCATTGCAGCCATTTGGTAAATTCTAAAAAGTTCATTTTTTTCTCATTAAAGTCCACTCTGCACCCCATGTTGACTGAAAAAAACAGAAATGTAGAAATTTTTGCAAATTTATTAAAAAAGGAAAACTGAAATATCACATGGTCATAAGTATTCAGACCCTTTGCTCATATTTAAGTCACATGCTGTCCATTTCCTTGTGATCCTCCTTGAGATGGTTCTACTCTTTCATTGGAGTCCAGCTGTGTTTAATTAAACTGATAGGACTTGATTTGGAAAGGCACACACCTGTCTATATAAGACCTCACAGCTCACAGTGCATGTCAGACCAAATGACCAGTATTGAGTAGAAGCCCCCTTTTGAGCTAGTGCATCCATGAGCCTTCTTGGGAATGATGCAACAAGTTTTTCACACCTGGATTTGGGGTTCCTCTGCCATTCTTCCTTGCAGATCCTCTCCAGTTCTGTCAGGTTGGATGGTGAACGTTGGTGGACAGCCATTTTCAGGTCTCTCCAGAGATGTTCAATTGGGTTTAGGTCAGGGCTCTGGCTAGGCCAGTCTAGAATGGTCACAGAGTTGTTCTGAAGCCACTCCTTTGTTATTTTAACTGTGTGCATAGGGTCATTGTCTTGTTGGAAGGTGAACCTTCGGCCAAGTCTGAGGTCCAGAGCACTCTGGAAGAGGTTTTCATCCAGGATATCTGTGTACTTGGCCACATTCATGTTTCTTTCAATTCCAACCAGTCGTCCTGTCCCTGCAGCTGAAAAACACCCCCATGATGCTGCCACCACCATGTTTCACTGTTGGGATTGTATTGGGCAGGTGATGAGCAGTGCCTGGTTTTCTCCACACATACCCCTTAGAATTATCACCAAAAAGTTCTATCTTAGTCTCATCAGACCAAAGAATCTTATTTCTCATAGACTGGGAGTCCTTCATGTGTTTTTAAGCAAACTCTGTGCAGGCTTTCATATGTCTTGCACTGAGGAGAGGCTTCCGTTGGGCCACTCTGCCATAAAGGCTCGACTTGTGGAGGGCTGCAGTGATAGTTGACTTTATGCAACTTTCTCCCATCTCCCTACTGCATCTTTGGAGCTCAGCCACAGTGATCTTGGGGTTCATCTTTACCTCTCTCACCAAGGCTCTTCTCCCACGATTGCTCAGTTGAGCTGGACGGCCAGGTCTAGGAAGACTTCTGGTGGTCCCAAACTTTTTCCACTTAAGGATTATGGAGGCCACTGTGTTCTTAGGACCCTTGACTAATGCAGAAATTCTTTTGTAAACTTGGCCAGATCTGTGCCTTGCCACAATTCTGTCTCTAAGCTCCTTTGGCAGTGTCAGGATGCCAGGTTTAATTTTACTTTGCCAGTAGTTTTTCCCTTAGCCAAGATGGCTTCCATTGCCTCACTGGGGTCATGTGTTTCCTGCCTGTGGACCTACTTAAACTGCATGTGTTGCAATCATGCCTTGCCTGAGTATTGTGTGCTTTTAGCTTTCTACTCACCTGTGCTAGCCCTCTGAATAGAGTCTTGCTGACTTTGTGTTTACTCCTAGTCATCCGCTGAAAGGATTGCTGCCTGAATCCTCTGCTAAGGGGACTTCTGCTGAAAGGAACCGCTGGCTGTTGTTCACTCACGCTGGGATCTCTGAACTTTTGTCTTCCTGAAGAAAACTTCTCCTGGATCTCTACACCTCTGGTATAGTCACCATCTTGCTCTGTGTTTAAATACCCGGCTCCAGCTCTGCTTAAGACATCGCTGTTTCCTCCGCTGCACCTCCTGCATTCTTCAATATCCAGATCCATATTCCAGTTTGTCTTCTCTTCTGCACTACGTGAGTCCACAATCAACTGAGGAATGCCTACGTCTGCTTACTATCCTTATTTCTGTTTGCATATTACTGTACCTAAGTAAACTTGAACTATGGTTAACTTTTGCATAGCCTAATAGTAATGAAGGCCGTGCCTTACAGATTAGGTTCTAAGAAGTATTGTTTGGAATGAACTTACCTTCATAAACTGTTTGCTGTGATCTTTTGCACTTGAGTTTAAAATAGACTTTCACACTACTCTTGTCTCAGTCTCTGCTTTTGGCCCACGCCATTGGACTTCAGGGTATCTACTAACATCGTAACAGGCAGTTCCTTTGAGCTCATGATTCTCATTTGGTCTGACATGCACTGTGAGCTGTGAGGTCTTATATAGACAGGTGTGTGCCTTTCCAAATCAAGTCCTATCAGTTTAATTAAACACAGCTGGACTCCAATGAAAGAGTAGAACCATCTCAAGGAGGATCACAAGAAATGGACAGCATGTGACTTAAATATGAGCAAAGGGTCTGAATACTTATGACCATGTGATATTTCAGTTTTCCTTTTTTAATAAATTTGCAAAAATTTCTACATTTCTGTTTTTTTTCAGTCAAGATGGGGTGCACAGTGTACTTTAATGAGAAAAAAAAAGAACTTTTTAGAATTTACCAAATGGCTGCAATGAAACAAAGAGTGAAAGATGTAAAGGGGTCTGAATGCTTTCCGTACCCACTGTATATAGTACTCAATGTTCCAGGCAGTGGGAGGCATTACTGGGATCCAGAGCAGTCGCTCCAGTCACGTCCAGAGCCTAAGGTCTGGCATAGGAGCTGCCGGACACTTTGTGTGCTCTGAAGTACAAAGGAAGATGGACAGGGACCTGCATAGATGGAAGTTGAAGGCCAGTCCCGGGTGCACTGCAGAGGTGGACGAGAAATACAGGATGAGCTAGCAACAGGGCTGAAGAGGAGTTATGCTAAGAAGGAGGATAATGTGAATTGCTGTGCCTTATCCCATCTGTACCCACCTGATGAACTTGAACTGTCAAGTATATGTTTGACTGTTACAAAGAACTTCGTGTTCCCTAAATTGTGAGCGGCGGCTTCTGAGGACAGAAGCCTGAAGGCAGTGGAGGCCTGCGGCCTACAAGAGAGTGTGCTGCACCCCACACCCTAGAGCACACTGGGACTGGGACACCCATTGTCTGTAAAGTGCCAGAGCGAAATCAGACCGACGTTCAGTCACGACTACCGCTCTGTGCCACTTTACAAGATGAGTGATAAGGGAACTTCTCCATCAGAAGAGACGAGGAAATAATGGTCGCTGCCCAAACTGTGACAAGAACAGGACCACAATGCAACAAGAACTGTCTCACAATGCTCTTGGAACTTTCCCATAATGCATTGCAAATTGAAACTAGAGCAAATACATTAAATCACTAGCAGACAGTGCCGTTATCAAACAATAAAAAAGAGACAGGATTCAAATGCAAGCAACATAATGTCAGAACTGATATACACATAAAGTGACTAGATTCCCTGGATAGCTAAATTCGCTGCTGAGGCAAGAACACGGGCTGCCCAGCACTATTTAAGTGCACCCCATGAAGATAGACACTCTAATTTACAAGGCCATAACATATAGGTGCATCTCACAAAATTAGAATATCATCAAAAAGTTAATTTATTTCAGTTCTTCAATGCAAAAAGTGAACCTCATATATTATATAGAGTCATTACAAACACAGTGATCTATTTCAAGTGTTTATTTCTGTTAATGTTGATGATTATGGCTTATAGCCAATGAAAACACAAAAGTCATTAACTCAGTAAATTAAAATAATTAACAAAAAACACCTGCAAAGACTTCCTAAGCATTTAAAAAGGTCCCTTAGTCTGTTTTAGTAGGCTCCACAATCATGACAATCATGGTGAAGACTGCTGACTTGACAGATGTCCAGAGTTCCAATTTTCATTTGAAATCAAGGTCCCAGAGTCTGGAAGAAGAGTGGAGAGGCCACAATCCAAGCTGCTTGAGGTCTAGTGTGAAGTTTCCACAATCAGTGATGGTTTGGGGAGCCGTGTCATCTGCTGGTGTAGGTCCACTGTGTTTTTTCAACACCAAAGTCAGCGCAGCCGTCTACCAGGAAATTTTAGAGCACTTCATGCTTCCCTCTGCCACAGTATCAAGCTACCAGGAGGGCAAAGGGGGCGGTGGCCCCGGGCCCCTCGCTCTTAGGGGGCCCATCCAGGGCTACGCCAGTGTAACTGTATCTAGCATGCCCCTGGTGCCAGCATCGGGCCCCACTGCCCGCCACCGCCGCAAGTTTACTGATGAGAGAGGGAGCGCGGATCTCTCTCCCATTAGTCCCTTCTGTGACTGACGTCTCTGACATCATCACTTGGCGCCCAGCCCGCTGTGCTGAAGATGTGTGCGTGCTGGGTGCTCTGAGCAGCGAGGGAACCAGGAGGAGAGATGAGTACTGTTTATTTATTTTTTGCCGGGTGGGGGGCGGCATTATATTACAGACTCTGCCTATGGGAAGGGGGAGGTGCATTATACTACAGACTCTGCCTATGGGGGAGCATTATCCTAAAGACTCTGCCCACAGAGAGGGGGGGCATTATACTAAAGACTCTGCCTATGGGGAGGGGGGGCATTATACTACAGACTGTCTATGGGGAGGGGGGGAGCATTATACTAAAGCCTCTGTCTATGGGGGGGCATTCTACTACAGACTCTGCCTATGGGGGGCATTATACTACAGACTCTGTTTATGAGCAGGGGAGAGCAGTAGACTACAGACTCTGCCTATGGGGGGACATTGTACTACAGACTCTGCCTATAAGAGGGGGAGCATTATACTACAGACTCTGCCTATGGGGGGTGCATTTTACTACATACTCTGCCTATAGGTGGGGCATTATACTACAGACGCTGCCTATGAGATGGGGGGGGCATTATATCACAGACTCTGCCTATGAGGAGGGGGGGCACATTATACTACAGACTCTGCCTATGAGATGGGGGGGCATTATACTAAAGATTCTGCCTATGAGGAGGGGGGATTATACTACAGACTCTGACTATGAGGAGGGGGGAGCATTATACTACAGACTCTGCCTATGGGGGGGCATTATACTACAGACTCTGCCTATAAGGAGGGGGGGAGCATTATACTACAGACTCTGCCTATGGGGGGGACATTGTACTACAGACTCTGCCTATAAGAGGGGGAGCATTATACTACAGACTCTGCCTATGGGGGGTGCATTTTACTACAGACTCTGCCTTTAGGTGGGGCATTATACTACAGGCGCTGCCTATGAGATGGGGGGGCATTATACCACAGACTCTGCCTATGAGGAGGGGGGGCACATTACACTACAGACTCTGCCTATGAGATGGGGGGGGGGGGCATTATACTACAGATTCTGCCTATGAGGAGGGGGGGGCATTATACTACAGACTCTGCCTATGAGGAGGGGGGAGCATTATACTACAGACTCTGCCTATGGGGGGGGCATTATACTGCAGACTCTGCCTATGGGGGGGCATTATACCACAGACTCTGCCTATGAGGAGGGGGGGAGCATTATACTACAGACTCTGCCTATGGGGGGGAGCTTTATACTACAGACTCTGTCAATGGGGGGAGCATTTTACTACAGACTCTGCCTATAGGGGCGCATTATACTATACGAAGGACTATGGGGAGTGCATTATACTATATTGAGGACTATCTGGTGCATTATACTATATGTAGGCTATTTATACAGTGTGGGAGATAATGTGGGTTCTTTGAACAGCGTGGGGGCCATCATACAGTGTGGGAGATAATGTGGGGTCTTTGTATAGTGTGGAGGCCATCATACAGTGTTGGAGCCATCAGCTTGGGGGCTACTAAGGGGTCAGTATACTTTGTGGGGGTACTATACAGTGAGGGGGAATTATATCGTGAATAGGAGAACATCATACTGGTTAGAGCGGAGCTCTACATGGGGGGAGACTCAGGACATTATTAAATCTTAGGTGGGCACTTATTGTTATAGGGGAACTCAGGTTATCGTGACTGTCGAAGGGGCACTATTACTTTCTAGGGGGCACAATGTGGGCACTGTTTTCTAGGACACTTGCACACGGCATTACTTTATTTTAGAGGTTTGTTTTACCATCTAGAGGGCACACAGTAGGTGCAGTAATAGGGACACATTTTGCAGCAGAGGCTCAGTATTGGGGTATCAGCAGGATGAGAAGTTTGTGCAGGTTGGGGATAGATGTGGTCAGTGCCTGAAATGTAAGGAGTCAAATGTGTCTTTGTTGTGATCTCTGCAGACCTGAGACTCTGAGTCCTGGCTGGAGAAGTTGTCGTGTCGGTCTGGGCCAGATGGAAAAGACGGGAAAAGTGAACAATTTAATCAGAAAGAACGTCAGCTGTAAGGTACTATATATAACTGAGCTGTGATCTCTTATATGTTTTGCAGGACTGGCATCTATCAATATATGTCACCATATGGCGGTAATATCAGTGCTGGTCTTTGTATAGAGATTATTTTTAGTAACAGCGCGGTCATCTGCTGAGGTTTTCCTACATCAACTATCTGGGTGCGCCGCTATAGTTGGAATCAGGGTTACCTGGTTAGAGGCCCACTCAGAAGTTTCGGCCCCCTGAACCAAAACCTTAGCTACGCCAAGCTTTTTGGAGATGGAAATTTCATTCTCCAGCAGGACTTGGCCCCTGTCCACACTGACAAAAGTACTAATACCTGGTTTAAAACAACAGTATCACTGTGCTTGATTGGCAGCAAACTCACCTGACCTTAACCCCATAAAGAATCTATGGGGTATTGTCAAGAGGAAAATGAGAGACACCAGACCCAACAATGCAGACGAGCTGAAGGCTTCTATCAAAGCCACCTGGGCTTCCATAACCCCTCAGCAGTGTCACAGGCTGATCGCCTCCATGCCACATTGCCACATTGATGCAGTAATTGATGTAAAAGGATCCCCGACCAAGTATTGAGGGCATTTATTGAACATACATTTCAGTAGGATAACATTTTGGATTTTGAAAACATTTTTCAAGCTGTTGTTATAAGGTATTCTAATTAATTGAAATAATGACTTTTGAGTTTTCATTGGCTGTAAGCCATAATCATCAATATTAACAGAAATAAACACGTGAAATAGATCACTCTGTGTGTAATGGCTCTATGTAATATATGAGTTTCACGTTTTGTATTGAAGAACTGAAATAAATTAACTTTTCTGGTGATATTCTAATTTTGTGAGATGCACCTGTAGATGGGCTTGGCTGCACCCTGAATAAAAATAGCATGTAAAAAATATATATGATATATATGAGGTATTGGTCGATATTTTGGCCAAAATATACAAGCTCGCAACCTGCTCAAGGGTCCTCATACTTGCGAGTCCCTACACTAACATTAAAAGCAAAGTCACAAAAACAAGGAATTAAAGTTCCCACCAAAATTCAAGAATTAACACAGCAAATACAGCAACAATAATTACAAGGATGCAGCAAACCCATATAATGAAGAAGTCAGCAACACAGGTGCAAAATATTGATGAGACAACCACTCACAACCTACCAATTCATGGAGGGGGTGATTGCTTAGTATTAAAACTGCACACAAATAAGCCTTGTATAGGGCACTGGTCACACATAGGTAGTGCACAATGTCTGGCTTACAGCCTATTAGTGAAGCCCAAACTATTAGATTAGGCGGGCTGCCCAGCACTTTTTAAGTGCACCCCATGAAGACAGACACCCTAGTTTACAAGGCCAACATTGATGGGTCTGGCTGCACCCTGAATAAAAATAACGTGCAAAAAATATATATGATATATATGAGGTATTAGTAAATATTTTGGCCAAAATACACAAGCTCGCAACCCGCGTCAAGGGTCCTCATACTTGCGAGTCCCTACACTAACATTAAAAGCAAAGACAAATTTAAATTCCCACCAAAATTCAAGAATTAACACAGGAAAAAAGGGCAACAGTGTTTACCTGCCTAGGTCTCAGTACTAATCATGCCATATAATAACGATGACAGCAATACAGGTGCAAAATACTGATGCGACAACCACTCACATATTACCAATTAATGGAGGGGGGTGATTACATAGTATTAAAACTGCACACAAAATTATATGGGATTGCTACATCCTAATAGTGCATTAGTTCTGAGATCTGGGCAGGTAAATGCTATATTAATAATTGATTTTTTGAGGAAAGTTAAATTCTCTTTTGTTGGCTTTACTTTTAATCTAACTGAAATACACATAAGCTTTTTTCCTAAACATTAGGATCTGTGTAGAGCCATCAGCTCAAAAAGGCTTCCTTTGACAGACTTGGCATAAGCAGGTCAAAAGGAACCCTGATCTTTACCATTACACCCCTTTAGAGGAATGGAGACTTACCACATGCTCAGGGTTGCATCTACAGAGTAGCTGCTGGCCAGAGGAGCGAGCTTGAGGCTATAACTCTAACTAAAGCTTTTTTATTACTAAATGATGGGTTCTGTCTAAGGCCATTGGCTCAAAAAGGCTTCCTCGGACAGACTTGGCGCAAGCTACTCCATTCTGCAGATCCCAAGGGAACCCTGGCCTTTACCATTACACCCCTGTACAGGGATAGATACTTACCATAGGCCCAGGGTTGCATCTACAGAGTAGCTGCTGGCCGGAGGAGCGAGCTTGAGGCTATAGTGGTTGATTCAACTCTAACTAAAGCTTTTTTTTCCTAAATACTGGGATCTGTTTAAGGCTGTTGGCTCAAACAGACTTCCTCGGACAGACTTGGCGCAAGCTACTCCATTCTGCAGATCCCAAGGGAACCCTGGTTTTTACCATTACACCCCTGTACAGGGATAGATACTTACCATAGGCCCAGGGTTGCATCTACAGAGTAGCTGCTGGCCGGAGGAGTGCGCTTGAGGCTTGAGTAGTTGAGTCAATCCTAACTAAAGAAAAACCTATCTAATGACACTTTCTTGTTAGGACCTGTCTGAGGCCTATGGCTCAAAAAAGCTTCTTTGGAAAAACTTGGCAAAAGCCAGTCTATCCTACAGGTTCCAAAGGAACTCTGACCTTCACTCTTACATCCTTGTACAGTGATAAAGACTTATTACAGGGCCTTGATTGCATCTACATAGTAGATGCTGACTGGAGGGGCAAACTTAAGGTTAGAATGGTTCAGCCAACCCTAACTATTGCTACTTTCTTAAATGTTAGGATATTTCTGAGGCCGTTGGCTCAAACAGGCTTCCTTGGACAGACTTGGCGCAAAACACACCATTTCTGATGTTTCCAAATGAACCCTGGGCTTCACCCTTGAACCTCTATACAGGGACCGTTTCATAGTTTTAAGGTTGAAAGACACAAGTCCATCAAGTTCAACCTAAAAGCTAATGTGTTGATCCAGAGGAAGGCAAAAACCCCATGAGGCAGATGCTAATTGCCCCATATTAGGGGAAAAATTCCTTCCCGACTCCACATATGGCAATCAGACTAGTTCCCTGGATCAACGTCCCATAACAAAATCTAGTACGGATAACCTGCAATTTTATATTATTCAAGAAAGGCACACACATGCCCTCCTTGAATTTTTTTTAGAAAATTAAGTATTTCAATTTCATGTGGTAGAGAGTTTCATAACCTCATTGCTCACACAATAAAAATTTGCCAACTAACTTCCTTTAGACAAAGTGAATTAGGATCTTTATGCTAGAGTAATTGAATTAACTCTAACTGAAATAGATTAATGCTTTTTTCCTAAATGTTGAAATTTGTTTAAATCCATCAGCTCAAAAAGGCTTTCTCGGACAGACTTGGCGCAAGCTACTCCATTCTGCAGATCCCAAGGGAACCCTGGCCTTTACCATTACACCCCTGTACAGGGATAGATACTTACCATAGGCCCAGGGTTGCATCTACAGAGTAGCTGCTGGCCGGAGGAGCGAGCTTGAGGCTATAGTGGTTGATTCAACTCTAACTAAAGCTTTTTTTTCCTAAATACTGGGATCTGTTTAAGGCTGTTGGCTCAAACAGACTTCCTCGGACAGACTTGGCGCAAGCTACTCCATTCTGCAGATCCCAAGGGAACCCTGGTTTTTACCATTACACACCTGTACAGGGATAGATACTTACCATAGGCCCAGGGTTGCATCTACAGAGTAGCTGCTGGCCGGAGGAGTGCGCTTGAGGCTTGAGTAGTTGAATCAATCCTAACTAAAGAAAAACCTATCTAATGCCACTTTCTTGTTAGGACCTGTCTGAGGCCTATGGCTCAAAAAAGCTTCTTTGGAAAGACTTGGCAAAAGCCAGTCTATCCTACAGGTTCCAAAGGAACTCTGGCCTTCACTCTTACAGCCATGTACAGTGCTAAAGACTTATTACAGGGCCTTGATTGCATCTACATAGTAGATGCTGACTGGAGGGGCAAACTTAAAGTTAGAATGGTTCAGCCAACCCTAACTATTGCTACTTTCTTAAATGTTAGGATATTTCTGAGGCCATTGGCTCAAACAGGCTTCCTTGGACAGACTTGGCGCAAGACACACCATTTCTGATGTTTCCAAATGAACCCTGGGCTTCACCCTTGAACCTCTATACAGGGACCGTTTCATAGTTTTAAGGTTGAAAGACACAAGTCTGTCAAGTTCAACCTAAAAGCTAATGTGTTGATCCAGAGGAAGGCAAAAACCCCATGAGGCAGATGCTAATTGCCCCATATTAGGGGAAAAATTCCTTCCCGACTCCACATATGGCAATCAGACTAGTTCCCTGGATCAACGTCCCATAACAAAATCTAGTACGGATAACCTGCAATTTTATATTATTTAATAAAGGCACACACATGCCCTCCTTGAATTTTTTTTAGAAAATTAAGTATTTCAATTTCATGTGGTAGAGAGTTTCATAACCTCATTGCTCACACAATAAAAATTTGCCAACTAACTTCCTTTAGACAAAGTGAATTAGGATCTTTATGCTAGAGTAATTGAATTAACTCTAACTGAAATAGATTAATGCTTTTTTCCTAAATGTTGAAATTTGTTTAAATCCATCAGCTCAAAAAGGCTTTCTCGGACAGACTTGGCGCAAGCTACTCCATTCTGCAGATCCCAAGGGAACCCTGGCCTTTACCATTACACCCCTGTACAGGGATAGATACTTACCATAGGCCCAGGGTTGCATCTACAGAGTAGCTGCTGGCCGGAGGAGCGAGCTTGAGGCTATAGTGGTTGATTCAACTCTAACTAAAGCTTTTTTTTCCTAAATACTGGGATCTGTTTAAGGCTGTTGGCTCAAACAGACTTCCTCGGACAGACTTGGCGCAAGCTACTCTATTCTGCAGATCCCAAGGGAACCCTGGTTTTTACCATTACACCCCTGTACAGGGATAGATACTTACCATAGGCCCAGGGTTGCATCTACAGAGTAGCTGCTGGCCGGAGGAGTGCGCTTGAGGCTTGAGTAGTTGAGTCAATCCTAACTAAAGAAAAACCTATCTAATGACACTTTCTTGTTAGGACCTGTCTGAGGCCTATGGCTCAAAAAAGCTTCTTTGGAAAAACTTGGCAAAAGCCAGTCTATCCTACAGGTTCCAAAGGAACTCTGACCTTCACTCTTACATCCCTGTACAGTGATAAAGACTTATTACAGGGCCTTGATTGCATCTACATAGTAGATGCTGACTGGAGGGGCAAACTTAAGGTTAGAATGGTTCAGCCAACCCTAACTATTGCTACTTTCTTAAATGTTAGGATATTTCTGAGGCCGTTGGCTCAAACAGGCTTCCTTGGACAGACTTGGCGCAAAACACACCATTTCTGATGTTTCCAAATGAACCCTGGGCTTCACCCTTGAACCTCTATACAGGGACCGTTTCATAGTTTTAAGGTTGAAAGACACAAGTCCATCAAGTTCAACCTAAAAGCTAATGTGTTGATCCAGAGGAAGGCAAAAACCCCATGAGGCAGATGCTAATTGCCCCATATTAGGGGAAAAATTCCTTCCCGACTCCACATATGGCAATCAGACTAGTTCCCTGGATCAACGTCCCATAACAAAATCTAGTACGGATAACCTGCAATTTTATATTATTCAAGAAAGGCACACACATGCCCTTCTTGAATTTTTTTTAGAAAATTAAGTATTTCAATTTCATGTGGTAGAGAGTTTCATAACCTCATTGCTCACACAATAAAAATTTGCCAACTAACTTCCTTTAGACAAAGTGAATTAGGATCTTTATGCTAGAGTAATTGAATTAACTCTAACTGAAATAGATTAATGCTTTTTTCCTAAATGTTGAAATTTGTTTAAATCCATCAGCTCAAAAAGGCTTTCTCGGACAGACTTGGCGCAAGCTACTCCATTCTGCAGATCCCAAGGGAACCCTGGCCTTTACCATTACACCCCTGTACAGGGATAGATACTTACCATAGGCCCAGGGCTGCATCTACAGAGTAGCTGCTGGCCGGAGGAGCGAGCTTGAGGCTATAGTGGTTGATTCAACTCTAACTAAAGCTTTTTTTTCCCTACATACTGGGATCTGTTTAAGGCTGTTGGCTCAAACAGACTTCCTCGGACAGACGTGGCGCAAGCTACTCCATTCTGCAGATCCCAAGGGAACCCTGGTTTTTACCATTACACACCTGTACAGGGATAGATACTTACCATAGGCCCAGGGTTGCATCTACAGAGTAGCTGCTGGCCGGAGGAGTGCGCTTGAGGCTTGAGTAGTTGAATCAATCCTAACTAAAGAAAAACCTATCTAATGCCACTTTCTTGTTAGGACCTGTCTGAGGCCTATGGCTCAAAAAAGCTTCTTTGGAAAGACTTGGCAAAAGCCAGTCTATCCTACAGGTTCCAAAGGAACTCTGGCCTTCACTCTTACAGCCATGTACAGTGATAAAGACTTATTACGGGGCCTTGATTGCATCTACATAGTAGATGCTGACTGGAGGGGCAAACTTAAAGTTAGAATGGTTCAGCCAACCCTAGCTATTGCTACTTTCTTAAATGTTAGGATATTTCTGAGGCCATTGGCTCAAACAGGCTTCCTTGGACAGACTTGGCGCAAGACACACCATTTCTGATGTTTGCAAATGAACCCTGGGCTTCACCCTTGAACCTCTATACAGGGACCGTTTCATAGTTTTAAGGTTGAAAGACACAAGTCTGTCAAGTTCAACCTAAAAGCTAATGTGTTGATCCAGAGGAAGGCAAAAACCCCATGAGGCAGATGCTAATTGCCCCATATTAGGGGAAAAATTCCTTCCCGACTCCACATATGGCAATCAGACTAGTTCCCTGGATCAACGTCCCATAACAAAATCTAGTACGGATAACCTGCAATTTTATATTATTCAAGAAAGGCACACACATGCCCTCCTTGAATTTTTTTTAGAAAATTAAGTATTTCAATTTCATGTGGTAGAGAGTTTCATAACCTCATTGCTCACACAATAAAAATTTGCCAACTAACTTCCTTTAGACAAAGTGAATTAGGATCTTTATGCTAGAGTAATTGAATTAACTCTAACTGAAATAGATTAATGCTTTTTTCCTAAATGTTGAAATTTGTTTAAATCCATCAGCTCAAAAAGGCTTTCTCGGACAGACTTGGCGCAAGCTACTCCATTCTGCAGATCCCAAGGGAACCCTGGCCTTTACCATTACACCCCTGTACAGGGATAGATACTTACCATAGGCCCAGGGCTGCATCTACAGAGTAGCTGCTGGCCGGAGGAGCGAGCTTGAGGCTATAGTGGTTGATTCAACTCTAACTAAAGCTTTTTTTTTCCTAAATACTGGGATCTGTTTAAGGCTGTTGGCTCAAACAGACTTCCTCGGACAGACTTGGCGCAAGCTACTCCATTCTGCAGATCCCAAGGGAACCCTGGTTTTTACCATTACACCCCTGTACAGGGATAGATACTTACCATAGGCCCAGGGTTGCATCTACAGAGTAGCTGCTGGCCGGAGGAGTGCGCTTGAGGCTTGAGTAGTTGAATCAATCCTAACTAAAGGAAAACCTATCTAATGCCACTTTCTTGTTAGGACCTGTCTGAGGCCTATGGCTCAAAAAAGCTTCTTTGGAAAGACTTGGCAAAAGCCAGTCTATCCTACAGGTTCCAAAGGAACTCTGGCCTTCACTCTTACAGCCCTGTACAGCGATAAAGACTTATTACAGGGCCTTGATTGCATCTACATAGTAGATGCTGACTGGAGGGGCAAACTTAAGGCTAGAATGGTTCAGCCAACCCTAACTATTGCTACTTTCTTCAATGTTAAGATATTTCTGAGGCCGTTGGCTCAAACAGGCTTCCTTGGACAGACTGGGCGCAAAACACACCATTTCTGATGTTTCCAAATGAACCCTGGGCTTCACCCTTGAACCTCTATACAGGGACCGTTTCATAGTTTTAAGGTTGAAAGACACAAGTCCATCAAGTTCAACCTAAAAGCTAATGTGTTGATCCAGAGGAAGGCAAAAACCCCATGAGGCAGATGCTAATTGCCCCATATTAGGGGAAAAATTCCTTCCCGACTCCACATATGGCAATCAGACTAGTTCCCTGGATCAACGTCCCATAACAAAATCTAGTACGGATAACCTGCAATTTTATATTATTCAAGAAAGGCACACACATGCCCTCCTTGAATTTTTTTTAGAAAATTAAGTATTTCAATTTCATGTGGTAGAGAGTTTCATAACCTCATTGCTCACACAATAAAAATTTGCCAACTAACTTCCTTTAGACAAAGTGAATTAGGATCTTTATGCTAGAGTAATTGAATTAACTCTAACTGAAATAGATTAATGCTTTTTTCCTAAATGTTGAAATTTGTTTAAATCCATCAGCTCAAAAAGGCTTTCTCGGACAGACTTGGCGCAAGCTACTCCATTCTGCAGATCCCAAGGGAACCCTGGCCTTTACCATTACACCCCTGTACAGGGATAGATACTTACCATAGGCCCAGGGCTGCATCTACAGAGTAGCTGCTGGCCGGAGGAGCGAGCTTGAGGCTATAGTGGTTGATTCAACTCTAACTAAAGCTTTTTTTTCCTAAATACTGGGATCTGTTTAAGGCTCTTGGCTCAAACAGACTTCCTCGGACAGACTTGGCGCAAGCTACTCCATTCTGCAGATCCCAAGGGAACTCTGTTTTTTACCATTACACCCCTGTACAGGGATAGATACTTACCATAGGCCCAGGGTTGCATCTACAGAGTAGCTGCTGGCCGGAGGAGTGCGCTTGGGGCTTGAGTAGTTGAATCAATCCTAACTAAAGAAAAACCTATCTAATGCCACTTTCTTGTTAGGACCTGTCTGAGGCCTATGGCTCAAAAAAGCTTCTTTGGAAAGACTTGGCAAAAGCCAGTCTATCCTACAGGTTCCAAAGGAACTCTGGCCTTCACTCTTTCAGCTCTGTACAGCGATAAAGACTTATTGCAGGGCCTTGATTGCATCTACATAGTAGATACTGACTGGAGGGGCAAACTTAAGGCTAGAATGGTTCAGCCAACCCTAACTATTGCTACTTTCTTAAATGTTAGGATATTTCTGAGGCCGTTAGCTCAAACAGGCTTCCTTGGACAGACTGGGCGCAAAACACACCATTTCTGATGTTTCCAAATGAACCCTGGGCTTCACCCTTGAACCTCAATACAAGGACAGTTTCATAGTTTAAAGGTTGAAAGACACAAGTCCATCAAGTTCAACCTAAAAGCTAATGTGTTGATCCAGAGGAAGGCAAAAACCCCATGAGGCAGATGCTAATTGCCCCATATTAGAGGAAAAATTCCTTCCCGACTCCACATATGGCAATCAGACTAGTTCCCTGGATCAACGTCCCATAACAAAATCTAGTACGGATAACCTGCAATTTTATATTATTCAAGAAAGGCACACATATGCCCTCCTTGAATTTTTTTTAGAAAATTAAGTATTTCAAGAGAGTTCCATAACCTCATTGCTCACACAATAAAAATTTGCCAACTAACTTCCTTTAGACAAAGTGAATTAGGATCTTTATGCTAGAGTAATTGAATTAACTCTAACTGAAATAGATTAATGCTTTTTTCCTAAATGTTGAAATTTGTTTAAATCCATCAGCTCAAAAAGGCTTTCTCGGACAGACTTGGCGCAAGCTACTCCATTCTGCAGATCCCAAGGGAACCCTGGCCTTTACCATTACACCCCTGTACAGGGATAGATACTTACCATAGGCCCAGGGCTGCATCTACAGAGTAGCTGCTGGCCGGAGGAGCGAGCTTGAGGCTATAGTGGTTGATTCAACTCTAACTAAAGCTTTTTTTTCCTAAATACTGGGATCTGTTTAAGGCTGTTGGCTCAAACAGACTTCCTCGGACAGACTTGGCGCAAGCTACTCCATTCTGCAGATCCCAAGGGAACCCTGGTTTTTACCATTACACACCTGTACAGGGATAGATACTTACCATAGGCCCAGGGTTGCATCTACAGAGTAGCTGCTGGCCGGAGGAGTGCGCTTGAGGCTTGAGTAGTTGAATCAATCCTAACTAAAGAAAAACCTATCTAATGCCACTTTCTTGTTAGGACCTGTCTGAGGCCTATGGCTCAAAAAAGCTTCTTTGGAAAGACTTGGCAAAAGCCAGTCTATCCTACAGGTTCCAAAGGAACTCTGGCCTTCACTCTTACAGCCATGTACAGTGATAAAGACTTATTACGGGGCCTTGATTGCATCTACATAGTAGATGCTGACTGGAGGGGCAAACTTAAAGTTAGAATGGTTCAGCCAACCCTAGCTATTGCTACTTTCTTAAATGTTAGGATATTTCTGAGGCCATTGGCTCAAACAGGCTTCCTTGGACAGACTTGGCGCAAGACACACCATTTCTGATGTTTGCAAATGAACCCTGGGCTTCACCCTTGAACCTCTATACAGGGACCGTTTCATAGTTTTAAGGTTGAAAGACACAAGTCTGTCAAGTTCAACCTAAAAGCTAATGTGTTGATCCAGAGGAAGGCAAAAACCCCATGAGGCAGATGCTAATTGCCCCATATTAGGGGAAAAATTCCTTCCCGACTCCACATATGGCAATCAGACTAGTTCCCTGGATCAACGTCCCATAACAAAATCTAGTACGGATAACCTGCAATTTTATATTATTTAAGAAAGACACACACATGCCCTCCTTGAATTTTTTTTAGAAAATTAAGTATTTCAATTTCATGTGGTAGAGAGTTTCATAACCTCATTGCTCACACAATAAAAATTTGCCAACTAACTTCCTTTAGACAAAGTGAATTAGGATCTTTATGCTAGAGTAATTGAATTAACTCTAACTGAAATAGATTAATGCTTTTTTCCTAAATGTTGAAATTTGTTTAAATCCATCAGCTCAAAAAGGCTTTCTCGGACAGACTTGGCGCAAGCTACTCCATTCTGCAGATCCCAAGGGAACCCTGGCCTTTACCATTACACCCCTGTACAGGGATAGATACTTACCATAGGCCCAGGGCTGCATCTACAGAGTAGCTGCTGGCCGGAGGAGCGAGCTTGAGGCTATAGTGGTTGATTCAACTCTAACTAAAGCTTTTTTTTTCCTAAATACTGGGATCTGTTTAAGGCTGTTGGCTCAAACAGACTTCCTCGGACAGACTTGGCGCAAGCTACTCCATTCTGCAGATCCCAAGGGAACCCTGGTTTTTACCATTACACCCCTGTACAGGGATAGATACTTACCATAGGCCCAGGGTTGCATCTACAGAGTAGCTGCTGGCCGGAGGAGTGCGCTTGAGGCTTGAGTAGTTGAATCAATCCTAACTAAAGGAAAACCTATCTAATGCCACTTTCTTGTTAGGACCTGTCTGAGGCCTATGGCTCAAAAAAGCTTCTTTGGAAAGACTTGGCAAAAGCCAGTCTATCCTACAGGTTCCAAAGGAACTCTGGCCTTCACTCTTACAGCCCTGTACAGCGATAAAGACTTATTACAGGGCCTTGATTGCATCTACATAGTAGATGCTGACTGGAGGGGCAAACTTAAGGCTAGAATGGTTCAGCCAACCCTAACTATTGCTACTTTCTTCAATGTTAAGATATTTCTGAGGCCGTTGGCTCAAACAGGCTTCCTTGGACAGACTGGGCGCAAAACACACCATTTCTGATGTTTCCAAATGAACCCTGGGCTTCACCCTTGAACCTCTATACAGGGACCGTTTCATAGTTTTAAGGTTGAAAGACACAAGTCCATCAAGTTCAACCTAAAAGCTAATGTGTTGATCCAGAGGAAGGCAAAAACCCCATGAGGCAGATGCTAATTGCCCCATATTAGGGGAAAAATTCCTTCCCGACTCCACATATGGCAATCAGACTAGTTCCCTGGATCAACGTCCCATAACAAAATCTAGTACGGATAACCTGCAATTTTATATTATTCAAGAAAGGCACACACATGCCCTCCTTGAATTTTTTTTAGAAAATTAAGTATTTCAATTTCATGTGGTAGAGAGTTTCATAACCTCATTGCTCACACAATAAAAATTTGCCAACTAACTTCCTTTAGACAAAGTGAATTAGGATCTTTATGCTAGAGTAATTGAATTAACTCTAACTGAAATAGATTAATGCTTTTTTCCTAAATGTTGAAATTTGTTTAAATCCATCAGCTCAAAAAGGCTTTCTCGGACAGACTTGGCGCAAGCTACTCCATTCTGCAGATCCCAAGGGAACCCTGGCCTTTACCATTACACCCCTGTACAGGGATAGATACTTACCATAGGCCCAGGGCTGCATCTACAGAGTAGCTGCTGGCCGGAGGAGCGAGCTTGAGGCTATAGTGGTTGATTCAACTCTAACTAAAGCTTTTTTTTCCTAAATACTGGGATCTGTTTAAGGCTCTTGGCTCAAACAGACTTCCTCGGACAGACTTGGCGCAAGCTACTCCATTCTGCAGATCCCAAGGGAACTCTGTTTTTTACCATTACACCCCTGTACAGGGATAGATACTTACCATAGGCCCAGGGTTGCATCTACAGAGTAGCTGCTGGCCGGAGGAGTGCGCTTGGGGCTTGAGTAGTTGAATCAATCCTAACTAAAGAAAAACCTATCTAATGCCACTTTCTTGTTAGGACCTGTCTGAGGCCTATGGCTCAAAAAAGCTTCTTTGGAAAGACTTGGCAAAAGCCAGTCTATCCTACAGGTTCCAAAGGAACTCTGGCCTTCACTCTTTCAGCTCTGTACAGCGATAAAGACTTATTGCAGGGCCTTGATTGCATCTACATAGTAGATACTGACTGGAGGGGCAAACTTAAGGCTAGAATGGTTCAGCCAACCCTAACTATTGCTACTTTCTTAAATGTTAGGATATTTCTGAGGCCGTTAGCTCAAACAGGCTTCCTTGGACAGACTGGGCGCAAAACACACCATTTCTGATGTTTCCAAATGAACCCTGGGCTTCACCCTTGAACCTCAATACAAGGACAGTTTCATAGTTTAAAGGTTGAAAGACACAAGTCCATCAAGTTCAACCTAAAAGCTAATGTGTTGATCCAGAGGAAGGCAAAAACCCCATGAGGCAGATGCTAATTGCCCCATATTAGAGGAAAAATTCCTTCCCGACTCCACATATGGCAATCAGACTAGTTCCCTGGATCAACGTCCCATAACAAAATCTAGTACGGATAACCTGCAATTTTATATTATTCAAGAAAGGCACACATATGCCCTCCTTGAATTTTTTTTAGAAAATTAAGTATTTCAAGAGAGTTCCATAACCTCATTGCTCACACAATAAAAATTTGCCAACTAACTTCCTTTAGACAAAGTGAATTAGGATCTTTATGCTAGAGTAATTGAATTAACTCTAACTGAAATAGATTAATGCTTTTTTCCTAAATGTTGAAATTTGTTTAAATCCATCAGCTCAAAAAGGCTTTCTCGGACAGACTTGGCGCAAGCTACTCCATTCTGCAGATCCCAAGGGAACCCTGGCCTTTACCATTACACCCCTGTACAGGGATAGATACTTACCATAGGCCCAGGGCTGCATCTACAGAGTAGCTGCTGGCCGGAGGAGCGAGCTTGAGGCTATAGTGGTTGATTCAACTCTAACTAAAGCTTTTTTTTCCTAAATACTGGGATCTGTTTAAGGCTGTTGGCTCAAACAGACTTCCTCGGACAGACTTGGCGCAAGCTACTCCATTCTGCAGATCCCAAGGGAACCCTGGTTTTTACCATTACACACCTGTACAGGGATAGATACTTACCATAGGCCCAGGGTTGCATCTACAGAGTAGCTGCTGGCCGGAGGAGTGCGCTTGAGGCTTGAGTAGTTGAATCAATCCTAACTAAAGAAAAACCTATCTAATGCCACTTTCTTGTTAGGACCTGTCTGAGGCCTATGGCTCAAAAAAGCTTCTTTGGAAAGACTTGGCAAAAGCCAGTCTATCCTACAGGTTCCAAAGGAACTCTGGCCTTCACTCTTACAGCCATGTACAGTGATAAAGACTTATTACGGGGCCTTGATTGCATCTACATAGTAGATGCTGACTGGAGGGGCAAACTTAAAGTTAGAATGGTTCAGCCAACCCTAGCTATTGCTACTTTCTTAAATGTTAGGATATTTCTGAGGCCATTGGCTCAAACAGGCTTCCTTGGACAGACTTGGCGCAAGACACACCATTTCTGATGTTTGCAAATGAACCCTGGGCTTCACCCTTGAACCTCTATACAGGGACCGTTTCATAGTTTTAAGGTTGAAAGACACAAGTCTGTCAAGTTCAACCTAAAAGCTAATGTGTTGATCCAGAGGAAGGCAAAAACCCCATGAGGCAGATGCTAATTGCCCCATATTAGGGGAAAAATTCCTTCCCGACTCCACATATGGCAATCAGACTAGTTCCCTGGATCAACGTCCCATAACAAAATCTAGTACGGATAACCTGCAATTTTATATTATTTAAGAAAGACACACACATGCCCTCCTTGAATTTTTTTTAGAAAATTAAGTATTTCAATTTCATGTGGTAGAGAGTTTCATAACCTCATTGCTCACACAATAAAAATTTGCCAACTAACTTCCTTTAGACAAAGTGAATTAGGATCTTTATGCTAGAGTAATTGAATTAACTCTAACTGAAATAGATTAATGCTTTTTTCCTAAATGTTGAAATTTGTTTAAATCCATCAGCTCAAAAAGGCTTTCTCGGACAGACTTGGCGCAAGCTACTCCATTCTGCAGATCCCAAGGGAACCCTGGCCTTTACCATTACACCCCTGTACAGGGATAGATACTTACCATAGGCCCAGGGCTGCATCTACAGAGTAGCTGCTGGCCGGAGGAGCGAGCTTGAGGCTATAGTGGTTGATTCAACTCTAACTAAAGCTTTTTTTTTCCTAAATACTGGGATCTGTTTAAGGCTGTTGGCTCAAACAGACTTCCTCGGACAGACTTGGCGCAAGCTACTCCATTCTGCAGATCCCAAGGGAACCCTGGTTTTTACCATTACACCCCTGTACAGGGATAGATACTTACCATAGGCCCAGGGTTGCATCTACAGAGTAGCTGCTGGCCGGAGGAGTGCGCTTGAGGCTTGAGTAGTTGAATCAATCCTAACTAAAGGAAAACCTATCTAATGCCACTTTCTTGTTAGGACCTGTCTGAGGCCTATGGCTCAAAAAAGCTTCTTTGGAAAGACTTGGCAAAAGCCAGTCTATCCTACAGGTTCCAAAGGAACTCTGGCCTTCACTCTTACAGCCCTGTACAGCGATAAAGACTTATTACAGGGCCTTGATTGCATCTACATAGTAGATGCTGACTGGAGGGGCAAACTTAAGGCTAGAATGGTTCAGCCAACCCAGCTATTGCTACTTTCTTCAATGTTAAGATATTTCTGAGGCCGTTGGCTCAAACAGGCTTCCTTGGACAGACTGGGCGCAAAACACACCATTTCTGATGTTTCCAAATGAACCCTGGGCTTCACCCTTGAACCTCTATACAGGGACCGTTTCATAGTTTTAAGGTTGAAAGACACAAGTCCATCAAGTTCAACCTAAAAGCTAATGTGTTGATCCAGAGGAAGGCAAAAACCCCATGAGGCAGATGCTAATTGCCCCATATTAGGGGAAAAATTCCTTCCCGACTCCACATATGGCAATCAGACTAGTTCCCTGGATCAACGTCCCATAACAAAATCTAGTACGGATAACCTGCAATTTTATATTATTCAAGAAAGGCACACACATGCCCTCCTTGAATTTTTTTTAGAAAATTAAGTATTTCAATTTCATGTGGTAGAGAGTTTCATAACCTCATTGCTCACACAATAAAAATTTGCCAACTAACTTCCTTTAGACAAAGTGAATTAGGATCTTTATGCTAGAGTAATTGAATTAACTCTAACTGAAATAGATTAATGCTTTTTTCCTAAATGTTGAAATTTGTTTAAATCCATCAGCTCAAAAAGGCTTTCTCGGACAGACTTGGCGCAAGCTACTCCATTCTGCAGATCCCAAGGGAACCCTGGCCTTTACCATTACACCCCTGTACAGGGATAGATACTTACCATAGGCCCAGGGCTGCATCTACAGAGTAGCTGCTGGCCGGAGGAGCGAGCTTGAGGCTATAGTGGTTGATTCAACTCTAACTAAAGCTTTTTTTTCCTAAATACTGGGATCTGTTTAAGGCTCTTGGCTCAAACAGACTTCCTCGGACAGACTTGGCGCAAGCTACTCCATTCTGCAGATCCCAAGGGAACTCTGTTTTTTACCATTACACCCCTGTACAGGGATAGATACTTACCATAGGCCCAGGGTTGCATCTACAGAGTAGCTGCTGGCCGGAGGAGTGCGCTTGGGGCTTGAGTAGTTGAATCAATCCTAACTAAAGAAAAACCTATCTAATGCCACTTTCTTGTTAGGACCTGTCTGAGGCCTATGGCTCAAAAAAGCTTCTTTGGAAAGACTTGGCAAAAGCCAGTCTATCCTACAGGTTCCAAAGGAACTCTGGCCTTCACTCTTTCAGCTCTGTACAGCGATAAAGACTTATTGCAGGGCCTTGATTGCATCTACATAGTAGATACTGACTGGAGGGGCAAACTTAAGGCTAGAATGGTTCAGCCAACCCTAACTATTGCTACTTTCTTAAATGTTAGGATATTTCTGAGGCCGTTAGCTCAAACAGGCTTCCTTGGACAGACTGGGCGCAAAACACACCATTTCTGATGTTTCCAAATGAACCCTGGGCTTCACCCTTGAACCTCAATACAAGGACAGTTTCATAGTTTAAAGGTTGAAAGACACAAGTCCATCAAGTTCAACCTAAAAGCTAATGTGTTGATCCAGAGGAAGGCAAAAACCCCATGAGGCAGATGCTAATTGCCCCATATTAGAGGAAAAATTCCTTCCCGACTCCACATATGGCAATCAGACTAGTTCCCTGGATCAACGTCCCATAACAAAATCTAGTACGGATAACCTGCAATTTTATATTATTCAAGAAAGGCACACATATGCCCTCCTTGAATTTTTTTTAGAAAATTAAGTATTTCAAGTTCATGTGGTAGAGAGTTCCATAACCTCATTGCTCACACAATAAAAATTTGCCAACTAACTTCCTTTAGACAAAGTGAATTAGGATCTTTATGCTAGAGTAATTGAATTAACTCTAACTGAAATAGATTAATGCTTTTTTCCTAAATGTTGAAATTTGTTTAAATCCATCAGCTCAAAAAGGCTTTCTCGGACAGACTTGGCGCAAGCTACTCCATTCTGCAGATCCCAAGAGAACCCTGGCCTTTACCATTACACGCCTGTACATGGATAGATACTTACCATAGGCCCAGGGCTGCATCTACAGAGTAGCTGCTGGCCGGAGGAGCGAGCTTGAGGCTATAGTGGTTGATTCAACTCTAACTGAAGCTTTTTTTTCCCTAAATACTGGGATCTGTTTAAGGCTGTTGGCTCAAACAGACTTCCTCGGACAGACTTGGCGCAAGCTACTCCATTCTGCAGATCCCAAGGGAACCCAGGTTTTTACCATTACACCCCTGTACAGGGATAGATACTTACCATAGGCCCAGGGTTGCATCTACAGAGTAGCTGCTGGCCGGAGGAGTGCGCTTGAGGCTTGAGTAGTTGAATCAATCCTAACTAAAGAAAAACCTATCTAATGCCACTTTCTTGTTAGGACCTGTCTGAGGCCTATGGCTCAAAAAAGCTTCTTTGGAAAGACTTGGCAAAAGCCAGTCTATCCTACAGGTTCCAAAGGAACTCTGGCCTTCACTCTTACAGCCCTGTACAGCGATAAAGACTTATTACATGGCCTTGATTGCATCTACATAGTAGATGCTGACTGGAGGGGCAAACTTAAGGCTAGAATGGTTCAGCCACCCTAACTATTGCTACTTTCTGAAATGTTAGGATATTTCTGAGGCCGTTGGCTCAAACAGGCTTCCTTGAACAGACTGGGCGCAAAACACACCATTTCTGATGGTTCCAAATGAACCCTGGGCTTCACCCTTGAACCTCAATACAGGGACAGTTTCATAGTTTTAAGGTTGAAAGACACAAGTCCATCAAGTTCAACCTAAAAGCTAATGTGTTGATCCAGAGGAAGGCAAAAACCCCACGAGGCAGATGCTAATTGCCCCATTTTAGGGGAAAAATTCCTTTCCGACTCCACATATGGCAGTCAGACTAGTTCCCTGGATCAACGTAACATAACAAAATCTATTACCACTAACCTGAAATGTTATATTATTCAAGGAACATTTTTCATCAAGCAGTTTTCACCGAAAATGTGTTGCACAACTGTTTGAATCTCAGTAAATTCCTGCGCAACTTACATTTGAATACTCTGACCTTTTTACACCCACTCTTTTAACTTCTTAAATAGTGAACAGAGCTTATCTGGACCGCTTGTGGCTTAGCTTTACCTGAAAACTTATTACAAATTAGGCTGGAAAAGTGGTGTAAAATAGGACTGAAATTGACTCCATCTTTTGACTGGAGTACATTTCTTGAGGTGTAGTACGTCAGCTTTAAGGGGATATTTCAATAAATGAATGACCCTGGCTGCAGGTATAAAGAATCAAACTGTGCTGTCCTGACCCATTCCTGGGATTGTGTATGGCACTGACATCACCTCAATACTGCCGCAGCCAACAAATGTAATCAGACGGACTGCCCAGCTGAGCGCACTGAGCTGCTGCAGCACTGAGATGGTGGAACCTCTTTTTTTTAATTAAATGACCTGCAGCTAGGGACATTCATTTATTGAAAGGGAACAACCCCTTTAAGGATGAGTCAAGTTCATTAAGAGGTTTAGTCTTTTTAATGAATTTGGTGCACGTTCCTCCAATAGGCGCTTCATGAATGCTGGTATAGAAATCCACCAGCCTTGATGAATCGGCCACCATAGGTGTACATGGCATGAGCATATACAGAACAGTTGTGTAGTATACGTTACCAGGCCCTCATGATGCTCTTGGTCCTGGATGGCCTTCCACAGTCTGCTTTCTTGCTTCATCATCTTGAAGGGCTCCACTTTCTTTTCTTCTGGCTGGCATGGTGCGGCTCTATCATCCTGCTCCTTTAACACGAAGGGACGAATGACTGTAAAGCTGCCAGGAGCGTTTTTTTATCCCCTTAGCTCATTGTGACACCACAAAGTGATGACATAGACAAGTGGGTGAGGCGCCTTTATTCAGTCATCGGGTGTGGTCAGAAGAAATTAGCATGTTCCGTGATGTTACTACAATGAGAACAGACATGAACATTCTATTCGGAACCCGACCGCCATTATCAGCGGAACCTTCACTGCTGTCAGATTGGCACTAAAAACAAAAAGAGACCGCGGTGAACCTGGACAGTAACAATCTACAGGGACAGTGACTGCTAAGCGGACTTCATGTCAGATGTTATGCAGTTTTGTCAGAAAAAAAAACAATAAAATATATAAAAGACAGGCTCCAATAAACCCTAAACACTGGGCTGTAGTCACAGATTCTCCTTCCACCTGCAGCACATTGCTCCCCTGCCTAACCCTCCCCGTCCTGCAGCATGTTTCTCACCGCTTAATTCTCCCACTCCTGCAGCACATCACTCCCCTGTCTAAACCTCCCCCTCTTGCGGCACATTGCTCCCGTCTAATCCTCCCCTCCTTGCAGCACATTGTGCCCTTTCTAAATCTCCCCCTTTCTGCACCACATCACCCACTGCCAAATCCCCTCTTGCACCACATCGCCCATTGCCAAATCCTGCACTTCCTGCAGCATATCGCTCCCTGCCTAATCCTCTCCTATTGCATTACATCACTCCCCTGCATAAGCCACCTCTTCCTGCAGCACATCGCTTCCCTGCCTAAGCCTCCCCCTCCTGCATTACATCACTCCCCTGCCTAATCCTCCTCTTCCTGCAGCACAGCGCTCCCTGCCTAATCCTCCTCTTCCTGCAGCACATCGCTTCCCTGCCTAAGCCTCCCCCTCCTGCCTTACATCACTCCCCTGCCTAATCCTCCTCTTCCTGCAGCACAGCGCTCCCTGCCTAATCCTCCTCTTCCTGCAGCACATCGCTCCCCTGACCCCCTCTTACGTGACATCTTTTCTATCAGTTACATTTGTGAAGTAACTGCTGTCTCCTGTGAGCAGTGGAGAGCGAAGCTGAGAGCCAGGAGGCTCTGCCCCTCTGCCCCTTCTTGCCACATCATCATCCATCTACATCAGGGCTGTCAAACTCAAATATATAGAGGGCCAAAAGGAAGAGTTTAACTCAGAAAAATAAGTCAACACTTTATCAGATGTTTCTGTGAAAACTTGAGTACAACAAATAAGATTTTGTTATTTTCCCTCAGTTATAAAAAAAATAGTTATGAGAAAAGTGTGACAAAAAGGAGTCATAAAATGCACCAAAATGAAATATCACAATTTATGGCTCAAATTGAGGTGAAGCAAGGAAGAGGTTGAGCTTAGCTAATGAGATGCATCAAACATACAGGTGCTTCTCACAAAATTAGAATATCATCAAAAAGTTAATTTATTTCAGTTCTTCAATCCAAAAAGTGAAACTCATATATTATACAGAGTCATTACAGAGTGATCTATTTCAAGTGTTTATTTCTGTTAATGTTGATAATGATGGCTTACAGCCAATGAAAACACAAAGTCATTATCTCAGTAAATTAGAATAATTAACAAAAATCACCTGCAAAGGCTTCTTACGCATTTAAAAAGGTCCCTTTGTCTGTTTCAGTAGGCTCCACAATCATGGGGAAGACTGCTGACTTGACAGATGTCCAGAAGGCAGTCATTGACACACTCCACAAGGAGTGTAAACCACAAAAGGTCATTGCTAAAGAAGCTGGCTGTTAACAGAGTGCTGTATCCAAGCATATTTATGGAAAGTTGAGTGGAAAGAAAAAGTGTGGTAGGAAGAGGTGCACAAGCAACCGGGATAACCGCAGCCTTGAAAAGATTGTTAAGGAAAGGCCATTCAAACATTTGGGGAAGATTCACAAGGAGTGGACTGCTGCTGGAGTCATTGCTTCAAGAGCCACCACACACAGACGTATCCAGGACATGGGCTACAAGTGTCACATTCCTTGTGTCGAGCCACTCATGACCAATAGACAACGCCAGAAGCATCTTACCTGGGCCAAGGAGAAAAACACCTGGACTGTTGCTCAGTGGTCCAAGGTGTTGTTTTCCGATGAAAGTAAATTTTGCATTTAATTTGGAAATCAAGGTCCCAGAGTCTGGAGGAAGAGTGGAGAGGCCACAATCCAAGCTGCTTGAGGTCTCGTGTGAAGTTTCCACAATCGGTGATGGTTTGGGGAGCCATGTCATCTGCTGGTGTAGGTCCACTGTGTTTTATCAAGACCAAAGTCAGCGCAGCCGTCTACCAGGACATTGTAGAGCACTTCATGCTTCCCTCTGCCGACAAGCTTTATGGAGATGGAAATGTCATTTTCCAGCAGGACTTGGCACCTGTCCACACGGCCAAAAGTACCAATACCTGGTTTACACAACAGTATCACTGTGCTTGATTGGCAGCAAACTCACCTGACCTTAACCCCATAGAGAATCTATTATAGAGAATCTGTGGGGTATTGTCAAGAGAAAGATGAGAGACACCAGACCCAACAATGCAGACGAGCTGAAGGCTTCTATCAAAGCCACCTGGGCTTCCATAACACCTCAGCAGTGTCACAGGCTGATCGCCTCCATGCCACATTGCCGCATTGATGCAGTAATTGATGCAAAAGGAGCCTGGCCAAGTATTGAGGGCATTTACTGAACATACATTTCAGTAGGACAACATTTCAGATTTTAAAAACATTTTTCAAGCTGGTGTTATAAAGTATTCTAATTTACTGAGATAATAGCATTAACAGAAATAAACACTTAAAATAGATCACTCTGTCTGTAATGACTCTATATAATATGAGTTTTACTTTTTGTATTGAAGAACTGAAATAAATTAACTTTTTGATGATATTCTAATTTTGTGAGAAGCACCTATAGTATGCTATATGCCCAATTTTAACAAATGTACTGCAATTTTTGCTGAATGTGTTCAGAAATGTACAGATGTGTAAGCAGACAAATGCAGAGATTTAGGCTATGTGCCCACGATGCACAAAAGCTCCGGATTTTTCCTGAGCGTTTCTGCATCTCCCTGGCAGAAAAAACGCATGCGGATTGTACATGCGGATTGTACATGCGGATTGTACATGCGGATTGTATATGCGGATTGTACATGCGGATTGTGCATGCGGATTGTACATGCGGATTGTACATGCGGATTGTACATGCGGATTGTATATGCGGATTGTATATGTGGATTGTACATGCGGATTGTACATGCGGATTGTATATGCGGATTGTACATGCGGATTGTACATGCGGATTGTACATGCGTTTTTCCTGCCAGGGACATGCAGAAGTGAAGCGTTCTTCACATGCATTTCCACATGCGGGTTGACAAGCGCTTTACAAGTGATTTTAGCATCACTTGGAAAGTGCTTGTCAATTTGGTCACACTATAGAAATCCATGAAAACGGCATGGATTTATATAGTGTGACCCCAAAGACTGGTTAAAAATAAAAAAATCTACTGTATAATTGTCTTATCCCGTCTGTCTGTCTGTCTGTTTGTCCGTCTGTCCTGGAAATCCCGCGTCGCTCATTGGTCCGGCAGCGGCCAATCAGCGCCGCGGGATTTCTGAAAAAAGATGGCGGCCGTTAGCGGCTCATCTGCGGGACGGAGCTCAGCGGCGATGCAGCCGGGAGATGAGCGCCGCGAGGCGCTCATCTCCCGGCCGGTACCAGCAGAAGGACATCGACCGCCGGACCCATCTGCGGGACGGAGATGCAGCCGGGAGCCAAGATCGTGTAGCCAAGATCGGTGATTGGTCGCGGCCGATATTTAAATTTGGCGCCCAAATCGGTGATTGGTCGCGGGCAGCGTCCGCGACCAATCAGTACAGTAGTGTTTAACTTTTGCGGCAAGATCAGTGATTGGTCGCGGGCCAAGACCGCGACCAATCACCGATTTGTGCGGCACATTTAAATAGCGGCCGCGACCAATTGGATGTCAGCGCCGCTCAACGGTCCTCCCTTCACACCCTAGCCGCATGGATGTCAGCGCCGCTCCCCGGTCCTCCCTTCACACCCTAGCCGCATGGATGTCAGCGCCGCTCCCCGGTCCTCCCTTCACACCCTAGCCGCTGATGTCCCCACAGTATCTGCATGGTGTTACAAAGGTCCGGACATTTGTGTTAAAAATCGCTGATTGGTCGCCGACGCTATTTAAATGTGGCGCCAAAATCGGTGATTGGTCGCGCCCAGCGTCGGCGACCAATCAGCGATTTTTAACACAATTGTCCGGACCTTTGTAACATCATGCGGATACTGTGGGGACATCAGCGGCTAGGGTGTGAAGGGAGGACCGGGGAGCGGCGCTGACATCCAATTGGTCGCAGCCGCTATTTAAATGTGCCGCACAAATCGGTGATTGGTCGCGGTCTTGGCCCGCGACCAATCACTGATCTTGCCGCAAAAGTTAAACACTACTGTGCTGATTGGTCGCGGACGCTGCCCGCGACCAATCACCGATTTGGGCGCCAAATTTAAATATCGGCCGCGACCAATCACCGATCTTGGCTCCACATTTAAACACAGCTGTACTGATTGGTCGCGGACGCTATTTAAATGTGGCGCCAAAATCGGTGATTGGTCGCGCCAAGCGTCGGCGACCAATCAGCACAGCGGTGTTTAAATGTGGAGCCAAGATCGGTGATTGGTCGCGGCCGATATTTAAATTTGGCGCCCAAATCGGTGATTGGTCGCGGGCAGCGCCAGCGACCAATCACCGATTTTTAACACAAATGTCCGGACCTTTGTAACACCATGCGGATACTGTGGGGACATCAGCGGCTAGGGTGTCAAGGGAGGACCGGGGAGCGGCGCTGCGGGTCCGGATACTTCTGCTGCGAGCAGTCGCTCATCTCCCGGCTTCTCGCAGCGGAAGTAGCCGCACAGGCAGCGGCGCTCCCCGGTCCTCACTAATACGATTCCGCTCCCCGGTCCTCACCAATACGATTCACTGATTGGTCTCGCTCTCCACACGCGACCAATCAGTGATCTTGGCGCTAAAGTTAAACACCGCTCTGCTGATTGGTCGCAGCCGCTGCCCGTGACCAATCATCGATTTGGGCGCCACATTTAAATAGCGGCCGCGACCAATCACCGATCTTGCCGCCACATTTAAACACTGCTGTGCTGATTGGTCGCGGACGCCAGACGCGACCAATCAGCGATTTTGGCGCCAAATTTAAACCCGCTCCGCTAGTTGGTCGCGGATGCCGGCCGCGACTAATCAGCATTACTGGCGCCAAATTTAAACACCGCTCTGCTGATTGATCGCGGTCGCTGGCCGAGATCAATCAGCAGTATTGGCGCCAAATTTAAACACCGCTCTGCTGATTAGTCGCGGTCGCCGTCCACGACCAATCAGCAATATTGGCGCAAAATTTAAACACCGCTCTGCTGATTGGTCGCGGTCGCCGTCCGCGACCAATCAGCAGTATTGGCGCCAAATTTAAACCCCGCTATGCTGATTGGTCGCGGTTGCCGGCCGCGACCAATCAGCAGTATTGGCGCCAAATTTAAACACCGCTCTGCTGATTGGTCGCGGGCGGCGATTGCGACCAATCAGCATTATTGGCGCCAAATTTAAACCCCGCTCTGCTGATTGGTCGAGACAGCCGGCCGCCACCAATCAGCAATTTTGGCGCCAAATTTAAACCCCGCTCTGCTGATTGGTCGCGGTTGCCGGCCGCGACTAATCAGTATTGTTGGCGCCAAATTGCCGGCCGCGACTAATCAGCATTATTGCCGCCAAATTTAAACACCGCTCTGCTGAATGGTCGTGGCCGTGACCAGTCACTACTATTGGCGCCAAATTTAAACACCGCTTTGCTGATTGGTCGCGACCGGCGGCTGCAACCAATCAGCATTATTGGCGCAAAATTTAAACCCCGCTCTGCTGATTGGTCACGTTCGCTGGCCGCGACCAATCAGCATTATTGGCGCAAAATTTAAACCCCGCCCTGCTGATTAGTCGCGACTGCCGGCCGTGACCAATCAGCGATATAGCCGCTAAATTTCAACACCGCTTTGCTGATTGGTCGCGGTTGTTGGCCGCGACCAATCAGCGATTTTGGCGCCAAATTTAAACACCGCTCTGCTGATTGCGCCCGGTCTGCCGCATACATATTCTAGAATACCCGATGCGTTAGAATCAGGCCACCATCTATAAATCTATACTTAACTTCCGATGGCCCCCGCAGTCTTGCTTCGCTCCGTCCTGGCTGCCGGCAGATCGCGGTACACTGAAGGACCTGCTGTCACATGACTATGACGTCAGCGCAGGTCCTTCAGTCCATCGCGAGCTGCCGGCATGGGAGGACGAGCGCAGCGGGGGCCGTCAGAAGGTAAATATAACATTTATTTTATATTTTATTCTTTTTTTTGACAGGTTCTATGGTACCCGGGTCCGGAGGAGAGTCTCCCATCCTCCACACGCGGGTACCATCCGCACATTGAACGCATGTATTCCGCATGTGCTTATCTAGTGAAGCGGAATCCATTTGTTCCAATGCAAGTCAATGGCGGCGAAAAAGCAGCGCTTACGCGAAATAATTGGTAGTGCTGCGTTTTCTTCCGCAATGATAATCCGCAGTGGAAATTTCCGCAGCATGTGCACAGCACATGCGGACTATCATTGGGGAACATGGCAGACCTTCTAACATGCGTTTTTAAGCGTTTCTGCAGCGTTTTTGCCATGCCGAAACGCTTAAAAAACGCATTGTGGGCACACAGCCTTAGGCCATGTGCCCACGCAGCGTTTTTGTAGCATTTTTGCGGCATTTTTACGGCCGCGAAAACGTTTGTAGAACAGTCTGCCATGCAAAGCCATGTGAATTCGGATGTGCTGTGCACATGATGCGCTAATTTGCGCGCCGAATTCGCATTACTTTGCAAAACGCAGCATGACCATTTCTACTGCGATTACGCTGAAGCTTATTCGCGATGCGTGTGGTATCTGGGAGGAAGACGAGACTACAACTCCTCTTCATCCCGGCTACCACGCGGTGAAAAAAAGAAATAAAAAAGTTAAAAACAAACAAAACCTGTATATTCACCTCTCCGGCGGCCCCCGCTCTGCTCTCCGGTCTCCTCCGGTCTGCTGTCTGTACTGTCAGGACCTGCGCTGACGTCATTTAGTCAGGTGATGGTCGCATGACAGCTGACGTCGGCATCAGGTGATGGTCGCGTGACCATCAGCTGACTAAATGACGTCACCGCAGGTCCTGACCGTACACTGCAGGACGCTGAAGAGAGAAGACGCGGCCGGGAGCAGACCGGAGGAGACCGGAGAGCAGACCGGGGGCCGCCGGAGAGGTGAATATACCGTTGTTTTTTTTTATTTATTAACGTTTTCTTTTTTTTACTATAGATGCTGCATTTAAAGCATCTAAGTTGTTCACACATTATAGATCCATGTCGGTTGCATGGATTTATATTGTGTGATCAACTTGTCAAGCACTTTTCCAAGTGATGCTCAAAATTGCTTGGAAAAGTGCTTGAAAAAACGCATGTGAAAACGCTTCTCTCTGGCAGAAAAAACGCATGTAAATCTGCATCAAATCTGCTAGGTGTGCACACAGCCTTATAGCTGGTTTTGCTCTGAGCTGAGATGTCCAGGCTGAATAATGCTCTGGGAGCAGAACCCATCAGCAGAATCTGTCTGTTTCCTGCCTTGTAGCAGTGGATCCCGGCTATTTAGCTCACAGAGCATTGTCTACACAAGATACAATTGTATCCAATTTTCAGCTGGGAACAGGACTATGGACAAGTTTTGCAGCAACTGCATTTGTGATAGGAAATGTTGATCAATCTAGATTTTCTTCAGTGTTCTTATTCATTGCAGAAAATCTTAAAAAAGCCGAGGAATGTGGGCAACATGGTGGGTCAATGATTAACGCTGTGGGGCTGGGTTCATATAATAGCAAGGACAACATCTGCAAGGAGTTTGTATGTTCTCCCCGTGTTTGTATGGGTTTCCTCCGGGTTCTCCGGTTTCCTCCCACACTCCAAAGACATACTGATAGGGAATTCATATTGTGAGCCCCAATGGGGACAGTGATGATAATGTCTGTAAGGTGCTACGAAATCTAACGGCGCTATATAAGAGAGTAAAATAAATATATAACTAAATAAAATGAATGTATTAAAAGGCTAAGATTGCAAAGAGCTTGTAAAAACAAGAAACTTTGCAATTTCCTTCTTATTCAAAATCTTCTCTGTTCTCAAGAAGGAAAAGATTTTTAATTCTGCAGTGTACAGCTCATTGCTATGGTTACTGACCACCTGAGAAGTGGCTGGTCTCCTTGGCAAGAAGCGCTCACTTGCAGACTGGTGGACTTCAGCGCCCCTGTGCCTGTCCCATTCTGCAGAGGCAAAGCTGCCTCTGCCCGCAGAATGCAAGAGGGCACAATTCAGACAAGCGGCTCAGCCAAGCCACCGGCCAGAACTGTAAATCTTCAGCTTCTGATGAGAGGAACACAAGACCACCCCTTTAATAAAGGAGTAGAGCAGAACTCATACAGTGATTAGTGGGGGTCTGACACCTGAAATCCCCAGACATCAGCTACTTCTGCAAGATGATGTACACAGTGTTAAGAGCTGGAATAGCACAGCTCCGCACACTGTGCAATGGCTGGTTTCAGGTACTACAGCTCAGATCACAATCATTTCAATAGGAGCTGCAGTACCAAGATCGGCCACTACACAGTGTACAGCGCTGTGCTGTTTGGGCTCTCTACGCTGAGTATTTCCAGCTGCTGTCTTATTGGTGAGGGGGCCGTGTGTTGGAACCTCACTGATCTGATATTGATGACCAGGGTCGGACTGCGGTGTCTGGGGCCCACAGGGGAAATTAACTCTAGGGGCCCACCTACAGCAAGATGCAAATATCTGTTATCCGCTCTCGCTGTTATAGTGGAGCATTGACTGGCGGCTCCTGCACATCTACTGGGCGACACTCTAACTGGGATGGACATGTTTGCATTAAAGGGCTTCTTTGGTTAAAACTAGTGTTGAGCGAGTATGTTCTGTTAACCCTTTCGGCGAGTATGCTCGGGCCGAGCTCCGAGTATTTATAGCTGCTCGGTGATATGGTTGAATCGCTCCCGTGTGCATGATTTGCGACTGTTTGACGGTTTTAATACATGTGAGGAATGTGTAAGAAATAACCACCATAAATGAGGAGGGCACCATCTAATAAACGGGATCTACCTGCAGCATCTCATGAACTAACAAGTGGAAAATTATTTTTGGGAAAGAGGAGATGCTAACTAATAGTGATCACCAAAATGATAAAGAAAAAAATAAATAAATAGTGATCAATAGCAATATCAATCTATGAAAATATATCAATTTATTAAATACAAATGTTTCCTGACACATATACATGTAGTAACAAACTAACAAACATATAAAACACCATAAAATAGTGGAAAAACACCACTGTCTAAAGAGCCATCATTTTGGTGATCACTATTAGTTAGCAAATAATTTTCCGAATGTGTAAGAAATAGACATTCCTCACATGTATTAACCCCTTAAGCCGCGGAGCATTTTCCGTTTTTGCATTTTCGCTTTTTGCTCCACTTGTTCCCAGAGCCATAGCGTTTTTATTTTTTGGTCAATATGGCCATGTTAGGGCTTATTTTTTGCGGGACGAGTTGTACTTTTCAACGCCATTACTAGTTTTACCATGCCGTGTACGGGAAAACGGGAAAAAAATTCCAAGCGCCGCGAAATTCCAAAAAAAGTGCAATACCACTGAGGTTTTTTTAAATTTTTTTTTACCACGTTCACTGAATGCTAAAACTGACCTGCCATTATTATTCTCCAGGTCATTAAGAGTTCAAAGACACCAAACATGTATAGGTTCTTTTTTATTTAAGTGATGAAAAAAAATTCCAAAGTTTGGTAAAAAAAAAAATGGTGCCATTTTCCGAGACCCGTAGCGTCTCCATTTTTCGGGATCTGGGACAGGGTGAGGGCTTATTTTTTGTGAACCGAGCTGAAGTTTTTATAGATGCTATTTTGGGGTAGATCCGATGTTTTGATCGCCCGTTATTGCATTTTATTGCAATTTTACGGCGACCAAAAAACGTAATTCTGTCGTTTAGAATTTTTTTCTCATTACGCCATTTACCGATCGCATTAATTCTTTTTTTATATTGATAGATAGGGCAATTCTAAATGCGGCGATACCAAATATGTGTATGTAGGGTTTTTTTTTATGATTTTATTTTGAATGAGGCGAAAGGGGGGTGATTTAAACTTTTATTTATTTTTTTTTTTTTTCATATTTTTTAAAACTTTTTTTTTCACTTTTTGCTTGCTTCTGTAGTTTCCATAGGAGACTAGAAGCAGCAACTGTCCGATCGCCTCTGCTACATACAGGGGACGATCAGATCCCCTGTATGCAGCAGAAATGGTCCTGTGCTATGAGCGCCGACCACTAGGTGGCGCTCACAGCGACAGGATCATTACAACCACTGGTGTCTGCTGCAGACCCAGGGTTGTCATGACCACCCATCGGCGACCCACGATCATGTGACGGGGTTGCCGATGGGAGGGGTAAGTGACGCGCTTCCAGGAAGCGCGCGTTAAATGCCGCTATCGGAGATTGACAGCGGCATTTAATATGTTAACAGCCGCTGGTGGATCACGATTCCACCCGCGCCTGTTGCGGGCACATGTCAGCTGTAATAATCAGCTGACATGTGCTTGGTTCAGTGCGGGCTCAGCGCCGGAGCCCTCACTGAACCGGAGGATAACGACATGCGCGTACTAATACGTGACATGTCGTTAAGGGGTTAAAGCTGTCAAACAGTTGCAAATCATGCACACGGGAGCGATTCAACCATATCACCGAGCAGCTGTAAATACTCGGAGCTCGGCCCGAGCATACTCGGACAGAACATACTCGCTCAACACTAGTTAAAACAAGTTATCACCGATCCATGGGCTCTACAGGATAGGTGATCACTTATTGAGCATTTGTGTCCGAACATTGGAAAACGCACCTATCGGAAGAATGGGGAAGTTTTATCCCTGACAGAACACTTATCCCTATTTTAAAATGCTGCGGCAGGTGGGACGTCTGACCGCAGCTCTATTCATTCTCTTAGAGACTTGCAAAAAAGAGCAGCGCTCACAGCCACTGAGAGAATGAATGGATCAGTGGTCGCATCTCACATGCCGCTCCAGTCTAATGGGGAGAAAAGCTCCACATTCTGCCGGTGTGTGCAAGCAGTCAGACCCCCACCAATCAATATTATCAATGATCCTGTGGAGAGGTGATTACTTGTTTTCACCGGAGAACCCCTGTAAGTGCATCTCTGCCGCTCTTGTCCAAGTATTTAATCGCTAAGGCCACGGCCCTACTATCAGTATTCGGTCAGTGTCCAGTCAGTATTTTTTCTCAGGAGTGGGAGCCAAAACAGGTGATGAACAATCAGAGAAAAGGTATAATAGAAACAAGTCACCAATTCTGCATTAATCAACCATTCCTGGTTTCGGCAGCCACTCCTGAGAAAAATACTGACCAAATACTGATGGTGGGGCTGTGGCCTAATGGAAAAAAATCTTTTCCTAGTTAAGATCAGCGAGAATAAAATGACCGCCATACACAACACAGTCCACTATATCAACACCAATAATACCACATACAAAAGGGACAAATATCGCCACACCTTGACTAGATCACATATTACCACTACATAGTGACCGAATAATACCACATACAAGGAACAAATATGGCCAAACTATGACCAGACCATATATTACCACCCCAAGGTGACCAAATACTACAATACTGATCATGAATACAAAACCACAATACTAACAACACTGTTATTACCACCAGCAACATTATACACAGGAGCTCTGTATATAGTGTCAGTGTACAGGTAACACAGTGATCACCAGTGACATTATAGACAGGAGCTCTGTATATAGTGTATAGGTAATACAGTGATCACCAGTGACATACACAGGAGCTCTGTATATACTATATACACACGTGGTCAAAATTGTTGGTACCCCTCGTTTAATGAAAGAAAAACCCACAATGGTCACAGAAAAAACTTGAATCTGACAAAAGTAATAATAAATTAAAAATCGATGAAAATGAACAAATGAAAGACAGACATTGCTTTTCAACCCTGCTTCCACAGAATTTAAAAAAAAATTAAACTCTTGAAATAGGCCTGGACAGAAATGATGGTACCCCTGAAAATAATGTGACAAAAGGGACATGTTAAATCAAGTTGTGTCCACTAATTAGCATCACAGGTGTCGACAATCTTGTAATCAGTCAGTGGGCCTGTATATAGGGCTACAGATACTCACTGTGCTGTTTGGTGACATGGTGTGTACCACACTCAACATGGACCAAAGGAAGCAAAGGAAAGAGTTGTCTCAGGAGATTAGAAAGAAAATTATAGACAAGCATGTTAAAGGTAAAGGTTATAAGACCATCTCCAAGCAGCTTGATGTTCCTGTAACTACAGTTGCACATATTATTCAGAAATTTAAGATCCATGGGACTGTAGCCAACCTCCCTGGACGTGGCCGCAGGAGGAAAATTGATAACAAATCAAAGAGACGAATAATATGAATGGTAACAAAAGAGCCCAGGAAAACTTCTAAAGAGATTAAAGGTAAACTTCAAGCTCAAGGAACATCAGTGTCAGATCGCACCATCCGTCGTTGTTTGATCTAAAGTGGACTTCATGGGAGATGACCAAGGAGTACACCATTGTTGAAAAAAAATCATAAAAAAGCCAGACTGGAATTTGCCAAACTACATGTTCACAAGTCACAAAGCTTTTAGGAGAATGCCCTATGGACAGATGAGACAAAAATGGAAGTTTTTGGCAAGGCACATCAGATCTATGTTCACAGATGGAAAAATGAAGCATATCAAGATAAGAACACTGTCCCTACTGTGAAACACGGAGGAGTCTCTTTTATGTTTTAGGGCTGGTCTGCCGCATCTGGCACAGGGTGTCTTGAATCTGTGCAGGGTACAATGAAATCTCAAGACTATCAAGGGATTCTAGAGAGAAATGTGCCGCCCAGTGTCAGAAAGCGTGGTCTCAGTCGCAGGTCATGGGTCTTGCAACAGTATTATGACCCAAAACACACAGCTAAAAACACCCAACAATGGCTAAGAGGAAAACATTGGACTATTCTGAAGTGGCTTCTATGAGCCCTGACCTAAATCCTATTGAGCATCTTTGGAAAGAGCTGAAACATGCCGTCTGGAAAAGGCAACCTTCAACCATGAGACAACTGGAGCAGTTTGCTCATGAGGAGTGGCCAAAATACCTGTGGAGAGGTGCAGAAGTCTCATTGACAGTTACAGGAGTCGTTTGATTGCAGTGATTGCCTCAAAAGGTTGTTCAGCAAAATATAAAGTTAAGAAGAACCATCATTTCTGTCCAGGCCTGTTTTATCAGTTTATTTTTTTTTTTTTTTATTCTGTGGAAGCAGAAAAGCAATGTCTGACTTTCATTTGTTCATTTTCATAGATTTTTAATTTATTATTACTTTTGTCAGATTCAAGTTATTTCTGTGACCATTGTGGGTTTTTCTTTCATTAAACGAGGGGTACCAACAGTTTTGACCACGTGTGTAGTGTAAGTGTACATGTGTGTCACCCTGGCCTGGATGCCACAAGTGTAATTAAAGCTGTGTCTGAGAGCAGGGGGGAGGTTCTCTAGTCAGGGGAACATTAGCATGCAATGCCTCCTGTCTCAGGCCAGTAGGGGGAGCAGGCTGCCCCTATAAAAGCTGGTGCTGAGGGCAGGGTTAGAGAGAACCCAGATGACCTGTCTCAGGACTGAGACGTGTCTCAGCAGAGCAGGGACAGACAGTTGCACTGCACCTAAGAGGAAGTGTGGCAGGAGGAGAGCCACAAGCCAGAGACAAGAGGCGAAGAGAGCCTGTCTTGGCAGATAACAGACTTAATCTACCAGAGTTTGGTGTCTGAGGCTGGAAGGATTCCACATCCCCCAGCAGAGAACCAGTCCGCAAGGGACTGTATATTCCTTGGCCTAAGAAGCCTGGAGGCCCTGCCACAACAGAAGGGACCAGTAAAGCCATACAAGGCTGGGAGCAGAAAGGAACCCACGTCGCAGGCCATACAGGCGAGAAAACATGGAAAGCTCGGAAACGTGGGCTGTTACCCTATCAGGAGGAGATAGCCAGAAGGAGCGCAGAAAGCACGGTAGGCCTACACCCTCACCCTGACCAGGGCCAATTTCCCCGTTGCTCTCAGACATCCAGGTCCCCTCCTAGCCGGGACTGTTTGTGGGTCAGTTTACCTGTTTAGTAAAGACCCTAGACTGCAACCTGTTGTCTGTGTGCTCCTTGCTCCTCCAGCACTATCAGCACTGGGACTCCCACTACCATCACTCCCAACATCCATTATACTGCCCTGGGGCCGCACTCTTCCCGTGGAGAGTCACACTACCCTAGCTGCACACCTCATCAGCCCCAGCGGTCTGCATGCAGCGGCGGTTCCTAATAACCGCAATCCATGGGTGGCGTAGTCGGACATTATCAGCAGAACATAGCAGACTACCATTGGCCTGACCACCCTGAGCCACGGAACCGGGTCGCCACTACTACCCCCATCGTCTCCCTATTGCCCGGATCCGAGTGCCGCACGGCCCAGGGGGCGAGTCAGCTTTGGCGTAGTCGGCAGGATTTCGTGCCCGCAACCACCGGGTACTGCGTGCCTGAAAAAGACTTTTGTAACTTACCTGTGGCAAAGTTTCCCGCCATCCGGAGTCTTTTCCCGCCATCCGGAGCCGATTCCCGCCATCGGACGCCATCTTGGACCATTTCCCGCCGTCTTCTGCCGCCTTCCCGCCATCCGCAGCTGCTTCCCGCCATCGGACGCCATCTTCAGGACGCCGCGCGGGAAGAAGAGGGGCGTGGACGTCAAAACCGCGCGAGATCCGAAGCTCCGCCTCACGCACCGACGCTGCGCAAGGTCCTGGAAGGGAGAGAGAGCGACGCTGACGTCATCAGGACGCGACGCCAGGTCCTCGTCCATAGCAGCAGCAGCGGAGCCGCGGCCTACAGAAGAGGATCGTCGGAAGGTAGGCCACGCGTAACTAGCGGGGGAGGAAGATGACGGACACAGAGGCGCCCACTACCACCAACGCAACTGCAGCAGCGGTGATGCCCTTTTCCTTGCCCTACATCCCTGGAGCGGCCTGGCTGCCCAAATACTCAGGGGAGCCCCATGCCCTAACTGACTTCAAGGAAAGGCTATACAGTTTGTTCCACGTTTACCCCCTGACAGAGGAACAGAAGGTCAGCATATTAACAGGGCAGTTAACTGGCGCAGCCCAGCGGGAGGTAAAATCATGGCCCACTGAGGAGAAAAGGACTGTGAAGGGTATTCTGGCCCGGCTGCGGGGTACCTTTGACACACGTACCTCCGCTGAGATTAAAATGAGGTTCTATGGATGTAAGCAGCGGGCACAGGACAGCATCAGAGACTATGCCCTAAATCTGCAGGAAGCCTTGAGGGCTATTCAACAAACTGACCCTGGCAGTGTGCAGGAAACGGATAAGCTGCTAACAGAACAATTCATAGAAGGTCTGCTGTCTAGCGCCCACAGGGCCCAACTGCGCCTCATGTTCTTTCAGAACCTCGACCTTACCTTTGCCCAATTTAAGTACAGGGCCATAAGGGTGCTCCGTGAATCTGCAACCAGTGGCGCTATAAACCCCCGGCGCCCTGCTATCACTTACCACCAGGAGGCGGCGCCCTCCTCTATGGACTCCGTGGAGGCTGATGCACAGGCCCTGAACCAAGCCCCGTCGAAAGATCTGCACCAACAAGTCCAGGAGCTGACCAGGAGCGTCGCGGCGTTGACCAGGACCGTCCAGGCGTTGCAAGTGGACCCGTCAAAACCCATTGAGCTGGCTTCAAGTCCGGAGGATGTCCCATGGCGTCGACAGAGGAGGATCCCGTCGTTCCGAGGGAGGCCCACAGACCGCTACGCAGAGGATGGACAGCCCATTTGCTGTCGATGCAACCAGCCCGGACACATTTCCAGGTACTGTAATTTAAACGGGTCCAACCTGGGGCAGAGGGCCAACCCCCAGGCATAAGATCACCAGGCCCTTACAATTGGCGTAATAAGTACGTTGGGGGCGCCCGGTTTTACCCGTGGTGCTGGACGGTATCCCCATGAGCGCCTTGCTGGATACTGGGTCACAAGTAACCACTATCCCTTATGTACTTTTTAAGCAGTATTGGACTGATGCTGATATCACACGGTATCCAGACGGTAACTTGAGCATCATCGCCAGTAATGGCTTACCCGTGCCGCAGATGGGGTTCAAGGAGATGACCATTAAGATTGGTAAAGTTGAACTACCGGCACAGGGAGTGATTATTGTGGACATTGACCGTCGTGAAAGTCACCCTAAAATAACTGTGGGTACTAATGTAATTGAAAATTGTCTTTCAGAGGTAATTGTAATCTTACAACAGGTGGCGGTGAATGCTAGTTCCAGCCAACAGAGAGTCCTCAACAAGGAGATAAAAGCCCTGATGAGACGGCAGCAGGTAGAACTGTCTGGTGGTGAGATCGGTAGCGTAAGACTGAGTGACCCATTCCCCATTTCCATGCCTCCCAAAAGTGAAATGATGATCTGGTGTCGGACTGCAATCGGGTTGAGAGGTAGAGACTACCAAGCCATGGTAGAACCCGTGTACTCAGACAGCAGGCCCACCATTTTGACAGCCCGGGGGGTGGTTGATGTCCGTCATGGGAGGGTGCCCGTCCGCATTCTCAACATTGGGGAGAGGGAGGTACACTTACCCAGGTACGCTACACTCGCCAAGCTGTTTGTGGTCGAACACAAAGCTATCAGGGCCGTGGAACCCTTGCCTCCATCTCCTCAGGCGGAGGGTAATGGCTCCCAGAAACAAAAGGAGGACTGGTGCCAGAAACTCCACGTGGGTGCTGACTCCACTCCCCTGCACCAAAAACAAGGAGTCTACCGGGTGGTACAGGAGTACGAGAGAGTCTTTAGTAAGCACCCGCTAGACTTCGGCAGAGTAAAGGGGATAGAACACCACATCCCCACAGGGAGCCACCCACCGATAAAAGAGAGGCACAGACCTGTACCCCCTGCACATTATCAGAACGCAAGGAGCATGCTAAGAGAGATGAAAGAAGCTGGGGTTATTAGAGACAGCTGTAGCCCCTGGGCAGCCCCCTTGGTTCTGGTCAAAAAGAAAGATGGCACCATGAGAATGTGCGTCGACTATAGACAAATCAACTGTATCACTCACAAAGACGCATATCCGCTGCCTAGAATAGAGGAGTCTTTAGCCGCACTAAAATCAGCTAACTTCTTTTCTACTTTGGACCTTACTAGCGGGTACTGGCAGGTTCCTGTGGCAGAGGCTGACAAGGAGAAGACCGCCTTCACCACCCCGATGGGACTGAGCGAATTCAACTGCATGCTTTTCGGGCTCTGCAACGCACCAGGGACCTTCCAGCGGCTGATGGAATGCTGTCTAGGGCACCGAAACTTCGAGACGGTCCTCCTTTACCTGGACGACGTGATCGTCTATTCGAAGACCTACGAGGACCATCTGAAGCACCTGGCCGAGGTGTTCGAAGCCCTGGCAGGCTATGGCCTGAAGGTGAAACCATCGAAGTGTCACCTGCTGAAACCAAAGGTCCAGTACCTAGGGCACGTGGTAAGCGCGGAAGGAGTGGCCCCCGACCCTGACAAGGTCGCGGCAATCAAGAGCTGGCCAAGCCCCTCGAACATCAAAGAGGTGAGACAGTTTCTCGGGTTGGTAGGCTACTACCGAAGATTCATCCCCGGGTTCACCAAGATGGCAGCTCCTATGCAGGACCTCCTGATCGGACAGTCTAAGTCCAGGAGGCAAAAGCCGCCCTTCAAGTGGGATAAACCGGAAGAGGAGTCCTTCCGCCAGCTAAAGATGGCCCTCACAGGGGATGAGATCCTGGCCTACCCTGATTATGGCCAGCCTTTCATTCTCCACACAGATGCCAGTAATGTGGGACTGGGAGCCGTATTGTCCCAAAACCAACAGGGCAGAGAACGGGTGATCGCATACGCCAGCCGGAAGCTGAGGCCCACCGAGAGGAACCCGGAGAATTACAGCTCCTTCAAGCTAGAATTCTTGGCGGTGGTGTGGGCCGTGACGGAACGCTTCAAGCATTACCTGGCCTCCGCAAAGTTCACCATGTACACGGACAACAACCCGTTGACACACCTGGACAATGCAAGACTGGGTGCCCTGGAACAGCGGTGGATGGCCCGTCTCTCCAACTATGACTTCGTGATCAAGTACCGGGCAGGCAAAACCAACTCCAACGCGGACGCCCTATCAAGGATGCCTCACTTACCTGAAGGTGACGAAGACCCAGAAGAGCTGGAGGAGGTAGAACTCCCCGCGTTTCACCGGTATGGAGCCGCTCAACACTCTCACCGCGTGAAGGAGGAGGATCTAACAACTGTGATGATGAATCCCCTACCTCACCACAGCTGGGCCGAGACCCAAGATAGTGACCCTGCAGTCCGCCTGGTGAAAGATCTGCTGACCCGGGAAGACGCCCGCTTAGATCCAGATGCCCCAGAGGAAGCCAAGCAGCTATGGAAGGAGAAGAGCAAGCTGTTCCTCTACGAAGGCAAGTTGTGCAGAAGGATTGTCAACCACCGGACGCACGAGCTGACCTGGCAAGTCGTGGTCCCAAGGAGGGATGCAGCTATGGTCCTGGGGGCTTACCATGACAGAGCGGGACACTTCGGTTGGAAGAAACTGGAGTTCCTACTAAGAGGAAGATTCTTTTGGGTCGGCATGAGAGGAGCTGTAGAAAAATGGTGCAGAGACTGTGGCCCTTGTCACCTAAGGAGGAAGGACCGTGCCAGCCAGAAGACACCCTTGAGGCCCATCATCACCACGCAGCCTCTTGAGCTGGTAGCTCTGGACCATGTCAAATTGGCTCCCAGCCGGTCAGGATACATCTATGCCCTGACAATCGTGGACCACTATTCCCGTTTTCTAGTGGTGGTCCCGGTAAAGGACTTGACAGCCCAAACAGCGGCCAGAGCCTTCCAGCAATATTTCTGCCGTCCACACGGGTATCCGGAACAGGTCCTGACAGACCAGGGTCCAGCGTTCGAGGCTGAAATCTTCCAGGAGTTCTGCAACCTCTATGGCTGTAAGAAGATTCGTACAACGCCTTACCACCCCCAAACCAACGGGATGTGTGAGAAGATGAACAATATAGTCATTGATCTCCTGAAGACGTTGCCCCTGGAGGAACGCAGCCTGTGGCCAGAAAAACTGCCGGACCTGATAGACCTATACAACAATATCCTGGTGAATGCTACAAACTGCACCCCGGCTTACCTGATGCGAGCTAGACCAGGAAAGCTGCCCGTAGACCTGGAGATGGGAGTCCTAATACCTGAGGACACCTCCCCGGATGCGGACTGGGATACGGAAAGGCAACTGCAGTACAAGAAGGTACAGGAGAGTGTGGAGAAGAGCCTGGCCCAGGTGAGAGAGAAGCAAGAAAGACTCTTCAATCAACACGCCCCTGCTAGTCCCCTAGAACCTGGTGAGCAAGTCCTAAAGCGAAAAAGAAGGCTACATAAGTTGGACGACCAGTGGGAAAGGGAACCCTACACTGTACTGCAGTCTGACCACGACAACCCAAAGGTGTGCGTAATCACCAAGGACGGAGGAGAAACCACTAGTGTCGTCTCCAGAGACCATCTCAAAAGGTGCCCCGAGCAACTCCGTAGTGCAGAAGAGGATCAGAGTGACCTTGAACCCGCAGAGGACAAGGAAGAAATGATCAGCACCGTTCTCGGAGAGTTTCCTCAGTCCTGGACTCGCATAAATGATGCCATAGTGGTACTTGTCCTGCATTTCCTGCAACCGGCACAGCAACAACCAACACCAGAGCCGGAAGGTGAAGAGGAGCAAGCAGTTCCAGAGGCAGAAGAGCCTGTACCAGCAGCCCAGGAGAGTCAACCCTCTGCTGACAGTGAGCCTGCCATGCCTGCGGTAAGCCAAAGGACCCGCAGACAGCTGCCTGCCCTACCTGTACACCCAGCTGGTAGCTGCACCCCTAACGCTAGTGGGGAAAGCCAAGTCAGTCCACCACCAGACAGTGGGCTACGTAGGTCAACCAGGAGCACAAAGGGACAGATACCCGCTCACTGGAGAATATAGTGTACTAAAATTGTAAATAACCCTGTTGCCAAATGTTGAATTGTTTGCAAAGTTACATGCATGTTTGGTAATACTCTGTTTCAGTTTCTTGCAGCTACCGTAAGGACTCACAGGTTATGGACTTTTTATAACCGGGACCTTGTATGGACTGCGTTCAGAGCCTAACCCAGGAATGAACTAAGACTGTGAAGGACTTGGGGTAGGACAGACCCCCACCTGGTTAAGGTTCCCCGTTGTGCTGGTGATATGGACACCCGGTCACAGGCCACACTGTGACCTTAAGAACTCAATTTGTGCGTCGTCTGTCTATTAATGTTTTATTGTTTTGCATATTGTCTTTGTTTACTGTTTAGTCCCGGAGTACTAAATTTCACTAGGGGGGAATGTGTCACCCTGGCCTGGATGCCACAAGTGTAATTAAAGCTGTGTCTGAGAGCAGGGGGGAGGTTCTCTAGTCAGGGGAACATTAGCATGCAATGCCTCCTGTCTCAGGCCAGTAGGGGGAGCAGGCTGCCCCTATAAAAGCTGGTGCTGGGGGCAGGGTTAGAGAGAACCCAGATGACCTGTCTCAGGACTGAGATGTGTCTCAGCAGAGTAGGGACAGACAGTTGCACTGCACCTAAGAGGAAGTGTGGCAGGAGGAGAGCCACAAGCCAGAGACAAGAGGCGAAGCAAGCCTGTCTTGGCAGATAACAGACTTAATCTACCAGACTTTGGTGTCTGAGGCTGGAAGGATTCCACATCCCCCAGCAGAGAACCAGTCCGCAAGGGACTGTATATTCCTTGGCCTAAGAAGCCTGGAGGCCCTGCCACAACAGAAGGGACCAGTAAAGCCATACAAGGCTGGGAGGAGAAAGGAACCCACGTCGCAGGCCATACAGGCGAGAAAACACGGAAAGCTCGGAAACGTGGGCTGTTACCCTATCAGGAGGAGATAGCCAGAAGGAGCGCAGAAAGCACGGTAGGCCTACACCCTCACCCTGACCAGGGCCAATTTCCCCGTTGCTCTCAGACATCCAGGTCCCCTCCTAGCCGGGACTGTTTGTGGGTCAGTTTACCTGTTTAGTAAAGACCCTGGACTGCAACCTGTTGTCTGTGTGCTCCTTGCTCCTCCAGCACTATCAGCACTGGGACTCCCACTACCATCACTCCCAACATCCATTATACTGCCCTGGGGCCGCACTCTTCCCGTGGAGAGTCACACTACCCTAGCTGCACACCTCATCAGCCCCAGCGGTCTGCATGCAGCGGCGGTTCCTAATAACCGCAATCCACGGGTGGCGTAGTCGGACATTATCAGCAGAACATAGCAGACTACCATTGGCCTGACCACCCTGAGCCACGGAACCGGGTCGCCACTACTACCCCCATCGTCTCCCTATTGCCCAGATCCGAGTGCCCCACGGCCCAGGGGGCGAGTCACATGTAATACACTGACTCACCAGTGACGTCTCTAGGTGAAGTCCTTCATCTTCGCTTTTCTTCTTCATCTGGCACAGACGGCCATCACTTCTTCCAGCCAGGAATCATCTCTGCAGAAAATAACACACAGTTATCAATAACTGATCTCTTCTAGGGAATATTCCCACTCCACCCCCCGACTTCTACACTACACCAGTTGAAGAAAAAAAGCGATATAGTGCCGCCCTGCACAGTAACAGGAGCCCGCTTTTGTCCTATCCCATGGAAAACAATTTCCTAAAAAGTAAATTATATTACAGAAGTAATAATGTCTCTAATTGGACTCTAAAATAATAATGTTCCTCACTGGCCACCATAAACTAATAAAGTATGTTCCTCAATCTGGCCCCAAACAGTAATTAAGTCCCTTGTTCAGCCTGGCACCCCCATATATCCATCCTGGCCCCCCCTTCCCTGCATATATCCATCCTGACACCCCCCATATATCCCTTCTGGCCCCCATATGTCCAGTGTGACCCCTCCATATATTTATCCTAGCCCACGTGTATCGAGCCTGCCCCCTCCCATATACCCATCCTAGTCCCCATGTGGCCCTCCTGTTCCCCCCATATATCCATCCTGGCCTCCATGTGTCCAGCCTGCCCTCCCACATATCCATCCTGGCCTCCATGTTTCCAGCCTGCCCCCCCCATATATCTGTCCTGGCCTCCATGTGTCCAGCCTGCCCCCTCCCATATATCTGTCCTAAAGCCCCATGTGTCAAGCCTGCCCCCCATATATCCATCCTGGCCTCCATGTGTCCAGCATGCCCCCCCTACATATCCTTCCTGGCCTCCATGTGTCCAGCCTGCCCCCCACAATATATCCATCCTGGCCTCCATGTTTCCAGCCTGCCCCCCATATATCCATCCTGGCCTCCATGTGTCCAGCCTCCCCCTCATATATCCATCCTGCCCTTCCCCCCTGCATATATCCATCCTGACACCCCCCCATATATCCATACTGGCCCCCATATGTCCAGCGTGGCCCCTCCATATATTTATCCTAGCCCACGTGTATCGAGCCTGCCCCTCCACATATCTATCCTAGCCCCCCATGTGTCCAGCCTGCCCCCCACATATCCATCCTGGCCATCATGTGTCCAGCCTGCCCCGCCCCCCATATATCCGGCCCCCCCATATATCCATCCCCCTCACATATCCATCCTGGCCTCCATGTGTCCAGCCTGCCCCACCATATAGCCATCCTGCCCACCCTTTCCCATGTGTCCAGCCAGGCTCCCCCTTATGTGTCCAGCCAGGCTCCCCCCCTTGTGTGTCCAGCCAGGGTTCCCCCTTGTGTGTCCAGCCAGGCTCTCACCCTTGTGTGTCCAGCCAGTGTTCCCCCTTGTGTGTCCAGCCAGGGTTCCCCCTTGTGTGTCCAGCCAGGGTTCCCTCTTGTGTGTCCAGTCAGGGCTTCCCCTTGTGTGTCCAGCCAGGGCTCCCCCTTGTGGGTCCAGCCAGGGTTCCCCCTTGTGTGTCCATCCAGCTCCCCCCTTGTGTGTCCAGCCAGGGCTCCCCCTTGTGTGTCCAGTCAGGGCTCCCCCTTGTGTGTCCAGCCAGGGCTCCCCCTTGTGTGTCCAGCCAGGGCTCCCCCTTGTGTGTCCAGCCAGGGTTCCCTCTTGTGTGTCCAGTCAGGGCTCCCCCTTGTGTGTCCAGTCAGGGCTCCCCCTTGTGTGTCCAGCCAGGGCTTCTCCTTGTGTGTCCAGCCAGGGCTCCCCCTTGTGTGTCCAGCCAGGGCTCCCCCTTGTGTGTCCAGCAAGGCCCCCCTTGTGTGTCCATCCGGGCCCCCCCTTGTGTGTCCAGCCAGGGTCCCCCCTTGTGTGTCTAGCCGGGCCCCCCCTTGTGTGTCCAGCCAGGGGCCCATCCCATTCTGCATCCACTCATATACACACAGACACACACACAGACACCTCTTACCTTCCTGCTCTCCCGTGCGGTGTCCTCCTTCTCCGGTGACGTCATACGCCGGCCGGGGAAGGGAGACGCGCAGCTTCAGCTGCTTCACTGGGACGTGTGTCGCGGCGGTTCAGGTAATGAACGCCGCGTGCGCGCGTCCCTGCATACACTGTGCCTGCGCTTTTAAAGGGCCCGTGCCCCTTAAAACCGCAGGTTTTTTTATTTTTTCATTCTCTTCTCCCCCTCTCCTCTGCAGAAGGGTACCCCGCCAGCCCAGTCCCACCCTGTTGATGACTTATCCTAAAATCGGTCATTAATATATAAGTCCTGGACAGTCCCGTTAAGCTTGTTTTACCTAGTTATAAAAGCCCTTTAAGTCCTCATTATAAGATAAGGTATGAATGGATCTAATTAAATTCTCCAAAGAGAACTATTTATACATTTTAGTCACTGTGAGCTTTCTACAAGATATTGCGGGCAGTATATAGCGAATATACGGACACAGAGCCATTCGCCGGCTCAGATTGCCAATAAGCACCTTGTAAATATGAGACCTTGACATCATAGGTTACTTGGCTTAATATGAAATTGTCCCTCATGTGTACCGCATTGTGGGCAGGGACTATATGTACATCACTGCAGAATATGTTGGCAATAAAAAGTCAACAGAAATGAATATCATGCAGATCCTCACCAGGACTCCAGCAGTGTCACCATCCTGCCACCATACAGCTATAGAAGGACAATAAACCTGCAGGGCTCTCCCCTCAGTTATTTTTCCTTTAATTTTATTATCTGTTTCTTACTCACAGTGAAAGAACAGTCATCAGATATTTTATTCTTCACTTTTTATTTTACAGTCTCAGCTCTGAAGAATAGAACGTCTTATGAATAAATGACAGCTCACTTATTACAGTGGTGGCCAAAAGTATTGGCACCCCTGCAATTCTATCAGATAATACTCAGTTTCTTCCTGAAAATGATTGCAATCACAAATTCTTTGGTATTATTATCTTCATTTAATTTGCTTGCAAGGAAAAAACACAAAAGAGAATGAAGCAAAAATCAAATCATTGATCATTTCACACAAAACTCCAAAAATGGGCCAGACAAAAGTATTGGCACCCTCAGCCTAATACTTGGTTGCACAACCTTTAGCCAAAATAACTGCGAACAGCCACTTCCGGTAACCATCAATGAGTTTCTTACAATGCTCTGCTGGAATTGTAGACCATTCTTCTTTGGAAAACTGCTCCAGGTCCCTGATATTTGAAGGGTGCCTTCTCCAAACTGCCATTTTGTGATCTCTCCACAGGTGTTCTATGGGATTCAGGTCTGGACTCATTGCTGGCCACCTTAGAAGTCTCCAGTGCTTTCTCTAAAACCATTTTATAGTGCTTTTGGAAGTGTGTTTTGGGTCATTGTCCTGCTGGAAGACCCATGACCTCTAAGGGCGACCCAGCTTTCTCACACTGGGCCCTACATTATGCTGCAAAATTTGTTGGTAGTCTTCAGACTTCATAATGCCATGCACACGGTCAAGCAGTCCAGTGCCAGAGGCAGCAAAGCAACCCCAAAACATCAGGGAACCTCCGCCATGTTTGACTGTAGGGACCATGTTCTTTTCTTTGAATGCCTCTTTTTTTTTCCTGTACACTCTATGTTGATGGTTTTTCCCAAAAAGCTCGACTTTTGTCTCATCTGACCAGAGAACATTCTTCCAAAACATAGTAACATAGTTTGTAAACATAGTTAGTAAAGCCGAATAAAGACTTGCGTCCATCAAGTTCGACCTGTTAGTTCTGTAATTGGTAAAGTTGATCCAGAGGAGGGCAAAAACCCCAAATGATTTGGCCAATCTTCACCTGAGGAAAAATTCCCTCCTGACTCTGAAACCAGCAGTCAGAATAAATCCCTGTATCAACTTACTATTTTATTTTATTTTTAAGTATATGCTGAAATCTGCCTGGTATCTAGAAATGCATCCAGTCCCCGCTTGAACTGGTGTAGTGAATCTGACATCACCGTCTCCTCACTCTGTGAAATCCATATTCTCACTGCTCTTACCGTAAAGAACGCCTCTAGTGACGCTTACCCAATCTGAGTATATTCCATTTATAACCACCCTCTGCCTTCTATCCCTTAGCCAGTTAGCTACCCACTTGCAGACATTTTCCCCCAGCCCCATCATTCTCATTTTGTATACCAACCTATTATGTGGCACGCTATCGAAAGCTTTTGAGAAGTCGAGATACACGACATCCACTGGTTCCCCCTGATCTACTCGAGAGCTAACCTCCTCGTAGAAGTCAATCAGGTTTGTTTGGCAGGAGCGATTCCTCATGAATCCATGTTGGTTCGGGATTAAAAGATTATTAGCATCAAGATGCTCCGTAATTGCCTCTTTAATGAAGCTTTCAAAAATTTTGCCCACAACGGACGTCAGACTCACCGGCCGATAGTTTCCGGCGTCACTTTTCGCTCCCTTTTTGAATATTGGCACTACATTCGCCTGTCGCCAATCAAGTGGCACAGACCCAGTCTCAACAGAGTCCTTAAATATAAGATATAACGGTCTGTCTATCACATTACTTAGTTCCCTTAGTACCCGTGGGTGTATGCCATCAGGTTCTGGTGATTTGTTTATTTTAATGTTACTGAGGCGTTTCTGTACCTCAACTTGGGTTAGATTTGTCATACTTAGTGGAGGATTAAGCTTGTCACTTCTCATTTCTCCTGTTAGTTTGATTTCCTTTGTGAAAGTTGTCGAAAAAAAATTATTTAATAGATTAGCTTTATCCTCATCTTTCTCTATGATTTTGCCTTCCTCACTTTTTATTGGTCCAATATTATCCGATTTAATCCTTTTACTATTTATATACGTAAAGAACAGTTTGGGATTTGATCTACTTTCCCTAGCAATACGTCTCTCTGTTTCCTCCTTCGCTATTTTTATTTGTTTTTTACAGGTTCTCGTTTTTTCCTTGTAACACATTAGTGCCTCCTTACTGTTTTCCTGTTTTAATCTCTTGAATGCCTCTTTTTTGCTATTTAACGCCCCTTTTACGTTCTTGTTCAACCATATTGGTTTCCTCTTATTTCTGGCCCTTTTATTCCCATACGGTATATACCTCTCGCACTGAGTATTCAGAATTCTTTTGAAGGTTTCCCATTTACTATTCGTATTCCATTGATTAAGTACTTTGTCCCAGTCAATAAGTTGAAGGCTTTCTTTCAGCTGATCAAACTTCGCCCTCCTAAAGTTTAATGTTTTTGTTGTTCCCTTATTGATAACTGTAACATACCTGGCGGCGTCCTTGCATGGTGGTCCATCTCCCACTGTGCAAGAGCGCGCACTTGATCTCCAGTCCAGAATGTCTCTCTGGCTTCCCTCCATGCTGTCTGTTTGTGTCTGTTTCTGCTGCTTAAGGGTGGCGCCCGATCACTTCCTGCTTTTTGTACCTGCTGTGGGTCACACCCCTTGTGCGTCCTCAGCCTATTGCTGTCTGTCACCTGGTATATAGCTCAGCTGCTCCCATCTATTCCTGCCTGAGCATAGTGTTTTTTTCAGTGTGTGCTTGCACTCTGAAGGTGCCAGGTCCCGTTCTGTGTTCTCTTGTCTGCCTATCCTGGAGGCTGTATTTCCAGGCCTGTCTGAACACGCTCCTAGCCTGTTCCTCCTGCCTTCTAGGGGCCGATTACCTAGACCCGTTCCTGTATCTTGTCTGACCTGTCTGAACACACTCCTAGCCTGTTCCTCCCGCCTTCTAGGGGCCGATTACCTAGACCCGCTCCTGTATCTTGTCTGTCCTGTCTGAACACGCTCCTTGCCTGTTCGTCCTGCCTCTCTGGGGGCCGTATTCCCAGACCCGCTCCTGTATTCCGCTGCAGTGTCGGTCTCCTCCGTACACTCAGTTCCAGTCTGAACTCTCTCCTATCCTTTACCTGTTTTGCCTCTATGTCCGTTCCCTTCCTTTTTCTGCAGAGTCTGAACTCGTACCTAACTCCTGCTTGTTGTCTCTGTACTCCCGTTTGTGAGTTTGTGGTCCACTCGCTACTTCTCTGCAAGTACCCTGTGGGTGTCTGGCTCTGCCTTTCCCTTCCTGTCTGTTCCGTGTGAACAGAGCCCTGTCCCCCCTACTCAGCCTTGCCTGCTCTTACTCCTTTGCTCACCGCTCCGGCGGTTCTAGCCTGCTCTGACTCCTTTGCTTACCGCTCCGGCGGTTCTAGCCTGCTCTGACTCCTTTGCTCACCGCTCCGGCGGTTCTAGCCTGCTCTGACTCCTTTGCTCACCGCTCCGGCGGTTCTAGTCTGCTCTGACTCCTTTGCTTACCGCTCCGGCGGTTCTAGCCTGCTCTGACTCCTTGCTCACTGCTCCGCAGCCTTGCTCCGCTCTGACCCTTTTGCTCACTGCTCCGGCAGCCTTGCTCCGCTCTGACCCTTTTGCTCACTGCTCCGGCAGTCCTGTCCTGCCCTGCTTCTGCCCGCTGCTCCGGCAGTCCTGTCCTGTCCTGCCCTGCTTCTGCCCGCTGCTCCGGCAGTCCTGTCCTGCCCTGCTTCTGCCCGCTGCTCCGGCAGTCCTGTCCTGCCCTGCTTCTGCCCGCTGCTCCGGCAGTCCTGTCCTGCCCTGCTTCTGCCCGCTGCTCCGGCAGTCCTGTCCTGCCCTGCTTCTGCCTGCTGCTCCGGCAGTCCTGTCCTGCCCTGCTTCTGCCCGCTGCTCCGGCAGTCCTGTCCTGCCCTGCTTGTGCTCGCTGCTCCTGCAGCCCCGTCCTGCTCTGTTCTTGCCCACCGCTTCGGGCATTCCCTCTCTGCTGTGGTTGTCTACCGCATCTGCGGTTCTGTGACCCAGTCTGTACTGGGTCTTAACCTTTCTGTGCTCCAGCCCGTCCTTTCGGCCAGTACCTCCCTGCCTGCATACTCGCCTGTATCCACCCATCTGCATACCTGCCGTGTTTGCTTACATCCACCAGTCTGTGCCAGCCTAACCTGCCTGTTCCAGTAATCCCAGTGTGGGTCAACCCCCGTGTCCGGAGTTTGACCTGGAGTAGCACCTGGTCCCTCTGCCCGGTTTCTCCCTGGTGCACTGGCGTCGTATGCCGTCGTGCCACCTTGGTCGGATCGGCCAGATACTTAGTCACGCCCCTCCAGGCACTCTCCGGTCCATGGTCCAGTGGAACCACAACACCCGCACACGCCAGTCAGTACGGGCGTGTGCATAACAGCATGCTCAGGCCATGGTTCCCGTTGAGCCCCACGGCCTTCGCTCTCTGAGAAGTTTTCCAGCGAATACATGCATTAAAAATAAATAAATAAAAAATTTTTTTTTTCTCAGCTGAGTTCCAGGCGAATTACGCACCTGTCCAGATGGATCTATCTGCTCTCGTTCCTGCGGATCCGCCACGTTACTATGGGGATCCAAGACAAAGTCGTGCATTTGTGGAGCAATGCATGCTACACTTCAAGTTCTACCCTCTATGTTTTCCCACCGATCGGGTTAAGGTGGCATTCATTATGTCTTACCTGGCGGGTGATGCCTTGGAATGGATCAACCCCCTATATGAAACACAGGATCCGATCCTCCTGGACCTAATGGCCTTCCTGGTGGCCTTTCTAATGGTCTTCGATGATCCTAACCCGGAGGCTCCTGCTGAAGCTTCACCTCCCAATATCCCGGAGCAGCCCCGATGGGTAATGTGTGTGGGTAGCGCAATAGTCCTCCAGCCCAATGAGACTACTGTCCACCCAGAATCTTCACAGGGTGACTACGCTTTCCGGAATACATCTCCCAACCTCAAGAGGCAGTCCAGACGTGCTAGACGTAGAGGCAAGCCGTCACGCCAGGGTCTGTCCTCCCTGAGACCTCCTCACCCCAACCTTGAAGTCCCTACTGAAGCTTCATCTCCCTGTATCCCGGAGAAGCCCCAACGGGTAATGTGCGTGGGTAGTGCTCCGGTTCTCCTGCCCGAAGAGACTTCTGCCCATCCAGACTCCACACAGGAGAACTTCCTGCACCCGGCATCAGATGCTTCACCCACTTTAACCGGTGTGCATGTCCAAGGATGCTCCAAAGCTGTGGTTACCTCTGAGTCTGTGCACCTCTACTACCTGGCGGAGGACCCCCTGTTGCCTCCTGAATCCTCCGGGATACCACTCGATGACAAATGGAGAGAGACTTCTCTACACTCGGTACTCGATACTTTGTCCGCTTCGTCCTGTGAGCCTGACAATCGGTACCCCAAAGTGGTAGTTACCCCCGAGTCTCTACACCCCTCCGACCAGGCGGAGGACCTCCAGTTGTCTCCAGAACCCTTCGGGGTGCTACCTGGTAGCGAAAGGACAGAGACTCTCCTATACTCTGTACCTGATACCTCGCTCGCTTCGTCCAGTGAGTCCAACCTAGTGTACTCCGAAGCAGAGGTTACTCCCGAGTCTCTACACCCCTCCGACCAGGCGCAGGACCTCCAGTTGTCTCCAGAACCCTTCGGGGTGCTACCTGGTAGCGAAAGGACAGAGACTCTCCTTTACTCTGTACCTGATACCTCGCTCGCTTCGTCCAGTGAGTCCAACCTAGTGTACTCCGAAGCAGAGGTTAATCCCGAGTCTCTACACCCCTCCGACCAGGCGGAGGACCTCCAGTTGTCTCCAGAACCCTTCGGGGTGCTACCTGGTAGCGAAAGGACAGAGACTCTCCTATACTCTGTACCTGATACCTCGCTCGCTTCGTCCAGTGAGTCCAACCTAGTGTACTCCGAAGCAGAGGTTACTCCCGAGTCTCTACACCCCTCCGACCAGGCGCAGGACCTCCAGTTGTCTCCAGAACCCTTCGGGGTGCTACCTGGTAGCGAAAGGACAGAGACTCTCCTTTACTCTGTACCTGATACCTCGCTCGCTTCGTCCAGTGAGTCCAACCTAGTGTACTCCGAAGCAGAGGTTAATCCCGAGTCTCTACACCCCTCCGACCAGGCGGAGGACCTCCAGTTGTCTCCAGAACCCTTCGGGGTGCCACCTGGTGGTGAATGGACAGAGACTTTCCTATATCCTGGATCTGATACCTCGCTTGCTTCGTCCAGTGAGTCCGACCTTGTGTACTCTGAAGCAGAGGTTACCCTTGAGTCTCTACACCCCTCTGACCAGGTGGAGGACCTCCAGTTGTCTCCAGAACCCTTCGGGGTGCCACCTGGTGGTGAATGGACAGAGACTTTCCTATACTCGGTACCCGATACCTCGCCTGCTTCCTCCAGTGAGTCCGACCTAGTGTACTCTGAAGCAGATGTTTTCTCTGAGCCTCTGCACTCTTCTGACCCGGCGGAGGACCTCCAGTTGTTTCCTGAATTACCACCAGATAACAAAGAGACAGTGACTTTTCCTCATTATGTACCTGATAACCCGTCTATTTCTTCCTGTGAGCTTGACAAGATGTACCTCGAAGCAGAGATTACCCCCAAGTCTCTGTCCCCCTCCAACCCGGTGAAGGACTTCCAGTTGTCTCCTGTACCCTCTGGGGTGCCACCTGAAAATATGTGGAGAGAGACTTCCTTGTGTGCTGTTCCTGGTACTCCACCCGTTTCGTCTGTTGCTGAGGATGGCTGGATAGGAGGTAGCATCCTAGCTAACCAGATGAGATCAGTTTTTCCTGTGGACAGTGGAAGTGATCTCCTTGAAGTGAACGACTGGTCCTCGAATTCCCTGCGGAAGATTCTGGCAGGCCTGAAGAAGAGGGGGCGTAAGGGGGGGGGTACTGTAACATACCTGGCGGCGTCCTTGCATGGTGGTCCATCTCCCACTGTGCAAGAGCGCGCACTTGATCTCCAGTCCAGAATGTCTCTCTGGCTTCCCTCCATGCTGTCTGTTTGTGTCTGTTTCTGCTGCTTAAGGGTGGCGCCCGATCACTTCCTGATTTTTGTACCTGCTGTGGGTCACACCCCTTGTGCGTCCTCAGCCTATTGCTGTCTGTCACCTGGTATATAGCTCAGCTGCTCCCATCTATTCCTGCCTGAGCATAGTGTTTTTTTCAGTGTGTGCTTGCACTCTGAAGGTGCCAGGTCCCGTTCTGTGTTCTCTTGTCTGCCTATCCTGGAGGCTGTATTTCCAGGCCTGTCTGAACACGCTCCTAGCCTGTTCCTCCTGCCTTCTAGGGGCCGATTACCTAGACCCGTTCCTGTATCTTGTCTGACCTGTCTGAACACACTCCTAGCCTGTTCCTCCCGCCTTCTAGGGGCCGATTACCTAGACCCGCTCCTGTATCTTGTCTGTCCTGTCTGAACACGCTCCTTGCCTGTTCGTCCTGCCTCTCTGGGGGCCGTATTCCCAGACCCGCTCCTGTATTCCGCTGCAGTGTCGGTCTCCTCCGTACACTCAGTTCCAGTCTGAACTCTCTCCTATCCTTTAACTGTTTTGCCTCTATGTCCGTTCCCTTCCTTTTTCTGCAGAGTCTGAACTCGTACCTAACTCCTGCTTGTTGTCTCTGTACTCCCGTTTGTGAGTTTGTGGTCCACTCGCTACTTCTCTGCACGTACCCTGTGGGTGTCTGGCTCTGCCTTTCCCTTCCTGTCTGTTCCGTGTGAACAGAGCCCTGTCCCCCCTACTCAGCCTTGCCTGCTCTTACTCCTTTGCTCACCGCTCCGGCGGTTCTAGCCTGCTCTGACTCCTTTGCTTACCGCTCCGGCGGTTCTAGCCTGCTCTGACTCCTTTGCTCACCGCTCCGGCGGTTCTAGCCTGCTCTGACTCCTTTGCTCACCGCTCCGGCGGTTCTAGTCTGCTCTGACTCCTTTGCTTACCGCTCCGGCGGTTCTAGCCTGCTCTGACTCCTTGCTCACTGCTCCGCAGCCTTGCTCCGCTCTGACCCTTTTGCTCACTGCTCCGGCAGCCTTGCTCCGCTCTGACCCTTTTGCTCACTGCTCCGGCAGTCCTGTCCTGCCCTGCTTCTGCCCGCTGCTCCGGCAGTCCTGTCCTGTCCTGCCCTGCTTCTGCCCGCTGCTCCGGCAGTCCTGTCCTGCCCTGCTTCTGCCCGCTGCTCCGGCAGTCCTGTCCTGCCCTGCTTCTGCCCGCTGCTCCGGCAGTCCTGTCCTGCCCTGCTTCTGCCCGCTGCTCCGGCAGTCCTGTCCTGCCCTGCTTCTGCCTGCTGCTCCGGCAGTCCTGTCCTGCCCTGCTTCTGCCCGCTGCTCCGGCAGTCCTGTCCTGCCCTGCTTGTGCTCGCTGCTCCTGCAGCCCCGTCCTGCTCTGTTCTTGCCCACCGCTTCGGGCATTCCCTCTCTGCTGTGGTTGTCTACCGCATCTGCGGTTCTGTGACCCAGTCTGTACTGGGTCTTAACCTTTCTGTGCTCCAGCCCGTCCTTTCGGCCAGTACCTCCCTGCCTGCATACTCGCCTGTATCCACCCATCTGCATACCTGCCGTGTTTGCTTACATCCACCAGTCTGTGCCAGCCTAACCTGCCTGTTCCAGTAATCCCAGTGTGGGTCAACCCCCGTGTCCGGAGTTTGACCTGGAGTAGCACCTGGTCCCTCTGCCCGGTTTCTCCCTGGTGCACTGGCGTCGTATGCCGTCGTGCCACCTTGGTCGGATCGGCCAGATACTTAGTCACGCCCCTCCAGGCACTCTCCGGTCCATGGTCCAGTGGAACCACAACACCCGCACACGCCAGTCAGTACGGGCGTGTGCATAACAATAACCCTACTGAAGGGCATTTTGAAGTCGATAATATTATGGTCGCTATTACCTAGGTGCCCCCCTATCTGTACCTCAGTTATTCTATCAGGCCTATTAGTCAATATTAAGTCCAACACGGCCTTCCCTCTCGTTGGTTCCTGCACTAGTTGGGAGAGATAATTATCCTTAATATTTGTCAAGAACCTTTTTCCTTTCTGAGATCTACAGGTTTCTGTTTCCCAGTCAATATCCGGGTAGTTGAAATCCCCCATTACAATCACTTCATTATGTTTTGCTACTTTGTCTATTTGTCCTAATAGCAGATTCTCATTCTCCTCTGTTATATTGGGTGGCTTATAGCAGACCCCCAGTAATATTTTATTATTATTTTTAGTTCCCTCTATCTCTACCCACATGGACTCGACCCCCTCTTCTCCCTCTCCTATATCTTCCCTTAGTCTGGGTTTTAGACATGACTTTACATATAAGCAGACTCCTCCGCCTTTCCCCTGTTTCTGGTCCCTTCTAAATAAACTATAATCTAATAAATTTACCGCCCAGTCGTAGCTATCGTCTAGCCAAGTCTCTGTTATACCTACGATGTCATACCTCTCCTCCCATATAAGCGCCCGCAGCTCATCCGCCTTATTGGTCAGGCTTCTTGCGTTGGTCAGCATGCAAGATAAAACTTTGGGGTTATTTAGCATCCTATTCTTCTCTAACGATCTAACTGTACTATCCCCACCCCCCTCTCCACCCTCATTATATTCACTTCTCCCCTTCCCCCTTGCTTGCCTCACATCCCACCTATTTCCTTGGTTTCCCCCCCCGTCTCTAGTTTAAAAACTCCTCCAACCTATTAGCTATCTTCTTCCCCAGCACCGCTGCACCCTCCCCATTGAGGTGCAGCCCGTCCCTACGGTAGAGCCTGTATCCGACCGCGAAGTCGGCCCAGTTCTCCATGAACCCAAACCCTTCTGCCTTGCACCAACTCTTTAGCCACTTATTCACCTCCCTAACTTCCTGTTGGCGCTCCTGTGTGGCTCGCGGGATTGGTAGTATTTCTGAGAAAACTACCTTGGAGGTCCTTGCCCTAAGCTTCCTACCTAGGTCCCTGAAATCATTTTTAAGGACCCTCCATCTACCACTCACTTTGTCATTGGTGCCGATGTGGACCATGACCGCTGGGTCTTCGCCAGCCCCACCCAGTAACCTGTCAACCCGATCCGCGATGTGCCGGACTCGAGCGCCAGGGAGGCAGCACACCGTTCGGCGATCCCGGTCTTTGTGACAGATTGCCCTGTCTGTCCCCCTAATAATAGAGTCACCCACTACCAGAACCTGTCTTGCCTGCCCTACACTTCCCCCCTCCCCCTCATTACTGGAGCATACACTCCCCCGGCGGTCAGAGGATCTGTCATGCTCCAATAATGCCGGTTCTGAACCAGCCTTCCTATACTTCTTCCCTCTATCCCTCCTTACTGTTATCCAGCTCCCTGCCTGTTCAGCCTGCACTTCCCCTCTATGCTCCACCCCCAGTATTGACCCATTGAGTGTCTGCTCGGTGAGCAGCAAACTCCGTTCTATGTTGTCGATGCTCCTCAGTACCGCTATCTGAGCACTTAGATCCAGAATTTTGGGCTTCCAAGTGCACGATATGCTCACATCTCTCGCAGCAGTATGGATCCTCGAGTGGGTGCTCACGGAATGCATACATTGCGCAAGATGTACACTGCACGGCTCCGTCCAACATGGACGTCATTCTAAATATGGGGATACAGTCAGTATATATATACAAGTACAAAACACAATTATTTATATATAGGTGTATGGACGGGGATCAATTAGGGATGTGCAAGTGTATCAATTAGATATTGACAGGGGATCAGTTAAGTATGGACGGGGGATCAATTAAGCATCAAGTATGGACGGGGGAATCAGCTAAGTAGGTCAGGTGGATTAATTAAGTAAAAAGTAAAGTAAAGAAAGAATGAAATACAGTCAGCAATTCAGTCCTAAGTCCTCCCTTCCAAACTCCCTGAATCCAAAGTCACTGAAAAACAAGTCACACACTTACTTTCGTTCGCACTTACGCTCCGGACACACGCAGCTCGTTCACACTCGCAAACTAAGAGATTTAAAGTGGTTTTTTTTTTTTTTCCTTTTCCAGCAATGTACCCTTCACCTCAATGCACTTCCAAAGGACTTTATGCCCAACCAGCTGCCCCTTATAAACCCTTAATTATGACCCCTTCCCCTTAATTAACCCCTTGTGAGTAAATCTACACCTCAGGATTTTAGTGCAATGTAGTTAACCTTTAAATACACAGGTAGTAAACTAAGAAACTAAAACTGTAGTGAGAAAATAGATTTTAAAAAGCCCAATAAATCTAAACAGGTAGAAAAGCACTCAGCAGATCACAATGCAGCACTCACCGCAATTCACACAGGTATTTTCTGCAGGATTCCCAATACCTCTTCACGCAATTCACACAGGTATTTTCTGCAGGATTCCCAATACCTCTTCACGCAATTCACACAGGTATTTTCTGCAGGATTCCCAATACCTCTTCACGCAATTCACACAGGTATTTTCTGCAGGATTCCCAATACCTCTTCACCTTCACCTCAATGCACTTCCAGTTCTAGGCTTTATCAGGTAAGTTTTGGCAAACTCCAGCCTGGCTTTTTTATGTCTCGGGGTAAGAAGTGGGGTCTTCCTGGGTATCCTACCATACAGTCCCTTTTCATTCAGACGCCGACGGATAGTACGGGTTGACACTGTTGTACCCTCAGACTGCAGGGCAGCTTGAACTTGTTTGGATGTTAGTCGAGGTTCTTTATCCACCATCCGCACAATCTTGCGCTGAAATCTCTCGTCAATTTTTCTTTTCCGTCCACATGTAGGGAGGTTAGCCACAGTGCCATGGGCTTTAAATTTCTTGATGACACTGCGCACGGAAGACACAGGAACATTCAGGTCTTTGGAGACGGACTTGTAGCCTTCAGATTGCTCATGCTTCCTCACAATTTGGTTTCACAAGTCCTCAGACAATTCTTTGGTCTTCTTTCTTTTCTCCATGCTCAATGTGGTATACACAAGGACACAGGACAGAGGTTGAGTCAACTTTAATAAGATAAGATAAGATAAGATAAGATATACTTTATTTATCCCGGAGGAAATTGCGGTATCACAGCAGCAGAACACAGATCTCGAACATGACACATATAATAACAAAACATTTGGAATGCTTTAGACATTGCTTTTCAGACATTTGTTAAACACCCCCATAGCTGTTGGAACAAACGATCTCCTGTATTTTTCCTTTTTACACCTTAGTTGTATTAGGCGATTGCTGAATGTGCTCTTCTGTTTCGCAAACAGTTCATAAAGCGGGTGTGTGTTGTTGCCCATTATAGCTCTGCACTTCTTCTTAATCCTATCCTCTACCACCTCTTCAAAAGTCCCAAGCTGTAGGCCCACCGTCGCGCTAGCCTTCTTTATAAGTTTGTTGAGCTTGTTGGCGTCAGCAACACGCACACTGTTACCCCAGCAAATTATTGCCGCAAAGGTGGCACTAGCCACAATGGATTGGTAGAACACCTCAAGCATTTTGCCACACACATTAAAAGACCTTAACTTCCTTAGGAAGTACAATCTACTCATCCCCTTCTTGTAGACCTTCTCCATGTGGCACTTCCAGTCTAGCTTGCTATCCAGGTAAACCCCCAAATATTTGAAACTGTCCACCATCTCCACATCCTGACCGTCAATGGTAACAGGTAGGCATACCTTCTTGCACCTTCCATAGCTCATCACCAACTCCCTGGTTTTCTTAACATTTAATTCTAGATGGTTAGCCTGGCACCATACTACAAAGTCCGCAACTACCCTTCTATATTCCTCTTCATCCTGGTCCTTCCCAATACCGCCAACTATCACAGAGTCATCCGAGTACTTCTGGAGGTGGCAACGGTCTGATTTATACTGAAAGTCAGCTGTGTACAATGTAAAGAGGAATGGCGACAGCACTGTTCCCTGCGGGGCTCCGACACTGCTCAGTACACTATCTGATGTAGCCGTCCCCCACCTAACAAACTGTGGCCTATCCGACAGGTAGTCAATTATCCAATTCACAAGTCCCTCATCCACCGCCATTTTAATCAACTTTCCACGCAGTAAGAGTGGCTGTAATGTGTTGAACGCACTAGAGAAATCAAAGAACAAAGCACGCACTGTGGTTCCATCATTGTCCAAAAAGGAATGTACTGTTTGTAGCAGAGACGCTACAGCATCGTCCACCCCCAGTCCCTGCCGGTACGCAAACTGAAGAGCATCAGTATACGCCATCACCCTCGGACACAAGTGAGCAAGTACTATTCTCTCCAAGGACTTCATCGCATGCGATGTTAAGGCCACCGGTCTATAGTCCCCCGGGGAAGCCGGGAAGGTAGTCTTGGGAACCGGCACCAGGCAGGAAGTCTTCCATAGCACTGGTACTCTCTTTGATTGTAAGCTCTGGTTAAAGAGATGCTGGAAGACAGTACACAACTCATTTGCACACACTCTGAGGACACGTGGACTGAGACCGTCAGGCCCTGCTGCTTTGCCAATGGCCAGCTTACTAAACTGGTCCCTCACGTCATTTTTGGAGACCGAGAAATGATCTATTTCACCCCCTGTTAATTTAGCTAGTTGTTCCCCGGCCTCCTCCCCCTTCCCTGCTGCTACCGCACCTTTATTGCTGAATCTATTGAAGAACTCATTCATTTCATTAGCCATTCTAAGTCCACCACCCCCCTGCTCCGACCTTGCCTTAAACCCAGTCACTAGCTTCATTCCAGCCCACACCTCTCTGGAGCTTTTTTGTGCAAATTGATTTTCTAATTTAACTCTGAATGCCTCATGGGCAATCTTAATTTTCCCCTTTAGGTCTCGCTGTATAATTTTCAATGCCTCCTTGTCCTTCCTTTTAAAAGCCAGTTTTTTCATGTTTAGTAAATGTTTCAACTCTTTTGTAATCCATGGCTTATTGTTTGCATAACACCGAATCTCTTGAACAGGTACTAATATGTCCATACAGAAGTTGATGTAATCAGTAACTCTGCCAGTAATCTCATTAACATCACAATTCTCTTTCATGGTACACAACACCTCCCAGTCTGTACAATCAAAGCAGTCTTGTAACGCCTCCTCTGCTGCTGGACACCACTTCCTTATCTTTTTAATTGTCACTGGTTGTTTGCGGACGTCTGGTTGGTAAGCAGGAGACAATAGTATGAGGTTGTGGTCAGATTTCCCCAGGGGGGGTAATGCAGCCGATGAATAAGCATTCTTAACATTAGCAAAGAGGAGATCCAGTGTGTTGTTGTCCCGTGTAGGACATTTGACATATTGATAGAACTTTGGTATTGCAGATGAGATCTTTACTCGATTGAAATCCCCAGAAATTACAGTTAGAGAGTTTGGGTGTTTAGTCTGAAGCCGGGCCATCACCACTGACAACACATCCCCAGCAGCCTCTGGGTTCGCAGATGGTGGTATATACATCACAACTACAATAACAAGAGTGAATTCTCTAGGCAGATAGTAAGGCCTGAGGCCCACTGCTAACAGTTCAATATTTGGACAGCAATGTTTCTCCTTAACAGTTACATGCCCCTGATTGCACCATCTGTTGTTAATGTAGAGTATCACTCCTCCACCTTTTTTCTTGCCGCATCTAACTCTCTCTCTATCAGCCCGAACCATTTGAAACCCTGGTACCGAGACACATGAATCTGGGACCTCCTCATGCAGCCAGGTTTCTGTAAAGCACATGAGACTGCATTCCCTAAACTCCTTCTGGGTCTTACTCAGAGCCAGCAGTTCATCCGACTTATTTCCCAGCGATCGTACGTTACCCATGATAATGGATGGGACCACTGGTTTAAACCTTCTCCTCCAGGACTTGATCTTCTTGCCTGCTCTGCAGCCTCTGAAAGGTCTCCTTATTTCCCGTGGAACATTCAGTATTGCCACTGCTGGAGAAGACTTTATCCTGCGCAGTTCCAGAAGACGATCCCTAGAATACACTGCTCGTTTAGCAACAGACCTAGGGTCCACCATCCCGTCATTGTTTCCACCCGTCACACCAGTCCTCTCCATGGCAGATCGTATGCAGTGACCTCCACCGCTCACATATGGCTGTATCCCTGTCACAGGCTGTGGGTAGCAGCATGCATCCTTCAGTAGCATTAGCTGAGATGGTCTGTATTGCGTGCCCCAGAGTGTCTGTACCTGCAGGAGACTTGTAAGTGGTGGAAGAAGATCCAGGTGCAGATCTCGTGCTGTGTGCCCAGCAGCAGTTGATAGTGTGGGAAGTGTTGTATCTTCCATCCCCAATAGACGAGTATACAGGAACGTTGCAATCCAGAGAAGGTAATAAAATAATAAAATAAAATAACTGTAACAAAACTGTAACTGAAATAAAGTAGAAGCTTCTGCTGCTGCAATGGGCTGCCAGTAGTCCGGCGCCGTATTGTCTCCACAATCTAGCAGAGAGGCAGACAGGCATGTCCACACCCTCCGGAGTCAGAAAGTGAAATCCATGTTAACTGGCTGCAAGTGTGATTTAGTTATTGCCAACACCTGTTAGGTGCCACAGGTAAGTTACAGGTGCTGTTAATTACACAAATTAGAGAAGCATCACATGATTTTTCAAACAGTGCCAATACTTTTGTCCATCCCCTTTTTTAGGTTTGATGTGGAATTATATCCAATTTGGCTTTAGGACAATTCTATTTGTGTTTTTTCATTGAAGACAAATTAAATGAAGATAATAATACCAAAGAATTTGTGATTGCAATCATTTTCAGGAAGAAACTGAGTATTATCTGACAGAATTGCCGGGGTGCCAATACTTTTGGCCACCACTGTATTTCATGCGGCAGAAGTTAGCCTCCAGCAATGGAAGAGGGAACCGAGAAAGTGTAGAAAATGCTCTATCATGGCCGCAGTGGTAAGAGACATTGGAAATGCACGATCAAACCTATCATATCATAGGATTATCTATCATCTATCTATCCTTATATTCTCTATTTCATATCTATCTATCCATCTATCTATCCATATATGTATCTATCTATCTTTCTATCTATCCATGTATGATGGATGGATAGATAGATGGATAGATGAATAAATAGATGGATAGATAGATGGATAGATAGATAAATAGATAGATAGATAGTGTAGGGATTTGTACTCACTGAGCCGCGTTGGAGGTAGGCACAGGTTCACACAGTGATGCAGTCCACGGGTTCAAACAAACTGGTGGCTTATTTTAGTGTCCATACACCAGTTAAGAAACAAAAGTTACAGCCTTTTCCTGGCACAAAAAGGAATAACAGAACAAAGCTCAAAATAACAAGTCCATGCAGCACGGATTCAGCCGTTTAAACAAGGTGCTTTTCTCTGCCTCCTGCAGAGTCTAAGAAGCACCTGCAAGGTCTGCTCACCTTGCCCAGCAAACACAGACAGACAGAGACAGGCGCAGCTGTCTTAAATTAGCCTTCCAAGACCGGACTGGAGGTAAGTGAGCAGCTGTTCCCCCCCAGCTCTTTCAGCTGCTCATAAAACCCGGCCCTGTAATCCGGACCCATTAAATTCCTCTCAGCACTATGTGTGCTGGAGCCTGCTTCTCCGGATCCTACATCACCGAAGCATGGCACTTCGAGGACACATACCTCCCGTCCACGATCTGTCCGGCAGCAACCTTACATACACCCCCCCTCTGTCCAAAGCCGTAGGGCTTGGCACCTTCTGTCACCATACAATAAATCCTTGACAAGGCAGCGGCATTCCCATGTTGTTTCCCAGGCCTATGCTCTACCTGGAAACTAAAATCTTGTAGAGCCAGGAACCACCTAGTCACTCTGGCATTGTTTCCCTTCTTTTCTCGCATCCACCTCAATGGGGCATGGTCTGACACTAACCTGAACCTTCTACCTAATAGGTAATACCTCAGAGTGTCTAACGCCCACTTAATGGCCAAACATTCTTTTTCTACAATGGAGTAGTCCTTCTCACAAGCGGAGAGCTTCAGACTGAGGTATTTTACAGGGTGTTCTTCTCCGTTAATCTCCTGGGACAAGACTGCTCCCAGCCCGACATCTGATGCATCCATCTGGACCACAAACTCCTTGGAGAAGCTGGGTGCCACCAAGACTGGTTGTTTACAGAGGACCAGTTTCAATTCCTGGCAGGTCGCTTCTGCTTCCGGGGACCACTTGGCCATAGCTGACTTCATCCCTTTCAGAAGATCCATCAGTGGGGCTGCTATCAGGGCAAAGTTAGGGACAAATCTTCGATAGTAGCCCACAATGCCTAGAAACGCCCTGACCTGCTTCTTCGAGAGGGGCTGTGGCCAGTTCAAGATCGCCTCGACCTTATTTATTTGTGGTTTTATTTCCCCTCTACCAACCACGTACCCTAGGTACTTGGCTTCCTCCATCCCCATGGCACATTTCTTCGGGTTGATAGTAAAGCCCGCCTTCCTTAGGGCATCAAGTATGGCTTGAACTTTGTCCAGATGACTTTCCCAGTCCTGGCTAAATATGACGATAGCATCTAGGTAGGCCGCTGCATACTGTTTGTGGGGTGCTAAGATCCGGTCCATGGCTCTCTGGAAGGTGGCCGGAGCTCCCTTCAACCCAAACGGCATCCTGACGTATTGGCGTCGAGAAGGCTGTCTTCTCCTTAGCCTCTTTGGACAGGGGAATTTGCCAATATCCTTTGGTGAGGTCCAGAGTGGTGATGTACCGAGCCCGTCCTAGCCTTTCGATAAGCTCATCTACCCTAGGCATTGGGTAGGCGTCGAACTTTGAGACCTCCTTCAGCTTCCTATAGTCGTTGCAAAACCGCCATTCCCCATCTGGTTTCGGCACTAAGACTATAGGACTGGACCATCCACTTTTGGACTCTTCAATGACTCCCAGGTTTAGCATCCGCCTTACTTCTTTAGAGATCACCTCTCTGCGGGCTTCGGGGATCCGGTATGGTTTTAGATTGACGCGAACATGAGGCTCTGTGAGAACCTCATGCTCTATGACCTGAGTGAGTCCTGGCAACTCCGAAAACATGTCTTTATTTCGCTGTAACAACTCTTTGCACTGTTGCTTTTGGGCATGTGACAGTGACTCTGCCACCTTGACCTCTTTCACATCGGCCTCAGCCTCAGCCACTAAACAGGGAGCTTCCGCAGGCTCTCTATCTTGCCATGGCTTAATCAAGTTAACATGGTAAATTTGGTAGGGCTTCCTCTTCCCTGGTTGGTGGATCTTAAAGTTGACTTCCCCCACTTTCTCTACCACCTCATAGGGGCCCTGCCACTTGGCCATGAACTTGCTCTCCACTGTGGGACTAGCACAAGCACTTGATCTCCTGGGTTGAACGATCTCAACCTGGCCGACCTATTATACACCCTGGACTGTGCCTCTTGTGCCTTGAGGAGGTGCTCCCTCACAATGGGCATCACATGGGCAATCCTCTCTTGCATCTGGGCAACGTGCTCCACCACTCTCCTATAGGGAGTGGTCTCAGCTTCCCAGGACTCTTTCTCCACCTCCAGGAGTCCTGAGGGTGTCGTCCATAGAGTGGTTCAAATGGGGAGAAACCTGTGGAAGCTTTGGGAACTTCCCTCATGGCGAACAACATATAGTCCCAGTCTCGGCCATCCTTTTCCACTGCTTTCCTCAACATTGCTTTCAAGGTTTTGTTAAACCTCTCTACCAGTCCGTCCGTCTGGGGAGAGTACACGGAGGTTCTCAGTTGTGCAATCTGCAGTGTCTTGCACAATTCCCTCATGACCTTCGACATAAATGGAGTTCCTTGGTCTGTTAGGATCTCATCAGGCAACCCGGTTCTTGAAAACATGTGGACTAACTCCCGGGCTATACACCTGGTGGAGGAGTTTCGTAGTGGTACGGCCTCCAGATACCATGTAGCATAATCTAATACCACCAGGATATACTGATGCCCTTGGGCGGACTTGACCAGAGGCCCCACTAGATCCATTGCTATGCGTTCGAATGGAACCTCGATGACTGGTAGTGGCACTAGGGGACTGCGGAAGTGGGCCACTGGGGAGGTTATCTGGCATGTGGGGCAGGAACGACAATAACTCTATATTTCTCTATAGCAACCTGGCCAGTAGAATCTTTGGAGGATCCGTTCTTGAATCTTGTCTGCACCCAGGTGACCACCCAACACATGAGAATGAGCCATGTCTAACACCCTGCGTCTATAGGGCCCTGGCACCAGCAACTGTTCTATTACCTCACCCCTTGGCTTGGTTATTCTGTACAGCAAATCCCCATTCACAGCAAAATGAGGGAACCGAGTGTCAGCCCCCGGTTCCTGAGGCACCCCATTTAACACAGTAACATTTTCAAAGGCCCCTTTCAGAGTTAAATCCCTGAGTTGGGCAGTTCCAAAGTTTCCCTCGGACACCTCCAGCTCAGGGATATTGGACTCAGGGGATGCTACTTCATCCTCATTGCCCACCAGCACACACAAGGGAAACTCATCTACTATGTTCTGCGGGTAAGTTTCCTTAGGGGCGATCTGGCTGTCGTCCAAGCAACCAGGTGTCCCCGCTTTCCCCCACATTTCCCAGAATAATGCAAAGTAACGTCCAATTATTATGGGATGCAATAGGTCCTTAACGACCGCCACTTCATGAGATGTGGTGCCACAGTCTGTGTTTACATCCACCTGGGCCACAGGATAGTTCTTAGCGTCCCCATGGATACACCGGACATCCACCACCTTCCCAGAAACCAGCCGATGAGGGAGTGTGGCCCTTATCAGGGTCACCAAACTTCCTGAGACCAATAGTCCAGAGACTTGTGCCCCGTTAACTGACACTGAGCATGCCTGAGGGCCCTCGCCATGTTGACGAACCGCGCTGCAGGCGGGGTAGGCAAAATAAGAGCAACGCCGGCCCATATTACAGTCCATTGGTTCAGAGGTTATGGGACACCGGGAGGCAATATGGCCAGGGGTATGACATCTCCAACACACTATATTATGGGGTGGGACCTTGGGCAGCAACTCAGACCCCTCCTGAACTCTAGGATGCCCCCCAGGTGTGGCGCTAGCTCGCTTCTTTTGGGTGTCCGCCACCTTTTGGGAACCCCAGTATTGAGAGGCTACGACCCCTTGTTTTCCCAACGGACTCTCAACCGCCTGGTATCTTTCCACCAACCCCACCAAGTCATCAGCATTATAGGGATCTCCCTGGGCAACCCAGGATTTTACCGACTTCGGGAGAGAGTGTATAAACCTGTCTATAACGACCTCTATCTCATATCATAGGACTATCTATCATCTATCTATTATCTATATGACGCGCCCCCTGGGCCATGGGGCACCCGGGACCGGACTTCAGGGCAATGCTGGGAGTAGTAGTGGCGACCCGGTCCCGTGGCTCAGGGTGGCCAGACCAATATTGTGGCAGTCTCTGTATCAGTATAATGCAATGTCCGACTACGCCACCCGTGGATTGCGGTCAATAAGAACCGCCGCTGCTGAGCAGACCTCTGAGGCTGATGTTGTGAGGGCAGCAGAGTGTAGTATAACTCCCCACGGGAGGAGTATAGCCTCAGGCTAGTGAGTGTGGATGATAGGAGTGATGGTGCACGAGTGCAGCAGGAACGACTCAGAGGCTTTGCAGTGCAGTTCAGGGTCTTTACTGATGGTGATAAGGCAGACCCTCCCGGGAGTACTGGCTAGCATAAGAGGCCTGGTCAGTCTGTGAGCAAACTGGAGTTCCCCTGGCCAGGTGGAGTTGTAGGCCTCCCCGACTATCTGCACTCTTCCTGGCTACCTTGCTGTAAGCGAGTGGAAGTAGCCCACGTCCCTGAGTGTTCCGTGTGGTGCTCACCTGTATGGCTGGTGACTTGGGGCCTTCTGATAGCCCCCGCTCCTCGATTGCAGTGCTGGTCCCTTGCTCGTGACTGAGCCTCCGGGCTTCTATGGCCAGAGGACTTGAAATCCCCTGCCGGCGGGTTTCTGCTGCTGGGTATATATAAGTCCCCGCAACCTCGGACTCCTGTGTCCGGTTCTCAGAGTCTTCTGCCAGGACGAACTCCGCTTAGCTCAAGTCCCTGGTCTTCAGCTCCTGCTCCTACAGAGCTCCTCGCTGTTACTTTCCCTGTGTCTGGAACTAACTCCAGGCTCTGACTTCACTAACCCCGCCCCAGATCCAGTTTATATAGGGCAGGTTCCTCCCCTATCTGGTCTGGGACAGGAGGTGTTGCATGTTTAAGGGCTCCGAACCAGGAAACCTCCCACTTGCTCTCAGACATAATATTTCTATTACAGTGGTAACCAGACCCTGGGGTGCCACATATCCATCTATCTATCTCATATCTATCTATCTATCAATCTCATATCTATCTATCTTCTCCACTTTTTATCTGGTCTCAGGTATGACTTTCATATTACCCACGACTGTTACTTGCCACAGGTGAGTTTTAACGAGCATCACATGCTTGAAGCAAAGTTGTTTTTCCACAATTTTGGAAAAGTGCCAACAATTTTGTCCGGCCCATTTTTGGAGTTTTGTGTGAAATTATGTCCAATTTGCCTTTTTTTCCCATTTTTTGTGCTGTTTCAATACACACAAAGGAAATAAATATTATAACAAATGTATAACAAAACGTGTAATTGTAATAATTTTCTGGGAGAAATACTTCACTTTCTGGAACAATCTCAAGGTTGCTAAACACTTCCAGCCATGACTGTGTGTATATATGGGCCCTCAATAAACCATCCCTCTCAACGAAAAGGCCACAGCAAGGGTCAGGAATCGGTGGCCTTCCCTCTCCGAATCTTAGGGAGAGACGGTTGTGCTTCCAGCATCCACCTAGGCTGCCACCCCAGTGGAACTAATAGCAGGGTTGCCAACTGTCCAGAAATTCTTGGACAGTCCATAAAAATAGGGCACTTTTTTCCCTGTCCGTAAAAAAAAATGTGATGCATCCATAATCTTTCTGAAGCTGGAGAGACTTGTTCAGATGGAGGGAGATGTAGGGGCATCATATTGTGTATAGGGAGATGTAGGGGCATCATATTGTGTATAGGTATCATATTGTGTATCTGCATGTGTGGGGACATCATACGGTGTATATGGAGCTGTGAGCACATCATACTGTATTTAGGGAACAATGAGGGAATCATACTGTATACAAGGAGCTGTGGAAACATAATGATGTGTAAAGGGTCTGTGGGGTCATCATCTAATATACAGTACAGACCAAAAGTTTGGACACACCTTCTCATTTAAAGATTTTTCTGTATTTTCATGACTATGAAAATTGTACATTCACACTGAAGGCATCAAAACTATGAATTACCACATGTGGAATTATATACTTAACAAAAAAAGTGTGAAACAACTGAAAATATGTCTTATATTCTAGGTTCTTCAAAGTAGCCACCTTTTGCTTTGATGACTGCTTTGCACACTCTTGGCATTCTCTTGATGAGCTTCAAGAGGTAGTCACCGGAAATGGTTTTCACTTCACAGGTGTGCCCTGTCAGGTTTAATAAGTGGGAGTTCTTGCCTTATAAATGGGGTTCGGATCATCAGCTGTGTTGTGCAGAAGTCTGGTGGATACACAGCTGATAGTCCTACTAAATAGACTGTTAGAATTTGTATTATGGCAAGAAAAAAGCAGCTAAGTAAAGAAAAATGAGTGGCCATCATTACTTTAAGAAATGAAGGTCAGTCAATGCAAAAAATTGGTAAAACTTTGAAAGTGTCCCCAAGTGCAGATGCAAAAACCATCAAGCGCTGCAAGAAACTGGCTCACATGAGGACTGCCCCAGGAAAGGAAGACCAAGAGTCACCTCTGCTTCTGAGGATAAGTTTATCCGAGTCACCAGCCTCAGAAATCGCAGGTTAACAGCAGCTCAGATTAGAGACCAGGTCAATGCCACACAGAGTTCTAGCAGCAGACACATCTCTTCAACAACTGTTAAGAGGAGACTTTGTGCAGCAGGCCTTCATGGTAAAATAGCTGCTAGGAAACCACTGCTAAGGACAGGCAACAAGCAGAAGAGACATATTTGGGCTAAAGAACACAAGGAATGGACATTAGACCAGTGGAAATCTGTGCTTTGGTCTGATGAGTCTAAATTTGAGATCTTTGGTTCCAACCACCGTGTCTTTGTGCGATGCAGAAAAGGTGAACGGATGGACTCTACATGTCTGGTTCCCACCGAGAAGCATGGAGGAGGAGGTGTGATGGTGTGGGGGTGCTTTGCTGGTGACACTGTTGGGGATTTATTCAAAATTGAAGGCATACTGAACCAGCATGGCTACAACAGCATCTTGCAGCGGCATGCTATTCCATCCGGTTTGCGTTTAGTTGGACCATCATTTATTTTTCAACAGGACAATGACCCCAAACACACCTCCAGGCTGTGTAAGGGCTATTTGACCAAGAAGGAGAATGATGGGGTGCTACGCCAGATGACCTGGCCTCCACAGTCACCAGACCTGAACCCAATCGAGATGATTTGGGGTGAGCTGGACCGCAGAGTGAAGGCAAAAGGGCCAACAAGTGCTAAGCATCTCTGGGAACTCCTTCAAGATTGTTGGAAGACCATTTCCATTGACTACCTCTTGAAGCTCATCAAGAGAATGCCAAGAGTGTGCAAAGCAGTCATCAAAGCAAAAGGTGGCTACTTTGAAGAACCTAGAATATAAGACATATTTTCAGTTGTTTCACACTTTTTTGTTAAGTATATAATTCCACATGTGTTAATTCATAGTTTTGATGCCTTCAGTGTGAATGTACAATTTTCATAGTCATGAAAATACAGAAAAATCTTGAAATGAGAAGGTGTGTCCAAACTTTTGGTCTGTACTGTATATAATCGTCTTATCCCGTCTGTCTGTCTGTCCTTCTGTCCAGGAAATCCTGCGTCGCTGATTGGTCCAGCCGCGGCCAATCAGCGACGCGGGATTTCAGAAAAAGATGGCGGCCGTTAGCAGCTCATCTGCCGCACGGAGGTCAGCGGCGATGCAGCCGGGAGATGACCGGCGCTAGCCGCTCATCTCCCGGCTGCTCGCAGCAGAAGTACCGCGACCGGCGGCGCCGCTGATCTCCCGACGGCAAGTGTGAAGCGAGGACCGGGGAGCGGCGCCGCCAGTCGGGATACTTCGGCTGTGAGCAGCCGGCCATCTCCCGGTTCCTTGCAGCGGAAGTACCCGCACAGGTAGTGTCGCTGCCCGGTCCTCAGTAATACGATTCGCTGATTGGTCGGAATCAGCGATATTGGCGCCGCGACCAATCAGCGATACTGGCGCCAAATTTAAACACCGCTCTGCTGATTGGTCGTGGCCGGCGGCCGCGACCAATCAGCGATTTTGGCGCCACATTTAAACACCACTCTGTTGATTGCGCCTGGTCGGCCGCATACAGATTCTAGAATACCCGATGCGTTAGAATCGGGCCACCATCTAGTACTGTATATAAAGAGCTGTGGGAGCCATCACACTATATATAGAGACCTGTGAAAAGCTTATGTGTTGATCCAGAGGAAGTCAAAAAAAACCATGAGGCAGATGCTGCTTGCCCAAAATTAGGGGAAAAATTCCTTCCCGACTCCACATATGGCAATCAGACTAGTTGCTTGGATCAACGTCCCATAATAAAATCTAGTATGAATAACCTGTAATGTTATTCAAGAAAGTCACACAGGACCTCCTTGAACTTTTTTTTAGAGAATTAAGTATTACAAGGTCATGTGGTAGAGAGTTCCATACCTCACACAATAAAACATTGCCATCTAACTTCCTTTAGACAAAGCGAATTAGGAGCTTGATGCTAGAGTAGTTGAATTAAAACTGAAAAAAATTATTAACACAGCAAAAAAGAGGAACAGTATTTATTCTCCAGCCCAGGTCTCAAAACTAATGCACTAATCAGGATGAAGCAAACCATATAATAAAGGCAGGGGCAGCACAGGTGCAAAATACTGATGAGACAACCAACTCATAACCTACCAATTCTTGGAGGGGGTCATTGCTTAGTATTAAAACTGCACACAAAAAAATGGCTTGTATAGGTCACTGGTCACACACAGATTGTTAGGGGAATGGTTGCAAACAACTTTATTAAATAATGGAAAGCAAACGAACCCGGGGTCCGTGATGCAGCCTGGAGGACTGTGGACGAACACCTTCCGGGTAAGAAGGTAAAACAACCAACTGAAATAACAATCCCCCCCGTGTTACTGCACACCGGAACGGGAATAGGGATTCGCACTATCTCCATTAACTGCACGAGAGATGTGCGACAAATAATGGAGCCGTAGCCCTGTTAACTGCACAGAGGCTACGCAGCAGGCGCTCGGATGCGTGTGTGATTCACGCCGGCTTATACGTGCTCCCAGCCGGCTTGCTACCGGACTGAGGAGTATCTCTCCACGTGGCTAACAGGCGGTGCCGGGAATACGGAGTCCGCAGTCTGCTCGGGGTGTATAGCGACCCCCTTGTTGGAGCCAGAGTGTCAGACGAAGCTACCTGCCTCCCTCCATCTAAGGCTGTCTATCCCCTGCTAAACCTGCCTGTCAGAAGCTATAACAGCAAAAGCACACGTGGAGCCGAAACGACCAAGCGTCCACACAATAACACCAACTCAGCTCAATGATCAGAGTGCGCCGCCATGTTTGTGGGCGTGCTATTTAAATATTAAGCCCTGCCCATCGTCACATTATTGGTGACGTCACCCGCGACCAATCAGGCGGTGCCAGGTCACCGGATCAGCTGACTCCCAAACCACCAATCACGGTCCGCCATGTCACGGGCATGCTCAGTGCAGTGTATCCTGGACTTAGGCTGTAACAGCCCTGTTTCCCTCCGCAACCTATCCTTCATGTTGCTAGGAACAAAGACCCGAGAGACAACTTGTACATCTCGTGCACCAGCTAGGCGTTGGGACTGACGATGATGCTGAGAAGCATCTGGACCGGAATGGGAGACCACAGAATCCACTGATGATTCTGAACCCATTTCGGATCCAGAAAACACCTGACGCCTAACACAGATAGTGCTCAATATAGGGCTTACAGCCTATTAGTGACCCTCATACTGTTAGATTAGGCAGGCTGCAAAGCACTATCTAAGTGCACCCCATGAGGACAAACCCCCTAGTTTACAAATCCAGCATTGATGGGCTTGTCTGAACCCTGAATAAAAATAACGTGCAAAATCTATATATGAGGTACTGGTAGATATTTTGGCGCTGGTCACGCACAGTGTCTGGTTTACAGCCTATTAGTGACGCCCATACTATTAGATTAGGCAGGCTATGCTCCCCTCATACACCTTACCACGGTGTGTAGTGTGACATGGAGCTAAACCCCCTGTCTGCTTAAGAATAAGGCTGCGAAAAACCTTCTCTTTATTGATAGTAGAGAAACCTCCATACAGTAGATGCGGAAAACATACGATGAACCCCAGTATTGTACCACATAGATAGGGCTCTTACCGGCTAAGCTTGGAGCAGGCTGTGTGCACAGAGCTCAAGATACAAAACTGTAGGGATGTGGACTGTCTTACCCTGTTCCTGCCCCTGAAGACAACAAACGCGTCATGTGAATACTGTCTTGCGGTTTTATATCTAAAAGTGATATGTGTCTTATGTAATGTATAATGGTGATGTAACAGCATGTGAAGTGTTAATGCATAATGTGAGTATAGCATAAGATAAGCTTAGGATACCATAAGACATAAGTATAACATAAACCCTAAAATACAAATTTTATTAAATCTCTTTAAAATCGGGACATGCGGCATAAAGATGATACGCATCAGTATTGCACTTTATCAAGATAAGTTCCTTTTATTGTTTAGTCTTGTGATCATTTATGTCATTGATACCTCTATGGGTGATTAATTCCAGGGCTGGCTAGGGTTATCCAGGGATAGCCGCCGTGGAGCGGGGGCGCCACAGTGTCAACATTAACTAGGGTGTCACCCTCCACTATAAGGCAGGTAATCAGCATCTAGGGTGTTGAACAGGGCTGATTGTAGCCTTTGTTTGGATGCCCGAATGTATCCTTTGGCTTGGAGGTCCAAAGATATTAGGAACGTTCTTGGGTGTTTTTATAAATTTGCACATTGTCACTTTATTCACTGTTGTCACTTTAATCATTTAGTACACACTGAGGATTGATTGTTTGATGTGATATCTGTACCAGTTTCTGGTAGACTGTTAGATCTTTGGTCTATGTAAGTGTGGCACCCCAGGGGTCTGGTTTCCACAGTAACAGCAATGTTATGTCTGAGAGCAGGTGGGAGGTCTCTTGGTCAGGAATCCTATGCATGCCACACCTCCTGCCCAGTCCTGGGAGGGGAAGGACTTCCCCTATATAAACCTGGGGCTGAGGCAGGGTTAGAGAGTTCAAAGGGAGAGTTCAGCCAGGAGGGCTGACAGGGAGCTGTGGCTCCGGCTGGGCCTAGCTCCTGGGCCATGCCAGAAGTAGAGACAGAGAAGAGAAGCAGCTATGGGAAGAAACAACAGGAGCTCTGTGGGAGCAGTGCTACAAGGAGTCAGGGGCTGGCAGCTGCAGAGCTCGCCCTGACTGAGAAGCTATCACCGGACCCGGAGTCCGAGGCTGTGGGGACTAACTCCTATCCAGCAGCAGAAACCGACCGGCAGGGGATTGCAGGTCCTCTGGCCCAGAAACCCGAAGGCACGGTCACACGCGTGGGACCAGCACCGCCGTCGTGGAGCGGAAGCTACTAGAAGGCCCCGAGTCACCAGCCATACGGGTGAGCACCACACGGTACACTCAGGGACGTGGGCTACTTATACCCGCCTCTAGCAAGGTAGCCAGAAGAGTAACGTTAGTTTGGGAGGCCTACAACTCCGCCTGGCCAGGGGAGATCCCATCTGCTCAAGGACTGACCAGGCCCCAATCGCTAGCCAGTACTCCGGGAGGGTCTGTCTTTGTCACCAGTAAAGACCCTGAACTACACCGTACCGTCTCCGAGTGGTTCCTGCTACCCCCATCATCCACGTCGGCTGCCCTGAGGCCATACCCCTCCCGTTGGGGGTTATACTTTCACGCTGCACAATCCTACCACCGGCCTCAGCGGTCTGCCCTGCAGCAGCAGCTCCTTAGCTGCACTCAACGGGTGGCGTAGTCGTCCAACATCTACCGCTAATACAGCGCCACTTAGTCTGACTCGCTGGGCACGGACCGGGTCACCGCCACGAGACTACAACCCTCACCAGATCCGGCTCCGGGTAAGCTCCCGCGTGCGCAACGCTGCGCGACACAGGCCCAGGGGCGCGTCAACTTTTGGCGTAGTTGGCAGGATCTCGTGCCCGCAACCACCGGGTACTGCGTGCCTGAAAAAGACTGTTCAAACTTACCAGTGGTGAAGATTCCCGCCATCCGGCGCCATCTTCGGCCTTCTTCCCGCCCTCCGTGGAGGTTTCCCGCCATTGGACGCCATCTTGAGGACGCCGCGCGGGAAGAAGAGGGGCGTGGACTCCGAAAGCGCGCGAGAACTGAAGCCCCGCCTCACGTCCGGACGTTGCGTAAGGTCCTGGAAGGAGCCCAGCAGACGCCGACGTCACAGGAGCGCGACGGAAGGTCCTCAACCCTGACGATCCACTGCGGAGCCGCGGCCTACGGAAGAGGATCATCGCAAGGTAGGCCACGGTCCACTAGGGGGAGAAGGATGTCGGATACGGAGGAGAGCTTCACCGCTCCAACCCCCGCCAGCGCCACCGCTGTTGCGGTCATGCCTTTCACCATGCCCTATATCCCGGGGGCAGCCTGGCTACCCCAGTACTCAGGGGAGTCACATACCCTGCAGGACTTTAGAGAAAAGCTGGATAGCCTCTTCCAGGTGTACCCCCTCACAGAAGAGCAAAAAGTGAGCATCCTGGTGGCCCAATTAACCGGGGCAGCCCAAAGGGAGGTAAAGTCCTGGCCACCTGGGAGGAGGACTGTCGCAGAGATACTAGCCCGGCTAACCAAGGAGGGGCTGCAGTGCTACCAATACGAGGAAAGCCAAGAGGACCCGGACGGGTCTGAGGACTACCCTCAGGAGGGAGCACAAAGAGGACACCGCTACTGAAGGGAAGTAGCATAAACAAAGAACTGTATATCGTTACCCGTCAGGGTATGAGAACTGATGCTAATTAAAATATGGTCCCCGTTGGGATTAGTGAATTGTTCCCCGTGTGTCCCTATCCCTTACCAGGCTGAGGACTGTGAGCAGCCATCCCCTATCCCTTACCAGGCTGAGGACTGTGAGCAGCCAATCCTTATCCCCACTGGCCGAGGACTGAGAGCGGCCATATCTTGTAAATAATTATGTGTCTCTAGTAATTTATAGGAGTCTTTGGTGGATTTACCGGGAATCCTGTGTACATAGTTGGAGCGTAACCTAGGGATGGACTAAAGACTGTTAAGGACTCGGGGCAGGACAGACCCCTACCTGGTTACGTCTCCCTGTTTTGGTGAAATGGACACCTTGCTTTTCTTCAAAGACTGCACCCGGTTGCGGACACGCCGTGACCATCTTTATGTGTTTTTCTTGTTGTATTATTATTGTTTATACCTTATTATGTTTTTCAAAAAAAAAATTGTTTAGTCCCGGAGTACTAAATTTCACTAGGGGGGAATGTGGCACCCCAGGGGTCTGGTTTCCACAGTAACAGCAATGTTATGTCTGAGAGCAGGTGGGAGGTCTCTTGGTCAGGAATCCTATGCATGCCACACCTCCTGCCCAGTCCTGGGAGGGGAAGGACTTCCCCTATATAAACCTGGGGCTGAGGCAGGGTTAGAGAGTTCAAAGGGAGAGTTCAGCCAGGAGGGCTGACAGGGAGCTGTGGCTCCGGCTGGGCCCAGCTCCTGGGCCATGCCAGAAGTAGAGACAGAGAAGAGAAGCAGCTATGGGAAGAAACAACAGGAGCTCTGTGGGAGCAGTGCTACAAGGAGTCAGGGGCTGGCAGCTGCAGAGCTCGCCCTGACTGAGAAGCTATCACCGGACCCGGAGTCCGAGGCTGTGGGGACTAACTCCTATCCAGCAGCAGAAACCGACCGGCAGGGGATTGCAGGTCCTCTGGCCCAGAAACCCGAAGGCACGGTCACACGCGTGGGACCAGCACCGCCGTCGTGGAGCGGAAGCTACTAGAAGGCCCCGAGTCACCGGCCATACGGGTGAGCACCACACGGTACACTCAGGGACGTGGGCTACTTATACCCGCCTCTAGCAAGGTAGCCAGAAGAGTAACGTTAGTTTGGGAGGCCTACAACTCCGCCTGGCCAGGGGAGATCCCATCTGCTCAAGGACTGACCAGGCCCCAATCGCTAGCCAGTACTCCGGGAGGGTCTGTCTTTGTCACCAGTAAAGACCCTGAACTACACCGTACCGTCTCCGAGTGGTTCCTGCTACCCCCATCATCCACGTCGGCTGCCCTGAGGCCATACCCCTCCTGTTGGGGGTTATACTATCACGCTGCACAATCCTACCACCGGCCTCAGCGGTCTGCCCTGCAGCAGCAGCTCCTTAGCTGCACTCAACGGGTGGCGTAGTCGTCCAACATCTACCGCTAATACAGCGCCACTTAGTCTGACTCCCTGGGCACGGACCGGGTCACCGCCACGAGACTACAACCCTCACCAGATCCGGCTCCGGGTAAGCTCCCGCGTGCGCAACGCTGCGCGACACAGGCCCAGGGGCGCGTCATAAGTGCGAATAAGGGACTTTTAGGGTCTAGGGGCAGCTGCCGTTCAGCAAGGGTGCCATTGTCATCTATATGTAGGATGCCCATCTCCGTTGACATGCAGGTTCAGGCTAGGGTATCTATAGGGTGAGTTTTATTGAAGTACAGTGGGTACGGAAAGCATTCAGACCCCTTTAAATTTTTCACTCTTTGTTTCATTGCAGCCATTTGGTAAATTCTAAAAAGTTCATTTTTTTCTCATTAAAGTACACTCTGCACCCCATCTTGACTGAAAAAAACAGAAATGTAGAAATTTTTGCAAATTTATTAAAAAAGGAAAACTGAAATATCACATGGTCATAAGTATTCAGACCCTTTGCTCATATTTAAGTCACATGTGTAACGGGTCTGGGAGGCGGAACCTCTGGGCTACTATACAAGGGGGTGGTCCTTGTAAGGGAGCGGGTGGCGACCAGGCAGGCAATCACAGCAGGTGACCGGGACAGTCTCTGGGTGTACGGGCAGGAGGTCACGGCAAGTGATCGAGGCAGTCTCTGGAAGAACGGGCTGGAGGTCACGGCAAGTGACCGGGCAGTCTCTGGAAGAACGGGCTGGAGGTCACGGCAAGTGACCGGGGCAGTCTCTAAGTAAAGGGTAGGTACGACCTGTGATGGCTGAACCTCCAGGTAGGCTAGCAAGGCAGATGGAGGATGTGTGCTCCCAGGTGAGCAAGCGAGAGTCTCTGGAATAGCAGGTGGTCACAGCACGTGACGGCGGAGCCTCCAGGTAGGCAAGCAGGCAGGTAGCGGAGAAGCGCTCCCAGGTGAGCGGGCAAGAGTCTCTGGAATAGCTGGTGGTCACAGCACGTGACAGCGGAGCCTCCGGGCTGGCAAGCAGGCAGGTAGCGGAGAAGCGCTCCCAGGTGAGCGGGCAAGAGTCTGGAATAGCTGGTGGTCACAGCACGTGACAGCGGAGCCTCCGGGTTGGCAAGCAGGCAGGTAGTGGAGAAGCGCTCCCAGGTGAGCGGGCAAGTGTCTGGAATAGCTGGTGGTCACAGCACGTGACAGCGGAGCCTCCGGGCAGGCAAGCAGGCAGGTAGCGGAGAAGCGCTCCCAGGTGAGCGGGCAAGCTGGTCCATAGACAGACTGACCGGAGTTGTAAGGCAGACCGTCGGACCTCAGGCAAGCAGGCAGGTAGCTGATGTGCACTCCCAGGTGAGCGGGCAAGTTGGTCCTTAGACAGACTGACCGGAGTTGTAAGGCAGACCGTCGAACCTCAGGCAGGCAGGCAGGTAACAGGAAATCAGGCAGGATTAGGACAGCAAGCTGGCAGGAATCTGGCAGGTAACTGGCAGGTAACTGGCAACGGGACCTGAGGGCTGAAGCAGAGTAGAACGGTGCAACAACATTGCTCGGGCAACTCCATTTTGGAGGAGGTGCCTTATATATGGTAAAGTCCTCCGGCCATTGGCCGGGGACTCCTTAGGACGGCGCGCGCGGCCCCTTTAAGAGGGAGGGAGGGCGCGCGCGCGCGCCCTAAGCACAGTGGCCGGGAAGGAGCGCGCGCTGCCAGCAGAGCGGGAGAGGGACGCCGGGCACGGAGCAGAGCGGTGAGGGGAACAGCGTCCCTGCCTAGCAGAGGGCAGGGACGCCGGCACTACAGTACCCCCCCCTTTAGGCCCCCCCTTTTTTAGGCCAGATAGAAATTTAGCTAGGATGAGAGGGGCATGGATGTTCTCCCGGGGCTCCCACGTTCTCTCCTCAGGACCAAACCCCTTCCAATCTACCAAAAAAAAGGTCTTTCCTCTTACCCTTTTGGTGGCAAGAATGTTCTCTACCTCAAACTCGTCCTCAGCAGAAACCGGAGCAGGAGGCGCACCTGTAGACTTGGAAAAAGAGTTAAGCACCACGGGTTTGAGGAGAGATACATGGAAGGAGTTAGGGATCCGTAAGTTGGCCGGGAGTTTCAATTTATAGGCCACCGGGTTGATCTGACTGATGACCTCCAGAGGACCGATGAACCGAGGCCCTAACTTGTAAGAAGGTATCTTGAGTCGAACATATTTAGATGAGAGCCAGACTTTATCTCCTGGACGAAATTGTGGAGGATCCAGGCGTTTTTTGTCAGCGTGTCTTTTCATACGCTCGGATGACAGAAGGAGTGCGGACCGGGTACTCTCCCATATGGAGGAAAATTTGCTAACGAGAGATTCCGCAGCCGGGTTGTCCACAGAGGTGGAGACAGGAAAAGGAATCCGAGGATGCTGACCAAAGACTACAAAAAACGGGGATTTGGAGGAGGATTCGCTCTCGTGATTATTATAAGAGAACTCGGCCCATGGTAGGAGATCCACCCAGTCAGAATGGTGGGCATTAACGAAGTGCCGGAGGTAACTGGTCAGGTTCTGATTGATCCGCTCCACTTGACCATTGGACTGTGGGTGGTAAGCGGAAGAGAAGTCCAGGGTGACGTCTAGTAGTTTACAAGTGGCTCTCCAGAAACGTGAGGTGAACTGTACCCCACGATCCGACACGATGTGGAGGGGCAGGCCATGAAGACGGAAGATGTGGCGGATAAAGTCTTTAGCCAGCTCGGGTGCAGATGGAAGGCCTGGCAGGGGAATAAAGTGAGCCATCTTGGAAAAGCGGTCAGCGACCACCCAAATGACCGTACAACCGGCAGAGACGGGGAGATCAGTTATAAAGTCCATTGCTATATGCTGCCAGGGGGCAGCAGGTACAGGAAGCGGAAGGAGGCGTCCGGCTGGCAGATGTCTCGGGACTTTGTTGCGGGCGCAGGACACACAGGCAGAAACAAAGTCTATTATGTCCTTGTGCAGGGTAGGCCACCAATAGTGCCGGGCAATAAGCTGGAGGGTCTTTTTCTGACCAGCGTGGCCAGCTAGTTTAGACGAATGGCCCCAGTGTAGGATCTTCTCCCGATCAGGTACTGAAACAAACGTCTTACCGGGAGGGAGACGATTTAGACTCACGGGAGCCACCTGCATTACTCTGGCGGGATCGATGATATGTTTAGGTTCTTCCTCGAGATCGGACACCAGAAAGGATCGGGACAAGGCGTCTGCTTTGACGTTTTTGTCAGCCGGGCGAAAATGAAGAACAAAATCAAAGCGAGCAAAAAACAAGGACCACCGGGCTTGGCGCGGGTTAAGTCTCTGGGCATGCTGGAGGTAAGCCAAGTTCTTGTGGTCAGTGTAAATTATTACCGGATGAAGAGCCCCCTCGAGTAGGTAACGCCACTCCTCCAACGCCAGCTTGATGGCCAATAACTCTCGGTCTCCTATGGAATAGTTGCGCTCAGAAGAGGAGAAGAGTTTGGAGAAGAAGCCACAAGTTACCATTCTCCCGGAAGATGATTTTTGAGTAAGTACCGCTCCGGCTCCAGAGGAGGAGGCGTCAACTTCCAGGAAGAACTGCTTGTTGCCGTCCGGGCGATGCAGCACCGGGGCGGAAGAGAAGGCCTGTTTTAGGGAAAGAAAGGCCTCCTCTGCTTCGGGCGGCCACTCTTTGGGATTAGTACCCTTACGGGTGAGCGCGGAAATTGGGGCAGTCCGGGAAGAGAAGTGCGGGATGAAGAGGCGGTAATAGTTGGCGAAGCCCAGGAACCGTTGAATAGCCTTCAACCCCTCTGGTCGGGGCCATTTCTCGATGGCAGACAGTTTCTCAGGATCCATTTGTAGGCCAGTCTGAGAGATAATGTAGCCCAGAAACGGAAGCGAGGTCTGCTCAAAGAGGCACTTCTCATATTTAGCGTAGAGATGGTTCTGCCTGAGCCTGAGCAGGACCTGACGAACATCCCTCCGGTGAGTCTGGAGATCCGGAGAGAAGACCAAGATGTCGTCCAGGTACACCACTACGCAGGAGTAGAGAAGGTCCCGGAAGATGTCATTGACCAACTCTTGAAAGACGGCAGGAGCGTTACAGAGGCCAAAGGGCATTACCAGATATTCATAGTGGCCGTCCCGGGTGTTGAATGCCGTCTTCCATTCATCCCCCTGACGGATACGAACCAGGTTGTACGCCCCACGGAGATCCAGTTTGGTGAAGATTCTAGCCCCCCTCAGACGATCAAATAACTCCGGAATGAGCGGAAGGGGGTACTTATTCTTCACCGTGATCTGGTTAAGGCCTCTATAGTCTATACAGGGACGGAGAGAGCCGTCCTTCTTTTTGACGAAAAAGAAGCCTGCTCCCGCCGGGGAGGTAGATTTCCGGATGAATCCCCTGGCCAGATTCTCCTCAATATATTCGGACATCGACCGGGTCTCAGCAGCGGATAATGGATAAATACGCCCACGGGGAGAAGTACCAGGTAACAGGTCGATAGGGCAGTCGTATGGTCTATGAGGGGGTAGTGTCTCTGCCTCCTTTTTATTAAAGACATCAGCATAAGACCAATAAGGAATCGGAAGTCCAGGTAGATTAGCTGGGGTAGGAGAAGGACGGACGGGATGAACGGGAACCAGACAGGTCTTATGGCAGCCCTGTCCCCAGCGAAGGACTTCTCCGGTCTGCCAGTCAAGAACGGGTGCATGTTTCTGGAGCCAAGGTAGGCCTAGCAAGAGGGCGTGAGAGAGTCCAGGCAGAACATGGAAGGAGATACTTTCAGAATGCAGCATTCCCACCTGCAGAGTAATGGATTCGGTGATGAGTTGGATGGGGCGTGGTAAGAGCCCCCCATCCACGGCAGCAACAGACAAGGGTACAGCCAGAGGTTTGGTGGGGATGCGGTATTTCTCTACCAGGGACTGTGAAATAAGATTCCCGGCTGCTCCAGAGTCCAGTTGGGCTAGTTCGAAATAACGGTTCTCCCCGTAGACGATTGAAACTGACAACAGCAGGGATGGAGAGGATTTATTCTTGTCTAGGTGGACCTCTCTGAGCGAACCTAGACACAGGCGTTTCCCGACCTCTCCGGGCAGGCACGGATCCGGTGCTCCTTACTGCCACAGTAGAAGCAGGTCCCCTCGGCACGGCGTAAGTCCTGACGGGTCTTGACCATCTTGGTCTGGTCGACCTGCATAGGCTCAGGAGGGTGTACCTGGTTAGAGACAGAAGGAGTGACGGGTTTCTGAAAAGTAGGAGCTAGACGTGGTAACCTCCTCTCACGGGTGACCTCTCTGGCACGCTCCTGGAACCGTAGGTCAATCCGGGTGGCAAGAGTTATTAAGTCATCGAGAGTGGTAGGAATGTCCCGACCGGCAAGTTCATCTTTAATACGGCCGGACAGACCCTCCCAGAAGACGGAAACCAGAGCGTCGTTATCCCAGGCCAGCTCCGAGGCAAGGGTACGGAACCGTATGGCATATTGGCCCACGGTGAGACTTTCCTGACGGAGGCGTAGCAGCGATGATGCGGATGAGGTCTTCCGTCCGGGTTCGTCGAAGACTTTCCGGAAAGCCGTGAGAAAAGCAGGCAAGTTGGACACCAGGGGGTCTCCTCTCTCCCATAGAGGATTTAGCCAGGCCACGGCCTCCCCGGTGAGATGGGACATGATGAATGCAATTTTGGCTCGGTCGGAGTTAAACTGGTGGGACAATAGTTCAAAGTGCAGGGTGCACTGATTTATGAAGCCTCGAGCCTGGGCTGAGTCGCCTCCGAAGCGAGGAGGTGCAGAAAGCCGAGGTCCGGGGTAGGATATCATGGTGTTAGTGGACAGCGGAGCTGCCGGATTGCGAGACATGGCACTGGCGGAGGTTGTTGGTGGAGCAGTCAGAGTGTCCAGGCGAGTATTGACATTCCGCAGGTGACCCAGGATGGACTCCTGTTGGGACCTTTGACGGGACAGTTCATGACACAGGTCCGAGAGCGAGGGAGCTTGGGTGCCACCGGGTTCCATGGCCCGAGCAAACTGTAACGAGTCTGGGAGGCGGAACCTCTGGGCTACTATACAAGGGGGCGGTCCTTGTAAGGGAGCGGGTGGCGACCAGGCAGGCAATCACAGCAGGTGACCGGGACAGTCTCTGGGTGTACGGGCAGGAGGTCACGGCAAGTGATCGAGGCAGTCTCTGGAAGAACGGGCTGGAGGTCACGGCAAGTGACCGGGCAGTCTCTGGAAGAACGGGCTGGAGGTCACGGCAAGTGACCGGGGCAGTCTCTAGGTAAAGGGTAGGTACGACCTGTGATGGCTGAACCTCCAGGTAGGCTAGCAAGGCAGATGGAGGATGTGTGCTCCCAGGTGAGCAAGCGAGAGTCTCTGGAATAGCAGGTGGTCACAGCACGTGACGGCGGAGCCTCCAGGTAGGCAAGCAGGCAGGTAGCGGAGAAGCGCTCCCAGGTGAGCGGGCAAGAGTCTCTGGAATAGCTGGTGGTCACAGCACGTGACAGCGGAGCCTCCGGGCTGGCAAGCAGGCAGGTAGCGGAGAAGCGCTCCCAGGTGAGCGGGCAAGAGTCTGGAATAGCTGGTGGTCACAGCACGTGACAGCGGAGCCTCCGGGCTGGCAAGCAGGCAGGTAGCGGAGAAGCGCTCCCAGGTGAGCGAGCAAGAGTCTGGAATAGCTGGTGGTCACAGCACGTGACAGCGGAGCCTCCGAGCAGGCAAGCAGGCAGGTAGCGGAGAAGCGCTCCCAGGTGAGCGGGCAAGCTGGTCCATAGACAGACTGACCGGAGTTGTAAGGCAGACCGTCGGACCTCAGGCAAGCAGGCAGGTAGCTGATGTGCGCTCCCAGGTGAGCGGGCAAGTTGGACCTTAGACAGACTGACCGGAGTTGTAAGGCAGACCGTCGGACCTCAGGCAGGCAGGCAGGTAACAGGAAATCAGGCAGGATTAGGACAGCAAGCTGGCAGGAATCTGGCAGGTAACTGGCAACGGGACCTGAGGGCTGAAGCAGAGTAGAACGGTGCAACAACATTGCTCGGGCACCTCCATTTTGGAGGAGGTGCCTTATATATGGTAAAGTCCTCCGGCCATTGGCCGGGGACTCCTTAGGACGGCGCGCGCGGCCCCTTTAAGAGGGAGGGAGGGCGCGCGCGCGCGCCCTAAGCACAGTGGCCGGGAAGGAGCGCGCGCTGCCAGCAGAGCGGGAGAGGGACGCCGGGCACGGAGCAGAGCGGTGAGGGGAACAGCGTCCCTGCCTAGCAGAGGGCAGGGACGCCGGCACTACAACATGCTGTCCATTTCCTTGTGATCCTCCTTGAGATGGTTCTACTCTTTCATTGGAGTCCAGCTGTGTTTAATTAAACTGATAGGACTTGATTTGGAAAGGCACACACCTGTCTATATAAGACCTCACAGCTCACAGTGCATGTCAGACCAAATGACCAGTATTGAGTAGAAGCCCCCTTTTGAGCTAGTGCATCCATGAGTCTTCTTGGGAATGATGCAACAAGTTTTTCACACCTGGATTTGGGGTTCCTCTGCCATTCTTCCTTGCAGATCCTCTCCAGTTCTGTCAGGTTGGATGGTGAACGTTGGTGGACAGCCATTTTCAGGTCTCTCCAGAGATGTTCAATTGGGTTTAGGTCAGGGCTCTGGCTGGGCCAGTCTAGAATGGTCACAGAGTTGTTCTGAAGCCACTCCTTTGTTATTTTAACTGTGTGCTTAGGGTCATTGTCTTGTTGGAAGGTGAACCTTCGGCCAAGTCTGAGGTCCAGAGCACTCTGGAAGAGGTTTTCATCCAGGATATCTGTGTACTTGGCCGCATTCATGTTTCTTTCAATTCCAACCAGTCGTCCTGTCCCTGCAGCTGAAAAACACCCCCATGATGCTGCCACCACCATGTTTCACTGTTGGGATTGTATTGGGCAGGTGATGAGCAGTGCCTGGTTTTTTCCACACATACCCCTTAGAATTATCACCAAAAAGTTCTATCTTAGTCTCATCAGACCAAAGAATCTTATTTCTCATAGACTGGGAGTCCTTCATGTGTTTTTAAGCAAACTCTGTGCAGGCTTTCATATGTCTTGCACTGAGGAGAGGCTTCCGTTGGGCCACTCTGCCATAAAGGCTCGACTTGTGGAGGGCTGCAGTGATAGTTGACTTTATGCAACTTTCTCCCATCTCCCTACTGCATCTTTGGAGCTGAGCCACAGTGATCTTGGGGTTCATCTTTACCTCTCTCACCAAGGCTCTTCTCCCACGATTGCTCAGTTTAGCTGGACGGCCAGGTCTAGGAAGACTTCTGGTGGTCCCAAACTACTTCCACTTAAGGATTATGGAGGCCACTGTGTTCTTAGGACCCTTGACTAATGCAGAAATTCTTTTGTAAACTTGGCCAGATCTGTGCCTTGCCACAATTCTGTCTCTAAGCTCCTTGGGCAGTGTCAGGATGCCAGGTTTAATTTTACTTTGCCAGTAGTTTTTCCCTTAGCCAAGATGGCTTCCATTGCCTCACTGGGGTCATGTGTTTCCTGCCTGTGGACCTACTTAAACTGCATGTGTTGCAATCATGCCTTGCCTGAGTATTGTGTGCTTTTAGCTTTCTACTCACCTGTGCTAGCCCTCTGAATAGAGTCTTGCTGACCTTGTGTTTACTCCTAGTCATCCGCTGAAAGGATTGCTGCCTGAATACTCTGCTAAGGGGACTTCTGCTGAAAGGAACCACTGGCTGTTGTTCACTCACGCTGGGATCTCTGAACTTTTGTCTTCCTGAAGAAAACTTCTCCTGGATCTCTACACCTCTGGTATAGTCACCATCTTGCTCTGTGTTTAAATACCCGGCTCCAGCTCTGCTTAAGACATCGCTGTTTCCTCCGCTGCACCTCCTGCATTCTTCAATATCCAGATCCATATTCCAGTTTGTCTTCTCTTCTGCACTACGTGAGTCCACAATCAACTGAGGAATACCTACGTCTGCTTACTATCCTTATTTCTGTTTGCATATTACTGTCCCTAAGTAAACTTGGACTATCGTTAACGTTTACATACCCTAATAGTAATGAAGGCCGTGCCTTACAGATTAGGTTCTAAGAAGTATTGTTTGGAATGAACTTACCTTCATAAACTGTTTGCTGTGATCTTTTGCACTTGAGTTTAAAATAGACTTTCACACTACTCTTGTCTCAGTCTCTGCTTTTGGCCCACGCCATTGGACTTCAGGGTATCTACTAACATCGTAACAGGCAGTTCCTTTGAGCTCATGATTCTCATTTGGTCTGACATGCACTGTGAGCTGTGAGGTCTTATATAGACAGGTGTGTGCCTTTCCAAATCAAGTCCTATCAGTTTAATTAAACACAGCTGGACTCCAATGAAAGAGTAGAACCATCTCAAGGAGGATCACAAGAAATGGACAGCATGTGACTTAAATATGAGCAAAGGGTCTGAATACTTATGACCATGTGATATTTCAGTTTTCCTTTTTTAATAAATTTGCAAAAATTTCTACATTTCTGTTTTTTTTTCAGTCAAGATGGGGTGCACAGTGTACTTTAATGAGAAGAAAAAAAGAACTTTTTAGAATTTACCAAATGGCTGCAATGAAACAAAGAGTGAAAGATGTAAAGGGGTCTGAATGCTTTCCGTACCCACTGTATATAGTACTCAATGTTCCAGGCAGTGGGAGGCATTACTGGGATCCAGAGCAGTCGCTCCAGTCACGTCCAGAGCCTAAGGTCTGGCATAGGAGCTGCCGGACACTTTGTGTGCTCTGAAGTACAAAGGAAGATGGACAGGGACCTGCATAGATGGAAGTTGAAGGCCAGTCCCGGGTGCACTGCAGAGGTGGACGAGAAATACAGGATGAGCTAGCAACAGGGCTGAAGAGGAGTTATGCTAAGAAGGAGGATAATGTGAATTGCTGTGCCTTATCCCATCTGTACCCACCTGATGAACTTGAACTGTCAAGTATATGTTTGACTGTTACAAAGAACTTCGTGTTCCCTAAATTGTGAGCGGCGGCTTCTGAGGACAGAAGCCTGAAGGCAGTGGAGGCCTGCGGCCTACAAGAGAGTGTGCTGCACCCCACACCCTAGAGCACACTGGGACTGGGACACCCATTGTCTGTAAAGTGCCAGAGCGAAATCAGACCGACGTTCAGTCACGACTACCGCTCTGTGCCACTTTACAAGATGAGTGATAAGGGAACTTCTCCATCAGAAGAGACGAGGAAATAATGGTCGCTGCCCAAACTGTGACAAGAACAGGACCACAATGCAACAAGAACTGTCTCACAATGCTCTTGGAACTTTCCCATAATGCATTGCAAATTGAAACTAGAGCAAATACATTAAATCACTAGCAGACAGTGCCGTTATCAAACAATAAAAAAGAGACAGGATTCAAATGCAAGCAACATAATGTCAGAACTGATATACACATAAAGTGACTAGATTCCCTGGATAGCTAAATTCGCTGCTGAGGCAAGAACACGGGCTGCCCAGCACTATTTAAGTGCACCCCATGAAGATAGACACTCTAATTTACAAGGCCATAACATATAGGTGCATCTCACAAAATTAGAATATCATCAAAAAGTTAATTTATTTCAGTTCTTCAATGCAAAAAGTGAACCTCATATATTATATAGAGTCATTACAAACACAGTGATCTATTTCAAGTGTTTATTTCTGTTAATGTTGATGATTATGGCTTATAGCCAATGAAAACACAAAAGTCATTAACTCAGTAAATTAAAATAATTAACAAAAAACACCTGCAAAGACTTCCTAAGCATTTAAAAAGGTCCCTTAGTCTGTTTTAGTAGGCTCCACAATCATGACAATCATGGTGAAGACTGCTGACTTGACAGATGTCCAGAGTTCCAATTTTCATTTGAAATCAAGGTCCCAGAGTCTGGAAGAAGAGTGGAGAGGCCACAATCCAAGCTGCTTGAGGTCTAGTGTGAAGTTTCCACAATCAGTGATGGTTTGGGGAGCCGTGTCATCTGCTGGTGTAGGTCCACTGTGTTTTTTCAACACCAAAGTCAGCGCAGCCGTCTACCAGGAAATTTTAGAGCACTTCATGCTTCCCTCTGCCACAGTATCAAGCTACCAGGGGGGCAAAGGGGGCGGTGGCCCCGGGCCCCTCGCTCTTAGGGGGCCCATCCAGAGCTACGCCAGTGTAACTGTATCTAGCATGCCCCTGGTGCCAGCATCGGGCCCCACTGCCCGCCACCGCCGCAAGTTTACTGATGAGAGAGGGAGCGCGGATCTCTCTCCCATTAGTCCCTTCTGTGACTGACGTCTCTGACATCATCACTTGGCGCCCAGCCCGCTGTGCTGAAGATGTGTGCGTGCTGGGTGCTCTGAGCAGCGAGGGAACCAGGAGGAGAGATGAGTACTGTTTATTTATTTTTTGCCGGGTGGGGGGCGGCATTATATTACAGACTCTGCCTATGGGAAGGGGGAGGTGCATTATACTACAGACTCTGCCTATGGGGGAGCATTATCCTAAAGACTCTGCCCACAGAGAGGGGGGGCATTATACTAAAGACTCTGCCTATGGGGAGGGGGGGCATTATACTACAGACTGTCTATGGGGAGGGGGGAGCATTATACTAAAGCCTCTGTCTATGGGGGGGCATTCTACTACAGACTCTGCCTATGGGGGGCATTATACTACAGACTCTGTTTATGAGCAGGGGAGAGCAGTAGACTACAGACTCTGCCTATGGGGGGACATTGTACTACAGACTCTGCCTATAAGAGGGGGAGCATTATACTACAGACTCTGCCTATGGGGGGTGCATTTTACTACAGACTCTGCCTATAGGTGGGGCATTATACTACAGACGCTGCCTATGAGATGGGGGGGGGCATTATATCACAGACTCTGCCTATGAGGAGGGGGGGCACATTATACTACAGACTCTGCCTATGAGATGGGGGGGCATTATACTAAAGATTCTGCCTATGAGGAGGGGGGGATTATACTACAGACTCTGACTATGAGGAGGGGGGAGCATTATACTACAGACTCTGCCTATGGGGGGGCATTATACTACAGACTCTGCCTATAAGGAGGGGGGGAGCATTATACTACAGACTCTGCCTATGGGGGGGACATTGTACTACAGACTCTGCCTATAAGAGGGGGAGCATTATACTACAGACTCTGCCTATGGGGGGTGCATTTTACTACAGACTCTGCCTATAGGTGGGGCATTATACTACAGGCGCTGCCTATGAGATGGGGGGGCATTATACCACAGACTCTGCCTATGAGGAGGGGGGGCACATTACACTACAGACTCTGCCTATGAGATGGGGGGGGGGGGGCATTATACTACAGATTCTGCCTATGAGGAGGGGGGGGCATTATACTACAGACTCTGCCTATGAGGAGGGGGGAGCATTATACTACAGACTCTGCCTATGGGGGGGGGCATTATACTGCAGACTCTGCCTATGGGGGGGCATTATACCACAGACTCTGCCTATGAGGAGGGGGGGAGCATTATACTACAGACTCTGCCTATGGGGGGGAGCTTTATACTACAGACTCTGTCAATGGGGGGAGCATTTTACTACAGACTCTGCCTATAGGGGCGCATTATACTATACGAAGGACTATGGGGAGTGCATTATACTATATTGAGGACTATCTGGTGCATTATACTATATGTAGGCTATTTATACAGTGTGGGAGATAATGTGGGTTCTTTGAACAGCGTGGGGGCCATCATACAGTGTGGGAGATAATGTGGGGTCTTTGTATAGTGTGGAGGCCATCATACAGTGTTGGAGCCATCAGCTTGGGGGCTACTAAGGGGTCAGTATACTTTGTGGGGGTACTATACAGTGAGGGGGAATTATATCGTGAATAGGAGAACATCATACTGGTTAGAGCGGAGCTCTACATGGGGGGAGACTCAGGACATTATTAAATCTTAGGTGGGCACTTATTGTTATAGGGGAACTCAGGTTATCGTGACTGTCGAAGGGGCACTATTACTTTCTAGGGGGCACAATGTGGGCACTGTTTTCTAGGACACTTGCACACGGCATTACTTTATTTTAGAGGTTTGTTTTACCATCTAGAGGGCACACAGTAGGTGCAGTAATAGGGACACATTTTGCAGCAGAGGCTCAGTATTGGGGTATCAGCAGGATGAGAAGTTTGTGCAGGTTGGGGATAGATGTGGTCAGTGCCTGAAATGTAAGGAGTCAAATGTGTCTTTGTTGTGATCTCTGCAGACCTGAGACTCTGAGCCCTGGCTGGAGAAGTTGTCGTGTCGGTCTGGGCCAGATGGAAAAGACGGGAAAAGTGAACAATTTAATCAGAAAGAACGTCAGCTGTAAGGTACTATATATAACTGAGCTGTGATCTCTTATATGTTTTGCAGGACTGGCATCTATCAATATATGTCACCATATGGCGGTAATATCAGTGCTGGTCTTTGTATAGAGATTATTTTTAGTAACAGCGCGGTCATCTGCTGAGGTTTTCCTACATCAACTATCTGGGTGCGCCGCTATAGTTGGAATCAGGGTTACCTGGTTAGAGGCCCACTCAGAAGTTTCGGCCCCCTGAACCAAAACCTTAGCTACGCCAAGCTTTTTGGAGATGGAAATTTCATTCTCCAGCAGGACTTGGCCCCTGTCCACACTGACAAAAGTACTAATACCTGGTTTAAAACAACAGTATCACTGTGCTTGATTGGCAGCAAACTCACCTGACCTTAACCCCATAAAGAATCTATGGGGTATTGTCAAGAGGAAAATGAGAGACACCAGACCCAACAATGCAGACGAGCTGAAGGCTTCTATCAAAGCCACCTGGGCTTCCATAACCCCTCAGCAGTGTCACAGGCTGATCGCCTCCATGCCACATTGCCACATTGATGCAGTAATTGATGTAAAAGGATCCCCGACCAAGTATTGAGGGCATTTATTGAACATAGATTTCAGTAGGATAACATTTTGGATTTTGAAAACATTTTTCAAGCTGTTGTTATAAGGTATTCTAATTAATTGAAATAATGACTTTTGAGTTTTCATTGGCTGTAAGCCATAATCATCAATATTAACAGAAATAAACACGTGAAATAGATCACTCTGTGTGTAATGGCTCTATATAATATATGAGTTTCACGTTTTGTATTGAAGAACTGAAATAAATTAACTTTTCTGGTGATATTCTAATTTTGTGAGATGCACCTGTAGATGGGCTTGGCTGCACCCTGAATAAAAATAGCATGTAAAAAATATATATGATATATATGAGGTATTGGTCGATATTTTGGCCAAAATATACAAGCTCGCAACCTGCTCAAGGGTCCTCATACTTGCGAGTCCCTACACTAACATTAAAAGCAAAGTCACAAAAACAAGGAATTAAAGTTCCCACCAAAATTCAAGAATTAACACAGCAAATACAGCAACAATAATTACAAGGATGCAGCAAACCCATATAATGAAGAAGTCAGCAACACAGGTGCAAAATATTGATGAGACAACCACTCACAACCTACCAATTCATGGAGGGGGTGATTGCTTAGTATTAAAACTGCACACAAATAAGCCTTGTATAGGGCACTGGTCACACATAGGTAGTGCACAATGTCTGGCTTACAGCCTATTAGTGAAGCCCAAACTATTAGATTAGGCGGGCTGTCCAGCACTTTTTAAGTGCACCCCATGAAGACAGACACCCTAGTTTACAAGGCCAACATTGATGGGTCTGGCTGCACCCTGAATAAAAATAACGTGCAAAAAATATATATGATATATATGAGGTATTAGTAAATATTTTGGCCAAAATACACAAGCTCGCAACCCGCGTCAAGGGTCCTCATACTTGCGAGTCCCTACACTAACATTAAAAGCAAAGACAAATTTAAATTCCCACCAAAATTCAAGAATTAACACAGGAAAAAAGGGCAACAGTGTTTACCTGCCTAGGTCTCAGTACTAATCATACCATATAATAACGATGACAGCAATACAGGTGCAAAATACTGATGCGACAACCACTCACATATTACCAATTAATGGAGGGGGGTGATTACATAGTATTAAAACTGCACACAAAATTATATGGGATTGCTACATCCTAATAGTGCATTAGTTCTGAGATCTGGGCAGGTAAATGCTATATTAATAATTGATTTTTTGAGGAAAGTTAAATTCTCTTTTGTTGGCTTTACTTTTAATCTAACTGAAATACACATAAGCTTTTTTCCTAAACATTAGGATCTGTGTAGAGCCATCAGCTCAAAAAGGCTTCCTTTGACAGACTTGGCATAAGCAGGTCAAAAGGAACCCTGATCTTTACCATTACACCCCTTTAGAGGAATGGAGACTTACCACATGCTCAGGGTTGCATCTACAGAGTAGCTGCTGGCCAGAGGAGCGAGCTTGAGGCTATAACTCTAACTAAAGCTTTTTTATTACTAAATGATGGGTTCTGTCTAAGGCCATTGGCTCAAAAAGGCTTCCTCGGACAGACTTGGCGCAAGCTACTCCATTCTGCAGATCCCAAGGGAACCCTGGCCTTTACCATTACACCCCTGTACAGGGATAGATACTTACCATAGGCCCAGGGTTGCATCTACAGAGTAGCTGCTGGCCGGAGGAGCGAGCTTGAGGCTATAGTGGTTGATTCAACTCTAACTAAAGCTTTTTTTTCCTAAATACTGGGATCTGTTTAAGGCTGTTGGCTCAAACAGACTTCCTCGGACAGACTTGGCGCAAGCTACTCCATTCTGCAGATCCCAAGGGAACCCTGGTTTTTACCATTACACCCCTGTACAGGGATAGATACTTACCATAGGCCCAGGGTTGCATCTACAGAGTAGCTGCTGGCCGGAGGAGTGCGCTTGAGGCTTGAGTAGTTGAGTCAATCCTAACTAAAGAAAAACCTATCTAATGACACTTTCTTGTTAGGACCTGTCTGAGGCCTATGGCTCAAAAAAGCTTCTTTGGAAAAACTTGGCAAAAGCCAGTCTATCCTACAGGTTCCAAGGGAACTCTGACCTTCACTCTTACATCCCTGTACAGTGATAAAGACTTATTACAGGGCCTTGATTGCATCTACATAGTAGATGCTGACTGGAGGGGCAAACTTAAGGTTAGAATGGTCCAGCCAACCCTAACTATTGCTACTTTCTTAAATGTTAGGATATTTCTGAGGCCGTTGGCTCAAACAGGCTTCCTTGGACAGACTTGGCGCAAAACACACCATTTCTGATGTTTCCAAATGAACCCTGGGCTTCACCCTTGAACCTCTATACAGGGACCGTTTCATAGTTTTAAGGTTGAAAGACACAAGTCCATCAAGTTCAACCTAAAAGCTAATGTGTTGATCCAGAGGAAGGCAAAAACCCCATGAGGCAGATGCTAATTGCCCCATATTAGGGGAAAAATTCCTTCCCGACTCCACATATGGCAATCAGACTAGTTCCCTGGATCAACGTCCCATAACAAAATCTAGTACGGATAACCTGCAATTTTATATTATTCAAGAAAGGCACACACATGCCCTCCTTGAATTTTTTTTAGAAAATTAAGTATTTCAATTTCATGTGGTAGAGAGTTTCATAACCTCATTGCTCACACAATAAAAATTTGCCAACTAACTTCCTTTAGACAAAGTGAATTAGGATCTTTATGCTAGAGTAATTGAATTAACTCTAACTGAAATAGATTAATGCTTTTTTCCTAAATGTTGAAATTTGTTTAAATCCATCAGCTCAAAAAGGCTTTCTCGGACAGACTTGGCGCAAGCTACTCCATTCTGCAGATCCCAAGGGAACCCTGGCCTTTACCATTACACCCCTGTACAGGGATAGATACTTACCATAGGCCCAGGGCTGCATCTACAGAGTAGCTGCTGGCCGGAGGAGCGAGCTTGAGGCTATAGTGGTTGATTCAACTCTAACTAAAGCTTTTTTTTCCTAAATACTGGGATCTGTTTAAGGCTGTTGGCTCAAACAGACTTCCTCGGACAGACTTGGCGCAAGCTACTCCATTCTGCAGATCCCAAGGGAACCCTGGTTTTTACCATTACACACCTGTACAGGGATAGATACTTACCATAGGCCCAGGGTTGCATCTACAGAGTAGCTGCTGGCCGGAGGAGTGCGCTTGAGGCTTGAGTAGTTGAATCAATCCTAACTAAAGAAAAACTAATCTAATGCCACTTTCTTGTTAGGACCTGTCTGAGGCCTATGGCTCAAAAAAGCTTCTTTGGAAAGACTTGGCAAAAGCCAGTCTATCCTACAGGTTCCAAAGGAACTCTGGCCTTCACTCTTACAGCCATGTACAGTGATAAAGACTTATTACAGGGCCTTGATTGCATCTACATAGTAGATGCTGACTGGAGGGGCAAACTTAAAGTTAGAATGGTTCAGCCAACCCTAACTATTGCTACTTTCTTAAATGTTAGGATATTTCTGAGGCCATTGGCTCAAACAGGCTTCCTTGGACAGACTTGGCGCAAGACACACCATTTCTGATGTTTCCAAATGAACCCTGGGCTTCACCCTTGAACCTCTATACAGGGACCGTTTCATAGTTTTAAGGTTGAAAGACACAAGTCTGTCAAGTTCAACCTAAAAGCTAATGTGTTGATCCAGAGGAAGGCAAAAACCCCATGAGGCAGATGCTAATTGCCCCATATTAGGGGAAAAATTCCTTCCCGACTCCACATATGGCAATCAGACTAGTTCCCTGGATCAACGTCCCATAACAAAATCTAGTACGGATAACCTGCAATTTTATATTATTTAAGAAAGGCACACACATGCCCTCCTTGAATTTTTTTTAGAAAATTAAGTATTTCAATTTCATGTGGTAGAGAGTTTCATAACCTCATTGCTCACACAATAAAAATTTGCCAACTAACTTCCTTTAGACAAAGTGAATTAGGATCTTTATGCTAGAGTAATTGAATTAACTCTAACTGAAATAGATTAATGCTTTTTTCCTAAATGTTGAAATTTGTTTAAATCCATCAGCTCAAAAAGGCTTTCTCGGACAGACTTGGCGCAAGCTACTCCATTCTGCAGATCCCAAGGGAACCCTGGCCTTTACCATTACACCCCTGTACAGGGATAGATACTTACCATAGGCCCAGGGTTGCATCTACAGAGTAGCTGCTGGCCGGAGGAGCGAGCTTGAGGCTATAGTGGTTGATTCAACTCTAACTAAAGCTTTTTTTTCCTAAATACTGGGATCTGTTTAAGGCTGTTGGCTCAAACAGACTTCCTCGGACAGACTTGGCGCAAGCTACTCCATTCTGCAGATCCCAAGGGAACCCTGGTTTTTACCATTACACCCCTGTACAGGGATAGATACTTACCATAGGCCCAGGGTTGCATCTACAGAGTAGCTGCTGGCCGGAGGAGTGCGCTTGAGGCTTGAGTAGTTGAGTCAATCCTAACTAAAGAAAAACCTATCTAATGACACTTTCTTGTTAGGACCTGTCTGAGGCCTATGGCTCAAAAAAGCTTCTTTGGAAAAACTTGGCAAAAGCCAGTCTATCCTACAGGTTCCAAAGGAACTCTGACCTTCACTCTTACAGCCATGTACAGTGATAAAGACTTATTACAGGGCCTTGATTGCATCTACATAGTAGATGCTGACTGGAGGGGCAAACTTAAGGTTAGAATGGTTCAGCCAACCCTAACTATTGCTACTTTCTTAAATGTTAGGATATTTCTGAGGCCGTTGGCTCAAACAGGCTTCCTTGGACAGACTTGGCGCAAAACACACCATTTCTGATGTTTCCAAATGAACCCTGGGCTTCACCCTTGAACCTCTATACAGGGACCGTTTCATAGTTTTAAGGTTGAAAGACACAAGTCCATCAAGTTCAACCTAAAAGCTAATGTGTTGATCCAGAGGAAGGCAAAAACCCCATGAGGCAGATGCTAATTGCCCCATATTAGGGGAAAAATTCCTTCCCGACTCCACATATGGCAATCAGACTAGTTCCCTGGATCAACGTCCCATAACAAAATCTAGTACGGATAACCTGCAATTTTATATTATTCAAGAAAGGCACACACATGCCCTCCTTGAATTTTTTTTAGAAAATTAAGTATTTCAATTTCATGTGGTAGAGAGTTTCATAACCTCATTGCTCACACAATAAAAATTTGCCAACTAACTTCCTTTAGACAAAGTGAATTAGGATCTTTATGCTAGAGTAATTGAATTAACTCTAACTGAAATAGATTAATGCTTTTTTCCTAAATGTTGAAATTTGTTTAAATCCATCAGCTCAAAAAGGCTTTCTCGGACAGACTTGGCGCAAGCTACTCCATTCTGCAGATCCCAAGGGAACCCTGGCCTTTACCATTACACCCCTGTACAGGGATAGATACTTACCATAGGCCCAGGGCTGCATCTACAGAGTAGCTGCTGGCCGGAGGAGCGAGCTTGAGGCTATAGTGGTTGATTCAACTCTAACTAAAGCTTTTTTTTCCTAAATACTGGGATCTGTTTAAGGCTGTTGGCTCAAACAGACTTCCTCGGACAGACTTGGCGCAAGCTACTCCATTCTGCAGATCCCAAGGGAACCCTGGTTTTTACCATTACACACCTGTACAGGGATAGATACTTACCATAGGCCCAGGGTTGCATCTACAGAGTAGCTGCTGGCCGGAGGAGTGCGCTTGAGGCTTGAGTAGTTGAATCAATCCTAACTAAAGAAAAACCTATCTAATGCCACTTTCTTGTTAGGACCTGTCTGAGGCCTATGGCTCAAAAAAGCTTCTTTGGAAAGACTTGGCAAAAGCCAGTCTATCCTACAGGTTCCAAAGGAACTCTGGCCTTCACTCTTACAGCCATGTACAGTGATAAAGACTTATTACAGGGCCTTGATTGCATCTACATAGTAGATGCTGACTGGAGGGGCAAACTTAAAGTTAGAATGGTTCAGCCAACCCTAACTATTGCTACTTTCTTAAATGTTAGGATATTTCTGAGGCCATTGGCTCAAACAGGCTTCCTTGGACAGACTTGGCGCAAGACACACCATTTCTGATGTTTGCAAATGAACCCTGGGCTTCACCCTTGAACCTCTATACAGGGACCGTTTCATAGTTTTAAGGTTGAAAGACACAAGTCTGTCAAGTTCAACCTAAAAGCTAATGTGTTGATCCAGAGGAAGGCAAAAACCCCATGAGGCAGATGCTAATTGCCCCATATTAGGGGAAAAATTCCTTCCCGACTCCACATATGGCAATCAGACTAGTTCCCTGGATCAACGTCCCATAACAAAATCTAGTACGGATAACCTGCAATTTTATATTATTTAAGAAAGGCACACACATGCCCTCCTTGAATTTTTTTTAGTAAATTAAGTATTTCAATTTCATGTGGTAGAGAGTTTCATAACCTCATTGCTCACACAATAAAAATTTGCCAACTAACTTCCTTTAGACAAAGTGAATTAGGATCTTTATGCTAGAGTAATTGAATTAACTCTAACTGAAATAGATTAATGCTTTTTTCCTAAATGTTGAAATTTGTTTAAATCCATCAGCTCAAAAAGGCTTTCTCGGACAGACTTGGCGCAAGCTACTCCATTCTGCAGATCCCAAGGGAACCCTGGCCTTTACCATTACACCCCTGTACAGGGATAGATACTTACCATAGGCCCAGGGCTGCATCTACAGAGTAGCTGCTGGCCGGAGGAGCGAGCTTGAGGCTATAGTGGTTGATTCAACTCTAACTAAAGCTTTTTTTTCCTAAATACTGGGATCTGTTTAAGGCTGTTAGCTCAAACAGACTTCCTCGGACAGACTTGGCGCAAGCTACTCCATTCTGCAGATCCCAAGGGAACCCTGGTTTTTACCATTACACACCTGTACAGGGATAGATACTTACCATAGGCCCAGGGTTGCATCTACAGAGTAGCTGCTGGCCGGAGGAGTGCGCTTGAGGCTTGAGTAGTTGAATCAATCCTAACTAAAGAAAAACCTATCTAATGCCACTTTCTTGTTAGGACCTGTCTGAGGCCTATGGCTCAAAAAAGCTTCTTTGGAAAGACTTGGCAAAAGCCAGTCTATCCTACAGGTTCCAAAGGAACTCTGGCCTTCACTCTTACAGCCATGTACAGTGATAAAGACTTATTACAGGGCCTTGATTGCATCTACATAGTAGATGCTGACTGGAGGGGCAAACTTAAAGTTAGAATGGTTCAGCCAACCCTAACTATTGCTACTTTCTTAAATGTTAGGATATTTCTGAGGCCATTGGCTCAAACAGGCTTCCTTGGACAGACTTGGCGCAAGACACACCATTTCTGATGTTTGCAAATGAACCCTGGGCTTCACCCTTGAACCTCTATACAGGGACCGTTTCATAGTTTTAAGGTTGAAAGACACAAGTCTGTCAAGTTCAACCTAAAAGCTAATGTGTTGATCCAGAGGAAGGCAAAAACCCCATGAGGCAGATGCTAATTGCCCCATATTAGGGGAAAAATTCCTTCCCGACTCCACATATGGCAATCAGACTAGTTCCCTGGATCAACGTCCCATAACAAAATCTAGTACGGATAACCTGCAATTTTATATTATTTAAGAAAGGCACACACATGCCCTCCTTGAATTTTTTTTAGAAAATTAAATATTTCAATTTCATGTGGTAGAGAGTTTTGATAACCTCATTGCTCACACAATAAAAATTTGCCAACTAACTTCCTTTAGACAAAGTGAATTAGGATCTTTATGCTAGAGTAATTGAATTAACTCTAACTGAAATAGATTAATGCTTTTTTCCTAAATGTTGAAATTTGTTTAAATCCATCAGCTCAAAAAGGCTTTCTCGGACAGACTTGGCGCAAGCTACTCCATTCTGCAGATCCCAAGGGAACCCTGGCCTTTACCATTACACCCCTGTACAGGGATAGATACTTACCATAGGCCCAGGGCTGCATCTACAGAGTAGCTGCTGGCCGGAGGAGCGAGCTTGAGGCTATAGTGGTTGATTCAACTCTAACTAAAGCTTTTTTTTCCTAAATACTGGGATCTGTTTAAGGCTGTTGGCTCAAACAGACTTCCTCGGACAGACTTGGCGCAAGCTACTCCATTCTGCAGATCCCAAGGGAACCCTGGTTTTTACCATTACACCCCTGTACAGGGATAGATACTTACCATAGGCCCAGGGTTGCATCTACAGAGTAGCTGCTGGCCGGAGGAGTGCGCTTGTTGCTTGAGTAGTTGAATCAATCCTAACTAAAGGAAAACCTATCTAATGCCACTTTCTTGTTAGGACCTGTCTGAGGCCTATGGCTCAAAAAAGCTTCTTTGGAAAGACTTGGCAAAAGCCAGTCTATCCTACAGGTTCCAAAGGAACTCTGGCCTTCACTCTTACAGCCCTGTACAGCGATAAAGACTTATTACAGGGCCTTGATTGCATCTACATAGTAGATGCTCACTGGAGGGGCAAACTTAAGGCTAGAATGGTTCAGCCAACCCTAACTATTGCTACTTTCTTCAATGTTAAGATATTTCTGAGGCCGTTGGCTCAAACAGGCTTCCTTGGACAGACTGGGCGCAAAACACACCATTTCTGATGTTTCCAAATGAACCCTGGGCTTCACCCTTGAACCTCTATACAGGGACCGTTTCATAGTTTTAAGGTTGAAAGACACAAGTCCATCAAGTTCAACCTAAAAGCTAATGTGTTGATCCAGAGGAAGGCAAAAACCCCATGAGGCAGATGCTAATTGCCCCATATTAGGGGAAAAATTCCTTCCCGACTCCACATATGGCAATCAGACTAGTTCCCTGGATCAACGTCCCATAACAAAATCTAGTACGGATAACCTGCAATTTTATATTATTCAAGAAAGGCACACATATGCCCTCCTTGAATTTTTTTTAGAAAATTAAGTATTTCAAGTTCATGTGGTAGAGAGTTCCATAACCTCATTGCTCACACAATAAAAATTTGCCAACTAACTTCCTTTAGACAAAGTGAATTAGGATCTTTATGCTAGAGTAATTGAATTAACTCTAACTGAAATAGATTAATGCTTTTTTCCTAAATGTTGAAATTTGTTTAAATCCATCAGCTCAAAAAGGCTTTCTCGGACAGACTTGGCGCAAGCTACTCCATTCTGCAGATCCCAAGAGAACCCTGGCCTTTACCATTACACGCCTGTACATGGATAGATACTTACCATAGGCCCAGGGCTGCATCTACAGAGTAGCTGCTGGCCGGAGGAGCGAGCTTGAGGCTATAGTGGTTGATTCAACTCTAACTGAAGCTTTTTTTTTTCCTAAATACTGGGATCTGTTTAAGGCTGTTGGCTCAAACAGACTTCCTCGGACAGACTTGGCGCAAGCTACTCCATTCTGCAGATCCCAAGGGAACCCAGGTTTTTACCATTACACCCCTGTACAGGGATAGATACTTACCATAGGCCCAGGGTTGCATCTACAGAGTAGCTGCTGGCCGGAGGAGTGCGCTTGAGGCTTGAGTAGTTGAATCAATCCTAACCAAAGGAAAACCTATCTAATGCCACTTTCTTGTTAGGACCTGTCTGAGGCCTATGGCTCAAAAAAGCTTCTTTGGAAAGACTTGGCAAAAGCCAGTCTATCCTACAGGTTCCAAAGGAACTCTGGCCTTCACTCTTACAGCCCTGTACAGCGATAAAGACTTATTACATGGCCTTGATTGCATCTACATAGTAGATGCTGACTGGAGGGGCAAACTTAAGGCTAGAATGGTTCAGCCACCCTAACTATTGCTACTTTCTGAAATGTTAGGATATTTCTGAGGCCGTTGGCTCAAACAGGCTTCCTTGAACAGACTGGGCGCAAAACACACCATTTCTGATGGTTCCAAATGAACCCTGGGCTTCACCCTTGAACCTCAATACAGGGACAGTTTCATAGTTTTAAGGTTGAAAGACACAAGTCCATCAAGTTCAACCTAAAAGCTAATGTGTTGATCCAGAGGAAGGCAAAAACCCCACGAGGCAGATGCTAATTGCCCCATTTTAGGGGAAAAATTCCTTCCCGACTCCACATATGGCAGTCAGACTAGTTCCCTGGATCAACGTAACATAACAAAATCTATTACCACTAACCTGAAATGTTATATTATTCAAGGAACATTTTTCATAAAGCAGTTTTCACCGAAAATGTGTTGCACAACTGTTTGAATCTCAGTAAATTCCTGCGCAACTTACATTTGAATACTCTGACCTTTTTACACCCACTCTTTTAACTTCTTAAATAGTGAACAGAGCTTATCTGGACCGCTTGTGGCTTAGCTTTACCTGAAAACTTATTACAAATTAGGCTGGAAAAGTGGTGTAAAATAGGACTGAAATTGACTCCATCTTTTGACTGGAGTACATTTCTTGAGGTGTAGTACGTCAGCTTTAAGGGGATATTTCAATAAATGAATGACCCTGGCTGCAGGTATAAAGAATCAAACTGTGCTGTCCTGACCCATTCCTGGGATTGTGTATGGCACTGACATCACCTCAATACTGCCGCAGCCAACAAATGTAATCAGACGGACTGCCCAGCTGAGCGCACTGAGCTGCTGCAGCACTGAGATGGTGGAACCTCTTTTTTTTAATTAAATGACCTGCAGCTAGGGACATTCATTTATTGAAAGGGAACAACCCCTTTAAGGATGAGTCAAGTTCATTAAGAGGTTTAGTCTTTTTAATGAATTTGGTGCACGTTCCTCCAATAGGCGCTTCATGAATGCTGGTATAGAAATCCACCAGCCTTGATGAATCGGCCACCATAGGTGTACATGGCATGAGCATATACAGAACAGTTGTGTAGTATACGTTACCAGGCCCTCATGATGCTCTTGGTCCTGGATGGCCTTCCACAGTCTGCTTTCTTGCTTCATCATCTTGAAGGGCTCCACTTTCTTTTCTTCTGGCTGGCATGGTGCGGCTCTATCATCCTGCTCCTTTAACACGAAGGGACGAATGACTGTAAAGCTGCCAGGAGCGTTTTTTTATCCCCTTAGATCATTGTGACACCACAAAGTGATGACATAGACAAGTGGGTGAGGCGCCTTTATTCAGTCATCGGGTGTGGTCAGAAGAAATTAGCATATTCCGTGATGTTACTACAATGAGAACAGACATGAACATTCTATTCGGAACCCGACCGCCATTATCAGCGGAACCTTCACTGCTGTCAGATTGGCACTAAAAACAAAAAGAGACCGCGGTGAACCTGGACAGTAACAATCTACAGGGACAGTGACTGCTAAGCGGACTTCATGTCAGATGTTATGCAGTTTTGTCAGAAAAAAAAACAATAAAATATATAAAAGACAGGCTCCAATAAACCTTAAACACTGGGCTGTAGTCACAGATTCTCCTTCCACCTGCAGCACATTGCTCCCCTGCCTAACCCTCCCCGTCCTGCAGCATGTTTCTCACCGCTTAATTCTCCCACTCCTGCAGCACATCACTCCCCTGTCTAAACCTCCCCCTCTTGCGGCACATTGCTCCCGTCTAATCCTCCCCTCCTTGCAGCACATTGTGCCCTTTCTAAATCTCCCCTTCCTGCACCACATCACCCACTGCCAAATCCCCTCTTGCACCACATCGCCCACTGCCAAATCCTGCACTTCCTGCAGCATATCGCTCCCTGCCTAATCCTCTCCTATTGCATTACATCACTCCCCTGCATAAGCCACCTCTTCCTGCAGCACATCGCTTCCCTGCCTAAGCCTCCCCCTCCTGCATTACATCACTCCCCTGCCTAATCCTCCTCTTCCTGCAGCACAGCGCTCCCTGCCTAATCCTCCTCTTCCTGCAGCACATCGCTTCCCTGCCTAAGCCTCCCCCTCCTGCCTTACATCACTCCCCTGCCTAATCCTCCTCTTCCTGCAGCACAGCGCTCCCTGCCTAATCCTCCTCTTCCTGCAGCACATCGCTCCCCTGACCCCCTCTTACGTGACATCTTTTCTATCAGTTACATTTGTGAAGTAACTGCTGTCTCCTGTGAGCAGTGGAGAGCGAAGCTGAGAGCCAGGAGGCTCTGCCCCTCTGCCCCTTCTTGCCACATCATCATCCATCTACATCAGGGCTGTCAAACTCAAATATATAGAGGGCCAAAAGGAAGAGTTTAACTCAGAAAAATAAGTCAACACTTTATCAGATGTTTCTGTGAAAACTTGAGTACAACAAATAAGATTTTGTTATTTTCCCTCAGTTATAAAAAAAATAGTTATGAGAAAAGTGTGACAAAAAGGAGTCATAAAATGCACCAAAATGAAATATCACAATTTATGGCTCAAATTGAGGTGAAGCAAGGAAGAGGTTGAGCTTAGCTAATGAGATGCATCAAACATACAGGTGCTTCTCACAAAATTAGAATATCATCAAAAAGTTAATTTATTTCAGTTCTTCAATCCAAAAAGTGAAACTCATATATTATACAGAGTCATTACAGAGTGATCTATTTCAAGTGTTTATTTCTGTTAATGTTGATAATGATGGCTTACAGCCAATGAAAACACAAAGTCATTATCTCAGTAAATTAGAATAATTAACAAAAATCACCTGCAAAGGCTTCTTACGCATTTAAAAAGGTCCCTTTGTCTGTTTCAGTAGGCTCCACAATCATGGGGAAGACTGCTGACTTGACAGATGTCCAGAAGGCAGTCATTGACACACTCCACAAGGAGTGTAAACCACAAAAGGTCATTGCTAAAGAAGCTGGCTGTTAACAGAGTGCTGTATCCAAGCATATTTATGGAAAGTTGAGTGGAAAGAAAAAGTGTGGTAGGAAGAGGTGCACAAGCAACCGGGATAACCGCAGCCTTGAAAAGATTGTTAAGGAAAGGCCATTCAAACATTTGGGGAAGATTCACAAGGAGTGGACTGCTGCTGGAGTCATTGCTTCAAGAGCCATCACACACAGACGTATCCAGGACATGGGCTACAAGTGTCACATTCCTTGTGTCGAGCCACTCATCACCAATAGACAACGCCAGAAGCATCTTACCTGGGCCAAGGAGAAAAACACCTGGACTGTTGCTCAGTGGTCCAAGGTGTTGTTTTCCGATGAAAGTAAATTTTGCATTTAATTTGGAAATCAAGGTCCCAGAGTCTGGAGGAAGAGTGGAGAGGCCACAATCCAAGCTGCTTGAGGTCTCGTGTGAAGTTTCCACAATCGGTGATGGTTTGGGGAGCCATGTCATCTGCTGGTGTAGGTCCACTGTGTTTTATCAAGACCAAAGTCAGCGCAGCCGTCTACCAGGACATTGTAGAGCCCTTCATGCTTCCCTCTGCCGACAAGCTTTATGGAGATGGAAATGTCATTTTCCAGCAGGACTTGGCACCTGTCCACACGGCCAAAAGTACCAATACCTGGTTTACACAACAGTATCACTGTGCTTGATTGGCAGCAAACTCACCTGACCTTAACCCCATAGAGAATCTATTATAGAGAATCTATGGGGTATTGTCAAGAGAAAGATGAGAGACACCAGACCCAACAATGCAGACGAGCTGAAGGCTTCTATCAAAGCCACCTGGGCTTCCATAACCCCTCAGCAGTGTCACAGGCTGATCGCCTCCATGCCACATTGCCGCATTGATGCAGTAATTGATGCAAAAGGAGCCTGGCCAAGTATTGAGGGCATTTACTGAACATACATTTCAGTAGGACAACATTTCAGATTTTAAAAACATTTTTCAAGCTGGTGTTATAAAGTATTCTAATTTACTGAGATAATAGCATTAACAGAAATAAACACTTGAAATAGATCACTCTGTCTGTAATGACTCTATATAATATGAGTTTTACTTTTTGTATTGAAGAACTGAAATAAATTAACTTTTTGATGATATTCTAATTTTGTGAGAAGCACCTATAGTATGCTATATGCCCAATTTTAACAAATGTACTGCAATTTTTGCTGAATGTGTTCAGAAATGTACAGATGTGTAAGCAGACAAATGCAGAGACTTAGGCTATGTGCCCACGATGCACAAAAGCTCCGGATTTTTCCTGAGCGTTTCTGCATCTCCCTGGCAGAAAAAACGCATGCGGATTGTACATGCGGATTGTACATGCGGATTGTACATGCGGATTGTATATGCGGATTGTACATGCGGATTGTGCATGCGGATTGTGCATGCGGATTGTACATGCGGATTGTACATGCGGATTGTATATGCGGATTGTACATGCGGATTGTACATGCGGATTGTACATGCGGATTGTACATGCGTTTTTTCCTGCCAGGGACATGCAGAAGTGAAGCGTTCTTCACATGCATTTCCACATGCGGGTTGACAAGCGCTTTACAAGTGATTTTAGCATCACTTGGAAAGTGCTTGTCAATTTGGTCACACTATAGAAATCCATGAAAACGGCATGGATTTATATAGTGTGACCCCAAAGACTGGTTAAAAATAAAAAAATCTACTGTATAATTGTCTTATCCCGTCTGTCTGTCTGTCTGTTTGTCCGTCTGTCCTGGAAATCCCGCGTCGCTCATTGGTCCGGCAGCGGCCAATCAGCGCCGCGGGATTTCTGAAAAAAGATGGCGGCCGTTAGCGGCTCATCTGCGGGACGGAGCTCAGCGGCGATGCAGCCGGGAGATGAGCGCCGCGAGGCGCTCATCTCCCGGCCGGTACCAGCAGAAGGACATCGACCGCCGGACCCATCTGCGGGACGGAGATGCAGCCGGGAGCCAAGATCGTGTAGCCAAGATCGGTGATTGGTCGCGGCCGATATTTAAATTTGGCGCCCAAATCGGTGATTGGTCGCGGGCAGCGTCCGCGACCAATCAGTACAGTAGTGTTTAACTTTTGCGGCAAGATCAGTGATTGGTCACGGGCCAAGACCGCGACCAATCACCGATTTGTGCGGCACATTTAAATAGCGGCCGCGACCAATTGGATGTCAGCGCCGCTCAACGGTCCTCCCTTCACACCCTAGCCGCATGGATGTCAGCGCCGCTCCCCGGTCCTCCCTTCACACCCTAGCCGCATGGATGTCAGCGCCGCTCCCCGGTCCTCCCTTCACACCCTAGCCGCTGATGTCCCCACAGTATCTGCATGGTGTTACAAAGGTCCGGACATTTGTGTTAAAAATCGCTGATTGGTCGCCGACGCTATTTAAATGTGGCGCCAAAATCGGTGATTGGTCGCGCCCAGGGTCGGCGACCAATCAGCGATTTTTAACACAATTGTCCGGACCTTTGTAACATCATGCGGATACTGTGGGGACATCAGCGGCTAGGGTGTGAAGGGAGGACCGGGGAGCGGCGCTGACATCCAATTGGTCGCAGCCGCTATTTAAATGTGCCGCACAAATCGGTGATTGGTCGCGGTCTTGGCCCGCGACCAATCACTGATCTTGCCGCAAAAGTTAAACACTACTGTGCTGATTGGTCGCGGACGCTGCCCGCGACCAATCACCGATTTGGGCGCCAAATTTAAATATCGGCCGCGACCAATCACCGATCTTGGCTCCACATTTAAACACCGCTGTACTGATTGGTCGCGGACGCTATTTAAATGTGGCGCCAAAATCGGTGATTGGTCGCGCCAAGCGTCGGCGACCAATCAGCACAGCGGTGTTTAAATGTGGAGCCAAGATCGGTGATTGGTCGCGGCCGATATTTAAATTTGGCGCCCAAATCGGTGATTGGTCGCGGGCAGCGCCAGCGACCAATCACCGATTTTTAACACAAATGTCCGGACCTTTGTAACACCATGCGGATACTGTGGGGACATCAGCGGCTAGGGTGTCAAGGGAGGACCGGGAAGCGGCGCTGCGGGTCCGGATACTTCTGCTGCGAGCAGTCGCTCATCTCCCGGCTTCTCGCAGCGGAAGTAGCCGCACAGGCAGCGGCGCTCCCCGGTCCTCACTAATACGATTCCGCTCCCCGGTCCTCACCAATACGATTCACTGATTGGTCTCGCTCTCCACACGCGACCAATCAGTGATCTTGGCGCTAAAGTTAAACACCGCTCTGCTGATTGGTCGCGGCCGCTGCCCGTGACCAATCACCGATTTGGGCGCCACATTTAAATAGCGGCCGCGACCAATCACCGATCTTGCCGCCACATTTAAACACTGCTGTGCTGATTGGTCGCGGACGCCAGACGCGACCAATCAGCGATTTTGGCGCCAAATTTAAACCCGCTCCGCTAGTTGGTCGCGGATGCCGGCCGCGACTAATCAGCATTACTGGCGCCAAATTTAAACACCGCTCTGCTGATTGATCGCGGTCGCTGGCCGAGATCAATCAGCAGTATTGCGCCAAATTTAAACACCGCTCTGCTGATTAGTCGCGGTCGCCGTCCACGACCAATCAGCAATATTGGCGCAAAATTTAAACACCGCTCTGCTGATTGGTCGCGGTCGCCGTCCGCGACCAATCAGCAGTATTGGCGCCAAATTTAAACCCCGCTATGCTGATTGGTCGCGGTTGCCGGCCGCGACCAATCAGCAGTATTGGCGCCAAATTTAAACACCGCTCTGCTGATTGGTCGCGGGCGGCGATTGCGACCAATCAGCATTATTGGCGCCAAATTTAAACCCCGCTCTGCTGATTGGTCGAGACAGCCGGCCGCCACCAATCAGCAATTTTGCCGCCAAATTTAAACCCCGCTCTGCTGATTGGTCGCGGTTGCCGGCCGCGACTAATCAGTATTGTTGGCGCCAAATTGCCGGCCGCGACTAATCAGCATTATTGCCGCCAAATTTAAACACCGCTCTGCTGAATGGTCGTGGCCGTGACCAGTCACTACTATTGGCGCCAAATTTAAACACCGCTTTGCTGATTGGTCGCGACCGGCGGCTGCAACCAATCAGCATTATTGGCGCAAAATTTAAACCCCGCTCTGCTGATTGGTCACGTTCGCTGGCCGCGACCAATCAGCATTATTGGCGCAAAATTTAAACCCCGCCCTGCTGATTAGTCGCGACTGCCGGCCGTGACCAATCAGCGATATAGCCGCTAAATTTCAACACCGCTTTGCTGATTGGTCGCGGTTGTTGGCCGCGACCAATCAGCGATTTTGGCGCCAAATTTAAACACCGCTCTGCTGATTTCGCCCGGTCTGCCGCATACATATTCTAGAATACCCGATGCGTTAGAATCAGGCCACCATCTATAAATCTATACTTAACTTCCGATGGCCCCCGCAGTCTTGCTTCGCTCCGTCCTGGCTGCCGGCAGATCGCGGTACACTGAAGGACCTGCTGTCACATGACTATGACGTCAGCGCAGGTCCTTCAGTCCATCGCGAGCTGCCGGCATGGGAGGACGAGCGCAGCGGGGGCCGTCAGAAGGTAAATATAACATTTATTTTATATTTTATTCTTTTTTTTGACAGGTTCTATGGTACCCGGGTCCGGAGGAGAGTCTCCCATCCTCCACACGCGGGTACCATCCGCACATTGAACGCATGTATTCCGCATGTGCTTATCTAGTGAAGCGGAATCCATTTGTTCCAATGCAAGTCAATGGCGGCGAAAAAGCAGCGCTTACGCGAAATAATTGGTAGTGCTGCGTTTTCTTCCGCAATGATAATCCGCAGTGGAAATTTCCGCAGCATGTGCACAGCACATGCGGACTATCATTGGGGAACATGGCAGACCTTCTAACATGCGTTTTTAAGCGTTTCTGCAGCGTTTTTGCCATGCCGAAACGCTTAAAAAACGCATTGTGGGCACACAGCCTTAGGCCATGTGCCCACGCAGCGTTTTTGTAGCATTTTTGCGGCATTTTTACGGCCGCGAAAACGTTTGTAGAACAGTCTGCCATGCAAAGCCATGTGAATTCGGATGTGCTGTGCACATGATGCGCTAATTTGCGCGCCGAATTCGCATTACTTTGCAAAACGCAGCATGACCATTTCTACTGCGATTACGCTGAAGCTTATTCGCGATGCGTGTGGTATCTGGGAGGAAGACGAGACTACAACTCCTCTTCATCCCGGCTACCACGCGGTGAAAAAAAGAAATAAAAAAGTTAAAAACAAACAAAACCTGTATATTCACCTCTCCGGCGGCCCCCGCTCTGCTCTCCGGTCTCCTCCGGTCTGCTGTCTGTACTGTCAGGACCTGCGGTGACGTCATTTAGTCAGGTGATGGTTGCATGACAGCTGACGTCGGCATCAGGTGATGGTCGCGTGACCATCAGCTGACTAAATGACGTCACCGCAGGTCCTGACCGTACACTGCAGGACGCTGAAGAGAGAAGACGCGGCCGGGAGCAGACCGAAGGAGACCGGAGAGCAGACCGGGGGCCGCCGGAGAGGTGAATATACCGTTGTTTTTTTTTATTTATTAACGTTTTCTTTTTTTTACTATAGATGCTGCATTTAAAGCATCTAAGTTGTTCACACATTATAGATCCATGTCGGTTGCATGGATTTATATTGTGTGATCAACTTGTCAAGCACTTTTCCAAGTGATGCTCAAAATTGCTTGGAAAAGTGCTTGAAAAAACGCATGTGAAAACGCTTCTCTCTGGCAGAAAAAACGCATGTAAATCTGCATCAAATCTGCTAGGTGTGCACACAGCCTTATAGCTGGTTTTGCTCTGAGCTGAGATGTCCAGGCTGAATAATGCTCTGGGAGCAGAACCCATCAGCAGAATCTGTCTGTTTCCTGCCTTGTAGCAGTGGATCCCGGCTATTTAGCTCACAGAGCATTGTCTACACAAGATACAATTGTATCCAATTTTCAGCTGGGAACAGGACTATGGACAAGTTTTGCAGCAACTGCATTTGTGATAGGAAATGTTGATCAATCTAGATTTTCTTCAGTGTTCTTATTCATTGCAGAAAATCTTAAAAAAGCCGAGGAATGTGGGCAACATGGTGGGTCAATGATTAACGCTGTGGGGCTGGGTTCATATAATAGCAAGGACAACATCTGCAAGAAGTTTGTATGTTCTCCCCGTGTTTGTGTGGGTTTCCTCCGGGTTCTCCGGTTTCCTCCCACACTCCAAAGACATACTGATAGGGAATTCATATTGTGAGCCCCAATGGGGACAATGATGATAATGTCTGTAAGGTGCTACGAAATCTAACGGCGCTATATAAGAGAGTAAAATAAATATATAACTAAATAAAATGAATGTATTAAAAGGCTAAGATTGCAAAGAGCTTGTAATAACAAGAAACTTTGCAATTTCCTTCTTATTCAAAATCTTCTCTGTTCTCAAGAAGGAAAAGATTTTTAATTCTGCAGTGTACAGCTCATTGCTATGGTTACTGACCACCTGAGAAGTGGCTGGTCTCCTTGGCAAGAAGCGCTCACTTGCAGACTGGTGGACTTCAGCGCCCCTGTGCCTGTCCCATTCTGCAGAGGCAAAGCTGCCTCTGCCCGCAGAATGCAAGAGGGCACAATTCAGACAAGCGGCTCAGCCAAGCCACCGGCCAGAACTGTAAATCTTCAGCTTCTGATGAGAGGAACACAAGACCACCCCTTTAATAAAGGAGTAGAGCAGAACTCATACAGTGATTAGTGGGGGTCTGACACCTGAAATCCCCAGACATCAGCTACTTCTGCAAGATGATGTACACAGTGTTAAGAGCTGGAATAGCACAGCTCCGCACACTGTGCAATGGCTGGTTTCAGGTACTACAGCTCAGATCACAATCATTTCAATAGGAGCTGCAGTACCAAGATCGGCCACTACACAGTGTACAGCGCTGTGCTGTTTGGGCTCTCTACGCTGAGTATTTCCAGCTGCTGTCTTATTGGTGAGGGGGCCGTGTGTTGGAACCTCACTGATCTGATATTGATGACCAGGGTCGGACTGCGGTGTCTGGGGCCCACAGGGGAAATTAACTCTAGGGGCCCACCTACAGCAAGATGCAAATATCTGTTATCCGCTCTCGCTGTTATAGTGGAGCATTGACTGGCGGCTCCTGCACATCTACTGGGCGACACTCTAACTGGGATGGACATGTTTGCATTAAAGGGCTTCTTTGGTTAAAACTAGTGTTGAGCGAGTATGTTCTGTTAACCCTTTCGGCGAGTATGCTCGGGCCGAGCTCCGAGTATTTATAGCTGCTCGGTGATATGGTTGAATCGCTCCCATGTGCATGATTTGCGACTGTTTGACGGTTTTAATACATGTGAGGAATGTGTAAGAAATAACCACCATAAATGAGGAGGGCACCATCTAATAAACGGGATCTACCTGCAGCATCTCATGAACTAACAAGTGGAAAATTATTTTTGGGAAAGAGGAGATGCTAACTAATAGTGATCACCAAAATGATAAAGAAAAAAATAAATAAATAGTGATCAATAGCAATATCAATCTATGAAAATATATCAATTTATTAAATACAAATGTTTCCTGACACATATACATGTAGTAACAAACTAACAAACATATAAAACACCATAAAATAGTGGAAAAACACCACTGTCTAAAGAGCCATCATTTTGGTGATCACTATTAGTTAGCAAATAATTTTCCGAATGTGTAAGAAATAGACATTCCTCACATGTATTAACCCCTTAAGCCGCGGAGCATTTTCCGTTTTTGCATTTTCGCTTTTTGCTCCACTTGTTCCCAGAGCCATAGCGTTTTTATTTTTTGGTCAATATGGCCATGTTAGGGCTTATTTTTTGCGGGACGAGTTGTACTTTTCAACGCCATTACTAGTTTTACCATGCCGTGTACGGGAAAACGGGAAAAAAATTCCAAGCGCCGTGAAATTCCAAAAAAAGTGCAATACCACTGAAGTTTTTTTTAATTTTTTTTTACCACGTTCACTGAATGCTAAAACTGACCTGCCATTATTATTCTCCATGTCATTACGAGTTCGTAGACACCAAACATGTATAGGTTCTTTTTTATTTAAGTGATGAAAAAAAATTCCAAAGTTTGGTAAAAAAAAAAAATGGTGCCATTTTCCGAGACCCGTAGCGTCTCCATTTTTCGGGATCTGGGACAGGGTGAGGGCTTATTTTTTGTGAACCGAGCTGAAGTTTTTATAGATGCTATTTTGGGGTAGATCCGATGTTTTGATCGCCCGTTATTGCATTTTATTGCAATTTTACGGCGACCAAAAAACGTAATTCTGTCGTTTAGAATTTTTTTCTCATTACGCCATTTACCGATCGCATTAATTCTTTTTTTATATTGATAGATAGGGCAATTCTAAATGCGGCGATACCAAATATGTGTATGTAGGGTTTTTTTTTATGATTTTATTTTGAATGAGGCGAAAGGGGGGTGATTTAAACTTTTATATTTTTTTATTTTTTTTCATATTTTTTAAAACTTTTTTTTTCACTTTTTGCTTGCTTCTGTAGTTTCCATAGGAGACTAGAAGCAGCAACTGTCCGATCGCCTCTGCTACATACAGGGGATGATCAGATCCCCTGTATGCAGCAGAAATGGTCCTGTGCTATGAGCGCCGACCACTAGGTGGCGCTCACAGCGACAGGATCATTACAACCACTGGTGTCTGCTGCAGACCCAGGGTTGTCATGACCACCCATCGGCGACCCACGATCATCTGACGGGGCTGCCGATGGGAGGGGTAAGTGACGCGCTTCCAGGAAGCGCGCATTAAATGCCGCTGTCAGAGATTGACAGCGGCATTTAATATGTTAACAGCCGCTGGTGGATCACGATTCCACCCGCGCCTGTTGCGGGCACATGTCAGCTGTAATAATCAGCTGACATGTGCTTGGTTCAGTGCGGGCTCAGCGCCGGAGCCCTCACTGAACCGGAGGATAACGACATGCGCGTACTAATACGTGACATGTCGTTAAGGGGTTAAAGCTGTCAAACAGTTGCAAATCATGCACACGGGAGCGATTCAACCATATCACCGAGCAGCTGTAAATACTCGGAGCTCGGGCCGAGCATACTCGGACAGAACATACTCGCTCAACACTAGTTAAAACAAGTTATCACCGATCCATGGGCTCTACAGGATAGGTGATCACTTATTGAGCATTTGTGTCCGAACATTGGAAAACGCACCTATCGGAAGAATGGGGAAGTTTTATCCCTGACAGAACACTTATCCCTATTTTAAAATGCTGCGGCAGGTGGGACGTCTGACCGCAGCTCTATTCATTCTCTTAGAGACTTGCAAAAAAGAGCAGCGCTCACAGCCACTGAGAGAATGAATGGATCAGTGGTCGCATCTCACATGCCGCTCCAGTCTAATGGGGAGAAAAGCTCCACATTCTGCCGGTGTGTGCAAGCAGTCAGACCCCCACCAATCAATATTATCAATGATCCTGTGGAGAGGTGATTACTTGTTTTCACCGGAGAACCCCTGTAAGTGCATCTCTGCCGCTCTTGTCCAAGTATTTAATCGCTAAGGCCACGGCCCTACTATCAGTATTCGGTCAGTGTCCAGTCAGTATTTTTTCTCAGGAGTGGGAGCCAAAACAGGTGATGAACAATCAGAGAAAAGGTATAATAGAAACAAGTCACCAATTCTGCATTAATCAACCATTCCTGGTTTCGGCAGCCACTCCTGAGAAAAATACTGACCAAATACTGATGGTGGGGCTGTGGCCTAATGGAAAAAAATCTTTTCCTAGTTAAGATCAGCGAGAATAAAATGACCGCCATACACAACACAGTCCACTATATCAACACCAATAATACCACATACAAAAGGGACAAATATCGCCACACCTTGACTAGATCACATATTACCACTACATAGTGACCGAATAATACCACATACAAGGAACAAATATGGCCAAACTATGACCAGACCATATATTACCACCCCAAGGTGACCAAATACTACAATACTGATCATGAATACAAAACCACAATACTAACAACACTGTTATTACCACCAGCAACATTATACACAGGAGCTCTGTATATAGTGTCAGTGTACAGGTAACACAGTGATCACCAGTGACATTATAGACAGGAGCTCTGTATATAGTGTATAGGTAATACAGTGATCACCAGTGACATACACAGGAGCTCTGTATATACTATATACACACGTGGTCAAAATTGTTGGTACCCCTCGTTTAATGAAAGAAAAACCCACAATGGTCACAGAAAAAACTTGAATCTGACAAAAGTAATAATAAATTAAAAATCGATGAAAATGAACAAATGAAAGTCAGACATTGCTTTTCAACCCTGCTTCCACAGAATTTAAAAAAAAATTAAACTCTTGAAATAGGCCTGGACAGAAATGATGGTACCCCTGAAAATAATGTGACAAAAGGGACATGTTAAATCAAGTTGTGTCCACTAATTAGCATCACAGGTGTCGACAATCTTGTAATCAGTCAGTGGGCCTGTATATAGGGCTACAGATACTCACTGTGCTGTTTGGTGACATGGTGTGTACCACACTCAACATGGACCAAAGGAAGCAAAGGAAAGAGTTGTCTCAGGAGATTAGAAAGAAAATTATAGACAAGCATGTTAAAGGTAAAGGTTATAAGACCATCTCCAAGCAGCTTGATGTTCCTGTAACTACAGTTGCACATATTATTCAGAAATTTAAGATCCATGGGACTGTAGCCAACCTCCCTGGACGGAGGAGGAAAATTGATAACAAATCAAAGAGACGAATAATATGAATGGTAACAAAAGAGCCCAGGAAAACTTCTAAAGAGATTAAAGGTAAACTTCAAGCTCAAGGAACATCAGTGTCAGATCGCACCATCCGTCGTTGTTTGATCTAAAGTGGACTTCATGGGAGACGACCAAGGAGTACACAATTGTTGAAAAAAAATCATAAAAAAGCCAGACTGGAATTTGCCAAACTACATGTTCACAAGTCAAAAAGCTTTTAGGAGAATGCCCTATGGACAGATGAGACAAAAATGGAAGTTTTTGGCAAGGCACATCAGATCTATGTTCACAGATGGAAAAATGAAGCATATCAAGATAAGAACACTGTCCCTACTGTGAAACACGGAGGAGTCTCTTTTATGTTTTGGGGCTGGTCTGCCGCATCTGGCACAGGGTGTCTTGAATCTGTGCAGGGTACAATGAAATCTCAAGACTATCAAGGGATTCTAGAGAGAAATGTGCTGCCCAGTGTCAGAAAGCATGGTCTCAGTCGCAGGTCATGGGTCTTGCAACAGTATTATGACCCAAAACACACAGCTAAAAACACCCAACAATGGCTAAGAGGAAAACATTGGACTATTCTGAAGTGGCTTCTATGAGCCCTGACCTAAATCCTATTGAGCATCTTTGGAAAGAGCTGAAACATGCCGTCTGGAAAAGGCAACCTTCAACCACGAGACAGCTGGAGCAGTTTGCTCATGAGGAGTGGCCAAAATACCTGTGGAGAGGTGCAGAAGTCTCATTGACAGTTACAGGAGTCGTTTGATTGCAGTGATTGCCTCAAAAGGTTGTTCAGCAAAATATAAAGTTAAGAAGAACCATCATTTCTGTCCAGGCCTGTTTTATCAGTTTATTTTTTTTTTTTTTATTCTGTGGAAGCAGAAAAGCAATGTCTGACTTTCATTTGTTCATTTTCATAGATTTTTAATTTATTATTACTTTTGTCAGATTCAAGTTATTTCTGTGACCATTGTGGGTTTTTCTTTCATTAAACGAGGGGTACCAACAGTTTTGACCACGTGTGTAGTGTAAGTGTACATGTGTGTCACCCTGGCCTGGATGCCACAAGTGTAATTAAAGCTGTGTCTGAGAGCAGGGGGGAGGTTCTCTAGTCAGGGGAACATTAGCATGCAATGCCTCCTGTCTCAGGCCAGTAGGGGGAGCAGGCTGCCCCTATAAAAGCTGGTGCTGAGGGCAGGGTTAGAGAGAACCCAGATGACCTGTCTCAGGACTGAGACGTGTCTCAGCAGAGCAGGGACAGACAGTTGCACTGCACCTAAGAGGAAGTGTGGCAGGAGGAGAGCCACAAGCCAGAGACAAGAGGCGAAGAGAGCCTGTCTTGGCAGATAACAGACTTAATCTACCAGAGTTTGGTGTCTGAGGCTGGAAGGATTCCACATCCCCCAGCAGAGAACCAGTCCGCAAGGGACTGTATATTCCTTGGCCTAAGAAGCCTGGAGGCCCTGCCACAACAGAAGGGACCAGTAAAGCCATACAAGGCTGGGAGCAGAAAGGAACCCACGTCGCAGGCCATACAAGCGAGAAAACATGGAAAGCTCGGAAACGTGGGCTGTTACCCTATCAGGAGGAGATAGCCAGAAGGAGCGCAGAAAGCACGGTAGGCCTACACCCTCACCCTGACCAGGGCCAATTTCCCCGTTGCTCTCAGACATCCAGGTCCCCTCCTAGCCGGGACTGTTTGTGGGTCAGTTTACCTGTTTAGTAAAGACCCTAGACTGCAACCTGTTGTCTGTGTGCTCCTTGCTCCTCCAGCACTATCAGCACTGGGACTCCCACTACCATCACTCCCAACATCCATTATACTGCCCTGGGGCCGCACTCTTCCCGTGGAGAGTCACACTACCCTAGCTGCACACCTCATCAGCCCCAGCGGTCTGCATGCAGCGGCGGTTCCTAATAACCGCAATCCATGGGTGGCGTAGTCGGACATTATCAGCAGAACATAGCAGACTACCATTGGCCTGACCACCCTGAGCCACGGAACCGGGTCGCCACTACTACCCCCATCATCTCCCTATTGCCCGGATCCGAGTGCCGCACGGCCCAGGGGGCGAGTCAGCTTTGGCGTAGTCGGCAGGATTTCGTGCCCGCAACCACCGGGTACTGCGTGCCTGAAAAAGACTTTTGTAACTTACCTGTGGCAAAGTTTCCCGCCGTCCGGAGTCTTTTCCCGCCATCCGGAGCCGATTCCCGCCATCGGACGCCATCTTGGACCGTTTCCCGCCGTCTTCTGCCGCCTTCCCGCCATCCGCAGCTGCTTCCCGCCATCGGACGCCATCTTCAGGACGCCGCGCGGGAAGAAGAGGGGCGTGGACGTCAAAACCGCGCGAGATCCGAAGCTCCGCCTCACGCACCGACGCTGCGCAAGGTCCTGGAAGGGAGAGAGAGCGACGCTGACGTCATCAGGACGCGACGCCAGGTCCTCGTCCATAGCAGCAGCAGCGGAGCCGCGGCCTACAGAAGAGGATCGTCGGAAGGTAGGCCACGCGTAACTAGCGGGGGAGGAAGATGACGGACACAGAGGCGCCCACTACCACCAACGCAACTGCAGCAGCGGTGATGCCCTTTTCCTTGCCCTACATCCCTGGAGCGGCCTGGCTGCCCAAATACTCAGGGGAGCCCCATGCCCTAACTGACTTCAAGGAAAGGCTATACAGTTTGTTCCACGTTTACCCCCTGACAGAGGAACAGAAGGTCAGCATATTAACAGGGCAGTTAACTGGCGCAGCCCAGCGGGAGGTAAAATCATGGCCCACTGAGGAGAAAAGGACTGTGAAGGGTATTCTGGCCCGGCTGCGGGGTACCTTTGACACACGAACCTCCGCTGAGATTAAAATGAGGTTCTATGGATGTAAGCAGCGGGCACAGGACAGCATCAGAGACTATGCCCTAAATCTGCAGGAAGCCTTGAGGGCTATTCAACAAACTGACCCTGGCAGTGTGCAGGAAACGGATAAGCTGCTAACAGAACAATTCATAGAAGGTCTGCTGTCTAGCGCCCACAGGGCCCAACTGCGCCTCATGTTCTTTCAGAACCTCGACCTTACCTTTGCCCAATTTAAGGACAGGGCCATAAGGGTGCTCCGTGAATCTGCAACCAGTGGCGCTATAAACCCCCGGCGCCCTGCTATCACTTACCACCAGGAGGCGGCGCTCTCCTCTATGGACTCCGTGGAGGCTGATGCACAGGCCCTGAACCAAGCCCCGTCGAAAGATCTGCACCAACAAGTCCAGGAGCTGACCAGGAGCGTCGCGGCGTTGACCAGGACCGTCCAGGCATTGCAAGTGGACCCGTCAAAACCCATCGAGCTGGCTTCAAGTCCGGAGGATGTCCCATGGCGTCGACAGAGGAGGATCCCGTCGTTCCGAGGGAGGCCCACAGACCGCTACGCAGAGGATGGACAGCCCATTTGCTGTCGATGCAACCAGCCTGGACACATTTCCAGGTACTGTAATTTAAACGGGTCCAACCTGGGGCAGAGGGCCAACCCCCAGGCATAAGATCACCAGGCCCTTACAATTGGCGTAATAAGTACGTTGGGGGGCGCCCGGTTTTACCCGTGGTGCTGGACGGTATCCCCATGAGCGCCTTGCTGGATACTGGGTCACAAGAAACCACTATCCCTTATGTACTTTTTAAGCAGTATTGGACTGATGCTGATATCACACGGTATCCAGACGGTAACTTGAGCATCATCGCCAGTAATGGCTTACCCGTGCCGCAGATGGGGTTCAAGGAGATGACCATTAAGATTGGTAAAGTTGAACTACCGGCACAGGGAGTGATTATTGTGGACATTGACCGTCGTGAAAGTCACCCTAAAATAACTGTGGGTACTAATGTAATTGAAAATTGTCTTTCAGAGGTAATTGTAATCTTACAACAGGTGGCGGTGAATGCTAGTTCCAGCCAACAGAGAGTCCTCAACAAGGAGATAAAAGCCCTGATGAGACGGCAGCAGGTAGAACTGTCTGGTGGTGAGATCGGTAGCGTAAGACTGAGTGACCCATTCCCCATTTCCATGCCTCCCAAAAGTGAAATGATGATCTGGTGTCGGACTGCAATCGGGTTGAGAGGTAGAGACTACCAAGCCATGGTAGAACCCGTGTACTCAGACAGCAGGCCCACCATTTTGACAGCCCGGGGGGTGGTTGATGTCCGTCATGGGAGGGTGCCCGTCCGCATTCTCAACATTGGGGAGAGGGAGGTACACTTACCCAGGTACGCTACACTCGCCAAGCTGTTTGTGGTCGAACACAAAGCTATCAGGGCCGTGGAACCCTTGCCTCCATCTCCTCAGGCGGAGGGTAATGGCTCCCAGAAACAAAAGGAGGACTGGTGCCAGAAACTCCACGTGGGTGCTGACTCCACTCCCCTGCACCAAAAACAAGGAGTCTACCGGGTGGTACAGGAGTACGAGAGAGTCTTTAGTAAGCACCCGCTAGACTTCGGCAGAGTAAAGGGGATAGAACACCACATCCCCACAGGGAGCCACCCACCGATAAAAGAGAGGCACAGACCTGTACCCCCTGCACATTATCAGAACGCAAGGGGCATGCTAAGAGAGATGAAAGAAGCTGGGGTTATTAGAGACAGCTGTAGCCCCTGGGCAGCCCCCTTGGTTCTGGTCAAAAAGAAAGACGGCACCATGAGAATGTGCGTCGACTATAGACAAATCAACCGTATCACTCACAAAGACGCATATCCGCTGCCTAGAATAGAGGAGTCTTTAGCCGCACTAAAATCAGCTAACTTCTTTTCTACTTTGGACCTTACTAGCGGGTACTGGCAGGTTCCTGTGGCAGAGGCTGACAAGGAGAAGACCGCCTTCACCACCCCGATGGGACTGAGCGAATTCAACTGCATGCCTTTCGGGCTCTGCAACGCACCAGGGACCTTCCAGCGGCTGATGGAATGCTGTCTAGGGCACCGAAACTTCGAGACGGTCCTCCTTTACCTGGACGACGTGATCGTCTATTCGAAGACCTACGAGGACCATCTGAAGCACCTGGCCGAGGTGTTCGAAGCCCTGGCAGGCTATGGCCTGAAGGTGAAACCATCGAAGTGTCACCTGCTGAAACCAAAGGTCCAGTACCTAGGGCACGTGGTAAGCGCGGAAGGAGTGGCCCCCGACCCTGACAAGGTCGCGGCAATCAAGAGCTGGCCAAGCCCCTCGAACATCAAAGAGGTGAGACAGTTTCTCAGGTTGGTAGGCTACTACCGAAGATTCATCCCCGGGTTCACCAAGATGGCAGCTCCTATGCAGGACCTCCTGATCGGACAGTCTAAGTCCAGGAGGCAAAAGCCGCCCTTCAAGTGGGATAAACCGGAAGAGGAGTCCTTCCGCCAGCTAAAGATGGCCCTCACAGGGGATGAGATCCTGGCCTACCCTGATTATGGCCAGCCTTTCATTCTCCACACAGATGCCAGTAATGTGGGACTGGGAGCCGTATTGTCCCAAAACCAACAGGGCAGAGAACGGGTGATCGCATACGCCAGCCGGAAGCTGAGGCCCACCGAGAGGAACCCGGAGAATTACAGCTCCTTCAAGCTAGAATTCTTGGCGGTGGTGTGGGCCGTGACGGAACGCTTCAAGCATTACCTGGCCTCCGCAAAGTTCACCATGTACACGGACAACAACCCGTTGACACACCTGGACAATGCAAGACTGGGTGCCCTGGAACAGCGGTGGATGGCCCGTCTCTCCAACTATGACTTCGTGATCAAGTACCGGGCAGGCAAAACCAACTCCAACGCGGACGCCCTATCAAGGATGCCTCACTTACCTGAAGGTGACGAAGACCCAGAAGAGCTGGAGGAGGTAGAACTCCCCGCGTTTCACAGGTATGGAGCCGCTCAACACTCTCACCGCGTGAAGGAGGAGGATCTAACAACTGTGATGATGAATCCCCTACCTCACCACAGCTGGGCCGAGACCCAAGATAGTGACCCTGCAGTCCGCCTGGTGAAAGATCTGCTGACCCGGGAAGACGCCCGCTTAGATCCAGATGCCCCAGAGGAAGCCAAGCAGCTATGGAAGGAGAAGAGCAAGCTGTTCCTCTACGAAGGCAAGTTGTGCAGAAGGATTGTCAACCACCGGACGCACGAGCTGACCTGGCAAGTTGTGGTCCCAAGGAGGGATGCAGCTATGGTCCTGGGGGCTTACCATGACAGAGCGGGACACTTCGGTTGGAAGAAACTGGAGTTCCTACTAAGAGGAAGATTCTTTTGGGTCGGCATGAGAGGAGCTGTAGAAAAATGGTGCAGAGACTGTGGCCCTTGTCACCTAAGGAGGAAGGACCGTGCCAGCCAGAAGACACCCTTGAGGCCCATCATCACCACGCAGCCTCTTGAGCTGGTAGCTCTGGACCATGTCAAATTGGCTCCCAGCCGGTCAGGATACATCTATGCCCTGACAATCGTGGACCACTATTCCCGTTTTCTAGTGGTGGTCCCGGTAAAGGACTTGACAGCCCAAACAGCGGCCAGAGCCTTCCAGCAATATTTCTGCCGTCCACACGGGTATCCGGAACAGGTCCTGACAGACCAGGGTCCAGCGTTCGAGGCTGAAATCTTCCAGGAGTTCTGCAACCTCTATGGCTGTAAGAAGATTCGTACAACGCCTTACCACCCCCAAACCAACGGGATGTGTGAGAAGATGAACAATATAGTCATTGATCTCCTGAAGACGTTGCCCCTGGAGGAACGCAGCCTGTGGCCAGAAAAACTGCCGGACCTGATAGACCTATACAACAATATCCTGGTGAATGCTACAAACTGCACCCCGGCTTACCTGATGCGAGCTAGACCAGGAAAGCTGCCCGTAGACCTGGAGATGGGAGTCCTAATACCTGAGGACACCTCCCCGGATGCGGACTGGGATACGGAAAGGCAACTGCAGTACAAGAAGGTACAGGAGAGTGTGGAGAAGAGCCTGGCCCAGGTGAGAGAGAAGCAAGAAAGACTCTTCAATCAACACGCCCCTGCTAGTCCCCTAGAACCTGGTGAGCAAGTCCTAAAGCGAAAAAGAAGGCTACATAAGTTGGACGACCAGTGGGAAAGGGAACCCTACACCGTACTGCAGTCTGACCACGACAACCCAAAGGTGTGCGTAATCACCAAGGACGGAGGAGAAACCACTAGTGTCGTCTCCAGAGACCATCTCAAAAGGTGCCCCGAGCAACTCCGTAGTGCAGAAGAGGATCAGAGTGACCTTGAACCCGCAGAGGACAAGGAAGAAATGATCAGCACCGTTCTCGGAGAGTTTCCTCAGTCCTGGACTCGCATAAATGATGCCATAGTGGTACTTGTCCTGCATTTCCTGCAACCGGCACAGCAACAACCAACACCAGAGTCGGAAGGTGAAGAGGAGCAAGCAGTTCCAGAGGCAGAAGAGCCTGTACCAGCAGCCCAGGAGAGTCAACCCTCTGCTGACAGTGAGCCTGCCATGCCTGCGGTAAGCCAAAGGACCCGCAGACAGCTGCCTGCCCTACCTGTACACCCAGCTGGTAGCTGCACCCCTAACGCTAGTGGGGAAAGCCAAGTCAGTCCACCACCAGACAGTGGGCTACGTAGGTCAACCAGGAGCACAAAGGGACAGATACCCGCTCGCTGGAGAATATAGTGTACTAAAATTGTAAATAACCCTGTTGCCAAATGTTGAATTGTTTGCAAAGTTACATGCATGTTTGGTAATACTCTGTTTCAGTTTCTTGCAGCTACCGTAAGGACTCACAGGTTATGGACTTTTTATAACCGGGACCTTGTATGGACTGCGTTCAGAGCCTAACCCAGGAATGAACTAAGACTGTGAAGGACTTGGGATAGGACAGACCCCCACCTGGTTAAGGTTCCCCGTTGTGCTGGTGATATGGACACCCGGTCACAGGCCACACTGTGACCTTAAGAACTCAATTTGTGCGTCGTCTGTCTATTAATGTTTTATTGTTTTGCATATTGTCTTTGTTTACTGTTTAGTCCCGGAGTACTAAATTTCACTAGGGGGGAATGTGTCACCCTGGCCTGGATGCCACAAGTGTAATTAAAGCTGTGTCTGAGAGCAGGGGGGAGGTTCTCTAGTCAGGGGAACATTAGCATGCAATGCCTCCTGTCTCAGGCCAGTAGGGGGAGCAGGCTGCCCCTATAAAAGCTGGTGCTGGGGGCAGGGTTAGAGAGAACCCAGATGACCTGTCTCAGGACTGAGACGTGTCTCAGCAGAGCAGGGACAGACAGTTGCACTGCACCTAAGAGGAAGTGTGGCAGGAGGAGAGCCACAAGCCAGAGACAAGAGGCGAAGCAAGCCTGTCTTGGCAGATAACAGACTTAATCTACCAGACTTTGGTGTCTGAGGCTGGAAGGATTCCACATCCCCCAGCAGAGAACCAGTCCGCAAGGGACTGTATATTCCTTGGCCTAAGAAGCCTGGAGGCCCTGCCACAACAGAAGGGACCAGTAAAGCCATACAAGGCTGGGAGGAGAAAGGAACCCACGTCGCAGGCCATACAGGCGAGAAAACACGGAAAGCTCGGAAACGTGGGCTGTTACCCTATCAGGAGGAGATAGCCAGAAGGAGCGCAGAAAGCACGGTAGGCCTACACCCTCACCCTGACCAGGGCCAATTTCCCCGTTGCTCTCAGACATCCAGGTCCCCTCCTAGCCGGGACTGTTTGTGGGTCAGTTTACCTGTTTAGTAAAGACCCTGGACTGCAACCTGTTGTCTGTGTGCTCCTTGCTCCTCCAGCACTATCAGCACTGGGACTCCCACTACCATCACTCCCAACATCCATTATACTGCCCTGGGGCCGCACTCTTCCCGTGGAGAGTCACACTACCCTAGCTGCACACCTCATCAGCCCCAGCGGTCTGCATGCAGCGGCGGTTCCTAATAACCGCAATCCACGGGTGGCGTAGTCGGACATTATCAGCAGAACATAGCAGACTACCATTGGCCTGACCACCCTGAGCCACGGAACCGGGTCGCCACTACTACCCCCATCGTCTCCCTATTGCCCGGATCCGAGTGCCCCACGGCCCAGGGGGCGAGTCACATGTAATACACTGACTCACCAGTGACGTCTCTAGGTGAAGTCCTTCATCTTCGCTTTTCTTCTTCATCTGGCACAGACGGCCATCACTTCTTCCAGCCAGGAATCATCTCTGCAGAAAATAACACACAGTTATCAATAACTGATCTCTTCTAGGGAATATTCCCACTCCACCCCCCGACTTCTACACTACACCAGTTGAAGAAAAAAAGCGATATAGTGCCGCCCTGCACAGTAACAGGAGCCCGCTTTTGTCCTATCCCATGGAAAACAATTTCCTAAAAAGTAAATTATATTACAGAAGTAATAATGTCTCTAATTGGACTCTAAAATAATAATGTTCCTCACTGGCCACCATAAACTAATAAAGTATGTTCCTCAATCTGGCCCCAAACAGTAATTAAGTCCCTTGTTCAGCCTGGCACCCCCATATATCCATCCTGGCCCCCCTTCCCTGCATATATCCATCCTGACACCCCCCATATATCCCTTCTGGCCCCCATATGTCCAGTGTGACCCCTCCATATATTTATCCTAGCCCACGTGTATCGAGCCTGCCCCCTCCCATATACCCATCCTAGTCCCCCATGTGGCCCTCCTGTTCCCCCCATATATCCATCCTGGCCTCCATGTGTCCAGCCTGCCCCCCCACATATCCATCCTGGCCTCCATGTTTCCAGCCTGCCCCCCCATATATCTGTCCTTGCCTCCATGTGTCCAGCCTGCCCCCTCCCATATATCTGTCCTAAAGCCCCATGTGTCAAGCCTGCCCCCCATATATCCATCCTGGCCTCCATGTGTCCAGCATGCCCCCCCTACATATCCTTCCTGGCCTCCATGTGTCCAGCCTGCCCCCCACAATATATCCATCCTGGCCTCCATGTTTCCAGCCTGCCCCCCATATATCCATCCTGGCCTCCATGTGTCCAGCCTCCCCCTCATATATCCATCCTGCCCTTCCCCCCTGCATATATCCATCCTGACACCCCCCCATATATCCATACTGGCCCCCATATGTCCAGCGTGGCCCCTCCATATATTTATCCTAGCCCACGTGTATCAAGCCTGCCCCTCCACATATCTATCCTAGCCCTCCATGTGTCCAGCCTGCCCCCCACATATCCATCCTGGCCATCATGTGTCCAGCCTGCCCCGCCCCCCATATATCCGGCCCCCCCATATATCCATCCCCCTCACATATCCATCCTGGCCTCCATGTGTCCAGCCTGCCCCACCATATAGCCATCCTGCCCACCCTTTCCCATGTGTCCAGCCAGGCTCCCCCCCTTATGTGTCCAGCCAGGCTCCCCCCCTTGTGTGTCCAGCCAGGGTTCCCCCTTGTGTGTCCAGCCAGGCTCTCACCCTTGTGTGTCCAGCCAGTGTTCCCCCTTGTGTGTCCAGCCAGGGTTCCCCCTTGTGTGTCCAGCCAGGGTTCCCTCTTGTGTGTCCAGTCAGGGCTTCCCCTTGTGTGTCCAGCCAGGGCTCCCCCTTGTGGGTCCAGCCAGGGTTCCCCCTTGTGTGTCCATCCAGCTCCCCCCTTGTGTGTCCAGCCAGGGCTCCCCCTTGTGTGTCCAGTCAGGGCTCCCCCTTGTGTGTCCAGCCAGGGCTCCCCCTTGTGTGTCCAGCCAGGGCTCCCCCTTGTGTGTCCAGCCAGGGTTCCCTCTTGTGTGTCCAGTCAGGGCTCCCCCTTGTGTGTCCAGTCAGGGCTCCCCCTTGTGTGTCCAGCCAGGGCTTCTCCTTGTGTGTCCAGCCAGGGCTCCCCCTTGTGTGTCCAGCCAGGGCTCCCCCTTGTGTGTCCAGCAAGGCCCCCCTTGTGTGTCCATCCGGGCCCCCCCTTGTGTGTCCAGCCAGGGTCCCCCCTTGTGTGTCTAGCCGGGCCCCCCCTTGTGTGTCCAGCCAGGGGCCCATCCCATTCTGCATCCACTCATATACACACAGACACACACACAGACACCTCTTACCTTCCTGCTCTCCCGTGCGGTGTCCTCCTTCTCCGGTGACGTCATACGCCGGCCGGGGAAGGGAGACGCGCAGCTTCAGCTGCTTCACTGGGACGTGTGTCGCGGCGGTTCAGGTAATGAACGCCGCGTGCGCGCGTCCCTGCATACACTGTGCCTGCGCTTTTAAAGGGCCCGTGCCCCTTAAAACCGCAGGTTTTTTTATTTTTTCATTCTCTTCTCCCCCTCTCCTCTGCAGAAGGGTACCCCGCCAGCCCAGTCCCACCCTGTTGATGACTTATCCTAAAATCGGTCATTAATATATAAGTCCTGGACAGTCCCGTTAAGCTTGTTTTACCTAGTTATAAAAGCCCTTTAAGTCCTCATTATAAGATAAGGTATGAATGGATCTAATTAAATTCTCCAAAGAGAACTATTTATACATTTTAGTCACTGTGAGCTTTCTACAAGATATTGCGGGCAGTATATAGCGAATATACGGACACAGAGCCATTCGCCGGCTCAGATTGCCAATAAGCACCTTGTAAATATGAGACCTTGACATCATAGGTTACTTGGCTTAATATGAAATTGTCCCTCATGTGTACCGCATTGTGGGCAGGGACTATATGTACATCACTGCAGAATATGTTGGCAATAAAAAGTCAACAGAAATGAATATCATGCAGATCCTCACCAGGACTCCAGCAGTGTCACCATCCTGCCACCATACAGCTATAGAAGGACAATAAACCTGCAGGGCTCTCCCCTCAGTTATTTTTCCTTTAATTTTATTATCTGTTTCTTACTCACAGTGAAAGAACAGTCATCAGATATTTTATTCTTCACTTTTTATTTTACAGTCTCAGCTCTGAAGAATAGAACGTCTTATGAATAAATGACAGCTCACTTATTACAGTGGTGGCCAAAAGTATTGGCACCCCTGCAATTCTATCAGATAATACTCAGTTTCTTCCTGAAAATGATTGCAATCACAAATTTGGTATTTTTATCTTCATTTAATTTGCTTGCAAGGAAAAAACACAAAAGAGAATGAAGCAAAAATCAAATCATTGATCATTTCACACAAAACTCCAAAAATGGGCCAGACAAAAGTATTGGCACCCTCAGCCTAATACTTGGTTGCACAACCTTTAGCCAAAATAACTGCGAACAGCCACTTCCGGTAACCATCAATGAGTTTCTTACAATGCTCTGCTGGAATTGTAGACCATTCTTCTTTGGAAAACTGCTCCAGGTCCCTGATATTTGAAGGGTGCCTTCTCCAAACTGCCATTTTGTGATCTCTCCACAGGTGTTCTATGGGATTCAGGTCTGGACTCATTGCTGGCCACCTTAGAAGTCTCCAGTGCTTTCTCTAAAACCATTTTATAGTGCTTTTGGAAGTGTGTTTTGGGTCATTGTCCTGCTGGAAGACCCATGACCTCTAAGGGCGACCCAGCTTTCTCACACTGGGCCCTACATTATGCTGCAAAATTTGTTGGTAGTCTTCAGACTTCATAATGCCATGCACACGGTCAAGCAGTCCAGTGCCAGAGGCAGCAAAGCAACCCCAAAACATCAGGGAACCTCCGCCATGTTTGACTGTAGGGACCATGTTCTTTTCTTTGAATGCCTCTTTTTTTTTCCTGTACACTCTATGTTGATGGTTTTTCCCAAAAAGCTCGACTTTTGTCTCATCTGACCAGAGAACATTCTTCCAAAACATAGTAACATAGTTTGTAAACATAGTTAGTAAAGCCGAATAAAGACTTGCGTCCATCAAGTTCGACCTGTTAGTTCTGTAATTGGTAAAGTTGATCCAGAGGAGGGCAAAAACCCCAAATGATTTGGCCAATCTTCACCTGAGGAAAAATTCCCTCCTGACTCTGAAACCAGCAGTCAGAATAAATCCCTGTATCAACTTACTATTTTATTTTATTTTTAAGTATATGCTGAAATCTGCCTGGTATCTAGAAATGCATCCAGTCCCCGCTTGAACTGGTGTAGTGAATCTGACATCACCGTCTCCTCACTCTGTGAAATCCATATTCTCACTGCTCTTACCGTAAAGAACGCCTCTAGTGACGCTTACCCAATCTGAGTATATTCCATTTATAACCACCCTCTGCCTTCTATCCCTTAGCCAGTTAGCTACCCACTTGCAGACATTTTCCCCCAGCCCCATCATTCTCATTTTGTATACCAACCTATTATGTGGCACGCTATCGAAAGCTTTTGAGAAGTCGAGATACACGACATCCACTGGTTCCCCCTGATCTACTCGAGAGCTAACCTCCTCGTAGAAGTCAATCAGGTTTGTTTGGCAGGAGCGATTCCTCATGAATCCATGTTGGTTCGGGATTAAAAGATTATTAGCATCAAGATGCTCCGTAATTGCCTCTTTAATGAAGCTTTCAAAAATTTTGCCCACAACGGACGTCAGACTCACCGGCCGATAGTTTCCGGCGTCACTTTTCGCTCCCTTTTTGAATATTGGCACTACATTCGCCTGTCGCCAATCAAGTGGCACAGACCCAGTCTCAACAGAGTCCTTAAATATAAGATATAACGGTCTGTCTATCACATTACTTAGTTCCCTTAGTACCCGTGGGTGTATGCCATCAGGTTCTGGTGATTTGTTTATTTTAATGTTACTGAGGCGTTTCTGTACCTCAACTTGGGTTAGATTTGTCATACTTAGTGGAGGATTAAGCTTGTCACTTCTCATTTCTCCTGTTAGTTTGATTTCCTTTGTGAAAGTTGTCGAAAAAAAATTATTTAATAGATTAGCTTTATCCTCATCTTTCTCTATGATTTTGCCTTCCTCACTTTTTATTGGTCCAATATTATCCGATTTAATCCTTTTACTATTTATATACGTAAAGAACAGTTTGGGATTTGATCTACTTTCCCTAGCAATACGTCTCTCTGTTTCCTCCTTCGCTATTTTTATTTGTTTTTTACAGGTTCTCGTTTTTTCCTTGTAATACATTAGTGCCTCCTTACTGTTTTCCTGTTTTAATCTCTTGAATGCCTCTTTTTTGCTATTTAACGCCCCTTTTACGTTCTTGTTCAACCATATTGGTTTCCTCTTATTTCTGGCCCTTTTATTCCCATACGGTATATACCTCTCGCACTGAGTATTCAGAATTCTTTTGAAGGTTTCCCATTTACTATTCGTATTCCATTGATTAAGTACTTTGTCCCAGTCAATAAGTTGAAGGCTTTCTTTCAGCTGATCAAACTTCGCCCTCCTAAAGTTTAATGTTTTTGTTGTTCCCTTATTGATAACCCTACTGAAGGGCATTTTGAAGTCGATAATATTATGGTCGCTATTACCTAGGTGCCCCCCTATCTGTACCTCAGTTATTCTATCAGGCCTATTAGTCAATATTAAGTCCAACACGGCCTTCCCTCTCGTTGGTTCCTGCACTAGTTGGGAGAGATAATTATCCTTAATATTTGTCAAGAACCTTTTTCCTTTCTGAGATCTACAGGTTTCTGTTTCCCAGTCAATATCCGGGTAGTTGAAATCCCCCATTACAATCACTTCATTATGTTTTGCTACTTTGTCTATTTGTCCTAATAGCAGATTCTCATTCTCCTCTGTTATATTGGGTGGCTTATAGCAGACCCCCAGTAATATTTTATTATTATTTTTAGTTCCCTCTATCTCTACCCACATGGACTCGACCCCCTCTTCTCCCTCTCCTATATCTTCCCTTAGTCTGGGTTTTAGACATGACTTTACATATAAGCAGACTCCTCCGCCTTTCCCCTGTTTCTGGTCCCTTCTAAATAAACTATAATCTAATAAATTTACCGCCCAGTCGTAGCTATCGTCTAGCCAAGTCTCTGTTATACCTACGATGTCATACCTCTCCTCCCATATAAGCGCCCGCAGCTCATCTGCCTTATTGGTCAGGCTTCTTGCGTTGGTCAGCATGCAAGATAAAACTTTGGGGTTATTTAGCATCCTATTCTTCTCTAATGATCTAACTGTACTATCCCCACCCCCCTCTCCACCCTCATTATATTCACTTCTCCCCTTCCCCCTTGCTTGCCTCACATCCCACCTATTTCCTTGGTTTCCCCCCCCGTCTCTAGTTTAAAAACTCCTCCAACCTATTAGCTATCTTCTTCCCCAGCACCGCTGCACCCTCCCCATTGAGGTGCAGCCCGTCCCTACGGTAGAGCCTGTATCCGACCGCGAAGTCGGCCCAGTTCTCCATGAACCCAAACCCTTCTGCCTTGCACCAACTCTTTAGCCACTTATTCACCTCCCTAACTTCCTGTTGGCGCTCCTGTGTGGCTCGCGGGATTGGTAGTATTTCTGAGAAAACTACCTTGGAGGTCCTTGCCCTAAGCTTCCTACCTAGGTCCCTGAAATCATTTTTAAGGACCCTCCATCTACCACTCACTTTGTCATTGGTGCCGATGTGGACCATGACCGCTGGGTCTTCGCCAGCCCCACCCAGTAACCTGTCAACCCGATCCGCGATGTGCCGGACTCGAGCGCCAGGGAGGCAGCACACCGTTCGGCGATCCCGGTCTTTGTGACAGATTGCCCTGTCTGTCCCCCTAATAATAGAGTCACCCACTACCAGAACCTGTCTTGCCTGCCCTACACTTCCCCCCTCCCCCTCATTACTGGAGCATACACTCCCCCGGCGGTCAGAGGATCTGTCATGCTCCAATAATGCCGGTTCTGAACCAGCCTTCCTATACTTCTTCCCTCTATCCCTCCTTACTGTTATCCAGCTCCCTGCCTGTTCAGCCTGCACTTCCCCTCTATGCTCCACCCCCAGTATTGACCCATTGAGTGTCTGCTCGGTGAGCAGCAAACTCCGTTCTATGTTGTCGATGCTCCTCAGTACCGCTATCTGAGCACTTAGATCCAGAATTTGGGCTTCCAAGTGCACGATATGCTCACATCTCTCGCAGCAGTATGGATCCTCGAGTGGGTGCTCACGGAATGCATACATTGCGCAAGATGTACACTGCACGGCTCCGTCCAACATGGACGTCATTCTAAATATGGGGATACAGTCAGTATATATATACAAGTACAAAACACAATTATTTATATATAGGTGTATGGACGGGGATCAATTAGGGATGTGCAAGTGTATCAATTAGATATTGACAGGGGATCAGTTAAGTATGGACGGGGGATCAATTAAGCATCAAGTATGGACGGGGGAATCAGCTAAGTAGGTCAGGTGGATTAATTAAGTAAAAAGTAAAGTAAAGAAAGAATGAAATACAGTCAGCAATTCAGTCCTAAGTCCTCCCTTCCAAACTCCCTGAATCCAAAGTCACTGAAAAACAAGTCACACACTTACTTTCGTTCGCACTTACGCTCCGGACACACGCAGCTCGTTCACACTCGCAAACTAAGAGATTTAAAGTGTTTTTTTTTTTTTTTTCCTTTTCCAGCAATGTACCCTTCACCTCAATGCACTTCCAAAGGACTTTATGCCCAACCAGCTGCCCCTTATAAACCCTTAATTATGACCCCTTCCCCTTAATTAACCCCTTGTGAGTAAATCTACACCTCAGGATTTTAGTGCAATGTAGTTAACCTTTAAATACACAGGTAGTAAACTAAGAAACTAAAACTGTAGTGAGAAAATAGATTTTAAAAAGCCCAATAAATCTAAACAGGTAGAAAAGCACTCAGCAGATCACAATGCAGCACTCACCGCAATTCACACAGGTATTTTCTGCAGGATTCCCAATACCTCTTCACGCAATTCACACAGGTATTTTCTGCAGGATTCCCAATACCTCTTCACGCAATTCACACAGGTATTTTCTGCAGGATTCCCAATACCTCTTCACGCAATTCACACAGGTATTTTCTGCAGGATTCCCAATACCTCTTCACCTTCACCTCAATGCACTTCCAGTTCTAGGCTTTATCAGGTAAGTTTTGGCAAACTCCAGCCTGGCTGTTTTATGTCTCGGGGTAAGAAGTGGGGTCTTCCTGGGTATCCTACCATACAGTCCCTTTTCATTCAGACGCCGACGGATAGTACGGGTTGACACTGTTGTACCCTCAGACTGCAGGGCAGCTTGAACTTGTTTGGATGTTAGTCGAGGTTCTTTATCCACCATCCGCACAATCTTGCGCTGAAATCTCTCGTCAATTTTTCTTTTCCGTCCACATGTAGGGAGGTTAGCCACAGTGCCATGGGCTTTAAATTTCTTGATGACACTGCGCACGGAAGACACAGGAACATTCAGGTCTTTGGAGACGGACTTGTAGCCTTCAGATTGCTCATGCTTCCTCACAATTTGGTTTCACAAGTCCTCAGACAATTCTTTGGTCTTCTTTCTTTTCTCCATGCTCAATGTGGTACACACAAGGACACAGGACAGAGGTTGAGTCAACTTTAATCCATGTTAACTGGCTGCAAGTGTGATTTAGTTATTGCCAACACCTGTTAGGTGCCACAGGTAAGTTACAGGTGCTGTTAATTACACAAATTAGAGAAGCATCACATGATTTTTCAAACAGTGCCAATACTTTTGTCCATCCCCTTTTTTAGGTTTGATGTGGAATTATATCCAATTTGGCTTTAGGACAATTCTATTTGTGTTTTTTCATTGAAGACAAATTAAATGAAGATAATAATACCAAAGAATTTGTGATTGCAATCATTTTCAGGAAGAAACTGAGTATTATCTGACAGAATTGCCGGGGTGCCAATACTTTTGGCCACCACTGTATTTCATGCGGCAGAAGTTAGCCTCCAGCAATGGAAGAGGGAACCGAGAAAGTGTAGAAAATGCTCTATCATGGCCGCAGTGGTAAGAGACATTGGAAATGCACGATCAAACCTATCATATCATAGGATTATCTATCATCTATCTATCCTTATATTCTCTATTTCATATCTATCTATCCATCTATCTATCCATATATGTATCTATCTATCTTTCTATCTATCCATGTATGATGGATGGATAGATAGATGGATAGATGAATAAATAGATGGATAGATAGATGGATAGATAGATAAATAGATAGATAGATAGTGTAGGGATTTGTACTCACTGAGCCGCGTTGGAGGTAGGCACAGGTTCACACAGTGATGCAGTCCACGGGTTCAAACAAACTGGTGGCTTATTTTAGTGTCCATACACCAGTTAAGAAACAAAAGTTACAGCCTTTTCCTGGCACAAAAAGGAATAACAGAACAAAGCTCAAAATAACAAGTCCATGCAGCACGGATTCAGCCGTTTAAACAAGGTGCTTTTCTCTGCCTCCTGCAGAGTCTAAGAAGCACCTGCAAGGTCTGCTCACCTTGCCCAGCAAACACAGACAGACAGAGACAGGCGCAGCTGTCTTAAATTAGCCTTCCAAGACCGGACTGGAGGTAAGTGAGCAGCTGTTCCCCCCCAGCTCTTTCAGCTGCTCATAAAACCCGGCCCTGTAATCCGGACCCATTAAATTCCTCTCAGCACTATGTGTGCTGGAGCCTGCTTCTCCGGATCCTACATCACCGAAGCATGGCACTTCGAGGACACATACCTCCCGTCCACGATCTGTCCGGCAGCAACCTTACATACACCCCCCCTCTGTCCAAAGCCGTAGGGCTTGGCACCTTCTGTCACCATACAATAAATCCTTGACAAGGCAGCGGCATTCCCATGTTGTTTCCCAGGCCTATGCTCTACCTGGAAACTAAAATCTTGTAGAGCCAGGAACCACCTAGTCACTCTGGCATTGTTTCCCTTCTTTTCTCGCATCCACCTCAATGGGGCATGGTCTGACACTAACCTGAACCTTCTACCTAATAGGTAATACCTCAGAGTGTCTAACGCCCACTTAATGGCCAAACATTCTTTTTCTACAATGGAGTAGTCCTTCTCACAAGCGGAGAGCTTCAGACTGAGGTATTTTACAGGGTGTTCTTCTCCGTTAATCTCCTGGGACAAGACTGCTCCCAGCCCGACATCCGATGCATCCATCTGGACCACAAACTCCTTGGAGAAGCTGGGTGCCACCAAGACTGGTTGTTTACAGAGGACCAGTTTCAATTCCTGGCAGGTCGCTTCTGCTTCCGGGGACCACTTGGCCATAGCTGACTTCATCCCTTTCAGAAGATCCATCAGTGGGGCTGCTATCAGGGCAAAGTTAAGGACAAATCTTCGATAGTAGCCCACAATGCCTAGAAACGCCCTGACCTGCTTCTTCGAGAGGGGCTGTGGCCAGTTCAAGATCGCCTCGACCTTATTTATTTGTGGTTTTATTTCCCCTCTACCAACCACGTACCCTAGGTACTTGGCTTCCTCCATCCCCATGGCACATTTCTTCGGGTTGATAGTAAAGCCCGCCTTCCTTAGGGCATCAAGTATGGCTTGAACTTTGTCCAGATGACTTTCCCAGTCCTGGCTAAATATGACGATAGCATCTAGGTAGGCCGCTGCATACTGTTTGTGGGGTGCTAAGATCCGGTCCATGGCTCTCTGGAAGGTGGCCGGAGCTCCCTTCAACCCAAACGGCATCCTGACGTATTGGCGTCGAGAAGGCTGTCTTCTCCTTAGCCTCTTTGGACAGGGGAATTTGCCAATATCCTTTGGTGAGGTCCAGAGTGGTGATGTACCGAGCCCGTCCTAGCCTTTCGATAAGCTCATCTACCCTAGGCATTGGGTAGGCGTCGAACTTTGAGACCTCCTTCAGCTTCCTATAGTCGTTGCAAAACCGCCATTCCCCATCTGGTTTCGGCACTAAGACTATAGGACTGGACCATCCACTTTTGGACTCTTCAATGACTCCCAGGTTTAGCATCCGCCTTACTTCTTTAGAGATCACCTCTCTGCGGGCTTCGGGGATCCGGTATGGTTTTAGATTGACGCGAACATGAGGCTCTGTGAGAACCTCATGCTCTATGACCTGAGTGAGTCCTGGCAACTCCGAAAACATGTCTTTATTTCGCTGTAACAACTCTTTGCACTGTTGCTTTTGGGCATGTGACAGTGACTCTGCCACCTTGACCTCTTTCACATCGGCCTCAGCCTCAGCCACTAAACAGGGAGCTTCCGCAGGCTCTCTATCTTGCCATGGCTTAATCAAGTTAACATGGTAAATTTGGTAGGGCTTCCTCTTCCCTGGTTGGTGGATCTTAAAGTTGACTTCCCCCACTTTCTCTACCACCTCATAGGGGCCCTGCCACTTGGCCATGAACTTGCTCTCCACTGTGGGACTAGCACAAGCACTTGATCTCCTGGGTTGAACGATCTCACCCTGGCCGACCTATTATACACCCTGGACTGTGCCTCTTGTGCCTTAAGGAGGTGCTCCCTCACAATGGGCATCACATGGGCAATCCTCTCTTGCATCTGGGCAACGTGCTCCACCACTCTCCTATAGGGAGTGGTCTCAGCTTCCCAGGACTCTTTCTCCACCTCCAGGAGTCCTGAGGGTGTCGTCCATAGAGTGGTTCAAACGGGGAGAAACCTGTGGAAGCTTTGGGAACTTCCCTCATGGCGAACAACATATAGTCCCAGTCTCGGCCATCCTTTTCCACTGCTTTCCTCAACATTGCTTTCAAGGTTTTGTTAAACCTCTCTACCAGTCCGTCCGTCTGGGGAGAGTACACGGAGGTTCTCAGTTGTGCAATCTGCAGTGTCTTGCACAATTCCCTCATGACCTTCGACATAAATGGAGTTCCTTGGTCTGTTAGGATCTCGTTAGGCAACCCGGTTCTTGAAAACATGTGGACTAACTCCCGGGCTATACACCTGGTGGAGGAGTTTCGTAGTGGTACGGCCTCCAGATACCATGTAGCATAATCTAATACCACCAGGATATACTGATGCCCTTGGGCGGACTTGACCAGAGGCCCCACTAGATCCATTGCTATGCGTTCGAATGGAACCTCGATGACTGGTAGTGGCACTAGGGGACTGCGGAAGTGGGCCACTGGGGAGGTTATCTGGCATGTGGGGCAGGAACGACAATAACTCTATATTTCTCTATAGCAACCTGGCCAGTAGAATCTTTGGAGGATCCGTTCTTGAATCTTGTCTGCACCCAGGTGACCACCCAACACATGAGAATGAGCCATGTCTAACACCCTGCGTCTATAGGGCCCTGGCACCAGCAACTGTTCTATTACCTCACCCCTTGGCTTGGTTATTCTGTACAGCAAATCCCCATTCACAGCAAAATGAGGGAACCTAGTGTCAGCCCCCGGTTCCTGAGGCACCCCATTTAACACAGTAACATTTTCAAAGGCCCCTTTCAGAGTTAAATCCCTGAGTTGGGCAGTTCCAAAGTTTCCCTCGGACACCTCCAGCTCAGGGATATTGGACTCAGGGGATGCTACTTCATCCTCATTGCCCACCAGAACACACATGGGAAACTCATCTACTATGTTCTGCGGGTAAGTGTAACATACCTGGCGGCGTCCTTGCATGGTGGTCCATCTCCCACTTGATCTCCTGTCCAGAATGTCTCTCTGGCTTCCCTCCATGCTGTCTGTTTGTGTCTGTTTCTGCTGCTTAAGGGCGGCGCCCGATCACTTCTTGCCTTTTGTACCTGCTGTGGGTCACACCCCTTGTGCGTCCTCAGCCTATTGCTGTCTGTCACTTGGTATATAGCTCAGCAGCTCCCTTCTATCCCTGCCTGAGCATAGTGTTTCCTTCAGTGTGTGCTTGCACTCTGAAGGTGCCAGGTCCCGTCTCTTGTCTCCTGCTTTTTGTATCAGTTCCCGTGTCTGAACTGAGTCCTGTATGTCTCCTGCTTTGCGGTATCAGCTCCCGTGTCTGAACTGACTCCTTTCTGTGTTCTCTTGTCTGTCCTGTCTGAACACGCTCCTAGCCTGTTCCTCTCGCCTTCTAGTGGCCGATTTCCTAGACCCGCTCCTGTGTCTGGTCTGTCCTGTCTGAACACGCTCCTTGCCCGTTCGTTCCGCCTTCTAGTGGCCGATTTCCTAGACCCGCTCCTGCGTCTGGTCTGTCCTGTCTGAACACGCTCCTTGCCTGTTCGTTCCGCCTCTCTGGGGGCCGTATTCCCAGACCCGCTCCTGTATCCCTCTGCAGTGTCGGTCTCCTCCGTACACTCAGTTCCAGTCTGAACTCTCTCCTGTCCTTTACCTGTTTTGCCTCTATGTCCGTTCCCTTCCTTTTTCTGCAGAGTCTGAACTCGTACCTAACTCCTGCTTGTTGTCTCTGCAAGTACTGTGTGAGTATCTGGCTCTGTCTTTCCCTTCCTGTCTGTTCCGTGTGTACAGAGCCCTGTCCTCCCTTCTCAGCCTTGTCTGCACTCTAGCTGTGCTTGCCTGTAACCCTCTGCCTGTATTGTTCCTGAGTCCCGGTGTGTACTGGGTCCTATCCCGCCTGTGTTCCTACCTGCTAGTGCCTCCCTGTCTGCACTCTAGCTGTGCTTGCCTTTACCCCCCTGCCTGCATACCCGCCTGCCTGCATACCAGTCGTGCCTGCCTATACCCTCCAGTCTGTGTGCCAGCCTACCAGCCTGTTCCTGTATTCCCCTGTGTGGGTCAACAGCCGTGTCCGGGGTCTGTCCTGGAGTAGCACCTGGTCCCTCTGCTCGGTTCCTCCTTGGTGCACTGGCGTCGTATGCCGTCGTGCGACCCTGGTCGGATCGGGTGAATACTTAGTCACGCCCCTCCAGGCATTCACTCTCCGGCACGGTCCAGTGGAATCACTACCAATCACACGCACACGCCGCTTAGCCCGGGCGTGTGCATAACAGCATGCTCAGGCCATGGTTCCCGTTGAGCCCCACGGCCTTCGCTCTTTGAGAAGTTTTTCCAGCGAATACATGCATTAAAATAAATAAATAAATTTTTTTCCCCCCTTTAGCTGAGTTCCAGGCGAATTACGCACCCGTCCAGATGGATCTATCAGCTCTCGTTCCTGCGGATCCGCCACGTTACTATGGGGATCCAAGACAGTGTCGTGCATTTGTGGAGCAATGCATGCTACACTTTAAGGCCTACCCTCTCTATTTTCCTTCCGATTGGGCTAAAGTGGCCTTTATGATTGACTACCTAGCGGGTGATGCCTTGAAATGGGTCACCCCCCTATGGGAAGCATGGGATCCTGTCATCCTTGACCTGCAGGCCTTCCTGGTGGCCTTTCGTATGGTCTTCGAGGACCCTAACTCTGAAGCCCCTGCTGAAGCTTCACTTCCCAATATCCCGGAGCAGCCCCGACGGGTAATGTGTGTGGGTAGCGCAATAGTCCTCCAGCCCAATGAGACTACTGCCCACCCAGAATCCTCACAGGGTGACTACGCTTTCCGGAATACTTCTCTCAACCTCAAGAGGCAGTCCAGACGTGCTAGACTTAGAGGCAAGCCGTCACGCCAGGGTCTGTCCTCCCTGAGACCTCCTGACCCCAACCTTGAAGTCCCTACTGAAGCTTCATCTCCCTGTATCCCGGAGAAACCCCAATGGGTAATGTGCATGGGTAGTGCACCAGTTCTCCTGGCCGAAGAGACTTCTGCCCATCCAGACTCCACACAGGAGAACTTCCTGCACCCGGCATCAGATGCTTCTTTCTCTTTAACCGGTGTGCATGTCCAAGGATGCTCCAAAGCTGTGGTTACCTCAGAGTCTGTGCACCTCTACTACCTGGCGGAGGATCCCCTGTTGCCTCCTGAACCCTCCGGGATACCACTCGATGACAAATGGAGAGAGACTTCTCTACACCCGGTACTCAATACTTTGTCCGCTTCGTCCTGTGAGCCTGACAATGGGTACCCCAAAGTGGTAGTTACCTCCGAGTCTCTACACCCCTCCGACCAGGCGGAGGACCTCCAGTTGTCTCCTGAACCCTTCGGGGTGCTACCTGGTAGCGAAAGGACAGAGACTCTCCTATACTCTGTACCTGATACCTCGCTCGCTTCGTCCAGTGAGTCCAACCTAGTGTACTCCGAAGCAGAGGTTACTCCTGAGTCTCTACACCCCTCCGACCAGGCGGAGGACCTCCAGTTGTGTTCAGAATCCTTCGGGGTGCCACCTGGTGGTGAATGGACAGAGACTTTCCTATACTCTGTACCTGATACCTCGCTCGCTTCGTCCAGTGAGTCCAACCTAGTGTACTCCGAAGCAGAGGTTACTCCTGAGTCTCTACACCCCTCCGACCAGGCGGAGGACCTCCAGTTGTGTTCAGAATCCTTCGGGGTGCCACCTGGTGGTGAATGGACAGAGACTTTCCTATATCCTGGATCTGATACCTCGCTTGCTTCGTCCAGTGAGTCCGACCTAGTGTACTCTGAAGCAGAGGTTACCCGTGAGTCTCTACACCCCTCTGACCAGGCGGAGAACCGCCAGCTGTCTCCAGAACCCTTCGGGGTGCCACCTGGTGGTGAATGGACAGAGACTTTCCTATACTCGGTACCCGATACCTCGCCTGCTTCCTCCAGTGAGTCCGACCTAGTGTACTCTGAAGCAGTTGTTTTCTCTGAGCCTCTGCACTCTTCTGACCCGGCGGAGGACCTCCAGTTGTTTCCTGAATCCTCCGGGATACCACCAGATAACAAAGAGACAGTGACTTTTCCTCATTATGTACCTGATAACCCGTCTATTTCTTCCTGTGAGCTTGACAAGATATACCTCGAAGCAGAGATTACCCTTAAGTCTCTGTCCCCCTCCAACCCAGTGAACGACTGGTCCTCGAATTCCCTGCGGAAGATTCTGGCAGGCCTGAAGAAGAGGGGGCGTAAGGGGGGAGGTACTGTAACATACCTGGCGGCGTCCTTGCATGGTGGTCCATCTCCCACTGTGCAAGAGGGCGCACTTGATCTCCTGTCCAGAATGTCTCTCTGGCTTCCCTCCATGCTGTCTGTTTGTGTCTGTTTCTGCTGCTTAAGGGCGGCGCCCGATCACTTCCTGCCTTTTGTACCTGCTGTGGGTCACACCCCTTGTGCGTCCTCAGCCTATTGCTGTCTGTCACTTGGTATATAGCTCAGCAGCTCCCTTCTATCCCTGCCTGAGCATAGTGTTTCCTTCAGTGTGTGCTTGCACTCTGAAGGTGCCAGGTCCCGTCTCTTGTCTCCTGCTTTTTGTATCAGTTCCCGTGTCTGAACTGAGTCCTGTATGTCTCCTGCTTTGCGGTATCAGCTCCCGTGTCTGAACTGACTCCTTTCTGTGTTCTCTTGTCTGTCCTGTCTGAACACGCTCCTAGCCTGTTCCTCTCGCCTTCTAGTGGCCGATTTCCTAGACCCGCTCCTGTGTCTGGTCTGTCCTGTCTGAACACGCTCCTTGCCCGTTCGTTCCGCCTTCTAGTGGCCGATTTCCTAGACCCGCTCCTGCGTCTGGTCTGTCCTGTCTGAACACGCTCCTTGCCTGTTCGTTCCGCCTCTCTGGGGGCCGTATTCCCAGACCCGCTCCTGTATCCCTCTGCAGTGTCGGTCTCCTCCGTACACTCAGTTCCAGTCTGAACTCTCTCCTGTCCTTTACCTGTTTTGCCTCTATGTCCGTTCCCTTCCTTTTTCTGCAGAGTCTGAACTCGTACCTAACTCCTGCTTGTTGTCTCTGCAAGTACTGTGTGAGTATCTGGCTCTGTCTTTCCCTTCCTGTCTGTTCCGTGTGTACAGAGCCCTGTCCTCCCTTCTCAGCCTTGTCTGCACTCTAGCTGTGCTTGCCTGTAACCCTCTGCCTGTATTGTTCCTGAGTCCCGGTGTGTACTGGGTCCTATCCCGCCTGTGTTCCTACCTGCTAGTGCCTCCCTGTCTGCACTCTAGCTGTGCTTGCCTTTACCCCCCTGCCTGCATACCCGCCTGCCTGCATACCAGTCGTGCCTGCCTATACCCTCCAGTCTGTGTGCCAGCCTACCAGCCTGTTCCTGTATTCCCCTGTGTGGGTCAACAGCCGTGTCCGGGGTCTGTCCTGGAGTAGCACCTGGTCCCTCTGCTCGGTTCCTCCTTGGTGCACTGGCGTCGTATGCCGTCGTGCGACCCTGGTCGGATCGGGTGAATACTTAGTCACGCCCCTCCAGGCATTCACTCTCCGGCACGGTCCAGTGGAATCACTACCAATCACACGCACACGCCGCTTAGCCCGGGCGTGTGCATAACAGTAAGTTTCCTTAGGGGCGATCTGGCTGTCGTCCAAGCAACCAGGTGTCCCCGCTTTCCCCCACATTTCCCAGAATAATGCAAAGTAACGTCCAATTATTATGGGATGCAATAGGTCCTTAACGACCGCCACTTCATGAGATGTGGTGCCACAGTCTGTGTTTACATCCACCTGGGCCACAGGATAGTTCTTAGCGTCCCCATGGATACACCGGACATCCACCACCTTCCCAGAAACCAGCCGATGAGGGAGTGTGGCCCTTATCAGGGTCACCAAACTTCCTGAGACCAATAGTCCAGAGACTTGTGCCCCGTTAACTGACACTGAGCATGCCTGAGGGCCCTCGCCATGTTGACGAACCGCGCTGCAGGCGGGGTAGGCAAAATAAGAGCAACGCCGGCCCATGTTACAGTCCATTGGTTCAGAGGTTATGGGACACCGGGAGGCAATATGGCCAGGGGTATGACATCTCCAACACACTATATTATGGGGTGGGACCTTGGGCAGCAACTCAGACCCCTCCTGAACTCTAGGATGCCCCCCAGGTGTGGCGCTAGCTCGCTTCTTTTGGGTGTCCGCCACCTTTTGGGAACCCCAGTATTGAGAGGCTACGACCCCTTGTTTTCCCAACGGACTCTCAACCGCCTGGTATCTTTCCACCAACCCCACCAAGTCATCAGCATTATAGGGATCTCCCTGGGCAACCCAGGATTTTACCGACTTCGGGAGAGAGTGTATAAACCTGTCTATAACGACCTCTATCTCATATCATAGGACTATCTATCATCTATCTATTATCTATATGACGCGCCCCCTGGGCCATGGGGCACCCGGGACCGGACTTCAGGGCAATGCTGGGAGTAGTAGTGGCGACCCGGTCCCGTGGCTCAGGGTGGCCAGACCAATATTGTGGCAGTCTCTGTATCAGTATAATGCAATGTCCGACTACGCCACCCGTGGATTGCGGTCAATAAGAACCGCCGCTGCTGAGCAGACCTCTGAGGCTGATGTTGTGAGGGCAGCAGAGTGTAGTATAACTCCCCACGGGAGGAGTATAGCCTCAGGCTAGTGAGTGTGGATGATAGGAGTGATGGTGCACGAGCGCAGCAGGAACGACTCAGAGGCTTTGCAGTGCAGTTCAGGGTCTTTACTGATGGTGATAAGGCAGACCCTCCCGGGAGTACTGGCTAGCATAAGAGGCCTGGTCAGTCTGTGAGCAAACTGGAGTTCCCCTGGCCAGGTGGAGTTGTAGGCCTCCCCGACTATCTGCACTCTTCCTGGCTACCTTGCTGTAAGCGAGTGGAAGTAGCCCACGTCCCTGAGTGTTCCGTGTGGTGCTCACCTGTATGGCTGGTGACTTGGGGCCTTCTGATAGCCCCCGCTCCTCGATTGCAGTGCTGGTCCCTTGCTCGTGACTGAGCCTCCGGGCTTCTATGGCCAGAGGACTTGAAATCCCCTGCCGGCGGGTTTCTGCTGCTGGGTATATATAAGTCCCCGCAACCTCAGACTCCTGTGTCCGGTTCTCAGAGTCTTCTGCCAGGACGAACTCCGCTTAGCTCAAGTCCCTGGTCTTCAGCTCCTGCTCCTACAGAGCTCCTCGCTGTTACTTTCCCTGTGTCTGGAACTAACTCCAGGCTCTGACTTCACTAACCCCGCCCCAGATCCAGTTTATATAGGGCAGGTTCCTCCCCTATCTGGTCTGGGACAGGAGGTGTTGCATGTTTAAGGGCTCCGAACCAGGAAACCTCCCACTTGCTCTCAGACATAATATTTCTATTACAGTGGTAACCAGACCCTGGGGTGCCACATATCCATCTATCTATCTCATATCTATCTATCTATCAATCTCATATTTATCTATCTTCTCCACTTTTTATCTGGTCTCAGGTATGACTTTCATATTACCCACGACTGTTACTTGCCACAGGTGAGTTTTAACGAGCATCACATGCTTGAAGCAAAGTTGTTTTTCCACAATTTTGGAAAAGTGCCAACAATTTTGTCCGGCCCATTTTTGGAGTTTTGTGTGAAATTATGTCCAATTTGCCTTTTTTTCCCATTTTTTGTGCTGTTTCAATACACACAAAGGAAATAAATATTATAACAAATGTATAACAAAACGTGTAATTGTAATAATTTTCTGGGAGAAATACTTCACTTTCTGGAACAATCTCAAGGTTGCTAAACACTTCCAGCCATGACTGTGTGTATATATGGGCCCTCAATAAACCATCCCTCTCAATGAAAAGGCCACAGCAAGGGTCAGGAATCGGTGGCCTTCCCTCTCCGAATCTTAGGGAGAGACGGTTGTGCTTCCAGCATCCACCTAGGCTGCCACCCCAGTGGAACTAATAGCAGGGTTGCCAACTGTCCAGAAATTCTTGGACAGTCCATAAAAATAGGGCACTTTTTTCCCTGTCCGTAAAAAAAAATGTGATGCGTCCATAATCTTTCTGAAGCTGGAGAGACTTGTTCAGATGGAGGGAGATGTAGGGGCATCATATTGTGTATAGGGAGATGTAGGGGCATCATATTGTGTATAGGTATCATATTGTGTATCTGCATGTGTGGGGACATCATACGGTGTATATGGAGCTGTGAGCACATCATACTGTATTTAGGGAACAATGAGGGAATCATACTGTATACAAGGAGCTGTGGAAACATAATGCTGTGTAAAGGGTCTGTGGGGTCATCATCTAATATACAGTACAGACCAAAAGTTTGGACACACCTTCTCATTTAAAGATTTTTCTGTATTTTCATGACTATGAAAATTGTACATTCACACTGAAGGCATCAAAACTATGAATTACCACATGTGGAATTATATACTTAACAAAAAAAGTGTGAAACAACTGAAAATATGTCTTATATTCTAGGTTCTTCAAAGTAGCCACCTTTTGCTTTGATGACTGCTTTGCACACTCTTGGCATTCTCTTGATGAGCTTCAAGAGGTAGTCACCGGAAATGGTTTTCACTTCACAGGTGTGCCCTGTCAGGTTTAATAAGTGGGAGTTCTTGCCTTATAAATGGGGTTCGGATCATCAGCTGTGTTGTGCAGAAGTCTGGTGGATACACAGCTGATAGTCCTACTAAATAGACTGTTAGAATTTGTATTATGGCAAGAAAAAAGCAGCTAAGTAAAGAAAAATGAGTGGCCATCATTACTTTAAGAAATGAAGGTCAGTCAATGCAAAAAATTGGTAAAACTTTGAAAGTGTCCCCAAGTGCAGATGCAAAAACCATCAAGCGCTGCAAGAAACTGGCTCACATGAGAACTGCCCCAGGAAAGGAAGACCAAGAGTCACCTCTGCTTCTGAGGATAAGTTTATCCGAGTCACCAGCCTCAGAAATCGCAGGTTAACAGCAGCTCAGATTAGAGACCAGGTCAATGCCACACAGAGTTCTAGCAGCAGACACATCTCTTCAACAACTGTTAAGAGGAGACTTTGTGCAGCAGGCCTTCATGGTAAAATAGCTGCTAGGAAACCACTGCTAAGGACAGGCAACAAGCAGAAGAGACTTATTTGGGCTAAAGAACACAAGGAATGGACATTAGACCAGTGGAAATCTGTGCTTTGGTCTGATGAGTCTAAATTTGAGATCTTTGGTTCCAACCACCGTGTCTTTGTGCGATGCAGAAAAGGTGAACGGATGGACTCTACATGTCTGGTTCCCACCGAGAAGCATGGAGGAGGAGGTGTGATGGTGTGGGGGTGCTTTGCTGGTGACACTGTTGGGGATTTATTCAAAATTGAAGGCATACTGAACCAGCATGGCTACAACAGCATCTTGCAGCGGCATGCTATTCCATCCGGTTTGCGTTTAGTTGGACCATCATTTATTTTTCAACAGGACAATGACCCCAAACACACCTCCAGGCTGTGTAAGGGCTATTTGACCAAGAAGGAGAATGATGGGGTGCTACGCCAGATGACCTGGCCTCCACAGTCACCAGACCTGAACCCAATCGAGATGATTTGGGGTGAGCTGGACCGCAGAGTGAAGGCAAAAGGGCCAACAAGTGCTAAGCATCTCTGGGAACTCCTTCAAGATTGTTGGAAGACCATTTCCATTGACTACCTCTTGAAGCTCATCAAGAGAATGCCAAGAGTGTGCAAAGCAGTCATCAAAGCAAAAGGTGGCTACTTTGAAGAACCTAGAATATAAGACATATTTTCAGTTGTTTCACACTTTTTTGTTAAGTATATAATTCCACATGTGTTAATTCATAGTTTTGATGCCTTCAGTGTGAATGTACAATTTTCATAGTCATGAAAATACAGAAAAATCTTGAAATGAGAAGGTGTGTCCAAACTTTTGGTCTGTACTGTATATAATCGTCTTATCCGTCTGTCTGTCTGTCCTTCTGTCCAGGAAATCCTGCGTCGCTGATTGGTCCAGCCGCGGCCAATCAGCGACGCGGGATTTCAGAAAAAGATGGCGGCCGTTAGCAGCTCATCTGCCGCACGGAGGTCAGCGGCGATGCAGCCGGGAGATGACCGGCGCTAGCCGCTCATCTCCCGGCTGCTCGCAGCAGAAGTACCGCGACCGGCGGCGCCGCTGATCTCCCGACGGCAAGTGTGAAGCGAGGACCGGGGAGCGGCGCCGCCAGTCGGGATACTTCGGCTGTGAGCAGCCGGCCATCTCCCGGTTCCTTGCAGCGGAAGTACCCGCACAGGTAGCGTCGCTGCCCGGTCCTCAGTAATACGATTCGCTGATTGGTCGGAATCAGCGATATTGGCGCCGCGACCAATCAGCGATACTGGCGCCAAATTTAAACACCGCTCTGCTGATTGGTCGTGGCCGGCGGCCGCGACCAATCAGCGATTTTGGCGCCACATTTAAACACCACTCTGTTGATTGCGCCTGGTCGGCCGCATACAGATTCTAGAATACCCGATGCGTTAGAATCGGGCCACCATCTAGTACTGTATATAAAGAGCTGTGGGAGCCATCACACTATATATAGAGACCTGTGAAAAGCTTATGTGTTGATCCAGAGGAAGTCAAAAAAAAACATGAGGCAGATGCTGCTTGCCCAAAATTAGGGGAAAAATTCCTTCCCGACTCCACATATGGCAATCAGACTAGTTGCTTGGATCAACGTCCCATAATAAAATCTAGTATGAATAACCTGTAATGTTATTCAAGAAAGTCACACAGGACCTCCTTGAACTTTTTTTTAGAGAATTAAGTATTACAAGGTCATGTGGTAGAGAGTTCCATACCTCACACAATAAAACATTGCCATCTAACTTCCTTTAGACAAAGCGAATTAGGAGCTTGATGCTAGAGTAGTTGAATTAAAACTGAAAAAAATTATTAACACAGCAAAAAAGAGGAACAGTATTTATTCTCCAGCCCAGGTCTCAAAACTAATGCACTAATCAGGATGAAGCAAACCATATAATAAAGGCAGGGGCAGCACAGGTGCAAAATACTGATGAGACAACCAACTCATAACCTACCAATTCTTGGAGGGGGTCATTGCTTAGTATTAAAACTGCACACAAAAAAATGGCTTGTATAGGTCACTGGTCACACACAGATTGTTAGGGGAATGGTTGCAAACAACTTTATTAAATAATGGAAAGCAAACGAACCCGGGGTCCGTGATGCAGCCTGGAGGACTGTGAACGAACACCTTCCGGGTAAGAAGGTAAAACAACCAACTGAAATAACAATCCCCCCCGTGTTACTGCACACCGGAACGGGAATAGGGATTCGCACTATCTCCATTAACTGCACGAGAGATGTGCGACAAATAATGGAGCCGTAGCCCTGTTAACTGCACAGAGGCTACGCAGCAGGCGCTCGGATGCGTGTGTGATTCACGCTGGCTTATACGTGCTCCCAGCCGGCTTGCTACCGGACTGAGGAGTATCTCTCCACGTGGCTAACAGGCGGTGCCGGGAATACGGAGTCCGCAGTCTGCTCGGGGTGTATAGCGACCCCCTTGTTGGAGCCAGAGTGTCAGACGAAGCTACCTGCCTCCCTCCATCTAAGGCTGTCTATCCCCTGCTAAACCTGCCTGTCAGAAGCTATAACAGCAAAAGCACACGTGGAGCCGAAACGACCAAGCGTCCACACAATAACACCAACTCAGCTCAATGATCAGAGTGCGCCGCCATGTTTGTGGGCGTGCTATTTAAATATTAAGCCCTGCCCATCGTCACATTATTGGTGACGTCACCCGCGACCAATCAGGCGGTGCCAGGTCACCGGATCAGCTGACTCCCAAACCACCAATCACGGTCCGCCATGTCACGGGCATGCTCAGTGCAGTGTATCCTGGACTTAGGCTGTAACAGCCCTGTTTCCCTCCGCAACCTATCCTTCATGTTGCTAGGAACAAAGACCCGAGAGACAACTTGTACATCTCGTGCACCAGCTAGGCGTTGGGACTGACGATGATGCTGAGAAGCATCTGGACCGGAATGGGAGACCACAGAATCCACTGATGATTCTGAACCCATTTCGGATCCAGAAAACACCTGACGCCTAACACAGATAGTGCTCAATATAGGGCTTACAGCCTATTAGTGACCCTCATACTGTTAGATTAGGCAGGCTGCAAAGCACTATCTAAGTGCACCCCATGAGGACAAACCCCCTAGTTTACAAATCCAGCATTGATGGGCTTGTCTGAACCCTGAATAAAAATAACGTGCAAAATCTATATATGAGGTACTGGTAGATATTTTGGCGCTGGTCACGCACAGTGTCTGGTTTACAGCCTATTAGTGACGCCCATACTATTAGATTAGGCAGGCTATGCTCCCCTCATACACCTTACCACGGTGTGTAGTGTGACATGGAGCTAAACCCCCTGTCTGCTTAAGAATAAGGCTGCGAAAAACCTTCTCTTTATTGATAGTAGAGAAACCTCCATACAGTAGATGCGGAAAACATACGATGAACCCCAGTATTGTACCACATAGATAGGGCTCTTACCGGCTAAGCTTGGAGCAGGCTGTGTGCACAGAGCTCAAGATACAAAACTGTAGGGATGTGGACTGTCTTACCCTGTTCCTGCCCCTGAAGACAACAAACACGTCATGTGAATACTGTCTTGCGGTTTTATATCTAAAAGTGATATGTGTCTTATGTAATGTATAATGGTGATGTAACAGCATGTGAAGTGTTAATGCATAATGTGAGTATAGCATAAGATAAGCTTAGGATACCATAAGACATAAGTATAACATAAACCCTAAAATACAAATTTTATTAAATCTCTTTAAAATCGGGACATGCGGCATAAAGATGATACGCATCAGTATTGCACTTTATCAAGATAAGTTCCTTTTATTGTTTAGTCTTGTGATCATTTATGTCATTGATACCTCTATGGGTGATTAATTCCAGGGCTGGCTAGGGTTATCCAGGGATAGCCGCCGTGGAGCGGGGGCGCCACAGTGTCAACATTAACTAGGGTGTCACCCTCCACTATAAGGCAGGTAATCAGCATCTAGGGTGTTGAACAGGGCTGATTGTAGCCTTTGTTTGGATGCCCGAATGTATCCTTTGGCTTGGAGGTCCAAAGATATTAGGAACGTTCTTGGGTGTTTTTATAAATTTGCACATTGTCACTTTATTCACTGTTGTCACTTTAATCATTTAGTACACACTGAGGATTGATTGTTTGATGTGATATCTGTACCAGTTTCTGGTAGACTGTTAGATCTTTGGTCTATGTAAGTGTGGCACCCCAGGGGTCTGGTTTCCACAGTAACAGCAATGTTATGTCTGAGAGCAGGTGGGAGGTCTCTTGGTCAGGAATCCTATGCATGCCACACCTCCTGCCCAGTCCTGGGAGGGGAAGGACTTCCCCTATATAAACCTGGGGCTGAGGCAGGGTTAGAGAGTTCAAAGGGAGAGTTCAGCCAGGAGGGCTGACAGGGAGCTGTGGCTCCGGCTGGGCCTAGCTCCTGGGCCATGCCAGAAGTAGAGACAGAGAAGAGAAGCAGCTATGGGAAGAAACAACAGGAGCTCTGTGGGAGCAGTGCTACAAGGAGTCAGGGGCTGGCAGCTGCAGAGCTCACCCTGACTGAGAAGCTATCACCGGACCCGGAGTCCGAGGCTGTGGGGACTAACTCCTATCCAGCAGCAGAAACCGACCGGCAGGGGATTGCAGGTCCTCTGGCCCAGAAACCCGAAGGCACGGTCACACGCGTGGGACCAGCACCGCCGTCGTGGAGCGGAAGCTACTAGAAGGCCCCGAGTCACCGGCCATACGGGTGAGCACCACACGGTACACTCAGGGACGTGGGCTACTTATACCCGCCTCTAGCAAGGTAGCCAGAAGAGTAACGTTAGTTTGGGAGGCCTACAACTCCGCCTGGCCAGGGGAGATCCCATCTGCTCAAGGACTGACCAGGCCCCAATCACTAGCCAGTACTCCGGGAGGGTCTGTCTTTGTCACCAGTAAAGACCCTGAACTACACCGTACCGTCTCCGAGTGGTTCCTGCTACCCCCATCATCCACGTCGGCTGCCCTGAGGCCATACCCCTCCCGTTGGGGGTTATACTATCACGCTGCACAATCCTACCACCGGCCTCAGCGGTCTGCCCTGCAGCAGCAGCTCCTTAGCTGCACTCAACGGGTGGCGTAGTCGTCCAACATCTACCGCTAATACAGCGCCACTTAGTCTGACTCCCTGGGCACGGACCGGGTCACCGCCACGAGACTACAACCCTCACCAGATCCGGCTCCGGGTAAGCTCCCGCGTGCGCAACGCTGCGCGACACAGGCCCAGGGGCGCGTCAACTTTTGGCGTAGTCGGCAGGATCTCGTGCCCGCAACCACCGGGTACTGCGTGCCTGAAAAAGACTGTTCAAACTTACCAGTGGTGAAGATTCCCGCCATCCGGCGCCATCTTCGGCCTTCTTCCCGCCCTCCGTGGAGGTTTCCCGCCATTGGACGCCATCTTGAGGACGCCGCGCGGGAAGAAGAGGGGCGTGGACTCCGAAAGCGCGCGAGAACTGAAGCCCCGCCTCACGTCCGGACGTTGCGTAAGGTCCTGGAAGGAGCCCAGCAGACGCCGACGTCACAGGAGCGCGACGGAAGGTCCTCAACCCTGACGATCCACTGCGGAGCCGCGGCCTACGGAAGAGGATCATCGCAAGGTAGGCCACGGTCCACTAGGGGGGAGAAGGATGTCGGATACGGAGGAGAGCTTCACCGCTCCAACCCCCGCCAGCGCCACCGCTGTTGCGGTCATGCCTTTCACCATGCCCTATATCCCGGGGGCAGCCTGGCTACCCCAGTACTCAGGGGAGTCACATACCCTGCAGGACTTTAGAGAAAAGCTGGATAGCCTCTTCCAGGTGTACCCCCTCACAGAAGAGCAAAAAGTGAGCATCCTGGTGGCCCAATTAACCGGGGCAGCCCAAAGGGAGGTAAAGTCCTGGCCACCTGGGAGGAGGACTGTCGCAGAGATACTAGCCCGGCTAACCAAGGAGGGGCTGCAGTGCTACCAATACGAGGAAAGCCAAGAGGACCCGGACGGGTCTGAGGACTACCCTCAGGAGGGAGCACAAAGAGGACACCGCTACTGAAGGGAAGTAGCATAAACAAAGAACTGTATATCGTTACCCGTCAGGGTATGAGAACTGATGCTAATTAAAATATGGTCCCCGTTGGGATTAGTGAATTGTTCCCCGTGTGTCCCTATCCCTTACCAGGCTGAGGACTGTGAGCAGCCATCCCCTATCCCTTACCAGGCTGAGGACTGTGAGCAGCCAATCCTTATCCCCACTGGCCGAGGACTGAGAGCGGCCATATCTTGTAAATAATTATGTGTCTCTAGTAATTTATAGGAGTCTTTGGTGGATTTACCGGGAATCCTGTGTACATAGTTGGAGCGTAACCTAGGGATGGACTAAAGACTGTTAAGGACTCGGGGCAGGACAGACCCCTACCTGGTTACGTCTCCCTGTTTTGGTGAAATGGACACCTTGCTTTTCTTCAAAGACTGCACCCGGTTGCGGACACGCCGTGACCATCTTTATGTGTTTTTCTTGTTGTATTATTATTGTTTATACCTTATTATGTTTTTCAAAAAAAAAATTGTTTAGTCCCGGAGTACTAAATTTCACTAGGGGGGAATGTGGCACCCCAGGGGTCTGGTTTCCACAGTAACAGCAATGTTATGTCTGAGAGCAGGTGGGAGGTCTCTTGGTCAGGAATCCTATGCATGCCACACCTCCTGCCCAGTCCTGGGAGGGGAAGGACTTCCCCTATATAAACCTGGGGCTGAGGCAGGGTTAGAGAGTTCAAAGGGAGAGTTCAGCCAGGAGGGCTGACAGGGAGCTGTGGCTCCGGCTGGGCCCAGCTCCTGGGCCATGCCAGAAGTAGAGACAGAGAAGAGAAGCAGCTATGGGAAGAAACAACAGGAGCTCTGTGGGAGCAGTGCTACAAGGAGTCAGGGGCTGGCAGCTGCAGAGCTCGCCCTGACTGAGAAGCTATCACCGGACCCGGAGTCCGAGGCTGTGGGGACTAACTCCTATCCAGCAGCAGAAACCGACCGGCAGGGGATTGCAGGTCCTCTGGCCCAGAAACCCGAAGGCACGGTCACACGCGTGGGACCAGCACCGCCGTCGTGGAGCGGAAGCTACTAGAAGGCCCCGAGTCACCGGCCATACGGGTGAGCACCACACGGTACACTCAGGGACGTGGGCTACTTATACCCGCCTCTAGCAAGGTAGCCAGAAGAGTAACGTTAGTTTGGGAGGCCTACAACTCCGCCTGGCCAGGGGAGATCCCATCTGCTCAAGGACTGACCAGGCCCCAATCGCTAGCCAGTACTCCGGGAGGGTCTGTCTTTGTCACCAGTAAAGACCCTGAACTACACCGTACCGTCTCCGAGTGGTTCCTGCTACCCCCATCATCCACGTCGGCTGCCCTGAGGCCATACCCCTCCCGTTGGGGGTTATACTATCACGCTGCACAATCCTTCCACCGGCCTCAGCGGTCTGCCCTGCAGCAGCAGCTCCTTAGCTGCACTCAACGGGTGGCGTAGTCGTCCAACATCTACCGCTAATACAGCGCCACTTAGTCTGACTCCCTGGGCACGGACCGGGTCACCGCCACGAGACTACAACCCTCACCAGATCCGGCTCCGGGTAAGCTCCCGCGTGCGCAACGCTGCGCGACACAGGCCCAGGGGCGCGTCATAAGTACGAATAAGGGACTTTTAGGGTCTAGGGGCAGCTGCCGTTCAGCAAGGGTGCCATTGTCATCTATATGTAGGATGCCCATCTCCGTTGACATGCAGGTTCAGGCTAGGGTATCTATAGGGTGAGTTTTATTGAAGTACAGTGGGTACGGAAAGCATTCAGACCCCTTTAAATTTTTCACTCTTTGTTTCATTGCAGCCATTTGGTAAATTCTAAAAAGTTCATTTTTTTCTCATTAAAGTACACTCTGCACCCCATCTTGACTGAAAAAAACAGAAATGTAGAAATTTTTGCAAATTTATTAAAAAAGGAAAACTGAAATATCACATGGTCATAAGTATTCAGACCCTTTGCTCATATTTAAGTCACATGTGTAACGGGTCTGGGAGGCGGAACCTCTGGGCTACTATACAAGGGGGTGGTCCTTGTAAGGGAGCGGGTGGCGACCAGGCAGGCAATCACAGCAGGTGACCGGGACAGTCTCTGGGTGTACGGGCAGGAGGTCACGGCAAGTGATTGAGGCAGTCTCTGGAAGAACGGGCTGGAGGTCACGGCAAGTGACCGGGCAGTCTCTGGAAGAACGGGCTGGAGGTCACGGCAAGTGACCGGGGCAGTCTCTAAGTAAAGGGTAGGTACGACCTGTGATGGCTGAACCTCCAGGTAGGCTAGCAAGGCAGATGGAGGATGTGTGCTCCCAGGTGAGCAAGCGAGAGTCTCTGGAATAGCAGGTGGTCACAGCACGTGACGGCGGAGCCTCCAGGTAGGCAAGCAGGCAGGTAGCGGAGAAGCGCTCCCAGTTGAGCGGGCAAGAGTCTCTGGAATAGCTGGTGGTCACAGCACGTGACAGCGGAGCCTCCGGGCTGGCAAGCAGGCAGGTAGCGGAGAAGCGCTCCCAGGTGAGCGGGCAAGAGTCTGGAATAGCTGGTGGTCAAAGCACGTGACAGCGGAGCCTCCGGGCTGGCAAGCAGGCAGGTAGCGGAGAAGCGCTCCCAGGTGAGCGAGCAAGAGTCTGGAATAGCTGGTGGTCACAGCACGTGACAGCGGAGCCTCCGGGCAGGCAAGCAGGCAGGTAGCGGAGAAGCGCTCCCAGGTGAGCGGGCAAGCTGGTCCATAGACAGACTGACCGGAGTTGTAAGGCAGACCGTCGGACCTCAGGCAAGCAGGCAGGTAGCTGATGTGCGCTCCCAGGTGAGCGGGCAAGTTGGTCCTTAGACAGACTGACCGGAGTTGTAAGGCAGACCGTCGGACCTCAGGCAGGCAGGCAGGTAACAGGAAATCAGGCAGGATTAGGACAGCAAGCTGGCAGGAATCTGGCAGGTAACTGGCAACGGGACCTGAGGGCTGAAGCAGAGTAGAACGGTGCAACAACATTGCTCGGGCACCTCCATTTTGGAGGAGGTGCCTTATATATGGTAAAGTCCTCCGGCCATTGGCCGGGGACTCCTTAGGACGGCGCGCGCGGCCCCTTTAAGAGGGAGGGAGGGCGCGCGCGCGCGCCCTAAGCACAGTGGCCGGGAAGGAGCGCGCGCTGCCAGCAGAGCGGGAGAGGGACGCCGGGCACGGAGCAGAGCGGTGAGGGGAACAGCGTCCCTGCCTAGCAGAGGGCAGGGACGCCGGCACTACAACATGCTGTCCATTTCCTTGTGATCCTCCTTGAGATGGTTCTACTCTTTCATTGGAGTCCAGCTGTGTTTAATTAAACTGATAGGACTTGATTTGGAAAGGCACACACCTGTCTATATAAGACCTCACAGCTCACAGTGCATGTCAGACCAAATGACCAGTATTGAGTAGAAGCCCCCTTTTGAGCTAGTGCATCCATGAGTCTTCTTGGGAATGATGCAACAAGTTTTTCACACCTGGATTTGGGGTTCCTCTGCCATTCTTCCTTGCAGATCCTCTCCAGTTCTGTCAGGTTGGATGGTGAACGTTGGTGGACAGCCATTTTCAGGTCTCTCCAGAGATGTTCAATTGGGTTTAGGTCAGGGCTCTGGCTGGGCCAGTCTAGAATGGTCACAGAGTTGTTCTGAAGCCACTCCTTTGTTATTTTAACTGTGTGCTTAGGGTCATTGTCTTGTTGGAAGGTGAACCTTCGGCCAAGTCTGAGGTCCAGAGCACTCTGGAAGAGGTTTTCATCCAGGATATCTGTGTACTTGGCCGCATTCATGTTTCTTTCAATTCCAACCAGTCGTCCTGTCCCTGCAGCTGAAAAACACCCCCATGATGCTGCCACCACCATGTTTCACTGTTGGGATTGTATTGGGCAGGTGATGAGCAGTGCCTGGTTTTTTCCACACATACCCCTTAGAATTATCACCAAAAAGTTCTATCTTAGTCTCATCAGACCAAAGAATCTTATTTCTCATAGACTGGGAGTCCTTCATGTGTTTTTAAGCAAACTCTGTGCAGGCTTTCATATGTCTTGCACTGAGGAGAGGCTTCCGTTGGGCCACTCTGCCATAAAGGCTCGACTTGTGGAGGGCTGCAGTGATAGTTGACTTTATGCAACTTTCTCCCATCTCCCTACTGCATCTTTGGAGCTGAGCCACAGTGATCTTGGGGTTCATCTTTACCTCTCTCACCAAGGCTCTTCTCCCACGATTGCTCAGTTTAGCTGGACGACCAGGTCTAGGAAGACTTCTGGTGGTCCCAAACTTCTTCCACTTAAGGATTATGGAGGCCACTGTGTTCTTAGGACCCTTGACTAATGCAGAAATTCTTTTGTAAACTTGGCCAGATCTGTGCCTTGCCACAATTCTGTCTCTAAGCTCCTTTGGCAGTGTCAGGATGCCAGGTTTAATTTTACTTTGCCAGTAGTTTTTCCCTTAGCCAAGATGGCTTCCATTGCCTCACTGGGGTCATGTGTTTCCTGCCTGTGGACCTACTTAAACTGCATGTGTTGCAATCATGCCTTGCCTGAGTATTGTGTGCTTTTAGCTTTCTACTCACCTGTGCTAGCCCTCTGAATAGAGTCTTGCTGACCTTGTGTTTACTCCTAGTCATCCGCTGAAAGGATTGCTGCCTGAATCCTCTGCTAAGGGGACTTCTGCTGAAAGGAACCACTGGCTGTTGTTCACTCACGCTGGGATCTCTGAACTTTTGTCTTCCTGAAGAAAACTTCTCCTGGATCTCTACACCTCTGGTATAGTCACCATCTTGCTCTGTGTTTAAATACCCGGCTCCAGCTCTGCTTAAGACATCGCTGTTTCCTCCGCTGCACCTCCTGCATTCTTCAATATCCAGATCCATATTCCAGTTTGTCTTCTCTTCTGCACTACGTGAGTCCACAATCAACTGAGGAATACCTACGTCTGCTTACTATCCTTATTTCTGTTTGCATATTACTGTACCTAAGTAAACTTGGACTATCGTTAACGTTTACATACCCTAATAGTAATGAAGGCCGTGCCTTACAGATTAGGTTCTAAGAAGTGTTGTTTGGAATGAACTTACCTTCATAAACTGTTTGCTGTGATCTTTTGCACTTGAGTTTAAAATAGACTTTCACACTACTCTTGTCTCAGTCTCTGCTTTTGGCCCACGCCATTGGACTTCAGGGTATCTACTAACATCGTAACAGGCAGTTCCTTTGAGCTCATGATTCTCATTTGGTCTGACATGCACTGTGAGCTGTGAGGTCTTATATAGACAGGTGTGTGCCTTTCCAAATCAAGTCCTATCAGTTTAATTAAACACAGCTGGACTCCAATGAAAGAGTAGAACCATCTCAAGGAGGATCACAAGAAATGGACAGCATGTGACTTAAATATGAGCAAAGGGTCTGAATACTTATGACCATGTGATATTTCAGTTTTCCTTTTTTAATAAATTTGCAAAAATTTCTACATTTCTGTTTTTTTTTCAGTCAAGATAGGGTGCACAGTGTACTTTAATGAGAAGAAAAAAAGAACTTTTTAGAATTTACCAAATGGCTGCAATGAAACAAAGAGTGAAAGATGTAAAGGGGTCTGAATGCTTTCCGTACCCACTGTATATAGTGCTCAATGTTCCAGGCAGTGGGAGGCATTACTGGGATCCAGAGCAGTCGCTCCAGTCACGTCCAGAGCCTAAGGTCTGGCATAGGAGCTGCCGGACACTTTGTGTGCTCTGAAGTACAAAGGAAGATGGACAGGGACCTGCATAGATGGAAGTTGAAGGCCAGTCCCGGGTGCACTGCAGAGGTGGACGAGAAATACAGGATGAGCTAGCAACACGGCTGAAGAGGAGTTATGCTAAGAAGGAGGATAATGTGAATTGCTGTGCCTTATCCCATCTGTACCCACCTGATGAACTTGAACTGTCAAGTATATGTTTGACTGTTACAAAGAACTTCGTGTTCCCTAAATTGTGTGCGGCGGCTTCTGAGGACAGAAGCCTGAAGGCAGTGGAGGCCTGCGGCCTACAAGAGAGTGTGCTGCACCCCACACCCTAGAGCACACTGGGACTGGGACACCCATTGTCTGTAAAGTGCCAGAGCGAAATCAGACCGACGTTCAGTCACGACTACCGCTCTGTGCCACTTTACAAGATGAGTGATAAGGGAACTTCTCCATCAGAAGAGACGAGGAAATAATGGTCGCTGCCCAAACTGTGACAAGAACAGGACCACAATGCAACAAGAACTGTCTCACAATGCTCTTGGAACTTTCCCATAATGCATTGCAAATTGAAACTAGAGCAAATACATTAAATCACTAGCAGACAGTGCCGTTATCAAACAATAAAAAAGAGACAGGATTCAAATGCAAGCAACATAATGTCAGAACTGATATACACATAAAGTGACTAGATTCCCTGGATAGCTAAATTCGCTGCTGAGGCCAGAACACGGGCTGCCCAGCACTATTTAAGTGCACCCCATGAAGATAGACACTCTAATTTACAAGGCCATAACATATAGGTGCATCTCACAAAATTAGAATATCATCAAAAAGTTAATTTATTTCAGTTCTTCAATGCAAAAAGTGAACCTCATATATTATATAGAGTCATTACAAACACAGTGATCTATTTCAAGTGTTTATTTCTGTTAATGTTGATGATTATGGCTTATAGCCAATGAAAACACAAAAGTCATTAACTCAGTAAATTAAAATAATTAACAAAAAACACCTGCAAAGACTTCCTAAGCATTTAAAAAGGTCCCTTAGTCTGTTTTAGTAGGCTCCACAATCATGACAATCATGGTGAAGACTGCTGACTTGACAGATGTCCAGAGTTCCAATTTTCATTTGAAATCAAGGTCCCAGAGTCTGGAAGAAGAGTGGAGAGGCCACAATCCAAGCTGCTTGAGGTCTAGTGTGAAGTTTCCACAATCAGTGATGGTTTGGGGAGCCGTGTCATCTGCTGGTGTAGGTCCACTGTGTTTTTTCAACACCAAAGTCAGCGCAGCCGTCTACCAGGAAATTTTAGAGCACTTCATGCTTCCCTCTGCCACAGTATCAAGCTACCAGGGGGGCAAAGGGGGCGGTGGCCCCGGGCCCCTCGCTCTTAGGGGGCCCATCCAGGGCTACGCCAGTGTAACTGTATCTAGCATGCCCCTGGTGCCAGCATCGGGCCCCACTGCCCGCCACCGCCACAAGTTTACTGATGAGAGAGGGAGCGCGGATCTCTCTCCCATTAGTCCCTTCTGTGACTGACGTCTCTGACATCATCACTTGGCGCCCAGCCCGCTGTGCTGAAGATGTGTGCGTGCTGGGTGCTCTGAGCAGCGAGGGAACCAGGAGGAGAGATGAGTACTGTTTATTTATTTTTTGCCGGGTGGGGGGCGGCATTATATTACAGACTCTGCCTATGGGAAGGGGGAGGTGCATTATACTACAGACTCTGCCTATGGGGGAGCATTATCCTAAAGACTCTGCCCACAGAGAGGGGGGGCATTATACTAAAGACTCTGCCTATGGGGAGGGGGGGCATTATACTACAGACTGTCTATGGGGAGGGGGGGAGCATTATACTAAAGCCTCTGTCTATGGGGGGCATTCTACTACAGACTCTGCCTATGGGGGGGCATTATACTACAGACTCTGTTTATGAGCAGGGGAGAGCAGTAGACTACAGACTCTGCCTATGGGGGGACATTGTACTACAGACTCTGCCTATAAGAGGGGGAGCATTATACTACAGACTCTGCCTATGGGGGGTGCATTTTACTACAGACTCTGCCTATAGGTGGGGCATTATACTACAGACGCTGCCTATGAGATGGGGGGGTATTATATCACAGACTCTGCCTATGAGGAGGGGGGGCACATTATACTACAGACTCTGCCTATGAGATGGGGGGGCAATATACTACAGATTCTGACTATGAGGAGGGGGGGGGATTATACTACAGACTCTGACTATGAGGAGGGGGGAGCATTATACTACAGACTTTGCCTATGGGGGGGCATTATACTGCAGACTCTGCCTATGGGGGGGCATTATACTACAGACTCTGCCTATGAGGAGGGGGGGAGCATTATACTACAGACTCTGCCTATGGGGGGGACATTGTACTACAGACTCTGCCTATAAGAGGGGGAGCATTATACTACAGACTCTGCCTATGGGGGGTGCATTTTACTACAGACTCTGCCTATAGGTGGGGCATTATACTACAGACGCTGCCTATGAGATGGGGGGGGCATTATACCACAGACTCTGCCTATGAGGAGGGGGGGCACATTACACTACAGACTCTGCCTATGAGATGGGGGGGGGGCATTATACTACAGATTCTGCCTATGAGGAGGGGGGGGCATTATACTACAGACTCTGCCTATGAGGAGGGGGGAGCATTATACTACAGACTCTGCCTATGGGGGGGGCATTATACCACAGACTCTGCCTATGAGGAGGGGGGAGCATTATACTACAGACTCTGCCTATGGGGGGGGCATTATACTGCAGACTCTGCCTATGGGGGGGCATTATACCACAGACTCTGCCTATGAGGAGGGGGGGAGCATTATACTACAGACTCTGCCTATGGGGGGGAGCTTTATACTACAGACTCTGTCAATGGGGGGAGCATTTTACTACAGACTCTGCCTATAGGGGCGCATTATACTATACGAAGGACTATGGGGAGTGCATTATACTATATTGAGGACTATCTGGTGCATTATACTATATGTAGGCTATTTATACAGTGTGGGAGATAATGTGGGTTCTTTGAACAGCGTGGGGGCCATCATACAGTGTGGGAGATAATGTGGGGTCTTTGTATAGTGTGGAGGCCATCATACAGTGTTGGAGCCATCAGCTTGGGGGCTACTAAGGGGTCAGTATACTTTGTGGGGGTACTATACAGTGAGGGGGAATTATATCGTGAATAGGAGAACATCATACTGGTTAGAGCGGAGCTCTACATGGGGGGAGACTCAGGACATTATTAAATCTTAGGTGGGCACTTATTGTTATAGGGGAACTCAGGTTATCGTGACTGTCGAAGGGGCACTATTACTTTCTAGGGGGCACAATGTGGGCACTGTTTTCTAGGACACTTGCACACGGCATTACTTTATTTTAGAGGTTTGTTTTACCATCTAGAGGGCACACAGTAGGTGCAGTAATAGGGACACATTTTGCAGCAGAGGCTCAGTATTGGGGTATCAGCAGGATGAGAAGTTTGTGCAGGTTGGGGATAGATGTGGTCAGTGCCTGAAATGTAAGGAGTCAAATGTGTCTTTGTTGTGATCTCTGCAGACCTGAGACTCTGAGCCCTGGCTGGAGAAGTTGTCGTGTCGGTCTGGGCCAGATGGAAAAGACGGGAAAAGTGAACAATTTAATCAGAAAGAACGTCAGCTGTAAGGTACTATATATAACTGAGCTGTGATCTCTTATATGTTCTGCAGGACTGGCATCTATCAATATATGTCACCATATGGCGGTAATATCAGTGCTGGTCTTTGTATAGAGATTATTTTTAGTAACAGCGCGGTCATCTGCTGAGGTTTTCCTACATCAACTATCTGGGTGCGCCGCTATAGTTGGAATCAGGGTTACCTGGTTAGAGGCCCACTCAGAAGTTTCGGCCCCCTGAACCAAAACCTTAGCTACGCCAAGCTTTTTGGAGATGGAAATTTCATTCTCCAGCAGGACTTGGCCCCTGTCCACACTGACAAAAGTACTAATACCTGGTTTACACACAACAGTATCACTGTGCTTGATTGGCAGCAAACTCACCTGACCTTAACCCCATAAAGAATCTATTATAGAGAATCTATGGGGTATTGTCAAGAGGAAAATGAGAGACACCAGACCCAACAATGCAGACGAGCTGAAGGCTTCTATCAAAGCCACCTGGGCTTCCATAACCCCTCAGCAGTGCCACAGGCTGATCCCTCCATGCCACATTGCCGCATTGATGCAGTAATTGATGTAAAAGGAGCCTGGCCAAGTATTGAGGGCATTTATTGAACATACATTTCAGTAGGATAACATTTTGGATTTTGAAAACATTTTTCAAGCTGTTGTTATAAGGTATTCTAATTAATTGAAATAATGACTTTTGAGTTTTCATTGGCTGTAAGCCATAATCATCAACATTAACAGAAATAAACACGTGAAATAGATCACTCTGTGTGTAATGGCTCTATATAATATATGAGTTTCACGTTTTGTATTGAAGAACTGAAATAAATTAACTTTTCTGGTGATATTCTAATTTTGTGAGATGCACCTGTAGATGGGCTTGGCTGCACCCTGAATAAAAATAGCATGTAAAAAATATATATGATATATATGAGGTATTGGTCGATATTTTGGCCAAAATATACAAGCTCGCAACCTGCTCAAGGGTCCTCATACTTGCGAGTCCCTACACTAACATTAAAAGCAAAGTCACAAAACAAGGAATTAAAGTTCCCACCAAAATTCAAGAATTAACACAGCAAATACAGCAACAATAATTACAAGGATGCAGCAAACCCATATAATGAAGAAGTCAGCAACACAGGTGCAAAATATTGATGAGACAACCACTCACAACCTACCAATTCATGGAGGGGGTGATTGCTTAGTATTAAAACTGCACACAAATAAGCCTTGTATAGGGCACTGGTCACACACAGGTAGTGCACAATGTCTGGCTTACAGCCTATTAGTGAAGCCCAAACTATTAGGCGGGCTGCCCAGCACTTTTTAAGTACACCCCATGAAGACAGACACCCTAGTTTACAAGGCCAACATTGATGGGTCTGGCTGCACCCTGAATAAAAATAACGTGCAAAAAATATATATGATATATATGATATATATGAGGTATTAGTAAATATTTTGGCCAAAATACACAAGCTCGCAACCCGCGTCAAGGGTCCTCATACTTGCGAGTCCCTACACTAACATTAAAAGCAAAGACAAATTTAAATTCCCACCAAAATTCAAGAATTAACACAGGAAAAAAGGGCAACAGTGTTTACCTGCCTAGGTCTCAGTACTAATCATACCATATAATAACGATGACAGCAACACAGGTGCAAAATACTGATGTGACAACCACTCACATATTACCAATTAATGGAGGGGGGTGATTACATAGTATTAAAACTGCACACAAAATTATATGGGATTGCTACATCCTAATAGTGCATTAGTTCTGAGATCTGGGCAGGTAAATGCTATATTAATAATTGATTTTTTGAGGAAAGTTAAATTCTCTTTTGTTGGCTTTACTTTTAATCTAACTGAAATACACATAAGCTTTTTTCCTAAACATTAGGATCTGTGTAGAGCCATCAGCTCAAAAAGGCTTCCTTTGACAGACTTGGCATAAGCAGGTCAAAAGGAACCCTGATCTTTACCATTACACCCCTTTACAGGAATGGAGACTTACCACATGCTCAGGGATGCATCTACAGAGTAGCTGCTGGCCAGAGGAGCGAGCTTGAGGCTATAACTCTAACTAAAGTTTTTTTATTACTAAATGATGGGTTCTGTCTAAGGCCATTGGCTCAAAAAGGCTTCCTCGGACAGACTTGGCGCAAGCTACTCCATTCTGCAGATCCCAAGGGAACCCTGGCCTTTACCATTACACCCCTGTACAGGGATAGATACTTACCATAGGCCCAGAGTTGCATCTACAGAGTAGCTGCTGGCCGGAGGAGCGAGCTTGAGGCTATAGTGGTTGATTCAACTCTAACTAAAGCTTTTTTTTCCTAAATACTGGGATCTGTTTAAGGCTGTTGGCTCAAACAGACTTCCTCGGACAGACTTGGCGCAAGCTACTCCATTCTGCAGATCCCAAGGGAACCCTGGTTTTTACCATTACACCCCTGTACAGGGATAGATACTTACCATAGGCCCAGGGTTGCATCTACAGAGTAGCTGCTGGCCGAAGGAGTGCGCTTGAGGCTTGAGTAGTTGAGTCAATCCTAACTAAAGAAAAACCTATCTAATGACACTTTCTTGTTAGGACCTGTCTGAGGCCTATGGCTCAAAAAAGCTTCTTTGGAAAAACTTGGCAAAAGCCAGTCTATCCTACAGGTTCCAAAGGAACTCTGACCTTCACTCTTACAGCCCTGTACAGTGATAAAGACTTATTACAGGGCCTTGATTGCATCTACATAGTAGATGCTGACTGGAGGGGCAAACTTAAGGTTAGAATGGTTCAGCCAACCCTAACTATTGCTACTTTCTTAAATGTTAGGATATTTCTGAGGCCGTTGGCTCAAACAGGCTTCCTTGGACAGACTTGGCGCAAAACACACCATTTCTGATGTTTCCAAATGAACCCTGGGCTTCACCCTTGAACCTCTATACAGGGACCGTTTCATAGTTTTAAGGTTGAAAGACACAAGTCCATCAAGTTCAACCTAAAAGCTAATGTGTTGATCCAGAGGAAGGCAAAAACCGCATGAGGCAGATGCTAATTGCCCCATATTAGGGGAAAAATTCCTTCCCGACTCCACATATGGCAATCAGACTAGTTCTCTGGATCAACGTCCCATAACAAAATCTAGTACGGATAACCTGCAATTTTATATTATTCAAGAAAGGCACACACATGCCCTCCTTGAATTTTTTTTAGAAAATTAAGTATTTCAATTTCATGTGGTAGAGAGTTTCATAACCTCATTGCTCACACAATAAAAATTTGCCAACTAACTTCCTTTAGACAAAGTGAATTAGGATCTTTATGCTAGAGTAATTGAATTAACTCTAACTGAAATAGATTAATGCTTTTTTCCTAAATGTTGAAATTTGTTTAAATCCATCAGCTCAAAAAGGCTTTCTCGGACAGACTTGGCGCAAGCTACTCCATTCTGCAGATCCCAAGGGAACCCTGGCCTTTACCATTACACCCCTGTACAGGGATAGATACTTACCATAGGCCCAGGGCTGCATCTACAGAGTAGCTGCTGGCCGGAGGAGCGAGCTTGAGGCTATAGTGGTTGATTCAACTCTAACTAAAGCTTTTTTTTCCTAAATACTGGGATCTGTTTAAGGCTGTTGGCTCAAACAGACTTCCTCGGACAGACTTGGCGCAAGCTACTCCATTCTGCAGATCCCAAGGGAACCCTGGTTTTTACCATTACACACCTGTACAGGGATAGATACTTACCATAGGCCCAGGGTTGCATCTACAGAGTAGCTGCTGGCCGGAGGAGTGCGCTTGAGGCTTGAGTAGTTGAATCAATCCTAACTAAAGAAAAACCTATCTAATGACACTTTCTTGTTAGGACCTGTCTGAGGCCTATGGCTCAAAAAAGCTTCTTTGGAAAGACTTGGCAAAAGCCAGTCTATCCTACAGGTTCAAAAGGAACTCTGGCCTTCACTCTTACAGCCCTGTACAGTGATAAAGACTTATTACAGGGCCTTGATTGCATCTACATAGTAGATGCTGACTGGAGGGGCAAACTTAAGGCTAGAATGGTTCAGCCAACCCTAACTATTGCTACTTTCTTAAATGTTAGGATATTTCTGAGGCCATTGGCTCAAACAGGCTTCCTTGGACAGACTTGGCGCAAAACACACCATTTCTGATGTTTCCAAATGAACCCTGGGCTTCACCCTTGAACCTCTATACAGGGACTGTTTCATAGTTTTAAGGTTGAAAGACACAAGTCTGTCAAGTTCAACCTAAAAGCTAATGTGTTGATCCAGAGGAAGGCAAAAACCCCATGAGGCAGATGCTAATTGCCCCATATTAGGGGAAAAATTCCTTCCCGACTCCACATATGGCAATCAGACTAGTTCCCTGGATCAACGTCCCATAACAAAATCTAATACGGATAACCTGCAATTTTATATTATTTAAGAAAGGCACACACATGCCCTCCTTGAATTTTTTTTAGAAAATTAAGTATTTCAATTTCATGTGGTAGAGAGTTTCATAACCTCATTGCTCACACAATAAAAATTTGCCAACTAACTTCCTTTAGACAAAGTGAATTAGGATCTTTATGCTAGAGTAATTGAATTAACTCTAACTGAAATAGATTAATGCTTTTTTCCTAAATGTTGAAATTTGTTTAAATCCATCAGCTCAAAATGGCTTTCTCGGACAGACTTGGCGCAAGCTACTCCATTCTGCAGATCCCAAGGGAACCCTGGCCTTTACCATTACACCCCTGTACAGGGATAGATACTTACCATAGGCCCAGGGCTGCATCTACAGAGTAGCTGCTGGCCGGAGGAGCGAGCTTGAGGCTATAGTGGTTGATTCAACTCTAACTAAAGCTTTTTTTTCCTAAATACTGGGATCTGTTTAAGGCTGTTGGCTCAAACAGACTTCCTCGGACAGACTTGGCGCAAGCTACTCCATTCTGCAGATCCCAAGGGAACCCTGGTTTTTACCATTACACCCCTGTACAGGGATAGATACTTACCATAGGCCCAGGGTTGCATCTACAGAGTAGCTGCTGGCCGGAGGAGTGCGCTTGAGGCATGAGTAGTTGAATCAATCCTAACTAAAGAAAAACCTATCTAATGCCACTTTCTTGTTAGGACCTGTCTGAGGCCTATGGCTCAAAAAAGCTTCTTTGGAAAGACTTGGCAAAAGCCAGTCTATCCTACAGGTTCCAAAGGAACTCTGGCCTTCACTCTTACAGCCCTGTACAGCGATAAAGACTTATTACAGGGCCTTGATTGCATCTACATAGTAGATGCTGACTGGAGGGGCAAACTTAAGGCTAGAATGGTTCAGCCAACCCTAACTATTGCTACTTTCTTAAATGTTAAGATATTTCTGAGGCCGTTGGCTCAAACAGGCTTCCTTGGACAGACTGGGCGCAAAACACACCATTTCTGATGTTTCCAAATGAACCCTGGGCTTCACCCTTGAACCTCTATACAGGGACCGTTTCATAGTTTTAAGGTTGAAAGACACAAGTCCATCAAGTTCAACCTAAAAGCTAATGTGTTGATCCAGAGGAAGGCAAAAACCCCATGAGGCAGATGCTAATTGCCCCATATTAGGGGAAAAATTCCTTCCCGACTCCACATATGGCAATCAGACTAGTTCCCTGGATCAACGTCCCATAACAAAATCTAGTACGGATAACCTGCAATTTTATATTATTCAAGAAAGGCACACACATGCCCTCCTTGAATTTTTTTTAGAAAATTAAGTATTTCAATTTCATGTGGTAGAGAGTTTCATAACCTCATTGCTCACACAATAAAAATTTGCCAACTAACTTCCTTTAGACAAAGTGAATTAGGATCTTTATGCTAGAGTAATTGAATTAACTCTAACTGAAATAGATTAATGCTTTTTTCCTAAATGTTGAAATTTGTTTAAATCCATCAGCTCAAAAAGGCTTTCTCGGACAGACTTGGCGCAAGCTACTCCATTCTGCAGATCCCAAGGGAACCCTGGCCTTTACCATTACACCCCTGTACAGGGATAGATACTTACCATAGGCCCAGGGCTGCATCTACAGAGTAGCTGCTGGCCGGAGGAGCGAGCTTGAGGCTATAGTGGTTGATTCAACTCTAACTAAAGCTTTTTTTTCCTAAATACTGGGATCTGTTTAAGGCTGTTGGCTCAAACAGACTTCCTCGGACAAACTTGGCGCAAGCTACTCCATTCTGCAGATCCCAAGGGAACCCTGGTTTTTACCATTACACCCCTGTACAGGGATAGATACTTACCATAGGCCCAGGGTTGCATCTACAGAGTAGCTGCTGGCCGGAGGAGTGCGCTTGAAGCTTGAGTAGTTGAATCAATCCTATCTAAAGAAAAACCTATCTAATGCCACTTTCTTGTTAGGACCTGTCTGAGGCCTATGGCTCAAAAAAGCTTCTTTGGAAAGACTTGGCAAAAGCCAGTCTATCCTACAGGTTCCAAAGGAACTCTGGCCTTCACTCTTTCAGCTCTGTACAGCGATAAAGACTTATTGCAGGGCCTTGATTGCATCTACATAGTAGATACTGACTGGAGGGGCAAACTTAAGGCTAGAATGGTTCAGCCAACCCTAACTATTGCTACTTTCTTAAATGTTAGGATATTTCTGAGGCCGTTGGCTCAACAGGCTTCCTTGGACAGACTGGGTGCAAAACACACCATTTCTGATGGTTCCAAATGAACCCTGGGCTTCACCCTTGAACCTCAATACATGGACAGTTTCATAGTTTTAAGGTTGAAAGACACAAGTCCATCAAGTTCAACCTAAAAGCTAATGTGTTGATCCAGAGGAAGGCAAAAACCCCATGAGGCAGATGCTAATTGCCCCATATTAGAGGAAAAATTCCTTCCCGACTCCACATATGGCAATCAGACTAGTTCCCTGGATCAACGTCCCATAACAAAATCTAGTACGGATAACCTGCAATTTTATATTATTCAAGAAAGGCACACATATGCCCTCCTTGAATTTTTTTTAGAAAATTAAGTATTTCAAGTTCATGTGGTAGAGAGTTCCATAACCTCATTGCTCACACAATAAAAATTTGCCAACTAACTTCCTTTAGACAAAGTGAATTAGGATCTTTATGCTAGAGTAATTGAATTAACTCTAACTGAAATAGATTAATGCTTTTTTCCTAAATGTTGAAATTTGTTTAAATCCATCAGCTCAAAAAGGCTTTCTCGGACAGACTTGGCGCAAGCTACTCCATTTTGCAGATCCCAAGGGAACCCTGGCCTTTACCATTACACGCCTGTACATGGATAGATACTTACCATAGGCCCAGGGCTGCATCTACAGAGTAGCTGCTGGCCGGAGGAGCGAGCTTGAGGCTATAGTGGTTGATTCAACTCTAACTGAAGCTTTTTTTTTTTCCTAAATACTGGGATCTGTTTAAGGCTGTTGGCTCAAACAGACTTCCTCGGACAGACTTGGCGCAAGCTACTCCATTCTGCAGATCCCAAGGGAACCCAGGTTTTTACCATTACACCCCTGTACAGGGATAGATACTTACCATAGGCCCAGGGTTGCATCTACAGAGTAGCTGCTGGCCGGAGGAGTGCGCTTGAGGCTTGAGTAGTTGAATCAATCCTAACTAAAGAAAAAGCTATCTAATGCCACTTTCTTGTTAGGACCTGTCTGAGGCCTATGGCTCAAAAAAGCTTCTTTGGAAAGACTTGGCAAAAGCCAGTCTATCCTACAGGTTCCAAAGGAACTCTGGCCTTCACTCTTACAGCCCTGTACAGCGATAAAGACTTATTACATGGCCTTGATTGCATCTACATAGTAGATGCTGACTGGAGGGGCAAACTTAAGGCTAGAATGGTTCAGCCACCCTAACTATTGCTACTTTCTGAAATATTAGGATATTTCTGAGGCCGTTGGCTCAAACAGGCTTCCTTGGACAGACTGGGCGCAAAACACACCATTTCTGATGGTTCCAAATGAACCCTGGGCTTCACCCTTGAACCTCAATACAGGGACAGTTTCATAGTTTTAAGGTTGAAAGACACAAGTCCATCAAGTTCAACCTAAAAGCTAATGTGTTGATCCAGAGGAAGGCAAAAACCCCATGAGGCAGATGCTAATTGCCCCATTTTAGGGGAAAAATTCCTTCCCGACTCCACATATGGCAATCAGACTAGTTCCCTGGATCAACGTCCCATAATAAAATCTATTACCACTAACCTGAAATGTTATATTATTCAAGGAACATTTTTCATCAAGCAGTTTTCACCGGAAATGTGTTGCACAACTGTTTGAATCTCAGTAAATTCCTGCGCAACTTACATTTAAATACTCTGACCTTTTTACACCCACTCTTTTAACTTCTTAAATAGTGAACAGAGCTTATCTGGACCGCTTGTGGCTTAGCTTTACCTGAAAACTTATTACAAATTAGGCTGGAAAAGTGGTGTAAATTAGGACTGAAATTGACTCCATCTTTTGACTGGAGTACATTTCTTGAGGTGTAGTACGTCAGCTTTAAGGGGATATTTCAATAAATGAATGACCCTGGCTGCAGGTATAAAGAATCAAACTGTGCTGTCCTGACCCATTCCTGGGATTGTGTATGGCACTGACATCACCTCAATACTGCCGCAGCCAACAAATGTAATCAGACGGACTGCCCAGCTGAGCGCACTGAGCTGCTGCAGCTCTGAGATGGTGGAACCTCTTTTTTTTAATTAAATGACCTGCAGCTAGGGACATTCATTTATTGAAAGGGAACAACCCCTTTAAGGATGAGTCAAGTTCATTAAGAGGTTTAGTCTTTTTAATGAATTTGGTGCACGTTCCTCCAATAGGCGCTTCATGAATGCTGGTATAGAAATCCACCAGCCTTGATGAATCGGCCACCATAGGTGTACATGGCATGAGCATATACAGAACAGTTGTGTAGTATACGTTACCAGGCCCTCATGATGCTCTTGGTCCTGGATGGCCTTCCACAGTCTGCTTTCTTGCTTCATCATCTTGAAGGGCTCCACTTTCTTTTCTTCTGGCTGGCATGGTGCGGCTCTATCATCCTGCTCCTTTAACACGAAGGGACGAATGACTGTAAAGCTGCAGGGAGCGTTTTTTTATCCCCTTAGATCATTGTGACACCACAAAGTGATGACATAGACAAGTGGGTGAGGCGCCTTTATTCAGTCATCGGGTGTGGTCAGAAGAAATTAGCATATTCCGTGATGTTACTACAATGAGAACAGACATGAACATTCTATTCGGAACCCGACCGCCATTATCAGCGGAACCTTCACTGCTGTCAGATTGGCACTAAAAACAAAAAGAGACCGCGGTGAACCTGGACAGTAACAATCTACAGGGACAGTGACTGCTAAGCGGACTTCATGTCAGATGTTATGCAGTTTTGTCAGAAAAAAAAACAATAAAATATATAAAAGACAGGCTCCAATAAACCTTAAACACTGGGCTGTAGTCACAGATTCTCCTTCCACCTGCAGCACATTGCTCCCCTGCCTAACCCTCCCCGTCCTGCAGCATGTTTCTCACCGCTTAATTCTCCCACTCCTGCAGCACATCACTCCCCTGTCTAAACCTCCCCCTCTTGCGGCACATTGCTCCCGTCTAATCCTCCCCTCCTTGCAGCACATTGTGCCCTTTCTAAATCTCCCCCTTCCAGCACCACATCACCCACTGCCAAATCCCCTCTTGCACCACATCGCCCACTGCCAAATCCTGCACTTCCTGCTGCATATCGCTCCCTGCCTAATCCTCTCCTATTGCATTACATCACTCCCCTGCATAAGCCACCTCTTCCTGCAGCACATCGCTTCCCTGCCTAAGCCTCCCCCTCCTGCATTACATCACTCCCCTGCCTAATCCTCCTCTTCCTGCAGCACAGCGCTCCTTGCCTAATCCTCCTCTTCCTGCAGCACATCGCTCCCTGCATGATTCTCCCTATCCTGCATTACATCACTCCCCTGCATAATCCTCCTCTTCCTGCAGCACATCGCTCCCTGCATGATTCTCCCTATCCTGCATTACACCACTCCCCTGGCTAATCTTCCCCCTCCTGCAGCACATCGCACCCCTGCCTAATCCCCTCCCCTTCCTGCAGCACACCATTCCTCTGGCTAATCTTCCCCCTCCTGCAGCACATCGCTCCCCTGACCCCCTCTTACGTGACATCTTTTCTATCAGTTACATTTGTGAAGTAACTGCTGTCTCCTGTGAGCAGTGGAGAGCGAAGCTGAGAGCCAGGAGGCTCTGCCCCTCTGCCCCTTCTTGCCACATCATCATCCATCTACATCAGGGCTGTCAAACTCAAATATATAGAGGGCCAAAAGGAAGAGTTTAACTCAGAAAAATAAGTCAACACTTTATCAGATGTTTCTGTGAAAACTTGAGTACAACAAATAAGATTTTGTTATTTTCCCTCAGTTATAAAAAAAATAGTTATGAGAAAAGTGAGACAAAAAGGAGTCATAAAATGCACCAAAATGAAATATCACAATTTATGGCTCAAATTGAGGTGAAGCAAGGAAGAGGTTGAGCTTAGCTAATGAGATGCATCAAACATACAGGTGCTTCTCACAAAATTAGAATATCATCAAAAAGTTAATTTATTTCAGTTCTTCAATCCAAAAAGTAAAACTCATATATTATACAGAGTCATTACAGAGTGATCTATTTCAAGTGTTTATTTCTGTTAATGTTGATAATGATGGCTTACAGCCAATGAAAACACAAAGTCATTATCTCAGTAAATTAGAATAATTAACAAAAATCACCTGCAAAGGCTTCTTACGCATTTAAAAAGGTCCCTTTGTCTGTTTCAGTAGGCTCCACAATCATGGGGAAGACTGCTGACTTGACAGATGTCCAGAAGGCAGTCATTGACACACTCCACAAGGAGTGTAAACCACAAAAGGTCATTGCTAAAAAAGCTGGCTGTTAACAGAGTGCTGTATCCAAGCATATTTATGGAAAGTTGAGTGGAAAGAAAAAGTGTGGTAGGAAGAGGTGCACAAGCAACCGGGATAACCGCAGCCTTGAAAAGATTGTTAAGGAAAGGCCATTCAAACATTTGGGGAAGATTCACAAGGAGTGGACTGCTGCTGGAGTCATTGCTTGAAGAGCCACCACACACAGACGTATCCAGGACATGGGCTACAAGTGTCACATTCCTTGTGTCGAGCCACTCATGACCAATAGACAACGCCAGAAGCATCTTACCTGGGCCAAGGAGAAAAACACCTGGACTGTTGCTCAGTGGTCCAAGGTGTTGTTTTCCGATGAAAGTAAATTTTGCATTTAATTTGGAAATCAAGGTCCCAGAGTCTGGAGGAAGAGTGGAGAGGCCACAATCCAAGCTGCTTGAGGTCTCGTGTGAAGTTTCCACAATCGGTGATGGTTTGGGGAGCCATGTCATCTGCTGGTGTAGGTCCACTGTGTTTTATCAAGACCAAAGTCAGCGCACCCGTCTACCAGGACATTGTAGAGCACTTCATGCTTCCCTCTGCCGACAAGCTTTATGGAGATGGAAATGTCATTTTCCAGCAGGACTTGGCACCTGTCCACACGGCCAAAAGTACCAATACCTGGTTTACACAACAGTATCACTGTGCTTGATTGGCAGCAAACTCACCTGACCTTAACCCCATAGAGAATCTATTATAGAGAATCTATGGGGTATTGTCAAGAGAAAGATGAGAGACACCAGACCCAACAATGCAGACGAGCTGAAGGCTTCTATCAAAGCCACCTGGGCTTCCATAACACCTCAGCAGTGTCACAGGCTGATCCCTCCATGACACATTGCTGCATTGATGCAGTAATTGATGCAAAAGGAGCCTGGCCAAGTATTGAGGGCATTTACTGAACATACATTTCAGTAGGACAACATTTCAGATTTTAAAAACATTTTTCAAGCTGGTGTTATAAAGTATTCTAATTTACTGAGATAATAGCATTAACAGAAATAAACACTTAAAATAGATCACTCTGTCTGTAATGACTCTATATAATATGAGTTTTACTTTTTGTATTGAAGAACTGAAATAAATTAACTTTTTGATGATATTCTAATTTTGTGAGAAGCACCTATAGTATGCTATATGCCCAATTTTAACAAATGTACTGCAATTTTTGCTGAATGTGTTCAGAAATGTACAGATGTGTAAGCAGACAAATGCAGAGACTTAGGCTATGTGCCCACGATGCACAAAAGCTCCGGATTTTTCCTGAGCGTTTCTGCATCTCCCTGGCAGAAAAAACGCATGCGGATTGTACATGCGGATTGTACATGCGGATTGTACATGCGGATTGTATATGCGGATTGTACATGCGGATTGTATATGCGGATTGTATATGCGGATTGTACACACGGATTGTACATGCGGATTGTATATGCGGATTGTACATGCGGATTGTATATGCGGATTGTATATGCGGATTGTACATGCGGATTGTATATGCGGATTGTATATGCGGATTGTATATGCGGATTATACATGCGGATTGTATATGCGGATTGTACATGCGGATTGTACATGCGGATTGTATATGCGGATTGTACATGCGGATTGTATATGCGGATTGTACATGCGGATTGTACATGCGGATTGTACATGCGTTTTTCCTGCCAGGGACATGCAGAAGTGAAGCGTTCTTCACATGTATTTCCACATGCGGGTTGACAAGCGCTTTACAAGCGATTTTAGCATCACTTGGAAAGTGCTTGTCAACTTGGTCACACTATAGAAATCCATGAAAACGGCATGGATTTATATAGTGTGACCCCAAAGACTGGTTAAAAATAAAAAAATCTACTGTATAATTGCCTTATCCCATCTGTCTGTCTGTCTGTTTGTCCGTCTGTCCTGGAAATCCCGCGTCGCTCATTGGTCCGGCAGCGGCCAATCAGCGCCGCGGGATTTCTGAAAAAAGATGGCGGCCGTTAGCGGCTCATCTGCGGGACGGAGCTCAGCGGCGATGCAGCCGGGAGATGAGCGCCGCGAGGCGCTCATCTCCCGGCCGGTACCAGCAGAAGGACATCGACCGCCGGACCCATCTGCGGGACGGAGATGCAGCCGGGAGTCAAAATCGTGTAGCCAAGATCGGTGATTGGTCGCGGCCGATATTTAAATTTGGCGCCCAAATCGGTGATTGGTCGCGGGCAGCGTCCGCGACCAATCAGTACAGTAGTGTTTAACTTTTGCGGCAAGATCAGTGATTGGTCGCGGGCCAAGACCGCGACCAATCACCGATTTGTGCGGCACATTTAAATAGCGGCCGCGACCAATTGGATGTCAGCGCCGCTCCCCGGTCCTCCCTTCACCCCCTAGCCGCATGGATGTCAGCGCCGCTCCCCGGTCCTCCCTTCACACCCTAGCCGCATGGATGTCAGCGCCGCTCCCCGGTCCTCCCTTCACCCCCTAGCCGCATGGATGTCAGCGCCGCTCCCCGGTCCTCCCTTCACACCCTAGCCGCATGGATGTCAGCGCCGCTCCCCGGTCCTCCCTTCACACCCTAGCCGCTGATGTCCCCACAGTATCTGCATGGTGTTACAAAGGTCCGGACATTTGTGTTAAAAATCGCTGATTGGTCGCCGACGCTATTTAAATGTGGCGCCAAAATCGGTGATTGGTCGCGCCCAGCGTCGGCGACCAATCAGCGATTTTTAACACAATTGTCCGGACCTTTGTAACACCATGCGGATACTGTGGGGACATCAGCGGCTAGGGTGTGAAGGGAGGACCGGGGAGCGGCGCTGACATCCAATTGGTCGCAGCCGCTATTTAAATGTGCCGCACAAATCGGTGATTGGTCGCGGTCTTGGCCCGCGACCAATCACTGATCTTGCCGCAAAAGTTAAACACTACTGTGCTGATTGGTCGCGGACGCTGCCCGCGACCAATCACCGATTTGGGCGCCAAATTTAAATATCGGCCGCGACCAATCACCGATCTTGGCTCCACATTTAAACACCGCTGTACTGATTGGTCGCGGACGCTATTTAAATGTGGCGCCAAAATCGGTGATTGGTCGCGCCAAGCGTCGGCGACCAATCAGCACAGTGGTGTTTAAATGTGGAGCCAAGATCGGTGATTGGTCACGGCCGATATTTAAATTTGGCGCCCAAATCGGTGATTGGTCGCGGGCAGCGCCAGCGACCAATCACCGATTTTTAACACAAATGTCCGGACCTTTGTAACACAATGCGGATACTGTGGGGACATCAGCGGCTAGGGTGTCAAGGGAGGACCGGGGAGCGGCGCTGCGGGTCCGGATACTTCAGCTGCGAGCAGTCGCTCATCTCCCGGCTTCTCGCAGCGGAAGTAGCCGCACAGGCAGCGGCGCTCCCCGGTCCTCACTAATACGATTCCGCTCCCCGGTCCTCACCAATACGATTCGCTGATTGGTCTCGCTCTCCACACGCGACCAATCAGTGATCTTGGCGCCAAATTTAAACCCCGCTCTGCTGATTGGTCGAGACAGCCGGCCGCCACCAATCAGCAATTTTGGCGCCAAACTTAAACCCCGCTCTGCTGATTGGTCGCGGTTGCCGGCCGCGACTAATCAGTATTGTTGGCGCCAAATTGCCGGCCTTGACTAATCAGCATTATTGCCGCCAAATTTAAACACCGCTCTGCTGAATGGTCGTGGCCGTGACCAGTCACCACTATTGGCGCCAAATTTAAACACCGCTTTGCTGATTGGTCGCGACCGGCGGCTGCAACCAATCAGCATTATTGGCGCAAAATTTAAACCCCGCTCTGCTGATTGGTCACGTTCGCTGGCCGCGACCAATCAGCATTATTGGCGCAAAATTTAAACCCCGCCCTGCTGATTAGTCGCGACTGCCGGCCGTGACCAATCAGCGATATAGCCGCCAAATTTCAACACCGCTTTGCTGATTGGTCGCGGTTGTTGGCCGCGACCAATCAGCGATTTTGGCGCCAAATTTAAACACCGCTCTGCTGATTGCGCCCGGTCTGCCGCATACATATTCTAGAATACCCGATGCGTTAGAATCAGGCCACCATCTATAAATCTATACTTAACTTCCGATGGCCCCCGCAGTCTTGCTTCGCTCCGTCCTGGCTGCCGGCAGATCGCGGTACACTGAAGGACCTGCTGTCACATGACTATGACGTCAGCGCAGGTCCTTCAGTCCATCGCGAGCTGCCGGCATGGGAGGACGAGCGCAGCGGGGGCCGTCAGAAGGTAAATATAACATTTATTTTATATTTTATTCTTTTTTTTGACAGGTTCTATGGTACCCGGGTCCGGAGGAGAGTCTCCCATCCTCCACACGCGGGTACCATCCGCACATTGAACGCATGTATTCCGCATGTGCTTATCTAGTGAAGCGGAATCCATTTGTTCCAATGCAAGTCAATGGCGGCGAAAAAGCAGCGCTTACGCGAAATAATTGGTAGTGCTGCGTTTTTTTCCGCAATGATAATCCGCAGTGGAAATTTCCGCAGCATGTGCACAGCACATGCGAACTATCATTGGGGAACATGGCAGACCTTCTAACATGCGTTTTTAAGCGTTTCTGCAGCGTTTTTGCCATGCCGAAACGCTTAAAAAACGCATTGTGGGCACACAGCCTTAGGCCATGTGCCCACGTAGCGTTTTTGTAGCATTTTTGCGGCATTTTTACGGCCGCGAAAACGTTTGTAGAACAGTCTGCCATGCAAAGCCATGTGAATTCGGATGTGCTGTGCACATGATGCGCTAATTTGCGCGCCGAATTCGCATTACTTTGCAAAACGCAGCATGACCATTTCTACTGCGATTACGCTGAAGCTTATTCGCGATGCGTGTGGTATCTGGGAGGAAGACGAGACTACAACTCCTCTTCATCCCGGCTACCACGCGGTGAAAAAAAGAAATAAAAAAGTTAAAAACAAACAAAACCTGTATATTCACCTCTCCGGCGGCCCCCGGTCTGCTCTCCGGTCTCCTCCGGTCTGCTGTCTGTACTGTCAGGACCTGCGGTGACGTCATTTAGTCAGGTGATGGTTGCATGACAGCTGACGTCGGCATCAGGTGATGGTCGCGTGACCATCAGCTGACTAAATGACGTCACCGCAGGTCCTGACCGTACACTGCGGGACGCTGAAGAGAGAAGACGCGGCCGGGAGCAGACCGGAGGAGACCGGAGAGCAGACCGGGGGCCGCCGGAGAGGTGAATATACCGTTGTTTTTTTTTATTTATTAACGTTTTCTTTTTTTTACTATAGATGCTGCATTTAAAGCATCTAAGTTGTTCACACATTATAGATCCATGTCGGTTGCATGGATTTATATTGTGTGATCAACTTGTCAAGCACTTTTCCAAGTGATGCTCAAAATTGCTTGGAAAAGTGCTTGAAAAAACACATGTGAAAACGCTTCTCTCTGGCAGAAAAAACGCATGTAAATCTGCATCAAATCTGCTAGGTGTGCACACAGCCTTATAGCTGGTTTTGCTCTGAGCTGAGATGTCCGGGCTGAATAATGCTCTGGGAGCAGAACCCATCAGCAGAATCTGTCTGTTTCCTGCCTTGTAGCAGTGGATCCCGGCTATTTAGCTCACAGAGCATTGTCTACACAAGATACAATTGTATCCAATTTTCAGCTGGGAACAGGACTATGGACAAGTTTTGCAGCAACTGCATTTGTGATAGGAAATGTTGATCAATCTAGATTTTCTTCAGTGTTCTTATTCATTGCAGAAAATCTTAAAAAAGCCGAGGAATGTGGGCAACATGGTGGGTCAATGATTAACGCTGTGGGGCTGGGTTCATATAATAGCAAGGACAACATCTGCAAGGAGTTTGTATGTTCTCCCCGTGTTTGTATGGGTTTCCTCCGGGTTCTCCGGTTTCCTCCCACACTCCAAAGACATACTGATAGGGAATTCATATTGTGAGCCCCAATGGGGACAGTGATGATAATGTCTGTAAGGTGCTACAAAATCTAACGGCGCTATATAAGAGAGTAAAATAAATATATAACTAAATAAAATGAATGTATTAAAAGGCTAAGATTGCAAAGAGCTTGTAAAAACAAGAAACTTTGCAATTTCCTTCTTATTCAAAATCTTCTCTGTTCTCAAGAAGGAAAAGATTTTTAATTCTGCAGTGTACAGCTCATTGCTATGGTTACTGACCACCTGAGAAGTGGCTGGTCTCCTTGGCAAGAAGCGCTCACTTGCAGACTGGTGGACTTCAGTGCCCCTGTGCCTGTCCCATTCTGCAGAGGCAAAGCTGCCTCTGCCCGCAGAATGCAAGAGGGCACAATTCAGACAAGCGGCTCAGCCAAGCCACCGGCCAGAACTGTAAATCTTCAGCTTCTGATGAGAGGAACACAAGACCACCCCTTTAATAAAGGAGTAGAGCAGAACTCATACAGTGATTAGTGGGGGTCTGACACCTGAAATCCCCAGACATCAGCTACTTCTGCAAGATGATGTACACAGTGTTAAGAGCTGGAATAGCACAGCTCCGCACACTGTGCAATGGCTGGTTTCAGGTACTACAGCTCAGATCACAATCATTTCAATAGGAGCTGCAGTACCAAGATCGGCCACTACACAGTGTACAGCGCTGTGCTGTTTGGGCTCTCTACGCTGAGTATTTCCAGCTGCTGTCTTATTGGTGAGGGGGCCGTGTGTTGGAACCTCACTGATCTGATATTGATGACCAGGGTCGGACTGCGGTGTCTGGGGCCCACAGGGGAAATTAACTCTAGGGGCCCACCTACAGCAAGATGCAAATATCTGTTATCCGCTCTCGCTGTTATAGTGGAGCATTGACTGGCGGCTCCTGCACATCTACTGGGCGACACTCTAACTGGGATGGACATGTTTGCATTAAAGGGCTTCTTTGGTTAAAACTAGTGTTGAGCGAGTATGTTCTGTTAACCCTTTCGGCGAGTATGCTCGGGCCGAGCTCCGAGTATTTACAGCTGCTCGGTGATATGGTTGAATCGCTCCCGTGTGCATGATTTGCGACTGTTTGACGGTTTTAATACATGTGAGGAATGTGTAAGAAATAGACATTCCTCACATGTATTAACCCCTTAAGCCGCGGAGCATTTTCCGTTTTTGCATTTTCGCTTTTTGCTCCACTTGTTCCCAGAGCCATAGCGTTTTTATTTTTTGGTCAATATGGCCATGTTAGGGCTTATTTTTTGCGGGACGAGTTGTACTTTTCAACGCCATTACTAGTTTTACCATGCCGTGTACGGGAAAACGGGAAAAAAATTCCAAGCGCCGTGAAATTGCAAAAAAAGTGCAATACGACTGAGGTTTTTTTTTATTTTTTTTACCACGTTCACTGAATGCTAAAACTGACCTGCCATTATTATTCTCCATGTCATTAAGAGCTCGTAGACACCAAACATGTATGGGTTCTTTTTTATTTAAGTGATGAAAAAAAAATCCAAAGTTTGGTAAAAAAAAAAAAAAAAAAAAAAAATGGTGCCATTTTCCGAGACCCGTAGCGTCTCCATTTTTCGGGATCTGGGGCAGGGTGAGGGCTTATTTTTTGTGAACCGAGCTGAAGTTTTTATAGATGCTATTTTGGGGTAGATCCGATGTTTTGATCGTCCGTTATTGCATTTTATTGCAATTTTACGGTGACCAAAAAACGTAATTCTGGCGTTTAGAATTTTTTTCTCATTACGCCATTTACCGATCGCATTAATTCTATTTTTATATTGATAGATCAGGCGATTCTGAACGCGGCAATACCAAATATGTGTATGTGGGGTTTATTTTATGATTTTATTTTGAATGGGGCGAAAGGGGGGTGATTTAAACTTTTAAATTTTTTTATTTTTTTTCATATTTTTTAAAACTTTTTTTTTCACTTTTTGCATGCTTCTGTACTCTACATAGGAGACTTGAAGCAGCAACTGTCCGATCACCTCTGCTACATACAGGGAACCAGCAGATCCCCTGTATGCAGCAGAAATGGTCCTGTCCTATGAGCACCGACCACTAGATGGCGCTCATAGCAATTCCACCCGCGCCTGTTGCGGGCACATGTCAGCTGTAAGAATCAGCTGACATGTGCTTGGTTCAGTGCGGGCTCAGCGCCGGAGCCCTCACTGAACCGGAGGATAACGACATGCGCGTACTAATACGTGACATGTCGTTAAGGGGTTAAAGCTGTCAAACAGTTGCAAATCATGCACACGGGAGCGATTCAACCATATCACCGAGCAGCTGTAAATACTCGGAGCTCGGGCCGAGCATACTCGGACAGAACATACTCGCTCAACACTAGTTAAAACAAGTTATCACCGATCCATGGGCTCTACAGGATAGGTGATCACTTATTGAGCATTTGTGTCCGAACATTGGAAAACGCACCTATCGGAAGAATGGGGAAGTTTTATCCCTGACAGAACACTTATCCCTATTTTAAAATGCTGCGGCAGGTGGGACGTCTGACCGCAGCTCTATTCATTCTCTTAGAGACTTGCAAAAAAGAGCAGCGCTCACAGCCACTGAGAGAATGAATGGATCAGTGGTCGCATCTCACATGCCGCTCCAGTCTAATGGGGAGAAAAGCTCCACATTCTGCCGGTGTGTGCAAGCAGTCAGACCCCCACCAATCAATATTATCAATGATCCTGTGGAGAGGTGATTACTTGTTTTCACCGGAGAACCCCTGTAAGTGCATCTCTGCTGCTCTGGTCCAAGTATTTAATCGCTAAGGCCACGGCCCTACTATCAGTATTCAGTCAGTATCCAGTCAGTATTTTTTCTCAGGAGTGGGAGCCAAAACAGGTGATGAACAATCAGAGAAAAGGTATAATAGAAACAAGTCACCAATTCTGCATTTATCAACCATTCCTGGTTTCGGCAGCCACTCCTGAGAAAAATACTGACCAAATACTGATGGTGGGGCTGTGGCCTAATGGAAAAAAATCTTTTCCTAGTTAAGATCAGCGAGAACAAAATGACCGCCATACACAGCACAGTCCACTATATCAACACCAATAATACCACATACAAAAGGGACAAATATCGCCACACCTTGACTAGATCACATATTACCACTACATAGTGACTGAATAATACCACATACAAGGAACAAATATGGCCAAACTATGACCAGACCATATATTACCACCCCAAGGTGACCAAATACTACAGTACTGATCATGAATACAAAACCACAATACTAACAACACTGTTATTACCACCAGTGACATTATACACAGGAGCTCTGTATATAGTGTCAGTGTACAGGTAACACAGTGATCACCAGTGACATTATAGACAGGAGCTCTGTATATAGTGTATAGGTAATACAGTGATCACCAGTGACATACACAGGAGCTCTGTATATACTATATACACACGTGGTCAAAATTGTTGGTACCCCTCGTTTAATGAAAGAAAAACCCACAATGGTCACAGAAAAAACTTGAATCTGACAAAAGTAATAATAAATTAAAAATCGATGAAAATGAACAAATGAAAGACAGACATTGCTTTTCAACCCTGCTTCCACAGAATTTAAAAAAAATTAAACTCTTGAAATAGGCCTGGACAGAAATGATGGTACCCCTGAAAATAATGTGACAAAAGGGACATGTTAAATCAAGTTGTGTCCACTAATTAGCATCACAGGTGTCTACAATCTTGTAATCAGTCAGTGGGCCTGTATATAGGGCTACAGATACTCACTGTGCTGTTTGGTGACATGGTGTGTACCACACTCAACATGGACCAAAGGAAGCAAAGGAAAGAGTTGTCTCAGGAGATTAGAAAGAAAATTATAGACAAGCATGTTAAAGGTAAAGGTTATAAGACCATCTCCAAGCAGCTTGATGTTCCTGTAACTACAGTTGCACATATTATTCAGAAATTTAAGATCCATGGGACTGTAGCCAACCTCCCTGGACGTGGCCGCAGGAGGAAAATTGATAACAAATCAAAGAGACGAATAATATGAATGGTAACAAAAGAGCCCAGGAAAACTTCTAAAGAGATTAAAGGTGAACTTCAAGCTCAAGGAACATCAGTGTCAGATCGCACCATCCGTCGTTGTTTGATCTAAAGTGGACTTCATGGGAGACGACCAAGGAGTACACCATTGTTGAAAAAAAATCATAAAAAAGCCAGACTGGAATTTGCCAAACTACATGTTCACAAGTCACAAAGCTTTTAGGAGAATGCCCTATGGACAGATGAGACAAAAATGGAAGTTTTTGGCAAGGCACATCAGATCTATGTTCACAGATGGAAAAATTAAGCATATCAAGATAAGAACACTGTCCCTACTGTGAAACATGGAGGAGTCTCTTTTATGTTTTGGGGCTGGTCTGCCGCATCTGGCACAGGGTGTCTTGAATCTGTGCAGGGTACAATGAAATCTCAAGACTATCAAGGGATTCTAGAGAGAAATGTGCTGCCCAGTGTCAGAAAGCGTGGTCTCAGTCGCAGGTCATGGGTCCTGCAACAGTATTATGACCCAAAACACACAGCTAAAAACACCCAACAATGGCTAAGAGGAAAACATTGGACTATTCTGAAGTGACCTTCTATGAGCCCTGACCTAAATCCTATTGAGCATCTTTGGAAAGAGCTGAAACATGACGTCTGGAAAAGGCAACCTTCAACCATGAGACAACTGGAGCAGTTTGCTCATGAGGAGTGGCCAAAATACCTGTGGAGAGGTGCAGAAGTCTCATTGACAGTTACAGGAGTCGTTTGATTGCAGTGATTGCGTCAAAAGGTTGTTCAGCAAAATATTAAGTTAAGAAGAACCATCATTTCTGTCCAGGCCTGTTTCATCAGTTTATTTTATTTTTTTTATTCTGTGGAAGCAGAAAAGCAATGTCTGACTTTCATTTGTTCATTTTCATAGATTTTTAATTTATTATTACTTTTGTCAGATTCAAGTTATTTCTGTGACCATTGTGGGTTTTTCTTTCATTAAACGAGGGGTACCAACAGTTTTGACCACGTGTGTAGTGTAAGTGTACATGTGTGTCACCCTGGCCTGGATGCCACAAGTGTAATTAAAGCTGTGTCTGAGAGCAGGGGGGAGGTTCTCTAGTCAGGGGAACATTAGCATGCAATGCCTCCTGTCTCAGGCCAGTAGGGGGAGCAGGCTGCCCCTATAAAAGCTGGTGCTGAGGTCAGGGTTAGAGAGAACCCAGATGACCTGTCTCAGGACTGAGACGTGTCTCAGCAGAGCAGGGACAGACAGTTGCACTGCACCTAAGAGGAAGTGTGGCAGGAGGAGAGCCACAAGCCAGAGACAAGAGGCGAAGAGAGCCTGTCTTGGCAGATAACAGACTTAATCTACCAGAGTTTGATGTCTGAGGCTGGAAGGATTCCACATCCCCCAGCAGAGAACCAGTCCGCAAGGGACTGTATATTCCTTGGCCTAAGAAGCCTGGAGGCTCTGCAACAACAGAAGGGACCAGTAAAGCCATACAAGGCTGGGAGCAGAAAGGAACCCACGTCGCAGGCCATACAGGCGAGAAAACACGGAAAGCTCGGAAACGTGGGCTGTTACCCTATCAGGAGGAGATAGCCAGAAGGAGCGCAGAAAGCACGGTAGGCCTACACCCTCACCCTGACCAGGGCCAATTTCCCCGTTGCTCTCAGACATCCAGGTCCCCTCCTAGCCGGGACTGTTTGTGGGTCAGTTTACCTGTTTAGTAAAGACCCTGGACTGCAACCTGTTGTCTGTGTGCTCCTTGCTCCTCCAGCACTATCAGCACTGGGACTCCCACTACCATCACTCCCAACATCCATTATACTGCCCTGGGGCCGCACTCTTCCCGTGGAGAGTCACACTACCCTAGCTGCACACCTCATCAGCCCCAGCGGTCTGCATGCAGCGGCGGTTCCTAATAACCGCAATCCACGGGTGGCGTAGTCGGACATTATCAGCAGAACATAGCAGACTACCATTGGCCTGACCACCCTGAGCCACGGAACCGGGTCGCCACTACTACCCCCATCGTCTCCCTATTGCCCGGATCCGAGTGCCCCACGGCCCAGGGGGCGAGTCAGCTTTGGCGTAGTCGGCAGGATTTCGTGCCCGCAACCACCGGGTACTGCGTGCCTGAAAAAGACTTTTGTAACTTACCTGTGGCAAAGTTTCCCGCCGTCCGGAGTCGTTTCCCGCCATCCGGAGCCGATTCCCGCCATCGGACGCCATCTTGGACCGTTTCCCGCCGTCTTCTGCCGCCTTCCCACCATCCGCAGCTGCTTCCCGCCATCGGACGCCATCTTCAGGACGCCGCGCGGGAAGAAGATGGGCGTGGACGTCAAAACCGCGCGAGATCCGAAGCTCCGCCCCACGCACCGACGCTGCGCAAGGTCCTGGAAGGGAGAGAGAGCGACGCTGACGTCATCAGGACGCGACGCCAGGTCCTCGTCCATAGCAGCAGCAGCGGAGCCGCGGCCTACAGAAGAGGATCGTCGGAAGGTAGGCCACGCGTAACTAGGGAGGGAGGAAGATGACGGACACAGAGGCGCCCACTACCACCAACGCAGCTGCAGCAGCGGTGATGCCCTTTTCCTTGCCCTACATCCCTGGAGCGGCCTGGCTGCCCAAATACTCAGGGGAGCCCCATGCCCTAACTGACTTCAAGGAAAGGCTATACAGTTTGTTCCACGTTTACCCCCTGACACAGAAGGTCAGCATATTAACAGGGCAGTTAACTGGCGCAGCCCAGCGGGAGGTAAAATCATGGCCCACTGAGGAGAAAAGGACTGTGAAGGGTATTCTGGCCCGGCTGCGGGGTACCTTTGACACACGTACCTCCGCTGAGATTAAAATGAGGTTCTATGGATGTAAGCAGCGGGCACAGGACAGCATCAGAGACTATGCCCTAAATCTGCAGGAAGCCTTGAGGGCTATTCAACAAACTGACCCTGGCAGTGTGCAGGAAACGGATAAGCTGCTAACAGAACAATTCATAGAAGGTCTGCTGTCTAGCGCCCACAGGGCCCAACTGCGCCTCATGTTCTTTCAGAACCCCGACCTGACCTTTGCCCAATTTAAGGACAGGGCCATAAGGGTGCTCCGTGAATCTGCAACCAGTAGCGCTATAAACCCCCAGCGCCCTGCTATCACTTACCACCAGGAGGCGGCGCCCTCCTCTATGGACTCCGTGGAGGCTGATGCACAGGCCCTGAACCAAGCCCCGTCGAAAGATCTGCACCACCAAGTCCAGGAACTGACCAGGAGCATCGCGGCGTTGACCAGGACCGTCCAGGCGTTGCAAGTGGACCCGTCAAGACCCATCGAGCTGGCTTCAAGTCCGGAGAATGTCCCATGGCGTCGACAGAGGAGGATCCCGTCGTTCCGAGGGAGGCCCACAGACCGCTACGCAGAGGATGGACAGCCCATTTGCCGTCGATGCAACCAGCCCGGACACATTTCCAGGTACTGTAATTTAAACGGGTCCAACCTGGGGCAGAGGGCCAACCCCCAGGCATAAGATCACCAGGCCCTTACAATTGGCGTAATAAGTACGTTGGGGGGCGCCCGGTTTTACCCGTGGTGCTGGACGGTATCCCCATGAGCGCCTTGCTGGATACTGGGTCACAAGTAACCACTATCCCTTATGTACTTTTTAAGCAGTATTGGACTGATGCTGATATCACACGGTATCCAGACGGTAACTTGAGCATCATCGCCAGTAATGGCTTACCCGTGCCGCAGATGGGGTTCAAGGAGATGACCATTAAGATTGGTAAAGTTGAACTACCGGCACAGGGAGTGATTATTGTGGACATTGACCGTCATGAAAGTCACCCTAAAATAACTGTGGGTACTAACGTAATTGAAAATTGTCTTTCAGAGGTAATTGTAATCTTACAACAGGTGGCGGTGAATGCTAGTTCCAGCCAACAGAGAATCCTCAACAAGGAGATAAAGGCCCTGATGAGACGGCAGCAGGTAGAACTGTCTGGTGGTGAGATCGGTAGCGTAAGACTGAGTGACCCATTCCCCATTTCCATGCCTCCCAAAAGTGAAATGATGATCTGGTGTCGGACTGCAATTGGGTTGAGAGGTAGAGACTACCAAGACATGGTAGAACCCGTGTACTCAGACAGCAGGCCCACCATTTTGACAGCCCGGGGGGTGGTTGATGTCCGTCATGGGAGGGTGCCCGTCCGCATCCTCAACATTGGGGAGAGGGAGGTACACTTACCCAGGTACGCTACACTTGCCAAGCTGTTTGTGGTCGAACACAAAGCTATCAGGGCCGTGGAACCTTTGCCTCCATCTCCACAGGCGGAGAGTAATGGCTCCCAGAAACAAAAGGAGGACTGGTGCCAGAAACTCCACGTGGGTGCTGACTCCACTCCCCTGCACCAAAAACAAGGAGTCTACCGGGTGGTACAGGAGTACGAGAGAGTCTTTAGTAAGCACCCGCTAGACTTCGGCAGAGTAAAGGGGATAGAACACCACATCCCCACAGGGAGCCACCCACCGATAAAAGAGAGGCACAGACCTGTACCCCCTGCACATTATCAGAACGCAAGGGGCATGCTAAGAGAGATGAAAGAAGCTGGGGTTATTAGAGACAGCTGTAGCCCCTGGGCAGCCCCCTTGGTTCTGGTCAAAAAGAAAGACGGCACCATGAGAATGTGCGTCGACTATAGACAAATCAACCGTATCACTCACAAAGACGCATATCCGCTGCCTAGAATAGAGGAGTCTTTAGCCGCACTAAAATCAGCTAACTTCTTTTCTACTTTGGACCTTACTAGCGGGTACTGGCAGGTTCCTGTGGCAGAGGCTGACAAGGAGAAGACCGCCTTCACCACCCCGATGGGACTGAGCGAATTCAACTGCATGCCTTTCGGGCTCTGCAACGCACCAGGGACCTTCCAGCGGCTGATGGAATGCTGTCTAGGGCACCGAAACTTCGAGACGGTCCTCCTTTACCTGTACGACGTGATCGTCTATTCGAAGACCTACGAGGACCATCTGAAGCACCTGGCCGAGGTGTTCGAAGCCCTGGCAGGCTATGGCCTGAAGGTGAAACCATCGAAGTGTCACCTGCTGAAACCAAAGGTCCAGTACCTAGGGCACGTGGTAAGCGCGGAAGGAGTGGCCCCCGACCCTGACAAGGTCACGGCAATCAAGAGCTGGCCAAGCCCCTCGAACATCAAAGAGGTGAGACAGTTTCTCGGGTTGGTAGGCTACTACCGAAGATTCATCCCCGGGTTCACCAAGATGGCAGCTCCTATGCAGGACCTCCTGATCGGACAGTCTAAGTCCAGGAGCCAAAAGCCGCCCTTCAAGTGGGATAAACCGGAAGAGGAGTCCTTCCGCCAGCTAAAGATGGCCCTCACAGGGGATGAGATCCTGGCCTACCCTGATTATGGCCAGCCTTTCATTCTCCACACAGATGCCAGTAATGTGGGACTGGGAGCCGTATTGTCCCAAAACGAACAGGGCAGATAACAGGTGATCGCATACGCCAGCCGGAAGCTGAGGCCCACCGAAAGGAACCCGGAGAATTACAGCTCCTTCAAGCTAGAATTCTTGGCGGTGGTGTGGGCCGTGACGGAACGCTTCAAGCATTACCTGGCCTCCGCAAAGTTCACCGTGTACACGGACAACAACCCGTTGACACACCTGGACAATGCAAGACTGGGTGCCCTGGAACAGCGGTGGATGGCCCGTCTCTCCAACTATGACTTCGTGATCAAGTACCGGGCAGGCAAAACCAACGCCAACGCGGACGCCCTATCAAGGATGCCTCACTTACCTGAAGGTGACGAAGACCCAGAAGAGCTGGAGGAGGTAGAACTCCCCGCGTTTCACCGGTATGGAGCCGCTCAACACTCTCACCGCGTGAAGGAGGAGGATCTAACAACTGTGATGATGAATCCCCTACCTCACCACAGCTGGGCCGAGACCCAAGATAGTGACCCTGCAGTCCGCCTGGTGAAAGATCTGCTGACCCGGGAAGACGCCCGCTTAGATCCAGATGCCCCAGAGGAAGCCAAGCAGCTATGGAAGGAGAAGAGCAAGCTGTTCCTCTACGAAGGCAAGTTGTGCAGAAGGATTGTCAACCACCGGACGCACGAGCTGACCTGGCAAGTCGTGGTCCCAAGGAGGGATGCAGCTATGGTCCTGGGGGCTTACCATGACAGAGCGGGACACTTCGGTTGGAAGAAACTGGAGTTCCTACTAAGAGGAAGATTCTTTTGGGTCGGCATGAGAGGAGCTGTAGAAAAATGGTGCAGAGACTGTGGCCCTTGTCACCTAAGGAGGAAGGTCCGTGCCAGCCAGAAGACACCCTTGAGGCCCATCGTCACCACGCAGCCTCTTGAGCTGGTAGCTCTGGACCATGTCAAATTGGCTCCCAGCCGGTCAGGATACATCTATGCCCTGACAATCGTGGACCACTATTCCCGTTTTCTAGTGGTGGTCCCGGTAAAGGACTTGACAGCCCAAACAGCGGCCAGAGCCTTCCAGCAATATTTCTGCCGTCCACACGGGTATCCGGAACAGGTCCTGACAGACCAGGGTCCAGCGTTCGAGGCTGAAATCTTCCAGGAGTTCTGCAACCTCTATGGCTGTAAGAAGATTCGTACAACGCCTTACCACCCCCAAACCAACGGGATGTGTGAGAAGATGAACAATATAGTCATTGATCTCCTGAAGACGTTGCCCCTGGAGGAACGCAGCCTGTGGCCAGAAAAACTGCCGGACCTGATAGACCTATATAAAAATATCCCGGTGAATGCTACAAACTGCACCCCGGCTTACCTGATGCGAGCTAGACCAGGAAAGCTGCCCGTAGACCTGGAGATGGGAGTCCTAATACCTGAGGACACCTCCCCGGATGCGGACTGGGATACGGAAAGGCAACTGCAGTACAAGAAGGTACAGGAGAGTGTGGAGAAGAGCCTGGCCCAGGTGAGAGAGAAGCAAGAAAGACTCTTCAATCAACACGCCCCTGCTAGTCCCCTAGAACCTGGTGAGCAAGTCCTAAAGCGAAAAAGAAGGCTACATAAGTTGGACGACCAGTGGGAAAGGGAACCCTACACCGTACTGCAGTCTGACCACGACAACCCAAAGGTGTGCGTAATCACCAAGGACGGAGGAGAAACCACTAGTGTCGTCTCCAGAGACCATCTCAAAAGGTGCCCTGAGCAACTCCGTAGTGCAGAAGAGGATCAGAGTGACCTTGAACCCGCAGAGGACAAAGAAGAAATGATCAGCACCGTTCTCGGAGAGTTCCCTCAGTCCTGGACTCGCATAAATGATGCCATAGTGGTACCTGTCCTGCATTTCCTGCAACCGGCACAGCAACAACCAACACCAGAGCCGGAAGGTGAAGAGGAGCAAGCAGTTCCAGAGGCAGAAGAGCCTGTACCAGCAGCCCAGGAGAGTCAACAATCTGCTGACAGTGAGCCTGCCATGCCTGCGGTAAGCCAAAGGACCCGCAGACAGCTGCCTGCCCTACCTGTACACCCAGCTGGTAGCTGCACCCCTAACGCTAGTGGGGAAAGCCAAGTCAGTCCACCACCAGACAGTGGGCTACGTAGGTCAACCAGGAGCACAAAGGGACAGATACCCGCTCGCTGGAGAATATAGAGTGTACTAAAATTGTAAATAACCCTGTTGCCAAATGTTGAATTGTTTGCAAAGTTACATGCATGTTTGGTAATACTCTGTTTCAGTTTCTTGCAGCTACCGTAAGGACTCACAGGTTATGGACTTTTTATAACCGGGACCTTGTATGGACTGCGTTCAGAGCCTAACCCAGGAATGAACTAAGACTGTGAAGGACTTGGGGTAGGACAGACCCCCACCTGGTTAAGGCTCCCCGTTGTGCTGGTGATATGGACACCCGGTCACAGGCCACACTGTGACCTTAAGAACTCAATTTGTGCGTCGTCTGTCTATTAATGTTTTATTGTTATGCATATTGTCTTTGTTTACTGTTTAGTCCCGGAGTACTAAATTTCACTAGGGGGGAATGTGTCACCCTGGCCTGGATGCCACAAGTGTAATTAAAGCTGTGTCTGAGAGCAGGGGGGAGGTTCTCTAGTCAGGGGAACATTAGCATGCAATGCCTCCTGTCTCAGGCCAGTAGGGGGAGCAGGCTGCCCCTATAAAAGCTGGTGCTGGGGGCAGGGTTAGAGAGAACCCAGATGACCTGTCTCAGGACTGAGACGTGTCTCAGCAGAGCAGGGACAGACAGTTGCACTGCACCTAAGAGGAAGTGTGGCAGGAGGAGAGCCACAAGCCAGAGACAAGAGGCGAAGCAAGCCTGTCTTGGCAGATAACAGACTTAATCTACCAGACTTTGGTGTCTGAGGCTGGAAGGATTCCACATCCCCCAGCAGAGAACCAGTCCGCAAGGGACTGTATATTCCTTGGCCTAAGAAGCCTGGAGGCCCTGCCACAACAGAAGGGACCAGTAAAGCCATACAAGGCTGGGAGCAGAAAGGAACCCACGTCGCAGGCCATACAGGCGAGAAAACACGGAAAGCTCGGAAACGTGGGCTGTTACCCTATCAGGAGGAGATAGCCAGAAGGAGTGCAGAAAGCACGGTAGGCCTACACCCTCACCCTGACCAGGGCCAATTTCCCCGTTGCTCTCAGACATCCAGGTCCCCTCCTAGCCGGGACTGTTTGTGGGTCAGTTTACCTGTTTAGTAAAGACCCTGGACTGCAACCTGTTGTCTGTGTGCTCCTTGCTCCTCCAGCACAATCAGCACTGGGACTCCCACTACCATCACTCCCAACATCCATTATACTGCCCTGGGGCCGCACTCTTCCCGTGGAGAGTCACACTACCCTAGCTGCACACCTCATCAGCCCCAGCGGTCTGCATGCAGCGGCGGTTCCTAATAACCGCAATCCACGGGTGGCGTAGTCGGACATTATCAGCAGAACATAGCAGACTACCATTGGCCTGACCACCCTAAGCCACAGAACCGGGTCGCCACTACTACCCCCATCGTCTCCCTATTGCACGGATCCGAGTGCCCCACGGCCCAGGGGGCGAGTCACATGTAATACACTGACTCACCAGTGACGTCTCTAGGTGAAGTCCTTCATCTTCGCTTTTCTTCTTCATCTGGCACAGACGGCCATCACTTCTTCCAGCCAGGAATCATCTCTGCAGAAAATAACACACAGTTATCAATAACTGATCTCTTCTAGGGAATATTCCCACTCCACCCCCCGACTTCTACACTACACCAGTTGAAGAAAAAAAGCGATATAGTGCCGCCCTGCACAGTAACAGGAGCCCGCTTTTGTCCTATCCCATGGAAAACAATTTCCTAAAAAGTAAATTATATTACAGAAGTAATAATGTCTGTAATTGGACTCTAAAATAATAAACAGTAATTAAGTCCCTTGTTCAGCCTGGCACCCCCATATATCCATCCTGGCCCCCCCTTCCCTGCATATATCCATCCTGACACCCCCCATATATCCCTTCTGGCCCCCATATGTCCAGTGTGACCCCTCCATATATTTATCCTAGCCCACGTGTATCGAGCCTGCCCCCTCCCATATACCCATCCTAGTCCCCCATGTGGCCCTCCTGTTCCCCCCATATATCCATCCTGGCCTCCATGTGTCCAGCCTGCCCCCCCACATATCCATCCTGGCCTCCATGTTTCCAGCCTGCCCCTCCATATATCTGTCCTGGCCTCCATGTGTCCAACCTGCCCCCTCCCATATATCTGTCCTAAAGCCCCATGTGTCAAGCCTGCCCCCCCATATATCCATCCTGGCCTCCATGTGTCCAGCATGCCCCCCTACATATCCATCCTGGCCTCCATGTGTCCAGCCTGCCCCCCCCAATATATCCATCCTGGCCTCCATGTTTCCAGCCTGCCCCCCATATATCCATCCTGGCCTCCATGTGTCCAGCCTGCCCCCTCATATATCCATCCTGCCCTTCCCCCCTGCATATATCCATCCTGACACCCCCCCCATATATCCATACTGGCCCCCATATGTCCAGCGTGGCCCCTCCATATATTTATCCTAGCCCACGTGTATCGAGCCTGCCCCCCCACATACCTATCCTAGCCCCCATGTGTCCAGACTGCCCCCCACATATCCATCCTGGCCATCATGTGTCCAGCCTGCCCCGCCCCCCATATATCCGGCCCCCCATATATCCATCCCCCTCACATATCCATCCTGGCCTCCATGTGTCCAGCCTGCCCCACCATATAGCCATCCTGCCCACCCTTTCCCATGTGTCCAGCCAGGCTCCCCCTTATGTGTCCAGCCAGGCTCCCCCCCTTGTGTGTCCAGCCAGGGTTCCCCCTTGTGTGTCCAGCCAGGCTCACACCCTTGTGTGTCCAGCCAGGGTTCCCCCTTGTGTGTCTAGCCAGGCTCTCACCCTTGTGTGTCCAGCCAGTGTTCCCCCTTGTGTGTCCAGCCAGGGTTCCCCCTTGTGTGTCCAGCCAGGGTTCCCTCTTGTGTGTCCAGTCAGGGCTTCCCCTTGTGTGTCCAGCCAGGGCTCCCCCTTGTGGGTCCAGCCAGGGTTCCCCCTTGTGTGTCCATCCAGCTCCCCCCTTGTGTGTCCAGCCAGGGCTCCCCCTTGTGTGTCCAGTCAGGGCTCCCCCTTGTGTGTCCAGCCAGGGCTTCTCCTTGTGTGTCCAGCCAGGGCTCCCCCTTGTGTGTCCAGCCAGGGTTCCCCCTTGTGTGTCCAGCCAGGGCTCCCCCTTGTGTGTCCAGCAAGGCCCCCCTTGTGTGTCCATCCGGTCCCCCCCTTGTGTGTCCAGCCAGGGTCCCCCCTTGTGTGTCTAGCCGGGCCCCCCCTTGTGTGTCCAGCCAGGGGCCCATCCCATTCTGCATCCACTCATATACACACAGACACACACACAGACACCTCTTACCTTCCTGCTCTCCCGTGCGGTGTCCTCCTTCTCCGGCGGCTGAGTTGCGCGCCTCCTTCACTGCAGGCGCATGACGATGACGTCATACGCCGGCCGGGGAAGGGAGACGCGCAGCTTCAGCTGCTTCACTGGGACGTGTGTAACGGCGGTTCAGGTAATGAACGCCGCGTGAGCGCGTCCCTGCATACACTGTGCCTGCGCTTTTAAAGGGCCCGTGCCCCTTAAAACCACAGGTTTTTTTATTTTTTCATTCTCTTCTCCCCCTCTCCTCTGCAGAAGGGTACCCCGCCAGCCCAGTCCCACCCTGTTGATGACTTATCCTAAAATCGGTCATTAATATATAAGTCCTGGACAGTCCCGTTAAGCTTGTTTTACCTAGTTATAAAAGCCCTTTAAGTCCTCATTATAAGGTAAGGTATGAATGGATCTAATTAAATTCTCCAAAGAGAACTATTTATACATTTTAGTCACTGTGAGCTTTCTACAAGATATTGCGGGCAGTATATAGCGAATATACGGACACAGAGCCATTCGCCGGCTCAGATTGCCAATAAGCACCTTGTAAATATGAGACCTTGACATCATAGGTTACTTGGCTTAATATGAAATTGTCCCTCATGTGTACCGCATTGTGGGCAGGGACTATATGTACATCACTGCAGAATATGTTGGCAATAAAAAGTCAACAGAAATGAATATCATGCAGATCCTCACCAGGACTCCAGCAGTGTCACCATCCTGCCACCATACAGCTATAGAAGGACAATAAACCTGCAGGGTTCTCCCCTCAGTTATTTTTTCCTTTAATTTTATTATCTGTTTCTTACTCACAGTGACAGAACAGTCATCAGATATTTTATTGTTCACTTTTTATTTTACAGTCTCAGCTCTGAAGAATAGAACGTCTTATGAATAAATGACAGCTCACTTATTACAGTGGTGGCCAAAAGTATTGGCACCCCTGCAATTCTGACAGATAATACTCAGTTTCTTCCTGAAAATGATTGCAATCACAAATTCTTTGGTATTATTATCTTCATTTAATTTGCTTGCAAGGAAAAAACACAAAAGAGAATGAAGCAAAAATCAAAACCTTGATCATTTCACACAAAACTCCAAAAATGGGCCAGACAAAAGTATTGGCACCCTCAGCCTAATACTTGGTTGCACAACCTTTAGCCAAAATAACTGCGAAAAACCGCTTCCGTTAACCATCAATGAGTTTCTTACAATGCTCTGCTGGAATCGTAGACCATTCTTCTTTGGCAAACTGCTCCAGGTCCCTGATATTTCAAGGGAGCCTTCTCCAAACTGCCATTTTGTGATCTCTCCACAGGTGTTCTATGGGACTCAGGTCTGGACTCATTGCTGGCCACCTTAGAAGTCTCCAGTGCTTTCTCTAAAACCATTTTATAGTGCTTTTGGAAGTGTGTTTTGGGTCATTGTCCTGCTGGAAGACCCATGACCTCTAAGGGCGACCCAGCTTTCTCACACTGGGCCCTACATTATGCTGCAAAATTTGTTGGTAGTCTTCAGACTTCATAATGCCATGCACACGGTCAAGCAGTCCAGTGCCAGAGGCAGCAAAGCAACCCCAAAACATCAGGGAACCTCCGCCATGTTTGACTGTAGGGACCATGTTCTTTTCTTTGAATGCCTCTTTTTTTTTCCTGTACACTCTATGTTGATGGTTTTTCCCAAAAAGCTCGACTTTTGTCTCATCTGACCAGAGAACATTCTTCCAAAACATAGTAACATAGTTTGTAAACATAGTTAGTAAAAGCCGAATAAAGACTTGCGTCCATCAAGTTCGACCTGTTAGTTCTGTAATTGCTAAAGTTGATCCAGAGGAGGGCAAAAACCCCAAATGATTTGGCCAATCTTCACCTGAGGAAAAATTCCCTCCTGACTCTGAAACCAGCAGTCAGAATAAATCCCTGTATCAACTTACTATTTTATTTTATTTTTAAGTATATGCTGAAATCTGCCTGGTATCTAGAAATGCATCCAGTCCCCGCTTGAACTGGTGTAGTGAATCTGACATCACCGTCTCCTCACTCAGTGAATTCCATATTCTCACTGCTCTTACCGTAAAGAACCCCTTCCTATGCTGGTGCTGAAACCTTTTCTCTTCCAGTCTTAGTGAATGCCCTCTTGTTACCGTAATATCCCTCCTTTTGAACAAATCCCGGGCAAGGTCTCTATACTGTCCCCTAACATATTTGTACACATTTATTATGTCCCCCCTCAACCTTTTCTTTTCCAGGCTGAATAGTCCTAGTTTTGCCAACCTCTCTGGGTATTGCAGTCCCTCCATTCCCTTTATTAATTTTGTTGCCCTCCTTTGTACCTTTTCAAGCTCATTTAAATCCTTTCTATATATTGGGGCCCATAACTGAGCACAGTATTCCAAGTGTGGACTGACCAGAGCTTTGTACAGTGGAAGAACAATGTTCTCATCCTTTGCAGCTATACCTCTTCTGATACATCCCATTACCCTATTTGCCCTTACAGCAGCGGCCTGACTTTGGGCACTCCAATTTAGTTTGCCATCAATTAAGATGCCCAAGTCCTTCTCCATCTCTGAATTCCCCAATGATTTCCCATTCAGTGAATACTGGTGACTTCCATTTTTCCTTCCCATATGTATGACCTTACATTTCTCCTCGTTAAACCTCATTTGCCATTTAATGCTCCACCTACCCAGCTTATCCAAATCCCTCTGTAGGTCTGCACTGTCCTCTTTTGTATTAATTGTTTTACATAACTTTGTGTCATCTGCAAATATTGATATTTTACTATTTATCCCGTTGACTATGTCGTTAATAAAGATATTAAATAACATTGGGCCTAGTACAGACCCCTGTGGTACCCCACTAGTGACGCTTACCCAATCTGAGTATATTCCATTTATAACCACCCTCTGCCTTCTATCCCTTAGCCAGTTAGCTACCCACTTGCAGACATTCTCCCCCAGCCCCATCATTCTCATTTTGTATACCAACCTATTATGTGGCACGCTATCGAAAGCTTTTGAGAAGTCGAGATACACGACATCCACTGGTTCCCCCTGATCTACTCGAGAGCTAACCTCCTCGTAGAAGTCAATCAGGTTTGTTTGGCAGGAGCGATTCCTCATGAATCCATGTTGGTTCGGGATTAAAAGATTATTAGCATCAAGATGCTCCGCAATCGCCTCTTTAATGAAGCTTTCAAAAATTTTGCCCACAACGGACGTCAGACTCACCGGCCGATAGTTTCCGGCTTCACTTTTTGCTCCCTTTTTGAATATTGGCACTACATTCGCCTGTCGCCAATCAAGTGGCACAGACCCAGTCTCAACAGAGTCCTTAAATATAAGATATAACGGTCTGTCTATCACATTACTTAGTTCCCTTAGTACCCGTGGGTGTATGCCATCAGGTCCTGGTGATTTGTTTATTTTAATGTTACTGAGGCGTTTCTGTACCCCAGCTTGGGTTAGATTTGTCATACTTAGTGGAGGATTAAGCTTGTCACTTCTCATTTCTCCTGTTAGTTCGATTTTCTTTGTGAAAGTTGTCGAAAAAAAATTATTTAATAGATTAGCTTTATCCTCATCTTTCTCTATGATTTTGCCTTCCTCACTTTTTATTGGTCCAATATTATCCGATTTAATCCTTTTACTATTTATATACGTAAAGAACAGTTTGGGATTTGATCTACTTTCCCTAGCAATACGTCTCTCTGTTTCCTCCTTCGCTATTTTTATTTGTTTTTTACAGGTTCTCGTTTTTTCCTTGTAACACATTAGTGCCTCCTTACTGTTTTCCTGTTTTAATCTCTTGAATGCCTCTTTTTTGCTATTTAACGCCCCTTTTACGTTCTTGTTCAACCATATTGGTTTCCTCTTATTTCTGGCCCTTTTATTCCCATACGGTATATACCTCTCGCACTGAGTATTCAGAATTCTTTTGAAGGTTTCCCATTTACTTTTCGTATTCCTTTGATTAAGAATTTTGTCCCAGTCAATAAGATGAAGGCTTTCTTTCAGCTGATCAAACTTCGCCCTCCTAAAGTTTAATGTTTTTGTTGTTCCCTTATTGATAACCCTACTGAAGGGCATTTTGAAGTCGATAATATTATGGTCGCTATTACCTAGGTGCCCCCCTATCTGTACCTCAGTTATTCTATCAGGCCTATTAGTCAATATTAAGTCCAACACGGCCTTCCCTCTCGTTGGTTCCTGCACTAGTTGGGAGAGATAATTATCCTTAATATTTGTCAAGAACCTTTTTCCTTTCTGAGATCTACAGGTTTCTGTTTCCCAGTCAATATCCGGGTAGTTGAAGTCCCCCATAACAATCACTTCATTATGTTTTGCTACTTTGTCTATTTGTCCTAATAGCAGATTCTCATTCTCCTCTGTTATATTTGGTGGCTTATAGCAGACCCCCAGTAATATTTTATTATTATTTTTTGCCCCCTCTATCTCTACCCACATGGACTCGACCCCCTCTTCTCCCTCTCCTATATCTTCCCTTAGTCTGGGCTTTAGACATGACTTTACATATAAAGTCTCTGTTATACCTACGATGTCATACCTCTCCTCCGATATAAGCGCCCGCAGCTCATCCGCCTTATTGGTCAGGCTTCTTGCGTTGGTCAGCATGCAAGATAAAACTTTGGGGTTATTTAGCATCCTATTCTTCTCTAACGATCTAACTGTACTATCCCCACCCCCCTCTCCACCCTCATTATATTCACTTCTCCCGTTCCCCCTTGCTTGCCTCACATCCCACCTATTTCCTTGGTCCCCCCCCCATCTCTAGTTTAAAAACTCCTCCAACCTATTAGCCATCTTCTTCCCCAGCACCGCTGCACCCTCCCCATTGAGGTGCAGCCCGTCCCTACGGTAGAGCCTGTAGCCGACCGCGAAGTCGGCCCAGTTCTCCATGAACCCAAACCCTTCTGCCTTGCACCAACTCTTTAGCCACTTATTCACCTCCCTAACCTCCCGTTGGCGCTCCTGTGTGGTTCGCGGGATTGGTAGTATTTCTGAGAAAACTACCTTGGAGGTCCTTGCCCTAAGCTTCCTACCTAGGTCCCTGAAATCATTTTTAAGGACCCTCCATCTACCACTCACTTTGTCATTGGTGCCGATGTGGACCATGACCGCTGGGTCTTCGCCAGCCCCACCCAGTAACCTGTCAACCCGATCCGCGATGTGCCGGACTCGAGCGCCAGGGAGGCAGCACACCGTTCGGCGATCCCGGTCTTTGTGACAGATTGCCCTGTCTGTCCCCCTAATAATAGAGTCACCCACTACCAGAACCTGTCTTGCCTGCCCTACACTTCCCCCCTCCCCCTCATTACTGGAGCATACACTCCCCCGGCGGTCAGAGGATCTGTCGTGCTCCAATAATGCCGGTTCTGAACCAGCCTTCCTATACTTCTTCCTTCTATCCCTCCTAACTGTTATCCAGCTCCCTGCCTGTTCAGCCTGCACTTCCCCTCTATGCTCCACCCCCAGTATTGACCCATTGAGTGTCTGCTCGGTGAGCAGCAAACTCCGTTCCATGTTGTCGATGCTCCTCAGTACCGCTATCTGAGCACTTAGATCCAGAATTTGGGCTTCCAAGTGCACGATATGCTCACATCTCTCGCAGCAGTATGGATCCTCGAGCGGATGCTCACGGAATGCATACATTGCGCAAGATGTACACTGCACGGTTCCGGCCAACATGGACGTCATTCTAAATATGGGGATACAGTCAGTATATATATACAAGTACAAAACACAATTATTTATATATAGGTGTATGGACGGGGATCAATTAGGGATGTGCAGGTGTATCAATTAGATATCGGTGGGGGATCAGTTAAGTATGGACGGGGGATCAATTAAGTATCAAGTATGGATGGGGAAATCAGCTAAGTAGGTCAGGTGGATTAATCAAGTAAAAAGTAAAGTAAAGAAATTAATGAAATACAGTCAGCAATTCAGTCCAAAGTCCTTCCTTCCAAACTCCCTGAAAACAAAGTCACTGAAAAACAAGTCACACACTTACTTTCGTTCGCACTTACGCTCCGGACACACGCAGCTCGTTCACACTCACAAACTAAGAGATTTAAAGAGTTTTTTGTTGTTGTTTTTTTTTCCTTTTCCAGCAATGTACCCTTCACCTCAATGCACTTCCAAAGGACTTGATGCCCAACCAGCTGTCCCTTATAAACCCTTAATTATGACCCCTTCCCCTTAATTAACCCCTTGTGAGTAAATCTACACCTCAGGATTTTAGTGCAATGTAGTTAACCCTTAAATACACAGGTAGTAAACTAAGAAACTAAAACTGTAATGAGAAAATAGATTTTAAAAAGCCCAATAAATCTAAACAGGTAGAAAAGCACTCAGCAGGTCACAATGCAGCCACTCACCGCAATTCACACAGGTATTTTCTGCAGGATTCCCAAATACCTCTTCACTGAAAAACAAGTCACACACTTACTTTCGTTCGCACTTACGCTCCGGACACACGCAGCTCGTTCACACTCGCAAACTAAGAGATTTAAAGAGTTTTTTTTTTTTTTTTTTTTCCTTTTCCAGCAATGTACCCTTCACCTCAATGCACTTCCAAAGGAGAGGTAGGATATGCGCCAAAACGCTGACCACCTCAGGCCTAGCCGCTACTACATACATGCGCTTGCATTCCAACAAAACAAAGCAGATGCTAACTTGTATCATCATCATCATGGTCCTCACCTTGGCACTCTCAACTCCCCTGATGGAGAAGCCAGGGCCCACCGGAGGAGTCTGGTTCTCTGGTGGGCTCGTCCAATGCTGCCCTAAAGCAGGCCAGGCTAAGAAAAGTGTGTGGGGGGATGTTCCAAGGAGAAATAGGGGCGGCTGGGGACCATTTATGGACACCCGGCTGCCCCCAGGCGGCTGGGGACCGTGTGTGAACACCCGGTCGCGGGGCGGCTGGGGACCGAGTATGGACACCCGGCAGCCGGGCGGCTGGGGACTGAGTATGGATTCCAGGCCGCCAATGCTGCCATGACGCGGTGGTCAGATTCCGCCTCCACGTGCCTAAAAAGGCCCAATTTCAAGTGCAAGCAAGCAAGCAGTATGGTATTGCAGCCTGGCGGTGGGTGGGTGGCAGGCTGCACACTTACGCTTGCATTCCAAGAAAACAAAGCAGATGCTAACTTGTATCATCATCATCATGGTCCTCACCTTGTCACTCTCAACTCCCCTGATGGAGAAGCCAGGGCCCACCGGAGGAGTCTGGTTCTCTGGTGGGCTCGTCCAATGCTGCCCTAAAGCAGGCCAGGCTAAGAAAAGTGTGTGGGGGGATGTTCCAAGGAGAAAGAGGGGCGGCTAGGGACCATTTATGGACACCCGGCTGCCCCCAGGTGGCTGGGGACCGAGTATGGACACCCGGCCGCCCCCTGGCGGTTGGGGACCGAGTGTGGACACCCCGCCGCCGGGCGGCTGGGGACTGGATACCAGGCCGCCAACGCTGCCATGACATGGTGGCCAGATTCCGCCTCCACATGCCTAAAAGGCCCAATTTCAAGTGCAAGCAAGCAGTATGGTATTGCAGCCTGGGGGTGGGTGGGTGGTTGGCTGCATATTTGCGCTTGCATTGCAAGGAATGGGGGAGGTACAATTGAACACTGCCCTGGGACAAGAACTTGCACGGGGATAGTTGCAAGTCTGCATCTTCTGATGCGGCAAGGATGACTTCTGATGGGCACACTTTTAGGCAGTGACCGGGGAGTCAGAGATGCTTCCAGGGGTCTTCCCCATGCTGTCCCCATGTCTTTTCAGCACTGTATGCATGTGTCACACAGCACATGGCCAGATAAGGTTGTAAAATGTTAAAATGACATTTCCCGGTGAATGCATTTGTCACGGTTGAAGCAATACAAAAGTGCAAAAACGCATTAAAAATGCTACTTGTGAACATAGCCCAAGGTGTGGAGGAGTATTTATTTTTTTTGTTATTTATTTTACCTTATACACAAGTCTTTACCCTGGAAAGGAACTTCCTTAACATATTTCACAGGAAAGCAGTTTCAGTTTAGTTTTTGAACGTTTTATTGTGAGCCCTTAAAAGTGGCTTAATACCTCTGACCACGTTGTTGGCAGCAGTGACCTGGGGGTCAGAAATGCTTCCTGGGGCGATCCCCATGCTGTCCCCATGTCATTTGAGCACTGTCACTATCGTTTTGGGCACTTGTTAGGCTTTTAAAAGACAGCCGGGGATGCCGCCGCGAAAATGCTCGGGTCTCCCATAGACTAACATTGGGCTCGTGGCTCAGGTCGAGCAACCGAGTATCATGGCGAGCTAGGCCCGAGCTTTGAGCACCCGAGCATTTTAGTGCTCGCTCTTCACTACTAAATACCCTTCATTATTTATTATTTTTGCACTTTGCGATTTACCCATTTACTTCCAGTTACTTGGGTATTTTGCTTGCTGTTGGTTTTTCTTTGTCTAGTGGCCTTGTGTGAACATGCATTTACATTTTGCATGCACATCAATTTATGTTTCAGTTCAGACTTCTAGGTTTTTTCTTTGTAGTTCAGTGTGCTTTAGTACATATACTGGTGTGGCCACCCTTTGTCTGAGCTGAAATGTTTATTCTGCCTCAGGTCTATGCTTCTACTAGGGGGTCAGTCTCTCTGCCCTTAGCCATATGTACGTCACTTGACAAATGGTAAGGTTTTAATATTAGCGTTAGGACTGTCCCATAAGGGTTGCCGTGATGTGGCAGGATAGCTTTTACATTATTTTTATCAAAATTATGTTAACTAAATACCCTTCATTATTTATTATTTTTGCACTTTGCGATTTACCCATTCACTTCCGGTTACTTGGGTATTTTGCTTGTCTTTGGTTTTTCTTTGTCTAGTGGCCTTGTGAGAACATGCATTTACATTTTCCATGCACATCAATTTATGTTTCAGTTCAGACTTCTAGGTTTTTTCTTTATATGCTATATATGCTGTATGTGCGGGAAGGGAGCTTGTCTGTACACTGCTTGCTATGTGTGGGGGAGGGAAGCTGTTGGACAAAGAGGGGTCCTGCAAACATCCAACTAATGGCCCCCCATATATATTACAGGAAGGTAGGTCAAACCTAAGGATTTTTGCTGGAGCAGCCGACCATGTGCTGTGTATGGGGCCATCTCCCCCACACATATAACCACATTCATGTATATGGGGGAGTCGGGATGTGTTGTGTGGACAAGCATCCGGTCTAAAACTAACTAGTGTATGGGCACCTGAGACTAAGGCAAGTTATCATCCAGAAAGTCATTCTCCAGCCTGCTGCAAAAATGCCGGATAGAGAAAGGCTTTTATCACCTAAGCCAGATCTCACTGGAGGGGAAGCAAGAAGAAAAAAGGAGAAATGTAAAATAAGACACAAGTCCAGACAGTTGTCATCCAAAACTTTATCTGGTATCGACCAAGAAAATTACAATCAGTAAAAGTATAAACCACATTTAGGAAAAACACAGATGAGCTGCGGGACCATCGCTTCTTCTTCTGGGACTTTTAGGCGGACAGGTTGCTCTGCTGTCGGAGGCCTTTCTTGTGCTTGGACTTCTCCTTCATGTGGATTCTGAAGACTAGGAGGCTCCTGAGGGTCCATCTCTCCTGCCGGCAGCTCAGAATGACTTGGAGATATGTTTCCTTCAGTCCAGGAAAGCAAGAGAGGAAAAAGATGAATGTGATGTAATAACAAGACAAACCTAAAAAAAAAACATGTATAAAAAATCATGTAACTGCAAACTGCACAAAAATGACCCCAATAACGTAAGTGCTGTAGTATTAAAGAACCTGCAAAACGAGTGGTGTGAAAAGACCTGGGACTAAAATGACAAAAAAAAAGAAAAGATTCAAGGGATCAGCAGCATTTTATAACAGGTAAAAAATGTATTAAGTTTTGTGGATGATAACCAGACGTTTATTTCAAATGAAGAGTTTAATGAACGTCTTGTATTCGGCCAATTGGAACCTTCCCGGAAATGTCTGCGCCGGTGATAAAATCTACTTACTAATAGAGCTCCCGACTGGACACAAAGAACTGCAGCTCATGGAGGAATGAAGCTTCTTTCCTTCTCAGCCAAGAACTTCTTATACCAGTCCCGTACGGCCTCTATCATGTGCTGATATCTAGCAGAAAGAGAAAAAATCAATTATAAACTAAATAAAATTTATTAAAGAAAAAAAAACCTCCTGCAAACATGAAGCATTTGTAGCAAAGCACAGCCATTATTTACACAGCACAATTGTTTTACTTTATTCTATATTAGTGGCCGCTCTGTGCAAAAACTTGTGGGAAATTACTGCAGCACTAATATTGTCCGTCCAGAGAGCACCCAAGTATTCCCCAATTTCTGACTCCACCGCCCGATTGCCCCCACAAGCACAATGCTGCACCGCTGTCACCTGCCTGGTACAGGCTCCTTTATAGGGTCCTTTCAGCTGTTATTCACCAAGATGTGAAGTAATCCGAGTACAGGGTTTCCCATGTCTGAGTGCAGGGGTGGAGAGCAGAGAGGATCAGACAGGGACAGGCCCATACACAGACTGCTGGTATATAGAGGACAAATCTCACTGAACAGCAGCCACAAGAAGCTTCTGGATGGGGGCAGTGGGGGTGAGACAGCACTTCAGCAACGTGTTTGGGAGAGAAGGAAGAAAATAAGCAAATGAAGAAAATTTATAAAGTTCACAAGTCTGCAATGTGAGGAGGATAATTACATGAAGAAAACCCTCTAGGTGCAGCGTCGGCAACCGGAAAACCGCCCCAAGGTCCACCTGTGTCATCAGCGCCCCCCTGCTGGACCCCTAATCAGTTGTACTGCAGACTCAGATGATTGATAGTGACACTAGGTCAGCTCTTTCCCTATGGCGGCACTAGCTGACCATCCTGTGCATAGGACAGGTGCCGGATCATTCAGTCCTTTCCCTCTTCCCCAACGTGAAGCAAACATCCCTCTGACCAGACAAACATCCCTCTGACCAGACAAACATCCCCCTGACCAGGCAAACATCCCCCTGACCAGGCAAACATTCCCCTGACCAGGCAAACATCCCCCTGACCAGGCAAACATCCCTCTGACCAGGCAAACATCCCTCTGACCAGGCAAACATACAACCCCTTATTTTCTTTCCCATTTTACTTCCTTTATTAATTTCTCCTCCAACATTACTGACAACTCCAAGTTCAATAGTTTGATAGTCTCATCTCCTGCCTTTGTATGTGGAGGAGGCAATAAACAGCCGTATACATCCTAAACCTGTCAAAAGGACTTTCTCTGCAACTCCCTACTCTCAGCTGTCCCCCTGTAACAATCCACCTTTTTCTCTTTCTCGCTCATACATTTCAGACACTTTATTAACTTGTTAATCATATTTCCAAACTTACTGCATTCCACTTCATCTGATCATACATCACCGTTTAAAAGAATCACAATCACTTACTTGTCTGCTGCTGTAATTCTTGGATTGTTTTCTTGCTGTTACTTGGTCTTATTTTGCTTTTTTGCTGTCCTTAAACCACCATCTGCCGCACAGAGTCCACATCTTGTTCCACCGGGTCGCTCTTTTGATCCCTGCAACAACAGACACTATGCGAGTATGACTTCACATGTGACATTTCCAAGTCCCTTTACCATTGTGGTGCCAATGGAGTACCCCTTTTCTCATTATTATGCCCCCGAAGCACACCATTTCCCGCTAGCATGCCACCGTAGCACACCTTTTCCCGTTAGTATGCCACCGGGCACACCTATTCCCGTTAGCATGCCACCGGAGCACACCTTTACCATTAGCATGTGACCGGAGCACACCTTTACCGTTAGCATGCCACCGGAGCACGCCACTTCCCAGTTGGCTTGCCACCGGAGCACGCCACGTCCCCGTTGGCTTGCCACCGGAGCACGCCACTTCCCCGTTGGCTTGCCACCGGAGCACGCCACTTTCCCGTTGGCTTGCCACCGGAGCACGCCACAGTCCCGTTGGCTTGCCACCGGAGCACGCCACAGTCCCGTTGGCTTGCCACCGGAGCACGCCACTTTCCCGTTGGCTTGCCACCGGAGCACGCCACTTTCCCGTTGGCTTGCCACCGGAGCACGCCACTTTCCCGTTGGCTTGCCACCGGAGCACGCCACTTTCCCGTTGGCTTGCCACCGGAGCACGCCACTTTCCCGTTGGCTTGCCACCGCAGCACGCCACTTTCCCGTTGGCTTGCCACCGGAGCACGCCACTTTCCCGTTGGCTTGCCACCGCAGCACGCCACTTTCCCGTTGGCTTGCCACCGCAGCACGCCACTTTCCCGTTGGCTTGCCACCGCAGCACGCCACTTTCCCGTTGGCTTGCCACCGCAGCACGCCACTTTCCCGTTGGCTTGCCACCGCAGCACGCCACTTTCCCGTTGGCTTGCCACCGCAGCACGCCACTTTCCCGTTGGCTTGCCACCGGAGCACGCCACTTTCCCGTTGGCTTGCCACCGGAGCACGCCACAGTCCCGTTGGCTTGCCACCGGAGCACGCCACAGTCCCGTTGGCTTGCCACCGGAGCACGCCACAGTCCCGTTGGCTTGCCACCGGAGCACGCCACTTTCCCGTTGGCTTGCCACCGGAGCACGCCACTTTCCCGTTGGCTTGCCACCGGAGCACGCCACTTTCCCGTTGGCTTGCCACCGGAGCACGCCACTTTCCCGTTGGCTTGCCACCGGAGCACGCCACTTTCCCGTTGGCTTGCCACCGGAGCACGCCACTTTCCCGTTGGCTTGCCACCGGAGCACGCCACAGTCCCGTTGGCTTGCCACCGGAGCACGCCACAGTCCCGTTGGCTTGCCACCGGAGCACGCCACAGTCCCGTTGGCTTGCCACCGGAGCACGCCACAGTCCCGTTGGCTTGCCACCGGAGCACGCCACAGTCCCGTTGGCTTGCCACCGGAGCACGCCACAGTCCCGTTGGCTTGCCACCGGAGCACGCCACTTTCCCGTTGGCTTGCCACCGGAGCACGCCACTTTCCCGTTGGCTTGCCACCGGAGCACGCCACTTTCCCGTTGGCTTGCCACCGGAGCACACCACTTTCCCGTTGGCTTGCCACCGGAGCACGCCACTTTCCCGTTGGCTTGCCACCGGAGCACGCCACTTTCCCGTTGGCTTGCCACCGGAGCACGCCACTTTCCCGTTGGCTTGCCACCGGAGCACGCCACTTTCCCGTTGGCTTGCCACCGGAGCACGCCACTTTCCCGTTGGCTTGCCACCGGAGCACGCCACTTTCCCGTTGGCTTGCCACCGGAGCACGCCACTTTCCCGTTGGCTTGCCACCGGAGCACGCCACTTTCCCGTTGGCTTGCCACCGGAGCACGCCACTTTCCCGTTGGCTTGCCACCGGAGCACGCCACTTTCCCGTTGGCTTGCCACCGGAGCACGCCACTTTCCCGTTGGCTTGCCACCGGAGCACGCCACTTCCCCGTTGGCTTGCCACCGGAGCACGCCACTTCCCCGTTGGCTTGCCACCGGAGCACGCCACTTCCCCCTTGGCTTGCCACCGGAGCACGCCACAGTCCCGTTGGCTTGCCACCGGAGCACGCCACAGTCCCATTGGCTTGCCACCGGAGCACGCCACTTTCCCGTTGGCTTGCCACCGGAGCACGCCACTTTCCCGTTGGCTTGCCACCGGAGCACGCCACTTTCCCGTTGGCTTGCCACCGGAGCACGCCACTTTCCCGTTGGCTTGCCACCGGAGCACGCCACTCTCCCGTTGGCTTGCCACCGGAGCACGCCACTTTCCCGTTGGCTTGCCACCGGAGCACGCCACTTTCCCGTTGGCTTGCCACCGGAGCACGCCACAGTCCCGTTGGCTTGCCACCGGAGCACGCCACAGTCCCGTTGGCTTGCCACCGGAGCACTCCACAGTCCCGTTGGCTTGCCACCGGAGCACGCCACAGTCCCGTTGGCTTGCCACCGGAGCACGCCACAGTCCCGTTGGCTTGCCACCGGAGCACGCCACTTTCCCGTTGGCTTGCCACCGGAGCACGCCACTTTCCCGTTGGCTTGCCACCGGAGCACGCCACTTTCCCGTTGGCTTGCCACAGGAGCACGCCACTTTCCCGTTGGCTTGCCACCGGAGCACGCCACTTCCCCGTTGGCTTGCCACCGGAGCACGCCACTTTCCCGTTGGCTTTCCACCGGAGCACGCCACTTTCCCGTTGGCTTGCCACCGGAGCACGCCACTTTCCCGTTGGCTTGCCACCGAAGCACGCCACTTTCCCGTTGGCTTGCCACCGGAGCACGCCACTTTCCCGTTGGCTTGCCACCGAAGCACGCCACTTTCCCGTTGGCTTGCCACCGGAGCACACCACTTTCCCGCTGGCTTGCCACCGGAGCACACCATCATCCATTTAATAAAATGGGCCACACTTAGCTTTTTCTTTTATATAATGGGCCCATATAGTTTTTCATTGAATATATTGGGCCCCACATAACCTTACATTTAATATATATAATCGTCTTATCATGTCTGTCTGTCTGTCCTTCTGTCCAGGAAGTCCTGCGTCGCTGATTGGTCCGACCGTGGTCAATCAGCGACGTGGGATTTCAGAAAAAGATGGCGGCCATTAGCGGCTCATCTGCCGCACGGAGGTCAGCGGCGATGAAGCCGGGAGATGACCGGCGCTAGCGGTCAACTTCCGGCTCGCAGCAGAAGTACCCCGACCGGCGGCGCCGCTGACCTCCATGCGGCTACCATCGGGAAATCAGCGGTTAGGGCTGCTGATCTTCCGACGGCAAGTGTGAAGGGAGGATCGAGGAGCGGCGCCACCGGTCGGGATACTTCTGCTGCGAGCAGCCGGTCATCTCCCGGCTGCTCGCAGCGGAAGTACCCGCACAGGCAGCGCCGCTCCCCTGTCCTCACTAATACGATTCGGCGGCCGCGACCAATCAGCGATATTGGCTCCAAATTTAAACACCGCTCTGCACAGAGGTCAGTGGCGATGCATCCGGTCATCTCCCAGCTGCTCGCAGCAGAAGTACCCCGACCGGCGGCGCCGCTGACCTCCATGCGGCTACCGTCGCTAGATCAGTGGCTAGGGCCGCTTATCTCCCGACGGCAAGTGTGAAGGGAGGACCGGGGAGCGGCGCCGCCGGTTGGGATACTTCTGCTGCGAGCAGCCGGTCATCTCCCGGCTGCTCACAGTGGAAGTACCCGCTCCCCGGTTCTCACTAATACGATTCGCTGATTGGTCGCGGCCGCCGTCCGTGACCAATCACCGGTTTTGGCGCCAAATTTAAACATGCTCTCCGGTCCTCACTAACACGGTTCGCTGATTGGTCGCGGCCGGCCGCATACATATTCTAGAATAACCGATGAGTTAGAATCGGGCCACCATCTACTTTAATATAATGGGCCACAAATTGCCTTCTAGTTATTACAAGAGGTCCTGCATAGTCTTCCATTTATTTTAATAGGCCCCATATAACCTTTCAGCATCTGAAACAACGGATACTGAAAGCCTGTGCTAGCATTTCTTCTGCGGTGTTGCTATCAGTGTGTCAAGAGTGGGAGAAGAGGGTTGCATTGACAATCCAACACAATGGGCAGTACTTTGAACACATTTTATAAGTGGTCATAAACTTGTAAAAAATTCATGAAAGAATAAAGTTATGTTAAAACCAAGCACGCCATTGTATTTTCTTATGAAATTCTCAATGAGTTTGATGTGTCACATGACCCTCTTCCCATTGAAAAAAATAAAGTTAGATCCAAAATGGCCGACTTCAAAATGGCCGCCATAGTCACCACCCATCTGGAAAAGTTTCCCCCTCCCATATACTAATGTGTCATAAACAGGAAGTTGACATCACCAACCATTCCCATTTAATTTAGGTGTATCCATATAAATAGCCCACCCTGTATTATTACCATTTTTATTATTGCTGTACATACTGTAGCTTTTCATTTAATTTATTGGGCCCCATATAGGCTTCCATTTAATATAATGGGCCCCACATAGCCTTCCATTTAATTTAATGGGGTCCACATAGCCTTCCATTTAATTTAATGGTGTCCTCATAGCCTTCCATTTAATTTAATGGGGCCCACACATGTTTTTATTTAATATAAAGAGCCCCACATAAGCCCCTAATTAATATAATGGGCCCCACCTTGCTTTCCATATAAAATAATGGGTCCCACATAGCCCTCCCTTTTGTTATCATGAGCCTTACATATCACACCATTTCCGATGGTCTGCCACCGAAGTACACCATTGGCTGCTGGGGTGCCACTGGAACACACTCTTTACAGTTGGGGTGCCAACAGAGCACACCTTTCACCATTAGCATGCCACCGGAGTACACTTTTTGCCACTGGCATGCCACTGAAGCACACCCTTTACCATTGGAGTACCATCGGGCACACCCTTTACCGTTGGCGTGCCATCGGAGAACTCTATTTCCCGTAGGCCTACCAGAGGGGCCCAATATGTGACCTTTTTTGCTTACCACTGGGGCACCCATCTTGAGCTTTTTAGCTTCCACCGGGGTGCACTCTTTGGCCTTTTAGCTTACCACCGGGGCACCCATCTTGGGCTTTTTAACTGCGACCGGGGTACACTCTGACCATTTTGCTTACCACCGGGGCACTCTTAGGCTTTTTTAGCCTGCTACCGGAGTGCACTTTTTGGCCTTATTGCTTACCACTGGGGCGCACTCTAGGGCTTTTTAGCCTGCCACCAGGGTGCATTCTTTGGCCCCTATTGCTTACCACTGGGGCGCATTCTAGGGCTGCTCAGTCTGCCACCAGGGTCTACTCTTTGGCCTTTTTGCCATTGGTGTGCCACCAGAGCACACCCTATGACGTTGGAGTGCCACCGGAGCACACCCTTTACCTTTGGAGTGCCACCGGAGCACACAATTTGCCATTGGCAAAATTATAATGGACCCCCACATAGAATTCTATAAAGTATAATGGCCCCCACATAGCCCTCTATATAGTATAATGAGCCGCACATTGCCTTCCATGTACTATAATTTAATTTATTGGGCTCCACATAGCTTTTCATTTAATTTATTGAACCCCATATAACCTTCAATTTAATATAATAGGCCGCACTGGACTCCATTTAATATATTGGACCTGACATAGCCTTCCATTTAATAAAATGGGGCCAAAATATCCCTCTATTTAATATAATGGGCACCAAAAAGCCTTCCATGTTTTATATTGGGCACCACATAGCCCTCTATTTAATACAATTGGCCCCACTTAACCTTCCATTTAAAATATTGGGCCCCACATAGCTTTACATTTAATTTACTGGGCTCCATATAGGCTTCCATTTAATATAATGGGCCCCACATAACCCTCCATTTAATATAATGGTCCCCACATTGCCTTCCATTTATTATAATGGAGGCAAGATACATCTCTATTTAATATAATGGACAAAACATAGGCTTCCATTTAATATAATTGGCGCTACATAGCCCTTTATTTGATAAATGTGCCTCACATAGCCCTCCATATAATATTATGGGCTCCGCAACGCTTTCCATTTAATTTAATAGGCCTCACATAGCCCTCAATTTAATACAGAGGGCCCCACAAAACCTTCCAGATAACATAGTGGGCCCCAATATAGCTTTCTTTTTAATGTATTGGTCCCCACATAGCCCTCTATTAAATATAATGGGCTCCACATAGCCTTCCATTTAATATCATGTGCCCCACATAGAATTTATCATAATTAAATGGGCCCCGCATAGCCTTCCATTAAATATAATGGAACACACATAGTCATCCATTTAATATAATGGGCCCCATATAGTCATACATTTATTATAATGGGCCATACGTAGCTCTCTCTTTAATATAATGGGCCCCACATAGCCATCCATTTAATATAATGGGCCCTACGTAGATGTCCCTTTAAGATAACGGGCCCCACATAGCTTTCCCTTTAATATAATGGGCCCCACATAGCTTTCCCTTTAATATAATAGGCCCCACATAGCTTTCTCTTTAATATAATGGGCCCCACATAGCTTTCCCTTTAATATAATGGGCCCACATAGCTTTCTCTTTAATATAATGGGCCCCACATAGCTTTCCCTTTAATATAATTGGCCCCACATAGCTTTCTCTTTAATATAATGGGCCCCACATAGCTTTCCCTTTAATATAATGGGCCCCACATAGCTTTCTCTTTAATATAATGGGCCCCACATAGCTTTCCCTTTAATATAATGGGCACCACATAGATTTTATTATTATATAATGGGCCCCACATAGCTTTCCTTTTAATATAATGGGCCCCACATAGCTTTCCCTTTAATATAATGGGCCCCACATAGCTTTCTCTTTAATATAATGGGCCCCACATAGCTATCCCTTTAATATAATGGGCCCCACATAGCTTTCCCTTTAATATAATGGGCCCCACATAGCTTTCTCTTTAATATAATGGGCCCCACATAGCTTTCTCTTTAATATAATGGGCCCCACATAGCTTTCTCTTTAATATAATGGGCCCCACATAGCTTTCTCTTTAATATAATGGGCCCCACATAGCTTTCCCTTTAATATAATGGGCCCCACATAGCTTTCTCTTTAATATAATGGGCCCCACATAGCTTTACCTTTAATATAATGGGCCCCACATAGCTTTCTCTTTAATATAATTGGCCCCACATAGCTTTCTCTTTAACATAATGGGCCCCACATAGCTTTCTCTTTAATATAATGGGCCCCACATAGCTTTCTCTTTAATATAATGGGCCCCACATAGCTTTCTCTTTAATATAATGGGCCCCACATAGCTTTCCCTTTAATATAATGGGCCCCACATAGCTTTCCCTTTAATATAATGGGCCCCACATAGCTTTATCTTTAATATATTGGGCCCCACATAGCTTTCCCCTTAATATAATTGGCCCCACATAGCTTTCCCTTTAATATAATTGGCCCCATATAGCTTTATCTTTTATATATTGGGCCCCACATAGCTTTCCCCTTAATATAATGGGCCCCACATAGCTTTCTCTTTAATATAATGGGCCCCACATAGCTTTCTCTTTAATATAATGGGCCCCACATAGCTTTCCCTTTAATATAATGGGCCCCACATAGCTTTCTCTTTAATATAATGGGCCCCACATAGCTTTCCCTTTAATATAATGGGCCCCACATAGCTTTCTCTTTAATATAATTGGCCCCACATAGCTTTCTCTTTAACATAATGGGCCCCACATAGCTTTCTCTTTAATATAATGGGCCCCACATAGCTTTCTCTTTAATATAATGGGCCCCACATAGCTTTCTCTTTAATATAATGGGCCCCACATAGCTTTCCCTTTAATATAATGGGCCCCACATAGCTTTCCCTTTAATATAATGGGCCCCACATAGCTTTATCTTTAATATATTGGGCCCCTCATAGCTTTCCCCTTAATATAATTGGCCCCACATAGCTTTCCCTTTAATATAATTGGCCCCATATAGCTTTATCTTTAATATATTGGGCCCCACATAGCTTTCCCTTTAATATAATGGGCACCACATATCCGTCCCTTTAATATTATGGACCCCACATAGATTTGTTATAATATAATGGGCCCCACATAGATTTATTATAATATAATGGGCCCCACCTAACCCTCCAGTTTATACACTGCAGTCGCTCTCTTTCTTCTCTTCTTTACCTAGTCCAGTCTTTCGTGACGACTTCCCGCCATGATTCGTCTTTGCAGTTTGCTGTCCAGGTTTCGGCTGCTCCGCACTTTTCAGCAGATCACCGCACTCCTGAAAAACAAAAATGTTACAAATATAAGCGACTTAAATAAATAATGCCGCCCACTGTGCCACCAAATGCAAATATGTGCCACACTGTGCCCATGAGTATATCATTCACCACAATGAAGTCTGCTCCACTGAGAATATAAATCAGTCACTAGCTTGTGCCCCCGTTATAAATAGTGTTGAGCGAGCACTAAAATGCTCGGGTGCTCGAAGCTCGGCCCAAGCTCGCCGTGATACTCGGGTGCTCGACCTGAGCAACGAGCCCATGTTAGTCTATGGGAGACCCGAGCATTTTTGCGGCGGCACCCCCGGCAGTCTGTAGAAAGCCTAAAAAGTGCCCAAAATGATAGTGACAGTGCTCAGATGACATGGGGACAGCATGGGGATCGCCCCAGGAAGCATTTATGACCCCCAGGTCACTGTTGTCAACTATGTGTTCAGAGGTATTAAGCCACTTTTACAGGCTCATAAGAAAACGTTCAAAAACGAAAGTGAAACTTTTTTCCTGTGAAATATGTTAAGGAACATCCTTTCCAGGGTAAAGACTTGTGTATAAGGTAAAATAAATAACCAAAAACAAAAATACTCCTCCACACCTTGGGCTATGTTCACAAGTAGCATTTTTTATGCGTTTTTGCACTTTTGTATTGCTTTCAACTGTGACAAATGCATTCACTGGGAAATGTCATTTAAACATTTTACAACCTTATCTGGCCATGTGCTGTGTGACACATGCATACAGTGCTGAAAAGACATGGGAACAGCATGGAAAAGACATGGGAACAGCATGGGGAAGCATCTCTGACTCCCAGGTCACTGCCTAAGTGTGCCCATCAGATGTGATCCTTGCCGCATCAGAAGATGCAGACTTGCAACTATCCCCGTGCAAGTCCTTGTCCCAGGGCAGTGTTCAATTGTACCTCCCCCATTCCTTGCAATGCAAGCGCAAATATGCAGCCAACCACCCACCCCCAGGCTGCAATACCATACTGCTAGCTTGCACTTGAAATGGGGCCTTTTAGTTTTGAGGAGGCCGAAGCTGGCCACTACCTCATGGCTGCTTCGGCAGCGAGGTATCCATACTCAGTCCCCAGCCGCCCGGCGGCCGGGTGTCCACACTCGGTCCCCAGCCGCCCCGCGGCTGGGTGTCCACACCTGGTCCCCAGCCGCCTGGGGGCAGCGGGGTGTCCATAGACAGTCCCCAGCCACCCCGATTTCTCCGCGGAACATCCCCACACACTTTTCTTAGACTGGCCTGCTTTAGGGCAGCATTGGACGAGCCCACTAGAGAACCCGACTCCATCAGGGGAGGTGAGAGTGTCAAGGTGAGGAGCATGATGATGATAGAAGTTAGCATCTGCATTGTTTTGTTGGAATGCAAGCATAAGTGTGCAACCTGCCACCAACCCACCCCCAGGCTGCAAAACCATACTGCTAGCTTGCGTGCACTTGAAATTGGGCCTTTTAGGCATGTGGAGGCCGAAGCTGGCCACTACCTCATGGCTGCTGCGGCAGCGAGGTATCCATACTCAGTCCCCAGCCGCCCGGCGGCTGGGTGTCCACGCACGGTCCCCAGTCGCCAGGGGGCGGCCGGGTGTCCACACTCGGTCCCCAGCCGCCCCGCGGCCAGGTGTCCATAAACGGTCCCCAGCCGCCCCGATTTCACCGCGGAACATCCCCACACACTTTTCTTAGACTGGCCTGCTTTAGGGCAGCATTGGACGAGCCCACCAGAGAACCCGACTTCTCCGGTGGGCCCCGGCTTCTCTATCAGGGGAGTTGAGAGTGCCAAGGTGAGGAGCATGATGAGGATGATAGAAGTTAGCATCTGCTTTGTTTTCAAGGAATGCAAGCGCATGTATGTAGTAGCGGCTAGGCCTGAGGTGGTCAGCGTTTTGGTGCATATCCTACCTCCTCTGAGGATTGCTGGATGTTTTCCTGCTACTATCCAAGTTCTATGACTCTCGTTAAAACAAAGCTTCAAGTGATAAATGATGGATGAGGTAGTGGCAAAGAAGAAAGAGCAGGAGGAACAGGGACCATTCACATCAATATCAGGCCAGTCAACCACATATGTCTTGTAGGATATGTTTCTGTAATAAAAAGAGCGGTTCGGCTACACAGTTATAGGGCATACAGTGAGTGCAATGCCTACCAAAACTTTTGAGGCACTCCAATGCCCCTTGGAAATGACATGGAGGTCAGAGGGCCTTAACTAAACCTTTTTTTCCATTTATAGCAACTGGGTCTCATGTGCACTGTTGGCCTAAGCAGTGAATGGAAGGCTTTCCAAAATTATGAGGAACTGCAATGCCCCTTGGAAATGACATGGAGATCAGAGGGCCTTAACTAAACCGTTTTTCCATTTATAGCAACTGGGTCTCCTGTACACTGTTGGCCTAAGCAGTGAATGGAAGGCTTTCCAAAAATTATGAGGAACTGCAATGCCCCTTGAAACAGACGTGGATTACAGCGTACTAAAAACCTTCTACCCATTATTGGGGAGTGTGTTTCCCTTAGTTTTCACCTTTGCATTGAAAAGCAAAAGCTGACTAAAATTAGGAGGAAATGCAATGCCCGTTGGAAGAGTCGTGGAGATTAGAGGTAAGGTAATTAAAAACAACATTTCAATGCCCCTTGGAAGAGCTGTGGAGTTCAGAGTGGCTTAAGAAGACGCTTTTAATGCCCCTTTGAAGAGACGTGGAGGTCACAGTAGCTTAACAAGATGGTTTTAATGCCCCTTACAAGAGCCATACAGTACAGCATCTTAAAAACATTATTCCCATTATTGGGGAGTGGGTCTCCCATAGTATTTGCTTATGCCTTCCAAGCAAAAGCTTCCAAAAATTATGAGGAAATGCAATGCCCGTTCGAAGAGTCGTGGAGGTCCCAGTAGCTTAACAAGACGCTTTTAATGCCCCTCAGAAGAGACGTGGATGACAGAGTGGTATAACAAGACGCTTTTAATGCCCCTTACAAGACACGTGGAGGTCAGAGTGGTATAACAAGACGCTTTTAATGCCCCTTACAAGACAACTGGAGGTCAGAGTGGTATAACAAGACGCTTTTAATGCCCCTCAGAAGAGACGTGGAGGTCAGAGTGGTATAACAAGACGGTTTTAATGCCCCTTACAAGAGACGTGGAGGTCAGAGTGGTATAATAAGATGGTTTTAATGCCCCTCAGAAGAGACGTGGAGGTCAGAGTGGTATAACAAGATGGTTTTAATGCCCCTTACAAGAGATGTGGAGGTCAGAGTGGTATAACAAGACTCTTTTAATGGCCCTCAGAAGAGACGCGGAGGTCAGAGTGGTATAGCAAGACGCTTTTAATGCCCCTTACAAGAGACGCTCATTATTCTGGCATTTGGCAAATATTAAAAATTATGGTAATCCTAATTGACCTAAAATGGGAAAGGTTTATTCTGATTTCATGTCAGATATTGAGAAAAACATGCAGATGTGTCTATTTATACAGTGTATGGAAACTTCTGATTTCAACTGTATATATATATATGTATATGTGTATATATTATATACACGGCGAAGCTCACACACAACAACACCCACAGCAGAGGAACGGGCTGCACACACACCTGCTCCTGTCAGTGCTGTGAGCGCCCCTCATATCGCTGCTGGCTCCGCCCCTCATGTCGCTGCTGGCTCCACCCCTCACATCGCTGCTGGCTCCGCCCCTCGTGTCGCTGTTGGCTCCACCCCTCATATCGCTGCTGGCTCCGCCCCTCACGTCGCTGTTGGCTCCGCCCCTCATATCGCTGCTGGCTCCGCCCCTCATGTCGCAGCTGGCTCCGCCCCTCATGTCGCTGCTGGCGCTCCGCCCCTCATATCGCTGCTGGCTCCGCCCCTCACATTGCTGCTGGCTCCGCCCATCAGCCGCTCACAGTCCTCAGCAATATGGAGACATCCGCACTGATCAGAATCCTCGGGGGCGTGGCCTGTCACTGTAGTCACACAAGGGTTGTCATGGAGATCTCAAGGGAAGGCAGGTGGGCGGGGCTTAGAGCAGGAAGTAGACGCCGTGCAGTGTGATTGGCTCCTTACCTTCTGCCAGTAATGGAGCAGATATATGGCTCCTATATAATGGAGGGGGCTCAGAAGGGGTTCCCCACCCTAAAGGTCAGGGGATAAATAATACTGGACATGAGCGAGGGCAGGAGGACATTATTCTATATTGTAAGAAATCTGATTTCTTCTTTCCTCACAGTTTTTCCTGTGCAAGGCCACATGTATTGTGCGATAATCTGTGAATATGGGGGGATCTGCTCCTCACATCCACATCAATCCCCCCACGTCTGAGCTCTCCCTTACAGGGGTCTTCTGCTCTGCACATTGATGCCGTATCCATGGAGATGACATCATGGCCGGTACATGCGGATCTCCCCGATGGGACCCTTATGTATCTGGAGGACGAGGCGCTGCTGCTCCTCGGGGAGAGGGGGCACAATTCCTGTACACATGATACAGGGGCTTCTGCCATCTCTGGGCTGAGAATAATGCTGGCAGCGCGCAGTCTACATGATGTGAGGATTACAAGTCTGCAGTCACAGAGAGTCACACAGATGACTGCAGCCTTCAGCTTCACACCGGACAATCCCTTTAAATACATGTATATTGGTCTAAAAATACTTTTTACTATTTCTCTTCATGTAACATTTCCTCTGTTCGGCCTTTACCAGCTTTTTGTTTCCCAGCAGCACATTGATGGCTGCAGAATGAGTTAACTTGAGATTCAGTCAGTGAGCTCCTTATGATGTGGAGTTTCCAGCTCTTTTATTTCTGCGATGATTTATGACTGAATCAGAGATCAGCCCAACTTTCATGCTGGTCTGTGAACATAATCAGCACAGAGAAGGTCAGAATGAGCTCACTGATAAATTCTCAGTGAGCTCAATCTGCAACTAGCAATGCAAAGGAAATAAAAAAGCCAAATTGTTTATGAAACGTTATTGAAAAAATATTTGTATGTATATATTTAGCCCAAAATGTCTGAGTGTCCATATCCTTAGTACCAGCACAGCTGAGGATTTGGTACAATCAGGGGCGTACATAGGAATCATGGGGCCCCATAGCAGAAGTTCTAATTGGGCCCCCCCCCCGAAATTTTTTTTTTAAAAATGTAAATAATTGTCGGAGTCACAGAAGAGCAGATCTCACAACCTTCCAACCTTTACATAGTAATTTTCCTCCTGCTGAAGTCCTACATCCCTTTTTCATTGCCCATAAAGTGTGGTGCCAACAAAAGTGCCCCCCAAACATGCTATGATACCCCCATGGTGAATTCCTCCATATGCGCAGTATAATGATCCTACTGTACCCGACCTCAACTCCCAGGGTAAAGTATGATCCCCCAACTGCCCCACACCTCTCCACACTCCATAGAGTATAATGCATTCGCCATGGTCCTCCACACAGTATAAGACTCTCGCCATGGTTCTCCACGCAGTATAATGCACTCCCTCGTGGTCCTCCACGCAGTATAATGCACTCCCTCGTGGTCCTCCACGCAGTATAATGCACTCCCTCGTGGTCCTCCACGCAGTATAATGCACTCCCACGTGGTCCTCCACACAGTACAATGCACTCCCCCATGGTCCTTCACACAGTACAATGCACTCCCCCATGGTCCTCCACACAGTACAATGCACTCCCCCATGGTCCTCCACACAGTATAATGCACTCCTCCATGGTCCTGTACGCAGTATAATGCAGTCCCCCATAGGGTAAAATGCAGCCCCACCCCCCACCCGTAGGGTAAAATGCAGCCCCCCCCCCCACTGTAGGGTAAAATGCAGCCCCAGTCCTCCAGTATTATCAGTACACACTGATTTAAAAAATAAATACATACTTACCGCTCCTCGTTCCCCGCTGCTTCAGTCTCTGCAGCTGATCACCTCAGCAGCTGCCAGCTCCACTGTCTGACACAGCGTGGCGCGTCATCATGCCGCTGCGTCAGACGCAGAGAAGGAATGATGGGAGAGGGAGTGTCACATGATGCTCCCTCCTCCAGGTTTTCGTGGGCCCCGGGCGAAAGAGTCTCAGTGGACCCTTTAACACATCTAACCATTCATGATGCACAGATACAGCAGAGAAATTATAGATATAGATATAGTACAATGCCAAAAATGTCACTGACTTCTTACATTTCATGAGTGATATCTACTGTAAATTCTACAATAGCTCAGAAACCGGTGAATCCTCACAGCGCATAGTGCAGACCGGACAGTATAGTCCTCCATACAGTGTTATGGCACCACTATGTCCTCCATACAATATTATGGGCACCACATAGTCCTCCATACAGTATTATGAGCCCCATATAATGCTCCATACAAAATACTGGATCCCATATAATTCACCATAGAGAATACTGCCTGGTCCCCATGTAATGCCATATGCAGGCTGGACCCCATACAGAGGCCCCACAAGCCCGCTGCATCCTCTCCGGGGCCCCCACAAGCCGGCTGCATACCCCCGGGGCCCTCACAAGCCTGCAGCACCCCACCCCAGAGCCCCCACAAGCCTGCAGCATCCCCCCCAGAGACCCCACAAGCCTGCAGCATCCCCCCCAGAGCACCCACAAGCCCGCAGCATTCCCCCCTAGAGCACCCACAAGCCCGCAGAATCCCCCCCAGGGCCCCACAAGCCCACAGCATCCCCTTAGGGCCCCCACAATCCTGCAGCATCCCCCCATGGCCCCCACAAGCCCTGGACCGTTCCTGCATCACCACCAGTAAAGGTATTGAAGTTTACCCTTGTGTGTGTGCCTGTACTTCCTCTGGGACCGTCCTGCCGTCTCCCTCCTGCTTCCACCATCTTTCTACACCTCTACACTGCCCTGAGGCCTGCTCTACCTGTGGGGAGCCGTCCCATCATAGCTGCCCCTAACATCAGCCTCAGTGGACTGTCGCAGCGCTGGTAACCTCTTACCAGAATCCACAGGTGGCGTCACGACAAATTCCCCTATAAGCATTCCCCCCCTTTTGAGTGACCGCCCTGAGCCACGGACCGGGCCAGCCACCGTGATATCCCCCGGCAACCAGAGGCCCGGCTGCCGAGTGCCCCACGGCCCTGGGGGCGAGTCACTATGCACAGTGGTTCATGAATTAATATTCACAGTGACCCTCCATCCTGTGATTAAAAGGGTCCGTACATTTGACACCTCCGTCTGACTCCCACAGTCTCCTCCGCACAGATCGATATTAAGATGGCCACCGCAATGGCATGGGGAGTGCAGCGGTGAGTCCAGAGCGCAGCTCCTCGCTCTAAAATGCCCATCAGAAAGAAGAGGTCAGACATTTATTTTCTATGAGCGCTCTATTATCCTATTTATCAAACATCAGCACTACAAGAATCCGTCCTGAGCCGTGCTGGGATCTTTGAACGTGGGCCCCCGGGAGGATCGGGCCCCTCATGGTGGAGCAGATCACACTCATTATAATCCATCACTGATAGAAGATACATAAACAACAATACAGGATGATTGTAAAACAGTGAGGCAATATTTTATTGAGCCACCAAACACACAATAAACATATCGAACAGTCCCAGCAAATACCTAATATGGTGCAAATTACAGAGTCTCACCCTTCCGCTGACTCGCCGGGATTAAAGCAGCTGCCAATCTGAGGGGCTTATGGGGCTGACTACCCCCACCAATGGCACCCCCACCAAAGAGCACCCACAAAGAGGAGGTAACAACAAGCTTAGAAAGCTGACAGTCCATTGAGGTACGTGGCCAGGAGACCAGAAAGTTCCAACCTGGCTTCTCCGAACATATCCATGGAACTAGGTGATCGGAAGGTCCCGACTTGGCTTTTTCCGAGCATATTCACGAGTTCCAGGTGGCCGGAGTGTCCCAACCTGGCTACTCCAAACATCTCCATGGGACCAGGTGACTGGTGGGTCCCAACCTGGTTTTCCCAGATGTATCCATGGGTTCTGTGGTAGTCAATGGAGCAGATCTGTATTCCTCCAGCCAGGGCTGTGGTCCCTTAAGCTGGCATCCTGTAGAAACCAAATCTGTGTCCCTCTTAATGGATTCATGGTGTTCTGTAGAGCTGTCCCATAGAGTGTTCCTGGCAGTGGTTTTGTAAAAAGACTCCTTTATGTAGTTCACAACTGTCCTTCTTCATGACTTCATCCACAGGTCAAGAGAAAGGGGTGGTGTTACTAATACGCAATACTGGAGCATCCACAGTTCATCCCCCAATGTTGACTTGCAAACATTGCAAACATTGAAGGATAAACTATAAATTCCGAAACAATGCAAGTCAACAAATTGCATGGACTTATAAAATGGTAATCAACATATTTAGCAAACATCCATTGTTCAAAGAGCCGGCGTCCCTGTATTGTAAAGATAACAGTACAATAAACCAGAAGAGTTGATATAAGAGGTAAATAACCATTTATCAATTAACAAATATCACCTCAACCTACAAGATGAGTCAACATTCAGACTCATGACAAAAGATTATGTGCGTTGACCAACCGAAGAAAGAAACACATAAATTCAATAGTTAATAATTCAGGCAATAGTCTATCATTCTGGGCCTATGGAATTTACATCTGGATAATTACGATTAAATGCTGTGTCGTCACAGGCCCCTTTAGTTTTAGGGACTGGCAGGGGTCCTTTACAGTTGCTCTCCCACTAGTTCATCCTTCTTTCCTTTACTCCGTTTCAATAAAATATTTGGAAATATACAAAGTAAAAACTCAAATATAATTTTTTTTCTTACATTAAAACTTGATTTTATTAAAATAAACCCCCAAAAAACAAGAACAAAAAAACTAAACCTGATTAACATCGCAAAGAACAACAACCCAAACAGTACAACGATCACATGATTTATCCGGCACGAAAAACAGCATCAAGAATAAAATAGTAATAATTAATGGCAAAATTGTAGCTTTTGTTCATTTTGTCTCTATACTGCACGATAAACGCTGGAAAGAAAAAATATAAGAACCATTCCTGGGGTTTTGCCATTGAATGCTGGAAAAAATAAAAAAACATCAGCAGAATTGTTTTTTATTAATCTCACGCAAAATAAAAATGGAATAAAAATTATAAAAACTTTGTTCCCCAAAATGTTACCAGTGAATCCTATAGCAGCTCCGCATGGACCCAAACTGGTAAACTAAAAACTCCTGCATGCCCCGTGTGTGTGTGTATGTATATATATATATATATATATATATATACATACACATATATATATACTCCTCTGTACTATATACACGGCAGAGCTCACACACCACAACACGCTCCGCTGCGGCGCCACAAAAAGAGCGGACCTGGCTGCACACACACCTGCTCCTGTCACCTGTATACACGGTTGAAACCAGAAATTTACATACACTATATAAATGTTAGAACCCTCCTGTTTGTTTTTCCATCTTGTGTTTTGCGGTCATGTGACCATCTGCCTTTATATTCCAGCTCCGCCCTTTTGGCTGTGTTGGACTTCAGTGTTGTTTGACTGCTTTGCTAGCCAGGTGCTTCTGTGCCTTTCTCTGTCAGTTCGCTTGGTCCTTCTGGGACCTCTAGTACCTTTTTGTCAGTTTATCTTTTTGTGTTCTGTAACAACTTCTCTGTTTAGGAGATGTCCCATTTTTGTTCCAGTCCTTAGTTCTTTTAGGGACCCCTCTCCTTTATGCTATAGGTCTTCGTTCAGACTAGCCGAGGACTAAGGTGGGTCTGTTCGCTAGGAACAGGCAGCCCGCTACATCGTAGGGATTCAGCTTAGTCTTACTGTAGGGATAGCTTTCTCCCTTCTTTCCTTAGTACTTGTTGCAGATCATAACAATAAAAAGACACATCTGCATGTTTTTCTCAATATCTGACATGAAATCAGAATAAACCTTCCCGTTTTAGGTCAATTAGGATTACCATCATTTTTAAGATTTGCCAAATGCCAGAATAATAATAAGAGAGAGAGAGAATGTTTTAAAGCATTTTTATTACTTACTGCAAAGTCATAAGTTTACATACACTAATATTGCTATACCTTTAAACAATTCTGGACTGCCCATATGATGATGTCATGTGTTTGGAAACTTCTGATAGCTTTTTTGGCAACATCTCAGTTAATTAGAGACACACCAGTGGATGTATTTTAATGCACACCTGAAACACACTGCTTCTTTGTGTAGCATCATGGGAAAGTCTAAAGAAATCAACCAAGATATCAGGAAGAGAATTGTGGACTTGCACAAGTCTGGCTCATCCTTGGGTACAATTTCAAGATACCTGAAGGTGTCTCGTTAATCTGTACAAACAATTATATGCAAGTACAAACAAGATGGGAATGTCCAGCCATCATACCGCTCAGGAAGGAGACGGGTTCTGTGTCCCAGAGATGAACGTGCTTTGGTCCGATATGTGCATATCAAGGACAAAAGCAAAAGATCTTGTGAAGATGATAGGGAAAGCTGATAAGATTGTGTCTATATCCACAGTGAAATGAGTACTGTATGAATATAGGCTGAAAGGCCACTGTGCCAGGAAGAAGCCATTACTCCAAAAGAAAGATAAAAAAGCCAGATTAATGTTTGCAAATGCACACAGGAAAAAAGACCTTAATTTTTGGAGACATGTCCCGTGGTCTGATGAAACTAAAATTGAACTTTTTGGGCATAGTGACCATCGTTACTTTTGTAAGGAAAAAGGAGAAGCTTGGAAGCCTAAGAACACCATCCCAACTGTGAAACATGGGGGTGGCAGCATCATGTGGGGTTGATTTCCTGTAGGAGGGACTGGCGATAGCGCCCCTCACAGGCATCACGTGACCTCCCGGCTGCAGCCGGCTCTTTCTTCCGCTGATGTCACGTCAAATGAGGGGTGACATTAGAGTCGCGGACCCCGCGGTGGATGCTGGGCTGTGGGCGGGGGTTACCCCGCGCGTCCCACCCAGCATCCTCCGCGCCCCACTCCCAATGAATGAGGAGAGGGAAAGAGGGAAACTTTTGACTTAGCAGTAAGTAATAAAAATGTCCTAAAACATTCTCTCTCTCTCATTATTCTGGCATTTGGCAAATATTACAAATGATGGTAATCCTAATTGACCGAAAATGGGAAAGGTTTATTCTGATTTCATGTCAGATATTGAGAAAAACCTGCAGATGTGTCTATTTATACAGTGTATGGAAACTTCTGATTTCAACTCTGTATATATATATATATGTGTATAATATATACACGGCGAAGCTCACACACCACAACACCCACAGCAGAGGAACTGGCTGCACACACACCTGCTCCTGTCAGTGCTGTGAGCGCCCCTCATATCGCTGCTGGCTCCGCCCCTCATATCACTGCTAGCTCCGCCCATCATATCTCTGCTGGCTCCGCCCCTCATATAGCTGCTGGCTCCGCCTCTCATATCGCTGCTGGCTCCGCCCTCATGTCGCTGCTGGCTCCGCCCCTCATGTCGCTGCTGGCTCCGCCCCTCATATCGCTGCTGGCTCCGCCCCTCACATCGCTGCTGGCTCCGCCCCTGACATCGCTGCTGGCTCCGCCCCTCATGTCGCTGCTGGCTCCGCCCCTCACATCGCTGCTGGCTCCGCCCCTCATATCACTGCTGGCTCCGCCCCTCACATTGCTGCTGGCTCCGCCCATCAGCCGCTCACAGTCCTCAGCAATATGGAGACATCCGCACTGGTCAGAATCCTCGGGGGCGTGGCCTGTCACTGTAGTCACACAAGGGTTGTCATGGAGATCTCAAGGGAAGGCAGGTGGGCGGGGCTTAGAGCAGGAAGTAGAAGCCGTGCAGTGTGATTGGCTCCTTACCTTCTGCCAGTAATGGAGCAGATATATGGCTCCTATATAATGGAGGGGGCTCAGGAGGGGTTCCCCACCCAAAAGGTCAGGGGATAAATAATACTGGACATGAGCGAGGGCAGGAGGACATTATTCTATATTGTAAGAAATCTGATTTCTTCTTTCCTCACAGTTTTTCCTGTGCAAGGCCACATGTATTGTGCGATAATCTGTGAATATGGGGGGGATCTGCTCCTCACATCCACATCAATCCCCCCACGTCTGAGCTCTCCCTTACAGGGGTCTTCTGCCGTATCCATGGAGATGACATCATGGCCGGTACATGCGGATCTCCCCGATGGGACCCTCATGTATCTGGAGGACGAGGCGCTGCTCCTCGGGGAGAGGGGGCACAATTCCTGTACACATGATACAGGGGCTTCTGCCATCTCTGGGCTGAGAATAATGCTGGCAGCGCGCAGTCTACATGATGTGAGGATTACAAGTCTGCAGTCACAGAGAGTCACACAGATGACTGCAGCCTTCAGCTTCACACCGGACAATCCCTTTAAATACATGTATATTTCTCTAAAAATACTTTTTACTATTTCTCTTCATGTAACATTTGCTCTGTTCGGCCTTTACCAGCTTTTTGTTTCCCAGCAGCACATTGATGGCTGCAGAATGAGTTAACTTGAGATTCAGTCAGTGAGCTCCTTACCAAGTGGAGTTTCCAGCTCTTTTATTTCTGCGATGATTTATGACTGCATCAGAGATCAGCCCAACTTTCATGCTGGTCTGTGAACATAATCAGCACAGAGAAGGTCAGAATGAGCTCACTGATAAATTCTCAGTGAGCTCATTCTGCAACTAGCAATGCAAAGGAAATAAAAAAGCCAAATTGTTTATGAAACGTTATTGAAAAAATATTTGTATGTATATATTTAGCCCAAAATGTCTGAGTGTCCATATCCTTAGTACCAGCACAGCTGAGGATTTGGTACAATCAGGGGCGGACATAGGAATCATGGGGCCCCATAGCAGAAGTTCTAATTGGGCCCCCCCCCCCAACAAAAATATGTAAAAATGTAAATAATTGTCGGGGTCGCAGAAGATCAGATCTCACAACCTTCCAGCCTTTACATAGTAATTTTCCTCCTGCTGAAGTCCTAGATCCCTTTTTCATTGCCCATAAAGTGTGGTGCTAACAAAAGTGCCCCCCAAACACGGTATGATACCCCCATGGTGAATTCCTCCATATGCGCAGTATAATGACCCTACTGTACCCCACCTCAACTCACAGGGTAAAGTATGACACCAACACAGTATGATCCCCCAACTGCCCCACACCTCTCCACACTCCATAGAGTATAATGCACTCGCCATGGTCCTCCACACAGTATAAGACTTTCGCCATGGTCCTCCACACAGTATAAGGCACTCGCCATGGTCCTCCACGCAGTATAATACACTCCCCATGGTCCTCCACGCAGTATAATGCACTCCATCGTGGTCCTCCACGCAGTATAATGCACTCCCTCGTGGTCCTCCACGCAGTATAATGCACTCCCACGTGGTCCTCCACACAGTACAATGCACTCTCCGTGGTCCTCCACACAGTACAATGCACTCCCCCATGGTCCTCCACACAGTACAATGTACTCCCCCATGGTCCTCCACACAGTATAAGACACTCGCCATGGTTCTCCACTCAGTATAATGCATTCCCCCATGGTCCTGTACGCAGTATAATGCAGCCCCCCATAGGGTAAAATGCAGCCCCCCCATCCGTAGGGTAAAATGCAGCCCCAGTCCTCCAGTATTATCAGTACACACTGATTTAAAAATAAATACATACTTACCGCTCCTCGTTCCCCGCTGCTTCAGTCTCTGCAGCTGATCACCTCAGCAGCTGCCAGCTCCACTGTCTGACACAGCGTGGCGCGTCATCATGCTGCTGCGTCAGACGCAGAGGAGGAATGATGGGAGAGGGAGTGTCACATGATGCTCCCTCCTCCAGGTTTTCGTGGGCCCCGGGCGAAAGAGTCTCAGTGGCCCCTTTAACACATCCAACCATTCATGATGCACAGATACAGCAGAGAAATTATAGATATAGATATAGTACAATGCCAAACATTTCACTGACTCCTTACATTTCATGAGTGATATCTATTGTAAATTCTACAATAGCTCAGAAACCGGTGAATCCTCACAGCGCACAGTGCAGACCGGACAGTATAGTCCTCCATACAGTGTTATGGCACCACTAAGTCCTCCATACAATATTATGGGCACAACATAGTCCTCCATACAGTATTATGAGCCCCATATAATGCTCCATACAAAATACTGGATCTCATATAATTCACCATAGAGAATACTGCCTGGTCCCCATGTAATGCCATATGCAGGCTGGACCCCATACAGAGGCCCCACAAGCCCCCCACAAGCCTGCAGCATCCCCCCCAGAGCCCCCACAAGCCTGCAGCATCCCCCCCCAGAGCACCCACAAGCCGGCAGCATCCCCCCCAGAGCACCCACAAGCCCGCTGCATCCCCCCCAGAGCACCCACAAGCCCGATGCATCCCCCCCAGGGCCCCCACAAGCCTGCTGCATCCCCCCGGGGCCCCCACGAGCCTGCAGCACACCCCCCCAGAGCTCCCACAAGCTCGCAGTATCCCCCAAGGGCCCCCACAAGCCCACAGCATCCCCCCCAGGGCCCCCACAAGCCCACAGCATCCCCCCACCAGAGCCCCCACAAGCCCGCAGCATCCCCCCCCCAGAGCACCCACAAGCCCACAGCAACCCCCCCAGAGCACCCACAAGCCCGCAGCATTCCCCCCTAGAGCACCCACAAGCCCGCAGAATCCCCCCCAGGGCCCCACAAGCCCACAGCATCCCCTTAGGGCCCCCACAAGCACGCATTATCCCTGCATTATTCCCCAGAGCCCCCTAAGATCTCCACAAGCATTAATTAACCCCACCAGACTGCCCTCCAGCATTAACCCCCCCAAATCCCTCACTCGCAAGTATCAAGCCCCCTCACCCCAAAAACAACAAGAAGAAAAGACATCAGACCAGCAATTAATAGAACAATCTCCTGTTTCTCAGCTTAGGATACTGACCTCCTCCTGCAGCTTCACCGGCAGCTCTGTCTCTGCATGAGACTCTGGCATCTGGTGCTGAACTAGAACACGCCCCCGGAAATGACATCATACCTGGAAGGATCCCATACATTCTAGCGTCTAGGGCACCGGAAGAGGTAAGTATTGTGTCGGCCGGTGCCCTGAGCAGGCGGGGGTGGCCCATGGCGCGCCGGGATGCCCGACGGCGAGTAAGCCCCCCGCCTGCTCAGGGCCCCTCCGCTTGCCTGGGTACAGGAGGGGGACCCGATGCGGGGGTACACAGTGCAGGCGACTGCTATGGGGCCCCCCCAGCTCACGGGCCCCATAGCAGTCGCGTGGCCTGCCGCCATTGGCGGGACGCCACTGGGTACAATGGTGTCTGGCCTGGACAATCCTCTGTAAGGGAAACCAAGTCCAAACTGATAGATTTTCCCAGCACTGATACATTGTAGCAAACGGTCAGGACAGGAGGGGGATCGTCTAGACTGAATACCATTGTAATAAATGCTCCGCTGCTGTCAGGATTAGATTTTTTTCAGGTTCTGGATATTAACAAGAATGATTTTATTCTCAGACAACAAGCAGAGATCTTACAAATGGCAGAAAAGTGGAATAATCCTTCATTGCAGAGAGGAGAACTTTCCTCCTGTATCCGGCGGATCGTCCTGTGGCTGAGAACAGTCTTTGCGGAGCGATTCCTCCCTATGAGGGGAACGTCGGCGCGGTGGAGCTGCTGTATCAGCCACGGAGGGGAATGAAGAGCAAGAAAGATTTATCCCTCATCCTGGAGGATCCGGAACTGAAGACTGCGGAGATCAAAGCTGAAGGTGAAGCCACATGTGATCTGTATACATCGGCAGAGGGGTCGTCACATGAGGAAATCCCCCCATATATATGGAGATGGCGATCTGTGGGGGCCGGACACAGAATGGGTGTGTGGTGTAACCAAAGAGAACACTAAGTCAGCACAGGAGCTGTGTACACAAAACGGAAGCATTCTGCAAAGTTACTTTATTCTCTTTATCCCCTTCCCGACATCCGCAGAATTTAAGTGTCGCAATTCCAATGAGTTGTGGGTTTTTGGTTCAAGTTGCCCAACGGGACCAAAAAATAATGTGATAGAAAAGTATTAAAATTGAAATTTATATATATAAAAAAAATCCTTTGAAATTTCCTACCTCCATTTGTCAATACAAAGCAAGACTAAAAGATTATATATATATATTTATTTATTTAGTATTGACACACTGACAAAAAGTCCGATCTATCAAATCATAAATATATTAACCCCTACAGCAAATGCCCAACAGCAAAGATAATCTAAACACCCAGTTTTTTTTTCTTTTTGGGTAATTTTACCTCCCAAAAAATGCATCAAAAAGAGATGAAAAGTTTGTAGACAGCAGAGAATGGCATCAATAACCCCCGCAGGTCGGCGAGCAGAAAGCGAACCTCGCCCAGATTCATCAGCAGAAACATGGAACAAATGCAGGGTCTCACAAAATGGTGACACAATACCGGGTTATTTATTACTGTTTGGTGACACCATAATACGGCAATTCTGGCTTCTTAATTTATTTTTCCGCTATTTAACGTGCGGTTTAAATAATTTGGGCTTTGATAGGTCGGACTTTTACAGACACGACAATATAAAATGTTTCTTTTTTAATTTCTTTTTTTTTACCTCGGAAAATAGGGGTGATTTAACATTTTTGTTTATTTTTTTTCCTTTATAAAACTTTTTCTTTTTTTTCCATTTTTACTTTCTTTTTTTATGTCCCCTTAGGGCACTTGAACCTGCGATCTCTTGACTGCTTATTCTATATACAGTAATCCTCTAGTAATGCAGTATACAGTTTATATGATTAAGTCCAGACTGTGGATGAACTTCACAGGAGTATCAAGATGGCAGCCATGCAGGCCTTCACCATTCCCCTGACTGCCATTGTCATCCATTTCCTGGCGATAGCTCAATATAAATGCCGCTGTTGGCTCAGGTGGCCACAGTCTACTCAAGCCGCTGCTGTCGGCTCATGTCACCGCTGTTCTGGGCTGGCTGGCAAATTGCACACAGTAGCAACCCATCCTTATTGAGTTTTATCTGTGGCTGATTCATAAAGTGAGTAAAGGTTACAAAGCTTTAAAAAGATAAAGCCGGTGTTATGATGTAATAGTTGAGGTCAAATGCCGACTAGATTCTCATCCACTTCTATCAGTGGGCTACTCAGAGAGGTGTCTGAGACTCTAGTCAGCATGTGACCAGGCTCGGACTGGCCTGCTGGGGAATTCCCCGGTGGGCCCCACTGCAGGGCCAGCACTGACAAGAGAAGGAAGGCTCCTCCCACTCCTACCCTAGCACAGCTATGCACTTGTCTATACATCGTATGCTGTGTGTGTGGGGGTGTGTGGTTTGACTTGTCTATATACCGTATGCTGTGTGTGGGGGGGACTTGTCTATATACTGTATGCTGTGTGTGTGGGGGGGGACTTGTCTATATACCGTATGCTGTGTGTGGGGGACTTGTCTATATACCGTATGCTGTGTATGGGGGACTTATCTATATACTGTATGCTGTGTGTGGGGGACTTGTCTATATACCGTATGCTGTGTGTGGGGGACTTGTCTATATACTGTATGCTGTGTGTGGGGACTTGTCTATATACCGTATGCTGTGTGTGGGGGACTTATCTATATACTGTATGGTGTGTGTGGGGGACTTGTCTATATACTGTATGCTGTGTGTGGGGACTTGTCTATATACTGTATGCTGTGTGTGGGGTACTTGTCTATATACTGTATGCTGTGTGTGGGTGACTCGTCTATATACTGTATGCTGCGTGTGGGGGACTTGTCTATATACCGTATGCTGTGTGTGGGGGACTTGTCTATATACTGTATGCTGTGTGTGGGGGACTTGTCTATATACTGTATGCTGTGTGTGGGGGACTTGTCTATATACCGTATGCTGTGTGGGGGGACTTGTCTATATACTGTATGCTGTGTGGGGGGACTTGTCTATATACCGTATGCTGTGTGGGGGGACTTGTCTATATACCGTATGCTGTGTGGGGGGACTTGTCTATATACTGTATGCTGTGTGTGGGGGACTTGTCTGTATACCGTATGCTGTGTGGGGGGACTTGTCTATATACTGTATGCTGTGTGTGGGGGACTTGTCTATATACCGTATGCTGTGTGGGGGGACTTGTCTATATACTGTATGCTGTGTGTGGGGGACTTGTCTATATACCGTATGCTGTGTGTGGGGGACTTGTCTATATACCGTATGCTGTGTGGGGGGACTTGTCTATATACCGTATGCTGTGTGTGGGGGACTTGTCTATATACCGTACGCTGTGTGGGGGGACTTGTCTATATACTGTATGCTGTGTGGGGGGACTTGTCTATATACTGTATGCTGTGTGTGGGGAACTTGTCTATATACCGTATGCTGTGTGTGGGGAACTTGTCTTTATACCGTATGCTGTGTGTGGGGAACTTGTCTATATACCGTATGCTGTGTGTGGGGGACTTGTCTATATACCGTATGCTGTGTGTGGGGGACTTGTCTATATACTGTATGCTGTGTGTGGGGGACTTGTCTATATACCGTATGCTGTGGGGGGGACTTGTCTATATACTGTATGCTGTGTGACGGGAACTTGTCTATATACCGTATGCTGTGTGTGGGGGACTTGTCTATATACCGTATGCTGTGTGTGGGGAACTTGTCTATATACCGTATGCTGTGTGGGGGGACTTGTCTATATACCGTATGCTGTGTGTGGGGGACTTGTCTATATACCGTATGCTGTGTGTGGGGGACTTGTCTATATACAGTATGCTGTGTGTGGGGGACTTGTCTATATACCGTATGCTGTGTGTGGGGGACTTGTCTATATACCGTATGCTGTGTTGGGGAGACTTGTCTATATACCGTATGCTGTGTGTGGGGGACTTGTCTATATACCGTATGCTGTGTGTGGGGGACTTGTCTATATACCGTATGATGTGTGGGGGGGACTTGTCTATATACCGTATGCTGTGTGTGGGGGACTTGTCTATATACCGTATGATGTGTGGGGGGGACTTGTCTATATACCGTATGCTGTGTGTGGGGGACTTGTCTATATACCGTATGCTGTGTGTGGGGGACTTGTCTATATACCGTATGCTGTGTGTGGGGGACTTGTCTATATACTGTATGCTATGTGTGGGGGACTTGTCTATATACCGTATGCTGTGTGTGGGGGACTTGTCTATATACCGTATGCTGTGTGTGGGGGACTTGTCTCTATACCGTATGCTGTGTGGGGGACTTGTCTATATACTGTATTCTGTGTGTGGGGGACTTGTCTATATACCGTATGCTATGTGGAGGACTTGTCTATATACCGTATGCTGTGTGGGGGACTTGTCTATATACCGTATGCTGTGTGTGGGGGACTTGTCTATATACTGTATGCTGTGTGGGGGACTTGTCTATATACTGTATGCTGTGTGTGGGGGACTTGTCTATATACCGTATGCTATGTGGAGGACTTGTCTATATACTGTATGCTGTGGGGGGGGGGACTTCTCTATATACCGTATGCTGTGTGGGGGGGACTTGTCTATATACCGTATGCTGTGTGTGGGGGGGACTTGTCTATATACCGTATGCTGTGTGGGGGGACTTGTCTATATACTGTATGCTGTGTGGGGGGGACTTGTCTATATACCGTATGCTGTGTGGGGGGGACTTGTCTATATACTGTATGCTGTGTGTGGGGGGGACTTGTCTATATACCGTATGCTGTGTGTGGTGGACTTGTCTATATACTGTATGCTGTGTGGGGGGGACTTGTCTATATACCGTATGCTGTGTGGGGGACTTGTCTATATACCGTATGCTGTGTGTGGGGGACTTGTCTATATACTGTATGCTGTGTGTGGGGGGGGACTTGTCTATATACCGTATGCTGTGTGGGGGGACTTGTCTATATACCATATGCTGTGTGTGGGGGACTTGTCTATATACTGTATGCTGTGTGGGGGGACTTGTCTATATACCGTATGCTGTGTGGGGGGGACTTGTCTATATACTGTATGCTGTGTGTGGGGGGGACTTGTCTATATACCGTATGCTGTGTGGGGGGACTTGTCTATATACCGTATGCTGTGTGTGGGGGACTTGTCTATATACCGTATGGGGGGGACTTGTCTATATACCGTATGCTGTGTGTGGTGGACTTGTCTATATACTGTATGCTGTGTGGGGGGGACTTGTCTATATACCGTAAGCTGTGTGTGGGGGACTTGTCTATATACTGTATGCTGTGTGGGGGGACTTGTCTATATACCTTATGCTGTGGGGGGGGACTTGTCTATATACCTTATGCTGTGTGTGGGGGGACTTGTCTATATACCGTATGCTGTGTGTGGGGGACTTGTCTATATACTGTATGCTGTGTGTGGGGGACTTGTCTATATACCGTATGCTGTGTGGGGGGGACTTGTCTATATACTGTATGCTGTGTGGGGGGACTTGTCTATATACCGTATGCTGTGTATGGGGGACTTGTCTATATACCATATGCTGTGGGGGGGGACTTGTCTATATACCTTATGCTGTGTGTGGGGGGACTTGTCTATATACCGTATGCTGTGTGTGGGGGACTTGTCTATATACTGTATGCTGTGTGTGGGGGACTTGTCTATATACCGTATGCTGTGTGGGGGGGACTTGTCTATATACTGTATGCTGTGTGGGGGGACTTGTCTATATACCGTATGCTGTGTATGGGGGACTTGTCTATATACCGTATGCTGTGTGTGGGGGGACTTGTCTATATACCGTATGCTGTGTGGGGGGGACTTGTCTATATACCGTATGCTGTGTGTGGGGGACTTGTCTATATACCGTATGCTGTGTATGGGGGACTTGTCTATATACCGTATGCTGTGTATGGGGGACTTGTCTATATACTGTATGCTGTGTGTGGGGGACTTGTCTATATACCGTATGCTGTGTGTGGGGGACTTGTCTATATACCGTATGCTGTGTGTGGGGGACTTGTCTATATACTGTATGCTGTGTGTGGGGGACTGGTCTATATACCGTATGCTGTGTATGGGGGACTTGTCTATATACTGTATGCTGTGTGTGGGGGACTTGTCTATATACCGTATGCTGTGTGTGGGGGACTTGTCTATATACCGTATGCTGTGTGTGGGGGACTTGTCTATATACCGTATGCTGTGTATGGGGGACTTGTCTATATACCGTATGCTGTGTATGGGGGACTTGTCTATATACTGTATGCTGTGTGTGGGGGACTTGTCTATATACCGTATGCTGTGTGTGGGGGACTTGTCTATATACCGTATGCTGTGTGTGGGGGACTTGTCTATATACCGTATGCTGTGTATGGGGGACTTGTCTATATACCGTATGCTGTATATGGGGGACTTGTCTATATACTGTATGCTGTGTGTGGGGGACTTGTCTATATACCGTATGCTGTGTGTGGGGGACTTGTCTATATACCGTATGCTGTGTGTGGGGGCTTGTCTATATACTGTATTCTGTGTGTGGGGGACTTGTCTATATACCGTATGCTGTGTGGGGGGGACTTGTCTATATACTGTATGCTGTGTGTGGGGGGGACTTGTCTATATACCGTATGCTGTGTGTGGGGGACTTGTCTATATACTGTATGCTGTGTGGGGGGGACTTGTCTATATACTGTATGCTGTGTGTGGGGGACTTGTCTATATACTGTATGCTGTGTGGGGGGACTTGTCTATATACTGTATGCTGTGTGTGGGGGACTTGTCTATATACTGTATGCTGTGTGGGGGGACTTGTCTATATATCGTATGCTGTGTGGGGGGACTTGTCTATATACTGTATGGTGTGTGGGGGGGACTTGTCTATATACCGTATGCTGTGTGTGGGGGACTTGTCTATATACCGTATGCTGTGTGTGGGGGACTCGTCTATATACCGTATGCTGTGTGTGGGGGTCTTGTCTATATACCGTATGCTGTGTGGTGGGGGAGGGGGTGCTGGACTTGGTTCTCTTTGCTATATGTGGGGGAGGGAGACCTGGATAAATATGCTATACATGGAGAAGGGGATCTTGGCTATATACTTTGTGTGGGGGAGCGGGGACCTGGATAAATATGCTATACATGGAGGAGGGGACCTTGGCTATATACTGTGTGTGGGGGAGCGGAGACCTGGATAAATATGCTATACATGGAGGAGGGGACCTTGGCTATATACTGTGTGTGGGGGAGCGGGGACCTGGCTATATACTTTGTGTGGGGGAGCGGGGACCTGGCTATATACTTTGTGTAGGGGAGCGGGAACCTGGCTATATACTTTGTGTGGGGGAGGGAGACCTGGGTAAATATGCTATACATGGAGGAGGGGAGCTTGGCTATATACTTTGTGTGGGGGAGCGGGGGCCTGGCTATATACTTTGTGTGGGGGAGCGGGGACCTTGGCTCTATACTTTGTGTGGGGGAGCGGGGGCCTGGCTATATACTTTGTGTGGGGGAGCGGGGACCTTGGCTCTATACTTTGTGTGGGGGAGCGGGGACCTGGCTATATACTTTGTGTGGGGGAGCGGGGACCTTGGCTATATACTTTGTGTGGGGGAGCGGGGACCTTGGCTATATACTGTGTGTGGGGGAGGGAGACCTGGATAAATATGCTATACATGGAGGAGGGGACCTTGTCTATATAATTTGTGTGGGGGAGCGGGGACCTGGCTATATACTTTGTGTGGGGGAGCGGGGACCTGGCTATATACTGTGTGTGGGGGAGCGGGGACCTGGCTATATACTGTGTGTGGGGGAGCGGGGACCTGGCTGTATACTGTGTGTGGGGGAGCGGGGATCTTGGCTATATACTGTGTGTGGGGGAGCGGGGACCTGGCTATATACTGTGTGTGGGGGAGCGGGGACCTGGCTATATACTGTGTGTGGGGGAGCGGGGACCTGGCTATATACTGTGTGTGGGGGAGCGGGGACCTGGCTGTATACTGTGTGTGGGGGAGCGGGGATCTTGGCTATATACTGTGTGTGGGGGAGTGGGGACCTGGCTATATACTGTGTGTGCGGGAGCGGGGACCTGGCTATATACTGTGTGTGGGGGAGCGGGGACCTGGCTATATACTTTGTGTGGGGGAGCGGGGACCTGGCTATATACTGTGTGCGGGGGAGCGGGGACCTGGCTATATGTGGTAGGTGTGGGGCAGTTGATGTTACGGGGGCAGCTTTATTGTGAATGTATATGTAGTGGGTACAATGTGGAGGACTCTTTATAGATCACAGACATCATATGTGCTGATCAGGAGCCTTTCTGTGAATGCTATGTGTCAGGTCAGAGCTGCATTATTGCTAGATGATCTTGTGGGTGAACGTCTCATTCAGACGTCTGTTTTTTTACATCCATGTTATTGACAGACATAATACGCACCTTTATCATCTATGGGGCAGTTCACATATCCATATATATATATATTTTTTTATTTGCATATAGTAACAAACATTGATACAATTCGGATCGATCCCTTTGATGAAAATCAGTTTTGTTTTTTTTCCTTTTTTTTAATGTACCAGAAAACTACAGATGTCTGAATGAGGCCTGAAGATCTGTTCAAATGTGGCAGATTGTTCCTGGAGGATTTCCATAGAAAATCAGAGCAAATTAGGAAAAATCCGCAAGAAAATCCACAACAGCAAATTTGCACTTCATGATTTTGGTGCAGATCTTTCTGGTAATTCACTGTGGAAAACAGCAGCGTGTAAAATAAAAAGAAATAAACTTGCTGGGAGTTGTAGTCCCTCACCACATACTGCAGTGCTATTATGACGCAGTGATGGTTTAGTTACATGATCGGTGCCTGCGCTGTCACTTGCTGGGAGTTGTAGTCCCTCACCACATACTGCAGTGCTATTATAACGCAGTGATGGTTTAGTTACATGACCAGTGCCTGCGCTGTCACTTGCTGGGAGTTGTAGTCCCTCACCACATACTGCAGTGCTATTATGACGCAGTGATGGTTTAGTTACATGATCGGTGCCTGCACTGTCACTTGCTGGGAGTTGTAGTCCCTTACCACATACTGCAGTGCTATTATGACGCAGTGATGGTGAACTGTGTATCTAATCCTATCCTGTGTGATACTGTTTGCTGAGCCATGTATCTAATCCCGCCCTGTGCGATACTGTCTGCTGAGCCGTGTATCTAATCCACTCCTGTGTGATACTGTCTGCTGAGCTGTGTTTCTAATCCTATGCTGTGTGATACTGTCTGGTGAGCAGTGTATCTAATCCTCTCCTGTGTGATACTGTCTGCTGAGCTGTGTATCTAATCCTCTCCTGTGTGATACTGTCTGCTGAGCTGTTTATCTAATCCTCTCCTTTGTGATACTGTCTGCTGAGCTGTGTATCTAATCTTGTCCTGTGTGATACCGTCTGCTGAGCTATGCATCTAATCCTGTCCTGTGTGATACCGTCTGCTGGGCAGTGTATCTAATCTTATCCTGTGATACTGTCTGCTGAGCTGTGTATCTAATCCCCTCCTGTGTGATTCTGTCTGCTGAGAAGTGTATCTAATCCTATGCTGTGTGATACTGTCTGCTGAGCTGTGTATCTAATCCTATGCTGTGTATCTAATCATCTCCTGTGTGATAATGTCTTCTGAGCCGTGTATCTAATCCTATCCTGTGTGATACTGTCAGCTGAGCTGTGTATCTAATCCTATCCTGTGTAATACCATCTGCTGAGCAGTGTATCTAATCCTATCCTGTGTGATACTGTCTGCTGAGCTGTGTATCTAATCCTCTCCTGTGTGATACTGTCTGCTGAGCCGTGTATCTAATCCTCTCCTGTGTGATACTTTGTGCTGAGCTGTGTATCTAATCCTCTCCTGTGCGTTACTGTCTGCTGAGCTGTGTATCTAATCCTCTCCTGTGTGATACTGTCTGATGAACTGTGTATCTAATCCTGTCCTATGTGATACTGTCAGCTGAGCTGTGTATCTAATCCTCTCCTGTGTGATACTGTCTGCTGTGTCATATATCTAATCCCGCCCTGTGCGATACTGTCTGCTGAGCCGTGTATCTAATCCACTCCTGTGTGATACTGTCTGATGAACTGTGTATCTAATCCTGTCCTATGTGATACTGTCAGCTGAGCTGTGTATCTAATCCTCTCCTGTGTGATACTGTCTGCTGAGCTGTGCATCTAATCCTGTCCTGTGTGATACCGTCTGCTGAGCTATGTATCTAATCCTTTCCTGTGTGATACTGTCTGCTGAGCTGTGTATATAATCCTCTCCTGTGCGATACTGTCTGCTGAGCCGTGTATCTAATCCTCTCCTGTGCGATACCGTCTGCTGAGCAGTGTGTCTAATCCTTTCCTGTGCGATACTGTCTGCTGAGCTGTGTATCTAATCCTCTCCTGTGTGATACTGTCTGCTGAGCAGTGTATCTAATCTTATACTGTGTGATACTGTCTCCTGAGCTGTGTATCTAATCCCCTCCTGTGTGATACTGTCTGCTGAGCTGTGTATCTAATCCTCTCCTGTGTGATACTGTCTGCTGAGCCGTGTATCTAATCCTATGCTGTGTGATAGTCTGCTGAGCAGTGTATCTAATCTTATACTGTGTGATACTGTCTGCTGAGCTGTGTATCTAATCCTCTCCTGCGTGATACTGTCTGCTGAGCTGTGTATCTAATCCCCTCCTGTGTGATACTGTCTGCTGAGCTGTGTATCTAATCCTCTCCTGTGTGATACTGTCTGCTGAGCTGTGTGTCTAATCCTATCCTGTGTGATACTGTCTGCTGAGCCGTGTATCTAATCCTCTCCTGTGTGATACTGTCTGCTAAGCCGTGTATCTAATCCTATCCTGTGTGATACTATCTGCAGAGCAGTGTATCTAATCCTATCCTGTGTGATACTGTCTGCTGAGCTGTGTATCTAATCCTCTCCTGTGTGATACTGTCTGCTGAGCCGTGTATCTAATCCTCTCCTGTGTGATACTGTGTGCTGAGCTGTGTATCTAATCCTCTCCTGTGCGTTACTGTCTGCTGAGCTGTGAATCTAATCCTCTCCTGTGTGATACTGTCTGCTGAGCCGTGTATCTAATCCCATCCTGTGTGATACTGTCTGCTGAGCTGTGTATCTAATCATGTAATGTGTGATACTGTCTGCTGAGCTGTGTATCTAATCGTCTCCTGTGTGATACTGTCTGATGAACTGTGTATCTAATCCTATCTTTCGTGATACTGTCTGCTGAGCCGTGTATCTAATCCACTCCTGTGTGATACTGTCTGATGAACTGTGTATCTAATCCTGTCCTATGTGATACTGTCAGCTGAGCTGTGTATCTAATCCTCTCCTGTGTGATACTGTCTGCTGAGCTGTGCATCTAATCCTGTCCTGTGTGATACCGTCTGCTGAGATATGTATCTAATCCTTTCCTGTGTGATACCATCTGCTGAGCTGTGTATCTAATCCTCTCCTGTGTGATACTGTCTGTGGAGCCGTGTATCTAATCCTCTCCTGTGCGATACTGTCTGCTGAGCTGTGTATCTAATCCTCTCCTGTGTGATACTGTCTGCTGAGCAGTGTATCTAATCCTCTCCTGTGTGATACTGTCTGCTGAGCCGTGTATCTAATCCTATGCTGTGATAATCTGCTGAGCAGTGTATCTAATCTTATACTGTGTGATACTGTCTTCTGAGCGGTGTATCTAATCCTCTCCTGTTTGATACTGTCTGCTGAGCTGTGTATCTAATCCTCTCCTGTGTGATACTGTCTGCTGAGCAGTGTATCTAATCTTATACTGTGTGGTACTGTCTGCTGAGCTGTGTATCTAATCCCCTCCTGTGTGATACTGTCTGCTGAGCCGTGTATCTAATCCTCTCCTGTGTGATACCGTCTGCTGAGCTATGTATCTAATCCTGTCCTGTGTGATACTGTCTGCTGAGCTGTGTATGTATCTAATCCCCTCCTGTGTGATAATGTCTGCTGAGCTGTGTATCTAATCCTCTCCTGTGTGATAATGTCTGCTGAGCTGTGTATCTAATCCTGTCCTGTGTGATACCGTCTGCTGAGCTGTGTATCTAATCCTATCCTGTGTGATACTATCTGCTGAGCCGTGTATCTAATCCTCTCCTGTGTGATACTGTCTGCTGAGCTATGTATCTAATCCTACCCTGTATGATACTGTCTGCTGAGCCGTGTATCTAATCCTCTCCTGTGTCATACTGTCTGCTGAGCCGTGTATCTAATCCTCTCCCGTGTGATACTGTCTGCTGAGCTATGTATCTAATCCTCTCCTGTGTCATACTGTCTGCTGAGCCGTGTATCTAATCCTCTCCTGTGTCATACTGTCTGCTGAGCCGTGTATCTAATCCTCTCCTGTGTGATACTGTCTGCTGAGCTGTATCTCTAATCCTCTCCTGTGAGATACCATCTGCTGAGCCGTGTATCTAATCCTCTCCTGTGTGATACCATCTGCTGAGCCGTGTATCTAATCCTCTCCTGTGTGATACTGTCTGCTGAGCCGTGTATCTAATCCTCTCCTGTGTGATACTGTCTGCTGAGCCGTGTATCTAATCCTCTCCTGTGTGATACTGTCTACTGAGCATTGTATCTAATCCTCTCCTGTGTGATACTGTCTGCTGAGCAGTTTCTAATCCTCTCCTGTGTGATACTGTCTGCTGAGCCGTGTATCTAATCCTCTCCTGTGTGATACTGTGTGCTGAGCTGTGTATCTAATCCCATCCTGTGTGATACTGTCTGCTGAGCTGTGTATCTAATCATGTAATGTGTGATACTGTCTGCTGAGCTGTGTATCTAATCGTCTCCTGTGTGATACTGTCTGATGAACTGTGTATCTAATCCTATCTTTCGTGATACTGTCTGCTGAGCCGTGTATCTAATCCACTCCTGTGTGATACTGTCTGATGAACTGTGTATCTAATCCCGTCCTATGTGATACTGTCAGCTGAGCTGTGTATCTAATCCTCTCCTGTGTGATACTGTCTGCTGAGCTGTGCATCTAATCCTGTCCTGTGTGATACCGTCTGCTGAGCTATGTATCTAATCCTTTCCTGTGTGATACCATCTGCTGAGCTGTGTATCTAATCCTCTCCTGTGTGATACTGTCTGTGGAGCCGTGTATCTAATCCTCTCATGTGCGATACCGTCTGCTGAGCTGTGTATCTAATCCTCTCCTGTGCGATACTGTCTGCTGAGCTGTGTATCTAATCCTCTCCTGTGTGATACTGTCTGCTGAGCAGTGTATCTAATCTTATACTGTGTGATACTGTCTGCTGAGCTGTGTATCTAATCCTCTCCTGTGTGATACTGTCTGCTGAGCTGTGTATCTAATCCTCTCCTGTGTGATACTGTCTGCTGAGCCGTGTATCTAATCCTATGCTGTGATAATCTGCTGAGCAGTGTATCTAATCTTATACTGTGTGATACTGTCTTCTGAGCTGTGTATCTAATCCCCTCCTGTTTGATACTGTCTGCTGAGCTGTGCATCTAATCCTCTCCTGTGTGATACTGTCTGCTGAGCAGTGTATCTAATCTTATACTGTGTGGTACTGTCTGCTGAGCTGTGTATCTAATCCCCTCCTGTGTGATACTGTCTGCTGAGCCGTGTATCTAATCCTCTCCTGTGTGATACCGTCTGCTGAGCTATGTATCTAATCCTGTCCTGTGTGATACTGTCTGCTGAGCTGTGTATGTATCTAATCCCCTCCTATGTGATAATGTCTGCTGAGCTGTGTATCTAATCCTCTACTGTGTGATAATGTCTGCTGAGCTGTGTATCTAATCCTGTCCTGTATGATACCGTCTGCTGAGCTGTGTATCTAATCCTATCCTGTGTGATACTATCTGCTGAGCCGTGTATCTAATCCTCTCCTGTGTAATACTGTCTGCTGAGCTGTGTATCTAATCCTACCCTGTATGATACTGTCTGCTGAGCCGTGTATCTAATCCTCTCCTGTGTCATACTGTCTGCTGAGCCGTGTATCTAATCCTCTCCTGTGTGATACTGTCTGCTGAGCTATGTATCTAATCCTCTCCTGTGTGATACTGTCTGCTGAGCCGTGTATCTAATCCTGTCCTGTGTCATACTGTCTGCTGAGCCGTGTATCTAATCCTCTCCTGTGTGATACTGTCTGCTGAGCTGTATCTCTAATCCTCTCCTGTGTGATACCATCTGCTGAGCCGTGTATCTAATCCTCTCCTGTGTGATACTGTCTGCTGAGCCGTGTATCTAATCCTCTCCTGTGTGATACTGTCTGCTGAGCCGTGTATCTAATCCTCTCCTGTGTGATACTGTCTACTGAGCATTGTATCTAATCCTCTCCTGTGTGATACTGTCTGCTGAGCAGTGTTTCTAATCCTCTCCTGTGTCATACTGTCTGCTGAGCCGTGTATCTAATCCTCTCCTGTGTGATACTGTCTGCTGAGCTGTATCTCTAATCCTCTCCTGTGTGATACTGTCTGCTGAGCTGTGTATCTAATCCTACCCTGTATGATACTGTCTGCTGAGCCGTGTATCTAATCCTCTCCTGTGTCATACTGTCTGCTGAGCCGTGTATCTAATCCTCTCCTGTGTGATACTGTCTGCTGAGCTGTGTATCTAATCCTCTCCTGTGTGATACTGTCTGCTGAGCCGTGTATCTAATCCTCTCCTGTGTCATACTGTCTGCTGAGCCGTGTATCTAATCCTCTCCTGTGTGATACTGTCTGCTGAGCCGTGTATCTAATCCTCTCCTGTGTGATATTGTCTGCTGAGCATTGTATCTAATCCTCTCCTGTGTGATACTGTCTGCTGAGCTGTGTATCTAATCTTCTCCTATGTGATACTGTCTGCTGAGCTGTGTATCTAATCTTCTCCTGTGTGATACTGTCTGCTGAGCTGTGTATCTAATCCTATTCGGTGTGATACTGTCTGCTGAGCTGTGTATCTAATCCTATTCGGTGTGATACTGTCTGCTGAGCTGTGTATCTAATACTATCCGGTGTGATACTGTCTGCTGAGCAGTGTTTCTAATCCTCTCCTGTGTGATACTGTCTGCTGAGCCGTGTATCTAATCCTCTCCTGTGTGATACTGTGTGCTGAGCTGTGTATCTAATCCCATCCTGTGTGATACTGTCTGCTGAGCTGTGTATCTAATCATGTAATGTGTGATACTGTCTGCTGAGCTGTGTATCTAATCCACTCCTGTGTGATACTGTCTGATGAACTGTGTATCTAATCCCGTCCTATGTGATACTGTCAGCTGAGCTGTGTATCTAATCCTCTCCTGTGTGATACTGTCTGCTGAGCTGTGCATCTAATCCTGTCCTGTGTGATACCGTCTGCTGAGCTATGTATCTAATCCTTTCCTGTGTGATACCATCTGCTGAGCTGTGTATCTAATCCTCTCCTGTGTGATACTGTCTGTGGAGCAGTGTATCTAATCTTATACTGTGTGATACTGTCTGCTGAGCTGTGTATCTAATCCTCTCCTGTGTGATACTGTCTGCTGAGCTGTGTATCTAATCCTCTCCTGTGTGATACTGTCTGCTGAGCAGTGTATCTAATCTTATACTGTGTGGTACTGTCTGCTGAGCTGTGTATCTAATCCCCTCCTGTGTGATACTGTCTGCTGAGCAGTGTATCTAATCCTCTCCTGTGCGATACCGTCTGCTGAGCTGTGTATCTAATCCTCTCCTGTGCGATACTGTCTGCTGAGCTGTGTATCTAATCCTCTCCTGTGTGATACTGTCTGCTGAGCAGTGTATCTAATCTTATACTGTGTGATACTGTCTGCTGAGCTGTGTATCTAATCCTCTCCTGTGTGATACTGTCTGCTGAGCTGTGTATCTAATCCTCTCCTGTGTGATACTGTCTGCTGAGCCGTGTATCTAATCCTATGCTGTGATAATCTGCTGAGCAGTGTATCTAATCTTATACTGTGTGATACTGTCTTCTGAGCTGTGTATCTAATCCCCTCCTGTTTGATACTGTCTGCTGAGCTGTGTATCTAATCCTCTCCTGTGTGATACTGTCTGCTGAGCAGTGTATCTAATCTTATACTGTGTGGTACTGTCTGCTGAGCTGTGTATCTAATCCCCTCCTGTGTGATACTGTCTGCTGAGCTGTGTATCTAATCCTGTCCTGTGTGATACTGTCTGCTGAGCTGTGTATGTATCTAATCCCCTCCTGTGTGATAATGTCTGCTGAGCTGTGTATCTAATCCTCTCCTGTGTGATAATGTCTGCTGAGCTGTGTATCCAATCCTGTCCTGTATGATACCGTCTGCTGAGCTGTGTATCTAATCCTATCCTGTGTGATACTATCTGCTGAGCCGTGTATCTAATCCTCTCCTGTGTGATACTGTCTGCTGAGCTGTGTATCTAATCCTACCCTGTATGATACTGTCTGCTGAGCCGTGTATCTAATCCTCTCCTGTGTGATACTGTCTGCTGAGCCGTGTATCTAATCCTCTCCTGTGTCATACTGTCTGCTGAGCCGTGTATCTAATCCTCTCCTGTGTGATACTGTCTACTGAGCATTGTATCTAATCCTCTCCTGTGTGATACTGTCTGCTGAGCAGTGTTTCTAATCCTCTCCTGTGTCATACTGTCTGCTGAGCCGTGTATCTAATCCTCTCCTGTGTGATACTGTCTGCTGAGCTGTATCTCTAATCCTCTCCTGTGTGATACTGTCTGCTGAGCTGTGTATCTAATCCTACCCTGTATGATACTGTCTGCTGAGCCGTGTATCTAATCCTCTCCTGTGTCATACTGTCTGCTGAGCCGTGTATCTAATCCTCTCCTGTGTGATACTGTCTGCTGAGCTGTGTATCTAATCCTCTCCTGTGTGATACTGTCTGCTGAGCTGTGTATCTAATCCTATCCGGTGTGATACTGTCTGCTGAGCAGTGTTTCTAATCCTCTCCTGTGTCATACTGTCTGCTGAGCCGTGTATCTAATCCTCTCCTGTGTGATACTGTGTGCTGAGCTGTGTATCTAATCCCATCCTGTGTGATACTGTCTGCTGAGCTGTGTATCTAATCATGTAATGTGTGATACTGTCTGCTGAGCTGTGTATCTAATCGTCTCCTGTGTGATACTGTCTGATGAACTGTGTATCTAATCCTATCTTTCGTGATACTGTCTGCTGAGCCGTGTATCTAATCCACTCCTGTGTGATACTGTCTGATGAACTGTGTATCTAATCCCGTCCTATGTGATACTGTCAGCTGAGCTGTGTATCTAATCCTCTCCTGTGTGATACTGTCTGCTGAGCTGTGCATCTAATCCTGTCCTGTGTGATACCGTCTGCTGAGCTATGTATCTAATCCTTTCCTGTGTGATACCATCTGCTGAGCTGTGTATCTAATCCTCTCCTGTGTGATACTGTTTGTGGAGCCGTGTATCTAATCCTCTCCTGTGCGATACCGTCTGCTGAGCTGTGTATCTAATCCTCTCCTGTGCGATACTGTCTGCTGAGCAGTGTATCTAATCCTCTCCTGTGTGAAACTGTCTTCTGAGCAGTGTATCTAATCTTATACTGTGTGATACTGTCTGCTGAGCTGTGTATCTAATCCTCTCTGGTGTGATACTGTCTGCTGAGCTGTGTATCTAATCCTCTCCTGTGTGATACTGTCTGCTGAGCCGTGTATCTAATCCTATGCTGTGATAATCTGCTGAGCAGTGTATCTAATCTTATACTGTGTGATACTGTCTTCTGAGCTGTGTATCTAATCCCCTCCTGTTTGATACTGTCTGCTGAGCTGTGTATCTAATCCTCTCCTGTGTGATACTGTCTGCTGAGCAGTGTATCTAATCTTATACTGTGTGGTACTGTCTGCTGAGCTGTGTATCTAATCCCCTCCTGTGTGATACTGTCTGCTGAGCCGTGTATCTAATCCTCTCCTGTGTGATACCGTCTGCTGAGCTATGTATCTAATCCTGTCCTGTGTGATACTGTCTGCTGAGCTGTGTATGTATCTAATCCCCTCCTGTGTGATAATGTCTGCTGAGCTGTGTATCTAATCCTCTCCTGTGTGATAATGTCTGCTGAGCTGTGTATCTAATCCTGTCCTGTGTGATACCGTCTGCTGAGCTGTGTATCTAATCCTATCCTGTGTGATACTATCTGCTGAGCCGTGTATCTAATCCTCTCCTGTGTGATACTGTCTGCTGAGCTGTGTATCTAATCCTACCCTGTATGATACTGTCTGCTGAGCCGTGTATCTAATCCTCTCCTGTGTCATACTGTCTGCTGAGCCGTGTATCTAATCCTCTCCTGTGTGATACTGTCTGCTGAGCTATGTATCTAATCCTCTCCTGTGTGATACTGTCTGCTGAGCCGTGTATCTAATCCTCTCCTGTGTCATACTGTCTGCTGAGCCGTGTATCTAATCCTCTCCTGTGTGATACTGTCTGCTGAGCTGTATCTCTAATCCTCTCCTGTGTGATACCATCTGCTGAGCCGTGTATCTAATCCTCTCCTGTGTGATACTGTCTGCTGAGCCGTGTATCTAATCCTCTCCTGTGTGATACTGTCTGCTGAGCCGTGTATCTAATCCTCTCCTGTGTGATACTGTCTACTGAGCATTGTATCTAATCCTCTCCTGTGTGATACTGTGTGCTGAGCAGTGTTTCTAATCCTCTCCTGTGTGATACTGTGTGCTGAGCCGTGTATCTAATCCTCTCCTGTGTGATACTGTCTGCTGAGCTGTGTATCTAATCTTCTCCTGTGTGATACTGTCTGCTGAGCTGTGTATCTAATCTTCTCCTGTGTGATACTGTCTGCTGAGCTGTGTATCTAATCCTATTCGGTGTGATACTGTCTGCTGAGCTGTGTATCTAATCCTATTCGGTGTGATACTGTCTGCTGAGCTGTGTATCTAATCCTATCCGGTGTGATACTGTCTGCTGAGCTGTGTATCTAATCCTATTCGGTGTGATACTGTCTGCTGAGCTGTGTATCTAATTCTATCCGGTGTGATACTGTCTGCTGAGCTGTGTATCTAATCCTATCCGGTGTGATACTGTCTGCTGAGCTGTGTATCTAATCCTACCCTGTATGATACTGTCTGCTGAGCCGTGTATCTAATCCTCTCCTGTGTCATACTGTCTGCTGAGCCGTGTATCTAATCCTCTCCTGTGTGATACTGTCTGCTGAGCTGTGTATCTAATCCTCTCCTGTGTGATACTGTCTGCTGAGCCGTGTATCTAATCCTCTCCTGCGTCATACTGTCTGCTGAGCCGTGTATCTAATCCTCTCCTGTGTGATACTGTCTGCTGAGCTGTATCTCTAATCCTCTCCTGTGTGATACCATCTGCTGAGCCGTATATCTAATCCTCTCCTGTGTGATACTGTCTGCTGAGCCGTGTATCTAATCCTCTCCTGTGTGATACTGTCTGCTGAGCATTGTATCTAATCCTCTCCTGTGTGATACTGTCTGCTGAGCAGTGTTTCTAATCCTCTCCTGTGTGATACTGTCTGCTGAGCTGTGTATCTAATCCTATTCGGTGTGATACTGTCTGCTGAGCTGTGTATCTAATCCTATTCGGTGTGATACTGTCTGCTGAGCTGTGTATCTAATCCTATCCGGTGTGATACTGTGTGCTGAGCTGTGTATCTAATCCTATCCGGTGTGATACTGTCCGCTGAGCTGTGTATCTAATCCTATCCGGTGTGATACTGTCTGCTGAGCTGTGTATCTAATCCTATCCGGTGTGATACTGTCTGCTGAGCTGTGTATCTAATCCTATCCGGTGTGATACTGTCTGCTGAGCTGTGTATCTAATCATATCCTGTGTGATACTGTCTGCTGAGCTGTGTATCTAATCCTATCCGGTGTGATACTGTCTGCTGAGCAGTGTATCTAATCCTATCCTGTGTGATACTGTCTGCTGAGCTGTGTATCTAATCCTCTCCTGTGTGATACTGTCTGCTGAGCCGTGTATCTAATCCTCTCCTGTGTGATACTGTGTGCTGAGCTGTGTATCTAATCCTCTCCTGTGCGTTACTGTCTGCTGAGCTGTGTATCTAATCCTCTCCTGTGTGATACTGTCTGCTGAGCCGTGTATCTAATCCCATCCTGTGTGATACTGTCTGCTGAGCTGTGTATCTAATCATGTAATGTGTGATACTGTCTGCTGAGCTGTGTATCTAATCGTCTCCTGTGTGATACTGTCTGATGAACTGTGTATCTAATCCTATCTTTCGTCATACTGTCTGCTGAGCCGTGTATCTAATCCACTCCTGTGTGATACTGTCTGATGAACTGTGTATCTAATCCTGTCTTATGTGATACTGTCAGCCGAGCTGTGTATCTAATCCTCTCCTGTGTGATACTGTCTGCTGAGCTGTGCATCTAATCCTGTCCTGTGTGATACCGTCTGCTGAGCTATGTATCTAATCCTTTCCTGTGTGATACCATCTGCTGAGCTGTGTATCTAATCCTCTCCTGTGTGATACTGTCTGTGGAGCCGTGTATCTAATCCTCTCCTGTGCGATACCGTCTGCTGAGCTGTGTATCTAATCCTCTCCTGTGCGATACTGTCTGCTGAGCAGTGTATCTAATCCTCTCCTGTGTGATACTGTCTGCTGAGCAGTGTATCTAATCTTATACTGTGTGATACTGTCTGCTGAGCTGTGTATCTAATCCTCTCTGGTGTGATACTGTCTGCTGAGCTGTGTATCTAATCCTCTCCTGTGTGATACTGTCTGCTGAGCCGTGTATCTAATCCTATGCTGTGATAATCTGCTGAGCAGTGTATCTAATCTTATACTGTGTGATACTGTCTTCTGAGCTGTGTATCTAATCCCCTCCTGTTTGATACTGTCTGCTGAGCTGTGTATCTAATCCTCTCCTGTGTGATACTGTCTGCTGAGCAGTGTATCTAATCTTATACTGTGTGGTACTGTCTGCTGAGCTGTGTATCTAATCCCCTCCTGTGTGATACTGTCTGCTGAGCCGTGTATCTAATCCTCTCCTGTGTGATACCGTCTGCTGAGCTATGTATCTAATCCTGTCCTGTGTGATACTGTCTGCTGAGCTGTGTATGTATCTAATCCCCTCCTGTGTGATAATGTCTGCTGAGCTGTGTATCTAATCCTGTCCTGTGTGATACCGTCTGCTGAGCTGTGTATCTAATCCTATCCTGTGTGATACTATCTGCTGAGCCGTGTATCTAATCCTCTCCTGTGTGATACTGTCTGCTGAGCTGTGTATCTAATCCTACCCTGTATGATACTGTCTGCTGAGCCGTGTATCTAATCCTCTCCTGTGTCATACTGTCTGCTGAGCCGTGTATCTAATCCTCTCCTGTGTGATACTGTCTGCTGAGCTATGTATCTAATCCTCTCCTGTGTGATACTGTCTGCTGAGCCGTGTATCTAATCCTCTCCTGTGTCATACTGTCTGCTGAGCCGTGTATCTAATCCTCTCCTGTGTGATACTGTCTGCTGAGCTGTATCTCTAATCCTCTCCTGTGTGATACCATCTGCTGAGCCGTGTATCTAATCCTCTCCTGTGTGATACTGTCTGCTGAGCCGTGTATCTAATCCTCTCCTGTGTGATACTGTCTGCTGAGCCGTGTATCTAATCCTCTCCTGTGTGATACTGTCTACTGAGCATTGTATCTAATCCTCTCCTGTGTGATACTGTGTGCTGAGCAGTGTTTCTAATCCTCTCCTGTGTGATACTGTGTGCTGAGCCGTGTATCTAATCCTCTCCTGTGTGATACTGTCTGCTGAGCTGTGTATCTAATCTTCTCCTGTGTGATACTGTCTGCTGAGCTGTGTATCTAATCTTCTCCTGTGTGATACTGTCTGCTGAGCTGTGTATCTAATCCTATTCGGTGTGATACTGTCTGCTGAGCTGTGTATCTAATCCTATTCGGTGTGATACTGTCTGCTGAGCTGTGTATCTAATTCTATCCGGTGTGATACTGTCTGCTGAGCTGTGTATCTAATCCTATCCGGTGTGATACTGTCTGCTGAGCTGTGTATCTAATCCTACCCTGTATGATACTGTCTGCTGAGCCGTGTATCTAATCCTCTCCTGTGTCATACTGTCTGCTGAGCTGTGTATCTAATCCTCTCCTGTGTGATACTGTCTGCTGAGCCGTGTATCTAATCCTCTCCTGCGTCATACTGTCTGCTGAGCCGTGTATCTAATCCTCTCCTGTGTGATACTGTCTGCTGAGCTGTATCTCTAATCCTCTCCTGTGTGATACCATCTGCTGAGCCGTATATCTAATCCTCTCCTGTGTGATACTGTCTGCTGAGCCGTGTATCTAATCCTCTCCTGTGTGATACTGTCTTCTGAGCATTGTATCTAATCCTCTCCTGTGTGATACTGTCTGCTGAGCAGTGTTTCTAATCCTCTCCTGTGTGATACTGTCTGCTGAGCTGTGTATCTAATCCTATTCGGTGTGATACTGTCTGCTGAGCTGTGTATCTAATCCTATTCGGTGTGATACTGTCTGCTGAGCTGTGTATCTAATCCTATCCGGTGTGATACTGTGTGCTGAGCTGTGTATCTAATCCTATCCGGTGTGATACTGTCCGCTGAGCTGTGTATCTAATCCTATCCGGTGTGATACTGTCTGCTGAGCTGTGTATCTAATCCTATCCGGTGTGATACTGTCTGCTGAGCTGTGTATCTAATCCTATCCGGTGTGATACTGTCTGCTGAGCTGTGTATCTAATCCTATCCTGTGTGATACTGTCTGCTGAGCTGTGTATCTAATCCTATCCGGTGTGATACTGTCTGCTGAGCAGTGTATCTAATCCTATCCTGTGTGATACTGTCTGCTGAGCTGTGTATCTAATCCTCTCCTGTGTGATACTGTCTGCTGAGCCGTGTATCTAATCCTCTCCTGTGTGATACTGTGTGCTGAGCTGTGTATCTAATCCTCTCCTGTGCGTTACTGTCTGCTGAGCTGTGTATCTAATCCTCTCCTGTGTGATACTGTCTGCTGAGCCGTGTATCTAATCCCATCCTGTGTGATACTGTCTGCTGAGCTGTGTATCTAATCATGTAATGTGTGATACTGTCTGCTGAGCTGTGTATCTAATCGTCTCCTGTGTGATACTGTCTGATGAACTGTGTATCTAATCCTATCTTTCGTCATACTGTCTGCTGAGCCGTGTATCTAATCCACTCCTGTGTGATACTGTCTGATGAACTGTGTATCTAATCCTGTCTTATGTGATACTGTCAGCTGAGCTGTGTATCTAATCCTCTCCTGTGTGATACTGTCTGCTGAGCTGTGTATCTAATCCTGTCCTGTGTGATACCGTCTGCTGAGCTATGTATCTAATCCTTTCCTGTGTGATACCATCTGCTGAGCTGTGTATCTAATCCTCTCCTGTGTGATACTGTCTGTGGAGCCGTGTATCTAATCCTCTCCTGTGCGATACCGTCTGCTGAGCTGTGTATCTAATCCTCTCCTGTGCGATACTGTCTGCTGAGCTGTGTATCTAATCCTCTCCTGTGTGATACTGTCTGCTGAGCAGTGTATCTAATCTTATACTGTGTGATACTGTCTGCTGAGCTGTGTATCTAATCCTCTCCTGTGTGATACTGTCTGCTGAGCTGTGTATCTAATCCTCTCCTGTGTGATACTGTCTGCTGAGCCGTGTATCTAATCCTATGCTGTGATAATCTGCTGAGCAGTGTATCTAATCTTATACTGTGTGATACTGTCTTCTGAGCTGTGTATCTAATCCCCTCCTGTTTGATACTGCCTGCTGAGCTGTGTATCTAATCCTCTCCTGTGTGATACTGTCTGCTGAGCAGTGTATCTAATCTTATACTGTGTGGTACTGTCTGCTGAGCTGTGTATCTAATCCCCTCCTGTGTGATACTGTCTGCTGAGCCGTGTATCTAATCCTCTCCTGTGTGATACCGTCTGCTGAGCTATGTATCTAATCCTGTCCTGTGTGATACTGTCTGCTGAGCTGTGTATCTAATCCTCTCCTGTGTGATAATGTCTGCTGAGCTGTGTATCTAATCCTGTCCTGTGCGATACCGTCTGCTGAGCTGTGTATCTAATCCTATCCTGTGTGATACTATCTGCTGAGCCGTGTATCTAATCCTCTCCTGTGTGATACTGTCTGCTGAGCCGTGTATCTAATCCTCTCCTGTGTCATACTGTCTGCTGAGCCGTGTATCTAATCCTCTCCTGTGTGATACTGTCTGCTGAGCTGTGTATCTAATCCTCTCCTGTGTGATACTGTCTGCTGAGCCGTGTATCTAATCCTCTCCTGTGTGATACTGTCGGCTGAGCCGTGTATCTAATCCTCTCCTGTGTGATACTGTCTGCTGAGCTGTATCTCTAATCCTCTCCTGTGTGATACCATCTGCTGAGCCGTGTATCTAATCCTCTCCTGTGTGATACTGTCTGCTGAGCCGTGTATCTAATCCTCTCCTGTGTGATACTGTTTGCTGAGCCGTGTATATAATCCTCTCCTGTGTGATACTGTCTGCTGAGCTGTGTATCTAATCTTCTCCTGTGTGATAATGTCTGCTGAGCTGTGTATCTAATCCTATCCTGTGTGATACTGTCTGCTGAGCTGTGTATCTAATCCTCTCCTGTGTGATACTGTCTGCTGAGCATTGTTTCTAATCCTCTCCTGTGTGATACTGTCTGCTGAGCTGTGTATCTAATCTTCTCCTGTGTGATACTGTCTACTGAGCTGTGTATCTAATCCTATTCGGTGTGATACTGTCTGCTGAGCTGTGTATCTAATCCTATTCGGTGTGATACTGTCTGCTGAGCTGTGTATCTAATCCTATCCGGTGTGACACTGTCTGCTGAGCTGTGTATCTAATCCTATCCGGTGTGATACTGTCTGCTGAGCTGTGTATCTAATCCTATTCGGTGTGATACTGTCTGCTGAGCAGTGTATCTAATCTTCTCCTGTGTGATACTGTCTGCTGAGCTGTGTATCTAATCTTCTCCTGTGTGATACTGTCTGCTGAGCTGTGTATCTAATACTATGCTGTGTGATACTGTCTGCTGAGCTGTGTATCTAATCTTCTCCTGTGTGATACTGTCTGCTGAGCTGTGTATCTAATCTTCTCCTGTGTGATACTGTCTGCTGAGCTGTGTATCTAATCCTATCCGGTGTGATACTGTCTGCTGAGCTGTGTATCTAATCCTATCCGGTGTGATACTGTCTGCTGAGCTGTGTATCTAATCCTATCCTGTGTGATACTGTCTGCTGAGCTGTGTATCTAATCCTATCCGGTGTGATACTGTCTGCTGAGCTGTGTATCTAATCCTATGATGTGTATCTAATCCTCTCCTGTGTGATACTGTCTACTGAGCCGTGTATCTAATCCCCTCCTGTGATACTGTCTGCTGAGCCGTGTATCTAATCCTATCCTGTGTGATACTGTCTGCTGAGCTGTGTATCTAATCCTATCCGGTGTGATACTGTCTGCTGAGCTGTGTATCTAATCCTATCCGGTGTGATACTGTCTGCTGAGCTGTGTATCTAATCCTATCCGGTGTGATACTGTCTGCTGAGCTGTGTATCTAATCCTATCCGGTGTGATACTGTCTGCTGAGCAGTGTATCTAATCCTCTCTCATGTTATGTCTTCATCTTTTAATATTTCTAACGGCACCAGGCAGGGATGCCCGCTTTCCTCTCTCCTTTTTATTCTTACACTAGAACCTTTACTACAAAAGCTCAGAGAGGAGGGGAGGATCGTTGGCATCAAATCAGCTGGTACTGAACATAAAATCGCAGCATACGCAGACGATCTACTGATCATGACCTCTAACCCGAGAATATCTGTCCCAGTTATCCTGACATTACTCAAGGAATACGGTGCACTATCAAATTTTAAGGTGAATCTTAGCAAATCTCAAGTCTTAAATATAAATATCCCAGAACCACAAAAAACACAAATGGCAATCGGGTCCCCCTTTACCTGGTCCCCCCCATCAATACGTTTCTCCAAACCTACAAGAACTTTATAAGTTAAACTTCCCACCGCTATTGCAGAAAATCCAGAAACTTACCCCCAACTGGAATATCTCATACATCTCCTGGTTGGGTAGGAAAAATCTCCTTAAATGTATGATATGGCCAAAAATAACTTATCTAGTGCAAGCCCTTCCAATCCACCTACCTAATTCTTTTTTCATTGACATACGAAAACTCCTCAGCCGTTTTCTGTGGCACAACCAAAAACCCAGACTTCCCTTACAAATATTATCCCTCCCACACTCTGAAGGAGGTATAGATCTGCCAGATCTAAAGATACTTCAACAAGCCACTCATCTCCAAAGAGTCGTGGATGGATCAGGCTCCCACCACAGAAGCAATGGATTAAAGTAGAAGAAACAATCCTTAAATTCCCCCTTAGACAGCTCATCCTCACGCCCTCAAGTAGTACTAGGTATACATCAATTAAAAACCCTTTCACCGCCACTACTTTTAAAATCTGGTCCAATCCCCATATAAGACAAATATGCTCCCCGTTTCCCTCCCCTCTCCTACAAGTTACAGACCTAGTTCTCTCCTTTCTCCAGCCCATAATGCCACAATACACAACTCAATTCACAACTTGATAACACCACTCCAAAAAATTACAGATAATGGGGTCATGCCCTGCTTGGCAGAACTCAATCAAATGCTAGATACTATCTCTTTTCACCCCTTTATGTACCAGAAATTTATGTCTAACTTAAAACTAGTCTTTAAAACTCCAAATTATATTAGGGAAATGACTGATTTTGAAAAACTTATAGCTGCAAAAAACCCCTAAAAAAGAACGTTATCAGCTCTACAAAAACAATTATGCCTAGCCAGAGCCCCTAAGAAACTGCCATATGTAATGAAGTGGGAACAGGATCTGAATAGGCCTTTCACCCCATCTGAAATTAAAAGATGACTACTAGCACCTAAAGTCTCCTCTAGATGTGTTAGAGTACAAGAGAATGGCTATAAAGTTCTCTCCAGGTGGTATATGACTCCATCAAAACTTCAGAAATGTTACAAAGGACTTGATCCTAACTGCTGGAGATGCTCTTCTGATGTGGGCACTATGCTCCACATGTGGTGGAACTGTACATTGATTAAGCCCTTCTGGACAAAAAGAATTCAAACTATTAATACAATTTTAAACTTGCAACTCTTGACCTCGCCGGAGATCTGCCTTCTGTTTCTGTTCCTAGATAACTTCCCTAAAATAAAATTAACCCTTCTTAGACAGCTCCTGGCCTCGGCTAAGTTACTTGTGACATCCTTATGGAAATCTGCGAAGACCCCAAATATCTCACTCTGGGAAATGAAGGTTGAACAAATATACAGGCTAGAAGAATTGGCTAGTTGGGATGAAAAAAGGCATAAACAATTCTCGTTGATATGGCGTCCCTGGCACAAATATATTACAGACCGCACAATACTAACCTAAAATACTCAGATCGCTAGCCCATTCTAATCCCAACTCCCCCCCCCCTCCCATCATCTATATCTTTGTAGTCCCCCCCCCCTCCCATCATCTATATCTTTGTAGTCCCCCCCCCCCCCTCCATCTCATCTCCCCGTTCATCCCACTTCCCTTTCAACCTTCCCCCCTTCTCCAGGTTTTTTTTTTTTCTTTTTCTCTTCTGAAGTTTTTATTTCCAGGATATCACAATAAACCTTCTTGAATATGATAACATGTTATGTGACCACAATTTTGTACTACGACATGTTCAAAAGAATTGAACCTCTCTCTTATATTTTTTCTCTCTTCCGAAACGTGTCAATGTTTGGCTGAAATTTATGCAGTCTGGTCAATTTCTGCTCTTATAATCTATGTGATATCGTTAGCTTTCATTTGTTTCATTAACAATGTGACTTTTCTTTGTTCAATTGTTAACCTTCTTTAAAAAAAACCTTAATAAAAAGATGTTTAAAAGAAAAGAATAAGCAGGACAAATAAAGGGTTTATCCAACATGTAAAACTAATTTGGAAGCTACAGTTAGGCTTTTAATAGGACTCTTTCAGCATGACTGTGCAAACCAAGCACAGGAGCTGACTGCCAATCATTTAACTACTGTTTTTCCACTATATGATTAGATATTAAGTGCAAATTGCTTGTTTCTCTGTATTGGCCGCATGCTTTTGCAAAAACTGTGCAGCCATTAACAATAAGTGAACCATTTGTAATTAATTTCTACCAGTACAGCTGAAAAAAGCTGTGATCTTTATGAAATGGGTTGTTAGCAGATGTACCTTGGTCGCACACATGCTATACTCATCAGGTGCTACATGAAACTCAAGCCTAAAGATGGCCGCGACACTCATGGGCCGCTGCATTGTGCTTGCCCCCCAGGCTAAAATTTGCCAGCCAATAATATGTGACTGGTATATCAAATACTGTGATACAGACATCAGATGTTTTACAGTAGATACACTGTCATATATATGACTACCAACATAAGGAGCATGAGTAATCCAAGACTTTATCACTACAGGCAACACCAAAACTATAGGTACCACCAAAATGAAACAATAGGCGCTTATTGCCGCTAAAATAAATCTCTATTAAATATTGCAAAAATTAAGACAATCGTACAGAGTATAGCAATGAAGGATCACAAACACATGAGTATCACATTTATAGAGACATAGTAGTCACATATATATATATATATATATATATATATATATATATATATATATATATATATACAGTACAGACCAAAAGTTTGGACACACCTTCTCATTTAAAGCTTTTTCTGTATCTTCATAACTATGAAAATTGTACATTCACACTGAAGGCATCAAAACTATGAATTAACACATGTGGAATTATATACTTAACAAAAAAGTGTGAAACAACTGAAAATATGTCTTATATTCTAGGTTCTTCAGAGTAGCCACCTTTTGCTTTGGTGACTGCTTTGCACACTCTTGGCATTCTCTTGATGAGCTTCAAGAGGTAGTCACCGGAAATGGTTTTCACTTCACAGGTGTGCCCTGTCAGGTTTAATAAGTGGGATTTCTTGCCTTATAAATGGGGTTGGGACCATCAGTTGTGTTGTGCAGAAATCAGCTGGATACACAGCTGATAGTCGTACTGAATAGACTGTTAGCTGCTTTTTTCTTACCATAATACAAATTCTAAGTAAAGAAAAACGAGTGGCCATCATTACTTTAAGAAATGAAGGTCTGTCAGTCCGAAAAATTGGGAAAACTTTGAATGTATCCCCAAGTGCAGTTGCAAAACCCATCAAGAAAACAAAGAAACTGGCTCACATGAGGACCGCCCCAGGAAAGGGAGACCAAGAGTCACCTCTGCTTCTGAGGATAAGTTTATCCGAGTCACCAGCCTCAGAAATCGCAGGTTAACAGCAGCTCAGATTAGAGACCAGGTCAATGCCACACAGAGTTCTAGCAGCAGACACATCTCTACAACAACTGTTAAGAGGAGACTTTGTGCAGCAGGCCTTCATGGTAAAATAGCTGCTAGGAAACCACTGCTAAGGACAGGCAACAAGCAGAAGAGACTTGTTTGGGATAAGGAACACAAGGAATGGACATTAGACCAGTGGAAATCTGTGCTTTGGTCTGATAAGTCCAAATTTGAGATCTTTGGTTCCAACCACTGTGTTTTTGTGCGACGCAGAAAAGGTGAACGGATGGACTCTACATGCCTGGTTCCCACCGTGAAGCATGGAGGAGGAGGTGTGATGGTGTGGGGGTGCTTTGCTGGTGACACTGTTGGGGATTTATTCTAAATTTAAGGCATACTGAACCAGCATGGCTACCACAGCATCTTGCAGCGGCATGCTATTCCATCCGGTTTGCGTTTAGTTGGACCATCATTTATTTTTCAACAGGACAATGACCCCAAACACACCTCCAGGCTGTGTAAGGGCTATTTGACCAAGAAGGAGAGTGATGGGGTGCTACGCCAGATGACCTGGCCTCCACAGTCACCAGACCTGAACCCAATCGAGATGGTTTGGGGTGAGCTGGACCGCAGAGTGAAGGCAAAAAGGCCAACAAGTGCTAAGCATCTCTGGGAACTCCTTCAAGATTGTTGGAAGACCATTTCCGGTGACTCCCTCTTGAAGCTCATCAAGAGAATGCCAAGAGTGTGCAAAGCAGTCATCAAAGCAAAAGGTGGCTACTTTGAAGAACCTAGAATATAAGACATATTTTCAGTTGTTTCACACTTTGTTGTTAAGTATATAATTCCACATGTGTTAATTCATACTTTTGATGCCTTCAGTGTGAATGTACAATATTCAGAGTCATGAAAATACAGAAAAATCTTTAAATAAACTTTTGGTCTGTACTGTATATATAATATAACACTACAAGCCTCCCTCTGTCTGAAGCCTTTAAAGACTTGGCAAGCGCTACATGCCTGCGCAGTCTGGCTCTAGACAGAAGAACCCATTACGTTACAGGTAAGAGGAGTGTGTATGGCGCCGGAGATTGCGGTATGCGTAGACACTGAACACATACCGCGATCTCCGGCGCCATACTTACCTGACCGGGAGGAGCGTTGCAGCGGTGCTTCTCTTCTCGCCGGAGACCAGGGCAGGAGTGAAGGCGTTGGAATCGGCACATATGCATAGCTCTATCTGGCGCCATTTTACTGAAGACATATTTGCAGTGTGTCTTCAGCAAAATGGCGTTGAACAGCACGGTATGGGCACACGCGTACTCTGGCGCCGCACTGCTCCCCGGCAGAACAGGATACAGTAGCGCTGGAGCACAGGGAAGAAAGGTGAGTATGTGTTTATTTTTTTGTATCTGTGCACCGTGAAAGGGATGAGGGGTGCCATACATACCAGCAATGGGGTGTGAAGGGTACCATACATACCAGGAAAGGGGTGTGAGGGGTACAATGCATACCAGGATTTGGGGGCTGACTGAACCATGAAAACCAGGATTGGGGGGTGAGGGGTGCCATACATACCAGGATTGGGGGGTGAGGGGTGCCATATATACCAGGATTGGGGGGTGAGGGGTGCCATACATACCAGGATTTGGGGGGTGACTGAACCATGAAAACCAGGATTGGGGGTGAGGGGTGCCATACATACCAGGATTGGGGGGTGAGTGGTGCCATACATACCAGGAATGGGAGGTGAGGGGTACCATACATACCAGGAAAGGGGTGTGAGGGGACCATGCATACCAGGATTGGGGGATGAGGGGTACAATGCATACCAGAATTTGGGGGGTGACTGAACCATGAAAACCAGGATTGGGGGGTGAGGGATGCCATACATACCAGGATTGGGGGGTGAGGGGTGCCATACATACCAGGATTTGGGGGGTGACTGAACCATGAAAACCAGGATTGGGGGTGAGGGGTGCCATACATACCAGGATTGGGGGGTGAGTGGTGCCATACATACCAGGATTGGGGGGTGAGGGGTACCATGCATACAAGGATAGGAAAGTGGGGTTCTATGCATACCAGAATAGGGATGAGGGGTACCATGCATACCTGGATTGGGGGATGAGGGGACCATGCATACCTGGATTGGGGGATGAGGGGACCATGCATACCAGGATTGGGGGATGAGGGAACCATGCATACCAGGATTGGGGGATGAGGGAACCATGCATACCAGGATTGGGGGATGAGGAGGCCATATGTACCAGGATTGGGGATGAGAGAGTCATGCATACCAGGATTGGGGATGAGAGAGCCATGCATACCAGGATGGGGGATGAGGAGGCCATACATACCAGGGTAACGCTGAGGGGGCCATGTGCAGCATGATGGGGATTAGAGGTGCCATACATACCAGGACAGGGATGAGGGGTGCCATGCATACCACTATACCAGGACAGGGATGAGGGGTGCCATGCATACCACTATACCAGGATAAGGATGAGGGGTGTCATGCATACCGGGACAGGGATGAGGGGTGCCATGCATACCGGGACAGGGATGAGGGGTGCCATGCATACCGGGACAGGGATGAGGGGTGCCATGCATACCGGGACAGGGATGAGGGGTGCCATGCATACCGGGACTGGGATGAGGGGTGCCATGCACACCGGGATAGGGATGAGGGGTGCCATGCATACCGGGATAGGGAAGAGGGGTGCCATGCATACCAGGATGGGGATGGGGACCACGTATAAAAGGAAGGGGGGGGGCATATATACCAGGATGGGGGATATTGTCAGAATTGGGGGACATTACCCCTATACCAGTGTCAGCAGAAGACCCCCTCCCCCTTAAAAGTGCATCAGGAACACATTTTTGGCTTAAATTTTTTTATTTTTATTTTCCTCCTCTAAAACCTAGGTGCGTCTTATGGTCCGGTGCATCTTATAGTCCGAAAAATACGGTACTTCTTACATTACATGAGTGATATCTATTGTAAATTCTATAATAGCTCAGAAACCGGCGAATCCTCACAGTGCATGGGGCGTGTCATGGGGGGATTCAAAAGTTTTCATTTTAGACTGTACATTATAGTCCTCCATACAGTAGTATGAGCACCACATAGTCCTCCATACAGTATTGTGGACACCACATAGTCCTCCATACAGTATTATGGGCACTACATAGCACTCCATACAGTATTATGGGCACCACATAGTCCTCTATACAGAATGGGCTCCATACTGAATAATGGACCCCATATAATGTTCCATACAGAATAATAGGCCCCATATAATGCTCTATACAGAATAATGAACCCCATATAATGCTCATTACACCATAATTGACCCCATATATTACTCCATGAAGAATAATGGGCGTCATGTAATATGCCATACAGAATAATGGGCCCCATATAATGCTCCATAGAGAATGGGCCCTATATAATGCTCCATAGAGAATGGGCCCCATATAATGCACCATAGAGAATGGGCCCCATATAATGCACCATAGAGAATGGGCCCCATATAATGCTCCATAGAGAATGGGCCCCATATAATGCTCCATAGAGAATGGGCTCCATACATAAAAAATAAATAATAAAATACTCACCTCTCCTCATACCCTGCTGGCTACAAGTCCTGTCTCTTCAACACTGAGACGTGACAGAGTCAGAAGACGCAGAGGAGACTGGACCTGCGGCCAGCAGGGTATGACGAGAGGTGAGTATTTCAAACACCGTAAAGCACAGGGGGGGTTACACCGGGCCCCCCCAACTCACAGGCCCAATAGCGTTCCAGTGTCCCCAACTGTGAGTGGGGCCCCCCTCTTGCCCAGGGCCCTGGCACTTACCCTGGTGCAATGGGTGGTTAAGCCGGCTCTGGCCCTGTAGCTGGTGCAGGATCAGTCTGGGGCAGGGGTCTGTATAGTAAGGTCTGAAGTGTCTCGATCTCAGGTCCGATGTGATTTGAACATTCAAACAGATCGAGAGCCGATGATCTCACACTGACAGCACGACCCCAACCTGCTTGAAGGGTCCATCTGCTACAATAAATCTTTCTGATCCTCAGCAGAGCGACCATAGATAACATTCAGGATCTGGCCCTGGACTTGTCAGGAGGTGAGCAGCATCCTGCCACTTCCACACTCTACAAAAAGTATAAATCTCCTGTCCTGACCACTATCCGGAGCTCAGGCTAAGGCCACGACCCCACTATCAGTATTTGGTCAGTATATTTTCTCAGGAGTGGGAGCCAAAACCAGGTCAGTAACAATCAGAGAAAAGGTATAATAGAAACAAGTCACCAATTCTGCATTTATCACCAACTCCTGGTTTTGTCTCCAACTCCTGAGAAAAAATACTGACCGAATACTGACCAAATACTGATAGTGGGGTCGTGGCCTTACAAGAATCAAAGATGTCTGCCCTCTCGTACTGCTCAGCGGCTGAAGCTTCTCTCCGGCAGGCATAAGAACGTGGCCTGTGCCGGCTGTTCTGGGCTGCAGATGCCCAGCTGGCACATGTACACAATGAAAGATACAGGGCCGCCCTGCAGTCTGTAAAGAAGCAGCTGCTTGGCCACCGGCTTGGAGGGCATGTGCCCCTCTGGCCCACCTCGCCCCTGGTCAATATGATACCATCTTTTTCATTAGTTGGTGAGGTTAGAAGAAATTTCACTCCAAGACAGTGGATTTTGTACTTTATTCCAGTATATTTATACATAGAAAACATGGCAATGAAAAACAAGTAGATGCACGTGCATAAAAATGTCCCAACATTAATTAAAAAAACCTTTAAGATACAGATAATACTTGTATACAAAAATATTAACACATTCTCAAATTGTATATAAAGTGCACAAAAGTCAATAGCCCTGACATATAGTGTACACAGGGTCCCGTCCCCCCCATATGGTATACACAAAATACAATGTCATCCAGGAAATAACAAAAAATAACAAATACATTTAATCTATTCTGAAATCCCATGTCTATGCAAGATAATAATATGTAAAATTCTACAGTGTGAAAGAAATGAGCTAGAGACTACTACATGGCGATGATGCCTACACACAAGATAATGCCCAGCTAATGCTGTAAATTATACAAATATTACCAGTCACCCAATTAGACACATGAGGTCCGGGCAAGTGATTTTCTACAGTTCATTGACCTCTATGATGACATCTAATATTTTCAATCATTTATAGAGCGGGGTACATTGGGCCTCATTAATAAATCTGCTCACTAGAAAACTAGTTGCCCATACTAACCAATTAGAGCTCAGCTAAGGTTGTTTTAACTGACCTGGAAAAGTAAAAGCTGTTCTGTGATTGGCTGGGATAAGTAAAAAGGCTGTTTTAATAAATGATTCCCAATGTACCAAGCCCCGCCATAAATGTTATTGATTACAGTAGGGGCCACAATATCCCATGTGTATAGTCATCACATTCATCTTATTGTCTGCGGTTACCTTGGGACATGCTATATTGAAATGTAAGATGATATCAGTGGGGTCCATGAGGCAGAGCAGTGTGTGGTACGTGTGACATTTCCTAATATCGAGCAATCAATACTCTACCTTGGTCTGGAATGCAAAGTCTGCGTGGACAAAGAAGGGGCTCCCAGATGCCAGCTGTAAAACCCGTCGCTCCAGCATCACACGCTCATCACTGTCAGCAAGCAGGGCTCTTTTGCCGATGATCTTAACAGCAAAATGTTTGCGGGTAGATGAATCTTCCGCCAGCAGGACCGTTCCATAGCATCCCCGGCCAAGCACTTGATGGAATAATAATCTCCTCTTGATGGTATCAGAGACTGTGCTTTTGGAGCCGGTTGGCCGAACACCGCTGCTTCCTTCAGCTTCTTCAGCCTTCTGCTTTAGATCCATGGGTTTCTGTCCTGATGTAATCCTTCTTCTTTTCTTCTCCTTTTTGTCCCCTGATGAGATGAAGATGGGTCCTCTCTTCTTGGCTCCCATCTTCTGACTTTCTACCTTCTCCTTTTCTTCCACTTCTTCTTTCTTCTGGACTGGTTGTTTTGTCCTGTTGACTGAAGACTTCCTCTCATCATCAGATGTGTCATGGGAAGGTCTTAGTCTCTTCGCTCCTTCTCTCCTCACCACGTTCTCCTCTACTTCTTCTTTCTTCTGGACTGGTGGTTTTGTCCTGTTGACTGAAGACTTCCTCTCATCATCAGATGTGTCATGGGAAGGTCTTAGTCTCTTCGCTGCTTCTCTCCTCACCACGTTCTCCTCTACTTCTTCTTTCTTCTGGACTGGTGGTTTTGTCCTGTTGACTGAAGACTTCTTCTCATCATCAGATGTGTCATGAGAAGGTCTTCGTGTCTTCACTCTTTCTCTGCTCACCACAATCTCCTCCTCTTTTATATTCATATTATTGCTTTGCTTAGAGTTAGCCGACATCTCTTCCACTGTTGTTGGTCAATTCCAACTGTCACTTCCAACTGTCACTCAGTGCACTTCATATGGAATCATCATGCATGCACCACCACTGGTCATGTGATCAGCATCTGACCAATGATATTTAAGAGATAAATGAACATTAGCTGAGATTAAATATTCAGGTAATATTCAGCTATTCTGTGGAACACAAGGTGCCACATTTAGTAATAGTAATAGAACTGCACTAAGTCGCCAATTTAATTTACATTGTTACTACAGAGCATCAGATGAATGTAATATAATAAATATTAGCAAGATGTATGATTTCCATCCACTCTACGTATCATAGAAATACAGATGTACTATCTTTTTATATAGAGATGTAGCAGAAGCCATCCTGATTGTTTGCAGCATGCTATGGTGATAGAGAAGCATGCATGACTGTGCCATGCAAATGGTGAGGAGCACCAAAATGGGACATATGATTCACGTAGCCAGGGGCGTAATGTCCGCGGTCGCAGTGGCAGTCACTGCGACCGGGCCCAGGGGGGGTTGGGGCTTGTAAACGCCAGCAGAAATTTCAACAGGATGTGTGTATCGCAGTGCACAGTCGCTTCGGGTCCGTGCGTGACAAATCAGGGGCTGGGGTGTCTGGGGCCCACCAGGGACATTGACTCCAGGGGCCCACCCGGGCCCACCCACCCTTCAGCTATTTGCAAATACCTGTTAGCCGTTATACCCATTATACTGGCGGCTCCTGCCCATCACTGTGCGCTCACCAGAACTGCGATGTACAATTACTGTAGTTTGCATTAAAGGGTTTTTATTGGTGAAAACAAGTTATCAGCGATGCACAGGTTGGGAAGGTGATCACTTATTTATTGGTGGAATCCGCACTGTCAGAAGATTGTGGCACTTTGACTATTTGGTGAGATTTTTACCTCTGTATTTATAAGACAAAACCAGGAGTGGAGCAATCCGAGGTCATGTTTTATGCATTTCTCACCCACTCCTGGTTTTGTCTTATAAATACAGAGGTGAAAATCTCACCAAATGCCAACTTGCTTTCTCTGGTGAACTTCTGCTGCTGTGTAATAGTCACAGGGCAGGGAGGGGTTAAACATCCAAGTATTTAATATCTATTGGAAATAAAGAGGTTTCCCCTTATTGATATCAGATAAAACAAATGACCAACCACAATCCACTCTACCAAGACCAATATTACCAGATAGAAGGCAGAAATACCACCACACCGTGACCAGATCACATATTACCACCACATAGTGCCCAAATAATGCCACATACAAGGCACAAATACCGCCACACCATGACCAAAGCACATAATACCACCACATAGTGATCAAATGCTACCAGATACAAGGTATAAATACTGACACACCATGAGACCACATATTACCACCACATAGTGACTGAATAATACCACATAGAAGGGACAAATATCGTCATGTCATGACCAAAGCACATAATGCCACCACATAGTGACAAATAATGCTAAAATAATAAAAATGTAAAAAAGCTCAGTATATTGGGTCAGTGTACAGGTTATACAGTGATCACCAGTGACATTATGCACAGGAGCTCTGTATATAGTGTACAGGTTATACAGTCATCACCAGTGACATTATACACAGAAGCTCTGTATATAGTGTCAGTGTACAGGTAATGCAATGATTACCATTGATATTATACACAGGAGCTCTGTATATAGTGTACAGGTAATACAGTGATCACCAGTGACATTATACACAGGAGCTCTGTATATAGTGTCAGTGTACAGGTAATACAGTGATCACCAGTGACATTATACATAGGAGCTCTGTATATAGAGTCAGTGTAGAGGTAATACAGTGATCACCAGTGACATTATACATAGGAGCTCTGTATATAGTGTCAGTGTAGAGGTAATACAGTGATCATCAGTGACATTATACACAGGAGCTCTGTATATAGTGTCAGTGTAGAGGTAATACAGTGATCACCAGTGACATTATACACAGGAGCTCTGTATATAGTGTCAGTGTAGAGGTAATACAGTGATCATCAGTGACATTATACACAGGAGCTCTGTATATAGTGTCAGTGTACAGGTAATATAGTGTTCACCAGTGACATTATACACAGAAGCTCTGTATATAGTGTCAGTGTACAGGTAATACAGTGATCACCAGTGACATTATACACAGGAGCTCTGTATATAGTGTCAGTGTACAGGTAATATAGTGATCACCAGTGACATTATGCATAGGAGCTCTGTATATAGTGTCTGTGTACAGGTAATATAGTGATCACCAGTGACATTATGCACAGGAGCTCTGTATATAGTGTCAGTGTACAGGTAATATAGTGATCACCAGTGACATTATACACAGGAGCTCTGTATATAGTGTCAGTGTGTGTGTGTATAGGTAATACACATACTCACCAGTGATGTCTCTAGGTGAAGTTCTTTATCTGCAGACCGATATATCACATCTTCTATGCAGGACTTATCTCTGCAGAAAATAACATAGTTAGCTATAACTGATCACTTCCAGAGCACAAGCCACACTTTTCCCAAGATTTCTACACTGCATGAAATGACAAAATGCAACATAGTGCCGCACTACACAGTAAAAATAAAACACAAAATACATTTAGGGACTCCATCTTTAATAAAAAAAAACATCATGAGAGATCAGAGATTATGGGGCCCAGTCAGGGATCGTACATAGAAATCATGTGGCCCAGTCAGGGGCGTATACAGAAATCATGGGGCCAATCAGGTTATGGGTGTACATAGAGATCATGGGGCCCAGTCAGCGGCGTGCATAGAGATCATGGGGCCCAGTCAGCGGCGTACATAGAGATCATGGGGCCAATCAGGTTAGGGGTGTACATAGAGATCATGGGGCCCCCTCAGCGGCGTACATAGAGATCATGGGGCCCAGTCAGCGGAGTACATAGAGATCATGGGGCCCAGTCAGCGGAATACATAGAGATCATGGGGCCGAGTCAGCGGCGTACATAGAGATCATGGGGCCCAGTCAGGGATCGTACATAGAGATCATGGGGCCCAGTCAGGGATCGTACATAGAGATCATGGGGCCGTATGAGGTGAGGCTCTCACCTCCTCAGGGAGCTCTCACAGGACATCACAGGCCTTAGTATGAAGCAATACTAGAAGACTTGTGGAATTGCTTCATACTAAGGCCTGTGATGCCCTGTGGGAGCTCCTGAGGGCACCATACTGGGGAGGTGAGATCCTCACTTGGCAGTAGTAGGAGCAGCATCTCCATAGTGTGGCATTCACATCACACTACATGCTGCGCTGTATAGGACTCCCAGCCGGCAGCAGGACAGATGAGGAGGTAACTGTCTGGGACCAGCGCTGGACTGGAGTACCTGGGGCCCACCAGGAAAAAATCAATCTTGGGACCCACCAGCACCATGCAGTTACCGTATATAGGAATAACATAAGTCCACAAACTCTTTCAAAATGAATCAACTTTATTAACCAATAAATCTCTGCTGCTGTGTAGTAGTCACAACACAGGGAGAGGTTAAACATTCAAGTATTTAATATGTATTGCAAATAAAGAATGTTTCCATTCTTAATATCCGAAAAAACAAATGACTGTCAACCATCCACTATACCTAGACTAATAATACCATATAGAAGAGAGAAATACCGCCACACCATGACCAGAACACATACCACCACATAGTGATCAAATACTACCAAGTACAAGGTATATATACTGCCACACCATGAGAAGACCACATATTACCACAACATAGTGACTGTCTGAATAATACCACATACAAGGGACAAATACCGCCACGCCATGACCATGGCACATAATGGCACCAGATAGTGACTGATAATGAAAATGTAAAAAAGCTCTGTATATAGAGTCAGTGTACAGATAATGTAGAGATTATCAGTGACATTATACACAGGAGCTCTGTATATAGTGTAAGTGTACAGGAAATACAGGGATCACCAGTGACATTATACACAGGAGCTCTGTGTTTGGTGTCAGTGTACAGGTAATACAGTGTTCACCAGTGACATTATACACAGGAGCTCTGTATATAGTGTCAGTGTACAGGTAATACAGTGATCACCAGTGACATTATACATAGGATCTCTGTATATAGTGTCAGTGTACAGGAAATACAGGGATCACCAGTGACATTATACACAGGAGCTCTGTGTTTGGTGTCAGTGTACAGGTAATACAGTGTTCACCAGTGACATTATACACAGGAGCTCTGTATTTAGTGTCAGTGCACAGGTAATATAGTGATCACCAGTGACATTATGCATAGGAGCTCTGTATATAGTGTCAGTGTACAGGTAATATAGTGATCACCAGTGACATTATGCACAGGAGCTGTATATAGTGTCAGTGTACAGGTAATATAGTGATCACCAGTGACATTATACACAGGAGCTCTGTATATAGTGTCAGTGTACAGGTAATATAGTGATCACCAGTGACATTATACACAGGAGCTCTGTGTATGGTGTCAGTGTACAGGTAATACAGGGATCACCAGTGACATTATGCACAGCTCTGAATATAGTGTCAGTGTGTGTGTGTATAGGAAATACAGGGATCACCAGTGACATTATACACAGGAGCTCTGTATATAGTGTCAGTGTACAGGTAATACAGTGATCACCAGTGACATTATGCACAGGAGCTCTGTATATTGTGTCAGTGTACAGGTAATACAGTGATCACCAGTGACATTATGCACAGGAGCTCTGTATATAGTGTCAGTGTGTGTGTGTGTATAGGTAATACACATACTCACCAGTGATGTCTCTAGGTGAAGTTCTTTAACTGCAGACCGATATATCACATCTTTTATACAGGACTTATCTCTGCAGAAAATAACATAGTTAGCTATAACTGATCACTTCCAGAGCACAATCCACACTTTTCCCAAGATTTCTACACTGCATGAAATGACAAAAAAAGAAACATAGCACTGCACTACACAGTAACAGTGCTCCAGTGTCATTCTGTGCCTGCTCATCTGTCAGCAGACATATTTGTCTGATGGCAAAGATCTAAGAGAGATGAAGACAGAAGACCTATGGATTACGTTGGGAGTGAGGATTTTTCTTTATTAAAGATGGAGTCCCTAAATGTGTTTTATTTTTAATAATAAAAAAAAAAATTCTGTCTTTTTTTTTTCTGTTTACTAGAAATTCATGGTGGCTATGTCTAATTTGGCGTGAAACCATGAATTTCGGGCTTAGTACCAGCTGATAAGGCAAAGATGGCCTGGTACTAACCCTATTATTACCCAGTGTGCCACTCACCACCAGGACCGCTGGAAGAGCCGGGTAAAGCACCTAGAAATGGTGCCATGATGAATGCGCCATTTTCAGGGGTGGCTGTGGGCTGTGATTTTCAGTGTGGAGGGCCAAGAACGCTTGGGCCTTACCATGCTGCGAATCCCAGCCCCCAGCAGCCTGGTTTTATCTGGCTGGCGATCAACATATGGCGGGAAAAAAAAAAGTTAAGTTTAAAACAAATATTCGGCTTCTCTGTCTTTTGATCGCCAGACAAGGTAAAGCCAGGCAGCTGGGGGTGGCAGTACGTAGCTGTCTGCTTTATCTGCGGTGAGAATCAAAAATTCATTTTTAAAATTTTCTTTTCACACTTTTATATGTGACAGACCCAACAGTCAATTGCAGATGCTGTCAAAGAGGATGGGCTTCTGTGATTGGCTGTTTGAGTAATGTACAATCAGCCCATACATTCTAGTATGGTACTATGTATGGGCTGCTTTCAGGTTACTCAACCAGCCAGTCACAGACGCCCATTCTCTGTGTCAGCGTCTGTGATTAGCTGTTGGGACTGTCACACATATAGAAGTGTGAAAATAAATAAATAATAAAACAAAAATGACATAGCGCTCTGCAGAAATTTTGATTCTCAGCGCAGATAGAGGTGGCAGCCCGTAGCTGTCTGCTTTATCTGCCTGGTTTTACCTTGACTGGCGATCAAAAGTCAGGAAAGCCCAATGTTTTTTTTTAATTATTTAAAAAAATAATAATAAAAAAAAAATGCGTGGGCTCCCGCCATATTTTGATCGGGGGGGCTGGGGGCTGGGATTCTCAGCATGGTAAGGCCCAAGCATTCTGGGCCCCCCACGCTGAAAATGGCAGCCTGCAGCCACCCCTGGAATTGGCGCATTCATCGTAGCGCCATTTCCAGGCACTTTATCCGGCTCTTCCAACGGCCCTGGTGGGGGGTGGCACGCTGGGTAATAATGGAGTTAATACCAGCTTTGTATTATCAGCTGGCACTAAGCCTGAAATTCATGGAGTCACGCCAAACTACACATGGCCACCATGAATTTCCAGTAAACAGAAAAAAACACAACACAATTTTTTAATAAAAATAAAACACAAAACACATGTAGGGACTCCATCTTTAATTAAAAACAAAATCCTCGCTCTGACGTAATCCACGGATCTTCTGTCTCCAGCTCTGCTACATCTTTGCCATTAGACAAATATGCCTGCTGACAGAGATGAGCAGGCACAGAATAACACTGGAGCACAGTTGTCAGAGAAGTGCTCAGCTGGCCTCCAGCCGCCGACCATGTTTTCCTGTGCGTTGCAAATAATGCATACTTTCAAACACATGCCTATTTTTGCTATGCAAGTCTACGGTACATTGCGTCTGCACTGATTTACAACGGATGCGTTGTAACGCACAGCATAAACGCAATGTTAACCCAGCCTAACAGCAGCGAGAAGGGGAGACGGAGCCCTGGAGACCGCCTAGTCAGTCTACTGGTGGTACTATCATGCCCATTGCCCAGTATGTACTGCCAGCCTCTGTGGTATTAGCATTCAAGCTCACATGGCATGTCCTGCCAGCCAGCCACTGGTGTTAGTACTAGCATGATAGTACCACACCACCAGTGGCTGGGCAATGGGCATGCATGATGGTACCAACAGTGGCTGGCAGGACATGCTGGGCATGATTCATGCCTAGTATGTCCTGCCAGCCTCCTTGGTACTATCATGCCCACCCACTATGTCCTGCCAGCCCCTGGTGATAGTACATGCTGCTGGGCATAGTACCAGTAACCAGAGGCTGGCAGCAGGACATGCTGGGCAATGGGCATGATGATAATCATGCCCATTGCCCAGTAGTATTTACTGCCAGCCTCGGCCAGGGGTCCTCCCAGTCACCCCTCCCCCCTATCCCTTCCCCCCACCCCTCCCCGTTTCATACTCACGCGTCGAGATGAGCTGCAGCCGCTGCCTGGAGCGACGCAGGGTCCATAGGAAGCAGTCCCAGGGCAATGACGTCATCACCCTGAGACTGACCTCCTGCGCACGCGCCGGCAGTGTCGCGCTGCGCAGAGGAGGCAGAGGGCCCATCACTAATCATATCGGCAGTGCTGCGAACCGGGGGGGGGCTCTGTTCTCTGTACAGGGCCCAGGGGGGCAGGGGGCGGGGCCATCAGGACCCGGGGGTTTTCCCGATCCTCCGGTGACCAGTCCGCTCCTGCAGAGGGGCATATGTATACATGCAGGTCGGCCACATCCCAGTGGTGCAGACACATCCACACTGCACCCTGTATACTTGTGCACTGCCGTCTGCTGCAGTGGTAGGAGCCGCCTGAATGCATCTTCTTCCTGCCGGAGAGGAGCTTGTGGGCCTGTGCGGTGAGGAGGTGGACGCTGCGCACCTCCTGAGAAGTATATGGCACTCCATGTATCTGTGCACATAGTATACCACTCTAGTGTATAGCAGAAAGGAGACATCGACCAGAAGAGTCCAGGCATGTGGGTGATGCACATAATTATTATATTGATAACCAGGTGGAAGAGGAGGAAATGCAAAAAAAGGGGGGAATTAACTATACGCAAAGGGGACGGCGAGACAGGAATTACAATTAACACCAGTGGGAATGGATCATGATTAGAACAGCAAAGGGATAATACAGAGAATCAAGCCCAAATTAATCCAGTATATAAAATATATATACATATCATTAGTTAGATATATCTGTACATATGATTGTTTAATTATCATAAACTTTACATAAAGTGCAAGTGCCTCCAAAGAATAAATCTACATAAATTATATATCTCCTATGTGAACAAATACAGGTGTTTCTCACTAAATTAGAATATAATCAAACAGTTATTGTTTATTTCTGTTAATGCTGATGATTATGGTTATACGAGTTTCACTTTTTTGTATTGAAGAACTGAAATAAATTAACTTTTTGATGATATTCTATTTTAGTGAGATGCACCTGTATATGTATATATACAAGGGCTGGTCCCTTATTATTTGGATGTGGGTGTGAATCCTGTAGAGAGTAGTGCACTGACTTGGGCATATGTGCTGTTGACAGATCTGTATTTGTATCCACTTTAAGCGTTTTTAAAAAAGGTGACCACATGTGCATTGTACTCACGCTATAGCAGATGCAGATCCCACTCCTGATTGGCGTCCACCCGATGTATGTTTCGGCTTCTTGTCTTTGTCAGGGGGTGGCATCATTCTGAAAGAGCTAAGAGTTAAACGGCCAACTATAGCCAATCAGGATGGAGGTATGTCTCCACCAACCAATGGGTGCTGAGGAGGCGTGGCGCGATACACAACGCGCACCAACGCTACGAGGAAACTATGTGACCTGTGATGCTGCGAGCACGTGATGGAGACACTTGATCGGGGGTCACGGGGCACATATAGATACAGTCGGGGAGGATGATGTGGAGACGTTCATGTGTATTGCCTCTTCAGCAGACATCTAATCTACTGATTGAGTGTGGATATATCGGATAAAGTGGAAAATCTTCATTTATAATGATGGATAACGAGTATAGGTTACATATTACAGCAATACACAGGAATAGGGGGTAGTGAGTGTTACATGTATATAAGCATAGGCGGATTATAATGAGGACGATCTGGGCTACCGCCCGGGGCCCCGAACCTCCAGGGGCTCCGGGGTGTCTATGGCCAGATTGTCCTCATTATATGTGCGGCGCCACGGCACATACCGGCAGACAGTGGGGGGGGGCCCAGGATCGCTCCCCCAGCAGCGGCACACAGCCGCTGCTTCTTCTTCGGCCGGGCCAGCACTGCAGCAGTTAACTTCCCTGTGCTGGCCCGGCCGCGTCACTGCTAGGAGACACGGCCCTGTGCGCGGCCGTGTCTCCTAGCTGTGACGTCACGCAGTGCGCACCCGGCCTGCAGTGCTGCACCGGAAAAGAGCTGGAGCCGAGTCGGGGGATGGTGAGTGTGTGTGTGTGTATGTATATGTATGTATGTGTGTGTGTGTGCAGGCAGATGTCATTGTGTGATGTCTGTTTATATGTATTTTTATGTTTCAAATGTGTTTATGCGTGTATGTATATGTCTGTATATGTTTGTGTGTGCGTGACTGCGTGCGGCCTCCTGCTGAGTATAGATGGCGCCGTGCGGCCGCCTGCTGTCTCTGGGGGGCGCCGTGCGGCCTCCCGCTGTGTATAGATGGCGCTGTGCGGCTTCCTGCTGTCTCTGGGGGGGGGCGCCGTGCGGCCTCCCGCTGTGTATAGATGGCGCCGTGCGGCCTACTGCTGTCTCTTGGGGGGGGCGCCGTGTAGCCTCCCGCTGTGTATATATGGCGCCGTGCAGCCTCCCGCTGTGTATAGATTGCGCCGTGCGGCCTCCCGCTGTGTATAGATGGCATTGTGCGGCCCCCTGTGTATAGATGGCATCGTGCGGCCTTCCGCTGTTTATAGGTGGCGCCGTGGGGCCTCCCGCTGTGTATAGGTGGCGCCGTGCGGCCTCCCGCTGTGTATAGGTGGCGCCGCCCGCTGTGCATAGGTGGCGCCGTGCGGCCTCCCGCTGTGTATAGGTGGCGCCTCCCGCTGTGTATAGGTGGCGCCGTGCGGCCTCCCGCTGTGTATAGGTGGCACCGTGCTGCCTCCCGCTGTGTATAGGTGGCGCCGTGCGGCCTCCCGCTGTGTATAGGTGGCGCCGTGCGGCCTCCCGCTGTGTATAGGTGGCGCCGTGCGGCCTCCCGCTGTGTATAGGTGACGCCGTGCGGCCTCCTGCTGAGTATAGATGGCGCCGTGCGGCCTCCTGCTGTCTTTGGGGTCGGGTGCGCCGTGCGGCCTCCTGCTGAGTATAGATGGCGCCGTGCGGCCTCCTGCTGTCTCTGTGAGGGGGGCGCTGTGCGGCCTCCCGCTGTGTATAGATTGCGCCGTGCGGCCTCCTGCTCTCTCTGGGGGGGGCGCTGTGGGCCTCCCGCTGTGTATAGGTGGCGCCGTGTGGCCTCCCGCTGTGTATAGATGGCTCCGTGCGGCCTCCCGCTGTGTATAGATGGCTACGTGCGGCCTCCCGCTGTGTATAGATGGCTACGTGCGGCCTCTCGCTGTGTATAGATGGCTTAGTGCGGCCTCCCGCTGTGTATAGATGGCTACGTGCGGCCTCCCGCTGTGTATAGATGGCTACGTGCGGCCTCCCGCTGTGTATAGATGGCTACGTGCGGCCTCCTGCTGTGTATAGATGGCTACGTGCGGCCTCCAGCTGTGTATAGATGGTTACCTGTGCTCAATATTGAGTCATACAATTAATGTAAGGCTATGTGCCCACGATGCAGAAATGCTCCGGATTTTTTTTGAGCGTTTCCGCATCTCCCTGGCAGAAAAAACGCATGTGGATTGTACATGCGGATTGTACATGCTTTTTTCCTGCCTGGGACTTGCTGATGTGAAGCGTTCTTCACTTGCATTTCCGCATGCGGGTTGACAAGCGCTTTCCAAGCGATTTTAGCATCACTTGAAAAGTGCTTGACAACTTGGTCACACTATATAAATACATGCAACCGGCATGGATTTATATAGTGTGACCATAAAAGAATGGTAAAAAATAAATATATAATTACCTTCTGATGGCCTGCCGACGTCAGCGGTCGCGTGACCCGTCACATGACTAAATGACGTCACGGCAGGTCCTTTTCAGACCATCGCGAGCTGCTGGCAAGCCAGGACGCATCGGATAAAGACACCGGGGGCCATCAGAAGGTAAGTATAATATTTATTTTTTATTTTATTCTTTTTTTACAGGTTCTATGGTACCCGGATCCGGAGGACAGTCTCCTCTTCTCCAAACCCGGGTACCATCCGCACATTGAAGCGCATGGATTCTGCATGTACAGATGCCGTGATGCGGATTCCATGTGTTCTAATGCAAGTCAATGGCGGCGAAAGCGCCGTGCTTCCGCAAAATAATTGGTAGTGCAGCGGATTTTTCCGCAATGATAATTCGCAGCGGAAATTTACACAGCATGTGCACAGCACATGCGGATTATCATTGGGGAACATGGCCGACCTTCTATCAAGCGTTTTTAAGCGTTTCTGCAGCGGAATTGCCACCGCGGAAACGCTTAAAAAACGCATAGTGGGCACACAGCCTAAAAAAAATTATTTTAATTAATATTGTGTTCTCCCCGCCTCAGTCCTCACAGCACAACGCAGAACACGAGCTCCTCATCACCAGTCCTCCTGTCCCGGCACAATGTGCGCACTGCTGCAGCTGCAGGTGGAATAGTGTCCACTGGACTGAGAAGGCCCCGCCCCTTCCGGTGACGTCATGATTCCATGAAATCACTCCTCCCCCTCAAGAAATCAACTCCAATCTAGACGCTCCCCTGTTGCTGAGGCGTGGTGACGCTGTAGCTGGGTGATTGCAGTCAGAGTAGTGGTGTTTGGCGTCTGTACTACAGGTAAGAAGATGGGAATGTGCCAAGGTGATTACTACATTCAGGACAATAAGTAGCTAGCTGTAGGTGTGCAGAATCCCACTCCCAATATTGTCAGGGTCTCGCACCCCCTCGTGTCGTGGGCTGTCAGGCTCCCGCACCCCCTCGTGTCGTGGGCTGCGAGGCTCCCGCACCCCCTCGTGTCGTGGGCTGCCAGGCTCCCGCACCCCCTCGTGTCGTGGGCTGCCAGGCTCCCGCACCCCCTCGTGTCGTGGGCTGCCAGGCTCCCGCACCCCCTCGTGTCGTGGGCTGTCAGGCTCCCGCACACCCTCGTGTCGTGGGCTGTCAGGCTCCCGCACCCCCTCGTGTCGTGGGTTGTCAGGCTCCCGCACCCCCTCGTGTCGTGGGCTGCCAGGCTCCCGCACCCCCTCGTGTCGTGGGCTGCCAGGCTCCCGCACCCCCTCGTGTCGTGGGCTGTCAGGCTCCCGCACCCCCTCGTGTCGTGGGTTGTCAGGCTCCCGCACCCCCTCGTGTCGTGGGCTGTCAGGCTCCCGCACCCCCTCGTGTCGTGGGCTGTCAGGCTCCCGCACCCCCTCGTGTCGTGGGCTGTCGGGGCTCCCGCACCCCCTCGTGTCATGGGCTGCCAGGCTCCCGCACCCCCTCGTGTCGTGGGCTGTCAGGCTCCCGCACCCCCTCGTGTCGTGGGCTGTCAGGCTCCCGCACCCCCTCGTGTCGTGGGCTGCCAGGCTCCCGCACCCCCTCGTGTCGTGGGCTGCCAGGCTCCCGCACCCCCTCGTGTTGTGGGCTGCCAGGCTCCCGCACCCCCTCGCGTCGAGGGCTGTCAGGCTCCCGCCCCCCGTCGTGTCATGGGCTGTCAGGCTCCCGCACCCCCTCGTGTCGTGGGCTGTCAGGCTCCCGCACCCCCTTGTGTCGTGGGCTGTCAGGCTCCCGCACCCCATCTTGTCGTGGGCTGCCAGGCTCCCGCACCCCCTCTTGTCGTGGGCTGCCAGGCTCCCGCACCCCCTCGTGTCGAGGGCTGTCAGGCTCCCGCACCCCCTCATGTCGTCGGCTGTCAGGCTCCCGCACTCTCCCCCTGTCGTTGTCTGTGGAGAAGATTAATACATATTTTCATTTTTCAGGTTTTCTCTTATAAAACAAGATCTCTGAGCTTCTGTCTTTGACCGAAAAAATGGCCTCTGACAAGTCGCTGCTGTCTGGAGAAATGAACACAAACATGAAGGAAGCGCTGTATGAACAGATGCTAATGAAGGTACGAAGATGAATTGGAGAGGCCAGCAATCACCGGGTGAATGTCTCCTCCGTCAGCCGCCGGGGGCGCGGCAGTCTCCAACATTTACCTAATGTGTATTGTTGGCTTTAGACCCCTCACAGTTGTACTATTTTGGTGCAGGAAAAATCAGTTTGCAGAACCATCCTGTTCATGTTACTCACTGATTCTCACTTGTTGCCTCATTTCAGGCCAAACAGGAGATGGAGAGCAGAATACCGAACTTACCAGAAAGCAGAGAGATCAGACCCCAGCCGGGTGAGATGGGCGTCCTCTGATTATTATCCAGATTACTTTGTGCATGTTATGTGACAGATACCACAGTGGGGCAGTGGGGTCTTATTGACTGCAACGGTCACATGATGCAACCAACGTGGGGGGTCACATAATTTCTTATGCAGTTGATTACATGTAAATGCTGCTTGACTTTTGCCGATTTTATTGTGTTTTTGTTCACTTTTTGTTTTTATTTCTGTGTTAGGTTTCTGCATTAAAACTCGCACATCCAAAAATACCAAAATCTTTATTAACATCTGCAAGTCGAACCAGATCCCAGCGGCCCCGGACCTGACGGAGCAGGAGTTAGTCAGCATCCTGGAATCTGATGATCCCTCCGGCTATCGAGTCCCCATGAGCCTTGGAGAGCCCCACGTTGAAGTTGATAATAGTACGTTTTTTTTTAATACAGCGCTTCTCTTTTTAAAGGGATAGTCCAGAGATATCCTTAAAGGGGTTAAAATAGCAAGTATTACAACTTACTAATCCTCAATGGTCAAAGGTGCCGTCTCCACAGGTTCTGGTAGGTCCACTTCCAGTCTGCGGAATAAAGTTTGACATCTTGTTGTTGACTTTTGAACTTTTTTGGTTTAGATTTGGGACTTAGAGGGATTGTCCACTACTTGGATTCCCCTTTAAGAACTTATACCACTTATTCATAGCAGCCCTACTAAGGTCAATGGATTGAGTCGGCACCGCAAAGTATCTAAGTCCTGGTGCACTTTGTCCTACAGGTAGAGGCGGCTGCTCGGCGTACGACATAGTGATTAATGGCACCTTCTTTGAGAAAATTACGGTAACTGCAATTGCTTATTCCGACATACGAGCTGTCTGCTCTCCTTTGTGTCAGCTCCTTACTTTGTATTTTTTTTATTAGAATAATGAGCTTTTCAGGGAATTTTTTATCACCGTGGCCATGGAGGGACTAGAGAACAAGTACGAAATGGAGCTGTCAAGAGGTAACGACCGCATCACTGATCTTTTCCTTGATTTTTCCATCGACCACACAAGGACTTGTTCTTTCGTGGAGCAAGTTTACCATATAATATATTGAACATTTTTATGTACCAACCTGTTGTATGGCACCGTATCAAATGCCTTTGAAAAGTCCAGATAGACAACATCCACTAAGTTTCCCTGGTCCAACCTGAACTTACCTCCCCATAGAATCTTTTCAGATTAGTTTGCAGGACAGATCCCTCATAATCATATGTTTAGGTTATTCTTATTGAGGTGCTCCAGGTTAGTATCTCTTAGAAAACCCTCAAAGTTGTTGCCCACAGTACAAGTTAAACTTACCGACCTATAAATTCCAGGCTCAGATGTTATCCCCTTCTTGAATATTGGTACCACATTTGCTATGTGGGTGTAACCCTGGTGGATATGGACCCACTGCCCCACGGGAGGGTTGTGACTAGGTGTCTACTGGGTCTCCACTAGAACCTCTGGTGGTGAGGATAGACTGGGCCTCCGGTAGACACCAGGTACCACTTCAGTGCAGTTCCCGGGACTGCAGCAGCATTCCGGAGGTACCAGGGTACCAGACTCAGGAGAGCGAAGACAAGGACTAGGTCAGACAGTCCGAGATCAGGGCAGGAAGCACAGGTTCAGGATAGAGAAAAATGGCAAGGGGGACAGGGGTTTTTGATACCAGAAAACTCCTTTAACGCTTGCAACCTCTGTTGCTTGACTGCTACTCAAACAGTCAAATCAGTCAGTAAGAATTTAGGGAACTTCCATGGCGATATTTTGCATCAGTATTTGTTAGCAGACGCCAGGAGTGGATCCAAAACAGAAGAGGTGAAAGTGTTTCAGTTACTATTTTTCACTGTGTTTGTTCCCCTCTGGTTTTCAGCTTACAAATACTGATGTAAATTAGTGCCCAAAATACTCACTGTGTGAATGAGACGAGGAAGCTGCTTGTAGTACTGTAATAGAAGTCCTTATTCTGAGGATGAGTTCTGTAATTCTTGTCTTCTCTGCTCCATCAAACTCCCCAGAGCAGGGGCAACCCCTGGAGCAAAACTTCTGGCGGCAGATGTCCAGACGTATGACTCAGTGATGTGTGATGGACCCCGACTCCCAAACAAAATGAATCAGACACATACAAAATAAATACACAAATCATTGCAATTAGGTGTCAAACGTTCTCAACTTTATTTAAATTTACATGACACCGAAAATGGCACAACCCTCGACTCACGAAGAGTCACCCTCCAGCTCTCAGGAGAGGAAAACCCCCTGTGGAGGAAACCTCTAGGGAACCATGGCTGGAGGGCTGCCCTTCCCTTGGGCTTAGAGAGTTAGTGCCGATATATGACGGAGTTTTAGAATTTCTACATATTTACAGAGAACGACATAACAAATATAGACTATTAATGTGATAAACTGGATGTGGGAGAGATCTGGCTGCGATATCTGTCACCACATTTATTGCTGGAACGAATTTAGTTGATCTGATTTCCCAGGTGGATCTACCACTTCTCCCTTACAGATCCAGCTCCGTCTCTCAAGATGTTGGGTACTTGGTTACAGGGGTTGCTCATTATGGATAACCCCTAATAGGATGAGTATCCCCTCCCCCTCCCAATTTATCACCCATTAAAGTCAACGATCCATCTATGAACTCCCAAAGAAGAGCAGCTCTTTGTACATAGTAACAGAAGGGGATCCTGTTTTGGGGACCCCCCCTCTGTTACCTTCCCTTCCCCCCGGGGTGTCTAAGAAGACAACCCCTTTCCCTGCTAGAACCTCCAAATTACACCAACATTGGCACATTACGTGGGGTGGTCAAGCTCAAGGTCCTCAGGCGCATCATCAGTAATGGCGCTGATCATGGCAGCGCGGCATTCTTTTATGGAATCTTCTTTATGACACTTGTTTATGCCCTCACAATAGTTGTCATGGTTACTACAAGGGCTATTACTGATGCAGGGTCCAAGTATTAACCCTTTCATCATTGGTAATTCACTTTCATTATGGAGGCAAATAACTGCACTTGTTACCAAGCAGGAGTCTTATCATTACGGCTTCCCTTAGGCACCATAAGAAATAAAGATTATAGAACATACGTACAAGTGTTTCAGGAGTGTTTTGCACTTTTTAGATCCATAGATTGGGCTTATAACTAGCACTTTACAAAGCGGAAAATTAAGAGGAAATTACTTGTAAAATAATATTATAGGGAATTGCATTTCAAGCATTTTCCTAATGTGCATTCTGCATACTTGCATAGTTACATAGGTTGAAAAAGTTTTAACTTTAATGTCCTTGGTCTATCTCCAAAGTTATACATTTTCTATTACTAGATTATTTATAACCCACAATGTCATGTTTTGTTAAAAAAGTATCCAGCCCTTCTATAAATGCTGTTATACTATCTGCCATTACTATATCTTGTGGTTGGCATTCCACAGTCTGACTGCTCTAACTGTAAAGAATCCTTTCCTATTAAGTTGCCAGAATCGCCTCACCTCCGCTTGTTATGAATGTTCCTGGTGCTTTGTAAGGTCCTGGAAAGTGATAAGTCATGTGCCAGTACTATGCATTGACCACATATGTATTTATACATATAAATGTATATTTATGAAGGAGATGATAATTACCCTTCATAGAGGTGTTATGATCATTCATAAATTGCTTTCATAGGTTTGATCTCCAGGATTAGGAGAGATTTGGGGTGTAAACGTAATAAACAATGAGTAAAACATCAAAGCAAACGAAAAAGGGTTTGTGACCCAAACTGGTAGGTGAGACCGGCTAGCCCCATATTATACGAGATCACAACCAGGTTTCGCCTGAGGAGGGCAGCACTAATGAGTCCTCAGGAGCGCATAACCCTGAAATATGCAGCGATTCTACACTACCCATTATAAAAGGGTTTCATATGCTACTTACTACCATGTTTTAGCTAAGATACAAGGCATACTTGTAAGGAGAGATGAAAAAGGTGATGGGGGACAACATATAAATATACTGAGGAACTCTATACACTAGTGGCCAAAATTGAGGCAACAACCCCAAGATTTATGAATTTTTAGCATTTTGCCAATACAAATACAAATTTCATGAATGTTTTTGATTTCACAGTAAAGTTTTTAAGTAGAAATAAAATCTCATATAGAAACACAATATTAGCAGGAAATTTGTTCATTTGTCAACAAATTGGAGACTATTGTCACTCAGATGACTGTGGGAGAAAAGCCATTGATTTGTCCTGTTTTCATATCTAACACTAAATGTTAATACTCAGTTGGATAGCCCTCGGCCTTGATGACTGCCTGGCATCTACTTGGCATGCTATCTACCAGTTTGTGTAAATCAGATGGTGTGATGATATGAAGCCATGATTTGATGATGGCTGCAATGAGTTCCTGCTTGTGTGAAGCCCGCTGTTTTGACACCGCTCTTTTGAGCCGAGCCCAGAGATTCTCAGTAGGATTGAGATCTGGGCTGTTTCCTGGCCAATTCAATAGCTGGACATTTTTGTCCTTGAACCAAGAGAGCCATTTTTTAGCTGTATGGCATGGGGCTCCATCTTAAAATAAACGGTGTCCCTTCACCAAATACATCACGTGCCGAAGGAATGAGTTTAGGCTGAAGGACTTCCTTGATGTACTTTTCAGCATTAACTGTTCCTTCAATTACCTGCAGCCGACCACCTGCATCTCTGGACACGCAGCCCCCCACCATAACACTCAGAGGAGGCTTCATGGTGGGTATTGTACCCTCTGGCAACCAGTCCTCTCCAGGTCGTCGTCGAACGTAGCAGACACCGTCGCTGCCAAAGATGGATATGCGTGTCTCATCGCTCCATATAACATTTCTCCATTGTTCAATGGTCCATTTACAATGTTCTTTGGCCCCTGCAGACGTTTCTGACGCTGTGAGGCATTCAGAAATGGTTTTTTACCTGGTATTCTGGCTCTTAACCCCGCGTTTACCAGTCGTCGTCGAACCGTCCGGTCAGACACTGTCACTCCGGTGTTGACAAGCTCCTTGTTGATGTTAACAGCCGTTTATTTCCTGTTATTTAGGGCGATTCTAACAATTCTTCTATCAGTCTGAGGACTTGTAGCCTTCTTCCTTTCTCTACCTGGTTTATTCTTTATCGAACCAGTCTCTTGAAACCGCTTACACACTTTGAGAACGAAAACATGTAATTGCTTACCTTCTGATGACAAACTGGCTTTAAAATATAAAAACCGCATTTTAATCGCACAATATCTGTCTTACAACCCACTCCCAGGTCACTATAAACCAACATAGACTACATATCGCAGAAGAGGGCGTGTGTACAAGTAAGTAGGTCAGTGAAAACTTCCATTAAATATTGGTGATGGTGAAAAACTGAAGGTGTTGCCTCAATTTTGGCCACTAGTGTATAACACAAAATATAAACAAAAAAGAAAGGAAAGAACATTTCTGCACAAAAAACATGTCGCTCGGCAGGAAAATCCCGTTGATGTTGCGTTTTTTGAGATTTTTTTTTCCCTTTCTTTAGAAACGCTGCAAAAATACTGAAAGAATAGACATGAAACTGCTTCAAATCTGCAAGGATTCACTTTTCCTGGTACTATCAAACATAGCGTTTTTGGGAACTTGGAGCTCTATATTACAAATATGTCCGTCCCTCCAGTTGAAAGAAATTAACATTTTCCTGGAGGGAAGTTTATATTTTACATTATGTCAGTTTTTGTCTATCGATGATAAAGTGCAGTTTGCAGCAATTTTTATTGTGACATATACCAAAATCATTCATGAAAATATTTCACATTCAACGCGCGTCGGGCGGGCCTGCGTCCTCTCACATGCCAGGGCTGAGTTTCAGTTCCAGTCCGACCCTGTTAATCATCTATGGTTTCCTTTCAGAGTGGAAAATGCTGAAAAATCGGAAGTTCCTGGGATCCATTTTTGAACAGAATATCAGAACCAAATCAAAACCGATGATTCATAATAGGGGTAAGTCCCAACTCTAAGGTACAAGTCTATGGCATACAGTCTGTAAAAGACGACAGAGTAGGGTGCTGTTGAGCATCGACGGCTTCTTCTCTGATGTTCCTCGCTCATCCATGCAGTACATAGTCGGCCATTCAATTGATTGGATATCTTATAATACCACATTTCCCCTAGGGACACAAAGTATGACGAACGCCACTCCTCCTGGTGATAGGTTATACCCAACAGATGGGGCAGCGCCACTCCTCGTGGTGATGGGTTACACCCAACAGATGGGGGAGCGCCACTCCTCGTGGTGATGGGTTACACCCAACAGATGGGGGAGCTCCACTCCTCTTGGTGATGGGTTATACCCAACAGATGGGGGAGCGCCACTCCTTGAGGTGATAGGTTATACCCAACAGATGGGGGAGCGCCACTCCTCGTGGTGATGGGTTATACCCAACAGATGGGGGAGCGCCACTTCTCGTGGTGATGGGCTGCACCCAACAGATGGGGGAGCTCCACTCCTTGTGGTGATGGGTTACACCCAACAGATGGGGGAGCTTCACTCCTTGAGGTGATGGGTTATACCCAACAGATGGGGGAGCGCCACTCCTCGTGGTGATGGGTTATACCCAACAGATGGGGGAGTGCCACTCCTCGTGGTGATGGGTTATACCCAACAGATGGGGGAGCCCCACTCCTCGTGGTGATGGGTTAAACCCAACAGATGGGGGAAGTTGCAGAATGGCTTGTTATGGTGCAAGAACAATGTGGACATTGTTTTTTTTTGTTTTTGTTTTAACTATTATGCCTTTATGTTCTTTATTTTTTTCCTACAGACCCTCCCAGCTAACTCCAAGCAAGTCCCTCATCTCAGAAGTTGAAAGGTTTGGGTTACTTTGAGGTTTAATGCATGCATTTACTTTTTTTAGAATCCCATCTTACAAAAGATATAGGATATCCAACTTCTTGGACTCCAAGAATAAGGGGGCTGCAGCCTGGAAGTAACCCCGCTGCCCTTTTTAAAGAATATGCTGGTGTGGGGCAGCTATCCGGATTTTCACTGTGCAGGAGAACTGCAGCTAAGCCCATTCACTTTGCTGGATCTATGCGGTCGTTCCGCTGCACAGTGGAGGCCATGATGCCGATGTGCAGGGAATGACTGTGAAAGGGGCTGTTCCTCATTACCAGCATCAGTGCCCCTTTATTATATTAGAGATCGACCCCAACAGATCATAAATTGATGGTGTACCCTTGCAATATACTGCTGCCTTCCTTTTTTTTATCAGTTCACCCGTGAAACCAGATTACATGATTGTGGCGGAACCTCCTGTAGGACACCCAAGTTTTCTGGTGGCTGAAATCTCTTTACCTAAAATGGTGAGACCCTCAGATGTGGTTTAGGATTGTGACCTTTTTGTATTTCATGTGATTTCCAATAGTCTTCCCTTATTAAAAGTCTGTACCAACCTCGTGCTACCGGTCCTCCTCTGCCAACTTTTATCATCACAGCTTTGATGTGTCCACAGTAGCCAATTGCTGGCAGCTGTGACACATTTACTGGATGATGATGATGATATAATTTTTTTTTCATACCATGGTGGGTTGTTTGCAAGCTGTTGGAATGGGAAAGAAGATCTCTGTAAACGACTCTGTCAGCAGAGAACGACTGTTCAAACCAAGCACAGACGCTCAGTGCTTCACGGCGGGACCAGTCATTTATATAAGCCTTCCCCCCTGCTTGTTTCCCCTCCATCTCCACCATCACCTCTTCTTTGACAATTCTGGCTTCATAGATCCAGACAGGAGATAGAGGGAAAACAAGCTGGTGGGAAGATGTATATATTATTATTATTATTATTTAATTATATAGTGCCATTGATTCCATGGTGCTGGTGCATATAAATGATGTTATAATGATGATATAAATGATGAAAGAGGCTTGTTGCAATAGTGTAGAACACACCGCTCTTTATTTTTTCTATATTAATGCGACATTTGGAGGAATCGCACAGAAAATGCTTTAAATGTATTTATTTTTTAATTTGATTTTTCTCATGTCCATGATTCACATTGCGTTAAATGAGGCATAATGAAGATGAAGAATGTTTCAGCTAATGTAGCCTTCATCAGACAGGATAATGTAGCTTAAGGGGACCCACTTGGTTAAATATAGGGGTCAGTTCTGGTCTTCCCAAAAAGCAGATTAAGTAGTCACCACACGGGAATCTGGTGATTACGGGGTTTGCTTTTGGGGACCCCAGATTTCTTCATATAACCGAGTGGGCCTTCTGCCTAATGAAGGCTACATTATGTGAAATTCTGGTACCATTCATTATGCCTCACTTAAAGGGGTTGTCTGGCACTTTAATATTGATGACCTATCCTAAGGATATTCCATTAGTATTAAAGTGGTGGACAACCCCTTTTAATGCCGTGTGAATCCTAAAAAATATTTTTCAGCATTTTCTGTGAGCAGTTCCTCCACGTGTCAGATTTAATGTAGGAGACGTGTGGAGCTACACAGTAACTTCTAGTTGGCCACGTATCAAGATAAAAGTTTAGATTTTTGTGCACTTGTTGGTTACAACTTTCTTTCCCGTACAGAAGCATTCAGCGACATAAGCGTTGTTACCACGCTGGTCTTCTCTTTACAGTCTTCTGCTAGATCTCTTGTGTTGGACTTGGGTGAAGACAGAATAGTCAGACGTCCCGATTTGTATCATCTAGACGTCTTCATTCCTTACAATATCATCCAAGAACAAAGTGGAGCTCAGTTCAACAAGGACAGTAAGGTGAGACAATTAAGCAAAGCTGGACATGTCTTATAGCCCATTCTGAAATCTCCTTCTTAAAGAGGTTCTCTGAGAAAATGTATAAAATAAAATTTTAAAAAATGTATACATTTATTTAGCAAAAATAAATTGTTTTAATTAGTGAATAATTCTATGTGAATACTTTTATGCCCAAAAATGGCAAAAGTATTCTCGGAGTGATACCTTTATTGGCTAACCAGAAAAAAAATATATATATGCAAGCTTTCAGAGCACAGAGGCTCCTTCTTCAGGCAATATTACAAATGAATTCATAACATTTGTAATCCTGCCTGAAGAAGGAGCCTCTGTGCTCTGTAAGTTTGCATATATATATATTTTTTTCTGGTTAGCCAATAAAGGTATCACTCCGAGAATACTTTTGCCATTTTTGGGCATAAAATTATTTCCATCAAATTTTCTGGCTAACACGGTACCACAATATAAATTTGTATTGTACATCACAATTAGGGGATAATAATTGTGTATGGACATAATGGCCAACGATGTCAGCAGCCATCCATCCTAGATGGGTGAAGGTAAACTGTTTGAGACGGACTTCTCTGACCTACCTGTCGGAATCAAGAACGTGCATCTATGTCATCGATTGACTGACTGATCACGTCCATGAGTCAACATGTTGTAAACCTGTCATGATGAGTGAGTAGATAGGATGCTGCCCCTCACCCTGACAGGAACTTATCTATCACAACATATAGTTGCCCAGAGACATCTGAATGCATCGGCTTTCCTTTATGCCATTCATCAAACATGTCGTATATTTTGTGTATAGCGAGTCACAAGCCTCACACTGCTCTGCGTCTTATCATTTGGTTCTATGAGCTGCAGTGAAACGTGACGTATATTCCAGGTGCTGACGATCACAATGCCGGTCCAGCCAGCATAGCGGTGGGCTCAGCAGATCGGCTTTGGAAAACGTTCCTCTTATATAGATCCAGTGGATCCTACTTACATTTGCTGCTGTTTACATTGTATGGTTACAATTCTATTTAGACTTCAATATGACTCCAGAATAAATTTTTGTCTTTCTTATACTTGCCGTATATTTTTCTCAAGGAGGGGGTTTAGGTATTGTGCTTTTTTTTTTTTATTTCTACTGTAATATTTCATAATATCTGTGAATAAGTCTTGAAAATAATTTGCATTGAAAAGGTTGAGATCCTCTGAATCTACAGGGATTTTTAGGAATTAAAAATCTACAGCAGTAAATCTGCAGCAGAATTTACATTTTGCACCATGTCTGGATTTAGTAGCAGCTGCCCCTTTAAATGGAATATGTCAGCAGGTTTTTGCTACCCCATTTGAGAGCAGCATAATCCGAGGCCCTGATTCCAACGATGTATCACTTACTGGGCTGCTTGGTGTTATTTTGATAAAATTGCAGTTTTTTTTTCTCATGCAGATCTCTGAATGCTGAGCTCTGTATAATAACCCCACCCACACCACTGATTGGCAGCTTTCTGTGTACACTGTATATAAACTGCCAATCAGTGGTGGGGGGCGTGGTTGGACTACCTGGCTGCAGGTTTACTAGTCCTCTAGTGATAATCTTCTGCTAATAAAAGTGTGATTTTTATCAAAACTACAACCAGCAGCCCTGTAAGTGAGACGTCCCTAGAATCAGGGTCTTTGTCTCTACATCATGCTGCTCTCAACAACAACCAATATATAGTACATCCTACAAGGGGTCAATGTGTTAAAAAAGACCTTTATTATAACAATTTGGGTACATGGCGGGAAAGAAAAGAGCACACACACATATATATAGTAATACCATATAATAGTGAGGAGGTATAATGTAAATATTTGAATTGCAGAGACACCAGGGCTAAATAGTAGTAGCTCCAATTGTGCTAATGCATACTGATAGTATATCCTAGGTCACATAGTAAAAGGATATAATCCCAAATAATAAAAGCCAATATAGGCATTCCCAAGATAATGACCTTATGGTATATACATATCAAGGGATGTATTATATCCAAGTAGGTTAATTCCTAAGTAACAATAATGTTGTATTGGATTCATTCATACCTGGTATATATTGTCTGCACGTCTTGCAATAGCTCTGGGCTCGGTGGTCCTACTCCTAGTGTGGCGCTCACCCCATCATGCTGCTCTCAGAATAGCCAAGAAAAACCTGCTGACAGATTCCCTTTACAAATAGCTGAAATGGCTCCTAGATACCAGAGAAGGAAAACGTTATTAAAACGGTTTTGTTTCCTAAATAGAAAAGCAAATTAAACACCACTGGATAATGTGGTGTGTGAAACCGTCCATTGGATTGCTGTTTCGGGTGGGCTCAGGAGCAGAGCCCCCATCCTACACAGCTGACATCTTGCTGTAACAGCAGCGGCCAGAGCGGAGCGTCAATCACTGCTGTTTAACCATTTATATGCCGTCAATCACTGATGGCAAGTTAAATAGCGCAATCGCCGGTACGCTATGCAATGTTACTAGAATTTTTTTTTTTACTTTTCCATTTCCTTGAATTACTTGTTGTGATTTGCGGATCCATTGACTGGCCAAGTGGAAGGGCTGCAGCCGATCATTCATGTCCGTAGCAGATACACATTTACATGTGTAAATAGGCCCTTATAGAAATCAATCAATAGAACGTATACCTGGATATCCAGGTTTATCCTTTGCATACATTTAAAGAGGTATAAGTCATGGCATATTACTAGGATGTCATTCTTGGGGGTCTGACAGCCTAATTTAGAAAGAAGTGGATGCATTATTTTTTTCGCGCTCCCAATTTAACAATTTGAGTACAGTTGGATCTATTGTTTTTTTTATTTTTTGCACTATGGGTGGGTGGTTGGGAGCACAGCTGTGCAGGAAAAAAAAAGCTTATAGGTTCTCAATTCCTTCATTCTTGGGATCGGTGGCGGAACCACAGGTCGGACCATCGCCAATCAAGATATTATATCCCTTCACACTCATCATTGCTCACAATTAACAATTTGAGTACGTGCATTTTTTTAGGGTATTTTTTTAGGGTATTTTTGCTCAATGGGTGGGAGCACAACTGTGCAGGAAAAAAACCTGATAGGTTCCCCATTTCTTCATTCTCAGAATCAGTGGATGGAACATCGCCAATCACAATATTATATCCTTCACACTAATCGTTGCTCCCAATTATCAATTTGAGTATGGTTATACCTATTGTTTTTTTAGGGTTTTTTTTTGCACTGTGGGCGGTTGGGAGCACAGCTGTGCAGGAAAAAAAAAGCTGATAGGTTCCCCATTCCTTCATTCTCAGGATCAGTGGTGGAACCAGAGGGTGGATCATCTCCAATCAAAATATTATATTATTCACAATAATCATTGCTCCTAGTTAACAATTTGAGTACGGTTGAACCCATTGTGTTTTTTTAGGGTTTTTTTTTTTTTTTTGCACTATGGGTGCAAGTTATAGTAATATGTGTCACCTTAAAAAAAAAACTAATAGTGTCTCCTGATTGTTCAGACACAAATATATCTGTTGAAAATAGTCTGGTATTCACCAGTAAATTATAACTGTGGTTTTGCTGTTCCACTGTAAAAAATCTCTATTATCCTGCTTTTGGCATTTTTTGCCGCAAAGAAAAACAGTAGTAGTGTCTCCTGATTGTTCAGACACAAATATATCTGTTGAAAATAGTCTGGTATACACCACTAAATTATAACTGTGGTTTTGCTGTTCCACGGTAAAAATCTCTATTATCCTAATCTTGGCATTTTTTGCCGTAAAAAAAAACTAATAGTGTCTCCCTGATTTTTCAGACACAAATATATCTGTTGAAAATAGTCTGGTGTGGGCCCGAGAAATACAAGTGTGGTTTTGCAGTTCCACGGGTCAAATCTTTGTATTATCCACTTTTGGGCCATTTTTACCTAAAAATAAACAGTTTGAGTGTGTCGCTCATTGTTCAGCCGCAAATATATCTATTCAAAATTTTCTGGTATACCCCAGTAAACAATAACTGTGGTTTTGCCATTCCACGGTAAAAATCTCTATTATTCACCTTTTGGTATTTTTTCCGTAAAGAAAAACAGTAATAGTTTCTCCCTGATTGTTCAGATTGTTTAAAAGAGTCAGGTGTAGGCCAGAGAAATAGAACTGTGATTTTCCTCTTCCACGGTTCTAATCTACTTTATTACCCTTTTTCCATTGATAGTGCGAGTGTAAGCTATTTTACTTACTTTACAATGGGCAAGGCACGTGGCAAGGGACATGGAAGTGGACGTTCTGGTGATGGTACATGTAGAGGACGGGGCCGTGGCCAAGGTGAAAATGTGCCACAACCAACAGCCATATCTTCTCGCTCCCACTTCTTGACCGAATTACTAGGGAAGCACAGAACAACACCAGTATTGCGAACTGATCAGTGTGAACAGGTTATTAATTGGATAGCAGACCACCACTTCCGGTCTGTCTTCCACACGGTCAACTCTTAGTAGCCGTGAGTCTCGACCGCATACTCCTCCTCACCCTGATGCTCCTTCCTCCCACCATGCCGAGTATCGTCAGACAGCAACTGATCCCACACTTGGACACTCTGAAGAGCTGTTCACTGGTCCATTTCCAGATTTGTGCCCCTCGCCTGCTCCGCTTGAAGTGGTGGAAGAGGAGATCCCATGTAGAGATGCCCAAATATTTGAACAGCCACGGCCACAGGAAGTCAACGCTGGCAATTTGTCACAAGAGGTTGACGATGACGAAACACAATTGCCAAGAAGTGAGGAGGAGGATCGTGGTGCGCAAGTGGAAGAGGAGGAGGTGGTGGATGATCTAGTAACTGACCCAACGTGGCAGGAGGACATGCAGAGCAAGGCCAGCAGCAGACCGGGTGAGGGAGACAGAGTACTCCAACAGGCAGGAAGAAGCAGTGTGGTGGCCGCACACAGAAGGCCGGCAATAGTTCCCCGTAACACCAACACGAGGGACGTTGCCAGTACAACCTGTGGGTCTTCCAGAGTCTGGAATTTTTTTAAAGACTCTGCTGATAACCCCAAAAAGGCCATTTGTACCACCTGCCATGCCAGCATCAGCAGGGGTGACAAAACTACCAGCCTGACCACCACCAGCATGATCAGGCACATGGCAGTAAAGCACCCGACTCTGTGGGGCGAACCCCAGGGTCCACGACCAGTGTCAGCAGGTGTCACCTGTTGTGTGTGCATGGCAATCCCCTGTCCATACTGCATGCAAAGATGCCCCCTCCTCTCAGTCTTTATGGCAGTCTCTCAAGTGTGTGCAAAGCAGTCATCAAAGCAAAAGGTGGCTACTTTGAAGAATCTAGAATATAAGACATATTTTCAGTTGTTTCACACTTTTTTGTTAAGTATATAATTCCACATGTGTTAATTCATAGTTTTGATGCCTTCAGTGTGAATGTACAATTTTCATAGTCATGAAAATACAGAAAAATCTTTAAATGAGGTGTGTCCAAACTTTTGGTCTGTACTGTATGTACCATCTTGACCAACTTTGAGGAGTCCACCAAGATGGTGAGTGGCGATGACTCCATCATTAGCGTCAGCATTCCACTTGTCTGTCTTTTGCAATGCTCTCTGCAGAGAATTAAAGAGGAGGCATTGCAGCCAGAGTATGATGAGATGGATCAAGAAGCCGTAGCGGTCTATTACACACAGCCCAGCCTCATCTCATCCCAACGTGCATTGGGGGACAATGAGGGAGAGGAGGAGGAGGAAGAACAGGAGCTTGTATCATGCGCTGTAGGCGGTAGTACCTGTACAACTGTCATACCGTCGGTTCAGCGTGGGTGGCCTGAGGACAGGGGGGAGGAGGAGGAGGAGAGCATGGTCATTCGTCATCTTGGTGTGGACACGGAAGTCTTGCCCGTTACCAGTCTGGCACGCATGGCTGACTTTGTTACTCTGCCTTAACCGTGACCCTCGCGTTGTCAAAATGTTGGGTGACAGTCATTACTGGTTGGTGACACTTTTAGACCCCCGCTACAAGGAGAACGTTCACTCTCTTATTCCTGAGGTGGAGAGGTCTACAAAAATGGGGCAGTACCAGAAGGCCCTTGCTGCAGAACTGTTAAAAAAAAATTCCATCTGAAGACACTAGCGGCAGAGGTCACAGTTCGTTGACCAACCAAGGCGTACAAGCGAGAGAGAGGCAACTCCAATCCAGCAGAGGCAGGGGAACACTGTCAACATTCTGGGACAGTTTTCTGAGACCTGCCCAGCTTACAGGCCCTGAGGCGCGGGGTACTCTCACAAGGAGTGGAAAGTTTCAAAAGATGGTGAGGGAGTACCTTGCCGACCAGTACCAGCGTCCTCCGTGATTCCTCTGTGCCTTTTAATTATTGGGTATCCAAGCTGGACACTTGGAATGAAATCGCTCTGTACACCTTGGAGGTCCTGGCCTGCCCTGCCGCTAGCGTGTTATCGGAGCGTGTTTTTAGTACTGCTGGGGTAATTATAACTGATAAGCGCACTCGCCTGTCAACTGACAATGCTGACAAGCTGACCCTTATCAAAATGAACAAGAGCTGGATTGGGCCAGACTTCTCATCACCACCAAATGACAGCAGAGTAACATCAAGTCAAATCCACTGTGTTATTTCGGGAGGTGTATTCAAATGCACCACTTCACACCCACACATGGGTATACGCTTCCTCATTTCGGCTGTTTTATGTTCTTCTCCTTATCCTCAGCCTCCACCACCACTATACCACCAGGGTGACCGTGGTCCGTGTTGCCATTATTGAAAGTTCCTCAGTCCTTATTTTTGTCAGCTTTTGCTTGGAAGGCATAAGCAAAGACTGTGGGAGACCCACTCCCCAATAATGGGAATAATATATTTAAAATGCTGTACTGTATGGCTCTTGTAAGGGGCATTAAAAGCGTCTTGTTAAGCTACTGCGACCTCCACCACTATTCCGAGGAGCATGAAAAGCGTCTTGTTAAGCTACTGTGACCTCCACCACTTTTCCGAGGGCCATTAAAAGCGTCTTGTTAAGCTACTGGGACGTCCACCACTTTTCCGAGGAGCATTAAAACCGTCTTGTTAATCTACTGGGACTTCCACGTCTCTTCCAAGGGGCATTCAAACCGTCTTGTTAAGCTACTGCGATCTCCACCACTTTTCCGAGGGGCATTAAAAACGTCTTGTTAAGCTAGTTGGACCTCCACGTCTCTTCCAAGGGGAATTCAAACTGTCTTGTTAAGCTACTGGGACATCCACGTCTCTTCCAAGGGGCATTCAAACCGTCTTGGTAAGCTACTGCGACCTCCACCTTTTTTTCGAGGGGCATTAAAAGCGTCTTATTAAGCTACTGGGACCTCCACCACTTTTCCGAGAAGCATTAAAACCGTCTTGCTAAGCTACTGGGACCTCCACGTCTCTTCCAAGGGGAATTCAAACTGTCTTGTTAAGCTACTGGGACATCCACGTCTCTTCCAAGGGGCATTCAAACCGTCTTGGTAAGCTACTGCGACCTCCACCTCTTTTTCGAGGGGTATTAAAAGCGTCTTATTAAGCTACTGGGACCTCCACCACTTTTCCGAGAAGCATTAAAAGCGTCTTGTTAAGCTACTGGGACCTCCACCACTTTTCCGAGGGGCATTAAAACCGTCTTTTTAAGGTACTGGTACCTCCACGTCTCTTCCAAGGGGCATTCAAACCGTCTTGTTAAGGTACTGGGACCTTCACCACTTTTCCAAGGGGCATTCAAACAGTCTTGTTAAGCTACTGCGAACTCCACCACTTTTCCAAGGGGCATTAAAACCGTCTTGTTAAGCTACTGGGACCTCCACCACTTTTCCGAGGGGCATTAAAAGCATCTTGTTAAGCTATTGGGACCTCCACCACTTTTCTGAGGAGCATTAAAACCGTCTTGTTAAGCTACTGGGACCTCCACGTCTCTTCCAAGGGGCATTCAAACAGTCTTGTTAAGCTACTTAGACCTCCACGTCTCTTCTGAGGACATTAATAGCGTCTTGTTAAGCTACTGTGACCTCCACCACTTTTCCGAGGGGCATTCAAACTGTCTTGTTAAGCTACTCGGACCTCCACGTCTCTTCCAAGGGGCATTCAAACAGTCTTGTTAAGCTACTGGGACCTCCACGTCTCTTCCAAGGGGCATTAAAAGCGTCATGTTAAGCTACTGGGACCTCCACCACTTTTCCAAGGGGCATTAAAAGCATCTTGTTAAGCTACTGGGACCTCCACCACTTTTCCGAGGAGCATTAAAACCATCTTGTTAAGCTACTGGGACCTCCACCACTTTTCCGAGGAGCATTAAAACCATCTTGTTAAGCTACTGTGACCTCCACGTCTCTTCCAAGGAGCATTCTGACCGTCTTGCTAAGCTACTGCGACCTCCACCACTTTGGCGAGGGGCATTAAAACCGACTTTTTAAGCTACTGGGACCTCCACGTCTCTTCAAAGGGGCATTCAAACCGTCTTGTTAAGCTACTGGGACCTAAACGTCTCTTCCAAGGGGCATTCAAACCGTCTTGTTAAGCTACTGCGACCTCCACCACTATTCAAAGGGGCATTAAAACCGTCTTGTTAAGCTACTGGGACCTCCACCACTTTTCCGAGGGACATTAAAACAGTCTTGTTAAGCTACTGGGACCTCCACGTCTCTTTCAAGGGGCATTCAAACCGTCTTGTTAAGCTACTGGGACCTCCACTTCTCTTCTGAGGGGCATTAAAAGCGACGTGTTAAGCAACTGTGACCTCCACCACTTTTCCGAGGGGCATTAAAACAGTCTTGTTAAGCTACTGGGACCTCAACGTCTCTTCCAAGGGGCATTCAAACCGTCTTGTTAAGCTACTGGAACCTCCATGTCTCTACCAAGGGGCATTCAAACCATCTTGTTAAGCTACTGCGACCTCCACCACTTTTTCGAGGTGCAGTAAAAGCGTCTTATTAAGCTACTGGGTCCTCCACCACTTTTCCGAGAAGCATTAAAACCATCTTGTTAAGCTACTGGGACCTCCACGTCTCTTCCAAGGGGCATTCAAGCCGTCTTGTTAAGCTCCTGGGACCTCCACGTCTCTTCCAAGGGGCATTCAAACAGTCTTGTTAAGCTACTTAGACCTCCACGTCTCTTCTGAGGACATTAATAGCATCTTGTTAAGCTACTGTGACCTCCACCACTTTTCCGAGGGGCATTCAAACCGTCTTGTTAAGCTACTGGGACCTCCACGTCTCTTCCAAGGGGCATTCAAACAGTCTTGTTAAGCTACTGGGACCTCCACGTCTCTTCCAAGGGGCATTCAAAGCGTCATGTTAAGCTACTGGGACCTCCACCACTTTTCCGAGGGGCATTAAAAGCATCTTGTTAAGCTACTGGGACCTCCACCACTTTTCCGAGGAGCATTAAAACCATCTTGTTAAGCTACTGGGACCTCCACCACTTTTCCGAGGAGCATTAAAACCATCTTGTTAAGCTACTGTGACCTCCACGTCTCTTCCAAGGGGCATTCTGACCGTCTTGCTAAGCTACTGCGACCTCCACCACTTTGGCGAGGGGCATTAAAACCGACTTGTTAAGCTACTGGGACCTCCATGTCTCTTCAAAGGGGCATTCAAACCGTCTTGTTAAGCTACTGGGACCTAAACGTCTCTTCCAAGGGGCATTCAAACCGTCTTGTTAAGCTACTGCGACCTCCACCACTATTCAAAGGGGCATTAAAACCGTCTTGTTAAGCTACTGGGACCTCCACCACTTTTCCGAGGGGCATTAAAACAGTCTTGTTAAGCTACTGGGACCTCCACGTCTCTTCCAAGGGGCATTCAAACCGTCTTGTTAAGCTACTGGGACCTCCACTTCTCTTCTGAGGGGCATTAAAAGCGACGTGTTAAGCTACTGTGACCTCCACCACTTTTCCGAGGGGCATTAAAACCGTCTTTTTAAGCTACTGGGACCTCAACGTCTCTTCCAAGGGGCATTCAAACCGTCTTGTTAAGCTACTGGGACCTCCACGTCTCTACCAAGGGGCATTCAAACCGTCTTGTTAAGCTACTGCGACCTCCACCACTTTTTCAAGGGGCAGTAAAAGCGTCTTATTAAGCTACTGGGTCCTCCACCACTTTTCCGAGAAGCATTAAAACCGTCTTGTTAAGCTACTGGGACCTCCACGTCTCTTCCAAGGGGCATTCAAACCGTCTTGTTAAGCTACTGGGACCTCCACGTCTCTTCCAAGGGGCATTCAAGCCGTCTTGTTAAGCTCCTGGGACCTCCACGTCTCTTCCAAGGGGCATTCAAACCATCTTGTTAAGCTACTGGGACCTCCACGTCTCTTCTGAGAGGCATTAAAAGCGTCTTGTTAAGCTACTGTGACCTCTACCACTTTTCCGAGGGGCATTAAAACCGTCTTGTTAAACTACTGGGACCTCCATGTCTCTTCCAAGGGGCATTCAAACCGTCTTGTTAAGCTACTGGGACCTCCACCACTTATCTGCGGGGCATTAAAAGCGTCTTGTTAAGCTACTGTGACCTCCACCACTTTTTCGAGGGGCATTAAAACCGTCTTGTTAAGCTACTGGGACCTCCACGTCTCTTCCGAGGGGCATTCAAACCGTCTTGTTAAGCTACTGGGACCTCCACGTCTCTTCCAAGGGGCATTCAAACCATCTTGTTAAGCTACTGCAACCTCCACCACTTTTCCAAGGGGCATTAAAACCGTCTTGTTAAGCTACTGGGACCTCCACGACTTTTCCGAGGGGCATTGAAAGCATCTTGTTAAGCTACTGGGACCTCCACCACTTTTCTGAGGAGCATTTAAACCATCTTTTTAAGCTACTGGGACCTCCACGTCTCTTCCAAGGGGCATTCAAACCGTCTTGTTAAGCTACTGGGACCTCCACGTCTCTTCTGAGGGGCATTAAAAGCGTCTTGTTAAGCTACTGTGACCTCCACCACTTTTCCGAGGGGCATTAAAACCGTCTTGTTAAGATACTGGGACCTCCACGTCTCTTCCGAGGGGCATTCAAACCGTCTTGTTAAGCTACTTGGACCTCCACGTCTCTTCCGAGGGGCATTAAAAGCGTCTTGTTAAGCTACTGTGACCTCCACCACTTTTCCGAGGGGCATTAAAACCGTCTTGTTAAGCTACTGGGACCTCCACCACTTTTCTGAGGAGCATTAAAACCGTCTTGTTAAGCTACTGGGACCTCCACGTCTCTTCCAAGGGGCATTCAAACCGTCTTGTTAAGCTACTGGGACCTCCACGTCTCTTCTGAGGGGCATTAATAGCGTCTTGTTGAGCTACTGTGACCGCCACCACTTTTCCAAGGGGCATTAAAACCGTCTTGTTAAGCTACTGGGATCTCCACTTTTCTTCTGAGGGGCATTAAAAGCTTTTTCTTAAGCTACTGTGACCTCCACCACTTTTCCGAGGGGCATTAAAACCGTCTTGTTAAGCTACTGGGACCTCCACCACTTTACCAAGGGGTATTAACACCGTCTTGTTAAGCTACTGGGACCTCCACATCTCTTTTGAGGGGCATTAAAAGTGTCTTGTTAAACCACTCTGAACTCCACAGCTCTTCCAAGGGGCATTGAAATGTTGTTTTTAATTACCTTTTACCTCCACGACTCTTCCAACGGACATTGCATTTCCTCCTAATTTTAGTCAGCTTTTGCTTTTCAATGCAAAGGCGAAAACTAAGGGAGACCCACTCCCCAATAGTGGATAGAAGGTTTTTAGTACGCTGTAATCCATGTCTGTTTCAAGAGGCATTGCAGTTCCTCATAATTTTTGGAAAGCCTTCCATTCACTGCTTAGGCCAACAGTGTACAGGAGACCCAGTTGCTATAAATGGAAAAAAACGGTTTAGTTAAGGCCGTCTGACCTCCATGTCATTTCCAAGGTACATTGGAGTGCCTCGAAATTTTTGGTAGGCATTGCACTCACTGTATGCCCTATAACTGTGTAGCCAAACTGCTCCTTTTGTTACAGAAACATATCCTACAAGACATATGTGGTTGACTGGCCTGATATTGATGTGAATGGTCCCTGTTCCTCTTGCTCTTTCTCCTTTGCCACCACCTCATCCATCATTCATCACCTGAAGCTTTGTTTTAACGGGAGTCATAGAACTGGGATAGTAGCAGGAAAACATCCAGCAATCCTCGGAGGAGGTAGGATATGCGCGAAAACGCTGACCACCTCAGGCCTAGCCGCTACTACATACATGCGCTTGCATTCCAACAAAACAAAGCAGATGCTAACTTGTATCATTATCATCATGGTCCTCACCTTGTCACTCTCAACTCCCCTGATGGAGAAGCCAGGGCCCACCGGAGGAGTCTGGTTCTCTGGTGGGCTCGTCCAATGCTGCCCTAAAGCAGGCCAGGCTAAGAAAAGTGTGTGGGGGGATGTTCCAAGGAGAAATAGGGGCGACTGGGGACCGTTTATGGACACCCGGCTGCCCCCAGGCGGCTGGGGACCGTGTGTGAACACCCGGCCGCGGGGCGGCTGGGGACCGAGTATGGACTCCCGGCCGCCCCCTGGCGGCTGGGGACCGAGTGTGGACACCTGGCAGCCGGGCGGCTGGGGACTGAGTATGGGTTACAGGCCGCCAATGCTGCCTTGACGCGGTGGTCAGATTCCGCCTCCACGTGCCTAAAAAGGCCCAATTTCAAGTGCAAGCAAGCAAGCAGTATGGTATTGCAGCCTGGCGGTGGGTGGGTGGATGGCAGGCTGCACACTTTGCTTGCATTCCAAGAAAACAAAGCAGATGCTAACTTGTATCATCATCATCATGGTCCTCACCTTGTCACTCTCAACTCCCCTGATGGAGAAGCCAGGGCCCACCGGAGGAGTCTGGTTCTCTGGTGGGCTCGTCCAATGCTGCCCTAAAGCAGGCCGGGCTAAGAAAAGTGTGTGGGGGGATGTTTCAAGGAGAAATAGGGGCGGCTGGGGGCCGTTTATGGACACCCGGCTGCCCCCAGGCGGCTGGGGACCGAGTATGGACACCCGGCCGCCCCCTGGCGGTTGGGGACCGAGTGTGGACACCCCGCCGCCGGGCGGCTGGGGACTGAGTATGGATACCAGGCCGCCAACGCTGCCATGACATGGTGGCCAGATTCCGCCTCCACATGCCTAAAAGGCCCAATTTCAAGTGCAAGCAAGCAGTATGGTATTGCAGCCTGGGGGTGGGTGGGTGGTTGGCTGCATATTTGCGCTTGCATTGCAAGGAATGGGAGAGGTACAATTGAACCCTGCCCTGGGACAAGAACTTGCACGGGGATAATTGCAAGTCTGCATCTTCTGATGCTTCAAGGATGACTTCTGATGGGCACACTTTTAGGCCGTGACCGGGGAGTCAGAGATGCTTCCAGGGGTCTTCCCCATGCTGTCCCCATGTCTTTTCAGCACTGTATGCATGTGTCACACAGCACATGGCCAGATAAGGTTGTAAAATGTTAAAATGACATTTCCCGGTGAATGCATTTGTCACGGGTGAAGCAATACAAAAGTGCAAAAACGCATAAAAAATGCCACTTGTGAACATAGCCCAAGGTGTGGAGGAGTATTTTTTTTTTTGTTATTTATTTTACCTTATACACGAGTCTTTACCCTGGAAAGGAACTTCCTTAACTGAAAGCAGTTTCAGTTTCGTTTTTGAACGTTTTATTGTGAGCCCTTAAAAGTGGCTTAATACCTCTGACCACGTTGTTGACAGCAGTGACCTGGGGGTCAGAAATGCTTCCTGGGGTGATCCCCATGCTGTCCCCATGTCATTTTAGCACTGTCACTATCGTTTTGGGCACTTGTTAGGCTTTTAACAGACAGCCGGGGATGCCGCCGCGAAAATTCTCGGGTCTCCCATTGACTAACATTGGGCTCGTGGCTCAGGTCGAGCAACCGAGTATCATGGCGAGCTCGGCCCGAGCTTCGAGCCCCCGAGCATTTTAGTGCTCGCTCTTCACTACTAAATACCCTTCATTATTTATTATTTTTGCACTTTGCGATTTACCCATTCACTTCCGGTTACTTGGGTATTTTGCTTGTCTTTGGTTTTTCTTTGTCTAGTGGCCTTGTGTGAACATACATTTACATTTTGCATGCACATCAATTTATGTTTCAGTTCAGACTTCTAGGTTTTTTCTTTGTAGTTCAGTGTGCTTTAGTACATATAAGGGTGTGGCCGCCCTTTGTCTGAGCTGAAATGTTTATTCTGCCTCAGGTCTATGCTTCTACTAGGGGGTCAGTCTCTCTGCCCTTATCCATATGTACGTCACTTGACAAATGGTAAGGTTTTAATATTAGAGTTAGGACTGTCCCATAAGGGTTGCCGTGATGTGGCGGTATAGCTTTTGCATTATTTTTATCAAAATTATGTTAACTAAATACCCTTCATTATTTATTATTTTTGCACTTTGCGATTTACCCATTCACTTCCGGTTACTTGGGTATTTTGCTTGTCTTTGGTTTTTCTTTGTCTAGTGGCCTTGTGTGGACATGCATTTACATTTTGCATGCACATCAATTTATGTTTCAGTTCAGACTTCTAGGTTTTTTCTTTATATGCTATATATGCTGTATGTGCGGGAAGGGAACTTGTATGTACACTGCTTGCTATGTATGGGGGAGGGAAGCTGTCGGACAAAGAGGGGTCCTGCAAACATCCAACTAATGGCCCCCCATATATATTACAGGAAGGTAGGTCAAACCCAAGGATTTTTGCTGGAGCAGCCGACCATGTGCTGTGTATGGGGCCATCCACGGATCTTCTGTCTCCAGCTCTGCTACATCTTTGCCATTAGACAAATATGCCTGCTGACAGATGAGCAGGCACAGAATAACACTAGAACACAGTTGTCAGAGAAGTGCTCAGCTGGCCTCCAGCCGCCGACCATGTTTTCCTGTGCGTTGCAAATAATGCATACTTTCAAACACATGCCTATTTTTGCTATGCAAGTCTACGGTACATTGCGTCTGCACTGATTTACAACGGATGCGTTGTAACGCACAGCATAAACGCAATGTTAACCCAGCCTAACAGCAGCGAGAAGGGGAGACGGAGCCCTGGAGACCGCCTAGTCAGTCTACTGGTGGTACTATCATGCCCATTGCCCAGTATGTACTGCCAGCCTCTGTGGTATTAGCATTCAAGCTCACATGGCATGTCCTGCCAGCCAGCCACTGGTGTTAGTACTAGCATGATAGTACCACACCACCAGTGGCTGGGCAATGGGCATGCATGATGGTACCAACAGTGGCTGGCAGGACATGCTGTGCATGATTCATGCCTAGTATGTCCTGCCAGCCTCCTTGGTACTATCATGCCCACCCACTATGTCCTGCCAGCCCCTGGTGATAGTACATGCTGCTGGGCATAGTACCAGTAACCAGAGGCTGGCAGCAGGACATGCTGGGCAATGGGCATGATGATAATCATGCCCATTGCCCAGTAGTATTTACTGCCAGCCTCGGCCAGGGGTCCTCCCAGTCACCCCTCCCCCCTATCCCTTCCCCCCACCCCTCCCCGTTTCATACTCACGCGTCGAGATGAGCTGCAGCCGCTGCCTGGAGCGACGCAGGGTCCGTAGAAAGCAGTCCCAGGGCAATGACGTCATCACCCTGAGACTGACCTCCTGCGCACGCGCCGGCAGTGTCGCGCTGCGCAGAGGAGGCAGAGGGCCCATCACTAATCATATCGGCAGTGCTGCGAACCGGGGGGGGCCCTCTGTTCTCTGTACAGGGCCCAGGGGGGCAGGGGGCGGGGCCATCAGGACCCGGGGGTTTTCCCGATCCTCCGGTGGCCAGTCCGCTCCTGCAGAGGGGCATATGTATACATGCAGGTCGGCCACATCCCAGTGGTGCAGACACATCCACACTGCACCCTGTATCCTTGTGCACTGCCGTCTGCTGCAGTGGTAGGAGCTGCCTGAATGCATCTTCTTCCTGCCGGAGAGGAGCTTGTGGGCCTGTGCGGTGAGGAGGTGGACGCTGCGCACCTCCTGAGAAGTATATGGCACTCCATGTATCTGTGCACATAGTATACCACTCTAGTATATAGCAGAAAGGAGACACCGACCAGAAGAGTCCAGGCATGTGGGTGATGCACATAATTATTATATTGATAACCAGGTGGAAGAGGAGGAAATGCAAAAAAAGGGGGGAATTAACTATACGCAAAGGGGACGTCAAGACAGGAATTACAATTAACACCAGTGGGAATGGATCATGATTAGAACAGCAAAGGGATAATACAGAGAATCAAGCCACAAATTAATCCAGTATATAAAAATATATATACATATCATTAGTTAGATATATCTGTACATATGATTGTTTAATTATCATAAACTTTACATAAAGTGCAAGTGCCTCCAAAGAATAAATCTACATAAATTATATATCTCCTATGTGAACAAATACAGGTGTTTCTCACTAAATTAGAATATAATCAAACAGTTATTGTTTATTTCTGTTAATGCTGATGATTATGGTTATACGAGTTTCACTTTTTTGTATTGAAGAACTGAAATAAATTAACTTTTTGATGATATTCTATTTTAGTGAGATGCACCTGTATATGTATATATACAAGGGCTGGTCCCTTATTATTTGGATGTGGGTGTGAATCCTGTAGAGAGTAGTGCACTGACTTGGGCATATGTGCTGTTGACAGATCTGTATTTGTATCCACTTTAAGCGTTTTTAAAAAAGGTGACCACATGTGCATTGTACTCACGCTATAGCAGATGCAGATCCCACTCCTGATTGGCGTCCACCCGATGTATGTTTCGGCTTCTTGTCTTTGTCAGGGGGTGGCATCATTCTGAAAGAGCTAAGAGTTAAACGGCCAACTATAGCCAATCAGGATGGAGGTATGTCTCCACCAACCAATGGGTGCTGAGGAGGCGTGGCGCGATACACAACGCGCACCAACGCTACGAGGAAACTATGTGACCTGTGATGCTGCGAGCACGTGATGGAGACACTTGATCGGGGGTCACGGGGCACATATAGATACAGTCGGGGAGGATGATGTGGAGACGTTCATGTGTATTGCCTCTTCAGCAGACATCTAATCTACTGATTGAGTGTGGATATATCGGATAAAGTGGAAAATCTTCATTTATAATGATGGATAACGAGTATAGGTTACATATTACAGCAATACACAGGAATAGGGGGTAGTGAGTATTACATGTATATAAGCATAGGCGGATTATAATGAGGACGATCTGGGCTACCGCCCGGGGCCCCGAACCTCCAGGGGCTCCGGGGTGTCTATGGCCAGATTGTCCTCATTATATGTGCGGCGCCACGGCACATACCGGCAGACAGTGGGGGGGGGCCCAGGATCGCTCCCCCAGCAGCGGCACACAGCCGCTGCTTCTTCTTCGGCCGGGCCAGCACTGCAGCAGTTAACTTCCCTGTGCTGGCCCGGCCGCGTCACTGCTAGGAGACACGGCCCTGTGCGCGGCCGTGTCTCCTAGCTGTGACGTCACGCAGTGCGCACCCGGCCTGCAGTGCTGCACCGGAAAAGAGCTGGAGCCGAGTCGGGGGATGGTGAGTGTGTGTGTGTGTATGTATATGTATGTATGTGTGTGTGTGTGCAGGCAGATGTCATTGTGTGATGTCTGTTTATATGTATTTTTATGTTTCAAATGTGTTTATGCGTGTATGTATATGTCTGTATATGTTTGTGTGTGCGTGACTGCGTGCGGCCTCCTGCTGAGTATAGATGGCGCCGTGCGGCCGCCTGCTGTCTCTGGGGGGGCGCCGTGCGGCCTCCCGCTGTGTATAGATGGCGCTGTGCGGCTTCCTGCTGTCTCTGGGGGGGGGCGCCGTGCGGCCTCCCGCTGTGTATAGATGGCGCCGTGCGGCCTACTGCTGTCTCTTGGGGGGGCGCCGTGTAGCCTCCCGCTGTGTATATATGGCGCCGTGCAGCCTCCCGCTGTGTATAGATTGCGCCGTGCGGCCTCCCGCTGTGTATAGATGGCATTGTGCGGCCCCCTGTGTATAGATGGCATCGTGCGGCCTTCCGCTGTTTATAGGTGGCGCCGTGGGGCCTCCCGCTGTGTATAGGTGGCGCCGTGCGGCCTCCCGCTGTGTATAGGTGGCGCCGCCCGCTGTGCATAGGTGGCGCCGTGCGGCCTCCCGCTGTGTATAGGTGGCGCCTCCCGCTGTGTATAGGTGGCGCCGTGCGGCCTCCCGCTGTGTATAGGTGGCGCCGTGCTGCCTCCCGCTGTGTATAGGTGGCGCCGTGCGGCCTCCCGCTGTGTATAGGTGGCGCCGTGCGGCCTCCCGCTGTGTATAGGTGGCGCCGTGCGGCCTCCCGCTGTGTATAGGTGACGCCGTGCGGCCTCCTGCTGAGTATAGATGGCGCCGTGCGGCCTCCTGCTGTCTTTGGGGTCGGGTGCGCCGTGCGGCCTCCTGCTGAGTATAGATGGCGCCGTGCGGCCTCCTGCTGTCTCTGTGAGGGGGGCGCTGTGCGGCCTCCCGCTGTGTATAGATTGCGCCGTGCGGCCTCCTGCTCTCTCTGGGGGGGGCGCTGTGGGCCTCCCGCTGTGTATAGGTGGCGCCGTGTGGCCTCCCGCTGTGTATAGATGGCTCCGTGCGGCCTCCCGCTGTGTATAGATGGCTACGTGCGGCCTCCCGCTGTGTATAGATGGCTACGTGCGGCCTCTCGCTGTGTATAGATGGCTTAGTGCGGCCTCCCGCTGTGTATAGATGGCTACGTGCGGCCTCCCGCTGTGTATAGATGGCTACGTGCGGCCTCCCGCTGTGTATAGATGGCTACGTGCGGCCTCCTGCTGTGTATAGATGGCTACGTGCGGCCTCCAGCTGTGTATAGATGGTTACCTGTGCTCAATATTGAGTCATACAATTAATGTAAGGCTATGTGCCCATGATGCAGAAATGCTCCGGATTTTTTTTGAGCGTTTCCGCATCTCCCTGGCAGAAAAAACGCATGTGGATTGTACATGCGGATTGTACATGCTTTTTTCCTGCCTGGGACTTGCTGATGTGAAGCGTTCTTCACTTGCATTTCCGCATGCGGGTTGACAAGCGCTTTCCAAGCGATTTTAGCATCACTTGAAAAGTGCTTGACAACTTGGTCACACTATATAAATACATGCAACCGGCATGGATTTATATAGTGTGACCATAAAAGAATGGTAAAAAATAAATATATAATTACCTTCTGATGGCCTGCCGACGTCAGCGGTCGCGTGACCCGTCACATGACTAAATGACGTCACGGCAGGTCCTTTTCAGACCATCGCGAGCTGCTGGCAAGCCAGGACGCATCGGATAAAGACACCGGGGGCCATCAGAAGGTAAGTATAATATTTATTTTTTATTTTATTCTTTTTTTACAGGTTCTATGGTACCCGGATCCGGAGGACAGTCTCCTCTTCTCCAAACCCGGGTACCATCCGCACATTGAAGCGCATGGATTCTGCATGTACAGATGCCGTGATGCGGATTCCATGTGTTCTAATGCAAGTCAATGGCGGCGAAAGCGCCGTGCTTCCGCAAAATAATTGGTAGTGCAGCGGATTTTTCCGCAATGATAATTCGCAGCGGAAATTTACACAGCATGTGCACAGCACATGCGGATTATCATTGGGGAACATGGCCGACCTTCTATCAAGCGTTTTTAAGCGTTTCTGCAGCGGAATTGCCACCGCGGAAACGCTTAAAAAACGCATAGTGGGCACACAGCCTAAAAAAAATTATTTTAATTAATATTGTGTTCTCCCCGCCTCAGTCCTCACAGCACAACGCAGAACACCAGCTCCTCATCACCAGTCCTCCTGTCCCGGCACAATGTGCGCACTGCTGCAGCTGCAGGTGGAATAGTGTCCACTGGACTGAGAAGGCCCCGCCCCTTCCGGTGACATCATGATTCCATGAAATCACTCCTCCCCCTCAAGAAATCAACTCCAATCTAGACGCTCCGCTGCTGCTGAGGCGTGGTGACGCTGTAGCTGGGTGATTGCAGTCAGAGTAGTGGTGTTTGGCGTCTGTACTACAGGTAAGAAGATGGGAATGTGCCAAGGTGATTACTACATTCAGGACAATAAGTAGCTAGCTGTAGGTGTGCAGAATCCCACTCCCAATATTGTCAGGGTCTCGCACCCCCTCGTGTCGTGGGCTGTCAGGCTCCCGCACCCCCTCGTGTCGTGGGCTGCGAGGCTCCCGCACCCCCTCGTGTCGTGGGCTGCCAGGCTCCCGCACCCCCTCGTGTCGTGGGCTGCCAGGCTCCCGCACCCCCTCGTGTCGTGGGCTGCCAGGCTCCTGCACCCCCTCGTGTCGTGGGCTGTCAGGCTCCCGCACCCCCTCGTGTCGTGGGCTGTCAGGCTCCCGCACCCCCTCGTGTCGTGGGTTGTCAGGCTCCCGCACCCCCTCGTGTCGTGGGCTGCCAGGCTCCCGCACCCCCTCGTGTCGTGGGCTGCCAGGCTCCCGCACCCCCTCGTGTCGTGGGCTGTCAGGCTCCCGCACCCCCTCGTGTCGTGGGTTGTCAGGCTCCCGCACCCCCTCGTGTCGTGGGCTGTCAGGCTCCCGCACCCCCTCGTGTCGTGGGCTGTCAGGCTCCCGCACCCCCTCGTGTCGTGGGCTGTCGGGGCTCCCGCACCCCCTCGTGTCATGGGCTGCCAGGCTCCCGCACCCCCTCGTGTCGTGGGCTGTCAGGCTCCCGCACCCCCTCGTGTCGTGGGCTGTCAGGCTCCCGCACCCCCTCGTGTCGTGGGCTGCCAGGCTCCCGCACCCCCTCGTGTCGTGGGCTGCCAGGCTCCCGCACCCCCTCGTGTTGTGGGCTGCCAGGCTCCCGCACCCCCTCGCGTCGAGGGCTGTCAGGCTCCCGCCCCCCGTCGTGTCATGGGCTGTCAGGCTCCCGCACCCCCTCGTGTCGTGGGCTGTCAGGCTCCCGCACCCCCTTGTGTCGTGGGCTGTCAGGCTCCCGCACCCCATCTTGTCGTGGGCTGCCAGGCTCCCGCACCCCCTCTTGTCGTGGGCTGCCAGGCTCCCGCACCCCCTCGTGTCGAGGGCTGTCAGGCTCCCGCACCCCCTCATGTCGTCGGCTGTCAGGCTCCCGCACTCTCCCCCTGTCGTTGTCTGTGGAGAAGATTAATACATATTTTCATTTTTCAGGTTTTCTCTTATAAAACAAGATCTCTGAGCTTCTGTCTTTGACCGAAAAAATGGCCTCTGACAAGTCGCTGCTGTCTGGAGAAATGAACACAAACATGAAGGAAGCGCTGTATGAACAGATGCTGATGAAGGTACGAAGATGAATTGGAGAGGCCAGCAATCACCGGGTGAATGTCTCCTCCATCAGCCGCCGGGGGCGCGGCAGTCTCCAACATTTACCTAATGTGTATTGTTGGCTTTAGACCCCTCACAGTTGTACTATTTTGGTGCAGGAAAAATCAGTTTGCAGAACCATCCTGTTCATGTTACTCACTGATTCTCACTTGTTGCCTCATTTCAGGCCAAACAGGAGATGGAGAGCAGAATACCGAACTTACCAGAAAGCAGAGAGATCAGACCCCAGCCGGGTGAGATGGGCGTCCTCTGATTATTATCCAGATTACTTTGTGCATGTTATGTGACAGATACCACAGTGGGGCAGTGGGGTCTTATTGACTGCAACGGTCACATGATGCAACCAACGTGGGGGGTCACATAATTTCTTATGCAGTTGATTACATGTAAATGCTGCTTGACTTTTGCCGATTTTATTGTGTTTTTGTTCACTTTTTGTTTTTATTTCTGTGTTAGGTTTCTGCATTAAAACTCGCACATCCAAAAATACCAAAATCTTTATTAACATCTGCAAGTCGAACCAGATCCCAGCGGCCCCGGACCTGACGGAGCAGGAGTTAGTCAGCATCCTGGAATCTGATGATCCCTCCGGCTATCGAGTCCCCATGAGCCTTGGAGAGCCCCACGTTGAAGTTGATAATAGTACGTTTTTTTTTAATACAGCGCTTCTCTTTTTAAAGGGATAGTCCAGAGATATCCTTAAAGGGGTTAAAATAGCAAGTATTACAACTTACTAATCCTCAATGGTCAAAGGTGCCGTCTCCACAGGTTCTGGTAGGTCCACTTCCAGTCTGCGGAATAAAGTTTGACATCTTGTTGTTGACTTTTGAACTTTTTTGGTTTAGATTTGGGACTTAGAGGGATTGTCCACTACTTGGATTCCCCTTTAAGAACTTATACCACTTATTCATAGCAGCCCTACTAAGGTCAATGGATTGAGTCGGCACCGCAAAGTATCTAAGTCCTGGTGCACTTTGTCCTACAGGTAGAGGCGGCTGCTCGGCGTACGACATAGTGATTAATGGCACCTTCTTTGAGAAAATTACGGTAACTGCAATTGCTTATTCCGACATACGAGCTGTCTGCTCTCCTTTGTGTCAGCTCCTTACTTTGTATTTTTTTTATTAGAATAATGAGCTTTTCAGGGAATTTTTTATCACCGTGGCCATGGAGGGACTAGAGAACAAGTACGAAATGGAGCTGTCAAGAGGTAACGACCGCATCACTGATCTTTTCCTTGATTTTTCCATCGACCACACAAGGACTTGTTCTTTCGTGGAGCAAGTTTACCATATAATATATTGAACATTTTTATGTACCAACCTGTTGTATGGCACCGTATCAAATGCCTTTGAAAAGTCCAGATAGACAACATCCACTAAGTTTCCCTGGTCCAACCTGAACTTACCTCCCCATAGAATCTTTTCAGATTAGTTTGCAGGACAGATCCCTCATAATCATATGTTTAGGTTATTCTTATTGAGGTGCTCCAGGTTAGTATCTCTTAGAAAACCCTCAAAGTTGTTGCCCACAGTACAAGTTAAACTTACCGACCTATAAATTCCAGGCTCAGATGTTATCCCCTTCTTGAATATTGGTACCACATTTGCTATGTGGGTGTAACCCTGGTGGATATGGACCCACTGCCCCACGGGAGGGTTGTGACTAGGTGTCTACTGGGTCTCCACTAGAACCTCTGGTGGTGAGGATAGACTGGGCCTCCGGTAGACACCAGGTACCACTTCAGTGCAGTTCCCGGGACTGCAGCAGCATTCCGGAGGTACCAGGGTACCAGACTCAGGAGAGCGAAGACAAGGACTAGGTCAGACAGTCCGAGATCAGGGCAGGAAGCACAGGTTCAGGATAGAGAAAAATGGCAAGGGGGACAGGGGTTTTTGATACCAGAAAACTCCTTTAACGCTTGCAACCTCTGTTGCTTGACTGCTACTCAAACAGTCAAATCAGTCAGTAAGAATTTAGGGAACTTCCATGGCGATATTTTGCATCAGTATTTGTTAGCAGACGCCAGGAGTGGATCCAAAACAGAAGAGGTGAAAGTGTTTCAGTTACTATTTTTCACTGTGTTTGTTCCCCTCTGGTTTTCAGCTTACAAATACTGATGTAAATTAGTGCCCAAAATACTCACTGTGTGAATGAGACGAGGAAGCTGCTTGTAGTACTGTAATAGAAGTCCTTATTCTGAGGATGAGTTCTGTAATTCTTGTCTTCTCTGCTCCATCAAACTCCCCAGAGCAGGGGCAACCCCTGGAGCAAAACTTCTGGCGGCAGATGTCCAGACGTATGACTCAGTGATGTGTGATGGACCCCGACTCCCAAACAAAATGAATCAGACACATACAAAATAAATACACAAATCATTGCAATTAGGTGTCAAACGTTCTCAACTTTATTTAAATTTACATGACACCGAAAATGGCACAACCCTCGACTCACGAAGAGTCACCCTCCAGCTCTCAGGAGAGGAAAACCCCCTGTGGAGGAAACCTCTAGGGAACCATGGCTGGAGGGCTGCCCTTCCCTTGGGCTTAGAGAGTTAGTGCCGATATATGACGGAGTTTTAGAATTTCTACATATTTACAGAGAACGACATAACAAATATAGACTATTAATGTGATAAACTGGATGTGGGAGAGATCTGGCTGCGATATCTGTCACCACATTTATTGCTGGAACGAATTTAGTTGATCTGATTTCCCAGGTGGATCTACCACTTCTCCCTTACAGATCCAGCTCCGTCTCTCAAGATGTTGGGTACTTGGTTACAGGGGTTGCTCATTATGGATAACCCCTAATAGGATGAGTATCCCCTCCCCCTCCCAATTTATCACCCATTAAAGTCAACGATCCATCTATGAACTCCCAAAGAAGAGCAGCTCTTTGTACATAGTAACAGAAGGGGATCCTGTTTTGGGGACCCCCCCTCTGTTACCTTCCCTTCCCCCCGGGGTGTCTAAGAAGACAACCCCTTTCCCTGCTAGAACCTCCAAATTACACCAACATTGGCACATTACGTGGGGTGGTCAAGCTCAAGGTCCTCAGGCGCATCATCAGTAATGGCGCTGATCATGGCAGCGCGGCATTCTTTTATGGAATCTTCTTTATGACACTTGTTTATGCCCTCACAATAGTTGTCATGGTTACTACAAGGGCTATTACTGATGCAGGGTCCAAGTATTAACCCTTTCATCATTGGTAATTCACTTTCATTATGGAGGCAAATAACTGCACTTGTTACCAAGCAGGAGTCTTATCATTACGGCTTCCCTTAGGCACCATAAGAAATAAAGATTATAGAACATACGTACAAGTGTTTCAGGAGTGTTTTGCACTTTTTAGATCCATAGATTGGGCTTATAACTAGCACTTTACAAAGCGGAAAATTAAGAGGAAATTACTTGTAAAATAATATTATAGGGAATTGCATTTCAAGCATTTTCCTAATGTGCATTCTGCATACTTGCATAGTTACATAGGTTGAAAAAGTTTTAACTTTAATGTCCTTGGTCTATCTCCAAAGTTATACATTTTCTATTACTAGATTATTTATAACCCACAATGTCATGTTTTGTTAAAAAAGTATCCAGCCCTTCTATAAATGCTGTTATACTATCTGCCATTACTATATCTTGTGGTTGGCATTCCACAGTCTGACTGCTCTAACTGTAAAGAATCCTTTCCTATTAAGTTGCCAGAATCGCCTCACCTCCGCTTGTTATGAATGTTCCTGGTGCTTTGTAAGGTCCTGGAAAGTGATAAGTCATGTGCCAGTACTATGCATTGACCACATATGTATTTATACATATAAATGTATATTTATGAAGGAGATGATAATTACCCTTCATAGAGGTGTTATGATCATTCATAAATTGCTTTCATAGGTTTGATCTCCAGGATTAGGAGAGATTTGGGGTGTAAACGTAATAAACAATGAGTAAAACATCAAAGCAAACGAAAAAGGGTTTGTGACCCAAACTGGTAGGTGAGACCGGCTAGCCCCATATTATACGAGATCACAACCAGGTTTCGCCTGAGGAGGGCAGCACTAATGAGTCCTCAGGAGCGCATAACCCTGAAATATGCAGCGATTCTACACTACCCATTATAAAAGGGTTTCATATGCTACTTACTACCATGTTTTAGCTAAGATACAAGGCATACTTGTAAGGAGAGATGAAAAAGGTGATGGGGGACAACATATAAATATACTGAGGAACTCTATACACTAGTGGCCAAAATTGAGGCAACAACCCCAAGATTTATGAATTTTTAGCATTTTGCCAATACAAATACAAATTTCATGAATGTTTTTGATTTCACAGTAAAGTTTTTAAGTAGAAATAAAATCTCATATAGAAACACAATATTAGCAGGAAATTTGTTCATTTGTCAACAAATTGGAGACTATTGTCACTCAGATGACTGTGGGAGAAAAGCCATTGATTTGTCCTGTTTTCATATCTAACACTAAATGTTAATACTCAGTTGGATAGCCCTCGGCCTTGATGACTGCCTGGCATCTACTTGGCATGCTATCTACCAGTTTGTGTAAATCAGATGGTGTGATGATATGAAGCCATGATTTGATGATGGCTGCAATGAGTTCCTGCTTGTGTGAAGCCCGCTGTTTTGACACCGCTCTTTTGAGCCGAGCCCAGAGATTCTCAGTAGGATTGAGATCTGGGCTGTTTCCTGGCCAATTCAATAGCTGGACATTTTTGTCCTTGAACCAAGAGAGCCATTTTTTAGCTGTATGGCATGGGGCTCCATCTTAAAATAAACGGTGTCCCTTCACCAAATACATCACGTGCCGAAGGAATGAGTTTAGGCTGAAGGACTTCCTTGATGTACTTTTCAGCATTAACTGTTCCTTCAATTACCTGCAGCCGACCACCTGCATCTCTGGACACGCAGCCCCCCACCATAACACTCAGAGGAGGCTTCATGGTGGGTACTGTACCCTCTGGCAACCAGTCCTCTCCAGGTCGTCGTCGAACGTAGCAGACACCGTCGCTGCCAAAGATGGATATGCGTGTCTCATCGCTCCATATAACATTTCTCCATTGTTCAATGGTCCATTTACAATGTTCTTTGGCCCCTGCAGACGTTTCTGACGCTGTGAGGCATTCAGAAATGGTTTTTTACCTGGTATTCTGGCTCTTAACCCCGCGTTTACCAGTCGTCGTCGAACCGTCCGGTCAGACACTGTCACTCCGGTGTTGACAAGCTCCTTGTTGATGTTAACAGCCGTTTATTTCCTGTTATTTAGGGCGATTCTAACAATTCTTCTATCAGTCTGAGGACTTGTAGCCTTCTTCCTTTCTCTACCTGGTTTATTCTTTATCGAACCAGTCTCTTGAAACCGCTTACACACTTTGAGAACGAAAACATGTAATTGCTTACCTTCTGATGACAAACTGGCTTTAAAATATAAAAACCGCATTTTAATCGCACAATATCTGTCTTACAACCCACTCCCAGGTCACTATAAACCAACATAGACTACATATCGCAGAAGAGGGCGTGTGTACAAGTAAGTAGGTCAGTGAAAACTTCCATTAAATATTGGTGATGGTGAAAAACTGAAGGTGTTGCCTCAATTTTGGCCACTAGTGTATAACACAAAATATAAACAAAAAAGAAAGGAAAGAACATTTCTGCACAAAAAACATGTCGCTCGGCAGGAAAATCCCGTTGATGTTGCGTTTTTTGAGATTTTTTTTTCCCTTTCTTTAGAAACGCTGCAAAAATACTGAAAGAATAGACATGAAACTGCTTCAAATCTGCAAGGATTCACTTTTCCTGGTACTATCAAACATAGCGTTTTTGGGAACTTGGAGCTCTATATTACAAATATGTCCGTCCCTCCAGTTGAAAGAAATTAACATTTTCCTGGAGGGAAGTTTATATTTTACATTATGTCAGTTTTTGTCTATCGATGATAAAGTGCAGTTTGCAGCAATTTTTATTGTGACATATACCAAAATCATTCATGAAAATATTTCACATTCAACGCGCGTCGGGCGGGCCTGCGTCCTCTCACATGCCAGGGCTGAGTTTCAGTTCCAGTCCGACCCTGTTAATCATCTATGGTTTCCTTTCAGAGTGGAAAATGCTGAAAAATCGGAAGTTCCTGGGATCCATTTTTGAACAGAATATCAGAACCAAATCAAAACCGATGATTCATAATAGGGGTAAGTCCCAACTCTAAGGTACAAGTCTATGGCATACAGTCTGTAAAAGACGACAGAGTAGGGTGCTGTTGAGCATCGACGGCTTCTTCTCTGATGTTCCTCGCTCATCCATGCAGTACATAGTCGGCCATTCAATTGATTGGATATCTTATAATACCACATTTCCCCTAGGGACACAAAGTATGACGAACGCCACTCCTCCTGGTGATAGGTTATACCCAACAGATGGGGCAGCGCCACTCCTCGTGGTGATGGGTTACACCCAACAGATGGGGGAGCGCCACTCCTCGTGGTGATGGGTTACACCCAACAGATGGGGGAGCTCCACTCCTCTTGGTGATGGGTTATACCCAACAGATGGGGGAGCGCCACTCCTTGAGGTGATAGGTTATACCCAACAGATGGGGGAGCGCCACTCCTCGTGGTGATGGGTTATACCCAACAGATGGGGGAGCGCCACTTCTCGTGGTGATGGGCTGCACCCAACAGATGGGGGAGCTCCACTCCTTGTGGTGATGGGTTACACCCAACAGATGGGGGAGCTTCACTCCTTGAGGTGATGGGTTATACCCAACAGATGGGGGAGCGCCACTCCTCGTGGTGATGGGTTATACCCAACAGATGGGGGAGTGCCACTCCTCGTGGTGATGGGTTATACCCAACAGATGGGGGAGCCCCACTCCTCGTGGTGATGGGTTAAACCCAACAGATGGGGGAAGTTGCAGAATGGCTTGTTATGGTGCAAGAACAATGTGGACATTGTTTTTTTTTGTTTTTGTTTTAACTATTATGCCTTTATGTTCTTTATTTTTTTCCTACAGACCCTCCCAGCTAACTCCAAGCAAGTCCCTCATCTCAGAAGTTGAAAGGTTTGGGTTACTTTGAGGTTTAATGCATGCATTTACTTTTTTTAGAATCCCATCTTACAAAAGATATAGGATATCCAACTTCTTGGACTCCAAGAATAAGGGGGCTGCAGCCTGGAAGTAACCCCGCTGCCCTTTTTAAAGAATATGCTGGTGTGGGGCAGCTATCCGGATTTTCACTGTGCAGGAGAACTGCAGCTAAGCCCATTCACTTTGCTGGATCTATGCGGTCGTTCCGCTGCACAGTGGAGGCCATGATGCCGATGTGCAGGGAATGACTGTGAAAGGGGCTGTTCCTCATTACCAGCATCAGTGCCCCTTTATTATATTAGAGATCGACCCCAACAGATCATAAATTGATGGTGTACCCTTGCAATATACTGCTGCCTTCCTTTTTTTTATCAGTTCACCCGTGAAACCAGATTACATGATTGTGGCGGAACCTCCTGTAGGACACCCAAGTTTTCTGGTGGCTGAAATCTCTTTACCTAAAATGGTGAGACCCTCAGATGTGGTTTAGGATTGTGACCTTTTTGTATTTCATGTGATTTCCAATAGTCTTCCCTTATTAAAAGTCTGTACCAACCTCGTGCTACCGGTCCTCCTCTGCCAACTTTTATCATCACAGCTTTGATGTGTCCACAGTAGCCAATTGCTGGCAGCTGTGACACATTTACTGGATGATGATGATGATATAATTTTTTTTTCATACCATGGTGGGTTGTTTGCAAGCTGTTGGAATGGGAAAGAAGATCTCTGTAAACGACTCTGTCAGCAGAGAACGACTGTTCAAACCAAGCACAGACGCTCAGTGCTTCACGGCGGGACCAGTCATTTATATAAGCCTTCCCCCCTGCTTGTTTCCCCTCCATCTCCACCATCACCTCTTCTTTGACAATTCTGGCTTCATAGATCCAGACAGGAGATAGAGGGAAAACAAGCTGGTGGGAAGATGTATATATTATTATTATTATTATTTAATTATATAGTGCCATTGATTCCATGGTGCTGGTGCATATAAATGATGTTATAATGATGATATAAATGACGAAAGAGGCTTGTTGCAATAGTGTAGAACACACCGCTCTTTATTTTTTCTATATTAATGCGACATTTGGAGGAATCGCACAGAAAATGCTTTAAATGTATTTATTTTTTAATTTGATTTTTCTCATGTCCATGATTCACATTGCGTTAAATGAGGCATAATGAAGATTAAGAATGTTTCAGCTAATGTAGCCTTCATCAGACAGGATAATGTAGCTTAAGGGGACCCACTTGGTTAAATATAGGGGTCAGTTCTGGTCTTCCCAAAAAGCAGATTAAGTAGTCACCACACGGGAATCTGGTGATTACTGGGTTTGCTTTTGGGGACCCCAGATTTCTTCATATAACCGAGTGGGCCTTCTGCTTAATGAAGGCTACATTATCTGAAATTCTGGTACCATTCATTATGCCTCACTTAAAGGGGTTGTCTGGCACTTTAATATTGATGACCTATCCTAAGGATATTCCATTAGTATTAAAGTGGTGGACAACCCCTTTTAATGCCGTGTGAATCCTAAAAAATATTTTTCAGCATTTTCTGTGAGCAGTTCCTCCACGTGTCAGATTTAATGTAGGAGACGTGTGGAGCTACACAGTAACTTCTAGTTGGCCACGTATCAAGATAAAAGTTTAGATTTTTGTGCACTTGTTGGTTACAACTTTCTTTCCCGTACAGAAGCATTCAGCGACATAAGCGTTGTTACCACGCTGGTCTTCTCTTTACAGTCTTCTGCTAGATCTCTTGTGTTGGACTTGGGTGAAGACAGAATAGTCAGACGTCCCGATTTGTATCATCTAGACGTCTTCATTCCTTACAATATCATCCAAGAACAAAGTGGAGCTCAGTTCAACAAGGACAGTAAGGTGAGACAATTAAGCAAAGCTGGACATGTCTTATAGCCCATTCTGAAATCTCCTTCTTAAAGAGGTTCTCTGAGAAAATGTATAAAATAAAATTTTAAAAAATGTATACATTTATTTAGCAAAAATAAATTGTTTTAATTAGTGAATAATTCTATGTGAATACTTTTATGCCCAAAAATGGCAAAAGTATTCTCGGAGTGATACCTTTATTGGCTAACCAGAAAAAAAATATATATATGCAAGCTTTCAGAGCACAGAGGCTCCTTCTTCAGGCAATATTACAAATGAATTCATAACATTTGTAATCCTGCCTGAAGAAGGAGCCTGTGTGCTCTGTAAGTTTGCATATATATATATTTTTTTCTGGTTAGCCAATAAAGGTATCACTCCGAGAATACTTTTGCCATTTTTGGGCATAAAATTATTTCCATCAAATTTTCTGGCTAACACGGTACCACAATATAAATTTGTATTGTACATCACAATTAGGGGATAATAATTGTGTATGGACATAATGGCCAACGATGTCAGCAGCCATCCATCCTAGATGGGTGAAAGTAAACTGTTTGAGACGGACTTCTCTGACCTACCTGTCGGAATCAAGAACGTGCATCTATGTCATCGATTGACTGACTGATCATGTCCATGAGTCAACATGTTGTAAACCTGTCATGATGAGTGAGCAGATAGGATGCTGCCCCTCACCCTGACAGGAACTTATCAATCACAACATATAGTTGCCCAGAGACATCTGAATGCATCGGCTTTCCTTTATGCCATTCATCAAACATGTCGTATATTTTGTGTATAGCGAGTCACAAGCCTCACACTGCTCTGTGTCTTATCATTTGGTTCTATGAGCTGCAGTAAAACGTGACGTATATTCCAGGTGCTGACGATCACAATGCCGGTCCAGCCAGCATAGCGGTGGGCTCAGAAGATCAGCTTTGGAAAACGTTCCTCTTATATAGATCCAGTGGATCCTACTTACATTTGCTGCTGTTTACATTGTATGGTTACAATTCTATTTAGACTTCAATATGACTCCAGAATAAATTTTTGTCTTTCTTATACTTGCCGTATATTTTTCTCAAGGAGGGGGTTTAGGTATTGTGCTTTTTTTTTTTTATTTCTACTGTAATATTTCATAATATCTGTGAATAAGTCTTGAAAATAATTTGCATTGAAAAGGTTGAGATCCTCTGAATCTACAGGGATTTTTAGGAATTAAAAATCTACAGCAGTAAATCTGCAGCAGAATTTACATTTTGCACCATGTCTGGATTTAGTAGCAGCTGCCCCTTTAAATGGAATATGTCAGCAGGTTTTTGCTATCCCATTTGAGAGCAGCATAATCCGAGGCCCTGATTCCAACGATGTATCACTTACTGGGCTGCATGGTGTTATTTTGATAAAATTGCAGTTTTTTTTTCTCATGCAGATCTCTGAATGCTGAGCTCTGTATAATAACCCCACCCACACCACTGATTGGCAGCTTTCTGTGTACACTGTATATAAACTGCCAATCAGTGGTGGGGGGCGTGGTTGGACTACCTGGCTGCAGGTTTACTAGTCCTCTAGTGATAATCTTCTGCTAATAAAAGTGTGATTTTTATCAAAACTACAACCAGCAGCCCTGTAAGTGAGACGTCCCTAGAATCAGGGTCTTTGTCTCTACATCATGCTGCTCTCAACAACAACCAATATATAGTACATCCTACAAGGGGTCAATGTGTTAAAAAAGACCTTTATTATAACAATTTGGGTACATGGCGGGAAAGAAAAGAGCACACACACATATATATAGTAATACCATATAATAGTGAGGAGGTATGATGTAAATATTTGAATTGCAGAGACACCAGGGCTAAATAGTAGTAGCTCCAATTGTGCTAATGCATACTGATAGTATATCCTAGGTCACATAGTAAAAGGATATAATCCCAAATAATAAAAGCCAATATAGGCATTCCCAAGATAATGACCTTATGGTATATACATATCAAGGGATGTATTATATCCAAGTAGGTTAATTCCCAAGTAACAATAATGTTGTATTGGATTCATTCATACCTGGTATATATTGTCTGCACGTCTTGCAATAGCTCTGGGCTCGGTGGTCCTACTCCTAGTGTGGCGCTCACCCCATCATGCTGCTCTCAGAATAGCCAAGAAAAACCTGCTGACAGATTCCCTTTACAAATAGCTGAAATGGCTCCTAGATACCAGAGAAGGAAAACGTTATTAAAACGGTTTTGTTTCCTCAATAGAAAAGCAAATTAAACACCACTGGATAATGTGGTGTGTGAAACCGTCCATTGGATTGCTGTTTCGGGTGGGCTCAGGAGCAGAGCCCCCATCCTACACAGCTGACATCTTGCTGTAACAGCAGCGGCCAGAGCGGAGCGTCAATCACTGCTGTTTAACCATTTATATGCCGTCAATCACTGATGGCAAGTTAAATAGCGCAATCACCGGTACGCTATGCAATGTTACTAGAATTTTTTTTTTTACTTTTCCATTTCCTTGAATTACTTGTTGTGATTTGCGGATCCATTGACTGGCCAAGTGGAAGGGCTGCAGCCGATCATTCATGTCCGTAGCAGATACACATTTACATGTGTAAATAGGCCCTTATAGAAATCAATCAATAGAACGTATACCTGGATATCCAGGTTTATCCTTTGCATACATTTAAAGAGGTATAAGTCATGGCATATTACTAGGATGTCATTCTTGGGGGTCTGACAGCCTAATTTAGAAAGAAGTGGATGCATTATTTTTTTCGCGCTCCCAATTTAACAATTTGAGTACAGTTGGATCTATTGTTTTTTTTATTTTTTGCACTGTGGGTGGGTGGTTGGGAGCACAGCTGTGCAGGAAAAAAAAAGCTTATAGGTTCTCAATTCCTTCATTCTTGGGATCGGTGGCGGAACCACAGGTCGGACCATCGCCAATCAAGATATTATATCCCTTCACACTCATCATTGCTCACAATTAACAATTTGAGTACGTGCATTTTTTTAGGGTATTTTTTTAGGGTATTTTTGCTCAATGGGTGGGAGCACAACTGTGCAGGAAAAAAACCTGATAGGTTCCCCATTTCTTCATTCTCAGAATCAGTGGATGGAACATCGCCAATCACAATATTATATCCTTCACACTAATCGTTGCTCCCAATTATCAATTTGAGTACGGTTATACCTATTGTTTTTTTAGGGTTTTTTTTTGCACTGTGGGCGGTTGGGAGCACAGCTGTGCAGGAAAAAAAAAGCTGATAGGTTCCCCATTCCTTCATTCTCAGGATCAGTGGTGGAACCAGAGGGTGGATCATCTCCAATCAAAATATTATATTATTCACAATAATCATTGCTCCTAGTTAACAATTTGAGTACGGTTGAACCCATTGTGTTTTTTTAGGGTTTTTTTTTTTTTTTGCACTATGGGTGCAAGTTATAGTAATATGTGTCACCTTAAAAAAAAAACTAATAGTGTCTCCTGATTGTTCAGACACAAATATATCTGTTGAAAATAGTCTGGTATTCACCAGTAAATTATAACTGTGGTTTTGCTGTTCCACTGTAAAAAATCTCTATTATCCTGCTTTTGGCATTTTTTGCCGCAAAGAAAAACAGTAGTAGTGTCTCCTGATTGTTCAGACACAAATATATCTGTTGAAAATAGTCTGGTATACACCACTAAATTATAACTGTGGTTTTGCTGTTCCACGGTAAAAATCTCTATTATCCTAATCTTGGCATTTTTTGCCGTAAAAAAAAACTAATAGTGTCTCCCTGATTTTTCAGACACAAATATATCTGTTGAAAATAGTCTGGTGTGGGCCCGAGAAATACAAGTGTGGTTTTGCAGTTCCACGGGTCAAATCTTTGTATTATCCACTTTTGGGCCATTTTTACCTAAAAATAAACAGTTTGAGTGTGTCGCTCATTGTTCAGCCGCAAATATATCTATTCAAAATTTTCTGGTATACCCCAGTAAACAATAACTGTGGTTTTGCCATTCCACGGTAAAAATCTCTATTATTCACCTTTTGGTATTTTTTCCGTAAAGAAAAACAGTAATAGTTTCTCCCTGATTGTTCAGATTGTTTAAAAGAGTCAGGTGTAGGCCAGAGAAATAGAACTGTGATTTTCCTCTTCCACGGTTCTAATCTACTTTATTACCCTTTTTCCATTGATAGTGCGAGTGTAAGCTATTTTACTTACTTTACAATGGGCAAGGCGCGTGGCAAGGGACATGGAAGTGGACGTTCTGGTGATGGTACATGTAGAGGACGGGGCCGTGGCCAAGGTGAAAATGTGCCACAACCAACAGCCATATCTTCTCGCTCCCACTTCTTGACCGAATTACTAGGGAAGCACAGAACAACACCAGTATTGCGAACTGATCAGTGTGAACAGGTTATTAATTGGAGAGCAGACCACCACTTCCGGTCTGTCTTCCACACGGTCAACTCTTAGTAGCCGTGAGTCTCGACCGCATACTCCTCCTCACCCTGATGCTCCTTCCTCCCACCATGCCGAGTATCGTCAGACAGCAACTGATCCCACACTTGGACACTCTGAAGAGCTGTTCACTGGTCCATTTCCAGATTTGTGCCCCTCGCCTGCTCCGCTTGAAGTGGTGGAAGAGGAGATCCCATGTAGAGATGCCCAAATATTTGAACAGCCACGGCCACAGGAAGTCAACGCTGGCAATTTGTCACAAGAGGTTGACGATGACGAAACACAATTGCCAAGAAGTGAGGAGGAGGATCGTGGTGCGCAAGTGGAAGAGGAGGAGGTGGTGGATGATCTAGTAACTGACCCAACGTGGCAGGAGGACATGCAGAGCAAGGCCAGCAGCAGACCGGGTGAGGGAGACAGAGTACTCCAACAGGCAGGAAGAAGCAGTGTGGTGGCCGCACACAGAAGGCCGGCAATAGTTCCCCGTAACACCAACACGAGGGACGTTGCCAGTACAACCTGTGGGTCTTCCAGAGTCTGGAATTTTTTTAAAGACTCTGCTGATAACCCCAAAAAGGCCATTTGTACCACCTGCCATGCCAGCATCAGCAGGGGTGACAAAACTACCAGCCTGACCACCACCAGCATGATCAGGCACATGGCAGTAAAGCACCCGACTCTGTGGGGCGAACCCCAGGGTCCACGACCAGTGTCAGCAGGTGTCACCTGTTGTGTGTGCATGGCAATCCCCTGTCCATACTGCATGCAAAGATGCCCCCTCCTCTCAGTCTTTATGGCAGTCTCTCAAGTGTGTGCAAAGCAGTCATCAAAGCAAAAGGTGGCTACTTTGAAGAATCTAGAATATAAGACATATTTTCAGTTGTTTCACACTTTTTTGTTAAGTATATAATTCCACATGTGTTAATTCATAGTTTTGATGCCTTCAGTGTGAATGTACAATTTTCATAGTCATGAAAATACAGAAAAATCTTTAAATGAGGTGTGTCCAAACTTTTGGTCTGTACTGTATGTACCATCTTGACCAACTTTGAGGAGTCCACCAAGATGGTGAGTGGCGATGACTCCATCATTAGCGTCAGCATTCCACTTGTCTGTCTTTTGCAATGCTCTCTGCAGAGAATTAAAGAGGAGGCATTGCAGCCAGAGTATGATGAGATGGATCAAGAAGCCGTAGCGGTCTATTACACACAGCCCAGCCTCATCTCATCCCAACGTGCATTGGGGGACAATGAGGGAGAGGAGGAGGAGGAAGAACAGGAGCTTGTATCATGCGCTGTAGGCGGTAGTACCTGTACAACTGTCATACCGTCGGTTCAGCGTGGGTGGCCTGAGGACAGGGGGGAGGAGGAGGAGGAGAGCATGGTCATTCGTCATCTTGGTGTGGACACGGAAGTCTTGCCCGTTACCAGTCTGGCACGCATGGCTGACTTTGTTACTCTGCCTTAACCGTGACCCTCGCGTTGTCAAAATGTTGGGTGACAGTCATTACTGGTTGGTGACACTTTTAGACCCCCGCTACAAGGAGAACGTTCACTCTCTTATTCCTGAGGTGGAGAGGTCTACAAAAATGGGGCAGTACCAGAAGGCCCTTGCTGCAGAACTGTTAAAAAAAAATTCCATCTGAAGACACTAGCGGCAGAGGTCACAGTTCGTTGACCAACCAAGGCGTACAAGCGAGAGAGAGGCAACTCCAATCCAGCAGAGGCAGGGGAACACTGTCAACATTCTGGGACAGTTTTCTGAGACCTGCCCAGCTTACAGGCCCTGAGGCGCGGGGTACTCTCACAAGGAGTGGAAAGTTTCAAAAGATGGTGAGGGAGTACCTTGCCGACCAGTACCAGCGTCCTCCGTGATTCCTCTGTGCCTTTTAATTATTGGGTATCCAAGCTGGACACTTAGAATGAAATCGCTCTGTACACCTTGGAGGTCCTGGCCTGCCCTGCCGCTAGCGTGTTATCGGAGCGTGTTTTTAGTACTGCTGGGGTAATTATAACTGATAAGCGCACTCGCCTGTCAACTGACAATGCTGACAAGCTGACCCTTATCAAAATGAACAAGAGCTGGATTGGGCCAGACTTCTCATCACCACCAAATGACAGCAGAGTAACATCAAGTCAAATCCACTGTGTTATTTCGGGAGGTGTATTCAAATGCACCACTTCACACCCACACATGGGTATACGCTTCCTCATTTCGGCTGTTTTATGTTCTTCTCCTTATCCTCAGCCTCCACCACCACTATACCACCAGGGTGACCGTGGTCCGTGTTGCCATTATTGAAAGTTCCTCAGTCCTTATTTTTGTCAGCTTTTGCTTGGAAGGCATAAGCAAAGACTGTGGGAGACCCACTCCCCAATAATGGGAATAATATATTTAAAATGCTGTACTGTATGGCTCTTGTAAGGGGCATTAAAAGCGTCTTGTTAAGCTACTGCGACCTCCACCACTATTCCGAGGAGCATGAAAAGCGTCTTGTTAAGCTACTGTGACCTCCACCACTTTTCCGAGGGCCATTAAAAGCGTCTTGTTAAGCTACTGGGACGTCCACCACTTTTCCGAGGAGCATTAAAACCGTCTTGTTAATCTACTGGGACTTCCACGTCTCTTCCAAGGGGCATTCAAACCGTCTTGTTAAGCTACTGCGATCTCCACCACTTTTCCGAGGGGCATTAAAAACGTCTTGTTAAGCTAGTTGGACCTCCACGTCTCTTCCAAGGGGAATTCAAACTGTCTTGTTAAGCTACTGGGACATCCACGTCTCTTCCAAGGGGCATTCAAACCGTCTTGGTAAGCTACTGCGACCTCCACCTCTTTTTCGAGGGGCATTAAAAGCGTCTTATTAAGCTACTGGGACCTCCACCACTTTTCCGAGAAGCATTAAAACCGTCTTGCTAAGCTACTGGGACCTCCACGTCTCTTCCAAGGGGAATTCAAACTGTCTTGTTAAGCTACTGGGACATCCACGTCTCTTCCAAGGGGCATTCAAACCGTCTTGGTAAGCTACTGCGACCTCCACCTCTTTTTCGAGGGGTATTAAAAGCGTCTTATTAAGCTACTGGGACCTCCACCACTTTTCCGAGAAGCATTAAAAGCGTCTTGTTAAGCTACTGGGACCTCCACCACTTTTCCGAGGGGCATTAAAACCGTCTTTTTAAGGTACTGGTACCTCCACGTCTCTTCCAAGGGGCATTCAAACCGTCTTGTTAAGGTACTGGGACCTTCACCACTTTTCCAAGGGGCATTCAAACAGTCTTGTTAAGCTACTGCGAACTCCACCACTTTTCCAAGGGGCATTAAAACCGTCTTGTTAAGCTACTGGGACCTCCACCACTTTTCCGAGGGGCATTAAAAGCATCTTGTTAAGCTATTGGGACCTCCACCACTTTTCTGAGGAGCATTAAAACCGTCTTGTTAAGCTACTGGGACCTCCACGTCTCTTCCAAGGGGCATTCAAACAGTCTTGTTAAGCTACTTAGACCTCCACGTCTCTTCTGAGGACATTAATAGCGTCTTGTTAAGCTACTGTGACCTCCACCACTTTTCCGAGGGGCATTCAAACTGTCTTGTTAAGCTACTCGGACCTCCACGTCTCTTCCAAGGGGCATTCAAACAGTCTTGTTAAGCTACTGGGACCTCCACGTCTCTTCCAAGGGGCATTAAAAGCGTCATGTTAAGCTACTGGGACCTCCACCACTTTTCCAAGGGGCATTAAAAGCATCTTGTTAAGCTACTGGGACCTCCACCACTTTTCCGAGGAGCATTAAAACCATCTTGTTAAGCTACTGGGACCTCCACCACTTTTCCGAGGAGCATTAAAACCATCTTGTTAAGCTACTGTGACCTCCACGTCTCTTCCAAGGAGCATTCTGACCGTCTTGCTAAGCTACTGCGACCTCCACCACTTTGGCGAGGGGCATTAAAACCGACTTTTTAAGCTACTGGGACCTCCACGTCTCTTCAAAGGGGCATTCAAACCGTCTTGTTAAGCTACTGGGACCTAAACGTCTCTTCCAAGGGGCATTCAAACCGTCTTGTTAAGCTACTGCGACCTCCACCACTATTCAAAGGGGCATTAAAACCGTCTTGTTAAGCTACTGGGACCTCCACCACTTTTCCGAGGGACATTAAAACAGTCTTGTTAAGCTACTGGGACCTCCACGTCTCTTCCAAGGGGCATTCAAACCGTCTTGTTAAGCTACTGGGACCTCCACTTCTCTTCTGAGGGGCATTAAAAGCGACGTGTTAAGCAACTGTGACCTCCACCACTTTTCCGAGGGGCATTAAAACAGTCTTGTTAAGCTACTGGGACCTCAACGTCTCTTCCAAGGGGCATTCAAACCGTCTTGTTAAGCTACTGGAACCTCCATGTCTCTACCAAGGGGCATTCAAACCGTCTTGTTAAGCTACTGCGACCTCCACCACTTTTTCGAGGTGCAGTAAAAGCGTCTTATTAAGCTACTGGGTCCTCCACCACTTTTCCGAGAAGCATTAAAACCATCTTGTTAAGCTACTGGGACCTCCACGTCTCTTCCAAGGGGCATTCAAGCCGTCTTGTTAAGCTCCTGGGACCTCCACGTCTCTTCCAAGGGGCATTCAAACAGTCTTGTTAAGCTACTTAGACCTCCACGTCTCTTCTGAGGACATTAATAGCATCTTGTTAAGCTACTGTGACCTCCACCACTTTTCCGAGGGGCATTCAAACCGTCTTGTTAAGCTACTGGGACCTCCACGTCTCTTCCAAGGGGCATTCAAACAGTCTTGTTAAGCTACTGGGACCTCCACGTCTCTTCCAAGGGGCATTCAAAGCGTCATGTTAAGCTACTGGGACCTCCACCACTTTTCCGAGGGGCATTAAAAGCATCTTGTTAAGCTACTGGGACCTCCACCACTTTTCCGAGGAGCATTAAAACCATCTTGTTAAGCTACTGGGACCTCCACCACTTTTCCGAGGAGCATTAAAACCATCTTGTTAAGCTACTGTGACCTCCACGTCTCTTCCAAGGGGCATTCTGACCGTCTTGCTAAGCTACTGCGACCTCCACCACTTTGGCGAGGGGCATTAAAACCGACTTGTTAAGCTACTGGGACCTCCACGTCTCTTCAAAGGGGCATTCAAACCGTCTTGTTAAGCTACTGGGACCTAAACGTCTCTTCCAAGGGGCATTCAAACCGTCTTGTTAAGCTACTGCGACCTTCTATACTATTCAAAGGGGCACTAAAACCGTCTTGTTAAGCTACTGGGACCTCCACCACTTTTCCGAGGGGCATTAAAACAGTCTTGTTAAGCTACTGGGACCTCCACGTCTCTTCCAAGGGGCATTCAAACCGTCTTGTTAAGCTACTGGGACCTCCACTTCTCTTCTGAGGGGCATTAAAAGCGACGTGTTAAGCTACTGTGACCTCCACCACTTTTCCGAGGGGCATTAAAACCGTCTTTTTAAGCTACTGGGACCTCAACGTCTCTTCCAAGGGGCATTCAAACCGTCTTGTTAAGCTACTGGGACCTCCACGTCTCTACCAAGGGGCATTCAAACCGTCTTGTTAAGCTACTGCGACCTCCACCACTTTTTCAAGGGGCAGTAAAAGCGTCTTATTAAGCTACTGGGTCCTCCACCACTTTTCCGAGAAGCATTAAAACCGTCTTGTTAAGCTACTGGGACCTCCACGTCTCTTCCAAGGGGCATTCAAACCGTCTTGTTAAGCTACTGGGACCTCCACGTCTCTTCCAAGGGGCATTCAAGCCGTCTTGTTAAGCTCCTGGGACCTCCACGTCTCTTCCAAGGGGCATTCAAACCATCTTGTTAAGCTACTGGGACCGCCACGTCTCTTCTGAGAGGCATTAAAAGCGTCTTGTTAAGCTACTGTGACCTCTACCACTTTTCCGAGGGGCATTAAAACCGTCTTGTTAAACTACTGGGACCTCCATGTCTCTTCCAAGGGGCATTCAAACCGTCTTGTTAAGCTACTGGGACCTCCACCACTTATCTGCGGGGCATTAAAAGCGTCTTGTTAAGCTACTGTGACCTCCACCACTTTTTCGAGGGGCATTAAAACCGTCTTGTTAAGCTACTGGGACCTCCACGTCTCTTCCGAGGGGCATTCAAACCGTCTTGTTAAGCTACTGGGACCTCCACGTCTCTTCCAAGGGGCATTCAAACCATCTTGTTAAGCTACTGCAACCTCCACCACTTTTCCAAGGGGCATTAAAACCGTCTTGTTAAGCTACTGGGACCTCCACGACTTTTCCGAGGGGCATTGAAAGCATCTTGTTAAGCTACTGGGACCTCCACCACTTTTCTGAGGAGCATTTAAACCATCTTTTTAAGCTACTGGGACCTCCACGTCTCTTCCAAGGGGCATTCAAACCGTCTTGTTAAGCTACTGGGACCTCCACGTCTCTTCTGAGGGGCATTAAAAGCGTCTTGTTAAGCTACTGTGACCTCCACCACTTTTCCGAGGGGCATTAAAACCGTCTTGTTAAGATACTGGGACCTCCACGTCTCTTCCGAGGGGCATTCAAACCGTCTTGTTAAGCTACTTGGACCTCCACGTCTCTTCCGAGGGGCATTAAAAGCGTCTTGTTAAGCTACTGTGACCTTCACCACTTTTCCGAGGGGCATTAAAACCGTCTTGTTAAGCTACTGGGACCTCCACCACTTTTCTGAGGAGCATTAAAACCGTCTTGTTAAGCTACTGGGACCTCCACGTCTCTTCCAAGGGGCATTCAAACCGTCTTGTTAAGCTACTGGGACCTCCACGTCTCTTCTGAGGGGCATTAATAGCGTCTTGTTGAGCTACTGTGACCGCCACCACTTTTCCAAGGGGCATTAAAACCGTCTTGTTAAGCTACTGGGATCTCCACTTTTCTTCTGAGGGGCATTAAAAGCTTTTTCTTAAGCTACTGTGACCTCCACCACTTTTCCGAGGGGCATTAAAACCGTCTTGTTAAGCTACTGGGACCTCCACCACTTTACCAAGGGGTATTAACACCGTCTTGTTAAGCTACTGGGACCTCCACATCTCTTTTGAGGGGCATTAAAAGTGTCTTGTTAAACCACTCTGAACTCCACAGCTCTTCCAAGGGGCATTGAAATGTTGTTTTTAATTACCTTTTACCTCCACGACTCTTCCAACGGACATTGCATTTCCTCCTAATTTTAGTCAGCTTTTGCTTTTCAATGCAAAGGCGAAAACTAAGGGAGACCCACTCCCCAATAGTGGATAGAAGGTTTTTAGTACGCTGTAATCCATGTCTGTTTCAAGAGGCATTGCAGTTCCTCATAATTTTTGGAAAGCCTTCCATTCACTGCTTAGGCCAACAGTGTACAGGAGACCCAGTTGCTATAAATGGAAAAAAACGGTTTAGTTAAGGCCGTCTGACCTCCATGTCATTTCCAAGGTACATTGGAGTGCCTCGAAATTTTTGGTAGGCATTGCACTCACTGTATGCCCTATAACTGTGTAGCCAAACTGCTCCTTTTGTTACAGAAACATATCCTACAAGACATATGTGGTTGACTGGCCTGATATTGATGTGAATGGTCCCTGTTCCTCTTGCTCTTTCTCCTTTGCCACCACCTCATCCATCATTCATCACCTGAAGCTTTGTTTTAACGGGAGTCATAGAACTGGGATAGTAGCAGGAAAACATCCAGCAATCCTCGGAGGAGGTAGGATATGCGCGAAAACGCTGACCACCTCAGGCCTAGCCGCTACTACATACATGCGCTTGCATTCCAACAAAACAAAGCAGATGCTAACTTGTATCATTATCATCATGGTCCTCACCTTGTCACTCTCAACTCCCCTGATGGAGAAGCCAGGGCCCACCGGAGGAGTCTGGTTCTCTGGTGGGCTCGTCCAATGCTGCCCTAAAGCAGGCCAGGCTAAGAAAAGTGTGTGGGGGGATGTTCCAAGGAGAAATAGGGGCGACTGGGGACCGTTTATGGACACCCGGCTGCCCCCAGGCGGCTGGGGACCGTGTGTGAACACCCGGCCGCGGGGCGGCTGGGGACCGAGTATGGACTCCCGGCCGCCCCCTGGCGGCTGGGGACCGAGTGTGGACACCTGGCAGCCGGGCGGCTGGGGACTGAGTATGGGTTACAGGCCGCCAATGCTGCCTTGACGCGGTGGTCAGATTCCGCCTCCACGTGCCTAAAAAGGCCCAATTTCAAGTGCAAGCAAGCAAGCAGTATGGTATTGCAGCCTGGCGGTGGGTGGGTGGATGGCAGGCTGCACACTTTGCTTGCATTCCAAGAAAACAAAGCAGATGCTAACTTGTATCATCATCATCATGGTCCTCACCTTGTCACTCTCAACTCCCCTGATGGAGAAGCCAGGGCCCACCGGAGGAGTCTGGTTCTCTGGTGGGCTCGTCCAATGCTGCCCTAAAGCAGGCCGGGCTAAGAAAAGTGTGTGGGGGGATGTTTCAAGGAGAAATAGGGGCGGCTGGGGGCCGTTTATGGACACCCGGCTGCCCCCAGGCGGCTGGGGACCGAGTATGGACACCCGGCCGCCCCCTGGCGGTTGGGGACCGAGTGTGGACACCCCGCCGCCGGGCGGCTGGGGACTGAGTATGGATACCAGGCCGCCAACGCTGCCATGACATGGTGGCCAGATTCCGCCTCCACATGCCTAAAAGGCCCAATTTCAAGTGCAAGCAAGCAGTATGGTATTGCAGCCTGGGGGTGGGTGGGTGGTTGGCTGCATATTTGCGCTTGCATTGCAAGGAATGGGAGAGGTACAATTGAACCCTGCCCTGGGACAAGAACTTGCACGGGGATAATTGCAAGTCTGCATCTTCTGATGCTTCAAGGATGACTTCTGATGGGCACACTTTTAGGCAGTGACCGGGGAGTCAGAGATGCTTCCAGGGGTCTTCCCCATGCTGTCCCCATGTCTTTTCAGCACTGTATGCATGTGTCACACAGCACATGGCCAGATAAGGTTGTAAAATGTTAAAATGACATTTCCCGGTGAATGCATTTGTCACGGTTGAAGCAATACAAAAGTGCAAAAACGCATAAAAAATGCCACTTGTGAACATAGCCCAAGGTGTGGAGGAGTATTTTTTTTTTTGTTATTTATTTTACCTTATACACGAGTCTTTACCCTGGAAAGGAACTTCCTTAACTGAAAGCAGTTTCAGTTTCGTTTTTGAACGTTTTATTGTGAGCCCTTAAAAGTGGCTTAATACCTCTGACCACGTTGTTGACAGCAGTGACCTGGGGGTCAGAAATGCTTCCTGGGGTGATCCCCATGCTGTCCCCATGTCATTTTAGCACTGTCACTATCGTTTTGGGCACTTGTTAGGCTTTTAACAGACAGCCGGGGATGCCGCCGCGAAAATTCTCGGGTCTCCCATTGACTAACATTGGGCTCGTGGCTCAGGTCGAGCAACCGAGTATCATGGCGAGCTCGGCCCGAGCTTCGAGCCCCCGAGCATTTTAGTGCTCGCTCTTCACTACTAAATACCCTTCATTATTTATTATTTTTGCACTTTGCGATTTACCCATTCACTTCCGGTTACTTGGGTATTTTGCTTGTCTTTGGTTTTTCTTTGTCTAGTGGCCTTGTGTGAACATACATTTACATTTTGCATGCACATCAATTTATGTTTCAGTTCAGACTTCTAGGTTTTTTCTTTGTAGTTCAGTGTGCTTTAGTACATATAAGGGTGTGGCCGCCCTTTGTCTGAGCTGAAATGTTTATTCTGCCTCAGGTCTATGCTTCTACTAGGGGGTCAGTCTCTCTGCCCTTATCCATATGTACGTCACTTGACAAATGGTAAGGTTTTAATATTAGAGTTAGGACTGTCCCATAAGGGTTGCCGTGATGTGGCGGTATAGCTTTTGCATTATTTTTATCAAAATTATGTTAACTAAATACCCTTCATTATTTATTATTTTTGCACTTTGCGATTTACCCATTCACTTCCGGTTACTTGGGTATTTTGCTTGTCTTTGGTTTTTCTTTGTCTAGTGGCCTTGTGTGGACATGCATTTACATTTTGCATGCACATCAATTTATGTTTCAGTTCAGACTTCTAGGTTTTTTCTTTATATGCTATATATGCTGTATGTGCGGGAAGGGAACTTGTATGTACACTGCTTGCTATGTATGGGGGAGGGAAGCTGTCGGACAAAGAGGGGTCCTGCAAACATCCAACTAATGGCCCCCCATATATATTACAGGAAGGTAGGTCAAACCCAAGGATTTTTGCTGGAGCAGCCGACCATGTGCTGTGTATGGGGCCATCCACGGATCTTCTGTCTCCAGCTCTGCTACATCTTTGCCATTAGACAAATATGCCTGCTGACAGATGAGCAGGCACAGAATAACACTAGAACACAGTTGTCAGAGAAGTGCTCAGCTGGCCTCCAGCCGCCGACCATGTTTTCCTGTGCGTTGCAAATAATGCATACTTTCAAACACATGCCTATTTTTGCTATGCAAGTCTACGGTACATTGCGTCTGCACTGATTTACAACGGATGCGTTGTAACGCACAGCATAAACGCAATGTTAACCCAGCCTAACAGCAGCGAGAAGGGGAGACGGAGCCCTGGAGACCACCTAGTCAGTCTACTGGTGGTACTATCATGCCCATTGCCCAGTATGTACTGCCAGCCTCTGTGGTATTAGCATTCAAGCTCACATGGCATGTCCTGCCAGCCAGCCACTGGTGTTAGTACTAGCATGATAGTACCACACCACCAGTGGCTGGGCAATGGGCATGCATGATGGTACCAACAGTGGCTGGCAGGACATGCTGGGCATGATTCATGCCTAGTATGTCCTGCCAGCCTCCTTGGTACTATCATGCCCACCCACTATGTCCTGCCAGCCCCTGGTGATAGTACATGCTGCTGGGCATAGTACCAGTAACCAGAGGCTGGCAGCAGGACATGCTGGGCAATGGGCATGATGATAATCATGCCCATTGCCCAGTAGTATTTACTGCCAGCCTCGGCCAGGGGTCCTCCCAGTCACCCCTCCCCCCTATCCCTTCCCCCCACCCCTCCCCGTTTCATACTCACGCGTCGAGATGAGCTGCAGCCGCTGCCTGGAGCGACGCAGGGTCCGTAGGAAGCAGTCCCAGGGCAATGACGTCATCACCCTGAGACTGACCTCCTGCGCACGCGCCGGCAGTGTCGCGCTGCGCAGAGGAGGCAGAGGGCCCATCACTAATCATATCGGCAGTGCTGCAAACCGGGGGGGCCCTCTGTTCTCTGTACAGGGCCCAGGGGGGCAGGGGGCGGGGCCATCAGGACCCGGGGGTTTTCCCGATCCTCCGGTGGCCAGTCCGCTCCTGCAGAGGGGCATATGTATACATGCAGGTCGGCCACATCCCAGTGGTGCAGACACATCCACACTGCACCCTGTATACTTGTGCACTGCCGTCTGCTGCAGTGGTAGGAGCCGCCTGAATGCATCTTCTTCCTGCCGGAGAGGAGCTTGTGGGCCTGTGCGGTGAGGAGGTGGACGCTGCGCACCTCCTGAGAAGTATATGGCACTCCATGTATCTGTGCACATAGTATACCACTCTAGTATATAGCAGAAAGGAGACACCGACCAGAAGAGTCCAGGCATGTGGGTGATGCACATAATTATTATATTGATAACCAGGTGGAAGAGGAGGAAATGCAAAAAAAGGGGGGAATTAACTATACGCAAAGGGGACGTCGAGACAGGAATTACAATTAACACCAGTGGGAATGGATCATGATTAGAACAGCAAAGGGATAATACAGAAAATCAAGCCACAAATTAATCCAGTATATAAAAATATATATACATATCATTAGTTAGATATATCTGTACATATGATTGTTTAATTATCATAAACTTTACATAAAGTGCAAGTGCCTCCAAAGAATAAATCTACATAAATTATATATCTCCTATGTGAACAAATACAGGTGTTTCTCACTAAATTAGAATATAATCAAACAGTTATTGTTTATTTCTGTTAATGCTGATGATTATGGTTATACGAGTTTCACTTTTTTGTATTGAAGAACTGAAATAAATTAACTTTTTGATGATATTCTATTTTAGTGAGATGCACCTGTATATGTATATATACAAGGGCTGGTCCCTTATTATTTGGATGTGGGTGTGAATCCTGTAGAGAGTAGTGCACTGACTTGGGCATATGTGCTGTTGACAGATCTGTATTTGTATCCACTTTAAGCGTTTTTAAAAAAGGTGACCACATGTGCATTGTACTCACGCTATAGCAGATGCAGATCCCACTCCTGATTGGCGTCCACCCGATGTATGTTTCGGCTTCTTGTCTTTGTCAGGGGGTGGCATCATTCTGAAAGAGCTAAGAGTTAAACGGCCAACTATAGCCAATCAGGATGGAGGTATGTCTCCACCAACCAATGGGTGCTGAGGAGGCGTGGCGCGATACACAACGCGCACCAACGCTACGAGGAAACTATGTGACCTGTGATGCTGCGAGCACGTGATGGAGACACTTGATCGGGGGTCACGGGGCACATATAGATACAGTCGGGGAGGATGATGTGGAGACGTTCATGTGTATTGCCTCTTCAGCAGACATCTAATCTACTGATTGAGTGTGGATATATCGGATAAAGTGGAAAATCTTCATTTATAATGATGGATAACGAGTATAGGTTACATATTACAGCAATACACAGGAATAGGGGGTAGTGAGTGTTACATGTATATAAGCATAGGCGGATTATAATGAGGACGATCTGGGCTACCGCCCGGGGCCCCGAACCTCCAGGGGCTCCGGGGTGTCTATGGCCAGATTGTCCTCATTATATGTGCGGCGCCACGGCACATACCGGCAGACAGTGGGGGGGGGCCCAGGATCGCTCCCCCAGCAGCGGCACACAGCCGCTGCTTCTTCTTCGGCCGGGCCAGCACTGCAGCAGTTAACTTCCCTGTGCTGGCCCGGCCGCGTCACTGCTAGGAGACACGGCCCTGTGCGCGGCCGTGTCTCCTAGCTGTGACGTCACGCAGTGCGCACCCGGCCTGCAGTGCTGCACCGGAAAAGAGCTGGAGCCGAGTCGGGGGATGGTGAGTGTGTGTGTGTGTATGTATATGTATGTATGTGTGTGTGTGTGCAGGCAGATGTCATTGTGTGATGTCTGTTTATATGTATTTTTATGTTTCAAATGTGTTTATGCGTGTATGTATATGTCTGTATATGTTTGTGTGTGCGTGACTGCGTGCGGCCTCCTGCTGAGTATAGATGGCGCCGTGCGGCCGCCTGCTGTCTCTGGGGGGGCGCCGTGCGGCCTCCCGCTGTGTATAGATGGCGCTGTGCGGCTTCCTGCTGTCTCTGGGGGGGGGCGCCGTGCGGCCTCCCGCTGTGTATAGATGGCGCCGTGCGGCCTACTGCTGTCTCTTGGGGGGGGCGCCGTGTAGCCTCCCGCTGTGTATATATGGCGCCGTGCAGCCTCCCGCTGTGTATAGATTGCGCCGTGCGGCCTCCCGCTGTGTATAGATGGCATTGTGCGGCCCCCTGTGTATAGATGGCATCGTGCGGCCTTCCGCTGTTTATAGGTGGCGCCGTGGGGCCTCCCGCTGTGTATAGGTGGCGCCGTGCGGCCTCCCGCTGTGTATAGGTGGCGCCGCCCGCTGTGCATAGGTGGCGCCGTGCGGCCTCCCGCTGTGTATAGGTGGCGCCTCCCACTGTGTATAGGTGGCGCCGTGCGGCCTCCCGCTGTGTATAGGTGGCGCCGTGCTGCCTCCCGCTGTGTATAGGTGGCGCCGTGCGGCCTCCCGCTGTGTATAGGTGGCGCCGTGCGGCCTCCCGCTGTGTATAGGTGGCGCCGTGCGGCCTCCCGCTGTGTATAGGTGACGCCGTGCGGCCTCCTGCTGAGTATAGATGGCGCCGTGCGGCCTCCTGCTGTCTTTGGGGTCGGGTGCGCCGTGCGGCCTCCTGCTGAGTATAGATGGCGCCGTGCGGCCTCCTGCTGTCTCTGTGAGGGGGGCGCTGTGCGGCCTCCCGCTGTGTATAGATTGCGCCGTGCGGCCTCCTGCTCTCTCTGGGGGGGGCGCTGTGGGCCTCCCGCTGTGTATAGGTGGCGCCGTGTGGCCTCCCGCTGTGTATAGATGGCTCCGTGCGGCCTCCCGCTGTGTATAGATGGCTACGTGCGGCCTCCCGCTGTGTATAGATGGCTACGTGCGGCCTCTCGCTGTGTATAGATGGCTTAGTGCGGCCTCCCGCTGTGTATAGATGGCTACGTGCGGCCTCCCGCTGTGTATAGATGGCTACGTGCGGCCTCCCGCTGTGTATAGATGGCTACGTGCGGCCTCCTGCTGTGTATAGATGGCTACGTGCGGCCTCCAGCTGTGTATAGATGGTTACCTGTGCTCAATATTGAGTCATACAATTAATGTAAGGCTATGTGCCCACGATGCAGAAATGCTCCGGATTTTTTTTGAGCGTTTCCGCATCTCCCTGGCAGAAAAAACGCATGTGGATTGTACATGCGGATTGTACATGCTTTTTTCCTGCCTGGGACTTGCTGATGTGAAGCGTTCTTCACTTGCATTTCCGCATGCGGGTTGACAAGCGCTTTCCAAGCGATTTTAGCATCACTTGAAAAGTGCTTGACAACTTGGTCACACTATATAAATACATGCAACCGGCATGGATTTATATAGTGTGACCATAAAAGAATGGTAAAAAATAAATATATAATTACCTTCTGATGGCCTGCCGACGTCAGCGGTCGCGTGACCCGTCACATGACTAAATGACGTCACGGCAGGTCCTTTTCAGACCATCGCGAGCTGCTGGCAAGCCAGGACGCATCGGATAAAGACACCGGGGGCCATCAGAAGGTAAGTATAATATTTATTTTTTATTTTATTCTTTTTTTACAGGTTCTATGGTACCCGGATCCGGAGGACAGTCTCCTCTTCTCCAAACCCGGGTACCATCCGCACATTGAAGCGCATGGATTCTGCATGTACAGATGCCGTGATGCGGATTCCATGTGTTCTAATGCAAGTCAATGGCGGCGAAAGCGCCGTGCTTCCGCAAAATAATTGGTAGTGCAGCGGATTTTTCCGCAATGATAATTCGCAGCGGAAATTTACACAGCATGTGCACAGCACATGCGGATTATCATTGGGGAACATGGCCGACCTTCTATCAAGCGTTTTTAAGCGTTTCTGCAGCGGAATTGCCACCGCGGAAACGCTTAAAAAACGCATAGTGGGCACACAGCCTAAAAAAAATTATTTTAATTAATATTGTGTTCTCCCCGCCTCAGTCCTCACAGCACAACGCAGAACACCAGCTCCTCATCACCAGTCCTCCTGTCCCGGCACAATGTGCGCACTGCTGCAGCTGCAGGTGGAATAGTGTCCACTGGACTGAGAAGGCCCCGCCCCTTCCGGTGACATCATGATTCCATGAAATCACTCCTCCCCCTCAAGAAATCAACTCCAATCTAGACGCTCCCCTGTTGCTGAGGCGTGGTGACGCTGTAGCTGGGTGATTGCAGGCAGAGTAGTGGTGTTTGGCGTCTGTACTACAGGTAAGAAGATGGGAATGTGCCAAGGTGATTACTACATTCAGGACAATAAGTAGCTAGCTGTAGGTGTGCAGAATCCCACTCCCAATATTGTCAGGGTCTCGCACCCCCTCGTGTCGTGGGCTGTCAGGCTCCCGCACCCCCTCGTGTCGTGGGCTGCGAGGCTCCCGCACCCCCTCGTGTCGTGGGCTGCCAGGCTCCCGCACCCCCTCGTGTCGTGGGCTGCCAGGCTCCCGCACCCCTTCGTGTCGTGGGCTGCCAGGCTCCCGCACCCCCTCGTGTCGTGGGCTGTCAGGCTCCCGCACCCCCTCGTGTCGTGGGCTGTCAGGCTCCCGCACCCCCTCGTGTCGTGGGTTGTCAGGCTCCCGCACCCCCTCGTGTCGTGGGCTGCCAGGCTCCCGCACCCCCTCGTGTCGTGGGCTGCCAGGCTCCCGCACCCCCTCGTGTCGTGGGCTGTCAGGCTCCCGCACTCCCTCGTGTCGTGGGTTGTCAGGCTCCCGCACCCCCTCGTGTCGTGGGCTGTCAGGCTCCCGCACCCCCTCGTGTCGTGGGCTGTCAGGCTCCCGCACCCCCTCGCGTCGAGGGCTGTCAGGCTCCCGCCCCCCGTCGTGTCATGGGCTGTCAGGCTCCCGCACCCCCTCGTGTCGTGGGCTGTCAGGCTCCCGCACCCCCTTGTGTCGTGGGCTGTCAGGCTCCCGCACCCCATCTTGTCGTGGGCTGCCAGGCTCCCGCACCCCCTCTTGTCGTGGGCTGCCAGGCTCCCGCACCCCCTCGTGTCGAGGGCTGTCAGGCTCCCGCACCCCCTCATGTCGTCGGCTGTCAGGCTCCCGCACTCTCCCCCTGTCGTTGTCTGTGGAGAAGATTAATACATATTTTCATTTTTCAGGTTTTCTCTTATAAAACAAGATCTCTGAGCTTCTGTCTTTGACCGAAAAAATGGCCTCTGACAAGTCGCTGCTGTCTGGAGAAATGAACACAAACATGAAGGAAGCGCTGTATGAACAGATGCTGATGAAGGTACGAAGATGAATTGGAGAGGCCAGCAATCACCGGGTGAATGTCTCCTCCGTCAGCCGCCGGGGGCGCGGCAGTCTCCAACATTTACCTAATGTGTATTGTTGGCTTTAGACCCCTCACAGTTGTACTATTTTGGTGCAGGAAAAATCAGTTTGCAGAACCATCCTGTTCATGTTACTCACTGATTCTCACTTGTTGCCTCATTTCAGGCCAAACAGGAGATGGAGAGCAGAATACCGAACTTACCAGAAAGCAGAGAGATCAGACCCCAGCCGGGTGAGATGGGCGTCCTCTGATTATTATCCAGATTACTTTGTGCATGTTATGTGACAGATACCACAGTGGGGCAGTGGGGTCTTATTGACTGCAACGGTCACATGATGCAACCAACGTGGGGGGTCACATAATTTCTTATGCAGTTGATTACATGTAAATGCTGCTTGACTTTTGCCGATTTTATTGTGTTTTTGTTCACTTTTTGTTTTTATTTCTGTGTTAGGTTTCTGCATTAAAACTCGCACATCCAAAAATACCAAAATCTTTATTAACATCTGCAAGTCGAACCAGATCCCAGCGGCCCCGGACCTGACGGAGCAGGAGTTAGTCAGCATCCTGGAATCTGATGATCCCTCCGGCTATCGAGTCCCCATGAGCCTTGGAGAGCCCCACGTTGAAGTTGATAATAGTACGTTTTTTTTTAATACAGCGCTTCTCTTTTTAAAGGGATAGTCCAGAGATATCCTTAAAGGGGTTAAAATAGCAAGTATTACAACTTACTAATCCTCAATGGTCAAAGGTGCCGTCTCCACAGGTTCTGGTAGGTCCACTTCCAGTCTGCGGAATAAAGTTTGACATCTTGTTGTTGACTTTTGAACTTTTTTGGTTTAGATTTGGGACTTAGAGGGATTGTCCACTACTTGGATTCCCCTTTAAGAACTTATACCACTTATTCATAGCAGCCCTACTAAGGTCAATGGATTGAGTCGGCACCGCAAAGTATCTAAGTCCTGGTGCACTTTGTCCTACAGGTAGAGGCGGCTGCTCGGCGTACGACATAGTGATTAATGGCACCTTCTTTGAGAAAATTACGGTAACTGCAATTGCTTATTCCGACATACGAGCTGTCTGCTCTCCTTTGTGTCAGCTCCTTACTTTGTATTTTTTTTATTAGAATAATGAGCTTTTCAGGGAATTTTTTATCACCGTGGCCATGGAGGGACTAGAGAACAAGTACGAAATGGAGCTGTCAAGAGGTAACGACCGCATCACTGATCTTTTCCTTGATTTTTCCATCGACCACACAAGGACTTGTTCTTTCGTGGAGCAAGTTTACCATATAATATATTGAACATTTTTATGTACCAACCTGTTGTATGGCACCGTATCAAATGCCTTTGAAAAGTCCAGATAGACAACATCCACTAAGTTTCCCTGGTCCAACCTGAACTTACCTCCCCATAGAATCTTTTCAGATTAGTTTGCAGGACAGATCCCTCATAATCATATGTTTAGGTTATTCTTATTGAGGTGCTCCAGGTTAGTATCTCTTAGAAAACCCTCAAAGTTGTTGCCCACAGTACAAGTTAAACTTACCGACCTATAAATTCCAGGCTCAGATGTTATCCCCTTCTTGAATATTGGTACCACATTTGCTATGTGGGTGTAACCCTGGTGGATATGGACCCACTGCCCCACGGGAGGGTTGTGACTAGGTGTCTACTGGGTCTCCACTAGAACCTCTGGTGGTGAGGATAGACTGGGCCTCCGGTAGACACCAGGTACCACTTCAGTGCAGTTCCCGGGACTGCAGCAGCATTCCGGAGGTACCAGGGTACCAGACTCAGGAGAGCGAAGACAAGGACTAGGTCAGACAGTCCGAGATCAGGGCAGGAAGCACAGGTTCAGGATAGAGAAAAATGGCAAGGGGGACAGGGGTTTTTGATACCAGAAAACTCCTTTAACGCTTGCAACCTCTGTTGCTTGACTGCTACTCAAACAGTCAAATCAGTCAGTAAGAATTTAGGGAACTTCCATGGCGATATTTTGCATCAGTATTTGTTAGCAGACGCCAGGAGTGGATCCAAAACAGAAGAGGTGAAAGTGTTTCAGTTACTATTTTTCACTGTGTTTGTTCCCCTCTGGTTTTCAGCTTACAAATACTGATGTAAATTAGTGCCCAAAATACTCACTGTGTGAATGAGACGAGGAAGCTGCTTGTAGTACTGTAATAGAAGTCCTTATTCTGAGGATGAGTTCTGTAATTCTTGTCTTCTCTGCTCCATCAAACTCCCCAGAGCAGGGGCAACCCCTGGAGCAAAACTTCTGGCGGCAGATGTCCAGACGTATGACTCAGTGATGTGTGATGGACCCCGACTCCCAAACAAAATGAATCAGACACATACAAAATAAATACACAAATCATTGCAATTAGGTGTCAAACGTTCTCAACTTTATTTAAATTTACATGACACCGAAAATGGCACAACCCTCGACTCACGAAGAGTCACCCTCCAGCTCTCAGGAGAGGAAAACCCCCTGTGGAGGAAACCTCTAGGGAACCATGGCTGGAGGGCTGCCCTTCCCTTGGGCTTAGAGAGTTAGTGCCGATATATGACGGAGTTTTAGAATTTCTACATATTTACAGAGAACGACATAACAAATATAGACTATTAATGTGATAAACTGGATGTGGGAGAGATCTGGCTGCGATATCTGTCACCACATTTATTGCTGGAACGAATTTAGTTGATCTGATTTCCCAGGTGGATCTACCACTTCTCCCTTACAGATCCAGCTCCGTCTCTCAAGATGTTGGGTACTTGGTTACAGGGGTTGCTCATTATGGATAACCCCTAATAGGATGAGTATCCCCTCCCCCTCCCAATTTATCACCCATTAAAGTCAACGATCCATCTATGAACTCCCAAAGAAGAGCAGCTCTTTGTACATAGTAACAGAAGGGGATCCTGTTTTGGCGACCCCCCCTCTGTTACCTTCCCTTCCCCCCGGGGTGTCTAAGAAGACAACCCCTTTCCCTGCTAGAACCTCCAAATTACACCAACATTGGCACATTACGTGGGGTGGTCAAGCTCAAGGTCCTCAGGCGCATCATCAGTAATGGCGCTGATCATGGCAGCGCGGCATTCTTTTATGGAATCTTCTTTATGACACTTGTTTATGCCCTCACAATAGTTGTCATGGTTACTACAAGGGCTATTACTGATGCAGGGTCCAAGTATTAACCCTTTCATCATTGGTAATTCACTTTCATTATGGAGGCAAATAACTGCACTTGTTACCAAGCAGGAGTCTTATCATTACGGCTTCCCTTAGGCACCATAAGAAATAAAGATTATAGAACATACGTACAAGTGTTTCAGGAGTGTTTTGCACTTTTTAGATCCATAGATTGGGATTATAACTAGCACTTTACAAAGCGGAAAATTAAGAGGAAATTACTTGTAAAATAATATTATAGGGAATTGCATTTCAAGCATTTTCCTAATGTGCATTCTGCATACTTGCATAGTTACATAGGTTGAAAAAGTTTTAACTTTAATGTCCTTGGTCTATCTCCAAAGTTATACATTTTCTATTACTAGATTATTTATAACCCACAATGTCATGTTTTGTTAAAAAAGTATCCAGCCCTTCTATAAATGCTGTTATACTATCTGCCATTACTATATCTTGTGGTTGGCATTCCACAGTCTGACTGCTCTAACTGTAAAGAATCCTTTCCTATTAAGTTGCCAGAATCGCCTCACCTCCGCTTGTTATGAATGTTCCTGGTGCTTTGTAAGGTCCTGGAAAGTGATAAGTCATGTGCCAGTACTATGCATTGACCACATATGTATTTATACATATAAATGTATATTTATGAAGGAGATGATAATTACCCTTCATAGAGGTGTTATGATCATTCATAAATTGCTTTCATAGGTTTGATCTCCAGGATTAGGAGAGATTTGGGGTGTAAACGTAATAAACAATGAGTAAAACATCAAAGCAAACGAAAAAGGGTTTGTGACCCAAACTGGTAGGTGAGACCGGCTAGCCCCATATTATACGAGATCACAACCAGGTTTCGCCTGAGGAGGGCAGCACTAATGAGTCCTCAGGAGCGCATAACCCTGAAATATGCAGCGATTCTACACTACCCATTATAAAAGGGTTTCATATGCTACTTACTACCATGTTTTAGCTAAGATACAAGGCATACTTGTAAGGAGAGATGAAAAAGGTGATGGGGGACAACATATAAATATACTGAGGAACTCTATACACTAGTGGCCAAAATTGAGGCAACAACCCCAAGATTTATGAATTTTTAGCATTTTGCCAATACAAATACAAATTTCATGAATGTTTTTGATTTCACAGTAAAGTTTTTAAGTAGAAATAAAATCTCATATAGAAACACAATATTAGCTGGAAATTTGTTCATTTGTCAACAAATTGGAGACTATTGTCACTCAGATGACTGTGGGAGAAAAGCCATTGATTTGTCCTGTTTTCATATCTAACACTAAATGTTAATACTCAGTTGGATAGCCCTCGGCCTTGATGACTGCCTGGCATCTACTTGGCATGCTATCTACCAGTTTGTGTAAATCAGATGGTGTGATGATATGAAGCCATGATTTGATGATGGCTGCAATGAGTTCCTGCTTGTGTGAAGCCCGCTGTTTTGACACCGCTCTTTTGAGCCGAGCCCAGAGATTCTCAGTAGGATTGAGATCTGGGCTGTTTCCTGGCCAATTCAATAGCTGGACATTTTTGTCCTTGAACCAAGAGAGCCATTTTTTAGCTGTATGGCATGGGGCTCCATCTTAAAATAAACGGTGTCCCTTCACCAAATACATCACGTGCCGAAGGAATGAGTTTAGGCTGAAGGACTTCCTTGATGTACTTTTCAGCATTAACTGTTTCTTCAATTACCTGCAGCCGACCACCTGCATCTCTGGACACGCAGCCCCCCACCATAACACTCAGAGGAGGCTTCATGGTGGGTATTGTACCCTCTGGCAACCAGTCCTCTCCAGGTCGTCGTCGAACGTAGCAGACACCGTCGCTGCCAAAGATGGATATGCGTGTCTCATCGCTCCATATAACATTTCTCCATTGTTCAATGGTCCATTTACAATGTTCTTTGGCCCCTGCAGACGTTTCTGACGCTGTGAGGCATTCAGAAATGGTTTTTTACCTGGTATTCTGGCTCTTAACCCCGCGTTTACCAGTCGTCGTCGAACCGTCCGGTCAGACACTGTCACTCCGGTGTTGACAAGCTCCTTGTTGATGTTAACAGCCGTTTATTTCCTGTTATTTAGGGCGATTCTAACAATTCTTCTATCAGTCTGAGGACTTGTAGCCTTCTTCCTTTCTCTACCTGGTTTATTCTTTATCGAACCAGTCTCTTGAAACCGCTTACACACTTTGAGAACGAAAACATGTAATTGCTTACCTTCTGATGACAAACTGGCTTTAAAATATAAAAACCGCATTTTAATCGCACAATATCTGTCTTACAACCCACTCCCAGGTCACTATAAACCAACATAGACTACATATCGCAGAAGAGGGCGTGTGTACAAGTAAGTAGGTCAGTGAAAACTTCCATTAAATATTGGTGATGGTGAAAAACTGAAGGTGTTGCCTCAATTTTGGCCACTAGTGTATAACACAAAATATAAACAAAAAAGAAAGGAAAGAACATTTCTGCACAAAAAACATGTCGCTCGGCAGGAAAATCCCGTTGATGTTGCGTTTTTTGAGATTTTTTTTTCCCTTTCTTTAGAAACGCTGCAAAAATACTGAAAGAATAGACATGAAACTGCTTCAAATCTGCAAGGATTCACTTTTCCTGGTACTATCAAACATAGCGTTTTTGGGAACTTGGAGCTCTATATTACAAATATGTCCGTCCCTCCAGTTGAAAGAAATTAACATTTTCCTGGAGGGAAGTTTATATTTTACATTATGTCAGTTTTTGTCTATCGATGATAAAGTGCAGTTTGCAGCAATTTTTATTGTGACATATACCAAAATCATTCATGAAAATATTTCACATTCAACGCGCGTCGGGCGGGCCTGCGTCCTCTCACATGCCAGGGCTGAGTTTCAGTTCCAGTCCGACCCTGTTAATCATCTATGGTTTCCTTTCAGAGTGGAAAATGCTGAAAAATCGGAAGTTCCTGGGATCCATTTTTGAACAGAATATCAGAACCAAATCAAAACCGATGATTCATAATAGGGGTAAGTCCCAACTCTAAGGTACAAGTCTATGGCATACAGTCTGTAAAAGACGACAGAGTAGGGTGCTGTTGAGCATCGACGGCTTCTTCTCTGATGTTCCTCGCTCATCCATGCAGTACATAGTCGGCCATTCAATTGATTGGATATCTTATAATACCACATTTCCCCTAGGGACACAAAGTATGACGAACGCCACTCCTCCTGGTGATAGGTTATACCCAACAGATGGGGCAGCGCCACTCCTCGTGGTGATGGGTTACACCCAACAGATGGGGGAGCGCCACTCCTCGTGGTGATGGGTTACACCCAACAGATGGGGGAGCTCCACTCCTCTTGGTGATGGGTTATACCCAACAGATGGGGGAGCGCCACTCCTTGAGGTGATAGGTTATACCCAACAGATGGGGGAGCGCCACTCCTCGTGGTGATGGGTTATACCCAACAGATGGGGGAGCGCCACTTCTCGTGGTGATGGGCTGCACCCAACAGATGGGGGAGCTCCACTCCTTGTGGTGATGGGTTACACCCAACAGATGGGGGAGCTTCACTCCTTGAGGTGATGGGTTATACCCAACAGATGGGGGAGCGCCACTCCTCGTGGTGATGGGTTATACCCAACAGATGGGGGAGTGCCACTCCTCGTGGTGATGGGTTATACCCAACAGATGGGGGAGCCCCACTCCTCGTGGTGATGGGTTAAACCCAACAGATGGGGGAAGTTGCAGAATGGCTTGTTATGGTGCAAGAACAATGTGGACATTGTTTTTTTTGTTTTTGTTTTAACTATTATGCCTTTATGTTCTTTATTTTTTTCCTACAGACCCTCCCAGCTAACTCCAAGCAAGTCCCTCATCTCAGAAGTTGAAAGGTTTGGGTTACTTTGAGGTTTAATGCATGCATTTACTTTTTTTAGAATCCCATCTTACAAAAGATATAGGATATCCAACTTCTTGGACTCCAAGAATAAGGGGGCTGCAGCCTGGAAGTAACCCCGCTGCCCTTTTTAAAGAATATGCTGGTGTGGGGCAGCTACCCGGATATTCACTGTGCAGGAGAACTGCAGCTAAGCCCATTCACTTTGCTGGATCTATGCGGTCGTTCCGCTGCACAGTGGAGGCCATGATGCCGATGTGCAGGGAATGACTGTGAAAGGGGCTGTTCCTCATTACCAGCATCAGTGCCCCTTTATTATATTAGAGATCGACCCCAACAGATCATAAATTGATGGTGTACCCTTGCAATATACTGCTGCCTTCCTTTTTTTTATCAGTTCACCCGTGAAACCAGATTACATGATTGTGGCGGAACCTCCTGTAGGACACCCAAGTTTTCTGGTGGCTGAAATCTCTTTACCTAAAATGGTGAGACCCTCAGATGTGGTTTAGGATTGTGACCTTTTTGTATTTCATGTGATTTCCAATAGTCTTCCCTTATTAAAAGTCTGTACCAACCTCGTGCTACCGGTCCTCCTCTGCCAACTTTTATCATCACAGCTTTGATGTGTCCACAGTAGCCAATTGCTGGCAGCTGTGACACATTTACTGGATGATGATGATGATATAATTTTTTTTTCATACCATGGTGGGTTGTTTGCAAGCTGTTGGAATGGGAAAGAAGATCTCTGTAAACGACTCTGTCAGCAGAGAACGACTGTTCAAACCAAGCACAGACGCTCAGTGCTTCACGGCGGGACCAGTCATTTATATAAGCCTTCCCCCCTGCTTGTTTCCCCTCCATCTCCACCATCACCTCTTCTTTGACAATTCTGGCTTCATAGATCCAGACAGGAGATAGAGGGAAAACAAGCTGGTGGGAAGATGTATATATTATTATTATTATTATTTAATTATATAGTGCCATTGATTCCATGGTGCTGGTGCATATAAATGATGTTATAATGATGATATAAATGATGAAAGAGGCTTGTTGCAATAGTGTAGAACACGCCGCTCTTTATTTTTTCTATATTAATGTGACATTTGGAGGAATCGCACAGAAAATGCTTTAAATGTATTTATTTTTTAATTTGATTTTTCTCATGTCCATGATTCACATTGCGTTAAATGAGGCATAATGAAGATGAAGAATGTTTCAGCTAATGTAGCCTTCATCAGACAGGATAATGTAGCTTGAGGGGACCCACTTGGTTAAATATAGGGGTCAGTTCTGGTCTTCCCAAAAAGCAGATTAAGTAGTCACCACACGGGAATCTGGTGATTACGGGGTTTGCTTTTGGGGACCCCAGATTTCTTCATATAACCGAGTGGGCCTTCTGCCTAATGAAGGCTACATTATCTGAAATTCTGGTACCATTCATTATGCCTCACTTAAAGGGGTTGCCTGGCACTTTAATATTGATGACCTATCCTAAGGATATTCCATTAGTATTAAAGTGGTGGACAACCCCTTTTAATGCCGTGTGAATCCTAAAAAATATTTTTCAGCATTTTCTGTGAGCAGTTCCTCCACGTGTCAGATTTAATGTAGGAGACGTGTGGAGCTACACAGTAACTTCTAGTTGGCCACGTATCAAGATAAAAGTTTAGATTTTTGTGCACTTGTTGGTTACAACTTTCTTTCCCGTACAGAAGCATTCAGCGACATAAGCGTTGTTACCACGCTGGTCTTCTCTTTACAGTCTTCTGCTAGATCTCTTGTGTTGGACTTGGGTGAAGACAGAATAGTCAGACGTCCCGATTTGTATCATCTAGACGTCTTCATTCCTTACAATATCATCCAAGAACAAAGTGGAGCTCAGTTCAACAAGGACAGTAAGGTGAGACAATTAAGCAAAGCTGGACATGTCTTATAGCCCATTCTGAAATCTCCTTCTTAAAGAGGTTCTCTGAGAAAATGTATAAAATAAAATTTTAAAAAATGTATACATTTATTTAGCAAAAATAAATTGTTTTAATTAGTGGATAATTCTATGTGAATACTTTTATGCCCAAAAATGGCAAAAGTATTCTCGGAGTGATACCTTTATTGGCTAACCAGAAAAAAAATATATATATGCAAGCTTTCAGAGCACAGAGGCTCCTTCTTCAGGCAATATTACAAATGAATTCATAACATTTGTAATCCTGCCTGAAGAAGGAGCCTGTGTGCTCTGTAAGTTTGCATATATATATATTTTTTTCTGGTTAGCCAATAAAGGTATCACTCCGAGAATACTTTTGCCATTTTTGGGCATAAAATTATTTCCATCAAATTTTCTGGCTAACACGGTACCACAATATAAATTTGTATTGTACATCACAATTAGGGGATAATAATTGTGTATGGACATAATGGCCAACGATGTCAGCAGCCATCCATCCTAGATGGGTGAAGGTAAACTGTTTGAGACGGACTTCTCTGACCTACCTGTCGGAATCAAGAACGTGCATCTATGTCATCGATTGACTGACTGATCATGTCCATGAGTCAACATGTTGTAAACCTGTCATGATGAGTGAGCAGATAGGATGCTGCCCCTCACCCTGACAGGAACTTATCTATCACAACATATAGTTGCCCAGAGACATCTGAATGCATCGGCTTTCCTTTATGCCATTCATCAAACATGTCGTATATTTTGTGTATAGCGAGTCACAAGCCTCACACTGCTCTGTGTCTTATCATTTGGTTCTATGAGCTGCAGTAAAACGTGACGTATATTCCAGGTGCTGACGATCACAATGCCGGTCCAGCCAGCATAGCGGTGGGCTCAGCAGATCGGCTTTGGAAAACGTTCCTCTTATATAGATCCAGTGGATCCTACTTACATTTGCTGCTGTTTACATTGTATGGTTACAATTCTATTTAGACTTCAATATGACTCCAGAATAAATTTTTGTCTTTCTTATACTTGCCGTATATTTTTCTCAAGGAGGGGGTTTAGGTATTGTGCTTTTTTTTTTTTATTTCTACTGTAATATTTCATAATATCTGTGAATAAGTCTTGAAAATAATTTGCATTGAAAAGGTTGAGATCCTCTGAATCTACAGGGATTTTTAGGAATTAAAAATCTACAGCAGTAAATCTGCAGCAGAATTTACATTTTGCACCATGTCTGGATTTAGTAGCAGCTGCCCCTTTAAATGGAATATGTCAGCAGGTTTTTGCTATCCCATTTGAGAGCAGCATAATCCGAGGCCCTGATTCCAACGATGTATCACTTACTGGGCTGCATGGTGTTATTTTGATAAAATTGCAGTTTTTTTTTCTCATGCAGATCTCTGAATGCTGAGCTCTGTATAATAACCCCACCCACACCACTGATTGGCAGCTTTCTGTGTACACTGTATATAAACTGCCAATCAGTGGTGGGGGGCGTGGTTGGACTACCTGGCTGCAGGTTTACTAGTCCTCTAGTGATAATATTCTGCTAATAAAAGTGTGATTTTTATCAAAACTACAACCAGCAGCCCTGTAAGTGAGACGTCCCTAGAATCAGGGTCTTTGTCTCTACATCATGCTGCTCTCAACAACAACCAATATATAGTACATCCTACAAGGGGTCAATGTGTTAAAAAAGACCTTTATTATAACAATTTGGGTACATGGCGGGAAAGAAAAGAGCACACACACATATATATAGTAATACCATATAATAGTGAGGAGGTATAATGTAAATATTTGAATTGCAGAGACACCAGGGCTAAATAGTAGTAGCTCCAATTGTGCTAATGCATACTGATAGTATATCCTAGGTCACATAGTAAAAGGATATAATCCCAAATAATAAAAGCCAATATAGGCATTCCCAAGATAATGACCTTTTGGTATATACATATCAAGGGATGTATTATATCCAAGTAGGTTAATTCCCAAGTAACAATAATGTTGTATTGGATTCATTCATACCTGGTATATATTGTCTGCACGTCTTGCAATAGCTCTGGGCTCGGTGGTCCTACTCCTAGTGCGGCGCTCACCCCATCATGCTGCTCTCAGAATAGCCAAGAAAAACCTGCTGACAGATTCCCTTTACAAATAGCTGAAATGGCTCCTAGATACCAGAGAAGGAAAACGTTATTAAAACGGTTTTGTTTCCTCAATAGAAAAGCAAATTAAACACCACTGGATAATGTGGTGTGTGAAACCGTCCATTGGATTGCTGTTTCGGGTGGGCTCAGGAGCAGAGCCCCCATCCTACACAGCTGACATCTTGCTGTAACAGCAGCGGCCAGAGCGGAGCGTCAATCACTGCTGTTTAACCATTTATATGCCGTCAATCACTGATGGCAAGTTAAATAGCGCAATCACCGGTACGCTATGCAATGTTACTAGAATTTTTTTTTTTACTTTTCCATTTCCTTGAATTACTTGTTGTGATTTGCGGATCCATTGACTGGCCACGTGGAAGGGCTGCAGCCGATCATTCATGTCCGTAGCAGATACACATTTACATGTGTAAATAGGCCCTTATAGAAATCAATCAATAGAACGTATACCTGGATATCCAGGTTTATCCTTTGCATACATTTAAAGAGGTATAAGTCATGGCATATTACTAGGATGTCATTCTTGGGGGTCTGACAGCCTAATTTAGAAAGAAGTGGATGCATTATTTTTTTCGCGCTCCCAATTTAACAATTTGAGTACAGTTGGATCTATTGTTTTTTTTATTTTTTGCACTATGGGTGGGTGGTTGGGAGCACAGCTGTGCAGGAAAAAAAAAGCTTATAGGTTCTCAATTCCTTCATTCTTGGGATCGGTGGCGGAACCACAGGTCGGACCATCGCCAATCAAGATATTATATCCCTTCACACTCATCATTGCTCACAATTAACAATTTGAGTACGTGCATTTTTTTAGGGTATTTTTTTAGGGTATTTTTGCTCAATGGGTGGGAGCACAACTGTGCAGGAAAAAAACCTGATAGGTTCCCCATTTCTTCATTCTCAGAATCAGTGGATGGAACATCGCCAATCACAATATTATATCCTTCACACTAATCGTTGCTCCCAATTATCAATTTGAGTACGGTTATACCTATTGTTTTTTTAGGGTTTTTTTTTGCACTGTGGGCGGTTGGGAGCACAGCTGTGCAGGAAAAAAAAAGCTGATAGGTTCCCCATTCCTTCATTCTCAGGATCAGTGGTGGAACCAGAGGGTGGATCATCTCCAATCAAAATATTATATTATTCACAATAATCATTGCTCCTAGTTAACAATTTGAGTACGGTTGAACCCATTGTGTTTTTTTAGGGTTTTTTTTTTTTTTTGCACTATGGGTGCAAGTTATAGTAATATGTGTCACCTTAAAAAAAAAACTAATAGTGTCTCCTGATTGTTCAGACACAAATATATCTGTTGAAAATAGTCTGGTATTCACCAGTAAATTATAACTGTGGTTTTGCTGTTCCACTGTAAAAAATCTCTATTATCCTGCTTTTGGCATTTTTTGCCGCAAAGAAAAACAGTAGTAGTGTCTCCTGATTGTTCAGACACAAATATATCTGTTGAAAATAGTCTGGTATACACCACTAAATTATAACTGTGGTTTTGCTGTTCCACGGTAAAAATCTCTATTATCCTAATCTTGGCATTTTTTGCCGTAAAAAAAAACTAATAGTGTCTCCCTGATTTTTCAGACACAAATATATCTGTTGAAAATAGTCTGGTGTGGGCCCGAGAAATACAAGTGTGGTTTTGCAGTTCCACGGGTCAAATCTTTGTATTATCCACTTTTGGGCCATTTTTACCTAAAAATAAACAGTTTGAGTGTGTCGCTCATTGTTCAGCCGCAAATATATCTATTCAAAATTTTCTGGTATACCCCAGTAAACAATAACTGTGGTTTTGCCATTCCACGGTAAAAATCTCTATTATTCACCTTTTGGTATTTTTTCCGTAAAGAAAAACAGTAATAGTTTCTCCCTGATTGTTCAGATTGTTTAAAAGAGTCAGGTGTAGGCCAGAGAAATAGAACTGTGATTTTCCTCTTCCACGGTTCTAATCTACTTTATTACCCTTTTTCCATTGATAGTGCGAGTGTAAGCTATTTTACTTACTTTACAATGGGCAAGGCGCGTGGCAAGGGACATGGAAGTGGACGTTCTGGTGATGGTACATGTAGAGGACGGGGCCGTGGCCAAGGTGAAAATGTGCCACAACCAACAGCCATATCTTCTCGCTCCCACTTCTTGACCGAATTACTAGGGAAGCACAGAACAACACCAGTATTGCGAACTGATCAGTGTGAACAGGTTATTAATTGGATAGCAGACCACCACTTCCGGTCTGTCTTCCACACGGTCAACTCTTAGTAGCCGTGAGTCTCGACCGCATACTCCTCCTCACCCTGATGCTCCTTCCTCCCACCATGCCGAGTATCGTCAGACAGCAACTGATCCCACACTTGGACACTCTGAAGAGCTGTTCACTGGTCCATTTCCAGATTTGTGCCCCTCGCCTGCTCCGCTTGAAGTGGTGGAAGAGGAGATCCCATGTAGAGATGCCCAAATATTTGAACAGCCACGGCCACAGGAAGTCAACGCTGGCAATTTGTCACAAGAGGTTGACGATGACGAAACACAATTGCCAAGAAGTGAGGAGGAGGATCGTGGTGCGCAAGTGGAAGAGGAGGAGGTGGTGGATGATCTAGTAACTGACCCAACGTGGCAGGAGGACATGCAGAGCAAGGCCAGCAGCAGACCGGGTGAGGGAGACAGAGTACTCCAACAGGCAGGAAGAAGCAGTGTGGTGGCCGCACACAGAAGGCCGGCAATAGTTCCCCGTAACACCAACACGAGGGACGTTGCCAGTACAACCTGTGGGTCTTCCAGAGTCTGGAATTTTTTTAAAGACTCTGCTGATAACCCCAAAAAGGCCATTTGTACCACCTGCCATGCCAGCATCAGCAGGGGTGACAAAACTACCAGCCTGACCACCACCAGCATGATCAGGCACATGGCAGTAAAGCACCCGACTCTGTGGGGCGAACCCCAGGGTCCACGACCAGTGTCAGCAGGTGTCACCTGTTGTGTGTGCATGGCAATCCCCTGTCCATACTGCATGCAAAGATGCCCCCTCCTCTCAGTCTTTATGGCAGTCTCTCAAGTGTGTGCAAAGCAGTCATCAAAGCAAAAGGTGGCTACTTTGAAGAATCTAGAATATAAGACATATTTTCAGTTGTTTCACACTTTTTTGTTAAGTATATAATTCCACATGTGTTAATTCATAGTTTTGATGCCTTCAGTGTGAATGTACAATTTTCATAGTCATGAAAATACAGAAAAATCTTTAAATGAGGTGTGTCCAAACTTTTGGTCTGTACTGTATGTACCATCTTGACCAACTTTGAGGAGTCCACCAAGATGGTGAGTGGCGATGACTCCATCATTAGCGTCAGCATTCCACTTGTCTGTCTTTTGCAATGCTCTCTGCAGAGAATTAAAGAGGAGGCATTGCAGCCAGAGTATGATGAGATGGATCAAGAAGCCGTAGCGGTCTATTACACACAGCCCAGCCTCATCTCATCCCAACGTGCATTGGGGGACAATGAGGGAGAGGAGGAGGAGGAAGAACAGGAGCTTGTATCATGCGCTGTAGGCGGTAGTACCTGTACAACTGTCATACCGTCGGTTCAGCGTGGGTGGCCTGAGGACAGGGGGGAGGAGGAGGAGGAGAGCATGGTCATTCGTCATCTTGGTGTGGACACGGAAGTCTTGCCCGTTACCAGTCTGGCACGCATGGCTGACTTTGTTACTCTGCCTTAACCGTGACCCTCGCGTTGTCAAAATGTTGGGTGACAGTCATTACTGGTTGGTGACACTTTTAGACCCCCGCTACAAGGAGAACGTTCACTCTCTTATTCCTGAGGTGGAGAGGTCTACAAAAATGGGGCAGTACCAGAAGGCCCTTGCTGCAGAACTGTTAAAAAAAAATTCCATCTGAAGACACTAGCGGCAGAGGTCACAGTTCGTTGACCAACCAAGGCGTACAAGCGAGAGAGAGGCAACTCCAATCCAGCAGAGGCAGGGGAACACTGTCAACATTCTGGGACAGTTTTCTGAGACCTGCCCAGCTTACAGGCCCTGAGGCGCGGGGTACTCTCACAAGGAGTGGAAAGTTTCAAAAGATGGTGAGGGAGTACCTTGCCGACCAGTACCAGCGTCCTCCGTGATTCCTCTGTGCCTTTTAATTATTGGGTATCCAAGCTGGACACTTGGAATGAAATCGCTCTGTACACCTTGGAGGTCCTGGCCTGCCCTGCCGCTAGCGTGTTATCGGAGCGTGTTTTTAGTACTGCTGGGGTAATTATAACTGATAAGCGCACTCGCCTGTCAACTGACAATGCTGACAAGCTGACCCTTATCAAAATGAACAAGAGCTGGATTGGGCCAGACTTCTCATCACCACCAAATGACAGCAGAGTAACATCAAGTCAAATCCACTGTGTTATTTCGGGAGGTGTATTCAAATGCACCACTTCACACCCACACATGGGTATACACTTCCTCATTTCGGCTGTTTTATGTTCTTCTCCTTATCCTCAGCCTCCACCACCACTATACCACCAGGGTGACCGTGGTCCGTGTTGCCATTATTGAAAGTTCCTCAGTCCTTATTTTTGTCAGCTTTTGCTTGGAAGGCATAAGCAAAGACTGTGGGAGACCCACTCCCCAATAATGGGAATAATATATTTAAAATGCTGTACTGTATGGCTCTTGTAAGGGGCATTAAAAGCGTCTTGTTAAGCTACTGCGACCTCCACCACTATTCCGAGGAGCATGAAAAGCGTCTTGTTAAGCTACTGTGACCTCCACCACTTTTCCGAGGGCCATTAAAAGCGTCTTGTTAAGCTACTGGGACGTCCACCACTTTTCCGAGGAGCATTAAAACCGTCTTGTTAATCTACTGGGACTTCCACGTCTCTTCCAAGGGGCATTCAAACCGTCTTGTTAAGCTACTGCGATCTCCACCACTTTTCCGAGGGGCATTAAAAACGTCTTGTTAAGCTAGTTGGACCTCCACGTCTCTTCCAAGGGGAATTCAAACTGTCTTGTTAAGCTACTGGGACATCCACGTCTCTTCCAAGGGGCATTCAAACCGTCTTGGTAAGCTACTGCGACCTCCACCTCTTTTTCGAGGGGCATTAAAAGCGTCTTATTAAGCTACTGGGACCTCCACCACTTTTCCGAGAAGCATTAAAACCGTCTTGCTAAGCTACTGGGACCTCCACGTCTCTTCCAAGGGGAATTCAAACTGTCTTGTTAAGCTACTGGGACATCCACGTCTCTTCCAAGGGGCATTCAAACCGTCTTGGTAAGCTACTGCGACCTCCACCTCTTTTTCGAGGGGTATTAAAAGCGTCTTATTAAGCTACTGGGACCTCCACCACTTTTCCGAGAAGCATTAAAAGCGTCTTGTTAAGCTACTGGGACCTCCACCACTTTTCCGAGGGGCATTAAAACCGTCTTTTTAAGGTACTGGTACCTCCACTTCTCTTCCAAGGGGCATTCAAACCGTCTTGTTAAGGTACTGGGACCTTCACCACTTTTCCAAGGGGCATTCAAACAGTCTTGTTAAGCTACTGCGAACTCCACCACTTTTCCAAGGGGCATTAAAACCGTCTTGTTAAGCTACTGGGACCTCCACCACTTTTCCGAGGGGCATTAAAAGCATCTTGTTAAGCTATTGGGACCTCCACCACTTTTCTGAGGAGCATTAAAACCGTCTTGTTAAGCTACTGGGACCTCCACGTCTCTTCCAAGGGGCATTCAAACAGTCTTGTTAAGCTACTTAGACCTCCACGTCTCTTCTGAGGACATTAATAGCGTCTTGTTAAGCTACTGTGACCTCCACCACTTTTCCGAGGGGCATTCAAACTGTCTTGTTAAGCTACTCGGACCTCCACGTCTCTTCCAAGGGGCATTCAAACAGTCTTGTTAAGCTACTGGGACCTCCACGTCTCTTCCAAGGGGCATTAAAAGCGTCATGTTAAGCTACTGGGACCTCCACCACTTTTCCAAGGGGCATTAAAAGCATCTTGTTAAGCTACTGGGACCTCCACCACTTTTCCGAGGAGCATTAAAACCATCTTGTTAAGCTACTGGGACCTCCACCACTTTTCCGAGGAGCATTAAAACCATCTTGTTAAGCTACTGTGACCTCCACGTCTCTTCCAAGGAGCATTCTGACCGTCTTGCTAAGCTACTGCGACCTCCACCACTTTGGCGAGGGGCATTAAAACCGACTTTTTAAGCTACTGGGACCTCCACGTCTCTTCAAAGGGGCATTCAAACCATCTTGTTAAGCTACTGGGACCTAAACGTCTCTTCCAAGGGGCATTCAAACCGTCTTGTTAAGCTACTGCGACCTCCACCACTATTCAAAGGGGCATTAAAACCGTCTTGTTAAGCTACTGGGACCTCCACCACTTTTCCGAGGGACATTAAAACAGTCTTGTTAAGCTACTGGGACCTCCACGTCTCTTCCAAGGGGCATTCAAACCGTCTTGTTAAGCTACTGGGACCTCCACTTCTCTTCTGAGGGGCATTAAAAGCGACGTGTTAAGCAACTGTGACCTCCACCACTTTTCCGAGGGGCATTAAAACAGTCTTGTTAAGCTACTGGGACCTCAACGTCTCTTCCAAGGGGCATTCAAACCGTCTTGTTAAGCTACTGGAACCTCCATGTCTCTACCAAGGGGCATTCAAACCGTCTTGTTAAGCTACTGCGACCTCCACCACTTTTTCGAGGTGCAGTAAAAGCGTCTTATTAAGCTACTGGGTCCTCCACCACTTTTCCGAGAAGCATTAAAACCATCTTGTTAAGCTACTGGGACCTCCACGTCTCTTCCAAGGGGCATTCAAGCCGTCTTGTTAAGCTCCTGGGACCTCCACGTCTCTTCCAAGGGGCATTCAAACAGTCTTGTTAAGCTACTTAGACCTCCACGTCTCTTCTGAGGACATTAATAGCATCTTGTTAAGCTACTGTGACCTCCACCACTTTTCCGAGGGGCATTCAAACCGTCTTGTTAAGCTACTGGGACCTCCACGTCTCTTCCAAGGGGCATTCAAACAGTCTTGTTAAGCTACTGGGACCTCCACGTCTCTTCCAAGGGGCATTCAAAGCGTCATGTTAAGCTACTGGGACCTCCACCACTTTTCCGAGGGGCATTAAAAGCATCTTGTTAAGCTACTGGGACCTCCACCACTTTTCCGAGGAGCATTAAAACCATCTTGTTAAGCTACTGGGACCTCCACCACTTTTCCGAGGAGCATTAAAACCATCTTGTTAAGCTACTGTGACCTCCACGTCTCTTCCAAGGGGCATTCTGACCGTCTTGCTAAGCTACTGCGACCTCCACCACTTTGGCGAGGGGCATTAAAACCGACTTGTTAAGCTACTGGGACCTCCACGTCTCTTCAAAGGGGCATTCAAACCGTCTTGTTAAGCTACTGGGACCTAAACGTCTCTTCCAAGGGGCATTCAAACCGTCTTGTTAAGCTACTGCGACCTCCACCACTATTCAAAGGGGCATTAAAACCGTCTTGTTAAGCTACTGGGACCTCCACCACTTTTCCGAGGGGCATTAAAACAGTCTTGTTAAGCTACTGGGACCTCCACGTCTCTTCCAAGGGGCATTCAAACCGTCTTGTTAAGCTACTGGGACCTCCACTTCTCTTCTGAGGGGCATTAAAAGCGACGTGTTAAGCTACTGTGACCTCCACCACTTTTCCGAGGGGCATTAAAACCGTCTTTTTAAGCTACTGGGACCTCAACGTCTCTTCCAAGGGGCATTCAAACCGTCTTGTTAAGCTACTGGGACCTCCACGTCTCTACCAAGGGGCATTCAAACCGTCTTGTTAAGCTACTGCGACCTCCACCACTTTTTCAAGGGGCAGTAAAAGCGTCTTATTAAGCTACTGGGTCCTCCACCACTTTTCCGAGAAGCATTAAAACCGTCTTGTTAAGCTACTGGGACCTCCACGTCTCTTCCAAGGGGCATTCAAACCGTCTTGTTAAGCTACTGGGACCTCCACGTCTCTTCCAAGGGGCATTCAAGCCGTCTTGTTAAGCTCCTGGGACCTCCACGTCTCTTCCAAGGGGCATTCAAACCATCTTGTTAAGCTACTGGGACCTCCACGTCTCTTCTGAGAGGCATTAAAAGCGTCTTGTTAAGCTACTGTGACCTCTACCACTTTTCCGAGGGGCATTAAAACCGTCTTGTTAAACTACTGGGACCTCCATGTCTCTTCCAAGGGGCATTCAAACCGTCTTGTTAAGCTACTGGGACCTCCACCACTTATCTGCGGGGCATTAAAAGCGTCTTGTTAAGCTACTGTGACCTCCACCACTTTTTCGAGGGGCATTAAAACCGTCTTGTTAAGCTACTGGGACCTCCACGTCTCTTCCGAGGGGCATTCAAACCGTCTTGTTAAGCTACTGGGACCTCCACGTCTCTTCCAAGGGGCATTCAAACCATCTTGTTAAGCTACTGCAACCTCCACCACTTTTCCAAGGGGCATTAAAACCGTCTTGTTAAGCTACTGGGACCTCCACGACTTTTCCGAGGGGCATTGAAAGCATCTTGTTAAGCTACTGGGACCTCCACCACTTTTCTGAGGAGCATTTAAACCATCTTTTTAAGCTACTGGGACCTCCACGTCTCTTCCAAGGGGCATTCAAACCGTCTTGTTAAGCTACTGGGACCTCCACGTCTCTTCTGAGGGGCATTAAAAGCGTCTTGTTAAGCTACTGTGACCTCCACCACTTTTCCGAGGGGCATTAAAACCGTCTTGTTAAGATACTGGGACCTCCACGTCTCTTCCGAGGGGCATTCAAACCGTCTTGTTAAGCTACTTGGACCTCCACGTCTCTTCCGAGGGGCATTAAAAGCGTCTTGTTAAGCTACTGTGACCTCCACCACTTTTCCGAGGGGCATTAAAACCGTCTTGTTAAGCTACTGGGACCTCCACCACTTTTCTGAGGAGCATTAAAACCGTCTTGTTAAGCTACTGGGACCTCCACGTCTCTTCCAAGGGGCATTCAAACCGTCTTGTTAAGCTACTGGGACCTCCACGTCTCTTCTGAGGGGCATTAATAGCGTCTTGTTGAGCTACTGTGACCGCCACCACTTTTCCAAGGGGCATTAAAACCGTCTTGTTAAGCTACTGGGATCTCCACTTTTCTTCTGAGGGGCATTAAAAGCTTTTTCTTAAGCTACTGTGACCTCCACCACTTTTCCGAGGGGCATTAAAACCGTCTTGTTAAGCTACTGGGACCTCCACCACTTTACCAAGGGGTATTAACACCGTCTTGTTAAGCTACTGGGACCTCCACATCTCTTTTGAGGGGCATTAAAAGTGTCTTGTTAAACCACTCTGAACTCCACAGCTCTTCCAAGGGGCATTGAAATGTTGTTTTTAATTACCTTTTACCTCCACGACTCTTCCAACGGACATTGCATTTCCTCCTAATTTTAGTCAGCTTTTGCTTTTCAATGCAAAGGCGAAAACTAAGGGAGACCCACTCCCCAATAGTGGATAGAAGGTTTTTAGTACGCTGTAATCCATGTCTGTTTCAAGAGGCATTGCAGTTCCTCATAATTTTTGGAAAGCCTTCCATTCACTGCTTAGGCCAACAGTGTACAGGAGACCCAGTTGCTATAAATGGAAAAAAACGGTTTAGTTAAGGCCGTCTGACCTCCATGTCATTTCCAAGGTACATTGGAGTGCCTCGAAATTTTTGGTAGGCATTGCACTCACTGTATGCCCTATAACTGTGTAGCCAAACTGCTCCTTTTGTTACAGAAACATATCCTACAAGACATATGTGGTTGACTGGCCTGATATTGATGTGAATGGTCCCTGTTCCTCTTGCTCTTTCTCCTTTGCCACCACCTCATCCATCATTCATCACCTGAAGCTTTGTTTTAACGGGAGTCATAGAACTGGGATAGTAGCAGGAAAACATCCAGCAATCCTCGGAGGAGGTAGGATATGCGCGAAAACGCTGACCACCTCAGGCCTAGCCGCTACTACATACATGCGCTTGCATTCCAACAAAACAAAGCAGATGCTAACTTGTATCATTATCATCATGGTCCTCACCTTGTCACTCTCAACTCCCCTGATGGAGAAGCCAGGGCCCACCGGAGGAGTCTGGTTCTCTGGTGGGCTCGTCCAATGCTGCCCTAAAGCAGGCCAGGCTAAGAAAAGTGTGTGGGGGGATGTTCCAAGGAGAAATAGGGGCGACTGGGGACCGTTTATGGACACCCGGCTGCCCCCAGGCGGCTGGGGACCGTGTGTGAACACCCGGCCGCGGGGCGGCTGGGGACCGAGTATGGACTCCCGGCCGCCCCCTGGCGGCTGGGGACCGAGTGTGGACACCTGGCAGCCGGGCGGCTGGGGACTGAGTATGGGTTACAGGCCGCCAATGCTGCCTTGACGCGGTGGTCAGATTCCGCCTCCACGTGCCTAAAAAGGCCCAATTTCAAGTGCAAGCAAGCAAGCAGTATGGTATTGCAGCCTGGCGGTGGGTGGGTGGATGGCAGGCTGCACACTTTGCTTGCATTCCAAGAAAACAAAGCAGATGCTAACTTGTATCATCATCATCATGGTCCTCACCTTGTCACTCTCAACTCCCCTGATGGAGAAGCCAGGGCCCACCGGAGGAGTCTGGTTCTCTGGTGGGCTCGTCCAATGCTGCCCTAAAGCAGGCCGGGCTAAGAAAAGTGTGTGGGGGGATGTTTCAAGGAGAAATAGGGGTGGCTGGGGGCCGTTTATGGACACCCGGCTGCCCCCAGGCGGCTGGGGACCGAGTATGGACACCCGGCCGCCCCCTGGCGGTTGGGGACCGAGTGTGGACACCCCGCCGCCGGGCGGCTGGGGACTGAGTATGGATACCAGGCCGCCAACGCTGCCATGACATGGTGGCCAGATTCCGCCTCCACATGCCTAAAAGGCCCAATTTCAAGTGCAAGCAAGCAGTATGGTATTGCAGCCTGGGGGTGGGTGGGTGGTTGGCTGCATATTTGCGCTTGCATTGCAAGGAATGGGAGAGGTACAATTGAACCCTGCCCTGGGACAAGAACTTGCACGGGGATAATTGCAAGTCTGCATCTTCTGATGCTTCAAGGATGACTTCTGATGGGCACACTTTTAGGCAGTGACCGGGGAGTCAGAGATGCTTCCAGGGGTCTTCCCCATGCTGTCCCCATGTCTTTTCAGCACTGTATGCATGTGTCACACAGCACATGGCCAGATAAGGTTGTAAAATGTTAAAATGACATTTCCCGGTGAATGCATTTGTCACGGTTGAAGCAATACAAAAGTGCAAAAACGCATAAAAAATGCCACTTGTGAACATAGCCCAAGGTGTGGAGGAGTATTTTTTTTTTTGTTATTTATTTTACCTTATACACGAGTCTTTACCCTGGAAAGGAACTTCCTTAACTGAAAGCAGTTTCAGTTTCGTTTTTGAACGTTTTATTGTGAGCCCTTAAAAGTGGCTTAATACCTCTGACCACGTTGTTGACAGCAGTGACCTGGGGGTCAGAAATGCTTCCTGGGGTGATCCCCATGCTGTCCCCATGTCATTTTAGCACTGTCACTATCGTTTTGGGCACTTGTTAGGCTTTTAACAGACAGCCGGGGATGCCGCCGCGAAAATTCTCGGGTCTCCCATTGACTAACATTGGGCTCGTGGCTCAGGTCGAGCAACCGAGTATCATGGCGAGCTCGGCCCGAGCTTCGAGCCCCCGAGCATTTTAGTGCTCGCTCTTCACTACTAAATACCCTTCATTATTTATTATTTTTGCACTTTGCGATTTACCCATTCACTTCCGGTTACTTGGGTATTTTGCTTGTCTTTGGTTTTTCTTTGTCTAGTGGCCTTGTGTGAACATACATTTACATTTTGCATGCACATCAATTTATGTTTCAGTTCAGACTTCTAGGTTTTTTCTTTGTAGTTCAGTGTGCTTTAGTACATATAAGGGTGTGGCCGCCCTTTGTCTGAGCTGAAATGTTTATTCTGCCTCAGGTCTATGCTTCTACTAGGGGGTCAGTCTCTCTGCCCTTATCCATATGTACGTCACTTGACAAATGGTAAGGTTTTAATATTAGAGTTAGGACTGTCCCATAAGGGTTGCCGTGATGTGGCGGTATAGCTTTTGCATTATTTTTATCAAAATTATGTTAACTAAATACCCTTCATTATTTATTATTTTTGCACTTTGCGATTTACCCATTCACTTCCGGTTACTTGGGTATTTTGCTTGTCTTTGGTTTTTCTTTGTCTAGTGGCCTTGTGTGGACATGCATTTACATTTTGCATGCACATCAATTTATGTTTCAGTTCAGACTTCTAGGTTTTTTCTTTATATGCTATATATGCTGTATGTGCGGGAAGGGAACTTGTATGTACACTGCTTGCTATGTATGGGGGAGGGAAGCTGTCGGACAAAGAGGGGTCCTGCAAACATCCAACTAATGGCCCCCCATATATATTACAGGAAGGTAGGTCAAACCCAAGGATTTTTGCTGGAGCAGCCGACCATGTGCTGTGTATGGGGCCATCTCCCCCACACATATAACCACATTCATGTATATGGGGGAGTCGGGATGTGTTGTGTGGACAAGCGTCCGGTCTAAAGCTAACTAGTGTATGGGCACCTGAGACTAAGGCAAGTTATCATCCAGAAAGTCTTTCTCCAGCCTGCTGAAAAAATGCCGGATAGAGAAAGGCTTTTATCACCTAAGCCAGATCTCACTGGAGGGGAAGCAAGAAGAAAAAAGGAGAAATGTAAAATAAGATACAAGTCCAGACAGTTGTCATCCAAAACTTTATCTGGTATCGACCAAGAAAATTACAATCAGTAAAAGTATAATCCACATTTAGGAAAAACACAGATGAGCTGCGGGACCATCGCTTCTTCTTCTGGGACTTTTTGGCGGACAGGTTGCTCTGCTGTCGGAGGCCTTTCTTGTTCTTGGACTTCTCCTTCATGTGGATTCTGAAGACTAGGAGGCTCCTGAGGGTCCATCTCTCCTGCCGGCAGCTCAGAATGACTTGGAGATATGTTTCCTTCAGTCCAGGAAAGCAAGAGAGGAAAAAGATGAATGTGATGTAATAACAAGACAAACCTAAAAAAAAACATGTATAAAAAATCATGTAACTGCAAACTGCACAAAAATGACCCCAATAACATAAGTGCTGTAGTATTAAAGAACCTGCAAAACGAGTGGTGTGAAAAGACCTGGGACTTGTCAGAAATATGTAATGTTTTGTCTAAAATGACAAAAAAAAAGAAAAGATTCAAGGGATCAGCAGCATTTTATAACAGGTAAAAAATATACAAATTTGTGACAAGTGATCGGTATTAAGTATTGTGGATGATAACCAGACGTTTATTTCAAATGAAGAGTTTAATGAACGTCTTGTATTCGGCCAATTGGAACCTTCCCGGAAATGTCTGCGCCGGTGATAAAATCTACTTACTAATAGAGCTCCTGACTGGACACAAAGAACTGCAGCTCATGGAGGAATGAAGCTTCTTTCCTTCTCAGCCAAGAACTTCTTATACCAGTCCCGTATTGCCTCTATCATGTGCTGATATCTAGCAGAAAGAGAAAAATCAATTATAAACGAAATAAAATTCATTAAAGAAAAAAAAACCTCCTGCGAACATGAAGCATTTGTAGCAAAGCACAGTCATTATTTACAGAGCACAATTGTTTTACTTTATTCTATATTAGTGGCCGCTCTGTGCAAAAACTTGTGGGAAATTACTGCAGCACTAATATTGTCCGTCCAGAGAGCACCCAAGTATTCCCCAATTTCTGACTCCACCGCCCGATTGCCCCCACAAGCACAATGCTGCACCGCTGTCACCTGCCTGGTACAGGCTCCTTTATAGGGTCCTTTCAGCTGTTGTTAACCAAGATGTGAAGTAATCCGAGTACAGGGTTTCCTATGTCTGAGTGCAGGGGTGGAGAGCAGAGAGGATCAGACAGAGACAGGCCCATACACAGACTGCTGGTATATAGAGGACAAATCTCACTGAACAGCAGCCACAAGAAGCTTCTGGATGGGGGCAGTGGGGGTGAGACAGCACTTCAGCAGCGTATTTGGGAGAGAAGGAAGAAAATAAGCAAATGAAGAAAATTTATAAAGTTCACAAGTCTGCAATGTGAGGAGGATAATTACATGAAGAAAACCCTCTAGGTGCAGCGTCGGCAACCAGAAAACCGCCCAAGGTCCACCTGTGTCATCAGCGCCCCCCTGCTGGACCCCTAATCAGTTGTACTTCAGACTCTGATGATTGATAGTGACACTAGGTCAGCTCTTTCCCAATGGCGGCACTAGCTGACCATCCTGTGGATAGGACAGGTGCCGGATCATTCAGTCCTTTCCCTCTTCCCCAACGTGAAGCAAACATCCCTCTGACCAGACAAACATCCCCCTGACCAGACAAACATCCCCCTGACCAGGCAAACATCCCCCTGACCAGACAAACATCCCCCTGACCAGGCAAACATCCCCCTGACCAGGCAAACATCCCCCTGACCAGGCAAACATCCCCCTGACCAGACAAACATCCCCCTGACCAGACAAACATCCCCCTGACCAGGCAAACATCCCTCTGACCAGGCAAACATCCCCCTGACCAGGCAAACATCCCTCTGACCAGACAAACATCCCCCTGACCAGACAAACATCCCCATGACCAGGCAAACATCCCCCTGACCAGGCAAACATCCCCCTGACCAGACAAACATCCCCCTGACCAGGCAAACATCCCCCTGACCAGGCAAACATCCCCCTGACCAGACAAACATCCCCCTGACCAGACAAACATCCCCCTGACCAGGCAAACATCCCCCTGACCAGGCAAACATCCCCCTGACCAGGCAAACATCCCTCTGACCAGGCAAACATCCCTCTGACCAGGCAAACATACAACCCCTTATTTTCTTTCCCATTTTACTTCCTTTATTAATTTCTCCTCCAACATTACTGACAACTCCAAGTTCGATAGTTTGATAGTCTCATCTCCTGCCTTTGTATGTGGAGGAGACAATAAACAGCCGTATACATCCTAAACCTGTCACAAGGACTTTCTCTGCAACTCCCTACTCTCAGCTGTCCCCCTGTAACAATCCACCTTTTTCTCTTTCTCGCTCATACATTTCAGACACTTTATTAACATGTTAATCATATTTCTAAACTTACTGCATTCCACTTCATCTGATCATACATCACCGTTTAAAAGAATCACACTCACTTACTTGTCTGCTGCTGTAATTCTTGGATTGTTTTCTTGCTGTTACTTGGTCTTATTTTTCTGTTTGCTGTCCTTAAACCACCATCTGCCGCACAGTGTCCACATCTTGTTCCACCGGGTCGCTCTTTTGATCCCTGCAACAACAGACACTATGCGAGTATGACTTCACATGTGACATTTCCAAGTCCCTTTACCATTGTGGTGCCAATGGAGTACCCCTTTTCTCATTATCATGCCCCCGAAGCACACCATTTCCCGCTAGCATGCCACCGTAGCACACCTTTTCCCGTTAGTATGCCACCGGGCACACCTATTCCCGTTAGCATGACATCGCAGCACACCTATTCCCGTTAGCATGCCACCGGAGCACACCTTTACCATTAGCATGTCACGTCTGCACGTCTCTTCCAAGGGGCATTCAAACCGTCTTGTTAAGCTACTGGGACCTCCACCACTTATCTGAGGGGCATTAAAAGCTTCTTGTTAAGCTGCTGTGACCTCCACCACTTTTTCGAGGGGCAATAAAACCGTCTTGTTAAGCTACTGGGACCTCCACGTCTCTTCCGAGGGGCATTCAAACTGTCTTGTTAAGCTACTGGGACCTCCACGTCTCTTCCAAGGGGCATTCAAACCGTTTTATTAAGCTACTGCGACCTCCACGTCTCTACCAAGGGGCATTCAAACCGTCTTGTTAAGCTACTGCGACCTCCGCCACTTTTTCGAGGGGCAGTAAAAGCGTCTTATTAAGCTACTGGGACCTCCACCACTTTTCTGAGAAGCATTAAAACCGTCTTGTTAAGCTACTGGGACCTCCACGTCTCTTCCAAGGGGCATTCAAACCGTCTTGTTAAGCTACTGCGACCTCCACTTCTCTTCTCAGGGGCATTAAAAGCGACTTGTTAAGCTACTGTGACCTCCACCACTTTTCCGAGGGGCATTAAAACCGTCTTGTTAAGCTACTGGGACCTCCACGTCTCTTCCAAGGGGAATTCAAACCGTCTTGTTAAGCTACTGGGACCTCCACGTCTCCACCAAGGGGCATTCAAACCGTCTTGTTAAGCTACTGCGACCACCACTTTTTCGAGGGGCAGTAAAAGCATCTTATTAAGCTACTGGGACCTCCACCACTTTTCCGAGAAGCATTAAAACCGTCTTGTTAAGCTACTGGGACCTCCACGTCTCTTCCAAGGGGCATTCAAACCGTCTTGTTAAGATACTGGGACCTCCACGTCTCTTCCAAGGGGCATTCAAACCATCTTGTTAAGCTACTGGGACCTCCACGTCTCTTCTGATAGGCATTAAAAGCATCTTGTTAAGGTACTGTGACCTCCACAACTTTTCCGAGGGGCATTAAAACCATCTTGTTAAGCTATTGGGACCTCCACGTCTCTTCCAAGGGGCATTCAAACCGTCTTGTTAAGCTACTGGGACCTCCACCACTTATCTGAGGGGCACTAAAAGTGTCTTGTTAAGCTGCTGTGACCTCCACCACTTTTTCAAGGGGCAATAAAACCGTCTTGTTAAGCTACTGGGACCTCCACGTCTCTTCCGAGGGGCATTCAAACCGTCTTGTTAAGCTACTGGGACCTCCACGTCTCTTCCAAGGGGCATTCAAACCGTCTTATTAAGCTACTGCGACCTCCACCACTTTTCCAAGGGGCATTAAAACCGTCTTGTTAAGCTTCTGGGAACTCCACCACTTTTCCGATGGGCATTAAAAGCATCTTGTTAAGCTACTGGGACCTCCACCACTTTTCTGAGGAGAATGAAAACCGTCTTGTTAAGCTACTGGGACCTCCACGTCTCTTCCAAAGGGCATTCAAACCGTCTTGTTAAGCTACTGGGACCTCCACGTCTCTTCTGAGGGACATTAAAAGCGTCTTGTTAAGCTACTGTGACCTCCACCACTTTTTCGAGGGGCATTAAAACCACCTTGCTAAGATACTGGGACCTCCACGTCTCTTCCGAGGGGCATTCAAACCGTCTTGTTAAGCTACTGGGACCTCCACGTCTCTTCCAAGGGGCATTCAAACCGTCTTGTTAAGCTACTTGGACCTCCACGTCTCTTCCGAGGGGCATTAAAAGCGTCTTGTTAAGCTACTGTGACCTCCACCACTTTTCCGAGGAGCATTAAAACCGTCTTGTTAAGCTACTGGGACCTCCTCATCTCTTCCAAGGGGCATTCAAACTGTCTTGTTAAGCTACTGGGACCTCCACTTCTCTTCTGAGGGGCATTATTAGTGTCTTGTTAAGCTACTGTGACCTCCACCACTTTTCCGAGGGGCATTTAAACCGGCCAGTTAAGTTACTGGGACCTCCACGTCTCTTCCAAGGAGCATTCAAACAGTCTTGTTAAGCTACTGGGACCTCTACCACGTTTCTGAGGGGCATTAAAATCATCTTGTTAAGCTACTGGGACCTCCACCACTTTTCTGAGGAGCATTAAAACCGTCTTGTTAAGCTGCTGGGACCTCCACGTCTCTTCTGAGGGGCATTAATAGCGTCTTGTTAAGCTACTGCGACCTCCACGTCTCTTCCAAGGGGCATTCAAACCGTCTTGTTAAGGTACTGTGACCTCCACGCCTCTTCCAAGGATCATTCAAACCGTCTTGTTAAGCTACTGCGACCTCCACCACTTTTCCAAGGGGCATTAAAACCATCTTGTTAAGCTACTAGGATCTCCACGTTTCTTTTGAGGGGCATTAAAAGCGTCTTCTTAAGCTACTGTGACCTCCACCACTTTTCTGAGGGGCATTAAAACCGTCTTGTTAAGCTACTGGGACCTCCACATCTCTTTTGAGGGGCATTAAAAGTGTCTTGTTAAACCACTCTGAACTCCACAACTCTTCCAAGGGGCATTGATATGTTGTTTTTAATTAACTCTAACCTCCACGACTCTTCGAACGGGCATTGCATTTCCTCTTAATTTTTGGCTGCTTTTTCTTGGAAGGCATAAGCAAATACTATGGGAGACCCACTCCCCAGTAATGGGAATAATGTTTGTAATATGCTGTACTGCATGGCTCTTGTAAGGGGCACTGCAAGTTCCTCCGTCCTAATTTTTGGCATCTTTTGCTTGGAAGGCATAAGCAAAGACTATGGGAGACCCACTCCCCAATAATGGGAATAATGTTTGGAATATGCTGTACTGCATGGCTCTTGTAAGGGGCATTGCAAGTTTCTCCATCCTAATTTTTGGCAGCTTTTGCTTGGAAGGCATAAGCTATGACTATGGGATACACACTCCCCAATAATGGGAATAATGTTTGTACTATGCTGTACTGTATGGCTCTTGGAAGGGGCATTAAAAGCCCCTTTTCCGAGGGGCATTCAAAACGTCTGGTTAAGCTACTGGGACCTCCACGTCTTTTCCGAGGGGCATTAAAACCATCTTGTTAAGCTACTGTGACCTCCACGTCTGTTCAAAGGGACATCAAAAGTCTTCTTAAGCCACTCTGAACTCCACAGCTCTTCCTAGGGGCATTGAAATGTTGTTTTTAATTACCTCTAACCTCCACGACTCTTCCAACGGACATTGCATTTCCTCCTAATTTTAGTCAGCTTTTGCTTTTCAATGCAAAGGCGAAAACTAAGGGAGACCCACTCCCCAATAGTGGGTAGAAGGTTTTTAGTACGCTGTAATCCACGTCTGTTTCAAGGGGTATTGCAGTTCCTCATAATTTTTGAAAAGCCTTCCATTCACTGTTTAGGCCAACAGTGTACAGGAGACCCAGTTGATATAAATGGAAAAAAACGGTTTAGTTAAGGCCCTCTGACCTCCATGTCATTTCCAAGGTACATTCGAGTGCCTCAAAATTTTTGGTAGGCATTGCACTCACTGTATGCCCTATAACTGTGTAGCCAAACCGCTCCTTTTGTTACAGAAACATATCCTACAAGACATATGTGGTTGACTGGCCTGATATTGATGTGAATGGTCCCTGTTCCTCCTGCTCTTTCTCCTTTGCCACCACCTCATCCATCATTCATCACCTGAAGCTTTGTTTTAATGGGAGTCATAGAACTGGGATAGTAGCAGGAAAACATCCAGCAATCCTCGCAGGAGGTAGGATATGCGCCAAAACGCTGACCACCTCAGGCCTAGTCGCTACTACATACATGCGCTTGCATTCCAAGAAAACAAAGCAGATGCTAACTTGTATCATCATCATCATGGTCCTCACCTTGGCACTCTCAACTCCCCTGATGGAGAAGCCAGGGCCCACCGGAGGAGTCTGGTTCTCTGGTGGGCTCGTCCAATGCTGCCCTAAAGCAGGCCAGGCTAAGAAAAGTGTGTGGGGGGATGTTCCAAGGAGAAATAGGGGCCCCTGGGGACCGTTTATGGACACCCGGCTGACCCCAGGGGGCTGGGGACCGTGTGTGAACACCCGGCCGCGGGGCGGCTGGGGACCGAGTATGGACACCCGGCCGCCCCCTGGCGGCTGGGGACCGAGTGTGAACACCTGGCAGCCGGGCGGCTGGGGACTGAGTATGGATTCCAGGCCGCCAATGCTGCCATGACTCGGTGGTCAGATTCCGCCTCCACGTGCCTAAAAAGGCCCAATTTCAAGTGCAAGCAAGCAAGCAGTATGGTAATGCAGCCTGGCGGTGGGTGGGTGGCAGGCTGCACACTTACGCTTGCATTCCAAGAAAACAAAGCAGATGCTAACTTGTATCATCATCATCATGGTCCTCACCTTGTCACTCTCAACTCCCCTGATGGAGAAGCCAGGGCCCACCGGAGGAGTCTGGTTCTCTGGTGGGCTCGTCCAATGCTGCCCTAAAGCAGGCCGGGCTAAGAAAAGTGTGTGAGGGGATGTTCCAAGGAGAAATAGGGGCGGCTGGGGACCGTTTATGGACACCCGGCTGCCCCCAGGCGGCTGGGGACTGAGTATGGACACCCGGCCGCCAACGCTGCCATGACATGGTGGCCAGATTCCGCCTCCACATGCCTAAAAGGCCCAAGTTCAAGTGCAAGCAAGCAGTATGGTATTGCAGCCTGGGGGTGGGTGGGTGGTTGGCTGCATATTTGCGCTTGCATTGCAAGGAATGGGGGAGGTACAATTGAACCCTGCCCTGGGACAAGAACTTGCACGGGGATAGTTGCAAGTCTGCATCTTCTGATGCGGCAAGGATGACTTCTGATGGGCACACTTTTAGGCAGTGACTGGGGAGTCAGAGATGCTTCCATGGGTCTTTCCCATGCTGTCCCCATGTCTTTTCAGCACTGTATGCATGTGTCACACAGCACATGGCCAGATAAGGTTGTAAAATGTTAAAATTACATTTCCCAGTGAATGCATTTGTCACGATTGAAGCAAAAGTGCAAAAACGCATTAAAAATGCTACTTGTGAACATAGCCCAAGGTGTGGAGGAGTATTTTTTTTTTTTGGTTATTTATTTTACCTTATACACAAGTCTTTACCCTGGAAAGGAACTTCCTTAACATATTTCACAGGAAAGCAGTTTCAGTTTAGTTTTTGAACGTTTTATTGTGAGCCCTTAAAAGTGGCTTAATACCTCTGACCACATTGTTGACAGCAGTGACCTGGGGGTCAGAAATGCTTCCTGGGGCGATCCCCATGCTGTCCCCATGTCATTTGAGCACTGTCACTATCGTTTTGGGCACTTGTTAGGCTTTTAAAAGACATCCGGGGATGCCGCCGCGAGAGTGCTCGGGTCTCCCATAGACTAACATTGGGCTCGTGGCTCAGGTCGAGCACCCGAGTATCATGGCGAGCTCGGCCCGAACTTCGAGCACCCGAGCATTTTAGTGCTCGCTCTTCACTACTAAATACCCTTCATTATTTATTATTTTTGCACTTTGCGATTTACCCATTTTCTTCCGGTTACTTGGGTATTTTGCTTGCCTTTGGTTTTTCTTTGTCTAGTGGCCTTATGTGAACATGCATTTACATTTTGCCTGCAATTTATGTTTCAGTTCAGACTTCTAGGTTTTTTCTTTGTAGTTCAGTGTGCTTTAGTGCATATTAGGGTGTGGCCACCCTTTGTCTGAGCTGAAATGTTTATTCTGCCTCAGGTCTATGCTTCTACTAGGGGGTCAGTCTCTCTGCCCTTATCCATATGTACGTCACTTGACAAATGGTAAGGTTTTAATATTAGAGTTAGGACTGTCCCATAAGGGTTGCCGTGATGTGGCGGGATAGCTTTTGCATTATTTTTATCAAAATTATGTTAACTAAATACCCTTCATTATTTATTATTTTTGCACTTTGCGATTTACCCATTCACTTCCGGTTACTTGGGTATTTTGCTTGTCTTTGGTTTTTCTTTGTCTAGTGGCCTTGTGTGAACATGCATTTACATTTTGCATGCACATCAATTTATGTTTCAGTTCAGACTTCTAGGTTTTTTCTTTATATGCTATATATACTGTATGTGCGGGAAGGGAGCTTGTATGTACACTGCTTGCTATGTGTGGGGGAGGGAAGCTGTCGGACAAAGAGGGGTCCTGCAAACATCCAACTAATGGCCCCCCATATATATTACAGGAAGGTAGGTCAAACCCAAGGATTTTTGCTGGAGCAGCCGACCATGTGCTGTGTATGGGGCCATCTCCCCCACACATATAACCACATTCATGTATATGGGGGAGTCGGGATGTGTTGTGTGGACAAACGTCCGGTCTAAAGCTAACTAGTGTATGGGCATCTGAGACTAAGGCAAGTTATCATCCAGAAAGTCTTTCTCCAGCCTGCTGAAAAAATGCCGGATAGAGAAAGGCTTTTATCACCTAAGCCAGATCTCACTGGAGGGGAAGCAAGAAGAAAAAAGGAGAAATGTAAAATAAGACACAAGTCCAGACAGTTGTCATCCAAAACTTTATCTGGTATCGACCAAGAATATTACAATCAGTAAAAGTATAATCCACATTTAGGAAAAACACAGATGAGCTGCGGGACCATCGCTTCTTCTTCTGGGACTTTTTGGCGGACAGGTGCTCTGCTGTCGGAGGCCTTTCTTGTTCTTGGACTTCTCCTTCATATGGATTCTGAAGACTAGGAGGCTCCTGAGGGTCCATCTCTCCTGCCGGCAGCTCAGAGTGACTTGGAGATATGTTTCCTTCAGTCCAGGAAAGCAAGAGAGGAAAAAGATGAATGTGATGTAATAACAAGACAAAGCTAAAAAAAAACATGTATAAAAAATCATGTAACTGCAAACTGCACAAAAATGACCCCAATAACATAAGTGCTGTAGTATTAAAGAACCTGCAAAACGAGTGGTGTGAAAAGACCTGGGACTTGTCAGAAATATGTAATGTTTTGTCTAAAATGACAAAAAAAAAGAAAAGATTCAAGGGATGAGCAGCATTTTATAACAGGTAAAAATATACAAATTTGTGACAAGTGACCGGTATTAAGTTTTGTGGATGATAACCAGACGTTTATTTCAATTGAAGAGTTTAATGAACGTCTTGTATTCGGCCAATTGGAACCTTCCCGGAAATGTCTGCGCCGGTGATAAAATCTACTTACTAATAGAGCTCCCGACTGGACACAAAGAACTGTAGCTCATGGAGGAATGAAGCTTCTTTCCTTCTCAGCCAAGAACTTCTTATATCAGTCCCGTACGGCCTCTATCATGTGCTGATATCTAGCAGAAAGAGAAAAAATCAATTATAAACTAAATAAAATTTATTAAAGAAAAAAAAACCTCCTGCGAACATGAAGCATTTGTAGCAAAGCACAGCCATTATTTACAGAGCACAATTGTTTTACTTTATTCTATATTAGTGGCCGCTCTGTGCAAAAACTTGTGGGAAATTACTGCAGCACTAATATTGTCCGTCCAGAGAGCACCCAAGTATTCCCCAATTTCTGACTCCACCGCCCGATTGCCCCCACAAGCACAATGCTGCACCGCTGTCCCCTGCCTGGTACAGGCTCCTTTATAGGGTCCTTTCAGCTGTTGTTCACCAAGATGTGAAGTAATCCGAGTACAGGGTTTCCTATGTCTGAGTGCAGGGGTGGAGAGCAGAGAGGATCAGACAGGGACAGGCCCATACACAGACTGCTGGTATATAGAGGACAAATCTCACTGAACAGCAGCCACAAGAAGCTTCTGGATGGGGGCAGTGGGGGTGAGACAGCACTTCAGCAACGTGTTTGGGAGAGAAGGAAGAAAATAAGCAAATGAAGAAAATTTATAAAGTTCACAAGTCTGCAATGTGAGGAGGATAATTACATGAAGAAAACCCTCTAGGTGCAGCGTCCGCAACCGGAAAACCGCCCCAAGGTCCACCTGTGTCATCAGCGCCCCCCTGCTGGACCCCTAATCAGTTGTACTGCAGACTCTGATGATTGATAGTGACACTAGGTCAGCTCTTTCCCAATGGCGGCACTAGCTGACCATCCTGTGGATAGGACAGGTGCCGGATCATTCAGTCCTTTCCCTCTTCCCCAACGTGAAGCAAACATCCCTCTGACCAGACAAACATCCCTCTGACCAAACATCCCCCTGACCAGACAAACATCCCCCTGACCAGGCAACCATCCCCCTGACCAGGCAAACATCCCCCTGACCAGGCAAACATCCCTCTGACCAGACAAACATCACTCTGACCAGACAAACATCCCTCTGACCAGACAAACATCCACCTGACCAGACAAACATCCTCCTGACCAGGCAACCATCCCCCTAACCAGGCAAACATCCCCCTGACCAGGCAAACATCCCCCTGACCAGGCAAACATCCCTCTGACCAGGCAAACATCCCCCTGACCAGACAAACATCCCCATGACCAGGCAAACATCCTCCTGACCAGGCAACCATCCCACTGACCAGGCAAACATCCCCCTGACCAGGCAAACATCCCCCTGACCAGGCAAACATCCCCCTGACCAGACAAACATCCCCATGACCAGGCAAACATCCCTCTGACCAGGCAAACATACAACCCCTTTTTTTCTTTCCCATTTTACTTGCTTTATTAATTTCACCTCCAACATTACTGACAACTCCAAGTTCAATAGTTTGATAGTCTCATCTCCTGCCTTTGTATGTGGAGGAGGCAATAAACCGCCGTATACATCCTAAACCTGTCACAAGGACTTTCTCTGCAACTCCCTACTCTCAGCTGTCCCCCTGTAACAATCCACCTTTTTCTTTCTCACTCATACATTTCAGACACTTTATTAACATGTTAATCATATTTCCAAACTTACTGCATTCCACTTCATCTGATCATACATCACCGTTTAAAAGAATCACAATCACTTACTTGTCTGCTGCGGTAATTCTTGGATTGTTTTCTTGCTGTTGCTTGGTCTTATTTTGCTGTTTGCTGTCCTTAAACCACCATCTGTCGCACAGTGTCCACATCTTGTTCCACCGGGTCGCTCTTTTGATCCCTGCAACAACAGACACTATGCAAGTATGACTTCACATGTGACATTTCCAAGTCCCTTGACCATTGTGGTGCCAATGGAGTACCCCATTTCTCGTTATCATGCCACCGAAGCACACCATTTCCCGCTAGCATGCCACCGTAGCACACCTTTTCCCGTTAGTATGCCACCGGGCACACCTATTCCCGTTAGCATGCCATCGGAGCACACCTATTCCCGTTAGCATGCCACCGGAGCACACCTTTACCATTAGCATGTGACCGCAGCACACCTTTACCGTTAGAATGCCACTGGAGCACACCTTTACCATTAGCATGCCACCGGAGCACACCTTTTCCCGTTGGCTTGCCACCGGAGCACGCCACTTTCCCGTTGGCTTGCCACCGGAGCACGCCACTTTCCCGTTGGCTTGCCACCGGAGCACGCCACTTTCCCGTTGGCTTGCCATCGGAGCACGCCACTTTCCCGTTGGCTTGCCACCGGAGCACGCCACTTTCCCGTTGGCTTGCCACCGGAGCACGCCACTTTCCCGTTGGCTTGCCACCGGAGCACGCCACTTTCCCGGTGGCTTGCCACCGGAGCACGCCACTTTCCCGGTGGCTTGCCACCGGAGCACGCCACTTTCCCGGTGGCTTGCCACCGAAGCACGACACAGTCCTGTTGGCTTGCCACCGGAGGACGCCACAGTCCCGTTGGCTTGCCACCGGAGCACGCCACTTTCCCGTTGGCTTGCCACCGGAGCACGCCACTTTCCCGTTGGCTTGCCACCGGAGCATGCCCCTTTCCCGTTGGCTTGCCACCGAAGCACGCCACTTTCCCGTTGGCTTGCCACCGGAGCACGCCACTTTCCCGTTGGCTTGCCACCGGAGCACGCCACTTTCCCGTTGGCTTGCCACCGGAGCACGCCACTTTCCCGTTGGCTTGCCACCGGAGCACGCCACTTTCCCGTTGGCTTGCCACCGGAGCACGCCACTTTCCCGTTGGCTTGCCACCGGAGCACGCCACTTTCCCGTTGGCTTGCCACCGGAGCACGCCACTTTCCCGTTGGCTTGCCACCGGAGCACGCCACTTTCCCGTTGGCTTGCCACCGGAGCACGCCACTTTCCCGTTAGCTTGCCACCGGAGCACGCCACTTTCCCGTTGGCTTGCCACCGGAGCACGCCACTTTCCCGTTGGCTTGCCACCGGAGCACGCCACTTTCCCGTTGGCTTGCCACCGGAGCACGCCACTTTCCCGCTGGCTTGCCACCGGAGCACGCCACAGTCCCGTTGGCTTGCCACCGGAGCACGCCACTTTCCCGTTGGCTTGCCACCGGAGCACGCCACTTTCCCGTTGGCTTGCCACCGGAGCACGCCACTTTCCCGTTGGCTTGCCACCGGAGCACGCCACTTTCCCGTTGGCTTGCCACCGGAGCACGCCACTTTCCCGCTGGCTTGCCACGGAAGCACGCCACAGTCCCGCTGGCTTGCCACCGGAGCACGCCACAGTCCCGTTGGCTTGCCACCGGAGCACGCCACTTTCCCGTTGGCTTGCCACCGGAGCACGCCACTTTCCCGTTGGCTTGCCACCGGAGGACGCCACTTTCCCGTTGGCTTGCCACCGGAGCACGCCACTGTCCCGTTGGCTTGCCACCGGAGCACGCCACTGTCCCGTTGGCTTGCCACCGGAGCACGCCACTTTCCCGTTGGCTTGCCACCGGAGCACGCCACTTTCCCGTTGGCTTGCCACCGGAGCACGCCACTTTCCCGTTGGCTTGCCACCGGAGCACGCCACTTTCCCGTTGGCTTGCCACCGGAGCACGCCACTTTCCCGTTGGCTTGCCACCGGAGCACGCCACTGTCCCGTTGGCTTGCCACCGGAGCACGCCACTGTCCCGTTGGCTTGCCACCGGAGCACGCCACTTTCCCGTTGGCTTGCCACCGGAGCACGCCACAGTCCCGTTGGCTTGCCACCGGAGCACGCCACTTTCCCGTTGGCTTGCCACCGGAGCACGCCACTTTCCCGTTGGCTTGCCACCGGAGCACGCCACTTTCCCGTTGGCTTGCCACCGGAGCACGCCATTTTCCCGTTGGCTTGCCACCGGAGCACGCCACTTTCACGTTGGCTTGCCACCGGAGCACGCCACTTTCCAGCTGGCTTGCCACCGGAGCACGCCACTTTCCCGCTGGCTTGCCACCGGAGCACGCCACTGTCCCGCTGGCTTGCCACCGGAGCACGCCACTTTCCCGCTGGCTTGCCACCGGAGCACGCCACTTTCCCGCTGGCTTGCCACCGGAGCACGCCACTTTCCCGCTGGCTTGCCACCGCAGCACGCCACTTTCCCGCTGGCTTGCCACCGGAGCACGCCACTTTCCCGCTGGCTTGCCACCGGAGCACGCCACTTTCCCGCTGGCTTGCCACCGGAGCACGCCACTTTCCCGCTGGCTTGCCACCGGAGCAAGCCACTGTCCCGCTGGCTTGCCACCGGAAGCACGCCACTTTCCCGCTGGCTTGCCAAGGGAGCACGCCATCATCCATTTAATAAAATGGGCCACACTTAGCTTTTTCTTTTATATAATGGGCCCATATAGTTTTTCATTGAATATATTGGGCCCTACATAACCTTACATTTAATATATATAATCGTCTTATCATGTCTGTCTGTCTGTCCTTCTGTCCAGGAAGTCCTGCGTCGCTGATTGGTCCGACCGTGGTCAATCAGCGACGTGGGATTTCAGAAAAAGATGGCGGCCATTAGCAGCTCATCTGCCGCACGGAGGTCAGCGGCGATGTAGCCGGGAGATGACCGGCGCTAGCCGGTCAACTCCCGGTTGCTCGCAGCAGAAGTACCCCGACCAGCGGCGCCGCTGACCTCCATGCGGCTACCGTCGGGAGATCAGCGGTTAGGGCCGCTGATCTTCCGACGGAAAGTGTGAAGGGAGGACCGGGGAGCGGCGCCACCGGTCCGGATACTTCTGCTGCGAGCAGCCGGTCATTTCCCGGGTGCTCGCAGTGGAACTACCCGCACAGGCAGCGCCGCTCCCCTGTCCTCACTAATACGATTCGGCGGCCACGACCAATCAGCGATATTGGCTCCAAATTTAAACACCGCTCTGCACAGAGGTCAGTGGCGATGCAGCCGGTCATCTCCCGGCTGCTTGCAGCAGAAGTACCCTGACCTGCGGCGCCGCTGACCTCCATGCGGCTACCGTCGCTAGATCAGCGGCTAGGGCCGCTGATCTCCCGACGGCAAGTGTGAAGGGAGGACCGGGGAGCGGCGCCGCCGGTTGGGATACTTCTGCTGCGAGCAGCCAGTCATCTCCCGGCTGCTCACAGTGGAAGTACCCGCTCCCCGGTTCTCACTAATACGATTCGCTGATTGGTCGCGGCCGCCAGCCGTGACCAATCACCGGTTTTGGCGCCAAATTTAAACATGCTCTCCGGTCCTCACTAACACGGTTCGCTGATTGGTCGCGGCCGGCCGCATACATATTCTAGAATACCCGATGAGTTAGAATCGGGCCACCATCTAGTTTAATATAATGGGCCACAAATTGCCTTCTAGTTATTACAAGAGGTCCTGCATAGTCTTCCATTTATTTTAATAGGCTCCATATAACCTTTCAGCATCTGAAACAACGGATACTGAAAGCCTGTGCTAGCATTTCTTCTGCGGTGTTGCTATCAGTGTGTCAAGAGTGGGAGAAGAGGGTTGCATTGACAATCCAACACAATGGGCAGCACTTTAAACACATTTTATAAGTGGTCATAAACTTGTAAAAAATTCATGAAAGAATAAAGTTATGTTAAAACCAAGCACACCATTGTATTTTCTTATGAAATTCTCAATGAGTTTGATGTATCACATCACCCTCTTCCCATTGAAAAAAATAAAGTTAGATCCAAAATGGCCGACTTCAAAATGGCCGCCATAGTCACCACCCATCTGGAAAAGTTTCCCCCTCCCATATACTAATGTGCCATAAACAGGAAGTTGACATCACCAACCATTCCCATTTAATTTAGGTGTATCCATATAAATAGCCCACCCTGTATTATTACCATTTTTATTATTGCTGTACATACTGTAGCTTTTCATTTAATTTATTGGGCCCCATATAGGCTTCCATTTAATATAATGGGCCCCACATAGCCTTCCATTTAATTTAATGGGGTCCACATAGCCTTCCATTTAATTTAATGGGGTCCACATAGCCTTCCATTTTATTTAATGGGACCCACATATGTTTTTATTTAATATAAAGAGCCCCACATAAGCCCCTAATTAATATAATGGGCCCCACCTTGCTTTCCATATAAAATAATGGGTCCCACATAGCCCTCCCTTTTGTTATGATGAGCCTTACATATCACACCATTTCCCGATGATCTGCCACCGAAGTACACCATTGGCTGCTGGGGTGCCACTGGAACACACTCTTTACAGTTGGGGTGCTAACAGAGCACACCTTTCACCATTAGCATGCCACCGGAGTACACTTTTTGCCACTGGCATGCCACTGAAGCACACCCTTTACCATTGGAGTACCATCGGGCACACCCTTTACCGTTGGTGTGCCATCGGAGAACTCTATTTCCCGTAGGCCTACCAGAGGGGCCCAATATGTGACCTTTTTTGCTTACCACCGGGGCACCCATCTTGGGCTTTTTAGCTTCCACCGGGGTGCACTCTTTGGCCTTTTAGCTTACCACCGGGGCACCCAACTTGGGCTTTTTAACTGCGACCGGGGTACACTCTGACCATTTTGCTTACCACCGGGGCACTCATTTTAGGCTTTTTTAGCCTGCCACCGGGGTGCACTTTTTGGCCTTATTGCTTACCACTGGGGCGCACTCTAGGGCTTTTTAGCCTACCACCAGGGTACATTCTTTGGCCTTATTGCTTATCACTGGGGCGCACTCTAGGGCTGCTCAGTCTGCCACCAGAGTCTACTCTTTGGCCTTTTTGCCATTGGTGTGCCACCAGAGTACACCCTATGACGTTGGAGTGCCACCGGAGCACACCCTTTACCTTTGGAGTGCCACCGGAACACACAATTTGCCATTGGCAAAAGTATAATGGACCCCCACATAGAATTCTATAAAGTATAATGGCCCCCACATAGCCCTCTATATAGTATAATGAGCCGCACATTGCCTTCCATGTACTATAATTTAATTTATTGGGCTCCACATAGCTTTTCATTTAATTTATTGAACCTCACATAACCGTCAATTTAATATAATAGGCCGCACTGGACTCCATTTAATATATTGGACCTGACATAGCCTTCCATTTAATAAAATGGGGCCAAAATATCCCTCTATTTAATATAATGGGCACCAAAAAGCCTTCCATGTTTTATATTGGGCACCACATAGCCCTCTATTTAATACAATTGGCCCCACTTAACCTTCCATTTAAAATATTGGGCCCCACATAGCTTTACATTTAATTTACTGGGCTCCATATAGGCTTCCATTTAATATAATGGGCCCCACATAACCCTCCATTTAATATAATGGTCCCCACATTGCCTTCCATTTATTATAATGGAGCCAAGATACATCTCTATTTAATATAATGGACAAAACACAGGCTTCCATTTAATATAATTGGCGCTACATAGCCCTTTATTTGATAAATGCGCCTCACATAGCCCTCCATATAATATTATGGGCCCCGCAACGCTTTCCATTTAATTTAATAGGCCTCACATAGCCCTCAATTTAATACAGAGGGCCCCACAAAACCTTCCAGATAACATAGTGGGCCCCAATATAGCTTTCTTTTTAATGTATTGGTCCCCACATAGCTCTCTATTTAATATAATGGGCCTCACATAGCCTTCCATTAAATATCATGGGCCCCATATAGAATTTATCATATACGTAGATGTCCCTTTAAGATAACGGGCCCCACATAGCTTTCCCTTTAATATAATGGGCCCCACATAGATTTTATTATTATATAATGGGCCCCACATAGCTTTCCCTTTAATATAATGGGCCCCACATAGCTTTCTCTTTAATATAATGGGCCCCACATAGCTTTCCCTTTAATATAATGGGCCCCACATAGCTTTCTCTTTAATATAATGGGCCCCACATAGCTTTCTCTTTAATATAATGGGCCCCACATAGCTTTCTCTTTAATATAATGGGCCCCACATAGCCATCCATTTAATATAATGGGCCCTACGTAGATGTCCCTTTAAGATAACGGGCCCCACATAGCTTTCCCTTTAATAAAATGGGCCCCACATAGCTTTCCCTTTAATATAATGGGCCCCACATAGCTTTCTCTTTAATATAATGGGCCGCACATAGCTTTCCCTTTAATATAATGGGCCCCACATAGCTTTCCCTTTAATATAATGGGCCCCACATAGCTTTCCCTTTAATATAATGGGCCCCACATAGCTTTCCCTTTAATATAATGGGCCCCACATAGCTTTTTCTTTAATATAATGGGCCCCACATAGCTTTCTCTTTAATATAATGGGCCCCACATAGCTTTCTCTTTAATATAATGGGCCGCACATAGCTTTCTCTTTAATATAATGGGCCCCACATAGCTTTCTCTTTAATATAATGGGCCCCACATAGCTTTCTCTTTAACATAATGGGCCCCACATAGCTTTCCCTTTAATATAATGGGCCCCACATAGCTTTCTCTTTAATATAATGGGCCCCACATAGCTTTCTCTTTAATATAATGGGCCCCACATAGCTTTCCCTTTAATATAATGGGCCCCACATAGCTTTCCCTTTAATATAATGGGCCCCACATAGCTTTCTCTTTAATATAATGGGCCCCACATAGCTTTCTCTTTAATATAATGGGCCCCACATAGCTTTCTCTTTAATATAATGGGCCCCACATAGCTTTCTCTTTAATATAATGGGCCCCACATAGCTTTCTCTTTAATATAATGGGCCCCACATAGCTTTCTCTTTAATATAATGGGCCGCACATAGCTTTCTCTTTAATATAATGGGCCCCACATAGCTTTCTCTTTAATATAATGGGCCCCACATAGCTTTCTCTTTAATATAATGGGCCCCACATAGCTTTCTCTTTAACATAATGGGCCCCACATAGCTTTCCCTTTAATATAATGGGCCCCACATAGCTTTCTCTTTAATATAATGGGCCCCACATAGCTTTCTCTTTAATATAATGGGCCCCACATAGCTTTCCCTTTAATATAATGGGCCCCACATAGCTTTCTCTTTAATATAATGGGCCCCACATAGCTTTCTCTTTAATATAATGGGCCCCACATAGCTTTCCCTTTAATATAACGGGCCCCACATAGCTTTCCCCTTAATATAATTGGCCCCACATAGCTTTCCCTTTAATATAATTGGCCCCACATAGCTTTCCCTTTAATATAATGGGCACCACATAGATTTATTATAATATAATGGGCCCCACATATCCGTCCCTTTAATATTATGGACCCCACATAGATTTATTATAATATTATGGACCCCACATAGATTTATTATAATATAATGGGCCCCACATAGATTTATTATAATATAATGGGCCCCACATAGATTTATTATAATATAATGGGCCCCACCTAACCCTCCAGTTTATACACTGCAGTCGCTCTCTTTCTTCTCTTCTTTACCTAGTCCAGTCTTTCGTGACGACTTCCCGCCATGATTCGTCTTTGCAGTTTGCTGTCCAGGTTTCGGCTGCTCCGCACTTTTCAGCAGATCACCGCACTCCTGAAAAACAAAAATGTTACAAATATAAGCGACTTAAATAAATAATGCCGCCCACTGTGCCACCAAATGCAAATATGTGCCACACTGTGCCCATGAGTATATCATTCACCACAATGAATCCTGCTCCACTGAGAATATAAATCAGTCACTAGCTTGTGCTCCCATTATAAATAGTGTTGAGCGAGCACTAAAATGCTCGGGTGCTCGAAGCTCGGCCCGAGCTCGCCGTGATACTCGGGTGCTCGACCTGAGCAACGAGCCCATGTTAGTCTATGGGAGACCCGAGCATTTTTGCGGAGGCACCCCCGGCAGTCTGTAGAAAGCCTAAAAAGTGCCCAAAATGATAGTGACAGTGCTCAGATGACATGGGGACAGCATGGGGATCGCCCCAGGAAGCATTTCTGACCCCCAGGTCACTGTTGTCAACAACGTGGTCAGAGGTATTAAGCCACTTTTACAGGCTCATAAGAAAATGTTCAAAAACGAAAGTGAAACTTTTTTCCTGTGAAATATGTTAAGGAATTTCTTTTCCAGGGTAAAGACTTGTGTATAAGGTAAAATAAATAACCAAAAACAAAAATACTCCTCCACACCTTGGGCTATGTTCACAAGTAGCATTTTTTATGCGTTTTTGCACGTTTGTATTGCTTTCAACTGTGACAAATGCATTCACCGGGAAATGTCATTTTAACATTTTACAACCTTATCTGGCCATGTGCTGTGTGACACATGCATACAGTGCTGAAAAGACATGGGAACAGCATGGGGAAGACCCCTGGAAGGATCTCTGACTCCCAGGTCACTGCCTAAAAGTGTGCCCATCAGAAGTGATCCTTGCCGCATCAGAAGATGCAGACTTGCAACTATCCCCGTGCAAGTCCTTGTCCCAGGGCAGTGTTCAATTGTACCTCCCCCATTCCTTGCAATGCAAGCGCAAATATGCAGCCAACCACCCACCCACCCCCAGGCTGCAATACCATACTGCTAGCTTGCACTTGAAATTGGGCCTTTTAGTTTTGAGGAGGCCGAAGCTGGCCACTACCTCATGGCTGCTTCGGCAGCGAGGTATCCATACTCAGTTCCCAGCCGCCCGGCGGCCGGGTGTCCACACCTGGTCCCCAGCCGCCTGGGGGCGGCGGGGTGTCCATAGACGGTCCCCAGCCACCCCGATTTCTCCGCGGAACATCCCCACACACTTTTCTTAGACTGGCCTGCTTTAGGGCAGCATTGGACGAGCCCACTAGAGAACCCGACTCCATCAGGGGAGGTGAGAATGCCAAGGTGAGGAGCATGATGATGATAGAAGTTAGCATCTGCTTTGTTTTGTTGGAATGCAAGCATAAGTGTGCAACCTGCCACCAACCCACCCCGAGGCTGCAATACCATACTGCTAGCATGCGTGCACTTGAAATTGGGCGTTTTAGGCATGTGGAGGCCAGAGCTGGCCACTACCTCATGGCTGCTTCGGCAGCGAGGTATCGATACTCAGTCCCCAGCCGCCCGGCGGCCGGGTGTCCATACTCGGTCCCCAGCCGCCAGGGGGCGGCCGGGTGTCCACACTCGGTCCCCAGCCGCCCCGCGGCCAGGTGTCCATAAACGGTTCCAAGCCGCCCCGATTTCTCCGCGGAACATCCCCACACACTTTTCTTAGACTGGCCTGCTTTAGGGCAGCATTGGACGAGCCCACCAAAGAACCCGACTTCTCCGGTGGGCCCTGGCTTCTCTATCAGGGGAGTTGAGAGTGCCAAGGTGAGGAGCATGATGAGGATGATAGAAGTTAGCATCTGCTTTGTTTTCAAGGAATGCAAGCGCATGTATGTAGTAGCGGCTAGGCCTGAGGTGGTCAGCGTTTTGGCGCATATCCTACCTCCTCCGAGGATTGCTGGATGTTTTCCTGCTACTATCCAAGTTCTATGACTCTCGTTAAAACAAAGCTTCAAGTGATAAATGATGGATGAGGTAGTGGCATAGGAGAAAGAGCAGGAGGAACAGGGACCATTCACATCAATATCAGGCCAGTCAACCACATATGTCTTGTAGGATATGTTTCTGTAACAAAAGGAGCGGTTTGGCTACACAGTTATAGGGCATACAGTGAGTGCAATGCCTACCAAAACTTTTGAGGCACTCCAATGCCCCTTGGAAATGACATGGAGGTCAGAGGGCCTTAACTAAACCTTTTTTTCCATTTATGGCAACTGGGTCTCCTGTGCACTGTTGGCCTAAGCAATGAATGGAAGGCTTTCCAAAAATTATAAGGAACTGCAATGCCCCTGGAAACAGACGTGGATTACAGCGTACTAAAAACCTTCTACCCATTATTGGGGAGTGTGTCTCCCTTAGTTTTCACCTTTGCATTGAAAAGCAAAAGCTGACTAAAATTAGGAGGAAATGCAATGCCCGTTGGAAGAGTCGTGCAGATTAGAGGTAAGGTAATTAAAAACAACATTTCAATGCCCCTTGGAAGAGCTGTGGAGTTCAGAGTGGCTTAAGAAGACGCTTTTAATGCCCCTTTGAAGAGACGTGGAGGTCACAGTAGCTTAACAAGACTGTTTTAATGCCCCTTACAAGAGCCATACAGTACAGCATCTTAAAAACATTATTCCCATTATTGGGGAGTGGGTCTCCCATAGTATTTGCTTATGCCTTCCAAGCAAAAGCTTCCAAAAATTATGAGGAAATGCAATGCCCGTTCGAAGAGTCGTGGAGATCCCAGTAGCTTAACAAGACGCTTTTAATGCCCCTCACAAGAGACGTGGAGGTCAGAGTGGCATAACAAGACAGTTTTAATGCCCCTTACAAGACACGTGGAGGTCAGAGTGGTATAACAAGACGCTTTTAATGCCCCTCAGAAGAGACGTTGAGGTCAGAGTGGTATAACAAGACGGTTTTAATGCCCCTTACAAGAGACGTGGAGGTCAGAGTGGTATAACAAGATGGTTTTAATGCCCCTCAGAAGAGACGTGGAGGTCAGAGTGGTATAACAAGACGGTTTTAATGCCCCTCTGAAGAGACGTGGAGGTCAGAGTGGTATAACAAGACGGTTTTAATGCCCTTTACAAGACACGTGGAGGTCAGAGTGGTATAACAAGACGGTTTTAATGCCCCTTACAAGACACGTGGAGGTCAGAGTGGTATAACAAGACTCTTTTAATGCCCCTTACAAGAGACGCTCATTATTCTGGCATTTGGCAAATATTAAAAATGATGGTAATCCTAATTGACCTAAAATGGGAAAGGTTTATTCTGATTTCATGTCAGATATTGAGAAAAACCTGCAGATGTGTCTATTTATACAGTGTATGGAAACTTCTGATTTCAACTGTGTATGTATATATATATATATATATATATATATATATGTGTATAATATATACACGGCGAAGCTCACACACCACAACACCCACAGCAGAGGAACTGGCTGCACACACACCTGCTCCTGTCAGTGCTGTGAGCGCTCCTCATATCGCTGCTGGCTCCGCCCCTCATATCGCTGCTGGCTCCGCCCCTCACATCGCTGCTGGCTCCGCCCCTCATGTCGCTGCTGGCTCCGCCCCTCATGTCGCTGCTGGCTCCGCCCCTCATATCGCTGCTGGCTCTGCCCCTCACATCGCTGCTGGCTCCGCCCATCAGCCGCTCACAGTCCTCAGCAATATGGAGACATCCGCACTGGTCAGAATCCTCGGGGGCGTGGCCTGTCACTGTAGTCACACAAGGGTTGTCATGGAGATCTCAAGGGAAGGCAGGTGGGCGGGGCTTAGAGCAGGAAGTAGAAGCCGTGCAGTGTGATTGGCTCCTTACCTTCTGCCAGTAATGGAGCAGATATATGGCTCCTATATAATGGAGGGGGCTCAGGAGGGGTTCCCCACCCAAAAGGTCAGGGGATAAATAATACTGGACATGAACGAGGGCAGGAGGACATTATTCTATATTGGAAGAAATCTGATTTCTTCTTTCCTCACAGTTTTTCCTGTGCAAGGCCACATGTATTGTGCGATAATCTGTGAATATGGGGGGGATCTGCTCCTCACATCCACATCAATCCCCCCACGTCTGAGCTCTCCCTTACAGGGGTCTTCTGCTCTGCACACTGATGCCGTATCCATGGAGATGACATCATGGCCGGTACATGCGGATCTCCCCGATGGGACCCTCATGTATCTGGAGGACGAGGCACTGCTGCTCCTCGGGGAGAGGGGGCACAATTCCTGTACACATGATACAGGGGCTTCTGCCATCTCTGGGCTGAGAATAATGCTGGCAGCGCGCAGCCTACATGATGTGAGGATTACAAGTCTGCAGTCACAGAGAGTCACACAGATGACTGCAGGCCTTCAGCTTCACACTGGACAATCCCTTTAAATACATGTATATTGGTCTAAAAAGACTTTTTATTATTTTGCTTCATGTAACATTTGCTCTGTTCGGCCTTTACCAGCTTATTGTTTCCCAGCAGCACATTGATGGCTTCAGAATGAGTTAACTTGAGATTCAGTCAGTGAGCTCCTTATGATGTGGAGTTTCCAGTTCTTTTATTTCTGCGATGATTTATGACTGCATCAGAGATCAGCCCAACTTTCATGCTGGTCTGTGAACATAATCAGCACAGAGAAGGTCAGAATGAGCTCACTGATAAATTCTCAGTGAGCTCATTCTGCAACTAGCAATGCAAAGGAAATAAAAAAGCCAAATTGTTTATGAAACATTATTGAAAAAAATATTTGTATGTATATATTTAGCCCAAAATGTCTGAGTGTCCATATCCTTAGTACCAGCACAGCTGAGGATTTGGTATAATCAGGGGCGTAAATAGGACGCAGAAGTTCTAATTGGGCCCCCCCCCCAGCAACAAAAATGTAAATAATTGTCGGGGTCGCAGAAGATCAGATCTCACAACCTTCCAGCCTTTACATAGTAATTTTCCTCCTGCTGAGGTCCTAGATCCCTTTTTCATTGCCCATAAAGTGTGGTGCCAACAAAAGTGCCCCCCAAACACGGTATGATACCCCCATGGTGAATTCCTCCATATGCGCAGTATAATGACCCTACTGTACCCGACCTCAACTCCCAGGGTAAAGTATGATCCCCCAACTGCCCCACACCTCTCCACGCTCCATAGAGTATAATGCACTCAGTATAAGACTCTCGCCATGGTTCTCCACACAGTATAAGGCACTCGCCATGGTCCTCCACGCAGTATAATGCACTCCCTCGTGGTCCTCCACGCAGTATAATGCACTCCCTCGTGGTCCTCCACACAGTACAATGCACTCCCCGTGGTCCTCCACACAGTACCATGCACTCCCCCATGGTCCTCCACACAGTACAATGCACTCCCCCATGGTCCTCCACACTGTACAATGTACTCCCCCATGGTCCTCCACACAGTATAAAGCCCCCGTCTCACATAGCGATATCGCTAGCGAGATCGCTGCTGTGTCACGGTTTTGGTGACTCACCAGCGACCTCACCAGCGATGTCGCTATGTGTGACACTTTGCAACGATCAGGCCCCTGCTGTGAGGTTGCTGATCGCTGCAAAGTGTCCTGGACCATTTTTTGGTCGTTGGCCTCCCGCTGGCCAGCACACATCGCTGTGTGTGACCAGCAGGACCAACGATCTGGCTGGTAACCATGGTAAACATCGGGTTACTAGGGGCACGCGCGCACTTAGTAACCCGCTGTTTACCATGGATACCACTCTGCTACGGTGCGCGGAGGCTACCGTTCACCTTAGCAGAGTGGTATCCATGATAAACAGCGGGTTACTAGGGGAACACGCGCACTTAGTAACCCGATGTTTACCATAGTTACCAGCCTGCTCCTGCTTAAGCAGCAGGCTGGTAACAGGAGCAGGACATCGTGGAACGATTCTTTCCACGATGTCGCTGCTCCCCTGATCGCTGGTGAGCCTGCCTGTTTGACAGCTCACCAGCGATGTATTAGCGATGCAGCAACGATCCCTGACAGGTCGTATCGTTGTCGGGATCGCTGCTGCATCGCTTAGTGTGACGGGGCCTTAAGACACTCGCCATGGTTCTCCACTCAGTATAATGCATTCCCCCATGGTCCTGTACGCAGTATAATGCAGCCCCCCATAGGGTAAAATGCAGCCCCCCCCCCACCCGTAGGGTAAAATGCAGCCCCAGTCCTCCAGTATTATCAGTACACAATGATTTAAAAAATAAATACATACTTACCACTCCTCGTTCCCCGCTGCTTCAGTCTCTGCAGCTGATCACCTCAGCAGCTGCCAGCTCCACTGTCTGACACAGCGTGGCGCGTCATCATGCTGCTGCGTCAGACGCAGAGGAGGAATGATGGGAGAGGGAGTGTCACATGATGCTCCCTCCTCCAGGTTTTCGTGGGCCCCGGGCGAAAGAGTCTCAGTGGCCCCTTTAACACATCCAACCATTCATGATGCACAGATACAGCAGAGAAATTATAGATATAGACATAGTACAATCCCAAACATTTCACTGACTTCTTACATTTCATGAGTGATATCTACTGTAAATTCTACAATAGCTCAGAAACCGGTGAATCCTCACAGCGCACAGTGCAGACCGGACAGTATAGTCCTCCATACAGTGTTATGGCACCACATAGTCCTCCATACTGTATTATGAGCCCTATATAATGCTCCATACAAAATACTGGATCCCATATAATTCACCATAGAGAATACTGCCTGGTCCCCATGTAATGCCATATGCAGGCTGGACCTCATACAGAGGCCCCATAAGCCCGCTGCATCCTCCCCGGGGCCCCCACAAGCCGGCTGCATCCCCCCAGGGCCCCCCTCAAGCCTGCATCACCCCCCCCAGAGCCCCCACATGCCTGCAGCATCCCCCCCATAGACCCCACAAGCCTGCAGCATCCCCCCCAGAGCACCCACAAGCCCACAGCATCCCCTCCAGGGCCCCACAAGCCCGCAGAATCCCCCCCAGGGCCCCACAAGCCCGCAGCATCCCCTTAGGGCCCCCACAAGCCCGCAGCATCCCCCCGGGGCCCCCACAAGCCCTGGACCGTACCTGCATCACCACCAGTAAAGGTATTGAAGTTTACCCTTGTGTGTGTGCCTGTACTTCCTCTGGAACCGTCCTGCCATCTCCCTCCTGCTTCCACCATCTTTCTACACCTCCACACTGCCCTGAGGCCTGCTCTACCTGTGGGGAGCCGTCCCATCATAGCTGCCCCTAACATCAGCCTCAGTGGACTGTCGCAGCGCTGGTAACCTCTTACCAGAATCCACAGGTGGCGTCACGACAATTTCCCCTATAAGCATTCCCCCCCCCCCCTTTGAGTGACCGCCCTGGGCCACGGACTGGGCCAGCCACCGTGATATCCCCCGGCAACCAGAGGCCCGGCTTTCGAGTGCCCCACGGCCCTGGGGGCGAGTCACTATGCACAGTGGTTCATGAATTAATATTCACAGTGACCCTCCATCCTGTGATTAAAAGGGTCCGTACATTTGACACCTCCGTCTGACTCCCACAGTCTCCTCCGCACAGATCGATATTAAGATGGCCACCGCAATGGCATGGAGAGTGCAGCGGTGAGTCCAGAGCGCAGCTCCTCGCTCTAAAATGCCCATCAGAAAGAAGAGGTCAGACATTTATTTTCTATGAGCGCTCTATTATCCTATTTATCAAACATCAGCACTACAAGAATCCGTCCTGAGCCGTGCTGGGATCTTTGAACGTGGGCCCCCGGGAGGATCGGGCCCCTCATGGTGGAGCAGATCACACTCATTATAATCCATCACTGATAGAAGATACATAAACAACACCACAGGATGATTGTAAAACAGTGAGGTAATATTTTATTGAGCCACCAAACACACAATAAACATATCGAACAGTCCCAGCAAATACCTAATATGGTGCAAATTACAGAGTCTCACCCTTCCGCTGACTCGCTGGGATTAAAGCAGCTGCCAATCCGAGTGGCTTCTGGGGCTGACTACCCCCACCAATGGCACCCCCACCAAAGAGCACCCACAAAGAGGAGGTAACAACAAGCTTAGAAAGCTGACAGTCCATTGAGGTACGTGGCCAGGAGACCAGAAAGTTCCAACCTGGCTTCTCCGAACATATCCATGGAACTAGGTGACCGGAAGGTCCCGACTTGGCTTTTTCCGAGCATATTCACGAGTTCCAGGTGGCCGGAGTGTCCCAACCTGGCTACTCCAAACATCTCCATGGGACCAGGTGACTGGTGGGTCCCAACCTGGTTTTCCCAGATGTATCCATGGGTTCTATAGTAGTCAATGGAGCAGATCTGTATTCCTCCAGCCAGGGCTGTGGTCCCTTAAGCTGGCATCCTGTAGAAACCAAATCTGTGTCCCTCTTAATGGATTTATGGTGTTCTGTAGAGCTGTCCCATAGAGTGTTCCTGGCAGTGGTTTTGTAAAAAGACTCCTTTATGTAGTTCACAACTGTCCTTCTTCATGACTTCATCCACAGGTCAAGAGAAAGGGGCGGTGTTACTAATTCCCATTACTGGAGCATCCACAGTTCATCCCCCAATGATGACTTGCAAACATTGCAAACATTGAAGGATAAACTATAAATTCCGAAACAATGCAAGTCAACAAATTGCATGGACTTCTAAAATGGTAATCAACATATTTAGCAAACATCCATTGTTCAAAGAGCCTGCGTCCCTGTATTGTAAAGATAACAGTACAATAAACCAGAAGAGTTGATATAAGAGGTAAATAACCATTTATCAATGAACAAATATCACCTCAACCTACAAGATGAGTCAACATTCGGACTAATGACAAAAGATCATGTGCGTTGACCAACCGAAGAAAGAAACACATAAATTCAATAGTTAATAATTCAGGCAATAGTCTATCATTCTGGGCCTATGGAATTTACATCTGGATAATTACGATTAAATGCTGTGTCGTCACAGGCCCCTTTAGTTTTAGGGACTGGCAGGGGTCCTTTACAGTTGCTCTCCCACTAGTTCATCCTTCTTTCCTTTACTCCATTTCAATAAAATATTTGGAAATATACAAAGTAAAAACTCAAATATAATTTTTTTTCTTACATTAAAACTAGATTTTATTAAAATAAACCCCCAAAAAACAAGAACAAAAAAACTAAACCTGATTAACATCGCAGAGAACAACAATCCAAACTGTACAACGATCACATGATTTATCCGGCACGAAAAACAGCATCAAGAATAAAATAGTAATAATTAATGGCAAAATTGTAGCTTTTGTTCATTTTGTCTCTATACTGCATGATAAACGCTGGAAAGAAAAAATATAAGAACCATTCCTGGGGTTTTGCCATTGAATGCTGGAAAAAATAAAAAAACATCAGCAGAATTGTTTTTTTATTAATCTCACGCAAAAGAAAAATGGAATAAAAATTATAAAAACGTTGTCTGTTCCCCAAAATGTTACCAGTGAATCCTATAGCAGCTCCGCATGGACCCAAACTGGTAAACTAAAAACTCCTGCATGCCCCGTGTGTGTGTATGTATATATATATATATACATACACATATATATATACTCCTCTGTACTATATACACGACAGAGCTCACACACCACAACACGCTCCGCTGCGGCGCCACAAAAAGAGCGGACCTGGCTGCACACACACCTGCTCCTGTCACCTGTATACACAGTTGAAACCAGAAATTTACATACACTATATAAATGTTAGAACCCTCCTGTTTGTTTTTTCCATCTTGTGTTTTGCGGTCACAAGACCATCTGCCTTTATATTCCAGCTCCGCCCTTTTGGCTGTGTTGGACTTCAGTGTTGTTTGACTGCTTTTCTAGCCAGGTGCTTCTGTGCCTTTCTCTGTCAGTTCGCTTGGTCCTTCTGGGACCTCTAGTACCTTTTTGTCAGTTTATCTTTTTGTGTTCTGTAACAACTTCTTTGTTTAGGAGATGTCCCATTTTTGTTCCAGTCCTTAGTTCTTTTTGGGACCCCTCTCCTTTATGCTATAGGTCTTCGTTCAGACTAGCCGAGGACTAAGGCGGGTCTGTTCGCTAGGAACAGGCAGCCGCTACATCGTAGGGATTCAGCTTAGTCTTACTGTAGGGATAGCTTTCTCCTTTCTTTCCTTAGTACTTGTTGCAGATCATAACAATAAAAAGACACATCTGCAGGTTTTTCTCAATATCTGACATGAAATCAGAATAAACCTTCCCGTTTTAGGTCAATTAGGATTACCATAATTTTTAAGATTTGCCAAATGCCAGAATAATAAGAGAGAGAGAGAATGTTTTAAAGCATTTTTATTACTTACTGCAAAGTCATAAGTTTACATACACTAATATTGCTATACCTTTAAACAATTCTGGACTGCCCATATGATGATGTCATGTGTTTGGAAACTTCTGATAGTTTTTGTGGCAACATCTCAGTTAATTAGAGACACACCTGTGGATGTATTTTAATGCACACCTGAAACACACTGCTTCTTTGTGTAGCATCATGGGAAAGTCTAAAGAAATCAACCAAGATATCAGGAAGAGAATTGTGGACTTGCACAAGTCTGGCTCATCCTTGGGTACAATTTCAAGATACCTGAAGGTGTCTCGTTAATCTGTACAAACAATTATATGCAAGTACAAACAAGATGGGAATGTCCAGCCATCATACCGCTCAGGAAGGAGACGGGTTCTGTGTCCCAGACATGAACGTGCTTTGGTCCGATATGTGCATATCAAGGACAAAAGCAAAAGATCTTGTAAAGATGATAGGGAAAGCTGATAAGATTGTGTCAATATCCCCAGTGAAATGAGTACTGTATCAATATAGGCTGAAAGGCCACTGTGCCAGGAAGAAGCCATTACTCCAAAAGAAAGATAAAAAAGCCAGATTAATGTTTGCAAATGCACACAGGAACAAAGACCTTAATTTTTGGAGACATGTCCCGTGGTCTGATGAAACTAAAATTGAACTTTTTGGGCATAGTGACCATCGTTACTTTTGGAAGAAAAAAGGAGAAGCTTGGAAGCCTAAGAACACCATCCCAACTGTGAAACACGGGGGAGGCAGCATCATGTGGGGTTGATTTCCTGTAGAAGGGACTGGCGATAGCGCCACTCACAGGCATCACGTGACCTCCCGGCTGCAGCCGGCTCTTTCTTCCGCTGATGTCACGTCAAATGAGGCGTGACATTAGTGTCGCGGACCCCGCGGTGGATGCTGGGCTGTGGGCGGGGGTTACCCCGCGCGTCCCACCCAGCATCCTCCGCGCCCCACTCCCAATGAATGAGGAGAGGGAAAGAGGTAAACTATTGACTTAGCAGTAAGTAATAAAAATGTCCTAAAACATTCTCTCTCTCTCATTATTCTGGCATTTGGCAAATATTACAAATGATGGTAATCCTAATTGACCTAAAAAGGGAAAGGTTTATTCTGATTTCATGTCAGATATTGAGAAAAACCTGCAGATGTGTCTATTTATACAGTGTATGGAAACTTCTGATTTCACCTGTGTATATATATATGTATATGTGTATATTATATACACGGCGAAGCTCACACACCACAACACCCACAGCAGAGGAACTGGCTGCACACACACCTGCTCCTGTCAGTGCTGTGAGCGCCCCTCATATCGCTGCTGGCTCCGCCCCTCATATCGCTGCTGGCTCTGCCCCTCATATCGCTGCTGGCTCCGCCCCTCATATCGCTGCTGGCTCCGCCCATCATATCGCTGCTGGCTCTGCCCCTCATATCGCTGCTGGCTCCGCCCCTCATATCGCTGCTGGCTCCGCCCCTCATATCGCTGCTGGCTCCGCTCCTCATATCGCTGCTGGCTCCGCCCATCATATCGCTGCTGGCTCTGCCCCTCATATCGCTGCTGGCTCTGCCCCTCATATCGCTGCTGGCTCCGCCCATCATATCGCTGCTGGCTCCGCTCCTCATATCGCTGCTGGCTCTGCCCCTCATATCGCTGCTGGCTCTGCCCCTCATATCGCTGCTGGCTCCGCCCCTCATGTCGCTGCTGGCTCCGCCCCTCATATCGCTGCTGGCTCCGCCCCTCATGTCGCTGCTGGCTCTGCCCCTCACATCGCTGCTGGCTCTGCCCCTCATATCGCTGCTGGCTCCGCTCCTCATATCGCTGCTGGCTCTGCCTCTCATATCGCTGCTGGCTCTGCCCCTCATATCGCTGCTGGCTCCGCTCCTCATATCGCTGCTGGCTCCGCTCCTCATATCGCTGCTGGCTCTGCCCCTCATATCGCTGCTGGCTCTGCCCATCATATCGCTGCTGGCTCTGCCCCTCATATCGCTGCTGGCTCTGCCCCTCATATCGCTGCAGGCTCTGCCCCTCATATCGCTGCTGGCTCTGCCCCTCATATCGCTGCTGGCTCCGCCCCTCATATCGCTGCTGGCTCTGCCCCTCATATCGCTGCTGGCTCCGCCCCTCATATCGCTGCTGGCTCCGCCCATCATATCGCTGCTGGCTCTACCCCTCATATCGCTGCTGGCTCCGTCCCTCATGTCGCTGCTGGCTCCGCCCCTCATGTCGCTGCTGGCTCCGCCCCTCATATCGCTGCTGGCTCCGCCCCTCATATCGCTGCTGGCTCTGCCCATCATATCGCTGCTGGCTCCGCCCCTCATATCGCTGCTGGCTCCGCCCCTCATGTCGCTGCTGGCTCCGCCCCTCATATCGCTGCTGGCTCCGCCCCTCATATCGCTGCTGGCTCTGCCCATCATATCGCTGCTGGCTCTGCCTCTCATATCGCTGCTGGCTCTGCCCCTCATGTCGCTGCTGGCTCCGCCCCTCATGTCGCTGCTGGCTCCGCCCCTCATGTCGCTGCTGGCTCCGCCCTTCATATCGCTGCTGGCTCCGCCCCTCACACCGCTGCTGGCTCCGCCCATCAGCCGCTCACAGTCCTCAGCAATATGGAGACGTCCGCACTGATCAGAATCCTCGGGGGCGTGGCCTGTCACTGTAGTCACACAAGGGTTGTCATGGAGATCTCAAGGGAAGGCAGGTGGGCGGGGCTTAGAGCAGGAAGTAGAAGCCGTGCAGTGTGATTGGCTCCTTACCTTCTGCCAGTAATGGAGCAGATATATGGCTCCTATATAATGGAGGGGGCTCAGGAGGGGTTCCCCACCCTAAAGGTCAGGGGATAAATAATACTGGACATGAACGAGGGCAGGAGGACATTATTCTATATTGTAAGAAATCTGATTTCTTCTTTCCTCACAGTTTTTCCTGTGCAAGGCCACATGTATTGTGCGATCATCTGTGAATATGGGGGGATCTGCTCCTCACATCCACATCAATCCCCCCACGTCTGAGCTCTCCCTTACAGGGGTCTTCTGCTCTGCACATTGATGCCGTATCCATGGAGATGACATCATGGCCGGTACATGCGGATCTCCCCGATGGGACCCTCATGTATCTGGAGGACGAGGCACTGCTGCTCCTCGGGGAGAGGGGGCACAATTCCTGTACACATGATACAGGGGCTTCTGCCATCTCTGGGCTGAGAATAATGCTGGCAGCGCGCAGTCTACATGATGTGAGGATTACAAGTCTGCAGTCACAGAGAGTCACACAGATGACTGCAGCCTTCAGCTTCACACCGGACAATCCCTTTAAATACATGTATATTGCTCTAAAAAGACTTTTTACTATTTTGCTTCATGTAACATTTGCTCTGTTCGGCCTTTACCAGCTTTTTGTTTCCCAGCAGCACATTGATGGCTGCAGAATGAGTTAACTTGAGATTCAGTCAGTGAGCTCCTTATGATGTGGAGTTTCCAGTTCTTTTATTTCTGCGATGATTTATGACTGCATCAGAGATCAGCCCAACTTTCATGCTGGTCTGTGAACATAATCAGCACAGAGAAGGTCAGAATGAGCTCACTGATAAATTCTCAGTGAGCTCATTCTGCAACTAGCAATGCAAAGGAAATAAAAAAGCCAAATTGTTTATGAAACGTTATTGAAAAAATATTTGTATGTATATATTTAGCCCAAAATGTCTGAGTGTCCATATCCTTAGTACCAGCACAGCTGAGGATTTGGTACAATCAGGGGCGGACATAGGAATCATGGGGCCCCATAGCAGAAGTTCTAATTGGGCCCCCCCCCCCCCAACAAAAATATGTAAAAATGTAAATAATTGTCGGGGTCACAGAAGAGCAGATCTCACAACCTTCCAGCCTTTACATAGTAATTTTCCTCCTGCTGAAATCCTAGATCCCTTTTTCATTGCCCATAAAGTGTGGTGCCAACAAAAGTGCCCCCCAAACACGGTATGATACCCCCATGGTGAATTCCTCCATATGCGCAGTATAATGACCCTACTGTACCCCACCTCAACTCACAGGGTAAAGTATGACACCAACACAGTATGATCCCCCAACTGCCCCACACCTCTCCACGCTCCATAGAGTATAATGCACTCGCCATGGTCCTCCACACAGTATAAGACTTTCGCCATGGTCCTCCACACAGTATAAGGCACTCGCCATGGTCCTCCACGCAGTATAATACACTCCCCATGGTCCTCCACGCAGTATAATGCACTCCCTCGTGGTCCTCCACGCAGTATAATGCACTCCCTCGTGGTCCTCCACGCAGTATAATGCACTCCCACGTGGTCCTCCACACAGTACAATGCACTCTCCGTGGTCCTCCACACAGTACAATGCACTCCCCCATGGTCCTCCACACAGTACAATGTACTCCTCCATGGTCCTCCACACAGTATAATGCACTCCCCCATGGTCCTCCACACAGTATAAGACACTCGCCATGGTTCTCCACTCAGTATAATGCATTCTCCCATGGTCCTGTACGCAGTATAATGCAGCCCCCCATAGGGTAAAATGCAGCCCCCCCACCCGTAGGGTAAAATGCAGCCCCAGTCCTCCAGTATTATCAGTACACACTGATTTAAAAATAAATACATACTTACCGCTCCTCGTTCCCCGCTGCTTCAGTCTCTGCAGCTGATCACCTCAGCAGCTGCCAGCTCCACTGTCTGACACAGCGTGGCGCGTCATCATGCTGCTGCGTCAGACGCAGAGGAGGAATGATGGGAGAGGGAGTGTCACATGATGCTCCCTCCTCCAGGTTTTCGTGGGCCCCGGGCGAAAGAGTCTCAGTGGCCCCTTTAACACATCCAACCATTCATGATGCACAGATACAGCAGAGAAATTATAGATATAGATATAGTACAATGCCAAACATTTCACTGACTTCTTACATTTCATGAGTGATATCTATTGTAAATTCTACAATAGCTCAGAAACCGGTGAATCCTCACAGCGCACAGTGCAGACCGGACAGTATAGTCCTCCATACAGTGTTATGGCACCACTAAGTCCTCCATACAATATTATGGGCACAACATAGTCCTCCATACAGTATTATGAGCCCCATATAATGCTCCATACAAAATACTGGATCTCATATAATTCACCATAGAGAATACTGCCTGGTCCCCATGTAATGCCATATGCAGGCTGGACCCCATACAGAGGCCCCACAAGCCTGCAGCATCCCCCCCAGAGCCCCCACAAGCCTGCAGCATCCCCCCCCAGAGCACCCACAAGCCAGCAGCATCCCCCCCAGAGCACCCACAAGCCCGCTGCATCCCCCCCAGAGCACCCACAAGCCCGATGCATCCCCCCCAGGGCCCCCACAAGCCTGCTGCATCCCCCCGGGGCCCCCACGAGCCTGCAGCACACACCCCCAGAGCTCCCACAAGCTCGCAGTATCCCCCAAGGGCCCCCACAAGCCCACAGCATCCCCCCCAGGGCCCCCACAAGCCCACAGCATCCCCCCACCAGAGCCCCCACAAGCCCGCAGCATCCCCCCCCAGAGCACCCACAAGCCCACAGCAACCCCCCCAGAGCACCCACAAGCCCGCAGCATTCCCCCCTAGAGCACCCACAAGCCCGCAGAATCCCCCCCAGGGCCCCACAAGCCCACAGCATCCCCTTAGGGCCCCCACAAGCACGCATTATCCCTGCATTATTCCCCAGAGCCCCCTAAGATCTCCACAAGCATTAATTAACCCCACCAGACTGCCCTCCAGCATTAACCCCCCCAAATCCCTCACTCGCAAGTATCAAGCCCCCTCACCCCAAAAACAACAAGAAGAAAAGACATCAGACCAGCAATTAATAGAACAATCTCCTGTTTCTCAGCTTAGGATACTGACCTCCTCCTGCAGCTTCACCGGCAGCTCTGTCTCTGCATGAGACTCTGGCATCTGGTGCTGAACTAGAACACGCCCCCGGAAATGACATCATACCTGGAAGGATCCCATACATTCTAGCGTCTAGGGCACCGGAAGAGGTAAGTATTGTGTCGGCCGGTGCCCTGAGCAGGCGGGGGTGGCCCATGGCGCGCCGGGATGCCCGACGGCGAGTAAGCCCCCCGCCTGCTCAGGGCCCCTCCGCTTGCCTGGGTGCAGGAGGGGGACCCGATGCGGGGGTACACAGTGCAGGCGACTGCTATGGGGCCCCCCCAGCTCACGGGCCCCATAGCAGTCGCGTGGCCTGCCGCCATTGGCGGGACGCCACTGGGTACAATGGTGTCTGGCCTGGACAATCCTCTGTAAGGGAAACCAAGTCCGAACTGATAGATTTTCCCTGCACTGATACATTGTAGCAAACGGTCAGGACAGGAGGGGGATCGTCTAGACTGAATACCATTGTAATAAATGCTCCGCTGCTGTCAGGATTAGATTTTTTTCAGGTTCTGGATATTAACAAGAATGATTTTATTCTCAGACAACAAGCAGAGATCTTACAAATGGCAGAAAAGTGGAATAATCCTTCATTGCAGAGAGGAGAACTTTCCTCCTGTATCCGGCGGATCGTCCTGTGGCTGAGAACAGTCTTTGCGGAGCGATTCCTCCCTATGAGGGGAACGTCGGCGCGGTGGAGCTGCTGTATCAGCCACGGAGGGGAATGAAGAGCAAGAAAGATTTATCCCTCATCCTGGAGGATCCGGAACTGAAGACTGCGGAGATCAAAGCTGAAGGTGAAGCCACATGTGATCTGTATACATCGGCAGAGGGGTCGTCACATGAGGAAATCCCCCCATATATATGGAGATGGCGATCTGTGGGGGCCGGACACAGAATGGGTGTGTGGTGTAACCAAAGAGAACACTAAGTCAGCACAGGAGCTGTGTACACAAAACGGAAGCATTCTGCAAAGTTACTTTATTCTCTTTATCCCCTTCCCGACATCCGCAGAATTTAAGTGTCGCAATTCCAATGAGTTGTGGGTTTTTGGTTCAAGTTGCCCAACGGGACCAAAAAATAATGTGATAGAAAAGTATTAAAATTGAAATTTATATATATAAAAAAAATCCTTTGAAATTTCCTACCTCCATTTGTCAATACAAAGCAAGACTAAACGATTATATATATATATTTATTTATTTAGTATTGACACACTGACAAAAAGTCCGATCTATCAAATCATAAATATATTAACCCCTACAGCAAATGCCCAACAGCAAAGATGATCTAAACACCCAATTTTTTTTTCTTTTTGGGTAATTTTACCTCCCAAAAAATGCATCAAAAAGAGATGAAAAGTTTGTAGACAGCAGAGAATGGCATCAATAACCCCCGCAGGTCGGCGAGCAGAAAGCGAACCTCGCCCAGATTCATCAGCAGAAACATGGAACAAATGCAGGGTCTCACAAAATGGTGACACAATACCGGGTTATTTATTACTGTTTGGTGACACCATAATACGGCAATTCTGGCTTCTTAATTTATTTTTCCGCTATTTAACGTGCGGTTTAAATAATTTGGGCTTTGATAGGTCGGACTTTTACAGACACGACAATATAAAATGTTTCTTTTTTAATTTCTTTTTTTTTACCTCGGAAAATAGGGGTGATTTAACATTTTTGTTTATTTTTTTTCCTTTATAAAACTTTTTCTTTTTTTTCCATTTTTACTTTCTTTTTTTATGTCCCCTTAGGGCACTTGAACCTGCAATCTCTTGACTGCTTATTCTATATACAGTAATCCTCTAGTAATGCAGTATACAGTTTATATGATTAAGTCCAGACTGTGGATGAACTTCACAGGAGTACCAAGATGGCAGCCATGCAGGCCTTCACCATTCCCCTGACTGCCATTGTCATCCATTTCCTGGCGATAGCGCAATTTAAATGCCGCTGTTGGCTCAGGTGGCCACAGTCTACTCAAGTCGCTGCTGTCGGCTCAGGTCACCGCTGTTCTGGGCTGGCTGGCAAATTGCACACAGTAGCAACCCATCCTTATTGAGTTTTATCTATGGCTGATTCATAAAGTGAGTAAAGGTTACAAAGCTTTAAAAAGATAAAGCCGGTGTTATGATGTAATAGTTGAGGTCAAATGCCGACTAGATTCTCATCCACTTCTATCAGTGGGCTACTCAGAGAGGTGTCTGAGACTCTAGTCAGCATGTGACCAGGCTCGGACTGGCCTGCTGGGGAATTCCCCGGTGGGCTCCACTGCAGGGCCAGCACTGACAAGAGAAGGAAGGCTCCTCCCACTCCTACCCTAGCACAGCTATGCACTTGTCTATACATCGTATGCTGTGTGTGTGGGGGTGTGTGGTTTGACTTGTCTATATACCGTATGCTGTGTGTGGGGGGGACTTGTCTATATACTGTATGCTGTGTGTGTGGGGGGGGACTTGTCTATATACCGTATGCTGTGTGTGGGGGACTTGTCTATATACCGTATGCTGTGTGTGGGGGACTTATCTATATACTGTATGCTGTGTGTGGGGGACTTGTCTATATACCGTATGCTGTGTGTGGGGGACTTGTCTATATACTGTATGCTGTGTGTGGGGACTTGTCTATATACCGTATGCTGTGTGTGGGGGACTTATCTATATACTGTATGGTGTGTGTGGGGGACTTGTCTATATACTGTATGCTGTGTGTGGGGACTTGTCTATATACCGTATGCTGTGTGTGGGGGACTTGTCTATATACCGTATGCTGTGTGTGGGGGACTTATCTATATACTGTATGGTGTGTGTGGGGGACTTGTCTATATACCGTATGCTGTGTGTGGGGGACTTGTCTATATACTGTATGCTGTGTGTGGGGGACTTGTCTATATACAGTATGCTGCGTGTGGGGGACTTGTCTATATACTGTATGCTGTGTGTGGGGTACTTGTCTATATACTGTATGCTGTGTGTGGGTGACTCGTCTATATACTGTATGCTGCGTGTGGGGGACTTGTCTATATACCGTATGCTGTGTGTGGGGGACTTGTCTATATACTGTATGCTGTGTGTGGGGGACTTGTCTATATACTGTATGCTGTGTGTGGGGGACTTGTCTATATACCGTATGCTGTGTGGGGGGACTTGTCTATATACTGTATGCTGTGTGGGGGGACTTGTCTATATACCGTATGCTGTGTGGGGGGACTTGTCTATATACCGTATGCTGTGTGGGGGGACTTGTCTATATACTGTATGCTGTGTGTGGGGGACTTGTCTATATACCGTATGCTGTGTGGGGGGACTTGTCTATATACTGTATGCTGTGTGTGGGGGACTTGTCTATATACCGTATGCTGTGTGGGGGGACTTGTCTATATACTGTATGCTGTGTGTGGGGGACTTGTCTATATACCGTATGCTGTGTGTGGGGGACTTGTCTATATACCGTATGCTGTGTGGGGGGACTTGTCTATATACCGTATGCTGTGTGTGGGGGACTTGTCTATATACCGTACGCTGTGTGGGGGGACTTGTCTATATACTGTATGCTGTGTGGGGGGACTTGTCTATATACTGTATGCTGTGTGTGGGGAACTTGTCTATATACCGTATGCTGTGTGTGGGGAACTTGTCTTTATACCGTATGCTGTGTGTGGGGAACTTGTCTATATACCGTATGCTGTGTGTGGGGGACTTGTCTATATACTGTATGCTGTGTGTGGGGAACTTGTCTATATACCGTATGCTGTGTGTGGGGGACTTGTCTATATACCGTATGCTGTGTGTGGGGAACTTGTCTATATACCGTATGCTGTGTGGGGGGACTTGTCTATATACCGTATGCTGTGTGTGGGGGACTTGTCTATATACCGTATGCTGTGTGTGGGGGACTTGTCTATATACAGTATGCTGTGTGTGGGGGACTTGTCTATATACCGTATGCTGTGTGTGGGGGACTTGTCTATATACCGTATGCTGTGTTGGGGAGACTTGTCTATATACCGTATGCTGTGTGTGGGGGACTTGTCTATATACCGTATGCTGTGTGTGGGGGACTTGTCTATATACCGTATGATGTGTGGGGGGGACTTGTCTATATACCGTATGCTGTGTGTGGGGGACTTGTCTATATACCGTATGATGTGTGGGGGGGACTTGTCTATATACCGTATGCTGTGTGTGGGGGACTTGTCTATATACCGTATGATGTGTGGGGGGGACTTGTCTATATACTGTATGCTGTGTGTGTGGGGGGGGACTTGTCTATATACCGTATGCTGTGTGTGGGGGACTTGTCTATATACCGTATGCTGTGTGTGGGGGACTTATCTATATACTGTATGCTGTGTGTGGGGGACTTGTCTATATACCGTATGCTGTGTGTGGGGGACTTGTCTATATACTGTATGCTGTGTGTGGGGACTTGTCTATATACCGTATGCTGTGTGTGGGGGACTTATCTATATACTGTATGGTGTGTGTGGGGGACTTGTCTATATACTGTATGCTGTGTGTGGGGACTTGTCTATATACCGTATGCTGTGTGTGGGGGACTTGTCTATATACCGTATGCTGTGTGTGGGGGACTTATCTATATACTGTATGGTGTGTGTGGGGGACTTGTCTATATACCGTATGCTGTGTGTGGGGGACTTGTCTATATACTGTATGCTGTGTGTGGGGGACTTGTCTATATACAGTATGCTGCGTGTGGGGGACTTGTCTATATACTGTATGCTGTGTGTGGGGTACTTGTCTATATACTGTATGCTGTGTGTGGGTGACTCGTCTATATACTGTATGCTGCGTGTGGGGGACTTGTCTATATACCGTATGCTGTGTGTGGGGGACTTGTCTATATACTGTATGCTGTGTGTGGGGGACTTGTCTATATACTGTATGCTGTGTGTGGGGGACTTGTCTATATACCGTATGCTGTGTGGGGGGACTTGTCTATATACTGTATGCTGTGTGGGGGGACTTGTCTATATACCGTATGCTGTGTGGGGGGACTTGTCTATATACCGTATGCTGTGTGGGGGGACTTGTCTATATACTGTATGCTGTGTGTGGGGGACTTGTCTATATACCGTATGCTGTGTGGGGGGACTTGTCTATATACTGTATGCTGTGTGTGGGGGACTTGTCTATATACCGTATGCTGTGTGGGGGGACTTGTCTATATACTGTATGCTGTGTGTGGGGGACTTGTCTATATACCGTATGCTGTGTGTGGGGGACTTGTCTATATACCGTATGCTGTGTGGGGGGACTTGTCTATATACCGTATGCTGTGTGTGGGGGACTTGTCTATATACCGTACGCTGTGTGGGGGGACTTGTCTATATACTGTATGCTGTGTGGGGGGACTTGTCTATATACTGTATGCTGTGTGTGGGGAACTTGTCTATATACCGTATGCTGTGTGTGGGGAACTTGTCTTTATACCGTATGCTGTGTGTGGGGAACTTGTCTATATACCGTATGCTGTGTGTGGGGGACTTGTCTATATACTGTATGCTGTGTGTGGGGAACTTGTCTATATACCGTATGCTGTGTGTGGGGGACTTGTCTATATACCGTATGCTGTGTGTGGGGAACTTGTCTATATACCGTATGCTGTGTGGGGGGACTTGTCTATATACCGTATGCTGTGTGTGGGGGACTTGTCTATATACCGTATGCTGTGTGTGGGGGACTTGTCTATATACAGTATGCTGTGTGTGGGGGACTTGTCTATATACCGTATGCTGTGTGTGGGGGACTTGTCTATATACCGTATGCTGTGTTGGGGAGACTTGTCTATATACCGTATGCTGTGTGTGGGGGACTTGTCTATATACCGTATGCTGTGTGTGGGGGACTTGTCTATATACCGTATGATGTGTGGGGGGGACTTGTCTATATACCGTATGCTGTGTGTGGGGGACTTGTCTATATACCGTATGATGTGTGGGGGGGACTTGTCTATATACCGTATGCTGTGTGTGGGGGACTTGTCTATATACCGTATGCTGTGTTGGGGGGACTTGTCTATATACCGTATGATGTGTGGGGGGGACTTGTCTATATACCGTATGCTGTGTGTGGGGGGGGACTTGTCTATATACCGTATGATGTGTGGGGGGGACTTGTCTATATACCGTATGCTGTGTGTGGGGGGGACTTGTCTATATACCGTATGATGTGTGGGGGGGACTTGTCTATATACCGTATGCTGTGTGTGGGGGACTTGTCTATATACCGTATGATGTGTGTGGGGGACTTGTCTATATACCGTATGCTGTGTGTGGGGGACTTGTCTATATACTGTATGCTATGTGTGGGGGACTTGTCTATATACCGTATGCTGTGTGTGGGGGACTTGTCTATATACCGTATGCTGTGTGTGGGGGACTTGTCTCTATACCGTATGCTGTGTGGGGGACTTGTCTATATACTGTATTCTGTGTGTGGGGGACTTGTCTATATACCGTATGCTATGTGGAGGACTTGTCTATATACCGTATGCTGTGTGGGGGACTTGTCCATATACCGTATGCTGTGTGTGGGGGACTTGTCTATATACTGTATGCTGTGTGGGGGACTTGTCTATATACTGTATGCTGTGTGTGGGGGACTTGTCTATATACCGTATGCTATGTGGAGGACTTGTCTATATACTGTATGCTGTGGGGGGGGGGACTTCTCTATATACCGTATGCTGTGTGGGGGGGACTTGTCTATATACCGTATGCTGTGTGTGGGGGGGACTTGTCTATATACTGTATGCTGTGTGGGGGGGACTTGTCTATATACCGTATGCTGTGTGGGGGGGACTTGTCTATATACTGTATGCTGTGTGTGGGGGGGACTTGTCTATATACCGTATGCTGTGTGTGGTGGACTTGTCTATATACTGTATGCTGTGTGGGGGGGACTTGTCTATATACCGTATGCTGTGTGGGGGACTTGTCTATATACTGTATGCTGTGTGTGGGGGACTTGTCTATATACTGTATGCTGTGTGTGGGGGGGGACTTGTCTATATACCGTATGCTGTGTGGGGGGACTTGTCTATATACCATATGCTGTGTGTGGGGGACTTGTCTATATACTGTATGCTGTGTGGGGGGACTTGTCTATATACCGTATGCTGTGTGGGGGGGACTTGTCTATATACTGTATGCTGTGTGTGGGGGGGACTTGTCTATATACCGTATGCTGTGTGGGGGGACTTGTCTATATACCGTATGCTGTGTGTGGGGGACTTGTCTATATACCGTATGGGGGGGACTTGTCTATATACCGTATGCTGTGTGTGGTGGACTTGTCTATATACTGTATGCTGTGTGGGGGGGACTTGTCTATATACCGTAAGCTGTGTGTGGGGGACTTGTCTATATACTGTATGCTGTGTGGGGGGACTTGTCTATATACCTTATGCTGTGGGGGGGGACTTGTCTATATACCTTATGCTGTGTGTGGGGGGACTTGTCTATATACCGTATGCTGTGTGTGGGGGACTTGTCTATATACTGTATGCTGTGTGTGGGGGACTTGTCTATATACCGTATGCTGTGTGGGGGGGACTTGTCTATATACTGTATGCTGTGTGGGGGGACTTGTCTATATACCGTATGCTGTGTATGGGGGACTTGTCTATATACCATATGCTGTGGGGGGGGGACTTGTCTATATACCTTATGCTGTGTGTGGGGGGACTTGTCTATATACCGTATGCTGTGTGTGGGGGACTTGTCTATATACTGTATGCTGTGTGTGGGGGACTTGTCTATATACCGTATGCTGTGTGGGGGGGACTTGTCTATATACTGTATGCTGTGTGGGGGGACTTGTCTATATACCGTATGCTGTGTATGGGGGACTTGTCTATATACCGTATGCTGTGTGTGGGGGGACTTGTCTATATACCGTATGCTGTGTGGGGGGGACTTGTCTATATACCGTATGCTGTGTGTGGGGGACTTGTCTATATACCGTATGCTGTGTATGGGGGACTTGTCTATATACCGTATGCTGTGTATGGGGGACTTGTCTATATACTGTATGCTGTGTGTGGGGGACTTGTCTATATACCGTATGCTGTGTGTGGGGGACTTGTCTATATACCGTATGCTGTGTGTGGGGGACTTGTCTATATACTGTATGCTGTGTGTGGGGGACTGGTCTATATACCGTATGCTGTGTATGGGGGACTTGTCTATATACTGTATGCTGTGTGTGGGGGACTTGTCTATATACCGTATGCTGTGTGTGGGGGACTTGTCTATATACCGTATGCTGTGTGTGGGGGACTTGTCTATATACCGTATGCTGTGTATGGGGGACTTGTCTATATACCGTTATGCTGTGTATGGGGGACTTGTCTATATACTGTATGCTGTGTGTGGGGGACTTGTCTATATACCGTATGCTGTGTGTGGGGGACTTGTCTATATACCGTATGCTGTGTATGGGGGACTTGTCTATATACCGTATGCTGTATATGGGGGACTTGTCTATATACTGTATGCTGTGTGTGGGGGACTTGTCTATATACCGTATGCTGTGTGTGGGGGACTTGTCTATATACCGTATGCTGTGTGTGGGGGCTTGTCTATATACTGTATTCTGTGTGTGGGGGACTTGTCTATATACCGTATGCTGTGTGGGGGGGACTTGTCTATATACTGTATGCTGTGTGTGGGGGGGACTTGTCTATATACCGTATGCTGTGTGTGGGGGACTTGTCTATATACTGTATGCTGTGTGGGGGGGACTTGTCTATATACTGTATGCTGTGTGTGGGGGACTTGTCTATATACTGTATGCTGTGTGGGGGGACTTGTCTATATACTGTATGCTGTGTGTGGGGGACTTGTCTATATACTGTATGCTGTGTGGGGGGACTTGTCTATATATCGCATGCTGTGTGGGGGGACTTGTCTATATACTGTATGCTGTGTGGGGGGGACTTGTCTATATACCGCATGCTGTGTGTGGGGGACTTGTCTATATACCGTATGCTGTGTGTGGGGGACTCGTCTATATACCGTATGCTGTGTGTGGGGGTCTTGTCTATATACCGTATGCTGTGTGGTGGGGGAGGGGGTGCTAGACTTGGTTCTCTTTGCTATATGTGGGGGAGGGAGACCTGGATAAATATGCTATACATGGAGAAGGGGATCTTGGCTATATACTTTGTGTGGGGGAGCGGGGACCTGGATAAATATGCTATACATGGAGGAGGGGACCTTGGCTATATACTGTGTGTGGGGGAGCGGAGACCTGGATAAATATGCTATACATGGAGGAGGGGACCTTGGCTATATACTGTGTGTGGGGGAGCGGGGACCTGGCTATATACTTTGTGTGGGGGAGCGGGGACCTGGCTATATACTTTGTGTAGGGGAGCGGGAACCTGGCTATATACTTTGTGTGGGGGAGGGAGACCTGGGTAAATATGCTATACATGGAGGAGGGGAGCTTGGCTATATACTTTGTGTGGGGGAGCGGGGGCCTGGCTATATACTTTGTGTGGGGGAGCGGGGACCTTGGCTCTATACTTTGTGTGGGGGAGCGGGGGCCTGGCTATATACTTTGTGTGGGGGAGCGGGGACCTTGGCTCTATACTTTGTGTGGGGGAGCGGGGACCTGGCTATATACTTTGTGTGGGGGAGCGGGGACCTTGGCTATATACTTTGTGTGGGGGAGCGGGGACCTTGGCTATATACTGTGTGTGGGGGAGGGAGACCTGGATAAATATGCTATACATGGAGGAGGGGACCTTGTCTATATAATTTGTGTGGGGGAGCGGGGACCTGGCTATATACTTTGTGTGGGGGAGCGGGGACCTGGCTATATACTGTGTGTGGGGGAGCGGGGACCTGGCTATATACTGTGTGTGGGGGAGCGGGGACCTGGCTGTATACTGTGTGTGGGGGAGCGGGGATCTTGGCTATATACTGTGTGTGGGGGAGCGGGGACCTGGCTCTATGTGGTAGGTGTGGGGCAGTTGATGTTACGGGGGCAGCTTTATTGTGAATGTATATGTAGTGGGTACAATGTGGAGGACTCTTTATAGATCACAGACATCATATGTGCTGATCAGGAGCCTTTCTGTGAATGCTATGTGTCAGGTCAGAGCTGCATTATTGCTAGATGATCTTGTGGGGTGAACGTCTCATTCAGACGTCTGTTTTTTTACATCCATGTTATTGACAGACATAATACGCACCTTTATCATCTATGGGGCAGTTCACATATCCATATATATATATATTTTTTTATTTGCATATAGTAACAAACATTGATACAATTCGGATCGATCCCTTTGATGAAAATCAGTTTTGTTTTTTTTCCTTTTTTTTAATGTACCAGAAAACTACAGATGTCTGAATGAGGCCTGAAGATCTGTTCAAATGTGGCAGATTGTTCCTGGAGGATTTCCATAGAAAATCAGAGCAAATTAGGAAAAATCCGCAAGAAAATCCACAACAGCAAATTTGCACTTCATGATTTTGGTGCAGATCTTTCTGGTAATTCACTGTGGAAAACAGCAGCGTGTAAAATAAAAAGAAATAAACTTGCTGGGAGTTGTAGTCCCTCACCACATACTGCAGTGCTATTATGACGCAGTGATGGTTTAGTTACATGATCGGTGCCTGCGCTGTCACTTGCTGGGAGTTGTAGTCCCTCACCACATACTGCAGTGCTATTATAACGCAGTGATGGTTTAGTTACATGACCAGTGCCTGCGCTGTCACTTGCTGGGAGTTGTAGTCCCTCACCACATACTGCAGTGCTATTATGACGCAGTGATGGTTTAGTTACATGATCGGTGCCTGCACTGTCACTTGCTGGGAGTTGTAGTCCCTTACCACATACTGCAGTGCTATTATGACGCAGTGATGGTGAACTGTGTATCTAATCCTATCCTGTGTGATACTGTTTGCTGAGCCATGTATCTAATCCCGCCCTGCGCGATACTGTCTGCTGAGCCGTGTATCTAATCCACTCCTGTGTGATACTGTCTGCTGAGCTGTGTTTCTAATCCTATGCTGTGTGATACTGTCTGGTGAGCAGTGTATCTAATCCTCTCCTGTGTGATACTGTCTGCTGAGCTGTGTATCTAATCCTCTCCTGTGTGATACTGTCTGCTGAGCTGTTTATCTAATCCTCTCCTTTGTGATACTGTCTGCTGAGCTGTGTATCTAATCTTGTCCTGTGTGATACCGTCTGCTGAGCTATGCATCTAATCCTGTCCTGTGTGATACCGTCTGCTGGGCAGTGTATCTAATCTTATCCTGTGATACTGTCTGCTGAGCTGTGTATCTAATCCCCTCCTGTGTGATTCTGTCTGCTGAGAAGTGTATCTAATCCTATGCTGTGTGATACTGTCTGCTGAGCTGTGTATCTAATCCTATGCTGTGTATCTAATCATCTCCTGTGTGATAATGTCTTCTGAGCCGTGTATCTAATCCTATCCTGTGTGATACTGTCTGCTGAGCTGTGTATCTAATCCTATCCTGTGTAATACCATCTGCTGAGCAGTGTATCTAATCCTATCCTGTGTGATACTGTCTGCTGAGCTGTATCTCTAATCCTCTCCTGTGTGATACCATCTGCTGAGCCGTGTATCTAATCCTCTCCTGTGTGATACTGTCTGCTGAGCCGTGTATCTAATCCTCTCCTGTGTGATACTGTCTGCTGAGCTGTATCTCTAATCCTCTCCTGTGTGATACTGTCTGCTGAGCAGTGTATCTAATCCTATCCTGTGTGATACTGTCTGCTGAGCTGTATCTCTAATCCTCTCCTGTGTGATACCATCTGCTGAGCCGTGTATCTAATCCTCTCCTGTGTGATACTGTCTGCTGAGCTGTGTATCTAATCCCCTCCTGTGTGATTCTGTCTGCTGAGAAGTGTATCTAATCCTATGCTGTGTGATACTGTCTGCTGAGCTGTGTATCTAATCCTATGCTGTGTATCTAATCATCTCCTGTGTGATAATGTCTTCTGAGCCGTGTATCTAATCCTCTCCTGTGTGATACTGTCAGCTGAGCTGTGTATCTAATCCTATCCTGTGTAATACCATCTGCTTAGCAGTGTATCTAATCCTCTCCTGTGTGATTCTGTCTGCTGAGAAGTGTATCTAATCCTATGCTGTGTGATACTGTCTGCTGAGCTGTGTATCTAATCCTATGCTGTGTATCTAATCATCTCCTGTGTGATAATGTCTTCTGAGCCGTGTATCTAATCCTCTCCTGTGTGATACTGTCTGCTGAGCTGTGTATCTAATCCTCTCCTGTGTGATACTGTCTGCTGAGCCGTGTATCTAATCCTCTCCTGTGTGATACTTTGTGCTGAGCTGTGTATCTAATCCTCTCCTGTGCGTTACTGTCTGCTGAGCTGTGTATCTAATCCTCTCCTGTGTGATACTGTCTGATGAACTGTGTATCTAATCCTGTCCTATGTGATACTGTCAGCTGAGCTGTGTATCTAATCCTCTCCTGTGTGATACTGTCTGCTGTGTCATATATCTAATCCCGCCCTGTGCGATACTGTCTGCTGAGCCGTGTATCTAATCCACTCCTGTGTGATACTGTCTGATGAACTGTGTATCTAATCCTCTCCTGTGTGATACTGTCTGCTGAGCTGTGCATCTAATCCTGTCCTGTGTGATACCGTCTGCTGAGCTATGTATCTAATCCTTTCCTGTGTGATACTGTCTGCTGAGCTGTGTATATAATCCTCTCCTGTGCGATACTGTCTGCTGAGCCGTGTATCTAATCCTCTCCTGTGCGATACCGTCTGCTGAGCAGTGTATCTAATCTTATACTGTGTGATACTGTCTCCTGAGCTGTGTATCTAATCCCCTCCTGTGTGATACTGTCTGCTGAGCTGTGTATCTAATCCTCTCCTGTGTGATACTGTCTGCTGAGCCGTGTATCTAATCCTATGCTGTGTGATAGTCTGCTGAGCAGTGTATCTAATCTTATACTGTGTGATACTGTCTGCTGAGCTGTGTATCTAATCCTCTCCTGCGTGATACTGTCTGCTGAGCTGTGTATCTAATCCCCTCCTGTGTGATACTGTCTGCTGAGCTGTGTATCTAATCCTCTCCTGTGTGATACTGTCTGCTGAGCTGTGTGTCTAATCCTATCCTGTGTGATACTGTCTGCTGAGCCGTGTATCTAATCCTCTCCTGTGTGATACTGTCTGCTAAGCCGTGTATCTAATCCTATCCTGTGTGATACTATCTGCAGAGCAGTGTATCTAATCCTATCCTGTGTGATACTGTCTGCTGAGCTGTGTATCTAATCCTCTCCTGTGTGATACTGTCTGCTGAGCCGTGTATCTAATCCTCTCCTGTGTGATACTGTGTGCTGAGCTGTGTATCTAATCCTCTCCTGTGCGTTACTGTCTGCTGAGCTGTGAATCTAATCCTCTCCTGTGTGATACTGTCTGCTGAGCCGTGTATCTAATCCCATCCTGTGTGATACTGTCTGCTGAGCTGTGTATCTAATCATGTAATGTGTGATACTGTCTGCTGAGCTGTGTATCTAATCGTCTCCTGTGTGATACTGTCTGATGAACTGTGTATCTAATCCTATCTTTCGTGATACTGTCTGCTGAGCCGTGTATCTAATCCACTCCTGTGTGATACTGTCTGATGAACTGTGTATCTAATCCTGTCCTATGTGATACTGTCAGCTGAGCTGTGTATCTAATCCTCTCCTGTGTGATACTGTCTGCTGAGCTGTGCATCTAATCCTGTCCTGTGTGATACCGTCTGCTGAGATATGTATCTAATCCTTTCCTGTGTGATACCATCTGCTGAGCTGTGTATCTAATCCTCTCCTGTGTGATACTGTCTGTGGAGCCGTGTATCTAATCCTCTCCTGTGCGATACTGTCTGCTGAGCTGTGTATCTAATCCTCTCCTGTGTGATACTGTCTGCTGAGCAGTGTATCTAATCCTCTCCTGTGTGATACTGTCTGCTGAGCCGTGTATCTAATCCTATGCTGTGATAATCTGCTGAGCAGTGTATCTAATCTTATACTGTGTGATACTGTCTTCTGAGCGGTGTATCTAATCCTCTCCTGTTTGATACTGTCTGCTGAGCTGTGTATCTAATCCTCTCCTGTGTGATACTGTCTGCTGAGCAGTGTATCTAATCTTATACTGTGTGGTACTGTCTGCTGAGCTGTGTATCTAATCCCCTCCTGTGTGATACTGTCTGCTGAGCCGTGTATCTAATCCTCTCCTGTGTGATACCGTCTGCTGAGCTATGTATCTAATCCTGTCCTGTGTGATACTGTCTGCTGAGCTGTGTATGTATCTAATCCCCTCCTGTGTGATAATGTCTGCTGAGCTGTGTATCTAATCCTCTCCTGTGTGATAATGTCTGCTGAGCTGTGTATCTAATCCTGTCCTGTGTGATACCGTCTGCTGAGCTGTGTATCTAATCCTATCCTGTGTGATACTATCTGCTGAGCCGTGTATCTAATCCTCTCCTGTGTGATACTGTCTGCTGAGCTATGTATCTAATCCTACCCTGTATGATACTGTCTGCTGAGCCGTGTATCTAATCCTCTCCTGTGTCATACTGTCTGCTGAGCCGTGTATCTAATCCTCTCCCGTGTGATACTGTCTGCTGAGCTATGTATCTAATCCTCTCCTGTGTGATACTGTCTGCTGAGCCGTGTATCTAATCCTCTCCTGTGTCATACTGTCTGCTGAGCCGTGTATCTAATCCTCTCCTGTGTGATACTGTCTGCTGAGCTGTATCTCTAATCCTCTCCTGTGAGATACCATCTGCTGAGCCGTGTATCTAATCCTCTCCTGTGTGATACCATCTGCTGAGCCGTGTATCTAATCCTCTCCTGTGTGATACTGTCTGCTGAGCCGTGTATCTAATCCTCTCCTGTGTGATACTGTCTGCTGAGCCGTGTATCTAATCCTCTCCTGTGTGATACTGTCTACTGAGCATTGTATCTAATCCTCTCCTGTGTGATACTGTCTGCTGAGCAGTTTCTAATCCTCTCCTGTGTGATACTGTCTGCTGAGCCGTGTATCTAATCCTCTCCTGTGTGATACTGTGTGCTGAGCTGTGTATCTAATCCCATCCTGTGTGATACTGTCTGCTGAGCTGTGTATCTAATCATGTAATGTGTGATACTGTCTGCTGAGCTGTGTATCTAATCGTCTCCTGTGTGATACTGTCTGATGAACTGTGTATCTAATCCTATCTTTCGTGATACTGTCTGCTGAGCCGTGTATCTAATCCACTCCTGTGTGATACTGTCTGATGAACTGTGTATCTAATCCCGTCCTATGTGATACTGTCAGCTGAGCTGTGTATCTAATCCTCTCCTGTGTGATACTGTCTGCTGAGCTGTGCATCTAATCCTGTCCTGTGTGATACCGTCTGCTGAGCTATGTATCTAATCCTTTCCTGTGTGATACCATCTGATGAGCTGTGTATCTAATCCTCTCCTGTGTGATACTGTCTGTGGAGCCGTGTATCTAATCCTCTCATGTGCGATACCGTCTGCTGAGCTGTGTATCTAATCCTCTCCTGTGCGATACTGTCTGCTGAGCTGTGTATCTAATCCTCTCCTGTGTGATACTGTCTGCTGAGCTGTGTATCTAATCCTCTCCTGTGTGATACTGTCTGCTGAGCCGTGTATCTAATCCTATGCTGTGATAATCTGCTGAGCAGTGTATCTAATCTTATACTGTGTGATACTGTCTTCTGAGCTGTGTATCTAATCCCCTCCTGTTTGATACTGTCTGCTGAGCTGTGTATCTAATCCTCTCCTGTGTGATACTGTCTGCTGAGCAGTGTATCTAATCTTATACTGTGTGGTACTGTCTGCTGAGCTGTGTATCTAATCCCCTCCTGTGTGATACTGTCTGCTGAGCCGTGTATCTAATCCTCTCCTGTGTGATACCGTCTGCTGAGCTATGTATCTAATCCTGTCCTGTGTGATACTGTCTGCTGAGCTGAGTATGTATCTAATCCCCTCCTATGTGATAATGTCTGCTGAGCTGTGTATCTAATCCTCTACTGTGTGATAATGTCTGCTGAGCTGTGTATCTAATCCTGTCCTGTATGATACCGTCTGCTGAGCTGTGTATCTAATCCTATCCTGTGTGATACTATCTGCTGAGCCGTGTATCTAATCCTCTCCTGTGTGATACTGTCTGCTGAGCTGTGTATCTAATCCTACCCTGTATGATACTGTCTGCTGAGCCGTGTATCTAATCCTCTCCTGTGTCATACTGTCTGCTGAGCCGTGTATCTAATCCTCTCCTGTGTGATACTGTCTGCTGAGCTATGTATCTAATCCTCTCCTGTGTGATACTGTCTGCTGAGCCGTGTATCTAATCCTGTCCTGTGTCATACTGTCTGCTGAGCCGTGTATCTAATCCTCTCCTGTGTGATACTGTCTGCTGAGCTGTATCTCTAATCCTCTCCTGTGTGATACCATCTGCTGAGCCGTGTATCTAATCCTCTCCTGTGTGATACTGTCTGCTGAGCCGTGTATCTAATCCTCTCCTGTGTGATACTGTCTGCTGAGCCGTGTATCTAATCCTCTCCTGTGTGATACTGTCTACTGAGCATTGTATCTAATCCTCTCCTGTGTGATACTGTCTGCTGAGCAGTGTTTCTAATCCTCTCCTGTGTCATACTGTCTGCTGAGCCGTGTATCTAATCCTCTCCTGTGTGATACTGTCTGCTGAGCTGTATCTCTAATCCTCTCCTGTGTGATACTGTCTGCTGAGCTGTGTATCTAATCCTACCCTGTATGATACTGTCTGCTGAGCCGTGTATCTAATCCTCTCCTGTGTCATACTGTCTGCTGAGCCGTGTATCTAATCCTCTCCTGTGTGATACTGTCTGCTGAGCTGTGTATCTAATCCTCTCCTGTGTGATACTGTCTGCTGAGCCGTGTATCTAATCCTCTCCTGTGTCATACTGTCTGCTGAGCCGTGTATCTAATCCTCTCCTGTGTGATACTGTCTGCTGAGCCGTGTATCTAATCCTCTCCTGTGTGATACTGTCTGCTGAGCATTGTATCTAATCCTCTCCTGTGTGATACTGTCTGCTGAGCTGTGTATCTAATCTTCTCCTATGTGATACTGTCTGCTGAGCTGTGTATCTAATCTTCTCCTGTGTGATACTGTCTGCTGAGCTGTGTATCTAATCCTATTCGGTGTGATACTGTCTGCTGAGCTGTGTATCTAATCCTATTCGGTGTGATACTGTCTGCTGAGCTGTGTATCTAATCCTATCCGGTGTGATACTGTCTGCTGAGCAGTGTTTCTAATCCTCTCCTGTGTGATACTGTCTGCTGAGCCGTGTATCTAATCCTCTCCTGTGTGATACTGTGTGCTGAGCTGTGTATCTAATCCCATCCTGTGTGATACTGTCTGCTGAGCTGTGTATCTAATCGTCTCCTGTGTGATACTGTCTGATGAACTGTGTATCTAATCCTATCTTTCGTGATACTGTCTGCTGAGCCATGTATCTAATCCACTCCTGTGTGATACTGTCTGATGAACTGTGTATCTAATCCCGTCCTATGTGATACTGTCAGCTGAGCTGTGTATCTAATCCTCTCCTGTGTGATACTGTCTGCTGAGCTGTGCATCTAATCCTGTCCTGTGTGATACCGTCTGCTGAGCTATGTATCTAATCCTTTCCTGTGTGATACCATCTGCTGAGCTGTGTATCTAATCCTCTCCTGTGTGATACTGTCTGTGGAGCCGTGTATCTAATCCTCTCCTGTGCGATACCGTCTGCTGAGCTGTGTATCTAATCCTCTCCTGTGCGATACTGTCTGCTGAGCTGTGTATCTAATCCTCTCCTGTGTGATACTGTCTGCTGAGCAGTGTATCTAATCTTATACTGTGTGATACTGTCTGCTGAGCTGTGTATCTAATCCTCTCCTGTGTGATACTGTCTGCTGAGCTGTGTATCTAATCCTCTCCTGTGTGATACTGTCTGCTGAGCCGTGTATCTAATCCTATGCTGTGATAATCTGCTGAGCAGTGTATCTAATCTTATACTGTGTGATACTGTCTTCTGAGCTGTGTATCTAATCCCCTCCTGTTTGATACTGTCTGCTGAGCTGTGTATCTAATCCTCTCCTGTGTGATACTGTCTGCTGAGCAGTGTATCTAATCTTATACTGTGTGGTACTGTCTGCTTAGCTGTGTATCTAATCCCCTCCTGTGTGATACTGTCTGCTGAGCTGTGTATCTAATCCTGTCCTGTGTGATACTGTCTGCTGAGCTGTGTATGTATCTAATCCCCTCCTGTGTGATAATGTCTGCTGAGCTGTGTATCTAATCCTCTCCTGTGTGATAATGTCTGCTGAGCTGTGTATCCAATCCTGTCCTGTATGATACCGTCTGCTGAGCTGTGTATCTAATCCTATCCTGTGTGATACTATCTGCTGAGCCGTGTATCTAATCCTCTCCTGTGTGATACTGTCTGCTGAGCTGTGTATCTAATCCTACCCTGTATGATACTGTCTGCTGAGCCGTGTATCTAATCCTCTCCTGTGTGATACTGTCTGCTGAGCCGTGTATCTAATCCTCTCCTGTGTCATACTGTCTGCTGAGCCGTGTATCTAATCCTCTCCTGTGTGATACTGTCTGCTGAGCTGTATCTCTAATCCTCTCCTGTGTGATACCATCTGCTGAGCCGTGTATCTAATCCTCTCCTGTGTGATACTGTCTGCTGAGCCGTGTATCTAATCCTCTCCTGTGTGATACTGTCTGCTGAGCCGTGTATCTAATCCTCTCCTGTGTGATACTGTCTACTGAGCATTGTATCTAATCCTCTCCTGTGTGATACTGTCTGCTGAGCAGTGTTTCTAATCCTCTCCTGTGTCATACTGTCTGCTGAGCCGTGTATCTAATCCTCTCCTGTGTGATACTGTCTGCTGAGCTGTATCTCTAATCCTCTCCTGTGTGATACTGTCTGCTGAGCTGTGTATCTAATCCTACCCTGTATGATACTGTCTGCTGAGCCGTGTATCTAATCCTCTCCTGTGTCATACTGTCTGCTGAGCCATGTATCTAATCCTCTCCTGTGTGATACTGTCTGCTGATCTGTGTATCTAATCCTCTCCTGTGTGATACTGTCTGCTGAGCCGTGTATCTAATCCTCTCCTGTGTCATACTGTCTGCTGAGCCGTGTATCTAATCCTCTCCTGTGTGATACTGTCTGCTGAGCTGTATCTCTAATCCTCTCCTGTGTGATACCATCTGCTGAGCCGTGTATCTAATCCTCTCCTGTGTGATACTGTCTGCTGAGCCGTTTATCTAATCCTCTCCTGTGTGATACTGTCTGCTGAGCATTGTATCTAATCCTCTCCTGTGTGATACTGTCTGCTGAGCAGTGTTTCTAATCCTCTCCTATGTGATACTGTCTGCTGAGCTGTGTATCTAATCTTCTCCTGTGTGATACTGTCTGCTGAGCTGTGTATCTAATCCTATTCGGTGTGATACTGTCTGCTGAGCTGTGTATCTAATCCTATTCGGTGTGATACTGTCTGCTGAGCTGTGTATCTAATCCTATCCGGTGTGATACTGTCTGCTGAGCAGTGTTTCTAATCCTCTCCTGTGTCATACTGTCTGCTGAGCCGTGTATCTAATCCTCTCCTGTGTGATACTGTGTGCTGAGCTGTGTATCTAATCCCATCCTGTGTGATACTGTCTGCTGAGCTGTGTATCTAATCATGTAATGTGTGATACTGTCTGCTGAGCTGTGTATCTAATCGTCTCCTGTGTGATACTGTCTGATGAACTGTGTATCTAATCCTATCTTTCGTGATACTGTCTGCTGAGCCGTGTATCTAATCCACTCCTGTGTGATACTGTCTGATGAACTGTGTATCTAACCCCGTCCTATGTGATACTGTCAGCTGAGCTGTGTATCTAATCCTCTCCTGTGTGATACTGTCTGCTGAGCTGTGCATCTAATCCTGTCCTGTGTGATACCGTCTGCTGAGCTATGTATCTAATCCTTTCCTGTGTGATACCATCTGCTGAGCTGTGTATCTAATCCTCTCCTGTGTGATACTGTCTGTGGAGCCGTGTATCTAATCCTCTCCTGTGCGATACCGTCTGCTGAGCTGTGTATCTAATCCTCTCCTGTGCGATACTGTCTGTTGAGCAGTGTATCTAATCCTCTCCTGTGTGATACTGTCTGCTGAGCAGTGTATCTAATCTTATACTGTGTGATACTGTCTGCTGAGCTGTGTATCTAATCCTCTCTGGTGTGATACTGTCTGCTGAGCTGTGTATCTAATCCTCTCCTGTGTGATACTGTCTGCTGAGCCGTGTATCTAATCCTATGCTGTGATAATCTGCTGAGCAGTGTATCTAATCTTATACTGTGTGATACTGTCTTCTGAGCTGTGTATCTAATCCCCTCCTGTTTGATACTGTCTGCTGAGCTGTGTATCTAATCCTCTCCTGTGTGATACTGTCTGCTGAGCAGTGTATCTAATCTTATACTGTGTGGTACTGTCTGCTGAGCTGTGTATCTAATCCCCTCCTGTGTGATACTGTCTGCTGAGCCGTGTATCTAATCCTCTCCTGTGTGATACCGTCTGCTGAGCTATGTATCTAATCCTGTCCTGTGTGATACTGTCTGCTGAGCTGTGTATGTATCTAATCCCCTCCTGTGTGATAATGTCTGCTGAGCTGTGTATCTAATCCTCTCCTGTGTGATAATGTCTGCTGAGCTGTGTATCTAATCCTGTCCTGTGTGATACCGTCTGCTGAGCTGTGTATCTAATCCTATCCTGTGTGATACTATCTGCTGAGCCGTGTATCTAATCCTCTCCTGTGTGATACTGTCTGCTGAGCTGTGTATCTAATCCTACCCTGTATGATACTGTCTGCTGAGCCGTGTATCTAATCCTCTCCTGTGTCATACTGTCTGCTGAGCCGTGTATCTAATCCTCTCCTGTGTGATACTGTCTGCTGAGCTATGTATCTAATCCTCTCCTGTGTGATACTGTCTGCTGAGCCGTGTATCTAATCCTCTCCTGTGTCATACTGTCTGCTGAGCCGTGTATCTAATCCTCTCCTGTGTGATACTGTCTGCTGAGCTGTATCTCTAATCCTCTCCTGTGTGATACCATCTGCTGAGCCGTGTATCTAATCCTCTCCTGTGTGATACTGTCTGCTGAGCCGTGTATCTAATCCTCTCCTGTGTGATACTGTCTGCTGAGCCGTGTATCTAATCCTCTCCTGTGTGATACTGTCTACTGAGCATTGTATCTAATCCTCTCCTGTGTGATACTGTGTGCTGAGCAGTGTTTCTAATCCTCTCCTGTGTGATACTGTGTGCTGAGCCGTGTATCTAATCCTCTCCTGTGTGATACTGTCTGCTGAGCTGTGTATCTAATCTTCTCCTGTGTGATACTGTCTGCTGAGCTGTGTATCTAATCTTCTCCTGTGTGATACTGTCTGCTGAGCTGTGTATCTAATCCTATTCGGTGTGATACTGTCTGCTGAGCTGTGTATCTAATCCTATTCGGTGTGATACTGTCTGCTGAGCTGTGTATCTAATCCTATCCGGTGTGATACTGTCTGCTGAGCTGTGTATCTAATCCTATCCGGTGTGATACTGTCTGCTGAGCTGTGTATCTAATCCTACCCTGTATGATACTGTCTGCTGAGCCGTGTATCTAATCCTCTCCTGTGTCATACTGTCTGCTGAGCCGTGTATCTAATCCTCTCCTGTGTGATACTGTCTGCTGAGCTGTGTATCTAATCCTCTCCTGTGTGATACTGTCTGCTGAGCCGTGTATCTAATCCTCTCCTGCGTCATACTGTCTGCTGAGCCGTGTATCTAATCCTCTCCTGTGTGATACTGTCTGCTGAGCTGTATCTCTAATCCTCTCCTGTGTGATACCATCTGCTGAGCCGTGTATCTAATCCTCTCCTGTGTGATACTGTCTGCTGAGCCGTGTATCTAATCCTCTCCTGTGTGATACTGTCTGCTGAGCATTGTATCTAATCCTCTCCTGTGTGATACTGTCTGCTGAGCAGTGTTTCTAATCCTCTCCTGTGTGATACTGTCTGCTGAGCTGTGTATCTAATCCTATTCGGTGTGATACTGTCTGCTGAGCTGTGTATCTAATCCTATTCGGTGTGATACTGTCTGCTGAGCTGTGTATCTAATCCTATCCGGTGTGATACTGTGTGCTGAGCTGTGTATCTAATCCTATCCGGTGTGATACTGTCCGCTGAGCTGTGTATCTAATCCTATCCGGTGTGATACTGTCTGCTGAGCTGTGTATCTAATCCTATCCGGTGTGATACTGTCTGCTGAGCTGTGTATCTAATCCTATCCGGTGTGATACTGTCTGCTGATCTGTGTATCTAATCCTATCCTGTGTGATACTGTCTGCTGAGCTGTGTATCTAATCCTATCCGGTGTGATACTGTCTGCTGAGCCGTGTATCTAATCCTATCCTGTGTGATACTGTCTGCTGAGCTGTGTATCTAATCCTCTCCTGTGTGATACTGTCTGCTGAGCCGTGTATCTAATCCTCTCCTGTGTGATACTCTGTGCTGAGCTGTGTATCTAATCCTCTCCTGTGCGTTACTGTCTGCTGAGCTGTGTATCTAATCCTCTCCTGTGTGATACTGTCTGCTGAGCCGTGTATCTAATCCCATCCTGTGTGATACTGTCTGCTGAGCTGTGTATCTAATCATGTAATGTGTGATACTGTCTGCTGAGCTGTGTATCTAATCGTCTCCTGTGTGATACTGTCTGATGAACTGTGTATCTAATCCTATCTTTCGTCATACTGTCTGCTGAGCCGTGTATCTAATCCACTCCTGTGTGATACTGTCTGATGAACTGTGTATCTAATCCTGTCTTATGTGATACTGTCAGCTGAGCTGTGTATCTAATCCTCTCCTGTGTGATACTGTCTGCTGAGCTGTGCATCTAATCCTGTCCTGTGTGATACCGTCTGCTGAGCTATGTATCTAATCCTTTCCTGTGTGATACCATCTGCTGAGCTGTGTATCTAATCCTCTCCTGTGTGATACTGTCTGTGGAGCCGTGTATCTAATCCTCTCCTGTGCGATACCGTCTGCTGAGCTGTGTATCTAATCCTCTCCTGTGCGATACTGTCTGCTGAGCTGTGTATCTAATCCTCTCCTGTGTGATACTGTCTGCTGAGCAGTGTATCTAATCTTATACTGTGTGATACTGTCTGCTGAGCTGTGTATCTAATCCTCTCCTGTGTGATACTGTCTGCTGAGCTGTGTATCTAATCCTCTCCTGTGTGATACTGTCTGCTGAGCCGTGTATCTAATCCTATGCTGTGATAATCTGCTGAGCAGTGTATCTAATCTTATACTGTGTGATACTGTCTTCTGAGCTGTGTATCTAATCCCCTCCTGTTTGATACTGCCTGCTGAGCTGTGTATCTAATCCTCTCCTGTGTGATACTGTCTGCTGAGCAGTGTATCTAATCTTATACTGTGTGGTACTGTCTGCTGAGCTGTGTATCTAATCCCCTCCTGTGTGATACTGTCTGCTGAGCCGTGTATCTAATCCTCTCCTGTGTGATACCGTCTGCTGAGCTATGTATCTAATCCTGTCCTGTGTGATACTGTCTGCTGAGCTGTGTATCTAATCCTGTCCTGTGTGATACTGTCTGCTGAGCTGTGTATCTAATCCTCTCCTGTGTGATAATGTCTGCTGAGCTGTGTATCTAATCCTGTCCTGTGCGATACCGTCTGCTGAGCTGTGTATCTAATCCTATCCTGTGTGATACTATCTGCTGAGCCGTGTATCTAATCCTCTCCTGTGTGATACTGTCTGCTGAGCCGTGTATCTAATCCTCTCCTGTGTCATACTGTCTGCTGAGCCGTGTATCTAATCCTCTCCTGTGTGATACTGTCTGCTGAGCTGTGTATCTAATCCTCTCCTGTGTGATACTGTCTGCTGAGCCGTGTATCTAATCCTCTCCTGTGTGATACTGTCGGCTGAGCCGTGTATCTAATCCTCTCCTGTGTGATACTGTCTGCTGAGCTGTGTATCTAATCCTCTCCTGTGTGATACTGTCTGCTGAGCCGTGTATCTAATCCTCTCCTGTGTGATACTGTTTGCTGAGCCGTGTATATAATCCTCTCCTGTGTGATACTGTCTGCTGAGCTGTGTATCTAATCTTCTCCTGTGTGATAATGTCTGCTGAGCTGTGTATCTAATCCTATCCTGTGTGATACTGTCTGCTGAGCTGTGTATCTAATCCTCTCCTGTGTGATACTGTCTGCTGAGCATTGTTTCTAATCCTCTCCTGTGTGATACTGTCTGCTGAGCTGTGTATCTAATCTTCTCCTGTGTGATACTGTCTACTGAGCTGTGTATCTAATCCTATTCGGTGTGATACTGTCTGCTGAGCTGTGTATCTAATCCTATTCGGTGTGATACTGTCTGCTGAGCTGTGTATCTAATCCTATCCGGTGTGATACTGTCTGCTGAGCTGTGTATCTAATCCTATCCGGTGTGATACTGTCTGCTGAGCTGTGTATCTAATCCTATTCGGTGTGATACTGTCTGCTGAGCAGTGTATCTAATCCTCTCCTGTGTGATACTGTCTGCTGAGCTGTGTATCTAATCTTCTCCTGTGTGATACCGTCTGCTGAGCTGTGTATCTAATCCTATCCGGTGTGATACTGTCTGCTGAGCTGTGTATCTAATACTATGCTGTGTGATACTGTCTGCTGAGCTGTGTATCTAATCTTCTCCTGTGTGATACTGTCTGCTGAGCTGTGTATCTAATCTTCTCCTGTGTGATACTGTCTGCTGAGCTGTGTATCTAATCCTATCCGGTGTGATACTGTCTGCTGAGCTGTGTATCTAATCCTATCCGGTGTGATACTGTCTGCTGAGCTGTGTATCTAATCCTATCCGGTGTGATACTGTCTGCTGAGCAGTGTATCTAATCCTCTCTCATGTTATGTCTTCATCTTTTAATATTTCTAACGGCACCAGGCAGGGATGCCCGCTTTCCCCTCTCCTTTTTATTCTTACACTAGAACCTTTACTACAAAAGCTCAGAGAGGAGGGGAGGATCGTTGGCATCAAATCAGCTGGTTCTGAACATAAAATCGCAGCATACGCAGACGATCTACTGATCATGACCTCTAACCCGAGAATATCTGTCCCAGTTATCCTGACATTACTCAAGGAATACGGTGCACTATCAAATTTTAAGGTGAATCTTAGCAAATCTCAAGTCTTAAATATAAATATCCCAGAACCACAAAAAACACAAATGGCAATCGGGTCCCCCTTTACCTGGTCCCCCCCATCAATACGTTTCTTGGGAGTTGAGATTTCTCCAAACCTACAAGAACTTTATAAGTTAAACTTCCCACCGCTATTGCAGAAAATCCAGAAACTTACCCCCAACTGGAATATCTCATACATCTCCTGGTTGGGTAGGAAAAATCTCCTTAAATGTATGATATGGCCAAAAATAACTTATCTAGTGCAAGCCCTTCCAATCCACCTACCTAATTCTTTTTTCATTGACATACGAAAACTCCTCAGCCGTTTTCTGTGGCACAACCAAAAACCCAGACTTCCCTTACAAATATTATCCCTCCCACACTCTGAAGGAGGTATAGATCTGCCAGATCTAAAGATACTTCAACAAGCCACTCATCTCCAAAGAGTCGTGGATGGATCAGGCTCCCACCACAGAAGCAATGGATTAAAGTAGAAGAAACAATCCTTAAATTCCCCCTTAGACAGCTCATCCTCACGCCCTCAAGTAGTACTAGGTATACATCAATTAAAAACCCTTTCACCGCCACTACTTTTAAAATCTGGTCCAATCCCCATATAAGACAAATATGCTCCCCGTTTCCCTCCCCTCTCCTACAAGTTACAGACCTAGTTCTCTCCTCTCTCCAGCCCATAATGCCACAATACACAACTCAATTCACAACTTGATAACACCACTCCAAAAAATTACAGATAATGGGGTCATGCCCTGCTTGGCAGAACTCAATCAAATGCTAGATACTATCTCTTTTCACCCCTTTATGTACCAGAAATTTATGTCTAACTTAAAACTAGTCTTTAAAACTCCAAATTATATTAGGGAAATGACTGATTTTGAAAAACTTATAGCTGCAAAAAACCCCTAAAAAAGAACGTTATCAGCTCTACAAAAACAATTATGCCTAGCCAGAGCCCCTAAGAAACTGCCATATGTAATGAAGTGGGAACAGGATCTGAATAGGCCTTTCACCCCATCTGAAATTAAAAGATTACTACTAGCACCTAAAGTCTCCTCTAGATGTGTTAGAGTACAAGAGAATGGCTATAAAGTTCTCTCCAGGTGGTATATGACTCCATCAAAACTTCAGAAATGTTACAAAGGACTTGATCCTAACTGCTGGAGACGCTCTTCTGATGTGGGCACTATGCTCCACATGTGGTGGAACTGTACATTGATTAAGCCCTTCTGGACAAAAATAATTCAAACTATTAATACAATTTTAAACTTGCAACTCTTGACCTCGCCGGAGATCTGCCTTCTGTTTCTGTTCCTAGATAACTTCCCTAAAATAAAATTAACCCTTCTTAGACAGCTCCTGGCCTCGGCTAAGTTACTTGTGACATCCTTATGGAAATCTGCGAAGACCCCAAATATCTCACTCTGGGAAATGAAGGTTGAACAAGTATACAGGCTAGAAGAATTGGCTAGTTGGGATGAAAAAAGGCATAAACAATTCTCGTTGATATGGCGTCCCTGGCACAAATATATTACAGACCGCACAATACTAACCTAAAATACTCAGATCGCTAGCCCATTCTAATCCCAACTCCCCCCCCCCCCCTCCCATCATCTATATCTTTGTAGTCCCCCCCCCCCCCTCCATCTCATCTCCCCGTTCATCCCACTTCCCTTTCAACCTTCCCCCCTTCTCCAGGTTTTTTTTTTTTCTTTTTCTCTTCTGAAGTTTTTATTTCCAGGATATCACAATAAACCTTCTTGAATATGATAACATGTTATGTGACCACAATTTTGTACTACGACATGTTCAAAAGAATTGAACCTCTCTCTTATATTTTTTCTCTCTTCCGAAACGTGTCAATGTTTGGCTGAAATCTATGCAGTCTGGTCAATTTCTGCTCTTATAATCTATGTGATATCGTTATCTTTGATTTGTTTCATTAACAATGTGACTTTTCTTTGTTCACTTGTTAACCTTCTTTAAAAAAAACCTTAATAAAAAGATGTTTAAAAGAAAAGAATAAGCAGGACAAATAAAGGGTTTATCCAACATGTAAAACTAATTTGGAAGCTATAGTTAGGCTTTTAATAGGACTCTTTCAGCATGACTGTGCAAACCAAGCACAGGAGCTGACTGCCAATCATTTAACTACTGTTTTTCCACTATATGATTAGATATTAAGTGCAAATTGCTTGTTTCTTGGTAATGGCCGCATGCTTTTGCAAAAACTGTGCAGCCATTAACAATAAGTGAACCATTTGTAATTAATTTCTACCAGTACAGCTGAAAAAAGCTGTGATCTTTATGAAATGGGTTGTTAGCAGATGTACCTTGGTCGCACACATGCTATACTCATCAGGTGCTACATGAAACTCAAGCCTAAAGATGGCCGCGACACTCATGGGCCGCTGCATTGTGCTTGCCCCCCAGGCTAAAATTTGCCAGCCAATAATATGTGACTGGTATATCAAATACTGTGATACAGACATCAGATGTTTTACAGTAGATACACTGTCATATATATGACTACCAACATAAGGAGCATGAGTAATCCAAGACTTTATCACTACAGGCAACACCAAAACTATAGATACCACCAAAATGAAACAATAGGCGCTTATTGCCGCTAAAATAAATCTCTATTAAATATTGCAAAAATTAAGACAATCGTACAGAGTAGAGCAATGGAGGATCACAAACACATGAGTATCACATTTATAGAGACATAGTAGTCACATATATATATATACAGTACAGACCAAAAGTTTGGACACACCTTCTCATTTAAAGCTTTTTCTGTATCTTCATAACTATGAAAATTGTACATTCACACTGAAGGCATCAAAACTATGAATTAACACATGTGGAATTATATACTTAACAAAAAAGTGTGAAACAACTGAAAATATGTCTTATATTCTAGGTTCTTCAAAGTAGCCGCCTTTTGCTTTGATGACTGCTTTGCACACTCTTGGCATTCTCTTGATGAGCTTCAGGAGGTAGTCACCGGAAATGGTTTTCACTTCACAGGTGTTTCCTGTCAGGTTTAATAAGTGGGATTTCTTGCCTTATAAATGGGGTTGGGACCATCAGTTGTGTTGTGCAGAAATCAGCTGGATACACAGCTGATAGTCGTACTGAATAGACTGTTAGCTGCTTTTTTCTTATCATAATACAAATTCTAAGTAAAGAAAAACGAGTGGCCATCATTACTTTAAGAAATGAAGGTCTGTCAGTCCGAAAAATTGGGAAAACTTTGAATGTATCCCCAAGTGCAGTTGCAAAACCCATCAAGAAAACAAAGAAACTGGCTCACATGAGGACCGCCCCAGGAAAGGAAGACCAAGAGTCACCTCTGCTTCTGAGGATAAGTTTATCCGAGTCACCAGCCTCAGAAATCGCAGGTTAACAGCAGCTCAGATTAGAGACCAGGTCAATGGCACACAGAGTTCTAGCAGCAGACACATCTCTACAACAACTGTTAAGAGGAGACTTTGTGCAGCAGGCCTTCATGGTAAAATAGCTGCTAGGAAACCACTGCTAAGGACAGGCAACAAGCAGAAGAGACTTGTTTGGGATAAGGAACACAAGGAATGGACATTAGACCAGTGGAAATCTGTGCTTTGGTCTGATAAGTCCAAATTTGAGATCTTTGGTTCCAACCACTGTGTTTTTGTGCGACGCAGAAAAGGTGAACGGATGGACTCTACATGCCTGGTTCCCACCGTGAAGCATGGAGGAGGAGGTGTGATGGTGTGGGGGTGCTTTGCTGGTGACACTGTTGGGGATTTATTCTAAATTTAAGGCATACTGAACCAGCATGGCTACCACAGCATCTTGCAGCGGCATGCTATTCCATCCGGTTTGCGTTTAGTTGGACCATCATTTATTTTTCAACAGGACAATGACCCCAAACACACCTCCAGGCTGTGTAAGGGCTATTTGACCAAGAAGGAGAGTGATGGGGTGCTACACCAGATGACCTGGCCTCCACAGTCACCAGACCTGAACCCAATCGAGATGGTTTGGGGTGAGCTGGACCGCAGAGTGAAGGCAAAAAGGCCAACAAGTGCTAAGCATCTCTGGGAACTCCATCAAGATTGTTGGAAGACCATTTCCGGTGACTCCCTCTTGAAGCTCATCAAGAGAATGCCAAGAGTGTGCAAAGCAGTCATCAAAGCAAAAGGTGGCTACTTTGAAGAACCTAGAATATAAGACATATTTTCAGTTGTTTCACACTTTTTTGTTAAGTATATAATTCCACATTTGTTAATTCATACTTTTGATGCCTTCAGTGTGAATGTACAATATTCAGAGTCATGAAAATACAGAAAAATCTTTAAATAAACTTTTGGTCTGTACTGTATATATAATATAACACTACAAGCCTCCCTCTGTCTGAAGCCTTTAAAGACTTGGCAAGCCCTACATGCCTGCGCAGTCTGGCTCTAGACAGAAGAACCCATTACGTTACAGGTAAGAGGAGTGTGTATGGCGCCGGAGATTGCGGTATGCGTAGACACTGAACACATACCGCGATCTCCGGCGCCATACTTACCTGACCGGGAGGAGCGTTGCAGAGGTGCTTCTCTTCTCGCCGGAGACCAGGGCAGGAGTGAAGGCGTTGGAATCGGCACATATGCATAGCTCTATCCGGCGCCATTTTACTGAAGACATATTTGCAGTGTGTCTTCAGCAAAATGGCGTTGAACAGCACGGTATGGGCACACGCGTACTCTGGCGCCGCACTGCTCCCCGGCAGAACAGGATTCAGAAGCGCTGGAGCACAGGGAAGAAAGGTGAGTATGTGTTTATTTTTTTGTATCTGTGCACCGTGAAAGGGATGAGGGGTGCCATACATACCAGCAATGGGGTGTGAAGGGTACCATACATACCAGGAAAGGGGTGTGAGGGGTACAATGCATACCAGGATTTGGGGGCTGACTGAACCATGAAAACCAGGATTGGGGGGTGAGGGGTGCCATACATACCAGGATTGGGGGGTGAGGGGTGCCATATATACCAGGATTGGGGGGTGAGGGGTGCCATACATACCAGGATTTGGGGGGTGACTGAACCATGAAAACCAGGATTGGGGGTGAGGGGTGCCATACATACCAGGATTGGGGGGTGAGTGGTGCCATACATACCAGGAATGGGGGGTGAGGGGTACCATACATACCAGGAAAGGGGTGTGAGGGGGACCATGCATACCAGGATTGGGGGATGAGGGGTACAATGCATACCAGGATTTGGGGGGTGACTGAACCATGAAAACCAGGATTGGGGGGTGAGGGATGCCATACATACCAGGATTGGGGGGTGAGGGGTGCCATACATACCAGGATTTGGGGGGTGACTGAACCATGAAAACCAGGATTGGGGGTGAGGGGTGCCATACATACCAGGATTGGGGGGTGAGTGGTGCCATACATACCAGGATTGGGGGGTGAGGGGTACCATGCATACAAGGATAGGAAAGTGGGGTTCTATGCATACCAGAATAGGGATGAGGGGTACCATGCATACCTGGATTGGGGGATGAGGGGACCATGCATACCTGGATTGGGGGATGAGGGGACCATGCATACCAGGATTGGGGGATGAGGGAACCATGCATACCAGGATTGGGGGATGAGGGAACCATGCATACCAGGATTGGGGGATGAGGAGGCCATATGTACCAGGATTGGGGATGAGAGAGTCATGCATACCAGGATTGGGGATGAGAGAGCCATGCATACCAGGATGGGGGATGAGGAGGCCATACATACCAGGGTAACGCTGAGGGGGCCATGTGCAGCATGATGGGGATTAGAGGTGCCATACATAACAGGACAGGGATGAGGGGTGCCATGCATACCACTATACCAGGACAGGGATGAGGGGTGCCATGCATACCACTATACCAGGATAAGGATGAGGGGTGTCATGCATACCGGGACAGGGATGAGGGGTGCCATGCATACCGGGACAGGGATGAGGGGTGCCATGCATACCGGGACAGGGATGAGGGGTGCCATGCATACCGGGACAGGGATGAGGGGTGCCATGCATACCGGGACAGGGATGAGGGGTGCCATGCATACCGGGATAGGGATGAGGGGTGCCATGCATACCGGGATAGGGATGAGGGGTGCCATGCATACCAGGATGGGGATGGGGACCACGTATAAAAGGAAGGGGGGGGGCATATATACCAGGATGGGGGATATTGTCAGAATTGGGGGACATTACCCCTATACCAGTGTCAGCAGAAGACCCCCTCCCCCTTAAAAGTGCATCAGGAACACATTTTTGGCTTAAATTTTTTTATTTTTATTTTCCTCCTCTAAAACCTAGGTGCGTCTTATGGTCCGGTGCATCTTATAGTCCGAAAAATACAGTACTTCTTACATTACATGAGTGATATCTATTGTAAATTCTATAATAGCTCAGAAACCGGCGAATCCTCACAGTGCATGGGGCGTGTCATGGGGGGATTCAAAAGTTTTCATTTTAGACTGTACATTATAGTCCTCCATACAGTAGTATGAGCACCACATAGTCCTCCATACAGTATTGTGGACACCACATAGTCCTCCATACAGTATTATGGGCACTACATAGCACTCCATACAGTATTATGGGCACCACATAGTCCTCTATACAGAATGGGCTCCATACTGAATAATGGACCCCATATAATGTTCCATACAGAATAATAGGCCCCATATAATGCTCTATACAGAATAATGAACCCCATATAATGCTCATTACACCATAATTGACCCCATATATTACTCCATGAAGAATAATGGGCGTCATGTAATATGCCATACAGAATAATGGGCCCCATATAATGCTCCATAGAGAATGGGCCCCATATAATGCTCCATAGAGAATGGGCCCCATATAATGCACCATAGAGAATGGGCCCCATATAATGCACCATAGAGAATGGGCCCCATATAATGCTCCATAGAGAATGGGCCCCATATAATGCTCCATAGAGAATGGGCCCCATATAATGCTTCATAGAGAATGCGCTCCATACATAAAAAATAAATAATAAAATACTCACCTCTCCTCATACCCTGCTGGCTACAGGTCCTGTCTCTTCAACACTGAGACGTGACAGAGTCAGAAGACGCAGAGGAGACTGGACCTGCGGCCAGCAGGGTATGACGAGAGGTGAGTATTTCAAACACCGTAAAGCACGGGGGGGGGGGGTTACACCGGGCCCCCCCAACTCACAGGCCCAATAGCGTTCCAGTGTCCCCAACTGTGAGTGGGGCCCCCCTCTTGCCCAGGGCCCTGGCACTTGCCCTGGTGCAATGGGTGGTTATGCCGGCTCTGACCCTGTAGCTGGTGCAGGATCAGTCTGGGGCAGGGGTCTGTATAGTAAGGTCTGAAGTGTCTCGATCTCAGGTCCGATGTGATTTGAACATTCATACAGATAGAGAGCCGATGATCTCACACTGACAGCACGACCCCAACCTGCTTGAAGGGTCCATCTGCTACAATAAATCTTTCTGATCCTCAGCAGAGCGACCATAGATAACATTCAGGATCTGGCCCTGGACTTGTCAGGAGGTGAGCAGCATCCTGCCACTTCCACACTCTACAAAAAGTATAAATCTCCTGTCCTGACCACTATCCGGAGCTCAGGCTAAGGCCACGGCCCCACTATCAGTATTTGGTCAGTATATTTTCTCAGGAGTGGGAGCCAAAACCAGGTCAGTAACAATCAGAGAAAAGGTATAATAGAAACAAGTCACCAATTCTGCATTTATCACCAACTCCTGGTTTTGTCTCCAACTCCTGAGAAAAAATACTGACCGAATACTGACCAAATACTGATAGTGGGGTCGTGGCCTTACAAGAATCAAAGATGTCTGCCCTCTCGTACTGCTCAGCGGCTGAAGCTTCTCTCCGGCAGGCATAAGAACGTGGCCTGTGCCGGCTGTTCTGGGCTGCAGATGCCCAGCTGGCACATGTACACAATGAAAGATACGGGCCGCCCTGCAGTCTGTAAAGAAGCAGCTGCTTGGCCACCGGCCTGGAGGGCATGTGCCCCTCTGGCCCACCTCGCCCCTGGTCAATATGATACCATCTTTTTCATTAGCTGGTGAGGTTAGAAGAAATTTCACTCCAAGACAGTGGATTTTGTACTTTATTCCAGTATATTTATACATAGAAAACATGGCAATGAAAAACAAGTAGATGCACGTGCATAAAAATGTCCCAACATTAATTAAAAAAAACCTTTAAGATACAGATAATACTTGTATACAAAAATATTAACACATTCTCAAATTGTATATAAAGTGCACAAAAGTCAATAGCCCTGACATATAGTGTACACAGGGTCCCGTCCCCCCACATGGTATACACAAAATACAATGTCATCCAGGAAATAACAAAAAATAACAAATACATTTAATCTATTCTGAAATCCCATGTCTATGCAAGATAATAATATGTAAAATTCTACAGTGTCAAAGAAATGAGCTAGAGACTACTACATGGCGATGATGCCTCCAACAAGATAATGCCCAGCTAATGCTGTAAATGATACAAATATTACCAGTCACCCAATTAGACACATGAGGTCCGGGCAAGTGATTTTCTACAGTTCATTGACCTCTATGATGACATCTAATATTTTCAATCATTTATAGAGCGGGGTACATTGGGCCTCATTAATAAATCTGCTCACTAGAAAACTAGTTGCCCATCCTAACCAATTAGAGCTCAGCTAAGGTTGTTTTAACTGACCTGGAAAAGTAAAAGCTGTTCTGTGATTGGCTGGGATAAGTAAAAAGGCTGTTTTAATAAATGATTCCCAATGTACCAAGCCCCGCCATAAATGTTATTGATTACAGTAGGGGCCACAATATCCCATGTGTATAGTCATCACATTCATCTTATTGTCTGCGGTTACCTTGGGACAAGCTATATTGAAATGTAAGATGATATCAGTGGGGTCCATGAGGCAGAGCAGTGTGTGGTACGTGTGACATTTCCTAATATCGAGCAATCAATACTGTACCTTGGTCTGGAATGCAAAGTCTGCGTGGACAAGGAAGGGGCTCCCAGATGCCAGCTGTAAAACCCGTCGCTCCACCATCACACGCTCATCACCGTCAGCAAGCAGGGCTCTTTTGCCGATGATCTTAACAGCAAAATGTTTGCGGGTAGATGAATCTTCCGCCAGCAGGACCATTCCATAGCATCCCCGGCCAAGCACTTGATGGAATAATAATCTCCTCTTGATGGTATCAGAGACTGTGCTTTTGGAGCCGGTTGTCCGAACACCGCTGCTTCCTTCAGCTTCTTCAGCCTTCTGCTTTAGATCCATGGGTTTCTGTCCTGATGTAATCCTTCTTCTTTTCTTCTCCTTTTTGTCCCCTGATGAGATGAAGATGGCTCCTCTCTTCTTGGCTCCCATCTTCTGACTTTCTACCTTCTCCTTTTCTTCCACTTCTTCTTTCTTCTGGACTGGTTGTTTTGTCCTGTTGACTGAAGACTTCCTCTCATCATCAGATGTGTCATGGGAAGGTCTTAGTCTCTTCGCTCCTTCTCTCCTCACCACGTTCTCCTCTACTTCTTCTTTCTTCTGGACTGGTGGTTTTGTCCTGTTGACTGAAGACTTCCTCTCATCATCAGATGTGTCATGGGAAGGTCTTAGTCTCTTCGCTGCTTCTCTCCTCACCACGTTCTCCTCTACTTCTTCTTTCTTCTGGACTGGTGGTTTTGTCCTGTTGACTGAAGACTTCCTCTCATCATCAGATGTGTCATGGGAAGGTCTTCGTGTCTTCACTCTTTCTCTGCTCACCACAATCTCCTCCTCTTTTATATTCATATTATTGCTTTGCTTAGAGTTAGCCGACATCTCTTCCACTGTTGTTGGTCAATTCCAACTGTCACTTCCAACTGTCACTCAGTGCACTTCATATGGAATCATCATGCATGCACCACCACTGGTCATGTGATCAGCATCTGACCAATGATATTTAAGAGATAAATGAACATTAGCTGAGATTAAATATTCAGGTAATATTCAGCTATTCTGTGGAACACAAGGTGCCACATTTAGTAATAGTAATAGAACTGCACTAAGTCGCCAATTTAATTTACATTGTTACTACAGAGCATCAGATGAATGTAATATAATAAATATTAGCAAGATGTATGATTTCCATCCACTCTACGTATCATAGAAATACAGATGTACTATCTTTTTATATAGAGATGTAGCAGAAGCCATCCTGATTGTTTGCAGCATGCTATGGTGATAGAGAAGCATGCATGACTGTGCCATGCAAATGGTGAGGAGCACCAAAATGGGACATATGATTCACGTAGCCAGGGGCGTAATGTCCGCGGTCGCAGTGGCAGTCACTGCGACCGGGCCCAGGGGGGGTTGGGGCTTGTAAACGCCAGCAGAAATTTCAACAGGATGTGTGTATCGCAGTGCACTGTCGCTTCGGGTCCGTGCGTGACAAATCAGGGGCTGGGGTGTCTGGGGCCCACCAGGGACATTGACTCCAGGGGCCCACCCGGGCCCACCCACCCTTCAGCTATTTGCAAATACCTGTTAGCCGTTATACCCATTATACTGGCGGCTCCTGCCCATCACTGTGCGCTCACCAGAACTGCGATGTACAATTACTGTAGTTTGCATTAAAGGGTTTTTATTGGTGAAAACAAGTTATCAGCGATGCACAGGTTGGGAAGGGGATCACTTATTTATTGGTGGAATCCGCACTGTCAGAAGATTGTGGCACTTTGAGTATTTGGTGAGATTTTTACCTCTGTATTTATAAGACAAAACCAGGAGTGGAGCAATCCGAGGTCATGTTTTATGCATTTCTCACCCACTCCTGGTTTTGTCTTATAAATACAGAGGTGAAAATCTCACCAAATGCCAACTTGCTTTCTCTGGTGAACTTCTGCTGCTGTGTAATAGTCACAGGGCAGGGAGGGGTTAAACATCCAAGTATTTAATATCTATTGGAAATAAAGAGGTTTCCCCTTATTGATATCAGATAAAACAAATGACCAACCACAATCCACTCTACCAAGACCAATATTACCAGATAGAAGGCAGAAATACCACCACACCGTGACCAGATCACATATTACCACCACATAGTGCCCAAATAATACCACATACAAGGCACAAATACTGCCACACCATGACCAAAGCACATAATACCACCACATAGTGATCAAATGCTACCAGATACAAGGTATAAATACTGACACACCATGAGACCACATATTACCACCACATAGTGACTGAATAATACCACATAGAAGGGACAAATATCGTCATGTCATGACCAAAGCACATAATGCCACCACATAGTGACAAATAATGCTAAAATAATAAAAATGTAAAAAAGCTCAGTATATTGGGTCAGTGTACAGGTTATACAGTGATCACCAGTGACATTATGCACAGGAGCTCTGTATATAGTGTACAGGTTATACAGTCATCACCAGTGACATTATACACAGAGGCTCTGTATATAGTGTCAGTGTACAGGTAATGCAATGATCACCATTGATATTATACACAGGAGCTCTGTATATAGTGTACAGGTAATACAGTGATCACCAGTGACATTATACACAGGAGCTCTGTATATAGTGTCAGTGTACAGGTAATACAGTGATCACCAGTGACATTATACACAGGAGCTCTGTATATAGAGTCAGTGTAGAGGTAATACAGTGATCACCAGTGACATTATACACAGGAGCTCTGTATATAGTGTCAGTGTAGAGGTAATACAGTGATCATCAGTGACATTATACACAGGAGCTCTGTATATAGTGTCAGTGTAGAGGTAATACAGTGATCATCAGTGACATTATACACAGGAGCTCTGTATATAGTGTCAGTGTACAGGTAATATAGTGTTCACCAGTGACATTATACACAGGAGCTCTGTATATAGTGTCAGTGTACAGGTAATACAGTGATCACCAGTGACATTATACATAGGAGCTCTGTATATAGTGTCAGTGTACAGGAAATACAGGGATCACCAGTGACATTATACACAGGAGCTCTGTGTTTGGTGTCAGTGTACAGGTAATACAGTGTTCACCAGTGACATTATACACAGGAGCTCTGTATATAGTGTCAGTGTACAGGTAATATAGTGATCACCAGTGACATTATGCATAGGAGCTCTGTATATAGTGTCTGTGTACAGGTAATATAGTGATCACCAGTGACATTATGCACAGGAGCTCTGTATATAGTGTCAGTGTACAGGTAATATAGTGATCACCAGTGACATTATACACAGGAGCTCTGTATATAGTGTCAGTGTACAGGTAATATAGTGATCACCAGTGACATTATACACAGGAGCTCTGTATATAGTGTCAGTGTGTGTGTGTATAGGTAATACACATACTCACCAGTGATGTCTCTAGGTGAAGTTCTTTATCTGCAGACCAATATATCACATCTTCTATGCAGGACTTATCTCTGCAGAAAATAACATAGTTAACTATAACTGATCACTTCCAGAGCACAATCCACACTTTTCCCAAGATTTCTACACTGCATGAAATGACAAAATGCAACATAGTGCCGCACTACACAGTAAAAATAAAACACAAAATACATTTAGGGACTCCATCTTTAATAAAAAAAAAACATCATGAGAGATCAGAGATTATGGGGCCCAGTCAGGGATCGTACATAGAAATCATGTGGCCCAGTCAGGGGCGTATACAGAAATCATGGGGCCAATCAGGTTAGGGGTGTACATAGAGATCATGGGGCCCAGTCAGCGGCGTACATAGAGATCATGGGGCCAATCGGGTTAGGGGTGTACATAGAGATCATGGGGCCCCCTCAGCGGCGTACATAGAGATCATGGGGCCCAGTCAGCGGAGTACATAGAGATCATGGGGCCCAGTCAGCGGCGTACAAAGAGATCATGGGGCCCAGTCAGCGGCGTACATAGAGATCATGGGGCCGAGTCAGCGGCGTACATAGAGATCATGGGGCCCAGTCAGGGATCGTACATAGAGATCATGGGGCCCAGTCAGGGATCGTACATAGAGATCATGGGGCCGTATGAGGTGAGGCTCTCACCTCCTCAGGGAGCTCTCACAGGGCATCACAGGCCTTAGTATGAAGCAATACTAGAAGACTTGTGGAATTGCTTCATACTAAGGCCTGTGATGCCCTGTGGGAGCTCCTGAGGGCACCATACTGGGGAGGTGAGATCCTCACTTGGCAGTAGTAGGAGCAGCATCTCCATAGTGTGGCATTCACATCACACTACATGCTGCACTGTACAGGATTCCCAGCCGGCAGCAGGACAGATGAGGAGGTAACTGTCTGGGACCAGCGCCGGACTGGAGTACCTGGGGCCCACCAGGAAAAAATCAATCTTGGGACCCACCAGCACCATGCAGTTACCGTATATAGGAATAACATAAGTCCACAAACTCTTTCAAAATGAATCAACTTTATTAACCAATAAATCTCTGCTGCTGTGTAGTAGTCACAACACAGGGAGAGGTTAAACATCCAAGTATTTAATATGTATTGCAAATAAAGAATGTTCCCATTCTTAATACCCGAAAAAACAAATGACTGACAACCATCCACTATACCTAGACTAATAATACCATATAGAAGAGAGAAATACCGCCACACCATGACCAGAACACATACCACCACATAGTGATCAAATACTACCAAGTACAAGGTATATATACTGCCACACCATGAGAAGACCACATATTACCACAAAATAGTGACTGTCTGAATAATACCACATACAAGGGACAAATACCGCCACGCCATGACCATGGCACATAATGGCACCAGATAGTGACTGATAATGAATATGTAAAAAAGCTCTGTATATAGAGTCAGTGTACAGATAATGTAGAGATTATCAGTGACATTATACACAGGAGCTCTGTGTATAGTGTAAGTGTACAGGAAATACAGGGATCATCAGTGACATTATACACAGGAGCTCTGTGTTTGGTGTCAGTGTACAGGTAATACAGTGTTCACCAGTGACATTATACACAGGAGCTCTGTATATAGTGTCAGTGTACAGGTAATACAGTGATCACCAGTGACATTATACTTAGGAGCTCTGTATATAGTGTCAGTGTACAGGAAATACAGGGATCACCAGTGACATTATACACAGGAGCTCTGTGTTTGGTATCAGTGTACAGGTAATACAGTGTTCACCAGTGACATTATACACAGGAGCTCTGTATTTAGTGTCAGTGCACAGGTAATATAGTGATCACCAGTGACATTATGCATAGGAGCTCTGTATATAGTGTCAGTGTACAGGTAATATAGTGATCACTAGTGACATTATGCACAGGAGCTCTGTATATAGTGTCAGTGTACAGGTAATATAGTGATCACCAGTGACATTATACACAGGAGCTCTGTGTATGGTGTCAGTGTACAGGTAATACAGGGATCACCAGTGACATTATGCATAGCTCTGAATATAGTGTCAGTGTGTGTGTGTATAGGAAATACAGGGATCACCAGTGACATTATACACAGGAGCTCTGTATATAGTGTCAGTGTACAGGTAATACAGTGATCACCAGTGACATTATGCACAGGAGCTCTGTATATTGTGTCAGTTTACAGGTAATACAGTGATCACCAGTGACATTATGCACAGGAGCTCTGTATATAGTGTCAGTGTGTGTGTGTGTATAGGTAATACACATACTCACCAGTGATGTCTCTAGGTGAAGTTCTTTAACTGCAGACCGATATATCACATCTTTTATACAGGACTTATCTCTGCAGAAAATAACATAGTTAGCTATAACTGATCACTTCCAGAGCACAAGCCACACTTTTCCCAAGATTTCTATACTGCATGAATTGACAAAAAAAGAAACATAGCACTGCACTACACAGTAACAGTGCTCCAGTGTCATTCTGTGCCTGCTCATCTGTCAGCAGACATATTTGTCTGATGGCAAAGATCTAAGAGAGATGAAGACAGAAGACCTATGGATTACGTTGGGAGTGAGGATTTTTCTTTAATAAAGATGGAGTCCCTAAATGTGTTTTATTTTTAATAATAAAAAAAAAAATTCTGTCTTTTTTTTTTCTGTTTACTAGAAATTGATGGTGGCTATGTCTAATTTGGTGTGAAACCATGAATTTCGGGCTTAGTACCAGCTGATAAGGCAAAGATGGCCTGGTAGTAACCCTATTATTACCCAGTGTGCCACTCACCACCAGAGCCGCTGGAAGAGCCGGGTAAAGCACCTAGAAATGGTGCCATGATGAATGCGCCATTTTCAGGGGTGGCTGCGGGCTGCGATTTTCAGCGTGGAGGGCCAAGAACGCTTGGGCCTTACCATGCTGCGAATCCCAGCCCCCAGCAGCCTGGTTTTATCTGGCTGGCGATCAACATATGGCGGGAAAAAAAAAAGTTAAGTTTAAAACAAATATTCGGCTTCTCTGTCTTTTGATCGCCAGACAAGGTAAAGCCAGGCAGATGGGGGTGGCAGTACGTAGCTGTCTGCTTTATCTGCGGTGAGAATCAAAAATTTGTTTTTAAAATTTTCTTTTCACACTTCTATATGTGACAGACCCAACAGTCAATCGCAGATGCTGTCAAAGAGGATGGGCTTCTGTGATTGGCTGTTTGAGTAATGTACAATCAGCCCATACATTCTAGTATGGTACTATGTATGGGCTGCTTTCAGGTTACTCAAGCAGCCAGTCACAGACGCCCATTCTCTGTGTCAGCGTCTGTGATTAGCTGTTGGGACTGTCACACATATAGAAGTGTGAAAATAAATAAATAATAAAACAAAAATGACATAGCGCTCTACAGAAATTTTGATTCTCAGCGCAGATAGAGGTGGCAGCCCGTAGCTGTCTGCTTTATCTGCCTGGTTTTACCTTGACTGGCGATCAAAAGTCAGGAAAGCCCAATGTTTTTTTTTAATTATTTAAAAAAATAATAAAAAAAAAAAAATGCGTGGGCTCCCGCCATATTTTGATCGGGGGGGCTGGGGGCTGGGATTCTCAGCATGGTAGGGCCCAAGCATTCTGGGCCCCCCACGCTGAAAACGGCAGCCCGCAGCCACCCCTGGAATTGGCGCATTCATCGTAGCGCCATTTCCAGGCACTTTATCCGGCTCTTCCAACGGCCCTGGTGGGGGGTGGCACGCTGGGTAATAATGGAGTTAATACCAGCTTTGTATTATCAGCTAGCACTAAGCCTGAAATTCATGGAGTCACGCCAAACTACACATGGCCACCATGAATTTCCAGTAAACAGAAAAAAACACAACACAATTTTTTAATAAAAATAAAACACAAAACACATGTAGGGACTCCATCTTTAATTAAAAACAAAATCCTCGCTCTGACGTAATCCACGGATCTTCTGTCTCCAGCTCAGCTACATCTTTGCCATTAGACAAATATGCCGGCTGACAGAGATGAGCAGGCACAGAATGACACTGGAGCACAGTTGTCAGAGAAGCGCTCAGCTGGCCTCCAGCCGCCGACCATGTTTTCCTGTGCGTTGCAAATAATGCATACTTTCAAACACATGCCTATTTTTGCTATGCAAGTCTACGGTACATTGCGTCTGCACTGATTCACAACGGATGCGTTGTAACGCACAGCATAAACGCAATGATAACCCAGCCTAACAGCAGCGAGAAGGGGAGACGGAGCCCTGGAGACCGCCTAGTCAGTCTACTGCTGGTACTATCATGCCCATTGCCCAGTATGTACTGCCAGCCTCTGTGGTATTAGCATTCAAGCTCACATGGCATGTCCTGCCAGCCAGCCACTGGTGTTAGTACTAGCATGATAGTACCACACCACCAGTGGCTGGGCAATGGGCATGCATGATGGTACCACCAGTGGCTGGGTAATGGGCATGCATGATGGTACCACCAGTGGCTGGGCAATGGGCATGCATGATGGTACCAACAGTGGCTGGCAGGACATGCTGGGCATGATTCATGCCTACTATGTCCTGCCAGCCTCCTTGGTACTATCATGCCCACCCACTATGTCCTGCCAGCCCCTGGTGATAGTACATGCTGCTGGGCATAGTACCAGTAACCAGAGGCTGGCAGCAGGACATGCTGGGCAATGGGCATGATGATAATCATGCCCATTGTCCAGTAGTATTTACTGCCAGCCCCGGCCAGGGGTCCTCCCAGTCACCCCTCCCCCCTATCCCTTCACTCCCTCCCCCTCCCCGTTTCATACTGACTCGTCGAGATGAGCTGCAGCCGCTGCCTGGAGCGACGCAGGGTCCGTACTCCACAGCGCGCACAGGAAGCAGTCCCAGGGCAATGACGTCATCACCCTGAGACTGACCTCCTGCGCACGCGCCGGCAGTGTCGTGCTGCGCAGAGGAGGCAGAGGGCCCATCACTAATCATATCGGCAGTGCTGCGAACCGGGGGGGCCCTCTGTTCTCTGTACAGGGCCCAGGGGGGTAGGGGGCGGGGCCATCGGGACCCGGGGGTTTTCCCGATCCTCCGGTGGGCCAGTCCCCCCTGTAGAGGGCCATATGTATACATGCAGGTCGGCCACATCCCAGTGGTGCAGACACATCCACACTGCACCCTGTATACTTGTGCACTGCCGTCTGCTGCAGTGGTAGGAGCCGCCTGAATGCATCTTCTTCCTGCCGGAGAGGAGCTTGTGGGCCTGTGCGGTGAGGAGGTGGACGCTGCGCACCTCCTGAGAAGTATATGGCACTCCATGTATCTGTGCACATAGTATACCACTCTAGTGTATAGCAGAAAGGAGACATCGACCAGAAGAGTCCAGGCATGTGGGTGATGCTAATAATTATTATATTGATAACCAGGTGGAAGAGGAGGAAATGCAGAAAAAGGGGGGAATTAACTATACGCAAAGGGGACGTCGAGACAGGAATTACAATTAACACCAGTGGGAATGGATCATGATTAGAACAGCAAAGGGATAATACAGAGAATCAAGCCACAAATTAATCCAGTATATAAAAATATATATACATATCATTAGTTAGATATATCTGTACATATGATTGTTTAATTATCATAAACTTTACATAAAGTGCAAGTGCCTCCAAAGAATAAATCTACATAAATTATATATCTCCTATGTGAACAAATACAGGTGTTTCTCACTAAATTAGAATATAATCAAACAGTTATTGTTTATTTCTGTTAATGCTGATGATTATGGCTATACGAGTTTCACTTTTTTGTATTGAAGAACTGAAATAAAGTAACTTTTTGATGATATTCTATTTTAGTGAGATGCACCTGTATATGTATATATACAAGGGCTGGTCCCTTATTATTTGGCTGTCGGTGTGAATCCTGTAGAGCAGTGGTCGGGAAACTTTTTTGCACCAGGGACCCGCTTTAAGCAAGACCAGTTTTCAATGGCCCGGTGGGGGTGGGGGCGGGGCTTTGGTCATATGTGGGTGTGGTTATGGAGGGGTGGAGCTTAGTGCATACTTATCATATAATTATGACATTTATAATGAGAATGTGATTCAACTTACCATAGGTTCAGAATGAGTGGGAGCACCAGGCTTGTTTCCCTGGATCAGTGGGAGCACTGGGCTTGTTTTCCTGCAACAAGACGATCCCATCTAGGTCCCATCTGATGATGATGACCACTACTACTGCTACTGGACACAGCCACTGCTGCTATGAATTTTCACTGTTATTTGCTTTTTTCACTTTAACCAGAAAATCTGCTGCTGGGCCGCACGACACCAGAACACAGCTACAGAAGTCATAAGGGTGGGACACCTGACGTCATATCTAGCTGCCCATTAGCATCCAGAGCCCCTCCCCCTCCAACTCGCAGCTAGCAGGAGGGGAAGGATCGCTGGACACACATGACCTGCTTGTCCCTGCTCCTGCCTGAGCACATTCTGCGAGTAGGGCCGCATGGCTAATTATCTATTCACTGCCAGTCCCTCCTCCTCTTTTCTTATAGGCTACTGATCACATGCTGGCTTTCTCTCTGCTGATCCTCTACAACTGTCAGCGGCGCTGCGGACCGGCTGAAAAACCCCAACGGCCCGGTCCTGGTCCGCGGACCGGCGGTTGGGGACCTCTGCTGTAGAGAGTAGTGCACTGACTTGGGCATATGTGCTGTTGACAGATATGTATTTGTATCCACTTTAAGCGTTTTTAAAAAAGGTGACCACATGTGCATTGTACTCACGCTATAGCAGATGCAGATCCCACTCCTGAATGGCGTCCACCCGATGTATGTGTCGGCTTCTTGTCTTCGTCAGGGGGTGGCATCATTCGGAAAGAGCTAAGAGTTAAACGGCCAACTATAGCCAATCAAGATGGAGGTATGTCTCCACCAACCAATGGGTGCTGAGGAGGCGTGGCTCGATACACAACGCGCACCAACGCTACGAGGAAACTATGTGACCTGTGATGCTGCGAGCACGTGATGGAGACACTTGATCGGGGGTCACGGGGCACATATAGATACAGTCGGGGAGGATGATGTGGAGACGTTCATGTGTATTGCCTCTTCAGCAGACATCTAATCTACTGATTGAGTGTGGATATATCGGATAAAGTGGAAAATCTTCTTAATTTATAATGATGGATAACGAGTATAGGTTATATATTACAGCAATACACAGGAATAGGGGGTAGTGAGTGTTACATGTATATAAGCATAGGCGGATTATAATGAGGACGATCTGGGCTACCGCCCGGGGCCCCTAACCTCCAGGGGGCCCGGGGCTCCGGGGTGTCTATGGCCAGATTGTCCTCATTATATGTGCGGCGCCACGGCACATACCGGCAGACAGTGGGGGGGGGGGGGCCCAAGGATCGCTCCCCCAGCAGCGGCACACAGCCGCTGCTTCTTCTTCGGTCGGGCCAGCACTGCAGCAGTTAACTTCCCTGTGCTGGCCCGGCCGCGTCACTGCTAGGAGACACGGCCCTGTGCGCGGCCGTGTCTCCTAGCTGTGACGTCGCGCAGTGCGCACCCGGCCTGCAGTGCTGCACCGGAAAAGAGCTGGAGCCGAGTCGGGGGATGGTGAGTGTGTGTGTGTGTATGTATATGTATGTATGTGTGTGTGTGTGTGCAGGCAGATGTCATTGTGTGATGTCTGTTTATATGTATTTTTGTGTTTCAAATGTGTTTATGCGTGTATGTATATGTTTGTGTGTGCGTGACTGCGTGCGGCCTCCTGCTGAGTATAGATGGCGCCGTGCGGCCTCCTGCTGTCTCTGGGGGGGCGCCGTGCGGCCTCCCGCTGTGTATAGATGGCGCCGTGCGGCCCCCTGCTGTCTCTGGGGGGGCGCCGTGCGGCCTCCCGCTGTGTATAGATGGCGCCGTGCGGCCTACTGCTGTCTCTGGGGGGGGGGGCGCCGTGCAGCCTCCCGCTGTGTATATATGGCGCCGTGCAGCCTCCCGCTGTGTATAGATGGCGCCGTGCGGCCTCCCGCTGTGTATAGATGGCATTGTGCGGCCCCCTGTGTATAGATGGCATCGTGCGGCCTTCCGCTGTTTATAGGTGGCGCCGTGGGGCCTCCCGCTGTGTATAGGTGGCGCCGTGCGGCCTCCCGCTGTGTATAGGTGGCGCCGCCCGCTGTGCATAGGTGGCGCCGTGCGGCCTCCCGCTGTGTATAGGTGGCGCCTCCCGCTGTGTATAGGTGGCGCCGTGCGGCCTCCCGCTGTGTATAGGTGGCGCCGTGCTGCCTCCCGCTGTGTATAGGTGGCGCCGTGCGGCCTCCCGCTGTGTATAGGTGGCGCCGTGCGGCCTCCCGCTGTGTATAGGTGGCGCCGTGCGGCCTCCCGCTGTGTATAGGTGACGCCGTGTAGCCTCCTGCTGAGTATAGATGGCGCCGTGCGGCCTCCTCCTGTCTTTGGGGTCGGGGGCGCCGTGCGGCCTCCTGCTGAGTATAGATGGCGCCGTGCGGCCTCCTGCTGTCCCTGTGGGGGGGGCGCTGTGCGGCCTCCCGCTGTGTATAGATTGCGCCGTGCGGCCTCCTGCTCTCTCTGGGGGGGGCGCTGTGGGCCTCCCGCTGTGTATAGGTGGCGCCGTGTGGCCTCCCGCTGTGTATAGATGGCGCCGTGCGGCCTCCCGCTGTGTATAGATGGCTACGTGCGGCCTCCCGCTGTGTATAGATGTCTACGTGCGGCCTCCCGCTGTGTATAGATGGCTACGTGCGGCCTCCCGCTGTGTATAGATGGCTACGTGCGGCCTCCCGCTGTGTATAGATGGCTACGTGCGGCCTCCTGCTGTGTATAGATGGCTACGTGCGGCCTCCAGCTGTGTATAGATGGTTACGTGTGCTCAATATTGAGTCATACAATTAATGTAAGGCTATGTGCCCACGATGCAGAAATGCTCCGGATTTTTTTTGAGCGTTTCCGCGTCTCCCTGGCAGAAAAAACGCATGTGGATTGTACATGCGGATTGTACATGCTTTTTTCCTTCCTGGGACTTGCTGATGTGAAGCGTTCTTCACTTGCATTTCCGCATGCGGGTTGACAAGCGATTTTAGCATCACTTGGAAAGTGCTTGACAACTTGGTCACACTATATAAATACATGCAACCGGCATGGATTTATATAGTGTGACCATAAAAGAATGGTAAAAAATAAATATATAATTACCTTCTGATGGCCTGCCGACGTCAGCGGTCGCGTGACCCGTCACATGACTAAATGACGTCACGGCAGGTCCTTTTCAGACCATCGCGAGCTGCTGGCAAGCCAGGACGCATCGGATAAAGACACCGGGGGCCATCAGAAGGTAAGTATAATATTTATTTTTTATTTTATTCTTTTTTTTCAGGTTCTATGGTACCCGGGTCCGGAGGACAGTCTCCTCTTCTCCAAACCCGGGTACCATCCGCACATTGAAGCGCATGGATTCTGCATGTACAGATGCCGTGATGCGGATTCCATGTGTTCTAATGCAAGTCAATGGCGGCGAAAGCGCCGTGCTTCCGCAAAATAATTGGTAGTGCAGCGGATTTTTCCGCAATGATAATCCGCAGCAGAAATTTACACAGCATGTGCACAGCACATGCGGATTATCATTGGGGAACATGGCCGACCTTCTATCAAGCGTTTTTAAGCGTTTCTGCAGCGGAATTGCCACCGCAGAAACGCTTAAAAAACGCATAGTGGGCACACAGCCTAAAAAAAATTATTATAATTAATATTGTGTTCTCCCCGCCTCAGTCCTCACAGCACAACGCAGAACACGAGCTCCTCATCACCAGTCCTCCTGTCCCGGCACAATGTGCGCACTGCTGCAGCTGCAGGTGGAATAGTGTCCACTGACTGGACTGAGAAGGCCCCGCCCCTTCCGGTGATGTCATGGTTCCATGAAATCACTCCTCCCCCTCAAGAAATCAACTCCAATCTAGACGCTCCGCTGCTGCTGAGGCGTGGTGACGCTGTAGCTGGGTGATTGCAGTCAGAGTAGTGGTGTTTGGTGTCTGCACTACAGGTAAGAAGATGGGAATGTGCCAAGGTGATTACTACATTCAGGACAATAAGTAGCTAGCTGTAGGTGTGCAGAATCCCACTCCCAATATTGTCAGGGTCTCACACCCCCTCATGTCGTGGGCTGTCAGGCTCCCGCACCCCCTCGTGCCGTGAGCTGCCAGGCTCCCGCACCCCCTCGTTTCGTGGGCTGTCAGGGTCTCGCACCCCCTCGTTTCGTGGGCTGTCAGGGTCTCGCACCCCCTCGTTTCGTGGGCTGTCAGGGTCTCGCACCCCCTCGTGTCGTGGGCTGTCAGGCTCCCGCACCCCTTCATGTCGTGGGCTGTCAGGCTCCCGCACCCCCTCGTGTCGTGGGCTGCCAGGCTCCCGCACCCCCTCGTGTAGTGGGCTGCCAGGCTCCAGCACCCACTCGTGTCGTGGGCTGCCAGGCTCCCGCACCCCCTCGTGTAGTGGGCTGCCAGGCTCCCGCACCCCCTCGTGTCGTGGGCTGTCAGGCTCCCACACCCCTTCATGTCGTGGGCTGTCAGGCTCCCGCACCCCCTTGTGTCATGGGCTGTCGGGGCTCCCGCACCCCTCGTGTCGTGGGCTGTCGGGCTCCCGCACCCCCTCGTGTCGTGGGCTGTCGGGCTCCCGCATCCCCTCGTGTCATGGGCTGTCAGGCTCCCGCACCCCCTCGTGTCGTGGGCTGCCAGGCTCCCGCATCCCCTCGTGTCGAGGGCTGTCAGGCTCCCGCACCCCCTCGTGTCGTGGGCTGCCAGGCTCCCGCACCCCCTCGTGTCGTGGGCTGCCAGGCTCCCGCACCCCCTCGTGTCGTGGGCTGCCAGGCTCCCGCACCCCCTCGCGTCGAGGGCTGTCAGGCTCCCGCCCCCTGTCGTGTCGTGGGCTGTCAGGCTCCCGCACCCCCTCGTGTCGTGGGCTGTCAGGCTCCCGCACCCCCTCTTGTCGTGGGCTGCCAGGCTCCCGCACCCCCTCTTGTCGTGGGCTGCCAGGCTCCCGCACCCCCTCGTGTCAAGGGCTGTCAGGCTCCCGCACCCCCTCGTGTCGTCGGCTGTCAGGCTCCCGCACTCTCCCCCTGTCGTTGTCTGTGGAGATTAATACATATTTTCATTTTTCAGGTTTTCTCTTATAAAACAAGTTCCCTGAGCTTCTGTCTTTGACCGAAAAAATGGCGTCTGACAAGTCGCTGCTGTCTGCAGAAATGAACACAAACATGGAGGAAGCGCTGTATGAACAGATGCTGATGAAGGTACGAAAGATGAATTGGAGAGGCCAGCAATCACCGGGTGAATGTCTCCTCCGTCAGCTGCCGGGAGCGCGGCAGTCTCCAACATTTACCTAATGTGTATTGTTGGCTTTAGACCCCTCACAGTTGTACTATTTTGGTGCAGGAAAAATCAGTTTGCAGAACCATCCTGTTCATGTTACTCACTGATTCTCACTTGTTGCCTCATTTCAGGCCAAACAGGAGATACAGAGCAGAATACCGAACTTACCAGAAAGCAGAGAGATCAGACCCCAGCCGGGTGAGATGGGCGTCCTCTGATTATTATCCAGATTACTTTGTGCATATTATGTGACAGATACCACAGTGGGGCAGTGGGGTCTTATTGACTGCAACGGTCACATGATGCAACCAACGTGGGGGGTCACATAATTTCTTATGCAGTTGATTACATGTAAATGCTGCTTGGCTTTTGCCGATTTTATTGTGTTTTTGTTCACTTTTTGTTTTTATTTCTGTGTTAGGTTTCTGCATTAAAACTCGCACATCCAAAAATACCAAAATCTTTATTAACATCTGCAAGTCGAACCAGATCCCAGCGGCCCCGGACCTGACGGAGGAGGAGTTAGTCAGCATCCTGGAATCTGATGATCCCTCCGGCTATCGAGTCCCCATGAGCCTTGGAGAGCCCCACGTTGAAGTTGATAATAGTACGTTTTTTTTTAATACAGCGCTTCTCTTTTTAAAGGGATAGTCCAGAGATATCCTTAAAGGGGTTAAAATAGCAAGTATTACAACTTACTAATCCTCAAAGGTCAAAGGTGCCATCTCCACAGGTTCTGGTAGGTCCACTTCCAGTCTGCGGAATAAAGTTTGACATCTTGTTGTTGACTTTTGAACTTTTTTGGTTTAGATTTGGGACTTAGAGGGATTGTCCACTACTTGGATTCCCCTTTAAGAACTTATACCACTTATTCATAGCAGCCCTACTAAGGTCAATGGATTGAGTCGGCACCGCAAAGTATCTAAGTCCTGGTGCACTTTGTCCTACAGGTGGAGGCAGCTGCACGGCGTACGACATAGTGATTAATGGCACCGTCTTTGATAAAATTACGGTAACTGCAATTGCTTATTCCGACATACGAGCTGTCTGCTCTCCTTTGTGTCAGCTCCTTACTTTGTATTTTTTTTATTAGAATAATGAGCTTTTCAGGGAATTTTTTATCACCGTGGCCATGGAGGGACTAGAGAACAAGTACGAAATGGAGCTGTCAAGAGGTAACGACCGCATCACTGATATTTTCCTTGATTTTTCCATCGACCACACAAGGACTTGTTCTTTCGTGGAGCAAGTTTACCATATAATATATTGAACATTTTTATGTACCAACCTGTTGTATGGCACCGTATCAAATGCCTTTGAAAAGTCCAGATAGACAACATCCACTAAGTTTCCCTGGTCCAACCTGAACTTACCTCCCCATAGAATCTTTTCAGATTAGTTTGCAAGACAGATCCCTCATAATCATATGTTTAGGTTATTCTTATTGAGGTGCTCCAGGTTAGTATCTCTTAGAAAACCCTCAAAGTTGTTGCCCACAGTACAAGTTAAACTTACCAACCTATAAATTCCAGGCTCAGATGTTATCCCCTTCTTGAATATTGGTACCACATTTGCTATGTGAGTGTAACCCTGGTGGATATGGACCCACTGCCCCACGGGAGGGTTGTGACTAGGTGTCTACTGGGTCTCCACTAGAACCTCTGGTGGTGAGGATAGACTGGGCCGCCGGTAGACACCAGGTACCACTTCAGTGCAGTTCCCGGGACTGCAGCAGCATTCCGGAGGTACCAGGGTACCAGACTCAGGAGAGCGAAGACAAGGACTAGGTCAGACAGTCTGAGATCAGGGCAGGAAGCACAGGTTCAGGATAGAGAAAAATGGCAAGGGGGACAGGGGTTTTTGATACCAGAAAACTCCTTTAACGCTTGCAACCTCTGTTGCTTGACTGCTACTCAAACAGTCAAATCAGTCAGTAAGAATTTAGGGAACTTTCATGGCGATATTTTGCATCAGTATTTGTTAGCAGACACCAGGAGTGGATCCAAAACAGAAGAGGTGAAAGTGTTTCAGTTACTATTTTTCACTGTGTTTGTTCCCCTCTGGTTTTCAGCTTACAAATACTGATGTAAATTAGTGCCCAAAATACTCACTGTGTGAATGAGGCGAGGAAGCTGCTTGTAGTACTGTAATAGAAGTCCTTATTCTGAGGATGAGTTCTGTAATTCTTGTCTTCTCTGCTCCATCAAACTCCCCAGAGCATGGGCAACCCCTGGAGCAAAATTTCTGGCGGCAGATGTCCAGACGTATGACTCAGTGATGTGTGATGGACCCCGACTCCCAAACAAAATGAATCAGACACATACAAAATAAATACACAAATCATTGCAATTAGGTGTCAAACGTTCTCAACTTTATTTAAATTTACATGACACCGAAAATGGCACAACCCTCGACTCACGAAGAGTCACCCTCCAGCGCTCAGGAGAGGAAAACCCCCTGTGGAGGAAACCTCTAGGGAACCATGGCTGGAGGGCTGCCCTTCCCTTGGGCTTAGAGAGTTAGTGCCGATATATGACGGAGTTTTAGAATTTCTACATATTTACAGAGAACGACATAACAAATATAGACTATTAATGTGATAAACTGGATGTGGGAGAGATCTGGCTGCGATATCTGTCACCACATTTATTGCTGGAACGAATTTAGTTGATCTGATTTCCCAGGTGGATCTACCACTTCTCCCTTACAGATCCAGCTCCGTCTCTCAAGATGTTGGGTACTTGGTTACAGGGGTTGCTCATTATGGATAACCCCTAATAGGATGCGTATCCCCTCCCCCTCCCAATTTATCACCCATTAAAGTCAACGATCCATCCATGAACTCCCAAAGAAGAGCAGCTCTTTGTACATAGTAACAGAAGGGGATCCTCTTTTGGGGACCCCCCCTCTGTTACCTTCCCTTCCCCCCGGGGTGTCTAAGAAGACAACCCCTTTCCCTGCTAGAACCTCCAAATTACACCAACATTGGCACATTACGTGGGGTGGTCAAGCTCAAGGTCCTCAGGCGCATCATCAGTAATGGCGCTGATCATGGCAGCGCGGCATTCTTTTATGGAATCTTCTTTATGACACTTGTTTATGCCCTCACAATAGTTGTCATGGTTACTACAAGGCCTATTACTGATGCAGGGTCCAAGTATTAACCCTTTCATCATTGGTAATTCACTTTCATTATGGAGGCAAATAACTGCACTTGTTACCAAGCAGGAGTCTTATCATTGCGGCTTCCCTTAGGCACCATAAGAAATAAAGATTATAGAACATACGTACAAGTGTTTCAGGAGTGTTTTGCACTTTTTAGATCCATAGATTGGGCTTATAACTAGCACTTTACAAAGCGGAAAATTAAGAGGAAATTACTTGTAAAATAATATTATAGGGAATTGCATTTCAAGCATTTTCCTAATGTGCATTCTGCATACTTGCATAGTTACATAGGTTGAAAAAGTTTTAACTTTAATGTCCTTGGTCTATCTCCAAAGTTATACATTTTCTATTACTAGATTATTTATAACCCACAATGTCATGTTTTGTTAAAAAAGTATCCAGCCCTTCTATAAATGCTGTTATGCTATCTGCCATTACTATATCTTGTGGTTGGCATTCCACAGTCTGACTGCTCTAACTGTAAAGAATCCTTTCCTATTAAGTTGCCAGAATCGCCTCACCTCCGCTTGTTATGAATGTTCCTGGTGCTTTGTAAGGTCCTGGAAAGTGATAAGTCATGTGCCAGTACTATGCATTGACCACATATGTATTTATACATATAAATGTATATTTATGAAGGATGTGATAATTACCCTTCATAGAGGTGTTACGATCATTCATAAATTGCTTTTATAGGTTTGATCTCCAGGATTAGGAGAGATTTTTGGTGTAAACGTAATAAACAATGAGTAAAACATCAAAGCAAACGAAAAAGGGTTTGTGACCCAAACTGGTAGGTGAGACCGGCTAGCCCCATATTATACAAGGTCACAACCAGGTTTCGCCTGAGGAGGGCAGCACTAATGAGTCCTCAGGAGCGCATAACCCTGAAATATGCAGCGATTCTACACTACCCATTGTAAAAGGGTTTAATATGCTACTTACTACCATGTTTTAGCTAAGATACAAGGCATACTTGTAAGGAGAGATGAAAAAGGTGACGGGGGACAACATATAAATATACTGAGGAACTCTATACACTAGTGGCCAAAATTGAGGCAACACCCCCAAGATTTATGAATTTTTAGCATTTTGCCAATACAAATACAAATTTCATGAATGTTTTTGATTTCACAGTAAAGTTTTTAAGTAGAAATAAAATCTCATATAGAAACACAATATTAGCAGGAAATTTGTTCATTTGTCAACAAATTGGACACTATTGTCACTCAGATGACTGTGGGAGAAAAGCCCTTGATTTGTCCTATTTTCATATCTAACACTAAATGTTAATACTCAGTTGGATAGCCCTCGGCCTTGATGACTGCCTGGCATCTACTTGGCATGCTATCTACCAGTTTGTGTAAATCAGATGGTGTGATGATATGAAGCCATGATTTGATGATGGCTGCAATGAGTTCCTGCTTGTGTGAAGCCCGCTGTTTTGACACCGCTCTTTTGAGCCGAGCCCAGAGATTCTCAATAGGATTGAGATCTGGGCTGTTTCCTGGCCAATTCAATAGCTGGACATTTTTGTCCTTGAACCAAGAGAGACATTTTTTAGCTGTATGGCATGGGGCTCCATCTTAAAATAAACGGTGTCCCTTCACCAAATACATCGTGTGCCGAAGGAATGAGTTTAGGCTGAAGGACGTCCTTGATGTACTTTTCAGCATTAACTGTTCCTTCAATTACCTGCAGCCGACCACCTGCATCTCTGGACACGCAGCCCCCTACCATAACACTCAGAGGAGGCTTCATGGTGGGTACTGTACCCTCTGGCAACCAGTCCTCTCCAGGTCGTCGTCGAACGTAGCGGACACCGTCGCTGCCAAAGATGGATATGCGTGTCTCATCGCTCCATATAACATTTCTCCATTGTTCAATGGTCCATTTACAATGTTCTTTGGCCCCTGCAGACGTTTCTGACGCTGTGAGGTTTTCAAAAATGGCTTTTTACCTGGTATTCTGGCTCTTAACCCTGCATTTACCAATCGTCGTCGAACCGTCCGATCAGACACTGTCACTCCGGTGTTGACAAGCTCCTTGATGTTAACAGCAGTTTATTCCCTGTTATTTAGGGCGATTCTAACAATTCTTCTATCAGTCTGAGGAGTTGTAGCCTTCTTCCTTTCTCTACCTGGTTTATTCTTTATCGAACCAGTCTCTTGAAACCGCTTACACACTTTGAGAACGAAAACATGTAATTGCTTACCTTCTGATGACAAACTGGCTTTAAAATATAAAAAACGCATTTTAATCGCACAATATCTGTCTTACAACCCACACCCAGGTCACTATAAACCAACATAGACTACATATCGCAGAAGAGGGCGTGTGTACAAGTAAGTAGGTCAGTGAAAACCTCCATTAAATATTGGTGATGGTGAAAAACTGAAGGTGTTGCCTCAATTTTCGCCACTAGTGTATAACACAAAATATAAACAAAAAAGAAAGGAAAGAACATTTCTGCACAAAAAGTGTGTCGCTCAGCAGGAAAATCCCCTTGATATTGCGTTTTTTGAGATTTTTTTTGTCCCGTTCTTTAGAAACGCTGCAAAAATACTGAAAGAATAGACATGAAACTGCTTCAAATCTGCAAGGATTCACTTTTCCTGCTTTTCCTGGTACTATCAAACATAGCGTTTTTGGGAACATGGAGCTCTATATTACAAATATGTCCGTCCCTCCAGTTGAAAGAAATTAACATTTTCCTGGAGGGAAGTTTATATTTTACATTATGTCAGTTTTTGTCTATCGATGATAAAGTGCAGTTTGCAGCAATTTTTATTGTGACATATACCCAAATAATTGACGAAAATATTTCAAATTTAACGCGCGTCGGGCGGGCCTGCGTGCTCTCACATGCCAGAGCTGAGTTTCAGTTCCAGTCCGACCCTGTTAATCATCTATGGTTTCCCTTCAGAGTGGAAAATGCCGAAAAATCGGAAGTTCCTGGGATCCATTTTTGAACAGAATATCAGAACCAAATCAAAACCGATGATTCAGGAAATGAACATAATGGGGTAAGTCCCAACTCTAAGGTACAAGTCTATGGCATACAGTCTGTAAAAGACGACAGAGTAGGCTGCTGTTGAGCATCGGCGGCTTCTTCTCTGATGTTCCTCGCTCATCCATGCAGTACATGGTCGGCCATTCAATTGATTGGATGTCTTATAATACCACATTTCCTCTAGGTACACAAAGTATGAAGAGCGCCACTCCTCCTGGTGATAGGTTATACCCAACAGAAGCGGCAGCGCCACTCCTAATGGTGATGGGTTACACCCAACAGATGGGGGAGCGCCACTCCTCATGGTGATGGGTTACACCCAACAGATGGGGGAGTGCCACTCCTCGTGGTGATGGGTTAAACCCAACAGATGGGGGAAGTTGCAGAATGGCTTGTTATGGTGCAAGAACAATGTGGACATTGTTTTTTGTTTTTGTTTTAACTATTATGCCTTTATGGTCTTTATTTTTTTCCTACAGACCCTCCCAGCTAACTCCAAGCAAGTCCCTCATCTCAGAAGTTGAAAGGTTTGGGTTACTTTGAGGTTTATTGCATGCATTTACTTTTTTTAGAATCCCATCTTACAAAAGATATAGGATATCCAACTTCTTGGACTCCAAGAATAAGGGGGCTGCAGCCTGGAAGTAACCCCGCTGCCCTTTTTAAAGAATATGCTGGTGTGGGGCAGCTACCCGGATATTCACTATGCAGGAGAACTGCAGCTAAGCCCATTCACTTTGCTGGATCTATGCTGTCGTTCCGCTGCACAGTGGAGGCCATGATGCCAATGTGCAGGGAATGACCCTGAAAGGGGCTGTTCCTCATTACCAGCATCAGTGCCCCTTTATTATATTAGAGATTGACCCCAACAGATCATAAATTGATGGTGTACCCTTGCAATATACTGCTGCCTTCCTTTTTTTTATCAGTTCACCCGTGAAACCAGATTACATGATTGTGGCGGAACCTCCTGTAGGACACCCAAGTTTTCTGGTGGCTGAAGTCTCTTTACCTAAAGTGGTGAGACCCTTAGATGTGGTTTAGGATTGTGACCTTTTTGCATTTCATGTGATTTCCAAAAGTCTTCCCTTATTAAAAGTCTGTGCCAACCTCGTGCTACCGGTCCTCCTCTGCCAACTTTTATCATCACAGCTTTGATGTGTCCACAGTAGCCAATTGCTGGCAGCTGTGACACATTTACTGGATGATGATGATATAATTTTTTTTTTCATACCATGGTGGGTTGTTTGCAAGCTGTTGGAATTGGAAAGAAGATCTCTGTAAACGACTCTGTCAGCGGAGAATGACTGTTCAAACCAAGCACAGACGCCCAGTGCTTCACTGCGGGACCAGTCATTTATATAAGCCTTCCCCCCTGCTTGTTTCCCCTCCATCTCCACCATCACCTCTTCTTTGACAGTTCTGGCTTCATAGATCCAGAGAGGAGATAGAGGGAAAACAAGCTGGTGGGAAGATATATATATTATTATTATTATTTAATTATATAGTGCCATTGATTCCATGGTGCTGGGGCATATAAATGATGTTATAATGATGATATAAATGATGAAAGAGGCTTGTTGCAATAGTGTAGAACACGCCGCTCTTTATTTTTTCTATATTAATGCGACATTTGGAGGAATCGCACAGAAAATGCTTTAAATGTATTTATTTTTTAATTTGATTTTTCTCATGTCCATGATTCACATTGCGTTAAATGAGGCATAATGAAGATTAAGAATGTTTCAGCTAATGTAGCCTTCATCAGACAGGATAATGTAGCTTGAGGGGACCCACTTGGTTAAATATAGGGGTCAGTTCTGGTCTTCCCAAAAAGCAGATTAAGTAGTCACCACACGGGAATCTGGTGATTACTGGGTTTGCTTTTGGGGACCCCAGATTTCTTCATATAACCGAGTGGGCCTTCTGCCTAATGAAGGCTACATTATCTGAAATTCTGGTACCATTCATTATGCCTCACTTAACCCCTTAATAACATCTGACGTACTAATACGCGTCTGTGCCCTGGGACTTAAGAGCCAGACCCGTATTAGTACGTCATCGCGATCGCGCGCGCACACAGGCTGTGCGGGCGCGATCGCCGCCGGGTGTCAGCTGATTGTCACAGCTGACACCCGGTACTATGTGCAGGGAGCGGTCACGCACCGCTCCCAGCACATTAACCCCCGCGATGCTGCGATCGAAGTCGATCGAAGTCGATCGCGGCATTGCGGGGGCAAGGGGAGGTGATCGGCGATACTCACCTCCTCTTCCGGCTTCCAGCGCAGTCTGCAAAGGCTTCCCGGGTGTTGCCATGATGACCCGATGTCGTCATGACAACATCCGGGTCACCAGAGAGCAGGAAGATTGCTTGGACATGCGCAGTGCATCTCCAAGCAATCTTCACACTGTGCACTTCTGACAGCCTTCATGGCATAGGGATGGTGCTCCATTCCTGTGCCATGCAGGCGATCAGAAAAAAAAAAGTGAAAGTCCCAGAGTGGGACAAAGTAATAAAGTGTATAAACTGTGTGAAAGTGGAAAAAAAAAAAAAAAAAAATGTGCAAAAATATTATAAAAAAATAAAAAAAATAATACACCAAAAATAAAAATATAATGTACCCATCAATAAATATTATTATAAAAAAAATAAAAAAAAAACAATAAAAGTACACATATTTGGTATCGCCGCGTCCGGAACAACCTGACCTATAAAACTGTCCCACTAGTTAACCCCTTCAGTGAACACGGTAAAAAAAAAAAAAAAAAACCAAGCAAAAAACAATGCTTTATCACCATACCGCCAAACAAAAAGTGGAATAACACGCGATCAAAAAGACGCATATAAATAAAAATGATACCGCTGAAAACGTCATCTCGTCCCGCAAAAAACAAGCCGCCATATAGCTCCATCAGCCGAAAAATAAAAAAGTTATAGCTCTCAGAATAAAGCGATACTAAAAAATATTTTTTTCTATAAAATAGCTTTTATTGTGTATAAGCGCCAAAACATAGAAAAATGATACAAATGTGGTACCGCTGTAAACGTACTGACCCGAAGAGTAAAGCTGCCTCATCAATTTTACCACACGCGGAACAGAATAAAAAAAAAAATAAAAAAAACCAATTCCTGAATTGTTGGTTTTTGTTTATTCTGCCTCCCAAAAATCGGAATAGAAAGCGATCAAAAAATGTCACGTGCCTGAAAATGGCACCAATAACAACGTCAAGTCATCCCGCAAAAAACGAGCCGTCACATGACTGTCTGCCAAAATCTGGAAAAATTATAGCTCTCAAAATATGGCGATGCAAAAACTAGATTTTACAAAAAATGCGTCTTTTAGTGTGTGACAGCTGTCAGTCATAAAAACCCCATATGATTCTGGCATTGCTGTAATCACACCGACCCGAAGAATAAAGTCGTCTAATCACTTATACCGCACAAGGAACGGCGTCAAAAATAAACTCTTGAGTTAGGATTGGGCTAGGGTTAGGGCTGGGTTTGGGGCTAGGGTTCTGCTGGGGCTAGGGTTGTGCTGGGGCTAGGGTTGTGCTGGGGCTAGGGTTGTGCTGGGGCTAGGGTTGTGCTGGGGCTAGGGTTGTGCTAGGGTTAGGGCTGGGGTTGGGATTTTTTTCAAAAGTAAGAAAAAAAGATGACGATATGGCGACTAGTGTTGAGAGCAAGTGCTCGCTACTTGAGTTTGCATCGGGTGCTCTGGTATGCATTTAGTATCGTGGGTATTTGAGTGACATGCTCGAGTCTCTGCCCCATATGCTTCGCGGCCAAAAAACTTTACGGGGATTGCCTGCCATGCACGAGCGATCCCCGCATGTTTTTTTTTGGGTGTCTAATAACCGTGAAACATGCGGAGCAGGGACTCGAGCATGTCACTCGAGCACACGCTGTACATGGTGCATACCTGAGTACCCGATGCAAACTCAAGTAGCGAGCACTTGCGCTCAAGAATAATGAAAACTTATTCAATATGATGACCTAACGTAAACAAATAATGTGCCGTACCTCTGGGTTCAAAATGTTCACTATACACCTTAATAAAATCTTTGAGGGGTATAGTTTCCAAAATGGGGACACTTGTGGTGGAGCTCCACTGTTTAGGCACATCACGGGCTCTCCAAACGCGACATGGTGTCCGCTAACAAATTGAATGGAAAATCGGCTCAAATTGTTAGCGGACGCCATGTTGCGTTTGGAGAGCCCCTGTGTGTCCAAACATTGGAGCTCCCCCACAACTGACCCCATTTTGGAAACTAGACCCCCCAAGGCACCTATCTAGATGCATAGTGAGCACTTAGAACCCCCAGGTGCTTCGCAAATTGATTCGTAAAAATGAAAAAGTGAAAAAAAAACACTTTTTCATTTTTATGAATCAATTTGTGAAGCACCTGGGGTTCCAAGTGCTCACTATGAATCTAGATAGGTGCCTTGGGGGGTCTAGTTTCCAAAATGGGGTCACTTGTGGGGGAGCTCCAATGTTTGGGCACACAGGGACTCTCTAAATGCAACATGGTATCCGCTAACAAATTGAATGGAAAATCGGCTCAAATTGTTAGCGGACACCACATTGCGTTTGGAGAGCCCCTCTGTGCCCAAACTTTGGAGCTCCCCCACAAGTGACCCCATTTTGGAAACTAGACCCCCCAAGGCACCTTTCTGGTTGCATAGTGAGCACTTGGAACCCCCAGGTGCTTCACAAATTGATTCGTAAAAATGAAAAAGTGAAAAAAAAAACACTTTTTCATTTTTATGAATCAATTTGTGAAGCACCTGGGGTTCCAAGTGCTCACTATGAATCTAGATAGGTGCCTTGGGGGGTCTAGTTTTCAAAATGGGGTCACTTGTGGGGGAGCTCCAATGTTTGGGCACACAGGGACTCTCCAAATGCAACATGATATCCGCTAACAAATTGTCGGCTCAAATTGTTAGCGGATATCATGTTGCATTTGGAGAGTCCCTGTGTGCCCAAACATTGGAGCTCCTCCACAAGTGACCCCATTTTGGAAACTAGACCCCCCAAGGCACCTATCTAGATGCATAGTGAGCGCTTGGAACCCCTAGGTGCTTCACAAATTAATTCGTAAAAATGAAAAAGTGTTTTTTTTTTCACTTTTTCATTATTACGAATCAATTTGTGAAGCACCTGGGGGTTCCAAGTGCTCACTATGCATCTAGAAAGGTGCCTTGGGGGGTCTAGTTTCCAAAATGGGGTCACTTGTGGGGGAGCTCCAAAGTTTGGGCACAGAGGGGCTCTCCAAACGCAATGTGGCGTCCGCTAACAATTTGAGCCGATTTTCCATTCAATTTGTTAGCGGATACCATGTTGCATTTAGAGAGTCCCTGTGTGCCCAAACATTGGAGCTCCCCCACAAGTGACCCCATTTTGGAAACTAGACCCCCCAAGGCACCTATCTAGATGCATAGTGAGCACTTGGAACCCCTAGGTGCTTCACAAATTGATTCGTAAAAATGAAAAAGTGTTTTTTTTTTCACTTTTTCATTATTACGAATCAATTTGTGAAGCACCTGGGGGTTCCAAGTGCTCACTATGCATCTAGAAAGGTGCCTTGGGGGGTCTAGTTTCCAAAATGGGGTCACTTGTGGGGGAGCTCCAAAGTTTGGGCACAGAGAAGCTCTCCAAACGCAATGTGGTGTCCGCTAACAATTTGAGCCGATTTTCCATTCAATTTGTTAGCGGATACCATGTTGCATTTAGAGAGTCCCTGTGTGCCCAAACATTGGAGCTCTCCCACAAGTGACCCCATTTTGGAAACTAGACCCCCCAAGGCACCTATCTAGATGCATAGTGAGCAGTTGGAACCCCCAGGTGCTTCACAAATTGATTCATAAAAATGAAAAAGTGTTTTTATTTTCACTTTTTCATTATTACGAATCAATTTGTGAAGCACCTGGGGGTTCCAAGTGCTCACTATGCATCTAGAAAGGTGCCTTGGGGGGTCTAGTTTCCAAAATGGGGTCACTTGTGGGGGAGCTCCAAAGTTTGGGCACAGAGGGGCTCTCCAAACGCAATGTGGCGTCCGCTAACAATTTGAGCCGATTTTCCATTCAATTTGTTAGCGGATACCATGTTGCATTTAGAGAGTCCCTGTGTGCCCAAACATTGGAGCTCCCCCACAAGTGACCCCATTTTGGAAACTAGACCCCCCAAGGCACCTATCTAGATGCATAGTGAGCACTTGGAACCCCTAGGTGCTTCACAAATTGATTCGTAAAAATGAAAAAGTGTTTTTTTTTTCACTTTTTCATTATTACGAATCAATTTGTGAAGCACCTGGGGCTTCCAAGTGCTCACTATGCATCTAGAAAGGTGCCTTGGGGGGTCTAGTTTCCAAAATGGGGTCACTTGTGGGGGAGCTCCAAAGTTTGGGCACAGAGAAGCTCTCCAAACGCAATGTGGTGTCCGCTAACAATTTGAGCCGATTTTCCATTCAATTTGTTAGCGGATACCATGTTGCATTTAGAGAGTCCCTGTGTGCCCAAACATTGGAGCTCTCCCACAAGTGACCCCATTTTGGAAACTAGACCCCCCAAGGCACCTATCTAGATGCATAGTGAGCAGTTGGAACCCCCAGGTGCTTCACAAATTGATTCATAAAAATGAAAAAGTGTTTTTATTTTCACTTTTTCATTGTTACGAATCAATTTGTGAAGCACCTGGGGGTTCCAAGTGCTCACTATGCATCTAGATAGGTGCCTTGGGGGGTCTAGTTTCCAAAATGGGGTCACTTGTGGGGGAGCTCCAATGTTTGGGCACACAGGGACTCTCTAAATGCAACATGGTGTCCTCTAACAAATTTAACGGAAAATCGGCTCAAATTGTTAGCGACACCATGTTGCGTTTGGAGAGCCGCTGTGTGCCCAAACATTGGAGCTCCCCCACAAGTGACCCCATTTTGGAAACTAGACCCCCCAAGGCACCTATCTAGATGCATTGTGAGCACTTGGAACCCTCAGGTGCTTCACAAATTTATTCATAAAAATTAAAAAGTGTTTTTTTTTTTCACTTTTTCATTGTTACGAATCAATTTGTGAAGCACCTGGGGGTTCCAAGTGCTCACTATGCATCTAGAAAGGTGCCTTGGGGGGTCTAGTTTCCAAAATGGGGTCACTTGTGGGGGAGCTCCAAAGTTTGGGCACACATGGGCTCTCCAAACACAACATGGCGTCCGCTAATTATTCAAGCAAATTTTACAATCAAAAAGTCAAATAGCGCTCCTTCCCTTCCGAGCCCTGCCGTGCGCCCAAACAGTATTTTTTCCCCAAATATTGGGTATCTGCGTGCCCAGGGGAAATTGCACAACAAATTTTGGGGTCCATTTTTTCTTGTTACCCCTGTGAAAATAAAAAAAATTGGGTCTAAATTAACATTTTTGTGAAAAAAGTTAAATGTTCATTTTTTTCTTCCACATTCAAAAAATTCCTGTGAAGCACCTGAAGGGTTAATAAAGTTCTTGAATGTGGTTTCGAGCACCTTGAGGGGTGCAGTTTTTAGAATGGTGTCACTTTTGGGTATTTTCTGTCATAAAGACCTCTCAAAGTGACTTCAAATGTGATGTGGTCCCTAAAAAAATGGTTTTGTAAATTTTGTTGGAAAAATGAGAAATCGCTGGTCAACTTTTAACCCTTATAGCTCCCTAACAAAAAAAAATTTTGGTTCCAAAATTGTGCTGATGTAAAGTAGACATGTGGGAAATGTTATTTATTAACTCTTTTGTGAGACATATCGCTCTGATTTCAGGGCTTAAAAATTCAAATTTTGAAAATTGCAAAATTTTCAAAATTTTCGCCAAATTTCCGTTTTTTTCACAAATAAACGCAAGTGATATCGAAGAAATTTTTCCACAATCATGAAGTATAATATGTCACGAAAAAACAATCTCAGAATCAGGGGGATCCGTTGAAGCGTTCGAGAGTAATTACCTCATAAAGTGACAGTGGTCAGAATTGTAAAAATTGGCCCGGTCATTAACGTGCAAACCACCCGCGGGGCTTAAGGGGTTAAAGGGGTTGCCTGGCACTTTAATATTGATGACCTATCCTAAGGATATTCCATTAGTATTAAAGTGGTGGACAACCCCTTTTAATGCAGTGTGAATCCTAAAAAATATTTTTCAGCATTTTCTGTGAGCACTTCCTCCACGTGTCAGATTTAATGTATGAGACGTGTGGAGCTACGCAGTAACTTCTAGTTGGCCACGTATCAAGATAAAAGTTTAGATTTTTGTGCACTTGTTGGTTACAACTTTCTTTCCCGTACAGAAGCATTCAGCGACATAAGCGTTGTTACCACGCTGGTCTTCTCTTTACAGTCTTCTGCTAGATCTCTTGTGTTGGACTTGGGTGAAGACAGAATAGTCAGACGTCCCGATTTGTATCATCTAGACGTCTTCATTCCTTACAATATCATCCAAGAACAAAGTGGAGCTCAGTTCAACAAGGACAGTAAGGTGAGACAATTAAGCAAAGCTGGACATGTCTTATAGCCCATTCTGAAATCTCCTTCTTAAAGAGGTTCTCTGAGAAAATGTATAAAATAAAATTTTAAAAAATGTATACATTTATTTAGCAAAAATAAATTCTTTTAATTAGTGGATAATTCTATGTGAATACTTTTATGCCCAAAAATGGCAAAAGTATTCTTGGAGTGATACCTTTATTGGCTAACCAGAAAAAAAATATATATATGCAAGCTTTCAGAGCACAGAGGCTCCTTCTTCAGGCAATATTAAAAATGAATTCTTAACATTTGTAATCCTGCCTGAAGAAGGAGCCTGTGTGCTCTGTAAGTTTGCATATATATATTTTTTTTCTGGTTAGCCAATAAAGGTATCACTCCGAGAATACTTTTGCCATTTTTGGGCATAAAATTATTTCCATCAAATTTTCTGGCTAACACGGTACCACAATATAAATTTGTACTGTACATCACAATTAGGGGATAATAATTGCATATGGACATAATGGCCAACGATGTCAGCAGCCATCCATCCTAGATGGGTGAAGGTAAACTGATTGAGACGAACATCTCTGACCTACCTGTCGGAATCAAGAACGTGCATCTGTCATTGATTGACTGACTGATCACGTCCATGAGTCAACATGTTGTAAACCAGTCATGATGAGTGAGCAGATAGGATGCTGCCCCTCACCCTGACAGGAACTTATCTATCACAACATATAGTTGCCCAGAGACATCTGAATGCATCGGCTTTCCTTTATGCGATTCATCAAACATGTCGTATATTTTGTGTATAGCGAGTCACAAGCCTCGCACTGCTCTGCGTCTTATCATTTGGTTCTATGAGCTGCAGTAAAACGTGACGTATATTCCAGGTGCTGACGATCGCAATGCCGGTCCAGCCAGCATAGCGGTGGGCTCAGAAGATCAGCTTTGGAAAACGTTCCTCTTATATAGATCCAGTGGATCCTACTTACATTCGCTGCTGTTTACATTGTATTGTTACAATTCTATTTACACTTCAATATGACTCCAGAATAAATTTTTGTCTTTCTTATACTTGCCGTATATTTTTCCCAAGGAAGGGGTTTAGGTATTGTGCTTTTTTTTTTTTATTTCTACTGTAATATTTCATAATATCTGTGAATAAGTCTTGAAAATAATTTGCATTGAAAAGGTTGAGATCCTCTGAATCTACAGGGATTTTTAGGAATTAAAAATCTACAGCAGTAAATCTGCAGCAGAATTTACATTTTGCACCATGTCTGGATTTAGTAGCAGCTGCCCCTTTAAATGGAATATGTCAGCAGGTTTTTGCTATCCCATTTGAGAGCAGCATAATCCGAGGCCCTGATTCCAACGATGTATCACTTACTGGGCTGCTTGGTGTTGTTTTGATAAAATTGCAGGATTTTTTTTCTCATGCAGATCTCTGAATGCTGAGCTCTGTATAATAACCCCACCCACACCTCTGATTGGCAGCTTTCTGTGTACACTGTATTTAAACTGCCAATCAGTGGTGGGGGGCGTGGTTGGACTACCTGGCAGCAGGTTTACTAGTCCTCTAGTGATAATCTTCTGCTAATAAAAGACCTGTAAGGGGTCTTTGTCTCTACATCATGCTGCTCTCAACAACAACCAATATATAGTACATCCGACAAGGGGTCAATGTGTTAAAAAAGACCTTTATTATAATAATTTGGGTACATGGCGGGAAAGAAAAGAGCACACACACATATATATAGTAATACCATATAATAGTGAGGAGGTATAATGTAAATATTTGAATTGCAGAGACACCAGGGCTAAATAGTAGTAGCTCCAATTGTGCTAATGCATACTGATAGTATATCCTAGGTCACATAGTAAAAGGATATAATCCCAAATAATAAAAGCCAATATAGGCATTCCCAAGATAATGACCTTTTGGTATATACATATCAAGGGATGTATTATATCCAAGTAGGTTAATTCCCAAGTAACAATAATGTTGTATTGGATTCATTCATACCTGGTATATATTGTCTGCACGTCTTGCAATAGCTCTGGGCTCGGTGGTCCTACTCCTAGTGTGGCGCTCACCCCATCATGCTGCTCTCAGAATAGCCAAGAAAAACCTGCTGACAGATTCCCTTTACAAATAGCTGAAATGGCTCCTAGATACCAGAGAAGGAAAACGTTATTAAAACGGTTTTGTTTCCTAAATAGGAAAGCAAATTAAACACCACTGGATAATGTGGTGTGTGAAACCGTCCATTGGATTGCTGTTTCGGGTGGGCTCAGGAGCAGAGCCCCCATCCTACACAGCTGACATCTTGCTGTAACAGCAGCGGCCAGAGCGAAGCGTCAATCACTGCTGTTTAACCATTTATATGCTGTCAATCACTGATGGCAAGTTAAATAGCGCAATCGCCGGTACGCTATGCAATGTTACTAGAATTTTTTTTTGTTACTTTTCCATTTCCTTGAATTACTTGTTGTGATTTGCGGATCCATTGACTGGCCACGTGGAAGGGCTGCAGCCGATCATTCATGTCCGTAGCAGATACACATTTACATGTGGAAATAGGCCCTTATAGAAATCAATCAATAGAACGTATACCTGGATATCCAGGTTTATCCTTTGCATACATTTAAAGAGGTATAAGTCATGGCATATTACTAGGATGTCATTCTTGGGGGTCTGACAGCCTAATTTAGAAAGAAGTGGATGCATTATTTTTTTCACATTCCCAATTTAACAATTTGAGTACAGTTGGATCTATTGTTTTTTTTATTTTTTGCACTATGGGTGGGTGGTTGGGAGCACAGCTGTGCAGGAAAAAAAAAGCTTACAGGTTCTCAATTCCTTCATTCTTGGGATCGGTGGCGGAACCACAGGTCGGACCATCGCCAATCAAGATATTATATCCCTTCACACTCATCATTGCTCCCAATTAACAATTTGAGTACGTGCATTTTTTTAGGGTATTTTTGCGCAATGGGTGGGAGCACAGCTGTGCAGGAAAAAAAGCTGATAGGTTCCCCATTCCTTCTTTCTCAGAATCAGTGGATGGAACATCGCCTATCACAATATTATATCCTTCACACTAATCGCTGCTCCCAATTATCAATTTGAGTACGGTTATACCTATTGTTTTTTTAGGTTTTTTTTTTGCACTGTGGGTGGTTGGGAGCACAGCTGTGCAGGAAAAAAAAAAGCTGATAGGTTCCCCATTCCTTCATTCTCAGGATCAGTGGTGGAACCAGAGGTTGGATCATCTCCAATCAAAATATTATATTATTCAAACTAATCATTGCTCCTAGTTAACAATTTGAGTACGGTTGAACCCATTGTGTTTTTTTAGGGTTTTTGTTTTTTTTGCACTATGGGTGCAAGTTATCGTAATATGTGTCACCGTAAAAAAAAAAAACTAATAGTGTCTCCTGATTGTTCAGACACAAATATATCTGTTGAAAATAGTCTGGTATACACCAGTAAATTATAACTGTGGTTTTGCTGTTCCACGGTAAAAAATCTCTATTATCCTGCTTTTGGCATTTTTTGCCGCAAAGAAAAACAGTAGTAGTGTCTCCTGATTGTTCAGACACAAATATATCTGTTGAAAATAGTCTGGTGTAGGCCCGAGAAATACAAGTGTGGTTTTGCAGTTCCACGGGTCAAATCTCTGTATTATCCTGCTTTTTTGCATTTTTTGCTGTAAAGAAAAACAGTACTGTCTCCTGATTGTTCAGACACAAATATATCTATTTAAAATTTTCTGGTATACCCCAGTAAACAATAACTGTGGTTTTGCCATTCCACGGTAAAAAATCTCTATTATTCACCTTTTGGTATTTTTTCCGTAAAGAAAAACAGTAATAGTTTCTCCCTGATTGTTCAGATTGTTTAAAAGAGTCGGGTGTAGGCCAGAGAAATAGAACTGTGGTTTTCCTCTTCCACGGTTCTAATCTACTTTATTACCCTTTTTCCATTGATGGTGCGAGTGTAAGCTATTTTACTTACTTTACAATGGGCAAGGCGCGTGGCAAGGGACATGGAAGTGGACGTTCTGGTGATGGTGCATGCAGAGGACGGGGCCGTGGCCAAGGTGAAAATGTGCCACAACCAACAGCCATATCTTCTCGCTCCCACTTCTTGACCGAATTACTAGGGAAGCACAGAACAACACCAGATCAGTGTGAACAGGTTATTAATTGGATAGCAGATAATACTTCCAGTTACCTGGGCACCACCACCTCCGGTCTGTCTTCCACACGGTCAACTCTTAGTAGCCATGAGTCTCGACCGCATACTCCTCCTCACCCTGATGCTCCTCCCTCCCACCATGCCGAGTGTCGTCAGACAGCAACTGATCCCACACTTGGACACTCTGAAGAGCTGTTCACTGGTCCATTTCCAGATTTGTGCCCCTCGCCTGCTCCGCTTGAAGTGGTGGAAGAGGAGATCCCATGTAGAGATGCCCAAATATTTGAACAGCCACGGCCAGAGGAAGTCAATTTGTCACAAGAGGTTGACGATGACGAGACACAATTGCCAGGAAGTGAGGAGGAGGATCGTGGTGCGCAAGTGGAAGAGGAGGAGGTGGTGGATGATCTAGTAACTGACCCAATGTGGCAGGAGGACATGCAGAGCGAAGCCAGCAGCAGACAGGGTGAGGGAGGCAGAGTACCCCAACAGGCAGAAAAAAGCAGTGTGGTGGCCGCACACAGAAGGCCGGCAACAGTTCCCCGTAACACCAACACGAGGGACGTTGCCAGTACAACCTGTAGGTCTTCCAGAGTCTGGAATTTTTTTAAAGACTCTGCTGATATCCCCAAAAAGGCCATTTGTACCACCTGCCATGCCAGCATCAGCAGGGGTGACAAAACTACCAGCCTGACCACCACCAGCATGATCAAGCACATGGCAGCAAAGCACCCGACTTTGTGGGGCGAACCCCAGGGTCCATGACCAGTGTCAGCGGGTGTCACCTGTTGTGTGTGCATGGCAATCCCCTGTCCATACTGCATGCAAAGATACCCCCTCCTCTCAGTCTTTATGGCAGTCTCTCAAGAGTGTGCAAAGCAGTCATCAAAGCAAAAGGTGGCTACTTTGAAGAACCTAGAATATAAGACATATTTTCAGTTGTTTCACACTTTTTTGTTAAGTATATAATTCCACATGTGTTAATTCATAGTTTTGATGCCTTCAGTGTGAATGTACAATTTTCATAGTCATGAAAATACAGAAAAATCTTTAAATGAGGTGTGTCCAAACTTTTGGTCTGTACTGTATGTACCATCTTGACAAACTTTGAGGAGTCCACCAAGATGGTGAGTGGTGATGACGCCATCATTAGCGTCAGCATTCCACTTGTCTTTCTTTTGCAATGCTCTCTGCAGAGAATTAAAGAGGAGGCATTGCAGCCAGAGTATGATGAAATGGATCAAAAAGCCGTAGCGGTCGATTACACACAGCCCAGCCTCATCTCATCCCAACGTGCATTGGGGGACAATGAGGGAGAGGAGGAGGAGGAAGAACAGGAGCTTGTATCATGCGCTGTAGACGGTAGTACCTGTACAACTGTCATACTGTCAGTTCAGCGTGGGTGGCCTGAGGACAGGGGGGGGGGGAGGAGGAGGAGGAGGAGAGCATGGTCAGTCGTCATCTTGGTGAGGACACGGAAGTCTTGCCCGTTACCAGTCTGGCACGCATGGCTGACTTTATGTTACTCTGCCTTAACCGTGACCCTCACGTTGTCAAAATGTTGGGTGACAGTCATTACTGGTTGGTGACACTTTTAGACCCCCGCTACAAGGAGAACTTTCACTCTCTTATTCCTGAGGTGGAGAGGTCTACGAAAATGGGGCAGTACCAGAAGGCCCTTGCTGCAGAACTGTTAAAAAAAAATTCCCATCTGAACACGCTAGCGGCAGAGGTCACAGTTCGTTGACCAACCAAGGCGTACAAGCGAGAGAGAGGCAACTCCAATCCAGCAGAGGCAGGGGAACACTGTCAACATTCTGGGACAGTTTTCTGAGACCTGCCCAGCTTACAGGCCCTGAGGCGCGGGGTACTCTCACAAGCAGTGGAAAGTTTCAAAAGATGGTGAGGGAGTACCTTGCCGACCGTACCAGCGTCCTCCGTGATTCCTCTGTGCCTTTTAATTATTGGGTATCCAAGCTGGACACTTGGAATGAAATCGCTCTGTACGCCTTGGAGGTCCTGGCCTGCCCTGCCGCTAGCGTGTTATTAGAGCGTGTTTTTAGTGCTGCTGGGGTAATTATAACTGATAAGCGCACTCGCCTGTCAACTGACAATGCTGACAAGCTGACCCTTATCAAAATGAACAGTAGCTGGATTGGGCCAGACTTCTCATCACCACCAAATGACAGCAGAGTAACATAAAGTCAAATCCACTGTGTTATTTCGGAAGGTGTATTCACATGCACCGCTTCACACCCACACATGGGTATACGCTTCCTCATTTCGGCTGTTTTATGTTCTTCTCCTTATCCTCAGCCTCCACCACCACTATACCACTAGGGTGACCGTGGTCCGTGTTGCCATTATTGAAAGTTCCTCCGTCCTTATTTTTGTCAGCTTTTGCTTGGAAGGCATAAGCAAAGACTGTGGGAGACCCACTCCCCAATAATGGGAATAATATTTTTAAAATGCTGTACTGTATGGCTCTTGTAAGGGGCATTAAAAGCGTCTTGTTAAGCTACTGCGACCTCCACCACTATTCCGAGGAGCATTAAAACCGTCTTGTTAATCTACTGGGACTTCCACATCTCTTCCAAGGGGCATTCAAACCGTCTTGTTAAGCTACTGGGACCTCCACCACTTTTCTGAGGGGCATTAAAAGCGTCTTATTAAGCTACTGGTACGTCCACCACTTTTCCGAGGGGCATTAAAAACGTCTTGTTAAGCTAGTGGGACCTCCACGTCTCTTCCAAGGGGCATTCAAACTGTCTTGTTAAGCTACTGGGACCTCCACGTCTCTTCCAAGGGGCATTCAAACCGTCTTGGTAAGCTACTGCGACCTCCACCACTTTTTCGAGGGGCATTAAAAGCGTCTTATTAAGCTACTGGGACCTCCACCACTTTTCCGAGAAGCATTAAAACCGTCTTGTTAAGCTACTGGGACCTCCACGTCTCTTCCAAGGGGCATTCAAACCGTCTTGTTAAGCTACTGGGACCTCCACGTCTCTTCTGAGAGGCATTAAAAGCGTATTGTTAAGCTACTGGGACCTCCACCACTTTTCCGAGGGGCATTAAAACCGTCTTGTTAAGCTACTGGGACCTCCACCACTTTTCCGAGGGGCATTAAAACCGTCTTTTTAAGCTACTGGTACCTCCACGTCTCTTCCAAGGGGCATTCAAACCATCTTGTTAAGCTACTGGGACCTGCACCACTTTTCCAAGGGGCATTCAAACAGTCTTGTTAAGCTACTACGACCTCCACCACTTTTCCAAGGGGCATTAAAACCGTCTTGTTAAGCTACTGGGACCTCCACTTTTCCGAGGGGCATTAAAAGCATCTTGTTAAGCTACTGGGACCTCCACCACTTTTCCGAGGAGCATTAAAACCATCTTGTTAAGCTACTGTGACCTCCACGTCTCTTCCAAGGGGCATTCAAAGCGTCTTGTTAAGCTACTGGGACCTCCACCACTTTTCCGAGGGGCATTAAAAGCATCTTGTTAAGTTACTTGGACCTCCACCACTTTTCCGAGGAGCATTAAAACCATCTTGTTAAGCTACTGTGACCTCCACGTCTCTTCCAAGGGGCATTCTAACCGTCTTGTTAAGCTACTGTGACCTCCACGTCTCTTCCAAGGGGCATTCAAACCGTCTTGTTAAGCTACTGGGATCTCCACTTCTCTTCTGAGGGGCATTAAAAGCGACTTGTTAAGCTACTGTGACCTCCACCACTTTTCCGAGGGGCATTAAAACCGTCTTGTTAAGCTACTGGGACCTCCACGTCTCTTCCAAGGGGCATTCAAACTGTCTTGTTAAGCTACTGGGACCTCCACGTCTCTACCAAGGGACATTCAAACCGTCTTGTTAAGCTACTGCGACCTCCACCACTTTTTCGAGGGGCAGTAAAAGCGTCTTTTTAAGCTACTTGGACCTCCACCACTTTTCCGAGAAGCATTAAAACCGTCTTGTTAAGCTACTGGGACCTCCACTTCTCTTCCAAGGGGCATTCAAACCATCTTGTTAAGCTACTGGGACCTCCACGTCTCTTCTGAGAGGCATTAAAAGCATCTTGTTAAGCTACTGTGACCTCCACAACTTTTCCGAGGGGCATTAAAACTGTCTTGTTAAGCTACTAGGACCTCCACGTCTCTTCCAAGGGGCATTCAAACCGTCTTGTTAAGCTACTGGGACCTCCATGTCTCTTCCAAGGGGCATTCAAACCGTCTTGTTAAGCTACTTGGACCTCCACGTCTCTTCCAAGGGGCATTAAAAGCGTCTTGTTAAGCTACTGTGACCTCCACCACTTTTCCGAGGGGCATTAAAACAGTCTTGTTAAGCTACTGGGACCTCCACGTCTCTTCCAGGGGGCATTCAAACCATCTTGTTAAGCTACAGGGACCTCCACGTCTCTTCCAAGGGGCATTCAAACCGTCTTGTTAAGCTACTGCGACCTCCACCACTTTTCCAAGGGGCATTAAAACCGTCTTGTTAAGCTACTGGGACCTCCACCACTTTTCTGAGGAGCATTAAAACCGTCTTGTTAAGCTACTGGGACCTCCACGTCTCTTCCAAGGGGCATTCAAACCGTCTTGTTAAGCTACTGCGACCTCCACCACTTTTCCAAGGGGCATTAAAACCGTCTTGTTAAGCTACTGGGACCTCCACCACTTTTCTGAGGAGCATTAAAACCGTCTTGTTAAGCTACTGAGACCTCCACGTCTCTTCTGAGGGGCATTAATAGCGTTTTGTTAAGCTACTGTGACCTCCACCACTTTTCCAAGGGGCATTTAAACCGGCCAGTTAAGCTACTGGGACCTCCACGTCTCTTCCAAGGGGCATTCAAACAGTCTTGTTAAGCTACTGGGACCTCCACTACGTTTCTGAGGGGCATTAAAACCATCTTGTTAAGCTACTGGGACCTCCACCACTTTTCTGAGAAGCATTAAAACCGTCATGTTAAGCTGCTGGAACCTCCACGTCTCTTCTGAGGGGCATTAATAGCGTCTTGTTAAGCTACTGTGACATCCACGTCTCTTCCAAGGGGCATTCAAACCGTCTTGTTAAGCTGCTGGGACCTCCACGTCTCTTCTGAGGGGCATTAATAGCGTCTTGTTAAGCTACTGCGACCTCCACCACTTTTCCAAGGGGCATTAAAACCGTCTTGTTAAGCTACTGGGATCTCCACGTTTCTTCTGAGGGGCATTAAAAGCGTCTTCTTAAGCTACTGTGACCTCCACCACTTTTCCGAGGGGTATTAAAACCGTCTTGTTAAGCTACTGGGACCTCCACCACTTTTCCAAGGGGTATTAAAACCATCTTGTTAAGCTACTGGGACCTCCACATCTCTTTTGAGGGGCATTAATAGCGTCTTGTTAAACCACTCTGAACTCCACTGCTCTTCCAAGGGGCATTGATATGTTGTTTTTAATTAACTCTAACCTCCACGACTCTTCGAACGGGCATTGCAGTTCCTCTTAATTTTTGGCAGCTTTTTCTTGGAAGGCATAAGCAAATACTATGGGAGACCTACTCCCCAATAATGGGAATAATGTTTGTAATATGCTGTACTGCATGGCTCTTGTAAGGGGCATTGCAAGCTCCTTCGTCCTAATTTTTGGCAGCTTTTGCTTGGAAGGCATAAGCAAAGACTATGGGAGACCCACTCCCCAATAATGGGAATAATGTTTGGAATATGCTGTACTGCATGGCTCTTGTAAGGGGCATTGCAAGTTCCTCCGTCCCAATTTTTGGCAGCTTTTGCTTGGAAGGCGAGGGGCATTAAAACCATCTTGTTAAGCTACTGTGACCTCCATGTCTCTTCAAAGGGACATTAAAACAGTCTTCTTAAGCCACTCTGAACTCCACAGCTCTTCCTAGGGGCATTGAAATGTTGTTTTTAATTACCTCTAACCTCCACAACTCTTCCAACGGACATTGCATTTCCTCCTAATTTTAGTCAGCTTTTGCTTTTCAATGCAAAGGCGAATACTAAGGGAGACCCACTCCCCAATAGTGGGTAGAAGGTTTTTAGTACGCTGTAATCCACGTCTGTTTCAAGGGGCATTGCAGTTCCTCATAATTTTTGGAAAGCCTTCCATTCACTGTTTAGGCCAACAGTGTACAGGAGACCCAGTTGCTATAAATGGAAAAAACTGTTTAGTTAAGGCCCTCTGACCTCCATGTCATTTCCAAGGTACATTGGAGTGCCTCGAAATTTTTGGTAGGCATTGCACTCACTGTATGCCCTATAACTGTGTAGCCAAACCGCTCCTTTTGTTACAGAAACATATCCTACAAGACATATGTGGTTGACTGGCCTGATATTGATGTGAATGGTCCCTGTTCCTCCTGCTCTCCTTTGCCACCACCTCATCCATCATTCATCACCTGAAGCTTTGTTTTAACGGGAGTCATAGAACTGGGATAGTAGCAGGAAAACATCCAGCAATCCTCGGAGGAGGTAGGATATGCGTCAAAACGCTGACCACCTCAGGCCTTGCCGCTACTACATACATGCGCTTGCATTCCAACAAAACAAAGCAGATGCTAACTTGTATCATCATCATGGTCCTCACTTTGGCACTCTCAACTCCCCTGATGGAGAAGCCAGGGCCCACCGGTTTAGTCTGGTTCTCTGGTGGGCTCGTCCAATGCTGCCCTAAAGTAGGCCAGGCTAAGAAAAGTGTGTGGGTGGATGTTCCAAGGAGAAATAGGGGTGGCTGGGGACCGTTTATGGACACCCGGCTGCCCCCAGGCGGCTGGCGACCGAGTATGGACACCCGGCCGCCCCCTGGCGGTTGGGGACCGAATGTGGACACCCCGCCGCCGGGCGGCTGGGGACTGAGTATGGATACCAGGCCGCCAACGCTGCCTTGACATGGTGGCCAGATTCCGCCTCCACATGCCTAAAAGGCCCAATTTCAAGTGCAAGCAAGCAGTATGGTATTGCAGCCTGGGGGTGGGTGGGTGGTTGGCTGCATATTTGCGCTTGCATTGCAAGGAATGGGGGAGGTACAATTGAACCCTGCCCTGGGACAAGAACTTGCACGGGGATAGTTGCAAGTCTGCATCTTCTGATGCTGCAAGGATGACTTCTGATGGGCACACTTTTAGGCAGTGACCGGGGAGTCAGAGATGCTTCCAGGGGTCTTCCCCATGCTGTCCCCATGTCTTTTCAGCACTGTATGCATGTGTCACACAGCACATGGCCAGATAAGGTTGTAAAATGTTAAAATGACATTTCCCGGTGAAGGCATTTGTCACGGTTGAAGCAATACAAAAGTGCAAAAACACATTAAAAATGCTACTTGTGAACATAGCCCAAGGTGTGGAGGAGTATTTTTTTTTTTTTTTGTTATTTATTTTTCCTTATACACAAGTCTTTACCCTGGAAAGGAACTTCCTTAACATATTTCACAGGAAAGCAGTTTCAGTTTAGTTTTTGAACGTTTTATTGTGAGCCCTTAAAAGTGGCTTAATACCTCTGACCACGTTGTTGACAGAAGTGACCTGGGGGTCAGAAATGCTTCCTGGGGCGATCCCCATGCTGTCCCCATGTCATTTGAGCACTGTCACTATCGTTTTGGGCACTTGTTAGGCTTTTAAAAGACAGCCGGGGATGCCGCCGCGAAAATGCTCGGGTCTCCCATAGACTAACATTGGGCTCGTGGCTCAGGTCGAGCAACCGAGTATCATGGCGAGCTCGGCCCGAACTTTGAGCATCCGAGCATTTTAGTGCTCGCTCTTCACTACTAAATACCCTTCATTATTTATTATTTTTGCACTTTGCGATTTACCCATTTACTTCTAGTTACTTGGGTATTTTGCTTGCCTTTGGTTTTTCTTTGTCTAGTGTCCTTGTGTGAACATGCATTTACATTTTGCATGCACATCAATTTATGTTTCAGTTCAGACTTCTAGGTTTTTTCTTTGTAGTTCAGTGTGCTTTAGTACATATTAGGGTGTGGCCACCCTTTGTCTGAGCTGAAATGTTTATTCTGCCTCAGGTCTATGCTTCTACTAGGGGGTCAGTCTCTCTGCCCTTATCCATATGTACGTCACTTGACAAATGGTAAGGTTTTAATATTAGAGTTAGGACTGTCCCATAAGGGTTGCCGTGATGTGGCGGGATAGCTTTTACATTATTTTGATCAAAATTATGTTAACTAAATACCCTTCATTATTTATTATTTTTGCACTGTGCGATTTACCCATTTACTTCCAGTTACTTGGGTATTTTGCTTGTCTTTGGTTTTTCTTTGTCTAGTGGCCGTGTGTGAACATGCATTTACATTTTGCATGCACATCAATTTATGTTTCAGTTCAGACTTCTAGGTTTTTTCTTTATATGATATATATGCTGTATGTGCGGGAAGGGAGCTTGTCTGTACACTGCTTGCTATGTGTGGGGGAGGGAAGCTGTCGGACAAAGAGGGGTCCTGCAAACATCCAACTAATGGCCCCCCATATATATTACAGGAAGGTAGGTCAAACCCAAGGATTTTTGCTGGAGCAGCCGACCATATGCTGTGTATGGGGCCATCTCCCCCACACATATAACCACATTCATGTATATGGGGGAGTCGGGATGTGTTGTGTGGACAAGCGTCCGGTCTAAAGCTAACTAGTGTATGGGCATCTGAGACTAAGGCAAGTTATCATCCAGAAAGTCATTCTCCAGCCTGCTGCAAAAATACCGGATAGAGAAAGGCTTTTATCACCTAAGCCAGATCTCACTGGAGGGGAAGCAAGAAGAAAAAAGGAGAAATGTAAAATAAGACACAAGTTCAGACAGTTGTCATCCAAAACTTTATCTGGTATCGACCAAGAAAATTACAATCAGTAAAAGTATAAACCACATTTAGGAAAAACACAGATGAGCTGCGGGACCATCGCTTCTTCTTCTGGGACTTTTTGGCGGACAGGTTGCTCTGCTGTCGGAGGCCTTTCTTGTTCTTGGACTTCTCCTTCATGTGGATTCTGAAGACTAGGAGGCTCCTGAGGGTCCATCTCTCCTGCCGGCAGCTCAGAGTGACTTGGAGATATGTTTCCTTCAGTCCAGGAAAGCAAGAGAGGAAAAAGATGAATGTGATGTAATAACAAGACAAAGCTAAAAAAAAACATGTATAAAAAATCATGTAACTGCAAACTGCACAAAAATGACCCCAATAACATAAGTGCTGTAGCATTAAAGAACCTGCAAAACGAGTGGTGTGAAAAGACCTGGGACTTGTCAGAAATATGTAATGTTTTGTCTAAAATGACAAAAAAAAAGAAAAGATTCAAGGGATGAGCAGCATTTTATAACAGGTAAAAATATACAAATTTGTGACAAGTGACCGGTATTAAATATTGTGGATGATAACCAGACGTTTATTTCAAATGAAGAGTTTAATGAACGTCTTGTATTCGGCCAATTGGAACCTTCCCGGAAATGTCTGCGCCGGTGATAAAATCTACTTACTAATAGAGTTCCCGACTGGACACAAAGAACTGCAGCTCATGGAGGAATGAAGCTTCTTTCCTTCTCAGCCAAGAACTTCTTATACCAGTCCCGTACGGCCTCTATCATGTGCTGATATCTAGCAGAAGGAGAAAAAATCAATTATAAACTAAATAAAATTTATTAAAGAAAAAAAAACCTCCTGCAAACATGAAGCATTTGTAGCAAAGCACAGCCATTATTTACAGAGCACAATTGTTTTACTTTAGTCTATATTAGTGGCCGCTCTGTGCAAAAACTTGTGGGAAATTACTGCAGCACTAATATTGTCCGTCCAGAGAGCACCCAAGTATTCCCCAATTTCTGACTCCACCGCCCGATTGCCCCCACAAGCACAATGCTGCACCGCTGTCACCTGCCTGGTACAGGCTCCTTTATAGGGTCCTTTCAGCTGTTGTTCACCAAGATGTGAAGTAATCCGAGTACAGGGTTTCCCATGTCTGAGTGCAGGGGTGGAGAGCAGAGAGGATCAGACAGAGACAGGCCCATACACAGACTGCTGGTATATAGAGGACAAATCTCACTGAACAGCAGCCACAAGAAGCTTCTGGATGGGGGCAGTGGGGGTGAGACAGCACTTCAGCAACGTGTTTGGGAGAGAAGGAAGAAAATAAGCAAATGAAGAAAATTTATAAAGTTCACAAGTCTGCAATGTGAGGAGGATAATTACATGAAGAAAACCCTCTAGGTGCAGCGTCCGCAACCGGAAAACCGCCCCAAGGTCCACCTGTGTCATCAGCGCCCCCCTGCTGGACCCCTAATCAGTTGTACTGCAGACTCTGATGATTGATAGTGACACTAGGTCAGCTCTTTCCCAATGGCGGCACTAGCTGACCATCCTGTGGATAGGACAGGTGCCGGATCATTCAGTCCTTTTCCTCTTCCCCAACGTGAAGCAAACATCCCTCTGACCAGACAAACATCCCCCTGACCAGACAAACATCCCCCTGACCAGGCAAACATCCCCCTGACCAGGCAAACATCCCTCTGACCAGGCAAACATCCCTCTGACCAGACAAACATCCCCATGACCAGGCAAACATCCCTCTGACCAGGCAAACATACAACCCCTTTTTTTCTTTCCCATTTTACTTGCTTTATTAATTTCACCTCCAACATTACTGACAACTCCAAGTTCAATAGTTTGATAGTCTCATCTCCTGCCTTTGTATGTGGAGGAGGCAATAAACAGCCGTATACATCCTAAACCTGTCACAAGGACTTTCTCTGCAACTCCCTACTCTCAGCTGTCCCCTTGTAACAATCCACCTTTTTCTCTTTCTCGCTCATACATTTCAGACACTTTATTAACATGTTAATCATATTTCCAAACTTACTGCATTCCACTTCATCTGATCATACGTCACCGTTTAAAAGAATCACAATCACTTACTTGTCTGCTGCGGTAATTCTTGGATTGTTTTCTTGCTGTTGCTTGGTCTTATTTTGCTGTTTGCTGTCCTTAAACCACCATCTGCCGCACAGTGTCCACATCTTGTTCCACCGGGTCGCTCTTTTGATCCCTGCAACAACAGACACTATGCGAGTATGACTTCACATGTGACATTTCCAAGTCCCTTGACCATTGTGGTGCCAATGGAGTACCCCTTTTCTCGTTATCATGCCACCGAAGCACACCATTTCCCGCTAGCATGCCACCGTAGCACACTTTTTCCCGTTAGTATGCCACCGGGCACACCTATTCCCGTTAGCATGCCATCGGAGCACACCTATTCCCGTTAGCATGCCACCGGAGCACACCTTTACCATTAGCATGTGACCGCAGCACACCTTTTCCCATTGGCTTGCCACCGGAGCACGCCACTTTCCCGCTGGCTTGCCACCGAAGCACGCCACAGTCCCGTTGGATTGCCACCGGAGCACGCCACAGTCCCGTTGGCTTGCCACCGGAGCACGCCACTTTCCCGTTGGCTTGCCACCGGAGCACGCCACTTTCCCGTTGGCTTGCCACCGGAGCACGCCACTTTCCCGTTGGCTTGCCACCGGAGCACGCCACTTTCCCGTTGGCTTGCCACCGGAGCACGCCACTTTCCCGTTGGCTTGCCACCGGAGCACGCCACTTTCCCGTTGGCTTGCCACCGGAGCACGCCACTTTCTCGTTGGCTTGCCACCGGAGCACGCCACTTTCCCGTTGGCTTGCCACCGGAGCACGCCACTTTCCCGTTGGCTTGCCACCGGAGCACGCCACTTTCCCGTTGGCTTGCCACCGGAGCACGCCACTTTACCGTTGGCTTGCCACCGGAGCACGCCACTTTCACGTTGGCTTGCCACCGGAGCACGCCACTTTCCCGTTGGCTTGCCCCCGGAGCACGCCACTTTCCCGTTGGCTTGCCACCGGTGCACGCCACTTTCCCGTTGGCTTGCCACCGGAGCACGCCACTTTTCCGTTGGCTTGCCACCGAAGCACGCCACTTTCCCGTTGGCTTGCCACCGGAGCACGCCACTTTCCCGTTGGCTTGCCACCGGAGCACGCCACTTTCCCGTTGGCTTGCCACCGGAGCACGCCACTTTCCCGTTGCCTTGCCACCGGAGCACGCCACTTTCCCGTTGGCTTGCCACCGGAGCACGCCACTTTCCCGTTGGCTTGCCACCGGAGCACGCCACTTTCTCGTTGGCTTGCCACCGGAGCACGCCACTTTCCCGTTGGCTTGCCACCGGAGCACGCCACTTTCCCGTTGGCTTGCCACCGGAGCACGCCACTTTCCCGTTGGCTTGCCACCGGAGCACGCCACTTTCACGTTGGCTTGCCACCGGAGCACGCCACTTTCCCGTTGGCTTGCCACCGGAGCACGCCACTTTCCCGTTGGCTTGCCACCGGTGCACGCCACTTTTCCGTTGGCTTGCCACCGGAGCACGCCACTTTCCCGTTGGCTTTCCACCGGAGGACGCCACTTTCCCGTTGGCTTGCCACCGGAGCACGCCACTTTTCCGTTGGCTTGCCACCGGAGCACGCCACTTTCCCGTTGGCTTGCCACCGGAGCACGCCACTTTCCCGTTGGCTTGACACCGGAGCACGCCACTTTCCCGTTGGCTTGCCACCGGAGCACGCCACTGTCCCGTTGGATTGCCACCGGAGCACGCCACAGTCCCGTTGGCTTGCCACCGGAGCACGCCACAGTCCCGTTGGCTTGCCACCGGAGCACGCCACAGTCCCGTTGGCTTGCCACCGGAGCACGCCACAGTCCCGTTGGCTTGCCACCGGAGCACGCCACTTTCCCGTTGGCTTGCCACCGGAGCACGCCACTTTCCCGTTGGCTTGCCACCGGAGTACGCCACTTTCCCGTTGGCTTGCCACCGGAGCACGCCACTTTCCCGTTGGCTTGCCACCGGAGCACACCACTTTTCCCGTTGGCTTGCCACCGGAGCACGCCACTTTCCCGTTGGCTTGCCACCGGAGCGCGCCACTTTCCCGTTGGCTTGCCACCGGAGCACGCCACTTTCCCGTTGGCTTGCCACCGGAGCACGCCACTTTCCCGTTGGCTTGCCACCGGAGCACGCCACTTTCCCGTTGGCTTGCCACCGGAGCACGCCACTTTCCCGTTGGCTTGCCACCGGAGCACGCCACTTTCCCTTTGGCTTGCCACCGGTGCACGCCACTTTCCCGTTGGCTTGCCACCGGAGCACGCCACTTTCCCGTTGGCTTGCCACCGGTGCACGCCACTTTTCCGTTGGCTTGCCACCGGAGCACGCCACTTTCCCGTTGGCTTTCCACCGGAGGACGCCACTTTCCCGTTGGCTTGCCACCGGAGCACGCCACTTTTCCGTTGGCTTGCCACCGGAGCACGCCACTTTCCCGTTGGCTTGCCACCGGAGCACGCCACTTTCCCGTTGGCTTGACACCGGAGCACGCCACTTTCCCGTTGGCTTGCCACCGGAGCACGCCACTGTCCCGTTGGATTGCCACCGGAGCACGCCACAGTCCCGTTGGCTTGCCACCGGAGCACGCCACAGTCCCGTTGGCTTGCCACCGGAGCACGCCACAGTCCCGTTGGCTTGCCACCGGAGCACGCCACAGTCCCGTTGGCTTGCCACCGGAGCACGCCACTTTCCCGTTGGCTTGCCACCGGAGCACGCCACTTTCCCGTTGGCTTGCCACCGGAGTACGCCACTTTCCCGTTGGCTTGCCACCGGAGCACGCCACTTTCCCGTTGGCTTGCCACCGGAGCACGCCACTTTTCCCGTTGGCTTGCCACCGGAGCACGCCACTTTCCCGTTGGCTTGCCACCGGAGCGCGCCACTTTCCCGTTGGCTTGCCACCGGAGCGCGCCACTTTCCCATTGGCTTGCCACCGGAGCACGCCACTTTCCCGTTGGCTTGCCACCGGAGCACGCCACTTTCCCGTTGGCTTGCCACCGGAGCACGCCACTTTCCCGTTGGCTTCCCACCGGAGCACGCCACTTTCCCGTTGGCTTGCCACCGGAGCACGCCACTTTCCCGTTGGCTTGCCACCGGAGCACGCCACTTTCCCGTTGGCTTGCCACCGGAGCACGCCACTTTCCCGTTGGCTTGCCACCGGAGCACGCCACAGTCCCGTTGGCTTGCCACCGGAGCACGCCACAGTCCCGTTGGCTTGCCACCGGAGCACGCCACAGTCCCGTTGGCTTGCCACCGGAGCACGCCACTTTCCCGTTGGCTTGCCACCGGAGCACGCCACTTTCCCGTTGGCTTGCCACCGGAGCACGCCACTTTCCCGTTGGCTTGCCACCGGAGCACGCCACTTTCCCGTTGGCTTGCCACCGGAGCACGCCACTTTTCCCGTTGGCTTGCCACCGGAGCACGCCACTTTCCCGTTGGCTTGCCACCGGAGCACGCCACTTTCCCGTTGGCTTGCCACCGGAGCACGCCACTTTCCCGTTGGCTTGCCACCGGAGCACGCCACTTTCCCGTTGGCTTGCCACCGGAGCACGCCACTTTCCCGTTGGCTTGCCACCGGAGCAGGCCACTGTCCCGTTGGCTTGCCACCGGAGCACGCCACTGTCCCGTTGGCTTGCCACCGGAGCACGCCACTGTCCCGTTGGCTTGCCACCGGAGCACGCCACTGTCCCGTTGGCTTGCCACCAGAACACGCCACTTTCCCGTTGGCTTGCCACCGGAGCACGCCACTTTCCCGTTGGCTTGCCACCGGAGCACGCCACTTTCCCGTTGGCTTGCCACCGGAGCACGCCACAGTCCCGTTGGCTTGCCACCGGAGCACGCCACTTTCCCGTTGGCTTGCCACCGGAGCACGCCACTTTCCCGTTGGCTTGCCACCGGAGCACGCCACAGTCCCGTTGGCTTGCCACCGGAGCACGCCACTTTCCCGTTGGCTTGCCACCGGAGCACGCCACTTTCCCGTTGGCTTGCCACCGGAGCACGCCACTTTCCCGTTGGCTTGCCACCGGAGCACGCCACAGTCCCGTTGGCTTGCCACCGGAGCACGCCACTTTCCCGTTGGCTTGCCACCGGAGCACGCCACTTTCCCGTTGGCTTGCCACCGGAGCACGCCACTTTCCCGTTGGCTTGCCACCGGAGCACGCCACTTTCCCGCTGGCTTGCCACCGGAGCACGCCACTTTCCCGTTGGCTTGCCACCGGAGCACGCCACTTTCCCGTTGGCTTGCCACCGGAGCACGCCACTTTACCGTTGGCTTGCCACCGGAGCACGCCACTTTCCCGTTGGCTTGCCACCGGAGCACACCACAGTCCCGTTGGCTTGCCACCGGAGCACGCCACTGTCCCGTTGGCTTGCCACCGGAGCACGCCACTGTCCCGTTGGCTTGCCACCGGAGCACGCCACTGTCCCGTTGGCTTGCCACCGGAGCACGCCACTGTCCCGTTGGCTTGCCACCGGAGCACGCCACTTTCCCGTTGGCTTGCCACCGGAGCACGCCACTTTCCCGTTGGCTTGCCACCGGAGCACGCCACTTTCCCGTTGGCTTGCCACCGGAGCACGCCTCTTTCCCGTTGGCTTGCCACCGGAGCACGCCACTTTCCCGTTGGCTTGCCACCGGAGCACGCCACAGTCCTGTTGGCTTGCCACCGGAGCACGCCACTTTCCCGTTGGCTTGCCACCGGAGCACGCCACTTTCCCGTTGGCTTGCCACCGGAGCACGCCACTTTCCCGTTGGCTTGCCACCGGAGCACGCCACAGTCCCGTTGGCTTGCCACCGGAGCACGCTACTTTCCCGTTGGCTTGCCACCGGAGCACGCCACTTTCCCGTTGGCTTGCCACCGGAGCACGCCACTTTCCCGTTGGCTTGCCACCGGAGCACGCCACAGTCCCGTTGGCTTGCCACCGGAGCACGCCACTTTCCCGTTGGCTTGCCACCGGAGCACGCCACTTTCCCGTTGGCTTGCCACCGGAGCACGCCACTTTCCCGTTGGCTTGCCACCGGAGCACGCCACAGTCCCGTTGGCTTGCCACCGGAGCACGCCACTTTCCCGTTGGCTTGCCACCGGAGCACGCCACTTTCCCGTTGGCTTGCCACCGGAGCACGCCACTTTCCCGTTGGCTTGCCACCGGAGCACGCCACTTTCCCGCTGGCTTGCCACCGGAGCACGCCACTTTCCCGTTGGCTTGCCACCGGAGCACGCCATTTTCCCGTTGGCTTGCCACCGGAGCACGCCACTTTACCGTTGGCTTGCCACCGGAGCACGCCACTTTCCCGTTGGCTTGCCACCGGAGCACGCCACAGTCCCGTTGGCTTGCCACCAGAGCACGCCACTGTCCCGTTGGCTTGCCACCGGAGCACGCCACTGTCCCGTTGGCTTGCCACCGGAGCACGCCACTGTCCCGTTGGCTTGCCACCGGAGCACGCCACTGTCCCGTTGGCTTGCCACCGGAGCACGCCACTTTCCCGTTGGCTTGCCACCGGAGCACGCCACTTTCCCGTTGGCTTGCCACCGGAGCACGCCACTTTCCCGTTGGCTTGCCACCGGAGCACGCCTCTTTCCCGTTGGCTTGCCACCGGAGCACGCCACTTTCCCGTTGGCTTGCCACCGGAGCACGCCACAGTCCTGTTGGCTTGCCACCGGAGCACGCCACTTTCCCGTTGGCTTGCCACCGGAGCACGCCACTTTCCCGTTGGCTTGCCACCGGAGCACGCCACTTTCCCGTTGGCTTGCCACCGGAGCACGCCACTTTCCCGTTGGCTTGCCACCGGAGCACGCCACTTTCCCGTTGGCTTGCCACCGGAGCACGCCACTTTCACGTTGGCTTGCCACCGGAGCACGCCACTTTCCCGTTGGCTTGCCACCGGAGCACGCCACTTTCCCGTTGGCTTGCCACCGGTGCACGCCACTTTCCCGTTGGCTTGCCACCGGAGCACGCCACTTTCCCGTTGGCTTTCCACCGGAGGACGCCACTTTCCCGTTGGCTTGCCACCGGAGCACGCCACTTTTCCGTTGGCTTGCCACCGGAGCACGCCACTTTCCCGTTGGCTTGCCACCGGAGCACGCCACTTTCCCGTTGGCTTGCCACCGGAGCACGCCACTTTCCCGTTGGCTTGCCACCGGATTACGCCACTTTCCCGTTGGCTTGCCACCGGAGCACGCCACTTTTCCCGTTGGCTTGCCACCGGAGCACGCCACTTTCCCGTTGGCTTGCCACCGGAGCACGCCACTTTCCCGTTGGCTTGCCACCGGAGCACGCCACTTTCCCGTTGGCTTGCCACCGGAGCACGCCACAGTCCCGTTGGCTTGCCACCGGAGCACGCCACTTTCCCGTTGGCTTGCCACCGGAGCACGCCACTTTCCCGCTGGCTTGCCACCGGAGCACGCCACTTTCCCGTTGGCTTGCCACCGGAGCACGCCACTTTCCCGTTGGCTTGCCACCGGAGCACGCCACTTTCCCGTAGGCTTGCCACCGGAGCACGCCACAGTTCCGTTGGCTTGCCACCGGAGCACGCCACTTTCCCGTTGGCTTGCCACCGGAGCACGCCACTTTCCCGTTGGCTTGCCACCGGAGCACGCCACTTTCCCGTTGGCTTGCCACCGCAGCACGCCACTTTCCCGTTGGCTTGCCACCGGAGCACGCCACTTTCCCGTTGGCTTGCCACCGGAGCACGCCACTTTCCCGTTGGCTTGCCACCGGAGCACGCCACTGTCCCGTTGGATTGCCACCGGAGCACGCCACAGTCCCGTTGGCTTGCCACCGGAGCACGCCACAGTCCCGTTGGCTTGCCACCGGAGCACGCCACAATCCCGTTGGCTTGCCACCGGAGCACGCCACAGTCCCGTTGGCTTGCCACCGGAGCACGCCACTTTCCCGTTGGCTTGCCACCGGAGCACGCCACTTTCCCGTTGGCTTGCCACCGGAGCACGCCACTTTCCCGTTGGCTTGCCACCGGAGCACGCCACTTTCCCGTTGGCTTGCCACCGGAGCACGCCACTTTCCCGTTGGCTTGCCACCGGAGCACGCCACAGTCCCGTTGTCTTGCCACCGGAGCACGCCACTTTCCCGTTGGCTTGCCACCGGAGCACGCCACAGTCCCGTTGGCTTGCCACCGGAGCACGCCACAGTCCCGTTGGCTTGCCACCGGAGCACGCCACTTTCCCGTTGGCTTGCCACCGGAGCACGCCACTTTCCCGCTGGCTTGCCACCGGAGCACGCCACTTTCCCGCTGGCTTGCCACCGGAGCACGCCACTTTCCCGTTGGCTTGCCACCGGAGCACGCCACTTTCCCGTTGGCTTGCCACCGGAGCACGCCACTTTCCCGTTGGCTTGCCACCGGAGCACGCCACTTTCCCGTTGGCTTGCCACCGGAGCACGCCACTTTCCCGTTGGCTTGCCACCGGAGCACGCCACTTTCCCGTTGGCTTGCCACCGGAGCATGCCACTTTCCCGTTGGCTTGCCACCGGAGCACGCCACAGTCCCGTTGGCTTGCCACCGGAGCACGCCACAGTCCCGTTGGCTTGCCACCGGAGCACGCCACAGTCCCGTTGGCTTGCCACCGGAGCACGCCACTTTCCCGTTGGCTTGCCACCGGAGCACGCCACTTTCCCGCTGGCTTGCCACCGGAGCACGCCACTTTCCCGCTGGCTTGCCACCGGAGCACGCCACTTTCCCGTTGGCTTGCCACCGGAGCACGCCACTTTCCCGTTGGCTTGCCACCGGAGCACGCCACTTTCCCGTTGGCTTGCCACCGGAGCACGCCACTTTCCCGTTGGCTTGCCACCGGAGCACGCCACTTTCCCGTTGGCTTGCCACCGGAGCACGCCACAGTCCCGTTGGCTTGCCACCGGAGCACGCCACAGTCCCGTTGGCTTGCCACCGGAGCACGCCACAGTCCCGTTGGCTTGCCACCGGAGCACGCCACTTTCCCGTTGGCTTGCCACCGGAGCACGCCACTTTCCCGTTGGCTTGCCACCGGAGCACGCCACTTTCCCGTTGGCTTGCCACCGGAGCACGCCACTGTCCCGTTGGCTTGCCACCGGAGCACGCCACTGTCCCGTTGGCTTGCCACCGGAGCACGCCACTTTCCCGTTGGCTTGCCACCGGAGCACGCCACTTTCCCGTTGGCTTGCCACCGGAGCACGCCACTTTCCCGTTGGCTTGCCACCGGAGCACGCCACAGTCCCGTTGGCTTGCCACCGGAGCACGCCACTTTCCCGTTGGCTTGCCACCGGAGCACGCCACTTTCCCGCTGGCTTGCCACCGGAGCACGCCACTTTCCCGTTGGCTTGCCACCGGAGCACGCCACTTTCCCGTTGGCTTGCCACCGGAGCACGCCACTTTCCCGTTGGCTTGCCACCGGAGCACGCCACTTTCCCGTTGGCTTGCCACCGGAGCACGCCACTTTCCCGTTGGCTTGCCACCGGAGCACGCCACTTTCCCGTTGGCTTGCCACCGGAGCACGCCACTTTCCCGTTGGCTTGCCACCGGAGCACGCCACTTTCCCGTTGGCTTGCCGCCGGAGCACGCCACTTTCCCGTTGGCTTGCCTCCGGAGCACGCCACTTTCCCGTTGGCTTGCCACCGGAGCACGCCACTTTCCCGTTGGCTTGCCACCGGAGCACGCCACTTTCCCATTGGCTTGCCGCCGGAGCACGCCACTTTCCCGTTGGCTTGCCGCCGGAGCACGCCACTTTCCCGCTGGCTTGCCCCCGGAGCACGCCACTTTCCCGCTGGCTTGCCACCGGAGCACGCCACTTTCCCGCTGGCTTGCCACCGGAGCACGCCACTTTCCCGTTGGCTTGCCACCGGAGCACGCCACTTTCCCGTTGGCTTGCCACCGGAGCACGCCACTTTCCCGTTGGCTTGCCACCGGAGCACGCCACTTTCCCGTTGGCTTGCCACCGGAGCACGCCACTTTCCCTTTGGCTTGCCACCGGAGCACGCCACAGTCCCGTTGGCTTGCCACCGGAGCACGCCACTTTCCCGTTGGCTTGCCACCGGAGCACGCCACTTTCCCGTTGGCTTGCCACCGGAGCACGCCACTTTCCCGTTGGCTTACCACCGGAGCACGCCACTGTCCCGTTGGCTTGCCACCGGAGCACGCCACTTTCCCGTTGGCTTGCCACCGGAGCACGCCACTTTCCCGCAGGCTTGCCACCGGAGCACGCCACTGTCCCGCTGGCTTGCCACCGGAGCACGCCACTTTCCCGCTGGCTTGCCACCGGAGCACGCCACTTTCCCGCTGGCTTGCCACCGCAGCACGCCACTTTCCCGCTGGCTTGCCACCGCAGCACGCCACTTTCCCGCTGGCTTGCCACCGCAGCACGCCACTTTCCCGCTGGCTTGCCACCGGAGAACGCCACTTTCCCGCTGGCTTGCCACCGGAGCACGCCACTTTCCCGCTGGCTTGCCACCGGAGCACGCCACTGTCCCGCTGGCTTGCCACCGGAAGCACGCCACTTTCCCGCTGGCTTGCCAAGGGAGCATGCCATCATCCATTTAATAAAATGGGCCACACTTAGCTTTTTTTTTTATATAATGGGCCCATATAGTTTTTCATTGAATATATTGGGCCCTACATAACCTTACATTTAATATATATAATCGTCTTATCATGTCTGTCTGTCTGTCCTTCTGTCCAGGAAGTCCTGCGTCGCTGATTGGTCCGACCGTGGTCAATCAGCGACGTGGGATTTCAGAAAAAGATGGCGGCCATTAGCAGCTCATCTGCCGCACGGAGGTCAGCGGCGATGTAGCCGGGAGATGACCGGCGCTAGCCGGTCAACTCCCGGTTGCTCGCAGCAGAAGTACCCCGACCAGCGGCGCCGCTGACCTCCATGCGGCTACCGTCGGGAGATCAGCGGTTAGGGCCGCTGATCTTCCGACGGAAAGTGTGAAGGGAGGACCAGGGAGCGGCGCCACCGGTCGGGATACTTCTGCTGCGATCAGCCGGTCATTTCCCGGCTGCTCGCAGTGGAAGTACCCGCACAGGCAGCGCCGCTCCCCTGTCCTCACTAATACGATTCGGCGGCCACGACCAATCACCGATATTGGCTCCAAATTTAAACACCGCTCTGCATAGAGGTCAGTGGCGATGCAGCCGGTCATCTCCCGGCTGCTTGCAGCAGAAGTACCCCGACCTGCGGCGCCGCTGACCTCCATGCGGCTACCGTCGCTAGATCAGCGGCTAGGGCCGCTGATCTCCCGACGGCAAGTCTGAAGGGAGGATCGGGGAGCGGCGCCGCCGGTTGGGATACTTCTGCTGCGAGCAGCCGGTCATCTCCTCCTGCTCACAGTGGAAGTACCCGCTCCCCGGTTCTCACTAATATGATTCGCTGATTGGTCGCGGCCGCCATCCGTGACCAATCACCGGTTTTGGCGCCAAATTTAAACATGCTCTCCGGTCCTCACTAACACGGTTCGCTGATTGGTCGCGGCCGGCCGCATACATATTCTAGAATACCCGATGAGTTAGAATCGGGCCACCATCTAGTTTAATATAATGGGCCACAAATTGCCTTCTAGTTATTACAAGAGGTCCTGCATAGTCTTCCATTTATTTTAATAGGCCCCATATAACCATTCAGCATCTGAAACAACGGATACTGAAAGCCTGTGCTAGCATTTCTTCTGCGGTGTTGCTATCAGTGTGTCAAGAGTGGGAGAAGAGGGTTGCATTGACAATCCAACACAATGGGCAGCACTTTAAACACATTTTATAAGTGGTCATAAACTTGTAAAAAATTCATGAAAGAATAAAGTTATGTTAAAACCAAGCACACCATTGTATTTTCTTATGAAATTCTCAATGAGTTTGATGTGTCACATGACCCTCTTCCCATTGAAAAAAATAAAGTTAGATCCAAAATGGCCGACTTCAAAATGGCCGCCATAGTCACCACCCATCTGGAAAAGTTTCCCCCTCCCATATACTAATGTGCCATAAACAGGAAGTTGACATCACCAACCATTCCCATTTAATTTAGGTGTATCCATATAAATAGCCCACCCTGTATTATTACCATTTTTATTATTGCTGTACATACTGTAGCTTTTCATTTAATTTATTGGGCCCCATATAGGCTTCCATTTAATATAATGGGCCCCACATAGCCTTCCATTTAATTTAATGGGGTCCACATAGCCTTCCATTTAATTTAATGGGGTCCACATAGCCTTCCATTTTATTTAATGGGACCCACATATGTTTTTATTTAATATAAAGAGCCCCACATAAGCCCCTAATTAATATAATGGGCCCCACCTTGCTTTCCATATAAAATAATGGGTCCCACATAGCCCTCCCTTTTGTTATGATGAGCCTTACATATCACACCATTTCCCGATGGTCTGCCACCGAAGTACACCATTGGCTGCTGGGGTGCCACTGGAACACACTCTTTACAGTTGGGGTGCCAACAGAGCACACCTTTCACCATTAGCATGCCACCGGAGTACACTTTTTGCCACTGGCATGCCACTGAAGCACACCCTTTACCATTGGAGTACCATCGGGCACACCCTTTACCGTTGTTGTGCCATCGGAGAACTCTATTTCCCGTAGGCCTACCAGAGGGGCCCAATATGTGACCTTTTTTGCTTACCACCGGAGCACCCATCTTGGGCTTTTTAGCTTCCACCGGGGTGCACTCTTTGGCCTTTTAGCTTACCACCGGGGCACCCAACTTGGGCTTTTTAACTGCGACCGGGGTACACTCTGACCATTTTGCTTACCACCGGGGCACTCATTTTAGGCTTTTTTAGCCTGCCACCGGGGTGCACTTTTTGGCCTTATTGCTTACCACTGGGGCGCACTCTAGGGCTTTTTAGCCTACCACCAGGGTACATTCTTTGGCCTTATTGCTTATCACTGGGGCGCACTCTAGGGCTGCTCAGTCTGCCACCAGAGTCTACTCTTTGGCCTTTTTGCCATTGGTGTGCCACCAGAGCACACCCTATGACGTTGGAGTGTCACCGGAGCACACCCTTTACCTTTGGAGTGCCACCGGAACACACAATTTGCCATTGGCAAAAGTATAATGGACCCCCACATAGAATTCTATAAAGTATAATGGCCCCCACATAGCCCTCTATATAGTATAATGAGCCGCACATTGCCTTCTATGTACTATAATTTAATTTATTGGGCTCCACATAGCTTTTCATTTAATTTATTGAACCCCACATAACCGTCAATTTAATATAATAAGCCGCACTGGACTCCATTTAATATATTGGACCTGACATAGCCTTCCATTTAATAAAATGGGGCCAAAATATCCCTCTATTTAATATAATGGGCACCAAAAAGCCTTCCATGTTTTATATTGGGCACCACATAGCCCTCTATTTAATAGAATTGGCCCCACTTAACCTTCTATTTAAAATATTGGGCCCCACATAGCTTTACATTTAATTTACTGGGCTCCATATAGGCTTCCATTTAATATAATGGGCCCCACATAACCCTCCATTTAATATAATGGTCCCCACATTGCCTTCCATTTATTATAATGGAGCCAAGATACATCTCTATTTAATATAATGGACAAAACACAGGCTTCCATTTAATATAATTGGCGCTACATAGCCCTTTATTTGATAAATGCGCCTCACATAGCCCTCCATATAATATTATGGGCCCCGCAACGCTTTCCATTTAATTTAATAGGCCTCACATAGCCCTCAATTTAATACAGAGGACCCCACAAAACCTTCCAGATAACATAGTGGGCCCCAATATAGCTTTCTTTTTAATGTATTGGTCCCCACATAGCTCTCTATTTAATATAATGGGCCTCACATAGCCTTCCATTAAATATCATGGGCCCCATATAGAATTTATCATATACGTAGATGTCCCTTTAAGATAACGGGCCCCACATAGCTTTCTCTTTAATAAAATGGGCCCCACATAGCTTTCCCTTTAATATAATGGGCCCCACATAGCTTTCCCTTTAATACAATGGGCCCCACATAGCGTTTTCTTTAATATAATGGGCCCCACATAGCTTTTTCTTTAATATAATGGGCCCCACATAGCTTTCTCTTTAATATAATGGGCCCCACATAGCTTTCTCTTTAATATAATGGGCCCCACATAGCTTTCTCTTTAATATAATGGGCCGCACATAGCTTTCTCTTTAATATAATGGGCCCCACATAGCTTTCTCTTTAATATAATGGGCCCCACATAGCTTTCTCTTTAACATAATGGGCCCCACATAGCTTTCCCTTTAATATAATGGGCCCCACATAGCTTTCTCTTTAATATAATGGGCCCCACATAGCTTTCTCTTTAATATAATGGGCCCCACATAGCTTTCTCTTTAATATAATGGGCCCCACATAGCTTTCTCTTTAATATAATGGGCCCCACATAGCTTTCCCTTTAATATAATGGGCCCCACATAGCTTTCTCTTTAATATAATGGGCCCCACATAGCTTTCTCTTTAATATAATGGGCCCCACATAGCTTTTTCTTTAATATAATGGGCCCCACATAGCTTTCTCTTTAATATAATGGGCCCCACATAGCTTTCTCTTTAATATAATGGGCCCCACATAGCTTTCCCTTTAATATAACGGGCCCCACATAGCTTTCCCCTTAATATAATTGGCCCCACATAGCTTTCCCTTTAATATAATTGGCCCCACATAGCTTTCCCTTTAATATAATGGGCACCACATAGATTTATTATAATATAATGGGCCCCACATATCCGTCCCTTTAATATTATGGACCCCACATAGATTTATTATAATATTATGGACCCCACATAGATTTATTATAATATAATGGGCCCCACATAGATTTATTATAATATAATGGGCCCCACCTAACCCTCCAGTTTATACACTGCAGTCGCTCTCTTTCTTCTCTTCTTTACCTAGTCCAGTCTTTCGTGACGACTTCCCGCCATGATTCGTCTTTGCAGTTTGCTGTCCAGGTTTCGGCTGCTCCGCACTTTTCAGCAGATCACCGCACTCCTGAAAAACAAAAATGTTACAAATATAAGCGACTTAAATAATGCCGCCCACTGTGCCACCAAATGCAAATATGTGCCACACTGTGCCCATGAGTATATCATTCACCGCAATGAAGTCTGCTCCACTGAGAATATAAATCAGTCACTAGCTTGTGCTCCCATTATAAATAGTGTTGAGCGAGCACTAAAATGCTCGGGTGCTCGAAGCTCGGCCCAAGCTCGCCGTGATACTCGGGTGCTCGACCTGAGCAACGAGCCCATGTTAGTCTATGGGAGACCCGAGCATTTTTGCGGAGGCACCCCCGGCAGTCTGTAGAAAGCCTAAAAAGTGCCCAAAATGATAGTGACAGTGCTCAGATGACATGGGGACAGCATGGGGATCGCCCCAGGAAGCATTTCTGACCCCCAGGTCACTGTTGTCAACAACGTGGTCAGAGGTATTAAGCCACTTTTACAGGCTCATAAGAAAATGTTCAAAAACGAAAGTGAAACTTTTTTCCTGGGAAATATGTTAAGGAATTTCTTTTCCAGGGTAAAGACTTGTGTATAAGGTAAAATAAATAACCAAAAACAAAAATACTCCTCCACACCTTGGGCTATGTTCACAAGTAGCATTTTTTATGCGTTTTTGCACTTTTGTATTGCTTTCAACTGTGACAAATGCATTCACCAGGAAATGTCATTTTAATATTTTACAACCTTATCTGGCCATGTGCTGTGTGACACATGCATATAGTGCTGAAAAGACATGGGAACAGCATGGGGAAGACCCCTGGACGGATCTCTGACTCCCAGGTCACTGCCTAAAAGTGTGCCCATCAGAAGTGATCCTTGCCGCATCAGAAGATGCAGACTTGCAACTATCCCCGTGCAAGTCCTTGTCCCAGGGCAGTGTTCAATTGTACCTCCCCCATTCCTTGCAATGCAAGCGCAAATATGCAGCCAACCACCCACCCACCCCCAGGCTGCAATACCATACTGCTAGCTTGCACTTGAAATTGGGCTTTTTAGTTTTGAGGAGGCCGAAACTGGCCACTACCTCATGGCTGCTTCGGCAGCGAGGTATCCATACTCAGTCCCCAGCCGCCCGGCGGCCGGGTGTCCACACCTGGTCCCCAGCCGCCTGGGGGCGGCGGGGTGTCCATAGACGGTCCCCAGCCACCCCGATTTCTCCGCGGAACATCCCCACACACTTTTCTTAGACTGGCCTGCTTTAGGGCAGCATTGGACGAGCCCACTAGAGAACCCGACTCCATCAGGGGAGGTGAGAATGCCAAGGTGAGGAGCATGATGATGATAGAAGTTAGCATCTGCTTTGTTTTGTTGGAATGCAAGCATAAGTGTGCAACCTGCCACCAACCCACCCCGAGGCTGCAATACCATACTGCTAGCATGCGTGCACTTGAAATTGGGCCTTTTAGGCATGTGGAGGCCAGAGCTGGCCACTACCTCATGGCTGCTTCGGCAGCGAGGTATCGATACTCAGTCCCCAGCCGCCCGGCGGCCGGGTGTCCATGCTCGGTCCCCAGCCGCCAGGGGGCGGCCGGGTGTCCACACTCGGTCCCCAGCCGCCCCGCGGCCAGGTGTCCATAAACGGTTCCAAGCCGCCCCGATTTCTCCGCGGAACATCCCCACACACTTTTCTTAGACTGGCCTGCTTTAGGGCAGCATTGGACGAGCCCACCAAAGAACCCGACTTCTCCGGTGGGCCCTGGCTTCTCTATCAGGGGAGTTGAGAGTGCCAAGGTGAGGAGCATGATGAGGATGATAGAAGTTAGCATCTGCTTTGTTTTCAAGGAATGCAAGCGCATGTATGTAGTAGCGGCTAGGCCTGAGGTGGTCAGCGTTTTGGCGCATATCCTACCTCCTCCGAGGATTGCTGGATGTTTTCCTGCTACTATCCAAGTTCTATGACTCTCGTTAAAACAAAGCTTCAAGTGATAAATGATGGATGAGGTAGTGGCAAAGGAGAAAGAGCAGGAGGAACAGGGACCATTCACATCAATATCAGGCCAGTCAACCACATATGTCTTGTAGGATATGTTTCTGTAACAAAAGGAGCGGTTTGGCTACACAGTTATAGGGCATACAGTGAGTGCAATGCCTACCAAAACTTTTGAGGCACTCCAATGCCCCTTGGAAATGACATGGAGGTCAGAGGGCCTTAACTAAACCTTTTTTTCCATTTATGGCAACTGGGTCTCCTGTGCACTGTTGGCCTAAGCAGTGAATGGAAGGCTTTCCAAAAATTATAAGGAACTGCAATGCCCCTGGAAACAGACGTGGATTGCAGCGTACTAAAAACCTTCTACCCATTATTGGGGAGTGTGTCTCCCTTAGTTTTCACCTTTGCATTGAAAAGCAAAAGCTGACTAAAATTAGGAGGAAATGCAATGCCCGTTGGAAGAGTCGTGGAGATTAGAGGTAAGGTAATTAAAAACAACATTTCAATGCCCCTTGGAAGAGCTGTGGAGTTCAGAGTGGCTTAAGAAGACGCTTTTAATGCCCCTTTGAAGAGACGTGGAGGTCACAGTAGCTTAACAAGACGGTTTTAATGCCCCTTACAAGAGCCATACAGTACAGCATCTTAAAAACATTATTCCCATTATTGGGGAGTGGGTCTCCCATAGTATTTGCTTATGTCTTCCAAGCAAAAGCTTCCAAAAATTATGAGGAAATGCAATGCCCGTTCGAAGAGTCGTGGAGGTCCCAGTAGCTTAAGAAGACGCTTTTAATGCCCCTCAAAAGAGAAGTGGAGGTCAGAGTGGCATAACAAGACAGTTTTAATGCCCCTTACAAGACACGTGGAGGTCAGAGTGGTATAACAAGACGCTTTTAATGCCCCTCAGAAGAGACGTGGAGGTCAGAGTGGTATAACAAGACGGTTTTAATGCCCCTTACAAGAGACGTGGAGGTCAGAGTGGTATAACAAGATGGTTTTAATGCCCCTCAGAAGAGACATGGAGGTCAGAGTGGTATAACAAGACGGTTTTAATGCCCCTCTGAAAAGACATGGAGGTCAGAGTGGTATAACAAGACGGTTTTAATGCCCTTTACAAGACACGTGGAGGTCAGAGTAGTATAACAAGACGGTTTTAATGCCCCTTACAAGACACGTGGAGGTCAGAGTGGTATAACAAGACTCTTTTAATGCCCCTTACAAGAGACGCTCATTATTCTGGCATTTGGCAAATATTAAAAATGATGGTAATCCTAATTGACCTAAAATGGGAAAGGTTTATTCTGATTTCATGTCAGATATTGAGAAAAACCTGCAGATGTGTCTATTTATACAGTGTATGGAAACTTCTGATTTCAACTGTGTATATATATATATATATATATATATGTGTATAATATATACACGGCGAAGCTCACACAACACAACACCCACAGCAGAGGAACTGGCTGCACACACACCTGCTCCTGTCAGTGCTGTGAGCGCTCCTCATATCGCTGCTGGCTCCGCCCCTCATCGCTGCTGGCTCCGCCTCTCATATCACTGCTGGCTCCGCCCCTCATGTCGCTGCTGGCTCCGCCCCTCATATCGCTGCTGGCTCTGCCCCTCACATCGCTGCTGGCTCCGCCCATCAGCCGCTCACAGTCCTCAGCAATATGGAGACATCCGCACTGATCAGAATCCTCGGGGGCGTGGCCTGTCACTGTAGTCACACAAGGGTTGTCATGGAGATCTCAAGGGAAGGCAGGTGGGCGGGGCTTAGAGCAGGAAGTAGAAGCCGTGCAGTGTGATTGGCTCCTTACCTTCTGCCAGTAATGGAGCAGATATATGGCTCCTATATAATGGAGGGGGTTCAGGAGGGGTTCCCCACCCAAAAGGTCAGGGGATAAATAATACTGGACATGAATGAGGGCAGGAGGACATTATTCTATATTGTAAGAAATCTGATTTCTTCTTTCCTCACAGTTTTTCCTGTACAAGGCCACATGTATTGTGCGATAATCTGTGAATATGGGGGGGATCTGCTCCTCACATCCACATCAATCCCCCCACATCTGAGCTCTCCCTTACAGGGGTCTTCTGCTCTGCACACTGATGCCGTATCCATGGAGATGACATCATGGCCGATACATGCGGATCTCCCCGATGGGACCCTCATGTATCTGGAGGACGAGGCACTGCTGCTCCTCGGGGAGAGGGGGCACAATTCCTGTACACATGATACAGGGGCTTCTGCCATCTCTGGGCTGAGAATAATGCTGGCAGCGCGCAGTCTACATGATGTGAGGATTACAAGTCTGCAGTCACAGAGAGTCACACAGATGACTGCAGCCTTCAGCTTCACACCGGACAATCCCTTTAAATACATGTATATTGGTCTAAAAATACTTTTTACTATTTTGCTTCATGTAACATTTGCTCTGTTCGGCCTTTACCAGCTTTTTGTTTCCCAGCAGCACATTGATGGCTGCAGAATGAGTTAACTTGAGATTCAGTCAGTGAGCTCCTTATGATGTCGAGTTTCCAGCGCTTTTATTTCTGCGATGATTTATGACTGCATCAGAGATCAGCCCAACTTTCATGCTGGTCTGTGAACATAATCAGCACAGAGAAGGTCAGAATGAGCTCACTGATAAATTCTCAGTGAGCTCATTCTGCAACTAGCAATGCAAAGGAAATAAAAAAGCCAAATTGTTTATGAAACGTTATTGAAAAAATATTTGTATGTATATATTTAGCCCAAAATGTCTGAGTGTCCATATCCTTAGTACCAGCACAGCTGAGGATTTGGTATAATCAGGGGCGTACATAGAACGCAGAAGTTCTAATTAGGCCCCCCCCCCCCAGCAACAAAAATGTAAATAATTGTCGGGGTCGCAGAAGATCAGATCTCACAACCTTCCAGCCTTTACATAGTAATTTTCCTCCTGCTGAAGTGCTAGATTCCTTTTTCATTGCCCCATAAAGTGTGGTGCCAACAAAAGTGCCCCCCAAACATGGTATGATACCCCCATGGTGAATTCCTCCATATGCACAGTATAATGACCCTACTGTACCCGACCTCAACTCCCAGGGTAAAGTATGATCCCCCAACTGCCCCACACCTCTCCACACTCCATAGAGTATAATGCACTCAGTATAAGACTCTCGCCATGGTTCTCCACACAGTATAAGGCACTCGCCATGGTCCTCCACGCAGTATAATGCACTCTCTCGTGGTCCTCCACGCAGTATAATGCACTCCCACGTGGTCCGCCACGCAGTATAAAGCACTCCCTCGTGGTCCTCCACACAGTACAATGCACTCCCCGTGGTCCTCCACACAGTATAATGCACTCCCCCATGGTCCTCCACACAGTACCATGCACTCCCCCATGGTCCTCCACACAGTACAATGCACTCCCCCATGGTCCTCCACACAGTACAATGCACTCCCCCATGGTCCTCCACACTGTACAATGTACTCCCCCATGGTCCTCCACACAGTATAAAGCCCCCGTCTCACATAGCGATATCGCTAGCGAGATCGCTGCTGTGTCACGGTTTTGGTGACTCACCAGCGACCTCACCAGCGATGTCGCTATGTGTGACACTTTGCAACGATCAGGCCCCTGCTGTGAGGTTGCTGATCGCTGCAAAGTGTCCTGGACCATTTTTTGGTCATTGGCCTCCCGCTGGCCAGCACACATCGCTGTGTGTGACCAGCGGGACCAACGATCTGGCTGATAACCATGGTAAACATCGGGTTACTAGGGGCACACACGCACTTAGTAACCCGATGTTTACCATAGTTACCAGCCTGCTCCTGCTTAAGCAGCAGGCTGGTGACAGGAGCAGGACATCGTGGAACGATTCTTTCCACGATATCGCTGCTCCCCTGATCGCTGGTGAGCCTGCCTGTTTGACAGCTCACCAGCGATGTATTAGCGATGCAGCAACGATCCCTGACAGGTCGTATCGTTGTCGGGATCGCTGCTGCATCGCTTAGTGTGACGGGGCCTTAAGACACTCGCCATGGTTCTCCACTCAGTATAATGCATTCCCCCATGGTCCTGTATGCAGTATAATGCAGCCCCCCATAGGGTAAAATGCAGCACCCCCCCACCCGTAGGGTAAAATGCAGCCCCAGTCCTCCAGTATTATCAGTACTCAATGATTTAAAAAATAAATACATACTTACCGCTCCTCGTTCCCCGCTGCTTCAGTCTCTGCAGCTGATCACCTCAGCAGCTGTCAGCTCCACTGTCTGGCACAGCGTGGCGCGTCATCATGCTGCTGCGTCAGACGCAGAGGAGGAATGATGGGAGAGGGAGTGTCACATGATGCTCCCTCCTTCAGGTTTTCGTGGGCCCCGGGCGAAAGAGTCTCAGTGGCCCCTTTAACACATCCAACCATTCATGATGTACAGATACAGCAGAGAAATTATAGATATAGTACAATGCCAAAAATTTCACTGACTTCTTACATTTCATGAGTGATATCTTTTGTAAATTCTACAATAGCTCAGAAACCGGTGAATCCTCACAGCGCACAGTGCAGACCGGACAGTATAGTCCTCCATACAGTGTTATGGCACCACATAGTCCTCCATACAGTATTATGAGCCCTATATAATGCTCCATACAAAATACTGGATCCCATATAATTCACCATAGAGAATACTGCCTGGTCCCCATGTAATGCCATATGCAGGCTGGACCCCATACAGAGGCCCCACAAGCCCGCTGCATCCTCCCCGGGGCCCCCACAAGCCGGCTGCAACCCCCCAGGGCCCCCCTCAAGCCTGCATCACCCCCCCCAGAGCCCCCACATGCCTGCAGCATCCCCCCCATAGACCCCACAAGCCTGCAGCATCCCCCCCAGAGCACCCACAAGCCCACAGCATCCCCTCCAGGGCCCCACAAGCCCGCAGAATCCCCCCCAGGGCCCCACAAGCCCGCAGCATCCCCTTAGGGCCCCCACAAGCCCGCAGCATCCCCCCGGGGCCCCCACAAGCACTGGACCGTACCTGCATCACCACCAGTAAAGGTATTGAAGTTTACCCTTGTGTGTGTGCCTGTACTTCCTCTGGGACAGTCCTGCCGTCTCCCTCCTGCTTCCACCATCTTTCTACACCTCTACACTGCCCTGAGGCCTGCTCTACCTGTGGGGAGCCGTTCCATCATAGCTGCCCCTAACATCAGCCTCAGTGGACTGTCGCAGCGCTGGTAACCTCTTACCAGAATCCACAGGTGGCGTCACGACAATTTCCCCTATAAGCATTCCCCCCCCCTTTGAGTGACCGCCCTGGGCCACGGACTGGGCCAGCCACCGTGATATCCCCCGGCAACCAGAGGCCCGGCTGCCGAGTGCCCCACGGCCCTGGGGGCGAGTCACTATGCACAGTGGTTCATGAATTAATATTCACAGTGACCCTCCATCCTGTGATTAAAAGGGTCCGTACATTTGACACCTCCGTCTGACTCCCACAGTCTCCTCCGCACAGATCGATATTAAGATGGCCACCGCAATGGCATGGGGAGTGCAGCGGTGAGTCCAGAGCGCAGCTCCTCGCTCTAAAATGCCCATCAGAAAGAAGAGGTCAGACATTTATTTTCTATGTGCGCTCTATTATCCTATTTATCAAACATCAGCACTACAAGAATCCGTCCTGAGCCGTGCTGGGATCTTTGAACGTGGGCCCCCGGGAGGATCGGGCCCCTCATGGTGGAGCAGATCACACTCATTATAATCCATCACTGATAGAAGATACATAAACAACAACACAGGATGATTGTAAAACAGTGAGGTAATATTTTATTGAGCCACCAAACACACAATAAACATATCGAACAGTCCCAGCAAATACCTAATATGGTGCAAATTACAGAGTCTCACCCTTCCGCTGACTCGCTGGGATTACAGCAGCTGCCAATCCGAGGGGCTTCTGGGGCTGACTACCCCCACCAATGGCACCCGCACCAAAGAGCACCCACAAAGAGGAGGTAACAACAAGCTTAGAAAGCTGACAGTCCATTGAGGTACGTGGCCAGGAGACCAGAAAGTTCCAACCTGGCTTCTCCGAACATATCCATGGAACTAGGTGACCGGAAGGTCCCGACTTGGCTTTTTCCGAGCATATTCACGAGTTCCAGGTGTCCGGAGTGTCCCAACCTGGCTACTCCAAACATCTCCATGGGACCAGGTGACTGGTGGGTCCCAACCTGGTTTTCCCAGATGTATCCATGGGTTCTATAGTAGTCAATGGAGCAGATCTGTATTCCTCCAGCCAGGGCTGTGGTCCCTTAAGCTGGCATCCTGTAGAAACCAAATCTGTGTCCCTCTTAATGGATTCATGGTGTTCTGTAGAGCTGTCCCATAGAGTGTTCCTGGCAGTGGTTTTGTAAAAAGACTCCTTTATGTAGTTCACAACTGTCCTTCTTCATGACTTCATTCACAGGTCAAGAGAAAGGGGTGGTGTTACTAATTTCCATTACTGGAGCATCCACAGTTCATCCCCCAATGTTGACTTGCAAACATTGCAAACATTGAAGGATAAACTATAAATTCCGAAACAATGCAAGTCAACAAATTGCATGGACTTCTAAAATGGTAATCAACATATTTAGCAAACATCCATTGTTCAAAGAGCCTGCGTCCCTGTATTGCAAAGATAACAGTACAATAAACCAGAAGAGTTGATATAAGAGGTAAATAACCATTTATCAATTAACAAATATCACTTCAACCTACAAGATGAGTCAACATTCAGAGTCATGACAAAAGATCATGTGCGTTGACCAACCGAAGAAAGAAACACATAAATTCAATAGTTAATAATTCAGGCAATAGTCTATCATTCTGGGCCTATGGAATTTACATCTGGATAATTACGATTAAATGCTGTGTCGTCACAGGCCCCTTTAGTTTTAGGGACTGGCAGGGGTCCTTTACAGTTGCTCTCCCACTAGTTGATCCTTCTTTCCTTTACTCCGTTTCAATAAAATATTTGGAAATATACAAAGTAAAAACTCAAATATAATTTTTTTTCTTACATTAAATCTAGATTTTATTAAAATAAACCCCCAAAAAACAAGAACAAAAAAACTAAACCTGATTAACATCGCAGAGAACAACAACCCAAACTGTACAACGATCACATGATTTATCCGGCACGAAAAACAGCATCAAGAATAAAATAGTAAGAATTAATGGCAAAATTGTAGCTTTTGTTCATTTTGTCTCTATACTGCACGATAAACGCTGGAAAGAAAAAATATAAGAAGCATTCCTGGGGTTTTGCCATTGAATGCTGGAAAAAATAAAAAAACATCAGCAGAATTGTTTTTTATTAATCTCACGCAAAAGAAAAATGGAATAAAAATTATAAAAACGTTGTCTGTTCCCCAAAATGTTACCAGTGAATCCTATAGCTGCTCCGCATGGACCCAAACTGGTAAACTAAAAACTCCTGCATGCCCCGTGTGTGTGTATATATATATATATATATATATATATATATATACATACACATATATATATACTCCTCTGTACTATATGCACGGCAGAGCTCACACACCACAACACGCTCCGCTGCGGCGCCACAAAAAGAGCGGACCTGGCTGCACACACACCTGCTCCTGTCACCTGTATACACAGTTGAAACCAGAAATTTACATACACTATATAAATGTTAGAACCCTCCTGTTTGTTTTTTCCATCTTGTGTTTTGTGGTCACAAGACCATCTGCCTTTATATTCCAGCTCCGCCCTTTTGGCTGTGTTGGACTTCAGTGTTGTTTGACTGCTTTTCTAGCCAGGTGCTTCTGTGCCTTTCTCTGTCAGTTCGCTTGGTCCTTCTGGGACCTCTAGTACCTTTTTGTCAGTTTATCTTTTTGTGTTCTGTAACAACTTCTCTGTTTAGGAGATGTCCCATTTTTGTTCCAGTCCTTAGTTCTTTTAGGGACCCCTCTCCTTTATGCTATAGGTCTTCGTTCAGACTAGCCGAGGACTAAGGCGGGTCTGTTCGCTAGGAACAGGCAGCCCGCTACATCGTAGGGATTCAGCTTAGTCTTACTGTAGGGATAGCTTTCTCCTTTCTTTCCTTAGTACTTGTTGCAGATCATAACAATAAAAAGACACATCTGCATGTTTTTCTCAATATCTGACATGAAATCAGAATAAACCTTCACGTTTTAGGTCAATTAGGATTACCATAATTTTTAAGATTTGCCAAATGCCAGAATAATAAGAGAGAGAGAGAATGTTTTAAAGCATTTTTATTACTTACTGCAAAGTCATAAGTTTACATACACTAATATTGCTATACCTTTAAAAAATTCTGGACTGCCCATATGATGATGTCATGTGTTTGGAAACTTCTGATAGTTTTTTTGGCAACATCTCAGTTAATTAGAGACACACCTGTGGATGTATTTTAATGCACACCTGAAACACACTGCTTCTTTGTGTAGCATCATGGGAAAGTCTAAAGAAATCAACCAAGATATCAGGAAGAGAATTGTGGACTTGCACAAGTCTGGCTCATCCTTGGGTACAATTTCAAGATACCTGAAGGTGTCTCGTTAATCTGTACAAACAATTATATGCAAGTACAAACAAGATGGGACTGTCCAGCCATCATACCGCTCAGGAAGGAGACGGGTTCTGTGTCCCAGAGATGAACGTGCTTTGGTCCGATATGTGCATATCAAGGACAAAAGCAAAAGATCTTGTGAAGATGATAGGGGAAGCTGATAAGATTGTGTCTATATCCACAGTGAAATGAGTACTGTATCAATATAGGCTGAAAGACCACTGTGCCAGGAAGAAGCCATTACTCCAAAAGAAAGATAAAAAAGCCAGATTAATGTTTGCAAATGCACACAGGAACAAAGACCTTAATTTTTGGAGACATGTCCCGTGGTCTGATGAAACTAAAACTGAACTTTTTGGGCATAGTGACTATCGTTACTTTTGGAAGAAAAAAGGAGAAGCTTGGAAGCCTAAGAACACCATCCCAACTGTGAAACATGGGGGTGGCAGCATCATGTGGGGTTGATTTCCTGTAGGAGGGACTGGCGATAGCGCCACTCACAGGCATCACGTGACCCCCCGGCAGCAGCCGGCTCTTTCTTCCGCTGATGTCACGTCAAATGAGGGGTGACATTAGTGTCGCGGACCCCGCGGTGGATGCTGGGCTGTGGGCGGGGGTTACCCCGCGCGTCCCACCCAGCATCCTCCGCGCCCCACTCCCAATGAATGAGGAGAGGGAAAGAGGTAAACTTTTGACTTAGCAGTAAGTAATAAAAATGTCCTAAAACATTCTCTCTCTCTCATTATTCTGGCATTTGGCAAATATTAAAAATGATGGTAATCCTAATTGACCGAAAATGGGAAAGGTTTATTCTGATTTCATGTCAGATATTGAGAAAAACCTGCAGATGTGTCTATTTATACAGTGTATGGAAACTTCTGGTTTCAACTGTGTATGTATATATATATATATATATATATATATATATATATATATATATGTGTATATTATATACACGGCGAAGCTCACACACCACAACACCCACAGCAGAGGAACTGGCTGCACACACACCTGCTCCTGTCAGTGCTGTGAGCGCCCCTCATATCGCTGCTGGCTCCGCCCCTCATATCGCTGCTGGCTCCGCCCCTCATGTCGCTGTTGGCTCAGCCCCTCATATCGCTGCTGGCTCCGCCCCTCACATGCAGTATAATGACCTTACTGTACCCCACCTCAACTCCCAGGGTAAAGTATGATGACACCAACACAGTATGATCCCCCAACTGTCCCACACCTCTCCATACTCCATAGAGTATAATGCACTCGCCATGGTCCTCCACACAGTATAAGACTCTCGCCATGGTCCTCCACACAGTATAAGGCACTCGCCATGGTCCTCCACGCAGTATAATACACTCCCCATGGTCCTCCACGCAGTATAATGCACAACTTCGTGGTCCTCCACGCAGAATAATGCACTCCCTCGTGGTCCTCCACGCAGTATAATGCACTCCCACGTGGTCCTCCACACAGTACAATGCACTCCCCGTGGTCCTCCACACAGTATAATGCACTCCCCCATGGTCCTCCACACAGTACAATGCACTCCCCCATGGTCCTCCAAACAGTACAATGCACTCCCCCATGGTCCTCCACACAGTACAATGCACTCCCCCATGGTCCTCCACACAGTATAAGACACTCGCCATGGCTCCTCACTCAGTATAATGCATTCCCCCATGGTCCTGTACGCAGTATAATGCAGCCCCCCATAGGGTAAAATGCAGCACCCCCACCCGTAGGGTAAAATGCAGCCCCAGTCCTCCAGTATTATCAGTACACACTGATTTAAAAATAAATACATACTTACCGCTCCTCGTTCCCCGCTGCTTCAGTCTCTGCAGCTGATCACCTCAGCAGCTGCCAGCTCCACTGTCTGACACAGCGTGGCGCATCATCATGCCGCTGCGTCAGACGCAGAGGAGGAATGATGGGAGAGGGAGTGTCACATGATGCTCCCTCCTCCAGGTTTTCGTGGGCCCCGGGCGAAAGAGTCTCAGTGGCCCCTTTAACACATCCAACCATTCATGATGCACAGATACAGCAGACAAATTATAGATATAGATATAGTACAATGCCAAACATTTCACTGACTTCTTACATTTCATGAGTGATATCTACTGTAAATTCTACAATAGCTCAGAAACCGGTGAATCCTCACAGCGCACAGTGCAGACCGGACAGTATAGTCCTCCATACAGTGTTATGGCACCACTAAGTCCTCCATACAATATTATGGGCACCACATAGTCCTCCATACAGTATTATGAGCCCCATATAATGCTCCATACAAAATGCTGGACCCCATATAATTCACCATAGAGAATACTGCCTGGTCCCCATGTAATGCCATATGCAGGCTGGACCCCATACAGAGGCCCCACAAGCCCGCTGCATCCCCCCCGGGGCCCCCACAAGCCTGCTGCATCCCCCTGGAGCCCCCACAAGCCTGCAGCACCTCCCCCCAGAGCTCCCACAAGCCTGCAGCATCCCCCCCAGAGCTCCCACAGGCCTGCAGCATCCCCCCCAGAGCCCCCACAAGCCCGCAGCATCCCCCCAGAGCACCCACAAGCCCGCAGCATCCCCCCCCAGAGCACCCACAAGCCCACAGCATCCCTCCCAGGGCCCCACAAGCCCGCAGCATCCCCCCCAGGGTCCCACAAGTCCACTGCATCCCCCCCAGAGCACCCACAAGCCTGCAGTATCCCACCAAGGGCCCCCACAAGCCCATAGCATCCCCCCAGGGCCCCACAAGCCAACAGCATCCCCCCTAGGGTCCCCACAAGCCCACAGCATCCCCCCCCCAGGGCCCCACAAGCCCACACCATCCCCCTCAGAGCACCCGCAAACCCACAGCATCCCCCCCAGGGCCCCACAAGCCCACAGCATCCCCCCCAGGGCCTCACAAGCCCACAGCATTCCGCCCCCAGAGCCCCCACAAGCCCGCAGCATCCCCCCACCCCAGGGCCCCACAAGCTCGCAGCATCCCCCCCCCAGGGCCCCCACAAGCCCGCAGCATCCCCCCCAGAGCCCTCATAAGCCCGCAGCATTCCCTTAGGGCCCCCACAAGCACGCATTATCCCTGCATTATTCCCCAGAGCCCCCTAAGATCTCCACAAGCATTAATTAACCCCACCAGACTGCCCTCCAGCATTAACCCCCCCCAAATCCCTCACTCGCAAGTATCAAGCCCCCTCACCCCAAAAACAACAAGAAGAAAAGACATCAGACCAGCAATTAATAGAACAATCTCCTGTTTCTCAGCTTAGGATACTGACCTCCTCCTGCAGCTTCACCGGCAGCTCTGTCTCTGCATGAGACTCTGGCGTCTGGTGCTGAACTAGAACACGCCCTCGGAAATGACATCACACCTGGAAGGATCCCATACATTCTAGCGTCTAGGGCACGGGAAGAGGTAAGTATTGTGCCGGCCGGGGCCCTGAGCAGGCGGGGGTGGCGCATAGCTCGCCGGGATGCCCGACGGCGAGTAAGCCCCCCGCCTGCTCAGGGCCCCGCCGCTTACCTGGGTGCAGGAGGGGGACCCGATGCGGGGGTACACATTGCAGGCGACTGCTATGGGGCCCCCCCAGCTCACGGGCCCCATAGCAGTCGCGTGGCCTGCCGCCATTGGCGGGACGCCACTCGGTACAATGGTGTCTGGCCTGGACAATCCTCTGTAAGGGAAACCAAGTCCGAACTGATAGATTTTCCCTGCACTGATACATTGTAGCAAACCGTCAGGACAGGAGAGAGATCGTCTAGACTGAATACCATTGTAATAAATACTCCGCTGCTGTCAGGATTAGATTTTTTTCAGGTTCTGGATATTAACAAGAATGATTTTATTCTCAGACAACAAGCAGAGATCTTACAAATGGCAGAAAAGTTGAATAATCCTTCATTGCAGAGAGGAGAACTTTCCTCCTGTATCCGGCGGATCGTCCTGTGGCTGAGAACAGTCTTTGCGGAGCGATTCCTCCCTATGAGGGGAACGTCGGCGCGGTGGAGCTGCTGTATCAGCCACGGAGGGAAATGAAGAGCAAGAAAGATTTATCCCTCATCCTGGAGGATCCGGAACTGAAGACTGCGGAGATCAAAGCTGAAGGTGAAGCCACATGTGATCTGTATACATCGGCAGAGGGGTCGTCACATGAGGAAATCCCCCCATATCTATGGAGATGGCGATCTGTGGGGGCCAGACACAGAATGGGTGTGTGGTGTAACCAAAGAGAACACTAAGTCAGCACAGGAGCTGTGTACACAAAACGGAAGCATTCTGCAAAGTTACTTTATTCTCTTTATCCCCTTCCCGACATCCGCAGAATTTAAGTGTCGCAATTCCAATGAGTTGTGGATTTTTGGTTCAAGTTGCCCAACGGGACCAAAAAATAATGTGATAGAAAAGTATTAAAATTGAAATTTATATATATAAAAAAAATCCTTTTAAATTTCCTACCTCCATTTGTCAATACAAAACAAGACTAAAAGATTATATATATATATTTATTTATTTAGTATTGACACACTGACAAAAAGTCCAATCTATCAAATCATAAATATATTAACCCCTACAGCAAATGCCCAACAGCAAAGATAATCTAAACACCCAATTTTTTTTTCTTTTTGGGTAATTTTACCTCCCAAAAAATGCATCAAAAAGAGATGAAAAGTTTGTAGACAGCAGAGAATGGCATCAATAACCCCCGCAGGTCGCCGAGCAGAAAGCGAACCTCGCCCAGATTCATCAGCAGAAACATGGAACAAATGCCGGGTCTCACAAAATGGTGACACAATACCGGGTTATTTATTACTGTTTGGTGACACCATAATACGGCAATTCTGGCTTCTTAATTTATTTTTCCGCTATTTAACGTGCGGTTTAAATAATTTGGGCTTTGATAGGTCGGACTTTTACAGACACGACAATATAAAATGTTTCTTTTTTAATTTCTTTTTTTTTACCTTGGAAAAAAGGGGTGATTTAACATCTTTGTTTATTTTTTTTCCTTTGTAAAACTTTTTTCTTTTTTTTCCATTTTTACTTTATTTTTTTATGTCCCCTTAGGGCACTTGAACCTGCGATCTCTTGACTGCTTATTCTATATACAGTAATCCTCTAGTAATGCAGTATACAGTTTATAAGATTAAGTTCAGACTGTGGATGAACTTCACAGGAGTACCAAGATGGCAGCCATGCAGGCCTTCACCATTCCCCTGACTGCCATTCTCATCCATTTCCTGGCGATAGCGCAATATAAATGCCGCTGTTGGCTCAGGTGGCCACAGTCTACTCAAGTCGCTGCTGTCGGCTCAGGTCACCGCTGTTCTGGGCTGGCTGGCAAATTGCACACAGTAGCAACCGATCCTTATTGAGTTTTATCTGTGGCTGATTCATAAAGTGAGTAAAGGTTACAAAGCTTTAAAAAGATAAAGCCGGTGTTATGATGTAATAGTTGAGGTCAAATGCCGACTAGATTCTCATCCACTTCTATCAGTGGGCTACTCAGAGAGGTGTCTGAGACTCTAGCCAGCATGTGACCAGGCTCGGACTGGCCTGCTGGGGAATTCCCCGGTGGGTCCCACTGCAGGGCCAGAACTGACAAGAGAAGGAAGGCTCCTCCCACTCCTACCCTAGCACAGCTATGCACTTGTCTATATACTGTATGCTGTGTGTGTTTGGGGGGGACTTGTCTGTATACCGTGTGTGGGAGGTGGGGGACTTGTCTTTATACCGTATGCTGTGTGGGGGACTTGTCTATATACCGTATGCTGTGTGTGGGGGACTTGTCTATATACCGTATGCTGTGTATGGGGGACTTGTCTATATACTGTATGCTGTGTGTGTGTGTGGGGGGGACTTGTCTGTATACCGTGTGTGGGAGGTGGGGGACTTGTCTATATACCGTATGCTGTGTGTGGGGGACTTGTCTATATACTGTATGCTGTGTGTGTGGGGGACTTGTCTATATACTGTATGCTGTGTGTGGGGGGGACTTGTCTATATACCATATGCTGTGTGGGAGGGACTTGTCTATATACCGTATGCTGTGTGGGGGACTTGTCTATATACCGTATGCTGTGTGGGGTATTTGTCTATATACCGTATGCTGTGTGTGGGGGACTTGTCTATATACCGTATGCTGTGTGGGGTATTTGTCTATATACCGTATGCTGTGTGTGGGGGACTTGTCTATATACCGTATGCTGTGTGTGGGGGACTTGTCTATATACCGTATGCTGTGTGTGGGGGACTTGTCTATATACCGTATGCTGTGTGTGGGGGACTTGTCTATATACCGCATGCTGTGTGTGGGGGACTTGTCTATATACCGTATGCTGTGTGTGGGGGACTTGTCTATATACCGTATGCTGTGTGTGGGGGACTTGTCTATATACCGTATGCTGTGTGTGGGGAACTTGTCTATATACCGTATGCTGTGTGTGGGGGACTTGTCTATATACCGTATGTTGTGTGTGGGGGACTTGTCTATATACCGTATGCTGTGTGTGGGGGACTTGTCTATATACTGTATGCTGTGTGGGAGGGACTTGTCTATATACCGTATGCTGTGTGGGGGACTTGTCTATATACCGTATGCTGTGTGTGGGGGACTTGTCTTTATACTGTATGCTGTGTGTGGGGGACTTGTCTATATACTGTATGCTGTGTGTGGGGGACTTGTCTATATACTGTATGCTGTGTATGGGGGACTTGTCTATATACCGTATGCTGTGTGTGGGGGACTTGTCTATATACCGTATGCTGTGTGTGGGGGACTTGTCTATATACCGTATGCTGTGTGGGGGACTTGTCTATATACCGTATGCTGTGTGTGGGGAACTTGTCTATATACCGTATGCTGTGTGGGGGACTTGTCTATATACCGTATGCTGTGTGTGGGGGACTTGTCTATATACCGTATGCTGTGTGTGGGGGACTTGTCTATATACCGTATGCTGTGTGTGAGGGACTTGTCTATATACCGTATGCTGTGTGTGGGGGACTTGTCTATATACCGTATGCTGTGTGTGGGGGACTTGTCTATATACTGTATGCTGTGTGTGGGGGACTTGGCTATATACCGTATGCTGTGTGTGTGGGGGACTTGTCTATATACCGTATGCTGTGTGTGGGGGACTTGTCTATATACCGTATGCTGTGTGTGGGGGACTTGTCTATATACTGTATGCTGTGTGTGGGGGACTTGTCTATATACTGTATGCTGTGTGTGTGTGGGGGGGGGACTTGTCTGTATACCGTGTGTGGGAGGTGGGGGACTTGTCTATATACTGTATGCTGTGTGGGGGGGACTTGTCTATATACTGTATGCTGTGTGTGTGGGGGACTTGTCTATATACTGTATGCTGTGTGTGGGGGGGACTTGTCTATATACCGTATGCTGTGTGGGAGGGACTTGTCTATATACCATATGCTGTGTGGGGGACTTGTCTATATACCGTATGCTGTGTGGGGTATTTGTCTATATACCGTATGCTGTGTGTGGGGGACTTGTCTATATACCGTATGCTGTGTGGGGTATTTGTCTATATACCGTATGCTGTGTGTGGGGGACTTGTCTATATACCGTATGCTGTGTGTGGGGGACTTGTCTATATACCGTATGCTGTGTGTGGGGGACTTGTCTATATACCGTATGCTGTGTGTGGGGGACTTGCCTATATACCGTATGCTGTGTGTGGGGGACTTGTCTATATACCGTATGCTGTGTGTGGGGGACTTGTCTATATACTGTATGCTGTGTGTGGGGGACTTGGCTATATACCGTATGCTGTGTGTGTGGGGGACTTGTCTATATACCGTATGCTGTGTGTGGGGGACTTGTCTATATACCGTATGCTGTGTGTGGGGGACTTGTCTATATACTGTATGCTGTGTGTGGGGGACTTGTCTATATACTGTATGCTGTGTGTGTGTGGGGGGGGGACTTGTCTGTATACCGTGTGTGGGAGGTAGGGGACTTGTCTATATACTGTATGCTGTGTGGGGGGGACTTGTCTATATACTGTATGCTGTGTGTGTGGGGGACTTGTCTATATACTGTATGCTGTGTGTGGGGGGGACTTGTCTATATACCGTATGCTGTGTGGGAGGGACTTGTCTATATACCATATGCTGTGTGGGGGACTTGTCTATATACCGTATGCTGTGTGGGGTATTTGTCTATATACCGTATGCTGTGTGTGGGGGACTTGTCTATATACCGTATGCTGTGTGGGGTATTTGTCTATATACCGTATGCTGTGTGTGGGGGACTTGTCTATATACCGTATGCTGTGTGTGGGGGACTTGTCTATATACCGTATGCTGTGTGTGGGGGACTTGTCTATATACCGTATGCTGTGTGTGGGGGACTTGTCTATATACCGTATGCTGTGTGTGGGGGACTTGTCTATATACCGTATGCTGTGTGTGGGGGACTTGTCTATATACCGTATGCTGTGTGTGGGGGACTTGTCTATATACTGTATGTTGTGTGTGGGGGACTTGTCTATATACCGTATGCTGTGTGTGGGGGACTTGTCTATATACTGTATGCTGTGTGGGAGGGACTTGTCTATATACCGTATGCTGTGTGGGGGACTTGTCTATATACCGTATGCTGTGTGTGGGGGACTTGTCTATATACTGTATGCTGTGTGGGGGGGACTTGTCTATATACCGTATGCTGTGTGTGGGGGACTTGTCTTTATACTGTATGCTGTGTGTGGGGGACTTGTCTATATACTCTATGCTGTGTGTGGGGGACTTGTCTATATACTGTATGCTGTGTATGGGGGACTTGTCTATATACCGTATGCTGTGTGTGGGGGACTTGTCTATATACTCAGCATACGGTATATAGACAAGTCCCCCACACACAGCATACGGTATATAGACAAGTCCCCCACACACAACATACAGTATATAGACAAGTCCCCCACACACAACATACAGTATATAGACAAATCCCCCACACACAGCATACAGTATATAGACAAGTCCCCCCCACACACAGCATACGGTATATAGACAAGTCCCCCATACACAGCATACAGTATATAGACAAGTCCCCCACACACAGCATACAGTATATAGACAAGTCCCCCACACAGCATACGGTATATAGACAAGTCCCCCACACAGCATACGGTATATAGACAAGTCCCCCACACACACAGCATACGGTATATAGACAAGTCACCCACACACAGCATACAGTATATAGACAAGTCCCCCCCACACACAGCATACGGTATATAGACAAGTCCCCCCCACACACAGCATACGGTATATAGACAAGTCCCCCCCACACACAGCATACGGTATATAGACAAGTCCCCCCCACACACAGCATACGGTATATAGACAAGTCCCCCATACACAGCATACAGTATATAGACAAATCCCCCACACACAGCATACAGTATATAGACAAGTCCCCCCCACACACAGCATACGGTATATAGACAAGTCCCCCATACACAGCATACAGTATATAGACAAGTCCCCCACACACAGCATACAGTATATAGACAAGTCCCCCACACAGCATACGGTATATAGACAAGTCCCCCACACAGCATACGGTATATAGACAAGTCCCCCACACACAGCATACAGTATATAGACAAGTCCCCTACACAGCATACAGTATATAGACAAGTCCCCCACACACAGTATACGGTATATAGACACGTCCCCCACACACAGCACACGGTATATAGACAAGTACCCCACACAGCATACAGTATATAGACAAGTCCCCCACACAGCATACGGTATATAGACAAGTCCCCCCCCCACACAGCATACGGTATATAGACAAGTCCCGCCCCACACAGCATACGGTATATAGACAAGTCCCCCACACAGCATACGGTATATAGACAAGTCCCCTACACACAGCATACGGTATATAGACAAGTCCCCCACACAGCATACGGTATATAGACAAGTCCCCCACACACAGCATACGGTATATAGACAAGTCCCCCATACACAGCATACGGTATATAGACAAGTCCCCCACACACAGCATACAGTATATAGACAAGTCCCCCACACACAGCATACGGTATATAGACAAGTCCCCCACACACAGCATACGGTATATAGACAAGTCCCCCACACACAGCATACGGTATATAGACAAGTCCCCCACACACAGCATACGGTATATAGACAGGTCCCCCACACACAGCATACGGTATATAGACAAGTCCCCCACACACAGCATACAGTATATAGACAAGTCCCCCACACACAGCATACAGTATATAGACAAGTCCCCCACACACAGCATACGGTATATAGACAAGTCCCCCACACACAGCATACGGTATATAGACAAGTCCCCCACACACAGCATACGGTATATAGACAAGTACCCCACACAGCATACGGTATATAGACATGTCCCCCACACAGCATACGGTATATAGACAAGTCCCCCCCACACACAGCATACGGTATATAGACAAGTCCCCCACACACAGCATACGGTATATAGACAAGTCCCCCACACACAGCATACGGTATATAGACAAGTACCCCACACAGCATACGGTATATAGACAAGTCCCCCACACAGCATACGGTATATAGACAAGTCCCCCACACAGCATACGGTATATAGACAAGTCCCCTACACACAGCATACAGTATATAGACAAGTCCCCCACACACAGCATACAGTATATAGACAAGTCCCCCACACACAGCATACGGTATATAGACAAGTCCCCCACACACAGCATACGGTATATATAGACAAGTCCCCCACACACAGCATACAGTATATAGACAAGTACCCCACACGGCATACGGTATATAGACAAGTCCCCCACACAGCATACGGTATATAGACAAGTCCCTCCCACACAGCATACGGTATATAGACAAGTCCCCCCCACACACAGCATACGGTATATAGACAAGTCCCCCACACACAGCATACGGTATATAGACAAGTCCCCCACACACAGCATACAGTATATAGACAAGTACCCCACACAGCATACGGTATATAGACAAGTCCCCCACACAGCATACAGTATATAGACAAGTCCCCCACACAGCATACGGTATATAGACAAGTCCCCCCCCACACACAGCATACGGTCTATAGACAAGTCCCGCCCCACACAGCATACGGTATATAGACAAGTCCCCCACACAGCATACGGTATATAGACAAGTCCCCTACACACAGCATACAGTATATAGACAAGTCCCCCACACACAGCATACAGTATATAGACAAGTCCCCCACACACAGCATACGGTATATAGACAAGTCCCCCACACACAGCATACGGTATATAGACAAGTCCCCCACACACAGCATACAGTATATAGACAAGTCCCCCACACACAGCATACGGTATATAGACAAGTCCCCCACACACAGCATACGGTATATAGACAAGTCCCCCACACACAGCATACAGTATATAGACAAGTCCCCTACACAGCATGCAGTATATAGACAAGTCCCCCACATACAGTATACGATATATAGACAAGTCCCCCACACACACAGCATACGGTATATAGACAAGTCCCCCACACACAGCATACAGTATATAGACAAGTCCCCCACACACAGCATACAGTATATAGACAAGTCCCCTACACAGCATACAGTATATAGACAAGTCCCCTACACAGCATACAGTATATAGACAAGTCCCCCACACACAGTATACGGTATATAGACAAGTCCCCCACACACAGCATACGGTATATAGACAAGTCCCCCACACACAGCATACAGTATATAGACAAGTCCGCCACACTCAGCATACAGTATATAGACAAGTCCCCCACACACAGCATACAGTATATAGACAAGTCCCCCCCACACAGCATACGGTATATAGACAAGTCTTCCCCACACACAGCATACGGTATATAGACAAGTCACCCCCAACACAGCATACAGTATATAGACAAGTCACCCACACACAGCATACAGTATATAGACAAGTCCCCCACACACAGCATACGGTATATAGACAAGTCCCCCATACACAGCATACGGTATATAGACAAGTCCCCCACACACAGCATACGGTATATAGACAAGTCCCCCACACACAGCATATGGTATATAGACAAGACCCCCACACAGCATACAGTATATAGACAAGTCCCTGACACACAGCATACGGTATATAGACAAGTCCCCCACACAGCATACGATATATAGACAAGTCCCCCACACACAGCATACGGTATATAGACAAGTCCCCCACACACAGCATACGGTATATAGACAAGTCCCCCACACACAGCATACGGTATATAGACAAGTACCCCACACAGCATACGGTATATAGACAAGTCCCCCACACAGCATACGGTATATAGACAAGTCCCTCACACAGCATAAGGTATATAGACAAGTCCCCCACACACACAGCATACGGTATATAGACAAGTCACCCACACACAGCATACAGTATATAGACAAGTCCCCCCCACACACAGCATACGGTATATAGACAAGTCCCCCCCACACACAGCATACGGTATATAGACAAGTCCCCCCCACACACAGCATACGGTATATAGACAAGTCCCCCCCACACACAGCATACGGTATATAGACAAGTCCCCCATACACAGCATACAGTATATAGACAAATCCCCCACACACAGCATACAGTATATAGACAAGTCCCCCCCACACACAGCATACGGTATATAGACAAGTCCCCCATACACAGCATACAGTATATAGACAAGTCCCCCACACACAGCATACAGTATATAGACAAGTCCCCCACACAGCATACGGTATATAGACAAGTCCCCCACACAGCATACGGTATATAGACAAGTCCCCCACACACAGCATACAGTATATAGACAAGTCCCCTACACAGCATACAGTATATAGACAAATCCCCCACACACAGTATACGGTATATAGACACGTCCCCCACACACAGCACACGGTATATAGACAAGTACCCCACACAGCATACAGTATATAGACAAGTCCCCCACACAGCATACGGTATATAGACAAGTCCCCCCCCCACACAGCATACAGTATATAGACAAGTCCCGCCCCACACAGCATACGGTATATAGACAAGTCCCCCACACAGCATACGGTATATAGACAAGTCCCCTACACACAGCATACGGTATATAGACAAGTCCCCCACACAGCATACGGTATATAGACAAGTCCCCCACACACAGCATACGGTATATAGACAAGTCCCCCATACACAGCATACGGTATATAGACAAGTCCCCCACACACAGTATACGGTATATAGACAAGTCCCCCACACACAGCATACGGTATATAGACAAGTCCCCCACACACAGCATACAGTATATAGACAAGTCCGCCACACACAGCATACAGTATATAGACAAGTCCCCCACACACAGCATACAGTATATAGACAAGTCCCCCCACACAGCATACGGTATATAGACAAGTCTTCCCCACACACAGCATACGGTATATAGACAAGTCACCCCCAACACAGCATACAGTATATAGACAAGTCACCCACACACAGCATACAGTATATAGACAAGTCCCCCACACACAGCATACGGTATATAGACAAGTCCCCCATACACAGCATACGGTATATAGACAAGTCCCCCACACACAGCATACGGTATATAGACAAGTCCCCCACACACAGCATACGGTATATAGACAAGACCCCCACACAGCATACAGTATATAGACAAGTCCCTCACACACAGCATACGGTATATAGACAAGTCCCCCACACAGCATACGATATATAGACAAGTCCCCCACACACAGCATACGGTATATAGACAAGTCCCCCACACACAGCATACGGTATATAGACAAGTCCTCCACACAGCATACGGTATATAGACAAGTCCCCCACACACAGCATACAGTATATAGACAAGTCCCCCACACACAGCATACGGTATATAGACAAGTCCCCCACACACAGCATACGGTATATAGACAAGTCCCCCATACACAGCATACGGTATATAGACAAGTCCCCCACACAGCATACGGTATATAGACAAGTCCACCACCACACAGCATACAGTATATAGACAAGTCGTCCCCCCCCCCCACACACACACAGCATACAGTATATAGACAAGTTCCCCAGACACAGCATACAGTATATAGACAAGTCCCCCACCCCCTCCCCCCCCACACACAGCATACGGTATATAGACAAGTCCCCCACACAGCATACAGTATATAGACAAGTCCCCCACACACAGCATACAGTATATAGACAAGTTCCCCACACAGAGCAGACAGTATATAGACAAGTCCCCCACACAGCATACGGTATATAGACAAGTCCCCCATACACAGCATACAGTATATAGACAAGTCCCCCATACACAGCATACGGTATATAGACAAGTCCCCACCACACAGCATACAGTATATAGACAAGTCCCCACACAGCATACGGTATATAGACAAGTCCCCCACACACAGCATACGGTATATAGACAAGTCCCCTACACACAGCATACAGTATATAGACAAGTCCACCACACACACAGCATACAGTATATAGACAAGTCCCCCACCCCCTCCCCCCCCCACACACAGCATACGGTATATAGATAAGTCCCCCACACAGCATACAGTATATAGACAAGTCCCCCACACACAGCATACAGTATATAGACAAGTCCCCCACACACAGCATACAGTATATAGACAAGTTCCCCACACACAGCATACAGTATATAGACAAGTCCCCCACATCCCACACACGGTATACAGACAAGTCCCCCCCACACACACACAGCATACAGTATATAGACAAGTCAAACCACACACCCCCACACACACAGCATACAGTATATAGACAAGTGCATAGCTGTGGTAGGGTAGGAGTGGGAGGAGCCTTCCTTCTCTTGTCAGTTCTGGCCCTGCAGTGGGGCCCACCGGGGAATTCCCCAGCAGGCCAGTCCGAGCCTGGTCACATGCTGGCTAGAGTCTCAGACACCTCTCTGAGTAGCCCACTGATAGAAGTGGATGAGAATCTAGTCGGCATTTGACCTCAACTATTACATCATAACACCGGCTTTATCTTTTTAAAGCTTTGTAACCTTTACTCACTTTATGAATCAGCCACAGATAAAACTCAATAAGGATGGGTTGCTACTGTGTGCAATTTGCCAGCCAGCCCAGAACAGCGGTGACATGAGCCGACAGCAGCGGCTTGAGTAGACTGTGGCCACCTGAGCCAACAGCGGCATTTATATTGCGCTATCGCCAGGAAATGGATGACAATGGCAGTCAGGGGAATGGTGAAGGCCTGCATGGCTGCCATCTTGGTACTCCTGTGAAGTTCATCCACAGTCTGGACTTAATCTTATAAACTGTATACTGCATTACTAGAGGATTACTGTATATAGAATAAGCAGTCAAGAGATCGCAGGTTCAAGTGCCCTAAGGGGACATAAAAAAATAAAGTAAAAATGGAAAAAAAAGAAAAAAGTTTTACAAAGGAAAAAAAATAAACAAAAATGTTAAATCACCCCTATTTTCCAAGGTAGAAAAAAAGAAATTAAAAAAGAAACATTTTATATTGTCATGTCTGTAAAAGTCCGACCTATCAAAGCCCAAATTATTTAAACCGCACGTTAAATAGCGGAAAAATAAATTAAGAAGCCAGAATTGCCGTATTATGGTGTCACCAAACAGTAATAAATAACCCGGTATTGTGTCACCATTTTGTGAGACCCTGCATTTGTTCTATGTTTCTGCTGATGAATCTGGGCGAGGTTCGCTTTCTGCTCGCCGACCTGCGGGGGTTATTGATGCCATTCTCTGCTGTCTACAAACTTTTCATCTCTTTTTGATGCATTTTTTGGGAGGTAAAATTACCCAAAAAGAAAAAAAATTGGGTGTTTAGATTATCTTTGCTGTTGGGCATTTGCTGTAGGGGTTAATATATTTATGATTTGATAGATTGGACTTTTTGTCAGTGTGTCAATACTAAATAAATAAATATATATATATAATCTTTTAGTCTTGCTTTGTATTGACAAATGGAGGTAGGAAATTTAAAAGGATTTTTTTTATATATATAAATTTCAATTTTAATCCTTTTCTATCACATTATTTTTTGCTCCCGTTGGGCAACTTGAACCAAAAATCCACAACTCATTGGAATTGCGACACTTAAATTCTGCGGATGTCGGGAAGGGGATAAAGAGAATAAAGTAACTTTGCAGAATGCTTCCGTTTTGTGTACACAGCTCCTGTGCTGACTTAGTGTTCTCTTTGGTTACACCACACACCCATTCTGTGTCCGGCCCCCACAGATCGCCATCTCCATATATATGGGGGGATTTCCTCATGTGACGGCCCCTCTGCCGATGTATACAGATCACATGTGGCTTCACCTTCAGCTTTGATCTCCGCAGTCTTCAGCTCCGGATCCTCCAGGATGAGGGATAAATCTTTCTTGCTCTTCATTCCCCTCCGTGGCTGATACAGCAGCTCCACCGCGCCGACGTTCCCCTCATAGGGAGGAATCGCTCCGCAAAGACTGTTCTCAGCCACAGGACGATCCGCCGGATACAGGAGGAAAGTTCTCCTCTCTGCAATGAAGGATTATTCAACTTTTCTGCCATTTGTAAGATCTCTGCTTGTTGTCTGAGAATAAAATCATTCTTGTTAATATCCAGAACCTGAAAAAAATCTAATCCTGACAGCAGCGGAGCATTTATTACAATGGTATTCAGTCTAGACGATCCCCCTCCTGTCCTGACCGTTTGCTACAATGTATCAGTGCAGGGAAAATCTATCAGTTTGGACTTGGTTTCCCTTACAGAGGATTGTCCAGGCCAGACACCATTGTACCCAGTGGCGTCCCGCCAATGGCGGCAGGCCACGCGACTGCTATGGGTCCCGTGAGCTGGGGGGGCCCCATAGCAGTCGCCTGCACTGTGTACCCCCGCATCGGGTCCCTCTCCTGCACCCAGGCAAGAGGCGGGGCCCTGAGCAGGCGGGCACAATACTTACCTCTTCCCGTGCCCTAGACGCTAGAATGTATGGGATCCTTCCAGGTGTGATGTCATTTCCGGGGGCGTGTTCTAGTTCAGCACCAGACGCCAGAGTCTCATGCAGAGACAGAGCTGCCGGTGAAGCTGCAGGAGGAGGTCAGTATCCTAAGCTGAGAAACAGGAGATTGTTCTATGAAATGCTGGTCTGATGTCTTTTCTTCTTGTTGTTTTTGGGGTGAGGGGGCTTGATACTTGCGAGTGAGGGATTTGGGGGGTTAATGCTGGAGGGCAGTCTGGTGGGGTTAATTAATGCTTGTGGAGATCTTAGGGGGCTCTGGGGAATAATGCAGGGATAATGCGTGCTTGTGGGGGCCCTAAGGGAATGCTGCGGGCTTATGAGGGCTCTGGGGGGGATGCTGCGGGCTTGTGGGGGCCCTGGGGGGGGGATGCTGCGAGCTTGTGGGGCCCTGGGGTGGGGGATGCTGCGGGCTTGTGGGGGCTCTGGGGGCGGAATGCTGTGGGCTTGTGAGGCCCTGGGGGGTTGCTGTGGGCTTGTGGGGCCCTGGGGGGGAAGCTGTGGGTTTGTGGGTGCTCTGAGGGGGATGGTGTGGGCTTGTGGGGCCCTGGGGGGGATGCTGTGGGCTTGTGGGGGCCCTAAGGGGGATGCTGTTGGCTTGTGGGGCCCTGGGGGGGATGCTGTGGGCTTGTGGAGGCCCTTGGTGGGATACTGCGGGCTTGTGGGTGCTCTGGGGGGGGGATGCTGCGGGCTTGTGGGTGCTCTGGGGGGATGCTGCGGGCTTGTGGGACCCTGGGGGGGATGCTGCGGGCTTGTGGGGCCCTGGGAGGGGATGCTGCAGGCTTGTGGGAGCTCTGGGGGGGGGGTGCTGCAGGCTTGTGGGGGCTCCAGGGGGATGCAGCAGGCTTGTGGGGGCCCCGGGGGGGATGCAGCGGGCTTGTGGGGCCTCTGTATGGGGTCCAGCCTGCATATGGCATTACATGGGGACCAGGCAGTATTCTCTATGGTGAATTATATGGGGTCCAGCATTTTGTATGGAGCATTATATGGGGCTCATAATACTGTATGGAGGACTATGTGGTGCCCATAATATTGTATGGAGGACTTAGTGGTGCCATAACACTGTATGGAGGACTATACTGTCCGGTCTGCACTGTGCGCTGTGAGGATTCACCGGTTTCTGAGCTATTGTAGAATTTACAATAGATATCACTCATGAAATGTAAGAAGTCAGTGAAATGTTTGGCATTGTACTATATCTATATCTATAATTTGTCTGCTGTATCTGTGCATCATGAATGGTTGGATGTGTTAAAGGGGCCACTGAGACTCTTTTGCCCGGGGCCCACGAAAACCTGGAGGAGGGAGCATCATGTGACACTCCCTCTCCCATCATTCCTCCTCTGCGTCTGACGCAGCGGCATGATGACGCGCCGCGCTGTGTCAGACAGTGGAGCTGGCAGCTGCTGAGGTGATCAGCTGCAGAGACTGAAGCAGCGGGGAACGAGGAGCGGTAAGTATGTATTTATTTTTTAAATCATTGTGTACTGATAATACTGGAGGACTGGGGCTGCATTTTACCCTACGGGTGGGGGTGCTGCATTTTACCCTATGGGGGGCTGCATTATACTGCGTACAGGACCATGGGGGAATGCATTATACTGAGTGAGGAGCCATGGCGAGTGTCTTATACTGTGTGGAGGACCATGGGGGAGTGCATTGTACTGTGTGGAGGACCATGGGGGAGTGCATTGTACTGTTTGGAGGACCATGGGGGAGTGCATTGTACTGTGTGGAGGACCATGGGGGAGTGCATTATACTGTGTGGAGGACCACGGGGAGTGCATTGTACTGTGTGGAGGACCACGTGGGAGTGCATTATACTGCGTGGAGGACCACGAGGGAGTGCATTATTCTGCGTGGAGGACCACGAAGTTGTGCATTATACTGCGTGGAGGACCATGGGGAGTGTATTATACTGCGTGGAGGACCATGGCGAGTGCCTTATACTGTGTGGAGGACCATGGCGAGAGTCTTATACTGTGTGGAGGACCATGGCGAGTGCATTATACTCTATGGAGTATGGAGAGGTGTGGGACAGTTGGGGGATCATACTGTGTTGGTGTCATCATACTTTACCCTGGGAGTTGAGGTGGGGTACAGTAGGGTCATTATACTGCATGTGAGGGGCGGAGCCAGCAGCGATATGAGGGGCTGAGCCAACAGCGACATGAGGGGCGGAGCCAGCAGCGATATGAGGGGCGGAGCCAGCAGCGATATGAGGGGCGCTCACAGCACTGATAGGAGCAGGTGTGTGTGCAGCCAGTTCCTCTGCTGTGGGTGTTGTGGTGTGTGAGCTTCGCCGTGTATATAATATACACATATATATGTGTATGTATATATATATATATATATATATATATATATATATATATATATGTATATACATACACAGTTGAAACCAGAAGTTTCCATACACTGTATAAATAGACACATCTGCAGGTTTTTCTCAATATCTGACATGAAATCAGAATAAACCTTTCCCATTTTCGGTCAATTAGGATTACCATCATTTTTAATATTTGCCAAATGCCAGAATAATGAGAGAGAGAGAATATTTTAGGACATTTTTATTACTTACTGCTAAGTCAAAAGTTTACCTCTTTCCCTCTCCTCATTCATTGGGAGTGGGGCGCGGAGGATGCTGGGTGGGACGCGCGGGGTAACCCCCGCCCACAGCCCAGCATCCACCGCGGGGTCCGCGACACTAATGTCACCCCTCATTTGACGTGACATCAGCGGAAGAAAGAGCCGGCTGCTGCCGGGGGGTCACGTGATGCCTGTGAGTGGCGCTATCGCCAGTCCCTCCTACAGGAAATCAACCCCACATGATGCTGCCACCCCCATGTTTCACAGTTGGGATGGTGTTCTTAGGCTTCCAAGCTTCTCCTTTTTTCTTCCAAAAGTAACGATAGTCACTATGCCCAAAAAGTTCAGTTTTAGTTTCATCAGACCACGGGACATGTCTCCAAAAATTAAGGTCTTTGTTCCTGTGTGCATTTGCAAACATTAATCTGGCTTTTTTATCTTTCTTTTGGAGTAATGGCTTCTTCCTGGCACAGTGGTCTTTCAGCCTATATTGATACAGTACTCATTTCACTGTGGATATAGACACAATCTTATCAGCTTCCCCTATCATCTTCACAAGATCTTTTGCTTTTGTCCTTGATATGCACATATCGGACCAAAGCACGTTCATCTCTGGGACACAGAACCCGTCTCCTTCCTGAGCGGTATGATGGCTGGACAGTCCCATCTTGTTTGTACTTGCATATAATTGTTTGTACAGATTAACGAGACACCTTCAGGTATCTTGAAATTGTACCCAAGGATGAGCCAGACTTGTGCAAGTCCACAATTCTCTTCCTGATATCTTGGTTGATTTCTTTAGCCTTTCCCATGATGCTACACAAAGAAGCAGTGTGTTTCAGGTGTGCATTAAAATACATCCACAGGTGTGTCTCTAATTAACTGAGATGTTGCCAAAAAAACTATCAGAAGTTTCCAAACACATGACATCATCATATGGGCAGTCCAGAATTTTTTAAAGGTATAGCAATATTAGTGTATGTAAACTTATGACTTTGCAGTAAGTAATAAAAATGCTTTAAAACATTCTCTCTCTCTCTTATTATTCTGGCATTTGGCAAATCTTAAAAATTATGGTAATCCTAATTGACCTAAAACGTGAAGGTTTATTCTGATTTCATGTCAGAGATTGAGAAAAACATGCAGATGTGTCTTTTTATTGTTATGATCTGCAACAAGTACTAAGGAAAGAAGGGAGAAAGCTATCCCTACAGTAAGACTAAGCTGAATCCCTACGATGTAGCGGGCTGCCTGTTCCTAGCGAACAGACCCGCCTTAGTCCTCGGCTAGTCTGAACGAAGACCTATAGCATAAAGGAGAGGGGTCCCTAAAAGAACTAAGGACTGGAACAAAAATGGGACATCTCCTAAACAGAGAAGTTGTTACAGAACACAAAAAGATAAACTGACAAAAAGGTACTAGAGGTCCCAGAAGGACCAAGCGAACTGACAGAGAAAGGCACAGAAGCACCTGGCTAGAAAAGCAGTCAAACAACACTGAAGTCCAACACAGCCAAAAGGGCGGAGCTGGAATATAAAGGCAGATGGTCTTGTGACCACAAAACACAAGATGGAAAAAACAAACAGGAGGGTTCTAACATTTATATAGTGTATGTAAATTTCTGGTTTCAACTGTGTATACAGCTGACAGGAGCAGGTGTGTGTGCAGCCAGGTCCGCTCTTTTTGTGGCGCCGCAGCGGAGCGTGTTGTGGTGTGTGAGCTCTGCCGTGCATATAGTACAGAGGAGTATATATATATGTGTATGTATATATATATATATATATATATACATACACACACACGGGGCATGCAGGAGTTTTTAGTTTACCAGTTTGGGTCCATGCGGAGCAGCTATAGGATTCACTGGTAACATTTTGGGGAACAGACAACGTTTTTATAATTTTTATTCCATTTTTCTTTTGCGTGAGATTAATAAAAAACAATTCTGCTGATGTTTTTTTATTTTTTCCAGCATTCAATGGCAAAACCCCAGGAATGGTTCTTATATTTTTTCTTTCCAGCGTTTATCGTGCAGTATAGAGACAAAATGAACAAAAGCTACAATTTTGCCATTAATTATTACTATTTTATTCTTGATGCTGTTTTTCGTGCCGGATAAATCATGTGATCGTTGTACAGTTTGGGTTGTTGTTCTCTGCGATGTTAATCAGGTTTAGTTTTTTTGTTCTTGTTTTTTGGGGGTTTATTTTAATAAAATCTAGTTTTAATGTAAGAAAAAAAATTATATTTGAGTTTTTACTTTGTATATTTCCAAATATTTTATTGAAACGGAGTAAAGGAAAGAAGGATCAACTAGTGGGAGAGCAACTGTAAAGGACCCCTGCCAGTCCCTAAAACTAAAGGGGCCTGTGACGACACAGCATTTAATCGTAATTATCCAGATGTAAATTCCATAGGCCCAGAATGATAGACTATTGCCTGAATTATTAACTATTGAATTTATGTGTTTCTTTCTTCGGTTGGTCAACGCACATGATCTTTTGTCATGACTCTGAATGTTGACTCATCTTGTAGGTTGAAGTGATATTTGTTAATTGATAAATGGTTATTTACCTCTTATATCAACTCTTCTGGTTTATTGTACTGTTATCTTTGCAATACAGGTACGCAGGCTCTTTGAACAATGGATGTTTGCTAAATATGTTGATTACCATTTTAGAAGTCCATGCAATTTGTTGACTTGCATTGTTTCGGAATTTATAGTTTATCCTTCAATGTTTGCAATGTTTGCAAGTCAACATTGGGGGATGAACTGTGGATGCTCCAGTAATGGAAATTAGTAACACCACCCCTTTCTCTTGACCTGTGAATGAAGTCATGAAGAAGGACAGTTGTGAACTACATAAAGGAGTCTTTTTACAAAACCACTGCCAGGAACACTCTATGGGACAGCTCTACAGAACACCATGAATCCATTAAGAGGGACACAGATTTGGTTTCTACAGGATGCCAGCTTAAGGGACCACAGCCCTGGCTGGAGGAATACAGATCTGCTCCATTGACTACTATAGAACCCATGGATACATCTGGGAAAACCAGGTTGGGACCCACCAGTCACCTGGTCCCATGGAGATGTTTGGAGTAGCCAGGTTGGGACACTCCGGACACCTGGAACTCGTGAATATGCTCGGAAAAAGCCAAGTCGGGACCTTCCGGTCACCTAGTTCCATGGATATGTTCGGAGAAGCCAGGTTGGAACTTTCTGGTCTCCTGGCCACGTACCTCAATGGACTGTCAGCTTTCTAAGCTTGTTGTTACCTCCTCTTTGTGGGTGCTCTTTGGTGCGGGTGCCATTGGTGGGGGTAGTCAGCCCCAGAAGCCCCTCGGATTGGCAGCTGCTGTAATCCCAGCGAGTCAGCGGAAGGGTGAGACTCTGTAATTTGCACCATATTAGGTATTTGCTGGGACTGTTCGATATGTTTATTGTGTGTTTGGTGGCTCAATAAAATATTACCTCACTGTTTTACAATCATCCTGTGTTGTTGTTTATGTATCTTCTATCAGTGATGGATTATAATGAGTGTGATCTGCTCCACCATGAGGGGCCCGATCCTCCCGGGGGCCCACGTTCAAAGATCCCAGCACGGCTCAGGACGGATTCTTGTAGTGCTGATGTTTGATAAATAGGATAATAGAGCGCACATAGAAAATAAATGTCTGACCTCTTCTTTCTGATGGGCATTTTAGAGCGAGGAGCTGCGCTCTGGACTCACCGCTGCACTCCCCATGCCATTGCGGTGGCCATCTTAATATCGATCTGTGCGGAGGAGACTGTGGGAGTCAGACGGAGGTGTCAAATGTACGGACCCTTTTAATCACAGGATGGAGGGTCACTGTGAATATTAATTCATGAACCACTGTGCATAGTGACTCGCCCCCAGGTCCGTGGGGCACTCGGCAGCCGGGCCTCTTGTTGCTGGGGGATATCACGGTGGCTGGCCCAGTCCGTGGCCCAGGGCGGTCACTCAAAGTGGGGGGGAATGCTTATAGGGGAAATTGTCGTGACGCCACCTGTGGATTCTGGTAAGAGGTTACCAGCGCTGCGACAGTCCACTGAGGCTGATGTTAGGGGCAGCTATGATGGAACGGCTCCCCACAGGTAGAGCAGGCCTCAGGGCAGTGTAGAGGTGTAGAAAGATGGTGGAAGCAGGAGGGAGACGGCAGGACTGTCCCAGAGGAAGTACAGGCACACACACAAGGGTAAACTTCAATACCTTTACTGGTGGTGATGCAGGTACGGTCCAGTGCTTGTGGGGGCCCCGGGGGGATGCTGCGGGCTTGTGGGGGCCCTAAGGGGATGCTGCGGGCTTGTGGGGCCCTGGGGGGGATTCTGCGGGCTTGTGGGGCCCTGGAGGGGATGCTGTGGGCTTGTGGGTGCTCTGGGGGGGATGCTGCAGGCTTGTGGGGTCTATGGGGGGGATGCTGCAGGCATGTGGGGGCTCTGGGGGGGGTGATGCAGGCTTGAGGGGGGCCCTGGGGGGTTGCAGCCGGCTTGTGGGGGCCCCGGGGAGGATGCAGCGGGCTTGTGGGGCCTCTGTATGGGGTCCAGCCTGCATATGGCATTACATGGGGACCAGGCAGTATTCTCTATGGTGAATTATATGGGATCCAGTATTTTGTATGGAGCATTATATAGGGCTCATAATACTGTATGGAGGACTATGTGGTGCCATAACACTGTATGGAGGACTATACTGTCCGGTCTGCACTGTGCGCTGTGAGGATTCACCGGTTTCTGAGCTATTGTAGAATTTACAAAAGATATCACTCATGAAATGTAAGAAGTCAGTGAAATTTTTGGCATTGTACTATATCTATAATTTCTCTGCTGTATCTGTACATCATGAATGGTTGGATGTGTTAAAGGGGCCACTGAGACTCTTTCGCCCGGGGCCCACGAAAACCTGAAGGAGGGAGCATCATGTGACACTCCCTCTCCCATCATTCCTCCTCTGCGTCTGACGCAGCAGCATGATGACGCGCCGCGCTGTGTCAGACAGTGGAGCTGGCAGCTGCTGAGGTGATCAGCTGCAGAGACTGAAGCAGCAGGGAACGAGGAGCGGTAAGTATGTATTTATTTTTTAAATCATTGAGTACTGATAATACTGGAGGACTGGGGCTGCATTTTACCCTACGGGTGGGGGGGTGCTGCATTTTACCCTATGGGGGGCTGCATTATACTGCATACAGGACCATGGGGGAATGCATTATACTGAGTGGAGAACCATGGCGAGTGTCTTAAGGCCCCGTCACACTAAGCGATGCAGCAGCGATCCCGACAACGATACGACCTGTCAGGGATCGTTGCTGCATCGCTAATACATCGCTGGGGAGCTGTCAAACAGGCAGGCTCACCAGCGATCAGGGGAGCAGCGATATCGTGGAAAGAATCGTTCCACGATGTCCTGCTCCTGTCACCAGCCTGCTGCTTAAGCAGGAGCAGGCTGGTAACTATGGTAAACATCGGGTTACTAAGTGCGTGTGTGCCCCTAGTAACCCGATGTTTACCATGGTTATCAGCCAGATCGTTGGTCCCGCTGGTCACACACAGCGATGTGTGCTGGCCAGCGGGAGGCCAACGACCAAAAAATGGTCCAGGATACTTTGCAGCGATCAGCAACCTCACAGCAGGGGCCTGATCGTTGCAAAGTGTCACACATAGCGACATCGCTGGTGAGGTCGCTGGTGAGTCACCAAAACCGTGACACAGCAGCGATCTCGCTAGCGATATCGCTATGTGAGACGGGGGCTTTATACTGTGTGGAGGACCATGGGGGAGTACATTGTACAGTGTGGAGGACCATGGGGGAGTGCATTGTACTGTGTGGAGGACCATGGGGGAGTGCATTGTACTGTGTGGAGGACCATGGGGGAGTGCATGGTACTGTGTGGAGGACCATGGGGGAGTGCATTATACTGTGTGGAGGACCACGGGGAGTGCATTGTACTGTGTGGAGGACCACGAGGGAGTGCTTTATACTGCGTGGCGGACCACGTGGGAGTGCATTATACTGCGTGGAGGACCACGAGAGAGTGCATTATACTGCGTGGAGGACCATGGCGAGTGCCTTATACTGTGTGGAGAACCATGGCGAGAGTCTTATACTGAGTGCATTATACTCTATGGAGTGTGGAGAGGTGTGGGGCAGTTGGGGGATCATACTTTACCCTGGGAGTTGAGGTCGGGTACAGTAGGGTCATTATACTGTGCATATGGAGGAATTCACCATGGGGGTATCATACCATGTTTGGGGGGCACTTTTGTTGGCACCACACTTTATGGGGCAATGAAAAAGGAATCTAGCACTTCAGCAGGAGGAAAATTACTATGTAAAGGCTGGAAGGTTGTGAGATCTGATCTTCTGCGACCCCGACAATTATTTACATTTTTGTTGCTGGGGGGGGGGGGCCCAATTAGAACTTCTGCGTCCTATGTACGCCCCTGATTATACCAAATCCTCAGCTGTGCTGGTACTAAGGATATGGACACTCAGACATTTTGGGCTAAATATATACATACAAATATTTTTTCAATAACGTTTCATAAACAATTTGGCTTTTTTATTTCCTTTGCATTGCTAGTTGCAGAATGAGCTCACTGAGAATTTATCAGTGAGCTCATTCTGACCTTCTCTGTGCTGATTATGTTCACAGACCAGCATGAAAGTTGGGCTGATCTCTGATGCAGTCATAAATCATCGCAGAAATAAAAGCGCTGGAAACTCCACATCATAAGGAGCTCACTGACTGAATCTCAAGTTAACTCATTCTGCAGCCATCAATGTGCTGCTGGGAAACAAAAAGCTGGTAAAGGCCGAACAGAGCAAATGTTACATGAAGCAAAATAGTAAAAAGTATTTTTAGACCAATATACATGTATTTAAAGGGATTGTCCGGTGTGAAGCTGAAGGCTGCAGTCATCTGTGTGACTCTCTGTGACTGCAGACTTGTAATCCTCACATCATGTAGACTGCGCGCTGCCAGCATTATTCTCAGCCCAGAGATGGCAGAAGCCCCTGTATCATGTGTACAGGAATTGTGCCCCCTCTCCCCGAGGAGCAGCAGTGCCTCGTCCTCCAGATACATGAGGGTCCCATCGGGGAGATCCGCATGTACCGGCCATGATGTCATCTCCATGGATACGGCATCAGTGTGCGGAGCAGAAGACCCCTGTAAGGGAGAGCTCAGATGTGGGGGGATTGATGTGGATGTGAGGAGCAGATCCCCCCCATATTCACAGATTATCGCACAATACATGTGGCCTTGTACAGGAAAAACTGTGAGGAAAGAAGAAATCAGATTTCTTACAATATAGAATAATGTCCTCCTGCCCTCGCTCATGTCCAGTATTATTTATCCCCTGACCTTTAGGGTGGGGAACCCCTCCTGAGCCCCCTCCATTATATAGGAGCCATATATCTGCTCCATTACTGGCAGAAGGTAAGGAGCCAATCACACTGCACGGCTTCTACTTCCTGCTCTAAGCCCCGCCCACCTGCCTTCCCTTGAGATCTCCATGACAACCCTTGTGTGACTACAGTGACAGGCCACGCCCCCGAGGATTCTGATCAGTGCGGATGTCTCCATATTGCTGAGGACTGTGAGCGGCTGATGGGCGGAGCCAGCAGCGATGTGAGGGGCAGAGCCAGCAGCGATATGAGGGGCGGAGCCAGCAGCGACATGAGGGGCGGAGCCAGCAGTGATATGAGAGGCGGAGCCAGCAGCGATATGAGGGGCGGAGCCAGCAGCGATATGAGGAGCGCTCACAGCACTGACAGGAGCAGGTGTGTGTGCAGCCAGTTCCTCTGCTGTGGGTGTTGTGTTGTGTGAGCTTCGCCGTGTATATATTATACACATATATATATATATATATATATATACACAGTTGAAATCAGAAGTTTCCATACACTGTATAAATAGACACATCTGCATGTTTTTCTCAATATCTGACATGAAATCAGAATAAACCTTTCCCATTTTAGGTCAATTAGGATTACCATCATTTTTAATATTTGCCAAATGCCAGAATAATGAGCGTCTCTTGTAAGGGGCATTAAAAGAGTCTTGTTATACCACTCTGACCTCCACGTGTCTTGTAAGGGGCATTAAAACCGTCTTGTTATACCACTCTGACCTCCATGTCTTTTCAGGGGGGCATTAAAACCGTCTTGTTATACCACTCTGACCTCTATGTCTCTTCTGAGGGGCATTAAAACCATCTTGTTATACCACTCTGACCTCCACGTCTCTTGTAAGGGGCATTAAAACCGTCTTGTTATACCACTCTGACCTCCACGTCTCTTCTGAGGGGCATTAAAAGCGTCTTGTTATACCACTCTGACCTCCACGTGTCTTGTAAGGGGCATTAAAACTGTCTTGTTATGCCACTCTGACCTCCACTTCTCTTTTGAGGGGCATTAAAAGCGTCTTCTTAAGCTACTGGGACCTCCACGACTCTTCGAACGGGCATTGCATTTCCTCATAATTTTTGGAAGCTTTTGCTTGGAAGACATAAGCAAATACTATGGGAGACCCACTCCCCAATAATGGGAATAATGTTTTTAAGATGCTGTACTGTATGGCTCTTGTAAGGGGCATTAAAACCGTCTTGTTAAGCTACTGTGACCTCCACGTCTCTTCAAAGGGGCATTAAAAGCGTCTTCTTAAGCCACTCTGAACTCCACAGCTCTTCCAAGGGGCATTGAAATGTTGTTTTTAATTACCTTACCTCTAATCTCCACGACTCTTCCAACGGGCATTGCATTTCCTCCTAATTTTAGTCAGCTTTTGCTTTTCAATGCAAAGGTGAAAACTAAGGGAGACACACTCCCCAATAATGGGTAGAAGGTTTTTAGTACGCTGCAATCCACGTCTGTTTCCAGGGGCATTGCAGTTCCTTATAATTTTTGGAAAGCCTTCCATTCACTGCTTAGGCCAACAGTGCACAGGAGACCCAGTTGCCATAAATGGAAAAAAAGGTTTAGTTAAGGCCCTCTGACCTCCATGTCATTTCCAAGGGGCATTGGAGTGCCTCAAAAGTTTTGGTAGGCATTGCACTCACTGTATGTCCTATAACTGTGTAGCCAAACCGCTCCTTTTGTTACAGAAACATATCCTACAAGACATATGTGGTTGACTGGCCTGATATTGATGTGAATGGTCCCTGTTCCTCCTGCTCTTTCTCCTTTGCCACTACCTCATCCATCATTTATCACTTGAAGCTTTGTTTTAACGAGAGTCATAGAACTTGGATAGTAGCAGGAAAACATCCAGCAATCCTCGGAGGAGGTAGGATATGCGCCAAAACGCTGACCACCTCAGGCCTAGCCGCTACTACATACATGCGCTTGCATTCCTTGAAAACAAAGCAGATGCTAACTTCTATCATCCTCATCATGCTCCTCACCTTGGCACTCTCAACTCCCCTGATAGAGAAGCCAGGGCCCACCGGAGAAGTCGGGTTCTTTGGTGGGCTCGTCCAATGCTGCCCTAAAGCAGGCCAGTCTAAGAAAAGTGTGTGGGGATGTTCCGCGGAGAAATCGGGGCGGCTTGGAACCGTTTATGGACACCTGGCCGCGGGGCGGCTGGGGACCGAGTGTGGACACCCGGCCGCCCCCTGGCGGCTGGGGACCGAGCATGGACACCCGGCCGCCGGGCGGCTGGGGACTGAGTATCGATACCTCGCTGCCGAAGCAGCCATGAGGTAGTGGCCAGCTCTGGCCTCCACATGCCTAAAAGGCCCAATTTCAAGTGCACGCATGCTAGCAGTATGGTATTGCAGCCTCGGGGTGGGTTGGTGGCAGGTTGCACACTTATGCTTGCATTCCAACAAAACAAAGCAGATGCTAACTTCTATCATCATCATGCTCCTCACCTTGGCATTCTCACCTCCCCTGATGGAGTCGGGTTCTCTAGTGGGCTCGTCCAATGCTGCCCTAAAGCAGGCCAGTCTAAGAAAAGTGTGTGGGGATGTTCCGCGGAGAAATCGGGGTGGCTGGGGACCGTCTATGGACACCCGGCCGCCCCCAGGCGGCTGGGGACCAGGTGTGGACACCCGGCCGCCGGGCGGCTGGGGACTGAGTATGGATACCTCGCTGCCGAAGCAGCCATGAGGTAGTGGCCAGTTTCGGCCTCCTCAAAACTAAAAAGCCCAATTTCAAGTGCAAGCTAGCAGTATGGTATTGCAGCCTGGGGGTGGGTGGGTGGTTGGCTGCATATTTGCGCTTGCATTGCAAGGAATGGGGGAGGTACAATTGAACACTGCCCTGGGACAAGGACTTGCACGGGGATAGTTGCAAGTCTGCATCTTCTGATGCGGCAAGGATCACTTCTGATGGGCACACTTTTAGGCAGTGACCTGGGAGTCAGAGATCCGTCCAGGGGTCTTCCCCATGCTGTTCCCATGTCTTTTCAGCACTATATGCATGTGTCACACAGCACATGGCCAGATAAGGTTGTAAAATATTAAAATGACATTTCCCGGTGAATGCATTTGTCACAGTTGAAAGCAATACAAAAGTGCAAAAACGCATAAAAAATGCTACTTGTGAACATAGCCCAAGGTGTGGAGGAGTATTTTTGTTTTTGGTTATTTATTTTACCTTATACACAAGTCTTTACCCTGGAAAAGAAATTCCTTAACATATTTCCCAGGAAAAAAGTTTCACTTTCGTTTTTGAACATTTTCTTATGAGCCTGTAAAAGTGGCTTAATACCTCTGACCACGTTGTTGACAACAGTGACCTGGGGGTCAGAAATGCTTCCTGGGGCGATCCCCATGCTGTCCCCATGTCATCTGAGCACTGTCACTATCATTTTGGGCACTTTTTAGGCTTTCTACAGACTGCCGGGGGTGCCTCCGCAAAAATGCTCGGGTCTCCCATAGACTAACATGGGCTCGTTGCTCAGGTCGAGCACCCGAGTATCACGGCGAGCTCGGGCCAAGCTTCGAGCACCCGAGCATTTTAGTGCTCGCTCAACACTATTTATAATGGGAGCACAAGCTAGTGACTGATTTATATTCTCAGTGGAGCAGACTTCATTGCGGTGAATGATATACTCATGGGCACAGTGTGGCACATATTTGCATTTGGTGGCACAGTGGGCGGCATTATTTATTTAAGTCGCTTATATTTGTAACATTTTTGTTTTTCAGGAGTGCGGTGATCTGCTGAAAAGTGCGGAGCAGCCGAAACCTGGACAGCAAACTGCAAAGACGAATCATGGCGGGAAGTCGTCACGAAAGACTGGACTAGGTAAAGAAGAGAAGAAAGAGAGCGACTGCAGTGTATAAACTGGAGGGTTAGGTGGGGCCCATTATATTATAATAAATCTATGTGGGGCCCATTATATTATAATAAATCTATGTGGGGTCCATAATATTATAATAAATCTATGTGGGGTCCATAATATTAAAGGGACGGATATGTGGGGCCCATTATATTATAATAAATCTATGTGGTGCCCATTATATTAAAGGGAAAGCTATGTGGGGCCAATTATATTAAAGGGAAAGCTATGTGGGGCCAATTATATTAAGGGGAAAGCTATGTGGGGCCCGTTATATTAAAGGGAAAGCTATGTGGGGCCCATTATATTAAAGAGAAAGCTATGTGGGGCCCATTATATTAAAGAGAAAGCTATGTGGGGCCCATTATATTAAAGAAAAAGCTATGTGGGGCCCATTATATTAAAGAGAAAGCTATGTGGGGCCCATTATATTAAAGAGAAAGCTATGTGGGGCCCATTATATTAAAGGGAAAGCTATGTGGGGCCCATTATATTAAAGAGAAAGCTATGTGGGGCCCATTATATTAAAGAGAAAGCTATGTGGGGCCCATTATATTAAAGAGAAAGCTATGTGGGGCCCATTATATTAAAGAGAAAGCTATGTGGGGCCCATTATATTAAAGGGAAAGCTATGTGGGGCCCATTATGTTAAAGAGAAAGCTATGTGGGGCCCATTATATTAAAGAGAAAGCTATGTGGGGCCCATTATATTAAAGAGAAAGCTATGTGCGGCCCATTATATTAAAGAGAAAGCTATGTGGGGCCCATTATATTAAAGAGAAAGCTATGTGGGGCCCATTATATTAAAGAAAAAGCTATGTGGGGCCCATTATATTAAAGAAAACGCTATGTGGGGCCCATTATATTAAAGGGAAAGCTATGTGGGGCCCATTATATTAAAGGGAAAGCTATGTGGGGCCCATTATATTAAAGGGAAAGCTATGTGTGGCCCATTATATTAAAGAGAAAGCTATGTGGGGCCCATTTTATTAAAGAGAAAGCTATGTGGGGCCCGTTATCTTAAAGGGACATCTACGTATATGATAAATTCTATATGGGGCCCATGATATTTAATGGAAGGCTATGTGAGGCCCATTATATTAAATAGAGAGCTATGTGGGGACTAATACATTAAAAAGAAAGCTATATTGGGGCCCACTATGTTATCTGGAAGGTTTTGTGGGGTCCTCTGTATTAAATTGAGGGCTATGTGAGGCCTATTAAATTAAATGGAAAGCGTTGCGGGGCTCATAATATTATATGGAGGGCTATGTGAGGCGCATTTATCAAATAAAGGGCTATGTAGCGCCAATTATATTAAATGGAAGCCTGTGTTTTGTCCATTATATTAAATAGAGATGTATCTTGGCTCCATTATAATAAATGGAAGGCAATGTGGGGACCATTATATTAAATGGAGGGTTATGTGGGGCCCATTATATTAAATGGAAGCCTATATGGAGCCCAGTAAATTAAATGTAAAGCTATGTGGGGCCCAATATTTTAAATAGAAGGTTAAGTGGGGCCAATTGTATTAAATAGAGGGCTATGTGGTGCCCAATATAAAACATGGAAGGCTTTTTGGTGCCCATTATATTAAATAGAGGGATATTTTGGCCCCATTTTATTAAATGGAAGGCTATGTCAGGTCCAATATATTAAATGGAGTCCAGTGCGGCCTATTATATTAAATTGACGGTTATGTGGGGTTCAATAAATTAAATGAAAAGCTATGTGGAGCCCAATAAATTAAATTATAGTACATAGAAGGCAATGTGCGGCTCATTATACTATATAGAGGGCTATGTGGGGGCCATTATACTTTATAGAATTCTATGTGGGGGTCCATTATACTTTTGCCAATGGCAAATTGTGTGTTCCGGTGGCACTCCAAAGTTAAAGGGTGTGCTCCGGTGACACTCCAACGTCATAGGGTGTGCTCTGGTGGCACACCAATGGCAAAAAGGCCAAAGAGTAGACTCTGGTGGCAGACTGAGCAGCCCTAGAGTGCGCCCCAGTGATAAGCAATAAGGCCAAAGAATGTACCCTGGTGGTAGGCTAAAAAGCCCTAGAGTGCGCCCCAGTGGTAAGCAATAAGGCCAAAAAGTGCACCCCGGTGGCAGGCTAAAAAAGCCTAAAATGAGTGCCCCGGTGGTAAGCAAAATGGTCAGAGTGTACCCCGGTCGCAGTTAAAAAGCCCAAGTTGGGTGCCCCGGTGGTAAGCTAAAAGGCCAAAGAGTGCACCCCGGTGGAAGCTAAAAAGCCCAAGATGGGTGCTCCGGTGGTAAGCAAAAAAGGTCACATATTGGGCCCCTCTGGTAGGCCTACGGGAAATAGAGTTCTCCGATGGCACAACAACGGTAAAGGGTGTGCCCGATGGTACTCCAATGGTAAAGGGTGTGCTTCAGTGGCATGCCAGTGGCAAAAAGTGTACTCTGGTGGCATGCTAATGGTGAAAGGTGTGCTCTGTTGGCACCCCAACTGTAAAGAGTGTGTTCCAGTGGCACCCCAGCAGCCAATGGTGTACTTCGGTGGCAGACCATCGGGAAATGGTGTGATATGTAAGGCTCATCATAACAAAAGGGAGGGCTATGTGGGACCCATTATTTTATATGGAAAGCAAGGTGGGGCCCATTATATTAATTAGGGGCTTATGTGGGGCTCTTTATATTAAATAAAAACATATGTGGGTCCCATTAAATAAAATGGAAGGCTATGTGGACCCCATTAAATTAAATGGAAGGCTATGTGGACCCCATTAAATTAAATGGAAGGCTATGTGGGGCCCATTATATTAAATGGAAGCCTATATGGGGCCCAATAAATTAAATGAAAAGCTACAGTATGTACAGCAATAATAAAAATGGTAATAATACAGGGTGGGCTATTTATATGGATACACCTAAATTAAATGGGAATGGTTGGTGATGTCAACTTCCTGTTTATGGCACATTAGTATATGGGAGGGGGAAACTTTTCCAGATGGGTGGTGACTATGGCGGCCATTTTGAAGTCGGCCATTTTGGATCTAACTTTATTTTTTTCAATGGGAAGAGGGTCATGTGACACATCAAACTCATTGAGAATTTCATAAGAAAATACAATGGTGTGCTTGGTTTTAACATAACTTTATTCTTTCATGAATTTTTTACAAGTTTATGACCACTTATAAAATGTGTTTAAAGTGCTGCCCATTGTGTTGGATTGTCAATGCAACCCTCTTCTCCCACTCTTGACACACTGATAGCAACACCGCAGAAGAAATGCTAGCACAGGCTTTCAGTATCCGTTGTTTCAGATGCTGAATGGTTATATGGGGCCTATTAAAATAAATGGAAGACTATGCAGGACCTCTTGTAATAACTAGAAGGCAATTTGTGGCCCATTATATTAAACTAGATGGTGGCCCGATTCTAACTCATCGGGTATTCTAGAATATGTATGCGGCCGGCCGCGACCAATCAGCGAGCCGTGTTAGTGAGGACCGGAGAGCATGTTTAAATTTGGCGCCAAAACCGGTGATTGGTCACGGATGGCGGCCGCGACCAATCAGCGAATCATATTAGTGAGAACCGGGGAGCGGGTACTTCCACTGTGAGCAGCCGGGAGATGACCGGCTGCTCGCAGCAGAAGTATCCCAACCGGCGGCGCCGCTCCCCGATCCTCCCTTCACACTTGCCGTCGGGAGATCAGCGGCCCTAGCCGCTGATCTAGCGACGGTAGCCGCATGGAGGTCAGCGGCGCCGCAGGTCGGGGTACTTCTGCTGCAAGCAGCCGGGAGATGACCGGCTGCATCGCCACTGACCTCTATGCAGAGCGGTGTTTAAATTTGGAGCCAATATCGGTGATTGGTCGTGGCCGCCGAATCGTATTAGTGAGGACAGGGGAGCGGCGCTGCCTGTGCGGGTACTTCCACTGCGAGCAGCCGGGAAATGACCGGCTGATCGCAGCAGAAGTATCCCGACCGGTGGCGCCGCTCCCCGGTCCTCCCTTCACACTTTCCGTCGGAAGATCAGCGGCCCTAACCGCTGATCTCCCGACGGTAGCCGCATGGAGGTCAGCGGCGCCGCTGGTCGGGGTACTTCTGCTGCGAGCAACCGGGAGTTGACCGGCTAGCGCCGGTCATCTCCCGGCTACATCGCCGCTGACCTCCGTGCGGCAGATGAGCTGTTAATGGCCGCCATCTTTTTCTGAAATCCCACGTCGCTGATTGACCACGGTCGGACCAATCAGCGACGCAGGACTTCCTGGACAGAAGGACAGACAGACAGACATGATAAGACGATTATATATATTAAATGTAAGGTTATGTAGGGCCCAATATATTCAATGAAAAACTATATGGGCCCATTATATAAAAAAAAAAGCTAAGTGTGGCCCATTTTATTAAATGGATGATGGCATGCTCCCTTGGCAAGCCAGCGGGAAAGTGGCGTGCTTCCGGTGGCAAGCCAGCGGGACAGTGGCGTGCTCCGGTGGCAAGCCAGCGGGAAAGTGGCGTGCTCAGGTGGCAAGCCAGCGGGAAAGTGGCGTTCTCCGGTGGCAAGCCAGCGGGAAAGTGGCGTGCTGCGGTGGCAAGCCAGCGGGAAAGTGGCATGCTGCGGTGGCAAGCCAGCGGGAAAGTGGCGTGCTCCGGTGGCAAGCCAACGGGAAAGTGGCGTGCTCCGGTGGCAAGCCAACGGGAAAGTGGCGTGCTCCGGTGGCAAGCCAACGGGACTGTGGCGTGCTCCGGTGGCAAGCCAACGGGACTGTGGCGTGCTCCGGTGGCAAGCCAACGGGACAGTGGCGTGCTCCGGTGGCAAGCCAACGGGACAGTGGCGTGCTCCGGTGGCAAGCCAACGGGAAAGTGGCGTGCTCCGGTGGCAAGCCAACGGGAAAGTGGCGTGCTCCGGTGGCAAGCCAACGGGAAAGTGGCGTGCTCCGGTGGCAAGCCAACGGAAAAGTGGCGTGCTCCGGTGGCAAGCCAACGGGAAAGTGGCGTGCTCCGGTGGCAAGCCATCGGGAAAGTGGCGTGCTCCGATGGCAAGCCAACGGGAAAGTGGCGTGCTCCGGTGGCAAGCCAACGGGAAAGTGGCGTGCTCCGGTGGCAAGCCAACGGGAAAGTGGCGTGCTCCGGTGGCAAGCCAACGGGAAAGTGGCGTGCTCCGGTGGCAAGCCAACGGGAAAGTGGCGTGCTCCGGTGGCAAGCCAACGGGACTGTGGCGTGCTCCGGTGGCAAGCCAACGGGACTGTGGCGTGCTCCGGTGGCAAGCCAGCGGGAAAGTGGCGTGCTCCGGTGGCAAGCCAACGGGAAAGTGGCGTGCTCCGGTGGCAAGCCAACGGGAAAGTGGCGTGCTCCGGTGGCAAGCCAACAGAAAAGTGGCGTGCTGCGGTGGCAAGCCAACGGGAAAGTGGCGTGCTGCGGTGGCAAGCCAGCGGGAAAGTGGCGTGCTGCGGTGGCAAGCCAGCGGGAAAGTGGCGTGCTGAGGTGGCAAGCCAGCGGGAAAGTGGCGTGCTCCGGTGGCAAGCCAGCTGGAAAGTGGCGTGCTCCGGTGGCAAGCCAGCGGGACAGTGGCGTGCTCCGGTGGCAAGCCAACGGGAAAGTGGCGTGCTCCGGTGGCAAGCCAACGGGAAAGAGGCGTGCTCCGGTGGCAAGCCAACGGGAAAGTGGCGTGCTCCGGTGGCAAGCCAACGAGAAAGTGGCGTGCTCCGGTGGCAAGCCAACGGGAAAGTGGCGTGCTCCGGTGGCAAGCCAACGGGACTGTGGCGTGCTCCGGTGGCAAGCCAACGGGAAAGTGGCGTACTCCGGTGGCAAGCCAACGGGAAAGTGGCGTGCTCCGGTGGCAAGCCAACGGGAAAGTGGCGTGCTCCGGTGGCAAGCCAACGGAAAAGTGGCGTGCTCCGGTGGCAAGCCAACGGGAAAGTGGCGTGCTCCGGTGCAAGCCAACGGGAAAGTGAAGTGCTCCGGTGGCAACCCAACGGGAAAGTGGCGTGCTCCGGTGGCAAGCCAACGGGAAAGTGGCGTGCTCCGGTGGCAAGCCAACGGGAAAGTGGCGTGCTCCGGTGGCAAGCCAACGGGAAAGTGGCGTGCTCCGGTGGCAAGCCAACGGGAAAGTGGCGTGCTCCGGTGGAAAGCCAACGGAACTGTGGCGTGCTCCGGTGGCAAGCCAACGGGACTGTGGCGTGCTCCGGTGGCAAGCCAGCGGGAAAGTGGCGTGCTCCGGTGGCAAGCCAACGGGAAAGTGGCGTGCTCCGGTAGCAAGCCAACGGGAAAGTGGCGTGCTCCGGTGGCAAACCAACGGGAAAGTGGCGTGCTCCGGTGGCAAGCCAACGGGAAAGTGGCGTGCTCCGGTGGCAAGCCAACGGGAAAGTGGCGTGCTCCGGTGGCAAGCCAACGGGAAAGTGGCGTGCTCCGGTGGCAAGCCAACGGGAAAGTGGCGTGCTCCGGTGGCAAGCCAACGGGAAAGTGGCGTGCTCCGGTGGCAAGCCAACGGAAAAGTGGCGTGCTCCGGTGGCAAGCCAACGGGAAAGTGGCGTGCTCCGGTGGCAAGCCAACGGGACTGTGGCGTGCTCCGGTGGCAAGCCAACGGGACTGTGGCGTGCTCCGGTGGCAAGCCAACGGGACAGTGGCGTGCTCCGGTGGCAAGCCAACGGGACAGTGGCGTGCTCCGGTGGCAAGCCAACGGGAAAGTGGCGTGCTGCGGTGGCAAACCAACGGGAAAGTGGCGTGCTCCGGTGTCAAGCCAACGGGAAAGTGGCGTGCTCCGGTGGCAAGCCAACGGAAAAGTGGCGTGCTCCGGTGGCAAGCCAACGGGAAAGTGGCGTGCTCCGGTGGCAAGCCAACGGGAAAGTGGCGTGCTCCGGTGGCAAGCCAACGGGAAAGTGGCGTGCTCCGGTGGCAAGCCAACGGGAAAGTGGCGTGCTCCGGTGGCAAGCCAACGGGAAAGTAGCGTGCTCCGGTGGCAAGCCAACGGGACTGTGGCGTGCTCCGGTGGCAAGCCAACGGGACTGTGGCGTGCTTCGGTGGCAAGCCAGCGGGACTGTGGCGTGCTCCGGAGGCAAGCCAAAGGGAAAGTGGCGTGCTCCGGTGGCAAGCCAACGGGAAAGTGGCGTGCTCCGGTGGCAAGCCAAAGGGAAAGTGGCGTGCTCCGGTGGCAAGCCAACGGGAAAGTGGCGTGCTCCGTTGGCAAGCCAACGGGAAAGTGGCGTGCTCCGGTGGCAAGCCAACGGGAAAGTGGCGTGCTCCGGTGGCAAGCCAACGGAAAAGTGGCGTGCTCCGGTGGCAAGCCAACGGGAAAGTGGCGTGCTCCGGTGGCAAGCCAACGGGAAAGTGGCGTGCTCCGGTGGCAAGCCAACGGGAAAGTGGCGTGCTCCGGTGGCAAGCCAACGGAAAAGTGGCGTGCTCCGGTGGCAAGCCAACGGGAAAGTGGCGTGCTCCAGTGGCAAGCCAACGGGAAAGTGGCGTGCTCCGGTGGCAAGCCAACGGGAAAGTGGCGTGCTCCGGTGGCAAGCCAACGGGAAAGAGGCGTGCTCCGGTGGCAAGCCAACGGGAAAGTGGCGTGCTCCGGTGGCAAGCCAACGGGAAAGTGGCGTGCTCCGGTGGCAAGCCAACGGGACTGTGGCGTGCTCCGGTGGCAAGCCAACGGGACTGTGGCGTGCTCCGGTGGCAAGCCAGCGGGAAAGTGGCGTGCTCCGGTGGCAAGCCAACGGGAAAGTGGCGTGCTCCGGTGGCAAGCCAACGGGAAAGTGGCGTGCTCCGGTGGCAAACCAACGGGAAAGTGGGGTGCTCCGGTGGCAAGCCAACGGGAAAGTGGCGTGCTCCGGTGGCAAGCCAACGGGAAAGTGGCGTGCTCCGGTGGCAAGCCAACGGAAAAGTGGCGTGCTCCGGTGGCAAGCCAACGGGAAAGTGGCGTGCTCCGGTGGCAAACCAACGGGAAAGTGGCGTGCTCCGGTGGCAAACCAACGGGAAAGTGGCGTGCTCCGGTGGCAAGCCAACGGGAAAGTGGCGTGCTCCGGTGGCAAGCCAACGGAAAAGTGGCGTGCTCCGGTGGCAAGCCAACGGGAAAGTGGCGTGCTCCGGTGGCAAGCCAACGGGAAAGTGGCGTGCTCCGGTGGCAAGCCAACGGGAAAGTGGCGTGCTCCGGTGGCAAGCCAACGGGAAAGTGGCGTGCTCCGGTGGCAAGCCAACGGGAAAGTGGCGTGCTCCGGTGGCAAGCCAACGGGACTGTGGCGTGCTCCGGTGGCAAGCCAACGGGACAGTGGCGTGCTCCGGTGGCAAGCCAACGGGAAAGTGGCGTGCTCCGGTGGCAAGCCAATGGGAAAGTGGCGTGCTCCGGTGGCAAGCCAACGGGAAAGTGGCGTGCTCCGGTGGCAAGCCAACGGGAAAGTGGCGTGGTCCGGTGGCAAGCCAACGGGAAAGTGGCGTGCTCCGGTGGCAAGCCAACGGGAAAGTGGCGTGCTCCGGTGGCAAGCCAACGGGACTGTGGCGTGCTCCGGTGGCAAGCCAGCGGGAAAGTGGCGTGCTCCGGTGGCAAGCCAACGGGAAAGTGGCGTGCTCCGGTGGCAATCCAACGGGAAAGTGGCGTGCTCCGGTGGCAAGCCAACGGGAAAGTGGCGTGCTCCGGTGGCAAGCCAACGGGAAAGTGGCGTGCTCCGGTGGCAAGCCAACGGGACTGTGGCGTGCTCCGGTGGCAAGCCAACGGGACTGTGGCGTGCTCCGGTGGCAAGCCAGCGGGAAAGTGGCGTGCTCCGGTGGCAAGCCAACGGGAAAGTGGCGTGTTCCGGTGGCAAGCCAACGGGAAAGTGGCGTGCTCCGGTGGCAAGCCAACGGGAAAGTGGCGTGCTCCGGTGGCAAGCCAACGGAAAAGTGGCGTGCTCCGGTGGCAAGCCAACGGGAAAGTGGCGTGCTCCGGTGGCAAGCCAACGGGAAAGTGGCGTGCTCCGGTGGCAAGCCAACGGGAAAGTGGCGTGCTCCGGTGGCAAGCCAACGGGAAAGTGGCGTGCTCCGGTGGCAAGCCAACGGGAAAGTGGCGTGCTCCGGTGGCAAGCCAACGGGAAAGTGGCGTGCTCCGGTGGCAAGCCAACGGGACTGTGGCGTGCTCCGGTGGCAAGCCAGCGGGAAAATGGCGTGCTCCGGTGGCAAGCCAACGGGAAAGTGGCGTGCTCCGGTGGCAAGCCAACGGGAAAGTGGCGTGCTCCGGTGGCAAGCCAACGGGAAAGTGGCGTGCTCCGGTGGCAAGCCAACGGGAAAGTGGCGTGCTCCGGTGGCAAGCCAACGGGAAAGTGGCGTGCTCCGGTGGCAAGTCAACGGGACTGTGGCGTGCTCCGGTGGCAAGCCAACGGGACTGTGGCGTGCTCCGGTGGCAAGCCAGCGGGAAAGTGGCGTGCTCCGGTGGCAAGCCAACGGGAAAGTGGCGTGCTCCGGTGGCAAGCCAACGGGAAAGTGGCGTGCTCCGGTGGCAAGCCAACGGGAAAGTGGCGTGCTCCGGTGGCAAGCCAACGGGAAAGTGGCGTGCTCCGGTGGCAAGCCAACGGAAAAGTGGCGTGCTCCGGTGGCAAGCCAACGGGAAAGTGGCGTGCTCCGGTGGCAAGCCAACGGGAAAGTGGCGTGCTCCGGTGGCAAGCCAACGGGAAAGTGGCGTGCTCCGGTGGCAAGCCAACGGGAAAGTGGCGTGCTCCGGAGGCAAGCCAACGGGACTGTGGCGTGCTCCGGTGGCAAGCCAACGGGACTGTGGCGTGCTCCGGTGGCAAGCCAACGGGACAGTGGCGTGCTCCGGTGGCAAGCCAACGGGACAGTGGCGTGCTCCGGTGGCAAGCCAACGGGAAAGTGGCGTGCTCCGGTGGCAAGCCAACGGGAAAGTGGCGTGCTCCGGTGGCAAGCCAACAGGAAAGAGGCGTGCTCCGGTGGCAAGCCAACGGGAAAGTGGCGTGCTCCGGTGGCAAGCCAACGGGAAAGTGGCGTGCTCCGGTGGCAAGCCAACGGGAAAGTGGCGTGCTCCGGTGGCAAGCCAACGGGAAAGTGGCGTGCTCCGGTGGCAAGCCAACGGGAAAGTGGCGTGCTTCGGTGGCAAGCCAACGGGAAAGTGGTGTGCTCCGGTGGCAAGCCAACGGGAAAGTGGCGTGCTCCGGTGGCAAGCCAACGGGAAAGTGGCGTGCTCCGGTGGCAAGCCAAAGGGACTGTGGCGTGCTCCGGTGGCAAGCCAACGGGAAAGTGTCGTGCTCCGGTGGCAAGCCAACGGGAAAGTGGCGTGCTCCGGTGGCAAGCCAACGGGAAAGTGGCGTGCTCCGGTGGCAAGCCAACGGGAAAAGGTGTGCTCCGGTGGCATGCTAATGGTAAAGGTGTGCTCCAGTGGCATTCTAACGGTAAAGATGTGCTGCGGTCACATGCTAATGGTAAAGGTGTGCTCCGGTGGCATGCTAACGGGAATAGGTGTGCTCCGATGGCATGCTAACGGGAATAAGTGTGCCCGGTGGCATACTAACGGGAAAAGGTGTGCTACGGTGGCATGCTAGCGGGAAATGGTGTGCTTCGGTGGCATGATAACGAGTAATGGGGTACTCCATTGGCACCACAATGGTCAAGGGACTTGGAAATGTCACATGTGAAGTCATACTCGCATAGTGTCTGTTGTTGCAGGGATCAAAAGAGCGACCCGGTGGAACAAGATGTGGACACTGTGCGGCAGATGGTGGTTTAAGGACAGCAAACAGCAAAATAAGACCAAGCAACAGCAAGAAAACAATCCAAGAATTACCGCAGCAGACAAGTAAGTGTTTGTGATTCTTTTAAACGGTGATGTATGATCAGATGAAGTGGAATGCAGTAAGTTTGGAAATATGATTAACATGTTAATAAAGTGTCTGAAATGTATCAGCGAGAAAGAGAAAAAGGTGGATTGTTACAGGGGGACAGTAGAGTAGGGAGTTGCAGAGAAAGTCCTTGTGACAGGTTTAGGATGTATACGGCTGTTTATTGCCTCCTCCACATACAAAGGCAGGAGATGAGACTAACAAACTATTGAACTTGGAGTTGTCAGTAATGTTGGAGGTGAAATTAATAAAGCAAGTAAAATGGGAAAGAAAAAAAGGGGTTGTATGTTTGCCTGGTCAGAGGGATGTTTGCCTGGTCATGGGGATGTTTGCCTGGTCAGGGGGATGTTTGCCTGGTCAGGGGGATGTTTGTCTGGTCAGGGGGATGTTTGCCTGGTCAGGGGGATGTTTGTCTAGTCAGAGGGATGTTTGCTTCACGTTGGGGAAGAGGGAAAGGACTGAATGATCCGGCACCTGTCCTATCCACAGGATGGTCAGCTAGTGCCGCCATTGGGAAAGAGCTGACCTAGTGTCACTATCAATCATCAGAGTCTGCAGTACAACTGATTAGGGGTCCAGCAGGGGGGCACTGATGACACAGGTGGACCTTGGGGCGGTTTTCCGGTTGCGGACGCTGCACCTAGAGGGTTTTCTTCATGTAATTATCCTTCTCACATTGCAGACTTGTGAACTTTATAAATATTCTTCATTTGCTTATTTTCTTACTTCTCTCCCAAACACGTTGCTGAAGTGCTGTCTCACCCCCACTGCCCCCATCCAGAAGCTTCTTGTGGCTGCTGTTCAGTGAGATTTGTCCTCTATATACCAGCAGTCTGTGTATAGGCCTGTCTCTGTCTGATCCTCTCTGCTCTACACCCCTGCACTCAGACATGGGAAACCCTGTACTCGGATTACTTCACATCTTGGTGAACAACAGCTGAAAGGACCCTATAAAGGAGCCTGTACCAGGCAGGTGACAGCGGTGCAGCATTGTGCTTGTGAGGGCAATCGGGCGGTGGAGTCAGAAATTGGGGAATACTTGGGTGCTCTCTGGACGGACAATATTAGTGCTGCAGTAATTTCCCACAAGTTTTTGCACAGAGCGGCCACTAATATAGAATAAAGTAAAACAATTGTGCCCTGTAAATAATGGCTGTGCTTTGCTACAAATGCTTCATGTTTGCAGGAGTTTTTTTTCTTTAATAAATTTTATTTAGTTTATAATTGATTTTTTCTCTTTCTGCTAGATATCAGCACATGATAGAGGCCGTACGGGACTGATATAAGAAGTTCTTGGCTGAGAAGGAAAGAAGCTTCATTCCTCCATGAGCTGCAGTTCTTTGTGTCCAGTCGGGAACTCTATTAGTAAGTAGATTTTATCACCGGCGCAGACATTTCCGGGAAGGTTCCAATTGGCCAAATACAAGACGTTCATTAAACTCTTCATTTGAAATAAACGTCTGGTTATCATCCACAATACTTAATACCGATCACTTGTCACAAATTTGTATATTTTTTACCTGTTATAAAATGCTGCTGATCCCTTGAATCTTTTCTTTTTTTTTGTCATTTTAGACAAAACATTACATATTTCTGACAAGTCCCAGGTCTTTTCACACCACTCGTTTTGCAGGTTCTTTAATGCTACAGCACTTACGTTATTGGGGTCATTTTTGTGCAGTTTGCAGTTACATGATTTTTTATACATGTTTTTTTTTAGCTTTGTCTTGTTATTACATCACATTCATCTTTTTCCTCTCTTGCTTCCCTGGACTGAAGGAAACATATCTCCAAGTCATTCTGAGCTGCCGGCAGGAGAGATTGACCCTCAGGAGCCTCCTAGTCTTCAGAATCCACTTGAAGGAGAAGTCCAAGAAAAAGAAAGGCCTCCGACAGCAGAGCAACCTGTCCGCCAAAAAGTCCCAGAAGAAGAAGCGATGGTCCCGCAGCTCATCTGTGTTTTTCCTAAATGTGGTTTATATTTTTACTGATTGTAATTTTCTTGGTCGATACCAGATAAAGTTTTGGATGACAACTGTCTGGACTTGTGTCTTATTTTACATTTCTCCTTTTTTCTTCTTGCTTCCCCTCCAGTGAGATCTGGCTTAGGTGATAAAAGCCTTTCTCTATCCGGCATTTTTTCAGCAGGCTGGAGAAAGACTTTCTGGATGATAACTTGCCTTAGTCTCAGGTGCCCATACACTAGTTAGCTTTAGACCGGACGCTTGTCCACACAACACATCCCGACTCCCCCATATACATGAATGTGGTTATATGTGTGGGGGAGATGGCCCCATACACAGCACATGGTCGGCTGCTCCAGCAAAAATCCTTGGGTTTGACCTACCTTCCTGTAATATATATGGAGGGCCATTAGTTGGATGTTTGGAGGACCCCTCTTTGTCCGACAGCTTCCCTCCCCCACACATAGCAAGCAGTGTACATACAAGCTCCCTTCCCGCACATACAGTATATATAGCATATAAAGAAAAAACCTAGAAGTCTGAACTGAAACATAAATTGATGTGCATGCAAAATGTAAATGCATGTTCACACAAGGCCACTAGACAAAGAAAAACCAAAGACAGGCAAAATACCCAAGTAACCGGAAGTGAATGGGTAAATCGCAAAGTGCAAAAATAATAAATAATGAAGGGTATTTAGTTAACATAATTTTGATAAAAATAATGCAAAAGCTATCCCGCCACATCACGGCAACCCTTATGGGACAGTCCTAACTCTAATATTAAAACCTTACCATTTGTCAAGTGACGTACATATGGATAAGGGCAGAGAGACTGACCCCCTAGTAGAAGCATAGACCTGAGGCAGAATAAACATTTCAGCTCAGACAAAGGGTGGCCACACCCTAATATGCACTAAAGCACACTGAACTACAAAGAATAAACCTAGAAGTCTGAACTGAAACATAAATTGCAGGCAAAATGTAAATGCATGTTCACATAAGGCCACTAGACAAAGAAAAACCAAAGGCAAGCAAAATACCCAAGTAACCGGAAGTAAATGGGTAAATCGCAAAGTGCAAAAATAATAAATAATGAAGGGTATTTAGTAGTGAAAAGCGAGCACTAAAATGCTCGGGTGCTTGAAGTTCGGGCTGAGCTTGCCATGATACTCGGGTGCTCGACCTGAGCCACGAGCCCAATGTTAGTCTATGGGAGAACCGAGCATTTTCGCGGCGGCATCCCCGGCTGTCTTTTAAAAGCCTAACAAGTGCCCAAAACGATAGTGACAGTGCTCAAATGACATGGGGACAGCATGGGGATCGCCCCAGGAAGCATTTCTGACCCCCAGGTCACTGCTGTCAACAATGTGGTCAGAGGTATTATGCCACTTTTAAGGGCTCACAATAAAACGTTCAAAAACTAAACTGAAACTGCTTTCCTGTGAAATATGTTAAGGAAGTTCCTTTCCAGGGTAAAGACTTGTGTATAAGGTAAAATAAATAACCCAAAAAAAAAAATACTCCTCCACACCTTGGGCTATGTTCACAAGTAGCATTTTTAATGCGTTTTTGCACTTTTGTATTGCTTCAATCGTGACAAATGCATTCACCGGGAAATGTAATTTTAACATTTTACAACCTTATCTGGCCATGTGCTGTGTGACACATGCATACAGTGCTGAAAAGACATGGGGACAGCATGGGAAAGACCCCTAGAAGCATCTCTGACTCCCCGGTCACTGCCTAAAAGTGTGCCCATCAGAAGTCATCCTTGCCGCATCAGAAGATGCAGACTTGCAACTATCCCCGTGCAAGTTCTTGTCCCAGGGCAGGGTTCAATTGTACCTCCCCTATTTCTTGCAATGCAAGCGCAAATATGCAGCCAACCACCCACCCACCCCCAGGCTGCAATACCATACTGCTTGCTTGCACTTGAACTTAGGCCTTTTAGGCATGTGGAGGCGGAATCTGGCCACCATGTCATGGCAGCGTTGGCGGCCTGGTATCCATACTCAGTCCCCAGCCGCCCGGCGGCGGGGTGTCCACACTCGGTCCCCAACCGCCAGGTGGCGGTCGGGTGTCCATACTCAGTCCCCAGCCGCCTGGGGGCAGCCGGGTGTCCATAAACGGTCCCCAGCCGCCCCTATTTCTCCTTGGAACATCCCCTCACACACTTTTCTTAGCCCGGCCTGCTTTAGGGCAGCATTGGACGAGCCCACCAGAGAACCAGACTCCTCCGGTGGGCCCTGGCTTCTCCATCAGGGGAGTTGAGAGTGACAAGGTGAGGACCATGATGATGATGATACAAGTTAGCATCTGCTTTGTTTTCTTAGAATGCAAGCGTAAGTGTGCAGCCTGCCACCCACCCACCGCCAGGCTGCATTACCATACTGCTTGCTTGGGCCTTTTTAGGCACGTGGAGGCGGAATCTGACCACCGAGTCATGGCAGCATTGGCGGCCTGGAATCCATACTCAGTCCCCAGCCGCCCGGCTGCCAGGTGTTCACACTCGGTCCCCAGCCGTCAGGGGGCGGCCGGGTGTCCATACTCGGTCCCCAGCCGCCCCGCGGCCGGGTGTTCACACATGGTCCCCAGCCCCCTGGGGGCAGCCGGGTGTCCATAAACGGTCCCCAGGGGCCCCTATTTCTCCTTGGAACATCCCCCCCACACACTTTTCTTAGCCTGGCCTGCTTTAGGGCAGCATTGGACGAGCCCACCAGAGAACCAGACTCCTCCAGTGGGCCCTGGCTTCTCCATCAGGGGAGTTGAGAGTGCCAAGGTGAGGACCATGATGATGATGATACAAGTTAGCATCTGCTTTGTTTTCTTGGAATGCAAGCGCATGTATGTAGTAGCGACTAGGCCTGAGGTGGTCAGCGTTTTGGCGCATATCCTACCTCCTCCGAGGATTGCTGGATGTTTTCCTGCTACTATCCCAGTTCTATGACTCCCATTAAAACAAAGCTTCAGGTGATGAATGATGGATGAGGTGGTGGCAAAGGAGAAAGAGCAGGAGGAACAGGGACCATTCACATCAATATCAGGCCAGTCATCCACATATGTCTTGTAGGATATGTTTCTGTAACAAAAGGAGCGGTTTGGCTACACAGTTATAGGGCATACAGTGAGTGCAATGCCTACCAAAAATTTTGAAGCACTCAAATGTACCTTGGAAATGACATGGAGGTCAGAGGGCCTTAACTAAACCGTTTTTTCCATTTATATCAACTGGGTGTCCTGTACACTGTTGGCCTAAACAGTGAATGGAAGGCTTTCCAAAAATTATGAGGAACTGTAATGCCCCTTGAAACAGACGTGGATTACAGCGTACTAAAAACCTTCTACCCACTATTGGGGAGTGGGTCTCCCTTAGTTTTCGCCTTTGCATTGAAAAGCAAAAGCTGACTAAAATTAGGAGGAAATGCAATGTCCGTTGGAAGAGTCGTGGAGGTTAGAGGTAATTAAAAACAACATTTCAATGCCCCTAGGAAGAGCTGTGGAGTTCACAGTGGCTTAAGAAGACTTTTGATGTCCCTTTGAACAGACGTGGAGGTCACAGTAGCTTAACAAGATGGTTTTAATGCCCCTCGGAAAAGACGTGGAGGTCCCAGTAGCTTAACCAGACGTTTTGAATGCCCCTCGGAAAAGGGGCTTTTAATGCCCCTTCTAAGAGCCATACAGTACAGCATAGTACAAACATTATTCCCATTATTGGGGAGTGTGTATCCCATAGTCATAGCTTATGCCTTCCAAGCAAAAGCTGCCAAAAATTAGGATGGAGAAACTTGCAATGCCCCTTACAAGAGCCATGCAGCACACCATATTCCAAACATTATTCCCATTATTGGGGAGTGGGTCTCCCATAGTCTTTGCTTATGCCTTCCAAGCAAAAGCTGCCAAAAATTAGGACGAAGGAGCTTGCAATGCCCCTCACAAGAGCCATGCAGTACAGCATATTACAAACATTATTCCCATTATTGGGGAGTGGGTCTCCCATAGTCTTTGCTTATGCCTTCCAAGCAAAAGCTGCCAAAAATTAGGACGGAGGAACTTGCAGTGCCCCTCACAAGAGCCATGCAGTACAGCATATTACAAACATTATTCCCATTATTGGGGAGTGGGTCTCCCATAGTATTTGCTTATGCCTTCCAAGAAAAAGCAGCCAAAAATTAAGAGGAAATGCAATGCCCGTTCGAAGAGTCGTGGAGGTTAGAGTTAATTAAAAACAACATATCAATGCCCCTTGGAAGAGTTGTGGAGTTCAGAGTGGTTTAACAAGACACTTTTAATGCCCCTCAAAAGAGATGTGGAGGTCCCAGTAGCTTAACAAGACGGTTTTAATGCCCCTCAGAAAAGTGGTGGAGGTCACAGTAGCTTAAGAAGACGCTTTTAATGCCCCTCAGAAACGTGGTAGAGGTCCCAGTAGCTTAACAAGACTGTTTGAATGCTCCTTGGAAGAGACGTGGAGGTCCCAGTAGCTTAACTGGCCGGTTTAAATGCCCCTCGGAAGAAACGTGGAGATCCTAGTAGCTTAACAAGATGGTTTTAATGCCCCTTGGAAAAGTGGTGGAGGTCGCAGTAGCTTAACAAGACGGTTTGAATGATCCTTGGAAGAGACGTGGAGGTCACAGTACCTTAACAAGACGGTTTGAATGCCCCTTGGAAGAGACGTGGAGGTCGCAGTAGCTTAACAAGACGCTATTAATGCCCCTCAGAAGAGACGTGGAGGTCTCAGCAGCTTAACAAGACGGTTTTAATGCTCCTCAGAAAAGTGGTGGAGGTCCCAGTAGCTTAACAAGATGATTTTAATGCCCCTCAGAAACGTGGTAGAGGTCCCAGTAGCTTAACAAAACTGTTTGAATGCTCCTTGGAAGAGACGTGGAGGTCCCAGTAGCTTAACTGGCCGGTTTAAATGCCCCTCGGAAAAGTGGTGGAGGTCACAGTAGCTTAACAAGACACTATTAATGTCCCTCAGAAGAGAAGTGGAGGTTCCAGTAGCTTAACAAGACAGTTTGAATGCCCCTTGGAAGAGACGAGGAGGTCACAGTAGCTTAACAAGACGGTTTTAATGCTCCTCGGAAAAGTGGTGGAGGTCCCAGTAGCTTAACAAGATGGTTTGAATGCCCCTTGGAAGAGACGTGGAGGTCCCAGTAGCTTAACAAGACGGTTTGAATGCCCCTTGGAAGAGACGTGGAGGTCCCAGTAGCTTAACAAAACGGTTTTAATGCTTCTCGGAAAAGTGGTGGAGGTCCCAGTAGCTTAATAAGACGCTTTTACTGCCCCTCGAAAAAGTGGTGGAGGTCGCAGTAGCTTAACAAGACGGTTTGAATGCCCCTTGGTGGAGACGTGGAGGTCCCAGTAGCTTAACAAGACGGTTTGAATGCCCCTTGGAAGAGACGTGGAGGTCCCAGTAGCTTAACAAGACGGTTTTAATGCCCCTCGGAAAAGTGGTGGAGGTCACAGTAGCTTAACAAGTCGCTTTTAATGCCCCTGGGAAGAGAAGTGCAGGTCGCAGTAGCTTAACAAGACGGTTTGAATGCCCCTTGGAAGAGACGTGGAGGTCCCAGTAGCTTAACAAGACGGTTTTAATGCTTCTCAGAAAAGTGGTGGAGGTCCCAGTAGCTTAATAAGACGCTTTTACTGCCCCTCGAAAAAGTGGCGGAGGTCGCAGTAGCTTAACAAGACGGTTTGAATGCCCCTTGGTAGAGACGTGGAGGTCGCAGTAGCTTAACAAAACGGTTTGAATGCCCCTTGGAAGAGACGTGGAGGTCCCAGTAGCTTAACAAGACAGTTTGAATGCCCCTCGGAAGAGAAGTGGAGGTCCCAGTAGCTTAACAAGACGGTTTTATTGCCCCTCGAAAAAGTGGTGGAGGTCACAGCAGCTTAACAAGAAGCTTTTAATGCCCCTCAGATAAGTGGTGGAGGTCCCAGTAGCTTAACAAGACGGTTTGAATGCCCCTTGGAAGAGACGTGGAGACGTGACATGCTAATGGTAAAGGTGTGCTCCGGTGGCATGCTAACGGGAATAGGTGTGCTCCGATGGCATGCTAACGGGAATAAGTGTGCCCGGTGGCATACTAACGGGAAAAGGGGTGCTACGGTGGCATGCTAGTGGGAAATGGTGTGCTTCGGGGGCATGATAATGAGAAAAGGGGTACTCCATTGGCACCACAATGGTAAAGGGACTTGGAAATGTCACATGTGAAGTCATACTCGCATAGTGTCTGTTGTTGCAGGGATCAAAAGAGCGACCCGGTGGAACAAGATGTGGACACTGTGCGGCAGATAGTGGTTTAAGGACAGCAAACAGCAAAATAAGACCAAGTAACAGCAAGAAAACAATTCAAGAATTACAGCAGCAGACAAGTAAGTTAGTGTGATTCTTTTAAACGGTGATGTATGATCAGATGAAGTGGAATGCAGTAAGTTTAGAAATATGATTAACATGTTAATAAAGTGTCTGAAATGTATGAGCGAGAAAGAGAAAAAGGTGGATTGTTACGGGGGACAGGTGAGAGTAGGGAGTTGCAGAGAAAGTCCTTGTGACAGGTTTAGGATGTATACGGCTGTTTATTGTCTCCTCCACATACAAAGGCAGGAGATGAGACTATCAAACTATCGAACTTGGAGTTGTCAGTAATGTTGGAGGAGAAATTAATAAAGGAAGTAAAATGGGAAAGAAAATAAAGGGTTGTATGTTTGCCTGGTCAGAGGGATGTTTGCCTGGTCAGGGGGATGTTTGCCTGGTCAGGGGGATGTTTGCCTGGTCAGGGGGATGTTTGTCTGGTCAGGGGGATGTTTGTCTGGTCAGGGGGATGTTTGTCTGGTCAGAGGGATGTTTCCTTCACGTTGGGGAAGAGGGAAAGGACTGAATGATCCGGCACCTGTCCTATCCACAGGATGGTCAGCTAGTGCCGCCATAGGGAAAGAGCTGACCTAGTGTCACTATCAATCATCTGAGTCTGCAGTACAACTGATTAGGAGTCCAGCAGGGGGGCGCTGATGACACAGGTGGACCTTGGGCGGTTTTCTGGTTGCCGACGCTGCACCTAGAGGGTTTTCTTCATGTAATTATCCTCCTCACATTGCAGACTTGTGAACTTTATAAATATTCTTCATTTGCTTATTTTCTTCCTTCTCTCCCAAACACGTTGCTGAAGTGCTGTCTCACCCCCACTGCCCCCATCCAGAAGCTTCTTGTGGCTGCTGTTCAGTGAGATTTGTCCTCTATATACCAGCAGTCTGTGTATGGGCCTGTCTCTGTCTGATCCTCTCTGCTCTCCACCCCTGCACTCAGACATGGGAAACCCTGTACTCGGATTACTTCACATCTTGGTGAACAACAGCTGAAAGGACCCTATAAAGGAGCCTGTACCAGGCAGGTGACAGCGGTGCAGCATTGTGCTTGTGGGGGCAATCGGGCGGTGGAGTCAGAAATTGGGGAATACTTGGGTGCTCTCTGGTTGGACAATATTAGTGCTGCAGTAATTTCCCACAAGTTTTTGCACAGAGCGGCCACTAATATAGAATAAAGTAAAACAATTGTGCTCTGTAAATAATGACTGTGCTTTGCTACAAATGCTTCATGTTCGCACGAGGTTTTTTTTTCTTTAATAAATTTTATTTAGTTTATAATTGATTTTTTCTCTTTCTGCTAGATATCAGGACATGATAGAGGCCGTACGGGACTGGTATAAGAAGTTCTTGGCTGAGAAGGAAAGAAGCTTCATTCCTCCATGAGCTGCAGTTCTTTGTGTCCAGTCGGGAGCTCTATTAGTAAGTAGATTTTATCACCGGCGCAGACATTTCCGGGAAGGTTCCAATTGGCCGAATACAAGACGTTCATTAAACTCTTCATTTGAAATAAACGTCTGGTTATCATCCACAATACTTAATACCGATCACTTGTCACAAATTTGTATATTTTTTACCTGTTATAAAATGCTGCTGATCCCTTGAATCTTTTCTTTTTTTTTGTCATTTTAGACAAAACATTACATATTTCTGACAAGTCCCAGGTCTTTTCACACCACTCGTTTTGCAGGTTCTTTAATAATACAGCACTTACGTTATTGGGGTCATTTTTGTGCAGTTTGCAGTTACATGTTTTTTTATACATGTTTTTTTTTAGGTTTGTCTTGTTATTACATCACATTCATCTTTTTCCTCTCTTGCTTTCCTGGACTGAAGGAAACATATCTCCAAGTCACTCTGAGCTGCCGGCAGGAGAGATGGACCCTCAGGAGCCTCCTAGTCTTCAGAATCCACATGAAGGAGAAGTCCAAGAACAAGAAAGGCCTCCGACAGCAGAGCAACCTGTCCGCCAAAAAGTCCCAGAAGAAGAAGCGATGGTCCCGCAGCTCATCTGTGTTTTTCCTAAATGTGGATTATACTTTTACTGATTGTAATTTTCTTGGTCGATACCAGATAAAGTTTTGGATGACAACTGTCTGGACTTGTGTCTTATTTTACATTTCTCCTTTTTTCTTCTTGATTCCCCTCCTGTGAGATCTGGCTTAGGTGATAAAAGCCTTTCTCTATCCGGCATTTTTTCAGCAGGCTGGAGAAAGACTTTCTGGATGATAACTTGCCTTAGTCTCAGGTGCCCATACACTAGTTAGCTTTAGACCGGACGCTTGTCCACACAACACATCCCGACTCCCCCATATACATGAATGTGGTTATATGTGTGGGGGAGATGGCCCCATACACAGCACATGGTCGGCTGCTCCAGCAAAAATCCTTGGGTTTGACCTACCTTCCTGTAATATATATGGGGGGCCATTAGTTGGATGTTTGCAGGACCCCTCTTTGTCCGACAGCTTCCCTCCCCCATACATAGCAAGCAGTGTACATACAAGCTCCCTTCCCGCACATACAGCATATATAGCATATAAAGAAAAAACCTAGAAGTCTGAACTGAAACATAAATTGATGTGCATGCAAAATGTAAATGCATGTTCACACAAGGCCACTAGACAAAGAAAAACCAAAGACAAGCAAAATACCCAAGTAACCGGAAGTGAATGGGTAAATCGCAAAGTGCAAAAATAATAAATAATGAAGGGTATTTAGTTAACATAATTTTGATAAAAATAATGCAAAAGCTATCCCGCCACATCACGGCAACCCTTATGGGAAAGTCCTAACTCTAATATTAAAACCTTACTATTTGTCAAGTGACGTACATATGGATAAGGGCAGAGAGACTGACCCCCTAGTAGAAGCATAGACCTGAGGCAGAATAAACATTTCAGCTCAGACAAAGGGCGGCCACACCCTTATATGTACTAAAGCACACTGAACTACAAAGAAAAAACCTAGAAGTCTGAACTGAAACATAAATTGATGTGCATGCAAAATGTAAATGCATGTTCACACAAGGCCACTAGACAAAGAAAAACCAAAGACAAGCAAAATACCCAAGTAACCAGAAGTGAATAGGTAAATCGCAAAGTGCAAAAATAATAAATAATGAAGGGTATTTAGTAGTGAAGAGCAAGCACTAAAATGCTCGGGGGCTCGAAGCTCGGGCCGAGCTCGCCATGATACTCGGTTGCTCGACCTGAGCCACGAGCCCAATGTTAGTCTATGGGAGACCCGAGAATTTTCGCGGCGGCATCCCCGGCTGTCTGTTAAAAGCCTAACAAGTGCCCAAAACGATAGTGACAGTGCTAAAATGACATGGGGACAGCATGGGGATCGCCCCAGGAAGCATTTCTGACCCCCAGGTCACTGCTGTCAACAACGTGGTCAGAGGTATTAAGCCACTTTTAAGGGCTCACAATAAAACGTTCAAAAACGAAACTGAAACTGCTTTCAGTTAAGGAAGTTCCTTTCCAGGGTAAAGACTCGTGTATAAGGTAAAATAAATAACAAAAAAAAAAAATACTCCTCCACACCTTGGGCTATGTTCACAAGTGGCATTTTTTATGCGTTTTTGCACTTTTGTATTGCTTCAACCGTGACAAATGCATTCACCGGGAAATGTCATTTTAACATTTTACAACCTTATCTGGCCATGTGCTGTGTGACACATGCATACAGTGCTGAAAAGACATGGGGACAGCATGGGGAAGACCCCTGGAAGCATCTCTGACTCCCCGGTCACTGCCTAAAAGTGTGCCCATCAGAAGTCATCCTTGAAGCATCAGAAGATGCAGACTTGCAATTATCCCCGTGCAAGTTCTTGTCCCAGGGCAGGGTTCAATTGTACCTCTCCCATTCCTTGCAATGCAAGCGCAAATATGCAGCCAACCACCCACCCACCCCCAGGCTGCAATACCATACTGCTTGCTTGCACTTGAAATTGGGCCTTTTAGGCATGTGGAGGCGGAATCTGGCCACCATGTCATGGCAGCGTTGGCGGCCTGGTATCCATACTCAGTCCCCAGCCGCCCGGCGGCGGGGTGTCCACACTCGGTCCCCAACCGCCAGGGGGCGGCCGGGTGTCCATACTCGGTCCCCAGCCGCCTGGGGGCAGCCGGGTGTCCATAAACGGCCCCCGGCCGCCCCTATTTCTCCTTGAAACATCCCCCCACACACTTTTCTTAGCCCAGCCTGCTTTAGGGCAGCATTGGACGAGCCCACCAGAGAACCAGACTCCTCCGGTGGGCCCTGGCTTCTCCATCAGGGGAGTTGAGAGTGACAAGGTGAGGACCATGATGATGATGATACAAGTTAGCATCTGCTTTGTTTTCTTGGAATGCAAGTGAAGTGTGCAGCCTGCCATCCACCCACCCACCGCCAGGCTGCAATACCATACTGCTTGCTTGCTTGCACTTGAAATTGGGCCTTTTTAGGCACGTGGAGGCGGAATCTGACCACCGCGTCAAGGCAGCATTGGCGGCCTGTAATCCATACTCAGTCCCCAGCCGCCCGGCTGCCAGGTGTCCACACTCGGTCCCCAGCCGCCAGGGGGCGGCCGGGAGTCCATACTCAGTCCCCAGCCGCCCCGTGGTCGGGTGTTCACACACGGTCCCCAGCCGCCTGGGGGCAGCCGGGTGTCCATAAACGGTCCCCAGGGGCCCCTATTTCTCCTTGGAACATCCCCCCACATACTTTTCTTAGCCTGGCCTGCTTTAGGGCAGCATTGGACGAGCCCACCAGAGAACCAGACTCCTCCGGTGGGCCCTGGCTTCTCCATCAGGGGAGTTGAGAGTGACAAGGTGAGGACCATGATGATGATGATACAAGTTAGCATCTGCTTTGTTTTGTTGGAATGCAAGCGCATGTATGTAGTAGCGGCTAGGCCTGAGGTGGTCAGCGTTTTCGCGCATATCCTACCTCCTCCAAGGATTGCTGGATGTTTTCCTGCTACTATCCCAGTTCTATGACTCCCGTTAAAACAAAGCTTCAGGTGATGAATGATGGATGAGGTGGTGGCAAAGGAGAAAGAGCAGGAGGAACAGGGACCATTCACATCAATATCAGGCCAGTCAACCACATATGTCTTGTAGGATATGTTTCTGTAACAAAAGGAGCAGTTTGGCTACACAGTTATAGGGCATACAGTGAGTGCAATGCCTACCAAAAATTTCGAGGCACTCCAATGTACCTTGGAAATGACATGGAGGTCAGAGGGCCTTAACTAAACCGTTTTTTTCCATTTATAGCAACTGGGTCTCCTGTACACTGTTGGCCTAAGCAGTGAATGTAAGGCTTTCCAAAAATTATGAGGAACTGCAATGCCCCTTGAAACAGACATGGATTACAGCGTACTAAAAACCTTCTACCCACTATTGGGGAGTGGGTCTCCCTTAGTTTTCGCCTTTGCATTGAAAAGCAAAAGCTGACTAAAATTAGGAGGAAATGCAATGTCCGTTGGAAGAGTCGTGAAGGTAAGAGGTAATTAAAAACAACATTTCAATGCCCCTAGGAAGAGCTGTGGAGTTCAGAGTGGCTTAAGAAGACTGTTTTAATGTCCGTTTGAAGAGACGTGGAGGTCACAGTAGCTTAACAAGATGGTTTTAATGCCCCTCGGAAAAGACGTGGAGGTCCCAGTAGCTTAACCTGACGATTTGAATGCCCCTTCCAAGAGCCATACAGTACAGCATAGTACAAACATTATTCCCATTATTGGGGAGTGGGTCTCCCATAGTATTTGCTTATGCCTTCCAAGCAAAAGCTGCCAAAAATTAGGACGGAGGAACTAGCAATGCCCATTACAAGAGCCATGCAGTACAGCATATTACAAACATTATTCCCATTATTGGGAATGTGTCTCCCATAGTCTTTCCTTATGCCTTCCAAGCAAAAGCTGCCAAAAATTAGGACGGAGGAACTTGCAATGCCCCTTACAAGAGTAATGCAGTACAGCATATTACAAACATTATTCCCATTATTGGGGAGTGGGTCTCCCATAGTCTTTGCTTATGCCTTCCAAGCAAAAGCTGCCAAAAATTAGGACGGAGGAACTTGCAATGCCCCTTACAAGAGCCATGCAGTACAGCATATTACAAACATTATTCCCATTATTGGGGAGTGGGTCTCCCATAGTCTTTGCTTATGCCTTCCAAGCAAAAGATGCCAAAAATTAGGACGGAGGAACTTGCAGTGCCCCTTACAAGAGCCATGCAGTACAGCATATTACAAACATTATATTAAGAGGAAATGCAATGCCCGTTCGAAGAGTCGTGGAGGTTAGAGTTAATTAAAAACAACATATCAATGCCCCTTGGAAGAGCTGTGGAGTTCAGAGTGGTTTAACAAGACACTTTAAATGCCCCTCAAAAGAGATGTGGAGGTCCCAGTAGCTTAACAAGACGGTGTTAATACCCCTTGGTAAAGTGGTGGAGGTGCCAGTAGCTTAACTAGATGGTTTTAATGCCCCTCGGAAAAGTGGTGGAGGTCACAGTAGCTTAAGAAAAAGCTTTTAATGCCCCTCAGAAGAAACGTGGGGATCCCAGTAGCTTAACAAGACGGTTTTAATGCCCCTTGGAAAAGTGGTGGCGGTCACAGTAGCTCAACAAGATGCTATTAATGCCCCTCAGAAGAGACGTGGAGGTCCCAGTAGCTTAACAAGACGGTTTGAATGCCCCGTGGAAGAGACGTGGAGGTCCCAGTAGCTTAACAAGACGGTTTTAATGCTCCTCAGAAAAGTGGTGGAGGTCCCAGTAGCTTAACAAGACGGTTTTAATGCCCCTCGGAAAAGTGGTGGAGGTCACAGTAGCTTTACAAGACGCTTTTAATGCCCCTCGGAAGAGACGTGGAGGTCCAAGTAGCTTAACAAGACGGTTTGAATGCCCCTTGGAAGAGACGTGGAGGTCCCAGTAGCTTAACAATACGGTTTGAATGCCCCTCGGAAGAGACGTGGAGGTCCCAGTATCTTAACAAGACGGTTTTAATGCCCCTCGGAAAAGTGGTGGAGGTCACAGTAGCTTAACAAGATGCTTTTAATGCCCCTCAGAAGAGACGTGGAGGTCCCAGTAGCTTAACAAGACGGTTTGAATGCCCCTTGGAAGAGACGTGGAGGTCCCAGTAGCTTAACAAGATGGTTTAAATGCTCCTCAGAAAAGTGGTGGAGGTCCCAGTAGCTTAACAAGATGCTTTCAATGCCCCTCGGAAAAGTGGTGGAGGTCCCAGTAGCTTAACAAGACGGTTTGAATGCCCCTTGGAAGAGACATGGAGGTCCCAGTAGCTTAACAAGACGGTTTTAATGCCCCTCGGAAAAGTGGTGGAGGTCACAGTAGCTTAACAAGACACTTTTAATGTCTCTCAGAAGAGACGTGGAGGTCCCAGTTTCTTAACAAGACGGTTTTAATGCTTCTCGGAAAAGTGGTGGAGGACCCAGTAGCTTAATAAGACGCTTTTACTGCCCCTCGAAAAAGTGGTGGAGGTCGCAGTAGCTTAACAAGACGGTTTGAATGCCCCTTGGTAGAGACATGGAGGTCCCAGTAGCTTAACAAGACGGTTTGAATGCCCCTTGGAAGAGACGTTGAGGTCCCAGTAGCTCAACAAGATTGTTTTAATGCCCCTCGGAAAAGTGGTGGAGGTCACAGTAGCTTAACACGTCGCTTTTAATGCCCCTCAGAAGAGAAGTGGAGGTCCCAGTAGCTTAACAAGACGGTTTGAATGCCCCTTGGAAGAGACGTGGAGGTCTCAGTAGCTTAACAAGACTGTTTTAATGCCCCTCGGAAAAGTGGTGGAGGTCCCAGTAGCTTAACAAGACGGTTTTAATGCCCCTTTGAATAGTGGTGGAGGTCGCAGTAGCTTAACAAGACGGTTTGAATGCCCCTTGGAAGAGACGTTTAGGTCCCAGTAGCTTAACAAGACGGTTTGAATGCCCCTTTGAAGAGACGTGGAGGTCCCAGTAGCTTAACAAGTCGGTTTTAATGCCCCTCGCCAAAGTGGTGGAGGTCGCAGTAGCTTAGCAAGACGGTCAGAATGCTCCTTGGAAGAGACGTGGAGGTCACAGTAGCTTAACAAGATGGTTTTAATGCTCCTCGGAAAAGTGGTGGAGGTCCCAGTAGCTTAACAAGATGGTTTTAATGCTCCTCGGAAAAGTGGTGGAGGTCCCAGTAGCTTAACAAGATGCTTTTAATGCCCCTCGGAAAAGTGGTGGAGGTCCCAGTAGCTTAACATGACGCTTTGAATGCCCCTTGGAAGAGACGTGGAGGTCCCAGTAGCTTAACAAGACTGTTTGAATGCCCCTTGGAAGAGACGTGGAGGTCCCAGTAGCTTAACAAGACGGTTTGAATGCCCCTCGGAAAAGTGGTGGAGGTCACAGTAGCTTAACAAGACGCTATTAATGTCCTCAGAAGAGACCTGGAGGTCTAAGTAGCTTAACAAGACTGTTTGAGTGCCCCTTGGAAGAGACGTGGAGGTCCCAGTAGCTTAACAAGACGGTTTTAATGCTCCTCAGAAAAGTGGTGGAGGTCCCAATAGCTTAACAAGATGCTTTTAATGCCCCTCGGAAAAGTGGTGGAGGTCCCAGTAGCTTAACAAGACGGTTTTAATGCCCCTTGGAAAAGTGGTGGAGCTCGCAGTAGCTTAACAAGACTGTTTGAATGCCCCTTGGAAAAGTGGTGCAGGTCCCAGTAGCTTAACAAGACGGTTTGAATGCCCCTTGGAAGAGACGTGGAGGTACCAGTACCTTAAAAAGACGGTTTTAATGCCCCTCGGAAAAGTGGTGGAGGTCCCAGTAGCTTAACAAGACGCTTTTAATGCCTCTCAGAAGAGACGTGGAGGTCCCAGTAGCTTAACAAGACGGTTTGAATGCCCCTTGGAAGAGATGTGGAGGTCCCAGTAGCTTAAGAAGATGGTTTGAATGCCCCTTGGAAGAGACGTGGAGGTCCCAGTAGCTTAGCAAGATGGTTTTAATGCTTCTCGGAAAAGTGGTGGAGGTCCCAGTAGCTTAATAAGACGCTTTTAATGCCCCTCGAAAAAGAGGTGGAGGTCGCAGTAGCTTACCAAGATGGTTTGAATGCCCCTTGGAAGAGACGTGCATGTCCCAGTAGCTTAACAAGACAGTTTGAATTCCCCTTGGAAGAGACGTGGAGGTCCAACAAGCTTAACAAAACGTTTTTAATGCCCCTCGGAAAAGTGGTGGAGATCGCAGTAGCTTAACAAGACGGTTTGAATGCCCCTTGGAAGAGACGTGGAAGTCCCAGTAGATTAACAAGAAGGTTTTAATGCTCCTCGGAAAAGTGGTGGAGGTCACAGTAGCTTAACAAGACGCTTTTCATGCTCCTCGGAATAGTGGTGGAGGTCGCAGTAGCTTAACAAGACGCTTTTAATGCCCCTTACAAGAGCCATACAGTACAGCATTTTAAATATATTATTCCCATTATTGGGGAGTGGGTCTCCCACAGTCTTTGCTTATGCCTTCCAAGCAAAAGCTGACAAAAATAAGGACTGAGGAACTTTCAATAATGGCAACACGGACCAAAGTCACCCTGGTGGTATAGTGGTGGTGGAGGCTGAGGATAAGGAGAAGAACATAAAACAGCCGAAATGAGGAAGCGTATACCCATGTGTGGGTGTGAAGTGGTGCATTTGAATACACATCCCGAAATAACACAGTGGATTTGACTTTATGGCGCGTTATATGGGGGCCAGTATTCCGTATGGAGCGTTATATGGGGGCCAAAATCCTGTATGGAGTGTTATATGGGGGCCAGTATTCCTTATGGAGCGTTATATGGGGGCCAGTATTCTGTATGAAGCATTTTGTGGGGGACAGTATTCTGTATGGAGCATTTTATGGGGGCCAGTATTCTGTATGGAGCATTATATGGGGGCCAGTATTCTGTATGGAGCGTTATATGGGGGCCAGTATTCTGTATGGAGCGTTATATGGGGGCCAGTATTCTGTATAAGGTATTATATGGGGACCAGTATCCTGTATGGAGCATTTTATGGGGGCCAGTATTCTGTATGGAGCATTTTATGGGGGCCAGTCTCCTGTATGGAGCATTTTATGGGGGCCAGTATACTGTGTGGAGCGATTTGCTGGTTTCTGAGCTATTGTGGAATTTAGAATAGATATCACTATGTAAGAAGTGAAATCTTTGCATTGTACTATACATATATTTCTCTGCGGTATCTGTGCATCATGAATCGTGGTATGTGTTAAAGGGGCCCACTGAGACTCTTTCGCCCGGGGCCCATAAAAACCTGGAGCCGGCCCTGGGCCCCCGGCCCCATGCTGAGCGTTAAGCGCCGGGACATCTCAGCGCCGATTTCCTCTGTGTAGCAGTGCAGCGCTGCTGCGTCAGCGCCTTCATGATTCCTCTGACTTCCGGTCATGTGACGGCGCTGGAAGTCAGGTGAACCTGGTGGCAGCGACGTGGATGAGCGCCAGGATTCTGCAGGGATCCATGGGGGTAAGTATAACAAGTTTTTTTTTTTTTTTTTTTAAATACAATTAATTAACTAGGAGTGGGGGGGAATCAGAGATGCATGGGGGAATGAGAGATGCACGGGGGGGATAAGATGCACATGGGGGCATGAGAGATGCACGGGGGGGATGCGAGATGCACGGGGGGGATGAGATGCACGGGGCGGGATGAGATGCACGGGACGGGATGAGATGCACGGGGCGGGATGAGATGCATGGGGCGGGATGAGATGCACAGGGGGATGAGATGCACGGGGGGATGAGATGCACGGGGGAGGGGATGAGAGCTGCACATGGGGGGGATGAGAGCTGCACATGGGGGGATGAGAGCTGCACATGGGGGGATGAAAGATGCGTGAAAGATGCATGGGGGGATGAGATGCACATGGGGGATGAGAGATGCATGGGGGGGATGAGAGCTGCACATGGGGGGATGAGAGATGCACATGTGGGTGTGAGAGATGCACATGGGGGGGTTATGTTTACATAACTTTGTTGCCCTATGAAGGGCAGGGGGGGGGGCAAAAATTTCTTGCACAGGGGCCCACTACAGTCTGTGTCCGCCCCTGGTGGACATTGACAGTGTTATAGCAGAAGATGAGGCCCCTTAAGTTCAAAGGCCCCATCTATGCTATATAAGTCTGAAAGTTACTTTAGGTCAAAAAACATCAGCTGTGAATGTTCCTTCTTGAATCAATAATGCGTCCTTGCCAGTCATCAGAATGTATCTGATTTAATGTGTCTAATTCAATGTGTCCGATTGAATGTTTCAACACAAGCACGAGAATAGAAGTTAGTCTTTGTGTGCTAAAATTGTATAATCAAACCATATATGGTAAATCCGTTTCTGTTAGAACTCTCCTGTTAGGTTTTTTTGAGTTTGCTGGTCACATGACCATTTTTGCCTATTTAATCCGGCTCCGCCCTCCTTGCCTTGCTGGACTTCATTGTATTTACTACTCTTGAGCTAGCTTGGTGCTCTGTTGCCGTTCTCTGTTAGTTTTGCTAGGTCTTCTGACCTCTATGCTTTTTGTTGTGTGTTTGTCTTTGACTGCTACTATTTCTGCTAGGAGGTGTCCAACTTATCCCAGTCCCTAGTTCTTGTAGGGATACCTCCCTCACATCTATAGGTCTTCGTACAGACTAGCCGAGGACTTTAGCGGGTCTGATCGCAGGATCAGGTTCCCCGTTACATCGTAGGGATCTAGTTTAGTTCTGTTGTAGGGACAGATCTCCTGTCTTTCCTTAGTCTCTGTAGCAGATCATAACAGTAAGTCCAGCCCTAAAAGAAAAAAAAAAAAATTTAAGGAAAGACCTCCAGTTTTCCATCATGGTCTCGGTTCAAGATTTGGCTCAACGCTTGCAGGGACTCTCTCTGGAGGTGGTCAAGCTCCAACAACACGTGAGTAGCTGTCCTGGAGCACATTTTGTTGAACCAAAGGTACGTCTGCCTGATTTATTTTTTGGCGAACAACAAGATTTTTTTTCTTTTAAAAATGCTTGTTTATTGTATTTTCGTTTGAGACCCGGATCCTCTGGTGATGAATCACAGCGCATAGGGTTCATAATGTCACTTTTGCGCAAAGATCCTCAGGGATGGGCCTTCTCTCTCCAACCTAGTGATCCGTGCTTTAGATCAGTGGATAGTTTTTTTTCTGCTTTGGGTTTGTTGTACGATGATCCTGATCGTGTCTCATCTGCTGAGTCTGAATTAAGACGTTTGAGGCAGGGATCGGGTAATGTGGAAAAATATTGTTCTCACTTCCGTCGGTGGTCTGCCCAGGTGGGGTGGAACGATTTAGCTTTGAAAAGCTTGTTTCTTGCAGGGCTAGGTGAAAGGGTTAAGGATTTACTGATTGCTTATCCCACACCTGGAAACTTGCAGGAGGCAATGCAATTAGCTATACGGGTGGACAGGAGACTGCGTGCAAGGATTAATGAGAGCAAATCCTCTGCTATGTCAACTCCGAGTCTTGAGAGGGTCTGTGCTGACAATGGAGAGCCGATGGAGATTGGGGCGATGGCACCCCGCTCTCGGGAAAAAGACCGCAGGCTTTCTGAAGGCTTGTGCTTCTATTGCGGAAATTCTGGTCATTTTATTAAGAGCTGTGTGCTTCGTATGAAGAAAGAAAAAAAATGGTCAGTCATGCCCGTATTGCCTGTTTAAATTCTAAGGGAGTATTCCTATCTGCCACTACTGCTGCTCAGGATGAATTAATTGAATTTCGGGTATTTTTGGATTGTGGTTCTACTCTGAATGTGATTGATGGGGGATTCTTGGAAAAACTTAGATTAGAACCTAAAACTTTGTCGTCCCCTATTTCTGTGGTTTCTGTTGATGGCTCTCCCTTGAAGAGTGTTACTCACAAGGTCTGTGAATTTCCCCTCACTATTAATGGTATTCATCAAGAGAATTTGGATTTGGTGGTATTGGATAATTTGCCTTCTCCAGTAATATTGGGGTTACCCTGGTTAAAATTGCACAATCCTGTATTGGATTGGTCTACCAATGAAATTAAGTCCTGGAGCCCTAAGTGTTATGACAAGTGTTGTAACGGGCGCATTGCTGCTGTGGAAAAAGGGGAATTACCTGTACCTATTCAGGATTTTTGGAGAGTTTTTTCTGAGGAGGAGTCGCAAATTTTGCCTCCCCATAGAGACTATGATTGTACCATTGAATTTGTCCCTGGAGCGACTCTTCCTAAAAGTCGTTTATTTAATCTGACTATTCCTGAGAGAAAGGCTTTGGAGGAATACATACAGACAAGCTTGGCCGCCGGTCACATTAGGCCTTCCAAGTCTCCTGTGGCTGTTGGATTTTTTTTTGTAAAAAAGAAAGATGGCGGTTTACGTCCTTGTCTGGACTTTCGTGAGATTAATAAAATTACTGTACGCAATCCTTACCCACTGCCATTGATTCCTGATTTATTTAACCAGTTAGTGGGGGCCAAGTGGTTCTCTAAAATTGATCTCCGGGGGGCATACAATTTGTTGCGCATGAAGGAGGGTGATGAATGGAAGACTGCTTTTAACACTCCTGTGGGTCATTTTGAGAATCTGGTGATGCCTTTTGGTCTTACCAATGCTCCAGCATTTTTTCAGAATCTTATTAATGACATCCTTAGACCTTTAATCGGCAAAAATGTGGTTGTGTATTTGGATGACATTCTGATTTATTCGCCTGATCTGGAGTCTCATTGGCGGAGAGTACGTGAGGTATTACAGTTATTAATGGACAATTCGCTTTTTGCTAAGCTGGAGAAATGTGAGTTCGCTGTACAGAGAATTCGTTTTTTGGGCTACATTATCTCCAGTGAAGGTTTTGAGATGGACCCGGTTAAAGTTCAAGCTGTGCAGGAATGGCCTAGGCCTATTGGTTTGAAATCGATACAGAGGTTTTTGGGTTTCGCCAATTATTACAGAAAATTCATAAAAAAAATTTCTATTATTGTCAAACCGCTGACCGATCTCACCAGGAAAGGTGCTAATGCGGTTCAGTGGACTTCTGAGGCCATTGAAGCTTTTGTGTTTCTAAAGGAGAGGTTCACCTCTGCTCCCATCCTTATGCAGCCTGATGTGACTAAGCCGTTTTTGGTTGAGGTTGATGCTTCTTCGGTGGGGGTCGGTGCGGTGTTGTCTCAGGAAAACAAGGATGGAGTACATCCCTGTGCCTTTTTTTCAAAGAAATTTTCTGAGACTGAACTTAATTACGATATTGGTAATCAGGAATTGCTGGCGATTAAACTCGCATTTGAACACTAGCGTCACCTCTTGGAAGGTGCTGAATTTCCCATTCAGGTTTTCACTGATCATAAAAATCTGATCTATCTTGATGCTGCCAAGCGCTTGAATGCCCGTCAGGCTAGGTGGGCACTTTTTTTCTCGCGGTTTAATTTTTCCGTTACTTACATCCCGGGTACCAAGAATGTTAAAGCGGATGCTTTGTCTCGCAGCTTTTCTCCCATGGTCGGTGTTGAGGAGGAAGAGGAGACCATTTTACAAGAAGGTGTTGTGATTGCTGCTTTGGACTCCGTTTTGGAGGATAAGATTCTTAAAGCTCAGGAGAATGCCCCATCTAACACTCCCCATGGGAGGTTGTTTGTGCCTAGGACCTTTAGGAGAGATTTGTTTGTTGAATGTCATGAGTCTCGGTTGGCAGGTCATCCAGGAATTTCTGAGACCAAGAGACTTGTGGGTCGCAGTTTTTGGTGGCCTGGATGGCAGAAGGAAGTCATTAAGTGGGTGCGCCAATGTACTGTGTGTGCAAGATCCAAGTCTTCGCATGCTCCTGCTGCGGGGTTGCTTTGCCCTCTGGAGGTCCTAGTGCACCTTGGACACATCTGGCTATGGACTTTATTACTGACCTTCCCTCCTCTGAAGGTTTCACGGTCATCTGGGTGGTCGTGGACCGTTTTAGCAAGATGTGTCACTTGGTTCCCTTCATCAAACTGCCCAGCGCTAAGACACTCGCTAAGGCCTTTGTCAAGGAAATTGTCAGACTACATGGTGTTCCTACTGACATTGTTTCTGATAGGGGACCTCAGTTCGTGGCTCGTTTTTGGCGTGCCTTTTGTGACAGGTTGGGAGTTCATTTGTCGTTTTCATCCGGATATCATCCTGAGTCTAATGGCCAGACAGAAAGGAAGAACCAGGATGTTGAGCAGTTCTTGCGTTGTTTTGTGGCAGACAATCAAGAGGGGTGGTCTGAGTTTCTGCCACTTGCTGAATTTGCTCTTAACAACCATACATCCTCTTCTGCTGGGTGTTCGCCTTTTTTTTGTTGTTCTGGGAGACATCCGTCTTTTGGGTCATTCTCCAAATTGGTTTCGGCTGTGCCTGAGGAGGAGAGTTTTTCCGGTGATTTGGAGAGAGTTTGGACGGATGTGTGTGGTAATCTTCAGGAGGCTAACAAAAAATCTAAGAGGTACTTTGATAGGAAACGGCAAGAGGTTTTGTTTGCTGCTGGTGACATGGTTTGGTTGTCCTCTAAGAATCTGCGATTGAGGATTCCTTCTAAAAAATTGGGTCCAAAGTTCGTAGGGCCCTTTAAGGTGCTTCAGATAGTTAACCAATCTGCTGTTAGGTTGGAGGTTCCTACGTTCTGGAAGATTAACCCGGTGTTTCATGTTTCTCTATTGAAAAAAGCTGATGTGTCGGATGGTGACGCCTCTGCCACTGTTCCTCCGGTGGTGGAGGACGGGGAATATGAAATTTCCGGCATCCTAAATTCTAGACGTATAGAGGGAGTTTGCAGTATCTCGTCGCTTGGAAGGGTTTCGGACCAGAGGATAACTCATGGGTGAGGGCGGATGATGTTTCTGCTTCCAGACTTGTCAGAGCGTTTCACAGGAGGTTTCCTGGTAAGCCTGGGCCTAGGGGATCCGGAGGATCCTCTTAGAAGAGGGGGTACTGTTAGAACTCTCCTGTTAGGTTTTTTTGAGTTTGCTGGTCACATGACCATTTTTGCCTATTTAATCCGGCTCCGCCCTCCTTGCCTTGCTGGACTTCATTGTATTTATTACTCTTGAGCTAGCTTGGTGCTCTGTTGCCGTTCTCTGTTAGTTTTGCTAGGTCTTCTGACCTCTATGCTTTTTGTTGTGTGTTTGTCTTTGACTGCTACTATTTCTGCTAGGAGGTGTCCAACTTATCCCAGTCTCTAGTTCTTGTAGGGATACCTCCCTCACATCTATAGGTCTTCGTACAGACTAGCCGAGGACTTTAGCGGGTCTGATCGCAGGATCAGGTTCCCCGTTACATCGTAGGGATCTAGTTTAGTTCTGTTGTAGGGACAGATCTCCTGTCTTTCCTTAGTCTCTGTAGCAGATCATAACAGTTTCCAGCCTTCAGAGTGAATATAAAACCCATGCTTTGTAATAAAGTTTAGAGCTTGTTTGACACACATCCTGTCCTGTGTCTCACTCTCTCTCCGATAACGTAATCCAAAGGATAGAAGACTCAGAATGCAGTGACGACAGCTGGCACCTCGAACAGGGACCTTGAGTTAATCTACCCAGGGGTGCTCGACCGGTCCGAGACGTGGGACGAGCAAAGCTCTCTGTTGGTGATATATACAGCGCTGAGGTAAGAATAACTGTTATATTCTACCTAATTATATCACTGCATAGAAGAGACTCCCTCACCCCCGAGCGGTCGGCTCCCCAGGTAATTCACAGATTGTTGTCTGGCTCAGGTCCCTTTGAACCAGTAGAATCCCCTCAGATCAGTCCTGCCTTCTATCCTTTGGAGAATCTAAGAATGAAAGTATGGATCCGATGATTGTGTTGTGGATGTGTCCCGGGATTGATGTTTTTAGTCTGTTTTTCTGGTTGGCGTATAAGTCCTAGAGAGGCTAGTAGTGGAATGGTTCAGAAACCTTTGTGGCCCATTGTCTAAGTGACCATTGTCTAAGTGACTGAGGAGTCTCTTCTAGGTGAGGAGAACCGAAAAAAATGGGGAACCAAAATGCCAAGGAAGGCATTATAGCCAAAGACTTAGTAGTACGCAGAGAAGGGAAACAGGCACTGATTGGAATTGACAAAATATTGTGTAAAGCGGGAATGAATGAGAATGGAGAGATGAATGGAGAGAAATGGAAATCCTTCTTTAACTCCTATCATGGATGGCTGAAAGATAAGGGTCTGTTAGGGACAGTAGATGTATGGATGAATGCATGCGCTTATTTTGAAGGAAAGATTGAATAATTAGGAGACGGACATTACAGACTGACAAAAAACGGAATGACAGATTTTCCTCCCTGTCCGCTCCCGACGTCACCCCCACCCCAGTACCAGAATTCCCAGGAAAACAAATGTTGGGTTTGCCCCAGATGTGACAGTAGACATCTGTGTGGCATGTGGAGGACCGAGACCCCACCCAGCTAGACTATTCCCAATGAGGACGGTAGTTGTGCCAGGAGCACCGGGAGCAGCAGCAGCAGCAGGGGGGGATGCAGTGGTTCCAGGTCAGGAAGCTCGTACAATGTTAATGTATAGACCATGGAGTCCTTCAGAGCAGTTGGCACTGATCTCCCAGCTGCCAGACCCATCCCAGTCCCCTATGGGTTTCGCTAGAATGATCACCACCATACAGGATACGTACCATGCCACTAGAATAGATCTGCAGGGGGTAATTAAGTAATTAAGGGAAAATTGGCAGATGAAGCCCGCTATGATAGGTTGATAGATGAGACAAAAAAACAGTATGCCAATAGGACCGGACCCGTAGATGCAGAATCTAATGATGCAGCAGCTGGAGTCCTATTCGCAGCAGCGTTGGTAAAAGCATGTCAAGACAGGCAAGCAGAAAAGCAAGTTACACTAGAAGATAGAGTGCAAGGGAAGGAGGAAGATCCTAAGGATTATTTCTATGCACTAAAGAAAACCTGGTCAGAAATGGGGTTCAACCCCGGGAATAAGACTAGTGAGAGGGTATTAGCAAGTGCTTTCATGAATGGACTAAAGAAAGAGATTGCAGAGAAGGTAAAAGCAAGTAGACCGGACTGGAGATCAGTGAAGGCAGAAGATTTAGCTAGAATAGCTCAGGGGGCACAACATGACATAGCGCAGGCAAAAAGAGCTGCCAGAATACACATAGTAGAGACGACCCCCAGAAACAACAGAGGCAGAGGACGGACTGAAGGAGGAGGACAGAAACTGTGTTACGGATGTAAAAAGCCAGGACATTTTAGAAAGAACTGTAGGACCAACCCGTATCCAAATGCTCAGAGTACGGGTCCTCCAGCCGACCAAACAACGCCCCCATAGGATGAGGGTAGCTTGCACATGAACCCCCTCATCTCCTTACCCCCAACTCCCAGTTGTACAGTGCAGGTGAACCTACCAGGGGGACATGAAATCGATTTCCAAGTAGATACGGGGGCCGACAATTCAGTAATTACTCAAGGTGATTGGCCATACACTGACACTGATTTTTCACATCATGTCATTGCCACCCCCTTCAATTCCCCGTCTGTCCTGCTCCCTGTCTCTAAGAGAATTCCCCTGCAAATTCAAGGAGCTACTGTACATAGCCAGCTCATGGTATCGCCCCGAGGCCAATGTAATCTATTGGGAAATGATGTGTTGTCCCAATTACAAGCACATATAGAGTATCATCCCGATGGCACTGTGACCATGACCCCAGGTTTAAAACCAAGTACCCTTTGCAAAATTATGTCACTAGATATTGCCAGCATAGAAGAGACAAATGAGTTTCCCCTGATATTAGAGCAGGCTGTGCCACATGATTTTTGGGCCTCAGACAAAACAGATGTTGGTAGGTTAAGAGTTCAACCAGTAATGGTAAAATTAAAACCAGGAGCAATCTTGCCTCAACAGAGGCAGTATCCCCTTAGCTCGGCTCAGGAGAATGCCATAGCCCAGCAAGTCCAAAAATTACTACAGAGAGGAGTCCTAGTCAAAACCCAGTCCCCTTGCAACACTCCCCTGTTCCCAGTAAAGAAAAAGAGCGTGCCAGGACAAGCAGCCGCATATAGAATGGTCCATGACCTCCGGTTGGTTAACAAAGCCACAGAACTTCTAACACCAGTTGTGCCCAACCCGCATACTCTCCTGTCACAGATACCTTCTAACTCTCTTTGCTTTTCAGTGGTCGATTTGGCAAATGCATTTTTCAGTGTACCATTACATCCTGACTGCCAGTACTTGTTTGCTTTCACATTCCAGGGTAGTCAATATACATGGACAGTGTTGCCACAGGGTGCCCAGAATTCACCCACAATGTACACTGCAAGTCTGCAGGAAATACTGGAGGGATGGTCTGAACCACATATCGTTGTTTTGCAATATGTCGATGACCTGCTCATTTGTGCCCCCTCCAGGAAACAATGTCATTGTGCAACTATATCGCTTATGTTGTTTCTCTATCGCGCTGGCTGCAAGGCATCGAAAGATAAGCTTCAGTTTTGTAAATCTTCAGTCACCTTTTTGGGACATTGCATTACACCAGGAGCTCGTCATTTAACAAATGCACGTAAACAAGCAGTACAGGCATTCACCGTCCCCATTAATGTTGCAGCCCTCAGAACTTTTCTTGGACTTGTTTCCTATTGCAGACAGTGGATTCATGCCGTCTGTTTTAATGCAGCCCCTCTATGACTGTCTTACTCCAACACCTTTTGTACTAACATCAGAGGCAATAGACTGTTTTTATTCTCTCAAGAACCGTATTTTGGCCGCTCCAGCTTTGGGTACCCCTAATTATGAGCTCCCATTTACTCTGTACCTTCATGAGCAAGCTGGACATGCAGCAGGAGTTTTAACTCAAACACACGGTGACAATCAGAGACCTGTTGCCTATTTTAGTGGCAGATTAGATGCGGTAGCCAGAGGTGCACCATCCTGTGTACGTGCTCTGCATGCTGTTGGACTATTACTCCACAAATCCACAGACATTGTTCTTGACCACCCGCTCACCGTTCTAACACCTCATGATGTCTACACTATATTGAATCAAGTGCAACCCGCTCACCTCTCAGCAGCACGTCATCTCAGGTTACAATGTGCACTGTTAATGCCTCCCAATGTTTCTTTACAGAGGTGTACTACTCTGAACCCAGCAACTTTGTTACCTCTCTCGGATCTGAAGGAGGAGTCAGGTACTGGGCTTTTTAAGGAAGATCCAAGAGAGGAAGTTCCTCATGACTGTGTACAAATGATGGCACAAGAAACGGCAGGTTTACCTACTGTATTTGAACATGAATTACAAAATGCAGATTTTGAATTTTTTGTAGATGGATCCCGTCATCAGGACGATTCAGGTACCTTCCATACTGGATATGCAGTTGTCTCCCTCAATGCAGTAATCAAGGCAGAACCAATGCTCCCACACCAATCGGCTCAAGAAGCTGAACTTAGGGCCCTAACCGAGGCCTGTAAACTAGCGGAAGGTAGTATTGTTAACATTTACACAGATTCTAGGTACGCATTCGGTATATCGCATGATTTTGGTCCAATATGGAAGTCAAGAGGTTTCCTGACGGCAGCAGGACACCCCATTAAGAATGCTGCTGCGGTCCAGCAGTTAATTGATGCGCTACAACTACCCAAACAAGTAGCTGTCATAAAGGTAAGAGCACATACCAGACGCACCGACCAGGTAAGCTGAGGAAACGCGATGGCAGATGCAGCGGCAAAAACAGCAGCCTGTAAGCCGCAACAAGGGTCAACAGTACGTCAGATAAGTGCCCCTAAAAACCCCTTTGTGTCGGAGGACATCTTATCCCAAATGCAGGCTCAGGCTCAAAAGGAGGAGGTTGATAAGTGGTTAAAGGAAGGTGCATGCCTGAATGAAGCAAATGGGGTATGGGGGAAAGGGACACGACGATGCCTTCCAAGGGCACTGTACCCAGCAGCTGCCCAGATACTACATGGGCCGACACACCAATCTAAAATGGGTGTGATGAGTGTGATGTAGAAACATTGGGTGGCACCAGGATTCTCCACCTGTATTGAAAACCTGGTACAAGGGTGCATGATATGTGCTACACATAATCAGGGTAGAGTAGTTAAAACACCACCCAAACACACACCCCGGCCCCTCTATCCATTCCAGAGACTGCAAATTGATTATATTCAGCTGCCAATTCAGGATCATGGGAATATGTGTTGGTCTGTATTGATTTGTTCTCAGGATGGCCAGAGGCTTTCCCGATTGCCAAAGCCACGGCTGCGGCAACGGCAAAGAAACTGCTTGCGGAGGTGGTCTGCAGGTATGGGGTACGAGAGGTAATTGAGAGTGACAGAGGTACACACTTCACAGGTGAAATAATGAATGAAGTCATGTCAGCTCTAGGAATTCAACAAGCATTCCACACCCCATATCACCCACAAAGTAGTGGAAAAGTGGAAAGACTGAATGGGACATTGAAATTAAAAATTCAGAAAGCCATGGCTGAGACAGGAAAACCATGGCCGGACTGTTTACCGCTTGCTCTGTTTTCAGTAAGATGCACGCCTAATAAAAAGACTGGACTCTCTCCATATGAGATATTGTTTGGCAACGTACCCAGCCTAGGGTGTTTCTATCCACAAGCATTAGAAATGAACAACCATGTGCTAAGTTCCTATGTGAGGGCTTTACACAAAAAGATTAAGCAAGTACATGATAATGTCTTCAGCTCTCTTCCAGATCCAGATCAAGACTCTAGCAGCCATACGCTGCAACCTGGAGACTGGGTGGTTATAAAAAGACACGTGAGGAAAAGCCTAGATCCACGGTTTGACGGACCCTTTCAAGTTCTGCTGACCACAAGCACAGCCGTTAAGCTAGAGGGAAAAGAGACCTGGAGCCACGCGTCCCATTATAAAAAGATTCTAGGAGAACCAGCGGACAAAGAATGAAGATATTGTTTATACTTACCTGCATCCTTGCGACCACAGGTGCATGGACTAGGTTAGGCACCATGGATGGAGACGACAATAGATTCATTAGACACCATCTTGCTCTAATCGATGGACTAAAGGAGCAAAACCAGACCATTGCTAATTGTTGGATATGTACACATGCCCCTGTGACGTCCACTAGCATACCCTTTCTCGCTGTTCCAGTCTCATGGGAAGAGATAAACTTTTGGGTGAACTGTTCAGATACTTTGGCCAATAATTCCACACAGAGATTTTCCTTTCTAAATCCCGCAAATTGGTTTAAAGGTATTGGTGGGTGGTTGGCTGGTATAGTGCAAGCTATTTTACAGGTTTTGCTAATGTGTCTTGCGGATTATTTGGTTTTTAAGCTTTTTCTAATGTGTATTCAGCGGTGTACTAAAAGAAAATATAGAGAAACATATTGATAAATGAAGGAACAAAAGGATGGAATGTTATAGCAGAAGATGAGGCCCCTTAAGTTCAAAGGCCCCATCTATGCTATATAAGTCTGAAAGTTACTTTAGGTCAAAAAACACCAGCTGTGAATGTTCCTTCTTGAATCAATAATGCGTCCTTGCCAGTCATCAGAATGTATCTGATTTAATGTGTCTAATTCAATGTGTCCGATTGAATGTTTCAACACAAACACGAGAATAGAAGTTAGTCTTTGTGTGCTAAAATTGTATAATCAAACCATATATGGTAAATCCGTTTCCTGCCTTCAGAGTGAATATAAAACCCATGCTTTGTAATAAAGTTTAGAGCTTGTTTGACACACATCCTGTCCTGTGTCTCACTCTCTCTCCGATATCGTAATCCAAAGGATAGAAGACTCAGAATGCAGTGACGACAACAGCTTGGGGCCCCTGTGCAAGAAATGTGCCTGGGTCCCCCTCGCTGCCTAGCATGCCGCTTATGATCAGGGAAATCTGGCCGTGAGACCCCCGAAGCCTCGGGCTCCGAGCAACAAGCCAGGATACCGTCATTATTGCCGCCCTGTAAGCAGGGGTGTGCATAGAAATCACAGGGCTCCATAGTAAATGGGCCCCTCCACACCTCTAAAAATATATATTTTCACTGACATGGAGACAAATTATATATCAGTAAAGATAAAGATTCGGTTCTGCTGGTTCCAGCACAGTCAGACTTGCAGTCAGGTGACAACTAGAGTGTCAGCTATGTTGGTGAATAGAACATTGCAAGATATGGCTGAGACTCTCTATTTGACACATGACAGCAAGTGTGAAAAGCGCATCCTCATGGTTACGTGATAATGGCTAGAACCGGCAAATTCCAACCATGTATATATTATATGTCTGGTATCTGTATCATCTGGTATCTACTTTATTCATTGTTTATGGAGCTGATGGAAATAACCGAGCGCAGCGCTCAGCAGCTCATAGATAATGAATAGAGCAGAGGCCAAACAGGCACAACTCTGCTCCATTCAGGACGACACTGCAGAGCTCTGTTCCCAGAATCTCTGGGGGGCCCAGTGGTCCAATCCCCAGTGACCAGCAAGTTATTCCCGATGCGATGGATTGAGGATACATTGATTATTTGGTGAATAACCCTTTAAAGAGCCAGGTTTATTCTTCTATTCTTTACAATCACAGTATAATACATGAACTGAAAACAAATATGTTCACACACACAAACATATACATAAACACACACATACATATACTGTACATACACACACACTGTACATACACACACACGTATACCGTACATACATATATCTATACACACATATACCATACATACACATATACCATACACCGTACATACATATACTGTATTGATACACATATATACATATACAGTACATACACACACATATATATACACACACACATGTATACACACAGTAATATAGACACAGATATAGACACACATGTATACACACACACCTATACATACATGCAGTAATCTATGATACCAGGTGTTCAGATGTGAGCTGTGCATGAGTTCTGCCACATAGCTCAGAGATGAAGTGGAGAGGGCTTCAGACACCACTGTGGGGGATGGGGACACAGTATACTGACATCAGCCCCTGCTGCTGTGCTGTCCTGTGCAGTGAGCCTAATCTCCCACCTCTTCTCTGTCAGCAGCTACTGCTGGAAGGACCGGAGGGAGCAGCAGAAGCACAGTCAGTCCTGCTCTTCCTCCACTATGGCCTCTGTGTGCTGTGCAGCCCGGGGACCCTGACTGCAGGTGAGGTGAACACTTACTATTGGGCGTCGTGCAGGAGCCAGAGGCTGCAGCCAATGAGCGCTCTCCTCAGTCTGATGAGGAAAGCGTTCATTGGCCAGCGTCTCTCTCCCTGCAGGACACGCCCCCTGTTTGTAGCCCTGCTCTCTGCGCCGTGTGCTCCGCTCTCTCCCCGGGGTCAGAATGATTAGGGGCAGGAGTGAAAGGGGCCCGGTGCTGCTTGACTTAGGGCCCCTCTTCTGCCCATAATATGGACTGAATGGCTGCGTTGTCTGCCCTTATGGGCAGTACGCTTGTAATGACTGGGGGTCCGAGAGAGATCCAGTGAGTCACAAACTGAGACAGAGACAGAAATAAACAACACTTTCTTTACTAAAACAGGGATTAGACTAAAATTCAGTATTGAATGAATCAGTCTCAGGTTCTGCCTGGGACACTACCTCTACTAGATACACACAATCAGCAAGAGCTGAAATCAATGTGCCAATCTCAAGGTTTCCAGTTTATGTGAATTATTCTAGTGATCTGGAACAATTTTACCTAAACACAAAGTCAGTCTAGTGAGGGCGGTATATGGGGACCCCCTGAGATGGCACACTGAATACAATCCTACCCCTATTAACAATAATAATGCACGAAACTATATCAATTGCTCTTATACCCTTATTATCAGGATACCCAGGTATCTTAAAATTATGGTACCGTTAACCTCAGATGCAGTCTATCACAGGCCTGTGAATCACGGTGGCTGCAGCTAGTCCCGGAAAACTTTGGCGCCAAAACAAAAACAAAGTTCACAAAAACAGCAAAAATTCCTTGTCTTGTCGGCCGATGCCGAGCCCACACGCCGGGGACTTTAGTCCTGTAGCCTCAGATTAAGGTCTGGGAAGATCTCTTCACAAAGGCTTGTCAATATCCTCTCAGTAGAAATGGCACCAGAAACCTTCTTTCCTCCCGAAGTCTCTCACTCTTATTCAGTACACCAACCATGTGCTCCGTCACAGAAATGGATTCCTCAGTCCCTTCCTTTATCACTCGACACGTGACTCCTCCAGCACAAAGTCTCTAATTCACTCAGCATGGACTTCGACAAAACTCCACAGAGCCACACAGCTTTCCCCAGCTCAGCACTTGTTCTTAAAGAGAGAAAGGGGTAAACAAACTCCACAGGGAAGCGTGTAAAGACAGCATCTTCCTGCAGCTCCGTTCTCACAGACTTCCTGTCTAGCCTCTCACACCTCAGACACTCTTAGAACACATAGAGTTTCTTGCACTGCCCCTCCTCTGAGCTCAGCCAGGCAAAAGTCACAGGGTCCTAGTGCTCTCCTGCTGTTATCACATTTCACACGCTCACATGCTCCTGCCTGCAAGGGCCCCTCTCCACCTTCGGGCCGGGGCGGTATGTCCGCCCCTGGCTTTGTGGGGGCTTATTAAACATTGCAAGTGTTCAATATAGAAGAAAAATGACACCAGATTTCAGTCCATCTTTATTTGTTTTCTGAAAAATTCCTGACATTACAGAACTAAATTGAAATGCCTTTAATACCCCACTCTCTACATTGTGACTTAAATAAAAACAAAATATATCGGTAACAGGACAAACTTATGAAACTAAAATCTGTATCAGCAGGTTTAACAGCGGGAAAACAAAATTTTAGTTAAAATGCTGTCACTTCATTAAAAAAAAAAAGTTTCTTTCAATTGCAACCAATCATCCTGTCCCTGCAGCTGAAAAACACCCCCCATAGCATGATGCTGCCACCACCATGTTTCACTGTTGGGATTGTATTGGCAGGTGATGAGCAGTGCTGGTTTTCTCCACACATATCGCTTAGAATTATCACAAAAAGTTCTATCTTCATCTCATCAGACCAGAGAATCTTATTTCTCATAGTCTGGGAGTCCTTCATGTGTTTTTGAGCAAACTCTATGCTGGCTTTCATATGTCTTGCACTGAGGAGAGGCTTCCGTCGAGCCACTCTGCCATAAAGGCCCGACTGGTGGAGGGCTGCAGTGAGAGTTGACTTTGTGGAACTTTCTCCCATCTCCCTACTGCATCTCTGGAGCTCAGCCACAGTGATTTTGGGGTTCTTTACCTCTCACCAAAGCTCTTCTCCCACAATTTCTCAGTTTGGCTGGTCAGCCAGGTCTAGGAAGTCTTCTGGTGGTCCCAAACTTCTTCCATTTAAGGATTATGGAGGCCACTGTGCTCTTAGGATCCTTGAGTACAGCAGAAATTCTTTTGTAACCTTGGCCAGATCTGTGCCTTGCCACAATTTTGTCTCTGAGCTCCTTGGGCAGTTCCTTTTGAGCTCATGATTCTCATTTGGTCTGACATGCACTGTGAGCTGTGAGGTCTTATATAGACAGGTGTGTGCCTTTCCAAATCAAGTCCTATCAGTTTAATTAAACACAGCTAGACTCCAATGAAGGAGTAGAACCATCTCAAGGAGGATCACAAGGAAATGGACAGCATGTGACTAAAATATGAGTGTCTGAGCAAAGGGTCTGAATACTTATGACCATGTGATATTTAAGTTTATCTTTTTTAATAAATTTGCAAAAACTTCTACATTTCTGTTTTTTTTTCAGTCAAGATAGGGTGCAGAGTGTACATTAATGAGAGCAAAAAAACTGAACTCTTTAGAATATACCAAATGGCTGCAATGAAATAAAGTGTGAAAAATTTAAAGGGGTCTGAACACTTTCCGTACCCACTGTACATCCATGTAACTACCAGACACCTGCTCTAATTGCACAGTACATAACCGACTATTTTAAAAGACTTTAGCCACTAAGTTGTGATATGGTAAGGTGTTGTGTGGCCCAGCATCCTGTGAATGGGCCAGCAATTGGCTGCTGGGGCTACAAGGCGACTTTGGCCACAACAAAAAAAAAGGTAGTAATATGCTAGTGACGCGCCCCCTGGGCCAGTGTTGTTCGGGGGGATACCCGGTGCCGGATCAGATGGGGGTTGTAGTCTCCGAGTGGCGGTGACCCGGTCCGTGCCCAGGGTGTCAAGCTCAGTGTGTGGCAGTCCTTACAGATGTTATTAGTGTTCTTTGTGTCGACTACGCCACCCGTTGATTTGCGGTCAATACGGCCGCCGCTGCAGCAGGGTCCGCTGAGGCTGGTGGTGTGTGTGCAGCTTCGGTAGTATAACCCCCAACGGGAGGGGTATAGCCTCAGGGGGTCAGTTGCAGAGGATGGTGGTTGTGGTGGTGTAGTGAGGATGGAAATCAGACTCAGAGTCGGGCTGTGCAGTTCAGGGTTTTTACTTACTGCTGTTCTTGTGGTCACTCTGGCCTTAAGTGACCGCCCGAGCCGTGCTGCGTCCACCAGGTCCTGGACTCGGCCAACCCCCAGGTGATTCTGGAGCGTGGTCCTGAGCTCCCTTTCTGACTTGTCCTCCTCTCTGGCCTTCCCCACCAGGGATCCACCTAAGTCCGGCTCCCTCGGGTCTCTTGGTGGTAAACCCTTGTCTCTGGGTTCCCTGACCCTATTCTTGGTTTGCCTTCCGGGTGGATGTAGTGGGTGGTCGTGGCAGATGCTGCCCACGACCTCCGGTCTCTGGCTGAGGATTAGTGCCCTCCACCAGCTTGGGATCCGGTACCCTTGTGCCAACTCTTCACCCTCTGATCTAATTTTGGGTTCTTGGAGTTCCCTCTTCTCCCCCTCTGGGTCCTTCTTTCTCCTCTCTCTTTCTCTCTTGGCCTTGGAGCTGCTCTTCTCCTCTGCTCTCTTCCTCTCAACTCTGACAGACTGACCCTGATCTAAGATGGTTCCCACCTTATATACTCCCTCTATGTGTGAGCTCAGGTGACCAGCACCCAATGAGCTCCTAGCATTACCCAGGCTGCTCCCCCTATCTGCCCCTACACTACTGGGATGTTCCACCCCCCTCCCACTCCAGCCAGGAACAGACACTGTCGTACCTGCACATTTCTCTAGTGGGAGTACCATTGGTCTGTTCCTCGGAAATGGGATGTATGTAGTGCATGCAGCTAACTGAGCTCAGTTCCACACTCCATCCTTACCCGGGAGTGGAATATCACACCTCTGGGTTGAGGTGCAATACCCCTGTAGCAGCCGAATCCTCAGGGTGCTACATTCCCCCCTGGTAAATCACAGCACGTCCTCGGGCTGTAAGATAACAAAAACATACAAAATTTTTTTTTTTTTCATAAACATCAACATATAAAACAACATATAAAACATCACATATATTATCAGCAATAAAACTTTTTCATAAATAACATTCTTATAAATATTCTTGTTTCCGGTTCCTCCGGTCACGGTGCAACTTGTGACCGGGTAAAGTGCGACTGTCTCTGGTAGAACAAGGCTTTCCTATAAAACCAGTAGGGGGCGCTTTAAGAAGCGCAACTATATACAAAGGGAAATGGCCGCTCTCAGTCCTCGGCCAGGTATTAGGAAATAGGGCCACACGGGTAACAATTCACTCTTGCTGGTCCCAACGGGGACTATATTTTAAACAGTTCACTGTACTCCGACGGGTAACTATATACAGTCTTTCTCTACCGTACTTCAACGACGGCGTCCTCCTGCTCTTTCTTGTTGGTCGGTTCTTGTTTCAGACCCGTCCGGGTCCTCTTGCTCCTCCTCACACCGCAGCTCCTCCTCCGTCAGGCGATGCACATGGAGGGCGTAGGGTCCTTTGGCACACTTGTGCCGGGTGAACGTGACCTCGTCCCCTACATATAGGTCACGACCTCTGTGCCCCTCCGGCAGATGGGACTCTACGTCTCTGCGCGTTACAAAAACGTCGCCGGGGGTATGATGGTCTCTAATAAAGCCCCATCCGTGCTGCATATTAAATTTTATCACAGTCACGGTGGCACGGGGACCATGAGCTGCACGGGGGTCTCTCCTGGTCCGGCTCTTCTGCTCCGCGCTCCTTATCTGCGCTTGTTGTTCCCGGACCCGCCTCTCTCTCCGCTCCCTCTCAAAGTCCTCGAGCTGCTGCCGGCAGCACTCTGCACGCTCCGCTGCGGCCGCCCGAGTCTCCTGAGTGAACCCCATGAGGTCTTCTCCGGTGGGGTCCCACTCAAACTGTGCCTCTTCTAGCGGGGGCGAGGTCCTCTTTACGGGCTTCGGAGCCGGAATCAGGGGCTCGCACATGGGCCTTGCTCTCTGGAGTTCCAGTTGAATGTACTCCTCAGGCCATATGAAGGGCTGCCCATCCGGGCACGTATGCTGGGCAAATAGATTTTCGCCCAGGTGCGGCACTCTAGATGTTGAGGGCGCGTTGATGGTAGCGGCGCCCGGGTTAACCAGGCCTTGCGACCAGGCTTGGGGCACCCTAAAGGCAAAGGGCACCGTAAGAACGGCGGCGCCCTGGGTTACTCGGCCCTGCGACCAGGCCGGTGGCTCCGCGGAGGTAGGGGGCGCTGTTGGAATTGCGGCACCCGGGGGTACTAGGCCTTGCGACCAGGCCGATGGTATTTCCTGCTTCGTCACGTTCGGGGTCGAAGCGCGTGACGTCACAGGGGTCGCGGCCGCGGCTTCCGGTTGGGGCCTAGTCTGCGGCGGTGACGATGCAGCGTCGGGCACGGCAGGGGGAACTTCGGGCTCTGCGACGGGGAGCTGGGGCAGGCACGCGGTTTCCCGGCTCGAGGTAGAGACGTCCCCTTTACCTGCCTCCGTCCGTTCAGCTCCCTTCTCTGCGCCGTCTCCGGCCTTGAGTCCTCCTGCGCCATCCTCAGAGGCGGTCTGTCTCCTCGTCTCGGGTGGCGTGCTCCGCTGACGGGTCTCGGTCTGCTGGGCCATCTCTCGGCTCCACTCCGTCAACTCCTCCCGCTGCGCCCGGGCCATCCTCCGTGCGAGGCCCTCCAGCGCGGTCTGCGCACACTCCCGATCTCGGGGGAGCTGTGCCAGGACCTCCACTATGCCTAGTGGAGTCGTTGCTTGCAGCAGGCTCCTGACCACTGGGTCGGTGCTGCCTGTCTCTCCCTCCATCTCCGGGTGCGTTTTCTCTGGACTCTTCTCCAGACGTCTTGTCTCCGGGTGCGCTCTCTCCAGACTGCTCCAGGCGGCACCCATCTTTGCTCTTTTGTTCTGTCTCCGCCCACATTGAGGGTGGTCCCGGGGCAACTTGGTGATTCCCAGTTCCAGGGGCAGTTCTCTCACGCTGATGGACACTTCCAGCATCACAGTCTCTGTTGGTGGGCGCGGTTTCCGCTTTTGGCGCCATTCTTCGACCTGGCCCACGATGGGAGGTGGCCTCCTGCCACCCTCTGGCACGCCCATAATGGCGTCCACTCTTCCAAGGCGGGAAATCTTTGGAAATGGCGGGAATCGTCTCCCAGTGGCGGGAAACTCCATGGATGGCGGGAAAAAGCTGCAAATGGCGGACAACCGGCGGGAAACGACCTGTGATGGGGTCCGTTGGCGGGGACCCTCCGGAACCGGCGGGAGACTTCTTTTTGAGGTAACGGTGAACTTTTCTTCAGGCACGCAGTACACGGTTGTTGCGGGCACGTTATCCTGCCGACTACGCCAAAGTTGACGCGCCCCCTGGGCCAGTGTTGTTCGGGGGGATACCCGGAGCCGGATCAGATGGGGGTTGTAGTCTCCGAGTGGCGGTGACCCGGTCCGTGCCCAGGGTGTCAAGCTCAGTGTGTGGCAGTCCTTACAGATGTTATTAGTGTTCTTTGTGTCGACTACGCCACCCGTTGATTTGCGGTCAATACGGCCGCCGCTGCAGCAGGGTCCGCTGAGGCTGGTGGTGTGTGTGCAGCTTCGGTAGTATAACCCCCAACGGGAGGGGTATAGCCTCAGGGGGTCAGTTGCAGAGGATGGTGGTTGTGGTGGTGTAGTGAGGATGGAAATCAGACTCAGAGTCGGGCTGTGCAGTTCAGGGTTTTTACTTATTGCTGTTCTTGTGGTCACTCTGGCCTTAAGTGACCGCCCGAGCCGTGCTGCGTCCACCAGGTCCTGGACTCGGCCAACCCCCAGGTGATTCTGGAGCGTGGTCCTGAGCTCCCTTTCTGACTTGTCCTCCTCTCTGGCCTTCCCCACCAGGGATCCACCTAAGTCCGGCTCCCTCGGGTCTCTTGGTGGTAAACCCTTGTCTCTGGGTTCCCTGACCCTATTCTTGGTTTGCCTTCCGGGTGGATGTAGTGGGTGGTCGTGGCAGATGCTGCCCACGACCTCCGGTCTCTGGCTGAGGATTAGTGCCCTCCACCAGCTTGGGATCCGGTACCCTTGTGCCAACTCTTCACCCTCTGATCTAATTTTGGGTTCTTGGAGTTCCCTCTTCTCCCCCTCTGGGTCCTTCTTTCTCCTCTCTCTTTCTCTCTTGGCCTTGGAGCTGCTCTTCTCCTCTGCTCTCTTCCTCTCAACTCTGACAGACTGACCCTGATCAAAGATGGTTCCCACCTTATATACTCCCTCTATGTGTGAGCTCAGGTGACCAGCACCCAATGAGCTCCTAGCATTACCCAGGCTGCTCCCCCTATCTGCCCCTACACTACTGGGATGTTCCACCCCCCTCCCACTCCAGCCAGGAACAGACACTGTCGTACCTGCACATTTCTCTAGTGGGAGTACCATTGGTCTGTTCCTCGGAAATGGGATGTATGTAGTGCATGCAGCTAACTGAGCTCAGTTCCACACTCCATCCTTACCCGGGAGTGGAATATCACACCTCTGGGTTGAGGTGCAATACCCCTGTAGCAGCCGAATCCTCAGGGTGCTACACTAGTATTGGCAGAGATTTTTGGCAGCAAGACCCAGATCACAGTTAAGTATCACCATGCAGCCCAAGTCTTGAGATTATCCCATGAACCAAGCTCATTTCAATTAATAGATCTTGGATCAATATGTTCCACAATTGGATGTATTAAAAAAAAAAAGTGTACAGGACAGCATGGGATCACAGCTGCAGCATGGTCACAGCAGGGGAACATTTATATCATCATCATGGGAAACTTAAAAAGATAGCAGAAATTAAGATCCATTAATTAAAAATGAACTTTGTGGGTAACCCCCTTTAATATTGTGGAGGTCCATCTAGTCCAGTAGTCACATGGAATACAGTGGGGGACACCTAGGAGAAGTGAGTGCATGGATTTTATTATTTTATTATTTTTTTTTACAGGTGAGGACACTGCGTGAGCAGACTACCACTACCCTCATCATAGTCCCTGCTGGTGCTGAACGCAGCGCAGGCATGGAACCATGATGAGAGTAGTGTTCAGAACCAAGCGCATGGGAACAGTATCACTTACTGGGCTGCTTTGTGTCGTTTTTATAGAAAACCTGTTTTGTCTGCTTTCGATGTGTTTAAGAAACCATAAGCACATAGGACACACAACAAGTGTGCTAAATTTCAAAAAACTTCATGTATACATCAACAGCACAATAAGTATACATGTAAATGAACACCAATAAAAAAAGTAAAAACAAGAAAAGAGATTGTATATGTGCATTGTATACCGAATAGCAAGCTTTGGGGCAGGTGACTAACCTGGCTGCAAAGATCATTTAGAAAAAATTGGAAAAAATTGAAGTTAGGAGATCAGCCTAATTTGCCCACCCTGCTATTATAGCATATGTATCAATGTGTATCCAGTTACATGTTAAACACTGAAGAAACATAGTGATAAGCACAATACACTAATGGAGTAGATAATTACCCTATTTACCTATGCAGTCCAGCAAAGTTCTTTGTTGCATCCGCTTGAAAGAAGAGCAGGAAGACCCCCACTCGGTGGGTGTACGGAGGTCCTCGGCGAAAAAAAAGATGCACGTAGAGCTGCAGTGTAGGGAACAGGCAGCTCCAGCCGGTGGCGTGCCTGAACGCAAAAAGTTAACTGTTAACAGTTTCCTCTGATGAAGGAAACCGAGTTTTCTGAAACGCGTAAGGACCGGGACTTGCATGCCCCGTAGACTGGATGACGTCACACGCTGCTGTACATGTGGCTGCATTACTTTGTTTTTTTGCATTCACTGTGAAAATGTGCCGTTTAACCCCTTCCGGACTTGGCAATTTTCCATTTTTGCCCTTTTGTTTTTACCTCCTTTGCTTCCAAGAGCCATAACTTTATTTTTCCATCGATATAGCTGTGTCACAACTTGTTTTTTTTGTGGTACAAGTTGCACTTTTGAATGACACCTTTCATTTTATCATATGGTGTACTAGAAAGCGGGGAAAAATTACAGGTGTAGCAAATCAGTGAAAAAAAGCTAAATTTTGCATTAAAAAAAAATCCCTGCTGCTAATCTTGGGCAAAATGTGTGGCAAAAAGCACATGGTTAACATGCACATTTGCTCAGAATTTTGCAATGGAATTCATCCTATGTAAAGCAATGGGTGAAATCCACAGCGAAACGCTGCAGTTTAATTCAGATGTCGCACATTTAAAATCTGCACCGCAGGACAACTCCATGTGGATCTGCAGCCAAAGTTAATCACAGACACAACACGGACTCCACACTGATGCCATCCATGTGCGTTCTGTGATTTTCATGGACCCATAAACTTGTATTTGTTCTTTTCATGTGTGATTCCAGTAAAGTTTTTATTTATATGGATGAGGTGACCACTATCTGACCAATTCATTACTATTTACAAAACATTTAATTGGTTCATGCGGATCTATAGAGCTATGATCATGATCTCCCCTGCATGTATAGCAGAGCTGAGCATAGAACAGCTTTCAGGGCAATGATGATGCCGTCAGATGGTCTGGGGGATACTTTATGAGAAAGGGTCATATCTGCACTTGTTTTTCATAAACTAGACAGCATCATAAGGTACAAATTCAGATGGCATCAGTGGGTTCTTCAGCATAGCATAGCTGAACTGTGCTACAACCCAGCCGTCAGATGATTTATTAGACAGGGTCATTAGATGTGTGTCACCCCAGGCCTGGATGCCACAAATATTAAAGGCTGTGTCTGAGAGCAGGAGGGAGGTTCCCTGGTCAGGGACAATTAGCATGCAGCACCTCCCAGGCCAGTAGGGGGAGCAGGCAGCCCCTATAAAAGCTAGAACTGGGGCAGGGTTAGAGAGACCAGAACCCACTTCTGAAGTGTCCAGAAGGGTTCTCAGAGAAGAGGGACAGGTCAGCAGCGGCTGAGGAGTCCGTGAGGCAGAGGAGAAACTGCAAGCCAGGGACAGAGGCGACGAGAGCCGGTCCTGGCTGAGAGAAGCACACAACCGGACATTGGGGTCCGAGGCTGTCAGGGTTGCAAGCCCAGCAGCAGAGAACCAACCCGCGAGGGATTTCAGGTCCCTTGGCCTAAGAAGCCTGGAGGCTCCGCCACACAGAGGGACCAGTACAGCAGAAGAAAGCAAAAGGTACCCAAGGCACGAGTCGCAAGCCATACAGGCGAGAAGTACACGGCCAGCTCAGGGACATGGGCTATTACACCACGAAAAGGGGGATAGTCAGCAAGAGCATACAGAAAACGGTAGGCCTACACACTCACCCTGAACGGTGGGGCTCCCCCGAATGCTCTCCGATACCCAGGCCCATTCCTACCCGGTACTACTGTTGGGTCATTAGTAACATCTACAATAAAGACCCAGAACTGTTGGAAACAGGCTCTGAACTTTTACTATTGTGGCCGGCACTATCACCCCCAGCATCCATAGACACTGCCCTGAGGCTACACTCTTCCCGTGGGGAGTTATCCTACCCCTGTGCTGCACACCAACACCAGCCTCAGCGGTCTGCCTCGCAGCGGTGGTTATCTCTGACCGCAATCCACGGGTGGCGTAGTCGGACATTCATAAATCTATAAATAGACTGTCACAATTTGGTCTGACCACCCTGAGCCACGGGATCGGGTTGCCACTACTACCCCCAGCATCGTACAGAAGACCGGTCCCGGGTACCCCACGGCCCAGGGGGCGAGTCAGGTGCATCTGAGCACAATCGTCCAACAGCATTAGAACTACTGGAGGATGGATAAGTAGGGTAAAGAGAGTCATGTGGGATCATCATTAGGGAGGGGATAGCTGCAAATCAGTGCAGTTGTAGAACTAGGTTGTATTGGCACAGATTATTATTTATTCTGTATGTACAGAAAACGGACTTCTTATTTTGATTTTGTTAGTAAACCATTAAACCCAGGAAGTATTCCTCTGGTGTGACCGTCCATCCATAATCACAGAAAATCATGGTCTCTGATGGCAGAAAAAAAAATCTAAATACAATTTTCATGACGAACAAAGGAAACAAGGTCATGTTGCTAAGTAGTATAAATGCTGCCCGTGGTCCTGGGTTCAAATTGCACCAAGGACAACATCTGCAAGGAGTTTGTATGTTCTCCTCTGGGTTCTCCGGTTTCCTCCCACACTCCAAAGACATACTGATAGGCAGGGTTGGACTGGCCCACCAGATAACCGGAGAATCCTCCGGTGGGCCCGCCCATCCAGGACACGCCCACCTACGGCACTTCTCATTTGTCAAGCGCAGCGCCTTCACATTAACTGTGCCTATCTGCTCCTGTATCTCGTCCACATGCACGCTCCTTAGAGAGGGGTGAACATTTCATTCTGTACCCGGCTGCACTGCTCATTGGAGCAATGTGAAGTGCAACTCCTTCTCATGGCCTGCCGGCTTCAATACTGATCTTTATGGCACGCACTGCTCCTCAGAGAGCAGTGCACTCTTACTGGTACAGAGTCAGCACGGTCACAGCTGACTCTGTGCTGATGGAGCGCTGCTGTCTTCCGATCAGCTGTTGTGTGTCTGTGTTTGGCATCGCGCTTCAGAGAGAGAGGTTACAGCAACCGGAGTATCAAGACAGGGTACCTTAGAGCGAAGCACACTTCTCGCACTGAATTGCTTCGTACTAAGGTGACCAGGGGTATGACCTCTAATCAGTCTAAGGTCAGATTTATTACCACCTACAACCATGAGTGGGAGAGCATCATGTCCATTTTAAAGCGTCATTGGCCTGTCCTCCAGACCGACCCTCATTTAAGGGATTCACTGGTGGATTATCCATTAATGACAGCTCGCAGATCTAGAAATCTGCGCAACATACTTGTTCGGAGTCATTATGCTCCCTAAACACCATCTTTGTTTGAATCTACTCGATCTTTGAGCGAATGCTTTTAGTGTGGGAATTGTCTGGCGTGCAGCAATGTCCTCCGCATTGCCTCATTCATGTCGGCGTACAGTACTAAAACATTATTAAGGAATATGTGAATTGTGGCACCTGCAATGTGGTGTATTATGCCACCTGCGGGTGCCAACTCATATATGTTGGTCTGACATCAAGAGAGTTGCGCAGATGTGTGAGGGAGCATGTGAGGGACATTGCTGCTGCCTGGATGGTGGAGGACCCTTCTTTATTGAAAACATTGCCCCGCCATTTTAGGACCCACCATGATTGCGACCCTGCTTCCCTTAAGGTTAGGGGGATTGAGGTCGTCCATGGTGGGATCCGCGGAGGCAATATTAGAAGGGTCCTTGCCCAGCGTGAAACGCGCTGGATTGTAACCCTGGGGACGATGACCCTTGGGGGTTTGAATGAATCCCTTAGTTTTGCCCCTTTTTTGTGAACATCGTTCCCAGTGTCTTCTGTGTTATGTACCTACATTACATTTTAAATATATATTTTTTAGAATTTTTTTTTTTTAAAGAATTAAATCTGTTGTTTTTTTGATGTAGCCCCCTCTAGTCTTCGGTACGATCTGATGTGAATGGACACCATCCTCCGGACGAAATTGGCATGGGCTGAAAAAGTGTGACTTTTATTACAGTCAGGATAATTGTAATTGTGGCCGCACTTTCACATATTAATTATTCTTGTAAAAGGTTTTCTGGGTTGATATATGTGGTATAGCTTTGCATTGTTAATGATTTTCCTTCTGTGCTCATATGTCCACTTTGGCCCATTAGGAGTTAATACCTACCCCTGTTCTAATGATCTGCCGTCACTTGCGCTCCCTCTATTCCCCCTCCCTCCTCTGAGAGACACAGCGTCTAGGACCGCGAGTGCGCATGCCTGGGAGTCATGGTGACGCGTCCCTGCTCCTGGACGTGCGCGCACTTCCTGCCGCGGTGACGCAGTTGTACTTCCGGTTCGGAGGTGAGAGACAGGAAGCGGTGTAGCGCTATAGAGTGTCTGGCATATGGCATTTTACAATGCCACAAGGTATATAAAGAGGCTGTGGCTTGGGGGTCATCATATTCTCCCCTGATAAAGCTATAACTCAAAGAGGAAACGTACGTTGGGGTTTGTAAGCGGGGGATTCTTCCACTGTGGGGTCCATGCATGGTGCTGCACTTTACTCAAGTTAGGCAGGGTACCCTTAAACCACACTTTGCATGTGTACCATTATGTCTTATGTGATGTAAATTTGTGGTTTCATGTTTTACAATCTCTGTGGTTTGTAGACAGATATGGTCATTTGTGATCATTCTAATACATAATTGATCTGGACTGACATTATTTATATTACTTTGTTTACTACCATAACCTGTGGACTAATGACTGTATATCATTAAGTGTATGATTGTATGTAACATGCATTGACCTCTTTTTGCATCTATCTTTCTGGCTCCAGAAATATGCTGTGAAAATTATATATTATCACTTGATTAAAATATATTGAATTGCACACCTTCTCTCCTTTTCTCCCTTTCCCTTTTTTTTAATCTAACACTGATTGCTTGCAGAGTTTCAGTGCAGCCAATCAGCATTAGTTTTGCTTGTGGGTCCTCACAAAAGAGCTGTGCTGATTGGTCAAGCGCCATGCCCGGTATGTTTTTGTGATGGAGAAGGAGAGAGAAAGAGAGAAAGAGAGAGAAAGAGAGAGAAAGAGAGAGGGGGAGAGAGAGAGAGAGAGAGAGAGAGCGAGCTTCCTGCTGGAGACCTGGAGTGAGTCAGTGTGAGTACATTTCTTATAACTAGTTCTCCAGCCTCAACACTGTCATTTAATTGTCTCATGCAGTTAGGGGTGGAGGCCCCCAGGCTACTAGGGGGTGACACAGTGGGGAAAGGGGTCCTCAGAGTATTAGGGGGTGACAGTGGGGAAGGGGGCCCACAGAGTATTAGTGGGTGACACAGTGGGGAAGGGGGCCCACAGAGTATTAGTGGGTGACTGGGGAAGGGGGTCCTCAGAGAATTAGGGGATGACACAGTGAGGAAGGGGGCCCACAGAGTATTAGGGCATGACACAGTGGGAAAGGGTCCCTCAGAGCATTAGGGGGTGACACAGTGGGAAAGAGGGCCCACAGAGTAGTAGGGGGTGACACAGTGGGAAAGAGGGCCCACAGAGTATTAGGGGGTCACACAGTGGGAAAGGAGGCCCAAAGAATATTAGTCGTTGACAGTGGGAAAGGGGGCCCACAGAGTTTTAGGGGGTGACAAAGTGGGAAAGGGGGCCCACAGAATATTAGTGGGTGACTGGGGAAGGGGGTCCTCAGAGTATTAGGGAATGACACAGTGGGGAAGGGGGCCCACAGAGCATTAGGGAGTAACACAGTGGGAAAGGGGCCCACAGAGAATTAGTGGGTGACAATGGGGAAGGGGGCCCTCAGAGAATTAGGGGGTGACACAGTGGGGGAGGGGGCCCTCAGTGTATTAGTGGGTGACACAGTTGGAAAGGAGCCCACAGAATATTAGTGGGTGACAGTGGGGAAGGGGGCCCCCAGAGTAGTAAGGGGTGACACAGTGGGGAAGGGGGCCCTCAGAGTATTAGGGGGTGACATAGTGGGGAAGGGGGCCCTCAGAGTATTAGGGGGTGACACAGTGGGGATGGGGGCCTTCAGAGTATTAGGGGGTGACACATTGGGGAAGGGGGCCCTCAGAGTATTAGGGGGTGACACAGTGGGGAAGGGGGACCACAGAGCATTAGAGGGTGACATAGTGGGAAAGGGGCCCACAGAGTATTAGGGGGTGACACAGTGGGGAAGGGGGCCCTCAGTGTATTAGGGGGTGACACGACAGTGGGGAAGGGGGCCCTCAAGAGTAGTAGGGGGTGACACAGTGGGGAAGGGGGCCCTAAGAGTAGTAGGGGGTGACACAGTGGGGAGGGGGCCCTCAGAGTATTAGGGGGTGACACAGTGGGAAAGGGGGCCCACAGAGTATTAGGGGGTGACACAGTGGGAAAGAGGGCCCACAAAGTATTAGGGGGTGACACAGTGGGAAAGGAGGCTCACAGAATATTAGTCGTTGACAGTGGGGAAGGGGGCCATCAGAGTAGTAGGGGGTGACACAGTGGGAAAGGAGGCCCACAGAATTTTATGGGGTGAAAAAATGGGAAAGGGGGCCCACAGAATGTTAGTGGGTGACTGGAGAAGGGGGTCCTCAGAGTATTAGGGAGTAACACAGTGGGAAAGGGGCCCACAGAGAATTAGTGGGTGACAATGGGGAAGGGGGCCCTCAGAGAATTAGGGGGTGACACAGTGGGGAAGGGGGCCCTCAGTGCATTAGGGGGTGACACAGTGGGAAAGGGGCCCACAGAATATTAGTGGGTGACAGTGGGGAAGGGGGCCCTCAGAGTAGTAAGGGGTGACACAGTGGGGAAGGGGGCCCTCAGAGTATTAGGAGGTGACATAGTGGGGAAGGGGGCCCTCAGTATTAGGGGGTGACACAGTGGAGATGGGGGCCCTCAGAGTATTAGGGGGTGACACAGTGGGGAAGGGGGCCCTCAGAGAATTAGGGGGTGACACAGTGGGGAAGGGGGCCCTCAGTGCATTAGGGGGTAACATGACAGTGGGGAAGGGGGCCCTCAGAGTAGTAGGGGGTGACAGTGGGGAAGGGGGCCCTCAGAGTAGTACGGGGTGACACAGTGGGGAAGGGGGCTCTCAGAGTATTAGAGGGTGTCACAGTGGGAAAGGGGATCCACAGAGCATTACGGGGTGACAGTGGTGAAGGGGGCCTACAGTGTATTAGGGGGTGACACAGTGGGAAAGGGGGCCCACAGAGTATTAAGGGGTGACACAGTGGGAAACGGGGCCCACAGAGTTTTAGTGGGTGAGAGTGGGTAAGGGGGCCCACAGAGTAGTAGGGGCTGACACAGTGGGGAAGGGGGCCCTCAGAGTATTAGGGGGTGACAGTGGGGAAGGGGGCCCACAGAGCATTAGTGGGGTGACACAGTGGGGAAGGGGGCCCACAGAGCATTAGGGGGGTGACAGAGTGGGGAAGGGGGCCCACAGAGCATTAGGGGGGTGACACAGTGGGAAGGGGGCCTACAGAGCATTAGGAGGGTGACACAATGGGAAGGGGGCCCACAGAATATTAGTGGGTGACAGTGGGGAAGGGGGCCCCTAGGTAATTAAGAGTGACAAAGTGTGAGAGGCCCCTCAGGTAATAAGGGATTACACAGTGTGCAAAGGGCCCCTCAGGTAAATACCCTGAAGTGGAGTAGAATTTTAAACAAGAGGATCTGTCAGCTCTCCCGTGCGGTGTAGTATATAGAGGATGTGTGGTGTAGTATATAGAGGATGGGTCCCATGCAGTGTAGTATATAGAGGATGTGTGGTGTAGTATATAGAGGATGGGTCCCGTGCGGTATAGTATATAGAGGATGGGTCCCATGCGGTGTAGTATACAGAGGATGTGTGGTGTAGTATATAGAGAATGGGTCCCATGCGGTGTAGTATTTCGAGGATGTGTGGTATAGTATATAGAGAATGGGTCCCGTGCGGTGTAGTATATAGAGGATGGGTCCCATGCGGTGTAGTATATAGAGGATGGGTCCTGTGTGGTGTAGTATATAGAGGATGGGTCCATGGGCGTACCCACCGTGGGGCGGGGGGGGCAGCTGCCCCCCCCTAGAAGCAGTGCCGCACGCCGCACTCCAGGGCCAGCATCAGCACCCGGGCAAATGCCAGGGCCCTGAGCAGGCGCTATGGGACCCATGAGCGGAGGAGAGCGGTGTCAGCGCCCACCCCCCCCCACTTGCTCAGGGCCCGGCAGCCGGCACAATACTTACCTCTCCCCGTGCCTCCGCAGGAGCTCCTGCCTCCTCCGCGGCTGCTGCTCTGTGACGTCTCAGGTCAGAGGGCGCAGTGACGTCTTTACACCGCGCTCTCTCCTGAGCAGTCACAGCGCAGAGCGGGATGAGGCCGGCGACGCTGGCGTCCGGAGCAGCAGCAGCAGGTGAGACGTGAGATGAGTATTTGATTTAATTATTTTCATTGTATGGAGGCCTGTGGCAGTATAAGGGAGGGGGGTGAGGTGGGGGTGTGTGACATCCTGCATGGGGCATTATATGAGAGGGGAGGTGTGTGACATCCTGCATGGGGCATTATATGGGGTGTGTGTGACATCCTGCATGGGGCATTATATGGGGGGGACATCCTGCATGGGGCATTATAAGGGAGGGGTGTGTGTGACATCCTGCATGGGGCATTATAAGGAGGGGGGTTGTGACATCCAGCATGGGGCATTATAACGGGGGGGTTACGTCCTGCATGGGGCGTTATAAGGGAGGGGGTGTGTGACATCCTGTATGGGGCATTATAAGGGGGGGTGATATCCTGCATGGGGCATTATAACGGGGGGGGTGACATCCTGCATGGGGTGTTATAAGGGAGGGGGGTGTGTGTGACATCCTGCATGGGGCATTATAAGGGAAGGGGGGTGTGACATCCTGCATGGGGCATTATAAGGGAGGGGGGGTGACATCCTGCATGGGGCATCATAGGGGGGGTGACATCCTGCATGGGGCATTATAACGGGGGGGTGACATCCTGCATGGGGCATTATAAGGGAGGGGGGTGTGACATCCTGAATGGGGCATTATAAGGGTAGGGGTGACATCCTGCATGGGGCATTATAAGGGGGGGGTGACATCCTGCATTGGGCATTATAAGGGAGGGGGGTGTGTGACATCCTGCATGGGGCATTATAAGGGGGGGTGACATCCTGCATGGGGCATTATAAAGGAGGAAGGGTGTGTGACATCCTGCATGGGGCATTATAAGGGGCGGTGACATCCTGCATGGGGCATTATAACGGGGGAGTGACATCCTGCATGGGCATTATAAGGGAGGGGGGTGTGACATCCTGAATGGGGCATTATAAGGAGGGGGTGACATCCTGAATGGGGCATTATAAGGAGGGGGTGACATCCTGCATGGGGCATTATAAGGGAGGTGGGGTGTGTGACATCCTGCATAGGGCATTATAAGGGGGGGTGACATCCTGCGTGGGGCATTATGTGGGGGGAACAGCCTGCGTGGGGCAGTATGTGGGGGGAACAGCCTGCGTGGGGCATTATGTGAGGGGAACAGCCTGTATGAGGCATTATGTGTGGGGAATAGCCTGCATGGAGCATTATATGTGGGCCAGTATTCTGTATGGAGCGTTATATGGGGGTCAGTATCCTACATGGAGTGTTATATGGGGCCAAGTATCCTGCATGGAGCGTTATATGGGGGCCAGTATTCTGTATGGAGCGTTATATGGGGCCAGTATCCTGTATGGAGCGTTATATGGGGGCCAGTTTTCTCTATGGAGCGTTATATGGGGGCCAGTATCCTGTATGGAGCGTTATATGGGGGCCAGTATTCCGTATGGAGCGTTATATGGGGGCCAGTATCCTGTATGGAGTGTTACATGGGGGCCAGTATTCCGTATGGAGCGTTATACGGGGGCCAGTATTCTGTATGGAGCATTTTATGGGGGCCAGTATTCTGTATGGAGCATTATATGGGGGCCAGTATCCTGTATGGATCGTTATATGGGGGCCAGTATTCTGTATGGAGCATTATATGGGGGCCAGTATTCTGTATGGAGCATTATATGGGGGCCATAATCCTGTATGGAGCGTTATATGGGGGCCAGTATTCTGTATGGAGCATTATATGGGGGCCAGTATTCTGTATGGAGCGTTATATGGGGGCCAGTATTCTGTATGGAGCGTTATATGGGGATCAGTATCCTGTATGGAGCGTTATATGGGGGCCAGTATTCTGTATGGAGCGTTATATGGGGGCCAGTATTCTGTATGGAGCGTTATATGGGGGCCAGTATTCTGTATGGAGCGTTATATGGGGGCCAGTATTCTGTATGGAGCGTTATATGGGGGTCAGTATCCTGTATGGAGCGTTATATGGGGACCAGTATCCGGTATGGAGCATTTAGAGTGGCACGGTGGCGCAGTGGTTAGCACTGCAGCCTTGCAGCGCTGGGATCCTGGGTTCAAATCCCACCAAGGACAACATCTGCAAGGAGTTTGTATGTTCTCCCTGTGTTTGTGTGGGTTTCCTCCAGGTTCTCCGGTTTCCTCCCACACTCCAAAGACATACTGATAGGAAATCTAGATTGTGAGCCCCGATGGGGACAGCAACGATAATGTATGTAAAGCGCTATATAAAGATTATTATTATTATTATTATTTTATGGGTGCCTGTATACTGTGTGGAGTGATTCGCTGGTTTCTGAGCTATTGTGGAATTTACAATAGATATCACTCATGAATGTAAGAAGTGAAATATTTGCATTGTACTATATATATATATATTTCTCTTCGGTATCTGTGCATCATGAATCGTGGTATGTATTAAAGGGGCCCACTGACACTCTTTCGCCTGGGGCCCACAAAAACCTGGAGCCGGCCCTGTCACACACAAACTCAGAACACTGGCGGTCGCGGCCAGCGAAAGTTCCCTCTGCGGCCGGCCGCAGGTGACTGCCCTGCTCTGCACCCGGCGGCCGGAACTGCGCAGTGTCACTGCATGGGGTCCGGCCGGGATTACCTTTAACGCACGCTGAGTGACACAGCACACCGCATGTCACCTGATCAGGGTCCTGACTCCTGAGGCGTGCTGACGTAGCACGCTGCCGGCCTCCCCTGTTTCCTGTCTCTGAGAATCCCGCCGGAGTGGAGCACTTGTCCTGTTACTGTGGGCCGGTTGCCAGTGACTGTGGCAGCCAGCCAGTGTAAATTACACAATACACTCACTCACTGTGTAATTATTGAAATTTGGAAGGGCCTGGGCCTTGGGAGTAGGAACCGGTCCGGACCTGGAGAAAGGACAGATGGTTAAAGACAATGAAGTGGCTGCACTTTTTGAGGAGGCTAATATTTTTTTCCCTGCAACAAGGCACGAACTCTTCATTTTAAGTGCCTTCCCGTCCACCACAGCTATTGTTGAAAGATCTTTCAGTACCCTTCGAAGGGTAAAGACCTGGCTCAGAAGTACAATGGGAGAGGACAGACTGACTGGATTGTGTTTGATGAGCGTCCATCGGAAATTCTTCAAGGAAAATCAGGACTGGATTGAAACTAAAGTTTTGAAAAAGTTTTCTTCAAACCCAAGAAAAATTATATTAGTATAAGACATGTAATTAGAATAAAAATCTAATTTTTTTGCAAGCAAATAATTGTAATAACTAATAAAGCACTTCTATAATTACATATAATTTTCTTAAAATTTTAATTTCATTCACCTTTTTCGTTTTAAAATTTTACAACCTGAACGACCATGGCTTGCCCCCCCCTAGTTTTGATCCTGGGTACGCCCATGGATGGGTCCCGTGCGGTGTAGTATATAGAGGATGTGTGGTGTAGTATATAGAGGATGGGTCCCGTGCGGTGTAGTATATTGAGGATGGGTCCCATGCGGTGTAGTATATAGAGGATGGGTCAAGTGCGGTGTAGTATATAGAGGATGGGTCCCCTGCGGTGTAGTATATAGAGATGTGTGGTGTAGTATATAGAGGATGGGTCCCATGCGGTGTAGTATATAGCGGATGGGTCCTGTGTGGTGTAGTATATAGAAGATGGGTCCCGTGCGGTGTAGTATATAGAGGATGGGTCCCCTGCGGTGTAGTATATAGAGGATGTGTCCTTTGTGGTGTAGTATATAGAGGATGGGTCAAGTGCGGTGTAGTATATAGAGGATGCAGGGGCGTATCTAGGAGGGGGCGTGTAAGGAGACTATTGAGGGGAATAGTGTGAGGAGACAGTGTGAGTGGGCACAGAATAGAGACTGAGTAGTGGGTGGGCGATGGCATAGGGGTACAGTGTAAGGTCACAGTCAGGAGGGGAACAGTATGCTAAGGAGGGGGAATGTGATGAGGGGGCACAGTATAGAGACTGGGCCCTATAGGGGGGACACAGTGTGAGGACAGTGTGAAGAGGGGGCCAAGTATGGAAAGAAGAGGGCAGTGTGGAGAGCAGGTACCATAAGAGGGACAGTGTGTGAGTCATATTTTGTGCAGGGAATATAGTGAGGGGCAATTATTTATTCATGGGCTCAGCGTAGGGCAGATATTTGTATTCAGGAGCATTATAATGACACTGCTATCTTTCAGGGCATCATGTTGGGATGTGCTGCAGAAGCCCGGAGAAGACGGAAGTCTGCAGACACGAGCTGTCGATGAGAAAAGTCATCATGGCGTCTGGACAAGAGGAAGAAAAGAAAGATGACGCTGTCTCTGGAGTCGTTCTCTATCAGGTACCTGGAGGTAAATGTTTTTTATGATGCTGACATTTTTTTATTTTTATTTATGTTAGGAGCATTAAAGATGTCCACGTCTATGTGACTGCAGACTTCTGAACTCTCACAGTGTGCACTGCACGCTATCAGGATTCTCTCATGCCGGCGATTTGCATACATCCAGTCACGTGCCGACTAGACATGTGTGGCCTCACTCAATGAAAATGAATTGAGGGAGGCCGGACATGTCTAGTTGGAATGTGGCCAGAAGTGTACAAATCACATACTTGTGCTCACATGACTGTCCACTGTTAAAACGGCAAGGGAGAATCCTAAAAGTGTGCAGTGCATGCGCTGTGAGAATTCAGAAGCCTGCAGTCACACACAGTGACTGCAGACTTTCATCTGAAACCTGGACGAGCGCATTAATTATAAAAGTAAAGCCTTGTAGCCAATCCTGACAGCGTGTAATATCCTCCCAACTATCAATGTTCAGTCAGTAATTTTTCTCTGAAGTGGTATAAAAAAGGTATAATAGAAACAAGTCACCAATTCTGCATTTATCACCCACTCCTGGTTTTGGCTCCCACTCCTGAGAAAAATACTGACCGAACACTGATAGTGGGGCCGTGGCCTTAGTGTGCAAATCGCATATGTGCTGGGGGGGGGGGGGGCGCAAAACTGAATTTTTGCCCCGGGTGCTAGAAGACCTGGATACACCTCTAAGGGGATGTGCCCCGTGTATATATACTGCATGGTGGGCCCCAAGAATTATTTTTCTCTGGTGGGCCCAAGGTACTCCAGTCCGACGCTGCTGATAGGGAATTTAGATTAGCAATAATAATTATGTATGTAAAGCGCTGCGGAATATGATAGCGCTATATAAGATTAATTAAAGATTATTATTATAAATACAATTTTCATGACGAACAGAGGAAACAAGCCTATACAAGGCCATTTTCCTAAGTGCTGCATTTTTTCCCAAGGCGTTTTTCTACTCAAACAGTTTAAGAAAAAGTGAATATGATTTTACTCATGTCCAAAGTGCATTTAAAGATGCTGCAGAATTGTGCACTTTTTGAAACTTTTTTTTCTATTATAATCTTCTAAGGAAATCCTAAAAATGCATTCAAAATGCTGTGTGAACATGTTCCAATGGTTACTTTGGAATTGCAGACATATTAAAACAGATTTTCCATTTATTGGTTCAGGTCAAAATACAATATTCTAAAACTAGGTGAAATAATCCAGAAGACCGCAATGGTCTGGACAGTGTGCATCATGGGCCATCCTTGTTACCGGGAAGTGACATTCCTGGAAGGAGCTGACAATATATACAATGGTTTGTGAAAGTATTCATTACAACCTGTGTTAAATATTTTTGTAATTAAATTTGAGTGTGATGCATCAGCACTAAATAGTCTAAATTGGTGAAGTTAATTGAGAAGAATATAGGCAAAAATTTAATTTATGGGATAAGAACTAAAAATTGTTATGTGCACAAGTATTCACCCCTTTTCCTATAAAGCCTATAAAAATTCCTGGTGCAAGCAATTATCTTCACAAGTCACATGCTTAGTAAAAGGAAGTCCACCTGTGTGCAGTCTAAGTGTCTCATGGTCTGTCAGTATATACACTTTACCTTTTCTGAAAGGCCACAGAGCAGAGCCTGCAACACCATTAGGCTGCGTGCCCACTATGCGTTATTCAAGCGTTTTTGATGCGGAATTTCGGCAGCGGAAACACTTAAAAATCACCTGGTAATCTGTGCCCCATGGTCCCCAATGATAAACCGCATGTGCTATGCACATGTTGCGGAAATTTCCACTGCGGATTATCATTGCGGAAAAATCAGCAGCATGTCCATTATTTGTGCGTTTCCGCATGCAGATTTGACTTCACAATGCATTTGAAAATCGCATGTCAAATCCACATGTAAAAACGCTGCAAAAACGCGTGTAAAATCCACATGCGTTTTTACTGGCAAGGACATGCAGAAACGCTGCGGAAATTTTCCGCTTCAATTCTGCATCGTGGGCACATAGCCTAAAGCAAGAGGTACCACTAACCAAACAACACCATGAAGACCAAGGAGATCTCCAAACAAGTCAGGGGCAAAGTTGTTGAGAAGTACAAGTCAGGGTTGGGTTATAAAAAATATCCCAATCTCTGATGATCATCCAGAGCACAATCAAATCCATTATCAAATGGAAAGAATATGGTACCACAACAAACCTGCCAAGAGAGGGACGCCCATCTAAACTCTCAGCCCGGCCAAGGAGGCCATTAATCAGAGAGGCAGCACAGAGACCAAAGTAACCCTGAAGGAGCTGCAGAGTTCCCAAGCAGAGACTGGAGTATCAGTCTATACGACCACAATAAGGCCACGACCCCACTATCAGTATTTGGTCAGTATTTTTTCTCAGGAGTGGGAGCCAAAACCAGGAGTGGGGGATAAATGCAGAATTGGTGCACTTGGTTCTATTATACCTTTTCTCTGATTGTTCCTCAACTGGCCTAAGCCGTACACTCCACAGAGGTGGACTTTATGGAAGAGTGGGCAGAAAAAAAGCCTTTACTTACAGAAAAAAAAATGTAAGGCTTGTTTTGAGTTTGCCAAAAGACATATGGGAGACTCCCCAAATGTATGGAGGAAGGTGCTGTGGTCAGATGAGACAAGATTGAACTTTTTGGCCACCAAGGTAAACGCCATGTCTGGCACCAAACTAACAAAGCTCATCACCCCAAAAACATCATCCCAACAGTGTAACATGGTGGTGGCAGCATCATGCTGTGGGGATGTTTTTCAGCAGGAGGGACAGGGAAAATGGTCCAAGTTGTGGTGAAGATGACTGGTTCGAAATACAGGGATATTCTTGAGCAAAAACTGTTTCAGTATGTCAGTGATTTGAGACTGGGATGGAGGTTCACCTTCCAACAAGACAATAAACCAAAGCATACTGCTATTTGCAACACTTCAGTGCTTTAAGGGGACACAGGTATGTTTTAGAGTGGCCTAGTCAAAGCCCAGACCTTAATCCAATTGAGAATTTGTGGTTAGATTTAAAGATTGTTGTTCACCAGAGGAAATCATCTAACTTGAAGGAGCTGGAGCAGTTTTGCCTTGAGGAATGGAAAAAATTTCAGTGGCAAGATGTGGAAAGCTCATAGAGACTTATCCAAAGCGACTTGCAGCTGTAATTTCTGCAAAAGGATGCGCTACAAAGTATTGACTTTAGGAGGGTGAATAGTTATGCACACTGAAGTTTTCCGTTATTTTGTCTTATTGGTTGTTTGCTTCACTAAGGAGGTTAATACTTTTGCAATCCACTGTAGATCCCATTGGCTCACATACGAGGCTAATAAGTATACATGTTTGAAAATATTAAAGGGGCATTCCTATTTCCAAGATCCTATCCCAATATGTAGTAGGTGTAATAATAGTAATATTAGCAAATATCTCTAATTAGAAATGTAGTATAGTATTTTTGATTCACTATGTCTCTTTCCACATGTGCAGGCATCGCAGGACCTTAGGCATCCATGGTGATGTCCACTGATAAAGTCACAGTTAGTTAGCTAGTTGCTAGTTGTCGTAACCATGGATACCTAAGGTCCTGCAATGCCTGCACATGGGGTAAGAGACCTAGCGAATGAAAAATACTATATTACATTTCTAATTGGAGGTATTTGCTAATATTATTATTATTACACCTACAGATTGGGATAGGATCTCGGGGATGGGAATACTTCTTTAGACTTGTGCTCTAGTAAATTTATATATATTTCATCCCAATGTAGCTAACCCCTATCCGTGCAGTGAGAGCTGATATTGGATTATCTGCCATGGATAACATAACTATTTTTCCTATACTAGCCCCGTTGCCATGTTCGGCTTTATGACATCACAGTTCCGTTGTCCACGAGTCATGGAATGTTCAGCAAGAACGGTCAGTGCGAGGCAAGCAGAGGTAGAGAGGAGAGCTGAACACTAATCCAGAGCGAATTGTATCATATTTTTGTGTTTTTTTTACTTAATTTCTTTTTTGGGAGTGTTTTCTACCATCCACGCACACTTTTGTGTGTGTGGAGGGGGAGGCAGCCTAATGGCTGCCCCAGTAGCTGGAGGAAAGATCCAAGCACGGAGACATCTCCCACATGCCAGGACATCCTCATACAGCCAGAAGCCTGAACACCACCAAAGGCAAACTGGCTTTACTGGATATCTGATGGCAGCACTTGATCATATCGTGCTATTTATTAAATGCCTGTTTGGGTCACCAAAACAAAAAACTGGCCGATATTTGAGACTGAAAAGTCCACCACCATATCGTCCATCACCCAAAACGGGCCGATACGTGAGACTGAAAAGTCCACCACCACAACCTGCAGCAAACATCAGCGCAGAGCCAGTGGATATAAAGAAACATCAGGAACCCACCAAAATAATAGGTGAGGTACAGACAACAGCCCCGTTGCCCGGGAGCCCATCTACCTGGAAGATGCCAACTTCCTCTCAAACACCTAAAGTCCGCAGTATGCCTTACTCCTATCCACCGCGTATTAAGGTGACTGCTAAACAAGTCTACAATCCTATACCATACATGCCAGTCAGCAATGCTGCTAGAAAGAACTTGCAAGCCATGCTGAGCCCACATGAAGTATGCTGGCTCTACATGAGAGAGAAGGACCAACTTCCAAATATCAGGGATGTCATTCTCCTGAGAAGAGGATTCCATGACACAATATCTAACCAGGAGAAAATGCAGTGGCAAGTTGTTTGCAGCGTGCCCATAACATCTTCTGCACAGCTGCTTCTCAGACAGATTTACTGGTTTTGACTATGGCTTGCTCAATGGATTATGTTTTTTCACTGCCGCCTGCCGTTACCTCTGCTTGTTTCCGACTATGTTTTTGTACTGCCTCCTGCCCTGAGCTCTGCTTGTTTCCGACTATGTTTTTGCATTGCCGCCTGTCCTGACCTCTGCTTGTTTCTGACTATGTTTTTACACTGCCGCCTGCCCTGACCTCTGCTTGTTTCTGACTACTCATTTGCCTGCTGATTTTGTACTTTGTTCTCAATGCCTGCACTAGTAGGACCCCAGTAGAGAGCTAACTGAAATAAATCCTGCATCCTAACAATGATCCCGAGTTATATCAGACCAGCGATCACATTGGTAGAATGATGCCTTAACATGAAGAGGAGTAGCACCAGTTCTGCATCAAACAGCATGGAATGTTTTTCTAAAGAAATGCTAAAGGAACAGTACGGTACAGACGAAAGTCACAAAGCCTCAACATGAACAAACCATAAAGAACTTTAAACATAATCTTATGAGACAACAAACCAAGTGGCGCAAAAAACCACATCCGACCCAACCAGCTGTTTTGTAGTAGGTATTCTCCTCTGAACTTTCCTTAAGAGGATTGTCCATCTCAAACACATTAGACTAGTATGGGTGTTCAACCATGTAGACACCCTCCAATCAATAGCACAGGGGTCTTGAATCCGCCACATAAAAGCTTCAAGAGGAATTGGATGGAGCACTGGTTTCGTATGTACCCTGCCACTCTAGTCGAGGTCTATAAAAATAACCGAACACAAGGCCGAGTCGTCGGATAGTTTTTGGAACCTCCACAAAACAGAATTGCTATCTCTCTATTCATAGTTCCCCAGGTCTGGAGACAGATGCGGGTCTCAAATCTGGGATCTGCGCCTATCAGACACTTATGGAATCTTCTAGGGATATGGCATAAAAGTATGAGAAAACTCCTCTTGTATATAGTCCGCCTCAGATTTCTTCAGCTGTTTGCAATGGTACGTAGTCATGACTTAAATGATAGGAGGGATTCCTGTGGGGGGGGGGGGGGTTGTCCATTATCTGCTGACATCTGCTCTAATAAAGCATATGGACTGGGAATGCACTGATGAGAAAGACCCTTTAACGACATGTTCTGTCCCACAAACGAATCTAGTGCACTGCGCTGGCCGCCTATAGACTTTAATTTCAAAAACCAATTTAAAAGTTTGTTATATTTGTTAAAACTTTATTTTTTCCAGGCTCGGTGGCTGAGAATTAGCGACAAGGAAAATGGACTCAAGATAAAGCCTAGAAAGATATATTCCCTTACAACTTCTGAGAAATAGGTATAGCCCGTATTTACCCAAACTTGTGCCCCCCCTCACCCCACCAAGTTATCACCGACCTAGTGGTAGATGAAAACAAGAGTTAATAGTTGTGTTTCTTCTTTCTTAAAAGGAAAAAAAAATGTTTTACACAGCTTCTATGAGAGAATTGTCCCCAACATCCTCCTTGTGACCCCGCCTGCTGTACCACCCTTGTGATGTACGAGAACGTCGCCCACTTCCTGCTAGGACAACGGAAACCCAAGGAGTAAAGAGAGAAGTTCCTCATGGCTGCATGGAGTAATGCTGGAGATCTCCAAGTCTGCAGGGACAGAGACTTTACCAAGAAGGCAAATCCTGACGGCACTTTTCAGGGCAGTGTTGGTACAATAGAACATTTATGACAGGACAGAAGTTTTGTAATAGGAATGAATATAGGAAATAAAAAAAAATTGTTGACAAACCTGATTTTGATGTTCATTTCATTGTGTTAAATATTAATTATGGATATTCATTTTATTCTTTATTCTGTACCATACAGATTGCATCAGCCATCATTTCTAGATGACATGCGCTATTTGTGTGTGTATTTTTAGTTCACTACCATATGCGGAATGACAGGTGCTATAAAAGCCCATGTTAGAGACTGGGGGGTCTCTTGCCATTCCACAGGACGAGGGTCTGTGTGTAAACCAGCTGCTGATATAGGCCCAACGGACACATGGTGTCATCTTGACACACGTGCTGCACACAGACAAACGCAATCTACCAGCCAGGATCCCAGGAAAAGATGGGTGAATCTCAACTATTAAGCTAATTATGGACAAATGGACAATCACTTTGTAACTAATAATTTTTTGTACCTTCTGCAATAATTCTTTTTAATGGACAATCCAAGAATAAATCAATACATTTTTATATAAGAATATTGTGATATTGATACTTTGAGAAGTACTCGATAGAAAAAAATATACAGAAAGAAGTATTTTTTTACACATTGCCTTCCATATTACAGTGAAGTTTCTTAAATCTGGTATCTGATAATGCACAAAGAACAGTAGAAATCCAATTAAAACCAGTCTCTGGTTATGACATAAACCTTCAGTATGCTATCCTTTAGGCCTCATTCAGATCCCTCTGTTCTGTGAGTTTCATGGATAAAATACATATGAATTATAGTTTATGGAGCTGTTCACATGTCTTTCTTTTGTAGACTGTGTCCATGCAAAAATCAGTGATGTGCTTTTGTTTTTTAACTGGCTTCATAGAGGAAAAGTACAAGTGTATGGGTCTGTGAGAATCACAGCACACGCATGATATTAGTGTACTGTACACTGTGTGTTGTCCATGATTAACATTGCAAAGCATAGAAGCCATGTCATTCATTTATCATGTGAAACTGATGGTGAAAAGTGACACTGACCAAACACTGATGACACTTAACCTGACCTTTCCTGGGGCATGTGTACTGCAGTACTTTGCTCTGCCCCCGACAAGGCAGAGAAGTTCGCCTGTGCAGGATTGCAATGCCGGGGGGAGACTGGATGACATAGGGACGCGTCATCCACACGAAGCAAAAAGGACGGCATCAAAGGAAGGTAGGCGCCGGAAAAAGACTAGCGTCACCCCTTGAACCAGACCGCCCCACAGGCGAGTATAATAAAACATTGTCTTGTAGGCCGGGTTGGGGGCATATATACAGCATTAAAATATGCTGTATATCAGGCCTGAAAGGTGGTGGTTTTGCCTCATGGTAAAAACCTGGTGACAGGTTCCCTTTAAGCCGACTGTCAGTGACGCGACCCCTGGGCCGTGGGGTCCTCGGCAGCCAGGCCTCTGCGTATGCCGGTGGGGGATATCACGGTGGCTGGCCCAGTCCGTGATCCAGGGCGGTCCGTATAAAGGGGAAATTATATATAGGGGATTTGGAAAGTTAGTGACGCCACCTGTGGAATGCGGCAAAAGGGTGCCGCCGCTGCGGAGCAGTCCTCTGGAGCCGGTGTTACGGCAGCAAGGATAGTATGGCTCTCCACAGGTAGAGCTAGCCCCATGGCAGTGTAGGGGTAGATGGTGGATGCGGGGGAGAGACGGCAGGACGGTCCCGGAGGAAAGACGGACACTCACACGTGGGTAAGCTTCAGTACCTTTACTAGTGATGGTGCAGGCACGGTTCAGGGTACTCCGGACGAAGGGTGCACTTTTGGACTCTCCCCAGTGAGCGGGTATAGGACTCCTGATCCGTGGCTTTACTCACTAAGCTTCTGACCTGCCTGGAGCTAGGCCTAGCTTGGTTACTGTCTTTCTTTGCACCTGCTGACTTGGTGGTAGGGACTTTTCTTGGAGATCACTCTCCCTGGTCGCTGGGGCCTCCGTGACTCCTAGCCCAGCATTTGGTGAACCTGGGACCTGTAGTCCTCCAGGGGTTCCGGTGGTCCCTACTGGGTATAAAGGGTCCCCATAGGTGCGGACCCGGTGTCCGGTATATATATCGGGGTGAGCCTGGTATGCTCCTTTGCCCCCTCGCTACTTCTTCCTTCTCCTCTCACCTTCGGCCACACTCAGGGCCCTCACACGTGCTGTAGGCCTTGGCTCGCCTAAGCACAGCAGCCAGCTTGCTGCTCTCTGAGCGTCAGCACGCTCTCTGCTCAACTCTGATCTCTGTCCCTCTCTGTGTCTGAGAGACTAACTAACTTCTGACTGAGCTGCCTGGCTCCACCCTCCCTTTATATATCCCTAATGGGCTCCCTCTGCTGGTCTGAGGTGGTAGGGTGGAGGTGTGTGAATGTGTGAGGGCCTCTTGTGGAGAAGTACATCCATGCACCCTTCTGGGTTCTGTGGCACCAGTGCACAGCAGGCCGCCATATCAGCATTTAGTGAGACCCTTACCTGTCCTTCTAGAAGATCACGATTTTAAGACATCATGTGCACATTTCCTTCAGTGTACTCTCTTAATGAAGCATCTTGGATAGTTACTCTGATTCCAAATCAGTCACTTCATTAAGCAAACCATTATGATCAGGCCTTTGGGCACTATGCTAAGAATAAGTTACAACAATCTGAAAGTCTTCCCTTTTGGGCTAAAAACCCATGACTTTGTTACACAGCTGTTCAACCATTGGCCCGCTGTGGGTGGAGGTTGAAGGGAATCTCTATATCAGACCTCTACTATGGCCATACAGGGTAGGCAGAGCAGGGCCTGTCACAGGGCAGTCACAGGACCCTGTGCCATGCAGGGGAGGGGATATGGTAATTTAGCACAGAGGCGGCGATTTAGGGGAATAGTAAGCAGATTGGAGGGGTTTGCTTGGCGTCGCGCGGACGCCAAGCCTCTGGAAAGCCGACTTTATAAAACCAGATTTCTCTGCAATCAGACCCCTACTATGGCTATACAGGTAAGTATAGATTTATCTTTTTATCACCTGTATGTCCATAGGAGAGGTCTGATATCGCCCAGGGGGGTGGACACATTCCCTTTAAAAGGGCACCGTCAGCTACTTTACCAAATTACTACTTTGCCAAAAACCAACAATATGCCTTTGTTAGGCTACTTTGAACTAAAAGCTTGTGTAAAAAAAAACAAACAAACATGCTTTATGTGGGCTACTTACAATCTCCTCTTCCTTGATTGACATTACTGGTTTTACAGGAGCCAGAGGAGAGTAAATGAAAAACAAGTAGGTGGGAAAAGTGCACCGAACTACCCAGCCATACCAAGGGTGCAACTAGCACCTTATTATTTAGGCATGCTTAAAGAACGATCTTAAAACGCAGCTAGAGCCTCGCCCCAACACCACGGCACATAAGCTGTCAGGCAGGAGAAAGCATCACCGGACAGGTAATAGAGCTCAAGGTGATCTCAGTTCTCTATTCATGTAGAATGCTGTTTAATGAATTACTAATACATTTTTAATGATATTACTAATAGTTTTGCTTAAAAAAATATATATTTCATAGTTTGCTGATCACCAGCAGGATTCAGCACCCACTGATGTGGTTCCAGGATTTGATTTTACAACAAAGTGGTAAACTCATCATCTTCTACTTGTTTGCAACTAAGTGACAAGAGGCTTGAGGAGAGATTGCCCCCGACTAAAGCACTTTGCATATATATTCAAACACTACATAGTCAGTCTGTTCCTGAGAAATGCAAAGTATTGCTGGACTTTTCTGTGAATGATGCACATGCATAGCTTGGGGATGAAATCCGGCTAAACAAATTCTTAATAGCAATTACAATTCTCAAATAAGAAAGTGATCCATTGAAGTACCCTCTAAAAAGCAGCTGGACAACATTAGGATTTTTATTCTGGAGGTCGGTGTGACTAGTATCCACAAACTAACAGTTCTGTTATCATTTACCCTTTATTAGTATCGTTCCAGTCATTTACATTAGTCACACTGCTTTGTGCAGGGGTGGACATCAGGGGCGGACCTACCGCCCGTGCAGCCTGTTCATTGAATGGGGGCCCCGAGGGAGAGAGGGCCCCTCCAGCCTCCAGCAGGGCCGCCATCAGGGCATGACTGTCCTGACTCCAGTATGGGGCCCGGCCGGTCGGGGCCCCCTCGGAGCCCCGTTGGGGCCCCCCTCTTGTGCGTCTCCTCATGGGGCCCCCGTAGGGCCGGCGTCAGCACCCGGGCAAATGCCGGGGCCCTGAGCAGGCGGGTGCCCTCACCATCGGGCACCCCGCGTGCTATGGGACCCGTGAGCGGAGGAGAGCGGTGTCAGCGCCCGCTCCCCCCCCCCCCCGCTTGCTCATGGCCCTGGCACCCGGCACAATACTTACCCTTCCCCGTGCCTCCGCAGCAGCTCCTGCATCCGCCGCGGCTGCTGCACTGTGACGTCTCAGGTCAGAGGGCGCGGTGACGTCTTTACACCGCACTCTCTCCTGAGCAGTCACAGCGCAGAGCGGGATGAGGCCGGCGACGCTGATGAGTCCGGAGCAGCGGCAGCAGGTGAGACGTGAGGTGAGTATTGGATTTCTTTTTTTATTGTATGGAGGCCTGTGGCAGTATAAGGGAGGGGGGGTGAGGTGGGGGTGTGTGAAATCCTGCATGGGGCATTATAAGGGGGGGAGGGAAAGTCCTGCATGGGGCATTATAGGGGGGGGTGACATCCTGCATGGGGCATAATAACGGGGGGGGAGTGACATCCTGCATGGGGCATTATAAGGGAGGGGGAGTGTGACATCCTGCATGGGGCATTATAAGGGGGGTGTGACATCCTGCATGGGGCATTATAAGGGAGGGGGGTGTGTGTGACATCCTGCATGGGGCATTATAAGGGAGGGGGGGTGTGTGACATCCTGAATGTGGCATTATAAGGAACGGGGGGGTGTCATCCTGCATGGGGCATTAAAAGGGGGGTGACATCCTATATGGGGGGGAACAGCCTGCATGGGGCATTATGTGGGGGGATCAGCCTGCGTGGGGCATTGTGTGGGGGGAACAGCCTGTGTGGGGCATTATGTGTGGGGAACAGCCTGCATGGAGCGTTATATGGGGGCCAGTATTCTGTATGGAGCGTTATATGGGGGTCAGTATCCTGCATGGAGCGTTATATGGGGGCCAGTATCCTGCATGGAGCGTTATATGGGGGCCAGTATTCTGTATGGAGCGTTATATGGGGGCCAGTATTCCGTATGGAGCGTTATATGGGGGCCAGTATTCCGTATGGAGCATTATATGGGGGCCAGTATCCTGTATGGACTGTTATATGGGGGCCAGTATTCCATATGGAGCGTTATATGGGGGCCAGTATTCTGTATGGAGCATTTTATGGGGGCCAGTATTCTGTATGGAGCATATTATGGGGGCCAGTATTCTGTATGGAGCATTATATGGGGGCCAGTATTCTGTATGGAGTGTTATATGGTGTCCAGTATCCTGTATGGAGCGTTATATGGGAACCAGTATTCTGTATGGAGCGTTATATGGGGACCAGTATCCTGTATGGAGCATTTTATGGGGGCCAGTATTCTGTATGGAGCATTTTATGGGGGCCAGTATCCTGCATGGAGCGTTATATGGGGGCCAGTATCCTGCATGGAGCGTTATATTGGGGCCAGTATCCTGCATGGAGCGTTATATGGCGGCCAGTATTCTGTATGGAGCGTTATATGGGGGCCAGTATCCCGTATGGAGCGTTATATGGGGGCCAGTATTCCGTATGGCGCGTTATATGGGGGCCAGTATTCCGTATGGAGCGTTATATGGGGGCCAAAATCCTGTATGGAGTGTTATATGGGGGCCAGTATTCCTTATGGACCGTTATATGGGGGCCAGTATTCTGTATGGAGCATTTTGTGGGGGCCAGTATTCTGTATGGAGCATTTTATGGGGGCCAGTATTCTGTATGGAGCATTATATGGGGGCCAGTATTCTGTATGGAGCGTTATATGGGGGCCAGTATTCCGTATGGAGCGTTATATGGGGGCCAGTATTCTGTATAAGGTATTATATGGGGACCAGTATCCTGTATGGAGCATTTTATGGGGGCCAGTATTCTGTATGGAGCATTTCATGGGGGCCAGTCTCCTGTATGGAGCATTTTATGGGGGCCAGTATACTGTGTGGAGCGATTCGCTGGTTTCTGAGCTATTGTGGAATTTACAATAGATATCACTATGTAAGAAGTGAAATCTTTGCATTGTACTATACATATATTTCTCTGCGGTATCTGTGCATCATGAATCGTGGTATGTGTTAAAGGGGCCCACTGAGACTCTTTCGCCCAGGGCCCACAAAAACCTGGAGCCGGCCCTGGGCCCCTGGCCCCATGCTGAGCGTTAAGCGCCGGGACATCTCAGCGCCGATTTCCTCTGTGTAGCAGTGCAGCGCTGCTGCGTCAGCGCCTTCATGATTCCCCTGACTTCCGGTCATGTGACGGCGCTGGAAGTCAGGTGAACCTGGTGGCAGCGACGTGGATGAGCGCCAGGATTCTGCAGGGATCCATGGGGGTAAGTATAACAAGTTTTATTTTTTTTTTTTAAATACAATTAATTAACTAGGAGTGGGGGGGAATCAGAGATGCATGGGGGAATCAGAGATGCATGGGGGAATGAGAGATGCACGGGGGGGATAAGATGCACATGGGGGGATGCGAGATGCACGGGGGGGATGAGATGCACGGGGCGGGATGAGATGCACGGGGCGGGATGAGATGCACGGGGCGGGATGAGATGCACGGGGCGGGATGAGATGCACGGGGGGATGAGATGCACGGGGGGATGAGTTGCACGGGGGGTGAGATGCACGGGGGAGGGGATGAGAGCTGCACATGGGGGGGTGAGAGCTGCACATGGGGGGATGAAAGATGCGTGAAAGATGCATGGGGGGATGAGATGCACATGGGGGGATGAGAGATGCATGGGGGGGGATGAGAGCTGCACATGGGGGGATGAGAGATGCACATGTGGGTGTGAGAGATGCACATGGGGGGGTTATGTTTACATAACTTTGTTGCCCTATGAAGGGCAGGGGGGGGCAAAAATTTCTTGCACAGGGGCCCACTACAGTCTGTGTCTGCCCCTGGTGGACATTGACAGTGTTATAGCAGAAGATGAGGCCCCTTAAGTTCAAAGGCCCCATCTATGCTATATAAGTCTGAAAGTTACTTTAGGTCAAAAAACACCAGCTGTGAATGTTCCTTCTTGAATCAAAATGCGTCCTTGCCAGTCATCAGAATGTATCTGATTTAATGTGTCTAATTCAATGTGTCCGATTGAATGTTTCAACACAAGCACGAGAATAGAAGTTAGTCTTTGTGTGCTAAAATTGTATAATCAAACCATATATGGTAAATCCGTTTCCTGCCTTCAGAGTGAATATAAAACCCATGCTTTGTAATAAAGTTTAGAGCTTGTTTGGCACACATCCTGTCCTGTGTCTCACTCTCTCTCCGATATCGTAATCCAAAGGATAGAAGACTCAGAATGCAGTGACGACAGCTGGCGCCTCGAACAAGGACCTTGAGTTAATCTACCCAGGGGTGCTCGACCGGTCCAAGACGTGGGACGAGCAAAGCTCTTTGTTGGTGATATATACAGTGCTGAGGTAAGAATAACTGTTATATTCTACCTAATTATATCACTGCATAGAAGAGACTCCCTCACCCCCGAGCGGTCGGCTCCCCAGGTAATTCACAGATTGTTGTCTGGCTCAGGTCCCTTTGAACCAGTAGAATCCCCTCAGATCAGTCCTGCCTTCTATCCTTTGGAGAATTTAAGAATGAAAGTATGGATCCGATGATTGTGTTGTGGATGTGTCCCGGGATTGATGTTTTTGGTCTGTTTTTCTGGTTGGCGTATAAGTCCTAGAGAGGCTAGTAGTGGAATGGTTCGGAAACCTTTGTGGCCCATTGTCTAAGTGACCATTGTCTAAGTGACTGAGGAGTCTCTTCTAGGTGAGGAGAAGCGAAAAAAATGGGGAACCAAAATGCCAAGGAAGGCATTATAGCCAAAGACTTAGTAGTACGCAGAGAAGGGAAACAGGCACTGATTGGAATTGACAAAATATTGTGTAAAGCGGGAATGAATGAGAATGGAGAGATGAATGGAGAGAAATGGAAATCCTTCTTTAACTCCTATCATGGATGGCTGAAAGATAAGGGTCTGTTAGGGACAGTAGATGTATGGATGAATGCATGCGCTTATTTTGAAGGAAAGATTGAAGAATTAGGAGACGGACGTTACAGACTGACAAAAAACGGAATGACAGATTTTCCTCCCTGTCCGCTCCCGACGTCACCCCCACCCCAGTACCAGATTTCCCAGGAACCCAAATGTTGGGTTTGCCCCAGATGTGGACAGCAGAACCCCTTGACAGTAGACATCTGTGTGGCATGTGGAGGACCGAGACCCCACCCAGCTAGACTATTCCCAATGAGGACGGTAGTTGTGCCAGGAGCACCGGGAGCAGCAGCAGCAGCAGCAGGGGGGGATGCAGTGGTTCCAGGTCAGGAAGCTCGTACAATGTTAATGTATAGACCATGGAGTCCTTCAGAGCAGTTGGCACTGATCTCCCAGCTGCCAGACCCATCCCAGTCCCCTATGGGTTTCGCTAGAATGATCACCACCATACAGGATACGTACCATGCCACTAGAATAGATCTGCAGGGGGTAATTAAGGGAAAATTGGCAGATGAAGCCCGCTATGATAGGTTGATAGATGAGACAAAAAAACAGTATGCCAATAGGACCGGACCCGTAGATGCAGAATCTAATGATGCAGCAGCTGGAGTCCTATTCGCAGCAGCGTTGGTAAAAGCATGTCAAGACAGGCAAGCAGAAAAGCAAGTTACACTAGAAGATAGAGTGCAAGGAAAGGAGGAAGATCCTAAGGATTATTTCTATGCACTAAAGAAAACCTGGTCAGAAATGGGGTTCAACCCCGGGAATAAGACTAGTGAGAGGGTATTAGCAAGTGATTTCATGAATGGACTAAAGAAAGAGATTGCAGAGAAGGTAAAAGCAAGTGGACCGGACTGGAGATCAGTGAAGGCAGAAGATTTAGCTAGAATAGCTCAGGGGGCACAACATGACATAGCGCAGGCAAAAAGAGCTGCCAGAATACACATCGTAGAGACGACCCCCAGAAACAACAGAGGCAGAGGACGGACTGAAGGAGGAGGACAGAAACTGTGTTACGGATGTAAAAAGCCAGGACATTTTAGAAAGAACTGTAGGACCAACCCGTATCCAAATGCTCAGAGTACGGGTCCTCCAGCCGACCAAACAACGCCCCCATAGGATGAGGGTAGCTTGCACATGAACCCCCTCATCTCCTTACCCCCAACTCCCAGTTGTACAGTGCAGGTGAACCTACCAGGGGGACATGAAATCGATTTCCAAGTAGATACGGGGGCCGACAATTCAGTAATTACTCAAGGTGATTGGCCATACACTGACACTGATTTTTCACATCATGTCATTGCCACCCCCTTCAATTCCCCGTCTGTCCTGCTCCCTGTCACTAAGAGAATTCCCCTGCAAATTCAAGGAGCTACTGTACATAGCCAGCTCAATGTAATCTATTGGGAAATGATGTGTTGTCCCAATTACAAGCACATATAGAGTATCATCCCGATGGCACTGTGACCATGACCCCAGGTTTAAAACCAAGTACCCTTTGCAAAATTATGTCACTAGATATTGCCAGCATAGAAGAGACAAATGAGTTTCCCCTGATATTGGAGCAGGCTGTGCCACATGATTTTTGGGCCTCAGACAAAACAGATGTTGGTAGGTTAAGAGTTCAACCAGTAATGGTAAAATTAAAACCAGGAGCAATCTTGCCTCAACAGAGGCAGTATCCCCTTAGCTCGGCTCAGGAGAATGCCATAGCCCAGCAAGTCCAAAAATTACTACAGAGAGGAGTCCTAGTCAAAACCCAGTCCCCTTGCAACACTCCCCTGTTCCCAGTAAAGAAAAAGAGCGTGCCAGGACAACCAGCCGCATATAGAATGGTCCATGACCTCCGGTTGGTTAACAAAGCCACAGAACTTCTAACACCAGTTGTGCCCAACCCGCATACTCTCCTGTCACAGATACCTTCTAACTCTCTTTGCTTTTCAGTGGTCGATTTGGCAAATGCATTTTTCAGTGTACCATTACATCCTGACTGCCAGTACTTGTTTGCTTTCACATTCCAGGGTAGTCAATATACACGGACAGTGTTGCCACAGGGTGCCCAGAATTCACCCACAATGTACACTGCAAGTCTGCAGGAAATACTGGAGGGATGGTCTGAACCACATATCGTTGTTTTGCAATATGTCGATGACCTGCTCATTTGTGCCCCCTCCAGGAAACAATGTCATAGTGCAACTATATCGCTTATGTTGTTTCTCTATCGCGCTGGCTGCAAGGCATCGAAAGATAAGCTTCAGTTTTGTAAATCTTCAGTCACCTTTTTGGGACATTGCATTACACCAGGAGCTCGTCATTTAACAAATGCACGTAAACAAGCAGTACAGGCATTCACCGTCCCTATTAATGTTGCAGCCCTCAGAACTTTTCTTGGAATTGTTTCCTATTGCAGACAGTGGATTCATGCCGTCTGTTTTAATGCAGCCCCTCTATGACTGTCTTACTCCAACACCTTTTGTACTAACATCATAGGCAATAGACTGTTTTTATTCTCTCAAGAACCGTATTTTGTCCCCTCCAGCTTCGGGTACCCCTAATTATGAGCTCCCATTTACTCTGTACCTTCATGAGCAAGCTGGACATGCAGCAGGAGTTTTAACTCAAACACACGGTGACAATCAGAGACCTGTTGCCTATTTTAGTGGCAGATTAGATGCGGTAGCCAGAGGTGCACCATCCTGTGTACGTGCTCTGCATGCTGTTGGACTATTACTCCACAAATCCGCAGACATTGTTCTTGACCACCCGCTCACCGTTCTAACACCTCATGATGTCTACACTATATTGAATCAAGTGCAACCCGCTCACCTCTCAGCAGCACGTCATCTCAGGTTACAGTGTGCACTGTTAATGCCTCCCAATGTTTCTTTACAGAGGTGTACTATGAACCCAGCAACTTTGTTACCTCTCTCGGATCTAAAGGAGGGGTCAGGTACTGTGCTTTTTAAGGAAGATCCAAGAGAGGAAGTTCCTCATGACTGTGTACAAATGATGGCACAAGAAACGGCAGGTTTACCTACTGTATTTAAACATGAATTACAAAATGCAGATTTTGAATTTTTTGTAGATGGATCCCGTCATCAGGACGATTCAGGTACCTTCCATACTGGATATGCAGTTGTCTCCCTCAATGCAGTAATCAAGGCAGAACCAATGCTCCCACACCAATCGGCTCAAGAAGCTGAACTTAGGGCCCTAACCGAGGCCTGTAAACTAGCGGAAGGTAGTATTGTTAACATTTACACAGATTCTAGGTACGCTGGTGGCAGCGACGTGGATGAGCGCCAGGATTCTGCAGGGATCCATGGGGGTAAGTATAACAAGTTTTATTTTTTTTTTTTAAATACAATTAATTAACTAGGAGTGGGGGGGAATCAGAGATGCATGGGGGAATGAGAGATGCACGGGGGGATAAGATGCACATGGGGGGATGAGAGATGCACGGGGGGATGCGAGATGCACGGGGGGGATGAGATGCACGGGGCGGGATGAGATGCACGGGGCGGGATGAGATGCACGGGGCGGGATGAGATGCACGGGGGGATGAGATGCACGGGGGGATGAGATGCACGGGGGGGTGAGATGCACGGGGGAGGGGATGAGAGATGCACGGGGGAGGGGTGAGAGCTGCACATGGGGGGATGAAAGATGCGTGAAAGATGCATGGGGGGATGAGATGCATATGGGGGGATGAGAGATGCATGGGGGGGATGAGAGCTGCACATGGGGGGATGAGAGATGCACATGTGGGTGTGAGAGATGCACATGGGGGGGTTATGTTTACATAACTTTGTTGCCCTATGAAGGGCAGGGGGGGCAAAAATTTCTTGCACAGGGGCCCACTACAGTCTGTGTCCGCCTCTGGTGGACATTGACAGTGTTATAGCAGAAGATGAGGCCCCTTAAGTTCAAAGGCCCCATCTATGCTATATAAGTCTGAAAGTTACTTTAGGTCAAAAAACACCAGCTGTGAATGTTCCTTCTTGAATCAATAATGCGTCCTTGCCAGTCATCAGAATGTATCTGATTTAATGTGTCTAATTCAATGTGTCCGATTGAATGTTTCAACACAAGCACGAGAATAGAAGTTAGTCTTTGTGTGCTAAAATTGTATAATCAAACCATATATGGTAAATCCGTTTCCTGCCTTCAGAGTGAATATAAAACCCATGCTTTGTAATAAAGTTTAGAGCTTGTTTGACACACATCCTGTCCTGTGTCTCACTCTCTCTCCGATATCGTAATCCAAAGGATAGAAGACTCAGAATGCAGTGACGACAGCTGGCGTCTCGAACAAGGACCTTGAGTTAATCTACCCAGGGGTGCTCGACCGGTCCAAGACGTGGGACGAGCAAAGCTCTTTGTTGGTGATATATACAGTGCTGAGGTAAGAATAACTGTTATATTCTACCTAATTATATCACTGCATAGAAGAGACTCCCTCACCCCCGAGCGGTCGGCTCCCCAGGTAATTCACAGATTGTTGTCTGGCTCAGGTCCCTTTGAACCAGTAGAATCCCCTCAGATCAGTCCTGCCTTCTATCCTTTGGAGAATTTAAGAATGAAAGTATGGATCCGATGATTGTGTTGTGGATGTGTCCCGGGATTGATGTTTTTGGTCTGTTTTTCTGGTTGGCGTATAAGTCCTAGAGAGGCTAGTAGTGGAATGGTTCGGAAACCTTTGTGGCCCATTGTCTAAGTGACCATTGTCTAAGTGACTGAGGAGTCTCTTCTAGGTGAGGAGAACCTAAAAAAATGGGGAACCAAAATGCCAAGGAAGGCATTATAGCCAAAGACTTAGTAGTACGCAGAGAAGGGAAACAGGCACTGATTGGAATTGACAAAATATTGTGTAAAGCGGGAATGAATGAGAATGGAGAGATGAATGGAGAGAAATGGAAATCCTTCTTTAACTCCTATCATGGATGGCTGAAAGATAAGGGTCTGTTAGGGACAGTAGATGTATGGATGAATGCATGCGCTTATTTTGAAGGAAAGATTGAAGAATTAGGAGACGGACGTTACAGACTGACAAAAAACGGAATGACAGATTTTCCTCCCTGTCCGCTCCCGACGTCACCCCCACCCCAGTACCAGATTTCCCAGGAACCCAAATGTTGGGTTTGCCCCAGATGTGGACAGCAGAACCCCTTGACAGTAGACATCTGTGTGGCATGTGGAGGACCGAGACCCCACCCAGCTAGACTATTCCCAATGAGGACGGTAGTTGTGCCAGGAGCACCGGGAGCAGCAGCAGCAGCAGCAGGGGGGGATGCAGTGGTTCCAGGTCAGGAAGCTCGTACAATGTTAATGTATAGACCATGGAGTCCTTCAGAGCAGTTGGCACTGATCTCCCAGCTGCCAGACCCATCCCAGTCCCCTATGGGTTTCGCTAGAATGATCACCACCATACAGGATACGTACCATGCCACTAGAATAGATCTGCAGGGGGTAATTAAGGGAAAATTGGCAGATGAAGCCCGCTATGATAGGTTGATAGATGAGACAAAAAAACAGTATGCCAATAGGACCGGACCCGTAGATGCAGAATCTAATGATGCAGCAGCTGGAGTCCTATTCGCAGCAGCGTTGGTAAAAGCATGTCAAGACAGGCAAGCAGAAAAGCAAGTTACACTAGAAGATAGAGTGCAAGGGAAGGAGGAAGATCCTAAGGATTATTTCTATGCACTAAAGAAAACCTGGTCAGAAATGGGGTTCAACCCCGGGAATAAGACTAGTGAGAGGGTATTAGCAAGTGATTTCATGAATGGACTAAAGAAAGAGATTGCAGAGAAGGTAAAAGCAAGTGGACCGGACTGGAGATCAGTGAAGGCAGAAGATTTAGCTAGAATAGCTCAGGGGGCACAACATGACATAGCGCAGGCAAAAAGAGCTGCCAGAATACACATCGTAGAGACGACCCCCAGAAACAACAGAGGCAGAGGACGGACTGAAGGAGGAGGACAGAAACTGTGTTACGGATGTAAAAAGCCAGGACATTTTAGAAAGAACTGTAGGACCAACCCGTATCCAAATGCTCAGAGTACGGGTCCTCCAGCCGGCCAAACAACGCCCCCATAGGATGAGGGTAGCTTGCACATGAACCCCCTCATCTCCTTACCCCCAACTCCCAGTTGTACAGTGCAGGTGAACCTACCAGGGGGACATGAAATCGATTTCCAAGTAGATACGGGGGCCGACAATTCAGTAATTACTCAAGGTGATTGGCCATACACTGACACTGATTTTTCACATCATGTCATTGCCACCCCCTTCAATTCCCCGTCTGTCCTGCTCCCTGTCACTAAGAGAATTCCCCTGCAAATTCAAGGAGCTACTGTACATAGCCAGCTCAATGTAATCTATTGGGAAATGATGTGTTGTCCCAATTACAAGCACATATAGAGTATCATCCCGATGGCACTGTGACCATGACCCCAGGTTTAAAACCAAGTACCCTTTGCAAAATTATGTCACTAGATATTGCCAGCATAGAAGAGACAAATGAGTTTCCCCTGATATTAGAGCAGGCTGTGCCACATGATTTTTGGGCCTCAGACAAAACAGATGTTGGTAGGTTAAGAGTTCAACCAGTAATGGTAAAATTAAAACCAGGAGCAATCTTGCCTCAACAGAGGCAGTATCCCCTTAGCTCGGCTCAGGAGAATGCCATAGCCCAGCAAGTCCAAAAATTACTACAGAGAGGAGTCCTAGTCAAAACCCAGTCCCCTTGCAACACTCCCCTGTTCCCAGTAAAGAAAAAGAGCGTGCCAGGACAACCAGCCGCATATAGAACGGTCCATGACCTCCGGTTGGTTAACAAAGCCACAGAACTTCTAACACCAGTTGTGCCCAACCCGCATACTCTTCTGTCACAGATACCTTCTAACTCTCTTTGCTTTTCAGTGGTCGATTTGGCAAATGCATTTTTCAGTGTACCATTACATCCTGACTGCCAGTACTTGTTTGCTTTCACATTCCAGGGTAGTCAATATACACGGACAGTGTTGCCACAGGGTGCCCAGAATTCACCCACAATGTACACTGCAAGTCTGCAGGAAATACTGGAGGGATGGTCTGAACCACATATCGTTGTTTTGCAATATGTCGATGACCTGCTCATTTGTGCCCCCTCCAGGAAACAATGTCATAGTGCAACTATATCGCTTATGTTGTTTCTCTATCACGCTGGCTGCAAGGCATCGAAAGATAAGCTTCAGTTTTGTAAATCTTCAGTCACCTTTTTGGGACATTGCATTACACCAGGAGCTCGTCATTTAACAAATGCACGTAAACAAGCAGTACAGGCATTCACCGTCCCTATTAATGTTGCAGCCCTCAGAACTTTTCTTGGAATTGTTTCCTATTGCAGACAGTGGATTCATGCCGTCTGTTTTAATGCAGCCCCTCTATGACTGTCTTACTCCAACACCTTTTGTACTAACATCAGAGGCAATAGACTGTTTTTATTCTCTCAAGAACCGTATTTTGGCCGCTCCAGCTTTGGGTACCCCTAATTATGAGCTCCCATTTACTCTGTACCTTCATGAGCAAGCTGGACATGCAGCAGGAGTTTTAACTCAAACACACGGTGACAATCAGAGACCTGTTGCCTATTTTAGTGGCAGATTAGATGCGGTAGCCAGAGGTGCACCATCCTGTGTACGTGCTCTGCATGCTGTTGGACTATTACTCCACAAATCCACAGACATTGTTCTTGACCACCCGCTCACCGTTCTAACACCTCATGATGTCTACACTATATTGAATCAAGTGCAACCCGCTCACCTCTCAGCAGCATGTCATCTCAGGTTACAGTGTGCACTGTTAATGCCTCCCAATGTTTCTTTACAGAGGTGTACTACTCTGAACCCAGCAACTTTGTTACCTCTCTCGGATCTGAAGGAGGAGTCAGGTACTGGGCTTTTTAAGAAAGATCCAAGAGAGGAAGTTCCTCATGACTGTGTACAAATGATGGCACAAGAAACGGCAGGTTTACCTACTGTATTTAAACATGAATTACAAAATGCAGATTTTGAATTTTTTGTAGATGGATCCCGTCATCAGGACGATTCAGGTACCTTCCATACTGGATATGCAGTTGTCTCCCTCAATGCAGTAATCAAGGCAGAACCAATGCTCCCACACCAATCGGCTCAAGAAGCTGAACTTAGGGCCCTAACCGAGGCCTGTAAACTAGCGGAAGGTAGTATTGTTAACATTTACACAGATTCTAGGTACGCATTCGGTATATCGCATGATTTTGGTCCAATATGGAAGTCAAGAGGTTTCCTGACGGCAGCAGGACACCCCATTAAGAATGCTGATGCGGTCCAGCAGTTAATTGATGCGCTACAACTACCCAAACAAGTAGCTGTCATAAAGGTAAGAGCACATACCAGACGCACTGACCAGGTAAGCAGAGGAAACGCGATGGCAGATGCAGCGGCAAAAACAGCAGCCTGTAAGCCGCAACAAGGGTCAACAGTACGTCAGATAAGTGCCCCTAAAAACCCCTTTGTGTCGGAGGACATCTTATCCCAAATGCAGTCTCAGGCTCAAAAGGAGGAGGTTGATAAGTGGTTACAGGAAGGTGCATGCCTGAATGAAGCAAATGGGGTATGGGGGAAAGGGACACGACGATGCCTTCCAAGGGCACTGTACCCAGCAGCTGCCCAGATACTACATGGGCCGACACACCAATCTAAAACGGGTGTGATGAGTGTGATGCAGAAACATTGGGTGGCACCAGGATTCTCCACCTGTATTGAAAACCTGGTACAAGGGTGCATGATATGTGCTACACATAATCAGGGTAGAGTAGTTAAAACACCACCCAAACACACACCCTGGGCCCTCTATCCATTCCAGAGACTGCAAATTGATTATATTCAGCTGCCAAAGTCAGGATCATGGGAATATGTGTTGGTCTGTATTGATTTGTTCTCAGGATGGCCAGAGGCTTTCCCGATTGCCAAAGCCACGTCTGCGGCAACCGCAAAGAAACTGCTTGCGGAGGTGGTCTGCAGGTATGGGGTACCAGAGGTAATTGAGAGTGACAGAGGTACACACTTCACAGGTTAAATAATGAATGAAGTCATGTCAGCTCTAGGAATTCAACAAGCATTCCACACCCCATATCACCCACAAAGTAGTGGTAAAGTGGAAAGACTGAATGGGACATTGAAATTAAAAATTCAGAAAGCCATGGCTGAGACAGGAAAACCATGGCCGGACTGTTTACCGCTTGCTCTGTTTTCAGTAAGATACACGCCTAATAAAAAGACTGGACTCTCTCCATATGAGATATTGTTTGGCAACATACCCAGCCTAGGGTGTTTCTATCCGCAAGCATTAGAAATGAACAACCATGTGCTAAGTTCCTATGTGAGGGCTTTACACAAAAAGATTAAGCAAGTACATGATAATGTCTTCAGTTCTCTTCCAGATCCAGATCAAGACTCTAGCAGCCATACGCTGCAACCTGGAGACTGGGTGGTTATAAAAAGATACGTGAGGAAAAGTCTAGATCCACGGTTTGACGGACCCTTTCAAGTTCTGCTGACCACAAGTACAGCCGTTAAGCTAGAGGGAAAAGAGACCTGGATACACGCGTCCCATTGCAAAAAGATACTAGGAGAACCAGCGGACAAAGAATGAAGACATTGTTTATACTTACCTGCATCCTTGCGACCACAGGTGCATGGACTAGGTTAGGCACCATGGATGGAGACGACAATAGATTCATTAGACACCATCTTGCTCTAATCGATGGACTAAAGGAGCAAAACCAGACCATTGCTAATTGTTGGATATGTACACATGCCCCTGTGACGTCCACTAGCATACCCTTTCTCGCTGTTCCAGTCTCATGGGAAGAGATAAACTTTTGGGTGAACTGTTCAGATACTTTGGCCAATAATTCCACACAGAGATTTTCCTTTCTAAATCCCGCAAATTGGTTTAAAGGTATCGGTGGGTGGTTGGCTGGTATAGTGCAAGCTATTTTACAGGTTTTGCTAATGTGTCTTGCGGTTTATTTGGTTTTTAAGCTTTTTCTAATGTGTATTCAGCGGTGTACTAAAAGAAAATATAGAGAAACATATTGATAAATGAAGGAACAAAAGGATGGAATGTTATAGCAGAAGATGAGGCCCCTTAAGTTCAAAGGCCCCATCTATGCTATATAAGTCTGAAAGTTACTTTAGGTCAAAAAACACCAGCTGTGAATGTTCCTTCTTGAATCAATAATGCGTCCTTGCCAGTCATCAGAATGTATCTGATTTAATGTGTCTAATTCAATGTGTCCGATTGAATGTTTCAACACAAGCACGAGAATAGAAGTTAGTCTTTGTGTGCTAAAATTGTATAATCAAACCATATATGGTAAATCCGTTTCCTGCCTTCAGAGTGAATATAAAACCCATGCTTTGTAATAAAGTTTAGAGCTTGTTTGACACACATCCTGTCCTGTGTCTCACTCTCTCTCCGATATCGTAATCCAAAGGATAGAAGACTCAGAATGCAGTGACAACAACAGCTTGGGGCCCCTGTGCAAGAAATGTGCCTGGGTCCCCCTCGCTGCCTAGCATGCCGCTTATGATCAGGGAAATCTGGCCGTGAGACCCCCGAAGCCTCGGGCTCCGAGCAACAAGCCAGGATACCGGCATTATTGCCGCCCTGTAAGCAGGGGTGTGCATAGAAATCACAGGGCTCCATAGTAAATGGGCCCCTCCACACCGCTAAAAATATATATTTTCACTGACATGGAGACAAATTATATATCAGTAAAGATAAAGATTCGGTTCTGCTGGTTCCAGCACAGTCAGACTTGCAGTCAGGTGACAACTAGAGTGTCAGCTATGTTGGTGAATAGAACATTGCAAGATATGGCTGAGACTCTCTAGTTGACACATGACAGCAAGTGTGAAAAGCGCATCCTCATGGTTACGTGATAATGGCTGGAACCGGCAAATTCCAACCATGTATATACAGTGCCTACAAGTAGTATTCAACCCCCTGCAGATTTAGCTGGTTTGATAAGATGCAAATAAGTTAGAGCCTTCAAACTGCAAACGAGAGTAGGATTGATGAACAGAAGCATAAATCTTACAAACCAAAAAGTTATGTTGCTCAGTTGAATTTTAATAAATTTTAAACATAAAAGTGTGGGTCAATTATTATACAACCCCTATGTTTAATATTTTGTGGAATAACCCTTGTTTGCAATTACAGCTAATAATCGTCTTTTATAAGACCTGATCAGGCCGGCACAGGTCTGTGGAGTTATCTTGGCCCACTCCTCCATGCAGATCTTCTCCAAGTTATCTAGGTTCTTTGGGTGTCTCATGTGGACTTTATTCTTGAGCTCCTTCCACAAGTTTTCAATTGGGTTAAGGTCAGGAGACTGACTAGGCCACTCCAACACCTTGACTCTTTCCCTCTTGAACCAGGCCTTGGTTTTCTTGGCTGTGTGCTTTGGGTCATTGTCTTGTTGGAAGATGAAATTACGACCCATCTTAAGATCCTTGATGGAGGAGCGGAGGTTCTTGGCCAAAATCTCCAGGTAGGCCGTGCTATCCATCTTCCCATGGATGCGGACCAGATGGCCAGGCCCCTTGGCTGAGAAACAGCCCCACAGCATGATGCTGCCACCACCATGCTTGACTGTAGGGATGGTATTCTTGGGGTCGTATGCAGTGCCATCCAGTCTCCAAACGTCACGTGTGTGGTTGGCACCAAAGATCTCAATCTTGGTCTCATCAGACCATAGAACCTTGAACCAGTCTGTCTCAGAGTTCTCCAAGTGATCATGAGCAAACTGTAGACGAGCCTTGACATGACGCTTTGAAAGTAAAGGTACCTTACGGGCTCGTCTGGAACGGAGACCATTGCGGTGGAGTACGTTACTTATGGTATTGACTGAAACCAATGTCCCCACTGCCATGAGATCTTCCCGGAGCTCCTTCCTTGTTGTCCTTGTGTTAGCCTTGACTCTTCGGACAAGCCTGGCCTCGGCACGGGAGGACACTTTCAAAGGCTGTCCAGGCCGTGGAAGGCTAACAGTAGTTCCATAAGCCTTCCACTTACGGATGATGCTCCCAACAGTGGAGACAGGTAGGCCCAACTCCTTGGAAAGGGTTTTGTACCCCTTGCCAGCCTTGTGACCCTCCACGATCTTGTCTCTGATGGCCTTGGAATGCTCCTTTGTCTTTCCCATGTTGACCATGTCTGAGTGCTGTTCACAAGTTTGGGGAGGGTCTTAAATAGTCAGAAAAGGCTGGCAAAAGAGATCTTTAATCCACACATGTGAAGCTCATTATTCTTGGTGCCTGAACTACTTCTTAATACTTTAGGGGGACCAAACAGAATTCTTGTGGTTTGAGGGGTTGAATAATAAATGACACTCTGAATTAACTTTTAACGTTTTAAAAAACAAAAAACAAACAAAAAAAAAACAATATTTGCTGCGGTGCATTTCCCACTTCCAGGCTGATCTACAGTACAAATGTCACAATGCCAAGTTAATTCCGCATGTGTCAACCAGCTAAATCTGCAGGGGGTTGAATACTACTTGTAGGCACTGTATTATATGTCTGGTATCTGTATCATCTGGTATCTACTTTATTCATTGTCTATGGAGCTGATGGAAATAACCGAGCGCAGCGCTCAGCAGCTCATAGATAATGAATAGAGCAGAGGCCAAACAGGCACAACTCTGCTCCATTCAGGACGACACTGCAGAGCTCTGTTCCCAGAATCTCTGGGGGGCCCAGTGGTCCAATCCCCAGTGACCAGCAAGTTATTCCCGATTCGATGGATTGAGGATACCTTGATTATTTGGTGAATAACCCTTTAAAGAGCCAGGTTTATTCTTCTATTCTTTACAATCACAGTATAATACATGAACTGAAAACAAATATGTTCACACACACAAACATATACATAAACACACACATACATATAATGTACATATGACGCGCCCCCTGGGACATATTCCTTTTTGAGGGGAATACCCGGCACCGGATCAGATGGGGGTTGTAGTCTCCGAGCGGCTGTGACCCGGCCCGTGCCCAGGGCGTCAAACTCAGTGTTATGTGGCAGTCCTACAGATGTTATTAAAAATTCTTTTGTGTCGACTACGCCACCCGTTGTGATGCGGTCACTGTGGCCGCCGCTGCAGCAGGGTCCGCTGAGGCTGATGGTGGGTGCGCAGCTTGGTGGGATAACCCCCAACGGGAGGGGTATAGCCTCAGGGGGGACAGGTGCAGAGGATGGGGGTTGTGGTGGTGCAGTGCAGACGGCAATGAAGACAGAGTCGGGTTGTGCAGTTAAGGGTGTTTACTTACTGCAGATGTTGTACTGGTCACTCCAGCTTCGAGTGACCACCCGAGCCGTGCTGCGTCCACCAGGTCCTGGATCCAGCCAACCCCCAAACAAGTCCGGAGCGTGGCCCTGAGCTCTCCTTCTGTCCCGTTCTCTGGCCGTCCCCACCAGTGATCCACCTAGGTCCAGCTCCCTCGGGCCTTCTGTTGGGACACCCTTGGCCTTGGGTTCCCTGACCCTCCACGTGGTATGCCTTCGGGGTGGATGTGGTGGGTGGCCGTGGCAGTTGCTGCCCACGGCCTCCGGTCTCTGGCTAGGGTGTGTTTTCTGCCCCCGCCAGTTTGGGATCCGGTACCCTGTGCCGACTCTTCACCCGGGGATTTAATTTGGGTTCTTGGAGTCCTCTTTTCTGTTTCCCCCTCTGGGTCTCTCTTCTCCTCTCTCACTCTGGGTCTCTCTTCTCCTCTGCTCGCTGACTTGTTCTCTGCATCTGACCCTGATCTTAGTTGGTGCCCTTCTTTTATATCCCTCTATGTGTGAGCTCAGGTGACCAGCACCCAATGAGCTCCTATCACTACCCAGACTGCACCCCCTATCTGCCCCTACACTACATGGGATGTTCCAACCCCCTCCCACTCCAGCCAAGGACAGACTCGGTCGTACCTGCACATTTCTAAGTGGGAGTACCGTCGGTCTGCCCTCCGGAAATGGGATGTATGTAGTGCATGCAGCCTACCGAGCTCAGTTCCACTCTCCATCCTTGCCCGGGAGTGGAATATCACACCTCTGGCTTGAGGTGCAATACTCCTGTAGCAGCCGAATCCTCAGGGTGCTACATTCCCCCCTGGTAAATCACAGCACGTCCTCGGGCTGTAAGAGAAAATACCACAAAACAACACATTTTTTTTTTCCATAATAACGAAACATATAAACTTCATAATAAACACTATATAGATATATATATAAATAACATTCTCGTAGAAAACATTCTTGCCCTCCGGCCACCGTGTATCTGATGACCGGGAAAGTGCGACAGTTCTCTGGAACACGTGGCTTTCCTATAAAACCAGTAGGGGGCGCTTTAGGAAGCGCAACCATATACAGGGGAAGTTGGCCGCTCTCAGTCCTCGGCCAGGTAAAGGGAAGGGAATGGCTGCTCACAGTCCTCAGCCTGGTATGGATACGGGATAACGGGTAAACAGTTTACTCATGCTGGTCCCAACGGGGACTATATATATGTAGCAACAGTTTCTTTGGTACCCGGTCGGGTAACTATTTACATCTACTGCTCTGCCGCACTCAACGGCGTCTTCCTCCTGCTCTTTGCTTGTAGCTGGTTGTAGCTTCAGACCCGTCCGGGTCCTCTTGCTCCTCCTCCTCGCACCGCAACTCCTCCTCCGTCAGGCGGTGTACGTGGAGGGCGTAAGGTCCTTTGGCACACTTGTGCCGGGTGAAGGTGACCTCGTCTCCGATGTAGAAGTCACGACCTCTGTGACCCTCCGGCAGATGGGATTCAACGTCTCTGCGCGTTACAAAAACGTCACCGAAGGTGTTGCGGTCTCGGATGAAGCCCCACCCATGCTGCTGGTTGAACTTGATCACTGTCCCGATGGTGCGGGGACAATGCGCTGCACGGGGGTCCCTCCTGGTCCGGCTCTTCTGCTCGGCACTCCGTACTTGGGCCTGTTGCTCTCGGACCCGCCTCTCTCTCCGCTCCCTTGCGAACTCCGCGAGCTGCTGACGGCAGCACTCAGCGCGCTCTGCTGCAGCTGCCCGGGTTTCTCCGGTGAACCCCATTAGATCTTCTCCCGTGGGGTCCCACGCAAATTGGGCTTCTTCCAGAGGAGGCGAGACCCGTGCCACGGGCTTCGGAGCCGGAATCAGGGGCTCACACAAGGGCCCTAGTCTCTGCTGCCGCTCCAGCTCATGGAATTCTTCAGGCCAGATGAAGGGCCGCCCGTCCGGCCATGTGAGCTGGCTGAACAAGTCCTCCCCCAGGTGTGGCACCCTTGGTTTTACGGGCGCGGGCGCGGTGGTGGTGGCGCCCGGGTTGCCCAGGCCTTGCGGCCAGGCCTGGGGCACCTGGAAGGTGAAGGGCACCGTTAATACGGCGGCGCCCTGGGCTACCTGGCCTTGCGACCAGGCCGGAGGCTCCGCGGAGGTAGGGGGCGCTGTTGGTGATGCGGCGCCCGGGGGTACTAGGCCTTGCGACCAGGCTGGTGGTATTTCCTGCTTTGTCACGCTCCGGGTCGAGGCGTGTGACGTCACAGGGGTCGCTGCGGCGGCTTCCGGTCGGGGCCTAGTCCATAGCGGTGACATGGCGGCTACGGGCACAGCAGGGGGACTTTCGGGCTCTGCGACGGGGAGCTGGGGCAGGTGGGCGGTTTCCCGGCTTGGGGTATAGGCGTCCCCTTTAACTGCCTCCTTGCGTCCGGCTCCCTTCTCGGCGCCGTCTCCGGCCTTGGGTCCTCCCGCGCCATCCTCAGAGGCGGTCTGTTTCCTCTTCCAGGGTAGCGTGCTCCGTTGACTGGTCTCAGCTTGCTGGGCCATCTCCCGGCTCCATTCCGCCAATATCTCGCGCTGTACCCGGGCCATCCTCCGTGCGAGGCCCTCCAGGGCAGTCTGTGCACACTCCCGGTCTCGGGGGAGCTGTGCAAGGACCTCCACTAGGCCTAGTGGGGTCGTGGATTCTAGCAGGCTCCTGACCAACGGGTCGGTGCTGCTCTGCTCTTCTTCCAGCAGGCTCCTGGCCAGCGGGCCGGTGCTGCTCTGCTCTCCTTCCTCGGTCTCTAGCAGACTCCTGGCCAGCGGGCCGGTGCTGTTTTGCTTTCTCTCCATCTCCGGGTAAGCTCCTCCGCTACTCTTCTCCAGGCTTCTTGCCTCCGGGTGCGCTCGCTCCAGACTGCTTGTTAGACTTCTTGTCTCCGGGTGCGCTCGCTCCAGACTACTCCAGGCGGCACCCATCTTCGCTCTTTTCTTTCGTCTCCTCCCACTTCGAGGGCGGTCCCGGGGCAACTCGGTGACTGTCAGCTCCAGGGGTAGTTCTTTCACGCTGACAGACACCTCCAGCATCACAGTCTCTGTTGGTGGGGGCGGTTTCCACTTTTGGCGCCATTTTCTGTCCTGGCCCACGATGGGAGGCGGCCTCCTGCCCTCCTTTGGCACGCCCATAATGGCGTCCGCTGCTCTTCCAAGGCGGGAAAAAGCTGGCAATGGCGGGAATCGCTTCCCAGTGGCGGGAAACTCGGCAGATGGCGGGAACAAGCTGGAAATGGCGGACAATCGGCGGGAAACGACCTGTGATGGGGTCCGATGGCGTGGACCCTCCGGAACCGGCGGGAGACTTCTTTCTGAGGTAAACTTGCACTTTTCTTCAGGCACGCAGTACCCGGGTGTTGCGGGCACGTAATCCTGCCGACTACGCCAAAGTTGACGCGCCCCCTGGGACATATTCCTTTTTGAGGGGAATACCCGGCACCGGATCAGATGGGGGTTGTAGTCTCCGAGCGGCTGTGACCCGGCCCGTGCCCAGGGCGTCAAACTCAGTGTTATGTGGCAGTCCTACAGATGTTATTAAAAATTCTTTTGTGTCGACTACGCCACCCGTTGTGATGCGGTCACTGTGGCCGCCGCTGAAGCAGGGTCCGCTGAGGCTGATGGTGGGTGCGCAGCTTGGTGGGATAACCCCCAACGGGAGGGGTATAGCCTCAGGGGGGACAGGTGCAGAGGATGGGGGTTGTGGTGGTGCAGTGCAGACGGCAATGAAGACAGAGTCGGGTTGTGCAGTTAAGGGTGTTTACTTACTGCAGATGTTGTACTGGTCACTCCAGCTTCGAGTGACCACCCGAGCCGTGCTGCGTCCACCAGGTCCTGGATCCAGCCAACCCCCAAACAAGTCCGGAGCGTGGCCCTGAGCTCTCCTTCTGTCCCGTTCTCTGGCCGTCCCCACCAGTGATCCACCTAGGTCCAGCTCCCTCGGGCCTTCTGTTGGGACACCCTTGGCCTTGGGTTCCCTGACCCTCCACGTGGTATGCCTTCGGGGTGGATGTGGTGGGTGGCCGTGGCAGTTGCTGCCCACGGCCTCCGGTCTCTGGCTAGGGTGTGTTTTCTGCCCCCGCCAGTTTGGGATCCGGTACCCTGTGCCGACTCTTCACCCGGGGATTTAATTTGGGTTCTTGGAGTCCTCTTTTCTGTTTCCCCCTCTGGGTCTCTCTTCTCCTCTCTCACTCTGGGTCTCTCTTCTCCTCTGCTCGGTGACTTGTTCTCTGCATCTGACCCTGATCTTAGTTGGTGCCCTCCTTTTATATCCCTCTATGTGTGAGCTCAGGTGACCAGCACCCAATGAGCTCCTATCACTACCCAGACTGCACCCCCTATCTGCCCCTACACTACATGGGATGTTCCAACCCCCTCCCACTCCAGCCAAGGACAGACTCGGTCGTACCTGCACATTTCTAAGTGGGAGTACCGTCGGTCTGCCCTCCGGAAATGGGATGTATGTAGTGCATGCAGCCTACCGAGCTCAGTTCCACTCTCCATCCTTGCCCGGGAGTGGAATATCACACCTCTGGCTTGAGGTGCAATACTCCTGTAGCAGCCGAATCCTCAGGGTGCTACACATACACACACACTGTACATACACACACACGTATACCGTACATACATATATCTATACACACATATACCATACATACACATATACCATACACCGTACATACATATACTGTATTGATACACATATATACATATACAGTACATACACACACACATATATACACACACACATGTATACACACAGTAATATAGACACAGATATAGACACACATGTATACACACACACCTATACATACATGCAGTAATCTATGATACCAGGTGTTCAGATGTGAGCTGTGCATGAGTTCTGCCACATAGCTCAGAGATGAAGTGGAGAGGGCTTCAGACACCACTGTGGGGGATGGGGACACAGTATACTGACATCAGCCCCTGCTGCTGTGCTGTCCTGTGCAGTGAGCCTAATCTCCCACCTCTTCTCTGTCAGCAGCTACTGCTGGAAGGACCGGAGGGAGCAGCAGAAGCACAGTCAGTCCTGCTCTTCCTCCACTATGGCCTCTGTGTGCTGTGCAGCCCGGGGACCCTGACTGCAGGTGAGGTGAACACTTACTATTGGGCGTCGTGCAGGAGCCAGAGGCTGCAGCCAATGAGCGCTCTCCTCAGTCTGATGAGGAAAGCGTTCATTGGCCAGCGTCTCTCTCCCTGCAGGACACGCCCCCTGTTTGTAGCCCTGCTCTCTGCGCCGTGTGCTCCGCTCTCTCCCCGGGGTCAGAATGATTAGGGGCAGGAGTGAAAGGGGCCCGGTGCTGCTTGACTTAGGGCCCCTCTTCTGCCCATAATATGGACTGAATGGCTGCGTTGTCTGCCCTTATGGGCAGTACGCTTGTAATGACTGGGGGTCCGAGAGAGATCCAGTGAGTCACAAACTGAGACAGAGACAGAAATAAACAACACTTTCTTTACTAAAACAGGGATTAGACTAAAATTCAGTATTGAATGAATCAGTCTAAGGTTCTGCCTGGGACACTACCTCTACTAGATACACACAATCAGCAAGAGCTGAAATCAATGTGCCAATCTCAAGGTTTCCAGTTTATGTGAATTATTCTAGTGATCTGGAACAATTTTACCTAAACACAAAGTCAGTCTAGTGAGGGCGGTATATGGGGACCCCCTGAGATGGCACACTGAATACAATCCTACCCCTATTAACAATAATAATGCACGAAACTATATCAATTGCTCTTATACCCTTATTATCAGGATACCCAGGTATCTTAAAATTATGGTACCGTTAACCTCAGATGCAGTCTATCACAGGCCTGTGAATCACGGTGGCTGCAGCTAGTCCCGGAAAACTTTGGCGCCAAAACAAAAACAAAGTTCACAAAAACAGCAAAAATTCCTTGTCTTTTCGGCCGATGCCGAGCCCACACGCCGGGGACTTTAGTCCTGTAGCCTCAGATTAAGGTCTGGGACGATCTCTTCACAAAGGCTTGTCAATATCCTCTCAGTAGAAATGGCACCAGAAACCTTCTTTCCTCCCGAAGTCTCTCACTCTTATTCAGTACACCAACCATGTGCTCCGTCACAGAAATGGATTCCTCAGTCCCTTCCTTTATCACTCGACACGTGACTTCTCCAGCACAAAGTCTCTAATTCACTCAGCATGGACTTCGACAAAACTCCACAGAGCCACACAGCTTTCCCCAGCTCAGCACTTGTTCTTAAAGAGAGAAAGGGGTAAACAAACTCCACAGGGAAGCGTGTAAAGACAGCATCTTCCTGCAGCTCCGTTCTCACAGACTTCCTATCTAGCCTCTCACACCTCAGACACTCTTAGAACACATAGAGTTTCTTGCACTGCCCCTCCTCTGAACTCAGCCAGGCAAAAGTCACAGGGTCCTAGTGCTCTCCTGCTGTTATCACATTTCACACTCTCACATGCTCCTGCCTGCAAGGGCCCCTCTCCACCTTCGGGCCGGGGCGGTATGTCCGCCCCTGGCTTTGTGGGGGCTTATTAAACATCGCAAGTGTTCAATATAGAAGAAAAATGACACCAGATTTCAGTCCATCTTTATTTGTTTTCTGAAAAATTCCTGACATTACAGAACTAAATTGAAATGCCTTTAATACCCCACTCTCTACATTGTGACTTAAATAAAAACAAAATATATCGGTAACAGGACAAACTTCTGAAACTAAAATCTGTATCAGCAGGTTTAACAGCGGGAAAACAAAATTTTAGTTAAAATGCTGTCACTTCATTAAAAAAAAAAGTTTCTTTCAATTGCAACCAGTCATCCTGTCCCTGCAGCTGAAAAACACCCCCATAGCATGATGCTGCCACCACCATGTTTCACTGTTGGGATTGTATTGGCAGGTGATGAGCAGTGCTGGTTTTCTCCACACATACCGCTTAGAATTATCACCAAAAAGTTCTATCTTCATCTCATCAGACCAGAGAATCTTATTTCTCATAGTCTGGGAGTCCTTCATGTGTTTTTGAGCAAACTCTATGCCGGCTTTCATATGTCTTGCACTGAGGAGAGGCTTCCGTCGAGCCACTCTGCCATAAAGGCCCGACTGGTGGAGGGCTGCAGCGAGAGTTGACTTTGTGGAACTTTCTCCCATCTCCCTACTGCATCGCTGGAGCTCAGCCATAGTGATTTTGGGGTTCTTTACCTCTCACCAAAGCTCTTCTCCCACAATTGCTCAGTTTGGCTGGTCAGCCAGGTCTAGGAAGTCTTCTGGTGGTCCCAAACTTCTTCCATTTAAGGATTATGGAGGCCACTGTGCTCTTAGGATCCTTGAGTACAGCAGAAATTCTTTTGTAACCTTGGCCAGATCTGTGCCTTGCCACAATTTTGTCTCTGAGCTCTTTGGGCAGTTCTTTTTGAGCTCATGATTCTCATTTGGTCTGACATGCACTGTGAGCTGTGAGGTCTTATATAGACAGGTGTGTGCCTTTCCAAATCAAGTCCTATCAGTTTAATTAAACACAGCTAGACTCCAATGAAGGAGTAGAACCATCTCAAGGAGGATCACAAGGAAATGGACAGCATGTGACTAAAATATGAGTGTCTGAGCAAAGGGTCTGAATACTTATGACCATGTGATATTTAAGTTTATCTTTTTTAATAAATTTACAAAAACTTCTACATTTCTGTTTTTTTTTCAGTCAAGATAGGGTGCAGAGTGTACATTAATGAGAGCAAAAAAACTGAACTCTTTAGAATTTACCAAATGGCTGCAATGAAATAAAGTGTGAAAAATTTAAAGGGGTCTGAATACTTTCCGTACCCACTGTACATCCATGTAACTACCAGACACCTGCTCTAATTGCACAGTACATAACCGACTATTTTAAAAGACTTTAGCCACTAAGTTGTGATATGGTAAGGTGCTGTGTGGCCCAGCATCCTGTGAATGGGCCAGCAATTGGCTGCTGGGGCTACAAGGCGACTTTGGCCACAACAAAAAAAAAGGTAGTAATATGCTAGTATTGGCAGAGATTTTTGGCAGCAAGACCCAGATCACAGTTAAGTATCACCATGCAGCCCAAGTCTTGAGATTGTCCCATGAACCAAGCTCATTTCAATTAATAGATCTTGGATCAATATGTTCCACAATTGGATGTATTAAAAAAAAAAGTGTACAGGACAGCATGGGATCACAGCTGCAGCATGGTCACAGCAGGGGAACATTTATATCATCATCATGGGAAACTTAAAAAGATAGCAGAAATTAAGATCCATTAATTAAAAATGAACTTTGTGGGTAACCCCCTTTAATATTGTGGAGGTCCACCTAGTCCAGTAGTCACATGTAATACAGTGGGGGACACCTAGGAGAAGTGAGTGCATGGATTTTATTATTTTATTATTTTTTTTTACAGGTGAGGACACTGCGTGAGCAGACTACCACTACCCTCATCATAGTCCCTGCTGGTGCTGAACGCAGCGCAGGCATGGAACCATGATGAGAGTAGTGTTCAGAACCAAGCGCATGGGAACAGTATCACTTACTGGGCTGCTTTGTGTCGTTTTTATAGAAAACCTGTTTTGTCTGCTTTCGATGTGTTTAAGAAACCATAAGCACATAGGACACACAACAAGTGTGCTAAATTTCAAAAAACTTCATGTATACATCAACAGCACAATAAGTATACATGTAAATGAACACCAATAAAAACAGTAAAAACAAGAAAAGAGATTGTATATGTGCATTGTACACCGAATAGCAAGCTTTGGGGCAGGTGACTAACCTGGCTGCAAAGATCATTTAGAAAAAATTGGAAAAAATTGAAGTTAGGAGATCAGTCTAATTTGCCCACCCTGCTATTATAGCATATGTATCAATGTGTATCCAGTTACATGTTAAACACTGAAGAAACATAGTGATAAGCACAATACACTAATGGAGTAGATAATTACCCTATTTACCTATGCAGTCCAGCAAAGTTCTTTGTTGCATCCGCTTGAAAGAAGAGCAGGAAGACCCCCACTCGGTGGGTGTACGGAGGTCCTCGGCGAAAAAAAAGATGCACGTAGAGCTGCAGTGTAGGGAACAGGCAGCTCCAGCCGGTGGCGTGCCTGAACGCAAAAAGTTAACTGTTAACAGTTTCCTCTGACAAAGGAACCGAGTTTTCTGAAACGCGTAAGGACCGGGACTTGCATGCTCCGTAGACTGGATGACGTCACACGCTGCTGTACATGTGGCTGCATTACTTTGTTTTTTTGCATTCACTGTGAAAATGTGCCGTTTAACCCCTTCCGGACTTGGCAATTTTCCATTTTTGCCCTTTTGTTTTTCCCTCCTTTGCTTCCAAGAGCCATAACTTTATTTTTCCATCGATATAGCTGTGTCACAACTTGTTTTTTTTGTGGTACAAGTTGCACTTTTGAATGACACCTTTCATTTTATCATATGGTGTACTAGAAAGCGGGGAAAAATTACAGGTGTAGCAAATCAGTGAAAAAAAGCTAAACTTCGCATTAAAGAAAAATCCCTGCTGCTAATCTTGGGCAAAATGTGTGGCAAAAAGCACATGGTTAACATGCACATTTGCTCAGAATTTTGCAATGGAATTCATCCTATGTAAAGCAATGGGTGAAATCCACAGCGAAACGCTGCAGTTTAATTCAGATGTCGCACATTTAAAATCTGCACCGCAGGACAACTCCATGTGGATCTGCAGCCAAAGTTAATCACAGACACAACACGGACTCCACACTGATGCCATCCATGTGCGTTCTGTGATTTTCATGGACCCATAAACTTGTATTTGTTCATGTGTGATTCCAGTAAAGTTTTTATTTATATGGATGAGGTGACCACTATCTGACCAATTCATTACTATTTACAAAACATTTAATTGGTTCATGCGGATCTATAGAGCTATGATCATGATCTCCCCTGCATGTATAGCAGAGCTGAGCATAGAACAGCTGAGCGGTGCTACAACACAGCTTTCAGGGCAATGATGATGCCGTAAGATGGTCTGGGGGATACTTTATGAGAAAGGGTCATATCTGCACTTGTTTTTCATAAACTAGACAGCATCATAAGGTACAAATTCGGATGGCATCAGTGGGTTCTTCAGCATAGCATAGCTGAACTGTGCTACAACCCAGCCGTCAGATGATTTATTAGACAGGGTCATTAGATGTGTGTCACCCCAGGCCTGGATGCCACAAATATTAAAGGCTGTGTCTGAGAGCAGGAGGGAGGTTTCCTGGTCAGGGACAATTAGCATGCAACACCTCCTGTCCCAGGCCAGTAGGGGGAGCTGGCAGCCCCTATAAAAGCTGGAACTGGGGCAGGGTTAGAGAGACCAGAACCCACTTCTGAAGTGTCCAGAAGGGTTCTCAGAGAAGAGGGACAGGTCAGCAGCGGCTGAGGAGTCCGTGAGGCAGAGGAGAAACTGCAAGCCAGGGACAGAGGCGACGAGAGCCGGTCCTGGCTGAGAGAAGCACACAACCGGACATTGGGGTCCGAGGCTGTCAGGGTTGCAAGCCCAGCAGCAGAGAACCAACCCGCGAGGGATTTCAGGTCCCTTGGCCTAAGAAGCCTGGAGGCTCCGCCACACAGAGGGACCAGTACAGCAGGAGAAAGCAAAAGGTACCCAAGGCCCGAGTCGCAAGCCATACAGGCGAGAAGTACACGGCCAGCTCAGGGACATGGGCTATTACACCACGAAAAGGGGGATAGTCAGCAAGAGCATACAGAAAACGGTAGGCCTACACACTCACCCTGACCAGTGGGGCTCCCCCGAATGCTGTCCGATACCCAGGCCCATTCCTACCCGGTACTACTGTTGGGTCATTAGTAACATCTACAATAAAGACCCAGAACTGTTGGAAACAGGCTCTGAACTTTTACTATTGCGGCCGGCACTATCACCCCCCGCATCCATATACACTGCCCTGAGGCTACACTCTTCCCGTGGGGAGTTATCCTACCCCTGTGCTGCACACCAACACCAGCCTCAGCGGTCTGCCTCGCAGCGGCGGTTATCTCTGACCGCAATCCACGGGTGGCGTAGTCGGACATTCATAAATCTATACATAGACTGTCACAATTTGGTCTGACCACCCTGAGCCACGGGATTGGGTTGCCACTACTACCCCCAGCATCGTACAGAAGCCCGGTCCCGGGTACCCCACGGCCCAGGGGGCGAGTCAGGTGCATCTGAGCACAATCGTCCAACAGCATTAGAACTACTGGAGGATGGATAAGTAGGGTAAAGAGAGTCATGTGGGATCATCATTAGGGAGGGGATAGCTGCAAATCAGTGCAGATGTAGAACTAGGTTGTATTGGCACAGATTATTTATTCTGTATGTACAGAAAACGGACTTCTTATTTTGATTTTGTTAGTAACCCATTAAACCCAGGAAGTATTCCTCTGGTGTGACTGTCCATCCATAATCACAGAAAATCATGGTCTCTGATGGCAGAAAAAAAAAATCTAAATACAATTTTCATGACGAACAAAGGAAACAAGGTCATGTTGCTAAGTAGTATAAATGCTGCCCGTGGTCCTGGGTTCAAATTGCACCAAGGACAACATCTGCAAGGAGTTTGTATGTTCTCCCCATGTTTGCGTGGGTTTCCTCTGGGTTCTCCGGTTTCCTCCCACACTCCAAAGACATACTGATAGGCAGGGTTGGACTGGCCCACCGGATAACCGGAGAATCCTCCGGTGGGCCCGCCCATCCAGGACACGCCCACCTACGGCACTTCTCATTTGTCAAGCGCAGCGCCTTCACATTAACTGTGCCTATCTGCTCCTGTATCTCGTCCACGTGCACGCTCCTTAGAGAGGGGTGAACATTTCATTCTGTACCCGGCTGCACTGCTCATCGGCGCAATGTGAAGTGCAACTCCTTCTCATGGCCTGCCGGCTTCAATACTGATCTTTATGGCACGCACTGCTCCTCAGAGAGCAGTGCACTCTTACTGGTACAGAGTCAGCACGGTCACAACTGACTCTGTGCTGATGGAGCGCTGCTGTCTTCCGATCAGCTGTTGTGTGTCTGTGTTTGGCATCGCGCTTCAGAGAGAGAGGTTACAGCAACCGGAGTATCAAGACAGGGTACCTTAGAGCGAAGCACACTTCTCGCACTGAATTGCTTCGTACTAAGGTGACCAGGGGTATGACCTCTAATCAGTCTAAGGTCAGATTTATTACCACCTACAACCATGAGTGGGAGAGCATCATGTCCATTTTAAAGCGTCATTGGCCTGTCCTCCAGACCGACCCTCATTTAAGGGATTCACTGGTGGATTATCCATTAATGACAGCTCGCAGATCTAGAAATCTGCGCAACATACTTGTTCGGAGTCATTATGCTCCCTAAACACCATCTTTGTTTGGATCTACTCGAATTTTGAGCGAATGCTTTCAGTGTGGGAATTGTCTGGCGTGCAGCAATGTCCTCCGCATTGCCTCATTCATGTCGGCGTACAGTACTAAAACATTATTAAGGAATATGTGAATTGTGGCACCTGCAATGTGGTGTATTATGCCACCTGCGGGTGCCAACTCATATATGTTGGTCTGACATCAAGAGAGTTGCGCAGATGTGTAAGGGAGCATGTGAGGGACATTGCTGCTGCCCGGATGGTGGAGGACCCTTCTTTATTGAAAACATTGCCCCGCCATTTTAGGACCCACCATGATTGCGACCCTGCTTCCCTTAAGGTTAGGGGGATTGAGGTCGTCCATGGTGGGATCCGCGGAGGCAATATTAGAAGGGTCCTTGCCCAGCGTGAAACGCGCTGGATTGTAACCCTGGGGACGATGACCCTTGGGGGTTTGAATGAATCCCTTAGTTTTGCCCCTTTTTTGTGAACATCGTTCCCAGTGTCTTCTGTGTTATGTACCTACATTACATTTTAAATATATATTTTTTAGAATTTTTTTTTTTTAAAGAATTAAATCTGTTGTTTTTTTGATGTAGCCCCCTCTAGTCTTCGGTACGATCTGGACTGACATTATTCTTATTACTTTGTTTACTACCATAACCTGTGGACTAATGACTGTATATCATTAAGTGTATGATTGTATGTAACATGCATTGACCTCTTTTTGTATCTATCTTTCTGGCTCCAGAAATATGCTGTGAAAATTATATATTATCACTTGATTAAAATATATTGAATTGCACACCTTCTCTCCTTTTTTCTCTTTCCCTTTTTTTTAATCTAACACTGATTGCTTGCAGAGTTTCAGTGCAGCGAGAGAGAAAGAGAGAGAGAGAGAGAGAGCGAGAGAGAGCGAGCGAGGAGAGAGAGAAGAGAGAGAGAGAGAGAGAGAGAGAGAGAGAGCGAGCTTCCTGCTGGAGACCTGGAGTGAGTCAGTGTGAGTACATTTCTTATAACTAGTTCTCCAGCCTCAAAACTCTCATTTAATTGTCTCATGCAGTTAGGGGTGGAGGCCCCCAGGCTACTAGGGGGTGACACAGTGGGGAAAGGGGTCCTCAGAGTATTAGGGGGTGACAGTGGGGAAGGGGGCCCACAGAGTATTAGTGGGTGACTGGGGAAGGGGGTCCTCAGAGTATTAGGGGGTGACACAGTGGGGAAGGGGGCCCACAGAGTATTAGGGGATGACACAGTGGGAAAGGGTCCCTCAGAGCATTAGGGGGTGACACAGTGGGAAAGTGGGCCCACAGAGTATTAGGGGGTGACACAGTGGGAAAGGGTCCCTCAGAGCATTAGGGGGTGACACAGTGGGAAAGAGGGCCCACAGAGTAGTAGGGGGTGACACAGTGGGAAAGAGGGCCCACAGAGTATTGGCGGGTCACACAGTGGGAAAGGAGGCCCAAAGAGTATTAGTCGTTGACAGTGGGAAAGGGGGCCCACAGAGTTTTAGGGGGTGACAAAGTGGGAAAGGGGGCCCACAGAATATTAGTGGGTGACTGGGGAAGGGGGTCCTCAGAGTATTAGGGAATGACACAGTGGGGAAGGGGGCCCACAGAGCATTAGGGGGTAACACAGTGGGAAAGGGGCCCACAGAGAATTAGTGGGTGACAATGGGGAAGGGGGCCCTCAGAGAATTAGGGGGTGACACAGTGGGGAAGGGGGCCCTCAGTGTATTAGTGGGTGACACAGTTGAAAAGGGGCCCACAGAATAGTGGGTGACAGTGGGGAAGGGGGCCCCCAGAGTAGTAAGGGGTGACACAGTGGGGAAGGGGGCCCTCAGAGTATTAGGGGGTGACATAGTGGGGAAGGGGGCCCTCAGAGTATTAGGGGGTGCCACAGTGGGGATGGGGGCCCTCAGAGTATTAGGGGGTGACACAGTGGGGAAGGGGAACCACAGAGCATTAGAGGGTGACATAGTGGGAAAGGGGCCCACAGAGTATTAGGGGGTGACACAGTGGGGAAGGGGGCCCTCAGTGTATTAGGGGGTGACACGACAGTGGGGAAGGGGGCGCTCAGTGTATTAGGGGATGACACAGTGGGAAAGGGTGCCCACAGAATATTAGTGGGTGACAGTGGGGAAGGGGGCCCTCAGAGTAGTAGGGGGTGACACAGTGGGGAAGGGGGCCCTCAGAGTATTAGGGGGTGACAGTGGGGAAGGGGGCCCTCAGAGTATTAGGGGGTGACACAGTGGGGAAGGGGGCCTTCAGAGTATTAGGAGGTGACACAGTGGGGAAGAGGGCCCACAGAGCATTACGGGGTGACAGTGGTGAAGGGGGCCCACAGAGTATTAGGGGGTGACACAGTGGGAAAGGGGGCCCACATAGTATTAGTGTGTGACAGTGGGGAAGGGGGCCCTCAGTGTATTAGGGGGTGACACAGTGGGAAAGGGGCCCACAGAATATTAGTGGGTGACAGTGGGGAAGGGGGCCCTCAGAGTAATAAGGGGTGACACAGTGGGGAAGGGGGCCCTCAGAGTATTAGGGGGTGACATAGTGGGGAAGGGGGCCCTCAGAGTATTAGGGGGTGACACAGTGGGGATGGGGGCCCTCAGAGTATTAGGGGGTGACACAGTGGGGAAGGGGGCCCTCAGAGTATTAGGGGGTGACACAGTGGGGTAGGGGGCCCACAGAGTATTAGTGGGGACAGTGGGGAAGGGGGCCATCAGTGTATTAGGGGATGACACAGTGGGAAAGGGGGCCCACAGAATATTAGTGGGTGACAGTGGGGAAGGGGGCCCTCAGAGTAGTAGGTGTGACACAGTGGGGAAGGGGGCCCTCAGAGTATTGGGGGTGACACAGTGGGGAAGGGGGCCTTCAGAGTATTAGGGGGTGACATAGTGTGGAAGAGGGCCCACAGAGCATTACAGGGTGACAGTGGTGAAGGGGGCCCACAGAGTATTAGGGGGTGACACAGTGGGAAAGGGGGCCCACATAGTATTAGTGTGTGACAATGGGGAAGGGGGCCCTCAGTGTATTAGGGGGTGACACAGTGGGAAAGGGGGCTCACAGAATATTAGTGGGTGACTGTGGGGAAGGGGGCCGTCAGAGTAGTAGGGGGTGAAACAGTGGGGAAGGGGGTCCTCAGAGTATTAGGGGATGACATAGTGGGGAAGGGGGCCCTCAGTGTATTAGGGGGTGACACAGTGGGAAAGGGGGCCCACAGAGCATTACGAGGTGACAGTGGTGAAGGGGGCCATCACAGTGTATTAGGGGGTGACACAGTGGGAAAGGGCGCCCACAGAGTATTAGGGGGTGACACAGTGTGAAACGGGGCCCACAGAGAATTAGTGGGTGAGAGTGGGTAAGGGGGCCCACAGAGTAGTAGGGGCTGACACAGTGGGGAAGGGGGCCCTCAGAGTATTACGGGGTGACAGTGGGGAAGGGGGCCCATAGAGCATTAGTGGGGTTACACAGTGGGGAAGGGGCCCACAGAGAATTAGGGTAGTGACACAGTGGGAAGGGGGCCCACAGAGCATTAGGGGGGGTGACACAATGGGAAGGGGGCCCACAGAATATTAGTGGGTGACAGTGGGGAAGGGGGCCCCTAGGTAATTAAGAGTGACAAAGTGTGAGAGGCCCCTCAGGTAATAAGAGATTACACAGTGTGCAAAGTGCCCCTCAGGTAAATACCCTGAAGTGGAGTAGTATTTTAAACATGAGGATCTGTCAGCTCTCCCGTGCGGTGTAGTATATAGAGGATGTGTGGTGTAGTATATAGAGGATGGGTCCCGTGCGGTGTAGTATATAGAGGATGTGTGGTGTAGTATATAGAGGATGGGTCCCGTGCGGTATAGTATATAGAGGATGGGTCCCATGCGGTGTAGTATATAGAGGATGTGTGGTGTAGTATATAGAGAATGGGTCCCGTGCGGTGTAGTATATAGAGGATGGGTCCCATTCGGTGTAGTATATAGAGGATGGGTCCTGTGTGGTGTAGTATATAGAGGATGGGTCCATGGGCGTACCCACCGTGGGGCGGGGGGGGCAGCTGCCCCCCCCCCCCAGAAGCAGAGACGCACGCCGCACTCCAGGGCCAGCATCAGCACGCGGGCAAATGCCGGGGCCCTCAGCAGGCGGGGGGGCCCTCACCGCACGCTATGGGACCCGTGAGCGGAGGAGAGCCGTGTCAGCACCCGCTCCCCCCTGCTTGCTCAGGGCCCGGCAGCTGGCACAATACTTACCTCTCCCCGTGCCTCCGCAGCAGCTCCTGCATCCTCCTCGGCTGCTGCACTGTGATGTTTCAGGTCAGAGGGCGCGGTGACGTCTTTACACCGCACTCTCTCCTGAGCAGTCACAGCGCAGAGCGGGATGAGGCCGGCGACGCTGGAGTCAGGAGCAGCGGCGGCAGGTGGGACGTGAGGTGAGTATTTGATTTATTTTTATTGTATGGATGTTAGAACTCTCCTGTTAGGCTTTTTTTGAGTTTGCTGGTCACATGACCATTTTTGCCTATTTAATCCGGATCCGCCCTCCTTGCCTTGCTGGACTTCATTGTATTTACTACTCTTGAGCTAGCTTTGTGCTCTGTTGCCTTTCTGTGCTAGTTTTGCTAGGTCTTCTGACCTCTATGCTTTTTGTTGTGTGTTTGTCTTTGACTGCTACTATTTCTGCTAGGAGGTGTCCAACTTATCCCAGTCCCTAGTTCTTGTAGGGATACCTCCCTCACATCTATAGGTCTTCGTACAGACTAGCCGAGGACTTTAGCGGGTCTGATCGCAGGATCAGGTTCCCCGTTACATTGTAGGGATCTAGTTTAGTTCTATTGTAGGGACAGATCTCCTGTCTTTCCTTAGTCTCTGTAGCAGATCATAACAGTAAGTCCAGCCCTAAAAGAAAAAAAAAAAAAAAAAAATTTTCTCTAAGGAAAGACCTCCAGTTTTCCATCATGGTCTCGGTTCAAGATTTGGCTCAACGCTTGCAGGGACTCTCTCTGGAGGTGGTCAAGCTCCAACAACACGTGAGTAGCTGTCCTGGAGCACATTTTGTTGAACCTAAGGTACGTCTGCCTGATTTATTTTTTGGCGAACAACAAGATTTTTTTTCTTTTAAAAATGCTTGTTTATTGTATTTTCGTTTGAGACCCGGATCCTCTGGTGATGAATCACAGCGCATAGGGTTCATAATGTCACTTTTGCGCAAAGATCCTCAGGGATGGGCCTTCTCTCTCCAACCTAGTGATCCGTGCTTTAGATCAGTGGATAGTTTTTTTTCTGCTTTGGGTTTGTTGTACGATGATCCTGATCGTGTCTCATCTGCTGAGTCTGAATTAAGACGTTTGAGGCAGGGATCGGGTAATGTGGAAAAATATTGTTCTCACTTCCGTCGGTGGTCTGCTCAGGTGGGGTGGAACGATTCAGCTTTGAAAAGCTTGTTTCTTGCAGGGCTAGGTGAAAGGGTTAAGGATTTACTGATTGCTTATCCCACACCTGGAAACTTGCAGGAGGCAATGCAATTAGCTATACGGGTCGACAGGAGACTGCGTGCAAGGATTAATGAGAGCAAATCCTCTGCTATGTCAGCTCCGAGTCTTGAGAGGGTCTGTGCTGACAATGGAGAGCCGATGGAGATTGGGGCAATGGCACCCCGCTCTCAGGAAAAAGTCCGCAGGCTTTCTAAAGGCTTGTGCTTCTATTGTGGAAATTCTGGTCATTTTATTAAGAGCTGTGTGCTTCGTATGAAGAAAGAAAAAAAAATGGTCAGTCATGCCCGTATTGCCTGTTTAAATTCTAAGGGAGTATTCCTATCTGCCACTACTGCTGCTCAGGATGAATTAATTGAATTTCGGGTATTTTTGGATTGTGGTTCTACTCTGAATGTGATTGATGGGGGATTCTTGGAAAAACTTAGATTAGAACCTAAAACTTTGTCATCCCCTATTTCTGTGGTTTCTGTTGATGGCTCTCCCTTGAAGAGTGTTACTCACAAGGTCTGTGAATTTCCCCTCACTATTAATGGTATTCATCAAGAGAATTTGGATTTGGTGGTATTGGATAATTTGCCTTCTCCAGTAATATTGGGGTTACCCTGGTTAAAATTGCACAATCCTGTATTGGATTGGTCTACCAATGAAATTAAGTCCTGGAGCCCTAAGTGTTATGACAAGTGTTGTAACGGGCGCATTGCTGCTGTGGAAAAAGGGGAATTACCTGTACCTATTCAGGATTTTTGGAGAGTTTTTTCTGAGGAGGAGTCGCAAATTTTGCCTCCCCATAGAGACTATGATTGTACCATTGAATTTGTCCCTGGAGCGACTCTTCCTAAAAGTCGTTTATTTAATCTGACTATTCCTGAGAGAAAGGCTTTGGAGGAATACATACAGACAAGCTTGGCCGCCGATCACATTAGGCCTTCCAAGTCTCCTGTGGCTGTTGGATTTTTTTTTGTAAAAAAGAAAGATGGCGGCTAACGTCCTTGTCTGGACTTTCGTGAGATTAATAAAATTACTGTACGCAATCCTTACCCACTGCCATTGATTCCTGATTTATTTAACCAGTTAGTGGGGGCCAAGTGGTTCTCTAAAATTGATCTCCGGGGGGCATACAATTTGTTGCGCATGAAGGAGGGTGATGAATGGAAGACTGCTTTTAACACTCCTGTGGGTCATTTTGAGAATCTGGTGATGCCTTTTGGTCTTACCAATGCTCCAGCATTTTTTCAGAATCTTATTAATGACATTCTTAGACCTTTAATCGGCAAAAATGTGGTTGTGTATTTGGATGACATTCTGATTTATTCGCCTGATCTGGAGTCTCATTGGCGGAGCGTACGTGAGGTATTACAGTTGTTAATGGACAATTCGCTTTTTGCTAAGCTGGAGAAATGTGAGTTCGCTGTACAGAGAATTCGTTTTTTGGGCTACATTATCTCCAGTGAAGGTTTTGAGATGGACCCGGTTAAAGTTCAAGCTGTGCAGGAATGGCCTAGGCCTATTGGTTTGAAATCGATACAGAGGTTTTTGGGTTTCGCCAATTATTACAGAAAATTCATAAAAAATGTTTCTATTATTGTCAAACCGCTGACCGATCTCACCAGGAAAGGTGCTAATGCGGTTCAGTGGACTTCTGAGGCCATTGAAGCTTTTGTGTTTCTAAAGGAGAGGTTCACCTCTGCTCCCATCCTTATGCAGCCTGATGTGACTAAGCCGTTTTTGGTTGAGGTTGATGCTTCTTCGGTGGGGGTCGGTGCGGTGTTGTCTCAGGAAAACAAGGATGGAGTACATCCCTGTGCCTTTTTTTCAAAGAAATTTTCTGAGACTGAACTTAATTACGATATTGGTAATCGGGAATTGCTGGCGATTAAACTCGCATTTGAACACTGGCGTCACCTCTTGGAAGGTGCTGAATTTCCCATTCAGGTTTTCAATGATCATAAAAATCTGATCTATCTTGATGCTACCAAGCGCTTGAATGCCCGTCAGGCTAGGTGGGCACTTTTTTTCTCGCGGTTTAATTTTTCCGTTACTTACATCCCGGGTACCAAGATTGTTAAAGCGGATGCTTTGTCTCGCAGCTTTTCTCCCATGGTCGGTGTTGAGGAGGAAGAGGAGACCATTTTACAAGAAGGTGTTGTGATTGCTGCTTTGGATTCCGTTTTGGAGGATGAGATTCTTAAAGCTCAGGAGAATGCCCCATCTAACACTCCCCATGGGAGGTTGTTTGTGCCTAGGACCTTTAGGAGAGATTTGTTTGTTGAGTGTCATGAGTCTCGGTTGGCAGGTCATCCAGGAATTTCTGAGACCAAGAGACTTGTGGGTCGCAGTTTTTGGTGGCCTGGATGGCAGAAGGAAGTCATTAAGTGGGTGCGCCAATGTACTGTGTGTGCAAGATCCAAGTCTTCGCATGCTCCTGCTGCGGGGTTGCTTTGCCCTCTGGAGGTTCCTAGTGCACCTTGGACACATCTGGCTATGGACTTTATTACTGACCTTCCCCCCTCTGAAGGTTTCACGGTCATCTGGGTGGTCGTGGACCGTTTTAGCAAGATGTGTCACTTGGTTCCCTTCATCAAACTGCCCTGCGCTAAGACACTCGCTAAGGCCTTTGTCAAGGAAATTGTCAGACTACATGGTGTTCCTACTGACATTGTTTCTGATAGGGGACCTCAGTTCGTGGCTCGTTTTTGGCGTGCCTTTTGTGACAGGTTGGGAGTTCATTTGTCGTTTTCATCCGGATATCATCCTGAGTCTAATGGCCAGACAGAAAGGAAGAACCAGGATGTTGAGCAGTTCTTGCGTTGTTTTGTGGCAGACAATCAAGAGGGGTGGTCTGAGTTTCTGCCACTTGCTGAATTTGCTCTTATCAACCATACATCCTCTTCTGCTGGGTGTTCGCCTTTTTTTTGTTGTTCTGGGAGACATCCGTCTTTTGGGTCATTCTCCAAATTGGTTTCGGCTGTGCCTGAGGAGGAGAGTTTTTCCGGTGATTTGGAGAGAGTTTGGACGGATGTGCGTGGTAATCTTCAGGAGGCTAACAAAAAATCTAAGAGGTACTTTGATAGGAAACGGCAAAAGGTTTTGTTTGCTGTTGGTGACATGGTTTGGTTGTCCTCTAAGAATCTGCGATTGAGGATTCCTTCTAAAAAATTGGGTCCCAAGTTCGTAGGGTTCTTTAAGGTGCTTCAGATAGTTAACCAATCTGCTGTTAGGTTGGAGGTTCCTACGTCCTGGAAGATTAACCCGGTGTTTCATGTTTCTCTATTGAAAAAAGCTGATGTGTCGGATGGTAACGCCTCTGCCACTGTTCCTCCGGTGGTGGAGGACAGGGAATATGAAATTTCCCGCATCCTAAATTCTAGACGGTATAGAGGGAGTTTGCAGTATCTCGTCGCTTGGAAGGGTTTCGGACCTGAGGATAACTCATGGGTGAGGGCGGATGATGTTTCTGCCTCCAGACTTGTCAGAGCGTTTCACAGGAGGTTTCCTGGTAAGCCTGGGCCTAGGGGATCCGGAGGATCCTCTTAGAAGAGGGGGTACTGTTAGAACTCTCCTGTTAGGTTTTTTTTTAGTTTGCTGGTCACATGACCATTTTTGCCTATTTAATCCGGCTCCGCCCTCCTTGCCTTGCTGGAATTCATTGTATTTACTACTCTTGAGCTAGCTTTGTGCTCTGTTGCCGTTCTCTGTTAGTTTTGCTAGGTCTTCTGACCTCTATGCTTTTTGTTGTGTGTTTGTCTTTGACTGCTACTATTTCTGCTAGGAGGTGTCCAACTTATCCCAGTCCCTAGTTCTTGTAGGGATACCTCCCTCACATCTATAGGTCTTCGTACAGACTAGCCGAGGACTTTAGCGGGTCTGATCGCAGGATCAGGTTCCCCGTTACATCGTAGGGATCTAGTTTAGTTCTATTGTAGGGACAGATCTCCTGTCTTTCCTTAGTCTCTGTAGCAGATCATAACAATGGAGGCCTGTGGCAGTATAAGGGAGGGGGGTGAGGTGGGGACGTGAGATCCTGTATGGGGCATTATAAGGGAGGGATGTGTGTGACATCCTGCATGGGGCATTATAAGGAGGGGGGGTGTGACATCCTGCATGGGGCATTATAACAGGGGGGGTTACGTCCTGCATGGGGCGTTATAAGGGAGGGGGGTGTGTGACATCCTGTATGGGGCATTATAAGGGGGGGTGACATCCTGCATGGGGCATTATAACGGGGAGGGGGAGGTGACATCCTGCATGGGGCATTATAAGGGAGGGGGGTGTGTGTGACATCCTGCATGGGGCATTATAAGGGAGGGGGGGGTGACATCCTGCATGGGGCATTATAAGGGGGGGGGGTGTGACATCCTGCATGGGGCATTATATGGGAGGAGAGGTGTGCGACATCCTGCATGGGGCATTATATGGGAGGGGAGGTGTGCGAAATTCTGCATGGGGCAGTATAAGGGAGGGGGGTGTGTGACATCCTGCATGGGGCATTATATGGGGTGGTTGTGTGACATCCTGCATGGGGAATTATAAGGGAAGGGGGGTGTGACATCCTGCATGGGGCATTATAAGGAGGGGGGTGTGTGTGACATCCTGCATATGGCATTATAAGGGGGGGTGACATCCTGCATGGGGCATTGTAAGGTGGGGTGACATCCTACATGGGCCATTATATGGGGGGGAACAACCTGCGTGGGGCATTATGTGGGGGGAACAGCCTGCGTGGGGCATTATGTGGGGGGAACAGCCTGCGTGGGGCATTATGTGAGGGGAACAGGCTGCATGAGGCATTATGTGTGGGGAATAGCCTGCATGGAGCGTTATATGGGGGCCAGTATTCTGTATGGAGCATTATATGGGGGCCAGTATCCTGCATGGAGTGTTATATGGGGGCCAGTATCCTGCATGGAGCGTTATATGGGGGCCAGTATCCTGTATGGAGTGTTATATGGGGGCCAGTATCCTGTATGGATTGTTATATGGGGGCCAATATCCTGTATGGAGCGTTACATGGGGGCTAGTATTCTCTATGGAGCGTTATATGGGGGCCAATATCCTGTATGGAGCGTTATATGGGGGCCAGTATCCTGTATGGAGTGTTATATGGGGGCCAGTATTCCGTATGGAGCGTTATATGGGGGCCAGTATTCTGCATGGAGAATTTTATGGGGGCCAGTATCCTGTATGGAGCGTTATATGGGGGCCAGTATCCTGTATGGAGCGTTATATGGGGGCCAGTATTCTGTATGGAGCGTTATATGGGGGCCAGTATCCTGTATGGAGCGTTATATGGGGGCCAGTATCCTGTATGGAGCGTTATATGGGGGCCAGTATCCTGTATGGAGCGTTGTATGGGGGCCAGTATCCTGTATGGAGCATTATATGGGGACCAGTATCCGGTATGGAGCATTTAGGGCGGCATGGTGGCGCAGTGGTTAGCACTGCAGCCTTGTAGCACTGGGGGCCTGGGTTCAAATCCCACCAAGGACAATATCTGCAAGGAGTTTCTATGTTCCCCCGTGTTTGCGTGGGTTTCCTCCAGGTTCTCCAGTTTCCTCCCACACTCCAAATACATACTGATAGGGAATCTAGATTGTGAGCCCCGATGGGGACAGCGACGATAATGTATGTAAAGCGCTGCAGAATATGTTAGCGCTATATAAAAAATAAAGATTATTATTATTTTATGGGGGCCAGTATTCTGTATGGAGCGTTATATGGGGGCCAGTATCCTGTATGGAGAGTTATATGGGGACCAGTGTCCTGTATGGAGCATTTTATGGGTGCCAGTATACTGTGTGGAGCGATTCGCTGGTTTCTGAGCTATTGTGGAATTTACAATAGATATCACTCATGAATGTAAGAAGTGAAATATTTGCATTGTACTATATATATATATATTTCTCTTCGGTATCTGTGCATCATGAATCGTGGTATGTGTTAAAGGGGCCCACTGAGACTCTTTGTCCCGGGGCCCACAAAAACCTGGAGCCGGCCCTGCTGCACACACACTTAGAACACTGGCGGTCGCGGCCAGCGAAAGTTCCCTCTGCGGCCGGCCGCAGGTGACTGCCCTGCTCTGCACCCGGCGGCCGGAACTGCGCAGTGTCACTGCATGGGGTCCAGCCGGGATTACCTTTAACGCACGCTGAGTGACACAGCACACCGCATGTCACCTGATCAGGGTCCTGACTCCTGAGGCGTGCTGATGTAGCACGGTGCCTGCCTCCCCTGTTTCCTGCCTCCCCTGTTATCCCGCCGGAGTGGAGCACTTGTCCTGTTACTGTGGGCCGGCTGCCAGTGACTGTGGCAGCCAGCCAGTGTAAATTACACAATACACTCACTCACTGTGTAATTATTGAAATTTGGAAGGGCCTGGGCCTTGGGAGTAGGAACCGGTCCGGACCTGGAGAAAGGACAGATGGTTAAAGACAATGAAGTGGCTGCACTTTTTGAGGAGGCTAATATTTTTTTCCCTGCAACAAGGCACGAACTCTTCATTTTAAGTGCCTTCCCGTCCACCACAGCTATTGTTGAAAGATCTTTCAGTACCCTTCGAAGGGTAAAGACCTGGCTCAGAAGTACAATGGGAGAGGACAGACTGACTGGATTGTGTTTGATGAGCGTCCATCGGAAATTCTTCAAGGAAAATCAGGACTGGATTGAAACTAAAGTTTTGAACAAGTTTTCTTCAAACCCAAGAAAAATGATATTAGTATAAGACATGTAATTAGAATAAAAATCAAAAAATTTTTGCAAGCAAATAATTGTAATAACTAATAAAGCACTTCTATAATTACATATAATTTTCTTAAAATTTTAATTTCATTCACCTTTTTCGTTTTAAAATTTTACAACCTGAACGACCATGGCTTGCCCCCCCCCTAGTTTTGATCCTTGGTACGCCCATGGATGGGTCCCGTGCGGTGTAGTATATAGAGGATGTGTGGTGTACTATATAGAGGATGAGTCCCATGCGGTGTAGTATATAGAGGATGTGTGGTGTAGTATACAGAGGATGGGTCCCGTGCGGTGTAGTATATAGAGGATGTGTGGTGTAGTATATAGAGGATGGGTCCTGTGCGGTGTAGTATATTGAGGATGGGTCCCATGCGGTGTAGTATATAGAGGATGGGTCAAGTGCGGTGTAGTATATAGAGGATGGGTCCCCTGCGGTGTAGTATATAGAGGATGTGTGGTGTAGTATATAGAGGATGAGTCCCATGCGGTGTAGTATATAGAGGATGGGTCCCATGCAGTGTAGTATATAGAGGATGTGTGGTGTAGTATATAGAAGATGAGTCCCATGCGGTGTAGTATATAGAGGATGGGTCCTGTGTGGTGTAGTATATAGAAGATGAGTCCCGTGCGGTGTAGTATATAGAGGATGGGTCCCATGCGGTGTAGTATATAGAGGATGGGTCCCCTGCGGTGTAGTATATAGAGGATGTGTGGTGTAGTATATAGAGGATGAGTCCCCTGCGGTGTAGTATATAGAGGATGTGTGGTGTAGTATATAGAGGATGAGTCCCATGCGGTGTAGTATATAGAGGATGGGTCTCATGCGGTGTAGTATATAGAGGATGGGTCCTGTGTGGTGTAGTATATAGAAGATGGGTCCCGTGCGGTGTAGTATATAGAGGATGGGTCCCATGCGGTGTAGTAAATAGAGGATGTGTCCTTTGTGGTGTAGTATATAGAGGATGGGTCAAGTGCGGTGTAGTATATAAAGGATGCAGGGGCATATCTAGGAGGGGGCGTGTAAGGAGACTATTGAGTGTAATAGTGTGAGGAGCCAGTGTGAGTGGGCACAGAATAGAGACTGAGTAGTGGGTGGGGGATGGCATAGGGGTACAGTGTAAGGTCACAGTCAGGAGGGGAACAGTATGCTAAGGAGGGGGAATGTGATGAGGGGGCACAGTATAGAGACTGGGCCCTATAGGGGGGACACAGTGTGAGGACAGTGTGAAGAGGGGGCCAAGTATGGAAAGAAGAGGGCAGTGTGGAGAGCAGGTACCATAAGAGGGACAGTGTGTGGGTCATATTTTGTGCAGGGAATATAGTGAGGGGCAATTATTTATTCATGGGCTCAGCGTAGGGCAGATATTTGTATTCAGGAGCATTATAATGACACTGCTATCTTTCAGGGCATCATGTTGGGATGTGCTGCAGAAGCCCGGAGAAGACGGAAGTCTGCAGACACGAGCTGTCGATGAGAAAAGTCATCATGGCGTCTGGACAAGAGGAAGAAAAGAAAGATGACGCTGTCTCTGGAGTCGTTCTCTATCAGGTACCTGGAGGTAAATGTTTTTTATGATGCTGACATTTTTTTATTTTTATTTATATTAGGAGCATTAACCCTTTTAAAGCCCATGACGTACTAATACGCCTCTGTGCCCTGGGCTTTAAGAGCCTGACCCGTATTAGTACGTCATGGCGATCGCGCGCGCACACAGGTTGTGCGGGCGCGATCGCCGCCGGGTGTCAGCTGATTGTCACAGCTGACACCCGATACTATGTGCAGGGAGCGGTCCTGCACCACTCCCAGCACATTAACCCCCGCGATGCTGCGATCGAAGTCGATCGCGGCATTGCGGGGGCAAGGGGAGGTGATCGGCGATACTCACCTCCTCTTCCTGCTTCCAGCGCTGTCTGAAGCGGCTTCCCGGGTGTTGCCATGACGACCCGATGTCGTCATGACAACATCCGGGTCACCAGACAGCAGGAAGATTGCTTGGACATGCGCAGTGCATCTCCAAACAATCTTCTCCCTGTCCAGCGCTGACAGCCTGCATGGCACATTGATGGTGCTGCATTCCTGTGCTATGCAGGCGATCAGAATAAAAAAAGTGAAAGTCCCATAGTGGGACAAAGTAAAAAAGTAAAAAAAAGTGTCTCAAAGTGAAAAAAAAAATAAAAAAAAAATTGTAAAAATATTTAAAAAAAAAAATAATCCACTAAAAATAAAAATATAATGTACCCATCAATAAATATTAATATGAAAAAAAAAAAACAATAAAAGTACACATATTTGGTATTGCCGCGTCCGTAACGACCTGATCTAGAAAACTGTTCCACTAGTTAACCCCTTCAGTGAACACGGTAAAAAAAAACAAAAAAAACAAAGCAAAAAACAATGCTTTATCATCATACCGCCAAACAAAAAATGGAATAACACGCGATCATAAAGACGAATATAAATAAAAATGGTACCGCTGAAAACGTCATCTCATCCCGCAAAAAACAAGCCGCCATACAGCTCCATCATCCGAAAAATCAAAAAGTTAGAGCTCTCAGAATAAAGCGATGCAAAAAAATATTTTTTTCTATAAAATAGCTTTTACTGTGTAAAAGCGCCAAAACATAGAAAAACTATATAAATGTGGTACCGCTGTAAACGTACTGACCCGAAGAATAAAGCTGCCTTATCAATTTTACCACAAGTGGAACAGAATAAAAAAATGTAAAAAAACACAATTTCTGAATTGTTGGTTTTTGTTTATTCTGCCTCCCAAAAATAGGAATAGAAAGCGATCAAAAAATGTCACGTGCCTGAAAATGGCACCAATAAAAACGTCAACTCATCCCGCAAAAAACAAGCCGTCACATGACTCTGTCGGCCAAAATATGGCGATGCAAAAACTAGATTTTACAAAATATGTGTCTTTTAGTGTGTGACAGCTGTCAATCATAATAACCCGATATGATTCTGGTATCGCTGTAATTGCACCGACCCAAATAATAAAGTAATCTCATCACTTATACCGCATGAGGAACGCTGTAAAAAATAAACGCTAGGGCTGGGGTTGGGGTTATGCTAATGTTAGGGTTGGGGTTGTTTTTTTTTTCCAATGTAAAAAAAAAAAAAATGACGATATGGCGACTAGTGTTGAGCGCAAGTGCTCGCTACTTGAGTTTGCATCGAGTGCTCGGGTATGCACTGAGTATCGGGTGCTCGGGTATGCACTGAGTATCGGGTGCTCGGGTATGCACTGAGTATTGGGTGCTCGGGTATGCACTGAGTATCGGGGGTGCTCGAGTCTCCGCCCCATATGCTTCGCGGTCAAAAAAACCTCGCGGGGATTGCCTGCCATGCACGAACGATCCCCGCATGTTTTTTTGGGGGTGTCTAATAACCGTGAAACATGCAGGCGGGGACTCGAGCATTTCACTTGAGCACCTATGATACATGGTGCATACCTGAGTACCCGATGCAAACTCAAGTAGCGAGCACTTGCGCTCAAGAGTAATGACAACTTATTCGATATGATGACCTAATCTTATCAAATTCTGTGTCGTTCCTCTGGGTTCAAAATGTTCGCTATACCCCTTAATAAAATCCTTGAGGGGTATAGTTTCCAAAATGGGGTCACTTGTGGGGGAGCTCCACTGTTTAGGCACATCAGGGGATCTCCAAACGCGACATGGTGTCCGCTAACAAATTGAATGGAAAATCGGCTCAATTTGTTAGCGGACACTATGTTGCGTTTGGAGAGCCCCTGATGTGCCTAAACAGTGGAGCTCCACCACAAATGACCCCATTTTGGAATCTAGACCCCCCAAGGCACCTATCTAGATGCATAGTGAGAACTTGGAACCCCTAGGTGCTTCACAAATTGATTCGTAAAAATGAAAAAGTATTTTTTCCACTTTTTCATTTTTACGAATCAATTTGTGAAGCACCTGAGGGTTCCAAGTGCTCACTATGCATCTAGATAGGTGCCTTGGGGGGTCTAGTTTCCAAAATGGGGTCACTTGTGGGGGAGCTCCACTGTTTAGGCACATCAGGGGCTCTCCAAACGCAACATGGTGCCCACTAACAATTTGAGCCAATTTTCCATTCAATTTGTTAGCGGACACCATGTTGCGTTTGGAGAGCCCCTGATGTGCCTAAACAGTGGAGCTCCACCACAAGTGACCCCATTTTGGAAACTAGACCCCCCAAGGCACCTATCTAGATGCATAGTGAGAACTTGGAACCCCTAGGTGCTTCACAAATTGATTCGTAAAAATGAAAAAGTATTTTTTTTTCCACTTTTTCATTTTTACGAATCAATTTGTGAAGCACCTGAGGGTTCCAAGTGCTCACTATGCATCTAGATAGGTGCCTTGGGGGGTCTAGTTTCCAAAATGGGGTCACTTGTGGGGGGTTTCCACTGTTTAGGCACATCAGGGGCTCTCCAAACGCAACATAGCGTCCGCTAATTATTCAAGCAAATTTTACAATCAAAAAGTCAAATGGCGCTCCTTCCCTTCCGAGCCCTGCCGTGCGCCCAAACATTGGTTTTTCCCCACATATGGGGTATCTGCGTACCCAGGGGAAATTGCACAACAAATTTTGGGGTCCATTTTTTCCTGTTACCCCTGTGAAAATAAAAAATATTGGGTCTAAAGTAACATTTTTGTGAAAAAAGTTAAATGTTCATTTTTTTCTTCCACATTCCAAAAATTCCTGTAAAGCACCTGAAGGGTTAATAAAGTTCTTGAATGTGGTTTTGAGCACATTGAGGGGTGCAGTTTTTAGAATGGTGTCACTTTTGGGTATTTTCTGTCATAAAGACCTCTCAAAGTGACTTCAAATGTGATGTGGTCCCTAAAAAAATGGTTTTGTAATTTTTGTTGGAAAAATGAGAAATCGCTGGTCAAATTTTAACCCTTATAGCTCCCTAACAAAAAAAAATTTGGGTTCCAAAATTGTGCTGATGTAAAGTAGATATGTGGGAAATGTTATTTATTAACTATTTTGTGTGACATAACTCTCTGATTTAAGGGCATAAAAATTCAAATTTTGAAAATTGCAAAATTTTCAAAATTTTCGCCAAATTTCTGTTTTTTTCACAAATAAACGTAAGTGATATCGAAGAAATTTTATCACAATCATGAAGTACAATATGTCACAAAAAAACAATCTCAGAATCAGGGGGATCCGTTGAAGCGTTCCAGAGTAATTACCTCATAAAGTGACAGTGGTCAGAATTGTAAAAATTGGCCTGGTCATTAACGTGCAAACCACCTTGGGTTGTAAAGGGGTTAAAGATGTCCACGTTTATGATGAGTCTGCAGTCATTCTATGTGACTGCAGACTTCTGAACTCTCACAGTGTGCACTGCACGCTATCAGGATTCTCTCATGCCAGCGATTTGCATACATCCAGTCACGTGCCGACTAGACATGTGTGGCCTCACTCAATGAAAATGAATTGAGGGAGGCCGGACATGTCTAGTTGGAATGTGGCCAGAAGTGTACAAATCACATACTTGTGCTCACATGACTGTCCACTGTTTCCACGGCAAGGGAGAATCCTAAAAGTGTGCAGTGCATGCGCTGTGAGAATTCAGAAGCCTGCAGTCACACACAGTGACTGTAGACTTTCATCTGAAACCTGGACGAGCGCATTAATTATAAAAGTAAAGCCTTGTAGCCAATCCTGACAGCGTGTAATATCCTCCCAACTATCAATGTTCAGTCAGTAATTTTTCTCTGAAGTGGTATAAAAAAGGTATAATAGAAACAAGTCACCAATTCTGCATTTATCACCCACTCCTGGTTTTGGCTCCCACTCCTGAGAAAAAATACTGACCGAACACTGATAGTGGGGCCGTGGCCTTAGTGTGCAAATCACATATGTGCTGGGGGGGGGGGGGCGCAAAACTGAATTTTTGCCCCGGGTGCTAGAAGACCTGGATACACCTCTAAGGGGATGTGCCCCGTGTATATATTCTGCATAGTGGGCCCCAAGAATTATTTTTCTCTGGTGGGCCCAAGGTACTCCAGTCCGACGCTGCTGATAGGGAATTTAGATTAGCAATAATAATTATGTATGTAAATCGCTGCGGAATATGATATGAATATGATTATTATAAATACAATTTTCATGACGAACAGAGGAAACAAGCCTATACAAGGCCATTTTCCTAAGTGCTGCATTTTTTCCCACAGCGTTTTTCTACTCAAACATTTTAAGAAAAAGTGAATATGATTTTACTCATGTCCAAAGTGCATTTAAAGATGCTGCAGAATTGTGCACTTTTTGAAACTTTTTTTTCTATTATAATCTTCTAAGGAAATCCTAAAAATGCATTCAAAATGCTGTGTGAACATGTTCCAATGGTTACTTTGGAATTGCAGACATATTAAAACAGATTTTCCATTTATTGGTTCAGGTCAAAATACAATATTTATTCTAGAACTAGGTGAAATAATCCAGAAGACCGCAATGGTCTGGACAGTGTGCATCATGGGCCATCCTTGTTACCGGGAAGTGACATTCCTGGAAGGAGCTGACAATATATACAATGGTTTGTGAAAGTATTCCTTACAACCTGTGTTAAATATTTTTGTAATTAAATTTGAGTGTGATGCATCAGCACTAAATAGTCTAAATTGGTGAAGTTAATTGAGAAGAATATAGGCAAAAATTTAATTTATGGGATAAGAACTAAAAATTGTTATGTGCACAAGTATTCACCCCTTTTCCTATAAAGCCTATAAAAATTCCTGGTGCAAGCAATTATCTTCACAAGTCACATGCTTAGTAAAAGGAAGTCCACCTGTGTGCAGTCTAAGTGTCTCATGGTCTGTCAGTATATACACTTTACCTTTTCTGAAAGGCCACAGAGCAGAGCCTGCAACACCATTAGGCTGCGTGCCCACTATGCGTTATTCAAGCGTTTTTGATGCGGAATTTCCGCAGCGGAAATGCTTAAAAATCACCTGGTAATCTGTGCCCCATGGTCCCCAATGATAAACCGCATGTGCTATGCACATGTTGCGGAAATTTCCACTGCGGATTATCATTGCGGAAAAATCAGTAGCATGTCCATTATTTGTGCGTTTCCGCATGCAGATTTGACTTCACAATGCATTTGAAAATCGCATGTCAAATCCACATGTAAAAACGCTGCAAAAACGCGTGTAAAATCCACATGCGTTTTTACTGGCAAGGACATGCAGAAACGCTGCGGAAATTTTCCGCTTCAATTCTGCATCGTGGGCACATAGCCTAAAGCAAGAGGTACCACTAACCAAACAACACGATGAAGACCAAGGAGATCACCAAACAAGTCAGGGGCTAAGTTGTTGAGAAGTACAAGTCAGGGTTGGGTTATAAAAAATATCCCAATCTCTGATGATCATCCAGAGCACAATCAAATCCATTATCAAATGGAAAGAATATGGTACCACAACAAACCTGCCAAGAGAGGGACGCCCATCTAAACTCTCAGCCCGGCCAAGGAGGCCATTAATCAGAGAGGCAGCACAGAGACCAAAGTAACCCTGAAGGAGCTGCAGAGTTCCCAAGCAGAGACTGGAGTATCAGTCTATACGACCACAATAAGGCCACGACCCCACTATCAGTATTTGGTCAGTATTTTTTCTCAGGAGTGGGAGCCAAAACCAGGAGTGGGGGATAAATGCAGAATTGGTGCACTTGTTTCTATTATACCTTTTCTCTGATTGTTCCTCAACTGGCCTAAGCCGTACACTCCACAGAGGTGGACTTTATGGAAGAGTGGGCAGAAAAAAAGCCTTTACTTACAGAAAAAAATGTAAGGCTTGTTTTGAGTTTGCCAAAAGACATATGGGAGACTCCCCAAATGTATGGAGGAAGGTGCTGTGGTCAGATGAGACAAGATTGAACTTTTTGGCCACCAAGGTAAACGCCATGTCTGGCACCAAACCAACAAAGCTCATCACCCCAAAAACACCATCCCAACAGTGTAACATGGAGGTGGCAGCATCATGCTGTGGGGATGTATTTCAGCAGCAGGGACAGGGAAATTGGTCCAAGATGTGGTGAAGTTGACTGGTTCGAAATACAGGGATATTCTTGAGCAAAAACTGTTTCAGTATGTCAGTGATTTGAGACTGGGATGGAGGTTCACCTTCCAACAAGACAATAAACCAAAGCATACTGCTATTTGCAACACTTCAGTGCTTTAAGGGGACACAGGTATGTTTTAGAGTGGCCTAGTCAAAGCCCAGACCTTAATCCAATTGAGAATTTGTGGTTAGATTTAAAGATTGTTGTTCACCAGAGGAAATCATCTAACTTGAAGGAGCTGGAGCAGTTTTGCCTTGAGGAATGGAAAAAATTTCAGTGGCAAGATGTGGAAAGCTCATAGAGACTTATCCAAAGCGACTTGCAGCTGTAATTTCTGCAAAAGGATGCGCTACAAAGTATTGACTTTAGGAGGGTGAATAGTTATGCACACTGAAGTTTTCCGTTATTTTGTCTTATTGGTTGTTTGCTTCACTAAGGAGGTTAATACTTTTGCAATCCACTGTAGATCCCATTGGCTCACATACGAGGCTAATAAGTATACATGTTTGAAAATATTAAAGGGGCATTCCTATTTCCAAGATCCTATCCCAATATGTAGTAGGTGTAATAATAGTAATATTAGCAAATATCTCTAATTAGAAATGTAGTATAGTATTTTTGATTCACTATGTCTCTTTCCACATGTGCAGGCATCGCAGGACCTTAGGCATCCATGGTGATGTCCACTGATAAAGTCACAGTTAGTTAGCTAGTTGTCGTAACCATGGATACCTAAGGTCCTGCAATGCCTGCACATGGGGTAAGAGACCTAGCGAATGAAAAATACTATATTACATTTCTAATTGGAGGTATTTGCTAATATTATTATTATTACACCTACAGATTGGGATAGGATCTTGGAGATGGGAATACTTCTTTAGACTTGTGCTCTAGTAAATTTATATATATTTCATCCCAATGTAGCTAACCCCTATCCGTGCAGTGAGAGCTGATATTGGATTATCTGCCATGGATGACATAACTATTTTTCCTATACTAGCCCCATTGCCATGTTCGGCTTTATGACATCACAGTTCCGTTGTCCACGAGTCATGGAATGTTCAGCAAGAACGGTCAGTGCGAGGCAAGCAGAGGTAGAGAGGAGAGCTGAACACTAATCCAGAACGAATTTTATCATATTTTTGTGTTTTTTTTTACTTAATTTCTTTTTTGGGAGTGTTTTCTACCATCCACGCACACTTTTGTGTGTGTGGAGGGGGAGGCAGCCTAATGGCTGCCCCAGTAGCTGGAGGAAAGATCCAAGCACGGAGACATCTCCCACATGCCAGGACATCCTCATACAGCCAGAAGCCTGAACACCACCAAAGGCAAACTGGCTTTACTGGATATCTGATGGCAGCACTTGATCATATCGTGCTATTTATTAAATGCCTGTTTGGGTCACCAAAACAAACAACTGGCCGATATTTGAGACTGAAAAGTCCACCACCATATCGTCCATCACCCAAAACGGGCCGATACGTGAGACTGAAAAGTCCACCACCACAACCTGCAGCAAACATCAGCGCAGAGCCAGTGGATATAAAGAAACATCAGGAACCCACCAAAATAATACCTGAGGTACAGACAACAGCCCCGTTGCCCGGGAGCCCATCTACCTGGAAGATGCCAACTTCCTCTCAAACACCTAAAGTCCCCAGTATGCCTTACTCCTATCCACCGCGTATTAAGGTGACTGTTAAACAAGTCTACAATCCTATACCATACATGCCAGTCAGCAATGCTGCTAGAAAGAACTTGCAAGCCATGCTGAGCCCACATGAAGTATGCTGGCTCTACATGAGAGAGAAGGACCAACTTCCAAATATCAGGGATGTCATTCTCCTGAGAAGAGGATTCCATGACACAATATCTAACCAGGAGAAAATGCAGTGGCAAGTTGTTTGCAGCGTGCCCATAACATCTTCTGCACAGCTGCTTCTCAGACAGATTTACTGGTTTTGACTATGGCTTGCTCAATGGATTATGTTTTTTCACTGCCGCCTGCCGTTACCTCTGCTTGTTTCCGACTATGTTTTTGTACTGCCGCCTGCCCTGACCTCTGCTTGTTTCCGACTATGTTTTTGCATTGCCGCCTGTCCTGACCTCTGCTTGTTTCTGACTATGTTTTTACACTGCCTCCTGCCCTGACCTCTGCTTGTTTCTGACTACTCATTTGCCTGCTGATTTTGTACTTCGTTCTCAATGCCTGCACTAGTAGGACCCCAGTAGAGAGCTAACTGAAATAAATCCTGCATCCTAACAATGATCCCGAGTTATATCAGACCAGCGATCACATTGGTAGAATGATGCCTTAACATGAAGAGGAGTAGCACCAGTTCTGCATCAAACAGCATGGAATGTTTTTCTAAAGAAATGATAAAGGAACAGTACGGTACAGACGAAAGTCACAAAGCCTCAACATGAACAAACCATAAAGAACTTTAAACATAATCTTATGAGACAACAAACCAAGTGGCGCAAAAAACCACATCCGACCCAACCAGCTGTTTTGTAGTAGGTATTCTCCTCTGAACTTCCCTTAAGAGGATTGTCCATCTCAAACACATTAGACTAGTATGGGTGTTCAACCATGTAGACACCCTCCAATCAATAGCACAGGGGTCTTGAATCCGCCACATAAAAGCTTCAAGAGGAATTGGATGGAGCACTGGTTTCGTATGTACCCTGCCACTCTAGTCAAGGTCTATAAAAATAACCGAACACAAGGCCGAGTCGTCGGATAGTTTTTGGAACCTCCACAAAACAGAATTGCTATCTCTCTATTCATAGTTCCCCAGGTCTGGAGACAGATGCGGGTCTCAAATCTGGGATCTGCGCCTATCAGACACTTATGGAATCTTCTAGGGATATGGCATAAAAGTATGAGAAAACTCTTCTTGTATATAGTCCGCCTCAGATTTCTTCAGCTGTTTGCAATGGTACGTAGTCATGACTTAAATGGTAGGAGGGATTCCTGTGGGGGGGGGGGTTGTCCATTATCTGCTGACATCTGCTCTAATAAAGCATATGGACTGGGAATGCACTGATGAGAAAGACCCTTTAACGACATGTTCTGTCCCACAAACGAATCTAGTGCACTGCGCTGGCCGCCTATAGATTTTAATTTCAAAAACCAATTTAAAAGTTTGTTATATTTGTTAAAACTTTATTTTTTCCAGGCTCTGTGTCTGAGAATTAGCGACAAGGAAAATGGACTCAAGATAAAGCCTAGAAAGATATATTCCCTTACAACTTCTGAGAAATAGGTATAGCCCGTATTTACCCAAACTTGTGCCCCCCCCCTAACCCCACCAAGTTATCACCGACCTAGTGGTAGATGAAAACAAGAGTTAATAGTTGTGTTTCTTCTTTCTTAAAAGGAAAAAAAATGTTTTACACAGCTTCTATGAGAGAATTGTCCCCAACATCCTCCTTGTGACCCCGCCTGCTGTACCACCCTTGTGATGTACGAGAACGTCGCCCACTTCCTGCTAGGACAACGGAAACCCAAGGAGTAAAGAGAGAAGTTCCTCATGGCTGCATGGAGTAATGCTGGAGATCTCCAAGTCTGCAGGGACAGAGACTTTACCAAGAAGGCAAATCCTGCCGGCACTTTTCAGGGCAGTGTTGGTACAATAGAACATTTATGACAGGACAGAAGTTTTGTAATAGGAATGAATATAGGAAATAAAAAAAAATTGTTGACAAACCTGATTTTGATGTTCATTTCATTGTGTTAAATATTAATTATGGATATTCATTTTATTCTTTATTCTGTACCATATCAGCCATCGTTTCTAGATGACATGCGCTATATGTGTGTGTATTTTTAGTTCACTACCATATGCGGAATGACAGGTGCTATAAAAGCCCATGTTAGAGACTGGGGGGTCTCTTGCCATTCCACAGGACGAGGGTCTGTGTGTAAACCAGCTGCTGATGTAGGCCCAACGGACACATGGTGTCATCTTGACACACGTGCTGCACACAGACAAACGCAATCTACCAGCCAGGATCCCAGGAAAAGATGGGTGAATCTCAACTATTAAGCTAATTATGGACAAATGGACAATCACTTTGTAACTAATAATTTTTGTACCTTCTGCAATAATTCTTTTTAATGGACAATCCAAGAATAAATCAATACATTTTTATATAAGAATATTGTGATATTGATACTTTGAGAAGTACTCGATAGAAAAAAATATACAGAAAGAAGTATTTTTTTACACATTGCCTTCCATATTACAGTGAAGTTTCTTAAATCTGGTATCTGATAATGCACAAAGAACAATAGAAATCCAATTAAAACCAGTCTCTGGTTATGACATAAACCTTCAGTATGCTATCCTTTAGGCCTCATTCAGATCCCTCTGTTCTGTGAGTTTCATGGATAAAATACATATGAATTATAGTTTATGGAGCTGTTCACATGTCTTTCTTTTGTAGACTGTGTCCATGCAAAAATCAGTGATGTGCTTTTGTTTTTTAACTGGCTTCATAGAGGAAAAGTACAAGTGTATGGGTCTGTGAGAATCACAGCACACGCATGATATTAGTGTACTGTACACTGTGTGTTGTCCATGATTAACATTGCAACACATAGAAGCCATGTCATTCATTTATCATGTGAAACTGATAGTGAAAAGTGACACTGACCAAACACTGATGACACTTAACCTGACCTTTCCTGGCGCATGTGTACTGCAGTACTTTGCTCTGCCCCCGACAAGGCAGAGAAGTTCGCCTGCGCAGGAGTGCAATGCCGGGGGGAGACTGGATGACATAGGGACGCGTCATCCACACGAAGCAAAAAGGACGGCATCAAAGGAAGGTAGGCGCCGGAAAAAGACTAGCGTCACCCCTTGAACCAGACCGCCCCACAGGCGAGTATAATAAAACATTGTCTTGTAGGCCGGGTTGGGGGCATATATACAGCATTAAAAAATGCTGTATATCAGGCCTGAATGGTGGTGGTTTTGCCTCATGATAAAAACCTGGTGACAGGTTCCCTTTAAGCCGACTGTCAGTGACGCGACCCCTGGGCCGTGGGGTCCTCGGCAGCCAGGCCTCTGCGTATGCCGGTGGGGGATATCACGGTGGCTGGCCCGGTCCGTGACCCAGGGCGGTCAGTATAAAGGGGAAATTATATATAGGGGATTTGGAAAGTTTGTGACGCCACCTGTGGAATGCGGCAAAAGGGTGCCGCCGCTGCGGAGCAGTCCTCTGGAGCCGGTGTTACGGCAGCAAGGATAGTATGGCTCTCCACAGGTAGAGCTAGCCCCATGGCAGTGTAGGGGTAGATGGTGGATGCATGGGAGAGACGGCAGGACGGTCCCGGAGGAAAGACGGACACTCACACGGGGGTAAGCTTCAGTACCTTTACTGGTGATGGTGCAGGCACGGTTCAGGGTACTCCGGACGAAGGGTGCACTTTTGGACTCTCCCCAGTGAGCGGGTATAGGACTCCTGATCCGTGGCTTTACTCGCTAAGCTTCTGACCTGCCTGGAGCTAGGCCTAGCTTGGTTACTGTCTCTCTTTGCACCTGCTGACTTGGTGGTAGGGACTTTTCTTGGAGATCACTCTCCCTGGTCGCTGGGGCCTCCGTGACTCCTAGCCCAGCATTTGGTGAACCTGGGACCTGTAGTCCTCCAGGGGTTCCGGTGGTCCCTACTGGGTATAAAGGGTCCACGTAGGTGCGGACCCGGTGTCCGGTATATATATCGGGGTGAGCCTGGTATGCTCCTCTGCCCCCTCGCTACTTCTTCCTTCTCCTCTCGCCTTCGGCCACACTCAGGGCCCTCACACGTGCTGTAGGCCTTGGCTTGCCTAAGCACAGCAGCCAGCTTGCTGCTCTCTGAGCGTCAGCACGCTCTCTGCTCAACTCTGAGCTCTGTCCCTCTCTGTGTCTGAGAGACTAACTAACTTCTGACTGAGCTGCCTGGCTCCACCCTCCCTTTATATATCCCTAACGGGCTCCCTCTGCTGGTCTGAGGTGGTAGGGTGGAGGTGTGTGAATGTGTGAGGGCCTCTTGTGGACAACTACATCCATGCACCCTTCTGGGTTCTGTGGCACCAGTGCACAGCAGGCCGCCATATCAGCATTTAGTGAGACCCTTACCTGTCCTTCTAGAAGATCACGATTTTAAGACATCATGTGCACATTTCCTTCAGTGTACTCTCTTAACGAAGCATCTTGGATAGTTACTCTGATTCCAAATCAGTCACTTCATTAAGCAAACCATTATGATCAGGCCTTTGGGCACTATGCTAAGAATAAGTTACAACAATCTGAAAGTCTTCCCTTTTGGGCTAAAAACCCATGACTTTGTTACACAGCTGTTCAACCATTGGCCCGCAGTGGGTGGAGGTTGAAGGGAATCTCTATATCAGACCTCTACTATGGCCATACAGGGTAGGCAGAGCAGGGCCTGTCACAGGGCAGTCACAGGACCCTGTGCCGTGCAGGGGAGGGGATATGGTAATTTAGCACAGAGGCGGCGATTTAGGGGAATAGTAAGCAGATTGGAGGAGTTTGCTTGGCGTCGCACGGACGCCAAGCCTCTGGAAAGCAGACTTTATAAAACCAGATTTCTCTGCAATCGGACCCCTACTATGACCATACAGGTAAGTATAGATTTACTTTTCTATCACCTGTATGTCCATAGGAGAGGTCTGATATCGCCCAGGGGGGTGGACACATTCCCTTTAAAAGGGCACCGTCAGCTACTTTACCAAATTACTACTTTGCCAAAAACCAACAATATGCCTTTGTTAGGCTACTTTGAACTAAAAGCTTGTGTAAAAAAACAAAAAACAAACATGCTTTATGTGGGCTGTTTACAATCTCCTCTTCCTTGATTGACATTACTGGTTTTACAGGAGCCAGAGGAGAGTAAATGAAAAACAAGTAGGTGGGAAAAGTGCACCGAACTACCCAGCCATACCAAGGGTGCAACTAACACCTTATTATTTAGGCATGCTTAAAGAACGATCTTAAAACGCAGCTAGAGCCTCGCCCCAACACCACGGCACATAAGCTGTCAGGCAGGAGAAAGCATCACCGGACAGGTAATAGAGCTCAAGGTGATCTCAGTTCTCTATTCATGTAGAATGCTGTTTAATGAATTACTAATACATTTTTAATGATATTACTAATAGTTTTGCTTAAAAAAATATATATTTCATAGTTTGCTGATCACCAGCAGGATTCAGCACCCACTGATGTGGTTCCAGGATTTGATTTTACAACAAAGTGGTAAACTCATCATCTTCTACTTGTTTGCAACTAAGTGACAAGAGGCTTGAGGAGAGATTGCCCCCGACTAAAGCACTTTGCATATATATTCAAACACTATATAGTCAGTCTGTTCCTGAGAAATGCAAAGTATTGCTGGACTTTTCTGTGAATGATGCACATGCATAGCTTGGGGATGAAATCCGGCTAAACAAATTCTTAATAGCAATTACAATTCTCAAATCAGAAAGTGATCCATTGAAGTACCCTCTAAAAAGCAGCTGGACAACATTAGGATTTTTATTCTGGAGGTCGGTGTGACTAGTATCCACAAACTAACAGTTCTGTTATCATTTACCCTTTATTAGTATCGTTCCAGTCTTTTACATTAGTCACACTGCTTTGTGCAGGGGTGGACATCAGGGGCGGACCTACCGCCCGTGCAGCCTGTTCATTGAATGGGGGCCCCGAGGGAGAGGGGGCCCCTCCAGCCTCCAGCAGGGCCGCCATCAGGGCATGACTGTCCTGACTCCAGTATGGGGCCCGGCCGGTTGGGGCCCCCTCGGAGCCCCGTTGGGGCCCCCCTCTTGTGCGTCTCCTCATGGGGCCCCCGTGGGGCCGGCGTCAGCACCCGGGCAAATGCCGGGACCCTGAGCAGGCGGGGACCCTCACCACCGGGCACCCCGCGTGCCATGGGAACCGTGAGTGAGCGGAGGAGAGCGGTGTCAGCACCCGCTCCCCCCCCCGCTTGCTCAGGGTCCTGGCACCCGGCACAAGAGGGCCTCTTGTGGAGAAGTCCATCCATGCACCCTTCTGGGTTCTGTGGCACCAGTGCACAGCAGGGCGCCACATCCCCCCCTAGTAAAACTCGGTACTCCTGGACTGAAGCATTTTTCTCAAAACAGGTTAAACAGTAACATTTCTTCCCTTTATGGGAGTCACTTTTCTTGAACGTTACAGGTAACATTATAATACAATAATAACATTAATACATTTTCTTATATAAAACACTCCTCTTAAAGTCTCAGTGAGATCCATTAACTGGTGTCCATCTCACTGGTGAAGATGAGCAGCATGAGGGACCCGTCCGAAAACCCTCAACGTAGGCCCTGGGTGTGGCTGCAGGGCATAGGTGATCTAGGTGCTGGACCACGTCTTCGGCCACGCCAAATGGGTTTTTGTTCAGTGGTCACTTAAGGAGCACTCCAGGGAGTGCAACTATGTACATGAACAGTTCTTGGGCTGCTCACAGTCCTCAGCCTATGAGTCCTTTATACAGTTATATGAAAAAGTTTGGGCACCCCTATTAATCTTAAGCTTAATGTTTTCTTAAAATTGGTGTTTTTGCAACAGCTATTTCAGCTTGATATATGTAATAACTGTTGGACACAGTAATGTTTCTGCCTTGAAATAAGGTTTATTGTACTAACAGAAAATGTGCAATCTGCATTCAAACAAAATTTGACAGGTGCATAAGTATGGGCACCCTTATTTTCTTGTTTTAAATACTCCTACCTACTTTTTACTGACTTACTAAAGCACTTTTTTTGGTTTTGTAACCTCACTGAGCTTTGAACTTCAGAGCCAGGTGTATGCAATCATGAGAAAAGCTACTTAAAGTGGCCACTTGCAAGTTGTTCTCCTGTTTGAATCTCCTCTGAAGAGTGGCATCATGGGCTCCTCAAAACAACTGTCAAATGATCTGAAAACAAAGATTATTCAACATAGTTGTTCAGGGGAAGGATACAAAAAGCTGTCTCAGAGATTTAACCCGTCAGTTTCCACTGTGAGGAACATAGTAAGGAAATGGAAGAACACAGGGACAGTTCTTGTTAAGGCCAGAAGTGGCAGGCCAAGAAAAACATCAGAAAGGCAGAGAAGAAGAATGGTGAGATCAGTCAAGGACAATCCTCAGACCACCTCCAGAGAGCTGCAGCATCAACTTGCTGCAGATGGTGTCACTGTGCATCGGTCAACTATGCAACGCACTTTGCACAAGGAGAAGCTGTATGGGAGAGTGATGCGAAAGAAGCCGTTTCTGCAAGCACGCCACAAACAGAGTCGGCTGAGGTATGCAAAAGCACATTTGGAGAAGCCAATTTCTTTTTCGAAGAAGGTCCTGTGGACTGATGAAACCAAGATTGAGTTGTTTGGTCATACAAAAAGGCGTTATGCATGGCGGCAAAAAAACCACAGCATTCCAAGAAAAACACTTGCTACCCACAGTAAAATTTGGTGGAGGTTCCATCATGCTTTGGGGCTGTGTGGCCAATGCCGGCATCGGGAATCTTGTTAAAGTTGAGGGACTCATGGATTCTACTCAGTATCAGCAGATTCTTGACAATAATGTTCAAAAATCAGTGATAAAGTTGAAGTTACGCAGGGGATGGATCTTTCAGCAAGACAATGATCCAAAACACCGCTCCAAATCTACTCAGGCATTCATGCAGAGGAACAATTACAATGTTCTGGAATGGCCATCCCAGTCCCCAGACCTGAATATCATTGAACATCTGTGGGATCATTTGAAGAGGGCTGTCCATGCTCGGCGACAATCAAACTTAACTGAACTGGAATTGTTTTTTAAAGAGGAATGGTCAAAAATACCTTCATCCTTCTTCCTAACACATAAAACCTCAATAGGGTCCAAAGCTCAGGAAACCTCCTTCAAAATTATCTCTAGATGGTACCGGGTACCAGCAGTCCTTCATAGATGGTACCCAGTGGTCTCAGACAGATGTTGGAGATGTGGGGAGGGGGAAGGGACAATGTCACAAATATGGTGGGGGTGCCCTATAATAAATGCATTTTGGGCAAAGGTGGTTCCCATGATTGAGAAAATAACTGGTTTGACTATCCCTAATACGCCAGAAGCCCTCCTTTTATCAATGTTACCAATAAGTAAATGTAGTTATAAAAGGTCATCAATAGGCTACCTAATACAGGCGGCTAAGAATGTCATTCCACGACACTGGAAAAGCAGAGACCCACCCACTGTGGAGGAATGGTTTGCGGAGATTTCTCTCCTTAATAGGATGGGGCATCTGATTGTCATCTCACCGGCTGATGTTGATAGATACTGTGTGATTTGGAGGGATTGGATGGATTTCCAAAACTCTGACGCCTACCATCTAGCCCCCAACTAAAGTTATCCGGGATGTCGTCACAACAATGATCATAATCACACTCTATTGATTGGTGGTCTGCCGTGGTCCGCTCCCTCTCTCTATCTTTCATATGGAAAAATACATGCTTGATCTGGATATTGATGGAAAACCCTCCCTGTATCCCCCCAATGTACTGTAGTTATGCATAGATTTATAGTTACGCTACCCCTTTTACTATGTATATTGTATTATCTTGTACTTTTTCAACACAAAAAATAAAAAAAACTTGAATTTGAAAAAAAAAATACCTTCATCCAGGATCCAGGAACTCATTAAAAGCTACAGGAAGCGACTAGAGGCTGTTATTTTTGCAAAACGAGGATCTACTAAATATTAATGTCACTTTTCTGGTGAGGTGCCCATACTTATGCACCTGTCAAATTTTGTTTGTATGCAGATTGCACATTTTCTGTTAGTACAATAAACCTCATTTCAAGGCAGAAACATTACTGTGTCCAACAGTTATTACATATATCAAACTGAAATAGCTGTTGCAAAAACACCAATTTTTATAAAACATTAAGCTTAAGATTAATAGGGGTGCCCAAACTTTTTCATATAACTGTATATACCCTTACGGGTAACTAAATAAACACATATATTTCAGTTTATACAATAAACATTATGCAATACCCTACTGGGTAACTATTTATACTGCAGGTATTTTTAACTTACTCCTTATACCTGACAGGGGTCTGGCCTTTTGTGCTACGCGATGACCTACGTAGTACTGGAATGCAAGTAGTGGGGATGCTTGCGCTATTTTCCGCTCTATGTGTTGGTGGACTGCAAGACTGCCTTAACCTCTCTACGGGACAGGCAAGTACACTGGTTACTGGGCCTACTGGCTCTGCTTCTACCGGTGATCGTTCTTCCGGGGATTCTTCCTGAGCAGGCTCTTCCGGGGCACTTACAGGTCTTACTTGCAGTGGAGAGTCTTCTAGCTGTTGGTAGAAGTGTAGCACAGGTATTATTACCGCTCCATCCAGTTGAGGCCAATCTGCCGGGAAATCTCCTAAGTCAGTATGGAGTACTTCTTCTTTAGGCTCCTCCGGTACGGTGAGAGGCACTTCCTCCTGGGGCTTTAGCGGACTTGGGCACAACTTCAGATGGTCTCTTGATACTGTTGCAGTTATTCTTCCTCCGTCTTTGCGAATTAGGCAGATTTTCCTATCGTCGAATCTGGAATTCAACACAGTGTAAGGTTCCCTTTCCCACTGGTCGTCAAGCTTGTGGCTTCTTCTCTTTCGTTTCAGCACAACTTCTCCAGGTGTCAAGGGTTCAGCTGGTGCACTCTTGTTGTTCTGTGCTTCCTGCTTATCTCTCACCCTACTTAGACTGTCTTCGACACAGGCTTGTACTCTCTTGTACTGTTCCTGTCAAGTCGCATCCCAGTCTTCAGTGGACATATCTGCTTCTGGCTCGACCACTCCAAGCTCCAGGTCCATGAGCAACTTTCCAGGTCTTGCTCTCATGAGGTACGCTGGAGTACAATTGGTGGAACTCACAGGTATGTGATTGTACAGATCTACCAGGTCAGGTAGTTTGTCCGGCCATTGGTTTCTTTCTTCGAGAGGTAAGGTCTTCAACAGGTCGATGACTATGTTATTCATCTTTTCACATAACCCATTGGTTTGGGGGTGGTACGGTGTAGTCCGGATCTTCTTACACCCGTACAAATGGCAAAACTCTTTGAACAGCTCGGCTTCAAAGGCAGGGCCTTGATCCGTCAGCATTTTATTTTCATTTTGCATGCTGGCTTGACTAACCTGTTTCAGCGCCCGCAGGGCTTCCTGTACGCGCCAGACGTAGTCCCGGATACTGTCCTCAGGTTTCTGGACACAGTGGTGGAACCTCATCCGGAGATCCGTCTCAGTGCAGTTTTCAAACACAGTTTGCAGTCTCTTAAAGATGATGGATACTGATTCCTGGTCTGCGGCTGGCCAGGTTTCAACTTCCCACTCTGCAGCACCAATCAATTGTCCCAGCACAACAGCAGCTCTCTGTTTACCGGTCATAGAATACATGTCTAGCACACCACATATTTTTCTCTTGAATCCAGACAGGGTGTCTGGTTTGCCATTATACTGGGGAAGCCACTTCGCTCCAGGGATATACAGCAGGGCCATGGGTATCAATGGGGTTACGACCCCTGCTGGTGGAGCGACCGCTCCGGCCTGTGCAGCGCCGGGCGCGGGTTGGGCATCAGGAGCGTTAACCGGTGCTCCGGTGGCTCGCTGGTCGCTGGCCATGGTTGCGCCCCCCTAGTGAACTGGAGCCTACCTTCTTCACTGCTTATCAGGTAGGCCGCAGTTCCGCGGGCGACGGTCTTCTTCCAGTACCTTGCGTCGCTCGCATCTGACGTCAGAGCGTCCTCTGGGCTCCTTCCAGGACCTGACACTTACTGATTCGACGTCAGGGGCGGGGCGTGTCCTGGGCTTTGCGCGCTTCCAGCGTTTACGCTTCTCCGATTCCCGCGGTTACGCCCCTCTTCTTCCCGAACGACGACAGGAAGATGGCGGACAATGGCGAGAAATGGGAATAGCGGGAAACCTTCACCACAGTGAGTATTACAGTCTTTTAAGGTGCACAGTACCCGGTGGCAACGGGCACAGAATTCTGTTCGTGACGCCAAGGCTAACGCGCCCCCTGGGCCGTGGGGTACTCGGCAGCCGGACCTCTGCGTATGCCGGTGGGGGATATCACGGTGGCTGGCCCGCTCCGTGACCCAGGGCGGTCAGTATAAAGGGGAAATTATATATAGGGGATTTGGAAAGTTCGTGACGCCACCTGTAGAATGCGGCAAAAGGGTGCCGCCGCTGCGGAGCAGTCCTCTGGAGCTGGTGTTACGGCAGCAGGGATAGTATGGCTCTCCACAGGTAGAGCTAGCCCCAGGGCAGTGTAGGGATAGATGGTGGATGCGGGGGAGAGACGGCAGGACGGTCCCGGAGGAAAGACGCACACTCACACGGGGCTAAGCTTCAGTACCTTTATTGGTGATGGTGCAGGCACGGTTCAGGGTACTCCGGACGAATGGCGCAATTTTGGACTCTCCCCAGTGAGCGGGTATAGGGCCTCCTGATCCGTGGCTTTACTCGCTAAGCTTCTGACCTGCCTGGAGCTAGGCCTAGCTTGGTTACTGTCTCTCTTTGCACGTGCTGACTTGGTGGTAGGGACTTTTCTTGGAGATCATTCTCCCTGGTCGCTGGGGCCTCCGTGACTCCTAGCCCTAGTACTGCAATCAGCATTTGGTGAACCTGGGACCTGTAGTCCTCCAGGGGTTCCGGTGGTCCCTACTGGTATAAAGGGTCCCCGTAGGCGCGGACCCGGTGTCCGGTATATATATCAGGGCGAGTCTGGTATGCTCCTCTACCCCCTCGCTACTTCTTCCTTCTCCTCTCGCCTTCGGCCACACTCAGGGCCCTCACTAGGCCTTCACACGTGCTGTAGGCCTTGGCTCGCCTAAGCACAGCAGCCAGCTTGCTGCCTCTTAGCTGCTCTCTGAGCGTCAGCACGCTCTCTGCTCAACTCTGAGCTCTGTCCCTCTCTGTGTCTGAGAGACTAACTAACTTCTGACTGAGCTGCCTGGCTCCACCCTCCCTTTATATATCCCTAACGGGCTCCCTCTGCTGGTCTGAGGTGGTAGGGTGGAGGTGTGTGAATGTGTGAGGGCCTCTTGTGGAGAACTACATCCATGCACCCTTCTGGGTTCTGTGGCACCAGTGCACAGCAGGCTGCCATATCAGCATTTAGTGAGACCCTTACCTGTCCTTCTAGAAGATCACGATTTTAAGACATCATGTGCACATTTCCTTCAGTGTACTCTCTTAATGAAGCATCTTGGATAGTTACTCTGATTCCAAATCAGTCACTTCATTAAGCAAACCATTATGATCAGGCCTTTGGGCACTGTGCTAAGAATAAGTTACAACAATCTGAAAGTCTTCCCTTTTGGGCTAAAAACCCATGACTTTGTTACACAGCTGTTCAACCATTGGCCCGCTGTGGGTGGAGGTTGAAGGGAATCTCTATATCAGACCTCTACTATGGCCATACAGGGTAGGCAGAGCAGGGCCTGTCACAGGGCAGTCACAGGACCCTGTGCCGTGCAGGGGAGGGGATATGGTAATTTAGCACAGAGGCGGCGATTTAGGGGAATAGTAAGCAGATTGGAGGGGTTTGCTTGGCGTCTCACGGACGCCAAGCCTCTGGAAAGCAAACTTTATAAAACCAGATTTCTCTGCAATCAGACCCCTACTATGGCCATACAGGTAAGTATAGATTTACTTTTCTATCACCTGTATGTCCATAGGAGAGGTCTGATATCGCCCAGGGGGGTGGACACATTCCCTTTAAAAGGTCACCGTCAGCTACTTTACCAAATTACTACTTTGCCAAAAACCAACAATATGCCTTTGTTAGGCTACTTTGAACTAAAAGCTTGTGTAAAAAAACAAAAAACAAACATGCTTTATGTGGGCTGTTTACAATCTCCTCTTCCTTGATTGACATTACTGGTTTTACAGGAGCCAGAGGAGAGTAAATGAAAAACAAGTAGGTGGGAAAAGTGCACCGAACTACCCAGCCATACCAAGTGTGCAACTAGCACCTTATTATTTAGGCATGCTTAAAGAACGATCTTAAAACGCAGCTAGAGCCTCGCCCCAACACCACGGCACATAAGCTGTCAGGCAGGAGAAAGCATCACCGGACAGGTAATAGAGCTCAAGGTGATCTCAGTTCTCTATTCATGTAGAATGCTGTTTAATGAATTACTAATACATTTTTAATGATATTACTAATAGTTTTGCTTAAAAAATATATATATTTCATAGTTTGCTGATCACCAGCAGGATTCAGCACCCACTGATGTGGTTCCAGGATTTGATTTTACAACAAAGTGGTAAACTCATCATCTTCTACTTGTTTGCAACTAAGTGACAAGAGGCTTGAGGAGAGATTGCCCCCGACTAAAGCACTTTGCATATATATTAAAACACTACATAGTCAGTCTGTTCCTGAGAAATGCAAAGTATTGCTGGACTTTTCTGTGAATGATGTACATGCATAGCTTGGGGATGAAATCCGGCTAAACAAATTCTTAATAGCAATTACAATTCTCAAATCAGAAAGTGATCCATTGAAGTACCCTCTAAAAAGCAGCTGGACAACATTAGGATTTTTATTCTGGAGGTCGGTGTGACTAGTATCCACAAACTAACAGTTCTGTTATCTTTTACCCTTTATTAGTATCGTTCCAGTCTTTTACATTAGTCACACTGCTTTGTGCAGGGGTGGACATCAGGGGCGGACCTACCGCCCGTGCAGCCTGTTCATTGAATGGGGGCCCCGAGGGAGAGGGGGCCCCTCCAGCCTCCAGCAGGGCCGCCATCAGGGCATGACTGTCCTGACTCCAGTATGGGGCCCGGCCGGTCGGGGCCCCCTCGGAGCCCCGTTGGGGCCCCCCTCTTGTACGTCTCCTCATGGGGCCCCCGTAGGGCCGGCGTCAGCACCCGGGCAAATGCCGGGGCCCTGAGCAGGTGGGGGCCCTCACCATCGGGCACCTCGCGTGCTATGGGACCCGTGAGCGGAGGAAAGCGGTGTCAGCGCCCGCTCCCCTCCCCCCCCGCTTGCTCAGGGCCCTGGCACCCGGCACAATACTTACCCTTCCCCGTGCCTCCGCAGCAGCTCCTGCATCCGCCGCGGCTGCTGCACTGTGACGTCTCAGGTCAGAGGGCGCGGTGAGGTCTTTACACTGCACTCTCTCCTGAGCAGTCACAGCGCAGAGCGGGATGAGGCCGGCGACGCTGATGAGTCCGGAGCAGCGGCAGCAGGTGAGACGTGAGGTGAGTATTGGATTTCTTTTTTTATTGTATGGAGGCCTGTGGCAGTATAAGGGAGGGGGGGTGAGGTGGGGGTGTGTGAAATCCTGCATGGGGCATTATAAGGGGGGGGGTGAAGTCCTGCATGGGGCATTATAAGGGGGGGTGACATCCTGCATGGGGCATAATAACGGGGGGGGGGGGGAGTGACATCCTGCATGGGGCATTATAAGGGAGGGGGAGTGTGACATCCTGCATGGGGCATTATAAGGGAGGGGGGTGTGTGTGACATCCTGCATGGGGCATTATAAGGGAAGGGGGGGGTGTGACATCCTGAATGTGGCATTATAAGGAAGGGGGGGTGTCATCCTGCATGGGGCATTAAAAGGGGGGTGACATCCTATATGGGGGGGAACAGCCTGCATGGGGCATTATGTGGGGGGATCAGCCTGCGTGGGGCATTATGTGGGGGGAACAGCCTGTGTGGGGCATTATGTGTGGGGAACAGCCTGCATGGAGCGTTATATGGGGGCCAGTATTCTGTATGGAGCGTTATATGGGGGTCGGTATCCTGCATGGAGCGTTATATGGGGGCCAGTATCCTGCATGGAGCGTTATATGGGGGCCAGTATTCTGTATGGAGCGTTATATGGGGGCCAGTATTCCGTATGGAGCGTTATATGGGGGCCAGTATTCCGTATGGAGCATTATATGGGGGCCAGTATCCTGTATGGAGTGTTATATGGGGGCCAGTATTCCATATGGAGCGTTATATGGGGGCCAGTATTCTGTATGGAGCATTTTATGGGGGCCAGTATTCTGTATGGAGCATATTATGGGGGCCAGTATTCTGTATGGAGCATTATATGGGGGCCAGTATTCTGTATGGAGCGTTATATGGGGGCCAGTATCCTGTATGGAGCGTTATATGGGAGCCAGTATTCTGTATGGAGCATTATATGGGGACCAGTATCCTGTATGGAGCATTTTATGGGGGCCAGTATTCTGTATGGAGTATTTTATGGGGGCCAGTATCCTGCATGGAGCGTTATATGGGGGCCAGTATCCTGCATGGAGCGTTATATTGGGGCCAGTATCCTGCATGGAGCGTTATATGGCGGCCAGTATCCTGCATGGAGCGTTATATGGGGGCCAGTATCCCGTATGGAGCGTTATATGGGGGCCAGTATTCCGTATGGCGCGTTATATGGGGGCCAGTATTCCGTATGGAGCGTTATATGGGGGCCAAAATCCTGTATGGAGTGTTATATGGGGGCCAGTATTCCTTATGGAGCGTTATATGGGGGCCAGTATTCTGTATGGAGCATTTTGTGGGGGCCAGTTTTCTGTATGGAGCATTTTATGGGGGCCAGTATTCTGTATGGAGCATTATATGGGGGCCAGTATTCTGTATGGAGCGTTATATGGGGGCCAGTATTCTGTGTGGAGCGTTATATGGGGGCCAGTATTCTGTATAAGGTATTATATGGGGACCAGTATCCTGTATGGAGCAGTTTATGGGGGCCAGTATTCTGTATGGAGCATTTTATGGGGGCCAGTCTCCTCTATGGAGCATTTTATGGGGGCCAGTATACTGTGTGGAGCGATTCGCTGGTTTCTGAGCTATTGTGGAATTTACAATAGATATCACTATGTAAGAAGTGAAATCTTTGCATTGTACTATACATATATTTCTCTGCGGTATCTGTGCATCATGAATCGTGGTATGTGTTAAAGGGGCCCACTGAGACTCTTTCGCCCGGGGCCCACAAAAACCTGGAGCCGGCCCTGGGCCCCCGGCCCCATGCTGAGCGTTAAGCGCCGGGACATCTCAGCGCCGATTTCCTCTGTGTAGCAGTGCAGCGCTGCTGCGTCAGCGCCTTCATGATTCCCCTGACTTCCGGTCATGTGACGGCGCTGGAAGTCAGGTGAACCTGGTGGCAGCGACGTGGATGAGCGCCAGGATTCTGCAGGGATCCATGGGGGTAAGAATAACAAGTTTTATTTATTTTTTTTAAATACAATTAATTAACTAGGAGTGGGGGGGAATCAGAGATGCATGGGGGAATGAGAGATGCACGGGGGGGATAAGATGCACATGGGGGGATGAGAGATGCACGGGGGGGATGCGAGATGCAAGGGGGGGATGAGATGCACGGGGCGGGATGAGATGCACGGGGCGGGATGAGATGCACGGGGCGGGATGAGATGCACGGGGGGATGAGATGCACGGGGGGGTGAGATGCACGGGGGAGGGGATGAGAGCTGCACATGGGGGGGATGAGAGCTGCACATGGGGGGATGAAAGATGCATGGGGGGATGAGATGCACATGGGGGGATGAGAGATGCATGGGGGGGGGAGAGCTGCACATGGGGGGATGAGAGATGCACATGTGGGTGTGAGAGATGCACATGGGGGGGTTATGTTTACATAACTTTGTTGCCCTATGAAGGGCAGGGGGGGGGGCAAAAATTTCTTGCACAGGGGCCCACTACAGTCTGTGTCCGCCCCTGGTGGACACTGACAGTGTCATAGCAGAAGATGAGGCCCCTTAAGTTCAAAGGCCCCATCTATGCTATATAAGTCTGAAAGTTACTTTAGGTCAAAAAACACCAGCTGTGAATGTTCCTTCTTGAATCAATAATGCGTCCTTGCCAGTCATCAGAATGTATCTGATTTAATGTGTCTAATTCAATGTGTCCGATTGAATGTTTCAACACAAGCACGAGAATAGAAGTTAGTCTTTGTGTGCTAAAATTGTATAATCAAACCATATATGGTAAATCCGTTTCCTGCCTTCAGAGTGAAAATAAAACCCATGCTTTGTAATAAAGTTTAGAGCTTGTTTGACAGACATCCTGTCCTGTGTCTCACTCTCTCTCCGATATCGTAATCCAAAGGATAGAAGACTCAGAATGCAGTGACGACAGCTGGCGCCTCGAACAGGGACCTTGAGTTAATCTACCCAGGGGTGCTCGACCGGTCCGAGACGTTGGACGAGCAAAGCTCTTTGTTGGTGATATATACAGTGCTGAGGTAAGAATAACTGTTATATTCTACCTAATTCTATCACTGTATAGAAGAGACTCCCTCACCCCCGAGCGGTCGGCTCCCCAGGTAATTCACAGATTGTTGTCTGGCTCAGGTCCCTTTGAACCAGTAGAATCCCCTCAGATCAGTCCTGCCTTCTATCCTTAGGAGAATTTAAGAATGAAAGTATGGATCCGATGATTGTGTTGTGGATGTGTCCCGGGATTGATGTTTTTGGTCTGTTTTTCTGGTTGGCGTATAAGTCCTAGAGAGGCTAGTAGTGGAATGGTTCAGAAACCTTTGTGGCCCATTGTCTAAGTGACCATTGTCTAAGTGACTGAGGAGTCTCTTCTAGGTGAGGAGAACCGAAAAAAATGGGGAACCAAAATGCCAAGGAAGGCATTATAGCCAAAGACTTAGTAGTACGCAGAGAAGGGAAACAGGCACTGATTAGAATTGACAAAATATTGTGTAAAGCGGGAATGAATGAGAATGGAGAGATGAATGGAGAGAAATGGAAATCCTTCTTTAACTCCTATCATGGATGGCTGAAAGATAAGGGTCTGTTAGGGACAGTAGATGTATGGATGAATGCATGCGCTTATTTTGAAGGAAAGATTGAAGAATTAGGAGACGGACATTACAGACTGACAAAAAACGGAATGACAGATTTTCCTCCCTGTCCGCTCCCGACGTCACCCCCACCCCAGTACCAGAACTCCCAGGAACCCAAATGTTGGGTTTGCCCCAGATGTGGACAGCAGAACCCCTTGACAGTAGACATCTGTGTGGCATGTGGAGGACCGAGACCCCACCCAGCTAGACTGTTTCCAATGAGGACGGTAGTTGTGCCAGGAGCACCGGGAGCAGCAGCAGCAGGGGGGGGATGCAGTGGTTCCAGGTCAGGAAGCTCGTACAATGTTAATGTATAGACCATGGAGTCCTTCAGAGCAGTTGGCACTGATCTCCCAGCTGCCAGACCCATCCCAGTCCCCTATGGGTTTCGCTAGAATGATCACCACCATACAGGATACGTACCATGCCACTAGAATAGATCTGCAGGGGGTAATTAAGGGAAAATTGGCAGATGAAGCCCGCTATGATAGGTTGATAGATGAGACAAAAAAACAGTATGCCAATAGGACCGGACCCGTAGATGCAGAATCTAATGATGCAGCAGCTGGAGTCCTATTCGCAGCAGCGTTGGTAAAAGCATGTCAAGACAGGCAAGCAAAAAAGCAAGTTACACTAGAAGATAGAGTGCAAGGGAAGGAGGAAGATCCTAAGGATTATTTCTATGCACTAAAGAAAACCTGGTCAGAAATGGGGTTCAACCCCGGGAATAAGACTAGTGAGAGGGTATTAGCAAGTGCTTTCATGAATGGACTAAAGAAAGAGATTGCAGAGAAGGTAAAAGCAAGTAGACCGGACTGGAGATCAGTGAAGGCAGAAGATTTAGCTAGAATAGCTCAGGGGGCACAACATGACATAGCGCAGGCAAAAAGAGCTGCCAGAATACACATAGTAGAGACGACCCCCAGAAACAACAGAGGCAGAGGACGGACTGAAGGAGGAGGACAGAAACTGTGTTACGGATGTAAAAAGCCAGGACATTTTAGAAAGAACTGTAGGACCAACCCGTATCCAAATGCTCAGAGTACGGGTCCTCCAGCCGACCAAACAACGCCCCCATAGGATGAGGGTAGCTTGCACATGAACCCCCTCATCTCCTTACCCCCAACTCCCAGTTGTACAGTGCAGGTGAACCTACCAGGGGGACATGAAATCGATTTCCAAGTAGATACGGGGGCCGACAATTCAGTAATTACTCAAGGTGATTGGCCATACACTGACACTGATTTTTCACATCATGTCATTGCCACCCCCTTCAATTCCCCGTCTGTCCTGCTCCCTGTCACTAAGAGAATTCCCCTGCAAATTCAAGGAGCTACTGTACATAGCCAGCTCATGGTATCGCCCCGAGGCCAATGTAATCTATTGGGAAATGATGTGTTGTCCCAATTACAAGCACATATAGAGTATCATCCCGATGGCACTGTGACCATGACCCCAGGTTTAAAACCAAGTACCCTTTGCAAAATTATGTCACTAGATATTGCCAGCATAGAAGAGACAAATGAGTTTCCCCTGATATTAGAGCAGGCTGTGCCACATGATTTTTGGGCCTCAGACAAAACAGATGTTGGTAGGTTAAGAGTTCAACCAGTAATGGTAAAATTAAAACCAGGAGCAATCTTGCCTCAACAGAGGCAGTATCCCCTTAGCTCGGCTCAGGAGAATGCCATAGCCCAGCAAGTCCAAAAATTACTACAGAGAGGAGTCCTAGTCAAAACCCAGTCCCCTTGCAACACTCCCCTGTTCCCAGTAAAGAAAAAGAGCGTGCCAGGACAAGCAGCCGCATATAGAATGGTCCATGACCTCCGGTTGGTTAACAAAGCCACAGAACTTCTAACACCAGTTGTGCCCAACCCGCATACTCTCCTGTCACAGATACCTTCTAACTCTCTTTGCTTTTCAGTGGTCGATTTGGCAAATGCATTTTTCAGTGTACCATTACATCCTGACTGCCAGTACTTGTTTGCTTTCACATTCCAGGGTAGTCAATATACATGGACAGTGTTGCCACAGGGTGCCCAGAATTCACCCACAATGTACACTGCAAGTCTGCAGGAAATACTGGAGGGATGGTCTGAACCACATATCGTTGTTTTGCAATATGTCGATGACCTGCTCATTTGTGCCCCCTCCAGGAAACAATGTCATAGTGCAACTATATCGCTTATGTTGTTTCTCTATCGCGCTGGCTGCAAGGCATCGAAAGATAAGCTTCAGTTTTGTAAATCTTCAGTCACCTTTTTGGGACATTGCATTACACCAGGAGCTCGTCATTTAACAAATGCACGTAAACAAGCAGTACAGGCATTCACCGTCCCCATTAATGTTGCAGCCCTCAGAACTTTTCTTGGACTTGTTTCCTATTGCAGACAGTGGATTCATGCCGTCTGTTTTAATGCAGCCCCTCTATGACTGTCTTACTCCAACACCTTTTGTACTAACATCAGAGGCAATAGACTGTTTTTATTCTCTCAAGAACCGTATTTTGGCCGCTCCAGCTTTGGGTACCCCTAATTATGAGCTCCCATTTACTCTGTACCTTCATGAGCAAGCTGGACATGCAGCAGGAGTTTTAACTCAAACACACGGTGACAATCAGAGACCTGTTGCCTATTTTAGTGGCAGATTAGATGCGGTAGCCAGAGGTGCACCATCCTGTGTACGTGCTCTGCATGCTGTTGGACTATTACTCCACAAATCCACAGACATTGTTCTTGACCACCCGCTCACCGTTCTAACACCTCATGATGTCTACACTATATTGAATCAAGTGCAACCCGCTCACCTCTCAGCAGCACGTCATCTCAGGTTACAATGTGCACTGTTAATGCCTCCCAATGTTTCTTTACAGAGGTGTACTACTCTGAACCCAGCAACTTTGTTACCTCTCTCGGATCTGAAGGAGGAGTCAGGTACTGGGCTTTTTAAGGAAGATCCAAGAGAGGAAGTTCCTCATGACTGTGTACAAATGATGGCACAAGAAACGGCAGGTTTACCTACTGTATTTGAACATGAATTACAAAATGCAGATTTTGAATTTTTTGTAGATGGATCCCGTCATCAGGACGATTCAGGTACCTTCCATACTGGATATGCAGTTGTCTCCCTCAATGCAGTAATCAAGGCAGAACCAATGCTCCCACACCAATCGGCTCAAGAAGCTGAACTTAGGGCCCTAACCGAGGCCTGTAAACTAGCGGAAGGTAGTATTGTTAACATTTACACAGATTCTAGGTACGCATTCGGTATATCGCATGATTTTGGTCCAATATGGAAGTCAAGAGGTTTCCTGACGGCAGCAGGACACCCCATTAAGAATGCTGCTGCGGTCCAGCAGTTAATTGATGCGCTACAACTACCCAAACAAGTAGCTGTCATAAAGGTAAGAGCACATACCAGACGCACCGACCAGGTAAGCTGAGGAAACGCGATGGCAGATGCAGCGGCAAAAACAGCAGCCTGTAAGCCGCAACAAGGGTCAACAGTACGTCAGATAAGTGCCCCTAAAAACCCCTTTGTGTCGGAGGACATCTTATCCCAAATGCAGGCTCAGGCTCAAAAGGAGGAGGTTGATAAGTGGTTAAAGGAAGGTGCATGCCTGAATGAAGCAAATGGGGTATGGGGGAAAGGGACACGACGATGCCTTCCAAGGGCACTGTACCCAGCAGCTGCCCAGATACTACATGGGCCGACACACCAATCTAAAATGGGTGTGATGAGTGTGATGTAGAAACATTGGGTGGCACCAGGATTCTCCACCTGTATTGAAAACCTGGTACAAGGGTGCATGATATGTGCTACACATAATCAGGGTAGAGTAGTTAAAACACCACCCAAACACACACCCCGGCCCCTCTATCCATTCCAGAGACTGCAAATTGATTATATTCAGCTGCCAATTCAGGATCATGGGAATATGTGTTGGTCTGTATTGATTTGTTCTCAGGATGGCCAGAGGCTTTCCCGATTGCCAAAGCCACGGCTGCGGCAACGGCAAAGAAACTGCTTGCGGAGGTGGTCTGCAGGTATGGGGTACCAGAGGTAATTGAGAGTGACAGAGGTACACACTTCACAGGTGAAATAATGAATGAAGTCATGTCAGCTCTAGGAATTCAACAAGCATTCCACACCCCATATCACCCACAAAGTAGTGGAAAAGTGGAAAGACTGAATGGGACATTGAAATTAAAAATTCAGAAAGCCATGGCTGAGACAGGAAAACCATGGCCGGACTGTTTACCGCTTGCTCTGTTTTCAGTAAGATACACGCCTAATAAAAAGACTGGACTCTCTCCATATGAGATATTGTTTGGCAACGTACCCAGCCTAGGGTGTTTCTATCCACAAGCATTAGAAATGAACAACCATGTGCTAAGTTCCTATGTGAGGGCTTTACACAAAAAGATTAAGCAAGTACATGATAATGTCTTCAGTTCTCTTCCAGATCCAGATCAAGACTCTAGCAGCCATACGCTGCAACCTGGAGACTGGGTGGTTATAAAAAGACACGTGAGGAAAAGCCTAGATCCACGGTTTGACGGACCCTTTCAAGTTCTGCTGACCACAAGCACAGCCGTTAAGCTAGAGGGAAAAGAGACCTGGAGCCACGCGTCCCATTATAAAAAGATTCTAGGAGAACAAGCGGACAAAGAATGAAGATATTGTTTATACTTACCTGCATCCTTGCGACCACAGGTGCATGGACTAGGTTAGGCACCATGGATGGAGACGACAATAGATTCATTAGACACCATCTTGCTCTAATCGATGGACTAAAGGAGCAAAACCAGACCATTGCTAATTGTTGGATATGTACACATTCCCCTGTGACGTCCACTAGCATACCCTTTCTCGCTGTTCCAGTCTCATGGGAAGAGATAAACTTTTGGGTGAACTGTTCAGATACTTTGGCCAATAATTCCACACAGAGATTTTCCTTTCTAAATCCCGCAAATTGGTTTAAAGGTATCGGTGGGTGGTTGGCTGGTATAGTGCAAGCTATTTTACAGGTTTTGCTAATGTGTCTTGCGGATTATTTGGTTTTTAAGCTTTTTCTAATGTGTATTCAGCGGTGTACTAAAAGAAAATATAGAAAAACATATTGATAAATGAAGGAACAAAAGGATGGAATGTTATAGCAGAAGATGAGGCCCCTTAAGTTCAAAGGCCCCATCTATGCTATATAAGTCTGAAAGTTACTTTAGGTCAAAAAACACCAGCTGTGAATGTTCCTTCTTGAATCAATAATGCGTCCTTGCCAGTCATCAGAATGTATCTGATTTAATGTGTCTAATTCAATGTGTCCGATTGAATGTTTCAACACAAACACGAGAATAGAAGTTAGTCTTTGTGTGCTAAAATTGTATAATCAAACCATATATGGTAAATCCGTTTCCTGCCTTCAGAGTGAATATAAAACCCATGCTTTGTAATAAAGTTTAGAGCTTGTTTGACACACATCCTGTCCTGTGTCTCACTCTCTCTCCGATATCGTAATCCAAAGGATAGAAGACTCAGAATGCAGTGACGACAACAGCTTGGGGCCCCTGTGCAAGAAATGTGCCTGGGTCCCCCTCGCTGCCTAGCATGCCGCTTATGATCAGGGAAATCTGGCCGTGAGACCCCCGAAGCCTCGGGCTCCGAGCAACAAGCCAGGATACCGTCATTATTGCCGCCCTGTAAGCAGGGGTGTGCATAGAAATCACAGGGCTCCATAGTAAATGGGCCCCTCCACACCGCTAAAAATATATATTTTCACTGACATGGAGACAAATTATATATCAGTAAAGATAAAGATTCGGTTCTGCTGGTTCCAGCACAGTCAGACTTGCAGTCAGGTGACAACTAGAGTGTCAGCTATGTTGGTGAATAGAACATTGCAAGATATGGCTGAGACTCTCTATTTGACACATGACAGCTAGTGTGAAAAGCGCATCCTCATGGTTACGTGATAATGGCTAGAACCGGCAAATTCCAACCATGTATATATTATATGTCTGGTATCTGTATCATCTGGTATCTACTTTATTCATTGTCTATGGAGCTGATGGAAATAACCGAGCGCAGCGCTCAGCAGCTCATAGATAATGAATAGAGCAGAGGCCAAACAGGCACAACTCTGCTCCATTCAGGACGACACTGCAGAGCTCTGTTCCCAGAATCTCTGGGGGGCCCAGTGGTCCAATCCCCAGTGACCAGCAAGTTATTCCCGATGCGATGGATTGAGGATACCTTGATTATTTGGTGAATAACCCTTTAAAGAGCCAGGTTTATTCTTCTATTCTTTACAATCACAGTATAATACATGAACTGAAAACAAATATGTTCACACACACAAACATATACATAAACACACACATACATATACTGTACATACACACACACTGTACATACACACACACGTATACCGTACATACATATATCTATACACACATATACCACACATATACCATACACCGTACATACATATACTGTATTGATACACATATATACATATACAGTACATACACACACATATATATACACACACACATGTATACACACAGTAATATAGACACAGATATAGACACACATGTATACACACACACCTATACATACATGCACTAATCTATGATACCAGGTGTTCAGATGTGAGCTGTGCATGAGTTCTGCCACATAGCTCAGAGATGAAGTGGAGAGGGCTTCAGACACCACTGTGGGGGATGGGGACACAGTATACTGACATCAGCCCCTGCTGCTGTGCTGTCCTGTGCAGTGAGCCTAATCTCCCACCTCTTCTCTGTCAGCAGCTACTGCTGGAAGGACCGGAGGGAGCAGCAGAAGCACAGTCAGTCCTGCTCTTCCTCCACTATGGCCTCTGTGTGCTGTGCAGCCCGGGGACCCTGACTGCAGGTGAGGTGAACACTTACTATTGGGCGTCGTGCAGGAGCCAGAGGCTGCAGCCAATGAGCGCTCTCCTCAGTCTGATGAGGAAAGCGTTCATTGGCCAGCGTCTCTCTCCCTGCAGGACACGCCCCCTGTTTGTAGCCCTGCTCTCTGCGCCGTGTGCTCCGCTCTCTCCCCGGCTCGGGGTCAGAATGATTAGGGGCAGGAGTGAAAGGGGCCCGGTGCTGCTTGACTTAGGGCCCCTCTTCTGCCCATAATATGGACTGAATGGCTGCGTTGTCTGCCCTTATGGGCAGTACGCTTGTAATGACTGGGGGTCCGAGAGAGATCCAGTGAGTCACAAACTGAGACAGAGACAGAAATAAACAACACTTTCTTTACTAAAACAGGGATTAGACTAAAATTCAGTATTGAATGAATCAGTCTAAGGTTCTGCCTGGGACACTACCTCTACTAGATACACACAATCAGCAAGAGCTGAAATCAATGTGCCAATCTCAAGGTTTCCAGTTTATGTGAATTATTCTAGTGATCTGGAACAATTTTACCTAAACACAAAGTCAGTCTAGTGAGGGCGGTATATGGGGACCCCCTGAGATGGCACACTGAATACAATCCTACCCCTATTAACAATAATAATGCACGAAACTATATCAATTGCTCTTATACCCTTATTATCAGGATACCCAGATATCTTAAAATTATGGTACCATTAACCTCAGATGCAGTCTATCACAGGCCTGTGAATCACGGTGGCTGCAGCTAGTCCCGGAAAACTTTGGCGCCAAAACAAAAACAAAGTTCACAAAAACAGCAAAAATTCCTTGTCTTGTCGGCCGATGCCGAGCCCACACGCCGGGGACTTTAGTCCTGTAGCCTCAGATTAAGGTCTGGGAAGATCTCTTCACAAAGGCTTGTCAATATCCTCTCAGTAGAAATGGCACCAGAAACCTTCTTTCCTCCCGAAGTCTCTCACTCTTATTCAGTACACCAACCATGTGCTCCGTCACAGAAATGGATTCCTCAGTCCCTTCCTTTATCACTCGACACGTGACTCCTCCAGCACAAAGTCTCTAATTCACTCAGCATGGACTTCGACAAAACTCCACAGAGCCACACAGCTTTCCCCAGCTCAGCACTTGTTCTTAAAGAGAGAAAGGGGTAAACAAACTCCACAGGGAAGCGTGTAAAGACAGCATCTTCCTGCAGCTCCGTTCTCACAGACTTCCTGTCTAGCCTCTCACACCTCAGACACTCTTAGAACACATAGAGTTTCTTGCACTGCCCCTCCTCTGAGCTCAGCCAGGCAAAAGTCACAGGGTCCTAGTGCTCTCCTGCTGTTATCACATTTCACACTCTCACATGTTCCTGCCTGCAAGGGCCCCTCTCCACCTTCGGGCCGGGGCGGTATGTCCGCCCCTGGCTTTGTGGGGGCTTATTAAACATTGCAAGTGTTCAATATAGAAGAAAAATGACACCAGATTTCAGTCCATCTTTATTTGTTTTCTGAAAAATTCCTGACATTATAGAACTAAATTGAAATGCCTTTAATACCCCACTCTCTACATTGTGACTTAAATAAAAACAAAATATATCGGTAACAGGACAAACTTATGAAACTAAAATCTGTATCAGCAGGTTTAACAGCGGGAAAACAAAATTTTAGTTAAAATGCTGTCACTTCATTAAAAAAAAAAAGTTTCTTTCAATTGCAACCAGTCATCCTGTCCCTGCAGCTGAAAAACACCCCCCATAGCATGATGCTGCCACCACCATGTTTCACTGTTGGGATTGTATTGGCAGGTGATGAGCAGTGCTGGTTTTCTCCACACATACCGCTTAGAATTATCACAAAAAGTTCTATCTTCATCTCATCAGACCAGAGAATCTTATTTCTCATAGTCTGGGAGTCCTTCATGTGTTTTTGAGCAAACTCTATGCTGGCTTTCATATGTCTTGCACTGAGGAGAGGCTTCCGTCGAGCCACTCTGCCATAAAGGCCCGACTGGTGGAGGGCTGCAGTGAGAGTTGACTTTGTGGAACTTTCTCCCATCTCCCTACTGCATCTCTGGAGCTCAGCCACAGTGATTTTGGGGTTCTTTACCTCTCACCAAAGCTCTTCTCCCACAATTGCTCAGTTTGGCTGGTCAGCCAGGTCTAGGAAGTCTTCTGGTGGTCCCAAACTTCTTCCATTTAAGGATTATGGAGGCCACTGTGCTCTTAGGATCCTTGAGTACAGCAGAAATTCTTTTGTAACCTTGGCCAGATCTGTGCCTTGCCACAATTTTGTCTCTGAGCTCCTTGGGCAGTTCCTTTTGAGCTCATGATTTTCATTTGGTCTGACATGCACTGTGAGCTGTGAGGTCTTATATAGACAGGTGTGTGCCTTTCCAAATCAAGTCCTATCAGTTTAATTAAACACAGCTAGACTCCAATGAAGGAGTAGAACCATCTCAAGGAGGATCACAAGGAAATGGACAGCATGTGACTAAAATATGAGTGTCTGAGCAAAGGGTCTGAATACTTATGACCATGTGATATTTAAGTTTATCTTTTTTAATAAATTTGCAAAAACTTCTACATTTCTGTTTTGTTTTTTTTTCAGTCAAGATAGGGTGCAGAGTGTACATTAATGAGAGCAAAAAAACTGAACTCTTTAGAATTTACCAAATGGCTGCAATGAAATAAAGTGTGAAAAATTTAAAGGGGTCTGAATACTTTCCGTACCCACTGTACATCCATGTAACTACCAGACACCTGCTCTAATTGCACAGTACATAACCGACTATTTTAAAAGACTTTAGCCACTAAGTTGTGATATGGTAAGGTGTTGTGTGGCCCAGCATCCTGTGAATGGGCCAGCAATTGGCTGCTGGGGCTACAAGGCGACTTTGGCCACAACAAAAAAAAAGGTAGTAATATGCTAGCATTGGCAAAGATTTTTGGCAGCAAGACCCAGATCACAGTTAAGTATCACCATGCAGCCCAAGTCTTGAGATTGTCCCATGAACCAAGCTCATTTCAATTAATAGATCTTGGATCAATATGTTCCACAATTGGATGTATTAAAAAAAAAGTGTACAGGACAGCATGGGATCACAGCTGCAGCATGGTCACAGCAGGGGAACATTTATATCATCATCATGGGAAACTTAAAAAGATAGCAGAAATTAAGATCCATTAATTAAAAATGAACTTTGTGGGTAACCCCCTTTAATATTGTGGAGGTCCATCTAGTCCAGTAGTCACATGGAATACAGTGGGGGACACCTAGGAGAAGTGAGTGCATGGATTTTATTATTTTATTATTTTTTTTACAGGTGAGGACACTGCGTGAGCAGACTACCACTACCCTCATCATAGTCCCTGCTGGTGCTGAACGCAGCGCAGGCATGGAACCATGATGAGAGTAGTGTTCAGAACCAAGCGCATGGGAACAGTATCACTTACTGGGCTGCTTTGTGTCGTTTTTATAGAAAACCTGTTTTGTCTGCTTTCGATGTGTTTAAGAAACCATAAGCACATAGGACACACAACAAGTGTGCTAAATTTCAAAAAACTTCATGTATATGACGCGCCCCCTGGGCCATATTCTTTAGGGGAATACCCGGAGCCGGATCAGATGGGGGTTGTAGTCTCCGAGTGGCTGTGACCCGGTCGGTGCCCAGGGCGTCAAGCTCAGTGTGTGGCAGTCCTTACTGATGTTACTAAAGTTCTTTATGTCGACTACGCCACCCGTTGTATTGCGGTCACTACGGCCGCCGCTGCAGCAGGGTCCACTGAGGCTGATGGTGTGTGCGCAGCTCAGGTAGTATAACCCCCAACGGGAGGGGTATAGCCTCAGGGGGTCAGGTGCAGAGGATGGTGGTTGTAGAGGTGCAGAGAGGATGGTAATGAGACTCAGAGTCGGGTTGTGCAGTTCAGGGTTTTTACTTACTGCAGATGTTCCGGTCACTCCGGCCTTGAGTGACCACCCGAGCCGTGCTGCGTCCACCAGGTCCTGGACTCGGCCAACCCCCAAGTAGTTCTGGAGCGTGGTTCTGAGCTCCCTTTCTGTCCTGTCCTCGTCTCTGGCCGTCCCCACCAGGGATCCACCTATGTCCGGCTCCCTCGGGCCTCTTGGTGGCAAACCCTTGTCTCTGGGTTCCCTGACCCTATTCTTGGTCTGCCTTCCGGGTGGATTTAGTGGGTGGTCGTGGCAGATGCTGCCCACGACCTCCGGTCTCTGGCTGAGGTGTGCTGTAGCCTCCACCAGCTTGGGATCCGGTACCCTGTTGCCAACTCTTCACCCTTTGTTTTAGTTTGGGCTCTCAGAGTTCCTTCTTTCTCCCCCTCTGGGTCCTTCGTTCTCCTCTCTCTCTCTCTGGGCCTTGGAGTTGCTCCGCTTCTCTGCTCTGCCCCTCAAGTTACACTCTGACAGACTGACTGACCGACTGACCAGCCTTCTACAAAGGCTCCTCTGCAAAGACCCTGTTCTAAGATGGTTCCCACCTTATATACTCCCTCTATGTGTGAGCTCAGGTGACCAGCACCCAATGAGCTCCTAGCATTACCCAGACTGCTCCCCCTATCTGCCCCTACACTACTGGGATGTTCCACCCCCCTCCCACTCCAGCCAGGAACAGACACTGTCGTACCTGCACATTTCTCTAGTGGGAGTACCATCGGTCTGTTCCCCGGAAATGGGATGTATGTAGTGCATGCAGTCTAACTGAGCTCAGTCCCACACTCCATCCTTACCCGGGAGTGGAATATCACACCTCTGGGTTGAGGTGCAATACTCCTGTAGCAGCCGAATCCTCAGGGTGCTACATATACATCAACAGCACAATAAGTATACACGTAAATGAACACCAATAAAAACAGTAAAAACAAGAAAAGAGATTGTATATGTGCATTGTATACCGAATAGCAAGCTTTGGGGCAGGTGACTAACCTGGCTGCAAAGATCATTTAGAAAAAATTGCAAAAAATTGAAGTTAGGAGATCAGTCTAATTTGCCCACCCTGCTATTATAGCATATGTATCAATGTGTATCCAGTTACATGTTAAACACTGAAGAAACATAGTGATAAGCACAATACACTAATGGAGTAGATAATTACCCTATTTACCTATGCAGTCCAGCAAAGTTCTTTGTTGCATCCGCTTGAAAGAAGAGCAGGAAGACCCCCACTCGGTGGGTGTACGGAGGTCCTCGGCGAAAAAAAAGATGCACGTAGAGCTGCAGTGTAGGGAACAGGCAGCTCCAGCCGGTGGCGTGCCTGAACGCAAAAAGTTAACTGTTAACAGTTTCCTCTGACAAAGGAACCGAGTTTTCTGAAACGCGTAAGGACCGGGACTTGCATGCTCCGTAGACTGGATGACGTCACACGCTGCTGTACATGTGGCTGCATTACTTTGTTTTTTTGCATTCACTGTGAAAATGTGCCGTTTAACCCCTTCCGGACTTGGCAATTTTCCATTTTTGCCCTTTTGTTTTTCCCTCCTTTGCTTCCAAGAGCCATAACTTTATTTTTCCATCGATATAGCTGTGTCACAACTTGTTTTTTTTGTGGTACAAGTTGCACTTTTGAATGACACCTTTCATTTTATCATATGGTGTACTAGAAAGCGGGGAAAAATTACAGGTGTAGCAAATCAGTGAAAAAAAGCTAAATTTCGCATTAAAAAAAAAATCCCTGCTGCTAATCTTGGGCAAAATGTGTGGCAAAAAGCACATGGTTAACATGCACATTTGCTCAGAATTTTGCAATGGAATTCATCCTATGTAAAGCAATGGGTGAAATCCACAGCGAAACGCTGCAGTTTAATTCAGATGTTGCACATTTAAAATCTGCACCGCAGGACAACTCCATGTGGATCTGCAGCCAAAGTTAATCACAGACACAACACGGACTCCACACTGATGCCATCCATGTGCGTTCTGTGATTTTCATGGACCCATAAACTTGTATTTGTTCTTTTCATGTGTGATTCCAGTAAAGTTTTTATTTATATGGATGAGGTGACCACTATCTGACCAATTCATTACTATTTACAAAACATTTAATTGGTTCATGCGGATCTATAGAGCTATGATCATGATCTCCCCTGCATGTATAGCAGAGCTGAGCATAGAACAGCTTTCAGGGCAATGATGATGCCGTCAGATGGTCTGGGGGATACTTTATGAGAAAGGGTCATATCTGCACTTGTTTTTCATAAACTAGACAGCATCATAAGGTACAAATTCAGATGGCATCAGTGGGTTCTTCAGCATAGCATAGCTGAACTGTGCTACAACCCAGCCGTCAGATGATTTATTAGACAGGGTCATTAGATGTGTGTCACCCCAGGCCTGGATGCCACAAATATTAAAGGCTGTGTCTGAGAGCAGGAGGGAGGTTCCCTGGTCAGGGACAATTAGCATGCAGCACCTCCCAGGCCAGTAGGGGGAGCAGGCAGCCCCTATAAAAGCTAGAACTGGGGCAGGGTTAGAGAGACCAGAACCCACTTCTGAAGTGTCCAGAAGGGTTCTCAGAGAAGAGGGACAGGTCAGCAGCGGCTGAGGAGTCCGTGAGGCAGAGGAGAAACTGCAAGCCAGGGACAGAGGCGACGAGAGCCGGTCCTGGCTGAGAGAAGCACACAACTGGACATTGGGGTCCGAGGCTGTCAGGGTTGCAAGCCCAGCAGCAGAGAACCAACCCGCGAGGGATTTCAGGTCCCTTGGCCTAAGAAGCCTGGAGGCTCCGCCACACAGAGGGACCAGTACAGCAGAAGAAAGCAAAAGGTACCCAAGGCCCGAGTCGCAAGCCATACAGGCGAGAAGTACACGGCCAGCTCAGGGACATGGGCTATTACACCACGAAAAGGGGGATAGTCAGCAAGAGCATACAGAAAACGGTAGGCCTACACACTCACCCTGACCGGTGGGGCTCCCCCGAATGCTCTCCGATACCCAGGCCCATTCCTACCCGGTACTACTGTTGGGTCATTAGTAACATCTACAATAAAGACCCAGAACTGTTGGAAACAGGCTCTGAACTTTTACTATTGTGGCCGGCACTATCACCCCCAGCATCCATATACACTGCCCTGAGGCTACACTCTTCCCGTGGGGAGTTATCCTACCCCTGTGCTGCACACCAACACCAGCCTCAGCGGTCTGCCTCGCAGCGGTGGTTATCTCTGACCGCAATCCACGGGTGGCGTAGTCGGACATTCATAAATCTATAAATAGACTGTCACAATTTGGTCTGACCACCCTGAGCCACGGGATCGGGTTGCCACTACTACCCCCAGCATCGTACAGAAGCCCGGTCCCGGGTACCCCACGGCCCAGGGGGCGAGTCAGGTGCATCTGAGCACAATCGTCCAACAGCATTAGAGCTACTGGAGGATGGATAAGTAGGGTAAAGAGAGTCATGTGGGATCATCATTAGGGAGGGGATAGCTGCAAATCAGTGCAGATGTAGAACTAGGTTGTATTGGCACAGATTATTATTTATTCTGTATGTACAGAAAACGGACTTCTTATTTTGATTTTGTTAGTAAACCATTAAACCCAGGAAGTATTCCTCTGGTGTGACCGTCCATCCATAATCACAGAAAATCATGGTCTCTGATGGCAGAAAAAAAAAATCTAAATACAATTTTCATGACGAACAAAGGAAACAAGGTCATGTTGCTAAGTAGTATAAATGCTGCCCGTGGTCCTGGGTTCAAATTGCACCAAGGACAACATCTGCAAGGAGTTTGTATGTTCTCCCCATGTTTGCGTGGGTTTCCTCTGGGTTCTCCGGTTTCCTCCCACACTCCAAAGACATACTGATAGGCAGGGTTGGACTGGCCCACCAGATAACCGGAGAATCCTCCGGTGGGCCCGCCCATCCAGGACACGCCCACCTACGGCACTTCTCATTTGTCAAGCGCAGCGCCTTCACATTAACTGTGCCTATCTGCTCCTGTATCTCGTCCACGTGCACGCTCCTTAGAGAGGGGTGAACATTTCATTCTGTACCCGGCTGCACTGCTCATCGGAGCAATGTGAAGTGCAACTCCTTCTCATGGCCTGCCGGCTTCAATACTGATCTTTATGGCACGCACTGCTCCTCAGAGAGCAGTGCACTCTTACTGGTACAGAGTCAGCACGGTCACAGCTGACTCTGTGCTGATGGAGCGCTGCTGTCTTCCGATCAGCTGTTGTGTGTCTGTGTTTGGCATCGCGCTTCAGAGAGAGAGGTTACAGCAACCGGAGTATCAAGACAGGGTACCTTAGAGCGAAGCACACTTCTCGCACTGAATTGCTTCGTACTAAGGTGACCAGGGGTATGACCTCTAATCAGTCTAAGGTCAGATTTATTACCACCTACAACCATGAGTGGGAGAGCATCATGTCCATTTTAAAGCGTCATTGGCCTGTCCTCCAGACCGACCCTCATTTAAGGGATTCACTGGTGGATTATCCATTAATGACAGCTCGCAGATCTAGAAATCTACGCAACATACTTGTTCGGAGTCATTATGCTCCCTAAACACCATCTTTGTTTGAATCTACTCGATCTTTGAGCGAATGCTTTCAGTGTGGGAATTGTCTGGCGTGCAGCAATGTCCTCCGCATTGCCTCATTCATGTCGGCGTACAGTACTAAAACATTATTAAGGAATATGTGAATTGTGGCACCTGCAATGTGGTGTATTATGCCACCTGCGGGTGCCAACTCATATATGTTGGTCTGACATCAAGAGAGTTGCGCAGATGTGTGAGGGAGCATGTGAGGGACATTGCTGCTGCCCGGATGGTGGAGGACCCTTCTTTATTGAAAACATTGCCCCGCCATTTTAGGATCCACCATGATTGCGACCCTGCTTCCCTTAAGGTTAGGGGGATTGAGGTTGTCCATGGTGGGATCCGCGGAGGCAATATTAGAAGGGTCCTTGCCCAGCGTGAAACGCGCTGGATTGTAACCCTGGGGACGATGACCCTTGGGGGTTTGAATGAATCCCTTAGTTTTGCCCCTTTTTTGTGAACATCGTTCCCAGTGTCTTCTGTGTTATGTACCTACATTACATTTTAAATATATATTTTTTAGAATTTTTTTTTTTTTAAAGAATTAAATCTGTTGTTTTTTTGATGTAGCCCCCTCTAGTCTTCGGTACGATCTGATGTGAATGGACACCATCCTCCGGACGAAATTGGCATGGGCTGAAAAAGTGTGACTTTTATTACAGTCAGGATAATTGTAATTGTGGCCGCACTTTCACATATTAATTATTCTTGTAAAAGGTTTTCTGGGTTGATATATGTGGTATAGCTTTGCATTGTTAATGATTTTCCTTCTGTGCTCATATGTCCACTTTGGCCCATTAGGAGTTAATACCTACCCCTGTTCTAATGATCTGCCGTCACTTGCGCTCCCTCTATTCCCCCTCCCTCCTCTCAGAGACACAGCGTCTAGGACCGCGAGTGCGCATGTCCGGGAGTCATGGTGACGCGTCCCTGCTCCTGGACGTGCGCGCACTTCCTGCCGCGGTGACGCAGTTGTACTTCCGGTTCGGAGGTGAGAGACAGGAAGCGGTGTAGCGCTATAGAGTGTCTGGCATATGGCATTTTACAATGCCACAAGGTATATAAAGAGGCTGTGGCTTGGGGCTCATCATATTCCCCCCTGATAAAGCTATAACTCAAAGAGGAAACGTACGTTGGGGTTTGTAAGCGGGGGATTCTTCCACTGTGGGGTCCATGCATGGCGCTGCACTTTACTCAAGTTAGGCAGGGTACCCTTAAACCACACTTTGCATGTGTACCATTATGTCTTATGTGATGTAAATTTGTGGTTTCATGTTTTACAATCTCTGTGGTTTGTAGACAGATATGGTCATTTGTGATCATTCTAATACATAATTGATCTGGACTGACATTATTTATATTACTTTGTTTACTACCATAACCTGTGGACTAATGACTGTATATCATTAAGTGTATGATTGTATGTAACATGCATTGACCTCTTTTTGCATCTATCTTTCTGGCTCCAGAAATATGCTGTGAAAATTATATATTATCACTTGATTAAAATATATTGAATTGCACACCTTCTCTCCTTTTCTCCCTTTCCCTTTTTTTTAATCTAACACTGATTGCTTGCAGAGTTTCAGTGCAGCCAATCAGCATTAGTTTTGCTTGTGGGTCCTCACAAAAGAGCTGTGCTGATTGGTCAAGCGCCATGCCCGGTATGTTTTTGTGATGGAGAAGGAGAGAGAAAGAGAGAAAGACAGAGAAAGAGAGAGAAAGAGAGAGAGAGAGAGAGAGAGAGAGAGAGAGGGCTTCCTGCTGGAGACCTGGAGTGAGTCAGTGTGAGTACATTTCTTATAACTAGTTCTCCAGCCTCAACACTGTCATTTAATTGTCTCATGCAGTTAGGGGTGGAGGCCCCCAGGCTACTAGGGGGTGACACAGTGGGGAAAGGGGTCCTCAGAGTATTAGGGGGTGACAGTGGGGAAGGGGGCCCACAGAGTATTAGTGGGTGACTGGGGAAGGGGGTCCTCAGAGTATTAGGGGATGACACAGTGGGGAAGGGGGCCCACAGAGTATTAGGGCATGACACAGTGGGAAAGGGTCCCTCAGAGCATTAGGGGGTGACACAGTGGGAAAGAGGGCCCACAGAGTAGTAGGGGGTGACACAGTGGGAAAGAGGGCCCACAGAGTATTAGGGGGTGACACAGTGGGAAAGGAGGCCCAAAGAATATTAGTCGTTGACAGTGGGAAAGGGGGCCCACAGAGTTTTAGGGGGTGACAAAGTGGGAAAGGGGGCCCACAGAATATTAGTGGGTGACTGGGGAAGGGGGTCCTCAGAGTATTAGGGAATGACACAGTGGGGAAGGGGGCCCACAGAGCATTAGGGGGTAACACAGTGGGAAAGGGGCCCACAGAGAATTAGTGGGTGACAATGGGGAAGGGGGCCCTCAGAGAATTAGGGGGTGACACAGTGGGGAAGGGGGCCCTCAGTGTATTAGTGGGTGACACAGTTGGAAAGGGGCCCACAGAATATTAGTGGGTGACAGTGGGGAAGGGGGCCCCCAGAGTAGTAAGGGGTGACACAGTGGGGAAGGGGGCCCTCAGAGTATTAGGGGGTGACATAGTGGGGAAGGGGGCCCTCAGAGTATTAGGGGGTGACACAGTGGGGATGGGGGCCCTCAGAGTATTAGGGGGTGACACATTGGGGAAGGGGGCCCTCAGAGTATTAGGGGGTGACACAGTGGGGATGGGGGACCACAGAGCATTAGAGGGTGACATAGTGGGAAAGGGGCCCACAGAGTATTAGGGGGTGACACAGTGGGGAAGGGGGCCCTCAGTGTATTAGGGGGTGACACGACAGTGGGGAAGGGGGCCCTCAGAGTAGTAGGGGGTGACACAGTGGGGAAGGGGGCCCTAAGAGTAGTAGGGGGTGACACAGTGTGGAGGGGGCCCTCAGAGTATTAGGGGGTGACACAGTGGGAAAGGGGGCCCACAGAGTATTAGGGGGTGACACAGTGGGAAAGAGGGCCCACAAAGTATTAGGGGGTGACACAGTGGGAAAGGAGGCTCACAGAATATTAGTCGTTGACAGTGGGGAAGGGGGCCATCAGAGTAGTAGGGGGTGACACAGTGGGAAAGGAGGCCCACAGAATTTTAGGGGGTGACAAAATGGGAAAGGGGGCCCACAGAATGTTAGTGGGTGACTGGAGAAGGGGGTCCTCAGAGTATTAGGGAGTAACACAGTATGAAAGGGGCCCACAGAGAATTAGTGGGTGACAATGGGGAAGGGGGCCCTCAGAGAATTAGGGGGTGACACAGTGGGGAAGGGGGCCCTCAGTGCATTAGGGGGTGACACAGTGGGAAAGGGGCCCACAGAATATTAGTGGGTGACAGTGGGGAAGGGGGCCCTCAGAGTAGTAAGGGGTGACACAGTGGGGAAGGGGGCCCTCAGAGTATTAGGAGGTGACATAGTGGGGAAGGGGGCCCTCAGTATTAGGGGGTGACACAGTGGAGATGGGGGCCCTCAGAGTATTAGGGGGTGACACAGTGGGGAAGGGGGCCCTCAGAGAATTAGGGGGTGACACAGTGGGGAAGGGGGCCCTCAGTGCATTAGGGGGTGACACAGTGGGAAAGGGGCCCACAGAATATTAGTGGGTGACAGTGGGGAAGGGGGCCCTCAGAGTAGTAAGGGGTGACACAGTGGGGAAGAGGGCCCTCAGAGTATTAGGAGGTGACATAGTGGGGAAGGGGGCCCTCAGTATTAGGGGGTGACACAGTGGAGATGGGGGCCCTCAGAGTATTAGGGGGTGACACAGTGGGGAAGGGGGCCCTCAGAGTATTAGGGGGTGACACAGTGGGGAAGGGGGCCCTCAGTGTATTAGGGGGTAACATGACAGTGGGGAAGGGGGCCCTCAGAGTAGTAGGGGGTGACAGTGGGGAAGGGGGCCCTCAGAGTAGTAGGGGGTGACACAGTGGGGAAGGGGGCTCTCAGAGTATTAGAGGGTGTCACAGTGGGAAAGGGGATCCACAGAGCATTACGGGGTGACAGTGGTGAAGGGGGCCTACAGTGTATTAGGGGGTGACACAGTGGGAAAGGGGGCCCACAGAGTATTAAGGGGTGACACAGTGGGAAACGGGGCCCACAGAGTTTTAGTGGGTGAGAGTGGGTAAGGGGGCCCACAGAGTAGTAGGGGCTGACACAGTGGGGAAGGGGGCCCTCAGAGTATTAGGGGGTGACAGTGGGGAAGGGGGCCCACAGAGCATTAGTGGGGTGACACAGTTGGGAAGGGGGCCCACAGAGCATTAGGGGGGTGACAGAGTGGGGAATGGGGCCCACAGAGCATTAGGGGAGTGACACAGTGGGAAGGGGGCCTACAGAGCATTAGGAGGGTGACACAATGGGAAGGGGGCCCACAGAATATTAGTGGGTGACAGTGGGGAAGGGGGCCCCTAGGTAATTAAGAGTGACAAAGTGTGAGAGGCCCCTCAGGTAATAAGGGATTACACAGTGTGCAAAGGGCCCCTCAGGTAAATACCCTGAAGTGGAGTAGAATTTTAAACAAGAGGATCTGTCAGCTCTCCCGTGCGGTGTAGTATATAGAGGATGTGTGGTGTAGTATATAGAGGATGGGTCCCGTGCGGTGTAGTATATAGAGGATGTGTGGTGTAGTATATAGAGAATGGGTCCCGTGCGGTGTAGTATATAGAGGATGGGTCCCCTGCGGTGTAGTATATAGAGGATGTGTGGTATAGTATATAGAGGATGGGTCAAGTGCGGTGTAGTATATAGAGGATGGGTCCCCTGCGGTGTAGTATATAGAGGATGTGTGGTGTAGTATACAGAGGATGGGTCCCGTGCGGTGTAGTATATAGAGGATGTGTGGTGTAGTATATAGAGGATGGGTCCTGTGCGGTGTAGTATATAGAGGATGGGTCCCATGCGGTGTAGTATATAGAGGATGGGTCCTGTGTGGTGTAGTATATAGAGGATGTGTGGTGTAGTATATAGAGGATGAGTCCCGTGTGGTGTAGTATATAGAAGATCTGTCCCGTGTGGTGTAGTATATAGAGGATGGGTCCTGTGTGGTGTAGTATATAGAAGATGGGTCCCGTGCGGTGTAGTATATAGAGGATGGGTCCTCTGAGGTGTAGTAAATAGAGGATGTGTCCTTTGTGGTGTAGTATATAGAGGATGGGTCAAGTGCGGTGTAGTATATAGAGGATGCAGGGGCGTATCTAGGAGGGGGCGTGTAAGGAGACTATTGAGGGGAATAGTGTGAGGAGACAGTGTGAGTGGGCACAGAATAGAGACTGAGTAGTGGGTGGGCGATGGCATAGGGGTACAGTGTAAGGTCACAGTCAGGAGGGGAACAGTATGCTAAGGAGGGGGAATGTGATGAGGGGGCACAGTATAGAGACTGGGCCCTATAGGGGGGACACAGTGTGAGGACAGTGTGAAGAGGGGGCCAAGTATGGAAAGAAGAGGGCAGTGTGGAGAGCAGGTACCATAAGAGGGACAGTGTGTGGGTCATATTTTGTGCAGGGAATATAGTGAGGGGCAATTATTTATTCATGGGCTCAGCGTAGGGCAGATATTTGTATTCAGGAGCATTATAATGACACTGCTATCTTTCAGGGCATCATGTTGGGATGTGCTGCAGAAGCCCGGAGAAGACGGAAGTCTGCAGACACGAGCTGTCGATGAGAAAAGTCATCATGGCGTCTGGACAAGAGGAAGAAAAGAAAGATGACGCTGTCTCTGGAGTCGTTCTCTATCAGGTACCTGGAGGTAAATGTTTTTTATGATGCTGACATATTTTTATTTATGTTAGGAGCATTAAAGATGTCCACGTTTATGATGAGTCTGCAGTCATTCTATGTGACTGCAGACTTCTGAACTCTCACAGTGTGCACTGCACGCTATCAGGATTCTCTCATGCCGGCGATTTGCATACATCCAGTCACGTACCGACTAGACATGTGTGGCCTCACTCAATGAAAATTAATTGAGGGAGGCCGGACATGTCTAGTTGGAATGTGGCCAGAAGTGTACAAATCACATACTTGTGCTCACATGACTGTCCACTGTTTCCACGGCAAGGGAGAATCCTAAAAGTTTGCAGTGCATGCGCTGTGAGAATTCAGAAGCCTGCAGTCACACACAGTGACTGTAGACTTTCATCTGAAACCTGGACGAGCGCATTAATTATAAAAGTAAAGCCTTGTAGCCAATCCTGACAGCGTGTAATATCCTCCCAACTATCAATGTTCAGTCAGTAATTTTTCTCTGAAGTGGTATAAAAAAGGTATAATAGAAACAAGTCACCAATTCTGCATTTATCACCCACTCCTGGTCTTGGCTCCCACTCCTGAGAAAAAATACTGACCGAACACTGATAGTGGGGCCGTGGCCTTAGTGTGCAAATCGCATATGTGCTGGGGGGGGGGGGGGGGCGCAAAACTGAATCTTTGCCCCGGGTGCTAGAAGACCTGGATACACCTCTAAGGGGATGTGCCCCGTGTATATATACTGCATGGTGGGCCCCAAGAATTATTTTTCTCTGGTGGGCCCAAGGTACTCCAGTCCGACGCTGCTGATAGGGAATTTAGATTAGCAATAATAATTATGTATGTAAAGCGCTGCGGAATATGATAGCGCTATATAAGATTAATTAAAGATTATTATTATAAATACAATTTTCATGACGAACAGAGGAAACAAGCCTATACAAGGCCATTTTCCTAAGTGCTGCATTTTTTCCCACAGCGTTTTTCTACTCAAACAGTTTAAGAAAAAGTGAATATGATTTTACTCATGTCCAAAGTGCATTTAAAGATGCTGCAGAATTGTGCACTTTTTGAAACTTTTTTTTTCTATTATAATCTTCTAAGGAAATCCTAAAAATGCATTCAAAATGCTGTGTGAACATGTTCCAATGGTTACTTTGGAATTGCAGACATATTAAAACAGATTTTCCATTTATTGGTTCAGGTCAAAATACAATATTTATTCTAAAACTAGGTGAAATAATCCAGAAGACCGCAATGGTCTGGACAGTGTGCATCATGGGCCATCCTTGTTACCGGGAAGTGACATTCCTGGAAGGAGCTGACAATATATACAATGGTTTGTGAAAGTATTCATTACAACCTGTGTTAAATATTTTTGTAATTACATTTGAGTGTGATGCATCAGCACTAAATAGTCTAAATTGGTGAAGTTAATTGAGAAGAATATAGGCAAAAATTAAATTTATGGGATAAGAACTAAAAATTGTTATGTGCACAAGTATTCACCCCTTTTCCTATAAAGCCTATAAAAATTCCTGGTGCAAGCAATTATCTTCACAAGTCACATGCTTAGTAAAAGGAAGTCCACCTGTGTGCAGTCTAAGTGTCTCATGGTCTGTCAGTATATACACTTTACCTTTTCTGAAAGGCCACAGAGCAGAGCCTGCAACACCATTAGGCTGCGTGCCCACTATGCGTTATTCAAGCGTTTTTGATGCGGAATTTCCGCAGCGGAAATGCTTAAAAATCACCTGGTAATCTGTGCCCCATGGTCCCCAATGATAAACTGCATGTGCTATGCACATGTTGCGGAAATTTCCACTGCGGATTATCATTGCGGAAAAATCAGCAGCATGTCCATTATTTGTGCGTTTCCGCATGCAGATTTGACTTCACAATGCATTTGAAAATCGCATGTCAAATCCACATGTAAAAACGCTGCAAAAACGCGTGTAAAATCCACATGCGTTTTTACTGACAAGGACATGCAGAAACGCTGCGGAAATTTTCCGCTTCAATTCTGCATCGTGGGCACATAGCCTAAAGCAAGAGGTACCACTAACCAAACAACACCATGAAGACCAAGGAGATCTCCAAACAAGTCAGGGGCAAAGTTGTTGAGAAGTAAAAGTCAGGGTTGGGTTATAAAAAATATCCCAATCTCTGATGATCATCCAGAGCACAATCAAATCCATTATCAAATGGAAAGAATATGGTACCACAACAAACCTGCCAAGAGAGGGACGCCCATCTAAACTCTCAGCCCGGCCAAGGAGGCCATTAATCAGAGAGGCAGCACAGAGACCAAAGTAACCCTGAAGGAGCTGCAGAGTTCCCAAGCAGAGACTGGAGTATCAGTCTATACGACCACAATAAGGCCACGACCCCACTATCAGTATTTGGTCAGTATTTTTTCTCAGGAGTGGGAGCCAAAACCAGGAGTGGGGGATAAATGCAGAATTGGTGCACTTGTTTCTATTATACCTTTTCTCTGATTGTTCCTCAACTGGCCTAAGCTGTACACTCCACAGAGGTGGACTTTATGGAAGAGTGGGCAGAAAAAAAGCCTTTACTTACAGAAAAAAATGTAAGGCTTGTTTTCAGTTTGCCAAAAGACATATGGGAGACTCCCCAAATGTATGGAGGAAGGTGCTGTGGTCAGATGAGACAAGATTGAACTTTTTGGCCACCAAGGTAAATGCCATGTCTGGCACCAAACCAACAAAGCTCATCACCCCAAAAACACCATCCCAACAGTGTAACATGGTGGTGGCAGCATCATGCTGTGGGGATGTTTTTCAGCAGCAGGGACAGGGAAAATGGTCCAAGTTGTGGTGAAGATGACTGGTTCGAAATACAGGGATATTCTTGAGCAAAAACTGTTTCAGTATGTCAGTGATTTGAGACTGGGATGGAGGTTCACCTTCCAACAAGTTAATAAACCAAAGCATACTGCTATTTGCAACACTTCAGTGCTTTAAGGGGACACAGGTATGTTTTAGAGTGGCCTAGTCAAAGCCCAGACCTTAATCCAATTGAGAATTTGTGGTTAGATTTAAAGATTGTTGTTCACCAGAGGAAATCATCTAACTTGAAGGAGCTGGAGCAGTTTTGCCTTGAGGAATGGAAAAAATTTCAGTGGCAAGATGTGGAAAGCTCATAGAGACTTATCCAAAGCGACTTGCAGCTGTAATTTCTGCAAAAGGATGCGCTACAAAGTATTGACTTTAGGAGGGTGAATAGTTATGCACACTGAAGTTTTCCGTTATTTTGTCTTATTGGTTGTTTGCTTCACTAAGGAGGTTAATACTTTTGCAATCCACTGTAGATCCCATTGGCTCACATACGAGGCTAATAAGTATACATGTTTGAAAATATTAAAGGGGCATTCCTATTTCCAAGATCCTATCCCAATATGTAGTAGGTGTAATAATAGTAATATTAGCAAATATCTCTAATTAGAAATGTAGTATAGTATTTTTGATTCACTATGTCTCTTTCCACATGTGCAGGCATCGCAGGACCTTAGGCATCCATGGTGATGTCCACTGATAAAGTCACAGTTAGTTAGCTAGTTGCTAGTTGTCGTAACCATGGATACCTAAGGTCCTGCAATGCCTGCACATGGGGTAAGAGACCTAGCGAATGAAAAATACTATATTACATTTCTAATTGGAGGTATTTGCTAATATTATTATTATTACACCTACAGATTGGGATAGGATCTTGGAGATGGGAATACTTCTTTAGACTTGTGCTCTAGTAAATTTATATATATTTCATCCCAATGTAGCTAACCCCTATCCGTGCAGTGAGAGCTGATATTGGATTATCTGCCATGGATAACATAACTATTTTTCCTATACTAGCCCCGTTGCCATGTTCGGCTTTATGACATCACAGTTCCGTTGTCCACGAGTCATGGAATGTTCAGCAAGAACGGTCAGTGCGAGGCAAGCAGAGGTAGAGAGGAGAGCTGAACACTAATCCAGAGCGAATTTTATCATATTTTTGTGTTTTTTTTTACTTAATTTCTTTTTTGGGAGTGTTTTCTACCATCCACGCACACTTTTGTGTGTGTAGAGGGGGAGGCAGCCTAATGGCTGCCCCAGTAGCTGGAGGAAAGATCCAAGCACGGAGACATCTCCCACATGCCAGGACATCCTCATACAGCCAGAAGCCTGAACACCACCAAAGGCAAACTGGCTTTACTGGATATCTGATGGCAGCACTTGATCATATCGTGCTATTTATTAAATGCCTGTTTGGGTCACCAAAACAAAAAACTGGCCGATATTTGAGACTGAAAAGTCCACCACCATATCGTCCATCACCCAAAACGGGCCGATACGTGAGACTGAAAAGTCCACCACCACAACCTGCAGCAAACATCAGCGCAGAGCCAGTGGATATAAAGAAACATCAGGAACCCACCAAAATAATAGGTGAGGTACAGACAACAGCCCCGTTGCCCGGGAGCCCATCTACCTGGAAGATGCCAACTTCCTCTCAAACACCTAAAGTCCGCAGTATGCCTTACTCCTATACACCGCGTATTAAGGTGACTGCTAAACAAGTCTACAATCCTATACCATACATGCCAGTCAGCAATGCTGCTAGAAAGAACTTGCAAGCCATGCTGAGCCCACATGAAGTATGCTGGCTCTACATGAGAGAGAAGGACCAACTTCCAAATATCAGGGATGTCATTCTCCTGAGAAGAGGATTCCATGACACAATATCTAACCAGGAGAAAATGCAGTGGCAAGTTGTTTGCAGCGTGCCCATAACATCTTCTGCACAGCTGCTTCTCAGACAGATTTACTGGTTTTGACTATGGCTTGCTCAATGGATTATGTTTTTTCACTGCCGCCTGCCGTTACCTCTGCTTGTTTCCGACTATGTTTTTGTACTGCCGCCTGCCCTGACCTCTGCTTGTTTCCGACTATGTTTTTGCATTGCCGCCTGTCCTGACCTCTGCTTGTTTCTGACTGTTTTTACACTGCCGCCTGCCCTGACCTCTGCTTGTTTCTGACTACTCATTTGCCTGCTGATTTTGTACTTCGTTCTCAATGCCTGCACTAGTAGGACCCCAGTAGAGAGCTAACTGAAATAAATCCTGCATCCTAACAATGATCCCGAGTTATATCAGACCAGCGATCACATTGGTAGAATGATGCCTTAACATGAAGAGGAGTAGCACCAGTTCTGCATCAAACAGCATGGAATGTTTTTCTAAAGAAATGATAAAGGAACAGTACGGTACAGACGAAAGTCACAAAGCCTCAACATGAACAAACCATAAAGAACTTTAAACATAATCTTATGAGACAACAAACCAAGTGGCGCAAAAAACCACATCCGACCCAACCAGCTGTTTTGTAGTAGGTATTCTCCTCTGAACTTTCCTTAAGAGGATTGTCCATCTCAAACACATTAGACTAGTATGGGTGTTCAACCATGTAGACACCCTCCAATCAATAGCACAGGGGTCTTGAATCCGCCACATAAAAGCTTCAAGAGGAATTGGATGGAGCACTGGTTTCGTATGTACCCTGCCACTCTAGTCGAGGTCTATAAAAATAACCGAACACAAGGCCGAGTCGTCGGATAGTTTTTGGAACCTCCACAAAACAGAATTGCTATCTCTCTATTCATAGTTCCCCAGGTCTGGAGACAGATGCGGGTCTCAAATCTGGGATCTGCGCCTATCAGACACTTATGGAATCTTCTAGGGATATGGCATAAAAGTATGAGAAAACTCTTCTTGTATATAGTCCGCCTCAGATTTCTTCAGCTGTTTGCAATGGTACGTAGTCATGACTTAAATGGTAGGAGGGATTCCTGTGGGGGGGGGGGTTGTCCATTATCTGCTGACATCTGCTCTAATAAAGCATATGGACTGGGAATGCACTGATGAGAAAGACCCTTTAACGACATGTTCTGTCCCACAAACGAATCTAGTGCACTGCGCTGGCCGCCTATAGACTTTAATTTCAAAAACCAATTTAAAAGTTTGTTATATTTGTTAAAACTTTATTTTTTCCAGGCTCTGTGTCTGAGAATTAGCGACAAGGAAAATGGACTCAAGATAAAGCCTAGAAAGATATATTCCCTTACAACTTCTGAGAAATAGGTATAGCCCGTATTTACCCAAACTTGTGCCCCCCCTCACCCCACCAAGTTATCACCGACCTAGTGGTAGATGAAAACAAGAGTTAATAGTTGTGTTTCTTCTTTCGTAAAAGGAAAAAAAAATGTTTTACACAGCTTCTATGAGAGAATTGTCCCCAACATCCTCCTTGTGACCCCGCCTGCTGTACCACCCTTGTGATGTACGAGAACGTCGCCCACTTCCTGCTAGGACAACAGAAACCCAAGGAGTAAAGAGAGAAGTTCCTCATGGCTGCATGGAGTAATGCTGGAGATCTCCAAGTCTGCAGGGACAGAGACTTTACCAAGAAGGCAAATCCTGCCGGCACTTTTCAGGGCAGTGTTGGTACAATAGAACATTTATGACAGGACAGAAGTTTTGTAATAGGAATGAATATAGGAAATAAAAAAAAATTGTTGACAAACCTGATTTTGATGTTCATTTCATTGTGTTAAATATTAATTATGGATATTCATTTTATTCTTTATTCTGTACCATACAGATTGCATCAGCCATCGTTTCTAGATGACATGCGCTATTTGTGTGTGTATTTTTAGTTCACTACCATATGCGGAATGACAGGTGCTATAAAAGCCCATGTTAGAGACTGGGGGGTCTCTTGCCATTCCACAGGACGAGGGTCTGTGTGTAAACCAGCTGCTGATATAGGCCCAACGGACACATGGTGTCATCTTGACACACGTGCTGCACACAGACAAACGCAATCTACCAGCCAGGATCCCAGGAAAAGATGGGTGAATCTCAACTATTAAGCTAATTATGGACAAATGGACAATCACTTTGTAACTAATAATTTTTTGTACCTTCTGCAATAATTCTTTTTAATGGACAATCGAAGAATAAATCAATACATTTTTTATATAAGAATATTGTGATATTGATACTTTGAGAAGTACTCGATAGAAAAAAATATACAGAAAGAAGTATTTTTTTACACATTGCCTTCCATATTACAGTGAAGTTTCTTAAATCTGGTATCTGATAATGCACAAAGAACAGTAGAAATCCAATTAAAACCAGTCTCTGGTTATGACATAAACCTTCAGTATGCTATCCTTTAGGCCTCTTTCAGATCCCCCTGTTCTGTGAGTTTCATGGATAAAATACATATGAATTATAGTTTATGGAGCTGTTCACATGTCTGTGTTTTGCAGACTGTGTCCATGCAAAAATCAGTGATGTGCTTTTGTTTTTTTACTGGCTTCATAGAGGAAAAGTACAAGTGTATGGGTCTGTGAGAATCACAGCACACGCATGATATTAGTGTACTGTACACTGTGTGTTGTCCATGATTAACATTGCAAAGCATAGAAGCCATGTCATTCATTTATCATGTGAAACTGATGGTGAAAAGTGACACTGACCAAACACTGATGACACTTAACCTGACCTTTCCTGGGGCATGTGTACTGCAGTACTTTGCTCTGCCCCCGACAAGGCAGAGAAGTTCGCCTGTGCAGGATTGCAATGCCGGGGGGAGACTGGATAACATAGGGACGCGTCATCCACACGAAGCAAAAAGGACGGCATCAAAGGAAGGTAGGCGCCGGAAAAAGACTAGCGTCACCCCTTGAACCAGACTGCCCCACAGGCGAGTATAATAAAACATTGTCTTGTAGGCCGGGTTGGGGGCATATATACAGCATTAAAAAATGCTGTATATCAGGCCTGAAAGGTGGTGGTCTTGCCTCATGGTAAAAACCTGGTGACAGGTTCCCTTTAAGCCGACTGTCAGTGACGCGACCCCTGGGCCGTGGGGTCCTCGGCAGCCAGGCCTCTGCGTATGCCGGTGGGGGATATCACGGTGGCTGGCCCGGTCCGTGACCCAGGGCGGTCAGTATAAAGGGGAAATTATATATGGGGGATTTGGTAAGTTTGCGATGCCACCTGTGGAATGCGGCAAAAGGGTGCCGCCGCTGCGGAGCAGTCCTCTGGAGCCGGTGTTACGGCAGCAAGGATAGTATGGCTCTCCACAGGTAGAGCTAGCCCCATGGCAGTGTAGGGGTAGATGGTGGATGCGGGGGAGAGACGGCAGGACGGTCCCGGAGGAAAGACGGACACTCACACGGGGCTAAGCTTCAGTACCTTTACTGGTGATGGTGCAGGCACGGTTCAGTGTACTCCGGACGAAGGGTGCACTTTTGGACTCTCCCCAGTGAGCGGGTATAGGACTCCTGATCCGTGGCTTTACTCGCTAAGCTTCTGACCTGCCTGGAGCTAGGCCTAGCTTGGTTACTGTCTCTCTTTGCACCTGCTGACTTGGTGGTAGGGACTTTTCTTGGAGATCACTCTCCCTGGTCGCTGGGGCCTCCGTGACTCCTAGCCCAGCATTTGGTGAACCTGGGACCTGTAGTCCTTCAGGGGTTCCGGTGGACCCTACTGGGTATAAAGGGTCCCCGTAGGTGCGGACCCGGTGTCCGGTATATATATCGGGGTGAGCCTGGTATGCTCCTCTGCCCCCTCGCTACTTCTTCCTTCTCCTCTCGCCTTCGGCCACACTCAGGGCCCTCACACGTGCTGTAGGCCTTGGCTTGCCTAAGCACAGCAGCCAGCTTGCTGCCTCTTCGCTGCTCTCTGAGCGTCAGCACGCTCTCTGCTCAACTCTGAGCTCTGTCCCTCTCTGTGTCTGAGAGACTAACTAACTTCTGACTGAGCTGCCTGGCTCCACCCTCCCTTTATATATCCCTAACGGGCTCCCTCTGCTGGTCTGGGGTGGTAGGGTGGAGGTGTGTGAATGTGTGAGGGCCTCTTGTGGAGAACTACATCCATGCACCCTTCTGGGTTCTGTGGCACCAGTGCACAGCAGGCCGCCATATCAGCATTTAGTGAGACCCTTACCTGTCCTTCTAGAAGATCATGATTTTAAGACATCATGTGCACATTTCCTTCAGTGTACTCTCTTAATGAAGCATCTTGGATAGTTACTCTGATTCCAAATCAGTCACTTCATTAAGCAAACCATTATGGTCAGGCCTTTGGGCACTATGCTAAGAATAAGTTACAACAATCTGAAAGTCTTCCCTTTTGGGCTAAAAACCCATGACTTTGTTACACAGCTGTTCAACCATTGGCCCGCTGTGGGTGGAGGTTGAAGGGAATCTCTATATCAGACCTCTACTATGGCCATACAGGGTAGGCAGAGCAGGGCCTGTCACAGGGCAGTCACAGGACCCTGTGCCGTGCAGGGGAGGGAGAGGGATATGGTAATTTAGCACAGAGGCGGCGATTTAGGGGAATAGTAAGCAGATTGGAGGGGTTTGCTTGGCGTTGCACGGACGCCAAGCCTCTGGAAAGCAGACTTTATAAAACCAGATTTATCTGCAATCAGACCCCTACTATGGCCATACAGGTAAGTATAGATTTACTTTTCTATCACCTGTATGTCCATAGGAGAGGTCTGATATCGCCCAGGGGGGTGGACACATTCCCTTTAAAAGGGCACCGTCAGCTACTTTACCAAATTACTACTTTGCCAAAAACCAACAATATGCCTTTGTTATGCTAGCTTGAACTAAAAGCTTGTGTAAAAAAACAAAAAACAAACATGCTTTATGTGGGCTATTTACAATCTCCTCTTCCTTGATTGACATTACTGGTTTTACAGGAGCCAGAGGAGAGTAAATGAAAAACAAGTAGGTGGGAAAAGTGCACCGAACTACCCAGCCATACCAAGGGTGCAACTAGCACCTTATTATTTAGGCATGCTTAAAGAACGATCTTAAAACGCAGCTAGAGCCTCGCCCCAACACCACGGCACATAAGCTGTCAGGCAGGAGAAAGCATCACCGGACAGGTAATAGAGCTCAAGGTGATCTCAGTTCTCTATTCATGTAGAATGCTGTTTAATGAATTACTAATACATTTTTAATGATATTACTAATAGTTTTGCTTAAAAAAAAATATTTCATAGTTTGCTGATCACCAGCAGGATTCAGCACCCACTGATGTGGTTCCAGGATTTGATTTTACAACAAAGTGGTAAACTCATCATCTTCTACTTGTTTGCAACTAAGTGACAAGAGGCTTGAGGAGAGATTGCCCCCGACTAAAGCACTTTGCATATATATTCAAACACTACATAGTCAGTCTGTTCCTGAGAAATGCAAAGTATTGCTGGGCTTTTCTGTGAATGATGCACATGCATAGCTTGGGGATGAAATCCGGCTAAACAAATTCTTAATAGCAATTACAATTCTCAAATCAGAAAGTGATCCATTGAAGTACCCTCTAAAAAGCAGCTGGACAACATTAGGATTTTTATTCTGGAGGTCGGTGTGACTAGTATCCACAAACTAACAGTTCTGTTATCATTTACCCTTTATTAGTATCGTTCCAGTCTTTTACATTAGTCACACTGCTTTGTGCAGGGGTGGACATCAGGGGCGGACCTACCGCTCGTGCAGCCTGTTCATTGAATGGGGGCCCCGAGGGAGAGGGGGCCCCTCCAGCCTCCAGCAGGGCCGCCATCAGGGCATGACTGTCCTGACTCCAGTATGGGGCCCGGCCGGTCGGGGCCCCCTCGGAGCCCCGTTGGGGCCCCCCTCTTGTGCGCCTCCTCATGGGGCCCCCGTGGGGCCGGCGTCAGCACCCGGGCAAATGCCGGGGCCCTGAGCAGGCGGGGGCCCTCACCATCGGGCACCCCGCGTGCTATGGGACCCGTGAGCGGAGGAGAGCGGTGTCAGCGCCCGCTCCCCCCCCCCGCTTGCTCAGGGCCCTGGCACCCGGCACAAGAGGGCCTCTTGTGGAGAAGTCCATCCATGCACCCTTCTGGGTTCTGTGGCACCAGTGCACAGCAGGGCGCCACATCCACCCCTAGTAAAACTCGGTACTCCTGGACTGAAGCATTTTTCTCAAAACAGGTTAAACAGTAACATTTCTTCCCTTTATGGGAGGCACTTTTCTTGAACGTTACAGGTAACATTATAATACAATAATAACATTAATACATTTTCTTATATAAAACACTCCTCTTAAAGTCTCAGTGAGATCCATTAACTGGTGTCCATCTCACTGGTGAAGATGAGCAGCATGAGGGACCCATCCGAAAACCCTCAACGTAGGCCCTGGGTGTGGCTGCAGGGCATAGGTGATCTAGGTGCTGGACCACGTCTTCGGCCACGCCAAACGGGTTTTTGTTCAGTGGTCACTTAAGGAGCACTCCAGGGAGTGCAACTATGTACATGAACAGTTCTTGGGCTGCTCACAGTCCTCAGCCTACGAGTCCTTTATACAGTTATATGAAAAAGTTTGGGCACCCCTATTAATCTTAAGCTTAATGTTTTCTTAAAATTGGTGTTTTTGCAACAGCTATTTCAGTTTGATATATGTAATAACTGTTGGACACAGTAATGTTTCTGCCTTGAAATGAGGTTTATTGTACAAACAGAAAATGTGCAATCTGCATTCAAACAAAATTTGACAGGTGCATAAGTATGGGCACCCTTATTTTCTTATTTTAAATACTCCTACCTACTTTTTACTGACTTACTAAAGAACTTTTTTTGGTTTTGTAAGCTCATTGAGCTTTGAACTTCAGAGCCAGGTGTATGCAATCATGAGAAAAGCTACTTAAAGTGGCCACTTGCAAGTTGTTCTCCTGTTTGAATCTCCTCTGAAGAGTGGCATCATGGGCTCCTCAAAACAACTGTCAAATGATCTGAAAACAAAGATTATTCAACATAGTTGTTCAGGGGAAGGATACAAAAAGCTGTCTCAGAGATTTAACCTGTCAGTTTCCACTGTGAGGAACATAGTAAGGAAATGGAATAACACAGGGACAGATCTTGTTAAGGCCAGAAGTGGCAGGCCAAGAAAAACATCAGAAAGGCAGAGAAGAAGAATGGTGAGATCAGTCAAGGACAATCCTCAGACCACCTCCAGAGAGCTGCAGCATCAACTTGCTGCAGATGGTGTCACTGTGCATCGGTCAACTATACAACGCACTTTGCACAAGGAGAAGCTGTATGGGAGAGTGATGCGAAAGAAGCCGTTTCTGCAAGCACGCCACAAACAGAGTCGGCTGAGGTATGCAAAAGCACATTTGGAGAAGCCAATTTCTTTTTCGAAGAAGGTCCTGTGGACTGATGAAACCAAGATTGAGTTGTTTGGTCATACAAAAAGGCGTTATGCATGGCGGCAAAAAAACCACAGCATTACAAGAAAAACACTTGCTACCCACAGTAAAATTTGGTGGAGGTTCCATCATGCTTTGGGGCTGTGTGGCCAATGCCGGCATCGGGAATCTTGTTAAAGTTGAGGGACTCATGGATTCCACTCAGTATCAGCAGATTCTTGACAATAATGTTCAAAAATCAGTGATAAAGTTGAAGTTACGCAGGGGATGGATCTTTCAGCAAGACAATGATCCAAAACACCGCTCCAAATCTACTCAGGCATTCATGCAGAGGAACAATTACAATGTTCTGGAATGGCCATCCCAGTCCCCAGACCTGAATATCATTGAACATCTGTGGGATCATTTGAAGAGTGCTGTCCATGCTCGGCGACCATCAAACTTAACTGAACTGGAATTGTTTTTTAAAGAGGAATGGTCAAAAATACCTTCATCCTTCTTCCTAACACATAAAACCTCAATAGGGTCCAAAGCTCAGGAAACCTCCTTCAAAATTATCTCTAGATGGTACCGGGTACCAGCAGTCCTTCATAGATGGTACCCAGTGGTCTCAGACAGATGTTGGAGATGTGGGGAGGGGGAAGGGACAATGTCACACATATGGTGGGGGTGCCCTATAATAAATGCATTTTGGGCAAAGGTGGTTCCCATGATTGAGAAAATAACTGGTTTGACTATCCCTAATACGCCAGAAGCCCTCCTTTTATCAATGTTACCAATAAGTAAATGTAGTTATAAAAGGTCATCAATAGGCTACCTAATACAGGCGGCTAAGAATGTCATTCCACGACACTGGAAAAGCAGAGACCCACCCACTGTGGAGGAATGGTTTGCGGAGATTTCTCTCCTTAATAGGATGGGGCATCTGATTGCCATCTCACCGGCTGATGTTGATAGATACTGTGTGATTTGGAGGGATTGGATGGATTTCCAAAACTCTGACGCCTACCATCTAGCCCCCAACTAAAGTTATCCGGGATGTCGTCACAACAATGATCATAATCACACTCTATTGATTGGTGGTCTGCCGTGGTCCGCTCCCTCTCTCTATCTTTCATATGGAAAAATACATGCTTGATCTGGATATTGATGGAAAACCCTCCCTGTATCCCCCCAATGTACTGTAGTTATGCATAGATTTATAGTTACGCTACCCCTTTTACTATGTATATTGTATTATCTTGTACTTTTTCAACACAAAAAATAAAAAAAACTTGAATTTGAAAAAAAAAAATACCTTCATCCAGGATCCAGGAACTCATTAAAAGCTACAGGAAGCGACTAGAGGCTGTTATTTTTGCAAAAGGAGGATCTACTAAATATTAATGTCACTTTTCTGGTGAGGTGCCCATACTTATGCACCTGTCAAATTCTGTTTGTATGCAGATTGCACATTTTCTGTTAGTACAATAAACCTCATTTCAAGGCAGAAACATTACTGTGTCCAACAGTTATTACATATATCAAACTGAAATAGCTGTTGCAAAAACACCAATTTTAAGAAAACATTAAGCTTAAGATTAATAGGGGTGCCCAAACTTTTTCATATAACTGTATAAAGGACTTTACGGGTAACTAAATAAACACATATATTTCAGTTTATACAATAAACATTATGCAATACCCTACTGGGTAACTATTTATACTGCAGGTATTTTTTAACTTACTCCTTATACCTGACAGGGGTCTGGCCTTTTGTGCTACGCGATGACCTACGTAGTACTGGAATGCATGTAGTGTGGATGCTTGCGCTATTTTCCGCTCTATGTGTTGATGGACTGCAAGACTGCCTTAACCTCTCTACGGGACAGGCAAGTACACTGGTTACTGGGCCTACTGGCTCTGCTTCTACCGGTGATCCTTCTTCCGGGGATTCTTCCTGAGCAGGCTCTTCCGGGGCACTTACAGGTCTTACTTGCAGTGGAGAGTCTTCTGGCTGTTGGTAGAAGTGTAGCACAGGTATTATTACCGCTCCATCCAGTTGAGGCCAATCTGCCGGGAAATCTCCTAAGTCAGTATGGAGTACTTCTTCTTTAGGCTCCTCCGGTACGGTGAGAGGCACTTCCTCCTGGGGCTTTAGCGGACTTGGGCACAACTTCAGATGGTCTCTTGATACTGTTGCAGTTGTTCTTCCTCCGTCTTTGCTAATTAGGCAGATTTTCCTATCGTCGAATCTGGAATTCAACACAGTGTAAGGTTCCCTTTCCCACTGGTCGTCAAGCTTGTGGCTTCTTCTCTTTCGTTTCAGCACAACTTCTCCAGGTGTCAAGGGTTCAGCTGGTGCACTCTTGTTGTTCTGTGCTTCCTGCTTATCTCTCACCCTACTTAGACTGTCTTCGACACAGGCTTGTACTCTCTTGTACTGTTCCTGTCAAGTCGCATCCCAGTCTTCAGTGGACATATCTGCTTCTGGCTCGACCACTCCAAGCTCCAGGTCCATGGGCAACTTTCCAGGTCTTGCTCTCATGAGGTACGCTGGAGTACAATTGGTGGAACTCACAGGTATGTGATTGTACAGATCTACCAGGTCAGGTAGTTTGTCCGGCCATTGGTTTCTTTCTTCGAGAGGTAAGGTCTTCAACAGGTCGATGACTATGTTATTCATCTTTTCACATAACCCATTGGTTTGGGGGTGGTATAGTGTAGTCCGGATCTTCTTACACCCGTACAAATGGCAAAACTCTTTGAACAGCTCGGTTTCAAAGGCAGGGCCTTGATTCGTCAGCATTTTATTTTCATTTTGCATGCTGGCTGGACTAACCTGTTTCAGGGCCCGCAGGGCTTCCTGTACGCGCCAGGCGTAGTCCCGGATACTGTCCTCAGGTTTCTGAACACAGTGGTAGAACCTCATCCGGAGATCAGTCTCAGTGCAGTTTTCAAACACAGTTTGCAGTCTCTTAAAGATGATGGATACTGATTCCTGGTCTGCGGCTGGCCAGGTTTCAACTTCCCACTCTGCAGCACCAGTCAATTGTCCCAGCACAACAGCAGCTCTCTGTTTACCGGTCATAGAATACATGTCTAGCACACCACATATTTTTCTCTTGAATCCAGACAGGGTGTCTGGTTTGCCATTATACTGGGGAAGCCACTTCGCTCCAGGGATATACGGCAGGGCCATGGGTATCAATGGGGTCACGACCCCTGCTGGTGGAGCGACCGCTCCGGCCTGTGCAGCGCCGGGCACGGGTTGGGCATCAGGAGCGTTAGCCGGTGCTCCGGTGGCTCGCTGGTCGTCGGCCATGGTTGCGCCTACCTAGTGAACTGGAGCCTTCCTTCTTCACTGCTTATCAGGTAGGCCGCAGCTCCGCGGGCGACGATCTTCTTCCAGGACCTTGCGTCGCTCGCGTCTGACGTCAGAGCGTCCTCTGGGCTCCTTCCAGGACCTGACACTTTCTGATTCGACGTCAGGGGCGGGGCGTGTCCTGGGCTTTGCGCGCTTCCAGCGTTTACGCCTCTCCGATTCCCGCGGTTACGCCCCTCTTCTTCCCGCACGGCGACAGAAAGATGGCGGACAATGGCGAGAAATCTCGGGAATGGCGGGAAACCTTCACCACAGTGAGTATTACAGTCTTTTAAGGCGCACAGTACCCGGTGGCAACGGGCACAGAATTCTGTTCATGACGCCAAGGCTAACGCGCCCCCTGGGCCGTGGGGTACTTGGCAGCCGGGCCTCTGCGTATGCTGGTGGGGGATATCACGGTGGCTGGCCCGGTCCGTGACCCAGGGCGGTCAGTATAAAGGGGAAATTATATATTGGGGATTTGGAAAGTTCGTGACGCCACCTGTGGAATGCGGCAAAAAGGTGCCGCTGCTGCGGATCAGTCCTCTGGAGCTCGTGTTACGGCAGCAGGGATAGTATGGCTCTCCACAGGTAGAGCTAGCCCCAGGGCAGTGTAGGGATAGATGGTGGATGCGGGGGAGAGACGGCAGGACGGTCCCGGAGCTAAGCTTCAGTACCTTTATTGGTGATGGTGCAGGCACGGTTCAGGGTACTCCGGACGAAGGGCGCACTTTTGGACTCTCCCCAGTGAGCGGGTATAGGGCCTCCTGATCCGTGGCTTTACTCGCTAAGCTTCTGACCTGCCTGGAGCTAGGCCTAGCTTGGTTACTGTCTCTCTTTGCACCTGTTGACTTGGTGGTAGGGACTTTTCTTGGAGATCACTCTCCCTGGTCGCTGGGGCCTCCGTGACTCCTAGCCCTAGTACTGCAATCAGCATTTGGTGAACCTGGGACCTGTAGTCCTCCAGGGGTTCCGGTGGTCCCTACTGGTATAAAGGGTCCCCGTAGGCGCGGACCCGGTGTCCAGTATATATATCAGGGTGAGCCTGGTATGCTCCTCTACCCCCTCGCTACTTCTTCCTTCTCCTCTCGCCTTCGGCCACACTCAGGGCCCTCACTAGGCCTTCACACGTGCTGTAGGCCTTGGCTCGCCTAAGCACAGCAGCCAGCTTGCTGCTCTCTGAGCGTCAGCACGCTCTCTGCTCAACTCTGAGCTCTGTCCCTCTCTGTGTCTGAGAGACTAACTAACTTCTGACTGAGCTGCCTGGCTCCACCCTCCCTTTATATATCCCTAACGGGCTCCTTCTGCTGGTCTGAGGTGGTAGGGTGGAGGTGTGTGAATGTGTGAGGGCCTCTTGTGGAGAACTACATCAATGCACCCTTCTGGGTTCTGTGGCACCAGTGCACAGCAGGCCGCCATATCAGCATTTAGTGAGACCCTTACCTGTCCTTCTAGAAGATCACGATTTTAAGACATCATGTGCACATTTCCTTCAGTGTACTCTCTTAATGAAGCATCTTGGATAGTTACTCTGATTCCAAATCAGTCACTTCATTAAGCAAACCATTATGATCAGGCCTTTGGGCACTATGCTAAGAATAAGTTACAACAATCTGAAAGTCTTCCCTTTTGGGCTAAAAACCCATGACTTTGTTACACAGCTGTTCAACCATTGGCCCGCTGTGGGTGGAGGTTGAAGGGAATCTCTATATCAGACCTCTACTATGGCCATACAGGGTAGGCAGAGCAGGGCCTGTCACAGGGCAGTCACAGAACCCTGTGCCGTGCAGGGGAGGGGGAGGGATATGGTAATTTAGCACAGAGGCGGCGATTTAGGGGAATAGTAAGCAGATTGGAGGGGTTTGCTTGGCGTCGCACGGACGCCAAGCCTCTGGAAAGCAGACTTTATAAAACCAGATTTCTCTGCAATCAGACCCCTACTATGGCCATACAGGTAAGTATAGATTTACTTTTCTATCACCTGTATGTCCATAGGAGAGGTCTGATATCGCCCAGGAGGGTGGACACATTCCCTTTAAAAGGGCACCGTCAGCTGCTTTACCAAATTACTACTTTGCCAAAAACCAACAATATGCCTTTGTTAGGCTACTTTGAACTAAAAGCTTGTGTAAAAAAACAAAAAACAAACATGCTTTATGTGGGCTATTTACAATCTCCTCTTCCTTGATTGACATTACTGGTTTTACAGGAGCCAGAGGAGAGTAAATGAAAAACAAGTAGGTGGGAAAAGTGCACCGAACTACCCAGCCATACCAAGGGTGCAACTAGCACCTTATTATTTAGGCATGCTTAAAGAACGATCTTAAAACGCAGCTAGAGCCTCGCCCCAACACCACGGCACATAAGCTGTCAGGCAGGAGAAAGCATCACCGGACAGGTAATAGAGCTCAAGGTGATCTCAGTTCTCTATTCATGTAGAATGCTGTTTAATGAATTACTAATACATTTTTAATGATATTACTAATAGTTTTGCTTAAAAAAATATATATTTCATAGTTTGCTGATCACCAGCAGGATTCAGCACCCACTGATGTGGTTCCAGGATTTGATTTTACAACAAAGTGGTAAACTCATCATCTTCTACTTGTTTGCAACTAAGTGACAAGAGGCTTGAGGAGAGATTGCCCCCGACTAAAGCACTTTGCATATATATTCAAACACTACATAGTCAGTCTGTTCCTGAGAAATGCAAAGTATTGCTGGACTTTTCTGTGAATGATGCACATGCATAGCTTGGGGATGAAATCCGGCTAAACAAATTCTTAATAGCAATTACAATTCTCAAATCAGAAAGTAATCCATTGAAGTACCCTCTAAAAAGCAGCTGGACAACATTAGGATTTTTATTCTGGAGGTCGGTGTGACTAGTATCCACAAACTAACAGTTCTGTTATCATTTACCCTTTATTAGTATCGTTCCAGTCTTTTACATTAGTCACACTGCTTTGTGCAGGGGTGGACATCAGGGGCGGACCTACCGCCCGTGCAGCCTGTTCATTGAATGGGGGCCCCGAGGGAGAGGGGGCAACTCCAGCCTCCATCAGGGCATGACTGTCCTGACTCCAGTATGGGGCCTGGCCGGTCGGGGCCCCCTCGGAGCCCCGTTGGGGCCCCCCTCTTGTGCGTCTCCTCATGGGGCCCCCGTAGGGTCGGCGTCAGCACCCGGGCAAATGCCGGGGCCCTGAGCAGACGGGGGCCCTCACCGCGTGCTATGGGACCCGTGAGCGGAGGAGAGCGGTGTCAGCGCCCGCTCCCCCCCCCCGCTTGCTCAGGGCCCTGGCACCCGGCACAATACTTACCCTTCCCCGTGCCTCCGCAGCAGCTCCTGCATCCGCCGCGGCTGCTGCACTGTGACGTCTCAGGTCAGAGGGCGCGGTGACGTCTTTACACCGCACTCTCTCCTGAGCAGTCACAGCGCAGAGCGGGATGAGGCCGGCGACGCTGATGAGTCCGGAGCAGCGGCAGCAGGTGAGACGTGAGGTGAGTATTGGATTTCTTTTTTTATTGTATGGAGGCCTGTGGCAGTATAAGGGAGGGGGGGTGAGGTGGGGGTGTGTGAAATCCTGCATGGGGCATTATAAGGGGGGGGAGGGTGAAGTCCTGAATGGGGCATTATAAGGGGGGGTGACATCCTGCATGGGGCATAATAACGGGGGGGGGAGTGACATACTGCATGGAGCATTATAAGGGAGGGGGAGTGTGACATCCTGCATGGGGCATTATAAGGGGGGTGTGACATCCTGCATGGGGCATTATAAGGGAGGGGGGTGTGTGTGACATCCTGCATGGGGCATTATAAGGGAGGGGGTGTGTGTGACATCCTGAATGTGGCATTATAAGGAAGGGGGGGTGTCATCCTGCATGGGGCATTATAAGGGGGGTGACATCCTATATGGGGGGGGAACAGCCTGCATGGGGCATTATGTGGGGGGGATCAGCCTGCATGGGGCATTATGTGGGGGGAACAGCCTGCGTGGGGCATTATGTGGGGGGAACTGCCTGCATGGAGCGTTATATGGGGGCCAGTATTCTGTATGGAGCGTTATATGGGGGTCAGTATCCTGCATGGAGCGTTATATGGGGGCCAGTATCCTGCATGGAGCGTTATATGGGGGCCAATATTCTGTATGGAGCGTTATATGGGGGCCAGTATTCCATATGGAGCGTTATATGGGGGCCAGTATTCTGTATGGAGCATTTTATGGGGGCCAGTATTCTGTATGGATCATATTATGGGGGCCAGTATTCTGTATGGAGCATTATATGGGGGCCAGTATTCTGTATGGAGCATTATATGGGGGCCAGTATTCTGTATGGAGCGTTATATGGGGGCCAATATTCTGTATAGGGTATTATATGGGGGCCAGTATCCTGTATGGAGCGTTATATGGGAGCAAGTATTCTGTATGGAGCGTTATATGGGGACCAGTATCCTGTATGGAGCATTTTATGGGGGCCAGTATTCTGTATGGAGCATTTTATGGGGGCCAGTATCCTGCATGGAGCGTTATATGGGGGCCAGTATCCTGCATGGAGTGTTATATTGGGGCCAGTATGCTGCATAGAGTGTTATATGGCAGCCAATATTCTGTATGGAGCGTTATATGGGGGCCAGTATTCCGTATGGAGCGTTATATGGGGGCCAAAATCCTGTATGGAGTGTTATATGGGGGCCAGTATTCCTTATGGAGCGTTATATGGGGGTCAGTATTCTGTATGGAGCATTTTGTGGGGGCCAGTATTCTGTATGGGGCATTTTATGGGGGCCAGTACTCTGAATGGAGCATTATATGGGGGCCAGTATTCTGTATGGAGCGTTATATGGGGGTCAGTATTCTGTATAAGGTATTATATGGGGACCAGTATCCTGTATGGAGCATTTTATGGGGGCCAGTATACTGTGTAGAGCGATTCGCTGGTTTCTGAGCTATTGTGGAATTTACAATAGATATCACTATGTAAGAAGTGAAATCTTTGCATTGTACTATACATATATTTCTCTGCGGTATCTGTGCATCATGAATCGTGGTATGTGTTAAAGGGGCCCACTGAGACTCTTTCACCCGGGGCCCTCAAAAACCTGGAGCCGGCCCTGGGCCCCCGGCCCCATGCTGAGCGTTAAGCGCCGGGACATCTCAGCGCTGCTTTCCTCTGTGTAGCAGTGCAGCGCTGCTGCGTCAGCGCCTTCATGATTCCCCTGACTTCCGGTCATGTGACGGCGCTGGAAGTCAGGTGAACCTGGTGGCAGCGACGTGGATGAGCGTCAGGATTCTGCAGGGATCCATGGGGGTAAGTATAACAAGTTTTATTTATTTTTTTTAAATACAATTAATTAACTAGGAGTGGGGGGGAATCAGAGATGCATGGGGGAATGAGAGATGCACGGGGGGGATAAGATGCACATGGGGGATGAGAGATGCACGGGGGGGATGCGAGATGCATGGGGGGATGCGAGATGCACGGGGGGGATGCGAGATGCACGGGGGGGATGTGAGATGCACGGGGCGGGATGAGATGCACGGGGGAGGGGATGAGAGCTGCACATGGGGGGGATGAGAGCTGCACATGGGGGGATGAGAGCTGCACATGGGGGGGATGAAAGATGCGTGAAAGATGCATGGGGGGATGAGAGATGCATGGGGGGGATGAGAGCTGCACATGTGGGTGTGAGAGATGCACATGGGGGGGTCATGTTTACATAACTTTGTTGCCCTATGAAGGGCAGGGGGGGGGGGCAAAACTCTCTTGCACAGGGGCCCACTACAGTCTGAGTCCGCCCCTGGTGGACATTGACAGCTTGGGGCCCCTGTGCAAGAAATGTGCCTGGGGCTGCCTAGCATGCCGCTTATGATCAGGGAAATCTGGCCGTGAGACCCCCGAAGCCTCGGGCTCCGAGCAACAAGCCAGGATACCGTCATTATTGCCGCCCTGTAAGCAGGGGTGTGCATAGAAATCACAGGGCTCCATAGTAAATGGGCCCCTCCACACCGCTAAAAATATATATTTTCACTGACATGGAGACAAATTATATATCAGTAAAGATAAAGATTCGGTTCTGCTGGTTCCAGCACAGTCAGACTTGCAGTCAGGTGACAACTAGAGTGTCAGCTATGTTGGTGAATAGAACATTGCAAGATATGGCTGAGACTCTCTATTTGACACATGACAGCTAGTGTGAAAAGCGCATCCTCATGGTTACGTGATAATGGCTAGAACCGGCAAATTCCAACCATGTATATATTATATGTCTGGTATCTGTATCATCTGGTATCTACTTTATTCATTGTCTATGGAGCTGATGGAAATAACCGAGCGCAGCGCTCAGCAGCTCATAGATAATGAATAGAGCAGAGGCCAAACAGGCACAACTCTGCTCCATTCAGGACGACACTGCAGAGCTCTGTTCCCAGAATCTCTGGGGGGCCCAGTGGTCCAATCCCCAGTGACCAGCAAGTTATTCCCGATGCGATGGATTGAGGATACCTTGATTATTTGGTGAATAACCCTTTAAAGAGCCAGGTTTATTCTTCTATTCTTTACAATCACAGTATAATACATGAACTGAAAACAAATATGTTCACACACACAAACATATACATAAACATACATATACATATACTGTACATACACACACACTGTACATACACACACACGTATACCGTACATACATATATCTATACACACATATACCACACATATACCATACACCGTACATACATATACTGTATTGATACACATATATACATATACAGTACATACACACACATATATATACACACACACATGTATACACACAGTAATATAGACACAGATATAGACACACATGTATACACACACACCTATACATACATGCAGTAATCTATGATACCAGGTGTTCAGATGTGAGCTGTGCATGAGTTCTGCCACATAGCTCAGAGATGAAGTGGAGAGGGCTTCAGACACCACTGTGGGGGATGGGGACACAGTATACTGACATCAGCCCCTGCTGCTGTGCTGTCCTGTGCAGTGAGCCTAATCTCCCACCTCTTCTCTGTCAGCAGCTACTGCTGGAAGGACCGGAGGGAGCAGCAGAAGCACAGTCAGTCCTGCTCTTCCTCCACTATGGCCTCTGTGTGCTGTGCAGTAGTGATGGGTAGCTCCTGAAGGAGCCGGCTCTTTATTGTGAATCATATGAGTCGGCTCCTGGCAGGGAGTCAATTGAAATTTAAACGGCTCTTTGCCAGTTCACGTTCCACAGTCAGTCCCCTCTGGCCCAGCCCCTCCCTCTCTGGCCCCGCCCCTCCCTCCCCCTCCCCCTCTGGCCCGGCCCTCCCTCCCCCTCCCCCTCTGGCCCCACCCCGCCCCTTCCCGCTCTGGCCCCACCCCTCCCCTCCCTCCCTCCCCCTGTGGCCCGGCCCCTCCCTCCCCCTCTGGCCCCTCCCTCCCCCTCTGGCCCCTCCCTCCCGGCAGTAGTCACTCTGATCTTATCCAGGAGACTGAGAATGGCTGCTCCTCCTGCTGCCGCACATAGCACTGACTCACAGCCCCGCCCCCCTCCAATCTGTGACAAGCAGCAGTCAGGCAGGCACTTTATTAAAGGAACACTGACATCTGGATTTAGCCTGATTATAGTTATTTACCGCCAGCTTGTAAATCCTCGCTGAGCGAGGGAGAAACAGCGGATGTAAATGTGCGTCCCTTGTTCTCTCCCATTCACTTGAATGGAAGAGAACAAATGATCCAGCGATGCATATGGGCAGGGCAGATAAGGATCTCCTCTGCAAACATACCATCGCTGGATTGAGCATCACTGGATCGCAGGCTCGGGTGCTGCATGGTCCATGCGGTCAGTCAGTGAGCGCTGGCCGACAACATGGTCGCATCCTGTGTGTCTTTTGCTGAATAGGGCTCCGGCACAGGACAACTTCCATGGAAACCCATGTAAACAGTTACATAGGTTTTTATGGAATACCAGCAGGACTGAAGCAGAATTTTTAAAATAAGTATATGGAGAATATACCTATTTTAAAAAGTTCTCTTCAATTAATGGCACTAATGCCCATGTGATCCAACCCCTTTAATGACATTATATTAGTGATGGCAAAAGACATTGGTCCTTGATGGGACACCAAAAAAACAATCTTTTCCAAAACAGATAATAACAGAGGAAATAAACTGAATCAGTCCATCCAAGCTATGGCACTTAGTTTATCTATCCAATGGGCCCTAAAGACAATTTTAGGCTGCCTTCACACTTTGTGGATTTGCAGCGGAGTTTCCATGCAGATCATCAGCGTGGAAATTCCATGGCATTTACAGAAGCCAAAAGTGGCAATGGTCTTTATCCAAAACACATTCTCACTTCGTGGAAAAATTCAGAATCTGACATGAGGTGTGAAATTGGCTTCAGCAGCAGCATGTCAGTATGTGCAGAATATCCGATATGCGAAATTCATTGCAGTCAATGGACGGGTGAATTCCGCAGCAAATTCCTGATCTAAATCCGCCTGGACGCAGCTGCGACATTTGACACTGCAGTTTTGCTGCAGACTGTTTGCAGCAGACAGCCCACAGCGAACTTGCCAAGTGTGAAGGTAGCTTTAAAATGTGGCACTGATAATTAGTATCTTGTTGGTATTTTGCATCTTCATTTTGTGTTTGTTAAAGTTTTTACAGCAAATAATATAAAATCTGGTTATTCTGGAAACTATTCTGTTTTATATCATAAATTGGCACATGTGTAGATTTTTACTAAAAGGTATACAATCATGGGTTAAAACATACCAGAATTTGGCTTCAAATTTAAAGCCAAAGGTAATAGGAAATGAAGAGCCATTTTCGGAGCCAAAAGAGCCGGCTCTTTTTGGTGAGCCGATCCAAAAGAGCCGGCTCACCAAAAAATCGCATTTTACCCATCACTAGTCTGGTGCTGAACTAGAACACGCTCCCGGAAATGACATCACACCTGGAAGGATCTCATACATTCTACCATCTAGGGCACGGGAAGAGGTAAGTATTGTGCCGGCCGGGGCCCTGAGCAGGCGGGGGTGGCGCATAGCTCGCGGGGATGCCCGATGGTGAGTAAGCCCCCCGCCTGCTCAGGGCCCCGCCTCTTACCTGGGTGCAGGAGGGGGACCCGATGCAGGGGTACACAGTGCAGGCGACTGCTATGGGGCCCCCCCAGCTCACGGGCCCCATAGCAGTCGCGTGGCCTGCCGCCATTGGCGGGACGCCACTCGGTACAATGGTGTCTGGCCTGGACAATCCTCTGTAAGGGAAACCAAGTCCGAACTGATAGATTTTCCCTGCACTGATACATTGTACCAAACGGTCAGGACAGGAGGGGGATCGTCTAGACTGAATACCATTGTAATAAATGCTCCGCTGCTGTCAGGATGAGATTTTTTTCAGGTTCTGGATATTAACAAGAATGATTTTATTCTCAGACAACAAGCAGAGATCTTACAAATGGCAGAAAAGTTGAATAATCCTTCATTGCAGAGACGAGAACTTTCCTCCTGTATCCGGCGGATCGTCCTGTGGCTGAGAACAGTCTTTGCGGAGCGATTCCTCCCTATGAGGGGAACGTCGGCGCGGTGGAGCTGCTGTATCAGCCACGGAGGGGAATGAAGAGCAAGAAAGATTTATCCCTCATCCTGGAGGATCCGGAACTGAAGACTGCGGAGATCAAAGCTGAAGGTGAAGCCACATGTGATCTGTATACATCTGCAGAGGGGTCGTCACATGAGGAAATCCCCCCATATCTATGGAGATGGCGATCTGTGGGGGCCGGACACAGAATGGGTGTGTGGTGTAACCAAAGAGAACACTAAGTCAGCACAGGAGCTGTGTACACAAAACGGAAGCATTCTGCAAAGTTACTTTATTCTCTTTATCCCCTTCCCGACATCCGCAGAATTTAAGTGTCGCAATTCCAATGAGTTGTGGATTTTTGGTTCAAGTTGCCCAACGGGACCAAAAAATAATGTGATAGAAAAGTATTAAAATTGAAATTTATATATATAAAAAAAATCCTTTTAAATTTCCTACCTCCATTTGTCAATACAAAGCAAGACTAAAAGATTATATATATATATTTATTTATTTAGTATTGACACACTGACAAAAAGTCCAATCTATCAAATCATAAATATATTAACCCCTACAGCAAATGCCCAACAGCAAAGATAATCTAAACACCCAATTTTTTTTTCTTTTTGGGTAATTTTACCTCCCAAAAATGCATCAAAAAGAGATGAAAAGTTTGTAGACGGCAGAGAATGGCATCAATAACCCCCGCAGGTCGGCGAGCAGAAAGCGAACCTCGCCCAGATTCATCAGCAGAAACATGGAACAAATGCAGGGTCTCACAAAATGGTGACACAATACCGGGTTATTTATTACTGTTTGGTGACACCATAATACGGCAATTCTGGCTTCTTCATTTATTTTTCCGCTATTTAACGTGCGGTTTAAATAATTTGGGCTTTGATAGGTCGGACTTTTACAGACACGACAATATAAAATGTTTCTTTTTTAATTTCTTTTTTTTTACCTTGGAAAAAGGGGTGATTTAACATTTTTGTTTATTTTTTTTCCTTTGTAAAACTTTTTTCTTTTTTTTCCATTTTTACTTTATTTTTTTATGTCCCCTTAGGGCACTTGAACCTGCGATCTCTTGACTGCTTATTCTATATACAGTAATCCTCTAGTAATGCAGTATACAGTTTATAAGATTAAGTCCAGACTGTGGATGAACTTCACAGGAGTACCAAGATGGCAGCCATGCAGGCCTTCACCATTCCCCTGACTGCCATTGTCATCCATTTCCTGGCGATAGCTCAATATAAATGCCGCTGTTGGCTCAGGTGGCCACAGTCTACTCAAGCCGCTGCTGTCGGCTCAGGTCACCGCTGTTCTGGGCTGGCTGGCAAATTGCACACAGTAGCAACCCATCCTTATTGAGATTTATCTGTGGCTGATTCATAAAGTGAGTAAAGGTTACAAAGCTTTAAAAAGATAAAGCCGGTGTTATGATGTAATAGTTGAGGTCAAATGCCGACTAGATTCTCATCCACTTCTATCAGTGGGCTACTCAGAGAGGTGTCTGAGACTCTAGCCAGCATGTGACCAGGCATCGGACTGGCCTGCTGGGGAATTCCCCGGTGGGTCCCACTGCAGGGCCAGAACTGACAAGAGAAGGAAGGCTCCTCCCACTCCTACCCTAGCACAGCTATGCACTTGTCTATATACCGTATGCTGTGTGTGTGGGGGTGTGTGGTTTGACTTGTCTATATACTGTATGCTGTGTGTGTGTGGGGGGGACTTGTCTGTATACCGTGTGTGGGAGGTGGGGGACTTGTCTATATACTGTATGCTGTGTGGGGGACTTGTCTATATACCGTATGCTGTGTGTGGGGGACTTGTCTTTACACTGTATGCTGTGTGTGGGGGACTTCTCTATATACTGTATGCTGTGTGTGGGGGACTTGTCTATATACCGTATGCTGTGTGTGGGGGACTTGTCTATATACCGTATGCTGTGTATGGGGGACTTGTCTATATACTGTATGCTGTGTGTGGGGGGGACTTGTCTGTATACCGTGTGTGGGAGGTGGGGGACTTGTCTATATACCGTATGCTGTGTGTGGGGGACTTGTCTATATACTGTATGCTGTGTGTGTGGGGGACTTGTCTATATACTGTATGCTGTGTGTGGGGGGGACTTGTCTATATACCGTATGCTGTGTGGGAGGGACTTGTCTATATACCGTATGCTGTGTGGGGGACTTGTCTATATACCGTATGCTGTGTGGGGTATTTGTCTATATACCGTATGCTGTGTGTGGGGGACTTGTCTATATACCGTATGCTGTGTGGGGTATTTGTCTATATACCATATGCTGTATGTGGGGGACTTGTCTATATACCGTATGCTGTGTGTGGGGGACTTGTCTATATACCGTATGCTGTGTGTGGGGGACTTGTCTATATACTGTATGCTGTGTGTGGGGGACTTGTCTATATACCGTATGCTGTGTGTGGGGGACTTGTCTATATACCGTATGCTGTGTGTGGGGGACTTGTCTATATACCGTATGCTGTGTGTGGGGGACTTGTCTATATACCGTATGCTGTGTGTGGGGGACTTGTCTATATACTGTATGTTGTGTGTGGGGGACTTGTCTATATACCGTATGCTGTGTGTGGGGGACTTGTCTATATACTGTATGCTGTGTGGGAGGGACTTGTCTATATACCGTATGCTGTGTGGGGGACTTGTCTATATACCGTATGCTGTGTGTGGGGGACTTGTCTATATACTGTATGCTGTGTGTGGGGGACTTGTCTTTATACTGTATGCTGTGTGTGGGGGACTTGTCTATATACTGTATGCTGTGTGTGGGGGACTTGTCTATATACCGTGTGCTGTGTGTGGGGGACTTGTCTATATACCGTATGCTGTGTGTGTGGGGGTCTTGTCTATATACCGTATACGGTGTGTGGGGGACTTGTCTATATACTGCATGCTGTGTAGGGGACTTGTCTATATACTGTATGTTATGTAGGGGACTTGTCTATATACCGTATGCTGTGTGTGGGGGACTTGTCTATATACTGTATGCTGTGTGGGGGACTTGTCTATATACTGTATGCTGTGTGTGGGGGACTTGTCTATATACTGTATGCTGTGTGTGGGGGACTTGTCTATATACTGTATGCTGTGTATGGGGGACTTGTCTATATACCGTATGCTGTGTGTGGGGGGGACTTGTCTATATACCGTATGCTGTGTGTGGGGGGGACTTGTCTATATACCGTATGCTGTGTGTGGGGGACTTGTCTATATACCGTATATAGACAAGTCCCCCACACACAGCATACGGTATATAGACAAGTCCCCCACACACAGCATGAGGTATATAGACAAGTCCCCCACACACAGCATACGGTATATAGACAAGTACCCCACACAGCATACAGTATATAGACAAGTCCCCTACACACAGCATACAGTATATAGACAAGTCCCCCACACACAGCATACGGTATATAGACAAGTCCCCCACACACAGCATACGGTATATAGACAAGTCCCCCACACACAGCATACGGTATATAGACAAGTCCCCCACACACAGCATACGGTATATAGACAAGTCCCCCACACACAGCATACGGTATATAGACAAGTACCCCACACAGCATACGGTATATAGACAAGTCCCCCACACACAGCATACGGTATATAGACAAGTCCCCCACACACAGCATACGATATATAGACAAGTCCCCCACACACAGAATACGGCATATAGACAAGTCCCCCCCCCCCCCCACAGCATACAGTATATAGACAAGTCCCCCACACAGCATACGGTATAAAGACAAGTCCCCCACACACAGCATACGGTATATAGACAAGTCCCCCCCCCACAGCATACAGTATATAGACAAGTCCCCCACACAGCATACGGTATATAGACAAGTCCCCCCCCCACACAGCATACGGTATATAGACAAGTCCCCTACACACAGCATACGGTATATAGACAAGTCCCCCACACACAGCATACGGTATATAGACAAGTCCCCCACACACAGCATACGGTATATAGACAAGTCCCCCACACACAGCATACGGTATATAGACAAGTCCCCCACACACAGCATACGGTATATAGACAAGTCCCCCACACACAGCATACGGTATATAGACAAGTCCCCCACACAGCATACGGTATATAGACAAGTCCCCCACACAGCATACGGTATATAGACAAGTCCCTCCCACACAGCATACGGTATATAGACAATTCCCCCACACACAGCATACGGTATATAGACAAGTCCCCCACACAGCATACGGTATATAGACAAGTCCCCCACACAGCATACGGTATATAGACAAGTCCCTCCCACACAGCATACGGTATATAGACAAGTCCCCTACACACAGCATACGGTATATAGACAAGTCCCCCACACAGCATACGGTATATAGACAAGTCCCCCACACAGCATACGGTATATAGACAAGTCCCTCCCACACAGCATACGGTATATAGACAAGTCCCCCACACAGCATACGGTATATAGACAAGTCCCTCCCACACAGCATACGGTATATAGACAAGTCCCCCACACACAGCATACGGTATATAGACAAGTCCCCCACACAGCATACGGTATATAGACAAGTCCCCCACACAGCATACGGTATATAGACAAGTCCCTCCCACACAGCATACGGTATATAGACAAGTCCCCCACACACAGCATACGGTATATAGACAAGTCCCCCACACAGCATACGGTATATAGACAAGTCCCCCACACAGCATACGGTATATAGACAAGTCCCTCCCACACAGCATACGGTATATAGACAAGTCCCCCACACAGCATACGGTATATAGACAAGTCCCTCCCACACAGCATACGGTATATAGACAAGTCCCCCACACACAGCATACGGTATATAGACAAGTACCCCACACAGCATACGGTATATAGACAAGTCCCCCACACACAGCATACCGTATATAGACAAGTCCCCCACACACAGCATACGGTATATAGACAAGTCCCCCACACACAGCATGAGGTATATAGACAAGTCCCCCACACACAGCATACGGTATATAGACAAGTACCCCACACAGCATACAGTATATAGACAAGTCCCCTACACACAGCATACAGTATATAGACAAGTCCCCCACACACAGCATACGGTATATAGACAAGTCCCCCACACACAGCATACGGTATATAGACAAGTCCCCCACACACAGCATACGGTATATAGACAAGTCCCCCACACACAGCATACGGTATATAGACAAGTCCCCCACACACAGCATACGGTATATAGACAAGTACCCCACACAGCATACGGTATATAGACAAGTCCCCCACACACAGCATACGGTATATAGACAAGTCCCCCACACACAGCATACGATATATAGACAAGTCCCCCACACACAGAATACGGCATATAGACAAGTCCCCCCCCCCCCCACAGCATACAGTATATAGACAAGTCCCCCACACAGCATACGGTATAAAGACAAGTCCCCCACACACAGCATACGGTATATAGACAAGTCCCCCCCCCACAGCATACAGTATATAGACAAGTCCCCCACACAGCATACGGTATATAGACAAGTCCCCCCCCCACACAGCATACGGTATATAGACAAGTCCCCTACACACAGCATACGGTATATAGACAAGTCCCCCACACACAGCATACGGTATATAGACAAGTCCCCCACACACAGCATACGGTATATAGACAAGTCCCCCACACACAGCATACGGTATATAGACAAGTCCCCCACACACAGCATACGGTATATAGACAAGTCCCCCACACACAGCATACGGTATATAGACAAGTCCCCCACACAGCATACGGTATATAGACAAGTCCCCCACACAGCATACGGTATATAGACAAGTCCCTCCCACACAGCATACGGTATATAGACAATTCCCCCACACACAGCATACGGTATATAGACAAGTCCCCCACACAGCATACGGTATATAGACAAGTCCCCCACACAGCATACGGTATATAGACAAGTCCCTCCCACACAGCATACGGTATATAGACAAGTCCCCTACACACAGCATACGGTATATAGACAAGTCCCCCACACAGCATACGGTATATAGACAAGTCCCCCACACAGCATACGGTATATAGACAAGTCCCTCCCACACAGCATACGGTATATAGACAAGTCCCCCACACAGCATACGGTATATAGACAAGTCCCTCCCACACAGCATACGGTATATAGACAAGTCCCCCACACACAGCATACGGTATATAGACAAGTCCCCCACACAGCATACGGTATATAGACAAGTCCCCCACACAGCATACGGTATATAGACAAGTCCCTCCCACACAGCATACGGTATATAGACAAGTCCCCCACACACAGCATACGGTATATAGACAAGTCCCCCACACAGCATACGGTATATAGACAAGTCCCCCACACAGCATACGGTATATAGACAAGTCCCTCCCACACAGCATACGGTATATAGACAAGTCCCCCACACAGCATACGGTATATAGACAAGTCCCTCCCACACAGCATACGGTATATAGACAAGTCCCCCACACACAGCATACGGTATATAGACAAGTACCCCACACAGCATACGGTATATAGACAAGTCCCCCACACACAGCATACGGTATATAGACAAGTCCCCCACACACAGCATACGATATATAGACAAGTCCCCCACACACAGAATACGGCATATAGACAAGTTCCCCCCCCCCCCCCACAGCATACAGTATATAGACAAGTCCCCCACACAGCATACGGTATAAAGACAAGTCCCCCACACACAGCATACGGTATATAGACAAGTTCCCCCCCCCACAGCATACAGTATATAGACAAGTCCCCCACACAGCATACGGTATATAGACAAGTCCCCCCCCCACACAGCATACGGTATATAGACAAGTCCCCTACACACAGCATACGGTATATAGACAAGTCCCCCACACACAGCATACGGTATATAGACAAGTCCCCCACACAGCATACAGTATATAGACAAGTCCCCTACACACAGCATACAGTATATAGACAAGTCCCCCACACACAGCATACGGTATATAGACAAGTCCCCCACACACAGCATACGGTATATAGACAAGTCCCCCACACACAGCATACGGTATATAGACAAGTCCCCCACACACAGCATACGGTATATAGACAAGTCCCCCACACACAGCATACGGTATATAGACAAGTACCCCACACAGCATACGGTATATAGACAAGTCCCCCACACACAGCATACGGTATATAGACAAGTCCCCCACACACAGCATACGATATATAGACAAGTCCCCCACACACAGAATACGGCATATAGACAAGTCCCCCCCCCCCACAGCATACAGTATATAGACAAGTCCCCCACACAGCATACGGTATAAAGACAAGTCCCCCACACACAGCATACGGTATATAGACAAGTCCCCCCCCCACAGCATACAGTATATAGACAAGTCCCCCACACAGCATACGGTATATAGACAAGTCCCCCCCCCACACAGCATACGGTATATAGACAAGTCCCCTACACACAGCATACGGTATATAGACAAGTCCCCCACACACAGCATACGGTATATAGACAAGTCCCCCACACACAGCATACGGTATATAGACAAGTCCCCCACACACAGCATACGGTATATAGACAAGTCCCCCACACACAGCATACGGTATATAGACAAGTCCCCCACACACAGCATACGGTATATAGACAAGTCCCCCACACAGCATACGGTATATAGACAAGTCCCCCACACAGCATACGGTATATAGACAAGTCCCTCCCACACAGCATACGGTATATAGACAATTCCCCCACACACAGCATACGGTATATAGACAAGTCCCCCACACAGCATACGGTATATAGACAAGTCCCCCACACAGCATACGGTATATAGACAAGTCCCTCCCACACAGCATACGGTATATAGACAAGTCCCCTACACACAGCATACGGTATATAGACAAGTCCCCCACACAGCATACGGTATATAGACAAGTCCCCCACACAGCATACGGTATATAGACAAGTCCCTCCCACACAGCATACGGTATATAGACAAGTCCCCCACACAGCATACGGTATATAGACAAGTCCCTCCCACACAGCATACGGTATATAGACAAGTCCCCCACACACAGCATACGGTATATAGACAAGTCCCCCACACAGCATACGGTATATAGACAAGTCCCCCACACAGCATACGGTATATAGACAAGTCCCTCCCACACAGCATACGGTATATAGACAAGTCCCCCACACACAGCATACGGTATATAGACAAGTCCCCCACACAGCATACGGTATATAGACAAGTCCCCCACACAGCATACGGTATATAGACAAGTCCCTCCCACACAGCATACGGTATATAGACAAGTCCCCCACACAGCATACGGTATATAGACAAGTCCCTCCCACACAGCATACGGTATATAGACAAGTCCCCCACACACAGCATACGGTATATAGACAAGTCCCCCACACACAGCATACGGTATATAGACAAGTACCCCACACAGCATACGGTATATAGACAAGTCCCCCACACACAGCATACGGTATATAGACAAGTCCCCCACACACAGCATACGATATATAGACAAGTCCCCCACACACAGAATACGGCATATAGACAAGTCCCCCCCCCCCCCCCACAGCATACAGTATATAGACAAGTCCCCCACACAGCATACGGTATAAAGACAAGTCCCCCACACACAGCATACGGTATATAGACAAGTTCCCCCCCCCACAGCATACAGTATATAGACAAGTCCCCCACACAGCATACGGTATATAGACAAGTCCCCCCCCCACACAGCATACGGTATATAGACAAGTCCCCTACACACAGCATACGGTATATAGACAAGTCCCCCACACACAGCATACGGTATATAGACAAGTCCCCCACACACAGCATACGGTATATAGACAAGTCCCCCACACACAGCATACGGTATATAGACAAGTCCCCCACACACAGCATACGGTATATAGACAAGTCCCCCACACACAGCATACGGTATATAGACAAGTCCCCCACACACAGCATACGGTATATAGACAAGTCCCCCACACACAGCATACGGTATATAGACAAGTCCCCCACACAGCATACAGTATATAGACAAGTCCCCCACACAGCATACGGTATATAGACAAGTCCCCTACACACAGCATACAGTATATAGACAAGTCCCCCACACACAGCATACAGTATATAGACAAGTCCCCCACACACAGCATACGGTATATAGACAAGTCCCCCACACACAGCATACGGTATATAGAAAAGTCCCCCACACACAGCATACGGTATATAGACAAGTCCCCCATACACAGCATACAGTATATAGACAAGTTCCCCACACACAGCATACGGTATATAGACAAGTCCCCCACACACAGCATACGGTATATAGACAAGTCCCCCACACACAGCATACGGTATATAGACAAGTCCCCCACACACAGCATACGGTATATAGACAAGTCCCCCACACACAGCATACAGTATATAGACAAGTTCCCCACACACAGCATACGGTATATAGACAAGTCCCCCACACACAGCATACGGTATATAGACAAGTCCCCCCCACACAGCATATGGTATATAGACAAGTCCACCACACACAGCATACAGTATATAGACAAGTCCCCCACACAGCATACAGTATATAGACAAGTCCCCCACCTCCCACACACGGTATACAGATAAGTCCCCCACACACAGCATACGGTATATAGACAAGTCCCCCACACACAGCATACGGTATATAGACAAGTCCCCCACACACAGCATACGGTATATAGACAAGTCCCCCACACACACAGCATACGGTATATAGACAAGTCCCCCATACACAGCATACAGTATATAGACAAGTCCCCACCACACAGCATACAGTATATAGACAAGTCCCCACACAGCATACGGTATATAGACAAGTCCCCCACTCACAGCATACGGTATATAGACAAGTCCCCTACACACAGCATACAGTATATAGACAAGTCCACCACACACACAGCATACAGTATATAGACAAGTCCCCCACCCCCTCCCCCCCCACACACAGCATACAGTATATAGACAAGTCCCCCACACAGCATACAGTATATAGACAAGTCCCCCACACACAGCATACAGTATATAGACAAGTCCCCCACACACAGCATACAGTATATAGACAAGTTCCCCACACACAGCATACAGTATATAGACAAGTTCCCCCCACACAGCATACAGTATATAGACAAGTTCCCCACACAGAGCATACAGTATATAGACAAGTCCCCCACATCCCACACACGGTATACAGACAAGTCCCCCCCACACACACACAGCATACAGTATATAGACAAGTCAAACCACACACCCCCACACACACAGCATACGGTATATAGACAAGTGCATAGCTGTGGTAGGGTAGGAGTGGGAGGAGCCTTCCTTCTCTTGTCAGTGCTGGCCCTGCAGTGGGGCCCACCGGGGAATTCCCCAGCAGGCCAGTCCGATGCCTGGTCACATGCTGACTAGAGTCTCAGACACCTCTCTGAGTAGCCCACTGATAGAAGTGGATGAGAATCTAGTCGGCATTTGACCTCAACTATTACATCATAACACCGGCTTTATCTTTTTAAAGCTTTGTAACCTTTACTCACTTTATGAATCAGCCACAGATAAAACTCAATAAGGATGGGTTGCTACTGTGTGCAATTTGCCAGCCAGCCCAGAACAGCGGTGACCTGAGCCGACAGCAGCGACTTGAGTAGACTGTGGCCACCTGAGCCAACAGCGGCATTTATATTGCGCTATCGCCAGGAAATGGATGACAATGGCAGTCAGGGGAATGGTGAAGGCCTGCATGGCTGCCATCTTGGTACTCCTGTGAAGTTCATCCACAGTCTGGACTTAATCTTATAAACTGTATACTGCATTACTAGAGGATTACTGTATATAGAATAAGCAGTCAAGAGATCGCAGGTTCAAGTGCCCTAAGGGGACATAAAAAAATAAAGTAAAAATGGAAAAAAAAGAAAAAAGTTTTACAAAGGAAAAAAAATAAACAAAAATGTTAAATCACCCCTATTTTCCGAGGTAAAAAAAAAGAAATTAAAAAAGAAACATTTTATATTGTCGTGTCTGTAAAAGTCCGACCTATCAAAGCCCAAATTATTTAAACCGCACGTTAAATAGCGGAAAAATAAATTAAGAAGCCAGAATTGCCGTATTATGGTGTCACCAAACAGTAATAAATAACCCGGTATTGTGTCACCATTTTGTGAGACCCGGCATTTGTTCCATGTTTCTGCTGATGAATCTGGGCGAGGTTCGCTTTCTGCTCGCCGACCTGCGGGGGTTATTGATGCCATTCTCTGCCGTCTACAAACTTTTCATCTCTTTTTGATGCATTTTTTGGGAGGTAAAATTACCCAAAAAGAAAAAAAAATTGGGTGTTTAGATTATCTTTGCTGTTGGGCATTTGCTGTAGGGGTTAATATATTTATGATTTGATAGATCGGACTTTTTGTCAGTGTGTCAATACTAAATAAATAAATATATATATATAATCTTTTAGTCTTGTTTTGTTTTGACAAATGGAGGTAGGAAATTTAAAAGGATTTTTTTTATATATATAAATTTCAATTTTAATACTTTTCTATCACATTATTTTTTGCTCCCGTTGGGCAACTTGAACCAAAAATCCACAACTCATTGGAATTGCGACACTTAAATTCTGCGGATGTCGGGAAGGGAATAAAGAGAATAAAGTAACTTTGCAGAATGCTTCCGTTTTGTGTACACAGCTCCTGTGCTGACTTAGTGTTCTCTTTGGTTACACCACACACCCATTCTGTGTCCGGCCCCCACAGATCGCCATCTCCATATATATATGGGGGGATTTCCTCATGTGACGACCCCTCTGCCGATGTATACAGATCACATGTGGCTTCACCTTCAGCTTTGATCTCCGCAGTCTTCAGTTCCGGATCCTCCAGGATGAGGGATAAATCTTTCTTGCTCTTCATTCCCCTCCGTGGCTGATACAGCAGCTCCACCGCGCCGACGTTCACCTCATAGGGAGGAATCGCTCCGCAAAGACTGTTCTCAGCCACAGGACGATCCACCGGATACAGGAGGAAAGTTCTCGTCTCTGCAATGAAGGATTATTCAACTTTTCTGCCATTTGTAAGATCTCTGCTTGTTGTCTGAGAATAAAATCATTCTTGTTAATATCCAGAACCTGAAAAAAATCTAATCCTGACAGCAGCGGAGCATTTATTACAATGGTATTCAGTCTAGACGATCCCCCTCCTGTCCTGACCGTTTGCTAGAATGTATCAGTGCAGGGAAAATCTATCAGTTTGGACTTGGTTTCCCTTACAGAGGATTGTCCAGGCCAGACACCATTGTACCCAGTGGCGTCCCGCCAATGACGGCAGGCCACGCGACTGCTATGGGGCCCGTGAGCTGGGGGGCTTACTCACCATCGGGCATCCCGGCGCACTATGGGCCCCCCGCCTGCTCAGGGCCCCGGCCGGCACAATACTTACCTCTTCCCGTGCCCTAGACGCTAGAATGTATGGGATCCTTCCAGGTGTGATGTCATTTCCGGGGGCGTGTTCTAGTTCAGCACCAGACGCCAGAGTCTCATGCAGAGACAGAGCTGCCGGTGAAGCTGCAGGAGGAGGTCAGTATCCTAAGCTGAGAAACAGGAGATTGTTCTATTAAATGCTGGTCTGATGTCTTTTCTTCTTGTTGTTTTTGGGGTGAGGGGGCTTGATACTTGCGAGTGAGGGATTTGGGGGGGTTAATGCTGGAGGGCAGTCTGGTGGGGTTAATTAATGCTTGTGGAGATCTTAGGGGGCTCTGGGGAATAATGCAGGGATAATGCGTGCTTGTGGGGGCCCTAAGGGAATGCTGCGGGCTTATGAGGGCTCTGGGGGGGATGCTGTGGGCTTGTGGGGCCCTGGGGGGGAAGCTGTGGGTTTGTGGGTGCTCTGAGGGGGATGGTGTGGGCTTGTGGGGCCCTGGGGGGGATGCTGTGGGCTTGTGGGGGCCCTAAGGGGGATGCTGTTGGCTTGTGGGGCCCTGGGGGGGATGCTGTGGGCTTGTGGAGGCCCTTGGTGGGATACTGCGGGCTTGTGGGTGCTCTGGGGGGGATGCAGTGGGCTTGTGGGACCCTGGGGGGATGCTGCGGGCTTGTGGGGCCCTGGGAGGGATGCTGTGGGCTTGTGGGTGCTCTGGGGGGGGATGCTGCGGGCTTGTGGGTGCTCTGGGGGGATGCTGCGGGCTTGTGGGGGCTCTGGGGGGGATGCTGCGGGCTTGTGGGAGCTCTGGGGGGGATGCTGCAGGCTTGTGGGAGCTCTGGGGGGGGGGTGCTGCAGGCTTGTGGGGGCTCCAGGGGGATGCAGCAGGCTTGTGGGGGCCCCGGGGGGGATGCAGCGGGCTTGTGGGGCCTCTGTATGGGGTCCAGCCTGCATATGGCATTACATGGGGACCAGGCAGTATTCTCTATGGTGAATTATATGGGGTCCAGCATTTTGTATGGAGCATTATATGGGGCTCATAATACTGTATGGAGGACTATGTGGTGCCCATAATATTGTATGGAGGACTTAGTGGTGCCATAACACTGTATGGAGGACTATACTGTCCGGTCTGCACTGTGCGCTGTGAGGATTCACCGGTTTCTGAGCTATTGTAGAATTTACAATAGATATCACTCATGAAATGTAAGAAGTCAGTGAAATGTTTGGCATTGTACTATATCTATATCTATAATTTCTCTGCTGTATCTGTGCATCATGAATGGTTGGATGTGTTAAAGGGGCCACTGAGACTCTTTCGCCCGGGGCCCACGAAAACCTGGAGGAGGGAGCATCATGTGACACTCCCTCTGCCATCATTCCTCCTCTGCGTCTGACGCAGCGGCATGATGACGCGCCACGCTGTGCCAGACAGTGGAGCTGGCAGCTGCTGAGGTGATCAGCTGCAGAGACTGAAGCAGCGGGGAACGAGGAGCGGTAAGTATGTATTTATTTTTAAATCAGTGTGTACTGATAATACTGGAGGACTGGGGCTGCATTTTACCCTACGGGTGGGGGTGCTGCATTTTACCCTATGGGGGGCTGCATTATACTGCGTACAGGACCATGGGGGAATGCATTATACTGAGTGAGGAGCCATGGCGAGTGTCTTATACTGTGTGGAGGACCATGGGGGAGTGCATTGTACTGTGTGGAGGACCATGGGGGAGTGCATTGTACTGTGTGGAGGACCATGGGGGAGTGCATTATACTGTGTGGAGGACCACGGGGAGTGCATTGTACTGTGTGGAGGACCACGTGGGAGTGCATTATACTGCGTGGAGGACCACGAGGGAGTGCATTATTCTGCGTGGAGGACCACGAAGTTGTGCATTATACTGCGTGGAGGACCATGGGGAGTGTATTATACTGCGTGGAGGACCATGGCGAGTGCCTTATACTGTGTGGAGGACCATGGCGAGAGTCTTATACTGTGTGGAGGACCATGGCGAGTGCATTATACTCTATGGAGTATGGAGAGGTGTGGGACAGTTGGGGGATCATACTGTGTTGGTGTCATCATACTTTACCCTGGGAGTTGAGGTGGGGTACAGTAGGGTCATTATACTGCATGTGAGGGGCGGAGCCAGCAGCGATATGAGGGGCTGAGCCAACAGCGACATGAGGGGCGGAGCCAGCAGCGATATGAGGGGCGGAGCCAGCAGCGATATGAGGGGCGCTCACAGCACTGACAGGAGCAGGTGTGTGTGCAGCCAGTTCCTCTGCTGTGGGTGTTGTGGTGTGTGAGCTTCGCCGTGTATATAATATACACATATATATATATATATATATATATATATACATACACAGTTGAAACCAGAAGTTTCCATACACTGTATAAATAGACACATCTGCAGGTTTTTCTCAATATCTGACATGAAATCAGAATAAACCTTTCCCATTTTCGGTCAATTAGGATTACCATCATTTTTAATATTTGCCAAATGCCAGAATAATGAGAGAGAGAGAATGTTTTAGGACATTTTTATTACTTACTGCTAAGTCAAAAGTTTACCTCTTTCCCTCTCCTCATTCATTGGGAGTGGGGCGCGGAGGATGCTGGGTGGAACGCGCGGGGTAACCCCCGCCCACAGCCCAGCATCCACCGCGGGGTCCGCGACACTAATGTCACCCCTCATTTGACGTGACATCAGCGGAAGAAAGAGCCGGCTGCTGCCGGAGGGTCACGTGATGCCTGTGAGTGGCGCTATCGCCAGTCCCTCCTACAGGAAATCAACCCCACATGATGCTGCCACCCCCATGTTTCACAGTTGGGATGGTGTTCTTAGGCTTCCAAGCTTCTCCTTTTTTCTTCCAAAAGTAACGATAGTCACTATGCCCAAAAAGTTCAGTTTTAGTTTCATCAGACCACGGGACATGTCTCCAAAAATTAAGGTCTTTGTTCCTGTGTGCATTTGCAAACATTAATCTGGCTTTTTTATCTTTCTTTTGGAGTAATGGCTTCTTCCTGGCACAGTGGTCTTTCAGCCTATATTGATACAGTACTCATTTCACTGTGGATATAGACACAATCTTATCAGCTTCCCCTATCATCTTCACAAGATCTTTTGCTTTTGTCCTTGATATGCACATATCGGACCAAAGCACGTTCATCTCTGGGACACAGAACCCGTCTCCTTCCTGAGCGGTATGATGGCTGGACAGTCCCATCTTGTTTGTACTTGCATATAATTGTTTGTACAGATTAACGAGACACCTTCAGGTATCTTGAAATTGTACCCAAGGATGAGCCAGACTTGTGCAAGTCCACAATTCTCTTCCTGATATCTTGGTTGATTTCTTTAGACTTTCCCATGATGCTACACAAAGAAGCAGTGTGTTTCAGGTGTGCATTAAAATACATCCACAGGTGTGTCTCTAATTAACTGAGATGTTGCCAAAAAAACTATCAGAAGTTTCCAAACACATGACATCATCATATGGGCAGTCCAGAATTTTTTAAAGGTATAGCAATATTAGTGTATGTAAACTTATGACTTTGCAGTAAGTAATAAAAATGCTTTAAAACATTCTCTCTCTCTCTTATTATTCTGGCATTTGGCAAATCTTAAAAATTATGGTAATCCTAATTGACCTAAAACGTTAAGGTTTATTCTGATTTCATGTCAGATATTGAGAAAAACATGCAGATGTGTCTTTTTATTGTTATGATCTGCAACAAGTACTAAGGAAAGAAAGGAGAAAGCTATCCCTACAGTAAGACTAAGCTGAATCCCTACGATGTAGCGGGCTGCCTGTTCCTAGCGAACAGACCCGCCTTAGTCCTCGGCTAGTCTGAACGAAGACCTATAGCATAAAGGAGAGGGGTCCCTAAAAGAACTAAGGACTGGAACAAAAATGGGACATCTCCTAAACAGAGAAGTTGTTACAGAACACAAAAAGATAAACTGACAAAAAGGTACTAGAGGTCCCAGAAGGACCAAGCGAACTGACAGAGAAAGGCACAGAAGCACCTGGCTAGAAAAGCAGTCAAACAACACTGAAGTCCAACACAGCCAAAAGGGCGGAGCTGGAATATAAAGGCAGATGGTCTTGTGACCACAAAACACAAGATGGAAAAAACAAACAGGAGGGTTCTAACATTTATATAGTGTATGTAAATTTCTGGTTTCAACTTTGTATACAGGTGACAGGAGCAGGTGTGTGTGCAGCCAGGTCCGCTCTTTTTGTGGCGCCGCAGCGGAGCGTGTTGTGGTGTGTGAGCTCTGTCATGTATATAGTACAGAGGAGTATATATATATATGTGTATGTATATATATATATATATATATATATATACATACACACACACGGGGCATGCAGGAGTTTTTAGTTTACCAGTTTCGGTCCATGCGGAGCCACTATAGGATTCACTGGTAACATTTTGGGGAACAGACAACGTTTTTATAATTTTTATTCCATTTTTCTTTTGCGTGAGATTAATAAAAAACAATTCTGCTGATGTTTTTTTATTTTTTCCAGCATTCAATGGCAAAACCCCAGGAATGGTTCTTATATTTTTTCTTTCCAGCGTTTATCGTGCAGTATAGAGACAAAATGAACAAAAGCTACAATTTTGCCATTAATTCTTACTATTTTATTCTTGATGCTGTTTTTCGTGCCGGATAAATCATGTGATCGTTGTACAGTTTGGGTTGTTGTTCTCTGCGATGTTAATCAGGTTTAGTTTTTTTGTTCTTGTTTTTTGGGGGTTTATTTTAATAAAATCTAGTTTTAATGTAAGAAAAAAAATTATATTTGAGTTTTTACTTTGTATAGTTCCAAATATTTTATTGAAACGGAGTAAAGGAAAGAAGGATCAACTAGTGGGAGAGCAACTGTAAAGGACCCCTGCCAGTCCCTAAAACTAAAGGGGCCTGTGACGACACAGCATTTAATCGTAATTATCCAGATGTAAATTCCATAGGCCCAGAATGATAGACTATTGCCTGAATTATTAACTATTGAATTTATGTGTTTCTTTCTTCGGTTGGTCAACGCACATGATCTTTTGTCATTAGTCTGAATGTTGACTCATCTTGTAGGTTGAGGTGATATTTGTTAATTGATAAATGGTTATTTACCTCTTATATCAACTCTTCTGGTTTATTGCACTGTTATCTTTGCAATACAGGGACGCAGGCTCTTTGAACAATGGATGTTTGCTAAATATGTTGATTACCATTTTAGAAGTCCATGCAATTTGTTGACTTGCATTGTTTCGGAATTTATAGTTTATCCTTCAATGTTTGCAATGTTTGCAAGTCAACATTGGGGGATGAACTGTGGATGCTCCAGTAATGGGAATTAGTAACACCACCCCTTTCTCTTGACCTGTGAATGAAGTCATGAAGAAGGACAGTTGTGAACTACATAAAGGAGTCTTTTTACAAAACCACTGCCAGGAACACTGTATGGGACAGCTCTACAGAACACCATGAATCCATTAAGAGGGACACAGATTTGGTTTCTACAGGATGCCAGCTTAAGGGACCACAGCCCTGGCTGGAGGAATACAGATCTGCTCCATTGACTACTATAGAACCCATGGATACATCTGGGAAAACCAGGTTGGGACCCACCAGTCACCTGGTCCCATGGAGATGTTTGGAGTAGCCAGGTTGGGACACTCCGGACACCTGGAACTCGTGAATATGCTCGGAAAAAGCCAAGTCGGGACCTTCCGGTCACCTAGTTCCATGGATATGTTCGGAGAAGCCAGGTTGGAACTTTCTGGTCTCCTGGCCACGTACCTCAATGGACTGTCAGCTTTCTAAGCTTGTTGTTACCTCCTCTTTGTGGGTGCTCTTTGGTGGGGGTGCCATTGGTGGGGGTAGTCAGCCCCAGAAGCCCCTCGGATTGGCAGCTGCTGTAATCCCAGCGAGTCAGCGGAAGGGTGAGACTCTGTAATTTGCACCATATTAGGTATTTGCTGGGACTGTTCGATATGTTTATTGTGTGTTTGGTGGCTCAATAAAATATTACCTCACTGTTTTACAATCATCCTGTGTTGTTGTTTATGTATCTTCTATCAGTAATGGATTATAATGAGTGTGATCTGCTCCACCATGAGGGGCCCGATCCTCCCGGGGGCCCACGTTCAAAGATCCCAGCACGGCTCAGGACGGATTCTTGTAGTGCTGATGTTTGATAAATAGGATAATAGAGCGCACATAGAAAATAAATGTCTGACCTCTTCTTTCTGATGGGCATTTTAGAGCGAGGAGCTGCGCTCTGGACTCACCGCTGCACTCCCCATGCCATTGCGGTGGCCATCTTAATATCGATCTGTGCGGAGGAGACTGTGGGAGTCAGACGGAGGTGTCAAATGTACGGACCCTTTTAATCACAGGATGGAGGGTCACTGTGAATATTAATTCATGAACCACTGTGCATAGTGACTCGCCCCCAGGGCCGTGGGGCACTCGGCAGCCGGGCCTCTGGTTGCCGGGGGATATCACGGTGGCTGGCCCAGTCCGTGGCCCAGGGCGGTCACTCAAAGGGGGGGGGGATGCTTATAGGGGAAATTGTCGTGACGCCACCTGTGGATTCTGGTAAGAGGTTACCAGCGCTGCGACAGTCCACTGAGGCTGATGTTAGGGGCAGCTATGATGGAACGGCTCCCCACAGGTAGAGCAGGCCTCAGGGCAGTGTAGAAAGATGGTGGAAGCAGGAGGGAGACGGCAGGACGGTCCCAGAGGAAGTACAGGCACACACACAAGGGTAAACTTCAATACCTTTACTGGTGGTGATGCAGGTACGGTCCAGGGCTTGTGGGGGCCCCGGGGGGATGCTGCGGGCTTGTGGGGGCCCTAAGGGGATGCTGCGGGCTTGTGGGGCCCTGGGGGGGATTCTGCGGGCTTGTGGGGCCCTGGAGGGGATGCTGTGGGCTTGTGGGTGCTCTGGGGGGGATGCTGCAGGCTTGTGGGGTCTATGGGGGGGATGCTGCAGGCATGTGGGGGCTCTGGGGGGAGTGATGCAGGCTTGAGGGGGGCCCTGGAGGGGATGCTGTGGGCTTGTGGGTGCTCTGGGGGGGATGCTGCAGGCTTGTGGGGTCTATGGGGGGGATGCTGCAGGCATGTGGGGGCTCTGGGGGGAGTGATGCAGGCTTGAGGGGGGCCCTGGGGGGATGCAGCCGGCTTGTGGGGGCCCCGGGGAGGATGCAGCGGGCTTGTGGGGCCTCTGTATGGGGTCCAGCCTGCATATGGCATTACATGGGGACCAGGCAGTATTCTCTATGGTGAATTATATGGGATCCAGTATTTTGTATGGAGCATTATATAGGGCTCATAATACTGTATGGAGGACTATGTGGTGCAATAACACTGTATGGAGGACTATACTGTCCGGTCTGCACTGTGCGCTGTGAGGATTCACCGGTTTCTGAGCTATTGTAGAATTTACAGTAGATATCACTCATGAAATGTAAGAAGTCAGTGACATTTTTGGCATTGTACTATATCTATATCTATAATTTCTCTGCTGTATCTGTGCATCATGAATGGTTGAATGTGTTAAAGGGGCCACTGAGACTCTTTCGCCCGGGGCCCACGAAAACCTGAAGGAGGGAGCATCATGTGACACTCCCTCTCCCATCATTCCTCCTCTGCGTCTGACGCAGCGGCATGATGACGCGCCACGCTGTGTCAGACAGTGGAGCTGGCAGCTGCTGAGGTGATCAGCTGCAGAGACTGAAGCAGCGGGGAACGAGGAGCGGTAAGTATGTATTTATTTTTTAAATCATTGTGTACTGATAATACTGGAGGACTGGGGCTGCATTTTACCCTACGGGTGGGGGGGGCTGCATTTTACCCTATGGGGGGCTGCATTATACTGCGTACAGGACCATGGGGGAATGCATTATACTGAGTGGAGAACCATGGCGAGTGTCTTAAGGCCCCGTCACACTAAGCGATGCAGCAGCGATCCCGACAACGATACGACCTGTCAGGGATCGTTGCTGCATCGCTAATACATCGCTGGGGAGCTGTCAAACAGGCAGGCTCACCAGCGATCAGGGGAGCAGCGATATCGTGGAAAGAATCGTTCCACGATGTCCTGCTCCTGTTACCAGCCTACTGCTTAAGCAGGAGCAGGCTGGTAACCATGGTAAACATCGGGTTACTAGGGGCACGCGCGCACTTAGTAACCCGCTGTTTATCATGGATACCACTCTGCTAAGGTGAACGGTAGCCTCCGCGCACCGTAGCAGAGTGGTATCCATGGTAAACAGCGGGTTACTAAGTGCGCGCGTGCCCCTAGTAACCCGATGTTTACCATGGTTACCAGCCAGATCGTTGGTCCCGCTGGTCACACACAGCGATGTGTGCTGGCCAGCGGGAGGCCAACGACCAAAAAATGGTCCAGGACACTTTGCAGCGATCAGCAACCTCACAGCAGGGGCCTGATCGTTGCAAAGTGTCACACATAGCGACATCGCTGGTGAGGTCGCTGGTGAGTCACCAAAACCGTGACACAGCAGCGATCTCGCTAGCGATATCGCTATGTGAGACGGGGGCTTTATACTGTGTGGAGGACCATGGGGGAGTACATTGTACAGTGTGGAGGACCATGGGGGAGTGCATTGTACTGTGTGGAGGACCATGGGGGAGTGCATTATACTGTGTGGAGGACCACGGGGAGTGCATTGTACTGTGTGGAGGACCATGGGGAAGTGCATTATACTGTGTGGAGGACCACGGGGAGTGCATTGTACTGTGGAGGACCACGTGGGAGTGCATTATACTGCGTGGAGGACCACGAGGGAGTGCATTATACTGCGTGGAGGACCATGGCGAGTGCCTTATATTGTGTGGAGAACCATGGCGAGAGTCTTATACTGAGTGCATTATACTCTATGGAGTGTGGAGAGGTGTGGGGCAGTTGGGGGATCATACTTTACCCTGGGAGTTGAGGTCGGGTACAGTAGGGTCATTGTACTGCGCATATGGAGGAATTCACCATGGGGGTATCATACCGTGTTTGGGGGGCACTTTTGTTGGCACCACACTTTATGGGCAATGAAAAAGGGATCTAGGACTTCAGCAGGAGGAAAATTACTATGTAAAGGCTGGAAGGTTGTGAGATCTGATCTTCTGCGACCCCGACAATTATTTACATTTTTATTGCTGGGGGGGGGGCCCAATTAGAATTTCTGCGTCCTATGTATGTCCCTGATTATACCAAATCCTCAGCTGTGCTGGTACTAAGGATATGGACACTCAGACATTTTGGGCTAAATATATACATACAAATATTTTTTCAATAACGTTTCATAAACAATTTGGCTTTTTTATTTCCTTTGCATTGCTAGTTGCAGAATGAGCTCACTGAGAATTTATCAGTGAGCTCATTCTGACCTTCTCTGTGCTGATTATGTTCACAGACCGGCATGAAAGTTGGGCTGATCTCTGATCCAGTAATAAATCATCGCAGAAATAAAAGCGCTGGAAACTCCACATCATAAGGAGCTCACTGACTGAATCTCAAGTTAACTCATTCTGCAGCCATCAATGTGCTGCTGGGAAACAAAAAGCTGGTAAAGGCCGAACAGAGCAAATGTTACAAGAAGCAAAATAGTAAAAAGTCTTTTTAGAGCAATATACATGTATTTAAAGGGATTGTCCGGTGTGAAGCTGAAGGCTGCAGTCATCTGTGTGACTCTCTGTGACTGCAGACTTGTAATCCTCACATCATGTAGACTGCACGCTGCCAGCATTATTCTCAGCCCAGAGATGGCAGAAGCCCCTGTATCATGTGTACAGGAATTGTGCCCCCTCTCCCCGAGGAGCAGCAGCGCCTCGTCCTCCAGATACATGAGGGTCCCATCGGGGAGATCCGCATGTACCGGCCATGATGTCATCTCCATGGATACGGCATCAATGTGCAGAGCAGAAGACCCCTGTAAGGGAGAGCTCAGACGTGGGGGGATTGATGTGGATGTGAGGAGCAGATCCCCCCCATATTCACAGATTATCGCACAATACATGTGGCCTTGCACAGGAAAAACTGTGAGGAAAGAAGAAATCAGATTTCTTACAATATAGAATAATGTCCTCCTGCCCTCGCTCATGTCCAGTATTATTTATCCCCTGACCTTTAGGGTGGGGAACCCCTCCTGAGCCCCCTCCATTATATAGGAGCCATATATCTGCTCCATTACTGGCAGAAGGTAAGGAGCCAATCACACTGCACGGCTTCTACTTCCTGCTCTAAGCCCCGCCCACCTGCCTTCCCTTGAGATCTCCATGACAACCCTTGTGTGACTACAGTGACAGGCCACGCCCCCGAGGATTCTGATCAGTGCGGATGTCTCCATATTGCTGAGGACTGTGAGCGGCTGATGGGCGGAGCCAGCAGCGATGTGAGGGGCGGAGCCAGCAGCGATATGAGGGGCGGAGCCAGCAGCGACATGAGGGGCGGAGCCAGCAGTGATATGAGATGCGGAGCCAACAGCGACATGAGGGGCGGAGCCAGCAGCGATGTGAGGGGTGGAGCCAGGAGCGACATGAGGGGCGGAGCCAGCAGTGATATGAGATGCGGAGCCAGCAGCGATATGAGGGGCGGAGCCAGCAGCGACATGAGGGGCGGAGCCAGCAGTGATATGAGATGCGGAGCCAGCAGCGATGTGAGGAGCGGAGCCAGCAGCGATATGAGGGACGGAGCCAGCAGTGATATGAGAGGCGGAGCCAGCAGCGATATGAGGGGCGGAGCCAGCAGCGATATGAGGAGCGCTCACAGCACTGACAGGAGCAGGTGTGTGTGCAGCCCGTTCCTCTGCTGTGGGTGTTGTGTTGTGTGAGCTTCGCCGTGTATATATTATACACATATATATATATATATATATACAGAGTTGAAATCAGAAGTTTCCATACACTGTATAAATAGACACATCTGCAGGTTTTTCTCAATATCTGACATGAAATCAGAATAAACCTTTCCCATTTTAGGTCAATTAGGATTACCATCATTTTTAATATTTGCCAAATGCCAGAATAATGAGCGTCTCTTGTAAGGGGCATTAAAAGAGTCTTGTTATATCACTCTGACCTCCACGTGTCTTGTAAGGGGCATTAAAACCGTCTTGTTATACCACTCTGACCTCCACGTGTCTTGTAAGGGGCATTAAAACCGTCTTGTTATACCACTCTGACCCCCACGTCTCTTCAGAGGGGCATTAAAACCGTCTTGTTATACCACTCTGACCTCCACGTCTCTTCTGAGGGGCATTAAAACCATCTTGTTATACCACTCTGACCTCCACGTCTCTTGTAAGGGGCATTAAAACCGTCTTGTTATACCACTCTGACCTCCACGTCTCTTCTGAGGGGCATTAAAAGCGTCTTGTTACACCACTCTGACCTCCACGTGTCTTGTAAGGGGCATTAAAACCGTCTTGTTATGCCACTCTGACCTCCACGTCTCTTCTGAGGGGCATTAAAAGCGTCTTGTTAAGCTACTGGGACCTCCACGACTCTTCGAACGGGCATTGCATTTCCTCATAATTTTTGGAAGCTTTTGCTTGGAAGGCATAAGCAAATACTATGGGAGACCCACTCCCCAATAATGGGAATAATGTTTTTAAGATGCTGTACTGTATGGCTCTTGTAAGGGGCATTAAAACCGTCTTGTTAAGCTACTGTGACCTCCATGTCTCTTCAAAGGGGCATTAAAAGCGTCTTCTTAAGCCACTCTGAACTCCACAGCTCTTCCAAGGGGCATTGAAATGTTGTTTTTAATTACCTTACCTCTAATCTCCATGACTCTTCCAACGGACATTGCATTTCCTCCTAATTTTAGTCAGCTTTTGCTTTTCAATGCAAAGGTGAAAACTAAGGGAGACACACTCCCCAATAATGGGTAGAAGGTTTTTAGTACGCTGTAATCCACATCTGTTTCCAGGGGCATTGCAGTTCCTTATAATTTTTGGAAAGCCTTCCATTCACTGCTTAGGCCAACAGTGCACAGGAGACCCAGTTGCCATAAATGGAAAAAAAGGTTTAGTTAAGGCCCTCTGACCTCCATGTCATTTCCAAGGGGCATTGGAGTGCCTCAAAAGTTTTGGTAGGCATTGCACTCACTGTATGCCCTATAACTGTGTAGCCAAACCGCTCCTTTTGTTACAGAAACATATCCTACAAGACATATGTGGTTGACTGGCCTGATATTGATGTGAATGGTCCCTGTTCCTCCTGCTCTTTCTCCTTTGCCACTACCTCATCCATCATTTATCACTTGAAGCTTTGTTTTAACGAGAGTCATAGAACTTGGATAGTAGCAGGAAAACATCCAGCAATCCTCGGAGGAGGTAGGATATGACCACCTCAGGCCTAGTCGCTACTACATACATGCGCTTGCATTCCTTGAAAACAAAGCAGATGCTAACTTCTATCATCCTCATCATGCTCCTCACCTTGGCACTCTCAACTCCCCTGATAAAGAAGCCAGGGCCCACCGGAGAAGTCGGGTTCTTTGGTGGGCTCGTCCAATGCTGCCCTAAAGCAGGCCAGTCTAAGAAAAGTGTGTGGGGATGTTCCGCGGAGAAATCGGGGCGGCTTGGAACCGTTTATTGACACCTGGCCGCGGGGCGGCTGGGGACCGAGTGTGGACACCCGGCCGCCCCCTGGCGGCTGGGGACCGAGCATGGAAACCCGGCCGCCGGGCGGCTGGGGACTGAGTATGGATACCTCGCTGCCGAAGCAGCCATGAGGTAGTGGCCAGCTTCGGCCTCCTCAAAACTAAAAGGCCCAATTTCAACTGCAAGCTAGCAGTATGGTATTGCAGCCTGGGGGTGGGTGGGTGGTTGGCTGCATATTTGCGCTTGCATTGCAAGGAATGGGGGAGGTATAATTGAACACTGCCCTGGGACAAGGACTTGCACGGGGATAGTTGCAAGTCTGCATCTTCTGATGCGGCAAGGATCACTTCTGATGGGCACACTTTTAGGCAGTAACCTGGGAGTCAGAGATCCTTCCAGGAGTCTTCCCCATGCTGTTCCCATGTCTTTTCAGCACTATATGCATGTGTCACACAGCACATGGCCAGATAAGGTTGTAAAATGTTAAAATGACATTTCCCGGTGAATGCATTTGTCACAGTTGAAAGCAATACAAAAGTGCAAAAACGCATAAAAAATGCTACTTGTGAACATAGCCCAAGGTGTGGAGGAGTATTTTTGTTTTTGGTTATTTATTTTACCTTATACACAAGTCTTTACCCTGGAAAAGAAATTCCTTAACATATTTCACAGGAAAAAAGTTTCACTTTCGTTTTTGAACATTTTCTTATGAGCCTGTAAAAGTGGCTTAATACCTCTGACCACGTTGTTGACAACAGTGACCTTGGGGGTCAGAAATGCTTCCTGGGGCGATCCCCATGCTGTCCCCATGTCATCTGAGCACTGTCACTATCATTTTGGGCACTTTTTAGGCTTTCTACAGACTGCCGGAGGTGCCGCCGCAAAAATGCTCGGGTCTCCCATAGACTAACATGGGCTCGTTGCTCAGGTCGAGCACCCGAGTATCACGGCGAGCTCGGGCCGAGCTTCGAGCACCCGAGCATTTTAGTGCTCGCTCAACACTATTTATAACGGGGGCACAAGCTAGTGACTGATTTATATTCTCAGTGGAGCAGGATTCATTGTGGTGAATGATATACTCATGGGCACAGTGTGGCACATATTTGCATTTGGTGGCACAGTGGGCGGCATTATTTATTTAAGTCGCTTATATTTGTAACATTTTTGTTTTTCAGGAGTGCGGTGATCTGCTGAAAAGTGCGGAGCAGCCGAAACCTGGACAGCAAACTGCAAAGACGAATCATGGCGGGAAGTCGTCACGAAAGACTGGACTAGGTAAAGAAGAGAAGAAAGAGAGCGACTGCAGTGTATAAACTGGAGGGTTAGGTGGGGCCCATTATATTATAATAAATCTATGTGGGGCCCATTATATTATAATAATTCTATGTGGGGCCCATTATATTATAATAAATCTATGTGGGGCCCATTATATTATAATAAATCTATGTGGGGTCCATAATATTATAATAAATCTATGTGGGGTCCATAATATTAAAGGGACGGATATGTGGGGCCCATTATATTATAATAAATCTATGTGGTGCCCATTATATTAAAGGGAAAGCTATGTGGGGCCAATTATATTAAAGGGAAAGCTATGTGGGGCCAATTATATTAAGGGGAAAGCTATGTGGGGCCCGTTATATTAAAGGGAAAGCTATGTGGGGCCCATTATATTAAAGAGAAAGCTATGTGGGGCCCATTATATTAAAGAGAAAGCTATGTGGGGCCCATTATATTAAAGAGAAAGCTATGTGGGGCCCATTATATTAAAGAGAAAGCTATGTGGGGCCCATTATATTAAAGAGAAAGCTATGTGGGGCACATTATATTAAAGGGAAAGCTATGTGGGGCCCATTATGTTAAAGAGAAAGCTATGTGGGGCCCATTATATTAAAGAGAAAGCTATGTGGGGCCCATTATATTAAAGAGAAAGCTGTGTGGGGCCCATTATATTAAAGAGAAAGCTGTGTGGGGCCCATTATATTAAAGAGAAAGCTATATGGGGCCCATTATATTAAAGAGAAAGCTATATGGGGCCCATTATATTAAAGAGAAAGCTATGTGGGGCCCATTATATTAAAGAGAAAGCTATGTGGGGCCCATTATATTAAAGAGAAAGCTATGTGCGGCCCATTATATTAAAGAGAAAGCTATGTGGGGCCCATTATATTAAAGAGAAAGCTATGTGGGGCCCATTATATTAAAGAAAAAGCTATGTGGGGCCCATTATATTAAAGAAAAAGTTATGTGGGACCCATTATATTAAAGGGAAAGCTATGTGGGGCCCATTATATTAAAGGGAAAGCTATGTGGGGCCCGTTATCTTAAAGGGACATCTACGTAGGGCCCATTATATTAAATGGATGTCTATGTGGGGCCCATTATATTAAAGAGAGAGCTATGTGGGGCCCATTATATTAAAGAGAAAGCTATGTGGGGCCCATTATATTAAAGAGAAAGCTATGTGGGGCCCATTATATTAAAGGGAAAGCTATGTGGGGCCCATTATATTAAAGAGAAAGCTATGTGGGGCCCATTATATTAAAGAGAAAGCTATGTGGGGCCCATTATATTAAAGAGAAAGCTATGTGGGGCCCATTATATTGAAGGGAAAGCTATGTGGGGCCCATTATGTTAAAGAGAAAGCTATGTGGGGCCCATTATATTAAAGAGAAAGCTATGTGGAGCCCATTATATTAAAGAGAAAGCTGTGTGGGGCCCATTATATTAAAGAGAAAGCTATATGGGGCCCATTATATTAAAGAGAAAGCTATATGGGGCCCATTATATTAAAGAGAAAGCTATGTGGGGCCCATTATATTAAAGAGAAAGCTATGTGGGGCCCATTATATTAAAGAGAAAGCTATGTGCGGCCCATTATATTAAAGAGAAAGCTATGTGGGGCCCATTATATTAAAGAGAAAGCTATGTGGGGCCCATTGTATTAAAGAAAAAGTTATGTAGGACCCATTATATTAAAGGGAAAGCTATGTGGGGCCCATTATATTAAAGGGAAAGCTATGTGGGGCCCATTATATTAAAGGGAAAGCTATGTGCGGCCCATTATATTAAAGAGAAAGCTATGTGGGGCCCATTTTATTAAAGAGAAAGCTATGTGGGACCCATTATATTAAAGAGAAAGCTATGTGGGGCCCATTATATTAAAGGGAAAGCTATGTGGGGCCCATTATATAATAATAAAATCTATGTGGTGCCCATTATATTAAAGGGAAAGCTATGTGGGGCCCATTATATTAAAGAGAAAGCTATGTGGGGCCCATTATATTAAAGGGAAAGCTATGTGGGGCCCATTATATTAAAGGGAAAGCTATGTGGGGCCCGTTATCTTAAAGGGACATCTACGTAGGGCCCATTATATTAAATGGATGTCTATGTGGGGCCCATTATATTAAAGAGAGAGCTATGTGGGGCCCATTATATTAAAGAGAAAGCTATGTGGGGCCCATTATATTAAAGAGAAAGCTATGTGGGGCCCATTATATTAAAGGGAAAGCTATGTGGGGCCCATTATATTAAAGAGAAAGCTATGTGGGGCCCATTATATTAAAGGGAAAGCTATGTGGGGCCCATTATATAATAATAAAATCTATGTGGGGCCCATTATATTAAAGGGAAAGCTATGTGGGGCCCGTTATCTTAAAGGGACATCTACGTATATGATAAATTCTATATGGGGCCCATGATATTTAATGGAAGGCTATGTGAGGCCCATTATATTAAATAGAGGACTATGTGGGGACCAATACATTAAAAAGAAAGCTATATTGGGGCCCACTATGTTATCTGGAAGGTTTTGTGGGGCCCTCTGTATTAAATTGAGGGCTATGTGAGGCCTATTAAATTAAATGGAAAGCGTTGCGGGGCCCATAATATTATATGGAGGGCTATGTGAGGCGCATTTATCAAATAAAGGGCTATGTAGCGCCAATTATATTAAATGTAAGCCTGTGTTTTGTCCATTATATTAAATAGAGATGTATCTTGGCTCCATTATAATAAATGGAAGGCAATGTGGGGACCATTATATTAAATGGAGGGTTATGTGGGGCCCATTATATTAAATGGAAGCCTATATGGAGCCCAGTAAATTAAATGTAAAGCTATGTGGGGCCCAATATTTTAAATGGAAGGTTAAGTGGGGCCAATTGTATTAAATAGAGGGCTATGTGGTGCCCAATATAAAACATGGAAGGCTTTTTGGTGCCCATTATATTAAATAGAGGGATATTTTGGCCCCATTTTATTAAATGGAAGGCTATGTCAGGTCCAATATATTAAATGGAGTCCAGTGCGGCCTATTATATTAAATTGACGGTTATGTGGGGTTCAATAGATTAAATGAAAAGGTATGTGGAGCCCAATAAATTAAATTATAGTACATGGAAGGCAATGTGCGGCTCATTATACTATATAGAGGGCTATGTGGGGGCCATTATACTTTATAGAATTCTATGTGGGGGTCCATTATACTTTTGCCAATGGCAAATTGTGTGTTCCGGTGGCACTCCAAAGGTAAAGGGTGTGCTCCGGTGGCACTCCAACGTCATAGGGTGTGCTCTGGTGGCACACCAATGGCAAAAAGGCCAAAGAGTAGACTCTGGTGGCAGACTGAGCAGCCCTAGAGTGCACCCCAGTGATAAGCAATAAGGCCAAAGAATGTACCCTGGTGGTAGGCTAAAAAGCCCTAGAGTGCGCCCCAGTGGTAAGCAATGAGGCCAAAAAGTGCACCCCGGTGGCAGGCTAAAAAAGCCTAAAATGAGTGAACCGGTGGTAAGCAAAATGGTCAGAGTGTACCCCGGTCGCAGTTAAAAAGCCCAAGTTGGGTGCCCCGGTGGTAAGCTAAAAGGCCAAAGAGTGCACCCCGGTGTAAGCTAAAAAGCCCAAGATGGGTGCCCCGGTGGTAAGCAAAAAAGGTCACATATTGGGCCCCTCTGGTAGGCCTACGGGAAATAGAGTTCTCCGATGGCACACCAACGGTAAAGGGTGTGCCCGATGGTACTCCAATGGTAAAGGGTGTGCTTCAGTGGCATGCCAGTGGCAAAAAGTGTACTCCGGTGGCATGCTAATGGTGAAAGGTGTGCTCTTTTGGCACCCCAACTGTAAAGAGTGTGTTCCAGTGGCACCCCAGCAGCCAATGGTGTACTTCGGTGGCAGACCATCGGGAAATGGTGTGATATGTAAGGCTCATCATAACAAAAGGGAGGGCTATGTGGGACCCATTATTTTATATGGAAAGCAAGGTGGGGCCCATTATATTAATTAGGGGCTTATGTGGGGCTCTTTATATTAAATAAAAACATATGTGGGCCCCATTAAATAAAATGGAAGGCTATGTGGACCCCATTAAATTAAATGGAAGGCTATGTGGACCCCATTAAATTAAATGGAAGGCTATGTGGGGCCCATTATATTAAATGGAAGCCTATATGGGGCCCAATAAATTAAATGAAAAGCTACAGTATGTACAGCAATAATAAAAATGGTAATAATACAGGGTGGGCTATTTATATGGATACACCTAAATTAAATGGAATGGTTGGTGATGTCAACTTCCTGTTTATGGCACATTAGTATATGGGAGGGGGAAACTTTTCCAGATGGGTGGTGACTATGGCGGCCATTTTGAAGTCGGCCATTTTGGATCTAACTTTATTTTTTTCAATGGGAAGAGGGTGATGTGACACATCAAACTCATTGAGAATTTCATAAGAAAATACAATGGTGTGCTTGGTTTTAACATAACTTTATTCTTTCATGAATTTTTTACAAGTTTATGACCACTTATAAAATGTGTTTAAAGTGCTGCCCATTGTGTTGGATTGTCAATGCAACCCTCTTCTCCCACTCTTGACACACTGATAGCAACACCGCAGAAGAAATGCTAGCACAGGCTTTCAGTATCCGTTGTTTCAGATGCTGAAAGGTTATATGGGGCCTATTAAAATAAATGGAAGACTATGCAGGACCTCTTGTAATAACTAGAAGGCAATTTGTGGCCCATTATATTAAACTAGATGGTGGCCCGATTCTAACTCATCGGGTATTCTAGAATATGTATGCGGCCGGCCGCGACCAATCAGCGAACCGTGTTAGTGAGGACCGGAGAGCATGTTTAAATTTGGCGCCAAAACCGGTGATTGGTCACGGCTGGTGGCCGCGACCAATCAGCGAATCGTATTAGTGAGAACCGGGGAGCGGGTACTTCCACTGTGAGCAGCCGGGAGATGACCGGCTGCTCGCAGCAGAAGTATCCCAACCGGCGGCGCCGCTCCCCGGTCCTCCCTTCACACTTGCCGTCGGGAGATCAGCGGCCCTAGCCGCTGATCTAGCGAAGGTAGCCGCATGAAGGTCAGCGGCGCCGCAGGTCGGGGTACTTCTGCTGCGAGCAGCCGGGAGATGACCGGCTGCATCGCCACTGACCTCTGTGCAGAGCGGTGTTTAAATTTGGAGCCAATATCGCTGATTGGTCGTGGCCGCCGAATCGTATTAGTGAGGACAGGGGAGCGGCGCTGCCTGTGCGGGTACTTCCACTGCGAGCAGCCGGGAAATGACCGGCTGCTCGCAGCAGAAGTATCCCGACCGGTGGCGCCGCTCCCCGGTTCTCCCTTCACACTTTCCGTCGGAAGATCAGCGGCCCTAACCGCTGATCTCCCGACGGTAGCCGCATGGAGGTCAGCGGCGCCGCTGGTCGGGGTACTTCTGCTGTTAGCGCCGGTCATCTCCCGGCTACATCGCCGCTGACCTCCGTGCGGCAGATGAGCTGCTAATGGCCGCCATCTTTTTTTGAAATCCCACGTCGCTGATTGACCACGGTCGGACCAATCAGCGACGCAGGACTTCCTGGACAGAAGGACAGACAGACATGATAAGACGATTATATATATTAAATGTAAGGTTATGTAGGGCCCAATATATTCAATGAAAAACTATATGGACCCATTATATAAAAGAAAAAGCTAAGTGTGGCCCATTTTATTAAATGGATGATGGCGTGCTCCCTTGGCAAGCCAGCGGGAAAGTGGCGTGCTTCCGGTGGCAAGCCAGCGGGACAGTGGCGTGCTCCGGTGGCAAGCCAGCGGGAAAGTGGCGTGCTCCGGTGGCAAGCCAGCGGGAAAGTGGCGTGCTCCGGTGGCAAGCCAACGGGAAAGTGGCGTGCTCCGGTGGCAAGCCAACGGGAAAGTGGCGTGCTCCGGTGGCAAGCCAACGGGAAAGTGGCGTGCTCCGGTGGCAAGCCAACGGGAAAGTGGCGTGCTCCGGTGGCAAGCCAACGGGAAAGTGGCGTGCTCCGATGGCAAGCCAACGGGAAAGTGGCGTGCTCCGGTGGCAAGCCAGCGGGAAAGTGGCGAGCTCCGGTGGCAAGACAACGGGAAAGTGGCGTGCTCCGGTGGCAAGCCAACGGGAAAGTGGCGTGCTCCGGTGGCAAGCCAACGGGAAAGTGGCGTGCTCCGGTGGCAAGCCAACGGGAAAGTGGCGTGCTCCGGTGGCAAGCCAACGGGACTGTGGCGTGCTCCGATGGCAAGCCAACGGGAAAGTGGCGTGCTCCGGTGGCAAGCCAACAGGACTGTGGCGTGCTCCGGTGGCAAGCCAACGGGACTGTGGCGTGCTCCGGTGGCAAGCCAACGGGAAAGTGGCGTGCTCCGGTGGCAAGCCAAAGGGAAAGTGGCGTGCTCCGGTGGCAAGCCAACGGGAAAGTGGCATGCTCCGGTGGCAAGCCAACGGGACTGTGGCGTGCTCCGGTGGCAAGCCAACGGGAAAGTGACGTGCTCCGGTGGCAAGCCAACGGGAAAGTGGCGTGCTCCGGTGGCAAGCCAACGGGAAAGTGGCGTGCTCCGGTGGCAAGCCAACGGGAAAGTGGCGTGCTCCGGTGGCAAGCCAACGGTAAAGTGGCGTGCTCCGGTGGCAAGCCAACGGGAAAGTGGCGTGCTCCGGTGTCAAGCCAACGGGACTGTGGCGTGCTCCGGTGGCAAGCCAACGGGACTGTGGCGTGCTCCGGTGGCAAGCCAACGGGAAAGTGGCGTGCTCCGGTGGCAAGCCAACGGGAAAGTGGCGTGCTCCGGTGGCAAGCCAACGGGAAAGTGGCGTGCTCCGGTGGCAAGCCAACGGGAAAGTGGCGTGCTCCGGTGGCAAGCCAACGGGAAAGTGGCGTGCTCCGGTGGCAAGCCAACGGGAAAGTGGCGTGCTCCGGTGGCAAGCCAACGGGACTATGGCGTGCTCCGGTGGCAAGCCAACGGGAAAGTGGCGTGCTCCGGTGGCAAGCCAACGGGAAAGTGGCGTGCTCCGGTGGCAAGCCAACGGGAAAGTGGCGTGCTCCGGTGGCAAGCCAACGGGAAAGTGGCGTGCTCCGGTGGCAAGCCAACGGGAAAGTGGCGTGCTCCGGTGGCAAGCCAACGGGAAAGTGGCGTGCTCCGGTGGCAAGCCAACGGGAAAGTGGCGTGCTCCGGTGGCAAGCCAGCGGGAAAGTGGCGTGCTCCGGTGGCAAGCCAGCGGGAAAGTGGCGTGCTCCGGTGGCAAGCCAACGGGAAAGTGGCGTGCTCCGGTGGCAAGCCAACGGGAAAGTGGCGTGCTCCGGTGGCAAGCCAACGGGAAAGTGGCGTGCTCCGGTGGCAAGCCAACGGGAAAGTGGCGTGCTCCGGTGGCAAGCCAACGGGACTGTGGCGTGCTCCGGTGGCAAGCCAACGGGACTGTGGCGTGCTCCGGTGGCAAGCCAACGGGACTGTGGCGTGCTCCGGTGGCAAGCCAACGGGACAGTGGCGTGCTCCGGTGGCAAGCCAACGGGAAAGTGGCGTGCTCCGGTGGCAAGCCAGCGGGAAAGTGGCGTGCTCCGGTGGCAAGCCAGCGGGAAAGTGGCGTGCTCCGGTGGCAAGCCAACGGGAAAGTGGCGTGCTCCGGTGGCAAGCCAACGGGAAAGTGGCGTGCTCCGGTGGCAAGCCAACGGGAAAGTGGCGTGCTCCGGTGGCAAGCCAACGGGACTGTGGCGTGCTCCGGTGGCAAGCCAACGGGAAAGTGGCGTGCTCCGGTGGCAAGCCAACGGGAAAGTGGCGTGCTCCGGTGGCAAGCCAACGGGAAAGTGGCGTGCTCCGGTGGCAAGCCAACGGGAAAGTGGCGTGCTCCGGTGGCAAGCCAACGGGAAAGTGGCGTGCTCCGGTGGCAAGCCAACGGGACTGTGGCGTGCTCCGGTGGCAAGCCAACGGGAAAGTGGCGTGCTCCGGTGGCAAGCCAACGGGAAAGTGGCGTGCTCCGGTGGCAAGCCAACGGGAAAGTGGCGTGCTCCGGTGGCACGCCAACGGGAAAGTGGCGTGCTCCGGTGGCAAGCCAGCGGGAAAGTGGCGTGCTCCGGTGGCAAGCCAGCGGGAAAGTGGCGTGCTCCGGTGGCAAGCCAGCGGGAAAGTGGCGTGCTCCGGTGGCAAGCCAACGGGAAAGTGGCGTGCTCCGGTGGCAAGCCAACGGGAAAGTGGCGTGCTCCGGTGGCAAGCCAACGGGAAAGTGGCGTGCTCCGGTGGCAAGCCAGCGGGAAAGTGGCGTGCTCCGGTGGCAAGCCAGCGGGAAAGTGGCGTGCTCCGGTGGCAAGCCAATGGGAAAGTGGCGTGCTCCGGTGGCAAGCCAACGGGAAAGTGGCGTGCTCCGGTGGCAAGCCAACGGGAAAGTGGCGTGCTCCGGTGGCAAGCCAACGGGAAAGTGGCGTGCTCCGGTGGCAAGCCAACGGGAAAGTGGCGTGCTCCGGTGGCAAGCCAACGGGAAAGTGGCGTGCTCCGGTGGCAAGCCAACGGGAAAGTGGCGTGCTCCGGTGGCAAGCCAACGGGAAAGTGGCGTGCTCCGGTGGCAAGCCAGCGGGAAAGTGGCGTGCTCCGGTGGCAAGCCAGCGGGAAAGTGGCGTGCTCCGGTGGCAAGCCAACGGGAAAGTGGCGTGCTCCGGTGGCAAGCCAACGGGAAAGTGGCGTGCTCCGGTGGCAAGCCAACGGGAAAGTGGCGTGCTCCGGTGGCAAGCCAACGGGAAAGTGGCGTGCTCCGGTGCCAAGCCAACGGGACTGTGGCGTGCTCCGGTGGCAAGCCAACGGGAAAGTGGCGTGCTCCGGTGGCAAGCCAACGGGAAAGTGGCGTGCTCCGGTGGCAAGCCAACGGGAAAGTGGCGTGCTCCGGTGGCAAGCCAACGGGAAAGTGGCGTGCTCCGGTGGCAAGCCAACGGGAAAGTGGCGTGCTCCGGTGGCAAGCCAACGGGACTGTGGCGTGCTCCAGTGGCAAGCCAACGGGACTGTGGCGTGCTCCGGTGGCAAGCCAACGGGAAAGTGGCGTGCTCCGGTGGCAAGCCAACGGGAAAGTGGTGTGCTCCGGTGGCAAGCCAACGGGAAAGTGGCGTGCTCCGGTGGCAAGCCAACGGGACTATGGCGTGCTCCGGTGGCAAGCCAACGGGAAAGTGGCGTGCTCCGGTGGCAAGCCAACGGGAAAGTGGCGTGCTCCGGTGGCAAGCCAACGGGAAAGTGGCGTGCTCCGGTAGCAAGCCAACGGTAAAGTGGCGTGCTCCGGTGGCAAGCCAACGGGAAAGTGGCGTGCTCCGGTGGCAAGCCAACGGGACTGTGGCGTGCTCCGGTGGCAAGCCAACGGGACTGTGGCGTGCTCCGGTGGCAAGCCAACAGGAAAGTGGCGTGCTCCGGTGGCAAGCCAACGGGAAAGTGGCGTGCTTCGGTGGCAAGCCAACGGGAAAGTGGCGTGCTCCGGTGGCAAGCCAACGGGAAAGTGGCGTGCTCCGGTGGCAAGCCAACGGGAAAGTGGCGTGCTCCGGTGGCAAGCCAACGGGACTGTGGCGTGCTCCGGTGGCAAGCCAACGGGAAAGTGGCGTGCTCCGGTGGCAAGCCAACGGGAAAGTGGCGTGCTCCGGTGGCAAGCCAACGGGAAAGTGGCGTGCTCCGGTGGCAAGCCAACGGGACAGTGGCGTGCTCCGGTGGCAAGCCAACGGGACAGTGGCGTGCTCCGGTGGCAAGCCAACGGGAAAGTGGCGTGCTCCGGTGGCAAGCCAACGGGAAAGTGGCGTGCTCCGGTGGCAAGCCAACGGGAAAGTGGCGTGCTCCGGTGGCAAGCCAACGGGAAAGTGGCGTGCTCCGGTGGCAAGCCAACGGGAAAGTGGCGTGCTCCGGTGGCAAGCCAACGGGACAGTGGCGTGCTCCGGTGGCAAGCCAACGGGACAGTGGCGTGCTCCGGTGGCAAGCCAACGGGAAAGTGGCGTGCTCCGGTGGCAAGCCAACGAGAAAGTGGCGTGTTCCGGTGGCAAGCCAACGGGACAGTGGCGTGCTCCGGTGGCAAGCCAACGGGACAGTGGCGTGCTCCGGTGGCAAGCCAACGGGACAGTGGCGTGCTCCGGTGGCAAGCCAACGGGACAGTGGCGTGCTCCGGTGGCAAGCCAACGGGACAGTGGCGTGCTCCGGTGGCAAGCCAACGGGACAGTGGCGTGCTCCGGTGGCAAGCCAACGGGAAAGTGGCGTGCTCCGGTGGCAAGCCAACGGGAAAGTGGCGTGCTCCGGTGGCAAGCCAACGAGAAAGTGGCGTGCTCCGGTGGCAAGCCAACGGGAAAGTGGCGTGCTCCGGTGGCAAGCCAACGGGAAAGTGGCGTGCTCCGGTGGCAAGCCAACGGGAAAGTGGCGTGCTCCGGTGGCAAGCCAACGGGAAAGTGGCGTGCTCCGGTGGCAAGCCAACGGGAAAAGGGGCGTGCTCCGGTGGCAAGCCAACGGGAAAGTGGCGTGCTCCGGTGGCAAGCCAACGGGAAAGTGGCGTGCTCCGGTGGCAAGCCAACGGGACTGTGGCGTGCTCCGGTGGCAAGCCAACGGGACTGTGGCATGCTCCGGTGGCAAGCCAACGGGACTGTGGCGTGCTCCGGTGGCAAGCCAACGGGACAGTGGCGTGCTCCGGTGGCAAGCCAACGGGAAAGTGGCGTGCTCCGGTGGCAAGCCAGCGGGAAAGTGGCGTGCTCCGGTGGCAAGCCAGCGGGAAAGTGGCGTGCTCCGGTGGCAAGCCAACGGGAAAGTGGCGTGCTCCGGTGGCAAGCCAACGGGAAAGTGGCGTGCTCCGGTGGCAAGCCAACGGGAAAGTGGCGTGCTCCGGTGGCAAGCCAACGGGACTGTGGCGTGCTCCGGTGGCAAGCCAACGGGAAAGTGGCGTGCTCCGGTGGCAAGCCAACGGGAAAGTGGCGTGCTCCGGTGGCAAGCCAACGGGAAAGTGGCGTGCTCCGGTGGCAAGCCAACGGGAAAGTGGCGTGCTCCGGTGGCAAGCCAACGGGAAAGTGGCGTGCTCCGGTGGCAAGCCAACGGGACTGTGGCGTGCTCCGGTGGCAAGCCAACGGGAAAGTGGCGTGCTCCGGTGGCAAGCCAACGGGAAAGTGGCGTGCTCCGGTGGCAAGCCAACGGGAAAGTGGCGTGCTCCGGTGGCACGCCAACGGGAAAGTGGCGTGCTCCGGTGGCAAGCCAGCGGGAAAGTGGCGTGCTCCGGTGGCAAGCCAGCGGGAAAGTGGCGTGCTCCGGTGGCAAGCCAGCGGGAAAGTGGCGTGCTCCGGTGGCAAGCCAACGGGAAAGTGGCGTGCTCCGGTGGCAAGCCAACGGGAAAGTGGCGTGCTCCGGTGGCAAGCCAGCGGGAAAGTGGCGTGCTCCGGTGGCAAGCCAGCGGGAAAGTGGCGTGCTCCGGTGGCAAGCCAGCGGGAAAGTGGCGTGCTCCGGTGGCAAGCCAACGGGAAAGTGGCGTGCTCCGGTGGCAAGCCAACGGGAAAGTGGCGTGCTCCGGTGGCAAGCCAACGGGAAAGTGGCGTGCTCCGGTGGCAAGCCAACGGGAAAGTGGCGTGCTCCGGTGGCAAGCCAACGGGAAAGTGGCGTGCTCCGGTGGCAAGCCAACGGGAAAGTGGCGTGCTCCGGTGGCAAGCCAACGGGAAAGTGGCGTGCTCCGGTGGCAAGCCAACGGGAAAGTGGCGTGCTCCGGTGGCAAGCCAGCGGGAAAGTGGCGTGCTCCGGTGGCAAGCCAGCGGGAAAGTGGCGTGCTCCGGTGGCAAGCCAACGGGAAAGTGGAGTGCTCCGGTGGCAAGCCAACGGGAAAGTGGCGTGCTCCGGTGGCAAGCCAACGGGAAAGTGGCGTGCTCCGGTGGCAAGCCAACGGGAAAGTGGCGTGCTCCGGTGGCAAGCCAACGGGACTGTGGCGTGCTCCGGTGGCAAGCCAACGGGAAAGTGGCGTGCTCCGGTGGCAAGCCAACGGGAAAGTGGCGTGCTCCGGTGGCAAGCCAACGGGAAAGTGGCGTGCTCCGGTGGCAAGCCAACGGGAAAGTGGCGTGCTCCGGTGGCAAGCCAACGGGAAAGTGGCGTGCTCCGGTGGCAAGCCAACGGGAAAGTGGCGTGCTCCGGTGGCAAGCCAACGGGACTGTGGCGTGCTCCGGTGGCAAGCCAACGGGACTGTGGCGTGCTCCGGTGGCAAGCCAACGGGAAAGTGGCGTGCTCCGGTGGCAAGCCAACGGGAAAGTGGCGTGCTCCGGTGGCAAGCCAACGGGAAAGTGGCGTGCTCCGGTGGCAAGCCAACGGGACTATGGCGTGCTCCGGTGGCAAGCCAACGGGAAAGTGGCGTGCTCCGGTGGCAAGCCAACGGGAAAGTGGCGTGCTCCGGTGGCAAGCCAACGGGAAAGTGGCGTGCTCCGGTGGCAAGCCAACGGTAAAGTGGCGTGCTCCGGTGGCAAGCCAACGGGAAAGTGGCGTGCTCCGGTGGCAAGCCAACGGGACTGTGGCGTGCTCCGGTGGCAAGCCAACGGGACTGTGGCGTGCTCCGGTGGCAAGCCAACAGGAAAGTGGCGTGCTCCGGTGGCAAGCCAACGGGAAAGTGGCGTGCTTCGGTGGCAAGCCAACGGGAAAGTGGCGTGCTCCGGTGGCAAGCCAACGGGAAAGTGGCGTGCTCCGGTGGCAAGCCAACGGGACAGTGGCGTGCTCCGGTGGCAAGCCAACGGGACAGTGGCGTGCTCCGGTGGCAAGCCAACGGGACAGTGGCGTGCTCCGGTGGCAAGCCAACGGGAAAGTGGCGTGCTCCGGTGGCAAGCCAACGAGAAAGTGGCGTGTTCCGGTGGCAAGCCAACGGGAAAGTGGCGTGCTCCGGTGGCAAGCCAACGGGACTGTGGCGTGCTCCGGTGGCAAGCCAACGGGACTGTGGCGTGCTCCGGTGGCAAGCCAACGGGGAAGTGGCGTGCTCCGGTGGCAAGCCAACGGGAAAGTGGCGTGCTCCGGTGGCAAGCCAACGGGAAAGTGGCGTGCTCCGGTGGCAAGCCAACGGGAAAGTGGCGTGCTCCGGTGGCAAGCCAGCGGGAAAGTGGCGTGCTCCGGTGGCAAGCCAACGGGAAAGTGGCGTGCTCCGGTGGCAAGCCAACGGGAAAGTGGCATGCTCCGGTGGCAAGCCAACGGGAAAGTGGCGTGCTCCGGTGGCAAGCCAACGGGAAAGTGGCGTGCTCCGGTGGCAAGCCAACGGGAAAAGGGGCGTGCTCCGGTGGCAAGCCAACGGGAAAGTGGCGTGCTCCGGTGGCAAGCCAACGGGAAAGTGGCGTGCTCCGGTGGCAAGCCAACGGGACTGTGGCGTGCTCCGGTGGCAAGCCAACGGGACTGTGGCATGCTCCGGTGGCAAGCCAACGGGACTGTGGCGTGCTCCGGTGGCAAGCCAACGGGACAGTGGCGTGCTCCGGTGGCAAGCCAACGGGAAAGTGGCGTGCTCCGGTGGCAAGCCAGCGGGAAAGTGGCGTGCTCCGGTGGCAAGCCAGCGGGAAAGTGGCGTGCTCCGGTGGCAAGCCAACGGGAAAGTGGCGTGCTCCGGTGGCAAGCCAACGGGAAAGTGGCGTGCTCCGGTGGCAAGCCAACGGGAAAGTGGCGTGCTCCGGTGGCAAGCCAACGGGACTGTGGCGTGCTCCGGTGGCAAGCCAACGGGAAAGTGGCGTGCTCCGGTGGCAAGCCAACGGGAAAGTGGCGTGCTCCGGTGGCAAGCCAACGGGAAAGTGGCGTGCTCCGGTGGCAAGCCAACGGGAAAGTGGCGTGCTCCGGTGGCAAGCCAACGGGAAAGTGGCGTGCTCCGGTGGCAAGCCAACGGGACTGTGGCGTGCTCCGGTGGCAAGCCAACGGGAAAGTGGCGTGCTCCGGTGGCAAGCCAACGGGAAAGTGGCGTGCTCCGGTGGCAAGCCAACGGGAAAGTGGCGTGCTCCGGTGGCACGCCAACGGGAAAGTGGCGTGCTCCGGTGGCAAGCCAGCGGGAAAGTGGCGTGCTCCGGTGGCAAGCCAGCGGGAAAGTGGCGTGCTCCGGTGGCAAGCCAGCGGGAAAGTGGCGTGCTCCGGTGGCAAGCCAACGGGAAAGTGGCGTGCTCCGGTGGCAAGCCAACGGGAAAGTGGCGTGCTCCGGTGGCAAGCCAGCGGGAAAGTGGCGTGCTCCGGTGGCAAGCCAGCGGGAAAGTGGCGTGCTCCGGTGGCAAGCCAGCGGGAAAGTGGCGTGCTCCGGTGGCAAGCCAACGGGAAAGTGGCGTGCTCCGGTGGCAAGCCAACGGGAAAGTGGCGTGCTCCGGTGGCAAGCCAACGGGAAAGTGGCGTGCTCCGGTGGCAAGCCAACGGGAAAGTGGCGTGCTCCGGTGGCAAGCCAACGGGAAAGTGGCGTGCTCCGGTGGCAAGCCAACGGGAAAGTGGCGTGCTCCGGTGGCAAGCCAACGGGAAAGTGGCGTGCTCCGGTGGCAAGCCAACGGGAAAGTGGCGTGCTCCGGTGGCAAGCCAGCGGGAAAGTGGCGTGCTCCGGTGGCAAGCCAGCGGGAAAGTGGCGTGCTCCGGTGGCAAGCCAACGGGAAAGTGGAGTGCTCCGGTGGCAAGCCAACGGGAAAGTGGCGTGCTCCGGTGGCAAGCCAACGGGAAAGTGGCGTGCTCCGGTGGCAAGCCAACGGGAAAGTGGCGTGCTCCGGTGGCAAGCCAACGGGACTGTGGCGTGCTCCGGTGGCAAGCCAACGGGAAAGTGGCGTGCTCCGGTGGCAAGCCAACGGGAAAGTGGCGTGCTCCGGTGGCAAGCCAACGGGAAAGTGGCGTGCTCCGGTGGCAAGCCAACGGGAAAGTGGCGTGCTCCGGTGGCAAGCCAACGGGAAAGTGGCGTGCTCCGGTGGCAAGCCAACGGGAAAGTGGCGTGCTCCGGTGGCAAGCCAACGGGACTGTGGCGTGCTCCGGTGGCAAGCCAACGGGACTGTGGCGTGCTCCGGTGGCAAGCCAACGGGAAAGTGGCGTGCTCCGGTGGCAAGCCAACGGGAAAGTGGCGTGCTCCGGTGGCAAGCCAACGGGAAAGTGGCGTGCTCCGGTGGCAAGCCAACGGGACTATGGCGTGCTCCGGTGGCAAGCCAACGGGAAAGTGGCGTGCTCCGGTGGCAAGCCAACGGGAAAGTGGCGTGCTCCGGTGGCAAGCCAACGGGAAAGTGGCGTGCTCCGGTGGCAAGCCAACGGTAAAGTGGCGTGCTCCGGTGGCAAGCCAACGGGAAAGTGGCGTGCTCCGGTGGCAAGCCAACGGGACTGTGGCGTGCTCCGGTGGCAAGCCAACGGGACTGTGGCGTGCTCCGGTGGCAAGCCAACAGGAAAGTGGCGTGCTCCGGTGGCAAGCCAACGGGAAAGTGGCGTGCTTCGGTGGCAAGCCAACGGGAAAGTGGCGTGCTCCGGTGGCAAGCCAACGGGAAAGTGGCGTGCTCCGGTGGCAAGCCAACGGGACAGTGGCGTGCTCCGGTGGCAAGCCAACGGGACAGTGGCGTGCTCCGGTGGCAAGCCAACGGGACAGTGGCGTGCTCCGGTGGCAAGCCAACGGGAAAGTGGCGTGCTCCGGTGGCAAGCCAACGAGAAAGTGGCGTGTTCCGGTGGCAAGCCAACGGGAAAGTGGCGTGCTCCGGTGGCAAGCCAACGGGACTGTGGCGTGCTCCGGTGGCAAGCCAACGGGACTGTGGCGTGCTCCGGTGGCAAGCCAACGGGGAAGTGGCGTGCTCCGGTGGCAAGCCAACGGGAAAGTGGCGTGCTCCGGTGGCAAGCCAACGGGAAAGTGGCGTGCTCCGGTGGCAAGCCAACGGGAAAGTGGCGTGCTCCGGTGGCAAGCCAGCGGGAAAGTGGCGTGCTCCGGTGGCAAGCCAACGGGAAAGTGGCGTGCTCCGGTGGCAAGCCAACGGGAAAGTGGCATGCTCCGGTGGCAAGCCAACGGGAAAGTGGCGTGCTCCGGTGGCAAGCCAACGGGAAAGTGGCGTGCTTCGGTGGCAAGCCAACGGGAAAGTGGCGTGCTCCGGTGGCAAGCCAACGGGAAAGTGGCGTGCTCCGGTGGCAAGCCAACGGGAAAGTGGCGTGCTCCGGTGGCAAGCCAGCGGGAAAGTGGCGTGCTCCGGTGGGAAGCCAACGGGAAAGTGGCGTGCTCCGGTGGCAAGCCAACGGGACAGTGGCGTGCTCCGGTGGCAAGCCAACGGGACAGTGGCGTGCTCCGGTGGCAAGCCAACGGGACAGTGGCGTGCTCCGGTGGCAAGCCAACGGGAAAGTGGCGTGCTCCGGTGGCAAGCCAACGAGAAAGTGGTGTGTTCCGGTGGCAAGCCAACGGGAAAGTGGCGTGCTCCGGTGGCAAGCCAACGGGACTGTGGCGTGCTCCGGTGGCAAGCCAACGGGACTGTGGCGTGCTCCGGTGGCAAGCCAACGGGAAAGTGGCGTGCTCCGGTGGCAAGCCAACGGGAAAGTGGCGTGCTCCGGTGGCAAGCCAACGGGAAAGTGGCGTGCTCCGGTGGCAAGCCAACGGGAAAGTGGCGTGCTCCGGTGGCAAGCCAGCGGGAAAGTGGCGTGCTCCGGTGGCAAGTCAACGGGAAAGTGGCGTGCTCCGGTGGCAAGCCAACGGGAAAGTGGCGTGCTCCGGTGGCAAGCCAACGGGAAAGTGGCGTGCTCCGGTGGCAAGCCAACGGGAAAGTGGCGTGCTCCGGTGGCAAGCCAACGGGAAAGTGGCGTGCTCCGGTGGCAAGCCAACGGGAAAGTGGCGTGCTCCGGTGGCAAGCCAACGGGAAAGTGGCGTGCTCCGGTGGCAAGCCAACGGGAAAGTGGCGTGCTCCGGTGGCAAGCCAGCGGGAAAGTGGCGTGCTCCGGTGGCAAGCCAACGGGAAAGTGGCGTGCTCCGGTGGCAAGCCAACGGGAAAGTGGCGTGCTCCGGTGGCAAGCCAACGGGAAAGTGGCGTGCTCCGGTGGCAAGCCAACAGGAAAGTGGCGTGCTCCGGTGGTAAGCCAACGGGACTGTGGCGTGCTCCGGTGGCAAGCCAACGGGAAAGTGGCGTGCTCCGGTGGCAAGCCAACGGGAAAGTGGCGTGCTCCGATGGCAAGCCAACGGGAAAGTGGCGTCCTCCGGTGGCAAGCCAACGGGAAAGTGGCGTGCTCCGGTGGCAAGCCAACGGGAAAGTGGCGTGCTCCGGTGGCAAGCCAACGGGAAAGTGGCGTGCTCCGGTGGCAAGCCAACGGGACTGTGGCGTGCTCCGGTGGCAAGCCAACGGGACTGTGGCGTGCTCCGGTGGCAAGCCAACGGGAAAGTGGCGTGCTCCGGTGGCAAGCCAACGGGAAAGTGGCGTGCTCCGGTGGCAAGCCAACGGGAAAGTGGCGTGCTCCGGTGGCAAGCCAACGGGACTGTGGCGTGCTCCGGTGGCAAGCCAACGGGAAAGTCGCGTGCTCCGGTGGCAAGCCAACGGGAAAGTGGCGTGCTCCGGTGGCAAGCCAACGGGAAAGTGGCGTGCTCCGGTGGCAAGCCAACGGGAAAGTGGCGTGCTCCGGTGGCAAGCCAACGGTAAAGTGGCGTGCTCCGGTGGCAAGCCAACGGGAAAGTGGCGTGCTTCGGTGGCAAGCCAACGGGACTGTGGCGTGCTCCGGTGGCAAGCCAACGGGACTGTGGCGTGCTCCGGTGGCAAGCCAACGGGAAAGTGGCGTGCTCCGGTGGCAAGCCAACGGGAAAGTGGCGTGCTCTGGTGGCAAGCCAACGGGAAAGTGGCGTGCTCCGGTGGCAAGCCAACGGGAAAGTGGCGTGCTCCGGTGGCAAGCCAACGGAAAAGTGGCGTGCTCCGGTGGCAAGCCAACGGGAAAGTGGCGTGCTCCGGTGGCAAGCCAACGGGACTGTGGCGTGCTCCGGTGGCAAGCCAACGGGAAAGTGGCGTGCTCCGGTGGCAAGCCAACGGGAAAGTGGCGTGCTCCGGTGGCAAGCCAACGGGAAAGTGGCGTGCTCCGGTGGCAAGCCAACGGGAAAGTGGCGTGCTCCGGTGGCAAGCCAACGGGAAAGTGGCGTGCTCCGGTGGCAAGCCAACGGGAAAGTGGCGTGCTCCGGTGGCAAGCCAACGGGACTGTGGCGTGCTCCGGTGGCAAGCCAACGGGACTGTGGCGTGCTTCGGTGGCAAGGCAGCGGGAAAGTGGCGTGCTCCGGTGGCAAGCCAACGGGAAAAGGTGTGCTCCGGTGGCATGCTAATGGTAAAGGTGTGCTCCAGTGGCATTCTAACGGTAAAGGTGTGCTGCGGTCACATGCTAATGGTAAAGGTGTGCTCCGGTGGCATGCTAACGGGAATAGGTGTGCTCCGATGGCATGCTAACGGGAATAGGTGTGCCCGGTGGCGTACTAACGGGAAAAGGTGTGCTACGGTGGCATGCTAGCGGGAAATGGTGTGCTTCGGTGGCATGATAACGAGAAAAGGGGTACTCCATTGGCACCACAATGGTCAAGGGACTTGGAAATGTCACATGTGAAGTCATACTCGCATAGTGTCTGTTGTTGCAGGGATCAAAAGAGCGACCCGGTGGAACAAGATGTGGACACTGTGCGGCAGATGGTGGTTTAAGGACAGCAAACAGCAAAATAAGACCAAGCAACAGCAAGAAAACAATCCAAGAATTACCGCAGCAGACAAGTAAGTGATTGTGATTCTTTTAAACGGTGATGTATGATCAGATGAAGTGGAATGCAGTAAGTTTGGAAATATGATTAACATGTTAATAAAGTGTCTGAAATGTATGAGCGAGAAAGAGAAAAAGGTGGATTGTTACAGGGGGACAGCTGAGAGTAGGGAGTTGCAGAGAAAGTCCTTGTGACAGGTTTAGGATGTATACGGCTGTTTATTGCCTCCTCCACATACAAAGGCAGGAGATGAGACTATCAAACTATTGAACTTGGAGTTGTCAGTAATGTTGGAGGTGAAATTAATAAAGCAAGTAAAATGGGAAAGAAAAAAAGGGGTTGTATGTTTGCCTGGTCAGAGGGATGTTTGCCTGGTCATGGGGATGTTTGTCTGGTCAGAGGGATGTTTGCCTGGTCAGAGGGATGTTTGCCTGGTCAGGGGGATGTTTGCCTGGTCAGGGGGATGTTTGCCTGGTCAGGGGGATGTTTGTCTGGTCAGGGGGATGTTTGTCTGGTCAGAGGGATGTTTGCTTCACGTTGGGGAAGAGGGAAAGGATTGAATAATCCGGCACCTGTCCTATGCACAGGATGGTCAGCTAGTGCCGCCATTGGGAAAGAGCTGACCTAGTGTCACTATCAATCATCAGAGTCTGCAGTACAACTGATTAGGGGTCCAGCAGGGGGGCGCTGATGACACAGGTGGACCTTGGGGCGGTTTTCCGGTTGCGGACGCTGCACCTAGAGGGTTTTCTTCATGTAATTATCCTCCTCACATTGCAGACTTGTGAACTTAATAAATTTTCTTCATTTGCTTATTTTCTTCCTTCTCTCCCAAACACGTTGCTGAAGTGCTGTCTCACCCCCACTGCCCCCATCCAGAAGCTTCTTGTGGCTGCTGTTCAGTGAGATTTGTCCTCTATATACCAGCAGTCTGTGTATGGGCCTGTCCCTGTCTGATCCTCTCTGCTCTCCACCCCTGCACTCAGACATGGGAAACCCTGTACTCGGATTACTTCACATCTTGGTGAACAACAGCTGAAAGGACCCTATAAAGGAGCCTTTACCAGGCAGGTGACAGCGGTGCAGCATTGTGCTTGTGGGGGCAATCGGGCGGTGGAGTCAGAAATTGGGGAATACTTGGGTGCTCTCTGGACGGACAATATTAGTGCTGCAGTAATTTCCCACAAGTTTTTGCACAGAGCGGCCACTAATATAGAATAAAGTAAAACAATTGTGCTCTGTAAATAATGGCTGTGCTTTGCTACAAATGCTTCATGTTCGCAGGAGGTTTTTTTTTCTTTAATAAATTTTATTTAGTTTATAATTGATTTTTTCTCTTTCTGCTAGATATCAGCACATGATAGAGGCCGTACGGGACTGATATAAGAAGTTCTTGGCTGAGAAGGAAAGAAGCTTCATTCCTCCATGAGCTGCAGTTCTTTGTGTCCAGTCGGGAACTCTATTAGTAAGTAGATTTTATCACCGGCGCAGACATTTCCGGGAAGGTTCCAATTGGCCGAATACAAGACGTTCATTAAACTCTTCAATTGAAATAAACGTCTGGTTATCATCCACAATACTTAATACCGGTCACTTGTCACAAATTTGTATATTTTTACCTGTTATAAAATGCTGCTGATCCCTTGAATCTTTTCTTTTTTTTTGTCATTTTAGACAAAACATTACATATTTCTGACAAGTCCCAGGTCTTTTCACACCACTCGTTTTGCAGGTTCTTTAATACTACAGCACTTATGTTATTGGGGTCATTTTTGTGCAGTTTGCAGTTACATGATTTTTTATACATGTTTTTTTTTAGCTTTGTCTTGTTATTACATCACATTCATCTTTTTCCTCTCTTGCTTTCCTGGACTGAAGGAAACATATCTCCAAGTCACTCTGAGCTGCCGGCAGGAGAGATGGACCCTCAGGAGCCTCCTAGTCTTCAGAATCCACATGAAGGAGAAGTCCAAGAACAAGAAAGGCCTCCGACAGCAGAGCAACCTGTCCGCCAAAAAGTCCCAGAAGAAGAAGCGATGGTCCCGCAGCTCATCTGTGTTTTTCCTAAATGTGGTTTATACTTTTACTGATTGTAATTTTCTTGGTCGATACCAGATAAAGTTTTGGATGACAACTGTCTGGACTTGTGTCTTATTTTACATTTCTCCTTTTTTCTTCTTGCTTCCCCTCCAGTGAGATCTGGCTTAGGTGATAAAAGCCTTTCTCTATCCGGCATTTTTGCAGCAGGCTGGAGAAAGACTTTCTGGATGATAACTTGCCTTAGTCTCAGGTGCCCATACACTAGTTAGCTTTAGACCGGACGCTTGTCCACACAACACATCCCGACTCCCTCATATACATGAATGTGGTTATATGTGTGGGGGAGATGGCCCCATACACAGCACATGGTCGGCTGCTCCAGCAAAAATCCTTGGGTTTGACCTACCTTCCTGTAATATATATGGGGGGCCATTAGTTGGATGTTTGCAGGACCCCTCTTTGTCCAACAGCTTCCCTCCCCCACACATAGCAAGCAGTGTACAGACAAGCTCCCTTCCCGCACATACAGCATATATAGCATATAAAGAAAAAACTTAGAAGTCTGAACAGAAACATAAATTGATGTGCATGCAAAATGTAAATGCATGTTAACACAAGGCCAAAGCAAAATACTCAAGTAACTGGAAGTAAATGGGTAAATCGCACAGTGCAAAAATAATAAATAATGAAGGGTATTTAGTTAACATAATTTTGATCAAAATAATGTAAAAGCTATCCCGCCACGTCATAGCAACCCTTATGGGACAATCCTAACTCTAATATTAAAACCTTACCATTTGTCAAGTGACGTACATATGGATAAGGGCAGAGAGACTGACCCCCTAGTAGAAGCATAGACCTGAGGCAGAATAAACATTTCAGCTCAGACAAAGGGTGGCCACACCCTAATATGTACTAAAGCACACTGAACTACAAAGAAAAAACCTAGAAGTCTGAACTGAAACATAAATTGATGTGCATGCAAAATGTAAATGCATGTTCACACAAGGCCACTAGACAAAGAAAAACCAAAGACAAGCAAAATACCCAAGTAACCGGAAGTAAATGGGTAAATCGCAAAGTGCAAAAATAATAAATAATGAAGGGTATTTAGTAGTGAAGAGCGAGCACTAAAATGCTCGGGTGCTCAAAGCTCGGGCCGAGCTCGCCATGATACTCGGTTGCTCGACCTGAGCCACGAGCCCAATGTTAGTCTATGGGAGACCCGAGCATTTTCGCGGCGGCATCCCCGGCTGTCTTTTAAAAGCCTAACAAGTGTCCAAAATGTGGCAGTGCTCAAATGACATGGGGACAGCATGGGGATCGCCCCAGGAAGAATTTCTGACCCCCAGGTCACTTCTGTCAACAACGTGGTCAGAGGTATTAAGCCACTTTTAAGGGCTCACAATAAAACGTTCAAAAACTAAACTGAAACTGCTTTCCTGTGAAATATGTTAAGGAAGTTCCTTTCCAGGGTAAAGACTTGTGTATAAGGTAAAATAAATAATAGAAAAAAAAAATACTCCTCCACACCTTGGGCTATGTTCACAAGTAGCATTTTTAATGTGTTTTTGCACTTTTGTATTGCTTCAACCGTGACAAATGCATTCACCGGGAAATGTCATTTTAACATTTTACAACCTTATCTGGCCATGTGCTGTGTGACACATGCATACAGTGCTGAAAAGACATGGGGACAGCATGGGGAAGACCCCTGGAAGCATCTCTGACTCCCCGGTCACTGCCTAAAAGTGTGCCCATCAGAAGTCATCCTTGCCGCATCAGAAGATGCAGACTTGCAACTATCCCCGTGCAAGTTCTTGTCCCAGGGCAGGGTTCAATTGTACCTCCCCCATTCCTTGCAATGCAAGCGCAAATATGCAGCCAACCACCCACCCACCCCCAGGCTGCAATACCATATTGCTTGCTTGCACTTGAAATTGGGCCGTTTAGGCATGTGGAGGCGGAATCTGGCCACCATGTCATGGCAGCGTTGGCGGCCTGGTATCCATACTCAGTCCCCAGCCGCCCGGCGGCGGGGTGTCCACACTCGGTCCCCAACCGCCTGGGGGCGGCCGGGTGTCCATACTCGGTCGCCAGCCGCCTGGGGGCAGCCGGGTGTCCATAAAAGGTCCCCAGCCGCCCCTATTTCTCCTTGGAACATCCCCCCACACACTTTTCTTAGCCTGGCCTGCTTTAGGGCAGCATTGGACGAGCCCACCAGAGAACCAGACTCCTCCGGTGGGCCCTGGCTTCTCCATCAGGGGAGTTGAGAGTGCCAAGGTGAGGACCATGATGATGATACAAGTTAGCATCTGCTTTGTTTTATTGGAATGCAAGCGCATGTATGTAGTAGCGGCAAGGCCTGAGGTGGTCAGCGTTTTGGCGCATATCCTACCTCCTCCGAGGATTGCTGGATGTTTTCCTGCTACTATCCCAGTTCTATGACTCCCGTTAAAACAAAGCTTCAGGTGATGAATGATGGATGAGGTGGTGGCAAAGGAGAGCAGGAGGAACAGGGACCATTCACATCAATATCAGGCAAGTCAACCACATATGTCTTGTAGGATATGTTTCTGTAACAAAAGGAGCGGTTTGGCTACACAGTTATAGGGCATACAGTGAGTGCAATGCCTACCAAAAATTTCGAGGCACTCCAATGTACCTTGGAAATGACATGGAGGTCAGAGGGCCTTAACTAAACAGTTTTTTCCATTTATAGCAACTGGGTCTCCTGTACAATGTTGGCCTAAACAGTGAATGGAAGGCTTTCCAAAAATTATGAGGTACTGCAATGCCCCTTGAAACAGACGTGGATTACAGCGTACTAAAAACCTTCTACCCACTATTGGGGAGTGGGTCTCCCTTAGTATTCGCCTTTGCATTGAAAAGCAAAAGCTGACTAAAATTAGGAGGAAATGCAATGTCCGTTGGGAGAGTTGTGGAGGTTAGAGGTAATTAAAAACAACATTTCAATGCCCCTAGGAAGAGCTGTGGAGTTCAGAGTGGCTTAAGAAGACTGTTTTAATGTCCCTTTGAAGAGACATGGAGGTCACAGTAGCTTAACAAGATGGTTTTAATGCCCCTCGGAAAAGACGTGGAGGTCCCAGTAGCTTAACAAGACGGTTTTAATGCTCCTCAGAAAAGTGGTGAAGGTCCCAGTAGCTTAACAAGACGGTTTTAATGCCCCTTGGAAAAGTGGTGGAGGTCGCAGTAGCTTAACAAGACGGTTTGAATGCCCCTTGGAAGAGACGTGGAGGTCCCAGTAGCTTAACAAGACGGTTTGAATGCCCCTTGGAAGAGACGTGGAGGTCCCAGTAGCTTAATAAGACTGTTTTAATGCCCCTCGGAAAAGTGGTGGAGGTCACAGTAGCTTAACTAGACGCTTTTAATGCCCCTCGGAAGAGACGTGGAGGTCCAAGTAGCTTAACAAGACGGTTTGAATGCCCCTTGGAAGAGACGTGGAGGTCCCAGTAGCTTAACAAGACGGTTTGAATGCCCCTTGGAAGAGACGTGGAGGTCCCAGTAGCTTAACAAGACAGTTTAAATGCCCCTCGGAAAAGTTGTAGAGGTCATAGTGGCTTAACAAGATGCTTTTAATGCCTCTCAGAAGAGACGTGGAGGTCCCAGTAGCTTAACAAGATGGTTTGAATGCCCCTTGGAAGAGAAGTGGAAGTCCCAGTAGCTTAACAAGACGGTTTTAATGCTTCTCGGAAAAGTGGTGGAGGTCCCAGTAGCTTAAAAAGACGCTTTTACTGCCCCTCGAAAAAGTGGTGGAGGTCGCAGTAGCTTAACAAGACGGTTTGAATGCCCCTTGGTAGAGACGTGGAGGTCCCAGTAGCTTAACAAGACATTTTTAATGCCCTTCGGAAAAGTGGTGGAGGTCACAGTAGCTTAACAAGTCGCTTTTAATGCCCCTCAGAGGAGAAGTGGAGATCCCAGTAGCTTAACAAGACGGTTTGAATGCCCCTTGGAAGAGACGTGGAGGTCACAGTAGCTTAACAAGACGGTTAGTATGCCCCTTGGAAGAGACGTGGAGGTCACAGTAGCTTAACAAGATGGTTTTAATGCTCCTCGGAAAAGTGGTGGAGGTCCCAGTAGCTTAACAAGATGCTTTTAATGCCCCTCGGAAAAGTGGTGGAGGTCCCAGTAGCTTAACAAGACGCTTTGAATGCCCCTTGGAAGAGACGTGGAGGTCCCAGTAGCTTAACAAGACGGTTTTAATGCCCCTTGGAAAAGTGGTGGAGGTCGCAGTAGCTTAACAAGACTGTTTGAATGCCCCTTGGAAAAGTGGTGCAGGTCCCAGTAGCTTAACAAGATGGTTTGAATGCCCCTTGGAAGAGACGTGGAGGTACCAGTAGCTTAAAAAGACGGTTTTAATGCCCCTCGGAAAAGTGGTGGAGGTCCCAGTAGCTTAACAAGACGGTTTTAATGCCCATCGGAAAAGTGGTGGAGGTCCCAGTAGCTTAACAATACGCTTTTAATGCCTCTCAGAAGAGACGTGGAGGTCCCAGTAGCTTAACAAGACAGTTTGAATGCCCCTTGGAAGAGACGTGGAGGTCCCAGTAGCTTAAGAAGACGGTTTGAATGCCCCTTGGAAGAGACGTGGAGGTCCCAGTAGCTTAAAAAGACGGTTTTAATGCTTCTCGGAAAAGTGGTGGAGGTCCCAGTAGCTTAATAAGACGCTTTTAATGCCCCTCGAAAAAATGGTGACGTACATATGGATAAGGGCAGAGAGACTGACCCCCTAGTAGAAGCATAGACCTGAGGCAGAATAAACATTTCAGCTCAGACAAAGGGTGGCCACACCCTAATATGTACTAAAGCACACTGAACTACAAAGAAAAAACCTAGAAGTCTGAACTGAAACATAAATTGATGTGCATGCAAAATGTAAATGCATGTTCACACAAGGCCACTAGACAAAGAAAAACCAAAGACAAGCAAAATACCCAAGTAACCGGAAGTAAATGGGTAAATCGCAAAGTGCAAAAATAATAAATAATGAAGGGTATTTAGTAGTGAAGAGCGAGCACTAAAATGCTCGGGTGCTCAAAGCTCGGGCCGAGCTCGCCATGATACTCGGTTGCTCGACCTGAGCCACGAGCCCAATGTTAGTCTATGGGAGACCCGAGCATTTTCGCGGCGGCATCCCCGGCTGTCTATTAAAAGCCTAACAAGTGCCCAAAATTTGGCAGTGCTCAAATGACATGGGGACAGCATGGGGATCGCCCCAGGAAGCATTTCTGACCCCCAGGTCACTTCTGTCAACAACGTGGTCAGAGGTATTAAGCCACTTTTAAGGGCTCACAATAAAACGTTCAAAAACTAAACTGAAACTGCTTTCCTGTGAAATATGTTAAGGAAGTTCCTTTCCAGGGTAAAGACTTGTGTATAAGGTAAAATAAATAACAGAAAAAAAAAATACTCCTCCACACCTTGGGCTATGTTCACAAGTAGCATTTTTAATGTGTTTTTGCACTTTTATATTGTTTCAACCGTGACAAATGCATTCACCGGGAAATGTCATTTTAACATTTTACAACCTTATCTGGCCATGTGCTGTGTGACACATGCATACAGTGCTGAAAAGACATGGGGACAGCATGGGGAAGACCCCTGGAAGCATCTCTGACTCCCCGGTCACTGCCTAAAAGTGTGCCCATCAGAAGTCATCCTTGCCGCATCAGAAGATGCAGACTTGCAACTATCCCCGTGCAAGTTCTTGTCCCAGGGCAGGGTTCAATTGTACCTCCCCCATTCCTTGCAATGCAAGCGCAAATATGCAGCCAACCACCCACCCACCCCCAGGCTGCAATACCATACTGCTTGCTTGCACTTGAAATTGGGCCTTTTAGGCATGTGGAGGCGGAATCTGGCCACCATGTCATGGCAGCGTTGGCGGCCTGGTATCCATACTGAGTCCCCAGCCGCCCGGCGGCGGGGTGTCCACACTCGGTCCCCAACCGCCTGGGGCGGCCGGGTGTCCATACTCGGTCGACAGCCGCCTGGGGGCAGCCGGGTGTCCATAAACGGTCCCCAGCCGCCCCTATTTCTCCTTGGAACATCCCCCCACACACTTTTCTTAGCCTGGCCTGCTTTAGGGCAGCATTGGACGAGCCCACCAGAGAACCAGACTCCTCCGGTGGGCCCTGGCTTCTCCATCAGGGGAGTTGAGAGTGCCAAGGTGAGGACCATGATGATGATACAAGTTAGCATCTGCTTTGTTTTGTTGGAATGCAAGCTCATGTATGTAGTAGGAGCAAGGCCTGAGGTGGTCAGCGTTTTGGCGCATATCCTACCTCCTCCGAGGATTGCTGGATGTTTTCCTGCTACTATCCCAGTTCTATGACTCCCGTTAAAACAAAGCTTCAGGTGATGAATGATGGATGAGGTGGTGGCAAAGGAGAGCAGGAGGAACAGGGACCATTCACATCAATATCAGGCCAGTCAACCACATATGTCTTGTAGGATATGTTTCTGTAACAAAAGGAGCGGTTTGGCTACACAGTTATAGGGCATACAGTGAGTGCAATGCCTACCAAAAATTTCGAGGCACTCCAATGTACCTTGGAAATGACATGGAGGTCAGAGGGCCTTAACTAAACAGTTTTTTCCATTTATAGCAACTGGGTCTCCTGTACAATGTTGGCCTAAACAGTGAATGGAAGGCTTTCCAAAAATTATGAGGAACTGCAATGCCCCTTGAAACAGACGTGGATTACAGCGTACTAAAAACCTTCTACCCACTATTGGGGAGTGGGTCTCCCTTAGTATTCGCCTTTGCATTGAAAAGCAAAAGCTGACTAAAATTAGGAGGAAATGCAATGTCCGTTGGAAGAGTTGTGGAGGTTAGAGGTAATTAAAAACAACATTTCAATGCCCCTAGGAAGAGCTGTGGAGTTCAGAGTGGCTTAAGAAGACTGTTTTAATGTCCCTTTGAAGAGACATGGAGGTCACAGTAGCTTAACAAGATGGTTTTAATGCCCCTCGGAAAAGACGTGGAGGTCCCAGTAGCTTAACCAGACGGTTTGAATGCCCCTCGGAAGAGGGGCTTTTAATGCCCCTTCCAAGAGCCATACAGTACAGCATAGTACAAACATTATTCCCATTATTGGGGAGTGTGTATCCCATAGTCATTGCTTATGCCTTCCAAGCAAAAGCTGCCAAAAATTGGGACGGAGGAACTTGCAATGCCCCTTACAAGAGCCATGCAGTACAGCATATTCCAAACATTATTCCCATTATTGGGGAGTGTGTCTCCCATAGTCTTTGCTTATGCCTTCCAAGCAAAAGCTGCCAAAAATTAGGACGAAGGAGCTTGCAATGCCCCTTACAAGAGCCATGCAGTACGGCATATTACAAACATTATTCCCATTATTGGGGAATGGGTCTCCCATAGTATTTGCTTATGCCTTCCAAGAAAAAGCTGCCAAAAATTAAGAGGAACTGCAATGCCCGTTCGAAGAGTCATGGAGGTTAGAGTTAATTAAAAACAACATATCAATGCCCCTTGGAAGAGCTGTGGAGTTCAGAGTGGTTTAACAAGACGCTATTAATGCCCCTCAAAAGAGATGTGGAGGTCCCAGTAGCTTAACAAGACGGTTTTAATACCCCTTGGAAAAGTGGTGGAGGTCCCAGTAGCTTAACAATACGGTATTAATACCCCTCGGAAAAGTGGTGGAGGTCACAGTAGCTTAAGAAGACGCTTTTAATGCCCCTCAGAAGAAACGTGGCGATCCCAGTAGCTTAACAAGACGGTTTTAATGCCCCTTGGAAAAGTGGTGGAGGTCGCAGTAGCTTAACAAGATGCTATTAATGCCCCTCAGAAGAGACGTGGAGGTCCCAGCAGCTTAACAAGACGGTTTGAATGCCCCTTGGAAGAGACGTGGAGGTCACAGTAGCTTAACAAGATGCTATTAATGCCCCTCAGAAGAGACGTGGAGGTTCCAGCAGCTTAACATGACGGTTTTAATGCCCCTCAGAAAAGTGGTGGAGGTCCCAGTAGCTTAACAAGATGGTTTTAATGCCCCTCAGAAACGTAGTGGAGGTCCCAGTAGCTTAACAAGACTGTTTGAATGACCCTTGGAAGAGACGTGGAGGTCCCAGTAGCTTAACTGGCCGGTTTAAATGCCCCTTGGAAAAGTGGTGGAGGTCACAGTAGCTTAACAAAACGCTATTAATGCCCCTCAGAAGAGACGTGGAGGTCTCAGTAACTTAACAAGACGGTTTTAATGCTCCTCAGAAAAGTGGTGGAGGTCCCAGTAGCTTAACAAGACGGTTTTAATGCCCCTTGGAAAATTGGTGGAGGTCGCAGTAGCTTAACAAGACGGTTTGAATGCCCCTTGGAAGAGACGTGGAGGTCCCAGTAGCTTAACAAGACGGTTTTAATGCTCCTCAGAAAAGTGGTGGAGGTCCCAGTAGCTTAACAAGACGGTTTTAATGCCCCTTGGAGAAGTGGTGGAGGTCGCAGTAGCTTAACAAGATGGTTTGAATGCCCCTTGGAAGAGACGTGGAGGTCCCAGTAGCTTAACAAGACGGTTTGAATGCCCCTTGGAAGAGACGTGGAGGTCCCAGTAGCTTAACAAGACTGTTTTAATGCCCCTCGGAAAAGTGGTGGAGGTCACAGTAGCTTAACAAGATGCTTTTAATTCCCCTCGGAAGAGACGTGGAGGTCCAAGTAGCTTAACAAGACGGTTTGAATGCCCCTTGGAAGAGACGTGGAGGTCCCAGTAGCTTAACAAGACGGTTTGAATGCCCCTTGGAAGAGACGTGGAGGTCCCAGTAGCTTAACAAGACAGTTTTAATGCCCCTCGGAAAAGTTGTAGAGGTCACAGTAGCTTAACAAGATGCTTTTAATGCCTCTCAGAAGAGACGTGGAGGTCCCAGTAGCTTAACAAGATGGTTTGAATGCCCCTTGGAAGAGAAGTGGAAGTCCCAGCAGCTTAACAAGACGGTTTTTATGCTTCTCGGAAAAGTGGTGGAGGTCCCAGTAGCTTAAAAAGACGCTTTTACTGCCCCTCGAAAAAGTGGTGGAGGTCGCAGTAGCTTAACAAAACGGTTTGAATGCCCCTTGGTAGAGACGTGGAGGTCCCAGTAGCTTAACAAGACAGTTTGAATGCCCCTTGGAAGAGACGTGGAGGTCCCAGTAGCTTAACAAGACGTTTTTAATGCCCCTCGGAAAAGTGGTGGAGGTCACAGTAGCTTAACAAGTCGCTTTTAATGTCCCTCAGAAGAGAAGTGGAGATCCCAGTAGCTTAACAAGACGGTTTGAATGCCCCTTGGAAGAGACGTGGAGGTCACAGTAGCTTAACAAGACGGTTAGAATGCCCCTTGGAAGAGACGTGGAGGTCACAGTAGCTTAACAAGATGGTTTTAATGCTCCTCGGAAAAGTGGTGGAGGTCCCAGTAGCTTAACAAGATGCTTTTAATGCCCCTCGGAAAAGTGGTGGAGGTCCCAGTAGCATAACAAGACGCTTTGAATGCCCCTTGGAAGAGACGTGGAGGTCACAGTAGCTTAACAAGATGGTTTTAATGCTCCTCGGAAAAGTGGTGGAGGTCCCAGTAGCTTAACAAGATGCTTTTAATGTCCCTCGGAAAAGTGGAGGTCCCAGTAGCTTAACAAGACGGTTTTAATGCCCCTTGGAAAAGTGGTGGAGGTCGTAGTAGCTTAACAAGACTGTTTGAATGCCCCTTGGAAAAGTGGTGCAGGTCCCAGTAGCTTAACAAGATGGTTTGAATGCCCCTCGGAAAAGTGGTGGAGGTCCCAGTAGCTTAACAAGACGGTTTTAATGCCCCTCGGAAAAGTGGTGGAGGTCCCAGTAGCTTAACAATACGCTTTTAATGCCTCTCAGAAGAGACGTGGAGGTCCCAGTAGCTTAACAAGACGGTTTGAATGCCCCTTGGAAGAGACGTGGAGGTCCCAGTAGCTTAAGAAGACGGCTTGAATGCCCCTTGGAAGAGACGTGGAGGTCCCAGTAGCTTAACAAGACGGTTTTAATGCTTCTCGGAAAAGTGGTGGAGGTCCCAGTAGCTTAATAAGACGCTTTTAATGCCCCTCGAAAAAATGGTGGAGGTCGCAGTAGCTTACCAAGACGGTTTGAATGCCCCTTGGAAGAGACGTGGAGGTCCCACTAGCTTAACAAGACGTTTTTAATGCCCCTCGGAAAAGTGGTGGACGTACCAGTAGCTTAATAAGACGCTTTTAATGCCCCTCAGAAAAGTGGTGAAGGTCCCAGTAGCTTAACAAGACGGTTTGAATGCCCCTTGGAAGAGATGTGGAAGTCCCAGTAGATTAACAAGACGGTTTTAATGCTCCTCGGAAAAGTGGTGGAGGTAGCAATAGCTTAACAAGACGCTTTTAATGCCCCTTACAAGAGCCATACAGTACAGCATTTTAAAAATATTATTCCCATTATTGGGGAGTGGGTCTCCCACAGTCTTTGCTTATGCCTTCCAAGCAAAAGCTGACAAAAATAAGGACGGAGGAACTTTCAATAATGGCAACACGGACCACGGTCACCCTGGTGGTATAGTGGTGGTGGAGGCTGAGGATAAGGAGAAGAACATAAAACAGCCGAAATGAGGAAGCGTATACCCATGTGTGGGTGTGAAGCGGTGCATGTGAATACACTTTCCGAAATAACACAGTGGATTTGACTTTATGTTACTCTGCTGTCATTTGGTGGTGATGAGAAGTCTGGCCCAATCCAGCTACTGTTCATTTTGATAAGGGTCAGCTTGTCAGCATTGTCAGTTGACAGGCGAGTGCGCTTATCAGTTATAATTACCCCAGCAGCACTAAAAACACGCACCGATAACACGCTAGCGGCAGGGCAGGCCAGGACCTCCAAGGCGTACAGAGCGATTTCATTCCAAGTGTCCAGCTTGGATACCCAATAATTAAAAGGCACAGAGGAATCAAGGAGGATGCTGGTACGGTCGGCAAGGTACTCCCTCACCATCTTTTGAAACTTTCCACTGCTTGTGAGAGTACCCCGCGCCTCAGGGCCTGTAAGCTGGGCAGGTCTCAGAAAACTGTCCCAGAATGTTGACAGTGTTCCCCTGCCTCTGCTGGATTGGAGTTGCCTCTCTCTCGCTTGTACGCCTTGGTTGGTCAACGAACTGTGACCTCTGCCGCTAGCGTGTTCAGATGGGAATTTTTTTTTAACAGTTCTGCAGCAAGGGCCTTCTGGTACTGCCCCATTTTCGTAGACCTCTCCACCTCAGGAATAAGAGAGTGAAAGTTCTCCTTGTAGCGGGGGTCTAAAAGTGTCACCAACCAGTAATGACTGTCACCCAACATTTTGACAACGCGAGGGTCACGGTTAAGGCAGAGTAACATAAAGTCAGCCATGCGTGCCAGACTGGTAATGGGCAAGACTTCCGTGTCCTCACCAAGATGACGACTGACCATGCTCTCCTCCTCCTCCTCCTCCCCCCCCCCTGTCCTCAGGCCACCCACGCTGAACTGACAGTATGACAGTTGTACAGGTACTACCGTCTACAGCGCATGATACAAGCTCCTGTTCTTCCTCCTCCTCCTCTCCCTCATTGTCCCCCAATGCACGTTGGGATGAGATGAGGCTGGGCTGTGTGTAATCGACCGCTACGGCTTCTTGATCCATTTCATCATACTCTGGCTGCAATGCCTCCTCTTTAATTCTCTGCAGAGAGCATTGCAAAAGACAGACAAGTGGAATGCTGACGCTAATGATGGCGTCATCGCCACTCACCATCTTGGTGGACTCCTCAAAGTTTGTCAAGATGGTACATACAGTACAGACCAAAAGTTTGGACACACCTTCTCATTTAAAGATTTTTCTGTATTTTCATGACTATGAAAATTGTACATTCACACTGAAGGCATCAAAACTATGAATTAACACATGTGGAATTATATACTTAACAAAAAAATGTGAAACAACTGAAAATATGTCTTATATTCTAGGTTCTTCAAAGTAGCCACCTTTTGCTTTGATGACTGCTTTGCACACTCTTGAGAGACTGCCATAAAGACTGAGAGGAGGGGGCATCTTTGCATGCAGTATGGACAGGGGATTGCCATGCACACACAACAGGTGACACCAGCTGACACTGGTCATGGACCCTGGGGTTCGCCCCACAAAGTCAGGTGCTTTGCTGCCATGTGCCTGATCATGCTGGTGGTGGTCAGGCTGGTAGTTTCGTCACCCCTGCTGATGCTGGCATGGCAGGTGGTACAAATGGCCTTTTTGGGGATATCAGCAGAGTCTTTAAAAAAATTCCAGACTCTGGAAGACCTACAGGTTGTACTGGCAACGTCCCTCGTGTTGGTGTTACGGGGAACTGTTGCCGGCCTTCTGTGTGCGGCCACCACACTGCTTTTTTCTGCCTGTTGGGGTACTCTGCCTCCCTCACCCTGTCTGCTGCTGGCCTCGCTCTGCATGTCCTCCTGCCACATTGGGTCAGTTACTAGATCATCCACCACCTCCTCCTCTTCCACTTGCGCACCACGATCCTCCTCCTCACTTCCTGGCAATTGTGTCTCGTCATCGTCAACCTCTTGTGACAAATTGCCAGCGTTGACTTCCTCTGGCCGTGGCTGTTCAAATATTTGGGCATCTCTACATGGGATCTCCTCTTCCACCACTTCAAGCGGAGCAGGCGAGGGGCACAAATCTGGAAATGAACCAGTGAACTGCTCTTCAGAGTGTCCAAGTGTGGGATCAGTTGCTGTCTGATGACACTCGGCATGGTGGGAGGGAGGAGCATCAGGGTGAGGAGGAGTATGCGGTCGAGACTCATGGCTACTAAGAATTGACCGTGTGGAAGACAGACCGGAGGTGGTGGTGCCCAGGTAACTGGAAGTATTATCTGCTATCCAATTAATAACCTGTTCACACTGATCTGGTGTTGTTCTGTGCTTCCCTAGTAATTCGGTCAAGAAGTGGGAGCGAGAAGATATGGCTGTTGATTGTGGCACATTTTCACCCTGGCCACGGCCCCGTCCTCTGCATGCACCATCACCAGAACGTCCACTTCCATGTCCCTTGCCACGCGCCTTGCCCATTGTAAAGTAAGTAAAATAGCTTACACTCGCACCATCAATGGAAAAAGGGTAATAAAGTAGATTAGAACCGTGGAAGAGGAAAACCACAGTTCTATTTCTCTGGCCTACACCCGACTCTTTTAAACAATCTGAACAATCAGGGAGAAACTATTACTGTTTTTCTTTACGGAAAAAATACCAAAAGGTGAATAATAGAGATTTTTTACCGTGGAATGGCAAAACCACAGTTATTGTTTACTGGGGTATACCAGAAAATTTTAAATAGATATATTTGTGTCTGAACAATCAGGAGATAGTACTGTTTTTCTTTACAGCAAAAAATGCAAAAAAGCAGGATAATACAGAGATTTGACCCGTGGAACTGCAAAACCACACTTGTATTTCTCGGGCCTACACCAGACTATTTTCAACAGATATATTTGTGTCTAAACAATCAGGAGACACTACTACTGTTTTTCTTTGCGGCAAAAAATGCCAAAAGCAGGATAATAGAGATTTTTTACCGTGGAACAGCAAAACCACAGTTATAATTTACTGGTGTATACCAGACTATTTTCAACAGATATATTTGTGTCTGAACAATCAGGAGACACTATTAGTTTTTTTTTACGGTGACACATATTACTATAACTTGCACCCATAGTGCAAAAAAAACAAAAACCCTAAAAAAACACAATGGGTTCAACCGTACTCAAATTGTTAACTAGGAGCAATGATTAGTGTGAATAATATAATATTTTGATTGGAGATGATCCAACCTCTGGTTCCACCACTGATCCTGAGAATGAAGGAATGGGGAACCTATCAGCTTTTTTTTTTTCCTGCACAGCTGTGCTCCCAACCACCCACAGTGCAAAAAAAACCCCTAAAAAAACAATAGGTATAACCGTACTCAAATTGATAATTGGGAGCAACGATTAGTGTGAGGGATATAATATTGTGATTGGCGATGTTCCATCCACTGATTCTGAGAAAGAAGGAATGGGGAACCTATCAGCTTTTTTTCCTGCACAGCTGTGCTCCCACCCATTGCGCAAAAATACCCTAAAAAAATGCACGTACTCAAATTGTTAATTGGGAGCAATGATGAGTGTGAAGGGATATAATATCTTGATTGGCGATGGTCCGACCTGTGGTTCCGCCACCGATCCCAAGAATGAAGGAATTGAGAACCTATAAGCTTTTTTTTTCCTGCACAGCTGTGCTCCCAACCACCCACCCATAGTGCAAAAAATAAAAAAAACAATAGATCCAACTGTACTCAAATTGTTAAATTGGGAGCGTGAAAAAAATAATGCATCCACTTCTTTCTAAATTAGGCTGTCAGACCCCCAAGAATGACATCCTAGTAATATGCCATGACTTATACCTCTTTAAATGTATGCAAAGGATAAACCTGGATATCCAGGTATACGTTCTATTGATTGATTTCTATAAGGGCCTATTTACACATGTAAATGTGTATCTGCTACGGACATGAATGATCGGCTGCAGCCCTTCCACGTGGCCAGTCAATGGATCCGCAAATCACAACAAGTAATTCAAGGAAATGGAAAAGTAAAAAAAAAATTCTAGTAACATTGTATAGCGTACCGGCGATTGCGCTATTTAACTTGCCATCAGTGATTGACAGCATATAAATGGTTAAACAGCAGTGATTGACGCTCCGCTCTGGCCGCTGCTGTTACAGCAAGATGTCAGCTGTGTAGGATGGGGGCTCTGCTCCTGAGCCCACCCGAAACAGCAATCCAATGGACGGTTTCACACACCACATTATCCAGTGGTGTTTAATTTGCTTTTCTATTTAGGAAACAAAACCGTTTTAATAACGTTTTCCTTCTCTGGTATCTAGGAGCCATTTCAGCTATTTGTAAAGGGAATCTGTCAGCAGGTTTTTCTTGGCTATTCTGAGAGCAGCGTGATGGGGTGAGCGCCACACTAGGAGTAGGACCACCGAGCCCAGAGCTATTGCAAGACGTGCAGACAATATATACCAGGTATGAATGAATCCAATACAACATTACTGTTACTTGGGAATTAACCTACTTGGATATAATACATCCCTTGATATGTATATACCAAAAGGTCATTATCTTGGGAATGCCTAAATTGGCTTTTATTATTTGGGATTATATCCTTTTACTATGTGACCTAGGATATACTATCAGTATGCATTAGCACAATTGGAGCTACTACTATTTAGCCCTGGTGTCTCTGCAATTCAAATATTTACATTATACCTCCTCACTATTATATGGTATTACTATATATATGTGTGTGTGCTCTTTTCTTTCCCGCCATGTACCCAAATTATTATAATAAAGGTCTTTTTTAACACATTGACCCCTTGTCGGATGTACTATATATTGGTTGTTGTTGAGAGCAGCATGATGTAGAGACAAAGACCTCTTACTGGTCTTTTATTAGCAGAAGATTATCACTAGAGGACTAGTAAACCTGCAGCCAGGTAGTCCAACCACGCCCCCCACCACTGATTGGCAGTTTAAATACAGTGTACACAGAAAGCTGCCAATCAGAGGTGTGGGTGGGGTTATTATACAGAGCTCAGCATTCAGAGATCTGCATGAGAAAAAAAAACCTGCAATTTTATCAAAATAACACCAAGCAGCCCAGTAAGTGATACATCGTTGGAATCAGGGCCTCGGATTATGCTGCTCTCAAATGGGATAGCAAAAACCTGCTGACATATTCCATTTAAAGGGGCAGCTGCTACTAAAGCCAGACATGGTGCAAAATGTAAATTCTGCTGCAGATTTACTGCTGTAGATTTTTAATTCCTAAAAATCCCTGTAGATTCAGAGGATCTCAACCTTTTCAATGCAAATTATTTTCAAGACTTATTCACAGATATTATGAAATATTACAGTAGAAATAAAAAAAAAAAGCACAATACCTAAACCCCCTCCTTGGGAAAAATATACGGCAAGTATAAGAAAGACAAAAATTTATTCTGGAGTCATATTGAAGTGTAAATAGAATTGTAACCATACAATGTAAACAGCAGCGAATGTAAGTAGGATCCACTGGATCTATATAAGAGGAACATTTTCCAAAGCTGATCTTCGGAGCCCACCGCTATGCTGGCTGGACCGGCATTGTGATCGTCAGCACCTGGAATATACGTCACGTTTCACTGCAGCTCATAGAACCAAATGATAAGACGCAGAGCAGTGCGAGGCTTGTGACTCGCTATACACAAAATATACGACATGTTTGATGAATGGCATAAAGGAAAGCCGATGCATTCAGATGTCTCTGGGCAACTATATGTTGTGATAGATAAGTTCCTGTCAGGGTGAGGGGCAGCATCCTATCTGCTCACTCATCATGACAGGTTTACAACATGTTGACTCATGGACGTGATCAGTCAGTCAATCAATGACAGATGCACGTTCTTGATTCCGACAGGTAGGTCAGAGATATAAAAAATAGAAACTACCGCACTCCTGGAGTGGTGGTGGTGCCCAGGTAGGGTTACAAGCCCGTATAGATACAGAAAAATAACCTGGCACTCAGAAGACTCATGGGTTCTTTTAGTGATTTTTAATAAAGTAATGTAGTAAATAACAAATAAACAGACGTTTCGGTCACAATAGACCTTCATCGGTGTACTACAAAAGCAAAAAAATATAATAGTGAGTACCACATAGAAATATGCAATTCATATAACATAGGTTTGACAGAATGAGATCAAAATTCAATTGGTCATGGATAATGTACATACAGAAAATACAACATCGGGAAAAAATAATAATATAGTAGAGGATCTGGGGAAAGGGGATGGGAAGGAGAACTAGGTTAGGAGGGAAAGGGAAAAATAAAAAGTGACATACCGGTTTTATTAAAGGCGAGATGCATTTGGGCCGCTGTCTGTAGAAATTTGTAAACTAAGGGAACACATATAAAAAAATTTTTTTTAAATAAAGAGGTCTAGAACAATGTAAGATGTGTGATGACACTTAGTGTAATCGGTGGCTATGAGGTTAGAAATACCCCGATAGGTGCTGTGGGATGAGGAACAAGGAAGAGCACATAATGTGTGAGGGCAGGGGATGAAAAAACGTACCCGTTGCTTGCGGTAGGTACTTAAAGGTAATGGCCTGGTCGGTGCCGTAAGCTGTATAGAAAATGGAGTAAATAATAAAATATCTATGGGATATAGGGGCATTAAGTATAGTAGGAGCCAAAAAAGGAAAACATACCCGTAGAAGAAAATGAATAACCAGAGGCAGTAGCCCGGTAGGAAGTTGTATGCTAAGGGAAAAAATGGCACATTAAATGAAGCCCCAATAAGTATTAAGGATAAGGGGACCAGTGTAGGAAGCGTACCTGTATTGTAAAGGACGCAGGACGCGGTATCCACCGTTTGTCCAGAAGCATGTGGCAGGATAAGGCACCAGGGGTCTTTAAATAGGGGGTAGGAGGGGTGAAAGGTTGTAATAGGAGCCAATCATTGGTGGTAGTGGTGTGGGAACGCGCTTTACTAGATTCTGGGATAGGACCTGAAAACCGGAAGTAGCGTCAAATGACGCTATTCAGGTCCTGTAAGGAAAAAACCGGTCACGTGACCGGAAGTGACATGTGTATGCGTTCCACACAATGTTCTATGCGTTCCACTGAGCGAGGGGAGCGCTGTAATACTTGTAACAGCGCTGTAGAGCAGAGGAAACCCACTAATAGATATGTGGTTGCGTTCCACACAGGTACCATGCGTTCCACAGAGCGGTGGGAGCGCTGTAATACTTGTGACGGCATAGTAGAACAAGGGAAAGCCAGGATGGGAGTCCAGGAAGGATGGGGATCAGGAGGAGGGATGCCATATTAGGATGGGATCTGGAGAAACAGATAATGATAGCATAAGTTATTAAGGCAGAAAACACGGTGTATATCATAAAAACCACAATAAAGTGTAGTCATATCATCACGACCCCCCAAGTAACAAATAAAAGAAAATAAAAGAGGTTCCAACAAATAATATACCTGTGGTCTTGGTAGTGAATACATGTATATATGCAATCCGTGTTGTGTGGCAAGAATCAGTCGAAGTGGAAGAACTTAATTGGTTAGGAGGCACACACACATAAACACACATATACATTTATTTATATATCCATATACACACATACACACCCATTCCGAGGTGGCTATAGTCGTTTAGGTAAAGAAGCTGAGATCGTATTCCTTATTTAAGCCCCTTGGGGATAACGATTGTAACTCGTGGATCCAAAAAGCCTCTCTATATTTAAGAAGGCGAATACGGTCGCCTCCCCGTCTGGGAGGGGGTACGTGTTCAATCACTTGAAATTTTAGCTGCGCCACTGAATAGCCAGCTGATGCAAAATGTGATGGAACCAGAAGAAGAAGGTTTTTACAACGTATGGTCGATTTGTGTTTTGAGATCCTATCTTTAACACACTGGGTGGTTTCCCCCACGTACATGAGACCACAAGGACATTTAAGGATGTAAACAACATAGGAAGAGTTGCAGGTAAAGTAGTCCTTAATTTTGTACTGTTTCCCCGAGTGTGGGTGGTAAAAAGTGTCGCCTCGGATGATATTGTTGCATTGGTAGCATTGAAGACATGGGAATGTCCCGTTTTTGGGTGTGGACAGAAATCTTTGTCGAGGTTTAGTGATGGGGGTGCCTACGTCGGAATGGACGAGGCGGTCACGGATGTTAGTGGGTCTCATGTAGCATGGTAAAAATGGAGCTTTGAACTCTTGAACTGTGGGATAGGCTGTTTGGAGTATGCTCCAATGTTGTCGTATTTTCTTGTGTATTATCGAGACTACAGGATGGTAGGTATGGAAAAACGGTATACGGTTATTGGTGGAAAGTCTGGGTCTGTTGGTGGGTTCTAGGGCTCGAGATAATGTATCAGGTGGGTAACCTCTGTTGAGGAACTTCTCTTTCATCTCGGTGATCCTGATGTCCCGTGTGGTAGGATTGCTAACAATTCGTTCAACGCGGTGGAATTGGGACTTGGGCACTGAGGTGAAGATGGATTTGGGGTGGAGGCTGGTATAATGTAAGAGGCCGTTTCTGTCTGTGGGTTTAACATAAAGGTCCGATGAGAGGTGTCTTAGATTATCTTTTAAAATGGTAGTGTCGAGGAAGTTTATGGATTCCCTGCTAGAGGAAATGGTGAACCGTAGGCCCTCCCAGGATGAGTTGAGGGTCTCAAAGAATTGTGATAGGGTTTCTATGGGTCCCGCCCAGATGCAAAAAATGTCATCAATATAGCGTTTCCACATCCTGGAATAGGTTTGGAAGAGTGGGTTCGTATATACCACCTCTTCTTCAAACGATGACATGAAGCAGTTTGTCACAGACAGAAACGGCCCCTTACATTATATCAGCCTCCACCCCAAATCCATCTTCACCTCGGTGCCCAAGTCCCAATTCCACCGCGTTGAACGAATTGTTAGCAATCCTACCACACGGGACATCAGGATCACCGAGATGAAAGAGAAGTTCCTCAACAGAGGTTACCCACCTGATACATTATCTCGAGCCCTAGAACCCACCAACAGACCCAGACTTTCCACCAATAACCGTATACCGTTTGTCCATACCTACCATCCTGTAGTCTCGATAATACACAAGAAAATACGACAACATTGGAGCATACTCCAAACAGCCTATCCCACAGTTCAAGAGTTCAAAGCTCCATTTTTACCATGCTACAAGAGACCCACTAACATCCGTGACCGCCTCGTCCATTCCGACGTAGGCACCCCCATCACTAAACCTCGACAAAGATTTCTGTCCACACCCAAAAACGGGACATTCCCATGTCTTCAATGCTACCAATGCAACAATATCATCCGAGGCGACACTTTTTACCACCCACACTCGGGGAAACAGTACAAAATTAAGGACTACTTTACCTGCAACTCTTCCTATGTTGTTTACATCCTTAAATGTCCTTGTGGTCTCATGTACGTGGGGGAAACCACCCAGTGTGTTAAAGATAGGATCTCAAAACACAAATCGACCATACGTTGTAAAAACCTTCTTCTTCCGGTTCCATCACATTTTGCATCAGCTGGCCATTCAGTGGCGCAGCTAAAATTTCAAGTGATTGAACACGTACCCCCTCCCAGACGGGGAGGCGACCGTATTCGCCTTCTTAAATATAGAGAGGCTTTTTGGATCCACGAGTTACAATCGTTATCCCCAAGGGGCTTAAATAAGGAATACGATCTCAGCTCCTTTACCTAAACGACTATAGCCACCTCGGAATGGGTGTGTATGTGTGTATATGGATATATAAATAAATGTATATGTGTGTTTATGTGTGTGTGCCTCCTAACCAATTAAGTTCTTCCACTTCGACTGATTCTTGCCACACAACACGGATTGCATATATACATGTATTCACTACCAAGACCACAGGTATATTATTTGTTGGAACCTCTTTTATTTTCTTTTATTTGTTACTTGGGGGGTCGTGATGATATGACTACACTTTATTGTGGTTTTTATGATATACACCGTTGTAGTGCCGGCGTCCCTGCCCTCTGCTAGGCAGGGACGCTGTTCCCCTCACCGCTCTGCTCCGTGCCCGGCGTCCCTCTCCCGCTCTGCTGGCAGCGCGCGCTCCTTCCCGGCCACTGTGCTTAGGGCGCGCGCGTGCGCCCTCCCTCCCTCTTAAAGGGGCCGCGCGCGCCGTCCTAAGGAGTCCCCGGCCAATGGCCGGAGGACTTTACCATATATAAGGCACCTCCTCCAAAATGGAGGTGCCCGAGCAATGTTGTTGCACCGTTCTACTCTGCTTCAGCCCTCAGGTCCCTTGCCAGTTACCTGCCAGTTACCTGCCAGATTCCTGCCAGCTTGCTGTCCTAATCCTGCCTGATTTCCTGTTACCTGCCTGCCTGCCTGAGGTCCGACGGTCTGCCTTACAACTCCGGTCAGTCTGTCTAAGGACCAACTTGCCCGCTCACCTGGGAGCGCACATCAGCTACCTGCCTGCTTGCCTGAGGTCCGACGGTCTGCCTTACAACTCCGGTCAGTCTGTCTATGGACCAGCTTGCCCGCTCACCTGGGAGCGCTTCTCCGCTACCTGCCTGCTTGCCTGCCCGGAGGCTCCGCTGTCACGTGCTGTGACCACCAGCTATTCCAGACTCTTGCCCGCTCACCTGGGAGCGCTTCTCCGCTACCTGCCTGCTTGCCAGCCCGGAGGCTCCGCTGTCACGTGCTGTGACCACCAGCTATTCCAGACTCTTGCCCGCTCACCTGGGAGCGCTTCTCCGCTACCTGCCTGCTTGCCAGCCCGGAGGCTCCGCTGTCACGTGCTGTGACCACCAGCTATTCCAGACTCTTGCCCGCTCACCTGGGAGCGCTTCTCCGCTACCTGCCTGCTTGCCTACCTGGAGGCTCCGCCGTCACGTGCTGTGACCACCTGCTATTCCAGAGACTCTCGCTTGCTCACCTGGGAGAACACATCCTCCATCTGCCTTGCTAGCCTACCTGGAGGTTCAGCCATCACAGGTCATACCTACCCTTTACCTAGAGACTGCCCCGGTCACTTGCCGTGACCTCCAGCCCGTTCTTCCAGAGACTGCCCCGGTCACTTGCCGTGACCTCCAGCCCGTTCTTCCAGAGACTGCCCTGATCACTTGCCGTGACCTCCTGCCCGTACACCCAGAGACTGTCCCGGTCACCTGCTGTGACTGCCTGCCTGGTCGCCACCCGCTCCCTTACAAGGACCGCTCCCTTGTATAGTAGCCCAGAGGTTCCGCCTCCCAGACCCGTTACAGTTTGCTCGGGCCATGGAACCCGGTGGCACCCAAGCTCCCTCGCTCTCGGACCTGTGTCATGAACTGTCCCATCAGAGGTCCCAACAGGAGTCCATCCTGGGTCACCTGCGGAATGTCAATACTCGCCTGGACACTCTGACTGCTCCACCAACAACCTCCGCCAGTGCCATGTCTCGCAATCCGGCAGCTCCGCTGTCCACTAACACCATGATATCCTACCCCGGACCTCGGCTTTCTGCACCTCCTCGCTTCGGAGGCGACTCAGCCCAGGCTCGGGGCTTCATAAATCAGTGCACCCTGCACTTTGAACTATTGTCCCACCAGTTTAACTCCGACCGAGCCAAAATTGCATTCATCATGTCCCATCTCACCGGGGAGGCCCTGGCCTGGCTAAATCCTCTATGGGAGAGAGGAGACCCCCTGGTGTCCAACTTGCCTGCTTTTCTCACGGCTTTCCGGAAAGTCTTCGACGAACCCGGACGGAAGACCTCATCCGCATCATCGTTGCTACGCCTCCGTCAGGAAAGTCTCACCGTGGGCCAATATGCCATACGGTTCCGTACCCTTGCCTCGGAGCTGGCCTGGGATAACGACGCTCTGGTTTCCGTCTTCTGGGAGGGTCTGTCCGGCCGTATTAAAGATGAACTTGCCGGTCGGGACATTCCTACCACTCTCGATGACTTAATAACTCTTGCCACCCGGATTGACCTACGGTTCCAGGAGCGTGCCAGAGAGGTCACCCGTGAGAGGAGGTTACCACGTCTAGCTCCTACTTTTCAGAAACCCGTCACTCCTTCTGTCTCTAACCAGGTACACCCTCTTGAGCCTATGCAGGTCGACCAGACCAAGATGGTCAAGACCCGTCAGGACTTACGCCGTGCCGAGGGGACCTGCTTCTACTGTGGCAGTAAGGAGCACCGGATCCGTGCCTGCCCGGAGAGGTCGGGAAACGCCTGTGTCTAGGTTCGCTCAGAGAGGTCCACCTAGACAAGAATAAATCCTCTCCATCCCTGCTGTTGTCAGTTTCAATCGTCTACGGGGAGAACCGTTATTTCGAACTAGCCCAACTGGACTCTGGAGCAGCCGGGAATCTTATTTCACAGTCCCTGGTAGAGAAATACCGCATCCCCACCAAACCTCTGGCTGTACCCTTGTCTGTTGCTGCCGTGGATGGGGGGCTCTTACCACGCCCCATCCAACTCATCACCGAATCCATTACTCTGCAGGTGGGAATGCTGCATTCTGAAAGTATCTCCTTCCATGTTCTGCCTGGACTCTCTCACGCCCTCTTGCTAGGCCTACCTTGGCTCCAGAAACATGCACCCGCTCTTGACTGGCAGACCGGAGAAGTCCTTCGCTGGGGACAGGGCTGCCATAAGACCTGTCTGGTTCCCGTTCATCCCGTCCGTCCTTCTCCTACCCCAGCTAATGTACCTGGACTTCCGATTCCTTATTGGTCTTATGCTGATGTCTTTAATAAAAAGGAGGCAGAGACACTACCCCCTCATAGACCATACGACTGCCCTATCGACCTGTTACCTGGTACTTCTCCTCCCCGTGGGCGTATTTATCCATTATCCGCTGCTGAGACCCGGTCGATGTCCGAATATATTGAGGAGAATCTGGCCAGGGGATTCATCCGGAAATCTACCTCCCCGGTGGGAGCAGGCTTCTTTTTCGTCAAAAAGAAGGACGGCTCTCTCCGTCCCTGTATAGACTATAGAGGCCTTAACCAGATCACGGTGAAGAATAAGTACCCCCTTCCGCTCATTCCGGAGTTATTTGATCGTCTGAGGGGGGCTAGAATCTTCACCAAACTGGACCTCCATGGGGCGTACAACCTGGTTCGTATCCGTCAGGGGGATGAATGGAAGACGGTATTCAACACCCGGGACGGCCACTATGAATATCTGGTAATGCCCTTTGGCCTCTGTAACGCTCCTGCCGTCTTTCAAGAGTTGGTCAATGACATCTTCCGGGACCTTCTCTACTCCTGGGTAGTGGTGTACCTGGACGACATCTTGGTCTTCTCTCCGGATCTCCAGACTCACCGGAGGGATGTTCGTCAGGTCCTGCTCAGGCTCAGGCAGAACCATCTCTACGCTAAATATGAGAAGTGCCTCTTTGAGCAGACCTCGCTTCCGTTTCTGGGCTACATTATCTCTCAGACCGGCCTACAAATGGATCCTGAGAAACTGTCTGCCATCGAGAAATGGCCCCGACCAGAGGGGTTGAAGGCTATTCAACGGTTCCTGGGCTTCGCCAACTATTACCGCCTCTTCATCCCGCACTTCTCTTCCCGGACTGCCCCAATTTCCGCGCTCACCCGTAAGGGTACTAATCCCAAAGAGTGGCCGCCCGAAGCAGAGGAGGCCTTTCTTTCCCTAAAACAGGCCTTCTCTTCCGCCCCGGTGCTGCATCGCCCGGACGGCAACAAGCAGTTCTTCCTGGAAGTTGACGCCTCCTCCTCTGGAGCCGGAGCGGTACTTACTCAAAAATCATCTTCCGGGAGAATGGTAACTTGTGGCTTCTTCTCCAAACTCTTCTCCTCTTCTGAGCGCAACTATTCCATAGGAGACCGAGAGTTATTGGCCATCAAGCTGGCGTTGGAGGAGTGGCGTTACCTACTCGAGGGGGCTCTTCATCCGGTAATAATTTACACTGACCACAAGAACTTGGCTTACCTCCAGCATGCCCAGAGACTTAACCCGCGCCAAGCCCGGTGGTCCTTGTTTTTTGCTCGCTTTGATTTTGTTCTTCATTTTCGCCCGGCTGACAAAAACGTCAAAGCAGACGCCTTGTCCCGATCCTTTCTGGTGTCCGATCTCGAGGAAGAACCTAAACATATCATCGATCCCGCCAGAGTAATGCAGGTGGCTCCCGTGAGTCTAAATCGTCTCCCTCCCGGTAAGACGTTTGTTTCAGTACCTGATCGGGAGAAGATCCTACACTGGGGCCATTCGTCTAAACTAGCTGGCCACGCCGGTCAGAAAAAGACCCTCCAGCTTATTGCCCGGCACTATTGGTGGCCTACCCTGCACAAGGACATAATAGACTTTGTTTCTGCCTGTGTGTCCTGCGCCCGCAACAAAGTCCCGAGACATCTGCCAGCCGGACGCCTCCTTCCGCTTCCTGCACCTGCTGCCCCCTGGCAGCATATAGCAATGGACTTTATAACTGATCTCCCCGTCTCTGCCGGTTGTACGGTCATTTGGGTGGTCGCTGACCGCTTTTCCAAGATGGCTCACTTTATTCCCCTGCCAGGCCTTCCGTCTGCACCCGAGCTGGCTAAAGACTTTATCCGCCACATCTTCCGTCTTCATGGCCTGCCCCTCCACATCGTGTCGGATCGTGGGGTACAGTTCACCTCACGTTTCTGGAGAGCCACTTGTAAACTACTAGACGTCACCCTGGACTTCTCTTCCGCTTACCACCCACAGTCCAATGGTCAAGTGGAGCGGATCAATCAGAACCTGACCAGTTACCTCCGGCACTTCGTTAATGCCCACCATTCTGACTGGGTGGATCTCCTACCATGGGCCGAGTTCTCTTATAATAATCACGAGAGCGAATCCTCCTCCAAATCCCCGTTTTTTGTAGTCTTTGGTCAGCATCCTCGGATTCCTTTTCCTGTCTCCACCTCTGTGGACAACCCGGCTGCGGAATCTCTCGTTAGCAAATTTTCCTCCATATGGGAGAGTACCCGGTCCGCACTCCTTCTGTCATCCGAGCGTATGAAAAGACACGCTGACAAAAAACGCCTGGATCCTCCACAATTTCGTCCAGGAGATAAAGTCTGGCTCTCATCTAAATATGTTCGACTCAAGATACCTTCTTACAAGTTAGGACCTCGGTTCATCGGTCCTCTGGAGGTCATCAGTCAGATCAACCCGGTGGCCTATAAATTGAAACTCCCGGCCAACTTACGGATCCCTAACTCCTTCCATGTATCTCTCCTCAAACCCGTGGTGCTTAGCTCTTTTTCCAAGTCTACAGGTACGCCTCCTGCTCCGGTTTCTGCTGAGGACGAGTTTGAGGTAGAGAACATTCTTGCCACCAAAAGGGTAAGAGGAAAGACCTTTTTTCTGGTAGATTGGAAGGGGTTTGGTCCTGAGGAGAGAACGTGGGAGCCCCGGGAGAAAATCCATGCCCCTCTCATCCTAGCTAAATTTCTATCTGGCCTAAAAAAGGGGGGGCCTAAAGGGGGGGGTACTGTAGTGCCGGCGTCCCTGCCCTCTGCTAGGCAGGGACGCTGTTCCCCTCACCGCTCTGCTCCGTGCCCGGCGTCCCTCTCCCGCTCTGCTGGCAGCGCGCGCTCCTTCCCGGCCACTGTGCTTAGGGCGCGCGCGCGCGCCCTCCCTCCCTCTTAAAGGGGCCGCGCGCGCCGTCCTAAGGAGTCCCCGGCCAATGGCCGGAGGACTTTACCATATATAAGGCACCTCCTCCAAAATGGAGGTGCCCGAGCAATGTTGTTGCACCGTTCTACTCTGCTTCAGCCCTCAGGTCCCTTGCCAGTTACCTGCCAGTTACCTGCCAGATTCCTGCCAGCTTGCTGTCCTAATCCTGCCTGATTTCCTGTTACCTGCCTGCCTGCCTGAGGTCCGACGGTCTGCCTTACAACTCCGGTCAGTCTGTCTAAGGACCAACTTGCCCGCTCACCTGGGAGCGCACATCAGCTACCTGCCTGCTTGCCTGAGGTCCGACGGTCTGCCTTACAACTCCGGTCAGTCTGTCTATGGACCAGCTTGCCCGCTCACCTGGGAGCGCTTCTCCGCTACCTGCCTGCTTGCCTGCCCGGAGGCTCCGCTGTCACGTGCTGTGACCACCAGCTATTCCAGACTCTTGCCCGCTCACCTGGGAGCGCTTCTCCGCTACCTGCCTGCTTGCCAGCCCGGAGGCTCCGCTGTCACGTGCTGTGACCACCAGCTATTCCAGACTCTTGCCCGCTCACCTGGGAGCGCTTCTCCGCTACCTGCCTGCTTGCCTACCTGGAGGCTCCGCCGTCACGTGCTGTGACCACCTGCTATTCCAGAGACTCTCGCTTGCTCACCTGGGAGCACACATCCTCCATCTGCCTTGCTAGCCTACCTGGAGGTTCAGCCATCACAGGTCGTACCTACCCTTTACCTAGAGACTGCCCCGGTCACTTGCCGTGACCTCCAGCCCGTTCTTCCAGAGACTGCCCTGGTCACTTGCCGTGACCTCCAGCCTGTTCTTCCAGAGACTGCCCTGATCACTTGCCGTGACCTCCTGCCCGTACACCCAGAGACTGTCCCGGTCACCTGCTGTGACTGCCTGCCTGGTCGCCACCCGCTCCCTTACAAGGACCGCTCCCTTGTATAGTAGCCCAGAGGTTCCGCCTCCCAGACCCGTTACAACCATGTTTTCTGCCTTAATAACTTATGCTATCATTATCTGTTTCTCCAGATCCCATCCTAATATGGCATCCCTCCTCCTGATCCCCATCCTTCCTGGACTCCCATCCTGGCTTTCCCTTGTTCTACTATGCCGTCACAAGTATTACAGCGCTCCCACCGCTCTGTGGAACGCATGGTACCTGTGTGGAACGCAACCACATATCTATTAGTGGGTCTCCTCTGCTCTACAGCGCTGTTACAAGTATTACAGCGCTCCCCTCGCTCAGTGGAACGCATAGAACACTGTGTGGAACGCATACACACGTCACTTCCGGTCACGTGACCGTTTTTTCCCTTACAGGACCTGAATAGCGTCATTTGACGCTACTTCCGGTTTTCAGGTCCTATCCCAGAATCTAGTAAAGCGCGTTCCCACACCACTACCACCAATGATTGGCTCCTATTACAACCTTTCACCCCTCCTACCCCCTATTTAAAGACCCCTGGTGCCTTATCCTGCCACATGCTTCTGGACAAACGGTGGATACCGCGTCCTGCGTCCTTTACAATACAGGTACGCTTCCTACACTGGTCCCCTTATCCTTAATACTTATTGGGGCTTCATTTAATGTGCCATTTTTTCCCTTAGCATACAACTTCCTACCGGGCTACTGCCTCTGGTTATTCATTTTCTTCTACGGGTATGTTTTCCTTTTTTGGCTCCTACTATACTTAATGCCCCTATATCCCATAGATATTTTATTATTTACTCCATTTTCTATACAGCTTACGGCACCGACCAGGCCATTACCTTTAAGTACCTACCGCAAGCAACGGGTACGTTTTTTCATCCCCTGCCCTCACACATTATGTGCTCTTCATTGTTCCTCATCCCACAGCACCTATCGGGGTATTTCTAACCTCATAGCCACCGATTACACTAAGTGTCATCACACATCTTACATTGTTCTAGACCTCTTTATTTAAAAAAAAAAATTTTTATATGTGTTCCCTTAGTTTACAAATTTCTACAGACAGCGGCCCAAATGCATCTCGCCTTTAATAAAACCGGTATGTCACTTTTTATTTTTCCCTTTCCCTCCTAACCTAGTTCTCCTTCCCATCCCCTTTCCCCAGATCCTCTACTATATTATTATTTTTTCCCGATGTTGTATTTTCTGTATGTACATTATCCATGACCAATTGAATTTTGATCTCATTCTGTCAAACCTATGTTATATGAATTGCATATTTCTATGTGGTACTCACTATTATATTTTTTTGCTTTTGTAGTACACCGATGAAGGTCTATTGTGACCGAAACGTCTGTTTATTTGTTATTTACTACATTACTTTATTAAAAATCACTAAAAGAACCCATGAGTCTTCTGAGTGCCAGGTAGGTCAGAGATGTCCGTCTCAAACAGTTTACTTTCACCCATCTAGGATGGACGGCTGCTGACATTGTTGGCCATTATGTCCATATGCAATTATTATCCCCTAATTGTGATGTACAATACAAATTTATATTATGGTACCGTGTTAGCCAGAAAATTTGATGGAAATAATTTTATGCCCAAAAATGGCAAAAGTATTCTCGGAGTGATACCTTTATTGGCTAACCAGAAAAAAATATATATATATGCAAACTTACAGAGCACAGAGGCTCCTTCTTCAGGCAGGATTACAAATGTTAAGAATTCATGTGTAATATTGCCTGAAGAAGGAGCCTCTGTGCTCTGAAAGCTTGCATATATATTTTTTTTCTGGTTAGCCAATAAAGGTATCACTCCAAGAATACTTTTGCCATTTTTGGGCATAAAAGTATTCACATAGAATTATCCACTAATTAAAATAATTTATTTTTGCTAAATAAATGTATACATTTTTTTAAATTTTATTTTATACATTTTCTCAGACAACCTCTTTAAGAAGGAGATTTCAGAATGGGCTATAAGACATGTCCAGCTTTGCTTAATTGTCTCACCTTACTGTCCTTGTTGAACTGAGCTCCACTTTGTTCTTGGATAATACTGTAAGGAATGAAGACGTCTAGATGATACAAATCGGGACGTCTGACTATTCTGTCTTCACCCAAGTCCAACACAAGAGATCTAGCAGAAGACTGAAAAGAGAAGACCAGCGTGGTAACAACGCTTATGTCGCTGAATGCTTCTGTACGGGAAAGAAAGTTGTAACCAACAAGTGCACAAAAATCTAAACTTTTATCTTGATACGTGGCCAACTAGAAGTTACTGTGTAGCTCCACACGTCTCCTACATTAAATCTGACACGTGGAGGAACTGCTCACAGAAAATGCTGAAAAATATTTTTTAGGATTCACACTGCATTAAAAGGGGTTGTCCACCACTTTAATACTAATGGAATATCCTTAGGATAGGTCATCAATATTAAAGTGCCAGGCAACCCCTTTAAGTGAGGCATAATGAATGGTACCAGAATTTCAGATAATGTAGCCTTCATTAGGCAGAAGGCCCACTCGGTTATATGAAGAAATCTGGGGTCCCCAAAAGCAAACCCAGTAATCACCAGATTCCCGTGTGGTGACTACTTAATCTGCTTTTTGGGAAGACCAGAACTGACCCCTATATTTAACCAAGTGGGTCCCCTCAAGCTACATTATCCTGTCTGATGAAGGCTACATTAGCTGAAAAATTCTTAATCTTCATTATGCCTCATTTAACGCAATGTGAATCATGGACATGAGAAAAATCAAATTAAAAAATAAATACATTTAAAGCATTTTCTGTGCGATTCCTCCAAATGTCGCATTAATATAGAAAAAATAAAGAGCGGCGTGTTCTACACTATTGCAACAAGCCTCTTTCATCATTTATATCATCATTATAACATCATTTATATGCACCAGCACCATGGAATCAATGGCACTATATAATTAAATAATAATAATAATATATACATCTTCCCACCAGCTTGTTTTCCCTCTATCTCCTCTCTGGATCTATGAAGCCAGAACTGTCAAAGAAGAGGTGATGGTGGAGATGGAGGGGAAACAAGCAGGGGGGGAGGCTTATATAAATGACTGGTCCCGCCGTGAAGCATTGGGCGTCTGTGCTTGGTTTGAACAGTCGTTCTCTGCTGACAGAGTCGTTTACAGAGATCTTCTTTCCAATTCCAACAGCTTGCAAACAACCCACCATGGTATGAAAAAAAAATTATATCATCATCATCCAGCAAATGTGTCACAGCTGCCAGCAATTGGCTACTGTGGACACATCAAAGCTGTGATGATAAAAGTTGGCAGAGGAGGACCGGTAGCACGAGGTTGGCACAGACTTTTAATAAGGGAAGACTATTGGAAATCACATGAAATACAAAAAGGTCACAATCCTAAACCACATCTGAGGGTCTCACCACTTTAGGTAAAGAGATTTCAGCCACCAGAAAACTTGGGTGTCCTACAGGAGGTTCCGCCACAATCATGTAATCTGGTTTCACGGGTGAACTGATAAAAAAAAGGAAGGCAGCAGTATATTGCAAGGGTACACCATCAATTTATGATCTGTTGGGGTCGATCTCTAATATAATAAAGGGGCACTGATGCTGGTAATGAGGAACAGCCCCTTTCACAGTCATTCCCTGCACATTGGCATCATGGCCTCCACTGTGCAGCGGAACGACAGCATAGATCCAGCAAAGTGAATGGGCTTAGCTGCAGTTCTCCTGCACAGTGAAAATCCGGGTAGCTGCCCCACACCAGCATATTCTTTAAAAAGGGCAGCAGGGTTACTTCCAGGCTGCAGCCCCCTTATTCTTGGAGTCCAAGAAGTTGGATATCCTATATCTTTTGTAAGATGGGATTCTAAAAAAAGTAAATGCATGCATTAAACCTCAAAGTAACCCAAACCTTTCAACTTCTGAGATGAGGGACTTGCTTGGAGTTAGCTGGGAGGGTCTGTAGGAAAAAAATAAAGAACATAAAGGCATAATAGTTAAAACAAAAAAACAAAACAATGTCCACATTGTTCTTGCACCATAACAAGCCATTCTGCAACTTCCCCCATCTGTTGGGTATAACCCATCACCACGAGGAGTGGTGCTCCCCCATCTGTTGGGTATAACCCATCACCTCAAGGAGTGGCGCTCCCCCATATGTTGGGTATAACCCATCACCACGAGTAGTGGCACTCCCCCATCTGTTGGGTGTAACCCATCACCACGAGGAGTGGAGCTCCCCTATCTGTTGGGTGTAACCCATCACCACGAGGAGTGGCACTGCCCCATCTGTTGGGTATAACCTATCACCAGGAGGAGTGGCGCTCCCCCATCTGTTGGGTGTAACCCATCACCACGAGGAGTGGCGCTGCCCCATCTGTTGGGTATAACCTATCACCAGGAGGAGTGGCGCTCTTCATACTTTGTGTACCTAGAGGAAATGTGGTATTATAAGACATCCAATCAATTGAATGGCCGACCATGTACTGCATGGATGAGCGAGGAACATCAGAGAAGAAGCCGCCGATGCTCAACAGCAGCCTACTCTGTCGTCTTTTACAGACTGTATGCCATAGACTTGTACCTTAGAGTTGGGACTTACCCCATTATGTCCATTTCCTGAATCATCGGTTTTGATTTGGTTCTGATATTCTGTTCAAAAATGGATCCCAGGAACTTCCGATTTTTCAGCATTTTCCACTCTGAAGGGAAACCATAGATGATTAACAGGGTCGGACTGGAACTGAAACTCAGGCCTGGCATGTGAGAGCACGCAGCCCGCCCGACGCGCGTTGAATGTGAAATATTTTCGAGAATGATTTGGGTATATGTCACAATAAAAATTGCAGCAAACTGCACTTTATCATCGATAGACAAAAACTGACATAATGTAAAATATAAACTTCCCTCCAGGAAAATGTTAATTTCTTTCAACTGGAGGGACGGACATATTTGTAATATAGAGCTCCAAGTTCCCAAAAATGCTATGTTTGATAGTACCAGGAAAAGCAGGAAAAGTGAATCCTTGAAGATTTGAAGCAGTTTCATGTCTATTCTTTCAGTATTTTTGCAGCGTTTCTAAAGAACGGGAAAAAAAATCTCAAAAAACGCAATTTCAAGGGGATTTTCCTGCTGAGCGAAACACTTTTTGTGCAGAAATGTTCTTCCCTTTCTTTTTTGTTTATATTTTGTGTTATACACTAGTGGCCAAAATTGAGGCAACACCTTCAGTTTTTCACCATCACCAATATTTAATGGAAGTTTTCACTGACCTACTTACTTGTACACACGCCCTCTTCTGCGATATGTAGTCTATGTTGGTTTATAGTGACCTGGGTGTGATTTAAGACAGATATTGTGCGATTAAAATTCGGTTTTTATATTTTAATGCCAGTTTGTCATCAGAAGGTAAGCAATTACATGTTTTCGTTCTCAAAGTGTGTAAGCGGTTTCAAGAGACTGGTTCGATAAAGAATAAAGCAGGTAGAGAAAGGAAGAAGGCTACAAGTCCTCAGACTGATAGAAGAATTGTTAGAATCGCCCTAAATAACAGGAAATAAACTGCTGTTAACATCAACAAGGAGCTTGTCAACACCGGAGTGACAGTGTCTGATCGGACGGTCCGACGACGACTGGTAAACGCGGGGTTAAGAGCCAGAATACCAGGTAAAAAGCCATTTCTGAATGCCTCACAGCGTCAGAAACGTCTACAGGGGCCAAAGAACATTGTAAATGGACCATTGAACAATGGAGAAATGTTATATGGAGCGATGAGACACGCATATCCATCTTTGGCAGCGACGGTGTCCGCTACGTTCGACGACGACCTGGAGAGGACTGGTTGCCAGAGGGTACAGTACCCACCATGAAGCCTCCCCTGAGTGTTATGGTAGGGGGCTGCGTGTCCAGAGATGCAGGTGGTCGGCTGCAGGTAATTGAAGAAACAGTTAATGCTGAAAAGTACATCAAGGAAGTCCTTCAGCCTAAACTCATTCCTTCGGCACGTGATGTATTTGGTGAAGGGACACCGTTTATTTTAAGATGGAGCCCCATGCCATACAGCTAAAAAATGTCTCTCTTGGTTCAAGGACAAAAATGTCCAGCTATTGAATTGGCCAGGAAACAGCCCAGATCTCAATCCTATTGAGAATCTCTGGGCTCGGCTCAAAAGAGCGGTGTCAAAACAGCGGGCTTCACACAAGCAGGAACTCATTGCAGCCATCATCAAATCATGGCTTCATATCATCACACCATCTGATTTACACAAACTGGTAGATAGCATGCCAAGTAGATGCCAGGCCATCATCAAGGCTGAGGGCTGTCCAACTGAGTATTAACATTTAGTGTTAGATATGAAAATAGGACAAATCAATGGCTTTTCTCCCACAGTCATCTGAGTGACAATAGTCTCCAATTTGTTGACAAATGAACAAATTTCCTGCTAATATTGTGTTTCTATATGAGATTTTATTTCTACTTAAAAACTTTACTGTGAAATCAAAAACATTCATGAAATTTGTATTTGTATTGGCAAAATGCTAAAAATTCATAAATCTTGGGGGTGTTGCCTCAATTTTGGCCACTAGTGTATAGAGTTCCTCAGTATATTTATATGTTGTCCCCCATCACATTTTTCATCTCTCCTTACAAGTATGCCTTGTATCTTAGCTAAAACATGGTAGTAAGTAGCATATGAAACCCTTTTATAATGGGCAGTGTAGAATCGCTGCATATTTCAGGGATATGCGCTCCTGAGGACTCATTAGTGCTGCCCTCCTCAGGCGAAACCTGGTTGTGATATAATATGGGGCTAGCCGGTCTCACCTACCAGTTTGGGTCACAAACCCTTTTTCGTTTGCTTTGATGTTTTACTCATTGTTTATTACGTTTACACCCCAAATCTCTGCTAATCCTGGAGATCAAACCTATGAAAGCAATTTATGAATGATCGTAACACCTCTATGAAGGGTAATTATCATCTCCTTCATAAATATACATTTATATGTATAAATACATATGTGGTCAATGCATAGTACTGGCACATGACTTATCACTTTCCAGGACTATACAAAGCACCAGGAACATTCATAACAAGCGGAGGAGAAGCGATTCTGGCAACTTAATAGGAAAGGATTCTTTACAGTTAGAGCAGTCAGACTGTGGAATGCCAACCACAAGATATAGTAATGGCAGATAGTATAACAGCATTTATAGAAGGGCTGGATACTTTTTTAACAAAACATGACATTGTGGGTTATAAATAATCTAGTAAAAAGAAAATGGATAACTTTGGAGATAGACCAAGGACATTAAAGTTCAAACTTTTTCAACCTATGTAACTATGCAAGTATGCAGAATGCACATTAGGAAAATGCTTGAAATGCAATTCCCTATAATATTATTTTACAAGTCATTTCCTCTTAATTTTCTGCTTTGTAAAGTGCTAGTTATAAGCCCAATCTATGGATCTAAAAAGTGCAAAACACTCCTGAAACACTTGTACGTATGTTCTATAATCTATGTTTCTTATGGTGCCTAAGGGAAGCCGTAATTATAAGACTCCTGCTTGGTAACAAGTGCAGTTATTTGCCTCCATAATGAAAGTGAATTACTAATGATGAAAGGGTTAATACTTGGACCCTGCATCAATAATAGCCCTTGTAGTAATCATGACAACTATTGTGAGGGCATAAACAAGTGTCATAAAGAAGATTCCATAAAAGAATGCCGCGCTGCCACGATCAGCGCCATTACTGATGATGCGCCTGAGGACCTTGAGCTTGACCACCCCACGTAATGTGCCAACGTTGGTGTAATTTGGAGGTTCTAGCAGGGAAAGGGGTTGTCTTCTTAGACACCCCGGGGGGAAGGGAAGGTAACAGAATGGGGGGTCCCCAAAACAGGATCCCCTTCTGTTACTATGTACAAACAGCTGCTCTTCTTTGGGAGTTCATGGATGGATCCTTGACTTTAATGGGTGATAAATTGGGAGGGGGAGGGGATACTCATCCTATTAGGGGTTATCCATAATGAGCAACCCCTGTAACCAAGTACCCAACTTCTTGAGAGACGGAGCTGGATCTGTAAGGGAGAAGTGGTAGATCCATCTGGGAAATCAGATCAACTAAATTCGTTCCAGCAACAAATGTGGTGACAGATATCGCAGTCAGATCTCTCCCACATCCAGTTTATCACATTAATAGTCTATATTTGTTATGTCGTTCTCTGTAAATATGTAGAAATTCTAAAACTCCGTCATATATCGGCACTAACTCTCTAAGCCCAAGGGAAGGGCAGCCCTCCAGCCATGGTTCCCTAGAGGTTTCCTCCACAGGGGGTTTTCCTCTCCTGAGTGCTGGAGGGTGACTCTTCGTGAGTCGAGGGTTGTGCCATTTTCGGTGTCATGTAAATTTAAATAAAGTTGAGAACGTTTGACACCTAATTGCAATGCTTTGTGTATTTATTTTGTATGTGTCTGATTCATTTTGTTTGGGAGTCGGGGTCCATCACACTTCACTGAGTCATACGTCTGGACATCTGCTGCCAGCAGTTTTGCCCCAGGGGTTGCCCCTGCTCTGGGGAGTTTGATGGAGCAGAGAAGACAAGAATTATAATAGACTCAATTCTCATAGACATAATATAACCACAGGATTCATGAAACATGGGCTGTCCCGACATATGGTCCTGCAACACAAGCAGGATTACAGGGATCTTAAGATCTTACCTATTGAACATGTTTTGCCTGACACCCCTAATAGGGTGCAATGTCTGAATCGTAAAGAAATTTATTGGATGTATAAACTCAACACTTTGAAGCCACAAGGGCTAAATGAAATCACAGAGGTTTTTATATGAGTCTTGAGGTCAGTTATCACATATACCCATTATATACATTTCTAATTCAATTATATATCATATGTCCACCCCACCCCCCTTTTTTATTCCCAATGTATTCTGACACATGGCTCAAACCCCACAATTCCTACAACACAAAATTCGTTATCGTCCTTATTCCTGCCATACATATTATATATATTGATGATAACAGAACAGCAAGATTTCTAGCCTTGCAATTCGCATACCAATTCCTTCCATGCATTTCCCGAGGTCTTCTACACTAACATCTATATACATATGCCACAGCACATAATAAGAATTAAGTATCTCAGCATTCTACAGTCACACAGCCATCTCCTCATTCCCCCACTCTTTCCTACAACCTGCCCCCTTCTATTTACACTGCTACTGATAACACACATAATATACCTTTAGCAGACTAGTACGTCCCACGGAGACTAGTTTGCATTTTCTTCTCTTCCTTTAGTTCCCTGTCCTCTGTCAGTCAGCCGACGAGGTGTGAGATCCAGCACAGTGATCTGGAAGATCTTATCTTCAATACATTGTAATATACCAATCGTTCAGGAGTTTACACACTTGCGGTCCTCAGTCATCTCTACATGCCCGTCCTCCCTCCTTCCCCCCCTTTCCTCACTGACAAACACCTCATACCTAATACACCAGTAGCAGGCTTGCACCTTCTGCCATTCCTTCAGCTCTTGGTTTTCTGCCTGTCAGCCGACGAGGTGTGAGGTCTGGCAGAGCGGTCTGGACTCTCTGATCTTTCACACATGATACAATATAGCTAGGACTTTGGGATGCATACACTGCGGTCCTCGATCAACTACAAATGTTTTATCCCATGTGCTTTAATATAAATGTTTTAAAACATTTGGATCATTACATTTCAGAGGTCATTTTAATTATTTGTTCTATGGTTTTCATTTTATCTGCATAAGAGTGTAATTAGTCGACCAATAATTTTATTTAATCTATTTATAAATAATTTCACTGTCTCTCTGTAAACCGTTGGTTGGTCTTGGCGCCAAAAATAACAGCGGGCTTTTCTCCTTTTTTTTTTCACCACGTGTAGTTTTATGTATATAAGACCGTTTGATAAATCGGTCTACATCAGCTATGTACCTGAGGAAGTGGACGGGACGTCCACGAAACGCGTAGTAATCGTAGCTTTTAACAATAAACCACAAGATTGTTTAATTATACAATCTCTCGTCATAATTCTTCACTACGGAGGAGCGCGGATTTTTTACCAGCACCTACTTCATCCTACTACAGACTAAAGACAAGAATTATAGCACTCATCCTCAGAATAAGGACTTCTATTACAGTACTACAAGCAGCTTCCTCGCCTCATTCACACAGTGAGTATTTTGGGCACTAATTTACATCAGTATTTGTAAGCTGAAAACCAGAGGGGAACAAACACAGTGAAAAATAGTAACTGAAACACTTTCACCTCTTCTGTTTTGGATCCACTCCTGGCATCTGCTAACAAATACTGATGCAAAATATCGCCATGGAAGTGCCCTAAATTCTTACTGACTGATTTGACTGTTTGAGTTGCAGTCAAGCAACAGAGGTTGCAAGCGTTAAAGGAGTTTTCTGGTATCAAAAACCCCTGTCCCCCTTGCCATTTTTCTCTATCCTGAACCTGTGCTGCCTGCCCCGATCTCAGACTGTCTGACCTAGTCCTTGTCTTCGCTCTCCTGTGTCTGGTACCCTGGTACCTCCGGAATGCTGCTACAGTCCCGGGGACTGCCCTGAAGTGGTACCTGGTGTCTATCGGCGGCCCAGTCTATCCTCACCATCAGAGGTTCTAGTGGAGACCCAGTAGACACCTAGTCACAACCCTCCCGTGGGGCAGTGGGTCCATATCCACCAGTGTTACACCCACATAGCAAATGTGGTACCAATATTCAAGAAGGGGATAACATCTGAGCCTGGAATTTATAGACCGGTAAGTTTAACTTGTACTGTGGGCAACATCTTTGAGGGTTTGCTAAGAGATACTAACCTGGAGCACCTCAATAAGAATAACCTAAACATATGATTATGAGGGATCTGTCCTGCAAACTAATCTGAAAAGATTCTATGGGGAGGTAAGTTCTAGGTTGGACCAGGGAAACTTAGTGGATGTTGTCTATCTGGACTTTTCAAAGGCATTTGATACGGTGCCATACAACAGGTTGGTACATAAAAATTTTCAATATATTATGTGGTAAACTTGCTCCACGAAAGAACAAGTCCTTGTGTGGTCGATGGAAAAAATCAAGGAAAATATCAGTGATGCGGTCGTTACCTCTTGACAGCTCCATTTGGTACTTGTTCTCTAGTCCCTCCATGGCCACAGTGATAAAAAATTCCCTGAAAAGCTCATTATTCTAATAAAAAAAATACAAAGTAAGGAGCTGACACAAAGGAGAGCAGACAGCTCGTATGTCGGAATAAGCAATTGCAGTTACCGTAATTTTCTCAAAGAAGGTGCCATTAATCACTATGTCGTACGCCGAGCAGCCGCCTCTACCTGTAGGACAAAGTGCACCAGGACTTAGATACTTTGCGGTGCCGACTCAATCCATTGACCTTAGTAGGGCTGCTATGAATAAGTGGTATAAGTTCTTAAAGGGGAATCCAAGTAGTGGACAATCCCTTTAAGTCCCAAATCTAAACCAAAAAAGTTCAAAAGTCAACAACAAGATGTCAAACTTTATTCCGCAGACTGGAAGTGGACCTACCAGAACCTGTGGAGATGGCACCTTTGACCATTGAGGATTAGTAAGTTGTAATACTTGCTATTTTAACCCCTTTAAGGATATCTCTGGACTACCCCTTTAAAAAGAGACGCGCTGTATTAAAAAAAACCGTACTATTATCAACTTCAACATGGGGCTCTCCAAGGCTCATGGGGACTCGATAGCCAGAGGGATCATCAGATTCCAGGATGCTGACTAACTCCTGCTCCGTCAGGTCCGGGGGCGCTGGGATCTGGTTCGACTTGCAGATGTTAATAAAGATTTTGGTATTTTTGGATGTGCGAGTTTTAATGCAGAAACCTAACACAGAAATAAAAACAAAAAGTGAACAAAAATACAATAAAATTGGCAAAAGCCAAGCAGCATTTACATGTAACCAACTGTATAAGAAAAAACGATGTGACCCCCCACGTTGGTTGCATCATGTGACCGCTGCAGTCAATAAGACCCCACTGCCCCACTGTGGTATCTGTCACATAATATGCACAAAGTAATCTGGATAATAATCAGAGGACGCTCATCTCACCCGATTGGGGTCTGATCTGTCTGCTTTCTGGTAAGTTCGGTATTCTGCTCTGTATCTCCTGTTTGGCCTGAAATGAGGCAACAAGTGAGAATCAGTGAGTAACATGAACAGGATGGTTCTGCAAACTGATTTTTCCTGCACCAAAATAGTACAACTGTGAGGGGTCTAAAGCCAACAATACACATTAGGTAAATGTTGGAGACTGCAGCGCCCCCGGCGGCTGACGGAGGAGACATTCACCCTGTGATTGCTGGCCTCTCCAATTCATCTTTCGTACCTTCATCAGCATCTGTTCATACAGCGCTTCCTCCATGTTTGTGTTCATTTCTACAGACAGCAGCGACTTGTCAGACGCCATTTTTTCGGTCAAAGACAGAAGCTCAGGGATCTTGTTTTATAAGAGAAAACCTGAAAAATGAAAATATGTATTAATCTTCTCCACAGACAACGACAAGGGGAGAGTGCGGAAGCCTGACAGCCCACGGCACGACGGGGTGCGGGAGACTGACAGCCCAGGGCACGAGGGGGTGCGGGAGCCTGACAGCCCACGACACGAGGGGGTGCGGGAGCCTGACAGCCCACGACACGAGGGGGTGCGGGAGCCTGACAGCCCACGGCACGACGGGGTGCGGGAGACTGACAGCCCAGGGCACGAGGGGGTGCGGGAGCCTGACAGCCCACGGCACGAGGGGGTGCGGGAGCCTGACAGCCCACGACACGAGGGGGTGAGGGAGCCTGACAGCCCACAGCACGAGGGGGTGCGGGAGCCTGACGGCCTACGGCACGAGGGGGTGCGGAAGCCTGACAGCCCACGACACCAGGGGGTGCAGGAGCCTGACAGACCACGACACCAGGGGGTGCGGGAGCCTGACAGCCCATGGCACGAGGGGGCGCGGGAGCCCCACTGCCCACGACACCAGGGGGTGCGGGAGCCTGACAGCCCACGACACCAGGGGGTGCGGGAGCCTGACAGCCCACGGCACGATGGGGCGCAGTAGCCTGACAGCCCACGACACGAGGGGGTGCGGGAGCCTGACAGCTCACGACATGAGGGGGTGTGGGAGCCTGACAGCCCACGACACCAGGGGGTGTGGGAGCCTGACAGCCCACGACAAGAGGGGGTGCGGGAGCCTGACAGCCCACGACACGAGGGGGTGCGGGAGCCTGACAGCCCATGACACGAGGGGGTGCGGGAGCCCGGCAGCCCACGACATGAAGGGTGCGGGAGCCCGACAGCCCACGACACGAGGGGGTGCGGGAGCCCGACAGCCCACGACACGAGGGGGTGCGGGAGCCCGACAGCCCATGACACGAGGGGGTGCGTGAGCCCGACAGCCCACGACACGAGGGGGTGCGGGAGACCGACAGCCCACGACACGAGGGGGTGCGGAAGCCCGACAGCCCACGACACCAGAGGGTGCGGGAGCCCGACAGCCCACGACACGAGGGGGTGCGGGAGCCCGACAGCCCACGACACGAGGGGGTGCGGGAGCCCGACAGCCCACGACACGAGGGGGTGCGGGAGCCTGACAGCCCACAACACGAGGGGGTGCGGGAGCCCGACAGCCCACGACACGAGGGGGTGCGGAAGCCTGACAGCCCATGACACGAGGGGGTGCGGGAGCCCGACAGCCCACGACACGAGGGGGTGCGGGAGCCCGACAGCCCATGACATGAGGGGGTGCGGGAGCCCGACAGCCCACGACACCAGGGGGTGCGGGAGCCTGACAGCCCACGACACGAAGGGGTGCGGGAGCCCGACAGCCCACGACACCAGGGGGTGCGGGAGCCTGGCAGCCCACGACACGAGTGGGTGCGGGAGCCTGGCAGCCCACGACACGAGGGGGTGCGGGAGCCTGGCAGCCCACGACACGAGGGGGTGCGAGACCCTGACAATATTGGGAGTGGGATTCTGCACACCTACAGCTAGCTACTTATTGTCCTGAATGTAGTAATCACCTTGGCACATTCCCATCTTCTTACCTGTAGTACAGACGCCAAACACCACTACTCTGACTGCAATCACCCAGCTACAGCGTCACCACGCCTCAGCAACAGGGGAGCGTCTAGATTGGAGTTGATGTCTTGAGGGGGAGGAGTGATTTCATGGAATCATGACGTCACCGGAAGGGGCGGGGCCTTCTCAGTCCAGTGGACACTATTCCACCTTCAGCTGCAGCAGTGCGCACATTGTGCCGGGACAGGAGGACTGGTGATGAGGAGCTCGTGTTCAGCGTTGTGCTGTGAGGACTGAGGCGGGGAGAACTGACCATGTGAATAAATGCTGTGCTGGCATAAAGGGGGGGTGGTGTGAGGGGCATCCAGGGGGCTGTGTGGGTGGTGTGAGGGGGCCAGGAGTGGATTAAGAGTGGCAAGGGCCCAGGACACACACACACCTGATGTATCATGTGACATGTCACATGATCCCCTGTGATAGATCATGTGATAGTTCACGTGAAATTAATTTGGCACAATATTAATTATAATCATTTTTTTTAGGCTGTGTGCCCACTATTCGTTTTTTAAGCGTTTCCGCAGCGGCAATTCCGCTGCAGAAACGCTTAAAAATGCTTGGTAGAAGGTTTGCCATGTTCCCCAATGATAATCCGCATGTGCACAGCACATGCGGAAATTTCCGCTGCGGATTATCATTGCGGAAAAATCCACAGCATTACCAATTATTCTGCGGAAGTGCGGCGAAAAGAGGGATTGGAAAAGCGGATGCCTGGTGTGTTTGGAACCATACTTTGAAACATTGTGGAACCTCTGTGATTTGTCCTGGACAGTTACCTATTGAGGGATTTAAAGGAAACATCGCCCAAGGCATCTACCGTGACCTCAGATGGACTAGAGATCAGATAAGTCCATTTCTCTTTTTTGGTGTTTTGAACAGTATTTCTGTCATGTAATGGTACTCATTTGTATAAGTGGGTGATTGCTGCTCTTATCTATCTACCTACAGTACAGACCAATTTTTTTGACACACCTTCTCATTTAAAGATTTTTCTGTATTTTCATGACTATGAAAATTGTACATTCACACTGAAGGCATCAAAACTATGAATTAACACATGTGGAATTATATACTTAACAAAAAAGTGTGAAACAACTGAAAATATGTCTTATATTCTAGGTTCTTCAAAGTAGCCACCTTTTCCTTTGATGACTGCTTTGCACACTCTTGGAATTCTCTTGATGAGCTTCAAGAGGTAGTCACCGGAAATGGTTTTCACTTCACAGGTGTGCCCTGTCAGGTTTAATAAGTGGGATTTCTTGCCTTATAAATGGGGTTGGGACCATCAGTTGTGTTGTGCAGAAGTCTGGTGGATACACAGCTGATAGTCCTACTGAATAGACTGTTAGAATTTGTATTATGGCAAGAAAAAAGCAGCTAAGTAAAGAAAAACGAGTGGCCATCATTACTTTAAGAAATGAAGGTCAGTCAGTCCGAAAAATTGGGAAAACTTTGAAAGTGTCCCCAAGTGCAGTTGCAAAAACCATCAAGCGCTACAAAGAAACTGGCTCACATGAGGACCACCCCAGGAAAGGAAGACCAAGAGTCACCTCTGCTTCTGAGGATAAGTTTATCCGAGTCACCAGCCTCAGAAATCGCAGGTTAACAGCAGCTCAGATTAGAGACCAGGTCAATGCTACACAGAGTTCTAGCAGCAGACACATCTCTTCAACAACTGTTAAGAGGAGACTTTGTGCAGTAGACCTTCATGGTAAAATAGCTGCTAGGAAACCACTGCTAAGGACAGGCAACAAGCAGAAGAGACTTGTTTGGGCTAAAGAACACAAGGAATGGACATTAGACCAGTGGAAATCTGTGCTTTGGTCTGATGAGTTCAAATTTGAGATCTTTGGTTCCAACCACCGTGTCTTTGTGCAACGCAGAAAAGGTGAACGGATGGACTCTACATGCCTGGTTCCCACCGTGAAGCATGGAGGAGGAGGTGTGATGGTGTGGGGGTGCTTTGCTGGTGACACTGTTGGGGATTTATTCAAAATTGAAGGCATACTGAACCAGCATGGCTACCACAGCATCTTGCAGCGGCATGCTATTCCATCCGATTTGCGTTTAGTTGGACCATCATTTATTTTTCAAAAGGACAATGACCCCAAACACACCTCCAGGCTGTGTAAGGGCTATTTGACCAGGAGGGAGAGTGATGGGGTGCTACTCCAGATGACCTGGCCTCCACAGTCACCAGACCTGAACCCAACAATAAATACACAGAGGAATGGATCCCATAAATAATTTGTCAACAAATAAGGACCACCCCCCTAAATTTTGCTCATATACAGTACAGACCAAAAGTTTGGACACATCTTCTCATTTAAAGATTTTTCTGTATTTTTCATGACTATGAAAATTGTACATTCACACTGAAGGCATCAAAACTATGAATTAACACATGTGGAATTATATACTTAACAAAAAAGTGTGAAACAACTGAAAATATGTCTTATATTCTAGGTTCTTCAAAGTAGCCACCTTTTGCTTTGATGACTGCTTTGCACAGTCTTGGCATTCTCTTGATGAGCTTCAAGAGGTAGTCACCGGAAATGGTCCTCAAACAATCTTGAAGGAGTTCCCAGAGATGCTTAGCACTTGTTGGCCCTTTTGCCTTCACTCTGCGGTCCAGCTCACCCCAAACCATCTCGATTGGGTTCAGGTCTGGTGACTGTGGAGGCCAGGTCATCTGGCGTAGCACCCCATCACTCTCCTTCCTGGTCAAATAGCCCTTACACAGCCTGGAGGTGTGTTGGGGGTCATTGTCCTTTTGAAAAATAAATGATGGTCCAACTAAACGCAAACCGGATGGAATAGCATGCCGCTGCAAGATGCTGTGGTAGCCATGCTGGTTCAGTATGCCTTCAATTTTGAATAAATCCCCAACAGTGTCACCAGCAAAGCACCATCACACCTCCTCCTCCATGCTTCACGGTGGGAACCAGGCATGTAGAGTCCATCCGTTCACCTTTTCTGCGTTGCACAAAGACTCGGTGGTTGGAACCAAAGATCTCAAATTTGACTCATCAGACCGAAGCACAGATTTCCACTGGTCTAATGTCCATTCCTTGTGTTCTTTAGCCCAAACAAGTCTCTTCTGCTTGTTGCCTGTCCTTAGCAGTGGTTTCCTAGCAGCTATTTTACCATGAAGGTCTACTGCACAAAGTCTCCTCTTAACAGTTGTTGAAGAGATGTGTCTGCTGCTAGAACTCTGTGTAGCATTGACCTGGTCTCTAATCTGAGCTGCTGTTAACCTGCGATTTCTGAGGCTGGTGACTCGGATAAACTTATCCTCAGAAGCAGAGGTGACTCTTGGTCTTCCTTTCCTGGGGTGGTCCTCATGTGAGCCAGTTTCTTTGTAGCGCTTGATGGTTTTTGCAACTGCACTTGGGGACACTTTCAAAGTTTTCCCAATTTTTCGGACTGACTGACCTTCATTTCTTAAAGTAATGATGGCCACTCGTTTTTCTTTACTTAGAATTTGTATTATGGCAAGAAAAAAGCAGCTAACAGTCTATTCAGTAGGACTATCAGCTGTGTATCCACCAGACTACTGCACAACACAACTGATGGTCCCAACCCCATTTATAAGGCAAGAAATCCCACTTATTAAACCTGACAGGGTACACCTGTGAAGTGAAAACCATTTCTGGTGACTACCTCTTGAAGCTCATCAAGAGAATGCCAAGAGTGTGCAAAGCAGTCATCAAAGCAAAAGGTGGCTACTTTGAAGAACCTAGAATATAAGACATATTTTCAGTTGTTTCACACTTTTTTTGTTAAGTATATAATTCCACATGTGTTAATTCATAGTTTTGATGCCTTCAGTGTGAATGTACAATTTTCATAGTCATGAAAATACAGAAAAATCTTTAAATGAGAAGGTGTGTCCAAACTTTTGGTCTGTACTGTAGGTAGATAGATAAGAGCAGCAATCACCCACTTATACAAATGAGTACCATTACATGACAGAAATACTGTTCAAAACACCAAAAAAGAGAAATGGACTTATCTGATCTCTAGTCCATCTGAGGTCACGGTAGATGCCTTGGGCGATGTTTCCTTTAAATCCCTCAATAGGTAACTGTCCAGGACAAATCACAGAGGTTCCACAATGTTTCAAAGTATGGTTCCAAACACACCAGGCATCCGCTTTTCCAATCGCTCAAAGAAATATAGGAATGGAAGCACTTATCCTGGGTGCACCTATTATGGTCTCTCTCCTCTAACATTTCCCTGTCCCCTGATGAGCCCCATATCGAGGAGGGGGTGAAACGCGTTGGGACTTTTGTTCTTTGCTGATGGCTATATATTTCTTTGAGGGATTGGAAAAGCGGATGTCTGGTGTGTTTGGAACCATACTTTGAAACATTGTAGAACCTCTGTGATTTGTCCTGGACAGTTACCTATTGAGGGATTTAAAAGAAACATCGCCCAAGGCATCTACCGTGACCTCAGATGGACTAGAGATCAGATAAGTCCATTTCTCCTTTTTGGTGTTTTGACCAGTATTTCTGTCATGTAATGGTACTCATTTGTATAAGTGGGTGATTGCTGCTCTTATCTATCTACCTATATGAGCAAAAATTTAGGGAGGGTGGTCCTTATTTGTTGACAAATTATTTATGGGATCCATTCCTCTGTGTATTTATTGTTTTTTCCACTGACATAAATGTTGTGTGATTTTTTGATGTTTAGCATGTCAATTATGGCATGACTAGTATATACTGCTGGTCAATATGTTTATTGTTTGTGTGTGTGCTTAGGGATACATAGGGATAAGCAAGGGACAGCCTCCGAGGAGCGGGGACACCAATCTGCACTACTAGGGTGAAAACACTCCGATGTTAGGGAGGGAGAGATACTCCACTAGGGCTGCTTAGGGCAAGTCTGTCTGTACTACCTACCACCCTTATTATCCATCCCTCATATGGTGCTTTTATTGATATGTGTAGTTAATTTTTGTCCTAGTTGTACTATTGAGTACACTTTTAAATGGCTTTGATAGCAGCCTTCAGCTCGTCATCATTGTTGGGTCTGATGTCTCTCATCTTCCTCTTGACAATACCCCATAGATTCTCTATAATAGATTCTCTATGGGGTTAAGGTCAGGCGAGTTTGCTACCAACCAAGCACAGTGATACTGTTGTTTTTAAACCAGGTATTGGTACTTTTGGCAGTGTGGACAGGGGCCAAGTCCTGCTGGAGAATGACATTTCCATCTCCAAAAAGCTTGTCGGCAGAGGGAAGCATGAAGTGCTGTAAAATGTCCTGGTAGACGGCTGCGCTGAGTTTGGTCTTGATAAAACACAGTGGACCTACACCAGCAGATGACATGGCTCCCCAAACCATCACCGATTGTGGAAACTTCACACTAGACCTCAAGCAGCTTGGATTGTGGGCTCTCCACTCTTCCTCCAGACTCTGAGACCTTGTGGAGTGTGTCAGTGACTGCCTTCTGGACATCTGTCAAGTCAGCAGTCTTCCCCATGATTGTGGAGCCTACTGAAACAGACTAAAGGACCTTGTTAAATGCTTAGGAAGACTTTGCAGGTGTTTTTTGTAAATTATTCTAATTTATTGAGATAATGACTGTTGTGTTTTCATTGGCTGTAAGCCATAATCATCAACATTAACAGAAATAAACACTTGAAATAGATCACTCTGTCTGTAATGACTCTATATGAGTTTCACTTTCTGTATTGAAGAACTGAAATAAATTAACTTTTTGATGATATTCTAATTTAGTGAGATGCACCTGGATTATTAGAATTATCACACCAGTACACCTGTTTTCTCATTTGCAAGATTTAAGTAAACCTTGTATTATATCTTTTTCATTTGTGAATGTCCTTATACTTTCAAGCAGAACCTAGACACCCCACAATACAATAACCCATCGATCACTACAAGCCCTCCGTTTTCCATGGATATCCATATTATAGACTGAGTATACCTTTCTTATGCCTGAACTGCGCACCCCTCGGTGAAGACAGTGAGTTTTTTGGGGGCAGCTTATGGTCGTCTCAGGATATGAACACCCCCTGATCTGCTTGAAAATAGAACTGAAATAAAATGTTGAGAAAAAATGTCAAATATCACGTTGACCCTTCAAGTCACTGTCTTGTAAATCTTTATCACTTCTCCACAGAATAGGTGATTGGTCTGAAATCACTCAGGGGGTAAAGAGACTCTGTCATCACAGAATAACTAATCAAACCAATGGCAGCCCCTCAGTGTATCATGGCACCCTGTATTTTGATTGGCAGCTGTAGCTTTATAGACTCGAGCGGGGGTCTCAAACATTTGGCCACAGGGGCTGCTTCATGCAGGCCGCAGGCACCGTACACCTTGAGGATTGTGGCACGTCAGCACTTTTTCAGTGGAACATATTGCAGGCGCCGTGCACAGACAAGCTCTTTGCTCAGCTCTACCAATGCCAACTGTGGGTCAATCACAGGCCAGCAGCGAATGTCCGCAGGGGACCAGGATGGGAACAGGACTAGAAGATGAGGATCAGGATGTGGTACCACATTTTTAATCTTGATTTCTTTTTGTGTTTCTTAAAGCCATAAAGTTGCCATTTGAAATGACTTTAGTTTTGTGCCATGTCTGTGATCTGCTTTTTTTCAACAACATTAAACAACTGAATGAACATCCTCCGAGCCCGGTGACTCCATAATTTTTGCCAGGGGTTGTAGAAAAGAAATATGGTGTCCCTGAAAATGGCACTTTGTCTTGCTAAGAATGAAGCACAACCCCCCTCACCCCACTCAAATTATTTATTTTTCTAGGTGCGGACAATTATACCCCATTAAGGCTCATACACCTGGACTAGAGAAAAGCAAGTATGTGGTAAAGTGCACTGAGCTGTTCGGCACAACAAGGGTGCACCGAGTGCCTGCACTACATTGGAGCCGTCTTTTTTTGTCTTTATGACAGAATCCCTTTGCAGAGTTACTATCCTTTAGGCAGAGTGCACGTGGTTATAATAATAGTCTAGCCAATCCCATCCGTAGACATGAGTGATCATGTGCTTCTCACACATGCCTAACATAGCTGTTTTGCTGTTTATTTACCCCAATTTGATCAATAAATTAATGCAGAATAATGTTTACTGCTCATTTCCAAGGGATCTTGGTGCAAGCCCCCCAAAAAATGCTTCTGTGCGCAGGCACAATCATTATTATTTAGATACGTCCGTTAGGCAAGCTGTACTACTGTGCCCAGAAATCATGGACCTCACTGCAGCAACTCAGTTCTAGTCATCTCTGTAGTGAGACAGAATGGAGTTACTGTATAGAGAACATACTTATATTCCTTACAGTGCACAGACATCACGAGCCTCCATACAGCAACTCCAAGCTAGTCACCTCTGTAGTGAGACGGCTAGCATGGAGTTGCTGTACAAGGGGCGTCCTTATACACAGTACAGTGCACAGAGATCATGGACCTCAGTGCAGCAACTCCCATCTAGTCACCTCTGTACTGAGACATCTAGACTGAAGTTACTGTGCAGAGGACGTCCTTATACACAGTACAGTGCACACAAACTATGAATCTCACTACAGCAGCTCCAATCTAGTCACCTCTGTACTGAGACATTTAGACTGAAGTTACTGTACAGAGGACGTCCTTATACACAGTACAGTGCACACAAACTATGAATCTCACTACAGCAACTCCCATCTAGTCACCTCTGTACTGAGACATCTAGATTGTAGTTACTGTACAGAGGACGTCCTTATACACAGTACAGTGCACACAAACTATGAATCTCACTACAGCAACTCCCATCTAGTCACCTCTGTACTGAGACATCTAGATTGAAGTTACTGTACAGAGGACGTCCTTATACACAGTACAGTGCACAAAGATCATGGACCTCAGTGCTGCAACTCCGATCTAGTCACCTCTGTACTGAGACATCTAGATTGTAGTTACTGTACAGAGGACGTCCTTATACACAGTAAAGTGCACAGAGATCATGGACCTCAGTGCTGCAACTCCGATCTAGTCACATCTGTACTGAGACATCTAGATTGTAGTTACTGTACAGGGGACGTCCTTATACACAGTACAGTGCACAGAGATCATGGACCTCAGTGCTGCAACTCCGATCTAGTCACCTCTGTACTGAGACATCTAGATTGAAGTTACTGTACAGAGGACGTCCTTATACACAGTACAGTGCACAGAGATCATGGACCTCAGTGCAGCAACTCTGATCTACTCACCTCTGTACTGAGACATCTAGATTGAAGTTACTGTACAGAGGACGTCCTTATACACAGTACGGTGCACAGAAATCATGGACCTCAGTGCAGCAACTCCGATCTAGTCACCTCTGTACTGAGACATCTAGATTGTAGTTACTGTACAGAGGACGTCCTTATACACAGTACAGTGCACAGAGATCATGGACCTCAGTGCTGCAACTCCGATCTAGTCACCTCTGTACTGAGACATCTAGATTGAAGTTACCGTACAGAGGACGTCCTTATACACAGTACGGTGCACAGAAATCATGGACCTCAGTGCTGCAACTCCGATCTAGTCACCTCTGTACTGAGACAACTAGACTGAAGTTACTGTACAGAGGACGTCCATATACACAGTACAGTGCACAGAGATCATGGACCTCAGTGCAGCAACTCCGATCTAGTCACATCTGTACTGAGACATCTAAACTGAAGTTACTGTACAGAGGACGTCCTTATGCACAGTACAGTGCACAGAGATCATGGACCTCAGTACAGCAACTCCGATCTAGTCACATCTGTACTGAGACATCTAAACTGAAGTTACTGTACAGAGGACGTCCTTATGCACAGTACAGTGCACAGAGATCATGGACCTCAGTGCAGCAACTCTGATCTAGTCACCTCTGTACTGAGACATCTAGATTGAAGTTACTGTACAGAGGACGTCCTTATACACAGTACAGTGCACAGAGATCATGGACCTCAGTGCTGCAACTCCGATCTAGTCACCTCTGTACTGAGACATCTAGATTGTAGTTACTGTACAGAGGACGTCCTTATACACAGTACAGTGCACAGAGATCATGGACCTCAGTGCTGCAACTCCGATCTAGTCACCTCTGTACTGAGACATCTAAACTGAAGTTACTGTACAGAGGACGTCCTTATGCACAGTACAGTGCACAGAGATCATGGACCTCAGTGCAGCAACTCTGATCTAGTCACCTCTGTACTGAGACATCTAGATTGAAGTTACTGTACAGAGGACGTCCTTATACACAGTACAGTGCACAGAGATCATGGACCTCAGTGCAGCAACTCCGATCTAGTCACCTCTGTACTGAGACATCTAGATTGTAGTTACTGTACAGAGGACGTCCTTATACACAGTACAGTGCACAGAGATCATGGACCTCAGTGCTGCAACTCCGATCTAGTCACCTCTGTACTGAGACATCTAGATTGAAGTTACTGTACAGAGGACGTCCTTATACACAGTACGGTGCACAGAAATCATGGACCTCAGTGCTGCAACTCCGATCTAGTCACCTCTGTACTGAGACATCTAGACTGAAGTTACTGTACAGAGGACGTCCTTATACACAGTACGCTGCACAGAAATCATGGACCTCAGTGCTGCAACTCCCATCTAGTCACCTCTGTACTGAGACAACTAGACTGAAGTTACTGTACAGAGGACGTCCATATACACAGTACAGTGCACAGAGATCATGGACCTCAGTGCAGCAACTCCCATCTAGTCACCTCTGTACTGAGACATCTAGACTGAAGTTACTGTACAGAGGACGTCCTTATACACAGTACAGTGCACACAAACTATGAATCTCACTACAGCAACTCCCATCTAGTCACCTCTGTACTGAGACATCTAGATTGTAGTTACTGTACAGAGGACGTCCTTATACACAGTACAGTGCACACAAACTATGAATCTCACTACAGCAACTCCCATCTAGTCACCTCTGTACTGAGACATCTAGATTGAAGTTACTGTACAGAGGACGTCCTTATACACAGTACAGTGCACAGAGATCATGGACCTCAGTGCTGCAACTCCGATCTAGTCACCTCTGTACTGAGACATCTAGATTGTAGTTACTGTACAGAGGACGTCCTTATACACAGTAAAGTGCACAGAGATCATGGACCTCAGTGCTGCAACTCCGATCTAGTCACATCTGTACTGAGACATCTAGATTGTAGTTACTGTACAGGGGACGTCCTTATACACAGTACAGTGCACAGAGATCATGGACCTCAGTGCTGCAACTCCGATCTAGTCACCTCTGTACTGAGACATCTAGATTGAAGTTACTGTACAGAGGACGTCCTTATACACAGTACAGTGCACAGAGATCATGGACCTCAGTGCAGCAACTCTGATCTACTCACCTCTGTACTGAGACATCTAGATTGAAGTTACTGTACAGAGGACGTCCTTATACACAGTACAGTGCACAGAGATCATGGACCTCAGTGCTGCAACTCCGATCTAGTCACCTCTGTACTGAGACATCTAGATTGAAGTTACCGTACAGAGGACGTCCTTATACACAGTACGGTGCACAGAAATCATGGACCTCAGTGCTGCAACTCCGATCTAGTCACCTCTGTACTGAGACAACTAGACTGAAGTTACTGTACAGAGGACGTCCATATACACAGTACAGTGCACAGAGATCATGGACCTCAGTGCAGCAACTCCGATCTAGTCACATCTGTACTGAGACATCTAAACTGAAGTTACTGTACAGAGGACGTCCTTATGCACAGTACAGTGCACAGAGATCATGGACCTCAGTACAGCAACTCCGATCTAGTCACATCTGTACTGAGACATCTAAACTGAAGTTACTGTACAGAGGACGTCCTTATGCACAGTACAGTGCACAGAGATCATGGACCTCAGTGCAGCAACTCCGATCTAGTCACCTCTGTACTGAGACATCTAGATTGTAGTTACTGTACAGAGGACGTCCTTATACACAGTACAGTGCACAGAGATCATGGACCTCAGTGCTGCAACTCCGATCTAGTCACCTCTGTACTGAGACATCTAGATTGAAGTTACTGTACAGAGGACGTCCTTATACACAGTACGGTGCACAGAAATCATGGACCTCAGTGCTGCAACTCCGATCTAGTCACCTCTGTACTGAGACATCTAGACTGAAGTTACTGTACAGAGGACGTCCTTATACACAGTACGCTGCACAGAAATCATGGACCTCAGTGCTGCAACTCCCATCTAGTCACCTCTGTACTGAGACAACTAGACTGAAGTTACTGTACAGAGGACGTCCATATACACAGTACAGTGCACAGAGATCATGGACCTCAGTGCAGCAACTCCGATCTAGTCACCTCTGTACTGAGACATCTAGATTGAAGTTACCGTGCAGAGGACGTCCTTATACACAGTACAGTACACAGAAATCATGATCCTTACTGCAGCAACTCTGATCTAGTCACCTCTGTACTGAGACATCTAGATTGAAGTTACTGTACAGAAGACGTCCTTATACACAGTACAGTGCACAGAGATCATGGACCTCAGTACAGCAACTCCGATCTAGTCACATCTGTACTGAGACATCTAAACTGAAGTTACTGTACAGAGGACGTCCTTATACACAGTACAGTGCACAGAGATCATGGACCTCAGTGCAGCAACTCCGATCTAGTCACCTCTGTACTGAGACATCTAGATTGTAGTTACTGTACAGAGGACGTCCTTATACACAGTACAGTGCACAGAGATCATGGACCTCAGTGCTGCAACTCCGATCTAGTCACCTCTGTACTGAGACATCTAGATTGAAGTTACTGTACAGAGGACGTCCTTATACACAGTACAGTGCACAGAGATCATGAACCTCAGTACAGCAACTCCCATCTAGTCACCTCTGTACTGAGACATCTAGATTGAAGTTACTGTACAGAAGACGTCCTTATACACAGTACAGTGCACAGAGATCATGGAGCTCAGTGCTGCAACTCCGATCTAGTCACCTCTGTACTGAGACATCTAGATTGAAGTTACTGTACAGAGGACGTCCTTATACACAGTACAGAGCACAGAGATCATGGACCTCAGTGCTGCAACTCCGATCTAGTCACCTCTGTACTGAGACATCTAGATTGAAGTTACTGTACAGAGGACGTCCTTATAGACATTAATCCAAGCAAAGTGGTATCAAAGTTTAGTTAAAATATAACCTTTACTTAGTGCAATTAAAAGGGTACAATAATATGTCATCCAGTAAGGTTGTGTGCCCACGATGCGTTTTTCAAGCGTTTATGCTGCGGAATTTCCGCAGCGTAAACGCTTGGGAAACCTTCCCCCATGGTCTCCAATGCAATTCCGCACTTTCAATGCCCATGCTGCGGATTTTTCCGCAGAGTTTATGCTGCGCTCAAAAATCTGCAGCATGTCCATTAATTTTGCGGAAGCGCTGCGTTTTCCCCGCCATCGACTTGCATTAGAACGCGCCAATTCGGCAAGACTCCATCTGTACTTGCGTAATTGGCGCGTTCTAATGTGCGGATGGTACCCGGGTGTGGAGGACAGGAGACTCTCCTCCACACCCAGGTACCATTAAAAGCTGTAAAAAAAAGAATAAAATAAAAAATAAAGATTATATTCACCTTCCGACGGCCCCCGGACTCCTTCCCTGTGCTTGCCGATAGATCGCGCAGGACTGAAGGACCTGCGGTGACGTCACAGTCATGTGACGGCAGGTCTTTCAGTACAGCGTACCGCGATCTGCCGGCAGCCAGCACAGGAGCGCAGCAAGACTGCAGGGGCCATCAGAAGGTAAGTATAGGTTAATTTTTTTATTTTTAACCATTCTCTCGGGTCACACTATATAAATCCATGCCGTTTGCATGGATTTATATAGTGTGACCTAGTTGTCAAGCACTTTCCAAGTGATGCTAAAATCGCTTGGAAAGCGCTTGTCAACCCGCATGCGGAAATGCATGTGAAGAACGCTTCACATCCGCATGTCCCTGGCAGGAAAAGCGCATGTACAATCCACATGTACAATCCACATGTACAATCCACATGTACAATCCGCATGTACAATCCACATGTACAATCCGCATGTACAATCCGTATGTACGATCCGCATGTACGATCCGCATGTACAATCCGCATGTACAATCCGCATGTACAATCTGCATGTACAATCTGCATGTACAATCCGCATGTACAATCCGCATGTACAATCCGCATGCGTTTTTTTCTGCCAGGGAGATGCAGAAACGCTCAGGAAAAAATCCTGAGCATTTCTGCATCGTGGGCACATAGCCTAAGACAAAAACTAACAACATACAAACAAACTCAGAGGCAGTGGCGTACCGTCCATAGAGGCAGACCACGCAACTGCTATGGGGTCCGAATGATCAGGGGGCCCGGCGTCGGATGTCCTGTCCATAGACACGCCCCTCTAGATGGCTACGCTGCGTGCACAGCAGAGAGGAGTTGAGGCTGAGCAGCCTGAGCGACCATCATTAGAGCTGCCTAGTGGAGGCAGAGGAGCCGGCCGTGCTGCAGGGTAAGTCTCTGACTGGCTGCAGAGGGAGCCGGCCTGGCTGCAGGGTAAGTCTCTGACTGGCTGCAGAGGGAGCCGGCCTGGCTGCAGGGTAAGTCTCTGACTGGCTGCAGAGGAGCCGGCCTGGCTGCAGGGTAAGTCTCTGACTGGCTGCAGAGGGAGTTGGCCTGGCTGCAGAGTAAGTCTCTGACTGGCTGCTCAGGGAGCCGGCCTGGCTGCAGTGTAAGTCTCTGACTGGCTGCAGAGGAGCCGGCCTGGCTGCAGGGTAAGTCTCTGACTGGCTGCAGAGGAGCCGGCCTGGCTGCAGGGTAAGTCTCTGACTGGCTGCAGAGGGAGCCGGCCTGGCTGCAGGGTAAGTCTCTGACTGGCTGCAGAGGAGCCGGCCTGGCTGCAGGGTAAGTCTCTGACTGGCTGCAGAGGGAGCCGGCCTGGCTGCAGGGTAAGTCTCTGACTGGCTGCAGAGGAGCCGGCCTGGCTGCAGGGTAAGTCTCTGACTGGCTGCAGAGGGAGCCGGCCTGGCTGCAGGGTAAGTCTCTGACTGGCTGCAGAGTAAGTCTCTGACTGGCTGCAGAGGAGCCGGCCTGGCTGCAGAGTAAGTCTCTGACTGGCTGCTCAGGGAGCCGGCCTGGCTGCAGTGTAAGTCTCTGACTGGCTGCAGAGGAGCCGGCCTGGCTGCAGGGTAAGTCTCTGACTGGCTGCAGAGGAGCCGGCCTGGCTGCAGGGTAAGTCTCTGACTGGCTGCACAGGGAGCCGGCCTGGCTGCATGGTAAGTCTCTGACTTGCTGCAGAGGGAGTCGGCCTGGCTGCAGGGTAAGTCTCTGACTGGCTGCAGAGGAGCCGGCCTGGCTGCAGGGTAAGTCTCTGACTGGCTGCAGAGGAGCCGGCCTGGCTGCAGGGTAAGTCTCTGACTGGCTGCAGAGGAGCCGGCCTGGCTGCAGGGTAAGTCTCTGACTGGCTGCAGAGGAGCCGGCCTGGCTGCAGGGTAAGTCTCTGACTGGCTGCACAGGGAGCTGGCCTGGCTGCAGAGTAAGTCTCTGACTGGCTGCAGAGGAGCCGGCCTGGCTGCAGGGTAAGTCTCTGACTGGCTGCAGAGGAGCCGGCCTGGCTGCAGGGTAAGTCTCTGACTGGCTGCAGAGGGAGCCGGCCTGGCTGCAGGGTAAGTCTCTGACTGGCTGCCGAGGGAGCCGGCCTGGCTGCAGGGTAAGTCTCTGACTGGCTGCAGAGGAGCCGGCCTGGCTGCAGGGTAAGTCTTTGACTGGCTGCACAGGGAGCCAGCCTGGCTGCAGGGTAAGTCTCTGACTGGCTGCAGAGGAGCCGGCCTGGCTGCAGGGTAAGTCTCTGACTGGCTGCAGAGGAGCCGGCCTGGCTGCAGGGTAAGTCTCTGACTGTCTGCAGAGGGAGCCGGCCTGGCTGCAGGGTAAGTCTCTGACTGGCTGCAGAGGGAGCTGGCAGGGCTGCAGGATAAGTCTCTGACTGGCTGCAGAGGAGCCGGCCTGGCTGCTGGGTAAGTCTCTGACTGGCTGCAGAGGGAGCCGGCAGGGCTGCAGGGTAAGTCTCTGACTGGCTGCAGAGGGAGCCGGCCTGGCTGCAGGGTAAGTCTCTGACTGGCTGCAGGGTAAGTCTCTGACTGGCTGCAGAGGAGCCGGCCTGGCTGCAGGGTAAGTCTCTGACTGGCTGCAGAGGGAGCCGGCCTGGCTGCAGGGTAAGTCTCTGACTGGCTGCAGAGGGAGCCGGCCTGGCTGCAGGGTAAGTCTCTGACTGGCTGCAGGGTAAGTCTCTGACTGGCTGCAGAGGAGCCGGCCTGGCTGCAGGGTAAGTCTCTGACTGGCTGCAGAGGGAGCCGGCCTGGCTGCAGGGTAAGTCTCTGACTGGCTGCAGAGGAGCCGGCCTGGCTGCAGAGTAAGTCTCTGACTGGCTGCTCAGGGAGCCGGCCTGGCTGCAGTGTAAGTCTCTGACTGGCTGCAGAGGAGCCGGCCTGGCTGCAGGGTAAGTCTCTGACTGGCTGCAGAGGAGCCGGCCTGGCTGCAGGGTAAGTCTCTGACTGGCTGCAGAGGATCTGGCCTGGCTGCAGGGTAAGTCTTTGACTGGCTGCACAGGGAGCCGGCCTGGCTGCAGGGTAAGTCTCTGACTGGCTGCAGAGGAGCCGGCCTGGCTGCAGGGTAAGTCTCTGACTGGCTGCAGAGGAGCCGGCCTGGCTGCAGGGTAAGTCTCTGACTGTCTGCAGAGGGAGCCGGCCTGACTGCAGGGTAAGTCTCTGACTGGCTGCAGAGGAGCCGGCCTGGCTGCAGGGTAAGTCTCTGACTGGCTGCAGAGGGAGCCGGCAGGGCTGCAGGGTAAGTCTCTGACTGGCTGCAGAGGGAGCCGGCCTGGCTGCAGGGTAAGTCTCTGACTGGCTGCAGGGTAAGTCTCTGACTGGCTGCAGAGGAGCCGGCCTGGCTGCAGGGTAAGTCTCTGACTGGCTGCAGAGGGAGCCGGCCTGGCTGCAGGGTAAGTCTCTGACTGGCTGCAGAGGGAGCCGGCCTGGCTGCAGGGTAAGTCTCTGACTGGCTGCAGGGTAAGTCTCTGACTGGCTGCAGAGGAGCCGGCCTGGCTGCAGGGTAAGTCTCTGACTGGCTGCAGAGGGAGCCGGCCTGGCTGCAGAGTAAGTCTCTGACTGGCTGCTCAGGGAGCCGGCCTGGCTGCAGTGTAAGTCTCTGACTGGCTGCAGAGGAGCCGGCCTGGCTGCAGGGTAAGTCTCTGACTGGCTGCAGAGGAGCCGGCCTGGCTGCATGGTAAGTCTCTGACTGGCTAAAGAGGAGCCGGCCTGGCTGCAGGGTAAGTCTTTGACTGGCTGCACAGGGAGCCGGCCTGGCTGCAGGGTAAGTCTCTGACTGGCTGCAGAGGAGCCGGCCTGGCTGCAGGGTAAGTCTCTGACTGGCTGCAGAGGAGCCGGCCTGGCTGCAGGGTAAGTCTCTGACTGTCTGCAGAGGGAGCCGGCCTGGCTGCAGGGTAAGTCTCTGACTGGCTGCAGAGGGAGTCGGCAGGGCTGCAGGGTAAGTCTCTGACTGGCTGCAGAGGAGCCGGCCTGGCTGCTGGGTAAGTCTCTGACTGGCTGCAGAGGGAGCCGGCAGGGCTGCAGGGTAAGTCTCTGACTGGCTGCAGAGGGAGCCGGCCTGGCTGCAGGGTAAGTCTCTGACTGGCTGCAGGGTAAGTCTCTGACTGGCTGCAGAGGAGCCGGCCTGGCTGCAGGGTAAGTCTCTGACTGGCTGCAGAGGGAGCCGGCCTGACTGCAGGGTAAGTCTCTGACTGGCTGCAGAGGGAGCCAGCCTGGCTGCAGGGTAAGTCTCTGACTGGCTGCAGAGGAGCCGGCCTGGCTGCAGAATAAGTCTCTGACTGGCTGCTCAGGGAGCCGGCCTGGCTGCAGGGTAAGTCTCTGACTGGCTGCAGAGGAGCTGGCCTGGCTGCAGGGTAAGTCTCTGGCTGGCTGCAGAGGAGCTGGCCTGGCTGCAGGGTAAGTCTCTGACTGGCTGCAGAGGAGCCGGCCTGGCTGCAGGGTAAGTCTCTGACTGGCTGCAGAGGGAGCCGGCAGGGCTGCAGGGTAAGTCTCTGACTGGCTGCAGAGGGAGCCGGCAGGGCTGCAGGGTAAGTCTCTGACTGGCTTCAGAGGGAGCCGGCCTGGCTGCAGGGTAAGTCTCTGACTGGCTGCAGAGGGAGCCGGCCTGGCTGCAGGGTAAGTCTCTGACTGGCTGCAGAGGGAGCCGGCAGGGCTGCAGGGTAAGTCTCTGACTGGCTGCAGAGGGAGCCGGCAGGGCTGCAGGGTAAGTCTCTGACTGGCTGCAGAGGAGCCGGCCTGGCTGCAGGGTAAGTCTCTGGCTGGCTGCAGAGGGAGCCGGCAGGGCTGCAGGGTAAGTCTCTGACTGGCTGCAGAGGGAGCCGGCAGGGCTGCAGGGTAAGTCTCTGACTGGCTGCAGAGGAGCCGGCCTGGCTGCAGGGTAAGTCTCTGACTGGCTGCAGAGGGAGCCGGCAGGGCTGCAGGGTAAGTCTCTGACTGGCTGCAGAGGGAGCCGGCAGGGCTGCAGGGTAAGTCTCTGACTGGCTTCAGAGGGAGCCGGCCTGGCTGCAGGGTAAGTCTCTGACTGGCTGCAGAGGGAGCCGGCCTGGCTGCAGGGTAAGTCTCTGACTGGCTGCAGAGGGAGCCGGCAGGGCTGCAGGGTAAGTCTCTGACTGGCTGCAGAGGGAGCCGGCAGGGCTGCAGGGTAAGTCTCTGACTGGCTGCAGAGGAGCCGGCCTGGCTGCAGGGTAAGTCTCTGGCTCACTGCAGCACTCTGTACTGTAAGTGTGAAATGTAAATGAATTTCTTTTACTTTGTGTCCTGTTTTGGATGTGCGGGTGTTAAGGCAGGGGGGAGGGGTCGTGTTTGGAATTCTGCCAACTATCTAGGGTAACTGGGGAGGAGGGCTGCAAACAAATAAAAAGTCAGGAAGCCCCTCACACCAAGCCACTGTCTTGTGTCTGTCAGTCACCACAGAGATCCTGAACCTGGGACCAGAGGGTTGAGCTAAACATTAGGACACCTGTGACAATGGAAGCCTATTAATAAATTGTTTAAATGACTTCTTTACACACATTTATCTGCATTGCAGATCATGCACTCCTAATGAAGGATTAACTGAAGGAGGAATGGACAGGCTGCAGAGTGCACAGCAGAGCAAAGGACACGGCTGTCAGAGTGAGTACATCTGACCCCAGACCATCACTAATCACTAGTATTGCTGCAGCTAGCCACACTGTATGTGCGCACAATGCATACCAGCCTGCGGCCCCAATGCTGCGGAATAGCTACCATTTTTTTTTCACCTGCAGACTTTCCTTTGACGCTGCATAAACACGCAGCGTCAAACCCGCAGGGGCTCCGGATCATGGGCACATAGCCTAAGGGTACGTTCCCACGTTCAAGATTTGCTGCGGTTTTGACGCTGCATATTTATGCAGCGTCAAACCCGCAACAGCCAGATGTTACAGCATAGTGGATGTTCTTTTCTGTCCACTATGCATCTCTGTGCACCAGCGGATCACCAGCGGAAACTGAGATGCGGCGTGTCCTTCAGACCCCGAGCATGTCGATTTCTCTTGTGGGTTCGCATGTAGACTTTCCTCATAGACTTGCTTAGTTGAGGAAGATCCGCATGTGTAAAAATGCGTGTCCAGTAATTTACATAATAAGTACAAAAATTCTGCAGCGTGAAAACCGCAACAAATCCTGAAAGTGGGAATGTACTCTTAAAAAAGTTATCCACTACTTTGACATTGATGCTCTATCCATAGGATAGGGCATCAATGTATGATCGGCCGGGGTCCCGGACGCCCCATCCCCATCAATCAGCTGTTATCATGCCGGCGGCAGCGGCCACAAGTCCTTATCTGCGGTGCTTGGCCGTCCATCTGTAGTGGCCGCCGCTCGTAACTGCACATCCGCCTCCCATTCAATTGAATAGGAGGCGGATATACAGTTACAAGCGGCCGCCACTACAACTTGACGGCCAGGCACCACAGGCAAGGACTTCCGGCCTGTGATCAGCTGTGATAACAGCTGATCGGCAGCGATGCCACGTGTGGGACCCCAGCCGATCATACATTGATGCCCTATCCTAAGGACAGGGCATCAATGTCAAAGTAGTGGACAACCCCTTTAAAGGGTTGTCCAGGCTTGAGATGAAAGTCTGCAATCACTCTATGACTGCAGACTTCTGAATCCTCAGAGCGCACACATCGCGTGCAGGCGGTCATGCCACCACAAGTATGTGATTTGTGTTATGATCTGCAACATGAACTAAGGAAAGATAGGGGAAGGCTGTCCCTACAATAAGACTAAGCTGAATCCCTACGATGTAGCGGGCTGCCTGTTCCGAGTGAACAGACCCGCCTTAGTCTTCAGCTAGTCTGAACGGAGACCTATAGCATAAAGGAGAGGGGTCCCTAAAAGAACTAAGGACTGGGACAAAAATGGGACACCTCCTAAACAGAGTAGTTGCAGAACACAAAAATACAAACTGACAAAAGGGTACTAGAGGTCCCAGAAGGACCAAGCGAGCTGCCAGATAGGCACAGAAGCACCTGGCTAGAGAAGCAGTCAAACAACACTGAAGTCCAACAGAGCCAAAAGGGCGGAGCTGTAATATAAAGGCAAATGGTCACATGACCGCTATACACAGGAAGGAAAAAACAAACAAACAGGAGGGTTCTAACAATTTGCATGCTTCCAGTCACATTCTGACTAGACGTGTTCGTCCTCGATCAATACAAGGGAACTGAATGCACGTTTAATCGACACGTGACCACAGATATGCAAAACACATACTTGTACGTGACCGGCTGCTCTTGCCACTGTCATTGAAGAATCCTGACAGCGTATGATGTGAGGATTCAGATGACCGTAGTCATATAGAGCGATTGTAGACTTTCAGCCCAAACTTGGACAACCCCTCTGTGTTTATGTATGTATATCGCCTCCAGACAGAATAAATTAAGTGTGAACAGGCGCTGCTGCTATCACTGCATAATAAAGAATACAGTCGCCTCTGTAAGCGTAGAGATATGGAAAATGAAGGTACTTGGTGCATAAATTGGCCAATTCATGGGAGCCCATCAAGAAAAACAAGATGTACCATTCTTTCATAGGACTAACCAAATTTAAAGTGTGCAAATTGAAGTAGTCAGTGCCAAAAAGTGCCTGTTTCTGCCATTTTCCCATAACTCCACCTGATGAAGGCAGCAGACCGCTGCAGAAACGTGTTGTGGGCATTAATACTTCAATAAAGAGGTTTGTTTTATCCTTTTCCAGTTTCTAGCGCCCCACTGACCACTTCAATTTGCACACTGTTCACTTTTCCCTTGGGAGTTGTGGCTGGAGGCTGCAGAGAACTGGATACAATTTCAGCTGCAGGACCTGTAGGACCTGCGATGATGTCATCACCCATGTGACCCCACCCGGAATCACATGATTGGAAGCTCCATCTGCTAATCCAGAGGAGACACTGAAGGCATCGTGGCAGCGCTATCAGCGCCAGTAGCTGTTTAACCTGGGATGTGCGGTCTGCACAACCCACTCAGGTGAGCAGACCACTGTATCTGCACGTATATTCCACTTCCATACAGGTTCACACAAGCACTGCGCTTTTCCACCCCACCCCCTTTTTTGTCTAACCAAATTTAAAGGGCAGGTAGGATCCACTACTAATTAAAAACAACCTTAGGACTCATTCACACTTCTGATTTTTCCACATACAAGAAAAATGGCCAATTATTCTGATCAGACTTTAATCAGAGTGTGACCTGAGTGTCATCCGTTGTTCTCGCATCTGGAGAAATAAAAAAATAAAGCAATTCTCCACCTTCTTCATTCTTACAGACCATAAAAATCGACTGCACTGAGATGTCAGAGTGCAGTCCGTTTTTTTTTCACAAACCCATTGACCTTGCATGGCCAAGTGTAATCTGACCCTTGGATCAAAATCGGGCATGTCTCTAAAATCACAGACATGTGAATGGCCCCATAGACTATCACAGGTACGAGTGCTATCCTTGAAGACGATGGATAGCACTCGTATGCAAATAGTGCATGTGTGATTGAGGCCTTAGGCTGATGGGAGATCATATACTATTGGAGGTGGTGACTGTCTCCATATCTCACTGATCCCCTCCCATCAGCCTAAGACCTCATTCACACATCCATACTTTTGATCAGATTCTCGGCAGGCCAGTCTGTTCTTCACAGCCAGCTGACGTTCTGAGTGCTAACACAGTGGAGTGTAGAGAGATGCGCTTTGCACAATCTTCACAGGTTACAACCCGTAAGGCTATATTCACACATTGTGTTTGCTAATTTTTTTTCCGCTGCCAAAACCTGCTCTCTTGGCAGTAGAGAAAAAGCAGGTTTTGCTGAGTTTTTTTCTGCGTTTTTGTCAGGGTACATTTGTTTCTTGTGCATGCTGATAAAGTTTAGTGCATAAAAAGAAACATGATTCAATTTCCTCAGGTTTTTGCACCAAAAACACAGCAAAACTTGATACCTGCGTTTTTGCTGCAATTTTGCGCTACCCTTTGCTTTCTATGGGTGAAAAACGCTAAAAGAAGTGACATGCTGCTGTTTGCAAAAACGCAGCTCTTTGACAAAACAGTCAGGAAAAAAAAAACAAAGTGTGCATGAGATTTCTGAAATCTCAGACTTTGCTGGTACTGTAAAACGCAGCAGAAAATTCATAAATGCTGCAAAAACGCAACATGTGAACATAGCCTAAAGTTAGCTCAGTTTCTTATCAGGGGATTTCATCCACGATGTTGATATTTCGGCAAATGGACAAAGGTTGTCTTTATAAGTGAAGCTCTATACGTAATATGGACTTCACTATATATGTATGTGTGGCGCCCCTGAGGGTTCGACCGCCACAGGGATGCTGCACCTCTTTAATGGGGTGTAGTGTTCCTCCTCTGAGGTAACAACAGTGCGATGGTCAGGATTCTACCTCCACATCCAACACCACACTTCTCCCACCAGAGGGGGCTAGTAGGCACTAGGTGCTGCCCCTACTGGAAATCGGGAGACTGGGGAACCAAGAGATAGGGGAACCAATTAGTGGGTGAGGGTGGAGGATTCACAGTTTAGTGACACTTTAAATTTCATATTTAATACAAAGCCATCTTGGTTCTGGGTTCATTGATCGTTCTTTGATCGTGACCTTCCTCCCTGAGCGTGGATCCTGTGTGGACCTGCAGAGGATGGAGGCACGGCCCTCGTACCCTGACTTTGGGTCAAGGGGCAGGTTGCAGATAATGAATGTCTCAGCCCGGTCAAGGACCATGACCAAGAAGGCCCGGAGCTTAGGAGTGTAGCTCCATCGCAAATGGATCACAGGGGGATGCAGACGGAGCGGTATACGCCACCTATCCTCGCCAACCTGATTTATTCAGAGGGATTCCGGCTGCAAGAGGGGTACCGGCCCCCGACACCTGACCTTGCCACTGTACGTCCTGGTCAGGGAAGTCCGGTAGGCCCTGAGGACCCCATCGGGTAACGGAAGGAGCGGAGCTGCCACCCGTACCCTTTTTCTGAGTGAAGTTCAGAGGGAGACCCGGCCTATCTACACACACACAGACAGGTAAGGACCTGGTCTGAAGTCTAGGAACACTCTGGTGCTGAGTCCTGATTGAACACTGGACTTACTTGGAGGTTGTCGGACCCCCCCCCCCCCGTCTCTGGTGACCGCAGAACTCTGCGAGGAGCAGGGAGAAGCCTTCCAACTGCAATCTCCACCGTGAATAAAAACCCTGGAAGTTAACCCCTATGGCCTCCGGACTCTTTATTCTGCATTACACCGCACTACGCAGTACCAGACCTCCTAGACTACAACCCCCTCCATCCTGTCCCTCTGCCCTGAGGCCCTGCTCCACCTGTGGGGAGTAGTAACAACAATGGCTACAATAACACCCTGCCTCAGCGGACTGTAGCGGCGCTGGTGGCCTTCACCAGGTGCCACAGGTGGCGTAGTCGAGATCAGCCACTCAACCCGGATAAGCCCATACCATCCTTTTTAATGTGACGGCCCTGGGCACGGAGCGGGTCCAGGCCACGGCTGCACCCCATCTACAACACAGGACCCCCATCTCCCAGGGTAGGGCTTACAGCGTCACTCAACTGGCGTAGTCAGCAGGATCGCGTGCCCGCAGCAAAGGAAGGAATTACCCATTGCTACCGGGTACTGTGTGCCTTACACCTTAGACTGTCATTTCCACTTAAAATGGCGCCCGCCCAAGAAGAACAGATGCCATAGTCTATTGGAAAGACGGTCTTCTAACACCTCCTATCATGGGCCAGGCTCCCACATGGCGCCAAAAGTGTGGACTGCCCCTTCCATCAGAAACTGTCCGCGGGGTAATGCCCGTCAAAATGGATGGGCCAAACGAAGGCGTGGCTGTCAGCATACCGCCCTGGAGCCGCCCCAAAAGAGGAGGAAAAAGAAAAAAAACAACAAGGTGCGGTTATTGCAGTTGAGGTTTGGCGGCCTTCAGGAGCGGACATGGACGCTGCTGGAGCGCAACAAACGGAACCTTCCTAACCTGGCCCAGGTCCTTCCCCCGGCAGGGAGCGAAGCGGCACAATACTTACAGCGGGAGATATTGAATTTCTCCACCAGTAAGCCCCGGGTCTTGCACAGAGACTGGATGAGGCCCAGAAGGCGGCGTCTGCTGCGTGGCAGGAAGAAATGCTGCTGCGCATACGAACCCGCCATCAAGGAGCCGAAGCTCAGGGAGAAGCGGTGACAAAGGTCGTGAGCGGCCCAGAGGCAGGTGAGTGTGCTTCACCTGCCCCGGCTGCTGAACCTACCGTGCCTGTACTGGACCTCATGGCCGAGTATCTCCTGCTTGGCGCGGTCCCCTGGGAGCAGGTCTTTGCCCCGGAGCTGCAAGCTTCTGCTATAGGCGGAGACCTGCACTGCCGTCCAACTCCTGATTCGGAAATACCTGAGGCTGCTGGGGTATCCACCGACCCCAACCCGGACCGGTCCGCACTTGCAGAGGACCCGCTGCAACCCCTGCTGACACCGCTACCCGCACCAACAGTCACCTGGCCGGCGGCTGAGGAGTGGGCCTGGGACAACCGGGGGGGGACCTGATGGGCTTCCCCCGGGAGACCCAGGCTGAAGCGCGCAGGAGGAGCGAGCTGTGCCGTCAGCAGATCCTTCAACTCAGCCGGGAGCAGCGCCAGAGGGAGATTCGCTGCGAGCGCCTCGAGGTGCGCGCCAAGGCTGCAAAGTCCCGGGCCCGCCAGGAGGAGAAGACCCATCCAAGCCCCCGTGTGGAAGGGCAAGTTGTCCGCTTCCACCATGAGGCGGGGTGGGGATTCATTCGGAGTTCCCAGCATGAGCACGACGTCTTTGTCAGCCGGCGGGACGTCGAGCCGCGGCTGAAAAAGGGACACCCTGGCCGGAACCTCGTCCCGGGTGACATAGTCACGTACACCCGCCACCACGGGGTGCGGGGGTGGTACGCCCTGGATGTCCACAAGGTGTTCGGGAGCGATGCCCCCTCGCGCTCGGCCTTAGAGGACCGGTGAGCCTCCGTCAGGAGGAATGAGCCTTTTCCCCGGAGGGGACCCGAGAATTAAGCAGCCCCGGCGGCTGTAACTTGTTTAAAGTTGTAATGGTTGTGTTTATGTTTTAATTTACATTCCCGGTTTCTAGAGACATTTGGCCCTGCGGACTTGCAGCAGACAGACTCATACCCTGTAAATAGTTTGCATCTCTTTAGGTGCTCCTTATATTGGTTTTATGTAAAACCGTGGCTATTTCTACCTCAGACCTCAGAAGAAAAACCTGTCTGGAGTGGCTCTCCTGGAGGTCCAACTCGGGATCTTCATGCCCTGCAGCCACCCCAGGGCCTACGTTGGGGGTTTGGGACAGGTCCCTCGTGCTTCTGAACTGCCTTTAAGTCCCTGCACTTTAACCCGTCTGTCTGTGCATAAATGTCTCTGGATGATTCTTGTACTTTTATATTTTTATACCTTTGTACTTTTATATTATATGCTGTTCGAAACGTTTAAGAAGAAGTGCCTCCCATAAAGGGAAGATAGTTTATTGTTCATATATATAAAAAAAAAAAAAACTGTACCAGGTATTGCTCTTTTGCAGCCCGCGGACGTGCTGTGTTTCACCAGGGGGGAATGTGGCGCCCCTGAGGGCTCGACCGCCACAGGGATGCTGCACCTCTTTAATGGGGTGTAGTGTTCCTCCTCTGAGGTAAGAACAGTGCGATGGTCAGGACCCTACCTCCACATCCAACACCACACTTCTCCCACCAGAGGGGGCTAGTAGGCACTAGGTGCTGCCCCTACTGGGAAACGGGAGACTGGGGAACCAAGAGATAGGGGAATCACTTATTGGGTGAGGGTGGAGGATTCACATTTTAGTGACACTTTAAATTTCATATTTAATACAAAGCCATCTTGGTTCTGGGTTCTTTGATTGTTCTTTGATCGTGACCTTCCTCCCTGAGCGTGGATCCTGTGTGGACCTGCATAGGATGGAGGCATGGCCCTCGTACCCTGGCTTTGGGTCGAGGGGCAGGTTGCAGATAATGAATGTCTCAGCCCGGTCAAGGACCATGACCAAGAAGGCCCGGAGCTCAGGAGTGTAGCGCCACTGCAAATGGATCCCAGGGGGATGCAGACGGAGCGGTATACGCCACCTATCCTTGCCAACCTGATTTATTCAGAGAGATTCCGGCTGCAAGAGGGGTACCGGTCCCCGACACCTGACCTTGCCACTCTACGTCCTGGTCAGGGAAGTCCGGTAGGCCCTGAGGATCCCACCGGGTCACGGAAGGAGCGGAGCTGCCACCCGTACCCTTTTTCTGAGTGAAGTTCAGAGGGAGACCCGGCCTATCTACACACACACAGACGGGAAAGGACCCGGTCTGAAGTCTAGGAACACTCTGGTGCGGGGTCCTGATTGAACACTGGACTTACTAGGAGGTTGTCGGACCCCCCCCCCCGTCTCTGGTGACCGCAGAACTCCGCGAGGAGCAGGGAGAAGCCTTCCAACTGCAATCTCCACCGTGAGTAAAAACTCTGGAAGTTAACCCCTATGGCCTCCGGACTCTTTATTCTGCATTACACCGCACTACGCAGTACTAGACCTCCTAGACTACAACCCCCTCCATCCTGTCCCTCTGCCCTGAGGCCCTGCTCTGCCTGTGGGGAGTAGTAACAACGATGGCTGCAATAACACCCTACCTCAGCGGACTGTAGCGGCGCTGGTCGCCTTCACCAGGTGCCACAGGTGACATAGTCGAGATCAGCCACTCAACCCGGATAAGCCCATACCATCCTTTTTAATGTGACGGCCCTGGGCACGGAGCGGGTCCGGGCCATGGCTGCACCCCATCTACAACACAGGACCCGGCTCCGAGTCCCCCATCTCCCAGGATAGGGCTTACAGCGTCACACATATGTACAAAAGAATGTCACTGTGTAAAATAGCTCTTACCATAGTACCAGTGGCATACCACTAATAGCGGCAGATCATATGGCCACATTTGAGCTCTTTAGGAGACCAGATGCTTAAAGACTCCCTGCTGTACCATTCAGCCATGAGTCTGTGTCTCAGTGCACCAAGCATGATGTCACTATGTCACGTCTGCTGTGCATCGCCTCCGTTCACACGGTGCATAGAGCAGCTCATTGGGGAAACAGGGGTAGGTGATTAATTTTTATATATTTTTTTATCAGTCAGGACTTGTAGGGGGTTGTGGAGCCTTATACTGTGGAGGCGCCTACTGTGGGGTCATCACTCTGTGTGTGGGGTACCTGTGCAGGCTATTATACTGTGGCTACTTTCATCATATTGTATGGAGGTCCTGTGGAGATCATGATACAGTGGAGGACCTGTGGGCCATTATACTGTTTGGGCAGCTGTGAGGGCCATCATACAATGTGGGTCTGTGGGGACCATCATACTTCTTGGGAACCATAATACTGTGTGAGGGAGGGGAGTTGCTAGGGAGCCATCATACAGTGTGGGTATATGGGGGGCCATCATGCTGTGTGGGTGTTTGTGAGGGCATCATACCTTACTGGGGGGACTATGGAGTCATCTTACTGTGTGTGTGTCAGGGTTACTGTACAGGAATTTACTGTAGGGGGGTATAATACTGTGTGTTGGATGCATGTTTTGTTGTATTTAAATCAACAGGGTGATAAAAAGGGATGAGAACACTAAAGGACTTCAGTATGGGCACATTCACTATGTGCATGCCACAAGACATGTTCATTTCCCTGTCTTCAAAAGTTGAGCTATGCCCTTTGTGAAAGCACCTATATACTGCGATTCTACTTACACTGCAGAATTTATTATTATTTTTTACTGGTGGGGGGGCAATTTGGACTTTTGCTATGGGGCCCCATGATTTCTATGTACGCCCCTGGTTAAGGAACTTCCTTTCCAGGGTAAAGACTTGTGTATAAGGTAAAATAAATAACCAAAAACAAAAATGCTCCTCCACACCTTGGGCTATGTTCACAAGTAGCATTTTTTATGCGTTTTTGCACTTTTGTATTGCTTTCAACAGTGACAAATGCATTCACCGGGAAATGTCATTTTAACATTTTACAACCTTATCTGGCCATGTGCTGTGTGACACACGCATACAGTGCTGAAAAGACATGGGAATAGCATTGGTAAGATCCCTGGAAGCATCTCTGACACCCAGGTTACTACCTAAAAGTGTGCCCATCAGAAGTGATCCTTGCCGCATCAGAAGATGCAGACTTGCAACTATCCCCGTGCAAATCCTTGTCCCAGGGCAGTGTTCAATTTGTACCTCCCCCATACCTTTCAATGCAAGCGCAAGTATGCAGCCTGCCACACACCCACCCCCAGGCTGCAATACCATACTGCTAACTTGCACTTGAAATGGGGCCTTTTAGTTTGGAGGAGGCCAAAGCTGGCCATTACCTCATGGCTGCTTTGGCAGCGAGGTATCCATACTCAGTCCCCAGCCGCCCGGCGGCCGGGTGTCCATAAATGGTCCCCAGCCGCCCCTATTTCTCCTTGGAAGTTCCCCCACACTTTTCTTAGCCCGGCCTGCTTTAGAGCAGCATTGGACGAGCCCACCAGAGAACCAGACTCCTCCGGTGGGCCCTGGCTTCTCCATCAGGGGAGTTGAGAGTGCCAAGGTGAGGAGCATGATGAGGATGATAGAAGTTAGCGTCTGCTTTGTTTTATTGGAATGCAAGCGCATGTGACTCGCCCCCTGGGCCGTGGGGCACTCGGATCCGGGCAATTAGGGAAACGATGGGAGTAGTAGTGGCAACCCGGTTCCGTGGCTCAGGGTGGTCAGGCCAGTGGTAGTCCGTTATGTGTTATTGATAATGTCCGACTACGCCACCCGTGGATTGCGGTTATTAGGAACCGCCGCTGCATGCAGACCGCTGGGGCTGATGAGGTGTGCAGCTAGGGTAGTGTGACTCCCCACGGGAAGAGTGCGGCCCCAGGGCAGTATAGTGGATGGTGGGAGTGATGGTAGTGAGAGTCCCAGTGCTGATAGTGCTGGAGGAGCAAGGAGCACACAGACAACAGGTTGCAGTCCAGGGTCTTTACTAAACAGGTAAACTGACCCACAAACAGTCCCAGCTAGGAGGGGACCTGGATGTCTGAGAGCAACGGGGAAATTGGCCCTGGTCAGGGTGAGGGTGTAGGCCTACCGTGCTTTCTGCGCTCCTTCTGGCTATCTCCTCCTGATAGGGTAACAGCCCACGTTTCCGAGCTTTCCGTGTATTCTCGCCTGTATGGCCTGCGACGTGGGTTCCTTTCTGCTCCCAGCCTTGTACGGCTTTACTGGTCCCTTCGGTTGTGGCAGGGCCTCCAGGCTTCTTAGGCCAAGGAATATACAGTCCCTTGCGGACTGGTTCTCTGCTGGAGGATGTAGAATCCTCCCAGCCTCAGACACCAAAGTCTGGTAAAGTAAGTCTTTTCTCTGCCAAGACAGGCTCACTGCGCCTCTTGTCTCTGGCTTGTGGCTCTCCTTCTGCCACACTTCCTCTTAGGTGCAATACAACTGTCCCTCCCTGCTCTGGGACCTGAATCCTCAGATAGGTCGTCCAGTTCTCTCTAACCCTGCCCCCAGTACCAGCTTTTATAGGGGCAGCCAGCTCCCCCTACTGGCCTGAGACAGGAGGCATTGCATGCTAATGTTCCCCTGACTAGAGAACCTCCCCCTTGCTCTCAGACACAGCTTTAATTACACTTGTGGCATCCAGGCCAGGGTGACACATTCCCCCCTAGTGAAATTTAGTACTCCGGGACTAAACAATAAACAAAGACAATATGCATAACAATAAAACATTAATAGACAGACGACGCACAAATTGAGTTCTTAAGGTCACAGTGTGGCCTGTGACCGGGTGTCCATATCACCAACTCAACGGGGAGCCTTAACCAGGTGGGGGTCTGTCCTACCCCAAGTCCTTCACAGTCTTAGTTCATTCCTGGGTTAGGCTCCGAACGCAGTCCATACAAGGTCCCGGTTATAAAAAGTCCATAACCTGTGAGTCCTTACGGTAGCTGCAAGAAACTGAAACAGAGTATTACCAAACAAGCATGTAACTTGGCAAACATTTCAACAGTTGGTAACAGGGCTATTGACAATTTTAGTACACTCTATATTCTCCAGCGAGCGGGTATCTGTCCCTTTGTGCTCCTGGTTGACCTACGTAGCCCACTGTCTGGTGGTGGACCAACCTGGCTTTCCCCACTAGCGTTAGGGGTACAGCTACCAGCTGGGTGTACAGGTAGGGCAGGCAGCTGTCTGCGGGTCCTTTGGCTTACCGCAGGCATGGCAGGCTCACTGTCAGCAGAGGGTTGACTCTCCTGGGCTGCTGGTACAGGCTCTTCTGCCTCTGGAACCGCTTGCTCCTCTTCACCTTCCGGCTCTGGTGTTGGTTGTTGCTGTGCCGGTTGCAGGAAATGCAGGACAGGTACCACTATAGCATCATTTATGCGAGTCCAGGACTGAGGGAACTCTCCGAGAACGGTGCTGATCATTCCTTCCTTGTCCTCTGCGGGTTCAAGGTCACTCTGATCCTCTTCTGCACTACGGAGTTGCTCGGGGCACCTTTTGAGGTGGTCTCTGGAGACGACACTAGTGGTTTCTCCTCCGTCCTTGGTGATTACGCACACCTTTGGGTTGTCGTGGTCAGACTGCAGTACGGTGTAGGGTTCCCTTTCCCACTGGTCGTCCAACTTATGTAGCCTTCTCTTCCGCTTCAGGACTTGCTCACCAGGTTCTAGGGGACCAGCAGGGGCGTGTTGATTGAAGAGTTTTTCTTGCCTCTCTCTCACCTAGGCCAGGCTCTTCTCCACACTCTCCTGTACCTTCTTGTACTGCAGTTGCCTTTCCGTATCCCAGTCCGCATCCGGGGAGGTGTCCTCAGGTATTAGGACTCCCATCTCCAGGTCTACGGGCAGCTTACCTGGTCTAGCTCGCATCAGGTAAGCCGGGGTGCAGTTTGTAGCATTCACCGGGATATTGTTGTATAGGTCTATCAGGTCCGGCAGTTTTTCTGGCCACAGGCTGCGTTCCTCCAGGGGCAACGTCTTCAGGAGATCAATGACTATATTGTTCATCTTCTCACACATCCCGTTGGTTTGTGGGTGGTAAGGCGTTGTACGAATTTTCTTACAGCCATAGAGGTTGCAGAACTCCTGGAAGATTTCAGCCTCGAACGCTGGACCCTGGTCTGTCAGGACCTGTTCCGGATACCCGTGTGGACGACAGAAGTATTGCTGGAAGGCTCTGGCTGCTGTTTGGGCTGTCAAGTCTTTTACCGGGACCACCACGAGAAAACGGGAATAGTGGTCCACGATTGTCAGGGCGTAGATGTACCCTGACCGGCTTGGAGCCAACTTGACGTGGTCTAGAGCTACCAGCTCAAGAGGCTGCGTGGTGACGATGGGCCTCAAGGGTGTCTTCTGGCTGGTGCGGTCCTTCCTCCTTAGGTGACAAGGGCCACAGTCTCTGCACCACTTTTCTACAGCTCCTCTCATGCCGACCCAAAAGAACCTTCCTCTTAGCAGGAACTCCAGTTTCTTCCAACCGAAGTGTCCCGCTCTGTCATGGTAAGCTCCCAGGACCATAGCTGCATCCCGCCTTGGGACCACGACTTGCGAGGTCAGCTCGTGCGTCCGGTGGTTGACAATCCTTCTGCACAACTTGCCTTCGTAGAGGAACAGCTTGCTCTTCTCCTTCCACAGCTGCTTCGCTTCCTCTGGAGCATCCGGATCCATGCGGGCGTCTTCCTGGGTCAGCAGATCTTTCACCAGGCGGATGGCAGGGTCACTATCTTGGGTCTCGGCCCAGCTGTGGTGAGGTAGGGGATTGATCATCACAGTTGTTAGATCCTCCTCCTTCACACGGTGAGAGTGTTGAGCGGCTCCATACCGGTGAAACGCGGGGAGTTCTACCTCCTCCAGCTCTTCTGGGTCTTCGTCACCTTCAGGTAAGTGAGGCATCCTTGATAGGGCGTCCGCGTTGGCGTTGGTTTTGCCTGCCCGGTACTTGATCACGAAGTCATAGTTGGAGAGACGGGCCATCCACCGCTGTTCTAGGGCACCCAGTCTTGCATTGTCCAGGTGTGTCAACGGGTTGTTGTCCGTGTACACGGTGAACTTTGCGGAGGCCAGGTAATGCTTGAAGCGTTCCGTCACGGCCCACACCACCGCCAAGAATTCTAGCTTGAAGGAGCTGTAATTCTCCGGGTTCCTCTCGGTGGGCCTCAGCTTCCGACTGGCGTATGCGATCACCCGTTCTCTGCCCTGTTGGTTTTGGGACAGTACGGCTCCCAGTCCCACATTACTGGCGTCCGTGTGGAGAATAAAAGGCTGGCCATAATCAGGGTAGGCCAGGATCTCATCCCCTGTGAGGGCCATCTTTAGCTGGCGGAAGGACTCCTCTTCCGGTTTATCCCACTTGAAGGGTGGCTTCTGACTCCTGGACTTAGACTGTCCGATCAGGAGGTCCTGCATAGGAGCTGCCATCTTAGTGAACCCGGGGATGAACCTTCGGTAGTAGCCTACCAACCCGAGAAACTGTCTCACCTCTTTGATGTTCGAGGGGCTTGGCCAGCTCTTGATTGCTGTGACCTTGTCAGGGTCGGGGGCCACTCCTTTCGCGCTTACCACGTGCCCTAGGTACTGGACCTTTGGTTTCAGCAGGTGACACTTCGATGGTTTCACCTTCAGGCCATAGCCTGCCAGGGCTTCGAACACCTCGGCCAGGTGCTTGAGATGGTCCTCGTAGGTCTTCGAATAGACGATCACGTCGTCCAGGTAAAGGAGGACCGTTTCGAAGTTTCGGTGCTCTAGACAGCATTCCATCAGCCGCTGGAAGGTCCCTGGTGCGTTGCAGAGCCCGAAAGGCATACAGTTGAACTCACTCAGTCCCATCGGGGTGGTGAAGGCGGTCTTCTCCTTGTCAGCCTCTGCCACAGGAACCTGCCAGTACCCGCTAGTAAGGTCCAAAGTAGAAAAGAAGTTAGCAGATTTTAGTGCGGCTAAAGACTCCTCTATTCTAGGCAGCGGATATGCGTCTTTGTGGGTGATACGGTTGATTTGTCTATAGTCCACGCACATTCTCATGGTGCCGTCTTTCTTTTTCACCAGAACCAAGGGGGCTGCCCAGGGGCTACAGCTATCTCTAATGACCCCAGCTTCTTTCATCTCTCTTAGCATGCCCTTGGTGTTCTGATAATGTGCAGGGGGTACAGGTCGGTGTCTTTCTTTTATCGGTGGGTGGCTCCCAGTGGGGATGTGGTGTTCTATCCCTTTTACTCTGCCGAAGTCTAGTGGGTGCTTACTAAAGACTCTCTCGTACTCCTGTACCACCCGGTAGACTCCTTGTTTTTGGTGCAGGGGAGTGGAGTCAGCACCCACGTGGAGTTTCTGGCACCAGTCCTCTTTTTGTTTCTGGGAGCCATTACCCTCCGCCTGAGGAGATGGAGGCAAGGGTTCCACGGCCCTGATAGCTTTGTGTTCGACAACAAACAGTTTGGCGAGTGTAGCGTACCTGGGTAAGTGTACTTCCCTCTCCCCAATGTTGAGGATGCGGACGGGCACCCTCCCATGACGGACATCAACCACCCCCCGGGCTGTCAAAATGGTGGGCCTGCTGTCTGAGTACACGGGTTCTACCATGGCTTGGTAGTCTCTACCTCTCAACCCGATTGCAGTCCAACACCAGATCATCATTTCACTTTCGGGAGGCATGGAAATGGGGAATGGGTCACTCAGTCTTACGCTACCGATCTCACCACCAGACAGTTCTACCTGCTGCCGTCTCATCAGGGCTTTTATCTCCTTGTTGAGGACTGTCTGTTGGCTGGAACTAGCATTCACCGCCACCTGTTGTAAAATTACAATTACCTCTGAAAGACAATTTTCAATTATGTTAGTACCCACAGTTATTTTAGGGTGACTTTCATGACGGTCAATGTCCACAATAATCACTCCCTCTGCCGGCAGTTCAACTTTACCAATTTTAATGGTCATCTCCTTGAACCCCATCTGCGGCACGGGTAAGCCATTACTGGCGATGGTGCTCAAGTTACTGTCTGGATACCGTGTGATATCAGCATCAGTCCAATACTGCTTAAAAAGTACATAAGGGATTGTGGTTACTTGTGACCCAGTATCCAGCAAGGCGCTCATGGGGATACCGTCCAGCACCACGGGTAAAATCGGGCGCCCCCCAACGTACTTATCACGCCAATTATAAGGGCCTGGTGATCTTATGCCTGGGGGTTGGCCCTCTGCCCCAGGTTGGACCCGTTTAAATTACAGTACCTGGAAATGTGTCCGGGCTGGTTGCATCGACGGCAAATAGGCTGTCCATCCTCTGCGTAGCGGTCTGTGGGCCTCCCTCGGAACGACGGGATCCTCCTCTGTCGACGCCACGGGACATCCTCCGGACTTGAAGCCAGCTCGATGGGTCTTGACGGGTCCACTTGCAACGCCTGGACGGTCCTGGTCAATGCCGCGACGCTCCTGGTCAGCTCCTGGACTTGGTGGTGCAGGTCTTTCGACGGGGCTTGGTTCAGGGCCTGTGCATCAGCCCCCACGGGACCCATAGAGGAGGGCGCCGTCTCCTGGTGGTAGGTGAGAGCAGGGCGCCGGGGGATTATAGCGCCACTTGTTGCGGATTCACGGAGCACCCTTATGGCCCTGTCCTTGAATTGGGCAAAGGTCAGATCAGGGTTCTGAAAGAACATGAGGCGCAGCTGGGTCCTGTGGGCGCTAGACAGCAGACCTTCTATGAACTGTTCTGTTAGGAGCTTATCCGTATCCTGCACGCTGCCAGGGTCAGCTTGTTGGATGGCCCTCAGGGCTTCCTGCAGATTGAGGGCATAGTCTCTGATGCTGTCCTGTGCCCGCTGCTTACATCCATAGAACCTCATTTTAATCTCAGCGGAGGTACATGTGTCAAAGGTACCCCGCAGCCGGGCCAGAATACCCTTCACAGTCCTTTTCTCCTCAGTGGGCCATGATTTTACCTCCCTTTGGGCTGCTCCAGTTAACTGCCCTGTCAATATGCTGACCTTCTGTTCCTCTGTCAGGGGGTAAACCTGGAACAAACTGTACAGCCTTTCCTTGAAGTCAGTTAGGGCATGGGGCTCCCCTGAGTACTTGGGCAGCCAGGCCGCTCCAGGGATGTAGGGCAGGGAAAAGGGCATCACCGCTGCTGCAGCTGCGTTGGTGGTAGTGGGCGCCTCTGTGTCCGACATCTTCCTCCCCCCTAGTTAAGCGTGGCCTACCTTCCGACGATCCTCTTCTGTAGGCCGCGGCTCCGCTGCTGCTGCTATGGACGAGGACCTGGCGTCGCGTCCTGATGACGTCAGCGTCGCTCTCTCTCCCTTCCAGGACCTTGCGCAGCGTCGGTGCGTGGGGCGGAGCTTCGGATCTCGCGCGGTTTTGACGTCCACGCCCCTCTTCTTCCCGCGCGGCGTCCTGAAGATGGCGTCCGATGGCGGGAAGCAGCTGCGGATGGCGGGAAGACGGCAGAAGACGGCGGGAAACGGTCCAAGATGGCGTCTGATGGCGGGAATCGGCTCCAGATGGCGGGAAACGACTCCGGACGGCGGGAAACTTCGCCACAGGTAAGTTACAAAAGTCTTTTTCAGGCACGCAGTACCCGGTGGTTGCGGGCACGAAATCCTGCCGACTACGCCAAAGCTGACTCGCCCCCTGGGCCGTGGGGCACTCGGATCCGGGCAATTAGGGAAACGATGGGAGTAGTAGTGGCAACCCGGTTCCGTGGCTCAGGGTGGTCAGGCCAGTGGTAGTCCGTTATGTGTTATTGATAATGTCCGACTACGCCACCCGTGGATTGCGGTTATTAGGAACCGCCGCTGCATGCAGACCGCTGGGGCTGATGAGGTGTGCAGCTAGGGTAGTGTGACTCCCCACGGGAAGAGTGCGGCCCCAGGGCAGTATAGTGGATGGTGGGAGTGATGGTTGTGAGAGTCCCAGTGCTGATAGTGCTGGAGGAGCAAGGAGCACACAGACAACAGGTTGGAGTCCAGGGTCTTTACTAAACAGGTAAACTGACCCACAAACAGTCCCAGCTAGGAGGGGACCTGGATGTCTGAGAGCAACGGGGAAATTGGCCCTGGTCAGGGTGAGGGTGTAGGCCTACCGTGCTTTCTGCGCTCCTTCTGGCTATCTCCTCCTGATAGGGTAACAGCCCACGTTTCCGAGCTTTCCGTGTATTCTCGCCTGTATGGCCTGCGACGTGGGTTCCTTTCTGCTCCCAGCCTTGTACGGCTTTACTGGTCACTTCGGTTGTGGCAGGGCCTCCAGGCTTCTTAGGCCAAGGAATATACAGTCCCTTGCGGACTGGTTCTCTGCTGGAGGATGTAGAATCCTCCCAGCCTCAGACACCAAAGTCTGGTAAAGTAAGTCTTTTCTCTGCCAAGACAGGCTCACTGCGCCTCTTGTCTCTGGCTTGTGGCTCTCCTTCTGCCACACTTCCTCTTAGGTGCAATACAACTGTCCCTCCCTGCTCTGGGACCTGAATCCTCAGATAGGTCGTCCAGTTCTCTCTAACCCTGCCCTCAGTACCAGCTTTTATAGGGGCAGCCAGCTCCCCCTACTGGCCTGAGACAGGAGGCATTGCATGCTAATGTTCCCCTGACTAGAGAACCTCCCCCTTGCTCTCAGACACAGCTTTAATTACACTTGTGGCATCCAGGCCAGGGTGACACACATGTATGTAGTAGCAGCTAGGCCTGAGGTGGTCAGCATTTTGGCGCATATCCTACCTCCTCCAAGGATTGCTGGATGTTTTCCTGCTACTATCCCAGTTCTATGACTCCGGTTAAAACAAAGCTTCAGGTGATGTGTAATAGTGGGGAAGGACGTAGCCTTCCTTTGGCACTGAAGTAGTTAAAGAAAGTGTTCCCGTAGTTAGACCTCTCTGAACTGTTGGTAGACCAAGCTAAGGGGTTAGCTTTAGTGGTCCAGTCAATAGAGTGGAGGGGGAACTTAGTGCCCAGATCAAGCCTTAAGTGATATAGAGCTTGTTCCTGACATAATTCCTTGTGGGCTGCAGTACCTGTAAACAGCCACAAGATGCCACTGTCCTGGGTGAAGATGTCAGGTTGAGTCTGCTGGCAGTGTTACAGACAGTGATGGGTTAATGCTGTGTGAAGACAGCTCACTGAGGGTGGGCACATTAGGAAAATCTCTTTAGTTTCCAGGATCAGGAAGTGATTCTTCAGTTAGAGATAGGACGGTGAACCGTACGGGCAGCCTGAATATATGGTGGCTTCTAGGGTAGACGGGAGCTCCATACCCTCAGACAGTGGGATCACTAGTGTGAAAGTCTCCCTACGCAAGAGCAAGAGTCCTGTTAGCCGGCTGGAGAAACTCCTCAGAGGTAGTGAGGACCCGGGGCACTTCTAGTCTGCAGGAAGCAGAGGAAGATAAATACAGTCATATGAAAAAGTTTGGGCACCCCTATTAATCTTAAGCTTAATGTTTTATAAAAATTGGTGTTTTTACAACAGCTATTTCAGTTTGATACATGTAATAACTGTTGGACACAGTAATGTTTCTGCCTTGAAATGAGGTTTCTTGTACTAACAGAAAATGTGCAATCTGCATTCAAACTAAATTTGACAGGTGCATAAGTATGGGCACCTCACCAGAAAAGTGACATTAATATTTACTAGATCCTCCTTTTGAAAAAATAACAGCCTCTAGTCGCTTCCTGTAGCTTTTAATGATTTCCTGGATCCTGGATGAAGGTATTTTTGACCATTTCTCTTTACAAAACAATTCCAGTTCAGTAAAGTTTGATGGTCGCCGAGCATGGACAGCCCTCTTCAAATGATCCCACAGATGTTCAATGATATTCAGGTCTGGGGACTGGGATGGCCATTCCAGAACATTGTAACTGTTCCTCTGCATGAATGCCTGAGTAGATTTGGAGCGGTGTTTTGGATCATTGTCTTGCTGAAAGATCCATCCACTGCGTAACTTCAACTTTATCACTGATTCTTGAACACTATTGTCAAGAATCTGCTGATACTGAGTGGAATCCATGTGTCCCTCAACTTTAACAAGATTCCCAGTGCCGGCATTGACCACACAGCCCCAAAGCATGATGGAACCTCCACCAAATTTTACTGTGGGTAGCAAGTGTTTTTCTTGGAATGCTGTGTTTTTTGCCGCCATGCATAACGCCTTTTTGTATGACCAAACAACTCAATCTTGGTTTCATCAGTCCACAGGACCTTCTTCCAAAAAGAAATTGGCTTCTCCAAATGTGCTTTTGCATTCCTCAGCCGACTCTGTTTGAGGCGTGCTTGCAGAAACGGCTTCTTTTGCATCACTCTCCCATACAGCTTCTCCTTGTGCAAAGTGCATTGTATAGTTGACCGATGCACAGTGACACCATCTGCAGCAAGTTGATGCTGCAGCTCTCTGGAGGTGGTCTGAGGATTGTCCTTGACTGATCTCACCATTCTTCTTCTCTGCCTTTCTGATGTTTTTCTTGGCCTGCCACTTCTGGCCTTAACAAGAACTGTCCCTGTGTTCTTCCATTTCCTTACTATGTTCCTCACAGTGGAAACTGACAGGTTAAATCTCTGAGACAGCTTTTTGTATCCTTCCCCTGAACAACTATGTTGAATAATCTTTGTTTTCCGATCATTTGACAGTTGTTTTGAGGAGCCCATGATGCCACTCTTCAGAGGAGAGTCAAACAGGAGAACAACTTGCAAGTGGCCACTTTAAGTAGCTTTTCTCATGATTGCATACACCTGGCTATGAAGTTCAAAGCTCAATGAGGTTACAAAACCAAAAAAAGTGCTTTAGTAAGTCAGTAAAAAGTAGGTAGGAGTATTTAAAACAAGAAAATGATAAGGGTGCCCATACTTATGCACCTGTCAAATTTTGTTTGAATGCAGATTGCACATTTTCTGTTAGTACAATAAACCTCATTTCAAGGCAGAAACATTACTGTGTCCAACAGTTATTACATATATCAAACTGAAATAGCTGTTGCAAAACACCAATTTTTATAAAACATTAAGCTTAAGATTAATAGGGGTGCCCAAACTTTTTCATATGACTGTAGGACTCCCGGCTTAGATGTGGGGGAGAGATCGGATCCAGATCACTGTTGGTATTGCAGAAGAGTCTCTTGGGCTAGAGATTAGAGTCACAGAGATGCTTCACTTAAAGAGGGAACCAGGGCTGAAGATGTTGCCAGTGCCTGTGAGAGAGATAATAACCTGTCGGGCCATATCCATTATATCTGCCTGTAAATATTGTACATATTCCTCTTCCCCAAGTAAAGTTCAAGTTCTGGTTAAGAACTTCGTGTCCTCTGAATTTATTGCTGCCCTGGTCCCAGAAGAGAAATGCCTGGAGACAGCCGCGATCGGATGGTTTGAAGTAAGTGGAGAGCACCACATACACAGCCACACATCAGAGGGAGGACACAAATTGTCTGTAGGGTGTCAGAGCGAGAGGGGGCTACAACTCGCCCACGACTACCTTGCTGGGGCACCTTACAGATGAATGATGGATGAGGTGGTGGCAAAGGAGAGAGCAGGAGGAACAGGGACCATTCACATCAATATCAGGCCAGTCAACCAAACATGTCTTGTAGGATATGTTTCTGTACCAAAAGGAGTGGTTCGGCTACACAGTTATAGGGCATACAGTGAGTGCAATGCCTACCAAAAATTTTGAGGCACTCCAATGCCCCTTGGAAATGACATGGAGGTCAGAGGGCATTAACTAAACCGTTTTTTCCATTTTTGGAACTGGGTCTCCTGTGCACTTTTGGCCTAAGCAGTGAATGGAAGGCTTTCCAAAAATTATGAGGAATTGCAATGCCCCTTGAAACAGACGTGGATGACAGCATACTAAAAACCTTCTACCCATTTTGGGGAGTGGGTCTCCCTTAGTGTTCACCTACGCATTGAAGAGCAAAAGTTGACTAAAATTAGGAGGAAATGCAATGCCCGTTGGAAGAATGGTGGAGGTCGCAGTGGAATAAAAAGACAATATCAATGGCCCTTGAAAAAGTGGTGGAGGTCGCAGTAGCTTAACAAGACGGTTTTATGCCCCTTGGAAGAATTGTGGAGGTCGCAGTAGCTTAACAAGACGGTTTTAATGCTCCTGGGAAAGTGGTGGAGGTCGCAGTGGAATAAAAAGACAATATCAATGCCCCTCGGAAAAGTGGTGGAGGTTGCAGTAGCTTAACAAGACGGTTTTAATGCCCCTTGGAAGAGACATGGAGGTCGCAGTGGAATAAAAAGACAATATCAAAGCCCCTGGGAAAAGTGGTGGTCGCAGTAGCTTAACAAGACGGTTTTAATGCCCCTGGGAAAAGTGGTGGAGGTCGCAGTAGCTTAACAAGATGGTTTTAATGCCCCTGGGAAAAGTGGTGGAGGTTGCAGTGGAATAAAAAGACAATATCAATGCCCCTGGGAAAAGTGGTGGTCGCAGTAGCTTAACAAGACGGTTTTAATGCCCCTGGGAAAAGTGGTGGAGGTCGCAGTAGCTTAACAAGACGGTTTTAATGCCCCTGGGAAAAGCGGTGGAGGTCGCAGTAGCTTAACAAGACGGTTTTAATGCCCCTTGGAAGAGACGTGGAGGTCAGAGGTCCTTAACTCTGACTGACATAGGGCCCACAATCCTCGGTGTGGGGAGGATGTGTTCCGTCCCAAGGTCCGACTGGGTTGCAGTGGAATAAAAAGACTATCAATGCCCCTGGGAAAAGTGGTGGAGGTCGCAGTAGCTTAGCAAGATGGTTTTAATGCCCCTTGGAAGAATGGTGAAGGACGCATTAGCTTAACAAGTTGGTTTTAATGCCCCTGGGAAAAGTAGTGGAGGTCACAGTGGAATAAAAAGACAGTATCAATTCCCCTGGGAAAAGTGGTGGTCGCAGTAGCTTAACAAGACGGTTTTAATACCCCTTGGAAGAGACGTGGAGGTCGCAGTGGAATAAAAAGACAATATCAATGCCCCTGGGAAAAGTGGTGGAGGTCGCAGTAGCTTAATAAGACGGTTTTAATGCCCCTTGGAAATGACATGGAGGTCAGAGGTCCTTAACTCTGACTGACATAGGGCCCACAATCCTCGGTGTGGGGAGGATGTGTTCCGTCCCAAGGTCCGACTGGGTCCCGGCTTCCACTATGTTTACCCAGTGTGCCGTCAGGGAGATGTACCGTCCCTGGCCACAAGCACTTGTCCGTTGTCAGGTGGACTCTCCCAGTAACTGTGTTGTTGAGGGCACGGCAGATGTTTTGGGACACGTGCTTGTGTAGTGTGGGGATGGCACACCGGGCAAAATAGTGTTGGCTGGGGACCGAGTACCGAGGGACGGCCGCCGCCATAAGGTTGCGGAAGGATTCCGTCTCCACCAGCCTAAAAGGCAGCATTTCCAACGCAAGTAGTTGTGAAATGTGCGAATTTAGGACTGTGACCTGTGGGGCGTTGGCTGCGAATTTGCGCTTTCGTTCAAAGGTCTGGGATATGGACAATTGAACGCTGCGGTGGGACGTGGACGTTGATGCTGTTTCTTGAGAAACTGCCATAACAAGTGAAGACTGAGTATGCAGTATGGAGAGGGGATTGCCTTGCACGCACAACAGGGGGTTCTCTTACATGCACAACAGCGGAAGAAGCAGTGGTGACACCCACTGACACAGGTCGTGGACCCTGGGGTTCGCCCCACAAAGTCGGGTGCTTGGCTGACATGTGCCTGATCATGCTGGTGGTGGTTAGGCTGGTAGTTTTGTCACCCCTGCTGATGCTGGCATGGCAGGTGATACAAATGGCCTTTTTGGGGTTATCAGCAGAGTCTTTAAAAAAATTCCAGACTCTGGAAGACCTACCGATTGTACTGGAAACGTCCCTCGTGTTGCTGTTACGGGGAATGGTTGCCCGCCTTCTGTCTGCGGCCACCACACTGCTTCTTCTGCCTGTTATGGTACTCTGCCTCCCTCCCCCTGTGAGCTGCTGGCCTCGCTCTGCGTGTCCTCCTGCCACGTTGGGTCAGTTACTAGATCATCCACCACCTCCTCCTCTTCCACTTCCGCACCACGGTCCTCCTCACTTCGTGGCAATTGTGTCTCGTCATCGTCCACCTCTTGTGACAAATTGCCAGCGTCGCCTTCCTGTGGCCATAGCTGTTCAAATAGTTGGCCATCGCTACATGGGATCTCCTCTTCCACCACTTAAAGCGCAGCAGACGAGGGGCCCAAATATGGAAATGGACCAGTGAACAGCTCTTCAGAGTGTCCAAGTGTGGGATCAGTTGCTGTCTGACGACACTCAGCATGGTGGGAGGAAGGTGCATCAGAGTGAAGAGGAGTATGCAGTTGATACTCACGGCTACTAACACTTGACCATGTGGAAGACAGACCGGAGGTGGTGGTGCCCAGGTGACTGGAAGTATTATCTGCTGTCCAATTAATAACCTGTTCACACTGATCAATTGGCAATAGTGGTGCTGTTGTGTGTTTCCCTAGTAATTCGGTCAAGAACTGGGAGCGAGAAGATGTGGCTGTTGGTTGTGACACATTTTCACCTTGGCCACGGCCCCGTCCTCTGCACGCACCATCACCAGAACGTTCAGTTCCACGTCCCTTGCCACGCACCTTGCCCATTGTAAATGAAGTAAAATAGCTTACACTTGCACTATCAATGGCAAAAGGGTAATAAAAAGGAGATTTGAACTGTGGAAGAGAAAAACCACAGTTCTAGTTCTCTGGCCTACACCAGAATCTTTTAAACAGATATATTTGTGTCTGAACAGTCAGCCAGACACTCAAACTTTTTTTTTTATGAAAAAAAGGCAAAAAAGTGGATAACACAGAGATTTGAACCGTGGAACTGCAAAACCACAGTTTTAGTTATCTGGCCTACACCAGATTCGTTTAAACAGATTTATTTGTGTCTGAACACTCACAGACACACTCAACTTTTTTTTTGGGGGGGAAATACCAAAAGGTTAATAAGACGATTTTTGCAGGCTTTAGAGGCCCTACACTACCTATTTCGCAGTTTAAATCTCTCCCTAGCTCAGCAGCACTCTCCCTACACCGTCTGATCCGGAGCGACTGTGTCCAAGATGACGGCGCCCGGTTTTAAATACCCGAGGTGACGCTGTGCGGCCAGCCAATAAATGTAATGCCCACAACCAACATGGCTGCGGCATTACAGTGACTGGCTGGCAATCCCTGCATGTTCACTGGCTCTGTAAAGAGCGCCAAACGTGCAGGGCGGAGACCTGAGCTCCCGCCCGAGTTAACCGAAAATGCTCTGTGCTCGCCGAACATCCCGAGTAGTGAGATGCTCGGGCGAGTACTGAGCAGTGTCGAGCATGCTCGCTCTACACTAGTAATGACGTCACTACATCGCATCTGCTTTGCAGAGTGTGAGTGCACCAAAGATCTTAACAGAGCGTTGGGGGAGTGGGAACGAATTGAGTTTGTGTAGTTTTCTTTTTCATATTTATATGGGAAGAGTGTCTGTATACAGTGGCTATTTGAGGGCTCATACTGTTGTAAGAGGGTGTGACATCAAGGATGAGAATCCCCAGCGCTGTGTAGCATTTGTGAATGAGGACTGCTATCTACTGTCCAAACGGGACCCTGCGGGACAGACCAGAAGAGGGAGAGTTTCAGGAGGGCTGAGTTTAGATGGAGCACCCGATCTGGTGACCTTGATGATGCAGTTCCCGGGTATAAAAGGACAGCACTCCAAAACAGGAGGAAATTTGGCGCCTAGAGAAGGGATGGACAGGATGTGTGTCTTGGGAGATGCTGAGGGCAGGGTGCCGGGCCGTTACAGGAAGCGCGAACCTTGTGGCGCGTCTGGAAGCAAGACCTAGGCAGTCCCAGACAAGCCCCGGAATCCAGATGATGCCAGTCAAGGCCCAAAGACCAGACCTGCCCAAGGCAAGTTTCAAGTCCTAAAGATCAGACCCAAGAACCGGAGCCCAGACGACGCAAGTCAAAAGCCGAGGCCCAGCCCTCATCCCACCGGGTACGATAGACATCCGCCGTTGGTCAATACCTGAAGATTTTGAGGAAACTACGCTTGGGGGTGCACACCTGTGTCAACAGGAGGCGCGAGTGAGCTGGGCCGTTGCTTCCAGCACTGACGTACGGTACAGCGGTCGGCCTAGGCCAGTGCAACAGAAAGGGAGAAGTGAAGGAGGCCCAGTGAGCCTTGCTAGACTTTGTCAGGAGTTCTTGCGGATTAGAGGGAAGAACTGGAAACGCCCGCTAATGCCTGTGCTAGAGGAAGAAACAGTACAGTGACTCTCGTTATCGGGAACACCATGCCTGCTAGAAGACTATACAAATACTGTATATAAGAAGAGACTGTTATAATAGAGTGGACCTGAGGATTCATTATATGATTGATATTGTATATTTCATGCTGTAATTACCCTGTTATTCATTATTTACTAGTGTTGAGCAAGCACTAAAATGCTCGGGTGCTCGAAGCTCGGGCCGAGCTCGCCGTGATACTCGGGTGCTCGACCCGAGCAACGAGCCCAATGTTAGTCTATGGGAGACCCAAGCATTTTTGCGGCAGCACCCCCGGCAGTCTTTTAAAAGCCTAACAAGTGCCCAAAACGATAGTGACAGTGCTCATATGACATGGGGACAGCATGGGGATCGCCCCAGGAAGCATTTCTGACCCCCAGGTCACTGCTGTCAACAACGTGGTCAGAGGTATAACCCATTTTTAAGGGCACACAATAAAACGTTCACAAACGAAACTGAAACTGCTTTTCTGTGAAATATGTTAAGGAAGTTCCTTTCTAGGGTAAAGACTTGTGTAAAAGGTAAAATAAATAACCAAAAACAAAAATACTCCTCCACACCTTGGGCTATGTTCACAAGTAGCATTTTTTTATGCCTTTTTGCACTTTTGTATTGCTTTCAACCATGACAAATGCATTCACCGGGAAATGTCATTTTAACATTTTACAACCTTATCTGGCCATGTGCTGTGTGACACATGCATACAGTGCTGAAAAGACATGGGAACAGCATGGGGAAGACCCCTGGAAGCATCTCTGACACCCAGGTCACTGCCTAAAAGTGTGTCCATCAGAAGTCATCCTGGCAGCATCAGAAGATGCTGACTTGCAACTATCCCCGTGCAAGTTCTTGTCCAGGGCAGTGTTCAATTGTACCTCCTCCATTCCTTGCAATGCAAGCGCAAATATGCAGCCAACCACCCAACTCCCCCCCCCACCCCAGGGTGCAATACTATACTGCTTGCTTGCACTTGAAATTGGGCCTTTTAGGCATGTGGAGGCGGAATCTGGCCACCACGTCATGGCTGCGTTGGCGGCCTGGTATCCATACTTAGTCCCCAGCCGCTCGGCGGCCGGGTGTCCACACTCGGTCCCCAACCGCCAGGGGGCGGCCGGGTGTCCACACTCGGTCCCCAGCCGCCAGGGGGTGGCTGGGTGTCCATACTCGGTCCCCAGCCGCCCCGCGACCGGGTGTCCACACACGGTCCCCAGCCGCCCCTATTTCTCCTGTCAACTTCCCCCCACACACTTTTCTTAGCCCGGCCTGCTTTAGGGCAGCATTGGACGAGCCCACCAGAGAACCAGACTCCTCCGGTGGGCCCTGGCTTCTCCATCAGGGGAGTTGAGAGTGCCAAGGTGAGGAGCATGATGATGATGATAGAAGTTAGCATATGCTTTGTTTTCTTGGAATGCAAGCGCATGTATGTAGTAGCGGCTAGGCCTGAGGTGGTCAGCGTTTTGGCGCATATCCTACCTCCTCCGAGGATTGCTGGATGTTTTCCTGCTACTATCCCAGTTCTATGACTCCTGTTAAAACAAAGCTTCAGGTGATAAATGATGGATGAGGTGGTGGCAAAGGAGGAACAGCAGGAGGAACAGGGACCATTCACATCAATATCAGGCCAGTCAACCACATATGTCTTGTAGGATATGTTTCTGTAACAAAAGGAGCAGTTCGGCTACACAGTTATAGGGCATACAGTGAGTGCAATGCCTACCAAATATTTTGAGGCACTCCAATGCCCCTTGGAAATGACATGGAGGTCAGAGGGCCTTAACTAAACTGTTTTTTTTCCATTTATAGCAACTGGGTCTCCTGTACACTGTTGGCCTAAGCAGTGAATGGAAGGCTTTCCAAAAATTATGAGGAGCTGCAATGCCCCTTGAAACAGATGTGGATTACAGCATACTAAAAACCTTCTACTCATTATTGGGGAGTGGTTCTCCCTTAGTTTTCGCCTTTGCATTGAAAAGCAAAAGCTGACTAAAATTAGGAGGAAATGCAATGCCCGTTGGAAGAGTCGTGCAGGTTACAGTAGCTTAACAAGACGGTTTTAATGCCCCTTGGAAAAGACGTGGCGGTCCCAGTAGCTTAACAAGACGGTTTGAATGCCCCGTGGAAGAAACGTGGAGGTCACAGTAGCTTAACAAGACGGTTTTAAGGCCCCTTACAAGAGCCATGCAGTATAGCATATTACAAACATTATTCCCATTATTGGGGAGTGTGTCTCCCATTGTCTTTGCTTATGCCTTCCAAGCAAAAGCTGCCAAAAATTAGGACGGAGGAACTTGCAATGCCCCTTACAAGAGCCATTCAGTACAGCATATTACAAACATTATTCCCATTATTGAGGAGTGTGTCTCCCATAGTCTTTGCTTATGCCTTCCAAGCAAAAGCTGCCAAAAATTAGGAGGAAATGCAATGCCCGTTCGAAGAGTCGTGGAGGTTAGAGTTAATTAAAAACAACATTTCAATGACCCTTGGAAGAGCTGTGGAGTTCAGAGTGGTTTAACAAGACGGTTTAATGCCCCTTGGAAAAGTGGTGCAGGTCGCAGTAGCTTAACAAGATGGTTTGAATGCCCCTTGGAAGAGATGTGGAGGTCACAGTAGCTTAACAAGACAGTTTTAATGCCCCTTGGAAAAGTGGTGGGGGTCGCAGTAGCTTAACAAGACGGTTTGAATGCCCCTTTGAAGAGACGTGGAGGTCCCAGTAGCTTAACAAGATGGTTTTAATGCCCCTTGGAAAAGTGGTGGAGGTCCCAGTAGCTTAACAAGACGGTTTTAATGCTCCTTGGAAAAGTGGTGGAGGTCACAGTAGCTTAACAAGATGGTTTTAATGCCCCTTGGAAAAGTGGTGGAGGTCGCAGTAGCTTAACAAGACGGTTTGAATGCCCCTTGGAAGAGACGTGGAGGTCCCAGTAGCTTAACAAGATGGTTTTACTGCCCCTCGGAAAAGTGGTGGAGGTCCCAGTAGCTTAGCAAGATGCTTTTAATGCCCCTTACAAGAGCCATACAGTACAGCATCTTAAAAATATTATTCCCATTATTGGGGAGTGGGTCTCCCACAGTCTTTGCTTATGCCTTCCAAGCAAAAGCTGACAAAAATAAGGACGGAGGAACTTTCAATAATGGCAACATGGACCACGGTCACCCTGGTGGTATAGTGGTGGTGGAGGCTGAGGATAAGGAGAAGAACATAAAACAGCCGAAATGAGGAAGCGTATACCCATGTGTGGGTGTGAAGCAGTGCATGTGATTACACCTCCCGAAATAACACAGTGGATTTGCCTTTATGTTACTCTGCTGTCATTTGGTGGTGATGAGAAGTCTGGCCCAATCCAGCCCTTGTTCATTTTGATAAGAGTCAGCTTGTCAGCATTGTCAGTTGACAGGTGAATGCGCTTATCAGTTATGATTCTCCCAGCGGCACTAAAAACACGCTCCGATAACATGCTAGCGGCAGGGCAGGCCAGGACCTCCAAGGTGTACAGAGCGAGTTCATTCCAAGTGTCCAGCTTGGATACCCAATAATTACAAGGCACAGAGGAATCACAGAGAACGCTGGTACGGTCGGCAAGGTACTCCCTCACCATCTTTTGAAACTTTCCACTCTTTGTGAGAGTACCCCGCGCCTCAGGGCCTGTAAGCTTGGCGTGTCTGAGAAAACTGTCCCAGAACGTTGACAGTGTTCCCCTGCCTCTGCTGGATTGGAGTTGCCTCTCTTTCGCTTTTACGCCTTGGTTGGTCAACGAACTGTGACCTCTGCCGCAAGCGTGTTCAAATGGGAATTTTTTTAATAGTTCTGCAGCAAGGGCCTTCTGGTACTGCCACATTTTTGTAGACCTTTCCACCTCAGGAATAAGAGAGTGAAAGTTCTCCTTGTAGCGGGGGTCTAAAAGTGTCACCAACCAGTAATGACTGTCACCCAATATTTTGACAACGCAAGGGTCACGGTTAAGGCAGCGTAACATAAAGTCAGCCATGCGTGCCAGACTGGTAACGGGCAAGACTTCCGTGTCCTCACCAAGATGACGACTGACCATGGTCTCCTCCTCCCCCCTGTCCTCAGGCCACCCACGCTGAACCGACTGTATGACAGTTGTACAGGTACTACCGTCTACAGCGCATGATACCAGCTCCTGTTCTTCCTCCTCCTCCTCCTCCCTCCCCTCAGGCCACCCACGCTGAACCGACGGCATGACAGTTGTACAGGTAATACCGTCTACAGCGCATGATACCAGCTCCTGTTCTTCCTCCTCCTCCCTCCCCTCAGGCCACCCACGCTGAACCGACGGCATGACAGTTGTACAGGTACTACCGTCTACAGCGCATGATACCAGCTCCTGATCTTCTTCCTCCTCCCTCCCCTCAGGCCACCCACGCTGAACCGACGGCATGACAGTTGTACAGGCACTACCGTCTACAGCGCATGATACCAGCTCCTGTTCTTATTCCTCCTCCTCCCTCCCCTCAGGCCCCCCACGCTGAACGGACAGCATGACCGTTGTACAGGTACTACCGTTTACAGCGCATGATACCAGCTCCTGTTCTTCCTCCTCCTCTTCCTCCCTCCCCTCAGGCCACCCACGCTGAACCGACGGCATGACAGTTGTACAGGTACTACCGTCTACAGCGCATGATACCAGCTCCTGTTCCTTCCTCCTCCTCTCCCTCATTGTCCCTCAATGCACGTTGGGATGAGATGAGGCTGGGCTGTGTGTAATCGCCCGCTACGGCTTCTTGATCCATCTCATCATACTCTGGCTGCAATGCCTCCTCTTTAATTCTCTGCAGAGAGCATTGCAAAAGACAGACAAGTGGAATGCTGACGCTAATGATGGCGTCATCGCCACTCACCAGCTTGGTGGAATCCTCAAAGTTTGTCAGGATGGTACATATGTCAGACATCCAGGTCCACTCCTGAGGTCTTATGTGTGGAGTCAGACCTAAATATCGACGGCCTTGTTGCAGCTGGTATTCCACAACTGCTCTCTTCTGTGGGGGCTAGAGTTCCAATGTGTGGGAACATCACACACCAGTCGGTGTGCCGGAAGCTGCAAGGGCGGCGGAAGCTGTAGCCGACTTGCGAAAATGAGTTGACAGGCGGCGTACTTTGACGAGCAGATCTGGCAACTCGGGGAACGATTTAAGAAACCGCTGAACCACGAGGTTAAGCACATGAGTCAGGCATGGTACGTGTGTGATCTCGCCTCGCCTCAGAGCCGCCACCAGGTTACGGCCATTGTCACACACGACCATGCCTGGATGTAGGTTCAGCGGTCTCAGCCACAGATCTGCCTGCTCTTTCACAGCTGTCCATAACTCACAAGCAGTGTGAGGTTTCTCACCTAAGCTTATGAGTTTCAGCACAGCCTGTTGCCGCTTGGCGGAGGCAGTACTGAAGTGCTTCCAGCTTGTAACTGATGTGGTGATATCTGAGATGGAGGCTGAACATGAGGAGGAGGAGGAGGAGGAGAATGATGCGTAGGAGCTGTACACTGTGGGGGCAACTCTGACTGACATAGGGCCCGCAATCCTCGGTGTGGGGAGGATGTGTTCCGTCCCAAGGTCCGACTGGGTCCCGGCTTCCACTATGTTTACCCAGTGTGCCGTCAGGGAGATGTACCGTCCCTGGCCACAAGCACTTGTCCACCTGTCCGTTGTCAGGTGGACTCTCCCAGTAACTGCGTTGTTGAGGGCACGGCAGATGTTTTGGGACACGTGCTTGTGTAATGTGGGGATGGCACACAGGGCAAAATAGTGTCGGCTGGGGACCGAATACCGAGGGACGGCCACCGCCATACGGTTGTGGAAGGATTCCGTCTCCACCAGCCTAAAAGGCAGCATTTCCAACGCAAGCAGTCATGAAATGTGCGAATTTAGGACTGTGGCCTGTGGGGCGTTAGCTGCGAATTTCCGCTTTCATTCAAAGGTCTGGGATATGGACAATTGAACGCTGCGGTGGGACGTGGAGGTGGACGTTGATGCTGTTTCTTGAGAAACTGCCATAACAAGTGAAGACTGAGAGGAGGGGGCATCTTTGCATGCAGTATGGACAGGGGATTGCCTTGCATGCACAACAGTGGAAGAAGCAGTGGAGACACCCGCTGACATGGGTTGTGGACCCTGGGGTTCGCCCCATAAAGTCGGGTGCTTTGCTGCCATGTGCCTGATCATGCTGGTGGTGGTCAGGCTGGTAGTTTTGTCACCCCTGCTGATGCTGGCATGGCAGGTGGTACAAATGGCCTTTTTGGGGTTATCAGCAGAGTCTTTAAAAAAATTCCAGACTCTGGAAGACCTACCGGTTGTACTGGCAACGTCCCTCATGTTGGTGTTACGGGAAACTGTTGCCCGCCTTCTGTGTGCGGCCACCACACTGCTTCTTCCTGCCTGTTGGGGTACTCTGCCTCCCTCACCCTGTGTGCTGCTGGCCTCGCTCTGCATGCCCTCCTGCCACGTTGGGTCAGTTACTAGATCATCCACCACCTCCTCCTCTTCCACTTGCACACCACGATCCTCCTCACTTCCTGGCAATTGTGTCTCGTCATCGTCCACCTCTTGTGACAAATTGCCAGCGTCGACTTCCTGTGGCCGTGGCTGTTCAAATATTTGGGCATCGCTACATGGGATCTCCTCTTCCACCACTTCAAGCGGAGCAGGAGAGGGGCACAAATCTGGAAATGGACCAGTGAACAGCTCTTCAGAGTGTCCAAGTGTGGGATCAGTTGCTGTCTGACGACACTCGGCATGGTGGGAGGAAGGAGCATCAGGGTGAGGAGGAGTATGCGGTCGAGACTCACGGCTTCTAAGAGTTGACCATGTGGAAGACAGACCGGAGGTGGTGGTGCGCAGGTAACTGGAAGTATTATCTGCTATCCAATTAATAACCTGTTCGCACTGATCAGTTCACAATACTGGTGTTGTTCTGTGCTTCCCTAGTAATTCGGTCAAGAAGTGGGAGCGAGAAGATGTGGCTGTTGGTTGTGGCACATTTTCACCTTGGCCACGGCCCCGTCCTCTGCACGCACCATCACCAGAATGTCCAGTTCCATGCCCTTGCCACGCGCCTTGCCCATTGTAAAGGAAGTAAAATAGCTGACACTCGCACTATCAATGGAAAAAGGGTAATAAAAAGTAGATTAGAACCGTGGAAGAGGAAAACCACAGTTCTGTTTCTCTGGCCTACACCCGACTCTTTTAAACAATCTGAACAATCAGGGAGAAACTATTACTGTTTACGGAAAAAATACCAAAAGCTGGATAATAGAGATTTTTTACCGTGGAATGGCAAAACCACAGTTATTGTTTACTGGGGTATACTAGACTTTTTTAAATATATATATTTGCAGCTGAACAGTGAGCGATACACTCAAACTTTTTTTTTTAGATATAAATGGCCCAAAAGTGGATAATACAGAGGTTTGAACCGTGGAACTGCAAAACCACACTTGTATTTCTCGGGCCTACACCACACTATTTTCAACAGATATATTTGTGTCTGAAAAATCAGAGACACACTTTTTTTTTTTTGGGGGGGGGACACACCAAAAGGTTAATAAGACGGGTATTTGTACAGTGTGAAGGAGGAAAAAAAAAGAGGATTTAGATGAAAAAAAAAAGGATTTTTCCTGGCCCCCGAGACCTGGAGCTAAGTCCATCAATTTCAGCAACAGGAGCACACAGGACTGTAATGCAGCGTTTGCTGGTATAAACACTGCGTCTCCTATACAGCCTGCCTGCCTGGTATCTGGGATGGATATTAGTCCTGAGAAGGACTGTTTGTTTGATCTGGCAGCCTTTACAGACCCTACACTAACTATTTCGCAGGATATATCTCTCCCTAAATCAGCAGCGCTGTTCCTACACTGTCTGATCCGGAGTGACTGTGTCCAAGATGGCGGCGCCCTGTTTTAAATACTCGAGGTGACGCTGTGCGGTCAGCCAATCACTGTAATGCCCACAAACAACATGGCTGCGACATTACAGTGACTGGCTGGCAATCCCTGCATGTTCATTGGCTCTGTAAAGAGCGCCAAAAGTGCAGCGCCGAGACCCGAGCTCCCGCCCGAGTAACCCGGAAATGCTCGGTGCTCGCTGAACATCCCAAGTAGCGTGATGCTCGGGCGAGTACCAAGCAGTGTCGAGCATGCTCGCTCAACACTATTATGTACCATTGCTATAGTTACCACAATTTCCAGCCACATTAGGGACACAAGCAGTTTCATTGGGTACTTCCACCTTGTCCCTGCGCGTTGCATCTGGTCACCTGCTTACACTGTATGTAGGAGGCTGTGTGGGGGCTCATACTGTATATATGGGGCTGTGTGCAGGCTCATATGGTATATGGGAGGGTGTCAGCATACTTAATTCTGCTCAATATTAAGTGATACAATTAATATTAATATAATATAATAATTATAATTAATATGTTAATATTAATATTGAGCAGAATTAATTTTAGACTTCTGGTTCGGCATCCAGAATAGTAACTGTCTCTCATGTGGCCCCGCGGGAATATTAATTGCCCACCACTAAGAGATTATATTTTCAGTCGATGCTGGGAACTGTTGGGAGGGCATCGTCCATAGATCACTGCTTGCCCTCTTCTTTATGCTTTTATTGTATAATGCCAAACCAATACCAAAGCTCCGACAATTGTCTCCTACACATACTGTAACCATTAACTGACACTAGCAAAGTGGGCAACATTTCTAGAACGAGTGCACAGCAGAGTGTGACACTGCCCTTGGCAATCCGTCAGAATCCATTACATGTCAGTAACAGAATTGCGTGTTTCTCTTAGTAATCATAAGAGCACTATGCCATTAGCTTCCCGCAGAGATTATCAGCAAGGTAGCTTTTCATGACTTTTTCAGAAACATTTTTCACAAAATTGTCCTCCTATTATTTGATCAATTAGTTTAGTATAATAGTGTACTTTTATGAAAAGAATGGGGAAAAGCATTGATGACTGTGAACCCATTTTGTCTCACCGTGAGTTAAAATGGTCGCTTGTGAGATAAAAGCTGCAATAACTACCTGAACAAAGCTGGATCCAGTCTAACTACTGTATTCTATCTGACTGAAGGGAGCTGCGAAGAGCGCGGGAGGGAAACAAGAATGTACTCTCAAAGGAAGAATCACATTAGAAGACCTAACAAATCCTTGGTAAAACATTGGAGATCTGGTTGACAACCTAGAGGAGAGCATAAGAAGAGTTAAAATACATATGGATCCATGTGCTGAACGTTTCTGATAGCGTTAAATGGGCATTGAAAGTTAGATAAAAGTCACCTAAACTCTATATTCAACACATTTTATAGAATCACTTGAAAATCCCTTAGATTGCTGTCTGTATTGTTGAGACAGTGTATTCTTATACATGAGACAGGACAGGTGTCCATACTTGGAATCTTTTAAAAGACTTCATTTCAGTTTTCAAGGTTAATTCATTGAAGGTTTTTACTTCATCGGTTAAAGCTTTTATGAAATGAATTTTTGGTCCACTCTTCTTTAAAGGCTTTAAAAGCAGTAAAATGATGACATCAGCCATAAGTAGTCCTTGTTCAATATGGACCATCTATGGTATTAAAACACTTATCTGAAAATTCATTGTTCCTGTCCTTAAAGGGAACCTGACAGCTGATACATGCTGCCCGGTCCACAGATACCATGCGTGTATCAGTCACTGGCTGTATTATCACAGCCAGGTATGTTTGACTCTGAAACGCCACAGCATTTACTTTAAAAGTTGTCAAGGACCAAGCCACGCAGTGACTAGTCGAGAAGGCCAGTCCCCTGTGTGCATGCATAGAGAGAGACCAGTCACTCAAGGGGAGCAGGCAGGGATGAGCTGCCAGGGACCCGCCTTTCTGACTAGTCACATGTGCAGCTCAGTCCAGGTGGCTTTTTAAGTATCTTTTTCCCTGAAATGCTGCAGTGTTTCAGGTCAAACAAAGATTGCTGAAATCTTACAGCCAGTGACTGATACATGCAGGTTACCCTAGGATTGGGCAGCATGTATCAGTTGTCAGGTTCCCAACATTTTTGGCAAGCACTGCAGTTAATTGAGTCCTAATAGTGTGTAATATTCTTGCCAATTCAAGTGGTCGCCATGTGACCCCAAGTATGGGATTTGCTTAGCTGCACTCACATGCCGACTAGATTCTCATCTGCTTCTCTCAGTGTTCTATTGAGAGTGGCAGGAAAAGAAACTAGTTGGCATGTGACATAAGGATACAAATCGCTAACTTGTGGTCAAGTGACGACTATTCAAATTGGCAAGCAGACTCAAACCCTAATTCTATATACAAGCAGAATTTATTTAGGAGCTTTTTTTTGCTTTTGCTTTCCAAAATTCCCATCAAAAACCTTTTCAAAAACACTTGGAAAACTCTCCCTATTCATTTCTGTGGCAAATCCACTTTGCTGATAATGAGATTTTTTTTCTAAAAAATTTAAAAAAAATCCTGGTCTAAAAAAATAAACTACATGTCACTTCTTTGAAGTGTGTCCTGATGGAAACTGCACCAAACTAGGCACTGTCCAATCTGAAGGCAGGAAATAATGCTTTAGGAAAAAAAATCTTCTAAAACCAAAAGGAAAAGAGAATACTTTGCTGAGCAATTTACCCTTGAAAAAGCTGTTGTTTTTTAACATCTCAAAAAAACTCATGCATAGCCTAACACTGTGTATATTACTCGCTTTTAAGGTTTGGCAAATTGCACTCGGCTGAACAACCCCATTAAGGTATAATCTTAAAGAGGTTGCGCAATATAGGAAAAAACATTTTTAACTCACAGATGGGCTTAATATAAAAAATGGCATTAGGCCACGTGCACACGTTCAGTATTTGGTCAGTATTTTATCTCAGTATTTGTAAGCCAAAACCAGGAGTGAAACAATCAGGAAAAGTATAATAGAAACTCGTCACCACTTCTGTATTTATCACCCACTCCTGGTTTTGGATTACAAATTCTGAGATAAAATACTGACCAAACACTCAACGTGTGCACGTGGCCTTAAACTCACCTTTCGGTGCAGACACTGATCTAGTGCAGGTTGCAATAGAGGTCTCTACTGGCTCTGACTGCAATGCCTGCTCTTTCAAGAAGTAGCAAAATCACTTCAGTCTGTGATTGTTAGGCTGTGTGCCCACGATGCGTTTTTTAAGAGTTTCCGCAGCGGCAAAAATGCTGCAGAAATGCTTAAAAAACGCATGGTAGAAGGTCTGCCATGTTCCCCAATGATAATCCGCATTATTTTGCGGAAGCGCTGCGTTTTCGCCGCCATTGACTTGCATTGGAACGCATGGAATCCGCATCACTGCATCTGTACATGCAGAATCCATGCGTTCCAATGCGCGGATGGTACCCGGGTGTGGAGGACAGGAGACTCTCCTTCGAACCCGGGTACCATAGAACCTGTGAAAAAAAGAATAAAATAAAAAATAAATGTTATATTTACCTTCTGATGGCCCCCGCTGCGCTCGTCCTCCCATGCCGGCAGATCGCGGTGGACTGAAAGACCTGCGCTGACGTCATAGTCATGTGACGGGTCACGCGATGCTGACGTCGGCAGGTCCTTCAGTGTACCATGATCTGCCGGCAGCCAGGACGGAGCGAAGCAAGACTGCGGGGGCCATCGGAAGTTAAGTATTGATTTATTTTTTTATTTTTAACCATTCTCTCGGCTCACACTATATAAATCCATGCTGTTTGCATGGATTTATTTAGTGTGACCAAGTTGACAAGCACTTTCCAAGTGATGCTAAAATCGCTTGGAAAGCGCTTGTCAACCCGCATGCGGAAATGCAAGTGAAGAACACTTTTTACATCCGCATGTCCCTGGCAGGAAAAACGCATGCACAATCTGCATACACAATCCGCATGCACAATCCGCATGCACAATCCGCATGTACAATCCGCATGCACAATCCGCATGTACAATCTGCATGTACAATCCGCATGCGTTTTTTCTGCCAGGGAGATGCAGAAACGCTCAGGAAAAATCCGGAGCATTTCTGCATTGTGGGCACACAGCCTTAGCAGCAGGCAAGTGACTAGCAGAGCCCACCATTAGTGAAACATATGATGACGTGCTCTTCTCATCACCTGACCACTGTGGCCAATCACAGGTTGTAGCAGTCCTTCTACTTACGAATGGCGCAAGCATCGTTTTCAGAGCTGGTGCAGACCTCCATAGTGATCTGCACTGGATCTACAGGAACGCTAGAAGCTGAGTATATCACCATCCAAGCCTTTTTCTATATTGGAGAATCAATGCTGCCCTACTGGCTAATTTATAAAACACCTGCAGGCAGCCTAACAATAAGATGGTCAGCAGCAGGGCCGTATTTGGCATTCATGCTGCCCTAGGCATGTTAAGTGGTCACGCCCCCTACTAATCAGTCAGACTAAGGCCGGTTTCACACGTCCGGATATTTCTGGTACTGGGAAAACCCATACAGGAGATATCAATGTCCATTTGTGGCACACATGTAGCAGCTGTGCGCCGCATCAGGAGCAAACGTACCGGCGCTTGGAAATCAGTGGTACAGTCAGCGCTGTTACCAAGCGCTGGGTGCTAAACGCTGCTCTCATTATGGTTCCCTGCCAGCGCTGCGATCAGCACCAGCAGGGACCATGATGAGAGTAGTAGTGTCTGCTCCCGCAGTGTCCGACTGTAAGAATAAGAATAGAATAAAAAATCCTTATTCTCACCTGTCTTAAGTGTCCACCGCAGTAATCCATACGGCCGCTCAGGCAGAGGAGCCGGGGAGAATGACTCCTGCAGCAAGCTGGCCCCAGAACTGTGCTCAATAAGCGGTGTCCTGGCACTAACTGAGTGAAGCGCAGCTCCGCGGCCTGCTCACTGCAGCGGCTCATTCTCACCAGCTCCTCTGCTGAGCGGTCACATGGATTACAGCGGTGGACACTTACAGTAGAACAGGTGAGTATAAGGAGTTTTTATTTTATTCTTATTCTGACAGTCGGACACTGGAGGAGCAGACACTACTACTCTCATCATGGTCCCCTGCTGGTGCTGATCGCAGCATTGCCAGGGAATCGTGATGAGGGCAGCATTCAGAACCCGGTGCTTGGGAACAGCGCTAACTGTACTGCTGATTCCCAGGCGCCGGTACGTGTCACACAGATGGCATCTGTGTGCGGTATGTGTTTACACGGACCCATTGACTTGAATGGGTACTTGTGATCCGTGCTGCTGTCATCCAAAAACGGACATGTCAGCATGTTTTGCCCATGGACACACGGTCTGTGGAAACACATTGACATGTGCGCAGACCCATTAATTTGAATGGGTCTATGTGTGTCAGTGTCTCCGGTACGTGTGAAAGAGACTTGTATGGAGCACTATGTGGGCCCATTATTCAGTATTGAGGACTATGTGGGGCCTATTATTCTGTATGGAGGGCTATGTGAGGCCCATTATTCTGTATGGAGGACTCAATGGGGCCCATTATACTGTATGGAGGGCTTTGTGGGGATCACAGTTGCGGCATCATATTGTGTTGGGGTCACAGTAGGGTCATCATATCGTGTGTGTGGAGGGTTACCATGGAGGAAATCACTGTGATGGTATCATACTGTGTTTGGGAGGCACTTTTTTTGCATCATACTTTATTATCTTTGTTATTTATTAAGTCAAAGTTTTTTATCCTTTGTTATTACATATTTAAATTAGGCCATTGGGCCATTTGCTTTTTACTGCTCTTACATAACATTATATTATTCCAGTATGCCCTTTTTGTGATTGTGTTTTATTCTAAGATCTATTAATTAAATGTACTTTGTTCGTGGCACAACCCCTTTAAGAAAAGTATCATCATTATATTTGATAAGGAAAAACGTCTGCAATTCTAGACATTTTTTTAAATATGAATATTAGCCTGCGACTTTGTCTAAGTTTTTAATTTTGGCCATCTGTGTATTTGAGTTTGCCATCCCTGCCATAAATCATCTGATCGCTGTGTTGTGCGGGTCGTTATAGGTACAGGAACACATATGTCCATGGTATTTGCTGATTTGTGATGTTTATTATCTAAAAAAGCTCAATGAAAATGCCATTATTGTAATTGTTTTTCATTATTTTTTAGTAATGTTATAGGAAAAAAATCTTTTAATTTCCCTCTATAATACAGGGACAAAAAATACACTGCTATGTATAGATGTATCTCTATGTATCAGTAGCATTTGCCTGTGGGTTCAGAGTGTGCAAATATCGAAAATCCTCCCAGTGATATCAGCAGAGGCTGTTGCTCATAGCTTTAGTTGTTACCGGCAATGATAGCGGTTGTGGGTTTGATTCCCATGGAGACCAGAAAATGGTTTATTTCATTCATGTAAGAACAAAGCAGAGATGCAGACCCCACCCCAAGGAGCATGTGCTGACACCCATTGGACAAAAAGTGTAGTGGGTTTTATTTTAACCCCACCTAGAAATGAGAATTTCTGATGAGCCCAAAAGGGGGCAGGGTTAGGGACGGAACATAAAAGTCCCCATAAGAAAAAGTGATCCCCAATGATAAGAAGACTGAAAAGCCCTGATCTAAGTGATCAGGAGATTGGATCTTCAAATCCCCTATAGATTAGGAAAAAAAAACATTTTTCTTCGGTCTTGGTGTTGGAGCCATAGCTGTTGCTAGAGACTATAAAGATATCTATCCTTCCCACTTAAAAAAATAAAAATACTTAAAAAATTTATCAATCATTTGTATATATTATAGGTGCTGTTTATGCTGCCAATCAATGGGATATAAGGTCCTGATCCCAGCACCTATTGGTCAAAAGACCACTCTGAAGTACGCAGCGCCTGCATAAGCTGTGTGGGGGCTCAATGGTAAGTCCTTGTGTCCGTACACCGCTCTCAGAAAAAAATCACATCATGCAGAAATCAATGGGGTCGCTCTGCTCCCATCTGCATCAGTTATTAGACAACCCCTTTCTATTAGGACAGAGCAGATATCCATCACTGCTTACTGTTGGGAAAGAGAGCCTGATGAAGGCATTAACACTGCCCCCTGCTGGATGATGTCTGGGGCGTTTCCTAGAGCAGAGCACATCCATCATGAATAACAAGTTTTACAATAACTGTCGCACTATAAGCCGTTTGTCTGCAGCCCGGGCCTATGGCGGCAGGATGAAGACTACAATGAAGCTCTGTGTGGGCAGGGCTGCACTAACTACTGAGCTACTGTGTCAGCCAATCACTGAGCTCCATCAGTGACATATGCAAATGAGCTTCTGGGAAAAGGGACAGAGGCAACGTGTATTCAGGGTAAATCTCCTAAATTTTCGCCGTAGTTGAGCTTTCTATAGCAGGAGGGTGTTCAGCAGGGGCGGCTCATTATATTAGCAGAAAAAAAAGTTTCTCTCCCTAAAGTCAAAGTTTCTCATTTTACGGACTATAAATACAGTATAGGTTGCAGGAGTATATTGGAGGTGAGGGGTAGTCTGCACTAAAGAAAAAAATAAAAATAAAAAAATAATAAAAAAAAAATAATAATAAAAAAAAAAGAAAAAGATATACATATCGTATATAAAAAAGTGATGTGACGCCTCAGTGATCCACCACGTGCATCTGAATGAAGGTTAATGGACTTGTGCCAATTATCCGTCATGAATCAGATATTTTTTCAGATATTTTTTTAGAATTTTTGATTCTAATTTATAGAGATACTACCATTAATACTACACAATATATCAACAGGCCATAACCGCATATCAACAGCACTACAGTAGTGCCATAATTTAGCAAAGTGCCCTGGCAGTTAGAAAATGGCAGTTGGACAGGGCAGGAGACAGGTAAGACATGCAAGACAATTAAACAAACTTGCTTCCAGGTCATCTTTTTGGCAAACAGTATTCACCATTTGTATCTGTGCCATTTATACTCTGGTTGCTACAATCATCCACATTCACCGTTCTCCCACAAATGCGGCACACTTCATCCATATTAATCCCTCACTCCTCTCTTCTCCTATGTACAGTTGTCATGCTCTCTTCACAATGTTATACCACGCAGATCCATTCATTCCCACCATACAACGCAGGAAACGCTCTCACAAATCACTCAATCATCTGCTCACTCTCTGTATCTTCCTTCTATTAGTCGCAGGTGATATTTCTCCCAACCCAGGACCCTCCAGTAATAATAACACTAACTCTTTCCCTGTTACATTCAGAAACCCTGCTAATCTCATTAATATTCCCTGCATATCTTCTGTCTCATTCAACTGTGCCCTTTGGAATGCACGCTCAGCTTGTAATAAACTCTCTTACATCCATGACTTTTTCCTCTCTAATTCCCTCAACCTTCTGGCTCTCACTGAAACCTGGATCCAGCAGTCGGACACCACCGCCGCTGCAGCTCTCTCCTATGGTGGCCTACATTTCTCTCATACCCCGCGACCTGACAACAGATCAGGTGGAGGTGTTGGTCTGCTTCTTTCAACAAAATGTACTTTTCAGGTTATCCCCCCTGTACCCTCCCTTATCTTCCCGTCCTTTGAGGCCCACACAGTCAGACTCTACCGGCCCTTCTCCCTGCGAGTGGCGGTTGTCTATCGCCCCCCAGGTCCCCCCCGTCAATTCCTGGATCACTTTGCTGCCTGGCTTACAAATTTTCTATCCTGCGACATCCCCACGATAATCATGGGAGACTTTAACATCCCAATTGGCGATCCTCTTTCCCCATCTGCCACGCATCTTTTATCATTAACCTCCTCCTTCGGCCTCTCACAGCTTGCTAATTCTCCTACACATGAGGACGGGAACACATTGGACCTGATCTTCTCCCGGCTTTGCTCAGTACATGACTTTACTAACTCTCCCCTTCCACTCTCTGACCATAATCTTCTTTCATTCTCTGTCAAGAACTGTGACTCTACTCAAGACACTCCCACCGTCCACACTTATAGAAATTTACGCGCCATTAACACCCAGAAATTTATAAAAAGGTTGCAATCATCATTGGCCCCAATCTCCTCCCTCTCATGTCCCGAATCTGCATTGAAGCATTATAACAAAATAATGCTATGCGCCCTGGATGAAGCCGCACCTCCTACACAAAGAACAATTCGGCATAGACGGCGACAACCCTGGCACACGCCTCAAACACGTCTTCTCCAGAGGTACTCCAGGTGCGCTGAACGGCTGTGGAGAAAATCAAATCTGCCCGAAGATTTCCTCCACTATAAATTTATGCTGAAAACATATAACTCTGCCCTTCACCTCTCCAAACAAACCTACTTTAACAACCTCATCATCTCACTTTCCAATAATCCTAAACGACTCTTTGACACGTTTCATTCTCTCCTCAATCAAACAGCACAGGCCCCGACCACCGACCTCAGCGCTGACGATCTGGCTAACTATTTCAAAGAAAAAATTGACCATATCCGACAGGAAATTTTCTCCCAATCCCCAAATGTTATGCATGCTCCCCCCCGCCACATTGTATCTTGCTCATTTTCTGACTTCGAACCAGTCACGGAAGATGAAGTGATCAGGCTCCTTGCATCTTCTCGCCCTACCACCTGCACCAGCGACCCTATTCCCTCACATCTCCTTCAGTCCCTTGCTCCAGCTGTCACCTCTCACCTAACTAAAATTTTCAACCTTTCCCTCTCATCTGGTATCTTTCCCTCTTCTTTTAAACACGCCAGCATACAACCATTACTTAAAAAACCATCCCTCGACCAGAACTGCACGGCCAACTACAGACCTGTTTCCAATCTTCCCTTTATCTCTAAACTCCTGGAACGCCTGGTCCACTCCCGTCTAATCCGCTATCTCTCAGACAACTCTCTTCTTGACCCTTTACAATCTGGTTTCCGCTCTTTACATTCTACTGAAAATGCCCTCACTAAAGTCTCTAATGATCTACTAACAGCTAAATCTAATGGTCACTACTCCCTGCTGATTCTCCTGGATCTCTCTGCAGCATTTGACACTGTGGATCACCAGCTCCTCCTCACTATGCTCCGCACTATTGGCCTCAAGGACACGGTTCTCTCCTGGTTCTCCTCTTATCTCTCTGACCGCTCCTTCTCTGTGTCTTTTGCCGGCTCCTCCTCCTCCCTACTTCCTCTTACTGTCGGGGTTCCTCAAGGATCAGTCCTAGGCCCCCTTCTTTTCTCCTTATACACCGCTCCTATTGGACAAACAATCAGTAGATTCGGTTTTCAGTACCATCTCTATGCTGATGACACCCAATTATACACCTCTGCTCCGGACATCACCCCTGCATTACTACAAAAGACCAGTGATTGTCTTTCTGCTGTGTCTAACATTATGTCCTCCCTCTACCTAAAACTGAATCTGTCAAAAACTGAACTACTCGTCTTTCCTCCCTCCATTAATCTACCTGTGCCCGATATTGCCATCTCCGTTTGTGGCTCAACCATTACTCCCCAGCTACAAGCCCGCTGTCTTGGGGTCATTTTTGATTCAGATCTTTCTTTCACTCCTCACATCAAATCACTCGCTCGTTCATGTCATCTACACCTCAAAAACATCTCAAGAATCAGGACTTTTCTCACCTTTGACTCGGCAAAAACTCTTACTGTCGCTCTTATTCATTCTCGTCTTGACTATTGCAACGCTCTACTAATCGGTCTCCCTCTTACTAAACTCTCCCCTCTCCAATCCGTCCTGAACGCAGCAGCCAGGATCATATTCCTCGCCAACTGCTACTCAGATGCCTCTTCCCTGTGCCAGTCATTGCATTGGTTGCCCATCCAATATAGAGTTCGTTTTAAACTTATCACGCTTACCCACAAAGCGCTCCATGATTCAGTACCCCCCTACATCTCCTCCCTTGTCTCAGTCTACCACCCTACACGTGTCCTCCGTTCTGCAAATGACTTGAAACTAAAATCCTCCATAATCCGAACTTCCCACTCCCGTCTCCAAGATTTCTCGCGTGCTGCGCCAATTCTCTGGAATGCACTACCCAGGACAGTTCGATTAATTCCCAATACCCACAGTTTCAAGCGAACCCTAAAAACACATTTCTTTAGACTGGCGTATCACCTAAACACACTCTGTCCATCCCAGCTTTCCCCCATATTAAAATCTTCTTCAACTTCGGGTTCAAACCAACCATGCACATAAAAGCCTCTGTCAGGACTGCACACATACTGGCTGGCGACCAGTCCATGTATTATTATTTATCCTATTCAGTATATCAAGGCTGCATTATACAATATATGTACTTTTTACCTTTTGTGTCTCCCCCACTTCCTCATAGACTGTAAGCTCGCGAGCAGGGCCCTCACTCCGTTCGATATGAGATATGCTTATTCTGTATTGTCTGTATAAGTCCCCCCTAAAATTTGTAAAGTGCTGCGGAATATGTTGGCGCTATAAAAATAAACTATTATTATTATTATTATTATTATTATTCTGTATGGAGGACTATGTGGGGCCAATATTCTGTATGGAGGACTATGAGGGGCCCATTATTCTGGGTGGATGACTATGTGGGGCCCATTATAATGTATGAAGGACAATAAGTTGGCCCATTATTCTGTATGGAGGACTATGTGGTGCCGATTAATCTGTATGGAGGACTATGTGAGCCCCATTATACTGTATGGAGGACTACGTGGGGCCCATTATTCTGTATGGATGACTATGTGAGGCCCGTTATACTGTATGGAGGACTATGAGGTGGCACATTATATTGTATGGAGGATTATGAGGGGCCCATTATACTGTATGGAGCACTATTTGGGCCCATTATTCAGTATGGAGGACTATGTGGGGCCCATTATACTGTATGGAGGACTATGAGGTGGCACGTTATTCTGTATGGAGCACTATGTGGGCCTATTATTCTGTATGCAGGAATATGTGGTGCCCATTATTCTGTATGGAGGACTATGTGGGGCCCATTATACTGTATGGATGACTGTGAGGCCAATTATACTGTATGGAGGACTATGAGGTGTCACATTATATTGTATGGAAAACTATGTGGGGCCATTATTGTGTATGGAGGACGGTGTGGGGCCATTATTCTGTATGGAGGACTATGTGGCACCCAATATTCTGCATGGAGGACTATGTGGGGCCATTATTCTGTATGGGGGACTATGTGGGGCCATTATTCTGTATGGAGGACTATGTGAGTCCCATTATACTATGTGGAGGACTATGTGGGGCTCATTATACTGTATGGATGACTATGTGAGGCCCATTATACTGTATGGAGGACTATGAGGTGACACATTATTTCATATTGAGGACTATGTGGGGCCTATTTTTTGTAAGAAGGACAATGAGTTGGTCCATTATTCTGTATGGAGAACAATGTGATGCCCATTATTCTGTATGGAGGACTATGTGGGGCCCATTATACTGTATGGAGGACTATGTGGGGCCCATGATTCTGTATGAATGACTGTGTGAGGCCCATTATACTGTATGGAGGACTATGTGGGGCCTATTATCCTGTACGGAGGACTATGTAAGGCCATTATACTGTATGGAGGACAATGTGGGGCCAATATTCTGTATGGAGGACTATGCGGGGCCCATTATTCTGTATGGAGGACTATCTAGGGACTATTATTCTTTATGGAGGAATATGTTTGGCCCATTATTCTGTTTGGAGGACAATGAGTTGGCCCATTATTCTGTATGGAGGACAATGAGTTGGCCCATTATTCTGTATGGAGGACTATGTGGGGCCTATTATTCTGTATGGAGGACTATGTGGGGCCCATTATTCTGTATGGAGGACTATGTGGGGCCCATTATATTGTATGGAGCACTATGTTGGCCCATTATTCAGTATGGAGGACTATGTGGGGCCTGTTATTCTGTATGGAGGAAGATGTGGGGCCCATTGTTCTGTATGGAGGACTATGTGAGGCCCATTATACTGTAGGGAGGATTATGAGGGGCCCATTATACTGTATGGAGGATTATGAGGGGCCCATTATACTGCATAGAGCACTATGTGGGGCCTGTTATTCTGTATGGAGGACTATGTGGGGCCCATAATACTGTATGTAGCACTATGAGGTGGCACATTATATTGTATGGAGGACTATGTTAGGCCATTATTCTGTATGGAGGACTATGTGGGGCCATTTTTCTGTCTGGAGGACTATGTGGGACCCATTATTCTGTATGGAGGACTATGTGGGGCCCATTATTCTGTATGGAAAAATATGTGGGGCCAATTATTCTGTATGGAGGACTATGAGGTGGCACATTATTCAATATTGAGGACTATGTGGGGCCTATTTTACTGTAAGAATGACAATGAGTTGGCCCATTATTCTGTATGGAGGACTATGTGATGCCCATGATTCTGTATGAATGACTGTGTGAGGACCATTATACTGTATGGAGGACTATGAGGTGGCACATTATATTGTTTGGAGGACTATGTGGGGCCATTATTCTGAATGGAGGACTATGTGGGGCCCATTATATTGTATAGAGGATTATTTGGGGCCATTATTCTGTATGGAGGACTATGAGGGGCCCATTATTCTGGGTGGATGACTATGTGGGGCCCATTATTCTGTACGGAGGACTATGTGGGGCCCATTATTCTGTATGGAGGACTATGTGGGGCCTATTATTCTGTATGGAGGAAGATGTGGGGCCCATTATTCTGTATGGAGGACTATGTGGGCCCATTATACTGTATGGATGACTATGTGAGGCCCATTATACTGTGTAGAGGACTATGTGGGGCCCATTATACTGTATGGGTGACTATGTGAGGCCCATTATACTGTATGGAGGATTATGAGGGGCCCATTATACTATATGGAGGATTATGAGGGGCTCATTATACTGTATGGAGCACTATGTGGGCCCATTATTCAGTATGGAGGACTATGTGGGGCCTATTATTCTGTATGGAGGGCTATGTGGGGCCAATTATACTGTATGGAGGAAGATGTCGGACCCATTATTCTGTATGGAGGACTATGTGAGGCCCATTATACTGTATGGAGGGCTATGAGGTGGCACATTATATTGTATGGAGGACTATGTGAGGCCATTATTCTGTATGGAGGACTATGTGGTGCCCATTATATATTATCGAGGACTATTTGGGGCCCATTATTCTGGGTGGATGACTATGTGGGGCCCATTATACTGTATGAAGGACAATAAGTTGGCCCATTATTCTGTATGGTGGACTATGTGGGGCCATTATTCTGTATGGAGGACTATGTGGGGCCCATTATTCTGTATGGAGGACTATGTGGGGCCATTATTCTGTATGGAGGACTAGGCCCATTATTCTGTATGGAGGAATATGTGGGGCCCATTATTCTGTATGGAGGACTATCTAGGGCCCATTATTCTGTATGGAGGAAGATGTGGGGGACCATTATTCTGTATGGAGGACAATGAGTTGGCCCATTATTCTGTATGGAGGACTATGTGGGTCACATTATACTGTATGGAGGACTATGTGGGCCCATTATTCAGTAGGGAGGACTATGTTCGGCCTATTATTCTGTATGGAGGAAGATGTGGGGCCCATTATTCTATATGGAGGACTATGTGGGGCCCATTATACTGTATGGATGTCTATGTGAGACCCATTATACTGTGTGTTGGACTATGTGGGGCTCATTATACTGTATGATTGACTATGTGAGGCCCATTATACTTTATGGAGGATTATGAGGGGCCCATTATACTGTATGGAGGATTATGAGGGGCTCATTATACTGTAGGGAGCACTATGTGGGCCCATTATTCAGTATGGAGGACTATGTGGGGCCTATTATACTGTATGGAGGACTATGTGGGGCCCATTATACTGTATGGAGGACTATAAGGTGGCACATTAAACTGTATGGAGCACTATGTGGGCCCATTATTCAGTATTGAGGACTATGTGGGGCCTATTATTCTGTATGGAGGGCTATGTGGGGCCCATTATACTGAATGGGTGACTATGTGAGGCCCATTATACTGTAGGGAGGATTATGAGGGGCCCATTATACTATATGGAGGATTATGAGGGGCCTATTATACTGTATGGAGCACTATGTGGGCCTATTATTCAGTATGGAGGAGTATGTGGGGCCTATTATTCTGTATGGAGGACTATGTGGGGCCCATAATACTGTATGGAGCACTATGACGTGGCACATTATATTGTATGTAGGACTATGTTGGGCCACTATTCTGTATGGAGGACTATGTGGTTCCCATTATTCTGTATGGAGGACTATGTGGGGACCATTATTCGGGATGGAAAAATATGTGGGGCCAATTATTCTGTATGGAGGACTATGAGGTGGCACATTATTCAATATTGAGGACTATGTGGGGCCTATTTTACTGTAAGAAGGACAATGAGTTGGTCCATTATTCTGTATGGAGGACTATGTGATGCCCATTATTCTGTATGGAGGACTATGTGGGGACAATTATACTGTATGGAGGACTATGTGGGGCCCATGATTCTGTATGAATGACTGTGTGAGGCCCATTATACTGTATGGAGGACTATGAGGTGGCACATTATATTGTATGGAGGACTATGTGGGGCCATTATTCTGTATGGAGGACTATGTGGGGCCCATTATATTGAATAGAGGACTATTTGGGGCCATTATTATGTATGGAGGACTATGAGGGGCGCATTATTCTGGGTGGATGACTATCTGGGGCCCATTATTCTGTACAGAGGACTATGTGGGGCCCATTATTCTGTATGGAGGACTATGTGGGGCCTATTATTCTGTATGGAGGAAGATGCGGGGCCAATTATTCTGTATGGAGGACTATGTGGGGCCCATTATACTGTATGGATGACTATGTGAGGCCCATTATACTGTGTAGAGGACTATGTGGGGCCCATTATACTGTATGGGTGACTATGTGAGGCCCATTATACTGTGTAGAGGACTATGTGGGGCCCATTATACTGTATGGCGGATTATGAGGGGCCCATTATACTGTATGGAGGATTATGAGGGGCTCATTATACTGTATGGAGCACTATGTGGGCCCATTATTCAGTATGGAGGACTATGTGGGGCCTATTATTCTGTATGGAGGGCTATGTGGGGCCCATTATACTGTATGGAGGAAGTTGTGGGATCCATTATTCTGTATGGAGGACTATGTGAGGCCCATTATACTGTATGGAGGACTATGAGGTGGCACATTATATTGTATGGAGTACTATGTGGGGCCATTATTCTCTATGGAGGACTATGTGGAGCCCATTATATTTTATCGAGGACTATTTGGGGCCATTATTCTGTATGGAGGACTATGAGGGGCTCATTATTCTGGGTGGATGACTATGTGGGGCCCATTATACTGTATGAAGGACAATAAGTTGGCTTGTTATTCTGTATGGTGGACTATGTGGTGCCCATTATTCTGTACGGAGGACCATGTGGTGCCCATTATTCTGTACGGAGTACTATGTGAGGCCTATTATACTGTATGGAGGACTATATGGGGCCCATTATTCTGTATGGATGACTGTGTGAGGCCCATTATACTGTATGGAGGACTATGAGGTGGCACATTATATTGTATGGAGGATTATGAGGGGCCCATTATACTGTATGGAGCACTATGTCGGCCCATTATTCAGTATGAAGGACTATGTGGAGACTATTATTCTGTATCTAGGACTATGTGGGGCCCATTATACTGTATGGAGGACTATGAGGTGGCATATTATACTGTATGGAACACTATGTGGGCCCATTATTCTGTATGGAGGACTATGTGGTGCCCATTATTCTGGATGGAGGACTATGTGGGGCCCATTATTCTGTATGGATGACTGTGAGGCCCATTATACTGTATGGAGAACTATGAGGCGGCACATTACATTGTATGGATAACTATGTGGGGCCATTATTCTGTATGGAGGACGATGTGGGGCCATTATTCTGTATGGAGGACTATGTGGGGCCCATTATTCTGTATGGAAGAGTATGTGGGGCCATTATTCTGTATGGAGGACTATCTAGGGCCCATTATTCTGTATGGAGGAATATGTGGGGCCCATTATTCTGTATGGAGGACTATGTGGGGCCCATTATTCTGTATGGATGACTGTGAGGCCCATTATACTGTATGGATGACTATGAGGTGGCACATTACATTGTATGGATAACTATGTGGGGCCATTATTCTGTATGTAGGACGATGTGGGGCCATTATTCTGTATGGAGGACTATGTGGGACCCATTATTCTGTATGGAGGACTTTGTGGGGCCATTATTCTGTATGGGGGACTATGTGGGGCCATTATTCTGTATGGAGGACTATGCGGGGCTCATTATACTGTATGGATGACTATGTGAGGCCCGTTATACTGTATGGAGGACTATGAGGTGACACATTATTTCATATTGAGGACTATGTGGGGCCTATTTTTTGTAAGAAGGACAATGAGTTGGTCCATTATTCTGTATGGAGAACAATGTGATGCCCATTATTCTGTATGGAGGACTATGTGGGGCCCATTATACTGTATGGAGGACTATGTGGGGCCCATGATTCTGTATGAATGACTGTGTGAGGCCCATTATACTGTATGGAGGACTATGTTGGGCCTATTATCCTGTACGGAGGACTATGTAGGGCCATTATACTGTATGGAGGACTATGTGGGGCCAATATTCTGTATGGAGGACTATGCGGGGCCCATTATTCTGTATGGAGGACTATCTAGGGACTATTATTCTTTATGGAGGAATATGTTTGGCCCATTATTCTGTTTGGAGGACAATGAGTTGGCCCATTATTCTGTATGGAGGACAATGAGTTGGCCCATTATTCTGTATGGAGGACTATGTGGGGCCTATTATTCTGTATGGAGGACTATGTGGGGCCCATTATTCTGTATGGAGGACTATGTGGGGCCCATTATTCTGTATGGAGGACTATGTGGGGCCCATTATATTGTATGGAGCACTATGTTGGCCCATTATTCAGTATGGAGGACTATGTGGGGCCTGTTATTCTGTATGGAGGAAGATGTGGGGCCCATTGTTCTGTATGGAGGACTATGTGAGGCCCATTATACTGTAGGGAGGATTATGAGGGGCCCATTATACTGTATGGAGGATTATGAGGGGCCCATTATACTGCATAGAGCACTATGTGGGGCCTGTTATTCTGTATGGAGGACTATGTGGGGCCCATAATACTGTATGTAGCACTATGAGGTGGCACATTATATTGTATGGAGGACTATGTTAGGCCATTATTCTGTATGGAGGACTATGTGGGGCCATTTTTCTGTCTGGAGGACTATGTGGGACCCATTATTCTGTATGGAGGACTATGTGGGGCCCATTATTCTGTATGGAAAAATATGTGGGGCCAATTATTCTGTATGGAGGACTATGAGGTGGCACATTATTCAATATTGAGGACTATGTGGGGCCTATTTTACTGTAAGAATGACAATGAGTTGGCCCATTATTCTGTATGGAGGACTATGTGATGCCCATGATTCTGTATGAGTGACTGTGTGAGGACCATTATACTGTATGGAGGACTATGAGGTGGCACATTATATTGTTTGGAGGACTATGTGGGGCCATTATTCTGAATGGAGGACTATGTGGGGCCCATTATATTGTATAGAGGATTATTTGGGGCCATTATTCTGTATGGAGGACTATGAGGGGCCCATTATTCTGGGTGGATGACTATGTGGGGCCCATTATTCTCTACGGAGGACTATGTGGGGCCCATTATTCTGTATGGAGGACTATGTGGGGCCTATTATTCTGTATGGAGGAAGATGTGGGGCCCATTATTCTGTATGGAGGACTATGTGGGCCCATTATACTGTATGGATGACTATGTGAGGCCCATTATACTGTGTAGAGGACTATGTGGGGCCCATTATACTGTATGGGTGACTATGTGAGGCCCATTATACTGTATGGAGGATTATGAGGGGCCCATTATACTATATGGAGGATTATGAGGGGCTCATTATACTGTATGGAGCACTATGTGGGCCCATTATTCAGTATGGAGGACTATGTGGGGCCTATTATTCTGTATGGAGGGCTATGTGGGGCCAATTATACTGTATGGAGGAAGATGTCGGACCCATTATTCTGTATGGAGGACTATGTGAGGCCCATTATACTGTATGGAGGGCTATGAGGTGGCACATTATATTGTATGGAGGACTATGTGAGGCCATTATTCTGTATGGAGGACTATGTGGTGCCCATTATATATTATCGAGGACTATTTGGGGCCCATTATTCTGGGTGGATGACTATGTGGGGCCCATTATACTGTATGAAGGACAATAAGTTGGCCCATTATTCTGTATGGTGGACTATGTGGGGCCCATTATTCTGTATGGAGGAGTATGTGGGGCCATTATTCTGTATGGAGGACTATGTGGGGCCCATTATTCTGTATGGAGGAGTATGTGGGGCCATTATTCTGTATGGAGGACTATCTAGGGCCCATTATTCTGTATGGAGGAATATGTGGGGCCCATTATTCTGTATGGAGGACTATCTAGGGCCCATTATTCTGTATGGAGGAAGATGTGGGAGCCATTATTCTGTATGGAGGACAATGAGTTGGCCCATTATTCTGTATGGAGGACTATGTGGGGCACATTATACTGTATGGAGGACTATGTGGGCCCATTATTCAGTAGGGAGGACTATGTTCGGCCTATTATTCTGTATGGAGGAAGATGTGGGGCCCATTATTCTATATGGAGGACTATGTGGGGCCCATTATACTGTATGGATGTCTATGTGAGACCCATTATACTGTGTGTTGGACTATGTGGGGCTCATTATACTGTATGATTGACTATGTGAGGCCCATTATACTTTATGGAGGATTATGAGGGGCCCATTATACTGTATGGAGGATTATGAGGGGCTCATTATACTGTAGGGAGCACTATGTGGGCCCATTATTCAGTATGGAGGACTATGTGGGGCCTATTATACTGTATGGAGGACTATGTGGGGCCCATTATACTGTATGGAGGACTATAAGGTGGCACATTAAACTGTATGGAGCACTATGTGGGCCCATTATTCAGTATTGAGGACTATGTGGGGCCTATTATTCTGTATGGAGGGCTATGTGGGGCCCATTATACTGAATGGGTGACTATGTGAGGCCCATTATACTGTAGGGAGGATTATGAGGGGCCCATTATACTATATGGAGGATTATGAGGGGCCTATTATACTGTATGGAGCACTATGTGGGCCTATTATTCAGTATGGAGGAGTATGTGGGGCCTATTATTCTGTATGGAGGACTATGTGGGGCCCATAATACTGTATGGAGCACTATGACGTGGCACATTATATTGTATGTAGGACTATGTTGGGCCACTATTCTGTATGGAGGACTATGTGGGTCCCATTATTCTGTATGGAGGACTATGTGGGGACCATTATTCGGGATGGAAAAATATGTGGGGCCAATTATTCTGTATGGAGGACTATGAGGTGGCACATTATTCAATATTGAGGACTATGTGGGGCCTATTTTACTGTAAGAAGGACAATGAGTTGGTCCATTATTCTGTATGGAGGACTATGTGGGGACAATTATACTGTATGGAGGACTATGTGGGGCCCATGATTCTGTATGAATGACTGTGTGAGGCCCATTATACTGTATGGAGGACTATGAGGTGGCACATTATATTGTATGGAGGACTATGTGGGGCCATTATTCTGTATGGAGGACTATGTGGGGCCCATTATATTGAATAGAGGACTATTTGGGGCCATTATTATGTATGGAGGACTATGAGGGGCCCATTATTCTGGGTGGATGACTATCTGGGGCCCATTATTCTGTACAGAGGACTATGTGGGGCCCATTATTCTGTATGGAGGACTATGTGGGGCCTATTATTCTGTATGGAGGAAGATGCGGGGCCAATTATTCTGTATGGAGGACTATGTGGGGCCCATTATACTGTATGGATGACTATGTGAGGCCCATTATACTGTGTAGAGGACTATGTGGGGCCCATTATACTGTATGGGTGACTATGTGAGGCCCATTATACTGTGTAGAGGACTATGTGGGGCCCATTATACTGTATGGCGGATTATGAGGGGCCCATTATACTGTATGGAGGATTATGAGGGGCTCATTATACTGTATGGAGCACTATGTGGGCCCATTATTCAGTATGGAGGACTATGTAGAGACTATTATTCTGTATCTAGGACTATGTGGGGCCCATTATACTGTATGGAGGACTATGAGGTGGCATATTATACTGTATGGAACACTATGTGGGCCCATTATTCTGTATGGAGGACCATGTGGTGCCCATTATTCTGGATGGAGGACTATGTGGGGCCCATTATTCTGTATGGATGACTGTGAGGCCCATTATACTGTATGGAGGACTATGAGGTGGCACATTACATTGTATGGATAACTATGTGGGGCCATTATTCTGTATGGAGGACGATGTGGGGCCATTATTCTGTTTGGAGGACTATGTGGGGCCCATTATTCTGTATGGAGGAGTATGTGGGGCCATTATTCTGTATGGAGGACTATCTAGGGCCCTTTATTCTGTATGGAGGAATATGTGGGGCCCATTATTCTGTATGGAGGACTATGTGGGGCCCATTATTCTGTATGGATGACTGTGAGGCCCATTATACTGTATGGATGACTATGAGGTGGCACATTACATTGTATGGATAACTATGTGGGGCCATTATTCTGTATGGCGGATGATGTGGGGCCATTATTCTGTATGGAGGACTATGTGGGACCCATTATTCTGTATGGAGGACTTTGTGGGGCCATTATTCTGTATGGAGGACTATCTAGGGCCCATTATTCTGTATGAAAGAATATGTGGTGCCCATTATTCTGTATGGAGGACTATCTAGGGCCCATTATTCTGTATGGAGGAATATGTGGGGGCCATTATTCTGTATGGAGGACAATGAGTTGGCTCATTATTCTGTATGGAGGGCTATGTGGGGCACATTATACTGTATGTAGCACTATGTGGGCCCATTATTCAGTATGGAGGACTATGTGGGGCCTATTATTCTGTATGGAGAAAAATGTGGGGCCCATTATTTTGTATGGAGGACTATGTGGGGCCCATTATACTGTATGGATGACTATGTGAGGCCCATTATACTGTGTGGAGGACTATGTGGGGCCCATTATACTGTATGGGTGACTATATGAGGCCCATTATACTGTATGGAGGATTATGAGGGTCCCATTATACTGTATGGAGGATTATGAGGGGCTCATTATACTGTATGGAGCACTATGTGGGCCCATTATTCAGTATGGAGGACTATGTGGGGCCTATTATTCTGTATGGAGGACTATGTGGGGCCCATTATACTGTATGGAGGACTATGAGGTGGCACATTAAACTGTATGGAGCACTATGTGGGCCCATTATTCAGTATTGAGGACTATGTGAGGCCCATTATTCTGTATGGAGGACTATGAGGTGGCACATTATTCTGTATGGAGGACTCTATGGGGCCCATTATACTGTATGGAGGACTTTGTGCAGATCACAGTTGCGGCATCATATTGTGTTCGCGTCACAGTAGGGTCATCATACCGTGTGTATGGATGATACAGTGGAGGAATTCACTGTGAGGGTATCATACTGTGTTTGTGAGGCACTTTTGTTTGCATCATACTTTATTATCTGTATTATTTATTAAGTCAAAGTTTTTTATCCTTTGTTATTACATATTTAAATTAGGCCATTGGGCCATTTGCTTTTTACTGCTCTTACATAACATTATATTATTCCAGTATGCCCTATTTGTGATTGTGTTTTATTTTATTCTAAGATCTATTAATTAAAATGTACTTGGTTCGTGGCACAACCCCTTTAAGAAAAGTATCATCATTATATTTGATAAGGAAAAACGTCTGCAATTCTAGACATTTTTTTAAATATGAACATTAGCCTGCGACTTTGTCTAAGTTTTTAATTTTGGCCATCTGTGTATTTGAGTTTGACATCCCTGCCATAAATCATCTGATCGCTGTGTTGTGCGGGTCGTTATAGGTACAGGAACACATATGTCCATGGTATTTGCTGATTTGTGATGTTTATTATCTAAAAAAGCTCAATGAAAATGCCATTATTGTAATTGTTTTTCATTATTTTTTAGTAATGTTATAGGAAAAAAATCTTTTAATTTCCCTCTATAATACAGGGACAAAAAAATACACTGCTATGTATAGATGTATCTCTATGTATCAGTAGCATTTGCCTGTGGGTTCAGAGTGTGCAAATATCGAAAATCCTCCCAGTGATATCAGCAGAGGCTGTTGCTCATAGCTTTAGTTGTTACCGGCAATGATAGCGGTTGTGGGTTTGATTCCCATGGAGACCAGAAAATGGTTTATTTAATTCATTATAGGCATATGGAATTATACTCTATGGTTGGGGCCCAATTATACTTTATCGAGATCTATGGGTTGCATTATATTATATGTACTATATGTTTGGCTGCATTATACTATAGGGAGGCTGCATTATACTCTATTAAGGACTGAGGAGAAAGCATTATACTATATGAAGGACTATGGGGAGTGCATTATACACTATGAAGGACTATGGAGAGTGCATTATACTATAGGGAGGGCTATGGGGAGTGCATTATACTATAGGGAGGATTATAGGGAGTACATTATACTATATGGAGGACTATGAGGTGCATTCCATTATATGGAGGACTATGGGGAGTATATTATACTATATGGAGGGCTATGGTGAGTGCATTATACTATATGGAGGACAATGAGGTGCATTATACTATATGGAGGACAATGAGGTGCATTATACTATATGGAGGGCTATGGGGAGTGTATTATGCTATATGGAGGGCTATGGGGAGTATATTATACTATATGGTGGGCTATGGGGAGTGTATTATACTATATGGAGGACTATGAGGTGCATTATACTATATGGAGGGCTATGGGGAGTGTTTTATACTATATGGAGGACTATGAGGTGCATTATACTAATATGGAGGGCTATGGGGAGTGCATTACACTATATGGAGGGCTATGAGGTGCATTATACCACATGGAGGGCTATGGGAAGTGTATTATACTATATGGAGGACTATGGGGAATGTATTATTCTATATTGAGGAATATGGGTCACATTATACCATTTGGAGAGTTGTGGGGCACATTATACTATATGGAGGACTATTGGGAGTGCATTATACTATATGGAGGACTATGGGGAGTATATTATACTATATGGAGGACTTTGGGGAGTGCATTATACTATTTAGAGGGCTATGGGGAGTGTATTATACTATATGGAGGACTATGAAGTGCATTATACTATATGGAGGGCTATGGAGAGTGTATTATACTATATGGAGGGCTATGGGGAGTGTATTATACTATATGGAGGGCTATGGGTAGTGTACTATACTATATGGAGGACTATGAGGTGCATTATACTATATGGAGGGCTATGGGGAGTGTATTATAGTATATGGAGGACTATGAGGTGCATTATACTAATATGGAGTGCTATGGGGAGTGCATTACACTATATGGAGGGCTATGAGGTGCATTATACTATATGGAGGACTATGGGGAGTGTATTATACTATATGGAGTAATATGAGGTGCATTATACTATATGGAGGACTATGGGTAGTATATTATACTATGTGGAGGGCTATGGGGAGTGTATTATACTATTTGGAGGATTATGGGCCACATTATACAATATTGAGCGTTGTGGGGCACATTATACAATATGGAGGACTATGGGGAGTACATTATATTATAGGGAGGGCTATAGGGAGTGCATTATACTATATGGAGGGCTATGGGAAGTGTATTATACTATATGGAGGACTATGGGTCACATTATACAATATGGAGGGCTGTGGGGCACATTATACTATATGGAGGACTATTGGGAGTGCATTATACTATTTAGAAGGCTATGGGGAGAGTATTATACTATATGGAGGACTATGAAGTGCATTATACTATATGGAGGGCTATGGGGAGTGCATTATACTATATGGAGGGCTATGGGGAGTGTATTATACTATGTGGAGGGCTACGGGGAGTGTATTATACTATTTGGAGGAATATGGGTCACATTATACAATATGGAGCTCTGTGGGGCACATTATACAATATTGAAGATTTTGGGGAGTGCATTATACTATAGGGAGTGTATTATACTATATGGAGGGCTATGGGGAGTGCATTATACTATATGGAGGGCTATTGGGAGTGTATTATACTATATGGAGGACTATGGGGTGCATTATACTATATGGAGGACTATGAGGAGCTTTATACTATATGGAGAACTATGAGATACATTATACTATATAGAGAGCTATGGGGAGTGTATTATACTATTTAGAGGAATATGGGCCACATTATACAATATGGAGGGCTGTGGGGCACATTATGCAATATGAAAGCCTATGGGGAGTGCATTATACTATATGAAGGACTATGGGGAGTATATTATACTATATGGAGGGCTATGAGGTGACTTATACTATATAGAGGTCTATGAGGTGCATTATACTATATGGAGAACTATGAGGTGCATTATACTATATAGAGAGCTATGGGGAGTGTATTATACTATTTGGAGGAATATGGGCCACATTATACAATATGGAGGGCTGTGGGGCACATTATACAATATGGAGGACTATGGGGAGTATATTATACTATATAGAGGGTTATGGGGAATGCATTATACTATATGGAGGGCTATGAGGTGCGTTATACTATATGGAGGACTATGAGGTGCATTATACTATATGGAGAACTATGAGGTGCATTATACTATATGGAGGGCTATGAGGTGCGTTATACTATATGGAGGACTATGAGGTGCATTATACTATATGGAGAACTATGAGGTGCATTATACTATATAGAGAGCTATGGGGAGTGCATTATACTATTTGGAGGAATATGGGCCACATTATACAATATGGAGGGCTGTATGGAGGACTATGGGGAGTATATTATACTATATAGAGGGTTATGGGGAGTGCATTATACTATATGGAGGGCTATCGGGAGTGTATTATACTATATGGAGGACTATGGGCCTCATTATACAATATGGGGGGCTGTGGGGCACATTATAAAATATGGAGGACTATGGCATGTATTATACTAAACAAGCAAAATGCTGCCTATTCATCGAGTAATTGGATTGTTTATGCCAGAACAAAAATCCTTGTTCTCAGCAGCACATCGGCCGGTGTAACCTGCAGATGTGCTGCTGATAACATGATGCTGTATGGGGACAGATTGATCTATTAGTGATTGTTCTGTATCCATCATTCTTCCTCAGCTGGTGTAAAGAGGTCGGGAAACAAGCGTCGAACGGCTTCAGTATTGTGGATTGCGCTCGTTTAGCGGCCTGATCTCAGCGCATGTACATACAAGCTAAATGTTTGTGTGGTGCTGTATGTCAGCATTTGGGACCCCACTTTAAACTTTTCCCCAGGGCCCCACTTTATCTAAAATCGGCCCTGCACCCATTTAAATGGTTCCCGTCCGCTGCACAGACTGGGAGAGAGAGGGGAGACTATTTGTGGCTTATGTAGTGGCGCTCAGTTTTGTGGACATCGGAGGGAAAGTTTTCTTTTAATTTATGAAATTCAATTCATGTGATAAATTTAAAAAAATATTAGTAACAATTCAACTTTATTTTAATCCTTAGGTTATGGGTGAGGATCTTTTGGCAGAAAGAACAGAGGAAGGACAAATGGACACAAAAACCACTCAGACATTGGCCTCTTACATAATGGCGTCTGACGCCGAGTTCAGAGTCAAATGGTTTCAGAAAGCGACCACTTTCCTAATGAGCAGCGAGTAAAGATGATCAGCTCTCCGCCATCACTGACTGTCTGCAGACTGGAGCTTGTCCATCTCTAATCATTCCTGCTCAATGGGGGCCACAATATTTTGACTTCACAGTAATCACTGACATCTTTTCGGAGTATATTGTATACATAGTGATCTTTATACGGCTGGAGCACTTACAGTAGCCAATCAGATGGCATGCAGGTAGCGTTGTGCGAGATCCAGTATGCCGTCCTGCTTCTATCATTAGAGGGTCCTGCTAGAGAACAGCGGCCACACTATTATACTGTGTCCAGAGTTACAGGAGTCTGTCAGATGTGGACTGCTACGTTGCAAAAAATGCTTAATAAGTTATTTTTTTTCAAACTGGATTGATATGCAAAATATTTTTAATAAAATCATTTTCTTATACATGCAGGGTTTCTGCTGATTCAGTAATGTTGTAGCTGTTTTCTCTCACGCTGTGGATGATTGTAAATGAATACAGTTTCCTACATAATCATTGCAGCGGATCAGTTAAAAACGGGTGTCGTATGTGTTGTACCCAGGGCCGGCATCACCACCCGGGCAAGTGCCTGGGCCCTGAGCGAACAGGGGGCCCACTCACCCTCTGGGACACCAGCGCGCTATGGGGCCCATGAGTCAGCGGGGCCTGATGCCAGCGAATGGGCACGTGCACTGGGCCTTCCCCAGTGCTTTAAACTGTTTGCAATACTTACCTCTCCCTGTTCCTCTGCTGCTCCTCTGTCTTCTGCGTCTTCTTACTCTGTGACATCTCAGGGCAGAGGGCGCAATGACGTCACTACAGAGCGCCCTCTGCTGAGCAGTCCCAGTGCAGAGAGTCGGAAGACGCTGATGAGACAGGCCTGCTTCCAGCAAGGAGCGGTGAGTATTTGATTTTTTTTTTTAATGTAATGAGTATTATATGGGGCTCATTATCTATTGAACAATATATGGGGCCCATTATGTATGGAGTATTATATAGGGCTCATTATCTATTGAACAATATATGGGGCTCATTATGTATGGAGTAATATATGGGGATCATTATCTATTGGACAATATATGGGGCTCATGTATGGAGTATTATATGGGGCTCATAATCTATGGAACATTATATGGGGCTCATTATGTATGGAGTATTATATGGGGCTCATTATCTATTGAACAATATATGGGGCCCATTATGCATGGAGTATTATATGGGGCTTATTATCTATTGAACAATATATGGGGCTCATTATGTATGGAGTATTATATGGGGCTTATTATCTATTGAACAATATATGGGGCTCATTATGTATGGAGTATTATATGGGGCTCATTATCTATTGAACAATATATGGGGATCATTATGTATGGAGTAATATATGGGGATCATTATCTATTGAACAATATATGGGGCTCATTATGTATGGAGTATTATATGGGGCTCATTATCTATTGAACAATATATGGGGATCATTATGTATGGAGTAATATATGGGGATCATTATCTATTGAACAATATATGGGGCTCATTATGTATGGAGTATTATATGGGGCTTATTATCTACTGAACAATATATGGGGCTCATTATGTATGGAGTATTATATGGGGCTCATTATCTATTGAACAATATATGGGACTCATTATGTATGGAGTATTATATGGGGCTCATTATCTATTGAACAATATATGGGGCCCATTATGTATGGAGTATTATATAGGGCCCATTATCTATGGAGCATTATATGGGGCCTATTCTTTATGGAGCAATATATTGGGCCCACTATTTATGGAGCAATATATAGGGCCCATACTGTATGGAGCAATATATGGGGCCCATACTGTATGGAGCATTATATGGTACCCATTATGTATGGAGCAATATATAGGGCTCATTTTACTTTATGGAGTAATATATGGGGTCCATTATACTGAATGGAGCAATATATGGGGATCATACTGTATGGAGCATTATATGCGGTCCATTATTCTGTATGGAGCAATATATGGTGCCCATAGTACTGGATGCAGGACCATGTGCTGCCCATAATACTGTATGGAGGACCATGTGGTGTCCATAATACTGTATGGAGGACCATGTGGTGTCCATAATACTGTATGGAGGACCATGTGGTGCCCATAATACTGTATGGAGGACCATGTGGTGCCCATAATACTGTATGGAGGACCATGTGGTGTCCATAATACTGTATGGAGGACCATGTGGTGCCCATAATACTGTATAGAGGACCATGTGGTGCCCATAATACTGTATGGAGGACCATGTGGTGCCCATAATACTGTGTGGAGGACCATGTGGTGCCCATAATACTGTATATGGAGGACCATGTGGTGCCCATAATACTGTATATGGAGGACCACGTGGTGCCCATAATACTGTATATGGAGGACCACGTGGTGCCCATAATACTGTATATGGAGGACCACGTGGTGCCCATAATACTGTATGGAGGACCACGTGGTGCCCATAATACTGTATAGAGGACCATGTGGTGCCCATAATACTGTATGGAGGACCATGTGGTGCCCATAATACTGTATGGAGGACCATGTGGTGCCCATAATACTGTATATGGAGGACCATGTGGTGCCCATAATACTGTATATGGAGGACCACGTGGTGCCCATAATACTGTATATGGAGGACCACGTGGTGCCCATAATACTGTATATGGAGGACTATGTGGGGCCCATAATACTGTATATGGAGGACCACGTTGGGCCCATAATACTGTATATGGAGGACCACGTGGTGCCCATAATACTGTATATGGAGGACCATGTGCTGCCCATAATACTGTATGGAGGACCATGTGGTGTCCATAATACTGTATATGGAGGACCACGTGGTGTCCATAATACTGTATATGGAGGACCACGTGGTGCCCATAATACTGTATATGGAGGACCACGTGGGGCCCATAATACTGTATATGGAGGACTACGTGGGCCCATAATACTGTATAGAGGACTATATTGTCTGGTCTGCACTGTGCGCTGGGAGGATTCGCCGGTTTCTGAGCTGTTGTAGACTTTACAATAGATATCACTCATGTAATGTGAGAAGTCAGTGAAATCTTTAGCATTGTACTATACCTATATTTCTGTGCATCATGAATCGTGGTAGGTGTGAAAGGGGCCCACTGAGACTTTTGCCCGGGGCCCATGAAATCCTGGAGCCGGCCCTGGTTGTGGCATCTATTTCTTTTTGTACTGTATGCATGAGTTTTAATGGCGAATTTCTTTCAAAAAACAGTGGGATAAACCGTCATCTGAACTTGTCCCTTAACTTACATTGGTCTGTGAGGTGATCTGAAAGCAGAAAATCCAATGCTGACTTCTAGAACATTTGGGGTAACTTTCCCGCATTGGTCTCTACATGATCTGTGAATTCAGGGAACTGCTAGATCTGCAGCAGATAAAAGAGGGATTATATCAAAATGCCATCATGCAGACCAGCAAGTGACACATCGCTGGCATAAGGTCCTCTGCCCCGACTTGTTGCTTTTAGATTACATAGCAAAAACCTGATGACAGTTTCCCTGTAATAAAATCCCAGAGCTTCTCCCATGGGAAATCCAGCGGGTGGCAGATACTGGCCTGGAATCCTGCAGATACACAGCACTGCCGTCGCCTATACACTGCATTGTGAAAGGATTTGGCCCCCTTGAACTTTTCTACCTTTTGACACATTTCTGGCTTCAAACATAAAGATATAAAATTCTATTTTTTGGGGAAAGAATCAACAACAAGTGGGACACAATCGTTAAGTGGAATGAAATTTATTTGCTATTTTAAACTTTTTTAACAAATTAAAAACTGAAAAGTGGGGCGTGCAATATTATTCGGCCCCCTTGAGTTAATACTTTGTAGTGCCACCTTTTGCTGCGAATATAGCTGCAATCGCTGGGGGTATGCCTCTATCAGTTTTGCACATCGAGTGGCTGAAATTCTTGCCCATACTTCCTTGCAAAACAGCTCGAGCTCATTGAGGTTGGATGGAGGGCGTTTGTGAACAGCAGTTTTAAGCTCTTTCCAAGATTCTCGTTTGGATTCAGGTCTGGACTTTGACTTGGCCATTCTAACACCTGGATACGTTTATTTTTGAACCATTCCATTGTAGATTTTGCTTTATGTTTGGGATCATTGTCTTGTTGGAAGATAAATCTCCGTCCCAGTCTCAGGTCTTTTGCAGACTCCAACAGGTTTTCTTCCAGAATGGTCCTGTATTTGGCTCCATCCATCTTCCCATCAATTTTAACCATCTTCTCTGTCCCTGCTGAAGAAAAGCAGGCCCAAACCATGATGCTGCCACCACCATGTTCGACAGTGAGGATGGTGTTTTGAGGGTAATGAGCTGTGTTGCTTTTACGCCAAACATATCGTTTTGCATTGTGGCCAAAAAGTTCGATTTTGGTTTCATCTGACCAGAGCACCTTATTCCACATGTTTGGTGTGTCTCCCAGATGGCTTGTGGCAAACTTCAAACGAGACTTTTTATGGATATCTTTGAGAAATGGCTTTCTTCTTGCCATTCTTCCGTAAAACCCAGATTTGTGCAGTGTACAACTGATTGTTGTCCTATGGACAGACTAACCCACCTCAGCTCTAGATCTCTGCAGTTCATCCAGAGTGATCATGGGCCTTTTAGCTGCATCTCTGATCAGTCTTCTCCTTGTTGGAGATGAAAGTTTAGAGCAGTGTTTCCCATACTCCAGTCCTCACAGACCCCACAGGTCATGTTTTCAGGATTTACATAGTATTGCACAGGTGAGAGAATTCCTGATGCCTTGATGATACTTCCATCACCTATGCAATACTAATGAAATCCTGAAAACATGACCTGTGGGGGTCCGTGAGGACTGGAGTTTGGGAAACACTGGTTTAGAGGGACGGCCGGGTCTTGGTAGATTTGCATTGGTCTGATACTCCTTCCATTTCAATATGATCGCTTGCACAGTGCTCCTTGAGATGGTAAAACTTGGGAAATCTTTTTGTATCCAAATTCGGCTTTGAATTTCGCCACAACAGTATCTCGGACCTGCCTGGTGTGTTCCTTGGTCTTCATGATGCTCTCTGCACTTGAAACAGAACCCTGAGACTATCACAGAGCAGGTGCATTTATACGGAGACTTGATTACACACAGGTGGATTCTATTTATCATTACCAGTCATTTAGGACAACATTGGATCAGTGGATTCTAGTTATCGTTACCAGTCATTTAGGACAACATTGGATCATTCAGAGATCCTCACTGAACTTCTGGAGTGAGTTTGCTGCACTGAAAGTAAAGGGGCCGAATAATATTGCACTTTTCATTTTTTATTTTTTTTTAACAAGTTTAAAATATCCAATAAATTTCATTCCCACTTGTTGATTCTTCCCAAAAATGAGAATTTTATATCTTTATGTTTGAAGCCAGAAATGTGGCAAAAGGTGGAAAAGTTCAAGGGGGCCAAATCCTTTCACAATGCGCTGTATCTACCACTCGCTGACCTCCCTCTGTGAGAAGCTGATGGTTATTAATGATGGAATACAATGTTTTATTATAGCGGTGAGTGCTGCATTCACTTCTTACACTCATTCATGTGGATTTGTCTGATTAGTGACCTGCACCAGCTTATATCATGGGGCTGCTCAAAGTATAAAAATTTACCAAAAAGGTGTGTTCTGTTTATTTTCTTTCGGTTTCCATTTTTTTTTACTTTTTTTTTTTTTTTACGTGGATCTTTCTGTAAAAGAGAAATAAAAAATAAAATATAGTCAACCTCTGGTATGCTCTACTACCATGAGATCCCCATAATAAAGGCAGAATTTAATAAAGGGTTACACATTTATCCAAGACATTGAAAGTTATGGTTAAAAAGGTAAAAAGACTTTTCTTTTTTTGCAGCAAAATTGGCTACAATTGCCCAGACAGGTTATATTTGCCCACAGCGTTGGACTGGGGAGACTGGGGCCCACCCTACAGCTAGATGCAGATACCTGTTAGCCGTTATCCCCGTTATAGTGGGACCTCGACTGTAAAACACAGGCGGCTCCTGCACATCTACTGTGTGCACAGCACAACTGGGATGGACAATTACGGTCGTTTGCATTAAAGGGCTTCTTTGGTGAAAACAAGTTATCACCGATCCATGGGCTCCTCAGGATTGGTGATAACTTAATGATCGTTTGGGTCCGACCATTGGAAACCGCACTGATCAGAATTGGGAAGTTTTATCCCTGACAGGACACTTTTATCCCCATTTTAAAATGCAGCGTCAGGTGGGATGTCTGACCGCAGATCCATTCATTCTCTTTGGGGCTTCCAGAAAAAAATAAGAGCAGCGCTCGCAGCCATTGAGGGAATGAATGGATCAGTGGTGAAGTCGCACATGCTGCTCCAGTCTAGTGGGGATAAAAGCTCCACATTCTACCAATCGGTGCGGGTCCCGGCAGTCAGACCCCCACCAATCAATACCTTATCACTTATCCTTTGGAAAGGTGATTACTTGTTTTCACAGTAGAATTCCTGTAAGTGCATCTTGTTCCAAGTATTTAATCACAAATCTAAATAAAGATTATTCTCCTAATTAATATCAGAGAGAACAATTCACTGATATACACAACACAATCCACTTTTTCAAGACCAATAACACCACATTCAAGGGAGAACTAAGGTGACACTGTGACCAGACCACATATTACAAGCATAAAGCGACCGAATAATCCCACGTAGAAGGGAGAAATACAGCCACACCGTGACCAGACCACATATTACCACCACATAGTGACCGAACAATACCACATATTGTATAAGGGACAAATATCGCCACACCATGACCAGACCAGATATTACCAACATATAGCGACCAAATAATTACACATACAAGGGAGAAATACCACCACACCATGTCCACACCACATAGTGACCAAATAATAACACATACAGGGATAAATACCACACCATGCCCGGACCAGATATTACAACATAGTGACCGAATATTACAATACTGATCAATAATGAAATGTCCTCGGACGCACATTCAGTTGAAACCAGTGGGCCCCCTCTACGTCCTGCTCAGGGTCCTGCCAAGGACCCTGGCCCACCGGATAATCGTCCAGTGTCCCAGTGCTCTAGTCAGACCCTGTTTGCCCACCAAACTCATCCATTTAAATGTCTGATTTTAGAGTTTGCATTGTGTTCCTTTTCTTTGCTTATAAAAACATAATAATTATAGTCTATGGACCTTTTCTGATGCTGATGGTTCACAAAAGAAATTTGAGACATGTTTGATTGTAATCTGATTTGCAGATAAAACTGGCCCATTCAAATGATTGGATTGCCAAAAAAAGATCCATTTGCATCCTTGTTCTGTATGTTTTTCACTGACTAATGTTAGAAGTTTGTAAATCTTCATCACTTTTTTTCTCTCATCAATAGGTGGCAGAAAATGTCATTTTTCAACATGAGGAGAGAAAACTTCATCCCATCACTTTACCTGATGGGCCCATGTGTCAGATCAGCACAGAAGCAAATAGGCATCAATTGCTCATTTTTAAGTCCTCTTTAGCTCATAATGTGGAGTAACATTGTGTGGATCAGACACACAAAAACTCTGTTCAAAGGTCGGCTTAGGGTTTACTTCATGTACACACAAATTGCCAAAGGCAAATAGAGATCCCTTAATAAAGACCTAAATATAAAACATAACTTTTATTTTGATTATTAGATATAATAATGGAAAAGATAACACACACTTAAAATCACACAGTACTGGATGTTTCTGATAATTCAGCGATGAGTTCTATGAGCCAGAACTATTGAAGTGCTTGTGCTTCTGTTATGGCAGTTGTGTATCGAGGGCTTATCTGTCTAATATATTATTCTTCAGAATAAATCACCACCAATAGTGAGTCCTCAATATAATCCTACTCGGTATACACTACTCACTTTATTATCAGGGCTTATTTATCAGGAAATTGGATAAAAGGGATTATGCTATACGTAGCAAGAGAGCTTATATGTACAACTAAACTGGTCATCAAGGTGTTCAGCCGTCTCTCCAGTTTCTATATATAGAAAACTATTTGGATCACAATAGATATCTTTTCATATCCAAATGAGCCTTATTCGGCAATATTTGGTTTCATTCATTAGTAGGCAGTGAGGTAAATGCTTCTACTGCCGCCCTTGTATCTCATCTATTAGACTTAGGAGCTGTAGCACTTATTTATCATTGTAGTGCTTTTCAATTGTCATTAGTGTTGAGCATTCCGATACTGAAATATCGGGTGTCGGCCGATATTCGCGGTATCGGAATTCCGATACTTAATTCCGATACTTTTGCAATATCGTATACCAGAATCGGAAGTTCCCATAATGCAATGAGCCATTTTCATTTTATTCAGCCAATGAGGATCCTAAGAAGTGTGGGCACATCCTGTTAGGCATGTAGGCATCTTAACTAATGGCATGGCTGTGATTGGCTGCTGAAATGATGTCATGATGCACTATAAAAGCCGCCGCCGCCATTTTGAGCTCACTCTGCTGTGAATTCAGTTAGGGATAGGACGCTGTTGTTCTGAGGGACAGTTTTAGCTACCTATTAGCTCTATTCTGCTTTACCCAAGCTACTTTATAAATCGCTGTGCCTTGCAGTGCTAGTGCACAGTGCTCTGCATCTGTACTGTTCACCGCTTTCTGCAAGGTCTGTGTGTGAGTGCAGCTCACCCTGTAGTGTGTGCTTCAACCACGTCTGGTTGTAGTGCGCTCAGTGTGCGTCACTGCCTCATACATTGTCCTTTTTTGCCAATTCATAATTTTTCCTGATATCTCCTATTAGTGTGGTGGTTCCATCCGTATTCAGCTAAATTGGTTCCAAACACACTATATAGGAGTAGATAGAGAAATTTTTTTGGTCTTGCAGTGCTAGTGCACAGTTCTCTGTGCTGTTCACCGCTTTCTGCAAGGTCTGGTGTGTGAGTGCAGCTCACCCTGTAGTGTGTGCTTCAACCACGTCTGGTTGTAGTCTGCTCAGCGTGTGTCACTGCCTCATACATTGTCCTTTTTTGCCAATTCATAATTTTTCCTGATTTCTCCTATTAGTGTGGTGGTTCCATCCGTATTCAGCTAAACTGGTTCCAAACACACTATATAGGAGTAGTTAGAGGAGCCTTTTTGCAGCATTGGGCCCTGCAGCCCCAGCCAGATTAGTATTAGCCTATTTTTTGCAGCCTCATCTATTGCATTGTAGGTTACCTTCCTGCATTGTAATAGCTACAAAAAGTTTGTGATACTATCGTTATTACATCTTTAGGCACATCCAGTGTCTTTTTGTGACAAAAAAAAACTAAATAAAGTTCACCAAACACTCCACTTTACAGTTGTGCAGGCCACATTAGCTCATATTAACGTCTAGTCCACACTTTATAAAATTAGTGTTTCTTATACCTGTTAGCGGCTGTTCAGGAATAAGCACACTAAGCCCTTAGTACTTTTCTGCCTATTTTTATCAGTCTACCAAGATGAAGAAGGCAGGGAGTAAGGCATGTGGTCGTGGGCGTGGGCGTGGAGTTTCTGCAGGGAGAGGACGTGAGGATTCTGTGCCTGCAGGGAGAGGACGTGGGGATTCTGTGCCTGCAGCGGGCACCAGTGACTCAGCATCACCCAGTTTTACCAGCGAACAGTCCTTTATGCGCAGCTTTGTAGGAGCTAGCCGTACCCCACTGCTGCGGGAGGACCAAATTGAAGCCGTTGTCGGATGGATGGCAGCTAACGCATCGACTTCAATTAGTTCCAGATCCTCTCAGGTCCTGAGCACTGAAGAGCACCCATCTGTCTCTTCACCACCTGCCAAATTGCCCAGGCAGTCAAAGAGCCCTGGACAGGAGCCATCTCTACTTCTGTTCTCTGAATCTCTTGGCTTGGAAAGAGGGGGCCAGCCAAGCAGAATTCGAGAATTTGAAGAAGAGGTAGTATGCAGTGATGCACAACCGTTTTGTCTCTCTGAATGTGAAGAGGCGGGTGGGCCAGTGCCTATGGTCAGCAGCACACCTCAGTACGCATCTGATGATGAGACTCTTTCTGGTGCGTACTGTGCTGTCGAGACTACCCAGGAGAAGCAGTTGTTTGAAGAGGGTGGTGTAGATGATGAGGTCCTTGACCCATCATGGCGTGAGGGACAGGAAGGTGGTGGGAGCAGCTCTGAGGAAGAGATTCCCCGAACAGCCCAAAAAGGAGGGAGAGGGAGGGGGCAGACTTGGTTGCCTGTAGCCTCCACTTCGGCACCCATTAGGAGCATGGCTCTTCCAAAATCCAAAGCGGGCGCTCCCAAGACTTGCAGTGCCTGGTCCTTTTTTGACACAGTTGCAGATGACATTTGCTTTGTCAAATGCTAGCTGTGTAATCAGAAGGTGAAAAGAGGGAAAAGTGTCAGCAACCTCAATACCACAAATATGTGGAAACATGTGCGGACCAAGCACATGGTGGAGTTACAAAAACACACTGAAGACCTAGGCCAACCTACAGCGCCACCTACCACCTCTTCAGCTCGTGTTGTAGCCTCTTCCTCCAGCTCACACACAGCTGGTTCGGCTTCCTCACAGGATCGCCATGGAAGAATCTCTAGCACTTTTGTACAGAGACACAGTGTAATTCCACCCACAGCACCACTTTCCCAGTCATCCTCACACTCCCAGGCCAGTCTACAGCCATCGTTAGCACAGGCATGGGAGAAAAGGCGCCCATACTCGGCAAACCACCCCCGAGCACAGGCTCTGAATGCTGGCATTGCTAAACTACTGGCCCTTGAAATGCTATCATTCAGGCTGGCGGAGACTGACACATTCCCTAACTTTATGGCATTGGCAGTCCCACAATACAACGTGCCCAGCCGCTTTTATTTCAGCAGGCAAGCCTTCCCTGCCCTGCAACATCATGTGGAGGGAAAAATTAAACATGCGCTACAAAACGCCGTCAGTAGCAAGGTCCACCTGACCACCGATGCGTGGACCAGTAAGCATGGACAGGGACGATACCTTTCCCTCACTGCCCATTGGGTAAATGTTGTGGAGCCGGGTACAGATCTTGAGAGTGGCGCTGTACGTGTTCTGCCAACTCCAAGGATTGCAGGAATCCAGTCTGTACACATTGACTCCTCCTCATACTCCAGTTCCTCTGAATCAGCGCTGCAGGAGCCGTCACGGTCTACCTCCACATCGACCCGTGAACGGTTACCTGTTGTGGTGACCAATATGAGCACAGCCGTGGCCAAACGTCAACAGGCCGTATTAAAATTAATTTCTTTGGGGAATCAAAGCCACACAGCGCAGGAGCTCTGGAATGCCATCAAGCAGCAGAGCGACGTATGGTTTGTGCCAGCGAATCTCCAGCCAGGCATGGTAGTGTGTGACAATGGCCGAAATCTGGTGGCAGCTCTGGGCCTAGGCAACCTCACTCACATCCCATGTCTGGCACATGTGCTCAACTTGGTCGTGCAGAGTTTTTTGGGGGACTATCCGGATCTTGATGCACTGCTTCACAAGGTCCGCATAGAGTGCGCTCACTTGTGGCGTTCCAGCAATGCAAGATCACGCATTGCAGCTCTGCAGCGCCCATTACGTCTTCCGGAACATCGCATCATATGTGACCTACCCACCAGGTGGAATTCAACGTTACATATGTTGGAGAGGTTGTGTGAGCAGCAGGCAGCAGTAATGGAGTACCAGCTGCAGCAGGCGCAAACAAGTCGCAGTGCGCGCCGTTCACACTTCACCACCACTGAGTGGGCCTCTATGAAGGACATTTGCCACGTTTTGCGTGCCTTCGATTATTCCACGCGGATGGCGAGTGCAGATGATGCACTAGTCAGCATGACTATCCCCCTTATCTGCCTGCTTGAAAAAACACTGCAAGCACTAAGGGACGAGGTTTTGGAAGAGGTGGAGGATGAGGAGTCACAAATGCCATCTGCTTCTCTACAGTCTGCGCAACGTGGTTCCTCACAAAGGCCAAGGCAGGGGACACTTTGTGAGGAGGATGAGGAGGAGTCAATGGATGAGGAAGACATCTGTCCAGAGGAGGGAGGTGCACAATGCTCTAGTAGTCAGTATCTAGAGCGAGGGTGGGGTGATGCAGAGCAGGCAGAGATCACGCCTCAAGCAGGGGACAGCGTTTCTTGGCCAGTTGGCAGTCTGCAGCACATGGTTGATTTCATGCTGCAGTGCCTGAGAAACGACCGTCGCATCGCCCACATTCTCAACACGGCTGATTATTGGGTGTCCACCCTCCTAGATCCTCACTACCGGGACAACTTACAAAGCCTCATAACACCGTTGAACCGGGAGCGTAAAATGCGGGAGTACCAAAACGCACTGGTACATTCCATCATGTTCTCCATTCAACCGAGAGCAGTGCTGCTAGTGCTTTACAAAGCAGCTCAGTGCGTCGAGGCAGTGGAGGAAGCTCTGCACAAAGAGGGAGCAGAGGCAGCGCCTCAGCACAAGGCAAGACCAGTATGGCCGAAATGTGGCAAAGTTTTGTGTCCCCGCCGCCACAAATGTCTACACCATCACAGACGGCTCCAGTCAGCAGGAGGCAACGTTTCCGTCAGATGGTGACAGACTACATGTCTTGCCCTCTTAGTGTACTCCCAGACGGCTCTTCTCCCTTCAAGTTTTGGGTCTGTAAGCTGGATACATGGCCAGAGCTTAGTCAGTATGCATTGGAGGTGCTAGCTTGCCCTGCTGCTAGTGTATTATCGGAACGCGTCTTTAGTGCCGCAGGTGGTGTACTAACAGACCGTCGCATGCGACTATCCTCCGATAACGTTGACCGGCTTACTTTTCTCAAAATGAACAAGGCCTGGATCTCTCATGAATTTGCCAGTCCTCTTCCAGAATAAATAATTGGTTGGCAACAGTATCCAGGTCTCCTGTTCTGTTCATGTTTCTACCACCTGAACTGTAATCCCTGAGCTCCAACACCGCCAGTTGGCGCTCGGAGGTGCCGTCTGCACAGTCAACACTTGCTGCCGTGTCATTGGGGTTCAGTAACGTCAGCTGTTCCCCGGCTGTGCGGACGGCAATTTCTCCTGCTCTGTCCACATTCTCACTACTACAGATTTTAAAGTTGCTCCAATTACACCTCTGGCTCCTCTGTTTTCAGTATTATCCCTGAGCTCAAACACCGCCAGTTGGCGCTCGGAAGTGCCGTCTGCACAGTCAACACTTGCTGCCGTGTTATTGGGGTTCAGTAACGTCAGCTGTTCCCCTGCTGTGCGGACGGCAATTTCTCCTGCTCTGTCCACATTCTCACTACTACAGATTTTAAAGTTGCTCCAATTACACCTCTGGCTCCTCTGCTTTTAGTATTTACCCTGGGCTCCAATATCGCTAGTTGCTGCTCAGAAGTGCCGTCTGCACAGTCAACGCTTGCTCCAGTGTTATTGGGGTTCAGTAACGTCAGCTGTTCCCCTGCTGTGTGTCCGGCAAATTCTCCTGCTTTGTCCACATCCACTGTACTACTGATTTAAAACTTGCTCCAATTACACCTCTGGCTCCACTCTGTTTTTAGTATTTACCCTGGGTTCCAGCACTGCCAGCTGGTTCTCGGTAGTTCCATTTGCTCTTGTACCTTCTACTACCCATCCGGGTTCCAGTACCGTCAGCTGGTTCTCGGCAGTGCCTTTGGATTAGGTGCCTCCTTCTCGGTATCCAAGTTCCACCAACGTCTGCTGGTCCTTGGTAGTGCTTTCTGGCACAGGTACATCCTGCTTAGTAACCGAGTTCCAGTACCGTCAGCTGGTCTTCGGCAGTTCCATTGGCTCTTGTACCTTCTGCTACCCATCCGGGTTCCAGTACCGTCAGCTGGTCCTCGGTAGTTCCATTTGCTCTTGTACCTTCTGCTACATTTCCAAGTTCAAGCTTTTTGAAATGGTTCTTGGTAATCACTCTGGATCTCCCTGACGAGGACCCTGAAGACGAGGACCCTGAAGACCACCCCAAAGAAGACGAGGACCCTGAAGACCACCCCGAAGAAGACGAGGACCCTGAAGACCACCCCGAAGAAGACGAGGACCCCGAAGACGAGGACCCAGAAGACCAACCCGAAGAAGACGAGGACCCCGAAGACGAGGACCCCCGAAGACGACGACCCTGAAGACCACCCCGAAGAAGACCAAGAAGATGACCCTGAAGAAGTTGACCAAGAGGACAAAGAAGAGAAGACAAGCACCAAGATACAGAAGAACAAGAGACAGAAAACCAAGAAGCAGAAATACAAGAAGCTGCAGAACAAAAAGCGGAAGAACATTAAGCATAAGACTAAAAATCAGAGCAAAAGATAATATCTAAATTATAAGCAGAAGATGACTAAGCAGTGTATGGGGGTGAGTCCGTTGCTCCTCGTGGTGCCCCTGGAAAAGACCTGCTGCTGCAGGCCAAACTGAACGCGGACAAATCCTGTTGTAAATCTTTTGTGACGGGCAGAACGAAAGGTGTAATGTCCAACCTTTTATAGATAATAACTACAGGAATGCCTGTCACAAATAAGAATATGATGAAGAAGTAGAATATGAAGAATGTAAAAAAAAAGAATAATACGAAGAAGGTGAAGAAGAAGAAGGTGAAGAAGAAGTGGATGAAAAGATGCTGAGGATGATGAAGGAGAAAGTGTGGGAGAAGTAAAAAAGAAGGTGAAGAGCATGGAAGTAGTGAAACATAAATATCTGACAAGATATAAAAATACTTAACATAGTCAATATTTCCGTAACTCAGAACGTCTTAAAAAAAAAATTAATTCCTGCTATTCCATTTGATTGGGCTAAACCTCTATGCCTTTATTGTCTCCCCCACATCCCCCAATACATTCTACATTATTCTTAGTTGTTTTTCTTCATGTAGAATTAACCTACAAGGAAAGAAAGGGTTTATTTTCATTCCGATATTTCTGTCCCTTTGACTTGCATTGGTTTCGGTATCGGTCCGATCCAATCCGATCCGATATTTCCCGATATCGGAAGGTATCGCTCAACACTAGTTGTCATACAATAGGGCTTCTTGTAGCATGCATTCTTACCTGTAGCAGCTAATCAAAACCATAACATTTACAGATTTTTATCAATTGTATATAAAGCGGAAATCATACTGCTCCTGTTATTCAGCCCTTGTGTTTTGATCAACAGCTACTAATACAATATGATGTACCACATGGCCCGGCACCTAGAATGACATCCCCACAAAGCCTCACTACACAGTATTATGTCCTCACAGAACGATATGCTCACACAGCCCCTTTACACAGTATTGTCCCCACAAAGTTCCCTTAAACAGTATTCTGCACCCTGTGACAGAGTCACCGGTGTTATATGCAAGAGGAGGTATGTGTCACTCTGGCTGCTAGCTTGTGTGGACTGAAACCTACAAACTTTCCTCCAGCATGTTATATGTTGGGGGTTAATTCCTAAAGGGTGTGATTTTATGTGAATGGCAAAGAGGGTGGGAGGTCATTCACCCTACGTCCCCTCAGGGTGTAGCTGAGCAAGCTTAAATGCTCAGTCACTATTTTTTTTCTGTAGTGTGTGGTCTGGAGAGTGAATTTTCCAGGCTGTGTTTGCCAGAGAACAACATCGAAGGACTGGTGTTTGGGGCACTTCACTGTGCTACTTTGAGTGGGCAAAGCCTCGCTAATGGACTCTGCTATACTTTATCTTTTGTTTTCCCGTTAACCCGGAGAGGGCCTGTTTATTTTTGTGGAACGCTGCTGGAGTTTATGCCATACAATAAACCAGCAGGAAGTTAACCCGAACCGTGTGTCCTGTGTCTGCCTCTGGAGAGCCGAGCAAGTCAGTTTATCACAACCCATACAGTCTTGTTGCACAGTATTATGTCCCCACACAGTTCCTTTGAACAGCATTATGCACTCATACAGTTTCCTTGCACAGTATTGTCCCCACACAGCACCTTACTCAGTTTTATGTCCCCCCCTTCCCTCGTAGAAAGATGTTGAAAAAACGTACTCTCCTAACCCCATTCTCCCACTGCTCCAGTCTGCGCTGTCTACTGAGGCACTGCTGGCGCCATGTAGTGACGTCATCACACCTGCAGCGCTTTCAGCTGCACCGGCTCAGTGATGGGACAGGGAGCTGCACAGTGAGGATGAAGATATCAGCGAATGTGAGACGGAGGGTGGCGGAGTGGTTTGGGAGACCAATACATAAAACTCTTTGGCTGCGTGCTGCTGTTTGCCCAGGTCTGGCATAGTAGGCAGTGCTATGTGCTGAGTACATTGCTGTACATTTTTATTTAGAATTTGACACACATTTCTGATCAGAATCCACATGAATTCTACTCACAAGTCATATCCTACTGATCTCAGTAAGAAATCCATGTTGCTGTTCATTTGGTTTTGGATGTGAAAAATGCTTTAATAAGTGAAAAATCTCTTATTGAAGCAGTTTCTCCCTGGAAAGCGCAGCAGGTAGCCACTGTCAGACTTGCCCAACTGAATGACACTAACCCGCGTGGGGACCCACAGCAGGAATATGAGGGTCTGGCTTGAATTTCTGAAACATAGATTCAAGTGCAAATACAAGTCAGATTTTTCCATGAAAAAAATCACCGAATGTAAACATACTCTAAGGCAGGGGTCTCAAACACGCGGCCCACGGGCCGCATGTGGCCCCTCCGGCTGCTTCTTGTGGCCCGCAGGCACATAGACCCCATAACGATCGCAGCTCTCTCCAGCAGCCGCCGACATCAGCGCTGTAGTGTAGTGTATTACTGCGCAGAGACCGGCTTTCTGCACAGCAATACCAGTGGCAGCCCGAACGTATAGGCGAACTAGGCGGCCACCTAGGGCGCCGACCCTAAGGGGGCGCCAGAGAAAAAATAGAAAAAATTATAAAAAAATCTTTTCAAAAGGCAAAAAGTTTTAGGGATGGAAAGAAAAATGTACATAAATTTTTTTGCCATAAATTTAAAAGAAAAACCGTTGAGCTTCAATTTACGCACGGAAAGGAGGCGCTAAACTACGGACGTGAGTCGTTTGCATTGTCTGCTGACAGGTGTTTGATCCCGCGCGTTTATTTTGCTCCTAAGTTTTCAAATGTTGGCAAAGCAAAGCAAACAACCAAAAATGCACACACTACACTAAGGGGGCGCCCGAGAGAAAAAAAATACGTATACTTAAAAGGTAGGTGTACCATATGGCCTATTTATACGTAGTTTGGACTTTAGGTACTAGTTGGCGATTATATTGATAGATGTCATCAGCAGTCGATGCGGCTAGTGGGAGGAGTCTGTTTTGACGCATTGGCGTAGACTGCCTGGACTGCCAGTCAGGCCAGCTAAGGCAAGGGAGATAGTATCTACATTTTTTGCATATCGGCGCCCGCGATTATAATATTTTCGAGGTATGTCTCTACTGTTTGCATGCTTTATCATGTGAGCCATTGCTGTTATTTTGTATATTCATTACATTCATTGTTCCATGAGGTTTCATGAATGCAAATAGAAAATAAGAGGTTTTTAGTAAATTTTTGGCCTAGGTTCTAAAGTGTTAGGCGCTGCGAGGTAGGTATACTGTTTTGATTTTCAAAAATATTGGAAACATTGGAAATTGTTAAAGAAATTTGTGTTTTTTGTCTTAAAAGTAAAATCGTATTATATAATGATCAGATAACAATTTTAATCGGCGCGTTAACTTTTAGGTAAATGCTGTGTGTTGTAACGAGTCATGGCTGATAAGAAGAAATAACTTTCGGGGTTTCAGAACCGTAAAAGAAAAGCTGAGGAGGAGAAATCACTATCAAAAATCAAAGGGTAATTTTTAAAATATCTAAGCAATAGAAATGAAGACGCGGAATTCCAAACGTTGGAACAACAGGCTTCTGTTGCCTCGGAAATATCGAATGTGGAAATAGAATTTGTTTCTCATGCTGAAAATAGTGAACTATAACCATTAATATCTGGTGGTAGATCTGATCAAAGTACCAGTACTGACATGGAGGCTGGTACATCTATAGAAATACTATTCGGACGATCCCGCTACGTGGACCGTAATCAATGATGACTTACGCCTAGATGTAGTAAAACTCGGCCCCACACAAGTTAAAGATTTCTATTTTCCTTTGGACACTAATCGTAGAAAATTTTCTTGTGTTCACTATAAACGTCGTCTTGTCAATGGTGAAAGTCTTGAACGCATTTGGCGAACGTATTCTATTCAGAAAAATTCAGTTTTTTGTTTTTGCTGTACGTTGTTTCCAGACTCATCACTTCAACTAGGAATCATCAAACGCTCAGCCTTAGGTACTGATGGTGTAAATGACTGGAAAAACATATCTGCTATTTTAGCCAGCCACGAAAAAAGCAAAGATCACATGATTAGCTTTCAAAAATGGAAGGAACTCGAATATAGACGTAAGATGAACAAGACCATTGACGAAGAACACTTACGCAAAATTGAAGAGCAAGAAAAATACTGGCATCAAATTTTAGAAAGGTTGATAGCTCTAGTGAGGGTACTAGGTACGCAAAACTTAGTGTTCCATGGATCAAATGATGCATTGTTTGCATCTAATAATGGGAACTTTTTGAAATTTGTGGAGTATTTGGCTATGTTCGATCCCGTCATGTGTGAGCACATTCGGAAAATCCGGGACAAAGAGATTCATGCACATTATTTGGGAAAAACAATACAGAATGAGATGATTCAACTGCTAAGTAATGGTATTCAGGAAAAGATTCTTGACGATGTCTAAACTGCAAAATACTTTTCTGTAGAGCTGGATTGTACTTCTGACGCGTCTCATGCTGAACAAATGACTATCATTGTTCGGTTTGTTTCCACATCAGAAGACAAAAAGTTTGAAATTAAAGAGCACTTCTTGGGATTCATTCCTGTTTCTGATACAACTGGAGGTGGTTTGACAGCCGCTGTCTTGAACAAATTTGAAGAACTGTCGCTCTCTGTGGACAACTTACGAGGGCAAGGCTACGACAATGGGAGCAACATGAAGGGAAAAAACATTGGACTACAAAGACGAATTTTGGACATAAACCCACGTGCATTCTTTGTGCCTTGCAGCTCCCATTCTCTAAACTTAGTCGTCAACGATGCCGCTAAATGTTGTTTTGGAGCGACAACTTTTTTCCTGTTAGTTCAAAATCTCTACGTATTTTTCTCTTCGTCAACTCAGCGTTGGGAAGTACTCGTGCGTCATTTGCCATCTCTGACTCTAAAACCTCTAAACGAAACAAGGTGGGAAAGTAGAATTGATGCTCTGGCCCCCCTCCGTTACCAATTGAGCGAAGTCCATGATGCCCTAATGGACATAGCAGAAAATATTAGTCTCACAGGAAGCTCTGGAAATGTCTCCCGGCTAGAAGCTCAAGGTCTTGCTAAACAAGTTGGAACCTTTTCTTTTGTTACATCTGTTCTAGTATGGTTCAACATTTTGTACGAAATCAATTTGACAACAAGTAAGTTACTTCAGTCACAAGAATTCGATTTAGCTGCTGCTTCTCAACACCTTGACAAAACAAAGAAATACCTGCAATCATTAAGAAGCAATGAAGAGTTTGAGAAGCTGTTAGTTGATGCGAGGGAAATCGCAGAAGAGCTTGGCATACCAGCTAACTTTGAGTCAAGTTCTGCGCCAAAACAAAAAAAGCAGCCTCACCGTGTCCTATTTGTATAGCTCAGTCCGTTTTGCAATGCTGTGGGTCTCCAACCAATAGCCGTGACTTAAGGCTTCACATAAGAAAAATAAATAAAAATAAATTTGGTGAGTCCCAAGAATAATTAAAATCCTCAATTTATTAGAAAATAATTAAAAGATCATACAGGTTGGGGATACATCTCAACGCGTTTCTGGCAAAAGCCCTTATTCTCTGAGATACAGATTCCTTATGATACATGGTATAAAAACAAATGGTGACCAACCATTGATCAATAAACACATATGTTAACAATCAATCACATTTGAGAATAATCAGCATAATCACAAGGCTAAATCCAAGAAAGCCAGAGAAAAAGAAAGAGAGAAAAAAAAACAAAAAAAAACGACATTCAATTCTCTAAGATCTAATATAGATAAAGGGTATCATTCCTATAATTCATGCCATTGGGGTATTTTGTATCCAGTTTAATAATCCAAAATAACTCTCTTAGGAGGAGTTTTTTCCTCCAATCCCCTCCTCTAATAGGAATATCCACTTTTTCTAACCCATAGAAAGAAAAATTATTTAATTCCCCTTTATGTCTCTCTACAAAATGTTTGCAAGCTCCTGAATAGGATGTATTTTTATTTTTGATGTTGGTGACATGTTCTGCCATCCTTTTCTTTAATTTGCGTATTGTGCAGCCAATGTATTTTATTTTACATTCTTTGCAAAATATGCAATACACAACATAGTTAGTATTGCAATTAATAAATCTTTTTATATCATTGGCTGCATCAGTTTTTTGAGTTTGCAATGTATACTGGCACATCGTACATTTGGAACATGCACATTTAAAAAAACCTTTACAACTGAGACAGATTTTTTTATCACTTTTTTGTGGCCTGTATAGACTTGGGGAAAGAGCAGCACCTAATGATCTCCCTTTTCTCGGCACACATACTAATCCATTTTCCAGGATTTTGCTTAAATCTCGATCCTGAAATAATATAGGGACATATCTGTGTACAATATTTCTTATTTCCTGAAATTGGCAGCTATATGGGGTACTGAAGATGGTTTTTTTTGTCCATATTGTTTGGTTTTTTTGTTATTAGTTTCTGGCTGTTATTAATATCATCATCTCTGTTATTTAAATGAGTGTTTCTTGCAAGAACTTTTTTTAAAGCTGAATCAATATGTTTTTTCTTATACCCCCTTTCCATTAATCTAGATGTTGCTACCTTTGCTTGTTCATTAAATAGTGTGATATCAGAGCTATTCCTATAAATTCTATTTAATTCCCCATAGGGGATTGAATTCACAGTATGGGCGGGGTGGCAGCCGTCTGCTCTAAGTGTAGTGTTCCCACTGACAGGTTTTCTATAGTTGCGATATTTAACCCTTTGTTGTTTTACATCCCCCATGAGATACAAATCCAAAAAGCTAATTTTATCCTGCGGTTCAGTATAAGTAAATTTTAAATTTACATCATTAGCATTGATATAAGATAAAAAGTATGGAATTTTTTCCACTTCTCCGACCCATATTAGCAAAACATCGTCCAAATATCTAACATATAGTTCAATGTCATTTTTGAAAGGATTTGTATCTGTAAAAATAGTACTTTCTTCCCACCATGATACAAAAAGTATGGCTAAGGATGGGGAGAAACATGAGCCCATTGGGCAACCTTTGATCTGGAAATAATATTCTTCATTGAACATAAAAAAATTATGCTCCAGAAGATATTCAATACTCCGGATAATCATTTCTTTTGTTTCATCCGTATAGCCACTATATTTTTGCAGATGGTGGAACACAGCAGTTAATGCCAGATTATGTGGAATAGATGAAAACAGATTTACCACATCACAAGACAGAAATTTAGATTTTTCAGACCATTTGACATTTTTCATATAATCAATCACTGATGACGTGTCTTTTAAATAACCCGGTGTTCTGGGAATTAATGGCTTTAGATAAAATTCTACCCACCGACTTAAATTTTCGTTCAAAGAAGAAATACTCGATATGATGGGGCGTAAAGGTGTAGGAAATTCTAGTTTGTGGGTTTTAGGGAGCCCATGAAAAATTGGTGTCATCGGATTATCAGGTATTATATTATAACTCATTTTTTCAGTAAACACCCCCATTTTAACTCCATCTTCAACTAATTTACTCAAGATTTTCCTGCATGATTCTGTAGGATTAAATTGTATCCTTTTATACGTCTCATTATCATCCAGGATATCATAGGGTTTCTTATCCATAACAACAATACAGCCTGCTTTGTCGGATTTTTTAATCACCAGGTCATTTCTCTTTGATAACACCGGGTTATTTAAAAGACACGTCATCAGTGATTGATTATATGGAAAATGTAAAATGGTCTGAAAAATCTAAATTTCTGTCTTGTGATGTGGTAAATCTGTTTTCATCTATTCCACATAATCTGGCATTAACTGCTGTGTTCCACCATCTGCAAAAATATAGTGGCTATACGGATGAAACAAAAGAAATGATTATCCGGAGTATTGAATATCTTCTGGAGCATAATTTTTTTATGTTCAATGAAGAATATTATTTCCAGATCAAAGGTTGCCCAATGGGCTCATGTTTCTCCCCATCCTTAGCCATACTTTTTGTATCATGGTGGGAAGAAAGTACTATTTTTACAGATACAAATCCTTTCAAAAATGACATTGAACTATATGTTAGATATTTGGACGATGTTTTGCTAATATGGGTCGGAGAAGTGGAAAAAATTCCATACTTTTTATCTTATATCAATGCTAATGATGTAAATTTAAAATTTACTTATACTGAACCGCAGGATAAAATTAGCTTTTTGGATTTGTATCTCATGGGGGATGTAAAACAACAAAGGGTTAAATATCGCAACTATAGAAAACCTGTCAGTGGGAACACTACACTTAGAGCAGACAGCTGCCACCCCGCCCATACTGTGAATTCAATCCCCTATGGGGAATTAAATAGAATTTATAGGAATAGCTCTGATATCACACTATTCAATGAACAAGCAAAGGTAGCAACATCTAGATTAATGGAAAGGGGGTATAAGAAAAGACATATTGCTTCAGCATTAAAAAAAGTTCTTGCAAGAAACACTCATTTAAATAACAGAGATGATGATATTAATAACAGCCACAAAATAATAACAAAAAAACCAAACAATATGGACAAAAAACCATCTTCAGTACCCCATATAGCTGCCAATTTCAGGAAATAAGAAATATTGTGCACAGATATGTCCCTATATTATTTCAGGATCGAGATTTAAACAAAATCCTGGAAAATGGATTAGTATGTGTGCCGAGAAAAGGGAGATCATTAGGTGCTACTCTTTCCCCAAGTCTATACAGGCCACAAAAAAGTGATAAAAAAATCTGTCTCAGTTGTAAAGGTTTTTTTAAATGTGCATGTTCCAAATGTACGATGTGCCAGTATACATTGCAAACTCAAAAAACTGATGCAGCCAATGATATAAAAAGATTTATTAATTGCAATACTAACTATGTTGTGTATTGCATATTTTGCAAAGAATGTAAAATTAAATACATTGGCTGCACAATACGCAAATTAAAGAAAAGGATGGCAGAACATGTCACCAACATCAAAAATAAAAACGCATCCTATTCAGGAGCTTGCAAACATTTTGTAGAGAGACATAAAGGGGAATTAAATAATTTTTCTTTCTATGGGTTAGAAAAAGTGGATATTCCTATTAGAGGAGGGGATTGGAGGAAAAAACTCCTCCTAAGAGAGTTATTTTGGATTATTAAACTGGATACAAAATACCCCAATGGCATGAATTATAGGAATGATACCCTTTATCTATATTAGATCTTAGAGAATTGAATGTCGTTTTTTTTTTTTTCTCTCTTTCTTTTTCTCTGGCTTTCTTGGATTTAGCCTTGTGATTATGCTGATTATTCTCAAATGTGATTGATTGTTAACATATGTGTTTATTGATCAATGGTTGGTCACCATTTGTTTTTATACCATGTATCATAAGGAATCTGTATCTCAGAGAATAAGGGCTTTTGCCAGAAACGCGTTGAGATGTATCCCCAACCTGTATGATCTTTTAATTATTTTCTAATAAATTGAGGATTTTAATTATTCTTGGGACTCACCAAATTTATTTTTATTTATTTTTCTTATGTGAAGCCTTAAGTCACGGCTATTGGTTGGAGACCCACAGCATTGCAAAACGGACTGAGCTATACAAATAGGACACGGTGAGGCTGCTTTTTTTGTTTTGGCGCAGAACTTGACTCAAAGTTAGCTGGTATGCCAAGCTCTTCTGCGATTTCCCTCGCATCAACTAACAGCTTCTCAAACTCTTCATTGCTTCTTAATGATTGCAGGTATTTCTTTGTTTTGTCAAGGTGTTGAGAAGCAGCAGCTAAATCGAATTCTTGTGACTGAAGTAACTTACTTGTTGTCAAATTGATTTCGTACAAAATGTTGAACCATACTAGAACAGATGTAACAAAAGAAAAGGTTCCAACTTGTTTAGCAAGACCTTGAGCTTCTAGCCGGGAGACATTTCCAGAGCTTCCTGTGAGACTAATATTTTCTGCTATGTCCATTAGGGCATCATGGACTTCGCTCAATTGGTAACGGAGGGGGGCCAGAGCATCAATTCTACTTTCCCACCTTGTTTCTCTTAGAGGTTTTAGAGTCAGAGATGGCAAATGACGCACGAGTACTTCCCAACGCTGAGTTGACGAAGAGAAAAATACGTAGAGATTTTGAACTAACAGGAAAAAAGTTGTCGCTCCAAAACAACATTTAGCGGCATCGTTGACGACTAAGTTTAGAGAATGGGAGCTGCAAGGCACAAAGAATGCACGTGGGTTTATGTCCAAAATTCGTCTTTGTAGTCCAATGTTTTTCCCTTCATGTTGCTCCCATTGTCGTAGCCTTGCCCTCGTGAGTTGTCCACAGAGAGCGACAGTTCTTCAAATTTGTTCAAGACAGTGGCTGTCAAACCACCTCCAGTTGTATCAGAAACAGGAATGAATCCCAAGAAGTGCTCTTTAATTTCAAACTTTTTGTCTTCTGATGTGGAAACAAACCGAACAATGATAGTCATTTGTTCAACATGAGACGCGTCAGAAGTACAATCCAGCTCTACAGAAAAGTATTTTGCAGTTTAGACATCGTCAAGAATCTTTTCCTGAATACCATTACTTAGCAGTTGAATCATCTCATTCTGTATTGTTTTTCCCAAATAATGTGCATGAATCTCTTTGTCCCGGATTTTCCGAATGTGCTCACACATGACGGGATCGAACATAGCCAAATACTCCACAAATTTCAAAAAGTTCCCATTATTAGATGCAAACAATGCATCATTTGATCCACGGAACACTAAGTTTTGCGTACCTAGTACCCTCACTAGAGCTATCAACCTTTCTAAAATTTGATGCCAGTATTTTTCTTGCTCTTCAATTTTGCGTAAGTGTTCTTCGTCAATGGTCTTGTTCATCTTAAGTCTATTTTCGAGTTCCTTCCATTTTTGAAAGCTAATCAGGTGATCTTTGCTTTTTTCGTGGCTGGCTAAAATAGCAGATATGTTTTTCCAGTCATTTACACCATCAGTACCTAAGGCTGAGCGTTTGATGATTCCTAGTTGAAGTGATGAGTCTGGAAACAACGTACAGCAAAAACAAAAAACTGAATTTTTCTGAATAGAATACGTTCGCCAAATGCGTTCAAGACTTTCACCATTGACAAGACGACGTTTATAGTGAACACAAGAAAATTTTCTACGATTAGTGTCCAAAGGAAAATAGAAATCTTTAACTTGTGTGGGGCCGAGTTTTACTACATCTAGGCGTAAGTCATCATTGATTACGGTCCACGTAGCGGGATCGTCCGAATAGTATTTCTATAGATGTACCAGCCTCCATGTCAGTACTGGTACTTTGATCAGATCTACCACCAGATATTAATGGTTATAGTTCACTATTTTCAGCATGAGAAACAAATTCTATTTCCACATTCGATATTTCCGAGGCAACAGAAGCCTGTTGTTCCAACGTTTGGAATTCCGCGTCTTCATTTCTATTGCTTAGATATTTTAAAAATGACCCTTTGATTTTTGATAGTGATTTCACCTCCTCAGCTTTTCTTTTACGGTTCTGAAACCCCGAAAGTTTTTTCTTCTTATCAGCCATGACTCGTTACAACACACAGCATTTACCTAAAAGTTAACGCGCCGATTAAAATTGTTATCTGAACATTATATAATACGATTTTACTTTTAAGACAAAAAACACAAATTTCTTTAACAATTTCCAATGTTTCCAATATTTTTGAAAATCAAAACAGTATACCTACCTCGCAGCGCCTAACACTTTAGAACCTAGGCCAAAAATTTACTAAAAACCTCTTATTTTCTATTTGCATTCATGAAACCTCATGGAACAATGAATGTAATGAATATACAAAATAACAGCAATGGCTCACATGATAAAGCATGCAAACAGTAGAGACATACCTCGAAAATATTATAATCGCAGGCGCCGATATGCAAAAAATGTAGATACTATCTCCCTTGCCTTAGCTGGCCTCACTGGCAGTCCAGCCAGTCTACGCCAATGCGTCAAAACAGACTCCTCCCACTAGCCGCATCGACTGCTGATGACATCTATCAATATAATCGCCAACTAGTACCTAAAGTCCAAACTACGTATAAATAGGCCATATGGTACACCTACCTTTTAAGTATACGTATTTTTTTTCTCTCGGGCGCCCCCTTAGTGTAGTGTGTGCATTTTTGGTTGTTTGCTTTGCTTTGCCAACATTTGAAAACTTAGGAGCAAAATAAACGCGCGGGATCAAACACCTGTCAGCAGACAATGCAAACGACTCACGTCCGTAGTTTAGCGCCTCCTTTCCGTGCGTAAATTGAAGCTCAACGGTTTTTCTTTTAAATTTATGGCAAAAAAATTTATGTACATTTTTCTTTCCATCCCTAAAACTTTTTGCCTTTTGAAAAGATTTTTTTATAATTTTTTCTATTTTTTCTCTGGCGCCCCCTTAGGGTCGGCGCCCTAGGTGGCCGCCTAGTTCGCCTATACGTTCGGGCTGCCACTGGTATTGCTGTGCAGAAAGCCGGTCTCTGCGCAGCAATACACTACACTACAGCGCTGATGTCGGCGGCTGCTGGAGAGAGCTGCGATCGTTATGGGGTCTATGTGCCTGCGGGCCACAAGAAGCAGCCGGAGGGGCCACATGCGGCCCGTGGGCCGCGTGTTTGAGACCCCTGCCTTAGAGTATGTCTACATTCGGTGATTTTTTTCATGGAAAAATCTGACTTGTATTTGCACTTGAATCTATGTTTCAGAAATTCAAGCCAGACCCTCATATTCCTGCTGTGGGTCCCCACGCGGGTTAGTGTCATTCAGTTGGGCAAGTCTGACAGTGGCTACCTGCTGCGCTTTCCAGGGAGAAACTGCTTCAATAAGAGATTTTTCACTTATTAAAGCATTTTTCACATCCAAAACCAAATGAACAGCAACATGGATTTCTTACTGAGATCAGTAGGATATGACTTGTGAGTAGAATTAATGTGGATTCTGATCAGAAATATGTGTCAAATTCTAAATAACAATGTACAGCAATGTACTCAGCACATAGCACTGCCTACTATGCCAGACCTGGGCAAACAGCAGCACGCAGCCAAAGAGTTTTATGTATTGGTCTCCCAAACGACTCCGCCACCCTCCGTCTCACATTCGCTGATATCTTCATCCTCACTGTGCAGCTCCCTGTCCCATCACTGAGCCGGTGCAGCTGAAAGCGCTGCAGGTGTGATGACGTCACTACATGGCGCCAGCAGTGCCTCAGTAGACAGCGCAGACTGGAGCAGTGGGAGAATGGGGTTAGGAGAGTACGTTTTTTCAACATCTTTCTACGAGGGAAGGGGGGGACATAAAACTGAGTAAGGTGCTGTGTGGGGACAATACTGTGCAAGGAAACTGTATGAGTGCATAATGCTGTTCAAAGGAACTGTGTGGGGACATAATACTGTGCAACAAGACTGTATGGGTTGTGATAAACTGACTTGCTCGGCTCTCCAGAGGCAGACACAGGACACACGGTTCGGGTTAACTTCCTGCTGGTTTATTGTATGGCATAAACTCCAGCAGCGTTCCACAAAAATAAACAGGCCCTCTCCGGGTTAACGGGAAAACAAAAGATAAAGTATAGCAGAGTCCATTAGCGAGGCTTTGCCCACTCAAAGTAGCACAGTGAAGTGCCCCAAACACCAGTCCTTCGGTGTTGTTCTCTGGCAAACACAGCCTGGAAAATTCACTCTCCAGACCACACACTACAGAAAAAAAATAGTGACTGAGCATTTAAGCTTGCTCAGCTACACCCTGAGGGGACGTAGGGTGAATGACCTCCCACCCTCTTTGCCATTCACATAAAATCACACCCTTTAGGAATTAACCCCCAACATATAACATGCTGGAGGAAAGTTTGTAGGTTTCAGTCCACACAAGCTAGCAGCCAGAGTGACACATACCTCCTCTTGCATATAACACCTCTGTCACAGGGTGCAGAATACTGTTTAAGGGAACTTTGTGGGGACAATACTGTGTAAAGGGGCTGTGTGAGCATATCGTTCTGTGAGGACATAATACTGTGTAGTGAGGCTTTGTGGGGATGTCATTCTAGGTGCCGGGCCGTGTGGTACATCATATTGTATTAGTAGCTGTTGATCAAAATACAAGGGCTGAATAACAGGAGCAGTATGATTTCCGCTTTATATACAATTGATAAAAATCTGTAAATGTTATGGTTTTGATTAGCTGCTACAGGTAAGAATGCATGCTACAAGAAGCCCTATTGTATGACAACTAGTGTTGAGCGATACCTTCCGATATCGGGAAATATCGGATCGGATTGGATCGGACCGATACCGAAAAAAGTATCGGATATCGCCAATTCCGATACCGGAAACCAATGCAAGTCAATGGGACAGAAATATCGGAATGAAAATAAACCCTTTCTTTCCTTGTAGGTTAATTCTACATGAAGAAAAACAACTAAGAATAATGTAGAATGTATTGGGGGAGGTGGGGGAGACAATAAAGGCATAGAGGTTTAGCCCAATCAAATGGAATAGCAGGAATTAATTTTTTTTTTAAGACGTTCTGAGTTACGGAAATATTGACTATGTTAAGTATTTTTATATTTTGTCAGATATTTATGTTTCACTACTTCCATGCTCTTCACCTTCTTTTTTACTTCTCCCACACTTTCTTCTTCATCATCCTCAGCATCTTTTTCATCCACTTCTTCTTCACCTTCTTCATCTTCTTCTTCTTCACCTTCTTCGTATTATTCTTTTTTTTTACATTCTTCATATTCTACTTCTTCATCATATTCTTATTTGTGACAGGCATTCCTGTAGTTGTTATCTATAAAAGGTTGGACATTACACCTTTCGTTCTGCCCGTCACAAAAGATTTACAACAGGATTTGTCCGAGTTCAGTTTGGCCTGCAGCAGCAGGTCTTTTCCAGGGGCACCACGAGGAGCAAAGGACTCACCCCCATACACTGCTTAGTCATCTTCTGCTTATAATTTAGATATTATCTTTTGCTCTGATTTTTAGTCTTATGCTTAATGTTCTTCCGCTTTTTGTTTTTCAGCTTCTTGTATTTCTGCTTCTTGGTTTTCTGTCTCTTGTTCTTCTGTATCTTGGTGCTTGTCTTCTCTTCTTTGTCGTCTTGGTCAACTTCTTCAGGGTCATCTTCTTGGTCTTCTTCGGGGTGGTCTTCAGGGTCGTCGTCTTCGGGGGTCCTCGTCTTCGGGGTCCTCGTCTTCTTCGGGTTGGTCTTCTGGGTCCTCGTCTTCGGGGTCCTCGTCTTCTTCGGGGTGGTCTTCAGGGTCCTCGTCTTCTTCGGGGTGGTCTTCAGGGTCCTCGTCTTCTTTGGGGTGGTCTTCAGGGTCCTCGTCTTCTTCGGGGTGGTCTTCAGGGTCCTCGTCTTCAGGGTCCTCGTCAGGGAGATCCAGAGTGATTACCAAGAACCATTTCAAAAAGCTTGAACTTGGAAATGTAGCAGAAGGTACAAGAGCAAATGGAACTACCGAGGACCAGCTGACGGTACTGGAACCCGGATGGGTAGCAGAAGGTACAAGAGCCAATGGAACTGCCGAAGACCAGCTGACGGTACTGGAACTCGGTTACTAAGCAGGAGGTACCTGTGCCAGAAAGCACTACCAAGGACCAGCAGACGTTGGTGGAACTTGGATACCGAGAAGGAGGCACCTAATCCAAAGGCACTGCCGAGAACCAGCTGACGGTACTGGAACCCGGATGAGTAGCAGAAGGTACAAGAGCAAATGGAACTACCGAGAACCAGCTGGCAGTGCTGGAACCCAGGGTAAATACTAAAAACAGAGTGGAGCCAGAGGTGTAATTGGAGCAAGTTTTAAATCAGTAGTACAGTGGATGTGGACAAAGCAGGAGAATTTGCCGGACACACAGCAGGGGAACAGCTGACGTTACTGAACCCCAATAACACTGGAGCAAGCGTTGACTGTGCAGACGGCACTTCTGAGCAGCAACTAGCGGTATTGGAGCCCAGGGTAAATACTAAAAGCAGAGGAGCCAGAGGTGTAATTGGAGCAACTTTAAAATCTGTAGTAGTGAGAATGTGGACAGAGCAGGAGAAATTGCCGTCCGCACAGCAGGGGAACAGCTGACGTTACTGAACCCCAATAACACGGCAGCAAGTGTTGACTGTGCAGACGGCACTTCCGAGCGCCAACTGGCGGTGTTGGAGCTCAGGGATAATACTGAAAACAGAGGAGCCAGAGGTGTAATTGGAGCAACTTTAAAATCTGTAGTAGTGAGAATGTGGACAGAGCAGGAGAAATTGCCGTCCGCACAGCCGGGGAACAGCTGACGTTACTGAACCCCAATGACACGGCAGCAAGTGTTGACTGTGCAGACGGCACCTCCGAGCGCCAACTGGCGGTGTTGGAGCTCAGGGATTACAGTTCAGGTGGTAGAAACATGAACAGAACAGGAGACCTGGATACTGTTGCCAACCAATTATTTATTCTGGAAGAGGACTGGCAAATTCATGAGAGATCCAGGCCTTGTTCATTTTGAGAAAAGTAAGCCGGTCAACGTTATCGGAGGATAGTCGCATGCGACGGTCTGTTAGTACACGACCTGCGGCACTAAAGACGCGTTCCGATAATACACTAGCAGCAGGGCAAGCTAGCACCTCCAATGCATACTGACTAAGCTCTGGCCATGTATCCAGCTTACAGACCCAAAACTTGAAGGGAGAAGAGCTGTCTGGAAGTACACTAAGAGGGCAAGACATGTAGTCTGTCACCATCTGACGGAAATGTTGCCTCCTGCTGACTGGAGCCGTCTGTGATGGTGTAGACATTTGTGGCGGCGGGGACACAAAACTTTGCCACATTTCGGCCATACTGGTCTTGCCTTGTGCTGAGGCGCTGCTTCTGCTCCCTCTTTGTGCAGAGCTTCCTCCACTGCCTCGACGCACTGAGCTGCTTTGTAAAGCACTAGCAGCACTGCTCTCGGTTGGAATGGAGAACATGATGGAATGTACCAGTGCGTTTTGGTACTCCCGCATTTTACGCTCCCGGTTCAACGGTGTTATGAGGCTTTGTAAGTTGTCCCGGTAGCGAGGATCTAGGAGGGTGGACACCCAATAATCAGCCGTGTTGAGAATGTGGGCGATGCGGCGGTCGTTTCTCAGGCACTGCAGCATGAAATCAACCATGTGCTGCAGACTGCCAACTGGCCAAGAAACGCTGTCCCCTGCTTGAGGCGTGATCTCTGCCTGCTCTGCATCACCCCACCCTCGCTCTAGATACTGACTACTAGAGCATTGTGCACCTCCCTCCTCTGGACAGATGTCTTCCTCATCCATTGACTCCTCCTCATCCTCCTCACAAAGTGTCCCCTGCCTTGGCCTTTGTGAGGAACCACGTTGCGCAGACTGTAGAGAAGCAGATGGCATTTGTGACTCCTCATCCTCCACCTCTTCCAAAACCTCGTCCCTTAGTGCTTGCAGTGTTTTTTCAAGCAGGCAGATAAGGGGGATAGTCATGCTGACTAGTGCATCATCTGCACTCGTCATCCGCGTGGAATAATCGAAGGCACGCAAAACGTGGCAAATGTCCTTCATAGAGGCCCACTCAGTGGTGGTGAAGTGTGAACGGCGCGCACTGCGACTTGTTTTCGCCTGCTGCAGCTGGTACTCCATTACTGCTGCCTGCTGCTCACACAACCTCTCCAACATATGTAACGTTGAATTCCACCTGGTGGGTAGGTCACATATGATGCGATGTTCCGGAAGACGTAATGGGCGCTGCAGAGCTGCAATGCGTGATCTTGCATTGCTGGAACGCCACAAGTGAGCGCACTCTATGCGGACCTTGTGAAGCAGTGCATCAAGATCCGGATAGTCCCCCAAAAAACTCTGCACGACCAAGTTGAGCACATGTGCCAGACATGGGATGTGAGTGAGGTTGCCTAGGCCCAGAGCTGCCACCAGATTTCGGCCATTGTCACACACTACCATGCCTGGCTGGAGATTCGCTGGCACAAACCATACGTCGCTCTGCTGCTTGATGGCATTCCAGAGCTCCTGCGCTGTGTGGCTTCGATTCCCCAAAGAAATTAATTTTAATACGGCCTGTTGACGTTTGGACACGGCTGTGCTCATATTGGTCACCATAACAGGTAACCGTTCACGGGTCGATGTGGAGGTAGACCGTGACGGCTCCTGCAGCGCTGATTCAGAGGAACTGGAGTATGAGGAGGAGTCAATGTGTACAGACTGGATTCCTGCAATCCTTGGAGTTGGCAGAAAACGTACAGCGCCACTCTCAATATCTGTACCCGGCTCCACAACATTTACCCAATGGGCAATGAGGGAAAGGTATCGTCCCTGTCCATGCTTACTGGTCCACGCATCGGTGGTCAGGTGGACCTTGCTACTGATGGCGTTTTGTAGCGCATGTTTAATTTTTCCCTCCACATGATGTTGCAGGGCAGGGAAGGCTTGCCTGCTGAAATAAAAGCGGCTGGGCACGTTGTATTGTGGGACTGCCAATGCCATAAAGTTACGGAATGTGTCAGTCTCCGCCAGCCTGAATGATAGCATTTCAAGGGCCAGTAGTTTAGCAATGCCAGCATTCAGAGCCTGTGCTCGGGGGTGGTTTGCCGAGTATGGGCGCCTTTTCTCCCATGCCTGTGCTAACGATGGCTGTAGACTGGCCTGGGAGTGTGAGGATGACTGGGAAAGTGGTGCTGTGGGTGGAATTACACTGTGTCTCTGTACAAAAGTGCTAGAGATTCTTCCATGGCGATCCTGTGAGGAAGCCGAACCAGCTGTGTGTGAGCTGGAGGAAGAGGCTACAACACGAGCTGAAGAGGTGGTAGGTGGCGCTGTAGGTTGGCCTAGGTCTTCAGTGTGTTTTTGTAACTCCACCACGTGCTTGGTCCGCACATGTTTCCACATATTTGTGGTATTGAGGTTGCTGACACTTTTCCCTCTTTTCACCTTCTGATTACACAGCTAGCATTTGACAAAGCAAATGTCATCTGCAACTGTGTCAAAAAAGGACCAGGCACTGCAAGTCTTGGGAGCGCCCGCTTTGGATTTTGGAAGAGCCATGCTCCTAATGGGTGCCGAAGTGGAGGCTACAGGCAACCAAGTCTGCCCCCTCCCTCTCCCTCCTTTTTGGGCTGTTTGGGGAATTTCTTCCTCAGAGCTGCTCCCACCACCTTCCTGTCCCTCACGCCATGATGGGTCAAGGACCTCATCATCTACACCACCCTCTTCAAACAACTGCTTCTCCTGGGTAGTCTCGACAGCATAGTACGCACCAGAAAGAGTCTCATCATCAGATGCGTACTGAGGTGTGCTGCTGACCATAGGCACTGGCCCACCCGCCTCTTCACATTCAGAGAGACAAAACGGTTGTGCATCACTGCATACTACCTCTTCTTCAAATTCTCGAATTCTGCTTGGCTGGCCCCCTCTTTCCAAGCCAAGAGATTCAGAGAACAGAAGTAGAGATGGCTCCTGTCCAGGGCTCTTTGATTGCCTGGGCAATTTGGCAGGTGGTGAAGAGACAGATGGGTGCTCTTCAGTGCTCAGGACCTGAGAGGATCTGGAACTAATTGAAGTCGATGCGTTACCTGCCATCCATCCGACAACGGCTTCAATTTGGTCCTGCCGCAGCAGTGGGGTACGGCTAGCTCCTACAAAGCTGTGCATAAAGGACTGTTCCCTGGTAAAACTGGGGGATGCTGAGTCACTGGTGCCCGCTGCAGGCACAGAATCCCCACGTCCTCTCCCTGCAGGCACAGGATCCTCACGTCCTCTCCCTGCAGAAACTCCACGCCCATGCCCACGCCCACGACCACATGCCTTAATTCCTGCCTTCTTCATCTTGGTAGACTGATAAAAATAGGCAGAAAAGTACTAAGGGCTTAGTGTGCTTATTCCTGAACAGCTGCTAACAGGTATAAGAAACACTAATTTTATAAAGTGTGGACTAGACTTTAATATGAGCTAATGTGGCCTACACAACTGTAAAGTGGAGTGTTTGGTGAACTTTATTTAGGTTTTTTTTGTCACAAAAAGACACTGGATGTGCCTGAAGATGTAATAACGATAGTATCACAAACTTTTTGTAGCTATTACAATGCAGGAAGGTAACCTACAATGCAATAGATGAGGCTACAAACTACTCCTATATAGTGTGTTTGGAACCAATTTAGCTGAATACGGATGGAACCACCACACTAATAGGAGAAATAAGGAAAAATTATGAATTGGCAAAAAAGGACAATGTATGAGGCAGTGACACACACTGAGTGCACTACAACCAGACGTGGTTGAAGCACACACTACAGGGTGAGCTGCACTCACACACCAGACCTTGCAGACAGCCGTGAACAGTACAGATGCAGAGCACTGTGCACACTAATAGGAGATATCAGGAAAAATTATGAATTGGCAAAAAAGGACAATGTATGAGGCAGTTACACACACTGAGTGCACTACAACCAGACGTGGCTGAAGCACACACTACAGGGTGAGCTGCACTCACACACAGAGACCTTGCAGACAGCGGTGAACAGCACAGAGAACTGTGCACTAGCGCTGCAAGGCACAGCGATTTATAAAGTAGCTTGGGTAAAGCAGTATAGAGCAAATAGGTAGCTAAAACTGTCCCTCAGAACAACAGCGTCCTATCCCTAACTGAATTCACAGCAGAGTGAGCTCAAAATGGCGGCGGCGGCTTTTATAGTGCATCATGACATCATTTCAGCAGCCAATCACAGCCATGCCATTAGTTAAGATGTCTACATGCCTAACAGGATGTGCCCACACTTCTTAGGATCCTCATTGGCTGAATAAAATGAAAATGGCTCATTGCATTATGGGAACTTCCGATTCTGGTATACGATATTGCAAAAGTATCGGAATTAAGTATCGGAATTCCGATACCGCGAATATCGGCCGATACCCGATATTTCAGTATCGGAATGCTCAACACTAATGACAATTGAAAAGCACTACAATGATAAATAAGTGCTACAGCTCCTAAGTCTAATAGATGAGATACAAGGGCGGCAGTAGAAGCATTTACCTCACTGCCCACTAATGAATGAAACCAAATATTGCCGAATAAGGCTCATTTGGATATGAAAAGATATCTATTGTGATCCAAATAGTTTTCTATCTATAGAAACTGGAGAGACGGCTGAACACCTTGATGACCAGTTTAGTTGTACATATAAGCTCTCTTGCTACGTATAGCATAATCCCTTTTATCCAATTTCCTGATAAATAAGCCCTGATAATAAAGTGAGTAGTGTATACCGAGTAGGATTATATTGAGGACTCACTATTGGTGGTGATTTATTCTGAAGAATAATATATTAGACAGATAAGCCCTCGATACACAACCGCCATAACAGAAGCACAAGCACTTTAATAGTTCTGGCTCATAGAACTCATCGCTGAATTATCAGAAACATCCAGTACTGTGTGATTTTAAGTGTGTGTTATCTTTTCCATTATTATATCTAATAATCAAAATAAAAGTTATGTTTTATATTTAGGTCTTTATTAAGGGATCTCTATTTGCCTTTGGCAATTTGTGTGTACATGAAGTAAACCCTAAGCCGACCTTTGAACAGAGTTTTTGTGTGTCTGATCCACACAATGTTACTCCACATTATGAGCTAAAGAGGACTTAAAAATGAGCAATTGATGCCTATTTGCTTCTGTGCTGATCTGACACATGGGCCCATCAGGTAAAGTGATGGGATGAAGTTTTCTCTCCTCATGTTGAAAAATGACATTTTCTGCCACCTATTGATGAGAGAAAAAAAGTGATGAAGATTTACAAACTTCTAACATTAGTCAGTGAAAAACATACAGAACAAGGATGCAAATGGATCTTTTTTTGGCAATCCAATCATTTGAATGGGCCAGTTTTATCTGCAAATCAGATTACAATCAAACATGTCTCAAATTTCTTTTGTGAACCATCAGCATCAGAAAAGGTCCATAGACTATAATTATTATGTTTTTATAAGCAAAGAAAAGGAACACAATGCAAACTCTAAAATCAGACATTTAAATGGATGAGTTTGGTGGGCAAACAGGGTCTGACTGGAGCACCGGGACACTGGACGATTATCCGGTGGGCCAGGGTCCTTGGCAGGACCCTGAGCAGGACGTAGAGGGGGCCCACTGGTTTCAACTGAATGTGCATCCGAGGACATTTCATTAATGATCAGTATTGTAATATTCGGTCACTATGTTGTAATATCTTGTCCGGGCATGGTGTGGTATTTATCCCTGTATGTGTTATTATTTGGTCACTATGTGGTGTGGACATGGTGTGGTGGTATTTCTCCCTTGTATGTGCAATTATTTGGTCGCTATATGTTGGTAATATCTGGTCTGGTCATGGTGTGGCGATATTTCTCCCTTTTACAGTCTGAGGTATTGTTCGGTCACTATGTGGTGGTAATATGTGGTCTGGTCACGGTGTGGCTGTATTTCTCCCTTCTACGTGGGATTATTCGGTCGCTTTATGCTGGTAATATGTGGTCTGGTCACAGTGTCACCTTAGTTCTCCCTTGAATGTGGTGTTATTGGTCTTGAAAAAGTGGAGTGTGTTGTGTATATCAGTGAATTGTTCTCTCTGATATTAATTAGGAGAATAATCTATATTTAGATTTGTGATTAAATACTTGGAACAAGATGCACTTACAGGAATTCTACTGTGAAAACAAGTAATCACCTTTCCAAAGGATAAGTGATAAGGTATTGATTGGTGGGGGTCTGACTGCTGGGACCCGCACCGATTAGTAGAATGTGGAGCTTTTATCCCCACTAGACTGGAGCAGCATGTGCGACTTCACCACTGATCCATTCATTCCCTCAATGGCTGCGAGCGCTGCTCTTATTTTTTTCTGGAAGCCCCAAAGAGAATGAATGGATCTGGGGTCAGACTCCCACCTGCCGCTGCATTTTAAAATGGGGATAAAAGTGTCCTGTCAGGGATAAAACTTCCCAATTCTGATCAGTGCAGTTTCCAATGGTCGGACCCAAACGATCATTAAGTTATCACCAATCCTGAGGAGCCCATGGATCGGTGATAACTTGTTTTCACCAAAGAAGCCCTTTAATGCAAACGACCGTAATTGTCCATCCCAGTTGTGCTGTGCGCACAGTAGATGTGCAGGAGCCGCCTGTGTTTTACAGTCGAGGTCCCACTATAACGGGGATAACGGCTAACAGGTATCTGCATCTAGCTGTAGGGTGGGCCCCAGTCTCCCCAGTCCCACGCTGTGGGCAAATATAACCTGTTTGGGCAATTGTAGACAATTTTGCTGCAAAAAAAGAAAAGTCTTTTTACCTTTTTAACCATAACTTTCAATGTCTTGGATAAATGTGTAACCCTTTATTAAATTCTGCCTTTATTATGGGGATCTCATGGTAGTAGAGCATACCAGAGGTTGACTATATTTTATTTTTTATTTATTTATTTTTTACAGAAAGATCCACGTAAAGAAAAAAAAAAAGTAAAAAAAAATGGAAACCGAAAGAAAATAAACAGACCACACCTTTTTGGTAAATGTTTATACTCTGAGCAGCCCCATGATATAAGCTGGTGCAGGTCACTAATCAGACAAATCCACATGAATGAGTGTAAGAAGTGAATGCAGCACTCACCGCTATAATAAAACATTGTATTCCATCATTAATAACCATCAGCTTCTCACAGAGGGAGGTCAGCGAGTGGTAGATACAGGGCATTGTGAAAGGATTTGGCCCCCTTGAACTTTTCTACCTTTTGCCACATTTCTGGCTTCAAACATAAAGATATAAAATTCACATTTTTGGGAAGAATCAACAAGTGGGAATGAAATTTATTGGATATTTTAAACTTGTTAAAAAAAAATAAAAAATGAAAAGTGCAATATTATTCGGCCCCTTTACTTTCAGTGCAGCAAACTCACTCCAGAAGTTCAGGGAGGATCTCTGAATGATCCAATGTTGTCCTAAATGACTGGTAACGATAACTAGAATCCACTGATCCAATGTTGTCCTAAATGACTGGTAACGATTACTAGAATCCACCTGTGTGTAATCAAGTCTCTGTATAAATGCACCTGCTGTGTGATAGTCTCAGGGTTCTGTTTCAAGTGCAGAGAGCATCATGAAGACCAAGGAACACACCAGGCAGGTCCGAGATACTGTTGTGGCGAAATTCAAAGCCGAATTTGGATACAAAAAGATTTCCCAAGTTTTAAACATCTCAAGGAGCACTGTGCAAGCGATCATATTGAAATGGAAGGAGTATCAGACCAATGCAAATCTACCAAGACCCGGCCGTCCCTCTAAACCAGTGTTTCCCAAACTCCAGTCCTCACGGACCCCCACAGGTCGTGTTTTCAGGATTTCATTAGTATTGCATAGGTGATGGAAGTATCATCAAGGCATCAGGAATTCTCTCACCTGTGCAATACTGTGTAAATCCTGAAAACATGACCTGTGGGGTCTGTGAGGACTGGAGTATGGGAAACACTGCTCTAAACTTTCATCTCCAACAAGGAGAAGACTGATCAGAGATGCAGCTAAAAGGCCCATGATCACTCTGGATGAACTGCAGAGATCTAGAGCTGAGGTGGGAGAGTCTGTCCATAGGACAACAATCAGTTGTACACTGCACAAATCTGGGTTTTACGGAAGAATGGCAAGAAGAAAGCCATTTCTCAAAGATATTCATAAAAAGTCTCGTTTGAAGTTTGCCTCAAGCCATCTGGGAGACACACCAAACATGTGGAATAAGGTGCTCTGGTCAGATGAAACCAAAATCGAACTTTTTGGCCAAAATGCAAAACGATATGTTTGGCGTAAAAGCAACACAGCTCATCACCCTCAAAACACCATCCCCACTGTCGAACATGGTGGTGGCAGCATCATGGTTTGGGCCTGCTTTTCTTCAGCAGGGACAGAGAAGATGGTTAAAATTGATGGGAAGATGGATGGAGCCAAATACAGGACCATTCTGGAAGAAAACTTGTTGGAGTCTGCAAAAGACCTGAGACTGGGACGGAGATTTATCTTCCAACAAGACAATGATCCCAAACATAAAGCAAAATCTACAATGGAATGGTTCAAAAATAAACATATGCAGGTGTTAGAATGGCCAAGTCAAAGTCCTGACCTGAATCCAAACGAGAATCTTGGAAAGAGCTGAAAACTGCTGTTCACAAACGCCCTCCATCCAACCTCAATGAGCTCGAGCTGTTTTGCAAGGAAGTATGGGCAAGAATTTCAGCCACTCGATGTGCAAAACTGATAGAGGCATACCCCAAGCGACTTGCAGCTGTAATCGCAGCAAAAGGTGGCACTACAAAGTATTAACTCAAGGGGGCCGAATAATATTGCACGCCCCACTTTTCAGTTTTTAATTTGTTAAAAAAGTTTAAAATAGCAAATAAATTTCATTCCACTTCACGATTGTGTCCCACTTGTTGTTGATTCTTCCCCCAAAAAATAGAATTTTATATCTTTATGTTTAAAGCCAGAAATGTGGCAAAAGGTAGAAAAGTTCAAGGGGGCCAAATCCTTTCACAATGCAGTGTATAGGCGACGGCAGTGCTGTGTATCTGCAGGATTCCAGGCCAGTATCTGCCACCCGCTGGATTTCCCATGTGACAAGCTCTGGGATTTTATTACAGGGAAACTGTCATCAGGTTTTTTCTATGTAATCTAAAAGCAACAAGTCGGGGCAGAGGACCTTATCCCAGCGATGTGTCACTTGCTGGTCTGCATGATGGCATTTTGATATAATCCCTCTTTTATCTGCTGCAGATCTAGCAGTTCCCTGAATTCACAGATTATGTAGAGACCAATGCGGGAAAGTTACCCCAAATGTTCTAGAAGTCAGCATTGGATTTTCTGCTTTCAGATCACCTCACAGACCAATGTAAGTTAAGGGACAAGTTCAGATGACGGTTTATCCCACTGTTTTTTTAAAGAAATTCGCCATTAAAACTCATGCATACAGTACAAAAAGAAATAGATGCCACAACCAGGGCCGGCTCCAGGATTTCATGGGCCCCGGGCAAAAGTCTCAGTGGGCCCCTTTCACACCTACCACGATTCATGATGCACAGAAATATAGGTCTAGTACAATGCTAAAGACTTCACTGACTTCTCACAATACATGAGTGATATCTATTGTAAAGTCTACAACAGCTCAGAAACCGGCGAATCCTCCCAGCGCACAGTGCAGACCGGACAGTATAGTCCTCTATACAGTATTATGGGCCCCACGTAGTCCTCCATATACAGTATTATGGGCACCACGTGGTCCTCCATATACAGTATTATGGGCACAACGTGGTCCTCCATACAGTATTATGGGCACCACGTGGTCTTCCATATACAGTATTATGGGCACCACATGGTCCTGCATCCAGTACTATGGGCACCATATATTGCTCCATACAGAATAACGGACCGTATATAATGCTCCATACAGTATGATCCCCATATATTGCTCCATTCAGTATAATGGATCCCATATATTGCTCCATAAAGTAAAATGAGCCCCATATATTGCTCCATACATAATGGGTACCATATAATGCTCCATACAGAATAATGGAGCCCAAATATTGCTCCATACAGTATGGGCCCTATATATTGCTCCATAAATAGTGGGACCAATATATTGCTCCATAAAGAATAGGCCCCATATAATGCTCCATAGATAATGGGCCCTATATAATACTCCATACATAATGGGCCCCATATATTGTTCAATAGATAATGAGCCCCATATAATACTACATACATAATGAGCCCCATATATTGTTCAATAGATAATAAGCCCTATATAATACTCCATACATAATGGGCCCCATATATTGTTCAATAGATAATGAGCCCCATATAATACTCATAACATAAAAAAAAAAAAATCAAATACTCACCGCTCCTTGCTGGAAGCAGGCCTGTCTCATCAGCGTCTTCTGACTCTCTGCACTGGGACTGCTCAGCAGAGGGCGCTCTGTAGTGACGTCATTGCGCCCTCTGCCCTGAGATGTCACAGAGTAAGAAGACGCAGAAGACAGAGGATCAGCAGAGGAACAGGGAGAGGTAAGTATTGCAAACAGTTTAAAGCACTGGGGAAGGCCCAGCGCAGGTGCCCATTCGCTGGCATCAGGCCCCGCTGACTCATGGGCCCCATAGCGCGCTGGTGTCCCAGAGGGTGAGTGGGCCCCCTGCTCGCTCAGGGCCCAGGCACTTGCCCGGGTGGTGATGCCGGCCCTGGGTACAACACATACGGCACCCGTTTTTAACTGATCCGCTGCAATGATTATGTAGGAAACTGTATTCATTTACAATCATCCACAGCATGAGAGAAAACAGCTACAAAATTACTGAATAAACAGAAACCCTGCAAGTATAAGAAAATTATTTTATTAAAAATATTTTGCATATCAATCCAGTTTGAAAAAAAATAACTCATTAAGCATTTTTTGCAACGTAGCAGTCCACATCTGACAGACTCCTGTAACTCTGGACACAGTATAATAGTGTGGCCGCTGTTCTCTAGCAGGACCCTCTAATGATAGAAGCAGGACGGCATACTGGATCTCGCACAACGCTACCTGCATGCCATCTGATTGGCTACTGTAAGTGCTCCAGCCGTATAAAGATCACTATGTGTACAATATACTCCGAAAAGATGTCAGGGATTACTGTGAAGTCAAAATATTGTGGCCCCCATTGAGCAGGAATGATTAGAGATGGACAAGCTCCAGTCTGCAGACAGTCAGTGATGGCGGAGAGCTGATCATCTTTACTCGCTGCTCATTAGGAAAGTGGTCGCTTTCTGAAACCATTTGACTCTGAACTCGGCGTCAGACGGCATTATGTAAGAGGCCAATGTCTGAGTGGTTTTTGTGTCCATTTGTCCTTCCTCTGTTCTTTCTGCCAAAAGATCCTCACCCATAACCTAAGGATGAAAATAAAGTTGAATTGTTATTAATATTAATTTTTTAAATTTATCACATGAATTGAATTTCATAAATTAAAAGAAAACTTTCCCTCCGATGTCCACAAAACTGAGCGCCACTACATAAGCCACAAATAGTCTCCCCTCTCTCTCCCAGTCTGTGCAGCGGACGGGAACCATTTAAATGGGTGCAGGGCTGATTTTAGATAAAGTGGGGCCCTGGGGAAAAGTTTAAAGTGGGGTCCCAAATGCTGACATACAGCACCACACAAACATTTAGCTTGTATTTACATGCGCTGAGATCAGGCCGCTAAACGAGCGCAATCCACAATACTGAAGCCGTTCAACGCTTGTTTCCCGACCTCTTTACACCAGCTGAGGAAGAATGATGGATACAGAACAATCACTAATAGATCAATCTGTCCCCATACAGCATTATGTTATCAGCAGCACATCTGCAGGTTACACCGGCCGATGTGCTGCTGAGAACAAGGATTTTTGTTCTGGCATAAACAATCCAATTACTCGATGAATAGGCAGAATTTTGCTTGTTTAGTATAATACATGCCATAGTCCTCCATATTTTATAATGTGCCCCACAGCCCCCCATATTGTATAATGAGGCCCACAGTCCTCCATATAGTATAATACACTCCCGATAGCCCTCCATATAGTATAATGCACTCCCCATAACCCTCTATATAGTATAATATACTCCCCATAGTCCTCCATATTGTATAATGTGCCCCACAGCCCTCCATATTGTATAATGCACTCCCCATAGCCCTCAATATTGTATAATGCACTCCCCATAGTCCTCCATATAGTATAATACACTCCCGATAGCCCTCCATATAGTATAATGCACTCCCCATAACCCTCTATATAGTATAATATACTCCCCATAGTCCTCCATATTGTATAATGCACTCCCCATAACCCTCTATATAGTATAATATACTCCCCATAGTCCTCCATATTGTATAATGTGCCCCACAGCCCTCCATATTGTATAATGCACTCCCCATAGTCCTCCATATTGTATAATGCACTCCCCATAGCCCTCCATATTGTATAATGTGGCCCATATTCCTCCAAATAGTATAATACACTCCCCATAGCTCTCTATATAGTTTAATGCACCTCATAGTTCTCCATATAGTATAATGCACCACATAGTCCTCCATATAGTATAATGCACCTCATAGCCCTCCATATAGTATAATGCACCTCATAGCCCTCCATATAGTATAATATACTCCCCATAGTCCTTCATATAGCATAATGCACTCCCCATAGTCTTTCATATTGTATAATGTGCCCCACAGCCCTCCATATTGTATAATGTGGCCCATTTTCCTCAATATAGTAAATACATTCCCCATAGCCCTCCATATAGTATAATGCACCTCATAGTCCTCCATATAGTATAGTACACTCCCCATAGCCCTCCATATAGTATAATGCACTCCCCATAGCCCTCCATATAGTATAATACACTCCCCATAGCCCTCCATATAGTATAATGCACCTCATAGTCCTCCATATAGTATAATACACTCCCCATAGCCCTCTATATAGTATAATGCACCTCATAGTCCTCCATATAGTATAATACACTCCCCATAGCCCTCCATATAGTATAATATACTCCCCATAGTCCTCCATATAATGGAATGCACCTCATAGTCCTCCATATAGTATAATGCACTCCCTATAGCCCTCCATATAGTATAATGCACTCCCTATAGCCCTCCCTATAGTATAATGCACTCCCCATAGCCCTCCCTATAGTATAATGCACTCTCCATAGTCCTTCATAGTGTATAATGCACTCCCCATAGTCCTTCATATAGTATAATGCATTCTCCTCAGTCCTTAATAGAGTATAATGCAGCCTCCCTATAGTATAATGCAGCCAAACATATAGTACATATAATATAATGCAACCCATAGTCCTCGTAAAGTATAATTCGGCCCCAACCATAGAGTATAATTCAGCCACTCCATACAGTATAATGCAGCCCCCCAGTTCTGCAGTATTATGGTCACCACGTATAAAAAACAAATACATACAATACTCACCTCTCCTCGTTCTCCAGCTGCTCCATGCTCTGCAGAGCGTCTCAGCAGCTCCACTCTGCAGGCACAGTCATTCCCCCGCTACAGATACAGTTCAATGCGTGATGCGGGGGGACGAACTCACGGACCCTATAGAGGCACGCCACGGGCTGGAGGCCCCAGGCAGATGCCTAGTCTGCTTGCCATTACGCCGGCCCTGAATGGGTGTCTCATGCTGGGGACATGTTTTTCTGCTTTTTTTCTTGCCATAGTACAAATTCTATTCAGTAGGACTATCAGCTGTGTATCTGACGCGCCCCTGGGCCTGTGTCGCGCTGCGTTGCGCACGCGGGAGCTTACCCGGAGCCGGATCTCTTGAGGGTTGTAGTCTCGTGGCGGTGACCCGATCCGTGCCCAGGGAGTCAAACTGAGCGGCGATGTAACAGCGGTAGATGTAGGACGACTACGCCACCCGTTGAATGCAGCTATGGAGCTGCCGCTGCAGGACAGTCCGCTGAGGCCGGTGGATGGATGGTGCAGCGTAGATGGTATAACCCCCAACGGGAGGGGTATGGCCTCAGGGCAGCAGATGTGGATGATGGGGGTAGCAGGAACCACTCAGAGACGGTGCGGTGTAATTCAGGGTCTTTACTGGTAACAACGATAGATCCTCCCGGAGTACTTGCTAGTGAACGGGGCCTGGTCAGTCCTTGAGCAGATGGGATCTCCCCTGGCCAGGCGGAGTTGTAGGCCTCCCAAACTGACTGTACTCTTCTGGCTACCTTGCTAGAAGCGGATATAAGTAGCCCACGTCCCTGAGTGTACCGTGTGGTGCTCACCCGTATGGCCGGTGACTCGGGGCCTTCTAATGGCTTCCGCTCCACGATGGCGGTGCTGGTCCCACGCGTGTGACCGTGCCTTCGGGTTTCTGGGCCTGAGGACCTGAAATCCCCTGCCGGTCGGCTTCTGCTGCTGGGTAAGAGTTAGTCCCCACAGCCTCGGACGCCGGGTCCGGTAAGAAAGCTTCTCAGTCAGGGCGAGCTCTGCAGCTGCCAGCCCCTGACTCGTAGTAGTATTGCTTCTGCTGTTTCTTGTCTCTACTCTCCTTGACTGCTAACCCTGCTTCAGCCCCGGGTTTATATAGGGGAAGTTCTTTCCCTCCCAAGACTGGGCAGGAGGTGTGGCATGCACAGGATCCCTGACCAAAGGACCTCCCACCTGCTCTCAGACATAACATTACATTACTGTGGAAACCAGACCCCTGGGGTTCCACATTCCCCCCTAGTGAAATTTAGTACTCCGGGACTAAACATACTTTTAGAAAAACATAACAAGGTATAAACAATAATAATACAATAAGAAAAACACATAAAGATGGTTACGGCGTGTCCGTAACCGGGTGCAGTCTTTGAAGAAAAGCAAGGTGTCCATTTCACCAAAACAGGGAGACGTAACCAGGTAGGGGTCTGTCCTACCCCGAGTCCTTAACAGTCTCTAGTCCATCCTGGGTTACGCTCCAACTATGTACAAGGATTCCCGGTAAATCCACCAAGGATTCCTAAAAATAACTGGAAACACAAAATTATACACAAGCAACAATACACAGATAAACATAAATAAAACAATTTATACACTTCAAATCCTCCAGCGTGCGGGTAACTGGCCTCTAGTGGACCTACGGAGCTGACTGTCTGGCCCTGAACTACAGGGTGTAGGAGCTGTCAAGGGTAAACTGGGCAGCTGTCTACCAGCTCTTTGTCTCACTAGGGGTACGGCAGGCTCACTATAAGCAGAGGGTTGATCCTCCTGTTCTGCTTGTGTGGAGTCTTCTGCCTCCTGGACCGGCTGTTCTTCCAGCTCTACCTGTTGCTCCGTAGGTGCTTGGGATGCTGGTTGGAGGAAGGTGAGTACGGGTACCACAACTGCACCATTGACTTGAGTCCAAGACCGAGGGAAGTCCCCGAGCACAGTACTAACCATATCTTCCCTTTCCTCTACGGGTCGATGGTCTTCTTGTTCCTCTTCAGGGTTCCTCAGTTGTTCGGGACACTTCTTCAGGTGGTCCCGGGATACAATGGCTGTGGTTTCCCCTCCGTCTTTACTGATGGTACAAACCTTCGGGTTCTCGTGGCTTGAGGGCAGTACGGTGTACGGGTCCTTCTCCCACTGGTCATCCAACTTGTGGAGCCGTCTCTTCCTCTTCAAGACCTGCTCTCCGGGTACCAGGGGAACAGCGGGAGCATACTGGTTGTAAGTTTTCTCTTGTCTTTCCCTAGCCTGACAGAGACTTCGCTCCACGCTCTCCTGTACTCTCCGGTACTGCTGCTGCCTCTCTGTGTCCCAGTCTGTTTCTGGTGAAGTGTCCTCGGGTGTCAGGACTCCCATTTCCAGGTCAACAGGTAACTTACCAGGTCTTGCCCTCATTAGGTAAGCCGGGGTACAGTTGGTGGAACCTACCGGGATGTGGTTGTATAGGTCCACCAGATCGGGCAACTTCTCAGGCCACAGACTGCGTTCTTCCAGGGGCAACGTTTTTAGAAGATCCATTACCACCTGGTTCATTTTCTCACAAAGTCCATTAGTTTGCGGATGGTAGGGTGTCGTCCTTATCTTCCGGCAGCCATACAGATTGCAGAATTCCTGGAAGACCTCCGCTTCAAAGGCAGGTCCCTGGTCCGTCAGCACTTGGTCCAGGTACCCGTGTGGACGGCAAAAGTGCTGCTGGAAGGCTCTAGCTGCTGTTTGAGCCGTTAAGTCCTTGACGGGGACGACAACCAGAAACCGGGAGTAATGATCCACGATGGTTAACGCATAGACGTAGCCACTTCTGCTTGGGGTCAGTTTTACATGATCCAAGGCTACCAGTTCCAACGGTTGCTGGGTGACGATGGACTGCAGGGGAGTCTTCTGGCTGGCACGGTCCTTCCTTCTCAGGTTGCACGGGCCACAGTCTCTGCACCACTTCTCGATGGTTCCCCTCATGCCTACCCAGTGGAACCGCTCGCGCAGCAGGAACTCCAGCTTCTTCCACCCGAAGTGTCCAGCTCCGTCGTGGTATGCCTCCATCACCATGGCTGCATCTCTTCGTGGCACCACTACTTGCCAGAGTAATTCATGCGTCCGGGAGTTAACCATTCTGCGGCACAACTTCCCTTTGTAGAGGAACAGTCGACTCTTCTCTGCCCATAGTTGTTTGGCTTCCTCCGGAGCGTCTGGTTCAAGGCGAGCCTCCGGCCGAGTCAGCATCTCCTTCACCAGTCGGACGGCAGGGTCGCTGTCTTGCGTTTCCGCCCAGTTGTAGTGGGGTAAGGGGTTCAACGTAGCAGCCTGCTTACTCCTTACCCGGTGGGAATACTGGATAGTCCCATGACGGTGGAACGCAGGGAGTTCAACTTCTTCCAGTCCCTCCGGATCTTCTCCTCCGTCCGGCAGGTTGGGCATCCTGGACAGGGCGTCCGCGATGGTATTGGAGCGTCCTGCCCGGTATTTGATTGTGAACTCGTAGTTGGACAGACGGGCCATCCACCTCTGCTCCAGGGCACCGAGTCTTGCCGTGTCCAGGTGTGTCAACGGGTTGTTATCCGTGTACACGGTGAACCGGGAAGAAGCGAGGTAATGCTTAAAGCGCTCGGTGACTGCCCATACTACGGCCAGGAACTCTAACTTAAATGAGCTGTAATTCTCGGGGTTCCTTTCGGTGGGTCGCAGTTTTCGTCTGGCGTAGGCGATTACTCGTTCCTTCCCCTGCTGGATCTGGGACAGTACGGCTCCTAGCCCGATGTTACTGGCGTCGGTGTAGAGGATAAAGGGCTGGCTATAATCCGGGTACGCCAGGATTTCGTCCCCCGTGAGGGCCATCTTCAGCTGGCGGAAGGACTCTTCTTCCAGCTCCTCCCATTTGAAGGGCGGCTTCTGGTTCTTGGCCTTCCGGGACTGGCCTATCAGGAGGTCCTGCATAGGTGCGGCCTTTTTGGTGAAACCGGGAATAAACCTTCGGTAGTAGCCTACCAACCCGAGGAACTGCCGCACTTCTTTTACGCTGGAGGGGCTTGGCCATTCCTTAATTGCGGTGATCTTATCAGGGTCGGGAGCCACTCCGTCAGTGCTCACCACGTGTCCCAGGTACTGCACCTTTGGTTTCAGGAGGTGACACTTGGAGGGTTTCACCTTTAGGCCGTAACTTGCCAGAGCTTCGAACACTTCCGCCAGGTGTTTCAGGTGGTCCTCATACGTCTTGGAATATACGATGACATCGTCCAGGTACAACAGGACCGTCTCGAAGTTTCTGTGGCCCAGACAACACTCCATTAGTCGTTGGAAGGTTCCCGGTGCGTTGCAGAGTCCGAACGGCATGCAGGTGAACTCGCTAAGTCCCATCGGGGTGGTGAATGCGGTCTTCTCCCGGTCCGCCTCTGCTACAGGAACCTGCCAGTACCCGCTAGTGAGATCCAAGGTAGAGAAGAAGTTAGCAGATCTTAAAGCAGCCAATGACTCCTCTATCCTTGGTAAGGGGTACGCATCCTTGTGTGTGATACGATTGATTTTCCGGTAATCTACACACATCCTCATGGTGTTGTCTTTCTTTCGGACTAAGACTAGTGGAGCTGCCCAGGGGCTACAGCTATCCCTGATCACCCCAGCCTCCTTCATGTCTCTAAGCATCCCCTTGGCGTGTTGGTAGTGGGCAGGGGGTACGGGTCGATACCTCTCTTTTATAGGAGGATGGTCTCCCGTGGGGATGTGGTGTTCTACCCCCTTGACTCGCCCGAAGTCTAACGGGTGTTTACTGAACACTCTCTCGTACTCCTGAACCACCCGATAGACTCCTTGTTTCTGGTGTGCGGGAGTGGAGTCAGTACCCAGATGTAGTTGCTGACACCAGTCCTCCATGTTTTTCTTAGAGCCGTTACCTTCCTCCGGGTGAGATGGAGGCAAGGGTTCCACAGATTGTATAGAATTTTGGTTAATGGTATATAATTTGGCTAGCGTGGCATACCGGGGCAGGTACACTTCCCTCTCCCCGATATTTATTATGCGAACGGGCACCCTCCCATGGCGTACATCAACCACCCCCCGTGCTGTCAAAATGGTGGGCCTACTGTCCGAGTAAACTGGTTCTACCATTGCCTGGTAATCTCTACCTCTCAGACCAATAGCTGCCCGGCACCAAATCATCATTTCACTTTTTGGGGGCATGGCAATAGGAAAAGGGTCACACATTCTTACGCTACCAATCTCACCGCCGGAGAGTTCCACCTGTTGCCGTCGCATCAGTGCCCGGATCTCTTTCTGGAGCACCCGCTGCTCGCCGGAGCTGGCGTTCTTGGCAACCTGCTGTAAAAGGAAAATCACCTCTGCAAGACAATTTTCAATTACATTAGTTCCTAGAGTTATTTTTGGGTGACTCTCGTGTTTGTCAATATCTACAATGATCAGTCCCTGTGCTGCCAGTTCGACTCTACCGATTTTGATGGTCACCTCTTTAAATCCGATCTGTGGCACGGGCTGGCCATTGCTGGCGATGATACTCAAGTCGTCGTCAGGGTAGCGGGTAATATCCGAGTCATTCCAGTACTGCTTAAAGAGCACGTACGGGATGGTGGTGACCTGTGACCCGGTGTCCAGTAGGGCACTCATGGGAATGCCATCCAGTACCACAGGCAAGACTGGACGTCCTCCCACATATCTGTCGCGCCAGTTCGATGGGCCTGGTGATCTTTTTCCTGGGGGTTGGCCCTCTACCCCAGGTTGTGCCCGTTTAAAGAACAGTACCTTGCCATATGTCCAGGTTGATTGCAGCGGCGGCAGATGGGTCGTCCGTCCTCGCTGTATCGGTCACTGGGTCTTCCTCTGGCCGGTGGGGTCCTCATTGGTCGACGCCACGGGATGTCCTCCGGTCCGGATGCCAGCTGGATCTTCCCTGGGGTGGAAACTTGTAAAGACTGCACAGTTCGGGTTAGCGCAGCAACGCTCTTAGCTAGCTCTTGGACCTGATGGTGTAGGTCTGGAGCCGGGTCATTGTCCAAAGCCTGCGCATCAGCTCCCACAGGCCCTGCCGACAAGGGCGCCGCCTCCTGGTGGTAAGTGATAGCTGGGCGCCTGTGGGTCACAACGCCACCCGGTGCCGGTTCTCGGAGCACCCGGATGGCTCTGTCCTTGAACTGTGCAAAGCCCAGATGGGGATCCTGTAAGGCCATCGCCCGCAACTGGGTTCGGTGGGCATTACAATATAGTCCCTCTATAAATTGTTCGGTCAACAGCCTGTCCTCGTTTCCCACTCCATCAGGGTCGGTCTGCTTAATGGCCCTCAGGGCCTCTTGTAGGTTTAGTGCATAGTCCCTTATACTCTCATGCGCTCGCTGCTTGCACCCGTAGAATCTAAGCTTAATCTCGGCTGAGGTGCGGGTATCAAAGGTGTCCTTCAGCCGGGTTAGTATCCCTGCGACAGTCTTCCTCCCAGGTGGCCAGGATTTTACTTCCCTTTTGGCTGCCCCGGTTAGTTGGGCCACCAGGATGCTCACTTTTTGCTCTTCTGTGAGGGGGTACACCTGGAAGAGGCTATCCAGCTTTTCTCTAAAGTCATGCAGGGTATGTGACTCCCCTGAGTACTGGGGTAGCCAAGCTGCTCCCGGGATATAGGGCATGGTGAAGGGCATAACTGCAGCAGCGGTAGCGCTGGCGGGGGTTGAGGCAGTGAAGCTCTCCTCCGTATCCGACATCTTCCTCCCCCCTAGTGGACCGTGGCCTACCTTGCGATGATCCTGTTCCGTAGGCCGCGGCTCCGCAGTGGATCGTCAGGGTTGAGGACCTTCCGTCGCGCTCCTGTGACGTCGGCGTCTGCTGGGCTCCTTCCAGGACCTTACGCAACGTCCGGACGTGAGGCGGGGCTTCAGTTCTCGCGCGCTTTCGGAGTCCACGCCCCTCTTCTTCCCGCGCGGCGTCCTCAAGATGGCGTCCAATGGCGGGAAAACTCCACGGATGGCGGGAAGAAGGCAGAAGATGGCGCCGGATGGCGGGAAACTTCACCGATGGCGGGAAGAAGGCTGAAGATGGCGCCGGATGGCGGGAATCTTCACCACAGGTAAGTTTGAAAAGTCTCTTTTTCAGGCACGCAGTACCCGGTGGTTGCGGGCACGAAATCCTGCCGACTACGCCAAAGTTGACGCGCCCCTGGGCCTGTGTCGCGCTGCGTTGCGCACGCGGGAGCTTACCCGGAGCCGGATCTCTTGAGGGTTGTAGTCTCGTGGCGGTGACCCGGTCCGTGCCCAGGGAGTCAAACTGAGCGGCGATGTAACAGCGGTAGATGTAGGACGACTACGCCACCCGTTGAATGCAGCTATGGAGCTGCCGCTGCAGGACAGTCCGCTGAGGCCGGTGGATGGATGGTGCAGCGTAGATGGTATAACCCCCAACGGGAGGGGTATGGCCTCAGGGCAGCAGATGTGGATGATGGGGGTAGCAGGAACCACTCAGAGACGGTGCGGTGTAATTCAGGGTCTTTACTGGTAACAACGATAGACCCTCCCGGAGTACTTGCTAGTGAACGGGGCCTGGTCAGTCCTTGAGCAGATGGGATCTCCCCTGGCCAGGCGGAGTTGTAGGCCTCCCAAACTGACTGTACTCTTCTGGCTACCTTGCTAGAAGCGGATATAAGTAGCCCACGTCCCTGAGTGTACCGTGTGGTGCTCACCCGTATGGCCGGTGACTCGGGGCCTTCTAATGGCTTCCGCTCCACGATGGCGGTGCTGGTCCCACGCGTGTGACCGTGCCTTCGGGTTTCTGGGCCTGAGGACCTGAAATCCCCTGCCGGTCGGCTTCTGCTGCTGGGTAAGAGTTAGTCCCCACAGCCTCGGACGCCGGGTCCGGTAAGAAAGCTTCTCAGTCAGGGCGAGCTCTGCAGCTGCCAGCCCCTGACTCGTAGTAGTATTGCTTCTGCTGTTTCTTGTCTCTACTCTCCTTGACTGCTAACCCTGCTTCAGCCCCGGGTTTATATAGGGGAAGTTCTTCCCCTCCCAAGACTGGGCAGGAGGTGTGGCATGCACAGGATCCCTGACCAAAGGACCTCCCACCTGCTCTCAGACATAACATTACATTACTGTGGAAACCAGACCCCTGGGGTTCCACATATCCACCAGACTTATTAAACCTGACAGGGCACACCTGTGAAATGAAAACCATTTCCAGTGACTACCTCTTGAAGCTCATCAAGAGAATGTCAAGAGTGTGCAAAGCAATCATCAAAGCAAAAGGTGGCTACTTTGAAGAACCTAGAATATAAGACATATTTTCAGCTGTTTCACACTTTTTTGTTAAGTGTATAATTCCACATGTGTTAATTCATAGTTTTGATGCATTCAGTGTGAATGTACAATTTTCATTGTCATTGAAAATACAGAAAAATCTTTAAATGAGAAGGTGTGTCCAAACTTTTGGTCTGTCACTGTATATATCCAGGATGTGTGATCACGGGGTGCCATACATACCAGAATGGGAGATCAAGGGGTGTCATGCATACCAGGATGGGTGATCAAGGGATGCCATGCATACCAGGATGGGGGATCAAGGGGTGCCATGAAAACTAGGATGGGGATCAGGGGGTGCCATGCATACCAGGATGGTTGATCAAAGGGGTGCCATGAATACCGGGGGCTCAAGGGGTGCCATGCATTCCAGGATGGGGATGAGGGTCACGTATACCAAGATGTGATGGGGGCCACATATACCAGGAAGGAGGGACCATACATACCAGGATGGAGGATGGTAACAGAATTGGGGGACATTACCCCAATACCAATGTCAGCAGCAGACTCCTATTAGACAAAGATAGCACAAGTATACACAAAATGCAGTTTTTAAAAGGAAGGTTTTTATGATTAAGGGAAAAGGAAATCCAAACCTAAAGGGCCCTGTGTGAAAAAGTGATGCCCCTCCCTCCTTAAAACATAAATTAACTGTGATTTGTCACATCTTTGGGAAGCTGAGTTCAATTTCTGTAGCCCCACACAGCCCTGTTTACTGCCACACGTGTTCTCAATCAAGAAATCACTTAAATAGGACATGCCTGACAAAGTGAAGTAGAACAAAAGATCCTCTAAAGCTAGACATCATGCTGCGATCCAAAGAAATTCAGGACCAAATGAGAAACAAAGTAATTGAGATCTATCAGTCTGGAAAAAGTTCTAAACCCATTTTTAAAGATTTGGGACTCCAGCGAATCACAGTGGAAGTCATTATCCACAATAGGCAAAAATATGGAACAATGGTGAACTTTCCTAGGCGTGGCCGGCTGATCAAAATTACCCCAAGAGCGCAGCAACGACTCATCCAAGAGGTCACAAAAGACCCCACAACAACATCCAGAGAACTGCAGGTCTCACTTGCCTCAGTTAAGGACAGTGTTCATGACTACACCAAAAGAAAGAGACTGGGCAAAAATGACACGCATAGCAGAGTTCCAAGACGAAAACCATTGCTGAGCAATAAGAACAAAGGCTCATCTCAGTTTTGTCAGAAAACATCTTGATGATCGCCAAGACTTTTGGGAGAATACTCTGTGGACTGACAAGACAAAAGTTGAACTTTTTGGAAGGTGTATGTCCCATTACATCTGGCGTAGAAGTAACACTGAATTTTAAAAAAGGAACATCATACCAACAGTAAAATATGGTGGCGGTAGCGTGATGGTCTGGGACTGTTATGCTGCTTCAGGACCTGGAAGACTTGCTGTGGAAATGGAACCAAGAATTCTGCTGGTTAACCAAAAAATCCTGAAAGAGAATGTCTGGCCTTCTGTTCATGACCTCAAGTTGAAGTGCACTTGGGTTATGCAGCAGGACAATGATCCAAAACACACCATTAAGTCCACCTCTGAATGGCTTAAGGAAAACAAAATTAAGACTTTGCAGTGGCTTAGTCAAAGTCCTGACCTTAAGAAAGAGGTTCATGCTCGGAAACCCTCCAATGTGGCTACATTACAACAATTTTGCAAAGATGAGTGGGCAAAAATTCCTCCAGAGTGTTGTAAAAGACTCATTGCCAATTATCCCAAACACTTGATAGTAGTTGTTGTTGCTGAGGGTGCTTCAACCAGTTATTAGGTTTAGAGGGCAATCACTTTTTCACACAGGGCCCTGTAGGTTTGGATTTCTTTTTCCCTTAATAATTAGGATCTTCATTTAAAAACTGCATTTTGTGGTTACTTGTGTTATCTTTGTCTAATATTAAAATTTGTTTTGACATCTGAAATATTTAAGTATGACAAACATGCAAAAGAATGAGAAATCAGGAAGGGGCAAACAACTTTTCACACATACACATATACATATATATATATATTCATCCCGCAATGTCACATTCATGGTAGAAGAGAGGGATTGGTAAGATGGGACAACCATTACAAACCAGCCACCTGATCAGACGTTATTGAACACCTTTCCAGAAGCTTTAATCAATCTTATCTACTGTTATTTTCTGAAGAGAGGAAACAAATGTCCTAAAAATAAAAAAATATAAAAATGAAAGTTAAGAAAAAAAATAAATAAATAATAATAGTCTCACCTCCACTATGAGCATTTTTTGCTCTTCTAATAATCCAAGCTTTCCTAATTGTTCTTCTATTTGCTCCTGCGTCTTCATATTCCTCTCCAGCACAAATGATGCATGCTGGGGCTGTAAGAGCTGTAATAGAAGCCTAGAAGAACCATCAGAGGTCAGGCCCATCTGGTTACAGAAAGAACCCAGATACACGCTGTATAAGACAATGGGATGGAAACAAGATTTTAAAAGGAGTTATCAAACACTTTTATACTCCACTGGATAGGTCATTAATATAAGATAGGTGGGGTCCAACCATCGGCCCCCCGATGATCAGCTGTCATCACCTCTGGCAAGATGCAGGCAATGTTCAAAGTGGAACAAAACCGCTCCGTACACTGCGGCCGCTGCCGGGTGCAGACCAGCTATTGAGGAGTACCGGAGGTGATCTGCAGCACCAGGCAGTGGCCACTGGGGTGCGCTCTGTTCACAAGTTACATCCGGCCGTTGCCAGAGCTATAAACAGCTTATTGGTGGGGAGCCAAGAGTCGACCTACAACGATCTGATATAGACCACCTATTTTATGCATAAATCATCTGCATTAAAGTATTAGAGAACGTCTTTAAGAGCCCGGCATTTTCAGAGCCAAACTTCAGTCAACATCTAATAACCAATTACAAGGTCTTTCTTAGGACTCGTTCACACGAATGTATTTTCAGTAGGAAAGTTGTCTGTGGAACAAATGGACGGCACTCAGACCAATGGGATTCAATGGGAAAGTGCAGAGTAGTCATTTTTCTTTTTTGTCACTGATCGAATCTGTGTGTGAGCAAAAAATAAAGAAAGAAAATGGCAGCATGTCCTCGTTTCATCCGTCAGACAAGATTCACCCATTCAAGTCTATGGGTACAGAAAAAAATCTGCTTTTTACAGATACATTGCAATCCTGTAGCCCTGGAAACTGTAAATGGTTAAAAAGCCAGATTAGATCTGGACCGCACATGGACGACAAGTGAGGAAAGAATTCTCCCACTTTTCTGGATGAAACGCTGAATGATATTTTATCTGCTTGTGTGAACAGGCCCTTAGAGGTCTCGACAAGACGGAGGAGCTGATCCAGAGTGTCCAGGTAAAGCTAGCAGTCCAGGTAATGGCGGATATGGAGGCAACCATCCACATCGTGCTCCATGCCCTTCTAATCTGACCTCCGTGACAGTGATGCTCAGTGTAAAGCCTGAGCTCAGGAGATGTGGGCTCGGACCCTGTTCAGACACACTGGAACTGATCAATCTCCATTCAACATTATGAAGGTAAACCTGGAGCACTGGCCCCACTCAAATATATTGTATTATGGTCAAATCATTCCCTTTAGGAGCTGAGTGCTGTGTAATAGAGGAGGATAAGGCCCCCGTATACAGCCATCTATTCTCTGATAGGCGAGAGGGCAGAGACGTCATCTCCTCCTTTCTGATAATGTCCCCTGTATCCTGCTGACAGTGATTGTGCCATCCCAGCAGGTGACACTAGAGCCGCTCCCCGCTCTTAGGCTATGTGCCCATGTAAAACCGTCTGCCATGCAAAGCAATGTGAATTGGGATGTGCTGTGCACATGATGCGCTAATTAGCGCGCCGAATTCACATTGCGTTGCAAAACGCAGCATGACCATTTCTACCGCGATTACACGGCCATTGAAAAGCAGCAAACCCGCAGGTATATGTGGATTTACTGCGTTTCAATTAAATTCAATGGCCGAGAATTTGCAGCGTAATCGGGGTGCGTGTGGTACCCAGGATGAAGAAGAGACTACAACTCCTCTTCATCCCGGCTACCAAGCGGTGAAAAAAAGAAAGAAATAAGTTAAAAATAAAAAAAACCTGTATACTCCCCTCTCCGGTCTGCTCCCGGCGGCGTCCTCTCTCCTCGGCGTCCAGCGGTGTACTGGCAGGACCTGCGGTGACGTCATCTAGTCAGCTGATGGTCACTCGACCGCTGACGTCAGAGGTCAGGTGATGGTCGCGTGACCATCAGCTGACTAGATGACGTCACCGCAGGTCCTGCCAGTATACCGCGGGACGCTGAAGAGAGAGAACGCCGCCGGGAGGAGACTGGAGAGGTGAGTATACAGGGTTTTTTTTATTTTTAACTTTTTAATTCTTTTTTTTTTTACTATAGATGCAGCATTTAAAGCATCTAAGTTGGTCACACAATATAAATCCATGCCGGTTGCCGGTTGCATGGATTTATATTGTGTGACCAACTTGTCAAGCACTTTTCCAAGTGATGCTCAAAATCACTTGGAAAAGTGCTTGAAAAAACGCTGAAAAAATGCTGAAAAAACACTTCTCTCTGGCAGAAAAAATGCATGTAAATCTGCATGTAAATCTGCATGTAAATCTGCATATGTTTTTTTCTGCCAGAGAGAGGCAAAAACGCTCTGCATCAAATCTGCTACGTGTGCACATAGCCTTAGCGTGTATGTGCTGTACTTATCATTCAGGACTGTGCAAAGACCTGCCTGTGACCAAAAGAACAACAAGGCTGTGTGCACACGCTGCAGATTTGGTGCGTTTTTCAATGGAACAGGCTGCCACGAGAGGTGGTGAATTCTCCTTCAATGGAAGTCTTCAAACAGAGGCTGGACAGACATTTGTCTGAGATGGTTTAGTGAATCCTGCATTGAGCAGGGGTTGGACACTAGGACCCTGGAGGTTCCTCCAATTCTAATGTTCTAGGATTCTATGTATAAACACCAGCTGCAATCTTCCATGGAGAAGTAACTGTGGTTTCAGGAGAACTTGCAGCAGAAGGTCTGTGCCTTCCGCTAGCTCCTCCCCCTTCCGCTAGCTCCTCCCCTTCCTTCTGTAAAGAGTATTAATAGCACTAACTGTCATCTATCTCACTAATAGGAAAGTTTGTCTTCACTGAATACAGATTTTACAGATGTTACCGCAAATTGAGACTGAAAGATCAATCCAGCAGGAAAAAGAAGACTTCTCTGATAAGATTATAAAATTACTTGTTTTAATTTTTGTTTTGTAAATTAATATTACACATTAAAATAACGGTTATTCTTTAACTAATAAAGCACTTAGGACACGGATTCATTAAGACTGGCCATATTCAAGCTGCTCTTGATGAGGGAGCGTGCTGGAGTCAGACGGTCCAGATTCATTAAGTGGCGCATGAATTATGCACTTCTGACAAGTGGTGTGTGCATCTTGCCACAAATCTTACTCCAGTCACGGACTGGAGTAAGATTTCTGGTGTAAGGGAAGCCACAGTTCGCTATGAATTAGACAAGCTGTGGTGCCACACTTCCATCCTGCCTCAACTCTGCCCATTTTGGTGAAGCTGGGCAAAACTGACATGAAAACACCAAACGTCACAACATTTTTGATCAACTCAACAATGCACAAAAATTGTGACTTTTCAAAGTGATTTACACCAGAATTCTGGCATAATTGCATTGATCAATCAGGACTATAGTGTCCTAAGTTTTTATACTTCATTAAAACATCCTCCTCCTCCCAAGAGGTGGTCCTAGGTACTGACCCTCGCAGTGCTCGGTCACTTCTGCTGCAGGACTGCTTGTCCGGCTTCTCGGTACAGATGAGATCCTCTATATACCTTGCCCTAATGAAGCCGGCACAGGACCACGTCCACAGCTGCCCCCTGTGTGTGGGGGCCGTCCACTTCTATTCCAGGGTCCTAGTACGGAGTGATCAGCTCTGGATACAGTGGGGTGGTCTGTTCTGGCAATGTCATGTATACATTGCTGGGGGGCTCCCAGTGATGTCTGAGCACATAAGCTGAATCTATGGCAGTTCTGTGATGGATCCTCGCAGTCAGTGATGGAGGAAAAGCCTCATGGAAGATTCAGCCGGACAAATCCACAACTGTGGACTGAATGGAGGCAGAGAAATCAGTGGCTGCAAACAAGACATTTCTTCTTGTAGATTCCCAGATGATTGGGAATAGTTGCTTGAAGATGTAAGACCCCGGTCAGGTGATCGCTGTTATTAACTCCTTTTGCCTAAAAAAAATACAAATAAAATCTGCAGTCACTTTTGATCATTTTTGGTCACAGCTTCGAGCCTTAGTCTTTCTTCTCTAATTCTATCCAGTAATGGAGATTACAATGATAGCATACACGGTACCATCTAGAGCCACAATACATTTATAAGGAAAGGAGTTCTAGAATAGCAGAAAATGTCTGTAATGTCACAGAAACAATCACATTAAATAGGATCTGTCACTTGTCATAAATCTAGAACATTTATTTGGTGTAAATGCCGCTGTTCTTCTGGATCTGGGATTGGTTTTATTCCCTTTTCCATCGGCCACTCCACTCCTCTTACTTATATATTCATCTTGTCCCTTTAGCTAAGTGGTAGTGATACAAAACTCTTCTACATGGGGGTCTTTTTAACCCCTTAATGACCGGAGCATTTTCCAGTTTTGCATTTTCATTTTTTGCTCCCCTTCTTCCCAGACCCATAGCCTTTTTATTTTTAGGTCAATATTGCCATGTGAGGGCTTATTTTTTGCGGGACAAGTTGTACTTTTAAACGCCATCACTGGTTTTACCATATCATGTACTGAAGAACGGGGACAAAAATTCCAAGCGCGGTGAAATTGCAAATGAAATGCAATTCCACGGTTGTTTTTTTTTTACCACGTTCACTGAATGCTATAACTGACCTGCAATTATGATTCTCCAGGTCATTACGAGTTTGTAGACACCAAACATGTATAGGTTCTTTTTTATTTAAGTGGTGAAAAAAAATCCAAAGTTTGCTAAAAATGACGCCATTTTCCGAGACCCGTAGAGTCTCCATTTTTCGGGATCTGGGGCCAAGTGAGGGCTTATTTTTTGCGTGTCGAGCTGATCGCCCGTTATTTCATTTTATTTCAATGTTGTGACGACCAAAAAACATATTTCTGCCGTTTAGAATTTTCTCGTTACGCTGTTTACTGATCGGATTAATTCTTTTTTTTATATTGATAGAATGGGCGATTGTGAACGCAGCAATACCAAATATGTGTATGTGTTTTTTCTTTATTATTATTATTTTGAATGGGGCGAAAGGAGGGCGATTTAAACTTTTATATATTGTTTTACCTTTTTCATATTTTTAAAAACATTTTTTTCCACTTTCTGCATGCGTCAATAGTCTCCACAGGAGACCAGAAGCTGCAGTTACCTGATCGGCTCGGCTTCAGAAAGGCGATGAGCAGATTGCCTCTATGTAGCAGAAATGCTCATGTGCTATGAGCGCCAACCACTAGGTGGCGCTCATACCAAGCAAGACATGACAACCACAGGGGTCTGCTGCAGACCCCGGGTTGCCATGCCCACGCATCGGTAACCCGCGATCACGTGACAGGTCACCGATGGGCGGGGCTAATGCCGCTGTCAGAGATTCACAGCGGCATTTAAGTGGTTAACAGCTGCGGGTGGATCGCAATTCCACCAACGGCTGTTGCAGCCACATGTCAGCTGTAAGAATCAGCTGACATGTGCCTGGTTCAGTGCGGGCTCAGCGCCGGAGCCAGTGCTGAACCGGGGGTGATGGCCTGGGGCGTACTAATACGCCCCTGGCCAGTAAGGGGTTAAAGACCACTCCGAGTTGGCTAAAAAGACTACTTTACACAAGGCGTAAAGTGCCATATCTTAGAAACGAAGGGGCACAGGAAAGAAAAACAAAATGACGCAGATTCATGAGAACGGAAAAAATTACACATTTATGTCAAGTGACAGCTTCTCTACAAAGGAAGTTGTTCAACAGAAAAAGTTGTCTTAATGTACTTAAAATAAAAACTGCTGAAACTTCCTGTAACACGGCTGGGTGTGGACCCACTGCTCCTGGGGCCGGGCTTACCCTGGAGTGGCGTCACTAAGCTACTAACTGGTTTTCACTAGAGCCTCTGGTGGCGAGGATAGTCTTGGCCGCAGGTAGTCGCCAGGTACCACTCCTGATCTCTGCAGGACAAAGCAGGGTTAAATTCCTGCAGAGACCGGCCATGCCCCCTAAGGCCAAATGGAAAACACCATGCGAGCGGACCTGATGGGAGGAGAGCTGCAAGAGGCAAACCTCAGCGAGCCGACCTGATGGGAGGAGACGCCGAACGCTGACGATGGAGAGTAGGACGACGCTGAGGAGGCACGTGAGTTACTGCTGTGACAGCACCCCCCTGACGCCCCACTGTTCTTTAGGCCAACCCGACGGAGAAACTGCTCAAAAATCGCAGGGGGGAGAACGATGTTGTCGGCAGGCTCCCAAGACCTTTCCTCAGGAGCGAAACCCCTCCAATCAACTAGACAGGCAGGTGTGGAAAAATGCTGCATAGTGAAAATGGTTTAAAAAGTAGAAGTGTCTATTTTTATTAATTAACAAAATACAAAGTGAATGAACACAATACATCATCAAAGCATCAATTCTTCTGGATGCACTTACACAGTTTTGAAGGAACTCGACAGGGAGATTGTTCCGAACATCTTGGAGATCTAACCACAGATCCTATGTAGGCTTTCGCAAAACCTTCTGTCTCTTCATGTAATCCCAGACAAACTTGATGTTGAGATCAGGGCTCTGTGGGGACATATAATCACTTCCAGGACTCCTTTTTCTTCTTTATGCCATTTACAGTTCTTAATGACATTGGCTGTATATTTGTGGTCGTTTTGCTGCTGCAGAATAATGTTGGAGGCCATCAGACGCCTCCCTGATGGAATTGTATGATGGAGTCCTTAATGCTGAAAAATACAGGCAGATAATTAGCCATCAATCCTGACTAAATCCCTAACTCCATTTGCTAAATTGCATGGACCATCCACTGTGCTTCACTTGGCAATCAACCTCTGCCTTAACGAGACACGCGTTCCAGCAGTGCAGAGCAAATTCACACCACCTCCATACTGCGCAGCACAGCAATCAGGCAGTCTTCAAATTAATATGCCTTGAAGATCGCAGTCATACAGCTGAAGAGTTGTGGACAGCTCTCCAGGCTCAGTTTCAGCAATAGCCGTCTCCGCTGAACCTGGAGCCAGGGAAGGCCATGTACGATAACGGTGCCAACCTGTTTGTGGCTCTACGCCAAGGCGAACCCACACACGTGCTTTGCATGGCTCACGTCCTCAACCTGGTGGAACAGCGATTTCTCCGCCACTATCCCGGCCTGGATGAGCTGCTTCAGAAAGTCCGGAAGCTGTGTGCTCACTTCCGCCGTTCGCACCCCTCATGTCATCGACTTGCATTGATACAGAGGTCTTTCTCCATGACAGTTAACAGGTTGATAGTGATGTGCCAACGCGGTGGAATTCCACTCTGCACATGTTGCAGCGACTGTGGCAGCAGCAACGAGCCCTGACGCAGTATGTCATGTCGTATAGCCTGTGCCAACGCAGTACGGACGTGGGGCATATCACGTTTACGGAGTGGGAACAGATTAAGGACCTCTGCACCCTTCTGCACAGTTTTGAAATGGCTATTATTAACCCCTTTACCCCCCAGGGTGGTTTGCACGTTAATGACCAGGCCAATGTTTACAATTCTGACCACTGTCACTTTAGGAGGTAATTACTCTGAAACGCTTCAACGGATCCCGCTGACTATGAGACTATTTTTTCGTAACATATTGTACTTCATAATAGTGGTAAAATTTCTTCAATATCACTTGCGTTTATTTGTGAAAAAATTGGAAATTTGGCAAAAATTTTGAAAATGTCACAATTTTCAAAATTTGAACTCTTATTCCGTTAAATCAGAGAGATATGTCACACAAAATAGTTAATAAATAACATTTCCCACATGTCTACTTTACATCAGCACAATTTTGGAACCAAAATTTTTTTTTATTAGTGCGCTATAAGGGTTAAAAGTTGATCAGCGATTTCTCATTTTTCCAACAAAATTTACAAAACCATTTTTTTTTTTTAGGGACCACATCACATTTGAAGTGACTTTGAGGGGCCTTTATGACAGAAAATATCCAAAAATGACACCATTCTAAAAACTGCACCCCTCAAGGTGCTCAAAACCACATTCAAAAAGTTTATTAACCCTTCACGTGCTTCACAGGAATTTTTGGAATGGGGAAGAAAAAAAATGAACATTTAACTTTTTTCACAAAAATGTTACTTTAGACCCCAATTTTTTTATTTTTGCAGGGGTAACAGGAAAAAATGGACCCCAAAATTTATTGTGCAATTTCCCCTGAGTACGCAGATACCCCATACGTGGGGAAAAAACACTGGGCGCACAGCAGGGCTCAGAAGGGAAGGAGCGCCATTTGACTTTTTGAATGTAAAATTTGCTTGAATAATTAGTGGACGCCATGTTGCGTTTGGAGAGCCCCTGATGTGCCTAAACAGTGGAAACCCCCCACAAGTGACACCATTTTGGAAACTATACCCCTCAAGAGTTTTATCAAGGGGTATAGTATACATTTTGAACCCAAAGGTACGAAAGAATTTGATAACATTAGGTCAACATATTAAATAAGTTGTCATTAGTCTTGAGCGCAAGTGCTCGCTACTTGAGTTTGCATCGGGTACTCGGGTATGCACCAAGTATCGCGGGTGCTCGAATGACATGCTCGAGTCCCCGCCCCGCATGTTTCACGGTTGTTAGACACCCAAAAAAAACATGCGGGGATCGCTCGTGCATGGCAGGCGATCCCAGCAACGTTTTTTTTTGGCCGCGAAGCATATGGGGAGGAGACTCGAGCATGTCACTCGAGCACCCGCGATACCCAGTGCATACCCGAGTACCCGATGCAAACTCAAGTAGCGAGCACTTGCGCTCAACACTGGTCACCATATTATCTTTTTTTTTTTCTTTACTTCTGAAAAAAATCCAACCCTAGCCCCAACCCTAATACAACCCCAACCCTAACCCTAGTACATCCGTAACCCTAGAGTTTATTTTTTTACACCATTCCCCGCGTGGTATAAGTGATTAGATTACTTTATTCTTCGGGTGAGTGTGATTACAGCAATACCAGATTCCTATCGGGTTTTTATGACTGACAGCGGTCACACACTAAAAGACGCTTATTTTGCAAAGACTAGTGTTTGCATCACCATATTTTGAGAGCTATAATTTTTCCATATTTTGGCCGACAGAGTCATGTGATGGCTTGTTTTTTGCAGGACAAGTTGAGGTTTTTTTATTGGTACCATTTTCGGGCACGTGACATTTTTTTTCTATTCTGATTTTTGGGAGGCAGAATAAACAAAACGCAACAATTCAGGAATTGTTTTTTTGCGTTTTTTTTTATGCCATTCTGCGTGTGGTAAAATTGATAATGCAGCGTTATTCTTCAGGTCAGTGCAATTTTTCTATAGTTTTTTTTATGTTTTGCCGCTTTTACACAATAAAAACGATTTTCTAGAAAAAATATTTTTTTGTGTCGCTTTATTCTGAGAGCTATAACTTTTTTTTTTTTTCGGACAATGTTGCTGTATGGTGGCTTGTTTTTTTGCGGGACAAGATGACTTTTTTAGCGGTACTATTTTTATTTACATTTGTCTTTTTGATCGCGTCTTATTCCATTTTTGTTTGGCGGTATGATGATAAAGCATTTTTTTTTTTTTTTACTGTGTTCGCTAAAGGGGTTAACTAGTGGGACAGTTTTATAGGTCAGGTCGCGGCGATGCCAAATATGTGTACTTTTATTGGTTTATTTTTTTTTTCATAATAAATAAATATTATGGGTTCAATATATTTTTATTTTTTGGGGATTATTTTTTTCTTTTTTCTTTTTTTATATTTTTACAATTTTTTTTAAAAAAAATTTTCTTTTCACTTTTCTACTTTTTTTTTTTACTTTTACTTGTCCCACTATGGGAGTTTCACTTTTTACAGCCTGATCGGCTGCATGGCATAGAGAGCAGCAGCTCTCTTTGTCATGCAGCCTGTCAGCGCTGCACACCGGGGAGACATTTGTCAAATGTGAACACTCCTGATTGGAACTCGATGTGCTGGGTTGGCTGTATTCGAAGAGGTTTTGGTCTTCTTTACAATAGTTCAACTCTAGTGAAATAAATTTTTTGGTGCAGATATTGTTCTCCACAAAAGGGGTACACAGACCTGATAAACTCAAAATTGGTATATAAAGCAGGCTACATCTCCGCTTAAAATTGTTTGGGACAGATATTGTTCTCCATACAGGGGGGGGGGAGTTGAGTAAGAGTAGTTCCGTGACCCTCGACTTCTGTGCGGTCGGGGCAAGAAGAGGAGGAGGGTGACTCTGAAGGTGAGGAATAGGATAGCACATGGGATGATGAGGTTGTCCATCCAACTTGACGTGAACCCAGAGGTACGCAGCTGAGTAGCTCATCCGAGGAGGTGGAGGAGGAAGACGAGAAGGTTACGTTGCGTCCTATGGCGCAGACACAAAGTAATGCAAACACGAGGAGCACTGCATCCTTCGCAACAACTGTGGCAGTGACCGGCAGCGGTCGCTGGTCTGCAGCTCGCAGGGGCGGCAAAGGTTGCCTCGTCTGGTCTTTTTTTTTTTTTTTTTTTTTGAGACCGCAAAGGATGAGCCAGATCGCGTTATCTGCAAAGTTTGCGATAAAAAACTCGGTAGAGGGAAAAAGTGCTAATAATTTGACTACTACATGCATGAACCTTCACATACTTACACATGTGTTACGCTGGTAATCTTACCGCGCTAAAATGCGGACCTCAACAACCATCAGCTGCCCCATCAACCGCATCAGCTGCTTCTTCCTCCTCCTCCTCTGTTACCGTGCCAAGTATTGTCACGCAGGTCTCCCACCGCAGAACTTCTAGTTCTTTTCCCGTTCCAGTCAGGCTTAAAGAGAGCCTGTCAGCTGTATCAGAAGCAGACATGCCTGCTGTGTTTGTTTCACTGAGAACACCACGTTTCTCAATCCACCGTTACATCTGTACTTGCACCTCACTCACGGTCCAGCAGTTTGTCCTTTTCACCATACTCGGCCCTCTATCAGCACCACAGCCAGCACTCAGTGCCGCATTTGTGGTCACGTAAAAGATTGTTTCCTTCCACACATGACAAAGCTAAGAGGTCAAACTTCACCATCTCCAAACTGTTGGCCACGCAAATGGTGGTGTCAGTCCCTAATTTTTTGAACTGTGAACAAGGCTGTATGGCTGCTTTTTTACTGAGGAGGTAACCGGAGAACCTGAAGGAAACCCCCACAAACACGGGGAGAACATACAAACTATTTGCAGATGTTGTCCTATATCATCATGGAGTTAGCTCGTTGTGTAGGAGACCGACCACCACTGCTGTCTACCTTTTGACCATTGTGTTGAAGCTTGCAAGGTGTTATGGGTTTACCGTCACAGAGAGGAGCCAGAAGCGTCTGATTCCTCCCACTCCTGCAGTCATTAGAAGCCTTTCGCCTTCATATTAATCGGTGCAGGGGTTTATCTGCTCAGTTGTGAGCTCTTGGAAGCTTGCCGTGATTTAGGCTCTCAGCAGATTTGTTCCATGCATCTCCCCTACAGTGATAACGCTGTACCCCAACACATCAGACTGTCGCCTACCATGGAAACCTTGAAAAGGAAGCTGAAGATCCACTTCTTCTGACAAGCGTACAATATGTGGTAACCCTCACTCCAGCATACTTTTGCACAACCAGCTGTACCCTGACCTACTGTATCCTCAACCATCTCTTGCAGATTGTTTGTGCGCCCTCGCAGGCAGGGTCCTCTCTCCTCTTGTACCAGTCGGTGACCCCTTTTCACATGCAAAGCACCACGGAATAAATGTCGCTGGAATAGTAATAATAAATATAGTATTTGTACTCTGGCATCAATTGACCCACTTTCCTGGTGTCTACACCCTTAATTTGATGTGTTTTCACAGCTTTTGGGCCAGAGTGAAGGTGTTGCATATTCTTTTTTTTTTTTTTGTCCCCCCCCCATTGAACAGTATGGTGTTCGGAAATGTTCGGCGAATGTCTAAATATTCTATGAACATTTCCGAACCGAACATTGAAATGTTCGCTCATCTCTACTTGTTAGCTAATTAAAAAAAAAAAAAAGATTGCTCTCAGCAGGAAAAAACAAGATAATCTTGTAGTTATGATATCTTTTAATGGCTAACAAAAATAATAAAATAATCGATGTTACAAAGCAAGCTTCTTAGGTCTCTTCCTCAGGCATGGTATAACAAAATATCTGAAGAAACACAAATATATGCACAAAAAAAGACAGAGGTATGGCATAATAAATGGAGATTTAACTAAACAATCAAACTGAGCTTAGAGCTGATGACACTGCTGGACATATTCCAACACTGAAGGGAAGGAATCCTGATATATCTTTCATCTGCTGCACTACGTTTCCTTGCTTGACCATTGCATCTACAGCACTTAACGTTGCCCATTTCTTGGTGTCCTCGATGTTGAGAAATACAGGCAGATTCTTATCCACCATTCAGTACCATTACGGAGGTGTCTGACTGGTGCCAAAATCATTCTGCAGCCGGACAACAACGATACAGGCAATGTCATTAAGAAAATACAGAATGAAGTACATCCTACAGTACAGCAAAAGAACAAGTCAACCGAACATGCAGTGTACAACTAGGAGGGACCGATGTGCAAAGAAAATATCACGTATACCAAGTGCACTGCCATGAGATTGTACATTATGAAGGCCTGGGATCAAACAATTTTAATAATAAAAAAATAAAAATAAACTGCTCCCACTGGGGGCCCGGAAACATAGAATGGGCCGGGGGTGAGACCCAGGAACAGTAAGAAGGAAAAAATGCCGAACACTTCACCATACCACAAACTCTGCCACCAGATATGAGGATCGACGCTCTCACCCTTCCACCAGCCCCAAAAGAGTGCAGGCAGTTAGGAGTGACCCGGGCACTCCTCAATGTCAAGAACCAAAAGGCAGGTTACAGGGTCCTCTGCGACAGGCTTCTCCATACTGTCATGTAGGAATCTAACCAACTTGGCCAGTAAGCCCAAAACTCTGGACAGTGTCACAGAAGGTGGAGGAACGTCCCCCGGCCCTTGCGGCACATGAGGCATACATCCAGGAACTGGGGCTGGACCCTACTCATCCTGGCTGTGGTGTAATATGTGCAATGTAGGATACAGAGTTGAGCCGCTCTCTCGGAATAGCTAGGAATTAGTTTGTCTAAGCTGTAGGAAATGGAAGGGTAAAGAAGATTTCACTTCAGAACATGAAATGGGTCACCAGCCACATAGACCTGACCCAGGTAAACCGAGCCTGCCCTTTCCCATAAGGGCCCTCACTCCAAATCTAATAATTCAATAAGAGTGCTGCTATGCCAGAGAGGGGTATGATTGTGAGAAAAAGGAGCACAGAAAAGTTTCCATACCATGGTCTAGATTGAAAATCAGTTATGTATTGAAGGGGCCCTCTAGAGCAGGGATGTCAAACTCAAACACACAGAGGGCCAAAATGAAAAACTTGGACAAAGTCGTGAGCCAATCAGTATACAGTATAATGTGCCCCACATAGTCCTCCATACAGGGTAATGGACCCCACATAGGGGTGGCGGTTCTGGTGCCGCAAGCCAAATATAAATCACCCTGCGGACAAGAGCTTTCCATGTTTGCTCTTGGAGGAGCAAAAAAGTATGTGCAAAGGGTGTTTAATCTCTGGGTCATAGGGTCAGATGTGGCACCCCAGGGGTCTGGTTGCCACAGTAATAGAAATATCATGTCTGAGAGCAAGTGGGAGGTTTCTCTGGTCAGGAGCCCTAAGCATGCAACACGGCCCACCCAGACCTGGGAGGGGAGGAATCTGCCCTTATAAACTGGGTCTGGGGCGGGATTAGGGAGTGAAGTCCCAGACAGAGACGCAGTCAGGTCTGGAGGACAGCAGACACAGGGAAATTGACAACAGGAGCTCTGTAGGAGCAGGAGCGAGTGCCAGAGGCTGGAAGCTAGATAGCTCGCCTTGGCTGAAGACACTAAACCCGGACACGGAGTCCGAGGCTGTGGGGACATCCAGGTCCAGCAGCAGAATCCAACCGGCAGGGGATTCTATGTCCTCTGGCCTTAGAAACCCGAAGGCACGGTCACAAGCAAGGGACCAGCACCGCCATCGTGAAGCGGAGGCTAACGGAAGGCCCCAAGTCACCGGCCATACGGGTGAGCACCACACGGTAGACTCAGGGACGTGGGCTACTTCTATCCGCATAGAGCAAGGTAGCCAGGAAAGAGTGCAGATAGTCGGGGAGGCCTACAACTCCACCTGGCCAGGGGAGATGCTACTTGCTCACAGACTGACCAGACCCCTACTGCTAACCAGTACTCCCGGGAGGGTCTGCTTTATACCATCAGTAAAGACCCTGAACTGCACCACACGTCTCTGTGTTTCATCGCCGCACCAGCACCATTACTATCGGGACGCTCACACCATCACTCCCATCATCTCACGCTAGCTGCCCTGAGGCAATACTTCTCCCGTAGGGAGTTATCCCATACTCGGCTGCGCAAACAACATCAGCCTCAGCGGTCTGCAGCGCAGCGGCGGTCCCCACTGACCGCAATCCACGGGTGGCGTAGTCGGACATTGTTATTACCTTAAGACTGCCACTGGTTTGACCACCCTGGGCACGGACCGGGTCACCGCCACGGAGACTACAACCCTCAGCGATCCGGCTCCGGGTATCCCCCGAACAGCACTGGCCCAGGGGGCGCGTCAACTGTGGCGTAGTCGGCAGGATTTCGTGCCCGCAACCACCGGGTACTGCGTGCCTGAAAAAGACTTTTATACTTACCTGTGGTGAAGTTTCCCGCCGTCCGGAGCCGTTTCCCGCCATCGGACGCCATCTTGGACCGTTTCCCGCCGTCTTCTGCCGTCTTCCCGCCATCCGCAGCTGCTTCCCGCCTTCAGACACCATCTTCGGGACGCCGCACAGGAAGAAGAGGGGCGTGGACGCCGAAAGCGCGCGAGATCTGAAGCTCCGCCCCACGCACTGACGCTGCGCAAGGTCCTGGAAGGGAGGAAGAGCGACGCTGACGTCATCGGAGCGCGACGCCAGGTCCTCAACCCCGACGATCGACTGCGGAGCCGCGGCCTACGGAAGAAGAGCATCGCAAGGTAGGCCACGGTCCACTAGGGAGGAAGGAGGATGTCGGACACAGAGGGGAGCTCCACCGCCACACCGGCCGCCAGCGCAACCGCTGCAGCAGTCATGCCATTCACCATGCCCTATATCCCGGGGGCAACCTGGCTACCCCAGTACTCAGGGGAGTCACATACCCTGAGTGACTTTAGGGAAAGACTTGATAGCCTCTTCCAGGTATACCCCCTCACAGAAGAGCAAAAAGTGAGCATCCTGGTGGCCCAGTTAATCGGTGCAGCCCAAAGGGAGGTAAAGTCCTGGTCACCTGGGAAGAAGAGGACTGTCAGAGAGATACTAGCCCGGCTGAAAGACACATTTGATACCCGAACCTCAGCCGAGATAAAACTAAGATTTTACGGGTGCAAACAACGGGCACATGAAAGTATAAGAGACTATGCTCTAAACCTACAAGAGGCCCTGAGAGCCATTAAGCAGGCAGACCCTGACAGCGTGGGAAATGAAGACAAGCTGTTGACCGAACAATTTATTGAGGGTCTACTGTGCAATGCCCACCGAACCCAGTTGCGGGCAATGGCCTTACAGGACCCTGACCTGTACTTTGCACAGTTCAAGGACAGAGCCATCCGGGTGCTCCGAGAACCGGCACCAGGTGGCGCTGTGACCCACAGGCGCCCTACTATCACTTATCACCAGGAGACGGCGCCCTTGTCTGCAGGGTCTGTGGGAGCTGATGCGCAGGCTTTGAACAATGACCCGGCAACAGACCTGCACCATCAGGTCCAAGAGCTGACTAAGAGCGTTGCCGCGCTAACCAGAACTGTGCAGTCTTTACAGGTCTCTTCTCCAGGAAAGATCCAGCTGGCATCCGGCCCGGAGGACGTCCCGTGGCGCTGACTGAGGAGGACCCCACCGGCCAGAGGAAGACCCAGCAACAGATACGAGGACGGACGACCCATCTGCCGCCGCTGCAATCAACCCAAACATATGGCAAGGTACTGTCATTTAAACGGGCACAACCTGGGGTAGAGGGCCAACCACCAGGCATAAGATCATCAGGCCCATCAAACTGGCGTGACAAATACGTAGGGGGACGTCCGGTCTTGCCTGTGGTACTGGATGGCATTCCTATGAGTGCCCTACTAGACACCGGGTCACAGGTCAACACCATCCCGTACGTGCTCTTCAAGCGGTACTGGAATGACTCGGACATAACCCGCTACCCAGATGACGACCTGAGCATTATCGCCAGCAATGGTCAGCCCGTGCCACAGATAGGATTTAAAGAGGTGACCATCAAGGTCGGTAAAGTTGAACTGCTGGCACAAGGACTGATCATTGTGGACATTGACCGTTGCGAGAGTCACCCAAAAATAACCCTAGGTACTAAGGTAATTGAAAACTGTCTTGCAGAGGTGATTCTTATTTTGCAACAGGTTGCCAAGAACGCCAGTTCCAGCCAGCAGCGTGTCCTCCAAAAAGAGATCCGGGCACTGATGAAGCGGCAACAAGTGGAACTATCTGGTGGTGAGATAGGTAGCGTGAGAATATGTGACCCGTTCCCTATTGCCATGCCCCCAAAAAGTGAGATGATGATTTGGTGCCGGGCAGCTATTGGTCTAAGAGGTAGAAACTACCAAGCAATGGTAGAACCCGTCTACTCAGACAGTAGGCCCACCATTTTGACAGCACGGGGGGTGGTCGATGTACACCATGGGAGGGTGCCCGTCCGCATCATAAATATCGGGGAGAAAGAAGTATACCTGCCCCGGTATGCCACGCTAGCCAAATTGTTCACCATCAACCAGAACTCTGTACAGGCCGTGGAACCCTTGCCTCCATCTCAACCAGAGGAAGGTAACGGCTCTAAGAAACCAATGGAGGACTGGTGTCAGCAACTGCATTTGGGTACTGACTCCACTCCCTCACACCAAAAACAGGGAGTCTATCGGGTGGTTCAAGAGTACGAGAGACTGTTTAGTAAACACCCGCTAGACTTCGGGCTAGTAAAGGGGGTAGAACATCACATCCCCACGGGAGACCATCCTCCCATAAAGTAGAGATACCGACCCGTACCCCCTGCACACTATCAACACGCCAAGGGGATGCTAAAAGACATGAAGGAGGCTGGGGTAATCAGGGACAGCTGTAGGCCCTGGGCAGCTCCACTAGTCTTAGTGAAAAAGAAAGACCACACCATGAGAATGTGTGTAGACTACAGGAAGGTCAACCGTATCACACACAAAGATGCGTACCCGTTACCAAGGATAGAAGAGTCCTTAGCTGCATTAAAGTCTGCTAACTTCTTCTCTACTTTGGATCTCACTAGCGGGTACTGGCAGGTTCCTGTAGCAGAGGCGGACCAGGAGAAAACCGCATTCACCACCCCGATGGGACTCAGCGAATTTAACTGTATGCCGTTCGGGCACTGCAACGCACCAGGAACCTTCCAACGGTTGATGGAATGCTGTCTGGGACACCGGAACTTCGAGACGGTCCTACTATACCTGGACGACGTCATCGTCTATTCCAAGACCTATGAGGACCATCTGGAACACCTGGCAGAAGTGTTTGAAGCCCTGGCAAACTATGGCCTAAAGGTAAAACCCTCAAAGTGTCATCTACTGAAGCCAAAGGTGCAGTACCTGGGACACGTGGTGAGTGCTGACGGAGTAGCCCCCGACCCTGACAAGATCACCGTGATTAAGGACTGGCCAAGACCATCCAGCATAAAGGAAGTGCGGCAGTTCCTCGGGTTGGTAGGCTACTACCGAAGATTCATTCCCGGTTTTACCAAGAAGGCAGCTCCTATGCAGGACCTCCTGATAGGCCAGTCCAGGAAGGCCAAAAACCAGAAGCCACCCTTCAAATGGGAAAAGCTGTAAGAGGAGTCCTTCCGCCAGCTGAAGATGGCCCTCACGGGGGATGAAATCCTGGCGTACCCTGATTACAGCCAGCCCTTTATCCTCTACACGGACGCAAGCAACATCGGGCTAGGAGCCGTACTGTCCCAGATCCAGCAGGGGAGAGGACGGGTAATTGCTTACGCCAGCCGCAAACTGCGACCCACGGAAAGAAACCCTGAGAATTACAGCTCGTTCAAGCTAGAGTTCCTGGCAGTGGTGTGGGCAGTAACCGAACGTTTCAAGCATTACCTTGCCTCTTCCAGGTTCACCGTGTACACGGACAACAACCCGTTGACACACCTGGACACTGCAAGACTGGGTGCCCTGGAGCAGAGATGGATGGCCCACCTGTCCAATTTTGAGTTCACAATCAAATACCGGGCAGGACGCTCCAATACCAACGCAGACGCCCTGTCCAGGATGCCAAACCTACCGGACGAAGGGGAGGATCCAGAAGAATTGGAAGAGATCGAACTCCCTGCATTTCACCATCATGGGATTACCCAGTATTCCCACCGTGTGAGGGGCCAGCGATCCGCTACGTTCAACCCCTTACCTCACTACAACTGGGCGGAGACGCAAGACAGTGACCCCGCAGTCCGTCTGGTGAAGGAGATGCTGACCCAGGCTGATGCCCGCCTGGACCCAGACGCTCCAGAAGAGACCAAGCAACTGTGGACGGAGAAAAGCAGACTGTTCCTCTACAAGGAGAAGTTGTGCTGCAGAATGGTCAATTCCCGGACACATGAGCTGATCTGGCAGGTGGTGGTACCGAGATGGGACGCAGCTATGGTGCTGGAGGCCTACCACAATGGGGCAGGGCACTTCGGATGGAAGAAGCTGGAGTTCCTGCTGCGTGAACGGTTCTACTGGATAGGCATGAATGGAGCCATCGAGAGGTGGTGTAGAGACTGTGGCCCGTGCAATCTAAGAAGAAGGAACCGTGCCAGCCAGAGGACTCCCCTGCAGCCCATCATCACCAGGCAGCCGCTGGAACTGGTCGCTCTGGACCATGTTAAACTGGCTCCAAGCAGAAGCGAGTATGTCTACGCCCTAACCATCGTGGATCACTACTCCCGGTTCCTGGTGGTGGTTCCTGTCAAAGACCTGATGGCTCAGACAGCAGCCAGAGCCTTCCAGCTGCACTTCTGCCGCCCACACGGGTACCCGGACCAAGTGCTGACGGACCAAGGACCAGCCTTCGAAGCAGAGGTCTTCCAGGAGTTCTGCAACCTGTATGGCTGCAAGAAGATAAGAACAACGCCCTATCACCCCCAAACCAATGGACTCTGCGAGAAGATGAACCAGGTGGTGATAGATCTGCTCAAAACATTGCCCCTGGAAGAACGCAGTCTGTGGCCTGAGAAACTGCCCGATCTGGTGGACCTGTACAACCACATCCCGGTAGGTTCCACCAACTGTACCCCGGCTTACCTAATGAGAGCAAGACCTGGAAAGCTGCCTGTTGACCTGGATATGGGAGTCCTGACACCCGAGGACACCACGCCAGAAGCAGACTGGGATACAGAACGGCAGCAACAGTACCGGAAAGTACAGGAGAGCGTCGAGCGAAGTCTCTGTCAATCAAGAGAAAGGCAGGAGAGGACTTATAACCAACATGCTCCCGCTGTTCCCCTGGTACCTGGAGAGCAGGTCTTGAAAAGAAAAAGGCGGCTCCATAAGTTGGACGACCAGTGGGAAAAGGACCCGTACACCGTACTGCCCTCAAGCCACAATAATCCAAAGGTGTACGTCATCAGCAAGGATGGAGGAGAGACCACAGCCACTGTCTCCAGAGACCACTTGAAAAAGTGCCCCGAGAAGTTGCAAAGCACGGATGAAGATCAGGAAGACCCTCAACCCGTAGAGGAAAATGAGGAAATGATCAGCACCGTACTCGGAGACTTTCCCCGGTCCTGGACACAAGCAAACAACGCTATCGTGGTGCCCGTCCTCACCTTTCTCCAGCCAGCCCCTCAAGTGCCTACAGAAGACCAGATAGAGCTGGAAGAGCAGCCGGCCAAGGAGGCAGAAGAATCCACACCAGCAGCACAGGAGAATCAACCCTCTGCTAGTAGTGAGCCTGCCGTGCCCCTAGTGAGCCAAAGAGTGCGCAGACAGCTGCCCAGCTTGCCCATAACACCTCCTACACCCTGTAGTGCAGGACCAGTTAGTGAGCTCCGTAGGTCCACTAGAGTCACTAGAGGTCAGATGCCCGCTCGCTGGAGAATCTAAAGTGATGCACTGTGAATTTATCTGTTTAACTGTTTATGGTTTATGTTTGTTGCCTGTTACTAATTATGTTTCTCAGTTACCCTGCAGATTTATTTGGACTAACAGGTTATGGACACTGGATAACCGGAACAATTCTTGTAGATAGTTGCACCATTGGTGCCTCTTGCGAAGACGGCCGCGGAAGAGAAAACCTGTCTGGCGTGGCCTACTTGCGGCCCAAAGTAGTTAGCTTCAGCCTTGAAGCCACGCCCAGGGCCAACGCAAGGGGTTTGCTTTGGACAGGTCCCCTACTTCGCTTAAAACTTCACCTTGGGTGATATGGACACCCGGTTACGGAAACGCTGTGACCTCTACAGACTAAAGCTTCTTGTAAATATGTTATTGTGTTATTGCTATACCCTGTATTTATGTTTCTTTAAAAAATGTGTTTAGTCCCGGAGTACTAAAATTTACTAGGGGGGGGATGTGGCACCCCAGGGGTCTGGTTGCCACAGTAATAGAAATATTATGTCTGAGAGCAAGTGGGAGGTTTCTCTGGTCAGGAGCCCTAAGCATGCAACACAGCCCACCCAGACCTGGGAGGGGAGGAATCTGCCCTTATAAACTGGGTCTGGGGCGGGATTAGGGAGTGAAGTCCCAGACAGAGACGCAGTCAGGTCTGGAGGACAGCAGACACAGGGAAATTGACAACAGGAGCTCTGTAGGAGCAGGAACGAGTGCCAGAGGCTGGAAGCTAGATAGCTCGCCTTGGCTGAAGACACTAAACCCGGACACGGAGTCCGAGGCTGTGGGGACATCCAGGTCCAGCAGCAGAATCCAACCGGCAGGGGATTCCATGTCCTCTGGCCTTAGAAACCCGAAGGCACGGTCACAAGCAAGGGACCAGCACCGCCATCGTGAAGCGGAGGCTAACGGAAGGCCCCAAGTCACCGGCCATACGGGTGAGCACCACACGGTAGACTCAGGGACGTGGGCTACTTCTATCCGCATAGAGCAAGGTAGCCAGGAAAGAGTGCAGATAGTCGGGGAGGCCTACAACTCCACCTGGCCAGGGGAGATCCTACTTGCTCACAGACTGACCAGACCCCTACTGCTAACCAGTACTCCCGGGAGGGTCTGCTTTATACCATCAGTAAAGACCCTGAACTGCACCACACGTCTCTGTGTTTCATCGCCGCACCAGCACCATTACTATCGGGACGCTCACACCATCACTCCCATCATCTCACACTAGCTGCCCTGAGGCAATACTTCTCCCGTGGGGAGTTATCCCATACTCGGCTGCGCAAACAACATCAGCCTCAGCGGTCTGCAGCGCAGCGGCGGTCCCCACTGACCGCAATCCACGGGTGGCGTAGTCGGACATTGTTATTACCTTAAGACTAACACTGGTTTGACCACCCTGGGCACGGACTGGGTCACCGCCACGGAGACTACAACCCCCAGCGATCCGGCTCCGGGTATCCCCCACACAACACAGGCCCAGGGGGCGCGTCACAAACAATGGCCACAACGGCTCTCAGGAATCATCCCTGCTCCACCTACATATACAGGAAAGCTGAACTAACCAATAATGCGCAAAAGGATAATAATACGCCCAATAATACAGTCTAGGGTCCGATAAAGCCACCCCCTCACCCGAGCATATTACAGGAGCGGGTGATGGATCCCAGTTCTGTGACCCTGCAAAATGAATGAGGAAAAGATGGAGTTACGCTTATTGAAGGTATTGAAGTTCACATATATTGGGGATATAACCTGATGTGAGCCGCGACCGATAAAAGTAACTTCTCTTATCTCCTTACCTTAGCTTTTATAATCAATAAAAGAGCGAAGCTGTGTAGCGAATTCACCTAAATATGTAGATACTTGGACTCCTAGATAAGAGAACTTTGAAACCCATATCAAAGATAGGAGGGAGGCTTGTCTGGAGGTGACTTTCAGGTCTACAGGGAAGACAAAAGACTTATCCCAGCTGATTTTTAGTCCTGAGAAGAGGCCGTACTCAATCACATTCAGCGCTGCTGGTACTGACACATTAGCACCTTGCAGGTACAGGAAAGTGCTGTCTGCATAGACACTAAGTTTGCTGTGTGTTGGGGCCTGGATAAACCCCTGAATCTCTGGGGTGGAGCGGATAAGGGCGGCCAGTGGCTCCACTACAGTCACAGCATTGGGGACAGCGGACATCCCTGCTGCGCGCCCTGGATCAGGGGGAAGCATATACGCACCACAGTGTCCGCGTATAGGAGCTTCTCCCATTTAGTAATCACTGGCCGAAAGCCCATCCAACGCTTGGTCGCCCAAAGAACAGACCATTCAATAGAGCTGAAGGCTTTATTGGCATCAAGTGAGACCATAACGTGTCCTCCTTAGAGAAAAATAAATAAAAACGCTGGAGGTTGAGGGTTGTCGACTTTCCTGGCACAATGTCAGTTTGGTCACAATGAATAATTTGCCGAATATATGAATGCAGAGGAATTTCCAATACTTTATCTAGAATTTTTACATCAAACTGAAGTAATAAACAGGCCTGTATGAGGAATAAAGATTGGTAAAAATGATCAAACTCCGACAGAACATGTTTAGGGTCGCCTCTAGTTCTCCTCTCCTCGCCCCTAAGTGCCCTGATTACCATGGGGTCACAGTAACGATTTGCCATATAGGTAAGTAGTTTACCACATTTGTCCCCATTTAGTATTCCTATCATACATAAAAGGACCATGTTGCTCATCATCTCTAAGCAGAGGGAGTGTAACAAGTAAGGCTGCCGGCCACTGGGACTTATGCTCCACAGGTACTGGAGCTCCTGTGTGATACCTCAGTCATCTTCACATCCCTCACAGCAGGAGCCAGGATATAATGAGCAAATGCTTCAAAAGTATCCCATACCTGTTGTATTATACGGTCCTCATTGTTATTTTAAAATAAAAAAAAAGGAGGAGAGAGACACAAGATGGATTTATGTCACAGTGGCCTTGGAAATGGACCCTCCCAAGAGGGGAACAGGGAGAGGAGTAAGATCTGGGATGGAGTGACAGAGGTAATAATAGAAAATGACTGCAGCCAAGGCAGAGTCCGGCACCAGGGCAAGATCTATGTGGGAGAGGCAAGAAAACAATAACCTGACCAGAACCTCTAGCATCGGCGTCTCTGCCCCCTGATAGGCAGAGACACCGTCCCCCTTACCGCCGTGTTCCCGGCCCGGCGTCTTCCGGCTCTCCTGCTGCTGCTGCCGGCGCGTGCAGCTTCCCGGGCACTGTGCTTAGGGCGCGCGCTCCCTCCCTCTTAAAGGGGCCACACGCGCCGTCCTAAGGAGTCCCCGGCCAATGGCCGGAGGTCTTATCATATAAAAGGAACCTCCTCCAAAATGGAGGTGCCTGTGCAAGGTTGTAGCTCTGTGTTCTAAACTCTGCTTCAGCCCTCAGGTCCCGCTGCTAGCTTGACTACCAGTCCAGTAGGCCAGCCTGACTACCAGTCCAGTCCGCCAGCCTACCAGTTCAGTTGGCCAGCCAAGTACACTCTCCAGCCCGACGGTCTGCCTACGGTCCAAACCCGCCAGTCTGTCTATGGGCCAGGCTTGCCTGCCTACCCGGAGAACGTACCAGTTACCTGCCGTGCCTACCAGCCAGCCTACCTAGAGGCTCCTGCCAGTTACCTGTGGTGTCCGCCAGTCCGTCTACCCGGATCACCCGTCAGTCTGCCTGCCGTGCTCATCTGCTGTACCGGTCAGTCCCTGCCTTCTGACCCATGGGAGTCACCTGCTCTCATACAAGGACTGGCCCAGAGTAGCACCTGGTCCCTCTGCTCGGTCCTTCCCTGGTTCACGGAGTCGATTGAGCCGCCGTGCGACCTTGGTCAGTCCGAGTTGATACCTAGTTACGCCCCTCTGGTCCCTCCTTGCACCGCAGCACAGAGGTTCCACCACCCGGATCCCTAACAACCTCCATATAGTGTGAACAGGTGCACGCTGCAATGACTGCATAACATAAAATAAGAAAGAACAGCAGCACTCTGTAAGGGCCAAGAGGTGGTGGTCAGGTTTTTTGTTTTCTTGCAGTTTACCATGGAGGTTTTGACTGCCTCCTTTTCTGACTCTGCACTCCACCCATCAACCCAAGGGTGCTTTTAATTAGTGTTGCTTTCTAACTGCCCACTTAAAATTGTAGGCTTATAGCCCAAGAGAGGCATGTTTAGGAAAATAGTTACCCATCATGCGGAGGTCACCTTGCCGTGGTTGATGGGCACACATGAATTGGCCAATTTATGCGCTAAGAACCTTGATTTTTTCGAAGTACATTTTATTTAGCAATAGTGCAGTTTAGATCTTATTTTCTTAGTGTTTGCATATGTCTTGGCCCTTACAGAGTGCTGCTGTGCTTTCTTATTCTATGTGGGAGAGGCAGTCATGAGTGAAAGGATAACAGGAGTGTGTCCTAGACGAGGAGATGGAAGAGCACCAGACCCAGTCCCCATACACTGCAATATTACAGAGGAGTCCACATCAGTGTCAGGGCTCAACAGCCGGGACCGCTCCCTATTTATACCACGAGTACAGTTAAAATACTGGAGCCAGATTACTAGTGGGGAACTATATAGTAGCATGAAAGCAACAGCTTTGTGCATGACGACTGGTTTAAATGGAGGGGGTAAATAAATATCCAGATGGGTAATAGGACACACAAGTTCCGTACAGTACAAGAATACACACATACCCTCTTTATATAAATTTCAATGTTGTAAAGGGTACAATTTAGGGTGCGCATGACTAGGATAGAAACTCCCCGGGCATATGTACAAAAGACTGAATAGTAAGCCCACCTGAAGACCGATAACGTGAAAACGCCTCCAGTGGGATTTCAAAGAAGTCAGACTGGTTGTCAGCAATGACCTTCAGGCGAGACAGAGAGAACATGGAGTATATAAGGTTGAGTTCCTTCAGGAATTTGACAGAACTGAGCGAGTATTCTCATACTAAATATGGTCTTTTCGAGACAAGCAAAGAAGAAAGTCTCGGTCCCTACAGTTGAAGAATTTTGCAATGAAGGTGTAAGATGCGGACCCAAGGGGCAAGGGATGGAGGGATGTGATATGCCCTCTGCAATGTACATAGCCGGGAAACTATCCCGGCCATAGGTGGAGACCAGTACATTCCCTAAAAAAAGCCGTGGATATTTGGGAATATGTCTGAAATACCCCCACAAAACAAGGTCCAGGAGTATGCGCCAAAGGGGCCATAGACTGTAATGATGCAAACTGAGCGAACGTCCAGTATACGCCTCCCGGAGACAGACATCCAGAACCAGTCTACTATGTCCAGGCAGTGAATACGCCTGGACCCTGTTTTTTGGGGAACTTCGGAAGTATGCCCCGATGGGGACAGAGAATGCAAGGTGAAAGCACCCTAACAAGTTGCAGCTTATCTGCTCTTCTGTTGTGAGATGAAGCCCATTTTGGTGGAGTCCATATAAAATGGATGAACTCAGACTCCTAAAATATATCATAAATTGGGTACAGTAGTTTGTGGGGAATATTTTTTGTCACAAGAATTTGGTAAAGTTATGAAATGTCCTATAAATGTCTGTCCTATTCCTGATCTAAGGGTCTGGACTTTTAGCTGAGATGAATCTGTGCTACAGTAAATTTATCACTTACACATGAGCCATGTATGAGGGAGTCGGAGGCCTGGAAATGGAGGAGTCGGAGGTTTGGCTTACTGACTCCACAGCCCGGGTTAGCAATAGCCGGATGCAGGTGAAGCCGAGCAAAGGACGGACACTACATCTCCCCTTCTAATGAGCCGTGTAGTAGAGGGTCTCTGTCACAGAATAAGGTAAGGGTCCGGTGTGCTACCGGGGGTGTACAACTCCAAGAGGGGCAGGAAGAGAAGGATAGAATCCAACGGAAAAGGAGATCGCACAGTTTCCCAAGGAGACCGGATCACTAATGATCTACTCCAGAAACACAAACAAGAGGATCTGATGGGGGAGGGGTGACAGACAAATTCATAGAGAACTGGATTCATGTAGCCAAAGTAGAATTAACAAATGAGCTATAATGAGCCTGAAAAGGACGGACCCCACAAAGCCAGAGATAATGCTGCAGATTTCACCAGCATCAGACAATGAGAGCGGGGGGCTTTGCACAGCTTAAGATACTGAGAGAGTTCAGTATATAAATTGTAAGCTTGCGAGCAGGGCCCTCACTCCTCCTGTAACGGATAAAATGTCTTACATTGTATTGTTTTTATTGTCTGTACAGGTCCTTACTTAATTGGAAAGTGCTGCAGAATATGTTGGTGCTATGATACAATAATCATTTTTATTTATATGTACAGAGATGTTTCAGTTTTCATATTCACCACATGAGGGCAGCAGAGTACTATGCTCAGAATAAGGTCAGACATAACAGTACCTGCATATTACATGTGCTGACTAATGAAAGATACTGCCACTTGCACTGGTATGGCTGACATCAGACTGTACGTGCGCCCGATAATGTCTGTGAGGGCGTATCTGTGCCCTGTTCCTCAGTCTCCTCTCGCTCTCCCTCTGAGCGCTGGTAAATAGGTGATGGTATCAGGGGGAACAATGTCTACCTAGAACTGCACCCTTGGTCTGGGCCAACTACGCCATCTTGTGGTAAGGGACAGTACCAATTAGTGAAGCGCTGCTAAGGGGCCATGTGTTTCTGAGTCGGGTCTCACAGTCTGGGGCCCATTCGTAACAGGACAATGGCAGACAAGGTCCTCTGGTCTCCCACCTCAGCTCAAGTGAGGCCGCAACTCTGAGCATCGCGTAGGCCATGCTAATGGAGCTCAGCCAAACTCATCTGAAAATGGGCCCATAAGCTTCTTGTAAACAAGAGGAGTCACACTGATGGCCCTCCATGCCGGGATGAGCCCTCTGTGCAGCTCGGAGCCCCCTTGGACACATACGCACCCAATGGCTGCCGGACATGCCCCCCTACACAACACTTATTTTGTAAAGCATTCTGACTTTGCAGCGTTTTCCCACAACACTATATCAGCGCTGGTCCAGGTGTTGGCAGCTCCATTCTCACATAGGTGGCACTGGCAGAAGGAGATCCTGGACCAATGCAAATATGACAACTTTTCCATACTATTATGCTCTAGTTAAAAAAAAAAGGTAAGTTTCATCCATTTTTACTTTTAAACATAATAAAGCAACTTTTTCTTCTCAAGTTGGAGAAATAATGTTTCCTATAATGTCTCCAATTCCATTCCCAGCAGTTCTGCGCTCTCCAGCGCTTCTTTGCGCCTCCCCAGACGTAGTAAGCCGCGCGCCTGACTTTCCTGGACGTCGCTCCTCATTGCGGTGTTTGCCAGCGGTATAAGTGCAGAGCAGTCGCTGGACACATTAAACGCCTTCTGAAAGGGAAGAAAGAGAACGGCCATTATCCTTCCTAAAAGAAAGGGATGGTGGCAGAATTCTTTTCAGATGTTTTAGCAAAGTCTTTTGGATTTATGGGCAAAGTCTTTCCTCCAAAACTGCAGAACTGATTTCTTGCAATTCTGCGAGTCTGATCATTCTATAAGGAAATCAACTAAGTGACAAATATATTATTTTATTATAGTTCTGTGAGTACAAATCATTCCATAACCTTGGGTTCACCCTGGTATTACACACAAAGCTAATGGTTGGCTGCTGTAAGGGGTTGTGGGGTCAGTGTGTAACTGCAGACTTATAAACCCTCCAGCGCAGAGACTGTGCACTGTGCGGAGTCGCTGGTTTCTGACCCGGGGACGGCGGTGATATATGCATTATACATACTCCCGGGCAGAACCCGACTAGTGGGCGCAGCCCCGCTCCAGAGGGGACTTGTACACACCAGTCTTCTGATTTGGAAGTGACAGTCAGTTTTTTGCTATTTGTATATTGTCTCTCTGACCGAGCGCTCCACCCTCCAGCCTGTGGTGGATTTAATTGCAGCAGGATCCTAGCTACCCATAAATGCAGGCTTTAGCCTAGCAGAGGATTCACATTACATCAGTTCCCAGCAAACCGGAAAGTGCCTTGTCGTTGGCTGCTGGGTTTGCATGAATTGGCCAAATTATGTGCTAAACATCTCCATTTTTTCTTATTATCTAAAGCAGTAATGACATTCAGATTCCATGTATTTCATGTTTCCATGCTTTATCACTACAGAGTGCTACTTTGTCTTTATATCATGTGGCTTCTGCCACAGAAACAGCACGGCCATGCCAGCCACACATCTCCTGGATGCTCACTATGGTTATAGTGATATACTGTACTGCTGCTCCCAGGGCTGCCATTGCTGGTCCTACACTGGAGTCTCTGGGCAATGGGGGGCCAGTGAAGGGATTGACAGAGAGGCGAGGCGGGGGACACGTGGATTAGTCGGGCAGCAGAGTTTAGGATAGATTGGAGGTGTGCGAGTGGTAGAAGGGAGGCCACAGAGCAAGAGGTTGCAGTAGTCAAGGCAGGAGATGATGAGGGCGTGCACTAGTGTTTTTGCAGATTCGTGGTTGAGGAATGTGCGGATCCGGGAGATATTTTTTAAGTTGGAGTCGGAAGGAAGTGGAAAGCGCTTGGATATGTGGTTTAAAGGAGAGGTTAGAGTCCAGGGTTACCCTGAGGCAGCGGGCTTGCGGGACTAGGGAGATTGGGCAGCCATTGACTTTAATTGATAGGTCAGTTGGGGGGGGGGGGTTAGTGAGACGGTGGAAAAATGATGAATTCAGTTTTGTCTATGTTAAGTTTTAGAAACTTCAGAGAAGAAGGATAAAATAGCGGACAGACATTGTGGGATTTTGGTTAGTAGGGAGGAGAAATCGGATCCAGAGAGGTAGATCTGTGTGTCATCAGCATAGAGGTGATACTGAAAGCCATGGGACTATATGAGCTGTCCCAGGCCGAAGGTGTAGATGGAGAAGAGCAGGGGTCCTAGGACTGAACCTTGGGGGACACTGACAGATAGGGGGCGAGATGAGGAGGTGGTGTGTGAGTGGCAGACACTGAATGTCCGGTCAGTTAGGTATGAAGAGATCCAAGATAGGGCCAAGTCCGTGATGCCAAGAGATGAGAGTCTGTAGTAAGAGGGAATGGTCGACTGTGTCAAAGGCAGATGACAGGTCCAGGAGGAGGAGGACAGAGTAGTGTTGCTTGGATTTGGCAGTTAGTAGGTCATTGGTGACTTTAATCAGGGAAGTTTCAGTGGAGTGGTGCGTTCGGAAGCCAGATTGGAGGCGGTCAAAGAGGAGAGGTGGGAGGACAGTTCAGAATGGACGTGTTGTTCCAGTAGTTTTGAGGCATAGGGGAGAAGTGATATAGGGCGATAGCTAAACAGAGAGGATGGGTCAAGGGATGGCTTTTTGAGGATGGGTGTGATCGAGGCATGTTTGAAGCATGAGGGGAAGACACCAGTTGTTAGTGACAGGTTGAAAAGGTGGGTTAGGGTTGGGATGAGAATAGTGTTAAGGTTAGGGATGAGGTGGGACGGGACTGGGTCAAGTTTGCAGGTGGTGAGGTGTGATTTGGAGAGTAAAGAGGAGAGTTGATTGTCTGTAATGGTGGAGAAGCTGGTTTTGGAGGAGGATGGTTGAGTAGGTGTGAGGAGGGGCTGTGGGGACTTTAGTCAAAAGGTTTGTCTGATGGTGTCAACCTTCTGCTTGAAGAATGTGGCAAAGTCTTCGGCTGAGATGAGAGGAGATGAATGAGGCGCTGGGGGACGGAGGAGAGAACTGAAAGTTTTGAATAGCTGTTTAGGGTTGTGAGACAGGGATGATATGAGAGATGAGAAGTATGTTTGTTTTGCTGCAGTAAGTGTGGACTTGAAGGTAGGGAGGGACTGTTAGAATGCAATGAAGTGCTCGTTGGAGTGGGACCTTTTCCATTTTCACTCAGCAACCCTGGAGGCCCTTCGCAGTTCTTTAGTCAGGTTGGTGTGCCAGGGTTGCCGGTTGAATGGGCGAGCTGTGATAAGTGTGAGGGGGCGACCGATTTGAGAGCTGCAGCTATTGAGGTGTTATATAAAGTGGCAGCAGCATTTGCATTGTGTAATGAACTTATGCCTGTGAGAGGGAGAAGGGATTCAGAGATTGAGTGTAGGTCAAGGTGTTTGAGATTTCTGTGAGGGTGCGCAAGTTTGTGGAGTGTGGCTTGTGTACCTGGAGAGGATAGGTAAGAGAATGTAAGTTGTGGTCAGAAAGAGGGAGAGGTGAGCTTGAGAGGTTAGATAGGGAACAGAGGAGGGTGAAGATGAGGTCCAGTGTGTGGCCATCTTTGTGAGTGGGGGCTGAAGACCATTGAGCAAGGCTGAAGGAGGAAGTGAGGAATAGAAGTTTCGAGACTGATGAGTGGGAAGTGTCAATGGGGATGTTGAAGTCACCCATGATGATAGTGGGGATGTCATCGGAAAGGAAATTAAGCAGCCAGGTGTTGAAGTGGTCAAAGAAGGTGGTGGCTAGTCCTGGGGAGCAGTAAACGACGGCCAGTTGGAGGGGGGAGTAGATGAGCACACAGTGTACTTCAAAGGAGGGGAGAGTAATGGAGGGTGGCAGTGGGATATGGGTGAAGGAGCAGTTGCCTGACAGAAAACCTACTCCTCCACCATGCTTGAAATTGGAGCGGGGTGTGTGAGAAAGATGGAATCCACTGTACGAAAGTGCAGCTGGGGACGCCGTGTCAGAGGTGGTGAGCCAGGTATCGGTGATGCCGATGAAGGAGAGTTTGTTAGTAATGAAAAGCTCATGGATGTAGGAAAGTTTGTTGCACACGGAGCGAGCATTGCATAGAGCTCCTGTTAGTGGGACTGGGGAGGCGGGGGCTGGGCGGATGGGAATAAGGTTAAAAGGGTTGCGAGAGTTTGTGACAGATCGTGGATAGGAGGTGGAAGTGACTATATGACAGCATTCTAAAAACTGCACCCCTTAAGGTGCTCAAAACAGCATTCAAGAAGTTTATTAACCCTTCAGGTGCTTCACAGGAATTTTTGGAATGTGGAAGAAAAAAATGAACATTTAACATTTTTCACAAAAATGATCTTTTAGCCCCAAATTTTTTATTTTCACAAGGGTAAGAGGAGAAAATGGACCCCAAAACTTGTTGTGCAATTTCTCCTGAGTACGCCGATACCTGATATGTGGGGAAAAACCACTGTTTGCGTGCACGGCAGGGTTCAGAAGGGAAGGAGCACTGTGTGACTTTTTGAACGCAAAATTGGCTGGAATCGAGAGCGGACGCCATGTCGCATTTGGAGAGCCCCTGATGCACCTAAACAGTGGACATCCCCCACAAGTGACCCCATTTTGGAAACTAGACCCCCCCCCAAGGATTTTATCAAGGGGTTGTTGTAGATCGGCTCACTTGGTTGCATATAGCGGTACACAGGAACATTGTCTCTTTAAATCTTCTGCTGGGTTTATTAAGAATGCTGCATAAACCACAGCACAGATAGCATAAACAAACACGGCCTTCCTGGCCTAACAGGAAAAACAAAACATAACGTATGGCACAGTCCTTGTTGCTACAAGTAACCGCCCGCTTCAGGAACAAACAACTCAAGGTTTGTCTTTCCTTCACATGACAAAACAGCTCAGAGCTTTCACCTCCAAACCCACCCTACACACAAATGCTCTAAAAGGCTGGGATTTTATCCTCTGACCTCCTTCCTTTCTACAGGTGTTTAACCACCTTAGAACTAAAGATGGCTGAGTAACCCCTTCGTGTGCTGGAACCTTTTTCCTATATTTAATTACTGGAGCTCCTAATCTCAGTGCTACACATCTTCCCTCCAGTACTTTGCCAGTGACTTTGTCACAGGGTATAGTGAACATTTTGAACCCAGAGGTACGACACAGAACACAGAGTTTGATAACATTATGTTGTCATTAGTCTTAAGCACAAGTGCTCGCTACTTGAGTTTGCATCAGGTACTCAGGTATGAAACAAGTATCGCGGGGGCTCGAGTGACATGCTCGAGTCCCCGCCTCGCATGTTTCACGGTTTTTAGACACTCAAAAAAACAACAACAAAAAACAACATGCAGGGATTGCCGATGCATAGCAGGCAATCCCCATGTGTTTTTTCTTTTGGCTGTATAACAGCCGTGAAACATATGGGGCAGAGACTCGAGCATGTCACCTGAGCACCTGCGATACTCAGTGCATACCCGGCACCCGATGCATACTCAAGTAGCGAGCACTTGCTCTCAAGACTAGTCACCATATCGTCATCATTTTTTTTTTCTTTACTTTTGAAAAAATCCCAACCTCAACACAACCCTAACCCTAAAACAACCCTAAGGCCAGGGCCCCATTATCAGTATTGGGTCAGTATTGTTTCTCAGGAGTGGGAGACAAAACCAGGAGAGGAACAATCAGAGAAAAGGTAGAATAGAAACAAGTCACCAACTCTGCATTTATCACCCACTCCTGGTTTTGGTTCCCACTCCTGAGAAAAAATACTGAGCGAATACTGATAATGAGGTCGTGGTCTAACCGTAACTCTAATGCTAGAGCTTATTTTTTACGCTGTTCCTCGTGTGGTATAAGTGATTAGACGACTTTATTCTTCGGGTTGGTGCGATTACAACGATACCAGATTCATATTCATAAAAGACGCTTTTTTTGTAAAGACTAGTTTTTGCATCCCCATATTTTGATAGCTATAATTTTTCCATATTTCGGCCGAGAGAGTCATGTCAGGGCTTGTTTTTTGCGGGACGAGTTGACGGTTTTATTGGTATAATTTTCGGGCACGAGATATTTTTTGATCGCTTTCTACTCCTATTTTTGGAAAACCAGACAATGTGAACTGAGGTCTAAGATGGCAGACATACAAGAAACAGAGGCATGTTCACACTAGCAAAAAAGAAGCAAGACAAAAATATATCTCATACCCTACCAAAATTATATATAAATGTAAAGCAAAATTGCATAATAAATATAGGGTACTTAGTGAACTATTTTTGACGGTGGGACGGCTTGTATACTTTTTTTGATCAAAAATAGTTCACTAAGTACCCTATATTTATTATGCAATTTTGCTTTACATTTATATATAATTTTGGTAGGGTATGAGATATATTTTTGTCTTGCTTCTTTTTTCCTATTTTTGGGAGGCAGAAGAAACAAAAATCAACAATTCAGGAATTGTTTTTTACGCTGTTCCACGTGTGGTAAAATTGATAAGGTCGCTTTATTCTTCGGGTCAGTACATTTACTGCTATACTACATCTATATAGTTTTTTTATGTTTTGGCGCTTTTACACAATAAAAATGCATCTGAATTGATGATATTTCGCCAACGAGGAATTGGTCTTCACATTCCGGAGTTCTGTTCATCATACTTATCTGAATAAATACCAGTGACAGGCGGCTGGATATTAATACAAGAGCTTTTTTGATATAGAGGTTTTTAAAATTAGTGGTTCCTCTCAATCCTTATATATTTATTATTGTTTTAAAGAAATTATATACACATTTTTTATTGTTCATATATGCACTGTAGCACTTTCATTAGCGTATGGAAAGTATGATCAATTGTTATTCACTTTGTGTCGTTTACTTTTAGTTCACAATCATATAAAGTACAGACCAAAAGTTTGGACACACCTTCTCATTTAAAGATTTTTCTGTATTTTCATGACTATGAAAATTGTACATTCACTCTGAAGGCATCAAAACTATGAATTAACACATGTGGAATTATATACTTAACAAAAAAGTGTGAAACAACTGAAATATGTCTTATATTCTAGGTTCTTCAAAGTAGCCACCTTTTGCTTTGATGACTGCTTTGCACACTCTTGGCATTCTCTGGATGAGCTTCATCTTTTGGTCTGTACTGTATATCTATAGTAAATCCTGCAGTAATACCATTCAGGAGATATAGATATACATGTATACACTCGTTTTGTGAATAACTTTTTGTGCAGCACCACAGCAGCAGGTATACAGGTATAGGGAGCTCACATCTAATGATAGTGTTACAGTGATATTATAGCTGGGCCTTAACGGGAATCTGTCAGCAGGTTTTGCTATGTAATCTGACAGCAGCATGATGTAGGGACAGAGACCCTGATTCCAGCGATGTGCCACTTACTGAGTGCAGCAATTGTGATAGAATCACACTTTTCTCTGTAGCAGAGCTCAGATGTTGAGCCCTGTATAACCCCGAACACACCATTGATTGGCAGCTTTCTATGTACACTGTATATTGACAGAAAGCCGCTAACCAGTGATGGCGGTGTGGTTGGACTAGGAGACACGAGACACCTAGTCTTGTAGTGACAACGTCCTGCTGATAAAATACTGATTGTATTAAAACAGCAAAACACACCCAGTAATTGACACATCACTGGAATCAGACTCTCTACCCTTAACCTGCTGAAAGATTAAGAATAACTGGTTCCCGAGAAGCATCGAAAATCTACTTCACAGTCAGGATCCAGCACCCGCTCAATAGTGCACATTTTCATCAGGCAGGTGTCGTCAGGGCACCTACGAGATCTGCAGCAGTCGTACAGCTGTATTACACAGTCCCGCTGCTGGAGGAGCTATTCCTGATCCTGGCAGGTTAACCCCTTATACCCCACCGTCAGTAGCAACCACAGCATCTAGATGGTTTGGACAGAAGGAGAGGGAGATACGATTACGGTGCAGATGAGTTTCTATAGAAGTTGGGGTCCTAACAGTGACCCCCATGACTGACATCTTACTGCTCCTATTAGACCTTGACTGAAGAAAGGTCTATTAGGACATCGGTCAAAGTAATGTCACCTGCTCTGCAGCTATTAGAAATACCTAGGTCTGATTACTTTCCCATTTGCAAAATGTGATTTTGCGCTGCACCTACAGCAGCACTGTTTCACCATCATCATCAGTGACAGGACCTCCAGCCTTTCCTGAGATTGATCAGTGGAGGAAGAAGCTTTCAGCTCCTTCTTCCACCATTCAGTTCACCCGTATGTCTCTGCTAACAGCTGATTGGACTGGTTAGTGCCACCAGCTGTGACATGCCACTGCCGCCTTGCACTGTGTGCGGGCACAGGAGGCTGAAGGAGGAGGGTCTGGCAGAAACTGGGTGTGGTGTTAGTTGTGACTTCATGACTAGTCTCCGAACAGAACACGAAAAGACTAGTCAGGATGTGACCAGGTCCTCCAAAATCAGGAGTGAGGCTGGTCACATGCTGAAGTATAGTATGTAGGCAACGGTGCAGAATGCTGACAGTGAGTATATTACAAGGGGGCAGCATTCTGCAACTTAGACACACACATTGAAAAGTATAAAAGCTCGGACAACCCCTTTAAAGAGGTATTCCTATTTTGGTAACACACACCATACACTTTTTGCACGTAATGGTCCTAAGCCCAGAAGTAGCAGAATTCTCTACACTTGTCTCCATTAGTAGCAATGATATCACTCGATGCCTCGTAGTCCTCCAGCTGAGAAATTGTCATTTCTCATTACACAAAACTTCATTTATGGACATCTATGGTGATTTCTTTGCCTGTGTGGATTGGATGGGCTGTTACCGACATCTGGTGAGAATTTCATGGCAATAGCACCTTTAGAAATATATTTACTGATGACAGCTTCTCTCAGAAGAAAAGGATTGGGCATGCTGCTATCCAATATGCCTGATCTTTCCTTCCCAGACATGAAGAAACACCATACATGTTAGGTGGTGAATATGAGCAGGCTTGGTCCACATCCACCCAGTGAGTGTGAGCATTGTTACCGGGAGTTCACACTAATAAATCCCTTGTGCATTTGCAATGTGATCTACGAGCAGAGATTCATGGCTGACCCTATGATTCCCGCTGCAGGTTTAGGCTCTGTGCACACAGCGCCTTTATCAGGCCGGTACGCTCCACAACCCGTCTGAAGAACAACCACCCAATAAATAGATAGAATGACCATATACCCTGCAATGTAATCCGCCTCGCTGTGCACATGGTCAGTCCTTTAACCGTTTCACGTTTATGAAGAGGCCACACGGTTAGAAGTGACCGCTCCGTTCTCCAGGCGGTTTCTGCTCGGAGTTCTCCCTGTCTCGGTTTCTGCAGCTTCTTCCTGTAGTAAAGCTGAGCGGGTCGCCGCCACCTACAAGACGTGGTGCGCACAGACCCTTATACTTATATCCAGAACACTGAGGACCACGGGAGCATTTTTCTTGCACACGTGAAGATCACGGAGGTGTGAATGAGACCCCACTCGTATCCAAGGTGCGGAGCTCCGAACAGTCATCGTTTCTGGGGCGTCACCGGCAGATCTCTTCTAGGAGATCACAGTGGATCCGGAGATCTCCAGCATTTCTCCATCTTTATGTCTCACTATATTGTGGCTGATATCAGCGACTCCACCCTTATAAATGTACAGAGGCCACAGGTGCAACACACCTGACCCCCTGACCACAACACCCCGGACCCCCTGACCACCAGGGCACAACACCCCGGACCCCCTGACCACCAGGCGGTCACTATGGGGGCTAATGGACTATGTTACTGGCGGAGAAAAGGATTTCTATAGAATCAGTAGGAAACACCCTGAAGGTTTCTCTTTGCGGCTTTTCTCCAGGATTTTCCTCACCCGTCATTTATCGCTTCTCATTATTGCCAGAATCCCAGTGGGTGAGGACGATCCCGGACAGCGCCCTCAATAGTGAAGTGCACCGAGGAACGCTGCAGACAATCAGTAGCTATAGATCGGCTGCAGACATCACATTCTATATGTAGGTATGGGCTGAGTGTGGGATGGAAATACTGAACAGCCCCTGCTGATCCCCCCCTAGTCCTCCATGCTGCTGGTCGGGTCCCACCAGGCTTTCCCAGTACTGTTGGCATGTGACTGCTGCAGCCAATTCAGTGGCCATACCTGCTACCACCACTACTTGAATGGGAAAGGCACGAGCCAACAATGGAAGAAGAGAAGAAAGTAGCGGGGACCCGGTCAGCAGGACGGAGGAATGGAGGGGGGGGGATATCAGCAGCACGGAGGAATGGAGGGGGTATATCAGCAGCAGCACGGAGGAATGGAGGGGGGTATCAGCAGCACGGAGGAATGGAGGGGGGGATATCAGCAGCACGGAGGAATGGAGGGGGGATATCAGCAGCAGCACGGAGGAATGGAGGGGGGGATATCAGCAGCAGCACGGAGGAATGGAGGGGGGAATATCAGCAGCAGCACGGAGGAATGGAGGGGGGAATATCAGCAGCAGCACGGAGGAATGGAGGGGGGATATCAGCAGCAGCACGGAGGAATGAAGGGGGAGATATCAGCAGCAGCACGAAGGAATAGAGGGGGGATAGCAGCAGCACGGAGGAATGGAAGGGGGATAGCAGCAGCACGGAGGAATGGAGGGGGGGTATCAGCAGCACGGAGGAATGGAGGGGGGATAGCAGCAGCAAGGAGGAATGGAGGGGGGGATAGCAGCAGCACGGAGGAATGGAGGGGGGATAGCAGCAGCACGGAGGAATGGAGGGGGGGATAGCAGCAGCACGGAGGAATGGAGGGGGGGATAGCAGCAGCACGGAGGAATGGAGGGGGGATAGAAGCAGCACGGAGGAATGGAGGGGGGGATATCAGCAGCACGGAGGAATGGAAGGGGGATATCAGCAGGGCGGAGGACTGAGGGGAGGGAGATCAGCAGCACGGAGGACTGTGGAGGGGGGGGATCAGCAGGAGAGAAGGCGCTGGGGAATATCTCATAGCACACTGGGACCTCACCAACACTAACATTAACGGCAGAAAATACCGTTGATAAAATATTCAGTTATCAGAAAATAATATAATAACATTGATACCCATCACTGGAGTGGACGTCCTTATGTGCCACGGCCACCGGGCCAGGAGGAACAGCAGGAGGGTCCTTCACCTCCTCGTGTCTATTACTCAGGGGCTACTCACATCTTATAGGGTCACATTGTAACTCGGAATATTAGGATCACAATGGCACAGAGCGACGCTGCAGCTAATCCCTGGTATATAACGATCACAATGGCACAGAGCGACACTGCAGCTAATCCCTGGTATATAACGATCACAATGGCATAGAGCGACGCTGCAGCTAATCCCTGGTATATAACGATCACAATGGCACATAGCGACACTGCAGCTAATCCCTGGTATATAACGATCACAATGGCACAGAGCAACGCTGCAGCTAATCCCTGGTATATAACAATCGCAATGGCACAGAGCGACGCTGCAGCTAATCCCTGGTATATAACTATCACAATGGCACAGAGCGACACTGCAGCTAATCCCTGGTATATAACGATCACAATGGCACAGAGCGACGCTGTAGATAATCCCTGGTATATAACATCACAATGGCACAGAGCGACACTGCAGCTAATCCCTGGTATATAACAATCACAATGGCACACAGCAACGCTGCAGCTAATCCCTGGTATATAACGATCACAATGGCACATAGCGATGCTGCAGCTAATCCCTGGTATATAATGATCACAATGGAACATAGCGACGCTGCAGCTAATCACTAGGACTTGGTTACAATCCGCTTCTTACAGCCAATCCCAGCTGTAGAATACTGGCAGATCAGCAGGTGATCGAGTCTCCCTGGGCACAGTGAGCGGCACCAGTCTCCCGGGCACTGGCAGCGTTATCAGGGCAGGTGCCAGTCTCACCCCATCACCCCAGACACCACACACTATGGGCATCTCCTCCTGCCAGCTTCCCTGGCACTGCTGCGCCCCCATCTGACCAGTATGTGCCCACATCACACAGGACCCATCACCTGCTGCCAGTCCCAGATGCCATCGCCTCTGCCAGCAGCAATCAGCAGCCGGAGGCTTCTCAGCCCGGGACATGGGCTGCGGGCACGGGGCTGCTACTTACCTGAGCCTGCAGCAGCGGCCGGTGATGGATGGAGGCAGCGGTCAGGCTCTCCCCGGCTCCCTGACAGGAGGGGCGGCTCACTGACAGGATCTCTCCGCGGAGTGTGGAGGAGACAAGGCGGCTGTGATCTCTGCTGCCCACAATCCCCAGCGTTATATCAGACTGCAAGAGCAGAGGAGAGCAACATTCCAGCCTGGAAAAGTCTGCCGCCACCTAGTGGCCAGCGACTGCACCCAGCAATTGTAATGGAAGCAACAGCAGAGATGCCCCTCCACCTAGTGGCCAGCGACTTCACCTGCACGCTAGTATTGGCTGCAACAGCAGAGGTGCCCCGCCATCTAGCGGCCATGTGCGGTAATGTCGGCGCTGGACTTGCAGCGGAACATGGAGGGAAGGAGTGATGTGCTCTGCTGCTTGTCTGCTGGACCTTGTAGTTCTAATGGATGGGGAGGACATTGTCCCCAGGGTGTCCTGCACATTAGTAGATGGCTGCACCAGGTCCTGGGTCACATAGTCCTATTGCTTCCTCTTTGCTTTCCAACTTTCTTATTTTTTTTATTTGCAGTGTTTGCTGTAGTTTTTATCCTTACTATTTTGGGGTCCATACTGTGAAGATCTGAGATGGTGCATTTCAATAATTACTTAGGCAGGTTAATAATAATAATGATTTTTATTTATATAGCGCCAACATATTCCGCAGCACTTTACAATTAAGCGGGGACATGTACATACAATAAGTTCAATACAAGGTAAGACAGTTTAAACTGTTACATGAGGAGTGAGGTCCCTGCTCCTAAGCTTACCATCTACAAGCAACACTATTTTATTCCTTACATCCATGGTAATACAGCAATTCCAGGTAAATGTCCAAAATACAATTGTCTCAGTCCACAAGATCCCCTCCCCGGGGAGGTAATTCCACTGCCTTTGTGCCAAGCGATACTCACTATCCCCCAACTTTTTGGCCCACATATTTCGTATCTCCAGCAAGTATAGTCTGTAGTCACAGTCCACGATCCTCCATATGACACATAAAACCATAGAAGCAAAGGTGCCCAGTAGCAACAGTTCTTTAAGAAAATGTATCAAATCCAGACAATGGATCCCGGATCCCACAACTGTAGCACATTTATTCAGCTCAGGTGGTAGCTGATCTCTACGCCATAAGCCATCGATTCATCCATGGTCCAGATCCTCAGACTAGATACTATCCCTTCAACGACATTCCACCAACTCTAACCATGTGGCTTCTTTTCTCCTTCACTGGGATCAGCCCTCTGAATGGACAGAACTGCTCTCACCCTCCCCCCCAAAGCTAGTGGAGGTATTTTTCTCAGGTCAAACACATCACCTGGGTCTACATGTGAGACTCCCTGTGGTGACGGCTCCGCTGGATATACTTTCAACAGTCGCACAATGGGCCTATTATAATGCCTCAATAATACTGCCATACAGTGGTCAAATTAATTCCACCAAACAATCCCTAAATACCCACCATATGAAACTCTAAAGAATAGTAACACATAATTACTAAAAACGACGATACAATAACTAAATAATGGCGCCATACAGTCCATAAGAAAATAATTCCATAAAGTGGTCAAATAATTCTGTCATAAAATAATACCGTACGGTGTTCAAAATGTTACATAGACTATAAAAATAGAAGCAATTACATTAGTATGAACAGAATTGTACAGTCCATAAAATGATGACACAAAGTTTCAGAATAATAGTATCCCTAGTGCCAAAAACTACTGCCATATGCTGGCCAAATAATATAGCCACACAGTTCTATGGAAAATAGTGCAATACAGTGCACAAAATAATTCTACCCCGCAGTCCATAAATACACGTCAGAAAGTCCCCAAATAATAGTGCTGTACAATGCTGAAATACACCGGCCAAATAACTGTGCCATAGTCCTGACATCACACCGTAAAGTTTATTGTATTAAAGTTTTAAATATTAGTACAATACAAATCATTACCTAAAAATACTGTTATACCCTGGCCGAATAATTGATAAATTAATGTCCCAAATACTGCACAAACAGCATAAAACCTCCCATATCAGTGTCAGCTCCCATACTCCGGAGGGCCCAATTCCCAACAAAATAAGCAAAATGTTGTGGACCAGGGTCCTCTCTCTGTGGAAAAGCCGCAGCGTATTATAGCAGCAGGAAAGCGGATGGAAGTTTACAAAATGTAATCTGCACGCTGAAAATAAATGTCTCTGCTGATTTCATGCAGAAATTGTTTGCAATGTAGAATTAAAATCTGCATCATGTCAATGTATGTGACACATTTATGTGACGTCCCTTTAGCGTTTCCAAGCGTCTTCTGCCCATTAAACCCTAAAAGACGAACATCGCTCAAATGACGTGGATAGCATCCGAGTGCTGTGCATTTTCCTTACAAACTTTCACTCGAAGGGGCGAGTTTTATCTGCAAATCCGATGGAAAATGGATATATCCATGTTTTATCTTTGTGGACATTGTGAACATGACCATAAATTACAGCCCCAATTCCCAAAAAGTTGGGGCTGTGTGTAAAAATGGAAAGAAAACAAGAATGCAATGATTGGGAAATCTCTTATAGCCACATTTTATTCACAACAGAACATAGATCACAGATCAGAGGGTGAACATCAGACATTTTCCATTTCATTTGAAAAACTTACCTAATGTAGAAATTGACGGCAGCAACACAACTCAAAATAAGGTCATGGTCATGTCTACCACTGTGTGGCATCTCCTCTTCTTTGTACAGCAGTCAGTAAACCTCCGGGTAGTGAGGAGACCAATAGTTGGAATTCTGGGAGAGGAACGTATGTACCTTCATCCATCCTGGTTAGGTGTATATGCCACTCCATCCATCCCGGTCAGTATATGCCCCCCTCCATCCATCCATCCTGGTGGGTATATCCCCCCCCTCCATACTGGTGGGTATATGCCCCCCCTCCATCCATCCTGGTGGGTATATGCCCCCCTTCCATACTGGTGGGTATATGCCCCCCCTCCATCCATCCTGGTGGGTATATGCCCTTCCTCCATCCTGGTGGGTATATGCACCCTCCATCCTGGTGGGTATATGCCTCCTCCTCCATCCTGGTGGGTTTATGCCTCCTCCTCCATCCTGGTGGGTTTATGCCTCCTCCTCCATCCTGGTGGGTTTATGCCTCCTCCTCCATCCTGGTGGGTTTATGCCTCCTCCTCCATCCTGGTGGGTTTATGCCCCCATATATTCAATGCAAAGGAAAAAAAAAAAAACAATAAACGCTTCTACTCACCTTCCACGTTCCCACGCAGCGCTGTGTCTGTGTTGCCTGAAGATGTCGGCAGTGATAACAGCAGAGAAGCTGAGATCACCGCACGGTGCCGCCACAGATACTCACTCGGGGCCTCCACTCCCAGGCATTTCCTCCCCGGCAGCTCCTGTCATGGCACGCTCTGACTGAGCAGTGCGTGCGACGACAGGGGGAATGCACAGCTTACACTGCAGGCTCCACAAAGATGGCTGCAATCTCCTCCCACGGCTGCGACCTGAACAGCCAAGGGAGCGTGCCCAGGTCACAGCTAGAGGCTGGAGGAGCGGCCTCTAATCTTAGAGATAGGGTCGGTGACAGACTACTGTCTCTTATGGCCAGGGCTGCCGTAAATGAGGTGTGTAAGAGCGCTTCTTACACCCCCCCCCCCCAAATAAAAATGGCAGCCCCTAGTGGCCAATGAAAAAATAAATAAATAAAAAACTAATAAAGTGGTACATTTAATTTTGCATTAAAAATAATTGATTACATAATTATTAATACAAAACATAAAATGGTGGCCCCTTCCCTGTAAGAATAGCACACGGCTCTTTTCACGTCTGGTTATTTCTGTAACAGGTAGAATATGCTCCGTTATAGACCGGGGACAGGTTTACAGCTCTATTTTTTGTGGACGATTGATCTGTAAATGAGAACTGAGACCGGTCCGATTTTCATCCGATTTGTAGATAAAGATCATCTATTGAAGTCAATGAGTCTGTCAGAAAAATGGCCAGAACCAACCATGTTGCCTGTACTGCTTGTTTTCCAGGGTCTATAGGCCGGGCAAGCGAGGCTAGGAAACCTTTAGCTTTTTACTTTACATATAAAAAATATGCCCCACTGAGGAGAAAAACTGCCACACTGACCAAAATCAGATGAAAATGAGAAAAAAACACTGATTAAAACCTGACATGTGAACGGGGCCTTAGGCCTTAATCAGATGTCAGTGACTTATCGTATATGCAAAAAATGTCTGAAAGTGGTCAGTTTTTATCTTCAGCGTTTCATCAGCTTTTTTTGTATGCAAAATAAATCCATAAATTGAGAAGCTTCTCCTATGGTAACAGTGTTATCACAGACAGCACATGGATGGCAATGCCAGCTGTCAGCGATGTCATGGACCCATAGATCTGACTGGAGAATTTTCATCAACCACTAGGATAAAAAACGGACACTACGCGGTTTTCAAAAAAAAATGACATGTGGACGACTCCACAGATTATATTGTGTATGTGATCTATCCGTAACAAATATGGAGAGGACACAAACATGAAAAACAGACGTCTGAATGAGGCCAAAGATATATGTTTCCACACTGATAAGGGAGCGAGAAATATCTATTTCAGATTTGCCAATGAGTCCATGGCAGAAAATTCCAGTTAACCCCTTTATCACCTCAGGTTTTTCCGTTTTTGCGCTTTCATTTTTTGCTCCCCTTCTTCCCAGAGCCATAACTTTTTTATTTTTCCGTCAATATGGCCATGTGAGGGCTTGTTTTATTGTGGGATGAGTTATTCTTTTGAACACCACCATTGATTTTACCATATTGTGTACTGGAAAATGGGAAAAATATCCAAGTGCAGTGAAATGGCAAAAAAAGTGCAATTCCACAAAAGTTTTTTTTTACCATGTTCAGTAAATGCTAACACTGACCGGCCATTATGATTCTCCAGGTCATTACGAGTTCGTAGTTACCAAACATGTGGAGCTTCTATTTTATTTAAGTGGTGAAATCAAAATTCAAAGCTTGTAAAAAAAAAAATAATTTTTCCGAGACCCGTAGCGTCTCCATATTTCGTGATCTAGAGCCGGGTCAGGGGTTATTTTTTGCGCACTGGGCTGACATTTTTATTGATACCGTTTTGGTGTAGATATGATGTTATGATCGCCTGTTATTACATTTTAATGCAATGTTGCGGCGACCAAAACAACTTAATTTTGGAGTTTTGTTTTTTTTCTCGTTATACGGTTTACTGATGGAAGTCATTCTTTTTATATATTGATAGATCGGGCGATTCTAAATGCGGCGATACCAAACGTGGATTTTTGATTGTTTTATTTTGAATGGGGTAAAAGGGGGGTGATTTGAACTTTTAAATATTTTTTTACTTTTTACATGCTTCAATAGTCTCCTTAGCAGACTAGAAGCTGTGATCTTCCGATCGCTTGTGTTACACAAATGGCCGCCTGAGGCAGCAGATGCGCAATTGAGACCTCAGGAGCCGAGATCTCAGGAGACATTTACTTGGTTTGGCTTTCTACTTCTTTATCTAACTGTATTGCCCTCTATATCATCCATTCTGTATGGACTGCTCTGTACTCATATTGGACATTTATGCATTTAGTAGGGCTTAAGGGGATTATTGTGCTTGTTACCCATCAAATCTGTAGATGCGCTCACTAATTAGACTTTGTTTAGGGCAATTTTAAAGTATAATATTGATAACGGTCCTGCACAGTGACAAGATTATGTTACAGGATTCTGGACAAATGTACAATGCCAGTCATTCAAGGGTTAATTCTTTGGAACACTGAGAGAGACTTTCTAGCCAGTGAAGCACCAGTAATGAACACCTGTGGTAACTACAGCAACTGTGCTGATGTCATAAACACTTACATCTATGATATAGAAGATGATTCCGGAACCACAGGTCATTCAGCCGTATGAAGCGCCGTACTTGATGTGTCTGGAGACCTGGAGCTTCATCACTCCTTAACCTGTAAGGGAGGAAGGGGATACGGCCTAGCCAGCCAGATCAGCCATACCGCCTAGCCAGCCAGATCAGCCATACCGCCTAGCCAGCCAGATCAGCCATATCGCCTAGCCAGCCAGATCAAACTAACCCTAGCGATCAATGGGGTAACAGATGTTGCAGCCAGATCTCCCTCACGTCCAGTACTAGTTGCCTTCACCTTTATGTGTACGGCCTGGAGATGTCGCATTAGACTTCTCCATATGGTGCTCGCACAGGGCACCTACTTTGACCTTCTCCATTACTGTCTGTTTTCTGATGATGTAATGTGTAACTTGTGTGACTATGTGATGTCACTGCTATCATATCTATAGTGGATGTATATTATGTCTCACTGTAAATATGATACAATGTACAAATTCTAGTACAATTTGCTGTTACTTGTTGGCACTATCCTTTTAAGCCCGAGGGATGGGCAAGTCCTCCAGCCATGGTTCCCTAGAGGTTTCCTCCACAGGGGGTTTTCCTCTCCTGAGTGCTGACGGATGATTCTTCGTGAGTCGGAGGTTTGCCATTTTCAGTGTCTTTTTCATAGCAATTGGCTTATTCTAAATTTCAGACACTGAATGAAATAATATGATTTGTAATAAAATTTGGTCTACTTAACATTCACTAAAAGTGTTTTGTGCATTTCTTTCACAATCTTGGGTTGGTGGGATTCTCTTGGGAATCAGGATCCAACATCTATGATCAAGCCATGAAGCCGGATATGGAGTCAGAGCATTTTTAACCCTCTGCTTGAAGACAGAATGGAGCAGAAATGAAAAAGTGTTACTGCACAAGTAGCACAAGTTCACAATCTTCCTTGCATTCAGATAATGGAGGTGGCTGCTGCAGAAAAACATACCCACAGCATGATACTGCAACCACCATGTTTCACTGTGGGGATGGTGTTCTTGGGGTGATGAGCTGTTGGTTTGGTGCCAGACATAGCATTTACCTTGGTGGCCAAAAACTTCAATTTTGGTCTCATCTGACCACAGCACATTCCTCCATATATTTTGGGAGTCTCCAACATGTCTTTTGGCAAACTCAAATCGAGCCTTACAATTTTTAAGCAGAAGCTTTTTTTCTGCCCACTGAAAGAGACAACTATAGACTGGACAAGGGGATCAGAGGATGCCCGCAAGCTCGGACACTGAGTTTTCAGCTCCTGCAGTGTCAGTGTGTGCAGGGCTGAGGATTCAATATAGGCAGTGCTGTCAATCACCATAAGGGGCGGGGCAGAGGATGGAAAGTAAGGGAGGGGTGTAAATGGTTTGTTTGCATAAAAATATAATCTGTACCTAAAGTAGAATTTTTTTTATAGGGGCCAAGATTCCTATACAAATCCATGATTTGAGTATTGGGGGTGACAGACTCCCTTTTAGAAACTGAGACCACCCCATTAACTGGTTGTAGAAAAAACATGAAAGGTGTGAATTAACCAGACAGGTAAATTACAAAAAAGGAGATAAACACGAATGGAAATTTTTTGAAAATGTGATCAGTTTATTTTTATTAAGCATAAAACACGTTTTCCTGGAATATCCCTGTGTTTCCAAATAAATACCAGTAACGCAGTGAAAGATGGACATGGTGGAACAGGTTTCTATTAAAGTGCTTGAGCATATATTATGGATGCACCAAAATTCTGTAGTATAATAAAGCCTGCATCTTGGAGGGTTTCGTCCATATCTGGAGTAATATTAATAAAAATGTGGAGTTGGTGCATCTCTAGTATACTGCTATATCACTAGTAACACAATGGGACACACACAAAGCACTGTGTGCTGCCACCTAGACAGGGTAGCTGCTCAGCAGTGAGGGGTGCGGATTCGGCACAGATTGTCTATGATGACAGATATGTTGAGCTGTCCTCCACATTTATCTGATCGAAACTAGGGGGCTCCACAGCAAACAGTCTTCGCATATCCAGTTCTAGGGGATGCATGCAGCCGCTGATCACCAGGGAATGAAGAGGACCTCCAAAGTCAACAGTGCTGAGTTGCTGCAGAGTGCTCGCCGCTATATGTTGGCCAGATGCCCCCCACTCGGCCCAGTCCCACGCAGATGGTGTTCTCAGGTAGAGCTGAGGATCGCAACAGAAACATTTGTATCTCAATGATATCGCAATACGGTCTTCTATTTAAAAACATTATAAGAAAACTCACAAGCAAAAATACTTATTTTATATATATATAAACCTTTAGGCACAATGGATATTGATGCAAATCAAGGTATTTATTCAGACAATAAATTGTTCATGAGACAGATGTATGACCAACACTTCAGCCTCAGCCTTTATCAAGGTTTATCTAAAACAATACAAAAATGGGAAGAACTGTATAAAAAACGAAAATCCATCGTCTCATGATAAATCAAATTACAATCATATCTGAGAAAAAGAGGGGGGATAACAAATAATCCGACACTCAGCACATGAAAATATCTCATATAAATGAATACAAAGCGGTGCTTCATTCCGGAGTTAACCACTAAAGAGGAAAAATAAAAAATATACACGATTTAGTTATGGATTGTAACACATATATGCTTCAAGTGTAAAACAGCCTCCTTCAAAAGAGTAAAAAGGGGGGACATACTATGAGGTCAGACGTATCACAGGTATCAAAAGAGCCAAAGCGTAATGACACCATATGGTGAGCCACAGAGCAATGGCCCTATATATTGCATTACAGCGTAATGGCCCAATATACGCCCTACAGTATATGCCCCTCATCCTTGTATATGCCCCATCCTGGTATATGGAATATGGTCCCCATCTTGGGTGGGTGTATATGTCCCTCCATCCATCCATCCATGCATCCTAGCTAGGTGTAAATGCCCCTCCAGCCATCCATCCTGGATAGATGTATATTCTTTTCCATTCATCCATCCATCCATCCTCGGTAGGTGTATATTCCCCTCTATCCATCCATCCATCCATCCTGGGTAGGTGTATGTGCCCCAACCATCCATCCTGGGTAGGTGTATATGCCTCTCCATCCATCCATCCTGGGTAGGTGTATATGCCTCTCCATCCATCAATTCTGGGTAGTTGTAGATGCCCCTCCATCCATCAATCCATCCTGGGTAGATGTATTGGCCCCTCCATCCATCCTGGGTAGGTGTATATGCCCCTCCATCCATCCTGGGTAGGTGTATATGCCCCTCCATCCATCCTTTCTGGGTAGGCGTAGATGACCCTCCATCCATCCATCCTGGGTAGTTTATTCTAGTATGTGTTTATGCCCCTCCATCCATCCTGGTTAGGTGTAGATGACCCTCCATACATCTATGCTTGGTAGGAGTATATGCCCCTCCATCCATCCATGCAGGGTAGGAGTATATGCCCCTCTATCCATCCTTGGTAGGAGAATATGCCCCTCCATTCATCCATCCTGGGTAGGTGTATATGCCCCTCCTTCCATCCATTCTGGGTAGGTGTATATGCCCCTCCATCCATCGATCCTGGGAAGGTGTATATGCCCCTCCATCCATCCATCCTGGGTAGGTGTATATGCCCCTCCATCCATCCATCCTGGATAGGTGTTTACTCCCCTACATCCATCCTGGGTAGGTGTATACACCCCCCCATCCATCCAGGGTAGGTGTATATGCCCCTCCATCCATCCTGGGTAGCTGTAAATGCCCCTCCATCCATCCATCCTGAGTAGGTGTATATGCCCCTCCATCCATCCATCTTGAGTAGGTGTATAAGCCTCTCCATCCTTCCATCCTGAGTAGGTGTATATGCCCCTCCATCCATCCATCCTGGGTAGGTGTAAATGCCCCTCCATCCATCCATCCTGGGTAGGTGTATATGCCCCTCCATCCATCCATCCTGGGTAGGTGTATATGCCTCTCCATCCATCTATTCTAGGTAGGTGTAGATGCCCCTCCATTCATCCATCCTGGGTAGGTGTAAATGCCCCTCCATCCATCCATCCTGGGTAGGTGTATATGCCCCTCCATCCATCCATCCTGGGTAGGTGTATATGCCCCTCCATCCATCCATCCTGGGTAGGTGTATATGCCTCTCCATCCATCCATTCTAGGTAGGTGTAGATGCCCCTCCATTCATCCATCCTTGGTCGGTGTAGATTCCCCTCCATCCATCCATGATGGATGTGGATACCCCTCCATCCATCCTTCCATCCATTATGGGTAGGTGTATATGCCCCTCCATCCATCCATCCATCCTGGGTAGCAGTATTTGCCCCTCCATCCATCCTGGGCAGGTGTATATACCCTTCCATACATCCATCCTGGGTAGGTGTATATACCCTTCCATCCATGCATCCTGGGTAGGTGTATATTCCCCTCCATCCATCCATCCTGGGTAGGTGTATATCCCCCTCCATCCATCCATCCTGGGTAGGTGTATATCCCCCTCCATCCATCCATCCTGGGTAGGTGTATATCCCCCTCCATCCATCCATCCTGGGTAGGTGTATATGCTCCTCCATCCATCCTGGGTAGGTGTATATGCCCCTCCATCCATCCATCCTGGGTAGGTGTTTATGCCCCTCCATCCATCCATCCTTGGTAGGAGAATATGCCCCTTCATCCATAATGGGCAGGTGTACAGTACAGACCAAAAGTTTGGACACACCTTCTCATTTAAAGATTTTTCTGTATTTTCAGGACTATGAAAATTGTACATTCACACTGAAGGCATCAAAACTATGAATTAACACATGTGGAATTATATACTTAACAAAAAAGTGTGAAACAACTGAAAATATGTCTTATATTCTAGGTTCTTCAAAGTAGCCACCTTTTGCTTTGATGACTGCTTTGCACACTCTTGGTGAGTTTCAAGAGGTAATCACCAGAAATGGTCTTCCAACAATCTTGAAGGAGTTCCCAGAGATGCTTAGCACTTGTTGGCCCTTTTGCCTTCACTCTGCGGTCCAGCTCACCCCAAACCATCTCGATTGGGTTCAGTTCTGGTGACTGTGGAGGCCAGGTCATCTGGCGTAGCACCCCATCACTCCCCTTCTTGGTCAAATATCCCTTACACAGTCTGGAGGTGTGTTTGGGGTCATTGTCCTGTTGAAAAATAAATGATGGTCCAACTAAACGCAAACCGGATGGAATAGCATGCCGCTGCTGTGGTAGCCATGCTGGTACAGTATGCCTTCAATTTTGAATAAATCCCCAACAGTGTCACCAGCAAAGCACCCCCACACCATCACACCTCCTCCTCCATGCTTCACAGTGGGAACCAGGCATGCAGAGTCCATCCGTTCACCTTTTCTGCATCGCTCAAAGACACAGTGGTTGGAACCAAAGATCTCAAATTTGGACTCATCAGACCAAAGCACAGATTTCCACTGGTCTAATATCCATTCCTTGTGTTCTTTAGCCCAAACAAGTCTCTTTCGCTTGTTGCCTGTCCTTAGCAGTGGTTTCCTAGCAGTTATTTTACCATGAAGGCCTGCTGCACAAAGTCTCCTCATAACAGTTGTTGAAGAGATGTGTCTGCTGCTAGAACTCTGTGTGGCATTGACCTGGTCTCTAATCTGAGCTGCTGTTAACCTGCGATTTCTGAGGCTGGTGACTCGGATAAACTTATCCTCAGAAGCAGAGGTGACTCTTGGTCTTCCTTTCCTGGGGTGGTCCTCATGTGAGCCAGTTTCTTTGTAGTTCTTGATGGTTTTTGCAACTGCACTTGGGGACACTTTCAAAGTTTTCCCAATTTTTTGGACTGACTGACCTTCATTTCTTAAAGTAATGATGGCCACTCGTTTTTCTTTACTTAGCTCCTTTTTTCTTGCCACAATACAAATTCTAACAGTCTTTTCAGTAGGACTATCAGCTGTGTATCCACCAGACTTCTGCACAACACAGCTGATGGTCCCAACCCCATTTATAAGGCAAGAAATCCCACTTATTAAACCTGACAGGGCACACCTGTGAAGTGAAAACCATTTCCGGTGACTACCACTTGAAGCTCATCAAGAGAATGCCAAAAGTGTGCAAAGCAGTCATCAAAGCAAAAGGTGGCTACTTTGAAGGACCTAGAATATAAGACATATTTTCAGTTGTTTCACACTTTTTTGTTAAGTATATAATTCCACATGTGTTAATTCATAGTTTTGATGCCTTCAGTGTGAATGTACAATTTTCATAGTCATGAAAATACATAAAAATCTTTAAATGAGAAGGTGTGTCCAAACTTTTGGTCTGTACTGTATATGCCCCTTCATTCATCGATCCTGGGTAGCTGTATATGCCCCTCCATCCATCCTGGGTAGCTGTATATGCCCCTCCATCCATCCTGCGTAGGTGTATGTGCCCCTCCATCCATCCTGCGTAGATGTAAATGCCCCTCCATCCATCCTGGGTAGGTGTATATGCCCCTCCATCCATCCTGGGTAGGTGTATATGCCCCTCCATCCATCCTAGGTAGGTGTATATACCCCTCCATCCATCCTAGGTAGGTGTATGTGCCCCTCCATCCATCCTGCGTAGGTGTATGTGCCCCTCCATCCATCCTGCGTAGAAGCAAATGCCCCTCCATCCATCCTGGGTAGGTGTATATGCCCCTCCATCCATCCTGGGTAGCTGTATATACCCCTCCATCCATCCTAGGTAGGTGTATATGCAGCTCCATCCATCCTAGGTAGGTGTATCGGCCCCTCCATCCATCCATCCTGGGTAGCTGTATATGCCCCTCCAGCCATCCATCCATCCTGGGTAGGTGTATATGCCCCTTCATCCATTCTGGGTAGGCGTAGATGCCCCTCCATCCATCTATCCATCCTGGATAGTCTATACTGGTAGGTGTATATGCCCCTCCATTCATCCTGGTTAGGTGTAGATGCCCCTCCATTCATCCATCCTGGTTAGGTGTAGATGCCCCTCCATCCATCCATCCATCCATCATGGGTAGTCTATTCTGGTAGGTGTATATGCCCCTCCATCCATCCTGGTTAGGCGTAGATGCCCCTCCATCCATCCATCCTGGTTAGGTGTAGATGCCCCTCCATCCATTCATCCTGGGTAGGTGTATATGCCCCTTCATCCATCCATCAATCCTGGGTAGGTGTAAATGCCCCTCCATCCATCCATGCTGGGTAGGTTTATATGTCACCCCATCCATCCATCCTGGGTAGATGTATATGCCCCTCCATCGATCCATCCATTCTGAGTAGGCGTATATGCCCCTCCATCGATCCATCCATTCTGAGTAGGCGTAGATGCCCCTCCATCCATCCATCCTGGGCAGGTGTAGATGCCCCTCCATCCATCCTGCGTAGGTGTATATGCCCCTCCATCCATCCATCCTGGGTAAATGCATATGCCCCTTCATCCATTCATCCATCCTGGGTAGGAGTAAATGCCCCTCTATCCATCCATCCATCCATCCTGGGTAGGAGTAAATGCCCCTCCATCCATCCATCCATCCCTCCTGGGTAGGTGTAAATGCCCCTCCATCCATCCTGGGTAGGTGTAAATGCCCCTCCATCCATCCATCCTGGGTAGGTGTAAATGCCCCTCCATCCATCCATCCTGGGTAGGTTTAAATGTCCCTCCATCCATTCATCCATCCTGGGTAGGTGTATATGCCCTTCCATCCATCCATCCAGGGTAGGTGTAAATGCCCCTCCATCCATCCATCCATCCTGGGTAGGTGTAAATGCTACTCCATCCATCCATCCCTCCTGGGTAGGAGTAAATGCCCCTCCATCCATCCATCCCTCCTGGGTAGGTGTAAATGTCCCTCCATCCATCCATCCCTCCTGGGTAGGTGTAAATGCCCCTCCATCAATCCATCCATCCTGGGTAGGTGTAAATACCCCTCCATCCATCCTAGGTAGGTGTATATGCCCCTCCATCCATCCTAGGTAGGTGTATAGGCCCCTCCATCCATCCATCCTGGGCAGGTGTAGATGCCCCTCCATCCATCCTGGGTAGGTGTATATGCCCCTCCATCCATCCATCCTGGGTAACTGCATATGCCCCTTCATCCATCCATCCTCGGTAGGAGTAAATGCCCCTCTATCCATCCATCCATCCATCCTGGGAAGGAGTAAATGCCCCTCCATCCATCCATCCCTCCTGGGTAGGTGTAAATGCCCCTCCATCCATCCTGGGTAGGTGTAAATGCCCCTCCATCCATCCATCCATCCATCCTGGGTAGGTGTAAATGCCCCTCCATCCATCCATCCTGGGTAGGTTTAAATGTCCCTCCATCCATCCATCCATCCTGGGTAGGTGTAAATGCCCCTCCACCCATCCATCCTGGGTAGGTGTAAATGCCCCTCCATCCATCCATCCTGGGTAGGTGTAAATGCCCCTCCATCCATCCATCCAGGGTAGGTGTGAATGCCCCTCCAATCATCCATCCATCCTGGGTAGGTGTATATGCCCCTCCATCCATCCATCCATCCAGGGTAGGTGTAAATGCCCCTCCATCCATCCATCCATCCTGGGTAGGTGTAAATGCTCCTCCATCCATCCATCCCTCCTGGGTAGGAGTAAATGCCCATCCATCCATCCATCCCTCCTGGGTAGGTGTAAATGCCCCTCCATCCATCCATCCCTCCTGGGTAGGTGTAAATGCCCCTCCATCCATCCATCCTGGGTAGGTGTAAATGCCCCTCCATCCATCCTGGGTAGGTGTATATGCCCCTCCATCCATCCTAGGTAGGTGTATATGCCCCTCCATCCATCCTAGGTAGGTGTATCGGCCCCTCCATCCATCCATCCTGGGTAGCTGTATATGCCCCTCCAGCCATCCATCCATCCTAGGTAGGTGTATATGCCCCTTCATCCATTCTGGGTAGGCGTAGATGCCCCTCCATCCATCCATCCATCCTGGGTAGTCTATTCTGGTAGGTGTATATGCCCCTCCATCCATCCTGGTTAGGTGTAGATGCCCCTCCATTCATCCATCCCGGTTAGGTGTAGATGCGCCTCCATCCATTCATCCTGGGTAGGTGTATAAGCCCCTTCATCCATCCATCAATCCTGGGTAGGTGTAAATGCCCCTCCATCCATCCATGCTGGGTAGGTTTATATGTCACCCCATCCATCCATCCTGGGTAGATGTATATGCCCCTCCATCGATCCATCCATTCTGAGTAGGCGTATATGTCCCTCCATCGATCCATCCATTCTGAGTAGGCGTAGATGCCCCTCCATCCATCCATCCTGGGCAGGTGTAGATGCCCCTCCATCCATCCTGGGTAGGTGTATATGCCCCTCCATCCATCCATCCTGGATAAATGCATATGCCCCTTCATCCATCCATCCATCCTGGGTAGGAGTAAATGCCCCTCTATCCATCCATCCATCCATCCTGGGTAGGAGTAAATGCCCCTCCATCCATCCATCCCTCCTGGGTAGGTGTAAATGCCCCTCCATCCATCCTGGGTAGGTGTAAATGCCCCTCCATCCATCCATCCATCCATCCTGGGTAGGTGTAAATGCCCCTCCATCCATCCATCCTGGGTAGGTGTAAATGCCCCTCCATCCATCCATCCATCCTGGGTAGGTGTAAATGCCCCTCCATCCATCCATCCTGGGTAGGTGTAAATGCCCCTCCATCCATCCATCCATCCATCCTGGGTAGGTGTACATGCCTCTAAATCCATCTATCCATCCATGGTAGGTTTAAATGCCCCTCCACCCATCCATCTTGGGTAGGTGTAAATGCCCCTCCATCCATCCATCCTGGGTAGGTGTAAATGCCCGTCCATCCATCCATCCAGGGTAGGTGTGAATGCCCCTCCATCCATCCATCCATCCTGGGTAGGTGTATATGCCTCTCCATCCATCCATCCATCCATCCATCCAGGGTAGGTGTAAATGCCCCTCCATCCATCCATCCATCCTGGGTAGGTGTAAATGCTCCTCCATCCATCCATCCCTCCTGGGTAGGAGTAAATGCCCCTCCATCCATCCATCCCTCTTGGGTAGGTGTAAATGCCCCTCCATCCATCCATCCCTCCTGGGTAGGTGTAAATGCCCCTCCATCCATCCATCCTGGGTAGGTGTAAATGCCCCTCCATCCATCCATCCATCCTGGGTAGGTGTACATGCCCCTCCATCCATCCATCTATCCTGGGTAGGTGTACATGCCCCTCCATCCATACATGGTAGGTGTAAATGCCCCTCCATCCATCCTGGGTAGGTGTAAATGCCCCTCCATCCATCCATCCTGGGTAGGTGTAAATGCCCCTCCATCCATCCATCCTGGATAGGTGTATATGCCCCTCCATCCATCCTCGTTAGGTGTAGATGCCCCTCCATTCATCCATCCTGGTTAGGTGTAGATGCGCCTCCATCCATTCATCCTGGGTAGGTGTATAAGCCACTTCATCCATCCATCAATCCTGGGTAGGTGTAAATGCCCCTCCATCCATCCATGCTGGGTAGGTTTATATGTCACCCCATCCATCCATCCTGGGTAGATGTATATGCCCCTCCATCGATCCATCCATTCTGAGTAGGCGTATATGTCCCTCCATCGATCCATCCATTCTGAGTAGGCGTAGATGCCCCTCCATCCATCCATCCTGGACAGGTGTAGATGCCCCTCCATCCATCCTGGGTAGGTGTATATGCCCCTCCATCCATCCATCCTGGATAAATGCATATGCCCCTTCATCCATCCATCCATCCTGGGTAGGAGTAAATGCCCCTCTATCCATCCATCCATCCATCCTGGGTAGGAGTAAATACCCCTCCATCCATCCATCCCTCCTGGGTAGGTGTAAATGCCCCTCCATCCATCCTGGGTAGGTGTAAATGCCCCTCCATCCATCCATCCTGGGTAGGTGTAAATGCCCCTCCATCCATCCATCCTGGGTAGGTGTAAATGTCCCTCCATCCATCCATCCATCCTGGGTAGGTGTAAATGCCCCTCCATCCATCCATCCTGGGTAGGTGTAAATGCCCCTCAATCCATCCATCCATCCATCCTGGGTAGGTGTACATGCCTCTAAATCCATCCATCCATCCATGGTAGGTGTAATTGCCCCTCCACCCATCCATCTTGGGTAGGTGTAAATGCCCCTCCATCCATCCATCCTGGGTAGGTGTAAATGCCCGTCCATCCATCCAGGGTAGGTGTGAATGCCCCTCCATCCATCCAGGGTAGGTGTATATGCCACTCCATCCATCCATCCATCCATCCAGGGTAGGTGTAAATGCCCCTCCATCCATCCATCCATCCTGGGTAGGTGTAAATGCTCCTTCATCCATCCATCCCTCCTGGGTAGGAGTAAATGCCCCTCCATCCATCCATCCCTCCTGGGTAGGTGTAAATGCCCCTCCATCCATCCATCCCTCCTGGGTAGGTGTAAATGCCCCTCCATCCATCCATCCTGGGTAGGTGTAAATGCCCCTCCATCCATCCATCCATCCTGGGTAGGTGTACATGCCCCTCCATCCATCCATCTATCCTGGGTAGGTGTACATGCCCCTCCATCCATACATCCATCCATGGTAGGTGTAAATGCCCCTCCATCCATCCATCCATCCTGGGTAGGTGTAAATGCCCCTCCATCCATCCATCCTGGGTAGGTGTAAATGCCCCTCCATCCATCCATCCTGGATAGGTGTATATGCCCCTCCATCCATCCATCCTGGGTAGGTGTATATGCCCCTCCATCCATCCTGGGTAGGTGTACATGCCCCTCCTCCATCCATCTATCCTGGGTAGGTGTATATGCCTCTCCATACATCCATTCTGGGTAGGTGTATATGCCCCTCCATCCATCCTGGATAGGTGTATATGCCCCTCCATCCATCCTGGGTAGGATTATCTGCCCCTCCATCTTTCCTGGGTAGGTGTATATGCCCCTCCATCCATCCATCCTGAGTAGGTGTAAATGCCCCTCCATCCCTCCATCCATCCTTGGTAGGTGTAAATGCCCCTCCATCCATCCTTCCTGGGTAGGTGTAAATGCCCCTGCATCCATCCATCCTGCGTAGGTGTTAATGCCCCTCCATCCATCCATCCTGGGTATGTGTATATGCCCCTCAATCCATCCTGGTTAGGTGTATATGCCTCTCCATCCATCCATTCTGGGTAGGTGTATATGCCCCTCCATCCATCCTGGGTAGGTGTACATGCCCCTCCTCCATCCATCTATCCTGGGTAGGTGTATATGCCTCTCCATACATCCATTCTGGGTAGGTGTATATGCCCCTCCATCCATCCTGGATAGGTGTATATGCCCCTCCATCCATCCTGGGTAGGTGTATATGCCCCTCCATCCATCCTGGGTAGGGTTATCTGCCCCTCCATCTTTCCTGGGTAGGTGTATATGCCCCTCCATCCATCCATCCTGTGTAGGTGTAAATGCCCCTCCATCCCTCCATCCATCCTTGGTAGGTGTAAATGCCCCTCCATCCATCCTTCCTGGGTAGGTGTAAATGCCCCTGCATCCATCCATCCTGCGTAGGTGTTAATGCCCCTCCATCCATCCATCCTGGGTATGTGTATATGCCCCTCAATCCATCCTGGTTAGGTGTATATGCCTCTCCATCCATCCATTCTGGGTAGGTGTATATGCCCCTCCATCCATCCATCCTGGGCAAGTGTATATGCCCCTCCATCCATCCTGAGTAGGTGTATATGTACCTCCATCTATCCTGGTTAGGTGTATATGCCCTTCCATCCATCCCGGTCAGTATATGCCCCCCTCCATCCATCCTGGTGGGTATATCCCCCACTCCATACTGGTGGGTATATGCCCCCCTCCATCCTGGCTTGTATATGCCCCCCCTATATCCATCATGGTGGGTATATGCCCCCCCTCCATCCATCCTGGTGGGTATATGCCCCCCCTCCATACTAGTGGGTATATGCCCCCCCCCATCCATCCTGGTGGGTATATGCCCTTCCTCCATCCTGGTGGGTATATGCCCCCTCCTCCATCCTGGTGGGTTTATGCCTCCTCCTCCATCCTGGTGGGTTTATGCCTCCTCCTCCATCCTGGTGGGTTTATGCCCCCATATATTCAATGCAAAGGAAAAAAAAAACAAAACAATAAACGCTTCTACTCACCTTCCATGTTCCCACGCAGCGCTGTGTCTGTGTTGCCTGAAGATGTCGGCGGTGATAACAGCTGAGAGGCTGAGATCACCGCACGGCGCCGCCGCAGATACTCACTCGGGACGTCCACTCCCAGGCATTTCCTCCCCGGCAGCTCCTGTCATGGCACGCTCTGACTGAGCAGTGCGTGCGACGACAGGGGGAATGTACAGCTTACACTGCAGGCTCCACAAAGATGGCTGCAATCTCCTCCCACGGTTGCGGCCTAAACAGCCAAGGGGGCGTGCCCAGGTCACAGCTAGAGGCAGGAGGAGCGGCCTGTAATGTTAGAGATAGGGTCGGTGACAGACTACTGTCTCTTATGGCCAGGGCTGCCGTAAATGAGGTGTGTAAGAGCGCTTCTTACACACCCCCCAAATAAAAATGGCAGCCCCTAGTGGCCAATGTAAAAATAAATAACTAAAAAACTAATAAAGGGGGACATTTAATTTTGTATTAAAAATAATTGATTACATAATTATTAATACAAAACATAAAATGGTGGCCCCTTCCCTGTAAGAATAGCACATGGCTCTTTTCACGTCTGGTTATTTCTCTAACAGGTAGAATATGCTCCGTTATAGACCGGGGACAGGTTTACAGCTCTATTTTTTGTGGACGATTGATCTGTAAATCAGAACCGAGACCGGTCCGATTTCCATCTGATTTGTAGATAAAGATCATCTATTGAAGTCAATGAGTCTGTCAGAAAAATGGCCAGAACCAACCATGTTGCCTGTACTGCCTGTTTTCCAGGGTCTATAGGCCGGGCAAGCGAGGCTAGGAAACCTTTAGCTTTTTACTTTACATATAAAAAAATATGCCCCACTGAGGAGAGAAACTGCCACACTGACCAAAATCAGATGAAAATGAGAAAAAAAACACTGATTAAAACCTGACATGTGAACGGGGCCTTAGGACTTAATCAGATGTCAGTGACTTATCGTATATGCAAAAAATGTCTGAAAGTGGTCAGTTTTTATCTTCAGCGTTTCATCAGCTTTTCTTGTATGCAAAATAAATCCATAAATTGAGAAGCTTCTCCTCTGGTAACAGTGTTATCACAGACAGCACATGGATGGCAATGCCAGCTGTCAGCGATGTCATGGACCCATAGATCTGGAGAATTTCCATCAACCACTAGGATAAAAAACGGACACTACGCGGTTTTCAACAAAAAAATGACATGTGGACGACTACAGATTATATTGTGTATGTGATCTATCCGTAACAAATATGGAGAGGACACAAACATGAAAAACAGACGTCTGAATGAGGCCAAAGATATATGTTTCCACACTGATAAGGGAGCGAGAAATATCTATTTCAGATTTGCCAATGAGTCCATGGCAGAAAATTCCAGTTAACCCCTTTATCACCTCAGGTTTTTCCGTTTATGCGCTTTCATTTTTTGCTCCCCTTCTTCCCAGAGCCATAACTTTTTTATTTTTCCGTCAATATGGCCATGTGAGGGCTTGTTTTATTGTGGGATGAGTTATTCTTTTGAACACCACCATTGATTTTACCATATTGTGTACTGGAAAATGGGAAAAATATCCAAGTGCAGTGAAATGGCAAAAAAAGTGCAATTCCACAAAAGTTTTTTTTTACCATGTTCAGTAAATGCTAACACTGACCGGCCATTATGATTCTCCAGGTCATTACGAGTTCGTAGTTACCAAACATGTGGAGCTTCTACTTTATTTAAGTGGTGAAATCAAAATTCAAAGCTTGTAAAAAAAAATAATCATTTTTCCGAGACCGGTAGCGTCTCCATTTTTCGTGATCTAGAGCCGGGTCAGGGGTTATTTTTTGCGCACTGAGCTGACATTTTTATTGATACCGTTTTGGTGTAGATATGATTTTATGATCGCCTGTTATTACATTTTAATGCAATGTTGCGGCGACCAAAACAACTTAATTTTGGAGTTTTGTTTCTTTCTCGTTATACAGTTTACTGATGGAAGTCATTCTTTTTATATATTGATAGATCGGGCGATTCTAAATGCGGCGATACCAAACGTGTGTTTTTGATTGTTTTATTTTGAATGGGGCAAAAGGGGGGTGATTTGAACTTTTAAATATTTTTTTTTACTTTTTACATGCTTCAATAGTCTCCTTAGTAGACTAGAAGCTGTGATCTTCCGATCGCTTGTGTTACACAAATGGCCGCCTGAGGCAGCAGATGCACAATTGAGACCTCAGTAGCCGAGATCTCAGGAGACATTTACTTGGTTTGGCTTTCTACTTCTTTATCTAACTGTATTGCCCTCTATATCATCCATTCTGTATGGACTGCTCTGTACTCATATTGGACATTTATGCATTTAGTAGGGCTTAAGGGGATTATTGTGCTTGTTACCCATCAAATCTGTAGATGCGCTCACTAATTAGACTTTGTTTAAGGGAATTTTAAAGTATAATATTGATAACGGTCCTGCACAGTGACAAGATTATGTTACAGGATTCTGGACAAATGTACAGTGCCAGTCATTCAAGGGTTAATTCTTTGGAACACTGAGAGAGACTTTCTAGCCAGTGAAGCACCAGTAATGAACACCTGTGGTAACTACGGCAACTGTGCTGATGTCATAAACACATACATCTATGATATAGAAGATGATTCCGGAACCACAGGTCATTCAGCCGTATGAAGCGCCGTACTTGATGTGTCTGGAGACCTGGAGCTTCATCACTCCACAACCTGTAAGGGAGGAAGGGGATACGGCCTAGCCAGCCAGATCAGCCATACCGCCTAGCCAGCCAGATCAGCCATACCGCCTAGCCAGCCAGATCAGCCATACCGCCTAGCCAGCCAGATCAAACTAACCCTAGCGATCAATGGGGTGACAGATGTTGCAGCCAGATCTCCCTCACGTCCGGTACTAGTTGCCTTCACCTTTATGTGTACGGCCTGGAGATGTCGCATTAGACTTCTCCATATGGTGCTCGCACAGGGCACCTACTTTGACCTTCTCCATTACTGTCTGTTTTCTGATGATGTAATGTGTAACTTGTGTGACTATGTGATGTCACTGCTATCATATCTATAGTGGATGTATATCATGTCTCACTGTAAATATGATACAATGTACAAATTCTAGTACAATTTGCTGTTACTTGTTGGCACTATCCTTCTAAGCCCGAGGGAAGGGCAAGTCCTCCAGCCATGGTTCCCTAGAGGTTTCCTCCACAGGGGGTTTTCCTCTCCTGAGTGCTGACGGATGATTCTTCGTGAGTCGGAGGTTTGCCATTTTCAGTGTCTTTTTCATAGCAATTGGCTGATTCTAAATTTCAGACACTGAATGAAATAATATGATTTGTAATAAAATTTGGTCTATTTAACATTCACTAAAAGTGTTTTGTGCATTTCTTTCACAATCTTGGGTTGGTGGGATTTTCTTGGGAATCAGGATCCAGCATCTATGATCAAGCCATGAAGCCGGATATGGAGTCAGAGCATTGTTAACCCTGTGCTTGAAGACAGAATGGAGCAGAAATGACAAAGTGTTACTGCACAAGTAGCACAAGTTCACAATCTTCCTTGCATTCAGATAATGGAGGTGGCTGCTGCAGAAAAACATACCCACAGCATGATACTGCAACCACCATGTTTCACTGTGGGGATGGTGTTCTTGGGGTGATGAGCTGTTGGTTTGGTGCCAGACATAGCATTTACCTTGGTGGCCAAAAAGTTCAATTTTGGTCTCATCTGACCACAGCACATTCCTCCATATATTTTGGGAGTCTCCCACATGTCTTTTGGCAAACTCAAATCGTGACTTACAATTTTTAAGTAAAAGCTTTTTTCTGCCCACTGAACGAGACAACTGTAGACTGGACAAGGGGATCAGAGGATGCCCGCAAGCTCGGACACTGAGTTTTCAGCTCCTGCAGTGTCAGTGTGTGCAGGGCTGAGGATTCAATATAGGCAGTGCTGTCAATCATCGTAAGGGGAGGGGCAGAGGATGGTAATTAAGCGTGGGGTGTAAATGCTGTTTTTGCATAAAAATATCTGTACCTAAAGTATATTTTTTTTATAGGGGCCAAGATTCCTATACAAATCCATAAATGATTTGAGTATTGGGGTGACAGACTCCCTTTAAGAAACTGAGACCACCCCATTAACTGGTTGTACAAAAAACATGAAAAGTGTGAATTAACCAGACAGGTAAATTACAAAAAAGGACATAAACACCAATGGAAATTCTCTGAAAATGTGATCAGTTTATTTTTATTAAGCATAAAACACGTTTTCCTGGAATATCCCTGTGTTTCCAAATAAATACCAGTAGCGCAGTGAAGCATGGACATGGTGGAACAGGTTTCTATTAAAGTGCTTGAGCATATATTATGGATGCACCAAAATTCTGTAGTATAATAAAGCCTGCATCTTGGAGGGTTTCGTCCATATCTGGAGTAATATTAATAAAAATGTGGAGTTGGTGCATCCCTAGTATACTGCTATATCACTAGTAACACAATGGGACACACACAAAGCACTGTGTGCTGCCACCTAGACAGGGTAGCTGCTCAGCAGTGAGGGGTGCGGATTCGGCACAGATTGTCTATGATGACAGATATGTTGAGTTGTCCTCCACATTTATCTGATAGAAACTAAAGGGCTCCACAGCAAACAATCTTAGCATATCTAGTTCTAGGGGATGCATGCAGCCGCTGACCACCAGGGAATGAAGAGGACCTCCAAAGTCAACAGTGCTGAGTTGCTGCAGAGTGCCCGCCGCTATATGTTGGCCAGATGCCCCCCACTCGGCCCAGTCCCACGCAGATTGTGTTCTCAGGTAGAGCTGAGGATCGCAACAGAAACATTTGTATCTCAATGATATCGCAATACGGTCTTGTATTTAAAAACATTATAAGAAAACTCACAAGCAAAAATACATATATATATATATATATATATATATATAAACCTTTAGGCACAATGGATATTGATGCAAATCAAGGAATTTATTCAGACAATAAATTGTTCATGATACAGATGTATGACCAACACTTCGGCCTCAGCCTTTATCAAGGTTTATCTAAAACAATACAAAAAATGGGAAGAACTGTATAAAAAACGAAAATCCATCGTCTCAAGATAAATCAAATTACAATCATATCTGAGAAAAAGAGGGGGGATAACAAATAAGCCGACACTCAGCACATGAAAATATCTCATATAAATGAATACAAAGCGGTGCTTCATTCCAGAGTTAACCACTAAAGAGGAAAAATAAAAAATATACACGATTTAGTTATGGATTGTAACACATATATGCTTCAAGTGTAAAACAGCCTCCTTCAAAAGAGTAAAAAGGGGGGGACATACTATGAGGTCAGACGTATCACAGGTATCAAAAAAGCCAAAGAGTAATGGCCCAATATACGCCCTACAGTATATGCCCCTCATCCTTCTATATGCCCCATCCTGGTATATGGAATATGGTCCCCATCCTGGGTAGGTGCAGATGCCCCTCCATCCATCCATCCATCCAGGGTAGGTGTATATGCCCCTCCATCCATCCTGGGCAGGTGTATATGCCCCTCCATCCATCCATTCTGGGTAGGTGTATATCCCCTTCCATACATCCATCCTGGGTAGGTGTATATCCCCCTCCATCCATCCATCCAGGGTAGGTGTATATCCCCCTCCATCCATCCATCCAGGGTAGGTGTATATCCCCCTCCATCCATCCATCCTGGGTAGGTGTATATCCCCCTCCATCCATCCATCCTGGGTAGGTGTATATCCCCCTCCATCCATCCATCCTGGGTAGGTGTATATCCCCCTCCATCCATCCATCCTGGGTAGGTGTATATCCCCCTCCATCCATCCATCCTGGGTAGGTGTATATCCCCCTCCATCCATCCATCCTGGGTAGGTGTATATGCCCCTCCATCCATCCTGGGTAGGTGTATATGCCCCTCCATCCATCCATCCATCCTGGGTAGGTGTATATCCCCCTCCATCCATCCATCCTGGGTAGGTGTATATCCCCCTCCATCCATCCATCCTGGGTAGGTGTATATCCCCCTCCATCCATCCATCCTAGGTAGGTGTATATCCCCCTCCATCCATCCTAGGTAGGTGTATATCCCCCTCCATCCATCCATCCTAGGTAGGTGTATATGCCCCTCCATCCATCCATCCTGGGTAGGTGTATATGCCCCTTCATCCATCCATCCTGGGTAGGTGTAGATGCCCCTCCATCAATCCATCCATCCTAGGTAGTCTATTCTGGTAGGTGTATATGCCCCTCCATCCATCCTGGTTAGGTGAAAATGCCCCTCCATCCATCCACCCTGGTTAGGTATAGATGCCCCTCCATCCATCCACCCTGGTTAGGTGTAGATGCCCCTCCATCCATCCATCCTGGGTAGGTGTATATTCCCCTCCACCCATCCATCCTAGGTAGGTGTATATTCCCCTCCACCCATCCTAGGTAGGTGTATATTCCCCTCCATCCATCCATCCTGGGTAGGTGTATATGCCCCTCCATCCATCCATCCTGGGTAGGTGTATATGCTTCTCCATCCATCCATCCTGGGT